>NC_037328.1:126092180-128592180 GCF_002263795.3 Bos taurus
CAACTTGTTAATATGGTATATTACATTGATTGATTTGTGTATATTGAAGAATCCTTGCATCCCTGGAATAAACCCAACTTGATTATGGTGTATGAGCTTTTCAGTGTGCTGTTGAATTTTGTTTTCTAAAATTTTGTTGAGGATTTTTGCATCTATGTTCATCAGTGATAGTGGCCACTCTTCAGTTTTATAATAAATAAAATTAGCATATTTTATTGTTTATCCTACAATAAACATTGTATGCTTCATGGAAGTTAACTCACAGAATCCCCAGCATAACTGGATTTATTTACATGCATTTGTTTGAGAATTTGGTTCCTAATGGTTCAGAATCATTCAAGCTTGCTTTGAACACATTTCATGTCTCCAACTCCAGCGGAACTCTGCTTCTGCATTTGAACAAAAGATTCTAAATTTAAAAAGGCAATCTTGACTCTAACAGCTACTTCAGTTCTCTCTCATTCAACTGAATTTTCTCATTTTTCTGTGACCACTTGGAGCTTTAATGTGTGATTAAAATTTAAAACAGTGCAAACTGCAAGATGGAATATTTTTGTCTGATAAACACAGAAATTAGCTTATATGTGAAATTTAACAGCATTTGAATATTATCTTTGAAATTGAAATTGATTCATTTTTAGTTGTCATTTTTCTTATTTGTTATTTAATTACTATTCACCTGCAATGTTATTCATTTCTATGGCAGACTAATATACAGGTATATTTCCCCCATTTGTTTGAAAAAATAATAATGTAATTAAAAAGGAGTAACCCATTCCTTTTTCCTCTTTTTTGATCCTGTAATCATTATTTTATTGCCTAATTATTTATTTTTACTGGCATGATTATACAAAGTTCAACAAAAGAAAAATGTCATTGTGGTTTTTCCTGTTCCTATTATTATTCTCATGTTATTACTGTTACTGAAAATAATGTATAAAGGAAGATCTGTTAAACAATGATCTGCTTTGTGTGTCAGATAGGCAGGGCACACGGCTGCCTCCCAACACAGTGAGACCACCCTGCAGAGCCAAGGATGGGAGAACTGCCCCCAGCTAAGGAGGCTGCCCGCTGCTGCTGCAGTGTGAATCTGCCCGCAAGGGTGATAGAAGTTAACCTCACTTTACCCTCAATCTTCTTTTATTCCAAGATACGTAGTTAAGGGGGATTCCCTGGCAGTCCAGTGGTTATGATTCTGAGGTTTCACTACTTAGGGCCCAGGTTTGATCCCTGGCCAGGGAAATAAGATCCTGCAAGTGGCGTGGCCAAAACAAAACAAAACCAAAAAATTCCCAGAGGTGTATAGTTAATGAAATGACAGCTCCATGAAGACTCAAACTTGGTCCTGTCAGCCCTGATCCCCAAGAACAGAGAGGGCAGTCAACACATCCTTATTAAATGAAGGGAGGAATGTCGTGCCACTCTGCACTCCTGGGCATGTGCGTGTGTTCCTGTTTCTGAGTGTTCAGGGTGAGCATTCGCAGGAAAGGATGGGACCCCATCAAGAGCAGACATTGTGTGTTTTGCTTCCTTTGTACTTCCCCACAACTACCCCGACATGCCAGAGACTCCATGGTTGCAGACTGACTAACCAACTGACTACAAGGTCAAGACTCAAGACATTATTCTAATGAAATGTAAAATGGCCAAGGAGTCTTTGTAGAGATGTGGATGGACCTAGAGACTGTCATGCAGAGTGAAGTAAATCAGAAAGAGGGAAATAGTTATCGCATATTAACACATATGGAATCTAGAAAAGTGGTACCGATGAACCTGTTTACAGGGCAGGAATAGAGACCAAGGTGTAGAGAACAGATGTGTGGGCATGGGGCAAAGGAGAGGGATGGGATGAACTGGACGAGTGGAATTGACATATTAATATATACACTGCTGTTTAGTCAGTTAAGTCATGTCCAACTCTTTGTGACCCCATGGACTGTAGCTTGCCAGGCTCCTCTGTCCATAGGATTTTCCAGGCAAGAATACTGGAGTGGGTTGCCATTCCCTTATCCAAGGGATCTTCCCAACTCAAGGATTGAACCTGCATCTTTTGCTTGGCAGATGGATTCTTTACCACTGAGTCACCTGGGAAGCCCCATATATATATATTGCTATGTGTAAATTCTATGGCTAATGGAACCTGCTATATAGCATAGGGAGCTCAGCTCGGTGCTCTGGTGACCCAGAGGGGTGGGATGGAGAGTGGATGGGAAGGAGGCCCAGGAAAGAGGGGATATATGTATACATAGAGTTGATTTACTTCCTTGTACAGCAGAAACTAACACAACATCATAAAGCAACTATACCCCAATAAAAATAAATAAATAAAAAATAAAATGGTTAAGGAAGTAAAATTCAATAAAACAAAATAGCACTTTTTATTCTCTTCTTATCCTCTTACTGATTTCCTTTGGAGAGAGGGCTACTCACTAGAAAATAAAACACTCAACATATTAAAAGATACTATGCCTGATACTAATCTTTGCCAAATTTTAATAATGTATTGCTCATTTATATAACTGATGCCAGGAAAAATACATCTAACTATGTGTCAGAATTACTAAGGTTCTATTCAAAGCAGGAAAGTAGGGAGAATGTAACTTTTAAAGATCTGAGCAGCTCAGATAAGATGTTCTTTAAAAGATAAGTCCAGTCTGGGGGTTTCAGCTGTGGATGCGTCAAGTAGGTGCTTCCTCCCTTACAGTCATGATGCACAGGTGGGACCTGTGCGCGGCTCCGGCACCAGAATTCCAGCACTGACCATCGAGTCCGGCTGGACCTGGGCCTCTGGGACAAATTAAAAAATAAATAAATAAATAAAAGATAAGTAATAAGAATGTTAAAGACCCTAAAGATTACATAATCCAGCTTTGGTTTGTAAATAAAGATGCCAAGCCTGGAGAACACAAGACTTCTGTCAGTCTCACAGAAGAGGGAGAGCCAGGACCAACAGAAAGCAACCTTGACTTTTACCCCAGGTTCTTTTTCTATATGACCGAGCTTCTAAAGTACAAGAAAATGCTCTTTACTTGTTTATTGTATCAACTTGCTTAAAGTACTTAAGAGGTGTTGCAGAGTTACAGCTGTTTATGATGGCCATTGACTAAACAATGAAAAAGAAATTATATCCTTACATTGGCAAATAACAAGATACTGATTAATGAAGATTTGAAGATATCTTTAAGAACCACTTATTACAACACACATATTTATAAAGTAGAATGTGTGTTAATTGCTCAGTCCTAATTGCTCAGTCCTGTCCAACTTTTTGCAACCCCTTGAACTGTAGCCTGCCAGGCTTCTCTGTCCATGGGGTTCTGAATACTGGAGTGGGTAGCCATTCCTTTCTCCAGGAGATCTTCCCGACCCAGAGATTGAACCTGGGTCTCCCACATTACCGGCATATTCTTTACCGTCTGAGTCCCTAAAGAATTAAGAAATATTTACTGAACATCTACCATATACGTGACACAGAGTTATTTCCTATAGAGATTACTGGATGAATAAATAATAGACACACTTGCAGAACACTCACCATATGCCAGGCTCTGAAATTCTTCACATTCACTAACACATTGATCTTCACAGCAGCCTTCTATTATCATCATCCCCATTCAACAGATGAGGAAATTGAGGCAGAGAGAACTTCACCAAATCAAGCAGCTTATAAGTAGATCTCTACTAATCTGATCACCTGGCAACATAGACTGCACAAACTATTGGCTATGATCTACTTCTTGCTTTAAGGAACATAAATTAGGAAAGATGAAGGGCAGTGCAGTGCAGATTTAAAGAACACTCGAGTAAGACTCTGATGTCCTCCAGGCCGTCCACAGAGCTGAGGGGATGGTAAATCAGGGAGTTCTTTGAGTCCAAGAGGTAGAAACTAGATTAGAAATAGCTTTTAAAGAATGAAATAATGCCATTTGCAGCAATGTGGATGTAACTAGAGACTATCATACTGTAAGTCAGAAAGAGAAAGACAAATACCATATGATATTACTTATATGTGGAATTTCAAATATGATACGAATGAACGTATCTATGAAATGGAAACACTCATGGACATAGAGAGCAGACTTCTGCTTGCTGAGTGGGAGAGGCTTGGGGGAGGGGCGGAGTGGGAAGTTGGGGTTAGCAGATGTAAACTTCTATATATAGAATGGATAAACAATGTATAGTACAGGGAACTACAGTATATTAAATACCCTGTGATAAACCATAACGCAAAAAATATCCCGTGTAAAACCATAATGTACATTCAAAAGGAAGGTATATATGAGTCACTTTGCCAGACAGCAGTAATTAACACAACATTGTAAACCAACTATACTTCAGTTAAAAAAAGAAGTAGCTTTTTTAAAAAGGAAGAAAGAAAAGAAAATATTATTTACTTGCAACCCCTATTTGTTTTTATGTGCTAAATTGTGTCTCTACCCCAAAACCCCAAAATTCATTTATTGAAGCCTTAACCCCCAGTACCTCAGAATGTGACTGTCTGGAGAGAGGGGCTTCAAAGAGGTAATTAAGGTAAAATGAGGTCATTAGGGTGGGCCCTTATCCGATCTAACTGGTATCCTGATAAGAAGAAGAGATCTGGACACAGACATGACGGGAAGACCATGTGAAGACTCTGGGAGAAGGCAGCCTTCAGTTAGCCAAGGAGTGAGGCCTCTGAAGCAACCAACTCCGCTAACATCTTCATCTCAGACTTTCTAGGCTCCAGAACCAGGAGGAAACACATTTCTGATGCTTAAGCCACACAGTCTGTGGTACTTTGTTATGGCAACCCTCAGCGATAAAGAATCTGCCTGCAATGCGGAAGACCCAGGTTCAGTCCCTAGGTGGGGAAGATCCCCTGGAGGAGGAAATGGCAACCCACTCCAGTATTCTTGCCTGGAGAATTCCATGGCCAGAGGAGCCTGATGGGCTACAGTCCACAGTGTCTCAAAAGGTCAGCCACTACTTAGCAGCTAATAATAACGACAAAAACAAAAAGCAAAATTATATAGAAGGATACTGGATACTTTGCAGAATTGAAGGAAGAGTTAGTTACAGGAACCAGTCAAAGCCAGTAACCACCAGGACTAGAAAGAGAGCCTACACACACACACACACACACACACACACACAAAATCTCTCTCATCTGCGTTTGACTTCATCCTTCTCTTCTAACTCTGCTTTTCTCTCTCAGCTTCAGCATATAAAAATGTCAAGGATGGACTTGGTTGATCCAATGTGACTTGCATGTCCCACCATAGACCAGTCAGTCCATTCTCTTCTCTCAGCAAGGTGTCTCTGCACATCCTTGGCTGGTCCATATCCCTGAATCTAGAAGCTCCTCTGGGTCACTGTACACAAAGAGCAAACCTGGTTGCTGGGCTGGGAGAAAGATACTCATTTGTCTGCTGAGAGGAGGAACTTGGGGATCTGACTGTTCCCTCAAAAGACTTTCCATGAACCTCCTGTTTGCAGCCCTACCCCCTACCTTCAGAAGAATCTGTGCCTCTCAATCCTAGGGCCTTTCTGAAGTGTGGTGTCATTAACTGGCTTCCTTCTTAACTGTTTCCTATCTGCAGAAACTGTGTTTTGGCTTCTCAGCTCTGCAAGGTTAGTTACCACTCAGCCAGACCCTGTCCCTATTCCCCACAAAGTTGACATTAACTATTCACTCCTTCCCTCTGTCCTTGTGGACTTGGGCCATTTTGACTTGTTTGTTGTCATTTTAGTGGTGTTTGGGAAGGGATCAAAGAAAAGTGTATGCTTTTAAACAGCAATGTTTAACCAGAAGTCTATTCTGGGGATTTTCAAATAATCCTCCCTGAACATGCCACAGTGGCTGCCTTCCGGCCTGGGAGTGGTGGTGGGGGTTTGGGGGCAGAGGGGAGAGAGGTGGAGGGAAGTGTGGGAAGGCTCTGGCCCCCATCCCCTATCTCCAGCAGAAAATCTTTGCTTTTTTCTGCTTTATATTTTAGGGCTTCTCCCATTTCATTTGGACAAAAAGCCTTTAAATAAAAATAGAAAACCTTTAAAACCACTGCATAGCACCAGGCTGCCTCCTACATATTTTATAGAGCTGTAATCATAGTGTACACCCAGTTTGGTATTCTGGCTTGTTTATTTTACATTATGTTGCATTATAAACATGTTTTCATATTTCTGTAGCTTTTTCATTACCAGTTTTTCAACCCCGTGCCTGGCACATGAGAAGTCCTTAGTAAACAGTGATTGAATGAATGAATGAATGATAATATTTAATAGCTGCTATTTGGGGTTTTTTAAATTACTTTGTCTTTATGAAGCTAGTGAAACTTATATGTTGTACATGCTACTAGTAAACTTTAAGCCTAAAAAGTCATTTTACATAGAAAATTGCATGTCTTATATAGCTGTTTCAAATTGCTTCCTTTTTTTTTCTTTTTTTTAATTAATTTTTATTGGAGTAAATTGCTTTACAATGTTGTGTCAGTTTCTGTACAGCAAAGTGAATCCACTATACGTATACATATATCCCCTCTTTTTTGGATTTCCTTCTCATTTAGGTCACCGCAGAACATTGTGTAGAGTTCCCTGAGATATACAGTAGGTTCTCATTAGTTATCTCTTTTATACATAGTATCAATAGCATATATATGTCAATCTCAATCTCCCAATTCATCCTATCACCTCCCAATAGCTGCTGTTTCTAATTTCTTCTTATTATAGTAATAACTTGTGTTGAATTCATACATTCATTCACCTAACATGCCTACTATGTGCCTCACACTGGTGAATGGTGCTGAGAATATGGCAATGAGTAAGATAAACCTGGTCCTTTCCACACCATGCTTGTAGTCCAAATGAAGAATCTGGCAAGTGAGTTGAGAATCACAATACCGAAACATAAACACTATAGCAAGCAAAAATGACAAAACAAAAATTGGAGCACTGAGTAAGTGTGTGTTAGTCGCTCAGTCATGCCCGACTCTTTCTGACCCCATGGACTGCAGCCCACCAGGCTCCTCTGTGAGATTTTCCAGGCAAGGGTACTGGAGTGGGTTGCCATTTCCTTCCCCAAGAGTAGGGGCCACTAACCTAGACTTGAAAGTCTCAGAAGCCTCCCTGGAGGAAGAGACCAAGGAAAATCATTTTAAAAGTAAGCAGGATGTGCCAGGTGCAGAAGGGAAGACAAGTGCTCCACTCAGAGCAAGCAGCAGATGCACAGCTAGGTGCAGAGGAGACTATGGCATAGTCCAGGACCTGGAAGAGGTTCAAGATGACTGGAGGACAGTGTGTGTATGAGTCCAGGGATGAGCCAGAGAGGCAGATGGGAGCCAGGGAATCAAAGATCTGGTGGATTTTCTGCATTTGGCCTGCATCCTAAAGGTAATGAGAACCATAAGCACTCTTAGAGTAAAGCCCACTTGCCATTTCAGGGTCATATCTGCAGATCCTACTATATGGCCTGTAAGCTGTGATGAGTCTACAACATATCCCTAAGAGCAATGGATACCATTGAGTGATTAAATAAGGGGACGATATTTGCATCTCAAACAAACAAACACTCAATCTGATTGCAACATGGAGAATGGATAGAGGGAAAAGGAAGACCATTTAGAACTAGCAGAGAATATAAGAGAATGGCAGTGTGGATGAACGAAGTAGATGGGTTCAAGGAACAGGCTCAGAGAGAAGCAATAAGCCTTGGTGGCTGGAAATGGGATGTAAAGGAGAAGAAAGAGGCTCAGATGACACTGGATTTCTGGCTTAGGCAATGCGTGGGTTGTGGCAGCATTCATTAATATAGAGACTGCAGGATACGGTAGCAGTCTCTATATTAATGGAGTTTAATGGAATTTAATGGACACACTGGGCTTAAGGCACCCAAAGAAACTCCAAGTAGAGTTGTTGGTATGGTAAGTGGAAGTGCAGTTCAGAAGCACAGGAAAGAGCACTGGACAAAGATGGGGATCTGGGTATCATGCTCAGCATGGAAGTGGTGAGGGGTGCGGAACTGAAGAGGAGAGTGAGATCATTCAGGAAGAGATGTGGAGAAGAAGGAAAGAGACATGTGATCAGATCCCCAGGGTGTCCTGATAATTCAGGATGGGCAGAGGGAGATGAGCTTGCTAAGGAGCTGAGAAAGGGCAGCTCAAGATGCTGGATGAAAATCAGGGAGGAGCTGTGTTATGGAGGCTGAGCAAAGACAGAGCAGGAGGAAGGGCCAGTGTGTCAACCCGATAGGGACTACAAAGGGCATCCAGAATGTTACTAGGACTTCCCTAGTGGTGCAGTGGATAAGAATCCACCTGCCAATGCAGGGGACATGGGTTTGATCCCTGCTATGGGGAGGTTCCACATGCGGAGCAACTAAGACTGTGTGCCACAACTATTGAACCTGAACCTGTACCCTAAACCCTGTGAGCCCCAGCTACAGAGCCCTAGCGCTGCAACTACTGAAGTCCGGGTGCCCTAGAGCCTGGCTCCACAACAAAAGAAGCCACCACAATGAGAAGCTGAAGCGCTGCAACAAAGAGCACCTCCCGCACTCACTGCAACTAGAGGAAGCCGACTCAAAAAGCAACGAAGACCCAGTGCAGCCAAAAATAAAAATAAATAGAAATGTTATGGTAACACAGGGAACTATGTTCAGCATCTTGTGATAATGGAAAAGAATATGAAAAAGAACATTATATATGGTGGCGCTAGTGGTAAAGAACCCACCTGCCAATGCAGGAGACATGAGACACTGGTTCAGTCCCTGGGTCAGGAAGATCCCCTGGAGGAGGGCATGGTAACCCACTCCAGTATTCTTTCCTGGAGAATCCCATGGACAAAGGAGACTGATGGGCCATAGGGTCACAAAGAGTTGGCTGCAAAGTGTGTGTATGAGTAAGAACACACACACACACAGATATAACTGAATCACTTTGCTTTATAACAGAAGTTAATGCAACACTGTAAATCAACTACAATTCAATAAACACTGGGATGACCCAGAGGTATGGGATGGGGGGCGGGGAGGTGGGAGGGGAGTTCAGGATGAGGAACACATGTACACCCGTGGCAGATCCATGTCAATGTATGGCAAAAACACTACTATATTGTAAAGTAATTAGCCTCCAATTAAAATAAATAAATTTATATTTTAAAAAAGGAATGTAAGGAGATGCTCGATAAGGCCACTCAAAGCAGAATGATGAACAGAAGTCCGGCTGCAAAGGTTCAGAAGCTTCTGGTTTTTGAGGCATTTAGGCAAGACTTTCAAGAACTATGAGTGAAAGAGAGAAGAAAGTGATAGGGCCCAGCTAAAGGAGAAAAAGAAGGTAAAAGATATTTGAGCATGTTTGAGTTCTACCAGTGGCTACATATTATCACCTATTTAAAACCAAAACCAACCATCCAGATAAACACACAAAACTCTGTTCAAAGGTTGGCTCCAACTTTCTACTATTCTTTCACCATCACCCAGTGCTACAGCCAAACAGGTGAGTTCCCCGAATAAACTGCCCAGGTCACCACCTCTTTCTTTTGCTCTATATTATTTCCTCCCTTGAAATATTACTGTCACCTCCCCTGGTCCAATCCAACCCACCTGCTTTTGGGAACCCCGAAATGCTCCACCCTGAGACTCTCCAGAGCTCACTGCTTGACCCACACAGTGGGCTCTTCTTTCTTCTGTCCCTAAGTTATTTGGATATTTCCAGCATGCCTCATCTCCTTCTGCTTCACTGACTATGCTAAAGCCTTTGACTGTGTGGATCACAACAAGCTGTGGAAAATTCTTAAAGAGATGGAAATACCAGACCACCTTACCTGCCTCCTGAGAAACCTGTATGCTGGTCAAGAAGCAACAGGATTGGACATGGAACAAAGGACTGGTTCAAAATTGGGAAAGGAGTAAGTCAAAGCTGTATATTGTCACTCTGCTTTTTTAACTTATATACAGGGTACATCATGTGAAATGCTGAGCTGGATGAAGCTCAAGCTGAAATCAAGAGCGCTGTGAGAAAAATCAATAACCTCAGATATGCAGGTGTTACCACTCTAATGGCAGAAAGTGAAGAGGGACTAAAGAGCCTCTCGATGAGGGTGAAAGGGGAGAGTGAAAAAACAGGCATAAAACTCAACATTCAAAAAACTAACATCATGGCATCTGGTTCCAACTAACATCATGGCATCTGGTTCCATCACTTCATGGCAAATAGACAGGGGAAAAGTGGAAACAATGATAGATTTTAATTTGGGATGTTCCAAAATCATTGCAGATGGTGACCACACCATGAAATTAAAAGATGCTTGCTCCTTGGGAGAAAAGCTATGACAAACCTAGATGGTGTATTAAAAAGCAGAGACAACACTTTGCCAACAGAGGTTCATGTAATCAAAGCTATGGTTTTTCCAGTATGCCGGGAGCCGGCATATTGCATATTGAGTGCAGCACTTTCCACAGCATCATCTTTCAGGATCTGGAATAGCTCAACTGGAATTCTATCACTGCCGGGAGCCAGAGTGAGGAGCTCCACCCATGACAAAGGTCATGAGGAAGGAGGCTCGGCATACGCAAAGGCGGGATCGAGCCTCAGGAGTCCCCCTGGAAATTCTCGAGCATCTACCCCCAAAACCAGAGTCTGCCTACTTTCTGCTTTGTGCTTTCACCTACACCTCTGACTTTACGGGGGGCTGTCCCCCACTACCTCTCTCTGAAAAAAGAGTTAGCTTACAGCTCCAGTTAATAATTCCTGGGTGTGACAGTGTTTCAACCTACAAACTCCTTTGGAAATCCTCTAGCTTGCCTGAATAGGTTTTTCCGACCACATGTGATTGTTCAGAGCCTCCCAACTGTGAAAGGCAGGAGATGTTCTAAACTGTCTAAACACAGATTCCTTTGAGCAGTTAAAAGTTTGATTAGAAATTGTATTGGTGAAGGGTTTTTCACTTATTGGGCCAATGTTTGCTGCTAAGTCTCCATACTCCTTACCTACTGTGTCCTTGGCAGTGTATTGATTGATATAATGGGTGTATAGAAATGTAAGTAGTAGCCTCAATGTTTGTAACCTTGGACCTTTGAGTTAAGTCTTTTCTTGATTGAGCCACCTCACCTTTGCCCTGTAGGAATGCAGCTTTGTCCAGTGCTGTTTTGGAGGCTGGTGCCTGACTTTGGAATAATCACCTATAGAGAAAGATAAGTTTCTTAAAATGTTAACAGGCCTCCTGGCCAGAAGATGATGTAATTCACCTGAACTTTTGCATATGATAAGTTTGAAAGCCTGGCTTCGATTAGGACCAGGAACTGCTGTCCTTGCATGACTTCACCCCTTCCCCCATTATCCTCTATGCACAACTTAAGGTATAAAAACTACTTTGGAAAATAAAGTGCGGGCCTTGTTCACCAAAACTTGGTCTCCCCATGTCGTTCTTTCTCTTACCTTCTGGCTGAATTATTCAGCCTCTTTTCTTCACTGAATTTTCCTACTGAGCTATCCTTATTTCAGCCTCTTTTCTCCACTGAATTTCCTCACTGAGCTATCCTTATTTCAGCCACTTTTCTCCACTGAATTTCTTCACTGAGCTATCCTCATTCTATTACTCTTTATATCTTTGATGAATATTTAAATAAATAGGTCGCCGATGCCGTCTCTCCTTCGAATACCCTGGATCAGCCGGGGCTGGACCCCGGCACCAGTAGTCATGTATGGATATGACAGTTGGACCATAAAGAAGGCTGAGCACTGAAGAATCAATGCTTTCAACTTGTGGTGTTGGAAAGACTCTCAAGAGTCCTTAGGACAGCAAGGAGATCAAACTAGTCAATCCTAAAGGAAATCAACCCTGAATATTCATTGGAAGGACTGATGCTGAAGCGGAAGCTCCAAAACTATGGTCAGCTAATGTGGAGAGTGGCCTCACTGGAAGAGACCCTGATGCTGGGAAAGACTGAGGGCAGGAGAAGGTGGTGACAGAGCATGAGATGGTTGGATGGCATCACCGACTCAATGGACATGAATTTGAGCAAACTCAGGGAGATGGTGAAGGACAGGGAAGCCTGGCGTGCTGCAGTCCATGGGGTCGCAAGGAGTCAGACAGCACTTAGTGACTGAACAACAACTCATGACTTCACTTGACTAAATTTCTAGAAGGCATGGGTTGTCACTTACTTAGCTTTGTAAGCTCTTTTTATATAGTAGGAGTTCAACAAATATGGATGAGTAAAAGCTTCAATGAACTTCATGCAAGTGTTCATCATACACAGTTGATACCCTGGTAAGAGATAACCATCATTCAGATCCTGTCCTTGGTCCCTGCATTTTCATTTAATAGCAACTCCCTGGGCATTCATGATATGCCAGGCATATCATCTATTGCACTCATCAGTCCTATGAGGTGGCTACTGTCATCACTCCATTTTACAAATGAGAAAATCAAGGCTCAGAGATGTTAAGTGACCTACACAAAGGTCACATAGCTAGTGAATGGCTGAATCAAAACTCCAAATCCAAATCTCGTGGCCCTGGAGCTTGTGATCTTATCCACAATGGCACACTGACGTTGCCGTGTTCTCTCCGCTGTCCTTGATGACTTGAAGAATGGAGAAAAACACTTTTAGGAAGTACTCTAAAAGTGCCCTCAGTAACCGCTGTACGAAAAATTGTAAAGTATGCTGCTTTAGAAAGCCCTTTCAGACTGGTAGAAAAGTTGGTGGATTCTGCCATTTTTTTCCTTTTTAAAAATTCTGTAATGAATAAATAGCATAAATAGTACAAACCTCCAAGAAACAGCCAATTAGAAGTCAGTCATTGAGAAAGCAAGATATTGGAATACTGGGAAGAAAGGAAGTAGCTAGATAGCAGAAATATTCACTTTTCTTGGCTTTTATCTGACAACACTCAATATTTAATAAATTCTGAATGTTCAGCTCCCTGGCATGATTCTGAAAACCATTTTTTGTACAAAAATTATATTTCCAAGGAACATTTGTTCGTGATGACACAAAATTAGATGTCCTTAGTTTTTTAAACTTGTAAAAATGACTTTTTGCTTACTTAACTTTGTTTTTCTAGTAGAGGAACATCAAGCCCAACAACTTATCACTGCCTGGAATGAGAACCCTGCCCTCATTCCTAGGTAGTGATCCAGGAGTTGGACTGTAGTTTCTGTTTTCACAGACATGTTGGGGTCAGTCTTTTTTCATTCATCTAATAACATTACTCATTATTTCTTGACAATAATTGCTTAACAACTCATTTGTTTTTCTTTGGAGTACCATTCTAATCAGATATTCATTATAATAAAATTAAAACATAGCTCAATTTCTGCAAATGGACTGTGGCATTCTTCATATTAGGAAAAGCTTCGATCTCTATGTCATTATAAAGATATTGAGTTCCAGGAATATTCTAAACAAAGTCAGAAACATCCAGTAATAGTCCCCACTTTGGCTGGATTCCCAGTAATGTCATTGTGTTTTTTCCCCAGATAGTCTATTAGAATGCTGGTTCCTCATCTTTCAAAGATAAGCTGCCCACCCTTGTTTGATGGGAAAGATTTCTTTTTTGGCCTAATTCCTTTTCTTCTCTTTGACCACTTGTCCTCCATCAAAAAGTGCTTCATGAAACACTTTTAAAAATAAGAATGAAATTAAAATAGCTGGGTTTGAGAATTTTTTTTCTCCCCCCAAAATTCTGGGTCAGGGCTACAGAATCTCTTTTGGTCAAGATAATGTTATAACCCTTAGTGAACCCTTTTAGATTCACTAGTATTGAAATGTTTTATAACTGATTTACTGTTTATTCCTTTTCCCTTTATAAGAAATTTAGAAATTGGTCAAAAAATAATTTTCTTAAATAGAGAATTGCGGAGAGGAATCTAGTGTTTGGGAGCACACAGTGTCCCATTGTTAGCCCTGCAGCAGCTGGGCTTTATCCTCAGCTCCCCTGGGGTAGTGGGAAGAGTCCATCCCATCAAGCAACTGGCTGCAGCCAAGGCAGGGATGAAAACCTGAGGGTGACCTCGAGTGGGTGCAATGTGGCTTATCTCAGCTGTATTGTATAATGTAGGATATGCCAATGCAGTCCTGGCATCAGGTAGAACAGAATTCAAATCCCAGAGAACCACTCTGTGACCTTGTTGTTGTTCAGTCATTCAGTCGTGTCCAGCTCTTGGCAACCCCATGGACTGAAGCATGACAGGCTTCCCTTTCCTTCACTTCCCAGGATTTGCTTGAACTCATGTCCATTGAGTCGGTGATGCCATTCAACCATCTCAACCTCTGTGGCCACAAGGTCCCTCTGTGACCTTTGGAAATTCTTTAATCAACTTGAATTCCTGTTTTCTCATTCACAAAATGGAAAACGGTGATATCCATCAGGGCCCAGTCAAGAGACAAGAAACCATACCAGTCATCTAAGAAGTGAGAATTTAATATGAAAAAAAAACACTTAAGGACTTCCTTGCCGGCTCAGTGATTAAGGTTCCACACTTCCAGTGTAGAAGCTGTGGGATCAATCCCTGGTCTGGGAACTAAGATCCCACATGCCACGTGGCAAGGCCGAAGCAAACAAACAAACAAAAGCTGGTGGCTCAGGCAGTGAAGCGTCTGTCTACAATGCTGGAGACCCAGGTTTGATCCCTGGGTTGGGAAGATCCCCTGGAGAAGGAAATGGCGACCCACTCCAGTACTCTTGCCTGGAAAATCCCATGGACAGAGAAGCCTAGTAGGCTACAGTCCATGGGGTCGCAGAGTTGGATACAACTGAGCGACTTTACTTTCACTTTTGTTTACTAGGTATGATGTTATTAACTAGGAGACCAAAAAGGTAAAAAGAGGACACTAAGAAATCATACCTGTAGCAACTGTGGGCAGCAACTACCTTCCCACAAAGTGGAACAGAGAGACAAAAACCAAGTAACTGGCACAAACATCATCTATGGAACACTTACTCCATGCCATGCACAATGCCAAATGCTTCACATGCCTTACTTTATTCAGTTATATTAACAACTTAGGGCAGTGTCCCCATTTTACAGGTGTGTATGTAAAGAAGCTGGGTTTATCTGACTCCATAACTCCTCTGCCATATATAATGAGACATTGTCCAGACAATGTCTCAGTAAGCAGACATCCCTCCCACCTCTACCCTTCCTCCCAGTTCCAATATATTCAGTATTCTCAGAGCTTGGCAGATCCTGGGGAGAGGCAAGGGGAATGGAGAGTCAGGCAAACTTACAGAGGACCTGTGGGGAAGAAGTGGACCCATTTTGTGGTTCAGAAGTGTATAACGTGACCCTGACAATAGGCAGATGGGAAGTAAGAGCAAGAAGGAATTCACTTGGCAGGAATTCACTAGGAAGGAGGAGTCTGAACTCATCGCCCTTGGTTCACTGGGAAACAGTGGTGCTGGTCACTGAAGCCTTGGGAGATGGTCTGATCCAAGAGGGTCATCAGCATGGAGGGTTCATAGGCAGGACTGTGAAGCTGGGGTGGAGCTCCTGAGAGAATCTTGAAGGGAAGAAGCCTTCTTCTTTGTATCTTAAGCCATCACTATGACCTGGAGCACTGGAATGAGAGAGCCATCTCTGGACATCAGGGCTGGACAAAGGGTCCAGTTTAGAAAGAGCAGCTGTGATGAGGGGTGGCATCTTCCTGAATTTTGGAGGTTTCAGTGAAGAAGGCAAAGGTTTTTGCAGCAATGGCCCATAGTCATGTCACCTCAAACAGTTCTAGAAAAAGAGTCAAGCTCTAGAGAGGATTGTTGAGGTGAGAGCCACAAGGCTGAGTGAGTAGTATGTTCTATCTGCCTTGGGTCGAACTGCCTAGAGACAGACTCTGAGATGGAGACTTGCAAGTAGGTGGCTCACCAAGGTGTTTAGTCAGCAGTGACACCTATAAAGAAGTGAGGAAAGCAAGACTGGGCAGAGGAGGGACTGAACTGCACTGCAGATGCAACAGAGGCCTGCCTAGCTGACTCCAGCCTCAGTGGGAACTGGGATGGCCCCTTAGACTATTCCCAAACTGGGACTGGTCTTTTTAACTCCCACATAGACTTACCACTGGATGCTATTCTGGGGGAATGGTTGTAAATCTTGTCCTGTGGGAAATTCCTAGACATATGCCAATCAGGAGACCTTAGCATCTGACACCCCAGCATGCTGACACCCCAGCAGTTGGGGCAATGATTGCCTTGGTCCTAAGTGAGAGGTCAAAAAAGCCCACTACAGCATACCTTGTACATCCATCAATTTTAAAAGTATTTCTCAGATAACTCCTCTAAGTCAGGCATTATATGGAGCACATGAAACACAACAGTGATTGAGATGGACAAATATTCAGCCTCAAAGTACAGTTACATTTATTAAACTTTTCTTTGCTTCAGTGACCTCATCTATAAACTGGATAATAATAGTTCCTGACACAGAAAGGTTGCTGTTAAGAAGGAATGAGGTGCTTCCCTAGTAGCTCAGTGGTAAGGAATTCACCTGCCAATGCAGGAGACATGGGTTCGATTCCTGGTCCGGGAGGGTCCCACAAGCCACAGAGCAACTAAGCCTTTGTGCCACAACTATTGAGCCGGTGCTCTAGAGCCCAGGAGCCACGGCTCCTGAAACCTGCCTGCCCTAGGGCCCATGCTCCGCAGCAAGAGAAGCCACAGCAATGACAAGCCCTCACACCACAACAAAGAGTAGCCTCCACTCCCTGCAACCGAAGAAAAGCCCACGCAGCTACCAAGATCCAGCACAGCCAAAAATAATAAATTAATAAATAAGATTATTTTTAAAAAGAGTGAATAAGACAGCATATGTAAAACCCTTAGATCAGCCCAGTACACAGCAAGCTCTCAATTTGTATTAAATGTTGTTTTTATGATGTGCAATGTCCACTCTACAGTATTTGAGCACTGCCTGGAAAACCAGCAGGGCAGTCAGCTCCACCCCTGCCATCCTTCCCAGGCAAGAATTTGCATGAAGAATGGATCATCCCCCAAGGGATAAAGAGTTGGAACTCTGGCACTGATCCAAGAGCAACAGTGAGCAACTCCTGCAGGAGAGACGTGGTTCTCTGTAGTTTACCTTGTCGGCTGATGGCCAGCGCAGCCTGCAGGGACTCAGAGAGGCAGAGGACTGCAGGAAAGACTAAATATTAACACACATGGTGGTTTGACTAATCTCTGTGGCCAACTAAGCACAGCCTGGCCCAGCCAGCAGCTCTGAGAGAGAGGACACTCATCGGGCAATCAACTCAAGCTCAAGTTCATTTTTCTCCTTTGGTGCTTCTCAACTATCAGTTCCCCTCCCCTGGACTTGGGCTTTGAACTGGGACTTGAACCAGGCACTGCATCCAGGAATTTCCCTGGACTCTATGGATTCATTTCCTTGGCTTTGTAACCACAAACAGCTGTGCCCCAACCCCTTCTTCTGGCTTACTTGTTGGCTTGGGCACACCTGAGCCCTGTCTGTCAGGTAAGAGGGCCTGAATGGCAGAAATGAGAGCGGAGGGTATTGTCTTCACACGGAGTCCTTGTTGGAGAAGAGAGGAGACGCCATGTTTTAAAGGGTTTGGGCCTTTCAGCAACATGTGCACCGCCTCCGCTGTCTCTGAAGACCCTGGACATGCAGAGGCAGCACTGTGCTTTGGGTACCTTGGCTTTAGCAGCCATGGAAACACCACAGGAAGCCACCGCAAAGGGGGAAGAGGTTACAGGTCCTGAGAGATACCCAGAAGAATTGTTCCGCACATGTACACGGGACTCTTGCTAAAGTCTCCAGGGACTCCCCAGATAATTTGGAGGAAGCTGAGGTTCTGAAGTTCCCACATAGCAGGGAGGGATAAACCCAGAGAAATTCTAGTTTGTATGCTCTTATGACCCTCTTTGTCTCTCCTATCTGCCTCCAGCCAATATCACCACTCTTGTGTGTCCTGAGGTCTTAAGAGTTATTTATAGGTAATTGACATTTGTTTCGTCATGTAGCTTCTATTCTTCCTACTACTAACCACAGGATAATTTCCCTTGAAATTTCCCTTGAAAGAGTTGGGGAATCACCAACTCTTCTTCTCTCAGTTCATAGAATGAATATGGGGTTGATTGTACCCTTGGCTCAACATATGGACATGTGTCTCAGCCTTGATAATCAGAAAAAAATATATGACATTTCTTTTGGTCACACTGATTGGTTTGCAGATGGGCACATGATCCAGTCATAAAGCTCAATGAAATTTTTACTGGGAGTCTTAGGGAATAATTACTCTTTCCCAACATACTTGAATGAGGTCTGCTGCTCCTGGAAGCATCTTCTAACCACACAATATTCGGAAATTGAACCAACACTGAAGATAACCAGAGATGAGAGAGAGTGTCTGGGATCCCAGACCTGTCTCGGGATTTTTCAGTTACAAGGGCCAAAACATCTTGTTTTCAGTTAAGGCTGATTGGGTTGTTTTTCTGTCACTTGCAACCAAGAAAATAAAGACAGATGCAGTCTGTAACAAGTGCACTAAAGGATACAGAACTTAAAAGGCATGCAAGCTCACTTCACTTTCCATCTCTCCTTTCATTTAATCCTCATTTCAACTATGAGATGTATTAATAAGTAAGGATGAGGATTTTATTGTCCCACTGAGGAGGTGATAAAGCAATACCCTTGATATGCTGAATGACTTGCCCAAGGTTTTCTAGTTAATATTAATAGATGATAGAACTTAGGGTTGGTGACCTTCTCATTTGGGAGATAGAAAAAGTCAACAAGATCAGTTCACAACATGACAGGTGATCAGACCTACTTACTGATAGTACTGTGGTAAGGATACTTTTGAGAAAGCATCTAATACTGCAAACATTTTCTGTTTATATCCACTAATGTCATTTTATTTTGCCTTTGGCCATATTTATAACCCTAAGTGGGCTTCTCATATTAATGGAGACAAAAAAAGTACCTGGAGGAAACAAACTCAGTTGATCAATAAGAATTTAGCAAATACTGAGAAACTATTCCATGACTTTCAACCTCATCCCTCAGGTTTTCTGCCCTTGGCTCTCCAGAGCTGCTCACCCAGATCTTCTGAGAGAGAGCAGAGTTGGGGAAAGGTTGCCACAAAAATCAGTTTTGGGCATTAGGGGGCTTTTAAACAGCCCTGGGTTTCCTATTTCCAAGCATGAGTCACTCCTCAGCCTAGGAGTTCCAGCTGTGAGTGATGCCTAAGTAGATTTGGATAGACTGACTGACTGACTGATGAACGATTGGTTCTTTCCACTGTTAACCCAAAATTCTCCATGACGTCACTCTGTCCAGCTGCTAGGATGTGAATATCACGTATAGGAAAACTTGGATACAGACTCTTGCCCCATTCACTGATTCATGTAACCAATGCTAGTCGTATACCTACTATGTGTCAGACACTGGACTAGACTCTGAGGACACAAAACCAATGCATAGACAGCTCCTGTCCTCAGGAACTTTACAACTTAATAGAGAGAGAGCCACCAATGATAAGAATAAGGGTTCTAAAGCAATTTAGGTGTTTTGATACAAATGTGTGCAGAGTACAGTGGAGGGAAATGAAGGAAGTTCCACCTTGGGCAGGAGAGCCAGAAAAGACTTAGAGGTGATTGGTGCATAAAGTGAATCTTGAAAGAGAAGGACATATTTGCCAGTTGATGGAGGTGGGGTGGGGTGGGGTAACTCCATGCAGTGGAAGCAACAGGAATTTTCCATTTCAGTTGCATGAGACAGAAAACCTGACACCGGTGGGTTTAAAGAAGGGAATTGACTAGGGAACTGAGTGAGAAAACAGAGAGTCCCAGGATGGACTCATCAATCATGGTGGGATTCTGGGCCCAAGCACTGTCTTTAGGACCTGCTCTCTATCTCTCATCCGATTTCCTTTGAGATAGCTCCGGTAGTATCAAGATGGTGGCAGCAGATCTGACCCAACATCCCCTCAGATCTTAGCCTCAGAGCAAAAATGACTCCACATCCCACTCTTCACAGAAATGTCTCATTCTCCAAAAATGTTTCGTGGCAACCCATGGGCTCTGGGGAGGGAGCAGTCAGATGCCCATCCCTGAACTCCTCGCTGCGGCCAGGGGAGTAGGAAGCTCTGATTTACTGCTGCCTGAGTCACTGTTCTCCCCCAGAGAGCCAGGGTGGAGCCTCCTCGCCAGGACAACTTGGACTAAAAGTGGGGAAGGACAATACAGGCACTAAGAGCACAAGAATGGGGAGTTGGCCACAAGCGTCCATTTCAGCTCTAGCCCTGCCAATCTCCGCTGCCTGGTATCATTCAGACCAGAAACCTGGAACCAAGCAACTCACCACCACAGAGTCCCAGGTGAGCAGCTCCAAGTCAGAGTCTCCAAGAGGACCGATTTCTGGTCAACTCTCTTGTGAGCCTTGTCTTCTCTTGAGCCCACACTGTGGGAAAGGCTTTCTCTTCATGCCCACTGGAGAGTCCCCACCTCTAGGGGGAGCCAGCAAGCAGCTGCAGTCCCAGAGAGGCCCCTGGGTCTCAGGGGAGTCAGCCCTGCCCCTGCCCCCGCTACCACCCTCCTCCCCAGGGACCTAATGAGGCCAGGCCACAGGTATTACTACCTCAGTTTTTTACTTTGTATTATGCTCTATTGGAATCTATGAGCCACTGCTTAGGAAGAGCAGCTAGAAGCCTACCCTCCCAGGAACTGAATTTCCAGTGTGTGCAGTGGCCTCACTCCTATATTTTGGAATCTATTTCTACCTGCTCATTGCATGTTATCCTCAAAGCTGAGAAACATGCTCATTCTTGGTTACAGTGTCTTCTTTGTCTGGAACTTTGGCTTACATATAGTTCCCTACATCTTCATAAACCTTCTTATATAGAGGAAAGGGAATTTAAGAACTGCTACTGCTAAGTAACTTCAGTCGTGTCCGACTCTGTGCGACCCCATAGACGGCAGCCCACCAGGCTCCCCCGTCCCTGGGATTCTCCAGGCAAGAACACTGGAGTGGGTTGCCATTTCCTTCTCCAATGCATGAAAGTGAAAAGTGAAAGTGAAGTCACTCAGTCGTATCCGACTCTTAGCCGCCCCATGGACTGCAGCCCACCAGACTCCTCCATCCATGGGATTTTCCAGGCAAGAGTCCTGGAGTGGGGTGCCATTGCCTTCTCTGATTTAAGAACACACACACATGTATATATATACATTTTATAGGTAGATATATATATTTTTTAATTGTTTTTATTGATATATAAATTTCATACAACATCTACCTATTTTAAGTGTACAATTCAGTGGGTTGTGACAAAAGCATATACCCATGGAACCACCACCACAATTGAGCTATAGAACATTTCTACCTCCCCCAAAAGTCCTCTTGCACTCTTTGTTATCTATACTCATCCACTACCCACCCCTATTTCTGGCCCCAGAAAACCACTGATATGCTTTTTGCTGCTCCAGATTAGTTTTCCTGATTGAAAATGTCATATAAATGGAATCGTATTATGTACTCTTTTAGGCTGGCCTCTTTTGCTCAGCATAATGTTTTTGAGATTCATCCATGTTCTGGTAGGCATTAAAAAAAGGTTCTTCCTTTTTTGTGACTGAGTAGTTTTCCATTGTATACATGTACTGCAATTTGTTTATCTACATTCCTGTTGTTAAACACCTGGGCTATTTTACCTTTGAGCTAGTATGAATAAAATGACAATAAATATTCATGTATAAGTCTTTTTGTAGACATATATTTTTATTTCTCTTGAGAAAAGATGTAAGAATGGGATTTCTGGGTCAAAAGTACATGTTTAACTCTTTAGGAAAACAGGCAAAGCAATGGGCTTCCCCAGTGGCTCAGCAGTAAAGAACATGCCTACAACACAGGAGACATGGGTTCAGTCACTGGCTAGGGAAGATCTCCTGGAGCAGGCTATAGCAACCCACTCTAGTATTGTTGCCTGGAGAATCCCACGGACAGAGGAGCCTGGTGGGCTACAGTCCATAGGGTCTCAAAGAGTCAGACATGACTGAGCACAGCACAGGCAAAGTAACACGGACATATTTACAGGACAGAGAATTGTAGACATTATTTTGTAATAACTTTTTTTCACCTAGTACAAAGTATTTATTTTAATTGTAAAAGAAAACTTAAATTATAAAATTGCCATATTCTTATTGTAAATAATTCATATATTCAGAAGAATGTAAGGTAAACATAGAAGTCCCTCTTGCAGTTGCCTACTTTCCAGATTTTTCATGCATATACAAATACATATGGATAAATATAAACATGTATGTGTGTATACAAATACGTACATGTACATACACACAGAAACATCTATATTATTTCACAAATGGGATCCTATTATAACAATGTTTAACAATTTACTTTTTAAGCATATAAAACTTGATCATCTGTTTCTTACCAGTACATAGATATTTACTCCATTGCTTTTTTTTCCTTCCAGTTTTTTTGAGACATAATCTACATAAGATTAGTAGTACTGTATAAGCTTAAGCTGTGGTGCATGATGATTTGACCCACATACACCATGAAGTGATTATCACAAGTCCAGTTACCACCTCCTGTAGGTATTGTGAACTTTAAAATGTAGTCACAACCTAGGAGTTCAAAGTCTCGTTTTATTTTTTGGGAATTTTTAGGACTTCAGCCTGGGAGACAGCATCTCAAGTGACCCTGAGAGAGCTGCTCCAAGGAGGCAGGAGGAGGAGTCAGTTTAGACAGAAGTTTGCAGCAAGGGGCAGGTAGTTTGAACACTGAAAGATTCTTGTTAATTAAGGAAAACCAGATATCTCAGTTTAAGAAATTTAGTGCTTTTGTATGTATGGGAAGAGGCAAGAGTCTAGACTTACTGAAATCATTCCTTTCACGTGTATCTCAGCCATCTGGGGCCAGCAGCCTGCGGTTTGATTACTCATATTCTTAGTTCCTTGCTCACCATAGGGAGTGGTGGCAGCTTGTGGTGGAAGCTTGACTGCTGTCAGATAGCAGGCATTGCTCTTCCTGGGCTCAGAAATTCATATCTGGAGGGCTGGATTCACAGATACTTGGGACATCCTTATTTATTGAGATGGCAGGAAATATTCCATTTCACAGTACAGAAGTAAAGAAATACAAAACTTTTTTTCTTGTGATGAGAACTTTCAGTACCCATTCTCTCCAAAATGTTCACACATAACATGCAGCAGTGTTAATATATTTAACATGTTGTACATGGCATCTTTGGTTCTCACTTATCTTATAACTAGAAGTTTGTACCTTTTCACAGCCTTCATCCGATTCTTTTCCCTATGCTGCCTTCCACTTCTGGTAACCACAAACGTTATCTCTTTTTTAAATGTTTCTGAAGTATAATTGACATACAACACTATGCTAGTGTCTGATACACAACATAGTGATTTAGTATTTCTTTGAATGGAATATAATCCATAGAAATATTGAATTACTATGTTATACATCTAAAACTAGGACTGTATATCAACTATACTTCAATAAAAGATAATTTAAAAAAAGAAAGACAGATGGATATTTAATAGAGAATAGAGCACTCATAGATGTCAATACTCCAGGCTTTGGTTTCCTCATTAGCGAGATGGAAATAATACCTACCCTAATTCTTGCCACCATTGCAGTGGTCAGAATGGATAATGCATTCAATACATCATAAAGTGCTAAGCTGCACAGCATGGAAAAAGGGCCAAAGGGATTCCAAGGGAGGGGAGAGAGGAAAGGGTTTAAGCAGGACTGGATCAAGAAGGACCTGACCCTTGTATATTTGATGAAATCTGCCCAACAGGTGGATGGATGTATGGACATACAAATAGGTGGACAGATGACATAGCCTCAAGAAATAAATAATAATTTAAAGACTTTAGAGAGAATATTAGATGTATATTAATTAAGGTGTGTGTGTGTGTGTGTGTGTGTGTGTGTGCTCACTCATGTCTGACTCTTTGCAACCTCATGAACTGTAGCCTGCCAGACTCCTCTGTCCATGGTATTCTCCAGGCAAGAATACTGGAGTGAGTAGCCATTTATGTCTCCTGCTTGACAGGCAGATTCTTTACTACTGGGAAAGAATAGTAGAGCCACCTGGGAAGCCCGTTAATTATGATATATGTTTTGAAAAATCACGTTGGCATAAAGAAGTTCCCCAAGAACTTCACCATACGTATTTCTCGTTTTGGTGCCCAGCTGAGGCAAGAGTGACGACTGGCTGGTGTGGTCCTGCAAGAAAGATGATGCGCCTGTGAAAGAAAAAGCATCATCTTGGCTCTTGCTTCAAAAATTATGTTATACCAAACTCCATGCTTTCTTAATATTGTTTCTGTTCTGTGCTATTCTTTGTCGCTCAGTCATGTCCAACTTTTTGCGACCCCATGGACTGCAGCCTGCCTGGCTCCTCTGTCCATGGGGATTCTCTAGGCAAGAATACTGGAGTTGGTTGCCATGCCCTCCTCCAGGGGATCTTCCCAACCCAGGGACTGAACCCAGGTCTCCTGCATCACAGGCAGATTCTTTACCAGTTGGGCTATTTTCTACTAAAAGTAAAAAAAAAAAAAAAAAGTTACACAAGGAATAGAAAATGAAAGGGGAGAAGTGCACAAGTTGATTAAAGAATGCTTACTTTTGTGTGCTAAAAGTCTAAGATGATATGAAAGCTTCTTTTTCCTAAGATTTGCTGGTTGCCCAAGTCCCTCCCTTACTGAGGTAGCCAGATGCATTGCTCAGGGTTAGGGAGGAGATACACTATCCCCTTTGCTGCTGCTGGAGCTCATGGAAGTCTTCAGAGACTAGAAGCCAAGCTTTTTCTCACCTTTGAGCTGGTGTCTCCTGTTTCCTTCATCCAAATGCTCTTTTCTCTTTCTCAAGCCTGGTTCTTTCTTATTATTCAGGTCTTGGCTTAAATATTATCACAGTGAGGATTCCCTGTTCACCCAGGGCTTTCTACCACAACATCCTGTTTTAATTTTCTCTAGAGCTTTTACTAGTGTCAATATTTTTCATGTATTTATTTGTTTGCTTTCTTATTGTCCTCCTTCCCGACTGGAACACATGCTCTCTGAGGGGAAGGACTTTGTCTTTATTTTTTAATTATTGTGCACACATGGCTTCTCTCTAGTTGTGGTGCATGCACGGAGCTCAGTTCTTATGACGTGAGGGCTTGGTTGCCCCTGGGCAGATGGGATCTTAGTTTCCCAACCAGGTATCCAACCCATGTCCCTATTATTGGAAGGCAGATTCTTAAGCACTGAACTACCCGGGAAGTCCTATGACTTTGTCTTATTTGCCATCATATCCCCAGTGCCTGGTTCCTGCTGAATAGTGGTAGCTCAGTAAATATTAGATGAGTGAATTAATGAGGTCACTCCTTGAAGAAGAGGAAGAGAAGGGAAATGATGACCACTGAGTAACTACCCAAAATAAACTGAGAAGAAACTGGCAGTGATTTGGGTTTAGACTCAAGAAGTAGGATGAGGCTTTCTGCCTTCTAGGGCTTTGTGTGTGTTAAGTCACTTCACTTAACACACTTTGAGACCCCATGAATTGCAGCCCACCAGGCTCCTCTGTCCATGGGATTCTCCAGGCTGGAATACTGGAGTGGGTTGCCCTGCCCTTCTCCAGGGAATCTTCCCAACCCAGGGATCAAAGCCAAGTCTCTTAAGGCTCCTGCAGGCAGGAGGAATCTGGCGGGCAGGTTCTTTCCCACTAGTGCCACCTGGGCTTGAGAGATGGCATGATTTCAGCTCTAGAAAAATCGAGAAAGTTTTGCTTTTGTAACATCTAGCTCTAGCACTAGAGGATTCATATGTGCTGTGCAATTAAATTCAAAACTAGTGTCTGATTTGATGGGAAAGATTTTATTAATGATTTAAACAATAGACATAATTACAGTCCCTATTTATATATGTGACATTTGACCAAAGTAAATATAAAAATATTTCTGATTTCTTTGAAACACTGTAAGTTTCACATATTGTAAAACTTTTTAGAATTTCAGAGAGGCCATTGATTTTTCTAAAGACTCCTCTGAAAAGATAATTAAAGCTGTCTGTCCTAGCTTTCAAATATATTTTTCATTTTTATATAATTGTAAGTTCTTTTAAATCTGTACTTGGCTAAATAATATATAGAATTAAGCTAATATGATTTTGTTTAATTCTAACAATTTGAATTTAACCTGTTGCTAAAGCTCATTTTCAAGAGGAAGGGTACGAATCTCCAGTTAGTTTTCTTGAAATTCTAACTGATTTAAAGTCTATCTTTTCCCCTGGGCTTTAAACACCAGGGACGGGAGAGGCAGGCAAAACCTGCTGAGAATGTTTGGGAGCAACTTGTCTTCACACCATACAAGAAAAGAATCAATGAAAGGAAGGGCAAGAAAGAAGAGAGTGGAAGGTCAGCAAGGAGGGGAGTTCTCACAGTGAGACAGATAAGTTAAAAACATTTGCTAAAGGCAAACGCACTATTTATTTAAACACTTGCAAGTGAGAAGCTGTTTGACTATCTTGTAGACCAGGCCAATTTATTTAAAATCTAACCAGTCATCTAAATCAGTGCTGCCCCATAGCTGTGGCTCCTGGATACTCAAAATGTGAAGTGTACAACTGTGGAACTGAATTTTTTAATTTTATTTTAATTGATATAAGTTTAATTTAAATTTAAATAGTCACATGTGACTGGTGGCTGTCATTGAATAGCACACATTTGGATACTCAGCTAAAGTATGTTTTAATTTACTGTTTCTCAGAACATTAAAGACATCATAGTTACGCTTTAAAATTAATGTAGGGAGCTAGTTTTTTGGATAAGTGTAGATCCAACCACAAAAATGTTGAGGAGTAGCATAGTGAGAATCTCCTAATCTCCTTCTCATTGTGTCTAATGTTCTCATGTTTCCCTTTTTGAAAACCAAGAAGCAAGTTTCTCCTGTTTCTTTAGTGCTTTTAGCAGAGATTAAAAAAAAAAAAAGAGTCCAACCACCATGTCTTCATCTGAAATACTACCCATCTGGACACTTAGTATTCAGTTATTTGTTTTTGCCCTGAAGAATTCAGTTGACTGCTGGTATTCAATTTTTTCTTGGTGATAATCATTTTGGAGATGGAGAGTTGTTGGCTTGCTATACTATCGGTTAAAATCCTTTGGGCTGCCTATGTTTTCAGACCCACTAGAGCTACCTGATGGGAGGGCAAGCTGGAGGAGGGTCCAATGGAAATGCATTAGGGTACAATTATTCTGGAGATAATCACATGGTTTTGTAGTTTTCATTTTTTAATCCATTTTTTAACTTGGTCTATCTTTTCCTCAACTACAAGTCTTTTGGTGGTGGTGGTGGCATGGGATGGTGTGGTTTTGGCTTAATTTTGTTTAAGAGAAGAGGAAAGGCAATCCAAGATGTCCTAGAACTTCAGGGCTGGACGTCCTAGATTTGTAGGTAGCACAAGCAGTCTAGAAGAGACAGGCAATATAGGATGCCTGCTGTGTGTCTAATTTTATACCTTACTGCTGGTAAGTGTCTATTGTGCAAGAGTGAAAAAAAGGATTTGGAGCCTTAGACATCCAAAGAAATGCATCATTACAAACAGTCCTATTTACACTTTCAGTGCAGTTGGATCATGGAGGGCGCTAGACCTCTCTCCTAAAACAGAAGGACACAGTAATGCACTTGTTTAGGTGTTACAAAATTAATTTTTTTTCACACAAAATTATTTTTGTTAAATTTCACCTTTCAAATTTTGTACCGTCACTGTGAATTCATAGTATACATTTTTATTCATATTATTTATTCTTTTTAATAAATTTATTGAATATAGTTGATTTACAATATTGTGTTAATCTCT
Organism: Bos taurus; assembly: GCF_002263795.3. NCBI lineage: Eukaryota > Metazoa > Chordata > Mammalia > Artiodactyla > Bovidae > Bos > Bos taurus. The sequence continues at coordinate 126,119,990 of NC_037328.1, forward strand.
GCTAAACAGCAAAGTGACTCAGTTATACATATATACAGATACATAATCTTTTTCATACACTTTTCCATTATGGTTTAATCACAGGATAGTGAATATAGCTCCCTGTGCTTGCTTGTTTCCCTTGTTGCCAGACAGTTAAATTCTTATATAGCAGTCTTTACCTGGGGGCAGAAGTGAAATGTTTCTTCCACTCTCACTGTCCTCCTATGCCTTCCAAAAACTTGAAAATAAAGTTGCCTCTGAAGATCATCTCCCAGATGGCGCCATGGTAAAGAATCTGCCTGCCAACACAGAAGACACAGGTGACTCGGTTTTGATCCCTGGGTCAGGGAGATCCCCTGGAGAAGGAAATGGCAACCCACCCCATTATTCTTGCCTGGAAAATTCCACGGACAGAAGAGCCTGGAAAGCTACAGTCCACGGAGTCGCAAAGAGTTGGACACAACTGAGCATGCAGATATTGTACAATCTGTGGATAAAACCCTAAAATCTATCTACGTGGCAGCCATGGAGTATACCATACAGTTGTCCCTCAGGAGAGAACCTGGGTTAAGAACTGTCATTAGCTGGTAGCCTCCAGCTGCCATACTTTAGGAATCTACTAAGATGCATGCCAAGGCCACCAGGCTATTCCCAGTCAATGGCAGAAGTACTACAGCCAGGCCCAACCCAGGTCTCCTCTAACAGGCTCCCTGAGGGAGCTTCTTGATGATGTGGCCCGGCTTTTGCTCAGGACTGCACTGTTACCCAAAGTTCTTCCAACCCAACCCCACTTCTTTCTCTAACTCTTTTCACAGGTGCCAGTCTGCATTGCAGTCTGAGGCTCCCCATCTACTCGTGCCTCCTCTTGCCTTTATCTCCCACAGGCATTTCTTGGACACCTAAGTCTGTACTAGTGTCTGCCTCCCAGAGGACCAAACCAACACCACACAAAATGAAAGAGATTAGTTCCCTTGAATTACCAAGGAGAAATAATCTTGAAGGGCATTCTCAATGGTGAGAATACAAGCTGGGTCTGCTCTATTCAACACTGTATATCCAGGACTTAGTGCAGCAATTGACATAAAGTAGACTCTCAAAAATTTATGAAAGGAAGAGAGGGAGGGAGGAAAGGAAGATTTTGGATTAGCTGAGATTAAAAAATCAAATTAAACTTTGTTGTTGTGTTGCTATTGGTCAGTCCTCAAGTCTTGTTTGACTCTGTGCAACTCCATGCATGCCAGACTTCCCTGTCCTTCACCATCTCCCAGAGTTTGCTCAAATTCATGTCCGTTGAATCAGAACTGTAGCATTATAAGGAAAAACATGTAGTTAGAAGAGGCTGGTCAGTTTGGCATTTAGAAAAGGGCACTTCAAAGAGTAAAAAATTTGTTATTGCATTCTCAGCACTGTCTAGGGACGATGCATACACACATTCAAAGCTGCATCCTTATCTACATATGCATAAACAGTACATGTACAGAAAATGCTGGGTATATTATACATATATGTTCATATATTACTTTGTTCAGAATTCTCAATATTTACCAAAAATAAAGCACAAAGTTCAAAGGAAAATGAAACAAACAAAAAAAATCTCTCCACACTGCCAATGGAAACATTACCAATTGAGAAAACAGACAATGCCAGCTCCAGGCACAGACACAGCACTTCTGTTGGTACAACTTCTCATTTGTGCAATTAGTTCTATACAGAGAGCCAGGGTACTCCTGTCATTAGCGTCTGGCAAACATCCCTCAGTTAGGATGTTGCAATTGCAGTGTCCCTGAGAAGAGGCTCTGGACTCTGTCAAGAGCTGTAATCCTATTAAATTCCATCAAACAAGTCTCATGCAAATTTTTAAAATGAATAACCACTTAATATCCACAATAAATATATGTTGATGTGCAAACCTTCGGGCTTCATTTAAATTTATGCAAAGTGATATTTTCTAACATATATCTTCTTTTGCAATTATCTTAGTGGAAAAAAATACGTATTCAGAGTTCAACTCTTTTCTTAGGAAAAATGAAGTTTTTGTTGGGATTATTTCAAAAGCATTTATAAGACTATAAAATGTCTTTAGAACTCTGAAGTCAAAGGCCTTGGGACACATACTTGAAGCTAGTTTTATTAATAGCATGGATTTAGAACTGTTTTCATAGCCATAATTTATATATATTTATATATAAACATATTCATGTACTATACTGCATATAAATTCTTTACACATAATTTTATATTAATAAATTCTTTATAAAGTTTTTATAGAAATTCTTAAATTTAATCTTGTTTAATTTTCATTCATTCTCAAATTGCAATATCTCTACAGAAATGCTTAAAAGAAAACAAACTGCATAATTCACAGCACTCTAAAGAATGTCTTAATGATTCAGTCTCATAGTTCTGTATTTATTTGTATAATGGCTTTTAGCTAGTTACCTCACTTTTTCAAAAGCAATAACCCCTAAACAATCTTGCAACTCATAACAAACAAGGTTCAGATTGCAAACACAATTTTTTTTATTCCAGATGTTTAACGAGCAATGAATGTGAATCTTTTCCTTGAGGGACAAATAAAAGACAGTTAAGTGGATGTAGATTTGCTAGTTCTGCCTGTGATTAGAATTGGTTTCTCCAAATAGCAGTTTAGAAGAGCTATGAGTAAGCAGGAAGTGACTTGTGAATGGAGTTAAAATAGAAAAAGATAAACCACCATTCCTCTTAGGAAGTCATGTTCAGCCTGTCATTGCAGTAATGTTGACACTATAAAATTATCACTGATTTTCTCTATTAGTAACTTTCCCAAAATCAAAGAAGGACTTGGATTGAAAACAAACTCTTCAAATCCCTAGATACAATTTTATAGTAGAAGAGGCACATCAGAAAGGACGGGGAACAAAATGGACACCAGTGTCATCTTCGGGAGGCAAAGTTAATGGTGATTTTCTTCTTTCTCTTTTTAAATGTGTTCCAGATTTTATATCATAAGCATGTATTTCCTTTTTACTGAGGGAAATTTTGACTTAAAAAATAAAAAGACGAAGACATGGTGACCGAAGATGAACACCACATAGCTTAAGAGAGGGTTTCAGTTTTCGCTCCTTAGGGTTGGGTCTGACACCAAACTCTTGAGCTTTGAGAATCAGTGAGGAGGGCATAGGACCTCAGGGTGGTCTAGGGCAAAGGGATCTGAGCTAATACTCTGTGGTACTCTGGTATTTCTTATTCCAGGCTCCTGGTTCCTTGTTAATGGGCAATCACGGTGGCATTCCTCTAATCTCTGGGGTCCCATCACTTTCCCCCAAGTGACTCCACTGCACTGCCTTCTTGAAGACAGCTGCCATCTTGGCATGACTCATGATTATGAGTAAAGTTGAGTCCTGGTGAGATAGCTGGATGAGTTACCTACAAAAAGCATCCAAATGACTTTTTTTACTTAATTATGGGATGTATATCTAACAAATAAAAAGAAACCTCTTACCTACAGTTAATAATAATCATTCTTTTAGGCAAATGTTTATCCCCAAAAGTCAACATAATAAAATCATTCGGAGGTGTTTTGGTTTGATTTGGTCATGTTGATAATTATACTCTATACTTCATGACCCTCAGTATCATTAATGTTCCACTCACTGAGGACTTTTTAGGATCAAGTTAGTTTTTTGACTAACACTGGTACTTGTATCTTTTCTCATGACCAAGTCTCCTTATTCTGTGGTAGAATCTTGGGTTCCCAACAGAATCTTTTCCAAATTCTTGGAGGTTCATCTTCATGTGGAAATTGAATAAGTTGTTTCTCTGAAGCATTTACCTCAGGCTCACTCCTCTTTCCTATAACATCTGCTTACATGCTGCTTCCAGAGGGTAGAAGAACCTTTTCGCCAATACCTCCAGTAGAAGAGATGCAGGTTCGATCCCTAGGTTGGGAAGATCCCTTGGAGAAGGAAGTGGCATCCCACTCCAGTATTCTTGGACAATCCTGTGGACAGGGGAGCCTGGCGGGCTACAGTCTGTGGGGTTGCAAATAGTCTGAGGCAACTTAGCACTAAACAACAACAGAAGAGTCCTGGGAGAGCTCTCTGATTGGACAGTCCTTGGTCACACGCCCCAAGGCCGGCAGGTGAGGCAGAGGCTGGAGAAATACCGAAAATGAAGTCAGTGTTCCTGGGTGCATATACACAGCATATATCCATCAACTCCAGGCACCATCTCCATGTACACTGAACTTAGAATCCCCTGCAAGGCTCTGTTGAATTGATGCACAGTGTTGATCAAGAGCCTGGACTTTCTAGTCAATGTGAGTTCCAATTCTAGCATTTCTTTTACATATGGCAGGTTTTGGTTTATTGGTTAACCTCTATACATCTCAGAATCTTCACCTGTAAAAATAGTGATAAACATTTTTACTATATAGGGTTTTTGAGATAATTAAACAAAACATTGTTACAAAGCATTTATATCACAGTTTCTGGTGTATAATATTGAAAGTGAAAGTGAAATTCGCTCAGTCCAGTCGTGTATAGTCATGGACTATACAGTCCATGGAATTCTCCAGGCCAGAATACTGGAGTGGATAGCCTTTCCCTTCTCCAGGGGATCTTCCCAACCCAGGGATCAAACCCAGGTCTCCCGCATTGCAGGCAGATTCTTTACCAGCTGAGCCACAAGGGAAGGCCATAATATTAGTGCTCAGTAAAAGTTAGAGATGGCGATGATGATTATGGTGATGATGTTGATGGTGATGATTTATCATGGAGTGCTTCCATTGGACAAAGTTTCATTCCAAACCAGGGAAATGTTGCTGACCTCTTTGTCCAATACGGGCAGATGAGTGGAGTTGGTTTCATTCAACACACATTAGGTTTCTTCAGGACCTGTTTACATAAAGACCACCTGGGAGCCGATTTCCTGAATCAGTTCAGTTGCTCAGTCATGTCTGACTCTTTGCGACCCCACGGACTGTAGCATGCCAGGCTTCCCTGTCCATCACCAACTCCCAGAGCTTGATCAAACTCCTGTGCATTGAGTCGGTGATGCCATTCAACCATTTCATCCTCTGTTGTCTCCTCCTCCCACCTTCAATCTTTCCCAGCATCAGGATCTTTTCCAATGAATCTGTTCTTCACATCAGATTTCCTCACTCAGTTCAGTTCAGTTCAGTCACTCAGTCATAGAGATAGGTTAATGGAACTTCATATATTCCCCTGTCTTGGACATTAATCATATTTGTGCCTGCCATTATTTTTTGAGTTGCTTTTTAATATTGAGAGAAATTTATACAACATGCAATTCTTATCACCCACAAAGAGCTGAGCTCCTAGCTTTTCTTGCAGCTGAGATGCAGGCACGTGACATGAACATTACCATATGCACTTGCAGGAGACTCATTCAACAGATCCAAGCAAAGAGGGTCTGTGATGAGCTTTCCTTCTGTAGGTGGCAGCAGAGCTGTCTGGCCTTTGAGGTAGGAGTGTTGGAGACTGAATTTCACTGGGCAGAAATTCATGAGCTATGCTCACAGAGGTGGCAGTGGCAACAAGTTGAAGTACTTGCATTTAGTGCTTAGCCTTGGTGGCAGCAATGTCAACAGATTTCTCATGGGGCCATTTCTGAAGCAAGGTTTTGTCTATTATTCTGGGGGAAATAGCCTTGAAATAAGTTTCCCCAGTTCTCTTAACGGTAATATAAACTACCTTCTCTTTTAAAATACATTCCTTATACTGCTTGAGCCAGCCAGAATAAACTCAGTTGTTTGAAGATAAGAAGACTAACGAGTACAATTCCCTTCCAATGTTCTGTTCTTAGGAGGAATAGTATGGCTACTAGTCATCAAAAAAAAAAAAATTTGAAGTTTTAATTTCCAAAATCCTTGGTGACAAGAACAGAGTATCTATGCACAAGAATTCAAAGATTACAGAGTGTTCCTAAATGTTGATAGTATCTAGAAAACTGAATTCAGGAAAGGCATTTCATCACTTAAGTGTTAATACCATAACTCTACACTATTATATTTTCCTAGATAAAAGAACACAGGGAGATTCCAGTGTGATAGTTTTGAAGAATGACACACGTTACGGAAACAAACATCCTGAACATTGTATTGTCACTAACTTGGGCTGCATAAAAAAAAAATTCTACACATTGCTTTCCATATACTTTTCATTTCCTTTATATATTTGGAGCACTTATAAATCTTGAGACTCGTGTGCTGCAGTTGGAGCAGTGTCGAGTTCAAGGAAGCACAGAGCACACCTGAGTTCCAGATATGGCTCATGCCCCTAAGAGAACAAATGGGAGGGATGTGAGGATAGAACCCAGCTCCCTATTATGTCCTCTCTTGGCCTCTCCTCTTCAATCTGATGCAGAGCCCTCATTGTGGTTCAGGTGCCTTTCAGGGTAATTAGAGATGATCATAGCTGAGATTAAAAGGCCACTTAAAATGTACTGAAAACAAGTTCCAAATTTTCACAGCAGATATTGAAAAACTGTTTAGAATTTTACCTTCAAAAACAAAACTAAAAAATTTTAAATTAAATTTTATATTTAACAAAATTTCATCTATATTTGCAGCTATGTGCCAATTCTCAAAATACTGAATCAAATGTGGATTTTTCAGAATAATTTTCCCTATGAAAATGCATTTGAGCAAGATACAAACGTTCTTCCCTCCACCTTTGACTTTCACAAAATCATAAAGTAGATTACTTTAGGAAAAAAAATAGCTTAGGGAGTTTTAATTGTTCACACAGGCATCTCTAATATTTTTGGCATTAAAAATTTTTTTTTTTCGTCAGAGACTTTTAGCTTTTTTCCTTCAGTTGTTCACTGGAGTGATTGTTCTAGGTTTTCATTTGTCAAAAAAGTCCATCATCCCTCCACTTCTTTCAACATCACTTGTTTCCATCTTGTGAGATTCTGGACCTTTTACAAGATCAGTACTGCACCATGAATTAAATGTGCAATGTATTTATGTTGCATTTTCAGATATTTGCAAGGTTGATAAACTGACCAGGTACTAACTAACAAAGATGTTGACATATTGGGCCTAGCTAGGGAGTTTCCCAGGTGGCTCAATGGTAAAGAATCCACCTGTTATGCAGGAGACACAGGAGAAGTGTGTTTGATCCCTGGTTCTGGACGATCCCCTGGAGTAGGAAATGGCAATCTGCTCCAGTATTCTTGCCTGGAAAATGCCATGGACAGAGGGGCCTGGAAGGCTACAGTCCATGGGGTCGCAAAGGGTCGGACACAACTGAGCGACTGAGTACAGACAGTTTAGTTCAGTTGCTCAGTCATGTCTGACTCTTTGCGACCCCGTGAACTGCAGCACGTCAGGCCTCCCTGTCCATCACCAACTCCTGGAGTCCACCCAAACCCATGTCCATCAAGTCGGTGATGCCACCCAACCATTTCATCCTCTGTCATCCTCTTCTTCTCCTGCCCTCAATCTTTCCCAGCATCAGGGTCTTTTCAAATGAGTCAGCTCTTCGCATCAGGTGGCCAAAGCACTGGCGTTTCAGCTTCAACATCAGTCCTTCCAATGAACCCTCAGGACTGATCTCCTTTAGGATGGACTGGTTGGATCTCCTTGCAGTTCAAGGGACTCTCAAGAGTCTTCTCCAACACCACAGTTCAAAAGCATCAATTCTTTGGCGCTCAGCTTTCTCTATAGTCCAACTCTCACATCCATACATGACCACTGGGAAAACCATAGCCTTGACTAGGCCGACCTTCATTGGCAAAGTAATGTCTCTGCTTTTTAATATGCAATCTAGGTTGGTCATAACTTTCCTTCCAAGGAGTAAGCGTCTTTTAATTTCATGGCTGCAGTCACCATCTGCAGTGATTTTGGAGCTCAGAAAAATTAAGTCTGGCACTGTTTCCACTGTTTCCCCATCTATTTGCCACGAAGTGATGGGACCGGATGCCATGATCTTTGTTTTCTGAATGTTGAGCTTTAAGCCAAATTTTTCACTCTCTTCTTTCACTTTCATCAAGAGGCTCTTTAGTTCTTCTTCCCTTTCTGCCATAAGGGTGGTGTCATCTTCATATCTGCAGTTATTGATCTTTTTCCTGGCAATCTTGATTCCAGCTCGTGCTTCATCCAGCCCAGTGTTTCTCATGATGTACTCTGCATATAAGTTAAATAAGTAGGGTGATAATATACAGCCTTGACATACTCCTTTCCCAATTTGGAACCAGGCTGTTGTTCCACGTCCAGTTCTAACTGTTGCTTCCTGACCTGCATACAAATTTCTCAAGAGGCAGGTCAGGTGGTCTGGGATTCCCATCTCTTTCAGAATTTTCCACAGTTTATTGTGATCCACACAGTCAAAGGCTTTGGCATAGTCAATAAAGCAGAAATAGATGTGTTTCTGGAACTCTCGCTTTTTCGATGATCCAGAGGATGCTGGCCATTTGATCTCTGGTTCCTCTGCCTTTCCTAAAGCCAGCTTGAACATCTGAAAGTTCACGGTTCACGTATTGCTGAAGCCTGGCTTGGAGAATTTTTTTTTTTTTTATGCTGCAAAAAGCTTTATTGTTTCCTTTTGGTCCAAGGCTTGAGGGAGGGCTCCAGGGTGTTAAAAAGCTGCCTAGTGGCTGCAGAGAGGGGCTTCAGGCAGCCCTGATGTTAGGTGGGTTCTTCAATGGCCACTGGTCTCCAGAAGCTCCTAGTCGTGCTTGAGGATGAGCCTTTCGAAGAGATAGTCGCCCAACCCAGCCTGGAGACCAGCCAGCCTGAGGAGGTTGGTCAGGTGGTCACCCATCTTCTTGATGAGTTTCACTTCCTCATCTAGGAAGTGGTTCTCCAGGAAGTCACAGATGTGGGGGTCTCCGCGGGCAGAAGCCAGGCCATGCAGATCCAACAGGGCTTGATTCAGGTTCTTCTCTACGAGAAGGGCGGCTTCCATAGCGTCCTGGGTTTTACCCCACTCATCTTGAGATGGCTTTTGCACGTCCAGGAAGAGGGCGCGGCCGCCACGCTGTTTTTGCATTTTCAAGAGACGCTCCGCGCCCTCGCGCTTCTCCTTGGCCAATTCGCGAAAAAAGTGACCTACACCCTCCAGGGCCACATCGTCGTGGTCGAAATAGAAGCCCAGAGAGAGGTAGGCGTAGGAAGCCCGCAGTTGCATGTTAACCAGGCGGTTGACGGCGGCCTCCACCTCGGTAGAATAATTCTGACGAATCTGGGAGCTCAGATTCGGTAATAATCTGATCGGTAATAATGAGTTAAAAAATGGTGGCTGGTCCCGGTGATCGCGGACAGCTGGGTGGCTGACTCGGAGGTTGCGACTGGAAAAAAGGTTGGAGGGTGATCGGAGGCTGGAGCAAGGGGCGTCCCTGCGTCTGTTCGGTCCAAGCACTGTTGAAGCAAGAGACAGATCTGCGGGGCCGGCCCCGCACTTGTGGCTTGGAGAATTTTAAGCATTACTTCACTAGCGTGTGAGATGAGTGCAATTGTGCGGTAGTTTCAGCATTCTTTGGCATTGCCTTTCTTTGGGATTGGAATGAAAACTGATCTTTTCCAGTCCTGTGGCCACTGCTGAGCTTTCCAAATTTGCTGGCATACTGAGTGCAGCACTTTCACAGCGTCATCCTTCGGGATTTGAAATAGCTCAACTGGAATGCCATCACCTCCATTAGCTTTGTTTGTAGTGATGCTTACTAAGGCCCTCTTGACTTCACATTCCAGGATGTCTGGCTCTAGGTGAGTGATCACACCATTGTGATTATCTGGGTCATGAAGATCTTTTTTGTACAGTTCTTCTGTGTATTCTTGCCACCTCTTCTTAATATCTTCTGCTTCTGTTAGGTCCATACCATTTCTGTCCTTTATTGAGCCCATCTGTGCATGAAATGTTCCCTTGGTGTCTCTACTTTTCTTGAAGAGATCTCTAGTCTTTCCCATTCTATTGTTTTCCTCTATTTGCACTGGTCACTGAGGAAGGCTTTCTTCTCTCTCCTTGCTATTCTTTGGAACTCTGCATTCAAATGGGTATATCTTTCCTTTTCTCCTTTGCTTTTCACTTCCCTTCTTTTCACAGCTGTTTGTAAGGCCTTCTCAGAGAGCCATTTTGCTTTTTCGCATTTCTTTTCCATGGGGATGGTCTTGATTCATGTCTCCTGTACAATGTCACGAACCTCCATCCATAGTTCATCAGGCATTGTGTCTATCGGATTTAGTCCCTTAAATCTATTTCTCACTTCCACTGTATAGTCATAAGGGATTTCATTTAGGTCATACCTGAATGGTCTAGTGGTTTTCTCCACTTTCTTCAAAATGTACACACAGGTGCTGATATTATGCAGCAAAATACATTTGAGTGTGGTCTGATTTTGTTAGTGGTTAGTCCACTGGTGAATATCCTCATACTCTTATGACTTTGAGTCTCTGTGCAATTTGGTTTATTGCAAAGGCTGGGTAATATACACTTTGAACAACAAGGATCACCTCACCTACCACTCTGCATCCACAGGGTTTGGTCCCCTCTACCTTTCCCCTTTCCTAGTGCCTGGAATTCTGTGGCTACCTACCACCATAGCAACACTGCATCTCTGAAGTCCAAAAATCGGTCTCACTGAAGGTTCTTACATGAACCTTCAGAGTCCACTTGGGTCTGTCTCAATTTTAACACATTAAACTTCTCGGGACATTAAAGGTTTATAATTTTGGTCAGAATTGTAGTTCCAAGTTAAATATTCATTTCTAACAGCAAATAATAAGGTCTTAGTAAATTTCTAAAATCATATGGTAACATTCATGTCTTTTTACATATCTCAACAATAACAGAACTATCAGTGCTGAAACTCTAACTTTTTTAGTGAGGATATAAACACAGTAATAAACACAGTCATTATATAAACACATAAATTAAGAAAAGAGTTGTTGCGTACTTATGTTGTTATCTATCCACTTAGTCATGTTTAATACTTTGTTTTTTAATTTAAAATTTTGAAAACTTAGCTTAGTCCTAAGAATGAAGTATTTTCTGGCTATGATCACTTCAAATCATTACCAGAAAGTGAGTTGAGTAATATTTTCACTCTATAATTTAAAACTCTGACTTTTCAATAAAATATCATCTAAAACACATATGCTATTGGACAGCATACTCTTGAAACATGTGCAAAATAAACAATCATTTATTTTCCTATTTGCTGTTTTAAAACAATTTTATTGGGTTGAGGGTGTAGGTTTCAGGATGTAATGTTGTTTGCCAAATTCTGTAATCCTTTTTTTCTTTTTTTAATGTCTCACAGGGTGTGGTGCCTTTAGAAAATTTTTTAAAAGTTGTAGTTCTTGGTGTATTTTTCCTTCACTTTTTCAAAAATAGTAAGAAAATCTAAACCCCACAGGGAAATTCTGGTTCCTACTATTGACTCCTGGAATCCACTTTTCTAAAAATAAGATTATTCTATGTAGCCAACTTTTGTTTATTTCCTTGCCAGGAGTATTTATGTTCTTAACACTAAAGGTTCTTAACACTGTAGGTTCATTATTAGAAATGAAGTCTTGGTAAGTACTATCTTAATGCTTATTATTATTATTCTGCTTAGAATGGTGAAAATAATGTAGGAGGAACATCTAAAAGGAGGCATGTAAATTCAGCTATATCCCTTTTGTGGGGACCTGGTCATTGAAAAACCTCAGTGAATCCATTCTGTTCTTGTTTTTCTTTTACTACTCTATGGTTATTGAGAAACACTTAGCCAAATAAATATTTAAAATTAGTCTTGACTCCATAAGACTGCAATTGTTCTTAGAAAAAACAAATTCTCTGTAAAAAGTAATTAATACTACAGAAAAAGACATTGTTGGAAAATATCTTTTTAAAAAGAGAGAGATGCCAGCAAAGAAATACTATTTTCAAAACATAACAGGGGATAGTGAGAACTGATGATCCGGATTTTGTCTTATATTTGGCACAATAATGATAATTCAGTCACAAATCGCATGGCTGAAAACTCGTTTCTAACTCCTAATCCCCCTCCCAAATAGAAACTATGTCCCTATTCTCACACACCAGTAAATACATAAAAGAATCTACTGACACTGTACGTGTGTATGTATAGACGGGTGTGTGTGTGTGTAGGTCCGTGTTTGCTTAAAGTAAGAGAACTAGGGTAGGAGTTAAAATATGATAGAATCCCTCTTTTATTTTCCCCTTTCTATCCTTGGAGCTGGGTGTTTGAAGGAGGAACCCTACGTTTTCCAGCAACCAGCAAGCGTCAATACTTTTTATTTAAAAGCAACTAGAGAAAAACACCCCCTAAAGCAAACCAAGGTCACACCACCCCCTATCATCTGTAGATCAAGGCACCGAGTCCCATTTGGGTACCACTTGGCAGGGGGTTCTCTTTCATCCTTCTCCTCACCGCCCCTGCCGGCGGGATGTGACCAGGACTGCGGGTCTCGGGGTGCCAGCGAGGAGCCGCCCGCCCGCCCCAAGAGAGGAGGAGGCTCCGGCCTGGGAGCCGCCCCCTCTCGCCGCTGGAGAACAAACGGGATATTCAGCAGTGGCCTGTGGCTGCCAGAGCAACTCCTCAGGGGACATCCAGCGGCGAAGCAGACTGCACCGTAATCGCCTCTAGAAAAGCGCCCCGGCCCCGCCTGCCGCGCACACCCAGCTACCTGGGCTGCCCCGCGGCGGCGCGTGCGAGCGAGCGGGAGAAGCCGCGGTGCGGGGCGCGCCGGGGCGGGAGCCCGGGCGGGTGCGGAGCGCGCGGTGCTCCGGTGTGCGCGCCGGGGTGGGGCGAGCCCCGAGCGTCTTCACCAGCCATGAGGGGCGCGGGCGCCTGGGCCCCGCTCTGCCTGCTGCTGGTCGCCGCCGCCCAGCACTCGCGTCCGCAGCTCTCCGAGAGGTAACGCGACCCCCAACCGCACCCCTCCCCTCCTTCCTCCATGCCCCTCGCCCGCTGCTTTACTTTACCCAGTTCGCTTTGGGGCGCCGGGGGACCCACGCGCCACCGGGACACGGGACGGCGCCCGTCGTCGGGGCTCCCTCCTGCGCCCCCAGTTCCGCCCGCTGGACGGCCCTGCAGCTGGCCAGCCACCACGTGGTAGGGGCTTAACCTGCCCTGGGTCTCCTCTGCCCGCAGCTTTATGCGGGTGCAAAGAAGCACTGGGGCCCAAATATGTGAACTTTGGTTTACTTCTGTTTTCTTCCCTGGAGACGCTCTGCCCAGAGGCTTAAGCCTACGGAAAAGCCCGAGTTGCCCGGCGCCCGGGAGCAGCTCTCGGAAAGTTAACTCTTCACCAACCTCTGAGCTGCCGGATGGCTCCAGGAGCTGGGCTGGGGACTCGTCCTATGGCCAACTTTGGCATCTCCTTTTCCACCTCCATCACCATCAACATCCCTTTTCAGTGGGAAGCTCTGCCAATGGCCAACTATTTTCCAAAACAGGGAGAATTAGGCATCTCGCTTCATCTAGGAAATTAAAACTTTCCCACATTAACTAATTACTTGTCTGTCTTTAAAACCATGCACTTCACAGAGCCTAGCTCTCACCTTTTCTCTCTCACTCCCCCCAGTTACATTTTCTATTTACCATTTTCCAGTGATGTCTTATCACTTGATACGGACTTGATTGCATATGGATGGTGGATGGATGGATGGATAGATCGGTAGATTGATCTTGTTATTATAGTGTTACTATGGTGGAGATCATTGTAGCTGGACTGAATGTTTTATTAGGCTATAATTTAAATATTCTAAGAGCTAATAAGTATTTCAAATTCCCTATATGATGTAGGCACTTAATAGTCAGTATTCATTTTATCCCTATTAACAAACTACATCTTTCTGAAATTGACAGTGAATTGTTAGGCTCTGTTTCAGATTTCTTTTCCTCTTATTTTCCCAGACCTGTTTTCACATGTGGCGGCATTCTTACCGGAGAGTCTGGATTTATTGGCAGCGAAGGTTTTCCTGGAGTGTACCCTCCCAATAGCAAATGTACCTGGAAAATCACAGTAAGCAGTTTTTAAAAGATTATTCTCCAAAAATGAATACTGAAAACTGGAAGAGCTGCTGCTTTTCTCCTCTGGTGACAGAATTTGGGTTGGGGGTAAATGTCTGAAATAGTAAAATGTTGGCTTTGCCTCAACTATTTGGGAGATTTTTAATAGAACTGATGGTGTCCTGCGTTAACAATTAGAAAGGGCTCGAGATAATGCTTGGAGGGATAAATTCTTAAAGCAGATGTGTTTTCTGAAAACCCAGTTGGACTCAGCTGAATTTCATGGATTCTGAATGAAGGCTATTTTCAAGCAAAGGCCCCTTGTAAAGACTTTTAGGAGCTATTTATTGCTTGTGCCTTTCATAAATGTCTCCCAGTGGTGGATAGAAAATCAAAGGTAGTACTCACCTCTGACTACTTTATATCCATTGGAGGGCGGTTAGGCAAAAGAAAAAGAAAAAAAAAAAAAATCCTATTAATGTCTCTGACTTAAAACCACCCTAAAGGGACTTCCCTGGTGGTCTAGTGGCTAAGACTCTGAGCTTCCAATGCAGAGGGCAAGGGTTTGAGCCCTGGTGGGGGAAGTTCCACATGCTGCAACTAAAAGTTAGCATGCTGCAGCTGAAAAGGATCCCACAACACAAGATCCTGCATGCTGCAGCTGAGACCTGGCATAGACAAATAAGTAAATACTAAAACAATTAAATGATTGTTCTCACAACTGCATTTGGGGGGAATGGATATTTTTGAAAAACCACCATTAAAGGCAATCTAAAAATAGAGAATAATAATAACTTAGTGGGGAAAAGGGCTTCCCTTGTGGCTCAGCTGGTGAAGAATCTGCCTGCAATGTGGGAAGCCAGGGTTCAATCCCGGGGTTGGGAAGATTCCCTGGAGAAGGGAACGGCTACCCACTCCAGTATTCTGGCATGAATAATTCCGTAGTTCATGGGGTCGAAAAAAGTCAGACAGGACTGAGCAACTTTTACTTTCACTTTCAGGGGGGAAATGCCTAAATATCAAACAAAAACTAACAGAACTAACAGGCTGGTTAGTAATAGCATAGATTACGTTAAGTCAAGATAAGAAGTCAGATTTAGAGACAGCTAGCTTAAAAAAGAGAAGGCGATGGCACCCCACTCCAGTACTCTTGCCTAGAAAATCCCATGGGCGGAGGAGCCTGGTAGGCTGCAGTCCATGGGGTTGCTAAGAGTCAGACACGACTGAGCGACTTCACTTTCACTTTGCACTTTCATGCATTGGAGAAGGAAATGGCAACCCATTCCAGTGTTCTTGCCTGGAGAATCCCAGGGACGGGGGAGCCTGGTGGGCTGCCGTCTATGGGGTTGCACAGAGTCAGACACGACTGAAGCGACTTAGCAGCAGCAGCTTAAAAAAAATAAGTCTGAAAAAAAAAAAAAAAGTCTGGATTTAGTCAACTAGACTAAGTCATTTTTCCAGTCAGCACAGTAGTGACTGTTATCTTCTGTATTTTTTCATTTTAGGGAAGTTGTTTAATAACTGAACACATTAGTTCACTGAAAGCTTCATTCAATGTCAGCCATGAATTATGATTTTTTTAAGTAGATACCTCTTGTTGAGCACTTACTGTGTGCCAGAAGTTAACAGGCATAATTTTACCGAATCTTTGAAATCACTGTGAGAAAGTACAATTATTCCCATATTATAGATGAGGAAACTGAGGCCCACAGCAGCGGTATAAATGTTCATGCTCAGTTGCTTCAGTTGTGTCCGACTCAATTGTAGCCCTGCCAGGCTCCTCTGTCCATGGGGATTCTCCAGCAAGAATACTGGAGTCGATTGCCATGCCCTCCTCCAGGGGTCTTCCTGACCGAGTGATGAAGCTCGGGTCTCTTGCATTGCAGGTAGATTCTTTACTGCTGAGCCACCAGGGAATCCCCTCGAAATATTGATATTAGCATAAATGTGAAATAAGGCCCTGAAACAAACATGTAACTTGCTTTTCACGTTATAGTTGTGTTTCAGTTGTAAGTAAATGGCTACGAGTTAAAAATGATCCAAGGAAATTAGGGACTGAGAGGCATCTTGTGCCTGACAAGTAGACTCCAAGGTTAGCCCAGTGTTTTGTGTGTTAGGGGCATTGTTAGTGTTGATGGGACAGAGGAGGGTGTCCAGTGAAAGTTCTCCTTGACAAACTGGAGTGCTCTCGAGAGCCCTGACTACCCCATTCTTATGTATGCGGGAGGGAAGTATTAATGGATGCTGCATATGGATACAATGCAAAGGTGAGGTAGGTGGGCTCACATTTCTTCACTCATAAGCTGTGTGATGGATTTATCTTCTTTAAACCTCAGGATTGTTGTAAAGACAACATGAGATGGTACATATAAAGCTCTTGGGCTGAGTGCCTGGGATATAATAAGTGCTTACTAAATATTAGCCAACACTGTTACCCTTTGCTGCTGGTATTGACTCATCTTTCCTTCTGACCCATAGGCAACATGGCAGATCACTGCCACCCACTTAGTATATTGGCTTAGCTGGGCTTGGCATCAGCTTAAAGCAGCTCATCTTTGATGGAACAATCAATGTTGTCATGTACTTTTAGGAAATTTTTGTACTTCGGTTCTCCTATAATCTTTTTGGGGAGATTCCATGTGAGTTAGGACTAGGTCAGCTCCCAGTTAAAGGGATCCAAAGTAACAGTAGCTCAACCAGAAGCTTGGGTTTCCCTGGTGGCTCAGTGGTAAAGAATCTGCCTGTCAATGCAGGAGATGCAGGTTCGATCCTTTGGTTGGGAAGATCCCCTGGAGAAGGGAATGGCAACCCACACCAGTATTCTTGTCTGGGAAATCCCGTGGACAGAGGAGCCTGGCGTGCTACAGTTCATGGGGTGGCAAAGAGTCGGACACAACTTAGCAACTAGAGCAACAACAAAACCAGAAACTTGGTTCTCTCTTATGTGAAGGGATCTGGAGGTAGACAATCCAGAATTGGTGTGGCTGCTTCAAATCATTAGTAACTCAGTATCCATTCAGATGTGTGCTCAAGTTCCAGCCATCAGGTAGGTGCATGGTCTAGTCAGCAAAAAGGAAGAGAAGAAGGGCACAGATCCTCCCTGTAAGGACATTGCGCAGAATTACATGCACTTTGCTGTTCACATCACATTTGCCAGTTACTAATTACATGGCCCTTACTAGCTGCAAGGAAGCCCTGAAATGAAGGCTTCTTGTCAGGAATCTGTGTGCTCCGCTAAAATCCAGAAGTCTTCTTTCGAATAAACATCTTCTATCACCTGTGGAAAGAAGGGAAAACAAGCAGACGATAGGCAGTCTCTGTGACATATTTATTTGTGGTTTGCCTAGGCTGCCCGAACTAATGTTCCAAAGTTGAGTAACAAATGCCAGCCTTTTTAGAAAAAAAATATATTTTTAGAAAGCATAGGTAATGTACAAGAAAGGACGGCACAATTTGTTTTTCTAGTGAAAAGCTTTATAGTTTTCACTCTTAGCTGGTTGATTCTATTTCAAGCAGCTGCCACTTGTATGTTTGCATGTGAATAGGACCAAGAGCTTCCAGAGGAGCCCAGCACATTCTCCTGTTTATAATTGTACCCTCAGCAGAATGTTCACAAAGGCCGTGGATGCTCTCAAGGTTATAGTTTGACGGTATCTTCTTTTCTTCATATTTCACAAGGAAAAGAACTGCATCATTGGTAAAAATCTTTACAGTTCTTTCTAATGGTCCTCTGGTGTGTCAGAGTAGCTAAAAGAAACTCCCTAGCTTCTGTGTGGGAGAAGGCGATGGCACTCCACTCCAGTACTCTTGCCTGGAAAATCCCATGGAGGGAGGAACCTGGTAGGCTGCAGTCCATGGGGTCGCTAAGAGTTGGACATGACTGAGCGACTTCACTTTTACTTTTTACTTGCATGCATTGGAGAAGGAAATGGTAACTCACTCCAGTGTTCTTGCCTGGAGAATCCCAGGGATGGGGGAGCCTGGTGGGCTGCTGTCTATGGGGTCACACAGAGTCGGACACGAATGAAACGACTTAGCAGCTTCTGTGTGTCCCTGGGTTGATAATAGAAAGAGAACTGTGGTTGGGCTACAGTTTGTAGAAGCTTGTGGCCCTAAGGTCTGTTATTCATTCAACAAATGTATGTTGGGTCTTGGATACCACTGGAGTTATGGTGAACAAGCTCCTTGCCCTCATGCAGCTAGCATCCTAGTTTGGAGAGATGAGGGAATCAATGTTTAAACAAACAAGTAAATAAGAAAATATTTAAATATTTAAATAAGTAAATAAGTAATGATGAATGAATTATAAAAATAAAGTGGCTACTACTTCACACCCATTAGGATGACTACTATAAAAAATAGAAAATAACAAGTGTTGGCAAAGAAGTGGAGACATTGGAACCCTTGTGCATTGCTGGTAGGAATGTAAAATTATGCAGCTGCTGTGGAAAACAATGGGACACTTTCTCAAGAAATTAAGCATAGAATTATCATATTACCCAGAGATTCCACATCAGGGTGTATACCAAAAAGAAGTGAAAGCTGGATTTGAACAGATATTTATATGTCCATGTTCTTGGCTACGTTATTCACAAGAGCCAAAAGGTGGAAGCAACCCAGGTATCTATCTACAGATGAATGGACAAACAAAATGCGGTATACAGAGGAATATTATTCAGCTTTAACTATTAAAGAAATTCTGACACATGCTACAACATGGATAAACCTTGAAGACATTATGCTAAGTGAAATAAGCCAGTCACAAAAGGACAAATATTGTATGATTCTTTTAACATGGGGCACCAAGAGTAGTCAGAATCAGAGAAAGGAAGTAGAATGGTAGTCTTCTCAGGCTGGGGAGTAGAGGAAAGGAGTTAGTATTTAATGGATATAGAGGTTCAGTTGGGAGGGCTGAGAAGGTTCTGGAGTTGCATGTTGGTGATGGGCGCACCACAGTGTGAGTGCTCTTAATGCTACTGACCTATACACTTACAATAATGGCGGAAGCGGGTACATGTTATGTTACGTGTATTTTACCAAGATAAAAAATACTTTCAAAATAAAATAAGGGAATTTCCTCGTGGCTCAGTGGTTAGGATGCTGTACTTCCATTGCCGAGGATGCAGGTTCGGTCCCTGGTCAGGGAAGTAAGATTCTGCAAGCTGCATGGCACGGTCAAAAGAAAATAATAATAATTAAAACAGAGCAGTGGAGTATTAGATAATAATTGTGTAATTCATTTACATGAAATATTCAGAAAAGGCAAGTCCGTAGAGACAGAGTATTATCGATTAGTGCTTGCCTGTGGCAGGGGACAGGTAGGTATGGGGATTAACAGTTAATAGTCATGAGGGATCTCAAGAACGTGGAAATAGTCTAAAATTGACCTATGGTGGTGGCTGTACAACTTGGTGTTTTTACTAAAAGTGCACTTAAAATGGGTGAGTTTTATAATATGTTAATATTCCTCAGGAAATTTGTGAAACAACTAAACAGACATAATTTAGTGGTGGAATAGCAGGAGCAATGAATGAGGTGATCAGGAAAGGCCACTCTGAGGAGGTGACATTTGAACTGAGGCCTGAGTGATAAGGAGCCAGCCATGCGGAGGTCTGGGGAAGAGCATTTTAGGCAGAGGGACCAGCAAGCATCGGTACAAAGGCCCTGAGATTCAAAGAAGCTTGACTTGTCTGAAGAACAGCCAGGAGATCAGTGTGGCTGGGAACAGAATGAGCAAAGGGGTAACTAGAGAAGAAGTCAAAAAGGTGAGCAGGGCCTTGCAGGCCATGGTGAAAAGGTTGAATTTTTTGAGTAGGAAGCTACCGGAGAACCTTGCAGAGGAGTGAGATGATCTGATTTTTCTTTTTTTAAGATTTTTTTTCTTTGATGTGGACCATTTTTGAAGTCTTTATTTAATTTGTTATAATATCATTTCTGTTTTATGTTTTGGTCTTTTATCCTTCAGGCATGTGGGATCTCAGCTCCCTAACCAGGAATTGAACTCGCACACCTGAATTGGAAGGCAAAATCTTAATTAACCCCTGGATGGTCAGGGAAGTTCAGAGATGATTTGATTTGAAAAGATGATTCTGGCTGCTGTGTGGAAGATGAGTTGTAGGGAGCTAAGAGTAGAAGCCAGGAGACCAATTAGGAAGCTCTGTGGTCTCCAGGAGAGAGAAGGGGGTAGAATGGACAAGGGTAATTATGAAGGAGATGAAGAAATATGGAGCCTTCTGCCTAAAGCAGTTGTCTTAGAGGTTCTGAATGCAGTAAGGGTGGAGTGGTACCAGCCAAGAGGCCTAATCCTCCAGGCTCTCTCTGGACCCTTCCTCGTCACCTGCTCCAGACAGGGCTGTGTTCTGGTATAGCCTCAAACAAGGCAGTCTATTAAAAGCTTTCTGAAAGCCAGTGGATCCAGTCTACCTTCCAGCTCCTGCAGTCAGTAAACTGAGGAGTTCCCACTAGTGATTCAATATCATAGAGACCCCTCAAGATGGAAGAGTCTAGAGTAGCCCTCAAACTCAAGTTCCCATAGCTAGAAATATCCCACCTCTCACCCTCATCTGCCTCCCAGTCCATTCTTCTAGACTGGAGATGTGTCCCAGTAAGGTGGTTTTCACCATCAAATCCTTGTCATCAAACTGTGTCTTATCAGTGGGGGATTGGGGAAAGTCTGATGTTAATGTCTGTATACTTTGAGAAAGGTGAAGGCTAGTTAGTGGTCACAAGCAAACTTTCTAGCCGTTTGTATTGGACTTTCTGATATGGAAGTTCAATTTGTAGAGTGGAAATTTAGATTTGTCCTTGAATTATAGTACTTAAAAGAATTCATTGCTATTCTGTGGACAGCTGCACTGTCTAAATGCACAATCAACATTGGCTATTTAAATTTAAACTTAATTAAATTTAAGTTGCACATTTTAAATCCAGTTCTTTGGAACTTCTCTGGTGGTCCAGTGGCTAAGACTCTGCACTCCCAGTGCAGGGGATCCAGGTTCGATACCTGGTCAGGGAACTAGGTCCCAGATGCCACAACAAAAGATCCTGCATGCCACAACTAAGACCCAGCATGGCCAAAAAAAGCTTTTAAAAAATCCAGTTCCTCAGTCATATTTCAAATGCTCAGTGACCACATGTAGATGGCAGTCACCGTATTAGACAGTATTTAATATGAATATGTCCATCATCACAAGAAGTTCTTTTGGACGGTGCTGTTGTAGATAACGTTCAAGGTTTGGTTGTGTTTTTTTTTAATTGGAATGTAGTTCCTTTACAGCATTGTGTTCGTTTCTGCTGTATAGCAAGTGAATTAGCTATATCCCCACCCTCTTGGACCTCCCTTCCAACCCCCCCGCCCCGACTTCCCACCCTTCAAGGTCATCACAGAGCACCGAGCTATGCTCCCTGCTCTGCACAGAAGCTTCCTGCTAGATACCTGTGTTACACGTGGTAGTGTATACATGTCAGTGCTACTCTCAGTTTTTCCCACCGTCTCCCTCCCTTGCTGTGTCCACATGTCCATTATTTAAGTGTGCGTCTGCATTCCTGCCCTGTAGACAGGTTCATCCGTACTGTTTTTCTAGATTTCATATATATGCAGTATGACCCTCATAACTCAAAAAGACACATGTGCTCTAATGTTCACTGCAGCACTATTTACAATATCCAGGACATGGAAGCAACCTAGATGTCCATTGATGAATGGATAAAGAAGATGTAGCGTGTATATTTATATACACACACACACACACACACACTGGAATATTACTCAGCCTTAAAAAGGAAAGAAATTGAGTCAGTCGTAGTGGTGCAGATAAACCTAGAGCCTGTCGTATGCAGTGAGGTTAGTATTCAGTTCAGTTCAGTCGCTCAGTCATGTCTGACTCTTTGTGACTCCATGAACCGCAGCACGCCAGGCCTCCTTGTCCATCACCAACTCCCGGAGTCCACCCAAACCCATGTCCATTGAGTCAGTGATGCTATCCAACCATCTTATTCTCTGTCATCCCCTTCTCCCCCTGCCCTCAATCCTTCCCAGCATCAGGGTCTTTTCAAATGAGTCAGCTCTTCGCATCAGGTGGCCAAAGGATTGGAGATTCAGCTTCAACATCAGTCCTTCCAATGAACCCTCAGGATTGATCTCCTTTAGGGTGGACTGGTTGGATCTCCTTGCAGTCCAAGGGACTCTCAAGAGTCTTCTCCAACACCACAGTTCTAAAGCATCAATTCTTCGGCGCTCAGCTTTCTTCACAGTCCAACTCTCACATCCATACATGACCACTGGAAAAACCATAGCCTTGACTAGATGGAACTTTGTTGACAAAGTAATGTCTCTGCTTTTGAATATGCTGTCTAGGTTTGTCGTAACTTTCCTTCCAAGGAGTAAGCGTCTTTTGATTTCATGGCTATAGTCACCATCTGCAGTGATTTTGGAGCCCAGAAAAATAAAGTCTGACACTGTTTCCACTGTTTCTGCATCTATTTGCCATGAAGTGATGGGACCAGATGCCATGATCTTCGTATTCTGAATGTTGAGCTTTAAGCCAACTTTTTCACTCTCCTCTTTCACTTTCACCAAGAGGCTCTTTACTTTCTGCCTTAAGGGTGGTGTCATCTGCATATCTGAGGTTATTGATATTTTTCCCGGCAACCTTGATTCCAGCTTGTGCTTCATCCAGCCCAGCATTTCTCATGATGTACTCTGTGTATAAGTTAAATAAGCAGGGTGACAATATACAGCCTTGACATACTCCTTTTCCTATTTGGAACAGTCTGTTGTTCCATGTCCAGTTCTAACTGTTGCTTCCTGACCTGCATACAGGTTTCTCAAGAGGCAGGTCAGGTGCTCTGGGATTCCCATCCCTTTCAGAATTTTCCACAGTTTATTGTGATCCACACAATCAAAGGCTTTGGCATAGTCAATAAAGCAGAAATAGGTGTTTTTCTGGAACTCTCTTGCTTTTTCCATGATCCAGCGGATGTTGGCAATTTGGTGCCTCTGCCTTTTCTAAAACCAGCTTGAACATCTGGAAGTTTACGGTTCATGTATTGCTGAAGCCTAGCTTGGAGAATTTTAAGCATCACTTTACTAGCGTGTGAGATCAGTTGGTATTAGGTTTTACTAATTAATTTTGCTGACTGTGTTCTAAAAAATGTTCAAATCAATTTTCCTGAGTGTGTTCTAAAAAAGAGATCAAATCAGAGAATTTGAGGATTAAGAAATTTTAAAATATTTTGTTATCAGTGATGGGGTTAAAGTTTTCTTAGTTTCCTTTATGAGTTGATGCTCAATACTGTGACCTAAGGAGTGTCTGCATAAAATACTAAGCCTGCATACATAGGGGTGGTCAGGAGTTAAGTATGATTTGACAGCTGAAGGATGTCTAATTTTTAGAAAATGGTGGCTGGTCTTCTAAACAGGCTTGGAAGGACATGACTGGGTTGAGGCAAAAGTCATCCAAAGTGATTGAAGGATAAGAACTGTTAATAGTAACTGCACCTGTATCAAACCTGGCAACATGAAGTGAAGCTCCACTTATTGACATATCACCACCTGGACCTCTCTATTACAGTGGTCCTTGTGCTGGGCACATATGCCCAGAGGGCCAGGACTGTGCTGGAGACAGTCCTGCTGGAGATCCCCCGCCACCGCCCAAAAGTCATGCAGAGTGGACCATTGTCAACAAGAGCACAGCCAGTGGGATACGGCTTACCGCTACATTGACAAGGCACGTTTACGAAGAGCCCCCTAGGCATGGTTCTAGGTGCTGGAGACACACAGATGAATACGTGGGAGATGTGAGCACGGCGGGCTGGGCAGCTTGGGATGACGTGTTTCCCAGGCTCTGAGTGGGAAGGGAGGTAAAGCCCAACAGGCACCTTGACTTCTTGATTCCAGAGGCACAAAGATCACCATTCTATTAATGGTTTCCTGATAAATTCGTTGCTAACTTGGCACATCACCAATGCTTCTAAACCTTGACGGTCTCATCCATAACTTGTTCATTATTCAGTCTTACAGTAGAACTAGAAATTCATAGTGATGACTTGAAACAATTTTTTAAAATAAGAAGACCATACATAGGTAGCAAAATAACACCTTGCAAAAGCAATTCTATTCAGAGTCTGACTTGGGCGGCATGTGGCAGGGCCAGCTAAGTGGAACCAGCTGAACCTTTGTTTATAGCTGCTATGCAAATTAGAGGAAACTTGAAGCCTAGAACCTTCTGGGAACTCTCCTCTACTAGGTATGTAGAAATCTTTATTTTAAATTGGTTCCTGACGTTAAAACTAGGTATTCCATCTGAATTGCTGTTATTATCTAAATAAATAGCAGTTGGTATGCAGATGTCAGTGAAAATTATTTTGTCCTTACATTTAAAAGTGGGCATCATTAACAAAACAGTTTTTAAAAATGAGATAATTCATGTATGTGGTCCTATTGTTATAAATCATCATTGAAATTGCAAAGCATTTATTTATGATTTATATCTCTTCATTTCCAATTTTTTTTAAAGGCACTGAAATTAGAGAGCAGATTATTGAAGGTTTCAGTTATTATTTTTGGCAGAAATCTGGCTTGGGAAAAAAACCAGCTAACATTTGAGCAGTTTAAAATTTGGTACTGGAGGTTCCTTTAACTCTGAAGTAAGTAATGTGAGCCGATCAGAAAGTCACAGACCTATGCCAGAAATGGGAGAATTACAGCAATGAATAGAGTCAGTCCCATTTAAGCTGAAAGTATGTGGCAAAATTTTCCTTGTTTAGCTAATTCATACAGAAGAAAAAAGGCATCGTCATATGTAGATCTTCAGGTTCCCCAAGTAATATACGTACTGTCACTTTGATAACTACCTTTTTTTCTGTTCAACAGGAATTAAATATACTAGTTATTATGTAGGTCACAGATCTAAAATAATAACATGTAGTTATTTCATCTGCATCCTATTCCGTGATGTCAATGGATACATGTTATTATGTCCATTTCACAAATGGTGAAACTGAGGTCTAAAGCATTTGTATCTTTACAAATATCCCTGAAAATGGCATGAAAAGACTAGCACATTTCTAACTTGGCGATACAAATGCACTCTTATGCCCTTCTATAACAAATAAACAAACATTCATTCAGTGCTTGTTGAGCATCTACTATGTACTGAGCATTGGGTGGGGTCCTGGGAGTAAAAAGGGAAGACCTAGTTTCTACCCTTAAGGAGTTTATAATCTGGTAGGGAGTAGTTAGGGTCCCCTGGTGGCTCAGTGATAAAGAATCCACCTGCCAATGCAGGAGACCTGGGTTCGATCCCTGGGTTGGGAAGATCTGGAGAAGGAAATGGCAACCCACCCCATTATTCTTGCCTGGGAGATCCCATGGACAGAGGAGCCTGGTGGGCTGCAGTCCATGGAATTGCCAAAGAGTCAAACATGACTTAGCAACTAAACAACAACAGGGAGTAGTTAGATAGGAAAATCAAGGACTTCCCTGATGCTCCACTGGTCCACTTGCCAATGCAGGGGACACCAGTTCAGTCCTTGATCCGGGAAGATCCCACGTGCTGCGGGGCAACTAAGTCCACGCACCACAACAACTGAGCCCGAGCCCTAGAGTCTGTGAACTGCAACAACTGAAGCCCATGAGCCCTAGAACCGGTGCTTCACAACAAGAGAAGTCACCACAGTGAGTAGCCCCTGCTTGCTGCAGCTAGAGAAAGCCTGCATGCAGCAACAAAGACCCAGTGCAGCCAAAAATAAATAAATGGATAAAATTTAAAAAAAAACACACCTTAAAATAGAAAATCAATAGCAATTCTGTTGTGTAAATAATTATGCTGCTCATTGTAAGTATAGTTTTAAGTATTGATAATGTGGAATAAGGCTTATGTGATTTTAAAAATTATTGAAGGTTTTAGATGATTTAAATGAAAATAGTTCTTACCTCATGCAAAGAGTAAAAGATGCCATGACTCATTTTATCTCTATGCTGCTCTGAGACTTGAGAAATTGTTATATGCCCTTTGTTTGACAGCACAGGGCTATTTCACAACACATGCCTTGATATTTCTAAGTATGCCTAACAAACAATGATGTATAGGCATTCCCGTACCATGGGGGGATTTTGTTACTAATGTGTGTTAAAGTCATCATACGGAATACATCCTCCAAAAGCCTGATTAAATTTAAATGGCATTCACATTTAGTTTAAAGAAATGATAGACTGAAATTTTGATTGGGATGTACATCATCCCCATAACCTTCATATGGCTTCATGAAAATAAAGCAGGGGTGGGACATGGAATTTCATGGAAATTGATACATATAGTGATTATTTATTAAGATTAGCACTAGGTATATAATTTGAGAAAACAAATAGGGAATTTAGACAGGAACTCAACATTTAAGTCCCTTAATTATACCGAAGGCTATAGCAAGGAGTTCTAAAATTACTGTAATTATTATTCGCCTGGCATAACCACAGCAGGACAGATAGGGGAATGGAATTTTGGCCGTCAACAAATATTTCCTGGCTTTAAACTACATGTAGGATTTAGAGTTAAATAGAGATTTAAATTCCAGTCTTAACTGTGGGGTTTGTCTTAATGTACATATACATTGGTTGGACTAAGCTTCATTATTTCAGCTGCCTGAGTAGTAATTTAACCTAGTGCTTGACTTAATATTATTTATATCTAATTCCTTAGTAAAGATGAGTACAGTTAACAGAAATGTCTCATACCCAAACCTGATTGTATGAACAAGAGCGCAATAGCTGCTTGTTGTTTGCTTTTTAATTAGGAGAGTGTCATTCAGAAACTTTGTGATTCTTACAATCCTTGTGTGTGTGTGTGTGTGTGTGCGCTCAGTTGCTCAGTCGTGTCTGACTCAGTCGTGTCTTAGACTGTAACCTGCCAGGCTCCTCTGTCCATAAGATTTCCCGGGGAAGAATACTGGAGTGGGTTGCCATGGCCTTCTCCAGGGGATCTTCCCAACCCAGGGATTGAACCTGCATCTCCTGCATTGCAGACGAATTCTTTACCCACTGAGCCATTGGGGAAGCCCCCTTATGACCCTTAAATTGTCCCAGTGAGGTTTCAGTTGATAAAACACTGGAAGAATTAAAACGTTTTCCATCCTTGTGAGAAGGAGGGAGGAATATAGATCCTAAATAAATAAGCCAAGTAGATGACATTTTCCCACTGGGGCCTCAGTCCAATTTTTCTGAATGTGTTTATTTTGCTGTTTGCTTTTAAGAGCTTCTGTTGCTTGTTTTTGTTTTGTTTTTCTTTGCTGTCTCACATGGAAATCAAATATGTTTTTGTTGATTGACAACATGATGTTTTATTAATGTGCTTATTTGTACTGCCTGTATTTTTAGTGCTCAGTGAAAGCAGATGCCTTAGAAAGGGCTTAATGAATAGAGAAGGAAATGAGAGACCATGAAAATGAACTCCTCTTTGGGTATTTTTTCTAAAAAAGATTCTTTTTAATAATAATGACAAAAAGTCATTTTTCTGAAATATTGCTATAAAAGAGCACAAATATTGCAATCTAAAACTCTCTATTAAAAAGCTGTCTAATAAAGCAAGAGGTAAAACACCCAAAAGTGATTTTAAATATTTTGTTATTAAAAAGACTGCTGGAGTTACTTTCCCAGAGTTCCCTTTCTCAGAGTTCAATTTATGATATGGAATTATAGGCAAATTTGAATTGTTCCAAGAATTTTGTGGATTCCTTGCTGTTGGAATGGGTTGCCATGGAGTGGTATTTCTCCTGGAGTGGGTTGCCATGTCCTCCTCCAAGGGATCTTCCCGACCCAGGGATGGAACTTGAGTCTCCTGCATTGCAGGCAGATTCTTTACTGACTGAGCCACCAGGGAAGCCCTTGAACTTACACACCCACCCCTTATAATTTAGCAATTTTATCAACAGTGGCAATGGCACTTTGGGGGTACTCTTGAATTTCTTACTCTAGGAACTTGGGAGAATAGAAGGGTTTTCTTCAGTTACATTATTTCTTAGATCATAAGAGTTAATGTGGCAGGTCTCTGCAAAACCAGTATGCTGCTGCTGCTGCTAAGTCGCTTCAGTTGTGTCCGACTCTGTGCGACTGCAGAGACAGCAGCCCACCAGGCTCCCCCGTCCCTGGGATTCTCCAGGCAAGAACACTGGAATGGGTTGCCATTTCCTTCTCCAAAGCATGAAAGTGAAAAGTGAAAGTGAAGTCGTTCAGTCGTGTCCGACTCGTAGTGACCTCATGGACTGCAGCCTTCCAGGCTCTTCTGTCCATGGGATTTTCCAGGCAAGAATACTGGAGTGGGGTGCCATTGCCTTCTGCGGGAAAACCAGTATAAATATCTGAAAATAAATGGAACACCCATAGAAATGTGGGGAGTCGCAGTTAAAGCAGGACACGTCCTGCCCCTAAGTGTCACCTCTCTTTTACCACCTCTCCAACACACTGCTGAGCATGACACATAATAAAATAGTGTTTGCCAAAGTGTGGAGGGAGGGGGAGACCTTTTAGTCACAGACGGGCTGTTCCGTGGACCAGGCTGAGAAGAAGCACAGGGAAGCCAGTGGAGATTGGATTGCTGTTTACTGCTCCCAGAAAGGAGTTGATATTGTTACTGACAAGGGTTCTTGGCCCTTCTTAATAAATGAAGACTGATAAGAAGCCAGACAAGAAATTCAGGCAAGGCTTCATTGGGGCCCCTGCAGCAGCAGAGGGGAGTGGAAACAAGTAACACGCTCCCTTGCTCATTCCCTGAAGAGGGGTGAGCTGGTTCCTCATATGGAGTGAGGGTAGGGGTGTGTCTTGGGGTTGGGTCAGAGGCATGGCTGAAGTGGTTGGCCCACCTCTGAGGTGGTGTTGAGTGCAGGGATCATTCACAGTACCCGGTTTTTGCTCCTGGCTCTTCAGAAGTGGCAGTTGGGTATTTGGTCTCTTTGTATCTTGTTGTCCAGAATCTGCCCCAGCTGCACATGTGCACGGCTCAACTGCATGTGTGCACGGTTATTTTTAGTCCCTTAAAATTTCTTTGTATTTTGTTGATGGAGGAGATGTTTTTCCAGGTACAGGCACTGCAGCAAAAAGTCTGAAGTCTCAGCCTGTCTCAGTGGGGGTCTGATGGAGGTCTGACCTAGACTTCCTAAAAGCCTGGGCTATGACTGATCTTCTGTGAATAAATCATACTTCATGACAATTTAAAGTACCTACCAGAGATCAGGTGCTGGGTTGGGCACAGAGACTGTAATGATTGGAAAACCATGTCCCAGAACAGAGCTTGGAATAATAAGGAAGAGTCAGGAGTCTGGGAGATGTCCGGGAAATGAATCATGGTAGCATGTTGTGCCCGGGTTCACGGTGGAACTTTGTGAGTATGGCATTATCCAGTAACTAGAAGAAAGGGCATTGGCAAGTCATGCTGAAATATCGTTCAGCCATTTGCTAGGAATGTGATGCAGTTTCCAGAACTTTCCAAAGTTGGTTATCATGGCCAGACCTGCCTCATAAGGGTAGTGTGAGGATTGAAGGAGGTAGTAGATGAAAGGCCCTTGGCACAGTGCTTGATGCAAGAAAGTACTCAATAAATGTGTTTTTTTTCAACCTCTCTTCCAGGGTTGTAATAAGGCATAAAAGTGTGGTGTTTGTGTAGAATTTGTCTGCAAGCCAATGCATTTCAAACTGGATGGTAATCCCTTTGGGGCATGGCTAGCTCACACTGGAAATATCCATTCCTACTTACTATGTCCTTTCTTCACTTAAAATATGGTCTTTCATAAGACTTTGTCAACAGAAGCACTTCCAAACCTTCCCTGGTTCTCCTCAAGCCATGGGCCCTCAACCAACCACCCCCATCCCACACTACCTGAGAATGCCCTTTAACTTTTTTTTTTAATTAATTTATTTTTTAATTGAAGGATAATTGCTTTATAGAATTTTGTTGTTTTCTGTCAAACCTCAGCACGAATCCTCCATAGATATACATATATCCCCTCCCTCTTGAACCTTCCTCCCATCTCCCTCCCCATCCCACCCCTCTAGGTTGATACAGAGCCGCTGTTTGAGTTTCCTGAGCCATAGAGCAAATTCCCATTGGCTATCTATTTTATATATGGTAATGTAGGTTTCCGTGTCACTCTTTCCGTACATCTCACTGTCTCCACCCCTCTCCCCAATGTCCGTAAGTCTGTTTTCTATGTCTGTTTCTCCATTGCTGCCCTGCAAATGAATTCATCAGTACCATCTTTCTAGATTCCATATATTTGCGTTAGTGTATGATATTTATCTTTCTCTTTCTGACTTACTTCACTCTATATAGTAGGCTCTAAGGTCTTCCACCTCATTAGAACTGACTCAAATGTATCCCTTTTATGGCTGAGTAATATTCCATTGGTTGTGTGTACCAAAACTTCTTTATCCATCTGTCAATGGACATTAGGTTGCTTCCATGTTCTAGCTATTGTAAATAGAGCTGCAGTGAACATTGGGGTACATGTGTCTTTTTCAATTTTGGTTTCCTCAGGGTACATGCCTGGGAGTGGGATTTCTGGGTCATATGGTGGTTTTATTCCTTGTTTTTAAAGGAATCTCCATACCGTCTTCCATATGAAAATGCCCTTTAACTTTTAAAACTAAGATATTAGAGGCAGAGAAGTAATTGCCAGCTAAAAATTAGAAATAATTTTTAAAATGGAGATTTTAATTCACTTTTGGAGCCTCAAACCATCAGAATAGTCCCCATTATTACAAAGTAAGTAATGAATTTATTCATTATTCCTAATAGAGACACTTCCATGAGTATAGTTTCTGGAGCCAGCCTGCCTGGGTTCAAACACCAGCTCTACAGTTGTGGTGGTGAATCTCCAATGATGACCTTTAAATAACCTCACCTTCTGGTATTCACGCCTTTTCCTAGCCTCTCCAAATGTTGACTCTTGACTGACCTGATGAAAAAATAGGATGAGGCGAAAGTGACACGACATGACTTCTGGAGTTTGGGCATAAGAATCTTAAAGCTTTTGTCTTAGTCTCTTAAAACATGAACTCTGGGGAAAGCTAGCTGCCATGTAAGGACGACCATGCTGTGAGGAAGCCCAAGCTAGCTCTGTAGCGAAGCTTCATGGAGAGAGAGAGAAACATGCTCAGATAACCCCCAGCTGTTCCAGTATTCTGAGCTAGGGTGTCAGACGTGTGAGTGGAAAAGCCATCTTGGAGGATCAGCCCAGTTAAGCCTTCAGATGACTTAAGCCCTAATGGAGAACTGATAGTAATTGCATGAGATAATTCAAGCAAGAACCACCCAGCTGAGACCAGTGAATTCACAAAACCATAAGAAATGAGAGTACATGAAAGAACCCACCTGCCAGTGCAGGAGATGCAGGTTTGATCCCTGGATTTAAAATAACTTCTGGAGGAGGAAATGGCCACCCACTCCAGTATTCTTGCCTGGGAAATCCTATGGACAGAGGAGCCTGGAGGGCTACAGTCCATGTGGTTGCAAAAAGTCAGACACGACTTAGCAACTAAATGATAATAACACTGCTATATTTAAAATAGATAACCAACAAGGACCTACTATAAAATAATAATAAATGTATTATTAAAAGAAACGAGTACATTGTTGTTTCAAGTCATCAAATTTTGGGGCTGTAACTTACTAGCTGTATGAGGTTGAGTTTGGAATTTGTTAGTTTCCCCATGCCCCAGTTTCCTTGTCTATAAATGGCTACTATATGGCTATGACATAGAGCCAATGTCTATATGGCTACTAATACTCCCTACCTCATAGGATCACTTTGAACATTAAGTTAGCTATTGCATGTACAGTGTTAAGAACAGTGGTAAATACTAAAATACTGTTAGCATGTGGTAAATACTAAAACAAAGATATTTTTCAGTCAGGAAATATTTACTGAATGCTCAGTACGTGTCAAGTCTTGTTTTATATTCTGAAGATACAGTACTGAACGTTCTTGCATTGAGGGTGTTTACTTTCTGGGGGGAAAGAGAGACAATAAAATAGATCACTGATTGTAGGATGGGAATGGGTACCATGAAGACAGTAAAAGAAGATGATATAATAGAGATTGATGCTGATGATGTGACATTTGAACTGAAACCTGAATGATGCAAAGCATTTCCCCACTGATGTTCCCTGAAGAAATGATGAGGTCATCACTGCTCTGATTGCATATGACTTGGTACATGGCATTCAGCAACTTCTGAGGTTTCTTGCCTTTGTGAATACAAAATATCTTCCAGATGATTATGAGTGCAAAGGCCTTACTCACGAATTAAGGTTAGCTCCTGTGGAGAGAGTAGTAGATTTGGTTTACTTTTTTGTCTATTTATGTTTAAGTTGTTTGGTGTTTACTTTAGAAAGCTGCTTTAGAATGTAGGGAGGGTGGAGCTTAAGGGTCAGTTTTTGTGAGTAGTGTTGCCTTGGGTTCCAGGTGACACAGTGGGATGCAGAATGGGAGGTAGGTGTTCTCATCATCCCAGCTCACAAGTTTCTGCAACCTTTGTGGGGGTGGGTACTGCAGAATCTTAGGAGCATCAGGAGATAGCACCCTTGAAATAGATAGAGGCTTCCCCTTTATCGACCTGTTCAGGGGACTTGGATGGCACATCAGTTACCAGGAACATTCTGTTTATCCATTTGTCTGTGAAGGAACACTTGGATTATTTCCACCTTTTGGCAATTTTGAATAATGCTGCAACAAAGATGGATGTACAAGTGCCTGTTTGAGTCCCTGCTTTTAATCCCTTTGGGCATACCCTTTGGAGTGGAATTGCTGGATCATGTGGTAATTCTTGGCTTTTTCAGGAGCCATCAATTTGTTTTCCTGGAGGAAGAAATAGAAACCCACTTCAGTATTCTTGCCTGGAAAATCCCGCAGACAGAGGAGCCTGACGGGCTACAGTTCATGGGATTGCAGAGTCGGACACACTTGGTGACTGAGCACGCACACACGCAACTTACTTTCCAGCAGTAAGAGAAGAAATACCTGTGAATACTATCACTAGGGAGCCAGACTGCTTTGTGGGCCTGTGTAGATATCCCTTTGGGATACCCCAAGCCAACTGAGATTTTAGGAGGGATTCTGGCACAGTCATCAAGTTAATATGAACCTGCACCATTGTTTTTAGGGATTACAGCTAAGCATGTATTGTTTGGGGGATGCATATATGTTCAGTTCAGTTCAGTGCAGTCGCTCAGTCATGTCTGACTCTTTGCGACCCCATGAATCGCAGCACGCTAGGCCTCCCTGTCCATCACCAATCCCCAGAGTTCACCCAGACTCACGTCCATCGAGTCAGTGATGCCATCCAGCCATCTCATCCTCTGTCGTCCCCTTCTCCTCCTGCCCCCAATCCCTCCCAGCAGCAGAGTCTTTTCCAATGAGTCAGCTCTTTGCATGAGGTGGCCAAAGTACTGGACTTTCAGCTTTACCATCATTCCTTCCAAAGAAATCCCAGGGCTGATCTCCTTCAGGATGGACCGGTTGGATCTCCTTGCAGTCCAAGGGACTCTCAAGAGTCTTCTCCAACACCACAGTTCAAAAGCATCAATTCTTCGGCACTCAGCTTTCTTCACAGTCCAACTCTCACATCCATACATGACCACTGGAAAAACCATAGCCTTGACTAGACGGACCTTTGGTAGCTGAAAAAAATTTTTTGGAGCAAAAGGTTTATCAGAAGCCAGGCAGCTAGCCTAAGAGTTATCTAATATACTTGTTTTTATATAATTGTGAGTTACAGCTTTTAATGAACTTGCTTTATTATTCTCCATAAATCTTATATATATTTATCCATATAAATCTTAGCAATACATATATTATTTCATTACTTGCATCATTGTATTTAGGGATTACAGTGGTGTAGAGACAATTTATAGAGACAAATCTTAACTATTTATATATCTGAAAATAATGAAACTGTATTTCTTATTAGAGAAATGAATCATAGAATTATTAAGTCAGAAAGGAATTTGCAGTTAACATTTCTAGCTGTCTCTCTATCCCGCAGTGAAGACTGGAATCTACTTCCTCTGTGACCCCATAGCATCTGGGGAATATCTGTATTACAGCACTGATCACTGATCATCTGGTTACTAATCTGTCTTCTGTACTAAACTGCAAAGCTCTTGAGGATGAGATCCTTGTTTTAGTTTTCTGTTCTCCTAGTAGTTAACATAGTGCTTGACACATGCAGTATTAGCTGAGTGAAAGAATGAATGTATAAATGAGTGAATGAATGAGTAAACAGATTCAATGACCAAACCTGATTTTAGGCAGAACAGCACAGAAGCTACAGATCCCTGCAGAAGAGTATCTATTTGTTGCCAGAGCTCTCTGGGGAAGGAGACAATCTGAAGATGTTCATAATCTGCAGAATGCTGCTGCTGAAAGAAATGTCCCCTTCCTCCATCCTCCCTTGTGTCTAGTTGTGTTACACGTGTGTGCTGTCCACACTTCCCCTGGGGTTCGTGCATTATAAGTCACTGTATGGTTGTACTGGGTGACCGCCAGTCAGTTTGCGTATCAGTGACATGAGCGAACAACACAGCCTGTGGATTGATTGTTGATTTCTGAATGTGTACTCTCCTTGCCAGTATGGGTGAACAGTCTTAGATGCATCATGGAGTGAAGCTCTTCTCTGCCTTCTGTTCCACTGCACAGTGTTAGTATTCGTGTACTCGTGTACGTATTCATTTTGTATAGGCGACAGTACAGTGCTGCACTATTCGTGTTGACTTTCAAAGCTGCAGCTTTACATAGACAACCATTTGGGATTGGAATCTGTAAATAGTAAAACAGAGAAATCGATGAACAGCTAATATAAATTGAGTGTATTCTACTAGCTAGTTCACTTTGGGGAAAATGTTATTGATTTTTCAAGCCAGCCAGTCTTACGAAAATGTGAGTGATATAGAGCTGAATGAAATGGGTTAGATTATAGTATCATTGTAACATTTGTAGAATTGTTTGGTGAATGAGTGTTTATAACATCCAGTCACAACATCTTAACAGTCCTTGGGGTTGCAGAGTCATACACAACTGAGCGACTAAACAACAACTGTGTTCCAGGCACTGTTTGGGCACCAGGGATACATCAAAGAACCTGGCAGACAGAGCTTCTTGCCCTTGAGGAGCTTTTCATGCCTGGCATGTGCTGGGAGCAGCGAAGAGGCCTGTGGTATGAACCAAGGGAAGGGGAGCAGATGCTGAGGTCAGACAGGGAAGTGAAAGTGTGAAAATTGCTCAGTGAAAGTGTGCAAGTTGGTCAGACAGGGAAGTGAAAGTGTGAAAATCGCCCAGACTCTTTGTGATCCCATGGACTGTAGCCTGCCAGGCTCCTCTGTCCATGGAATTCTCCAGGCAAGAATACTGGCGTGGATAGCCCCTCCCTTCTCCAGGGGATCTTCCTAACCCAGGTCTCCCACAATGCAGGTGGATTCTTTACCATCTGAGCCACCAGGAGATCACATAAAGCCTGGAGACCAGTGTAAGCAAGGTAGTCTTATCAATCAGAGTCTCCATAGAAAACAGCTCATTCAAAAGATGATGATGATGGGAGGTGAGTGTTGTTTACAAAGAAGATGTTTAAAAAGGTAAGGGAAGCCTGGAGGAGGGAGACATTACTAGAACACAGGAGTCAACCCATGATGACCTCAGAAAGAACCAGGGAAGTTAACATCCTGATCTCACTCTTCCTAGTTTCAGTTTCCTGTTGGGGCTTCCCTTGGCTCCAGCACCCTGAACACAATGGTTGATATACGGATCCAGATCAACCATCCAGGAAGGGGAGTAGGGTGGAGGTGGGAAGAGAATGGACCCAGAGGGGCCAATGGAAGGCATTGGACATGGGGAACTTGTGTCAGCGGTCTCCAGAGAAACAGGACCAGTAGGAACTAGATAAACATATACACACATACAAACATATGCATCTGTGCATATAAATATGCAACATGAATATGTATATACGGGCTTCCCAGTTGGCTCAGTGGGTAAGGAATCTGCAGTGCAGGAAACACAGGAGATGAGGGTGCTATCCTTGGATTGGAAAGATCCTCTGGAGAAGGAAATGCCAACCCCCTCCAGTATTCTTGCCAGGAAAATCCCATGGACAGAGGAGCCTGGTGGGCTACAGTCCATAGCATCGCAAAGAGTTGGACATGACTGAAGTGACTTAGCACACATGCATACATATATACATCATGTATATGTGTGCTGTGCTGTGCTTGGTAGCTCAGTCGTCCATGCAACCCCATGGACCACAGGCTCCAGGCAACAATACTGGAGTCAGTTGCCATGCCCTTTTCCGGGAAATCTTCCCAATCTAGGGATCAAACTCAGGTCTCCCATATTGCAGGCGGATTTTTTATCATCTGAGCCACCAGGGAAGCCCAAGAATACTGGAGTGGGTAGCCTATCCCTTCTCCAGGGGACCTTCCCAACTCAGGAATCGAACTGGGATCTCCTGCATTGCAGGTGGATTCTTTACCAGCTGAGCTACCAGGGGAAGCCCCTCATATATACATGTGTACATATAAATATATACACACGTATACATACACACATATACCGACACATGCGTGTGTGTGCTCAGTCGCTCTGTCATGTCCAACTCTGCAATGTTATGGACTGTAGCCCTCCAGGCTCCCTGTCCATGGAATTTTCCAGGCAAGAATCCTTAAGTGGGTTGCCATTTCCTCCTTCAGGGGATCTTCCCCATCCAGGGATCAAACCCGAGTCTTGTGTCTCCTGCATTGAACTCTTAACCGCTGCGCCACAGAAGTACATATGTAAAGAGATTTGTTTCAAGGAATCAACTTACGCGATTGTGGAGGCTGGCCAATCTGAAATTTGTAATGCAGGTCAGCAGGCTAGCACTTGTCAGTCAGGGTCGAAGATGTTGCAGTCCTGAAGCAGAGTTCTCTCTTCCTCAGGAAAACCTCAGTTTTGCTCTTAAGGCTCTTCACCTGATTGGATGAGGCCTGTCCACATTATCAAGATAATCTTTATTTTAAGTGAGGTGATTGTAGGAACTTCAGTGGTAAAGAATCCACCTTGCAGGGGACTCAGGTTCAATCCCTGGACCGAGAATAAAGATCTCACATGCTGCAGGGCAACTCAGCCCTCATGCCACCACTACGGAACCTGAGTGCCACAACTAGAGAATCTATTAGCTGCATGGAAAGATCCAGCATGCCACAACTAAGACCCAACACAAGCAGATAAATAAATAGATTAATTAAAAAAAAAAAACAAGGTGATTGTAGATGTGAACACATCTGTGAAGTACCTTCACAGCAACACCTAGATTAATTGAATCCAACTAATTAGATTCAGTTAGAATCTAATTGTGTGAGATTGAATTACTGGGTGCTACAGGCCAGCCAAGCTGAAACTAACCATCCAGAGCCAGTGCCGAGCTCTGGGCGAGCAGTGGCACAACATGATGGGTGTTTGTAATAGATCCCTGGATGCTGTGTTAAGAGCAGAGCATGGGGGTGTGGCAGGGATGGAAGAGGGGAGGTTGGTTAAGAGGCTCTTTCTGTAATTTAGGCAAGAAGTAATGATGCTTGGACCAGCATGGGAGCCACAGAGGATTAGGTGAGAGCTGGTTAGTTTCTGGATATACTTTAAAGTAGAGCCAATAAGAATTGTTGATGGACAGAATGTGGGGTGGAAGCGATAGGGAGGAGCCAAGGATGGTTTAAAAGTTACTGTTCTGAGCATACCAGGAAGGATGAGACCAAGTGTGGCAGGGAAAGTGAGATGGAGCAGATTTGCTGGGGTGATCAGGGGTGGTGTTTCAACATCCAGAGTGTAAGCTGGAGTGTACATCAGACCCCACATCAAAATGTCCTCCCAAATACTGCTTAACTCGGAAAGAGAACAGGTGGCAGTTAACAGTTGGCTTCCTACTGAATCAGTGCTTTAGGAAAATAAGGAAAATACAAAAATGATCACATGACATCAGCGAGCCCCCATCTTTAAAATTTGCAGTTCAAGGGACTAGCTGCAGTAAAGGATATGCTTAGGTGTCTGGCAGCTGAAGATAAATGTGCTCATGCAAGTTTTTGAAATGAAGTGGCATATAGAGTTAAAAAAAAATAGCTTTGCTTCACTGATAATGTTGATAAAGACATTTCTTTTACTTCAAATGACTTGCTCTGATGTATGACGGCAATAAATCTTATTTCTTGCCTAGAGTAAACCTATTATTCAGATCCATAATGTCAATATTTTACATTAAAAATTAGGAATTAGAACCTTTTGAGATTGAATTGGGGTACATACGGTTTAGTTACTGAGAATTTGGCATATTCCCAACACTGGATGTTTTTCTTCACTTTTCAGAGAAATAAATCAATAACTTAATAATAGATATGTTTTCTAACCACACCCAAATGCTTCAGCAGAACACACTTTCTAGAGCTAAATGTTATCATAGACAGAATCAGGAACCCATTCATTGTTCCTGCCCAAATTGAAACAGTCAGCTTTCTAGGCCTTGAGTGTGATAAACCCATCAATCTGACATTTTACAGAATGCTGTCATTTATAATGAGAACTCACTCTGTTATTCTGGATCCTGATTTGATTTGACTCACCAGAACTTTCCAACAGAGCCAGGAAACACTCGCTGCCTTTATTGACATCCTATGATTCTTACTATTTTCTAAGTTTTAGAGACAAGAATAAAAAACAAAACTGACTGCCTCTGGGACTATTACAAAATGTATTGGTACACTTTTTTTTGTGAAAGTGTAATTGATTTACAATGTTCTGTTAATTTTTGCTATACAGCAAAGTGAGTAACATATATATACATATATATATAGAGAGAGAGAGAGAGAGAGAGAGAGAGAGAAACAGAATGTGGTCCACTGGAGAAGGGAATGGCAAACCACTTCAGTATTCTTGCCTTGAGAACTCCACGAACAGTATGAAAAGGCAAAATGATAGGATACTGAAAGAGGAACACCCCAGGTCAGTAGGTGCCCAATATGCTATTGGAGATCAGTGGAGAAATAACTCCAGAAAGAATGAAGGGATGGAGCCAAAGCAAAAACAATACCCAGTTGTGGATGTGACTGGTGATAGAAGCAAGGTCTGATGCTGTAAAGAACAATATTGCATAGGAACCTGGAATGTCAGGTCCATGAATCAAGGCAAATTGGAAGTGGTCAAACAGGAGATGGCAAGAGTGAATGTCGACATTCTAGGAATCAGCAAACTAAAATGGACTGGAATGGGTGAATTTAACTCAGATGACCATTATATCTACTACTGTGGGCAGGAATCCCGTAGAAGAAATGGAGTAGCCATCATGGTCAACAAAAGCAGTACTTGGATGCAATCTCAAAAATGACAGAATGATCTCTGTTCATTTCCAAGGCAAACCATTCAATATCACAGTAATCCAAGTCTATGCCCCAACCAGTAATGCTGAAAAAGCTGAAGTTGACTGGTTCTATGAAGACCTACAAAACCTTTTAGAACTAACACCCCAAAAAGATGTCCTTTTCATTATAGGGGACTGGAATGCAAAAGTAGGAAGTCAAGAAACACCTGGAGTAACAGGCAAATTTGGCCTTGGAATACCGAATGAAGCAGGGCAAAGACTAATAGAGTTTTGCCAAGAAAATTCACTGGTCATAGCAAACACCCTCTTCCAACAACACAAGAGAACACTCTACACATGGACATCACCAGATGGTCAACACTGAAATCAGATTGATTATATTCTTTGCAGCCAAAGATGGAGAAGCTCTATACAGTCAGCAAAAACAAGACCAGGAGCTGACTGTGGCTCAGATCATGAGCTCCTTATTGCCAAATTCAGACTTAAATTGAAGAAAGTAGGGAAAACCACTAGACCATTCAGGTATGACCTAAATCAAATCCCTTATGATTATACAGTGGAAGTGAGAAATAGATTAAGGGCCTAGATCTGATAGATAGAGTGCCTGATGAAATATGGACGGAGGTTCGTGACATTGTATAGGAGACATGAATCAAGACCATCCCCATGGAAAAGAAATGCAAAAAAGCAAAATGACTGTGTGAGGAGGCCTTACAAATAGCTGTGAAAAGAAGAGAAGCAAAAAGCAAAGGAGAAAAGGAAAGATATAAGCATCTGAAAGCAGAGTTCCAAAGAATAGCAAGAAGAGATAAGAAAGCCTTCCTCAGCGATCAAAGCAAAGAAATAGAGGAAGAC
Source organism: Bos taurus (assembly GCF_002263795.3). NCBI lineage: Eukaryota > Metazoa > Chordata > Mammalia > Artiodactyla > Bovidae > Bos > Bos taurus. Next base: position 126,160,170 of record NC_037328.1, read on the forward strand.
AACAGAATGGGAAAAACTAGAGATCTCTTCAAGAAAATTCAGTTTCATGCATTGGAGAAGGAAATGGCAACCCACTCCAGTGTTCTTGCCTGGAGAATCCCAGGGACAGAGGAGCCTGGTGGGCTGCCGTCTAGGGGGTCGCACAGAGTCGGACACGACTGAAGGGACTTAGCAGCAAGGGAACATTTCATGCAAAGATGGGCTCAATAAAGGACAGAAATGGTATGGACCTAACAGAAGCAGAAGATATTAAGAAGAGATGGCAAGAATACACAGAAGAACTGTACAAAAAAGATCTTCACGACCCAGATAATCACAATGGTGTGATCACTCACCTAGAGCCAGACATCCTGGAATGTGAAGTCAAGTGGGCCTTAGAAAGCATCACTACGAACAAAGCTAATGGAGGTGATGGCATTCCAGTTGAGCTATTTCAAATCCTGAAAGAGGATGCTATGAAAGTGTTGCACTCAATATGCCAGCAAATTTGGAAAACTCAGCAGTGGCCACAGGACTGGAAAAGGTCAGTTTTCATTCCAATCCCAAAGAAAGGCAATGCCAAAGAATGCTCAAACTACTGCACAATTGCACTCATCTCACATGCTAGTAAAGTAATGCTTAAAATTCTCCAAGCCAGGCTTCAGCAATACGTGAACCGTGAACTTCCAGATGTTCAAGCTGGTTTTAGAAAAGGCAGAGGAACCAGAGATCAAATTGCCAACATCCGCTGGATCATGGAAAAAGCCAAAGAGTTCCAGAAAAGCATCTATTTCTGCTTTATTGACTATGCCAAAGCCTTTGACTGTGTGGATCACAAGAAACTGTGGAAAATTCTGAAAGAGATGGGAATACCAGACCACCTGACCTGCCTCTTGAGAAACCTGTATGCAGGTCAGGAAGCAACAGTTAGAACTGGACATGGAACAACAGACTGGTTCCAAATAGGAAAAGGAGTACGTCAAGGCTGTACTCCTTGTCACCCTGTTTATTTAACTTCTATGCAGAGTACATCATGAGAAACACTGGGCTGGAAGAAGCACAAACTGGAATCAGGATTGCCAGGAAAAATATCAATAACCTCAGATATGCAGATGACACCACCCTTATGGCAGAAAGTGAAGAGGAACTAAAAAGCCTATTGATGAAAGTGAAGGAGGAGAGTGAAAAAGTTGGCTTAAAGCTCAACATTCAGAAGATGAAGATAATGGCATCTGGTCCCATCACTTCATGGGAAATAGATGGGGAAACAGTGGAAACCGTGTCAGACTTTATTTTTGGGGGCTCCAAAATCACTGCAGATGGTGACTGCAGCCATGATATTAAAAGACGCTTACTCTTGGAAGAAAAGTTATGACCAACCTAGATAGCATATTGAAAAGCAGAAACATTACTTTGCCAACAAAGGCCCATCAATCAAGGCTATGGTTTTCCCAGTGGTCATGTATGGATGTGAGAGTTGGACTGTGAAGAAAGCTGTGTCCAAAGAATTGATGCTTTTGAACTGTGGTGTTGGAGAAGACTCTTGAGAGTCCCTTGGACTGCAAGGAGATCCAACCAGTCCATTCTGAAGGAGATCAGCCCTGGGATTCCTTTGGAAGGAATGATGCTAAAGCTGAAACTCCAGTCCTTTGGCCACCTCATGTGAAGAGTTGACTCATTGGAAAAGACTCTGATGCTGGGAGGTATTGGGGGCAGGAGGAGAAGGGGACGACAGAGGATGAGATGGCTGGATGGCATCACTGACTCAATGGACGTGAGTGAACTCCGGGAGTTGGTGATGGACAGGGAGGCCTGGCGTGCTGTGATTCATGGGGTCGCAAAGAGTCGGACATGACTGAGCGACTGAACTGAACTGATATACACATTATTTTTTACATTATTTTCCATTATGGTTTAATCATAGGACACTAGATATAGTTCTCTGTGCTATACAGTAGAACCTTGTTTTTATCATTGGCACAGTTTGTAGTCACCCCTCTTGTTTATGTGAAAATACTATTAATTATAAGATGTAAATGAGTTTAATTTTAGACTTTTTCAAAACAGACCTAAAGTTGACAAACTATATATTCTCAGTATCCGTAAAATGGTCCTCGGAGGTCAAAAATTTGAGAAACACTGTTTAAGATGATGCTCTTTTGATTTACAGTGTTATGTTAATTTCTGCTATACCGAACTGCTACGGAACTGAACTTGGATCCTTTTGTCCACCCATGGAACATAGGCAATCTGCTGACACTGAGTACAGTGTTTATTTGCAGGGCACCAAGCAAGACCAGCAATCTCTTCAAGAAAATTAGAGATACATTAGGGAACATTTCATGCAAAAATGGGCACAATGAAGCACAGAAACTGCAAGGACATAACAGAAGCAAAAGAGATTTAGAAGAGGTGTCAAGAATACACAGAACTGTGGATCCAGATAACAACAATGGTGTGATCACTCACCTAGAGCCAGACATCCTGGAGTGTGGAGTCAAGTGGGCCTTAGGAAGCATTACTACAAACAAAGCTAGTGGAAGTGATGGAATTCCAGCTGAACTATTTCAAATCCTAAAAGATGATGCTGTTAAAGTGCTGCACTCAATATGCCAGCATATCTGGAAAACTCAGCAGTGGCCACAGGATTGGAAAAGGTTGGTTTTCATTCTAATCCCAAAGATAGGCAATGCCAAAGAATGTTCATTTCATTTCACATGATAGCAAGGTAATGCTCAAAATCCTTCAAGCTAGGCTTTCAGCAGTACATGAACAAGAACTTCCTGATGTACAAGCTGGATTTTGAAAAGGCAGAGGAACCAGAGATCAAACTGCCAGCATCCACTGGATCATAGGAAAAGCAAGAGAATTCCAAAAAAGCATCTACTCTGGCTTCGTTGACTACCCTAAAGCCTTTGTGTGGATCACAACAAACTGGAAAATTCTTCAAGAGATGGGGATACCAGACCACATTACCTGCCTCCTGAGAAATCTGTATGCAGGTCAAGAAGCAACATTTAGAACTGGACATGCAACAGTGGAACAACGGACTGGTTCCAAGTTGGGAAAGGACTACATCAAAGCTATATATTGTCACCCTGCTTATTTACTTTATATGCAGAGTATATCATGCAAAATGCCAGGCTAGATGAAGCTCAAGCTGGAATCGAGATTGCCAGGAGAAATATCAAGAACCTCAGATATGCAGATGACCCCACTCTTATGGCAGAAAGTGAAGAGGAACTAAAGAGCTTCTCGATGAAGGTGAAAGAAGAGAGTGAAAAAGCTGAGTTAAAACTCAGCATTCAGAAAACAAAGATCATGGGATCTGGTCCCATCACTTCATGGCATCAGATAGTTAAATATATCCTTTGAGGAGGAACTAAGACCCTTGTTTTTTCACTGAACTGTTGTTTAGGCTATCATTACTTTTCTTGCTTAACTGCTTTTCCTTTATTTCTGAATTCTATTACATCTCTAATTAGTATAGCTTCTTGAATCTGTTCTCTGGAACTGAGGGAAGGCCCAAGAGACTAAAGCCTTTCTCTACAAACAAGAAAGAGGAGACATGGAGGGGCTTTTGTGCCTCAGAAGGCTCTGAAGGGTCCTGCTCAGGTTCACTCCCCACTTCCCTTTGATACTCCTCAATCCTGAGGGGAAGGGAGGGGATAAGAAAGCTCAGTAAAGTTTTGGATTGGTTAATCATAAACTTAGCTGGGTAAGTCAGTTTTAAGGAGACTGGGTTTCATTAACAAAACAGGATAAATTGGATGTGGCATACAGTAAGAAGTGAGTTTTTATTCTAGATCACAGGGCAAGGAAATGTGACTAAACTTTATAGCAATTTGTTATACAGGTTCATATCAATTTCAAACTTCCTAAATAGTGGGTTTTAAGTTTGCACAATGTTGTGGGTGGCCTTAACTAGTGGCTAGGTTATAATAGATAATACTTATAATTTTACCCAGTATTTATTGAGCTTTTAATAACTGGCAGGCACTGTTCTAAACTCAGTAGATTGATAGGTATATGTTCTTACCACCTGCATGACATTGCGTGTTTCTGCTTATTTTAGTTTGGGTTTTTAAGGTATACTTTAAATAGAGTAAAATGCAAATTTAATGTTTACATTTTAGTGTATTTGACAAACACATTACACCTGTGTAACTGACACCTCCATCCATATAAATATTTCCAGCATGCAGAACCTTCTCTCTCCCTTCTTCCCCATTTGTTCCATATCCCTCCATGGCAAAAGCACCATAGATTAGTTTTTCCTATTCTAGAACTTCATAAAAATGGAATAATTTGGAATGCACTCTTTTTCCTTCTTCAGGGTTTACTCAGCATAATGTTTTTGGATTTATCTATATTGTTGTATCAGTAGTTTATTCCTTTCATTGCTAAGTATTATTCCATCGTATGAACCACAATTTGTTTATCCTTTCTCCTGTTGACATTTGGGCTGTTATGAATAAAGCTGCTGTGAATGTTCTTCTGTAAGGTTTTTTAATATATACATGTTTTCTCTTGCATAGCTACCTAGGGGTGGAATTGCTGAGTCACGAGATCGGTATATGTTTAACTTCATATGAAACTGCCAGATCAGTTTCCAAAATAGTGACCCTTTTACACTCCAGTGGTAGAAAGCAATGGTAGAAAGTTCTGTACGTTCCATGTTCTGGCATTTGATATCCTCATCAGTCTTTCTAATTTTAGCTGTTCTAGAGAGTGTACAGTAATGTCTCACTGTAATTTTAGTTTGCATTTCCATGATGGCTAATGAAGTTGAACGCTCTTTCATGTGCCTGTTGGTCTGGCTTTGTGACGTGTTCAAGTTTTGCTCCCGTGTTTCCTAATTGGATTATTTGTCTGTTATCATTAAGTGGTAGGAGTTCCTTATTTATTCTGAATATAAGTTCTTTGTTAGATACATGTATTGCAAATATTTTCTTATCATCTGTGGCTTATCTACTCATTTTATGAGTTTCTTTGGACGACCAGAAACTTAAAATTTTTTGAAGTCCAGTTTATCGGTTTTTACTCTTATAGTTGCTTTCTTGCTACCCAGGGTTCTAAAGATATTCTTCTATGTTTTCTTTTAGAAATATTATAGATTTAGCTTTTACGTTTATGTCTATGATCCATCTCAAATTAATTTTGTGAGATGTGAGGTGGGAGTCAAGATTCTTATTTTTCTGTGTGGATTTCCAGTTCAGTTTTTCAACATCTTTTGTAGAAACTGTTGCTGATTGAGAAATTAAAATGAGAATCCCAGTGTTCCTAACAAACAGATTCTTTAAAAGGTACTGTTGTCAACTCACTGTAATTCTGTGTGGAAACTTCATCAACCAAACTTGTTAGGGGTGCCTTGCACGTTCCTCTTATCATGAAATCGATGTATGAAATCAGGTTTTGCAGTGTGACTCAGATGCTCATCTTTATTACACATTAAGTTTTGATGCTTTCTGTTTGAAATTTGAAACTATTTTAGGGTTAACAATTTAGAAAAACAGGCAAAACATTTGAATACACATTTCACCAAAGAAGATATACGAATGGTCAATAAATACATGAAGATATGTTCAGCATCATTAGTCACTAGGGAAATACAGCCCTAAACCACAATGAGCTATCACTTCACTTCCACTAGGATACCTATCATCAAAAAACAGATAATTTTAACAAATGTTGTTGAGGATGTAGAAAAATTGTAACTCCTGTATACAGATGGTAGGAATGGAAAATACTATAGCCACTTTGGAAAACAGATTCTTTTAAAGTTAAACATTTACTAAATGACCCAGCAATTGCACTCTTACGTGCACACATCAACATAAATTTTGCACAAAGATGTTTATGAAAGCACTATTAACAATAGCCAAGAAGTAAATACATCTCAAATATCCACCAACTGATGAATGGATAAATAATACATGGTATGTCACACAATGAAATATTACTTGCCCATAAAAGGGAATGAAGTGCCAATGAAGTTCGTGCTACAACATGCGTGAACTTCAAAGACACTATGCTAAGTGAAAGAAGCCAGATGCAAAAGACCACATGTTATATAATTCCATTGATATGAAATATCCAAAAAAGCAAATTTATAGAGATAGAAAGTAGTTTAGTGGTTGTCTGAGGCTGGGCATGGGAATGAGGAATGACTGAATGGGCTTGAGGGATCTTTTTGAAGTGATGAAAATGTTAGAAAATTGGATCAAGAGGGAGTTCCTGGTGTCTGGTGGTTAGGATTCAGTGCTTTCAGTGCCACAGCCTGTGTTCAGTGCCTGGTCTAGGAATTAAGATCCTGCAAGATGCATGGTGCAGCCAAAAAAATTTTAAAGTAAAAATAAATTCACATATAAAAAATTGGATTGTGATGATGACTGCCCAACTCTAAATATTTACTAAAAATCATTGAGATGAATCAGTTGTATGGTTTGCAAGTTTTACCTCATGTATCCTTAAGAGGAATCAGTTGTATGATTTGTAAGTTTTACCTCAGTGAAGTTTCTTTTTTTCTTTTCTTTTTTTTTTTTTTACGTTTTCAGAATTGAAATGGGGTCTGAGATACTAAAGAAACACTAAAACCCTACTTGACACCTGTGGCCAAGTGGGGACTAATAAAAGCAGAACCGCTGTCTGGCATTACAGGGCTCTAGTTTCAAGAATCATTTTCTTGAATTAAAAACCCACATGATAACACCGCCTTGATATCAGCCATCCCTGTAGGCAGCCAAGAGCTTTGAGGAAAGGATGAATTTTTTTTTTTTTCATTTTATGAATAAGCCCAAGGTTTGCAGTTGCAGAAACAAGAACAGACAGGGGACAGCGTGGAGGCGGAGCAGGACACCACGCCAGGCGATGTTTGACGTAACGACCTCCACCCTCCCGTGACTTTCAAACCATCTGTGCCAATTACACGCCGTCTGGACTACTGAGTTCGTTCTCAGCTTCTCTCCAATTTTCTTCTTCCCATCCACGAGTGCCTTCTTTTTGTGATTTTCCCTAAATGTGCTGTTGTCACAGAACATTTAATTAAAATGTCATACCATCTGAGCAAAAGGATTCAGCATCTTTTCTCCAGCTGACTAAACTCTCCTCTGGGAATCCTGAGGTTTTTCTTAAAAAGCATGTTCGTTTATCCACTTGTGTGTGCAGTTTCATTTACATTTTTTTTTAAAAGCTTCCTTGGGGAATGGGGCTCTGAGGGGAGGAGAATTTATGAGCAGAGTTAGCGAGGTTGTTGGTCTTGGGAAGACAGTAGTGGAAATAATGGAGAAGCTGCCTGTGTTTACGCTCCTAACCGCTGTACCAAGGACATGCCCTTTGGGTTGTGGCTTCTGGCATCTCTCAGCCCCGCACACACCCTCCTCTCTTACCCTCTCCTTGTGGCTTCACATTTGGGAGACATGTGGCTAGAGTAAGAGTCATCCCTGGCCTCAGACCGTGTTTTCGCTTGTAAAAGTTTTCCATGTCCTATTTCCTGAGAGAACGACACCTTTTAAAATCATTCCCCTCCTTCCAACCATCATTCCAGCTGCCTTTTGATACTGAAATTATAGTCTGATATCTGATACTTGTCGTGTTCAAAAGCAAACTTAGGACACGCTCTCTCTGTCCATCCTGCTTTCCTCTAAAACTAAACAAAAGCTTTCTCTCTTTCTCACTGTTCTAATGTGGATGGTGTGGGCTTGAATCCTCGAGGTCATCTTAGAGAAGTTTCTTTTCCCTGCCATTCTCCCTTTCATCTCTACCACCTTAAGTGAACCCAGGTGTCCCCTGCAGATGCCCACTGAAAAATTAAATCAACAGTGGAATGTCATTTTTTTGTCTACCAGATTGATATGTCTTGATTGCATCAGTGTAGCTGAGGGTGTGAAACATGAGAATATGCATTAGTTCAGCTTTTTCTTGGGTATATTTTGTAATCATCTAAAATGCCCATACTCCTTAACTTGACCGAGCCATTTCTAGGAATTCATCCTACATAAATATTCCCTTAAACACAAGAAGACTTATATAGTTGTGATCATATAGTAGTGAAAAATTAGAAACATATTGGCATGTGTTAATCACGCAGTTTCAACCCCACAGACTGTAGCCCGCCAGGCTCCTCTGTCCCTGGGATTCTCCAGGCAAGAATACTGGAGTAGGTAGCCTTTTCCTTCTCCAGGGGATCTTCCTAACCCAGGGATCAAACCCAGGTCTCACGCATTGCAGGCAGATTCTTTACCAGCTGAGCCACCAGGGAAGCACTCAAAGAAGGAAAGGGATAAGATAAATGTTAGCCTTTATAAAAATCACCTTAGTGACTTTTGGTTAAGCATGGTAGATTAAATGCTCATGTTTATTTCTGCCTTCTCTCAAGATCCCACAAAAATTATGGTAAGGAAATTTAAAAATTTAAACCCACAAGGACAAAGGGCACTGGAATGGAACTAACAGTAGGTGAGAGATACTGACAAAATTTTGGAGGGTAAGAAAGCAGATGATCAGTGGTAACCGAATTAGCAAAGGAGAGAGAATGAAAATTGTGTATCTGCCAGAGGGGCAGGGGACGGAGCCGCTGCAGAGCAAGCTGATTTGTGCCACAGAATCCCTGAAAGGAACTGAAGGTGCCAGATTTCTTGGAAGGCAGCAGAGGAGGGGAGGTTAAAAACTGGAGTTATAATTGAAAGTGTTTTAAGAGTGATTGGGCTTCCCAGGTGGCGCTAATGGTAAAGAACCCGCCTGCCAATGCAGGAGACATTAAAGATGCAGGTTCGATCCCTGGATTGGGAAGATGCCCTGGAGGAGGGCATGGCAACCCACTCCTGTATTCTTGTCTGGAGAATTCCATGGACAGAGGGGCCTAGGGGGCTATAGTCCATGGGGTCGCACAGAGTTGGACACGACTGAAGAGACTTAACATGCACACGTAAGAGCAATTAACCACCTCAGTTCCCTCCCCACTCCCTGCAGCATGGGCACCTCCCCTGCCTGTTGCCTCCATCATGGTAGGCCTGCTTCTTCAGGAACCAGAGGGATTCTGGACCTGGGAACTGCAGGCCCAGCAGAAGGGGTCAGGCCAAGGTGTGGCACTGAAAACTGGGTAATTAAAGTCTGCATATGGGAAGGGGAGGCCCTCCTGATCCCCTTATTCTCTGCTCCTTTCATGAAAGCTGCAGCAAGGTCTTTACCCTTTGGGCAAGACACTGAAGAATCTCAGAGAAGATGAATAGCCCCAAAGGAAGGCCCTCCAGACACTGACTTTTGGGAGACTCAAGGAAAAAGTCAGTCTGTCCCCAGTCACACTGTAGTGATCAGTCCTGCCACAGGGCTTTCTGTCAGCCTGGCCCCAGTTCTGAATATGAATAGACAGCTAGTTGAAGGTCCCTAGATATTTGAGGAAAACCTCTTACCTCAAAGAGTGGAGCCCCAAACAGACAAAAACCAGAAACTCCAAAGAAAGAAAGTACAGAGGACAGAAAAAAATTTCAAAATGAATATTGTTATCTCAGAGAGATTAAAAATAAGAAAGAGATCAAAAATTAAAAATTATTGTAAAATAAGAAGAGGATACTTAAAAAAAGAAGAAGATAAGCCAAATTCTCTTGGAAATTAGTAACTTGGAGAAATGAAAAAAATCAATAGAGGAGCTGGAAGATAAACCTGAACACACTCAAAAAGTAGAACAAAAGGAGAAGATAGGATATTGCAGAGAAAAGGAGATTAGGGAACCCCTGTATGACCAAGAAGAGTTCTAGAAAAAAAACAACAGAATATGAAGGGGAGGAAACTATCAAAGAAATAATACTCAGCACAATGAATGGAAAAAGATAAACACCAAGGCACACCTTTGTTAAACTTAGATGAGAAAATTCTTTCTGGAGGAGGGGGAATCACGTAGAAAGAGAAAGGAACATTAACTTATTGGAAACTAGAAGACAGTGGTGAACAAGGCCTTTAAAATTCTGATGAGAAGTATTTTAAGCTACAATTCTATACCCTGCCAAGCTGGCAGACAAATGTGAGCACAGAATTAAGGTGTTTTTAGAAATGCAAGATCTGAAACTTTTCATCTCTGTGTGCCCTTTGTAAGAAAACTATAAGAGGGTGAGCTCCAGCACAATGAGGGAATAAGGTAAAGAAGAAAAAGCCATAGGAGCCCCGTGGGGATTTCCTGAGTTGATGAGAAAGGGAAATCCCAGCCTCGGAGCTGTGCAGCTGCCAGTCCAGACTGGAAAGAGAGAGAGGACAGGAAGGGTGGAAGGTTCCAGAATCATTGTTGGAATTCATAGGACACCAGTGCCTGCCCATTATTGTGAGGGGTTTGAGTGACAGGCACGAAGCAAACAAAGGTCACTTAAGGAACAAGGCAACTTATTAACCTAAGAAAAGCAAAAGATTATACAAGAATAGTAACAACTTAGTTCAGCAATGAGTAATATTTATGTGGTCACAATACTGAAAATTCTAAATATTGATTTAACCAGAATTTTGATGATTGGATTCTCTGGTGGCTCAGATGGTAAAGAATCTGTCTGCAGTGAGGGAAACCTGGGTTCATGCCCTGGGTCGGGAAGATCCCCTGGAGGAGGAAATGGCAACCGACTCCAGTATTCTGGCCTGGAGAATCCCATGCACAGAGGAGCCTGGTGGACTACAATCCAAGGGGTCACACAGAGTCAGACATAACTGAGCTACTAACACTTTCGGCAAAGTAGTGAGTAAAGAGATGAAGTTTTAAAAGGATAAGTCAAGAAATAGCAGCACAAGCATTTTGTTAAAAAGCAGGAGGTAAAGGCCAGATAAAACAGACGAAAGAGTTAATTTGGTTGTCCCTGAGTAGTGAAAATCAGGGATCGGAAGAGTCAGGGCTGTTATTTTCCATTAAAGTCTTGTAGTGCTATTTTAAATTATAAAATAGCATGAATTTTTTGGATAAAGGAATCAGGTTTATTATTTTTTTATTTTAAAATTTTATTATTTTTGGCTGCACTGGGTCTTCAGAAAGCTGCATGGGCTTTCTCTAGTCACGGCTAGTAGGGGCTCCTCTCCGGTTGTGGTCTGGTGGCTTCTCTTATTGTGGAGCATGGGGCTCTAGAACTTGGTTGGGCTCGGTAGTTGTGACTCATGGGCTTAGACGCCCTGCAGCATATGGAATTTTCTGGGACCAGGGATCAAACTCGTGTTCCCTGAATTGGCAGGTAGATTCTTAACCACTGGACCACTAGGGAAGTCCAGGAATTAGGTTTAAAAACAACTTGAGTTCTTTCTTGTAACAACCTAATGTGGCCACGTGAACCCTGTTTCTTACTCCTTGAGGAGAACATTGGATGCTCACATTGCATCTGTTTTGCTTGAAATGTGTTTATTACCTTCCTGTGACTTCTCTCATCCCAGAAGGGAAGGGCTTTCTGTTTCACTCCTAGTAAAATAGTAGAATTTTGTATTCCTTGGCCGTTACAGATTTCTCAGATGAAATCACAGATTACAAGATTGTTTTCTTGAAAATATTTCAGATTTTTTTCCTTAGGTCACTGCATAAAAATCAATGCTGTCCTATAAAAGCTTTAAAAAAAATTACACCCACATGTTCTTAAGGAGAAAACCCCGGGTACTGTATGACAGAAAGGCCCCTCACTAGCAAAGAACAACCCTGGCTTTTGTATCTGTTACCATTAAGCTTCGCTGTCAGAAAACATGAAACAGTGGCTTAGGGTAGAAATGCTTTTTCTCCAAGAATCTCCACCAATCATGTTTATCCCATTCTGGATTAACTTGTGTTGACATCTTCTAGAGAATTGAAAACATATCCTAAAATGACTTAAGTAAGTACCTTGTTCCATATTTTGAAGGCATGAAAAAATTGGCTAGCTTTAATCTCTGTGACCTATCTGCAGTCTGCTGAAACACAGCTAAGAAGAAGCAATGAATATCCTGTAAAGAGTATCCATTATATTCAGGTTGAGAGTACGTGTGTGCTAAGGCATGACCAACCCTTTGCAACCCCATGGACTGTAGATGAGGAAACTGAGGCCCAGAGCAGCAGTATAAATGTTTATGCTCAGTTGCTTCAGTCGTGTCTGACTCTGTGATTGTAGCCCTGCCAGAGTCCTCTGTCCATGGGATTCCAGGCAAGAATACTGGAGTGGGTTGTCATGCCCTCCTCCAGGGGATCTTCCTGACCCAGGGATCAAGCCCAAGTCTCTTGCATCTCTGGCATTGGCAGGCAGATTCTTCACTACTAATGCCACCTGGGAATCCCATGCAGATTGAGAAAATATAACAAAGCAGACAGCTTGGGATGGGTGCTCTTACATATCAACTTCTTTCTCCTGAGGTCAAGGAAAACTTCTCTCACATGTCTTAGTGAAGCCCTAACTTACTCCAAGCAACTTCCCTGGTGGCTCAGATGGTAACAAATCCTGTGGCCAGAGTAGCCTGGCAGGCTATAGTCCATGGGGTAGCAAAAAGTCTGACACGACTGAAGCGACTTAGCATGCACAGCTTGCTCCAGGGAGGCACTGTCGGGTCACAGGGAACCTCGGAGTCTGTTTTCTCCAGCCTGATGTATGATGCTGTGCCAGCAGCTGGTATTTAACGAATACTTGTTGATTTGCAGAACAAATAGTCAAATACCATAGAAATTCCCCAAACTGTTCACAGATCTGAGATGAAATGATTGGAAACTGTTCCCCATCTCCATTCTAATGATCTTGGAGAGAGCAGTGAGCTGTCCTGAAGAGAGATCTTAGTTCCCTGCCCATGATTGATCCTGGGTGGCCTGGATGAAAACCAGGAGTTCTAACCACTAGATCACCCAGCGCTAGAGGCTAGAAGCAAAGAGGTCCTCCATTTGAAAGCAGAAATGTTTCAAGGAGGAAAAAACTGTAAAAACAGGTACAAAGTATATTATTGAGACACAGTACAAGGTATGGGAGAGCACACAGAGAAGCAGTTTATTATTTAAGACAGAAGCTAGGAAGAAATACACACCCAGAGAGGTGTGTGTGTCCTGAATGAGGAACACAGAAAAGGGGTGATTTAAATCACTTACATAGTTCTTCCGGGTCTTTGTTTGAAAGTGAAAGTCACTCAGTTGTGTTCAACTCTGTGAGACCCCATGGACTATTCAGTCCATGGAATTCTCCAGGCCAGAATACTGGAGTGGATAGCCGTTCCCTTCTCCAGGGCTTCTTCCCAACCCAGGGATCGAACCCAGGTCTCCTGCTTTGTGGGCGGATTCTTTACCAGCTGAGCCACAAAGGAAGCTCAAGAATATTGGAGTGGGGTAGCCTATCCCTTCTCCAGCTGATCTTCCCGACCTAGGAATCGAACCAGGGTCTCCTGCATTGCAGGCAGATTTTCTTTACCAACTGATCTATCAGGGAAGCCCGGGTCTTTGTTTACCTCGGCCAGTTGTCTCGTTTCTTTTTCCACACCTGACCTGTTCTAGGACCCTCCCCAACATGCATGTGCAACATTTTGCTAAGATGGAGTCCATTATTGCAGAGGCCTGTGGGTGCAAGCCCACACTTCTTACCGGGTGGTGCCCCCTCCCTTTTGACCCCGAAGTAACCTTCCTGCACGTGTGCAGACAGGGAAGTTTTCCTTGACCCCAAGAGTGGTCATCTTATCTCTGCTTCTGCAGAGCTCAGTTTCTGCCACTAGCTTTGTCCTTGGAGTGTCTGGGTGAAAACAAAGCTTCAGTTTTAATCCACTTGACAAACACCAGTTGTCCAACCCAGGAGCCATCTATCTGCTACCTAACTAACTTTCACTGCACTTTTTTTGATACCTGGCCTCCAGCTGCCTGTGGGTTCAGACTCAGACACAGATGAATCAAAATGAAACGGTCCTGCCTATGGAAGGTTCGCAGTCCTTCTGGAGGCAGAGAACACACACCCCAGGCCCTGTGGGCCCCGTAGATGCTGAAGGATGTACCAATAGAACAGGGAGAACAGTAGATGAGTGGGCTCCGGGAGCAGAAAGAGGGAAGATAACGTCTCCCTGAGTGTGGACATTGGTGGAGGACTGGGAGACTCTTGGGTTCCTAGAAAGGTGCTGCTTGGCCCAGAATTTGGGATCAGCGTGGCAGTGGATGGTCTGAGACAGGAAGAAAGGATTCCAGGCAGGGGATGCACATGTGATCTCATAGAGGTGGAAATGGAAAGGGGCTGGGTGTGTTCGAGGATGGATAGAATGTCAGAAGTGTGGGCCTCACACACTATTATTCTAAGGAGTTTGGACTTCATTCTCCAAGTATCAGGAAGCCATTCTTTCACCCTTTTATCCATTCAGCAGCTCTTCATTTAGTCAACCTATGGTTGTTATTTATGTATGTATGTATGTATTTGGCTATACCATGGCGGCCTGTAGAACTTCCCCAACCAGGGGTTGAATCTGTGCCCCTGCAATGTGGGAGTATGGAGTCTTAATCACTGGACCATCAGGGAAATCCTTTTTCTAAATTTTTAAATTTAAACTTTTTAATTTTTTTGGCCATGCCATTGGGCCTGTAGGATCTTAGTTCCCCAACCAGGAATTGAACCCAGGCCCCTGTAGTGGAATCTTAGCATCCTAGCCACCAGATCATGAGGGAAGTCTCTCAACCTGTGGTTTTTAATGGGACAGCTTCAGACTTTAGAGGAAGGACCCAGGTGCCCTGAGGCCAGGATAGCCAGGTGTCCTCATTTGTCCTAGACCATTCTGATGTGTACCTGTCATTCAGGGCGTCTCATGTGGTTTACTATTTGTTGTGGATTTTTCATTGTTTTAAAAGGCATATTACTCCTAAGAGTTGCTTCAGTAATCCAAGATGGGTTTGGTAGAGCTTCCCTTGGTGGTTCCATCTTCTGCCGAGATCTTGTCTCGAAGTACATATTTCACATATGCAGGGTGCAGAATTCTCTCTTAAACATGTGGTTAGATGACAAAGACAAATAGTGAGAACTTGTCTCTTTTTTCCCAACACAGCTAAGACCTCTCAAGGGCAGTATTCAGGACACACAGTGATCACATGAGATAGCTTGGGCTTCAGCCACTGTGTTCAGTCTTGGGTGGTGGAAGGATGAGTATTTTATGCTTCTGCTCCCCGCAGCCACGTGGCACCAGTGACACATGAGGCCGCCAGGCTGCCAGTGGGCTGGTCCCTTGGACAACATGGGAAGTATAGGTTCATTGTCCATGAAACATACGCTGGCAAACAGAGGCTGAGCTGTTCTGTTTAAAATAGTCTGAGTGCTCTTGCTAGAATGGTTTTGTTATTTATTGCTTGGTATAAATCTATAGCTCTTTGCTGTATAAATCTTTATTTTATTGTTTGGTAGTGATTTTTTATTTTATTGTTGGATAATGCTTTTTTTATTTTGCAGTAAATCCTTTCAGGAACAAATGGCCAAAAAGGCAGCTTGTGTTTAGTGAAAAATTAAGTAGTGAATTTCCAGTTCTCAAGAAAGGTGATGATGAATTGCCTAACTTGCTCAGATTTGTCATCACTTACATCCACAGTACGGTACTAGTGATGTTATGAGCCACAGGAGAAGCAGAAGAGGCCCCAGTGTGAAAAGATGTGAGCAGATTCCTTAAAAAACTAAGAATAGAGCTACCATATGATCCTTCAATCCCATTCCTGGGTATATATTCAGAGAAACTGCAATTCGAAATGATACATGCACCCCAGTGTTCATTGCAGCATTATTTAAAATCACCAAGGTATGGAAGCAACCTCAATGTCCATCGACAGATGAATCGATAAAGGAGGTGTGGTAGATATATAGTGAGATGCTAGTGAAAGTGAAGTCGCTCAGTCGTGTCTCACTCTTTGCAACCCCATGGACTGTAGCCTACCAGGCTCCTCCGTCCATGGGATTTTCCAGGCAAGAATACTGCATTGGATACTACTCAGACATTAAAAAGTGATGAAATAGTGCCATTTGCAGCAACATGAATAGACCTTCAGATTATCACACTAAGTGAAGTAAATCAGACAAAATGTGAAATCTTAAAAAAAAAAGATACAAATGAACTTACATGCAAAACAGAAATAGATCCACAGACATAGAAAACAAATTCTTTGTTATCAAAGGGGAAGGGGGAGAGGAATATAGCAATTTGGGATTAACATATACACTCTACTATATAGAGAGTAAACAATAAGAACCTACTGTATAGCACAGAGAACTATAGTCCTTATTTTGTAATAACCTATAATGGAAAAGAATCTGAAAGAGGATATGTATATATATGTCTCCCTGGAGAAGGGAATGGCAAAACACTCTAGTATTCTTGCCTGGAGAGTTCCATGGACAGAGGAGCCTGATGAGCTACAGTCTGTAGGGTTGTAAAGAGTCAGACACGACTGAACGACTAACACACACACACACACACACACACATGTGCACACATACACACATATATATATACCAGTTCAGTTCAGTTCAGTTGCTCAGTCATGTCCGATTCTTTGTGACCCCATGGACTGCAGCACGCCAGGCTTCCCTGTCCATCACCAACTCCCAGATACACACACACACACACACACATATAATTGTTTTATTTATATATATTTATATATAGTTATATTTTATATGTATATATATAACTGGATCACATTGCTGTATACCAGAAACTAACACAACTTTGTAAATCAATTATAATTCAATAAAAAATAAAATAACTTCATTCAGAATTTTTTAAAAAAGGAATACTCTACATTTAAACCTAACTTTTTCTTCTATCCCAAGCAAAACCTAAAGCCAGCTCATTGCCCAGTTGCCTGTCTCCCCATCCTGGCTGGAATTTTCTCAGATCCTGTTGCTCTGGGTTCTGCCTTATTGCTTCTTCAAGTTTTTCCCACCAGAATTTTCCCTTGCAGATAAGCCAAGTCTTCAGTCATAAGATCCATTTCTTTTCCCACCTGGAGCAGCCCCACTGGCTGCTAACCCTCTTCTCACCTTCACTACCCCGCCACAGATAAAGGCATCGTGGGGTCACGATGGTGGTGCCAGTTAGATTTTGCAGGAGCCATTGAATTTACAACACATACCTCAGTGACGCCTACTGAGTTCACTCACTTTCCTGATTGCTCCAAATTGTCTGTCACCTCTCTCACCATTCACACAGCCTGAGACGGCGCCCATTTTTTCGGTGGCCATGTTATAATGTAGATTTGTATAGAACTTAACAGGCACCAAAAAACAACAAAGACATCTCTCCAGTTGCCTGTCACCGAGCTGCTTGGTTAGGACAACTGACTCATGTCAGGATAATTAACCCAAAGTGCCAAGCTGTAACCCCAAGTCCCCCAAATCTTGGTGGCCTAGTACAACAAATGGAAATTTCTTTTTTAAAAAATTATTTTATTCAGGTATAGTTGATTTACAATGTTGTGTTCATTTCTGCTGTACAGCAAAATGATTCAGTTATCCATATATACACATTCTCTTTCATATTCTTTTCCATTATGGTTTAATTACAGGATATTGAATATAGTTCCCTGTGCTATACAGTTCAGTTCAGTTGCTCAGTCGTGTCCTACTCTTTGTGACCACATGGACTGCAGCATGCAGGGCCTCCCTGTCCATCACCAACTCCCCGATTTTACCCAAACTCATGTCCATTGAGTCAGTGATTCCATTCAACCATCTCATCCTCTGTTGTTCCCTTCTTCTCCCACCTTCAATTCCTCCCAGCATCAGGGTCTTTCTAATGAGTCAGATCTTCACTTCAGGTGGCCAAAGTATTGGAGTTTCAGCTTCAACATCAACCCTTCCAATGAACCCTAATCCTTAAGGACTAATCTCCTTAAGGATGGACTGGTTGTATCTCCTTGCAGTCCAAGGGACTCTCAAGAGTCTTCTCCAACACCACAGTTCAAAAGCATCAATTCTTCAGCACTCAGCTTTCTCTATAGTCCAACTCTCACATCCATACATGACCACGGGAAAAACCATAGCCTTGACTAGACGGACCTTTGTTGGCAAAGTAATGTCTCTGCTTTTGAATATGCTATCTAGGTTGGTCATAACTTTCCTTCCAAGGAGTAAGTGTCTTTTAATTTCATGGCTGCAGTCACCATCTGCACTGATTTTGGAGCCCCAAAAATAAAGTCAGCCACTGTTTCCACTGTTTCCCCGTCTATTTGCCATGAAGTGATGGGACTGGATGCCATGATCTTAGTTTTCTGAATGTTGAGCTTTAAGCCAACTTTTTCACTCTCCTCTTTCACTTTCATCAAGAGGCTCTTTAGTTCTTCTTCACTTTCTGCCATAAGGGTGGTGTCATCTGCATATCTGAGGTAATTGATATTTCTCCTGGCAATCTTGATCCCAGCTTGTGCTTCTTCCAGCCCAGCATTTCTCATGATGTACTCTGCATAGAAGTTAAATAAGCAGGGTGACAATATATAGCCTTGACATACTCCTTTTCCTATTTGGAACCAGTCTGTTGTTCCATGTCCAGTTCTAACTGTTGCTTCCTGACCTGCATACAGGTTTCTCAAGAGGCAGATCAGGTGGTCTGGTATGCCCATCTCTTTCAGAATTTCCCACAGTTTATTGTGATCCACACAGTCAAAGGCTTTGGCATAGTCAATAAAGCAGAAATAGATGTTTTTCTGGAACTCTCTTGCTTTTTCCATGATCCAGTGGATGTTGGCAGTTTGATTCTGGTTCCTCTGCCTTTTCTAAATCCAGCTTGAATATCTGGAAGTTCACGGTTCACGTATTGCTGAAGCCTAGCTTGGAGAATTTTAAGCATTACTTTACTAGCGTGTGAGATGAGTGCAATTGTGTGGTAGTTTGAGCATTCTTTGGCATTGCCTTTCTTTGGGATTGGAATGAAAACTGACCTTTTCCAGTCCTGTGGCCACTGCTGAGTTTTCCACATTTGCTGGCATATTGAGTGCAGCACTTTCACAGCATCATCTTTCAGGATTTGAAAGAGCTCAACTGGAATTCCATCACCTCCATTAGCTTTGTTCATAGTGATGCTTTCTAAGGCCCACTTGACTTCACATTCCAGGATGTCTGGCTCTAGGTGAGTGATCACACCATCGTGATTATCTGGGTTGTGAAGATCTTTTTTGTACAGTTCTTCTGTGTATTCTTGCCATCTCTTCTTAATATCTTCTGCTTCTGTTAGGTCCATACCATTTCTGTCCTTTATTGAGCCCATCTTTGCATGAAATATTCCCTTGGTATCTCTAATTTTCTTGAAGAGATCTCTAGTCTTTCCCATTCTATTGTTTTCCTTTATTTGTTTGCACTGATCACTGAGGAAGGCTTGCATATTTCTCTTTGCTATTCTTTGGAACTCTGCATTCAAATGGGTATATCTTTCCTTTCCTCCTTTGCTTTTCGCTTTTCTTCTTTTCACAGCTATTTGTAAGGCCTCAGCCATTTTGCTTTTTTGCATTTCTTTTTCTTAGCTATGGTCTTGATCCCTGTCTCCTGTACAGTGTCACGAACCTCTGTCCATAGTTCATCAGGCACTCTATCTATCAGATCTAGTCCCTTAAATCTATTTCTCACTTCCACTGTATAATCATAAGGGATTTGATTTAGTCCATACCTGAATGGTCTAGTGGTTTTCCCTACTTTCTTCAATTTAAGCCTGAATTTGGCAACAAGGAGCTCATGATCTGAGCCACAGTCAGCTCCTGGTCTTGTTTTTGCTGACTGTATAGAACTTCTCCATCTTTGGCTGCAAAGAATATAATCAATCTGATTTCAGTGTTGACCATCTGGTGATGTCCATGTGTAAAGCCTTCTCTTGTGTTGTTGGAAGAGGGTGTTTGCTATGACCAGTGTGTTCTCTCAGCAGAACTCCATTAGCCTTTGCCCTGCTTCATTCTGTACTCCAAGGCCAAATTTGCCTGTTACTCCAGGAGTTTCTTGACTTCCTACTTTTGCATTCCAGTCCCCTATAATGAAAAGGACATCTTTTTTGGGTGTTAGTTCTAGAAGGTCTTGTAGGTCTTCATAGAACCGTTCAACTTCAGCTTCTTCAGCATTGCTGGTTGGGGCATAGACTTGGATTACCATGATATTGAATGGTTTGCCTTGGAGATGAACAGAGATCATTCTACATTTTTGAGATTGCATCCAAGTACTGGATTTCAGTCAGACTCTTTTGTTCACTATGATGGCTACTCCATTTCTTCTGAGGGATTCTTGCCCACCATAGTAGATATAATGGTCATCTGAGTTAAATTCGCCCATTCCAGTCCATTTTAGTTCGCTGATTCCTAAACCATTGACGTTCACTCTTGCCATCTCCTGTTTGACCACTTCCAATTTGCCTTGATTCATGGACCTAACATTCCAGGTTCCCATGCAATATTGCTCTTTACAGCATCAGACCTTGCTTCCATCACCAGTCACATCCACAACTGGGTGTTGTTTTTGCTTTGGCTCCATATCTTCTTTCTTTCTGGAGTTGGTTCTCCACTGATCTCAATTAGCATATTGGGCACTTACCAACCCAGGGAGTTATCTTTCAGTGGCCTATCTTTTTGCCTTTTCATACTGTTCATGGGGTTCTCGAGGCAAGAATACTGAAGTGGTTTGTCATTCCCTTCTCCAGTGGACCACATTTTGTCAAAACTCTCCACCATGACCCATCCATCTTGGGTGGCCCTATATGGCATGACTCATAGTTTCATTGAGTTAGACAAGGCTGTGGCCCATGTGATTAGATTGGTTAGTTTTCTGTGATTGTGTTTTTCAGTCTGTCTGCCCTCTGCTGGAGAAGGCTAAGAGGTGTATGGAAGCTTCCTGATGGGAGAGACTGACTGAGGGGGAAACTGGGTCTTGTTCTGATGGGCAGGGCCATGCTCAGTAAATATTTAATCGTTTTCTGTTGATGGGTGGATCTGTGTTCCCACACAAGAGGCTGACCCAGACTTGCCTGTGAGTCTCCAAGAGTTTCCAGCGGAGGCGTGGGTTGGCGTGGGTTGGTGGTGGCCTGCTGCAGGGTTGCTTCCCTGGTGGCTCAGAGGTGAAAGCATCTGCCTGCAATTGGGAGACCTGGGTTTGATCCCTGGGTTGGGAAGATCCCCTGGAGAAGGAAATGGCAACCCACTCCAGTACTCTTGCAGTACTTTTGCCTGGAGAATCCCATGGACGGAGGAGTCTGGTGGGCTACAGTCCACGGGGTCGCAAAGAGTTGGACATGACTGAGTGACTTCACTTTCACTTTGCTGCAGGGTTGGGGGCACTGAGTGTAGCAGTGCATGCATGGGATCTTTTGAGGGAGGTCACCATTATCTTCATTTCCTCCACCATAGTTTGGCCCCAGGTCAATAACAGGTATGCTATACAGTAGGACCATGTTATTTATCCATTCTATTTGGAAGAGTTTGCATCTGCTAGCCCCTAACTCCCAATCCTTCCCTCCCCCTGGCAGCCTCCTCTGTGTCTGTGTGTGCATGCTAAGTCGCTTCAGTCATGTCCGACTCTGCGACCGTATGGACTGTAGGGCGCCAGGCCCCTCTGTCCATGGGACTTCCAGGCAAGAATACTGGAATGGGTTGCCATTTCCTCCTCCAGGGGATTTTCCTGACCCAGAGATCGAACCTGCATCTTTTACATCTCCTGCATTGGCAGGTGGATTCTTTACCACCAGCACGGTGTGTGAAGCACTCCATGTCTGTGAGTCTGAACAGATGGTGATTTCTTGCTTATGACACCGTCCAGTGCTGTTGGATGACTGTCCTGGACAGCTCTTTTGAGCATTAACTCCTGTGTGACTCTGCCTTCTCCTAGAACCTTCCTGTTTCCTCCGTTGAGTTCCCTCCTTAGAGCCAAAAGAGAACTCTGAAAGGATTGGGCAGAGACATTTATGGCTAGGCCTCGACGTGGGTACCTGACTTCCCTCACTACGTCCCATTGGTCAGGACCCCAGCATCTGGCCTTACCTAACTGCAGTGCAGGCTGGGACATGTCAGCTTCCTGTGGGGCTGGGGAAAGGACTTGAGATCGTAAGCACCTCCTCAGCCCCTGCCTGTATCAGGCCATGGGAAACATAGTCGGGAAGGAGTCAGGAGACCTGGCCTCTGCTGCTGACTTGCTGGGTGCCTCTAAGTCATCACAACCACTCCGAGCAGTTTCTTCCTTTTCAGAAGCGTGCCGCTACCGCTTGCCTTGAACCCGTTTGTTGTTGATTTTTAGTCACCAAGTTGTGTCCGACTCTGTGCCACCCTGTGGACTATAGCCCGCCAGACTCCTCTGTCCATGGGATTTCCCAGGCAAGAAGACTGCAGTGAGTTGCCATTTCCTCTTCCAGGGCATCTTCCTGACCCATGGATTGAACTCACGTCTCCTGTGTTGGTAGGATTCTTTACCACTGAGGCACCAAGGGAGCCCATTAGTTAAAGTACATTGTTACGTAAACTTAATGTGCTAGTTATAGGCTTTGTGGTCTGCTCTGTTTTTAAAAAATTAAGATTATGAGTGTTTGGGGACTTCCCTGGTAGTCCTGTGACTAAGACTCCACGCTTCGGATGCAGGCGGCCTGGCTTTGATCCCTGGTCAGGGAACTAGATCCTGCATGTGCCAACTATGACCCAGCACAGCAAAATAAATAAAAAAAAATTTCTTTTAAAAAAAGATTATAAGGATCTCAGTCATTTATTCAATAGTTACTTTTTGAACTCATGTAATAGCCAGGTATTAGACTAGCTGTGGACAAGCTGTGGTCTCTTGATTGTACATTCTGGTGGAGAGACAGATGAAAATCTATGAAGAAATAATATGGTTATGTAGATGACATGATCTAAAGCAACTGAAAGACTCAGGAGAGGGCCCTCTGGAAAGATGACACTTGAGCTGAGTGTTAAATGATGAGGTAGGTAGCGGCAGATGTGTGAATATCAGGGAGGAGAGTGTGCTGAGCAGAGAGGCCTGACTGTGCAAAGGCCCTGAGGTGGAGAATAAGCCTGGAGGGTTACTTGAACAGCCAGATTATTGCATGATAGAGAAAGATGAGGCCAGAGAGATAGTCAGGGGTATTATATGAGGCCTTTCCCTCTCTTTGCCTCAGTTTCCTTACCTGTACACTGTAAAACTGGGCTAACATCACCTTCATAGGGTTGCTGTTATTAAATGGAATAATATGAGTAAAGTGCTTACAAATAGCTGTGAAAAGAAGAGAAGCGAAAAGCAAAGGAGAAAAGGAAAGATATAAGCATCTGAATATAGAGTTCCAAAGAAAAGCAAGAAGAGATAAGAAAGCCTTCCTCAGCAATCAAGGCAAAGAAATAGAAGGAAACAACAGAATGGGAAAGACTAGAGATCTCTTCAAGAAAATTAAAGATACCAAGGGTATATTTCATGCAAAGATGGGCTCTATAAAGGACAGAAATGGTATGGACCTAACAGAAGCAGAAGATATTAAGAAGAGGTGACAAGAATACACAGAAGAACTGTACAAAAAAGATCTTCACAACCCAGATAATCACGATGGTGTGATCACTCACCTAGAGCCAGACATCCTGGAATGTGAAGTCAAGTGGGCCTTAGAAAGCATCACTACGAACAAAGCTAGTGGAGGTGATGGAATTCCAGTTGAGCTATTTCAAATCCTGAAAGATGATGCTGTGAAAGTGCTGCACTCAATATGCCAGCAAATGTGGAAAACTCAGCAGTGGCCACAGGACTGGAAAAGGTCAGTTTTCATTCCAATCCCAAAGAAAGGCAATGCCAAAGAATGCTCAAACTACCGCACAATTGCACTCATCTCACACGCTAGTAAAGTAATGCTTAAAATTCTCCAAGCTAGGCTTCAGCAATACGTGAACCGTGAACTTCCAGATGTTCAAGCTGGATTTAGAAAAGGCAGAGGAATCAGAAATCAAACTGCCGACATCCACTGGATCATCAAAAAAGCAAGAGAGTTCCAGAAAAACATCTATTTCTGCTTTATTGACTATGCCAAAGCCTTTGACTGTGTGGATCACAATAAACTGTGGAAAATTCTGAAAGGGATGGGAATCCCAGAGCACCTGACCTGCCTCTTGAGAAACCCATATGCAGGTCAGGAAGAACTGGACGTGGAACAACAGACTGGTTCCAAATAGGAAAAGGAGTACGTCAAGGCTGTATATTGTCACCCTGCTTATTTAACTTATATGCAGAGTACATCAGGAGAAACGCTGGGCTGGAAGAAGCACAAGGAGATATCAAGATTGCCGTGAGAAATATCAATAACCTCAGATACGCAGATGACACCACCCTTATGGCAGAAAGTGAAGAGGAACTAAAAAGCCTTTTGATGAAAGTGAAAGAGGACAGTGAAAAAGTTGGCTTAAAGCTCAACATTCAGAAAACAAAGATCATGGCATCCGGTCCCATCACTTCATGGGACATAGATGGGGAAACAGTGGAAACAGTGTCAGACTTTATTTTTTGGGGCTCCAAAATCACTGCAGATGGTGATTGCAGCCATGAAATTTAAAGACACTTACTCCTTGGAAGGAAAGTTATGACCAACCTAGATGGCATATTCAAAAGCAGAGACATTACTTTGCCGACAAAGGTCCATCTAGTCAAGGCTATGGTTTTTCCAGTGGTCATGTATGGATGTGAGAGTTGGACTGTGAAGAAAGCTGAGTGCCGAAGAATTGATGCTTTTGAACTGTGGTGTTGGAGAAGACTCTTGAGAGTCCCCTTGGACTGCAAGGAGGTCCAACCAGTCCATTCTAAAGATCAGCCCTGGGATTTCTTTGGAAGGAATGATGCTAAAGCTGAAACTCTAGTACTTGGCCACCTCATGAGAAGAGTTGACTCATTGGAAAAGACTCTGATGCTGGGAGGGATTGGAGGCAGGAGGAGAAGGGGACAACAGAGGATGAGATGGCTGGATGGCATTACTGACTCGATGGATGTGAGTCTGAGTGAACTCCGGGAGTTGGTGATGGACAGGGAGGCCTGCTGCTGCTGCTAAGTCACTTCAGTCGTGTCCAACTCTGTGCTTCCCCATAGACGGCAGCCCACCAGGCTCCCCCATCCCTGGGATTCTCCAGGCAAGAACACTGGAGTGGGTTGCCATTTCCTTCTCCAATGCATGAAAGTGAAAAGTGAAAGTAAAGTCACTCAGTCGTGTCCAACCCTCAGCGACCCCATGGACTGCATGGGGGCCTGGCGTGCTGTAATTCATGGGGTGGCAAAGAGTCGGACACGACTGAGCGACTGAACTGAACTGAACTGAATGCACACTACCCAGGTGTGTGACTGTAGGTACAGTGAGGATTCTATTCCTACCTTGATGGGAAAGCTTTTGGACAGTTTTCAGAAGAGGAGTGTCTCCATTTTGACTGGTTCTCATGGCCTGGGCTTGAGGTAGATGGGGATTTCCACCCTCCTTTTCAACATACAGGTAAATAGAGTTGTTTTTTTTTAATCCCCAGCCAAAAAAATTTCTTTTCTAAACATCACATGTTATTTCCATGAATCAAAATGTGTGTTCTGGTTTCCAAATGCTTATACAGTTCAATGTTTCAAAAGAGTATTTACATAGACACAGAATATACATGAATAAGATCTTGAGGCTTTGGATTTATCCCCCTCTTGAGGCATCGCCAAATATTTGTACATAATTTGTATGTACGTTGCCCTGGATTACATTTGGGGATATAAATGAGTTGACAACAGAGCTGCTATGCCTCTTGAACTTTCCATAAATAAAATGTGGTCAGTATTTTAGAACACACTTTCCCCAAGGTCTGTTTGTGGAACAGGAGAATCTAGATTAAAGCAAGGGCTTTTTTTTTTTTTAAATTAGAGTATAATTGCTTTACAATGTTTTGTTAGTTTCTGCTGTACAACGAAGTGAATCAGCTATATGTATACATATATCCCTTCCCACTTCAGCCTCCTTCCCACCCCACCATCCCACCCTTCTAGGTCATCACAGAGCACCGAGCTAAGCAACCTATGCAAACCATAATTCAAAAAGATACGTGTACCCCAGTGTTCTCACAATTCGTTCCGTTCATTCAGTTTTTAAGTTGTATCTGACTCTGCAACCCCATGGAGTACAGCCTGCCAGGACATAGAGCCAGGACGTGTGTGTGCTAGTCACTCAGTCATGTCCAACTCTTTGCGACCCCATGGACTCTGGCCCTCCAGACTCCTCTGTCTATGGGATTCTCCAGGCAAGAACATTGGAGTAGGTTGCCAGTTCCTGCTCCAGGAGCTTGGACAGGGAGGCAACCTAATGTCCATTGACAGATGAATGGATAAAGATGTATAGTACATAATGGATCATGGAAAAAGCAAGAGAGTTCCAGAAAAACATCTATTTCTGCTTTATTGACTATGCCAAAGCCTTTGTGTGGATCACAATAAACTGTGGAAAATTCTGAAAGAGATGGGAATACCAGACCACCTGATCTCCCTCTTGAGAAATTTGTATGCAGGTCAGGAAGCAACAGTTAGAACTGGACATGGAACAACAGACTGGTTCCAGATAGGAAAAGGAGTTCGTCAAGGCTGTATATTGTCACCCTGCTTATTTAACTTATATGCAGCGTACATCATGAGAAACGCTGGACTGGAAGAAACACAAACTGGAATCAAGATTGCTGGGAGAAATATCAATAACCTCAGATATGCAGATGACACCACCCTTATGGCAGGAAGTGAAAAGGAACTAAAAAGCCTCTTGATAAAAGTGAAAGTGGACAGTGAAAAAGTTGGCTTAAAGCTCAACATTCAGAAAACGAAGATCATGGCATCCGATCCCATCACTTCCTGGCAAATAGATGGAGAAACAGTGGAAACAGTGTCAGACTTTATTTTTTGGGCTCCAAAATCACTGTAGATGGTGACTGCAGCCATGAAATTAAAAGATGCTTACTCCTTGGAAGGAAAGTTATGACGAACCTAGATAGCATATTCAAAAGCAGAGACATTCCTTTGCCAACAAAGGTTCGTCTAGTCAAGGCTATGGTTTTTCCTGTGGTCATGTAGGGATGTGAGAGTTGGACTGTGAAGAAAGAGTGCCGAAGAATTGATGCTTTTGAACTGTGGTGTTGGAGAAGACTCTTGAGAGTCCCTTGGACCGCAAGGAGATCCAACCAGTCCATTCTGAAGGAGATCAGCCCTGGGATTTCTTTGGAAGGAATGATGCTAAAGCTGAAACTCCAGTACTTTGGCCACCTCATGTGACGAGTTGACTCATTGGAAAAGACTCTGATGCTGGGAGGGATTGGGGGCAGGAGGAGAAGGGGACGACAGAGGATGAGATGGCTGGATGGCATCACTGACTCGATGGATGTGAGTCTGAGTGAACTCCGGGAGTTGGTGATGGACACAGAGGCCTGGCGTGCTGCGATTCATGGGGTCGCAAAGAGTCGGACACGACTGAGCGACTGATCTGATCTGATGTGCATGCATGCCCAGTCTTGTCTGACTCTTTTTTCACCCTGTGGACTGTTAGCCACCAGGCTCCTCTGTCCTTGGAATTCCCATACTGGTGTGGGTTGCCAGGGGATGTTCCTGACCCAGGGATCAAACCCATGTCTCCTGCAGCTCCTGCATCAGCAGGCAGTTTCTTTACCACTGAGCCACCTGGGAAGCATGGTATTAGTCATAAAAAGGAATGAAAAACAAGGGCTTTTTTAAAAATCAGTCTTTAGAAACAGATTTTTTTGCTTAAATTAGTAAATGGTGTTTTGGGGAGAGAAAAGCTGTAGATACAAAGGAGCGTTCCCATTTCTGTGGAAATCTACACTCCAGACAAAAGAAGCTGACTTCTATTTGCATTTGCTTATAGTTTCCTGAAAATGCAAACAACCAGCCTAGAATGCAGTTCCCGGTTCCTTTTCTGGCAGCAGCCCTGGCATTGGCATTGGGCGACTTGGCACTCTTGCCTGTGACCGTGAGGACATCCCAGGAACTGCAGGGTGAGCTGAGGTCATTGTTGCAGCGCCGGGCTTTGGTCGACGAAGAATTCAGCTGCTGATAGGGAAAAACACGAATACAGATTTATTTTTCTACAGGCAGATAGTTTATCCCCTGGTCAATTTGATCTCACAAATCAGTGGCCTTGTCTAATATGTTACCCCAAGAAAGTGTCTTAATTGAGTTTCTGCATTGTGTTAGCATTCACAGGAGATTTGAAAGATAGTTTCCCCAAGGATATGTCTTCTTTTTTTTTTTTTTAAAGAATGACCTAGAAAAGAAAGAGGCCTTCTAGAGTTTTGCTGCTGGATAGGGTATGAGATGTTAAAACTCAAAGAGGCAGAGCCACCCAGGAGGTACCTTGTCCAGGATTTGTGTAAAGAACCTAATGTCCATTTAGCTCTTGATGGATTCATTCATTTAGTAAATCTTTATGATACAACTCTGCTTGCAGCCATGGGTTGTCCAGAAGCTGGGAATGGGACAGTGAACAAGGCATGAGGATCCTTACCTTCTAGAACTCCATCTTTCAGGGAAAACAGACAGGGGCCAAGTAAGTGGGTTGAGCCTTCTAGGGCTTGGAGACCCGAGGGCCAGGCTGTTAACTGGGCAGAGCCCATCTTGAGAGGAGGACGTGGGAGGGGTCTGGATGCACCTCCAGGAAGAGGTGACCTTGAAAATGAGACCCTGAGCCTGAGTAAGAGAAGGGCAGAAGTGGAAAAGTGCTCTAGGTAGAATAAATAGCTTACCAAATCCCTGTTGTTTTAATTTCTCCCACTTCTCTTCTTCCTCACCCTTGAGAAAATTCAAGGATGCCCATGTTGGAAAGTGATATGTACAGCATTATCCCACTTTCATTCATTTTTAAAACATACATAAAAACACAATTATGGATTTTGCATGGATACATATACAGGTATATTAATTTAGCTTTTTGAATAGCACAGAAGGAAACTCACTAAATTTGTGAATGTTTGCTTCTGAGAAAGGCAGGGGAATGAGGCTGTACATGAGGACAAAGAAAGCTATTTTATCTGAAATTATTTACTTTATTGAAGGAGACTTTAAAGAATGTTAACAATAATCAATTCTGGCTTGTTGGTATCCAAGTGTATATTACTTTATGTATCTTTAAATATTTTTTTATACGCCTAACAAAGAATAATCAAGGGTACAGACTATATATTCTTGAAGTGGAAGGTCATCTTCAGAGAAGATGCTTTCCAAAATCCTTTAGAATGATAATCCAGGAACTCTTAGCAGAGTTCACATCACAGGGCAGCAATCTTCAGTTCAGTTCAGTTCAGTCCAGGCACTCAGTCGTGTCTGACTCTTTGCGACCCCATGAACTGCAGCACGCCAGGCCTCTCTGTCCATCACCAACTCCCGGAGTCCACCCAAACCCATGTCCATCGAGTCGGTGATGCCATCCAACCATCGCATCCTCTGTCATCCCCTTCTCCTCCCGCCCTCAATCTTCCCAGCATCAGGGTCTTTTCAGATGAGTCAGCTCTTTGCATCAGGTTGCCAAAGTATTGGCATTTCAGCTTCAACATCAGTCCTTCCAATGAACACCCAGGACTGATATCCTTTAGGATGGACTGGTTGGATATCCTTGTAGTCCAAGGGACTCTCAAGAGTCTTCTCCAACACCACAGTTCAAAAGCATCAATTCTTTGGCGCTCAGCTTTCTTTATAGTCCAACTCTCACATCCATACATGACCACTGGAAAAACCATAGCCTTAACTAGATGGACCTTTGTTGGCAAAGTAATGTCTCTGCTTTTGAATATGCTATCTAGGTTGGTCATAACTTTCCTTCCAAGGAGTAAGCGTCTTTTAATTTCATGGCTGCAGTCACCATCTGCAGTGATTTTGGAACCCAGAAAAATAAAGTCTGACACTGTTTCCCCATCTATTTGGCATGAAGTAATGGGACTGGATGCCATGATCTTCATTTTCTGAATGTTGAGCTTTAAGCCAACTTTTTCACTCTCCTCTTTCACTTTCATCAAGAGGCTTTTTAGTTCTTCACATTCTGCCATAAGGGTGGTGTCATCTGCATATCTGAGGTTATTGATATTTCTCCCGGCAATCTTGATTCCAGCCTGTGCTTCTTCCAGTCCAGCATTTCTCATGATGTACTCTGCATTTAAGTTAAATAAGCAGGGTGACAATATACAGCCTTGATGTACTCTTTTTCCTATTTGGAACCAGTCTGTTGTTCCATGTCCTGTTCTAACTGTTGCTTCCTGACCTGCTTACAGAGTTCTCAAGAGGCAGGTCAGGTGGTCTGGTATTCCCATCTCTTTCAGAATTTTCCACAGTTTCTTGTGATCCACACAGTCAAAGGCTTTGGCATAGTCAATAAAACATCAGTCTTGGTTCCTCATATAAAGATGAACAGTGTTGTGCTATAGTGAAGGGTTCACTATGACGTGCATCTCACTTGCAACAGAATTTCTCTTGGCCTTCAGTGTGAGATGGCATTTATCTAGTTCCGGGAGACCCACAGCGAATACTGATCTCCCCTGAAATCTTCCCTCCAAAGAATTTTTGTTAGGGTTGTTGGATTTTGTGTTCAGAGTTACACGCTGTAACCCATTTTCTATTACCAACATATTTGTGTCTCATTCTCAGAGAAGCTTCAACTTTTCATTGCATCCAGACCAAGTAAAGAACGTTGGAAAATAAATGATTTACCCATAGGGAATGGATTTCCAAAGCTTGGGTTCCATTTCAACAGCCTGATTGCAGTCACACTATTTTCTCAGTGACAGAGAACTGAGAAATGACCAGTGAAACAAGACCATCATGTCCCATGTCCTTCCATGTTGCAGTCATCGGAAGACTTCACGACAGCCTTCCACATTTCTTATAAACTTTGGGCCCTGGCTTATGGTCACTGTTTTCAGGACTAATCTTGTCATTATTCACAGCCATTTCAACATCTGTGTGGATGATCCCTTTGGGTCTTTTATCTTCTCTTCTCCATTGCTTCTTAGTCGTCCACATTCATTGTCATTATCCTTGCCTCCACCACAATCTACAGACTTTATTTTCTTGGGCTCCAAAATTACTGCAGATGGTGACTGCAGCTATAATATTAAAAGACACTTGCTCCTAGGAAGAAAAGGTGTGACTGACTTAGAAAGCATATTAAAAAGCAGAGACATTACTTTGGCAACAAAGATCTGTCTAGTCAAAGCTATGGTTTTCCTATTAGTCATGTATGGATGTGAGAGTTGGACCATAAAGAAGGCTGAGCACCAAAGAATTGATGCTTTTGAACTGTGGTGTTGGAGAAGACTCTTGAGAGTCCCTTGAACAGCAAGGTAATCAAACCAGTCAGTCCGAAAGGAAATCAGTCCTGAATATGCATTGGAAGGACTGATGCTGAAGCTGAAGTGCCAATACTTTGGCCAACTGATGCAAAGAGCTGACTCATTAGAAAGACCCTGATGCTGGGAAAGATTGAAGGCAGGAGAAGAAGGGGACGACAGAGGATGAGATGGTTGGATGGCATCACTGACTCCATGGACATGAGTCTGAGCAAGCTCTGGGAGATGGTGAAGCCTGGCGTGCTGCAGTCCATGGGGTCGCAAAGAGTTTGACTCGACTGAGCCACTGAACAAGAACAACTGTCCTCACCCCACTGAGTCCTGACTTCTGTCCTTATAACCCAGCGTGGATTCCGTAGTCCACCATTGTGGTCATTCCCCTGCCTATGTCCCCTCTCCCTTCATCGTCCTAACTTGGCAAATATCCCTCCACCTCCCCAAACTCCTCCCACAACACTGCTTAAATTCCACTCTGCCTCCTCTGGACCTCCACCTAGGGAGCTGAACATGGCTGGGGAGAAAGAGAATACAACCACGCAGAGGACTCACTTTTTTCCTTTTAAATGAGACATAGTTTATGTACATGATTATGTAAGTTATAGGAATACAACATAGTGATTCACAACTTTTAAAGGCCTACATTCCATTTATAGTTATTAACATTATAAATTATTGGCTGTATTCCCTGTGTTGTACCCTATATCCTTGTAGCTTCTTTATTTTGTGAAAGTGAAAGTCACTTAGTCGTGTCTGACTCTTTGCGATCCCATGGACTATGAAGTTCATGGAATTCTCCAGGCCAGAATACTGGAGTGGGTAGCCTTTCCCTCCTCCAGGGGATCTTCCCAACCCAAGGATCGAAACCAGGTCTTGTTGATTTTGTACATAATAGTTTTTACCTCCTACTCTGCTCCCTTTGCTCCCTGCCCTCTCCCCACTGATTTGTTCTCTGTTAACCTGCTTCTTTTTTTACATTCACTAGTTTGTTGTACTTTATAGATTCCACTCTTAAGTGATATCATACAGTATTTGTCTTTCTCTGTCTAAATTATTTCACTTAGCCTAATACTCTCCAAGTCCATCCTGTGCTGTGCTTAGTCACTTAGTCGTGTCTGACTCTTTGTGACCCCATGGACTGTAGCCTGCCAGGCCTCTGTCCATGGGGATTCTCCAGGCAAGAATAGTGGAGTGGGTTGCCGTGCCCTCCTCCAGGGGATCTTCCCAACGCAGGGATTGAACCCAGGTCTCCTGCATTGCAGGAGTTTACCGTCTGAGCCACCAGGGAATCCCAGAGTCCAAGTCCATCCATGTTGCAAATGGCAAAACTGCATTCTTTTATGACTGACTAATATTTCATTGTATATATGTACCACATCTTTATCCCTTCATTATTGATAAACACGTAGGCTGCTTGAATATCTTGACCTTTGTAAATAATGCTGTTATGAACACTGGGGCCCAGGTGTCTTTGAATTACTGTTTTTGTTTTTCTCAAATATGTACCCAGGAGTGGAACTGCTGGATCATATGGTAGGGAGGACTCACTTTTAATTCATTTAATTCCAGTGGACCTCAGCACTCATGGCAGCCCTGTTACACTTCCCTAATCTATTACACTGGAGAAGGCAACGGCACCCCACTCCAGTACTCTTGCCTGGAAAATCCCATGGATGGAGGAGCCTGGTAGGCTGCTGTCCATGGGGTCATTAAGAGTCAGACACGACTGAGTGACTTCACTTTCACTTTTCACTTTCATGCATTGGAGAAGGAAATGGCAACCCACTCCAGTGTTCTTGCCTGGAGAATCCCAGGGACGGGGGAGCCTGGTGGGCTGCCATCTATGGGGTCGAACAGAGTCGGACACGACTGAAGCGACTCAGCAGCAATCTGTTACCTATTCATCTGTTCTCAAACTCCCAGTAGCTCCTCCCATATCCACTCTTTTGCTGCTGATGACCTCATTCTGTATTTCACTGAGAAAAGCAAAGTAATCAGAAGAAAATTTCATATGCCACCACAGCCTCGTGTACCAACCTCCCTGCATCTGCCTGCCTTCCGCTCACTGGGCAGACCATCCGTGCTCCACGGTGTCTTAGATCAGCATTCCCCAGCCTGCTAATGTCCAGCAAAACAGCCATGTCAGAGTCACCAGTGACCTCTGGTTGCTAAACCCAGTGGTCATATCTCAGTCATCATCCTACTGACTAAACAGCAGCGCCTGATTCTGCCAATCGTCTTTCCTGCTTGACACACTCTCTTTGTCTGGCTTCTGGGCACCACATCCTTCCTCTGGTTGCCTCCTACTTACTGACTCAGTCCCTTTGGTGGTTTGGCTTCATCTTTGAGACACGATGACATTGGAATGCCCCCAGGACTCCATCCTTAGAACTCTATCCTTTTTCATCTACACTCACTTTGTGGGTGGATGAGTGTCATAGCTTTGAATTGCCCTCCATAGAGTTTATACATTTACGCAAATAGTCATTATTCACTCAAGGACAATCCAAATTACTTTAGTTACAAATGTTTTTCTTAACTGGGAATTTTTCAGTGATTCATGGAGAGCTTGCCTATAGTCAAGGTAGCAGATGTGGCACCACATTGTGATAATTTTCTCATCATGGGATAAAGAAAGATTGTATGCAACAAAACAAAACAAAAAAACCAAGGACATTCTGCAACAAATATCTCAGTGAGAATGTTTAAAAATTAAATTGTGTTTTCTGCTGTCAGCTTCTTAGACTGTGGCTTTAGAGCTTCTGATGTTCATACTTAAGATAAGCCTCCAGCAATTAGAATGCAACAATGGTAAAGCTAAAATATCCCCCTTCTTGTGATTACTGGGTTATAGTTTCTCCGTTGGGTGTTATGTGTTTGATTAAAAAAGGCACGTAGCACTGACACACTTCTTATTATAGGAAAAAAAAATTTCATGTCACTTACCAGTATGGGGCACTTACCAACATGGGGAAGCCACGTACATGTGATGGCATCTGTTGATCCTTAAGTCTGAGATGGTTAATTAAGATGAAGTGAACAGTGTTGCTTGTGGATCTTTGTTGTTTTTAAATCACTCATCTGTGTCATCTGTAGGTTTTTACAGAATGAAATTCTTATGCTATTGAGTGTGAAACAAATCTGATCAAGACTTTATGACTAAACAGCTTGTATGAAGAAATTAAAAAATAGTGTGAAATAAATGGGGCTTTTTTAAGAATCCTGCCAAATGCTTTTGTAGCCATTTTTCTCTACCTAGTCAGGGAACAAGGAGTGAGGAGGAAATTATGGTGAAAAAAGTCTTATGAGAAAGTGGAGAAAGTGAAAACGCATCTTTTTCATCAGCATATTTTGTTTCAAGGCTGCCTAGTATATAGTTTTCACCTGGAAAACAAAAACTCAGTGACTTTGAGAAGAGCTGATTCAACAATTAATCAATATAATCAGTGTAGATAATTGATCTGGCCTCTTGAGGACCCAAAGTGAATTATCTATAAATTACCTACACAGTTGCCAAATCACCCTTTGAGTTTGAATTTCATAGAAACATTCTATGTCTTGAGATTGTCCTATTGTGTTATTTGTAAGAATTGACATTTCAAATGGATCTTTGCCGAGCACTATGTCTGAGTGCCATGGTGCTTTAGAATGTGCAGATGTGAGATGTGTGCTAAGATCCAGTCAGGCCTGGTATTCTTTGTAAGCTATGATTTGTTAATTAATAAGACTGATCCAGGAACTTCCCTCATGGTCTAGGGCTAAGACTCCGTGTTACCAATGCAGGGGGCCCAGGTTTGATCCCTGGTCAGGTAACTAGATCGCACATGCCTCAACTAAGAGTTCGCATGCTGCAACTAATAAAAAAAAAAAAAACAAACCCAAAACGCATGCTGCTACTGAGACCTAGCGCAGCCAAACAAGTTAATAATTAATTTTCAAAAACAAGACTGATCCAATAGTTTGCAACTTTGAGACAGACTCCCTAAGAATAAGCTCATGTACCCTAGAGAATTGTGGAATTTGTGAAAAGATAATAAATGCTCGTCTTTTACTGGGAATGCATTATGGTAGAATGCCTTTTATGGCCTCATTCAGTGTTGAAGGAAAAAAGCATGATCTGGGGTATTAACCTTTTCTCTGCTCATTTCAGTAATTGGCTTAGATGTGAAGATTTCAGACACCATTCCCATGACACAGTTTTCCCCTTGGCCGTTTTCTTGGCAGGTTCCAGAGGGAAAAGTGGTAGTTCTTAATTTCCGATTCATAGACCTGGAGAGTGACAACCTGTGTCGTTATGACTTTGTGGATGTGTACAATGGCCATGCCAACGGCCAGCGCATCGGGCGCTTCTGCGGCACGTTCCGGCCTGGAGCCCTTGTGTCCAGCAGCAACAAGATGATGGTGCAGATGATTTCCGACGCCAACACAGCTGGGAATGGCTTCATGGCCATGTTCTCTGCCGCGGAACCAAATGAAAGAGGTATTGTTCCCACATTACAGCAATAATAAGGGCCCATAGTTACTGAATGCCTCCTGTATGACAGGCACTGTTCTAGGCACTTAATCCAAAGTTTAAGAGCAATTCTTCTCAAACGGAGAGCTAATAAATACCACCAAATCATCAAAGTGTTAGTCACTCAGTCATATTTGATTCTTTGCGACCTCATGGACTATACCCCACCATGCTCCTCTGTCCATGGAATTCTCCATGCAAGAATACTGGAGTGGGTTGCCATTCCCTTCTCCAAAGGATCTTCCCGACCCAGGGATTGAACCTGGTCTCTGGCATTGCAGGCAGATTCTTTACTGCTGAGCCCACCAAACCATCAAAAAAATCAGTCTTGCCAATGGCCAGGGATGGACTGGGAGTTTGGGGTTAGCAGATGCAGACTGTTATATATAGAATGGTTAAACAACAAGTCCTACTGTATGGCACAGGGAATTATATTCATGTATTCTGAGATAAACCATATACAAAAATCAGTATTTTTTTAAAGCCCATATATATTCTTATAAAATTCAAATGTAGAAATTCATGGAGTAAAAAATGTGAAACCTTGCATACAGATATAGAGACTTTTGCCCCATAGTAGTCCCCTCTTAGAAACAGCCAGGCATGGCTGGTGGGTCCCATACATGCTTTGTGCACTTACTTACTAGTTTGTACTTTTGCAATAACTTTTAAAATGTATAAGTGGGGTCATGCTTTCATATTGTTTCACAGCTTTTTCTTTTTGCTTCGCCCTACAAGTTGGAGTAGTTTCACATCAGTACATGTGATCTCCCAAGGGTAGAAACCTCCATCCTTGGAAGACAGCTGCAATGGCCAAGATCTGCAGCCTTCTGCCTAAAGGCACTGCCTAATCTTTTCTTGCCTTGGACTGTAGCTCAGCCTCTCTGGTTTGAGATATTAGAGTACAGAATCTGGGGCTGACAGAGCAGCCAGAACACTTGGGAGGAAATCCTGGCTGGGAGCTTCTGAAGAATTGAGGCACAAAATATACACATAAAATCCACCCAAATCTCTGGATAACAGCTAAACTCTACATATATGGGGGAGAGCCCAGGTGGCCTGGCACAAAAGCATTATCTGGAATATGAAGAAACCGATCCAAGATACAGCTGCTGCCCATTAGCAGGGTGACAGACTTCGAGCTTGGATATAGCCAAGTTGAATGCCTGCCAGAACAAAAATCACTTTTCATTGGAACACAGTAGAATCTAGAGACTTTATAGTGTATCATAATGTATACACATACACATAATGTATATACATATACATATGTATATACTTTATAGTGTATTCATAATGTACAGTATCCAATCATCTGATGAAACCAGGAAAGTGTGTCTATATACAACAAAAAAAGCAGTCAATAAAAATTGACCCCCAGGGCTTCCCTGGTGGCTCAGTGATAAAGCATCAGCTTGCCAATGCAGGAGATACAGATTTAATCCCTGATCCAGGGAGATCCCACATGCTATAGAGCAACTAAGCCCGTGCACCACAACTGCTGAGCCTATGCTCTAGAGCCCAGGAGTTACAATTACTGAGCCCACGTGCCGTAACTACTGAAGCCCATGCACCCTACAGCCTGTGCTCAGCAACAAGAGAAGTTACCACAAAGAGAAGCTGCACACCACGACGAGAGAGTAGCCCCCGCTCACCACAACGAGAGAAAAGCCAGTGCAGCAACAAAGACCCAGCACAGCCAAAAATAAATAAATACTTTTAAAAAACTGCACCTAGCCCAGAGGTTACAATTAGCAGACAAGCATTTTAAAGCAGCTATTATACATATGTTTAAAGATTTAAAGGAAAATATATGTGTAAGAAAAATAAACTGAGAATCTCAGAAAAGAATACAGCTGAATACAGAAAAGAATAGAGCTGAAAGATAAGAGACTATGAAATTTTGAAATTTATCT
Organism: Bos taurus; assembly: GCF_002263795.3. Classification (NCBI taxonomy): domain Eukaryota; kingdom Metazoa; phylum Chordata; class Mammalia; order Artiodactyla; family Bovidae; genus Bos; species Bos taurus. The sequence goes on from NC_037328.1 coordinate 126,197,815, forward strand.
GAGGGACTTACAAGTAGATTGGAGATGGTAGAAGAAAAATGCAGTGGTTTTGATTAGAACTGATTCAATCTGAAGAACCAGTAGGAAAAAGATGAAAAAAATGACAGCCTTGGAGATTAGTGAGACAATATCAGGTGGTCTAACATATGTGTAATTTGTATCCCAGGGGAAAAAGAGAGTGATAAAAGTGCAGAAAAAAGGTATCTCAAGAAATAATGGCTTGGAGCCACCCAAATTTAGTGAAGAACATCAATTTACAGAGCTAGGAAGGTTAACAAACCCCAAATGAGATAAGTAAAAAATGAAGCCACACCTGGCCACATCATGATGCAAGAAATCAAAAGATAAAGAGAAAATCTTAAAATCAATCAGATAAAACCCAAATTACATATAGAAAAACAATGGTATGCAGGATGGCTTTCTTTTAATCAGAAACAGTAGAGGCCAGAAGGCAGTGGAACAGCATCAACCCAGAATTCTATAACCAGACTTCAAAAATGAAAGTGAAATAAAGACATTTTCAGATAAACAACCATGTCACAAGAAATACTGAAGGAAGTTTCTTAAATTGAAGGGAAGTGGCCCCACAGGGTAACTGAAAGGTAACAGATTTGAAGGCCACTGGAAATGGTAAATATAGCAGACTATGTATTATTTTATTGTCTTCTCTTCATTTCTTTACCATCTGTCTGTTCAAAACAAAAAGCTTAAGTGCGTATTGTGGCAAGTATAATATATGATATAAAATATATGACAACAATGGAACAAAGGATGGAGAAGCAAGTGGAAATATACCATACATGAAGAAATATTCAGTTAACTCTAAAAGGTTGTGATAAGTTAGAGATGCATATTGCAGTCCCTAGAGAATCCATTAAAAATGCCTTTTTCATTTTAACTAAAAGCCAAAAGATTAAAATGAATACCAGAATTATTTAACCCCCGCAAAGAGGGCAGGAAAGGAAGAAGAGATGGAACAAGAGAAAGGTGTGACAAATAGAACAAAATAGTAGTTGGCACACTCAATCCAAGCATATCAATAAACACATTAAATATAGAGGATTAAATACTCCAATTAGAAGACAGTATTAGAATGGGTTAAAAAGCAAAGCCCTCAAGAAACAAGAAAAAAGTCAAATAAATAACCTAACTCTACACCTAAAGCAACTAGAAAAGGAAGAAATGAAGAACCCCAGGTTAGTAGAAGGAAAGAAATCTTAAAAATTAGAGCAGAAATAAATGCAAAAGAAACAAAAGAGACCATAGCAAAAATCAACAAAACCAAAAGCTGGTTCTTTGAAAGGATAAATAAAATTGACAAACCATTAGCCAGACTCATCAAGAAACAAAGGGAGAAAAATCAAATCAACAAAATTAGAAACGAAAATGGAGAGATCACAACAGACAACACAGAAATACAAAGGATCATAAGAGACTACTATCAACAATTATATGCCAATAAAATGGACAACTTGGAAGAAATGGACAAATTCTTAGAAAAGTACAACTTTCCAAAACTGGACCAGGAAGAAATAGAAAATCTTAACAGACCCATCACAAGCACGGAAATTGAAACTGTAATCAAAAATCTTCCAGCAAACAAAAGCCCCGGTCCAGACGGCTTCACAGCTGAATTCTACCAAAAATTTAGAGAAGAGCTAACACCTATCCTGCTCAAACTCTTCCAGAAAATTGCAGAGGAAGGTAAACTTCCAAACTCATTCTATGAGGCCACCATCACCCTAATACCAAAACCTGACAAAGATCCCACAAAAAAAGAAAACTACAGGCCAATATCACTGATGAACATAGATGCAAAAATCCTTAACAAAATTCTAGCAATCAGAATCCAACAACACATTAAAAAGATCATACACCATGATCAAGTGGGCTTTATCCCAGGGATGCAAGGATTCTTCAATATCCGCAAATCAATCAATGTAAAAGGAGAAATTAACAATAACACAATAATAGTGGGAGACCTTAATACCCCACTTACACCTATGGATAGATCAACTAAACAGAAAATTAACAAGGAAACACAAACTTTAAACGATACAATAGACCAGTTAGACCTAATTGATATCTATAGGTCATTTCATCCCAAAACAATGAATTTCACCTTTTTCTCAAGCGCACATGGAACCTTCTCCAGGATAGATCACATCCTGGGCCATAAAGCTAGCCTTGGTAAATTCAAAAAGATAGAAATCATTCCAAGCATTTTTCTGACCACAATGCAGTAAGATTAGATCTCAATTACAGGAGAAAAACTATTAAAAATTCCAACATATGGAGGCTGAACAACACGCTGCTGAATAACCAACAAATCACAGAAGAAATCAAAAAGAAATCAAAATTTGCATAGAAACGAATGAAAATGAAAACACAACAACCCAAAACCTGTGGGACACGGTAAAAGCAGTCCTAAGGGGAAAGTTCATAGCAATACAGGCACACCTCAAGAAACAAGAAAAAAGTCAAATAAATAACCTAACTCTACACCTAAAGCAACTAGAAAAGGAAGAAATGAAGAACCCCAGGGTTAGTAGAAGGAAAGAAATCTTAAAAATTAGAGCAGAAATAAATGCAAAAGAAACAAAAGAGACCATAGCAAAAATCAACAAAACCAAAAGCTGGTTCTTTGAAAGGATAAATAAAATTGACAAACCATTAGCCAGACTCATCAAGAAACAAAGGGAGAAAAATCAAATCAACAAAATTAGAAACGAAAATGGAGAGATCACAACAGACAACACAGAAATACAAAGGATCATAAGAGACTACTATCAACAATTATATGCCAATAAAATGGACAACGTGGAAGAAATGGACAAATTCTTAGAAAAGTACAACTTTCCAAAACTGGACCAGGAAGAAATAGAAAATCTTAACAGACCCATCACAAGCATGGAAATTGAAACTGTAATCAAAAATCTTCCAGCAAACAAAAGCCCCGGTCCAGACGGCTTCACAGCTGAATTCTACCAAAAATTTAGAGAAGAGCTAACACCTATCCTGCTCAAACTCTTCCAGAAAATTGCAGAGGAAGGTAAACTTCCAAACTCATTCTATGAGGCCACCATCACCCTAATACCAAAACCTGACAAAGATCCCACAAAAAAAGAAAACTACAGGCCAATATCACTGATGAACATAGATGCAAAAATCCTTAACAAAATTCTAGCAATCAGAATCCAACAACACATTAAAAAGATCATACACCATGATCAAGTGGGCTTTATCCCAGGGATGCAAGGATTCTTCAATATCCGCAAATCAGTCAATGTAATACACCACATTAACAAATTGAAAAATAAAAACCATATGATTATCTCAATAGATGCAGAGAAAGCCTTTGACAAAATTCAACATCCATTTATGATAAAAACTCTCCAGAAAGCAGGAATAGAAGGAACATACCTCAACATAATAAAAGCTATATATGACAAACCCACTGCAAACATTATCCTCAATGGTGAAAAATTGAAAGCATTTCCTCTAAAGTCAGGAACAAGACAAGGGTGCCCACTTTCACCATTACTATTCAACATAGTTTTGGAAGTTTTGGCCACAGCAATCAGAGCAGAAAAAGAAATCAAAGGAATCCAAATTGGAAAAGAAGAAGTAAAACTCTCACTATTTGCAGATGACATGATCCTCTACATAGAAAACCCTAAAGAGTCCACCAGAAAATTACTAGAAATAATCAATGACTACAGTAAAGTTGCAGGATATAAAATCAACACACAGAAATCCCTTGCATTCCTATACACTAATAATGAGAAAACAGAAAGAGAAATTAAGGAAACAATTCCATTCACCATTGCAACGGAAAGAATAAAATACTTAGGAATATATCTACCTAAAGAAACTAAAGACCTATATATAGAAAACTATAAAACACTGGTGAAAGAAATCAAAGAGGACACTAATAGATGGAGAAATATACCATGTTCATGGATTGGAAGAATCAATATAGTGAAAATGAGTATACTACCCAAAGCAATTTATAGATTCAACGCAATCCCTATCAAGCTACCAACAGTATTCTTCACAGAGCTAGAACAAATAATTTCACAATTTGTATGGAAATACAAAAAACCTCGAATAGCCAAAGCGATCTTGAGAAAGAAGAATGGAACTGGAGGAATCAACCTACCTGACTTCAGGCTCTACTACAAAGCCACAGTTATCAAGACAGTATGGTACTGGCACAAAGACAGAAATATTGATCAATGGAATAAAATAGAAAGCCCAGAGATAAATCCACGCACATATGGACACCTTATCTTCGACAAAGGAGGCAAGAATATACAATGGATTAAAGACAATCTCTTTAACAAGTGGTGCTGGGAAATCTGGTCAACCACTTGTAAAAGAATGAAACTGGACCACTTTCTAACACCATACACAAAAATAAACTCAAAATGGATTAAAGATCTAAACGTAAGACCAGAAACTATAAAACTCCTAGAGGAGAACATAGGCAAAACACTCTCCGACATACATCACAGCAGGATCCTCTATGACCCACCTCCCAGAATATTGGAAATAAAAGCAAAAATAAACAAATGGGACCTAATTAACCTTAAAAGCTTCTGCGCATCAAAGGAAACTATTAGCAAGGTGAAAAGACAGCCTTCAGAATGGGAGAAAATAATAGCAAATGAAGCAACCGACAAACAACTAATCTCAAAAATATACAAGCAACTCCTACAGCTCAACTCCAGAAAAATAAACGACCCAATCAAAAAATGGGCCAAAGAACTAAATAGACATTTCTCCAAAAAAGACATACAGATGGCTAACAAACACATGAAAAGATGCTCAACATCACTCATTATCAGAGAAATGCAAATCAAAACCACTATGAGGTACCATTTCACACCAGTCAGAATGGCTGCGATCCAAAAGTCTACAAATAATAAATGCTGGAGAGGGTGTGGAGAAAAGGGAACCCTCTTACACTGTTGGTGGGAATGCAAACTAGTACAGCCACTATGGAGAACAGTGTGGAGATTCCTTAAAAAACTGGAAATAGAACTGCCTTATGATCCAGCAACCCCACTGCTGGGCATACACACTGAGGAAACCAGAAGGGAAAGAGACACGTGTACCCCAATGTTCATCGCAGCACTGTTTATAATAGCCAAGACATGGAAGCAACCTAGATGTCCATCAGCAGATGAATGGATAAGAAAGCAGTGGTACATATACACAATGGAGTATTACTCAGCCATTAAAAAGAATACATTTGAATCAGTTCTAACGAGGTGGATGAAACTGGAGCCTATTATACAGAGTGAAGTAAGCCAGAAGGAAAAACATAAATACAGTATTCTAACGCATATATATGGAATTTAGAAAGATGGTAACAATAACCCTGTGTACGAGACAGCAAAAGAGACACTGATGTATAGAACAGTCTTATGGACTCTGTGGGAGAGGGAGAGGGTGGGAAGATTTGGGAGAATGACATTGTAACATGTAAAATATCATGTAAGAAACTAGTTGCCAGTCCAGGTTCGATCCACGATACTGGATGCTTGGGGCTAGTGCACTGGGACGACCCAGAGGGATGGTATGGGGAGGGAGGAGGGAGGAGGGTTCAGGATGGGGAACACATGTATACCTGTGGTGGATTCATTTTGATATTTGTCAAAACTAATACAATTATGTAAAGTTTAAAAATAAAATAAAATTAAAAAAAAACAAACAAAAAAAAAAATCAATGTAATACACCACATTAACAAACTGAAAAATAAAAACCATATGATTATCTCAATAGATGCAGAGAAAGCCTTTGACAAAATTCAACATCCATTTATGATAAAAACTCTCCAGAAAGCAGGAATAGAAGGAACATACCTCAACATAATAAAAGCTATATATGACAAACCCACAGCAAACATTATCCTCAATAGTGAAAAATTGAAAGCATTTCCTCTAAAGTCAGGAACAAGACAAGGGTGCCCACTTTCACCATTACTATTCAACATAGTTTTCGAAGTTTTGGCCACAGCAATCAGAGCAGAAAAAGAAATAAAAGGAATCCAAACTGGAAAAGAAGAAGTAAAACTCTCACTATTTGCAGATGACATGATCCTCTACATAGAAAACCCTAAAGATTCCACCAGAAAATTACTAGAAATAATCAATGACTATAGTAAAGTTGCAGGATATAAAATCAACACACAGAAATCCCTTGCATTCCTATACACTAATAATGAGAAAACAGAAAGAGAAATTAAGGAAACAATTCCATTCACCATTGCAACGGAAAGAATAAAATACTTAGGAATATATCTACCTAAAGAAACTAAAGACCTATATATAGAAAACTATAAAACACTGGTGAAAGAAATCAAAGAGGACACTAATAGATGGAGAAATATACCATGTTCATGGATTGGAAGAATCAATATAGTGAAAATGAGTATACTACCCAAAGCAATTTATAGATTCAATGCAATCCCTATCAAGCTACCAACAGTATTCTTCACAGAGCTAGAACAAATAATTTCACAATTTGTATGGAAATACAAAAAACCTCGAATAGCCAAAGCCATCTTGAGAAAGAAGAATGGAACTGGAGGAATCAACCTACCTGACTTGAGGCTCTACTACAAAGCCACAGTTATCAAGACAGTATGGTACTGGCACAAAGACAGAAATATTGATCAATGGAATAAAATAGAAAGCCCAGAGATAAATCCACGCACATATGGACACCTTATCTTTGACAAAGGAGGCAAGAATATACAATGGATTAAAGACAATCTCTTTAACAAGTGGTGCTGGGAAATCTGGTCAACCACTTGTAAAAGAATGAAACTAGACCACTTTCTAACACCATACACAAAAATAAACTCAAAATGGATTAAAGATCTAAACGTAAGACCAGAAACTATAAAACTCCTAGAGGAGAACATAGGCAAAACACTCTCCGACATACATCACAGCAGGATCCTCTATGACCCACCTCCCAGAATATTGGAAATAAAAGCAAAAATAAACAAATGGGACCTAATTAACCTTAAAAGCTTCTGCACATCAAAGGAAACTATTAGCAAGGTGAAAAGACAGCCTTCAGAATGGGAGAAAATAATAGCAAATGAAGCAACTGACAAACAACTAATCTCAAAAATATACAAGCAACTCCTACAGCTCAACTCCAGAAAAATAAACGACCCAATCAAAAAATGGGCCAAAGAACTAAATAGACATTTCTCCAAAGAAGACATACAGATGGCTAACAAACACATGAAAAGATGCTCAACATCACTCATTATCAGAGAAATGCAAATCAAAACCACTATGAGGTACCATTTCACACCAGTCAGAATGGCTGCGATCCAAAAGTCTACAAATAATAAATGCTGGAGAGGGTGTGGAGAAAAGGGAACCCTCTTACACTGTTGGTGGGAATGCAAACTAGTACAGCCACTATGGAGAACAGTGTGGAGATTCCTTAAAAAACTGGAAATAGAACTGCCTTATGATCCAGCAATCCCACTGCTGGGCATACACACTGAGGAAACCAGAAGGGAAAGAGACACCTGTTCCCCAATGTTCATCGCAGCACTGTTTATAATAGCCAGGACATGGAAGCAACCTAGATGTCCATCAGCAGATGAATGGATAAGAAAGCAGTGGTACATATACACAATGGAGTATTACTCAGCCATTAAAAAGAATGCATTTGAATCAGTTCTAATGAGGTGGATGAAACTGGAGCCTATTATACAGAGTGAAGTAAGCCAAAAGGAAAAACATAAATACAGTATACTAACGCATATATATGGAATTTAGAAAGATGGTAACAATAACCTGGTGTACGAGACAGCAAAAGAGACACTGATGTATAGAACAGTCTTATGGACTCTGTGGGAGAGGGAGAGGGTGGGAAGATTTGGGAGAATGGCATTGAAACATGTAAAATATCATGTAAGAAACGAGTTGCCAGTCCAGGTTCGATGCACGATACTGGATGCTTGGGGCTAGTGCACTGGGACGACCCAGAGGGATGGTATGGGGAGGGAGGAGGGAGGAGGGTTCAGGATAGGGAACACATGTATACCTGTGGCGGATTCATTTTGATATTTGGCAAAACTAATACAATTATGTAAAGTTTAAAAATAAAATAAAATTAGAAAAAAAAAAAAAAAGCAAAGCCCAACCATAATTGTCTACAAGAAAGCACTTGAAATATGAAGACAAAACAGGCTAAACATAAAAGGGTGGAAAAATATGTACCATGCAAATTTCATTAAAGTGAAAACTAATGCTTATAAAAAGATAATTTTACATAGATAGCCTAAAGAATAGGAAAAACATTTGCAAAAATACCTCATAACAGACGTGTATTCAGAATAAAGAACTTAAATAACTCAACAGTAAAAAGATAAAGATCCCAATAAATATAAAAATGAGCAAACAGTTGAACATTTACTTTCCAAAAGAAGATACACAAATGATTCATAAGTGCATGAAAAACTGTTCAGTGTCATTAGTTAACAGGCAAATGCAAATTAAAAACACAATGAGATACTGTTACATACCCACCAGGTTGGGTTAAAAACAAACAAACTGACAGCACTTAATGGTGGCAAAGATGTGATGCAGCCAAAGTTCTCATCCCGTGAGAGGCATAAAATACTAAAACCACTTGGGGAAATATTTTAGTTTCTTATGAAATTAAACATCTACATCTACTCTTGGCCCAGCAATTGCATTCCTGGGTATTTACATAAGAGAAATGAAAATACAAGTCCACCAAGAGATTTGTACAAAAATGTTCATAACAGCTTCATTCACAGTAGCCCAGACTGGAAGCAACCCAGATGGATATCAGCGGGAGAATGGGTGAACAAACTGTTGTTTCCACACCCCAGAATACTACTTAGCAATGTCAAGGAACAAGCTACCAATACACACAGCAACATGACTGCATCTCAGACATTGTGCCAGGCAAGAGAAGTCAAACACAGAAGAGGAACACCATATGATTCCATTTATATGAAGCTCTAGAATAAAACTAATCTACAGTGAAATCTTTCAGAAAAGTGTTGTGGAGATCCAGCAAATTGACTGGTGAAGGATACAGAAATTTTGGATACATACATCATAGGAGTGTGGCTCACACAGGTGTAACCATTTTTCAAATTTTTACAGCTAAGATTTGTGCATTTCAAAGTATCGAATTTACCTCCCTCAAACATATAAAGTAATAATAATAATAGTGCAAGTGGTGGGCATTGGCTAGCTATATTGATAGAATAGTAGAATGATGGGATTTCCCTGGTGATCCAGTGGTTAACACTCCACACTCCCAGTGCAGGGGCCTGGGTTCGATCCCTGGTTGGGGAACTAAGGGTCCCCATGCCACACAGCATGGTCAAAAAGGATAAACAAAAATAAAAAAACATTTAAAAAAAGAATAGTAGAATGATGATACTTGTTGAAACTGAACGACGAATACATAGAGATTCATTATATTGTCTGTTTGCTTTGTATATGCTTGAAGTTTTCCATAAACAAAAAGTTGTAGAAATTATTCCAACCACTATTTTTATAATACATTGTCTTCAATTTAAAGAATCCTTTTAAGAATGATTAGCTTCTGTGTCAAATATTTTATTAAAGTATATGAATTAGTTTGTTTTTCTTTCTTGGTTAAATCCAAGTAAAATTAAATTAAAACTTGTATTGAAATATCTTTCTAAAATTATTTCAATCAACCCTTTAGTACATATGCATAGAGATGTCTGAAATGCATTTGTCACATACTTATTGTGGTTAGTTTTAAGTGGTGGAATTTGAGGAAATCTTAACCCAAATTCAATCACCCCCCACGGGGAATAAGCAGCTTTACTAGGAGTCTAGATGTGTCCCGGAGAAGGCACTGGCAACCCACTCCAGTACTCTTGCCTGGAGAATCCCATGGCCGGAGGAGCCTGGTAGGCTGCAGTCCATGGGGTTGAGTTGAGCAACTTCACTTTCACTTTTCACTTTCATGCATTGGAGAAGGAAATGGCAACCCATTCCAGTGTTCGAATCCCAGGGACGGTGGAGCCTGGTGGGCTGCCGTGTATGGGGTCGCGCAGAGTCGGACACGACTGAAGCGACTTAGCAGCAGCAGCACCTCAGATATGTCCAGGAAACCCAGTTCAGTCCCAGGGAAGTGAGGCTAATATTTGCACAGGCCAGGAAGCTAGCATTGCAGAATATTCTGTTGAAAACCAAGTGTGAAACCAAACCTTCATCCTTAGTATCCTCACTGTCAGAACTACTGCTGAGTCTGGCTCTGGTGAAACTTCCGGAACCTCCTAGTGAAATAATGAGATTTGTGCCTAAAGGGAGAACCTTCAGCACGGCTGAGTCTGGGCTCTAGGTTAGGGTCTGGGGTGGGAGAAACAGAGGTATGAGTGGGGGACGGTCTCATCCCCCCACACAAGGCCATCTCAGTGTGCAGGCGAGGGAGGAACCGAGGGTTTGGGGACAGAGGGCAGACGAGGGACGCAGGCTGAAGAAGCACAGTCCCTGTCAAACCAAGCAGGCCTGTGCTGTGTGGTGTGAGGGCGCCGCCAACAGCCCCTTCCTGAGGCTCCTGGGGGCTAGCCTTCCTGGCTCTGTTCTGAAGTCATTCAGAGCAGAAATGCGCGTGCCCGGCCCCAAGTCCGGGGGCATGGTTAGCTGTGAGGCATGGAGCCACCCCACGTGACACCCGTACCTGTTAATCCAGCAGACTTTTCTGGAGCAGTCACTTTTCTCAGACCAGGAGAGAGCTTGCCCAACATCAGGCCAATCTAGAAATCAATCCTACCTTTAATGCTTTTCTGTATCGCTGACAGTTTTATAAACATATATTGTTTTGACAATATTATTCTTGAAAATTGTGAAAGATTTATAAACAGCTTTCTAGTAATAAGAGTTGTCTATAATAACTCAGTCAGACTTTGTCCATGGACCTGAATTTTAGCCTTATTAATAAATACCCCTGCTTTGAGCTCTTATATACATAGAATTGGTTGAGCCTGCATGGTGTTTGAATGTGTGAGTACCAGCCCAGATGTTTTGTCTCATCCAAAAAATGGGGAAAAGAAAAGAGTCTATGGCCCTCATTTCACTCCTTCACTCTCTTATGCTGATGTGATCTGTCAGGTAACCTTGAGATCATTCTGTGTGTGCGTATGTGCGTGTATGTGTGTGTGTGTGTGCCTGTGTGTGTGTTTAAAGGAGACTATACAACCATTTTTTAAGGGAAAAACTAAGAGCATCTGCTACTGCCTTTATTATAGTGTCAGTATTCAAAGTTCCTATTTCCATATGGTTGCATTGCCATAAACGTGGACGTTTTTTCATTTTTAATAACTTCAGGTGATCAGTATTGTGGAGGCCTCCTTGAAAGACCTTCCGGCTCTTTCAAAACCCCCAACTGGCCAGACCGTGATTACCCTGCAGGAGTCACTTGTGTGTGGCACATCGTAGCCCCAAAGAATCAGGTGAGGTTCCCTGAAAACATGAAGAAAATATGCATGTGTGAATTGCCCAGTGTGAACTGTTAAAGATAACAGGCAAGGAAGGCCCTGCTGGACACAGGATTTCTTCATGCAGAGACCCAGGTTAAAGTTGCCTTTGTGCTCTCTGACTTGCAAAGTCATGGATTTAATTTCCCATTAGAGAATTATAATTTTCAACAGGTTTAAAATACAAACGGCCTGCAAATCCCACCTGAGGTTGTTTTAAACACTGTGGAAGGTGTTATAAGCACGGGTTTATGAGCAGCAGTGACCAAGTGCAGGAGGACAACAAATCTCCAAGTTTACATACACCTCAGGTTACCATCTGCTCACAGAGCATCATGTCCTGGTAACAGCCCTCTGAATCACCAAATCCAAAACAGCCAGAATGCTTCACTTCAGCAAAGCCAGTGCAAGCACATCACATCATTTTTTCTAAGAACAAGGTCTCTGATATGAAAACTGCTGTGCTCCATGATGCTTTTTCTTTTTCTTTTTTTTGGTTGTTGTTTAAAATTTGTGCAGGTTCCCCACAAATACCTATTCATTGCTCTAAAACAATCAACAGAGATCTAGTTTTCCAGTGTTTATTAGTTTGTGGTTATATGAATTTTTACCCTTTCTGGGGACCACTTTCAGATATTAATTTCAGGATAGAAGTTAGCATGAAAATAGACCAACTCTTTGCTATAGGATTTTGAAAATAACTTTTAAAAATTATTGTTATGGGAATCATTATAGACTTTAATCCAAACACTGTATGGTGAATATTACGATATTGTTAAAAAATTTTTTCTAACTTGATCTTTTGTTTACACAAATACTATTTGCCATATATTCATTTCCTTAGTGGAAAATTATTCAGCAAATATACCGTGCAGGTCAGCGATTTGACTGCACACACACACACATACTTTGATCATAATCCTAAAACTCAGGTTTATGTTTAAATGAAAAATTTACTCATTTATTTGATAATAAAGGATTCTGTAAATCTATTGAACATTTTATAGTTTAAGATAACATTTAAAAATTAAATTTATCCAACATTTAAGCTATTATGTAATTCTTGAGATTGTATTGATCATTTTTCTCTTTGTGTCATTTGTAAATATGTTAGATTAAGTGATTTCCATTTAATTATACTTGCAGATTACAATTTGCCATCTTTTCCACAAGTTTTTCTCTTTATTTAAATTACATTTAGATTTTACTTATTTAATTTTTGGCTTTAGCCAGTTGAGTCTCTAGTCATAGTTGTAGTGTCTGAAATCAGTGGAAACTGTCCAAATGAGAAAAATAATATGAGAAAATTAAGTCTTAAGTAATTTCTCTGTAAATCTTTGGGCATTTTCTTCTATTAAAAGATATCTTTTAAAAAAATCATAGCTTTCTACTTTACCCTGTTTATTTTTATTTTCTCTCCCAAAATTTGTAACCAATTTCTAAGTACAAAAAGTTCAGCCAATTTTTTAGTAACCTGGAATGCATTTTGTTTCTGACCAATGAAAAGTTACAGGACCCAAAGGGGAAATATTTTAATGTAACTTAAAGCAGTGTTGAGTATGAATAAGCTATTATTTAGCCTTTGCTGGTGCTTTTGAAAAGTGGATAAATATGTGGATATGTGGCAATCATGTTCAAAGCCAAACTTTCCTTTTATGTCTCTTTGTGATGTCACTGCTGTTACAACTTCACCGACATTACTGTCCAAGTCTTCGCTAGCTAACAGCTAATAACATCGTGTCTGTCCTAACATGAGTTAACACCTATTATCTTCCGTAAGCATTAGGGAGGGTTGCCTGCCCACCCAGGAAGAATAGGGACCAGTCTCTGGGTGCCATGGGTATTTATGAACCCAGTGAGACTTCCTTTGATTCATACAGTGGAGGGCCTCTTGAAAGATCTGCTTTTATAAGGGGAATGATTGCTTTTAAATCAAAACTTCCTATCGACTTGAGTATTTTAGGACACTATTGTTGGTACCAGTGCCAAAAAAAAAAAGAACTTCAGAAATCTAACACTGACTTTGTGCATTCATGCTTCTATGCAGCCTCTTCAAAATCAACCAGATCACCAAGCACACTGTGCTTGGCAGACACAGTCTTAAAACATACTTCCAGAAAACATCAAAGTCAATTCCCACTTCCCTGAACCTCTGGCCCTGAAGAATTTGAGTTCTTTGCATGTGATGGAAATATTAGTCTCCTTCCCTTGAAGGTAGAACTGCTGCGTCCACCCATCTCAGACAACCAAACATGTACACAAACACCACATCCCAACTACAGGGGACATTGTAGGTAATACTTTTTATTTCTACTAGTTTTCCTCTAGAGAAGAATGAAGTTGGTATATAGCCCCAATTTCCACTCCAATACAAACCCAATTTAAGTCTTAATATTGATTGCTAGGATTATGTAGTGTTTCTGTACTTTCTTAGCTGTAAGTGAACAGAGTTCCCATGTTTAAGATCCTAGATCGGTAACCTTAAAAATGCATTCTAATATACAGTTGTTGTTAATCACTGAGTCGTGTCTGACTCTTTGCGACCCCGTGGACTATAGCCCGCCAGGCTCCTCTGTCCGTGGGATTCTGTAAGTGCAGACAAATACTGTTTGACTCCACTTATATGAAGTACCTAGAATAATCAAATTATAGAGTCAGAAAGTACATTGGTAGATGCCAGGGGCCGGCGGTGGGGGAGGAAGAATGGGGACTTGGAGTTTAATGGGGACAGAGTTTCAATTCAGGAAGGTGAAATATTCAGGAGATGGATGATGGTGAGAGTTGCACAAGAATGTGAATGTAAGTGCCACTATACAGTCCATGGAATTCTCCAGGCCAGAATACTGGAGTGGGTAGCCTTTCCCTTCTCCAGCAGATCTTCCCTAACCAGGAATCAAACCAGGGTCTCCTGCATTGCAGGTGGGTTCTTTACCAACTGAGCTATCAGGGAAGCCTGATTAAAATTATATGTTTTATATTATGTGACTTTTACCACAATTAAAAAAAGATCCTAACTAGGGTTGATCTGGGCTTAAAGTGATCTTTTGAGATAATTAAAAATGAAAGCAAGAGAATAACACAATGTTGTTAACTAAAGAAGTTTGAAAACAATAAGAAAAAATGTAAAGAAGGTGAATACATTTTTTTTAGGAAGGAAAAACACGGTACCCTTACAAACCTGAGGAGAGGAAGAATTCTGTTTGATGTTTTTCTGCACTACCCCTTTGACCCTTCTAATGTTGTGCTTTCACTAAAGCTTATAGAATTAAAGTTTGAGAAATTTGATGTTGAGCGTGATAACTACTGCCGGTACGATTACGTGGCTGTGTTTAATGGTGGGGAGATCAACGACGCTGAAAGAATTGGAAAGTATTGTGGCGACAGCCCCCCTGCGTAAGTAGCACCTGTTTTATTTTAGGGGCTCTAAACTTGTTTCTTATAAAATTGTCTATTTTTTACTGTATTTTTTAAGTATGTCTTTCTTTATTCGGCTACGTCACATCTTCGTCGCAGCACGCAGGATCTTTGTTATGTTGTGCACATGGACTCTCTGGTTGTGGTGTGTGTGCTTCAGTAGTTGTGGCGTGTGGGGTTAGTTGCTCTGCGGCTTGTGGGATCTTAGTTTCCCGACCAGAGATCGAACCCAAGTCCCCTGCATTGCAAGGGGGAGTCTTAACCACTGGACCACCAGGGATGTCCCCTAAAATTGCCCAATTGTATTGTATTTTCTGGAAGGTGTTGTGTTGTTTTGTTCACAAATTCTTGGGTTCCTTCCCAGTGGAGTCCCATACAGCAACAAAACAAAGAATAGCCAACCCAGAGAGCAAGGCAGCATTAACAAGAGAGTAGGGAGCCTGGTGGGCTGCCGTCCATGGGGTCGCACAGAGTCGGACACAACTGAAGCGACTTAGCAGCAGCAGAGAGGCCTGGGCAGCTGAATAGATACACCGAAGCAGAGTTGGTGATGCCCCAGGCGCAGATGCTGAGCCAGAGACCTGGAAACCTCACTGCCTTGTGAGAGGAGCTCCAGTGTCATAGCAGAATGAGGAAAATTCTAAGGAAAAATTTGGGGGCTGTTTATTGAGAATCCAGATGAGGAAACCTGGAAGCTTAGGCTAGCTGGATGCAGATGATTTTACCTGATCAGAGGTATGTCCTGGACCTTTGGGGGCTTTATGCTTCCTCACATGGTTGCCCAAATTCTCGTTTGAGTAAGCCCTGGCAGCTCAGACTGTAAAAAATTCACTTGCAATGCAGGAGACCTGGGTTTGATCCCTGGGTTGGGAAGATCCCCTGGGAGGGCATAGCAACCCACTCCAGTATTCTTATCTGGAGAATCCCATGGACAGAGGAGCCTGGTGGGCTATAGTTCATGGGGTCACAACAGTCAGACACGACTTAGGACTAAACTACACGTCACACCTTCGCATAGAGTACTAGTAAAGGTGGCAGTTTAAATGACTACTGCTTGCCTGCAAGTCACCATTGTGCTAATTTAAATAGTCTTTCTAAAAAAAAGGTCTTTCTTACCCTGTTCTTCAACCTAGTGAAAGTATCTGCATCACTTGATCTTAGTGAATTTCTGTGATTTCCCATAGGCACATTAGAATTAAAGCACAGCATTTTCTTTATTTTTTTAAATTTACTTTTATTTATTTCTTTGGCTGTGCCGGGTGTCAGTTGTGGCATTCCAACTCCTAGTTGCAGCATGTGGAATCTAGTTCTCTGAGCATGGATCAAACCTGCCCCCTCTCCCCCCACCCCCCAGGCATTGGGAACATGGTGTCTTAGCCAGTGGGCCACTAGGAAAGTCCCAAGTCACTTTCCAGGTTAGATTCATTTATATTTATTAAGTTTGATAATAGTAAGAATTTGAATATGTACAAGTTAGTAGTAATTTAAACATGTATGTAATCAGTCGCTCAGTCACGTCTGACTCTTTGTGACCCCATGGACTGTAGCGCCCGCCAGGCTCCTCTGTCCATGAGATTTTCCAGGCAAGAATACTGGAGTGGGTTGCCATTACTTTCAAAATTACTATACACAAATTTGGCTTTGGAGATAGCTATGTGACACCAATGTGGTTGAATTAATTTTCCTCCCTACCCCCCCTACCGCAAGGGAGATAATAAGGAAAATTGGCTGGTTTTGGCCTTGGCTTCTGGTGAAAGGAAGAAAAAATAGTCTCTGATGGGAATTTTTAACCAAAAACCAGTCCACATGTGAATTTGAGGTTATAATTTAAACTACCTGACTATTCCCAAAAAAATGCAGTCAGAAACTTAAAGAATCTCCAAGTTGTGAGTGCCCACATGGTATGACAGAGGAAAACACAAATCCTTGCTGAAAGAATGCATCTTAACTTAGGCTTTAAGAATTCCTATAAATAAAGTTTCAAGAACTACAAGTACTAATAAAAAAAATCATGAAACACGAAGAAAAAGCCAACATAAACAATCAGCAGCAGAAACAAGCTATAATCAGACCTACAAAGGCCTAATTATAGTAATCAGTAAAAATATAGTTTATATTAAATATAAATTAAATATATTAATTAAATATTAACTACATAATTACTATATATAGTAAAATTATGAGATACAGAAGGTAAAATAAGTATGTGAAAAGAAATTCATGTAAAATATATTACTTGAGAGCCTTTAAGGTACAGACTGTTGAAAGTGAATAAGAACCAAGAGACTTTTAGAAATGATCAATTAGATTTAACAAAGAGTCTAACAGAATTTCCAGAACTGAGATACATAATAATTTAAACAAGAAAGTTAATACATATGTTAAATAGTTGATAGACATAGTTCCAGAAGGGATTTAAGGTACTGAGAAATAGGTATGAAGTGATTGCCTGGAACATGGCACAAAGAGACAGATGGAAAATATGAAAGAGAGGTTAAGATTTATAGAAGCTAGAGTGAAGGAACCTAATATACATTAATCAAGGTTCCATAAGAAACAATATAGAATGTAGGAAATTTAATGTTTGAAGAAATACTAGTGAGCAATTTCCAAAATGGAGGAGAGATATCAATGATCAAATATGAGAAGTCAATAAAGCCTAAGCAATATATGTTTTAATAGATCCATGCCTACATGTATTATAGTAAAACCACAAAACAGCAAAGAAGGATGTTAAAAACATCCAGGAAGAAAAGACAGATTATCACAAAGAGCCTAACAACTGACTTCTCAGTAGAAACAATGAAAGTTAGATCTTAGAAAAATATCTTCAAAATGCTAACACAACTGTCACTCTAGAATTAATTACCCAGAAAACCTTCTCTTTTGTGAATGTGGGTGAAATACAGACATTTTTAGTTGAATAAGAGCTGAGACAGTTTACTACCAACAAATCCAAACTAAAGAAACTGCATTATGACTTTAAATCAGGCAGAAAGGTAATGACCACAGAATAAAAGACTAAAATGCAGAAACAAACACTGAGCAAAGATAGTGGATACAGAGTTGAAGGATTCTCAGGTCTCTGTGTTATTTAAGAGTCGGGTGAAGATATTGTGAAACTTTATAATATGCCAAAGTAAGTATGGATGGTAAATTGAGGTAACCTCTTAAAAAAAAAAGAAATGAAGAGGTAGAAGGTTGTAAACCAACAGGCTTGGTCTAATGGATAAATAGAGAACACTGTAGGACTTCGCTGGTGGTCCAGTGGTTAAGACTCCACAGTCCCAATGCAGGCAGCATAGCAGTTTGATCCCTGATCAGGGAACAGTTCTGAAGGAGAAGAACTGGCAGGGAGATTTGACCTACCATGATGGAACAAGGTCAGAAAGCTGTTGTAATTAAGACAGTGTGGTTTTAACAGAAAGATAGAAAAACTGACTAATGAAAACACCAGAGAAGCCAGAAACACATCCATGTGTCTCTGCAGAGTGGGCACATTCCAGAGTCCCACAGGTCAGCGGCCAAAGGTTGGCCCTGTTGAGAATGGAGGCAGGGACCATTTTTGTTTCCATGGAGAAATGAATTGTGTTCATATCTATGTCACACAAAAATCAATTACAGATGGGTTACAGGTGGAACTTAAATGAGAAGTTTAAATGAGAATTTCTGCTCATCAAAACACACCTTAAAGGGAGAGAAAAGAGAAGGCGCAAAACCAAAACAGATGTTTGTAAAATATTTGATATACTTGACAAAGACCTAGGTCTAGGTTCCAGAACATAGCAAGAAATTCTTAAAAGTGAATAAGGAAAAGGTAACAACTCATTACGAAAAATGGGCAAAGGACATGAAAAGGCATTCCCAGAAGAAAGCTGCACAGTGAATGCATCTTTGAGAAGAATGTAAATTGGTACCGTCACTTTGGAAATCAGTTTGGCAATATCTACTAAAATTGAACATGAACTTGTATCCGTTAACCTCGTGTAGAGTCTATACCCTAACCTTCTGGTGTGTCCACTAAGGATACTTTTGTCCTCCTGCATCACAGCACATAAAAGTGTTCTCTTTAACATTGTGTGTTCCAGAGGGAGAGTAAACAGCCCAGTGTTTATCAATAAGAGAATAGTCAGATTCTGTTGCAATTCACACTCTATAGCCATGAACATAGTGGATAAGTCTCACAGTTGTAATGTTGAGGGTAGGAAAAAAAAAAAAAAACGAAAAAGACACACTATACGCTTTCATTTATATGAAGTTTAAGAGCATACAAACCTATAGGTTATATGGATTCATGATACAGACCATTGTTGTTCAGTCACTCAGTCGTGTCCGACTCTTTGCAACCCCATGGACTGCAGCACGCCAGGCCTCTCCGTCCATCACCAACTCCCAGAGCTTACTCAAACTCATGTCCATTGAGTCAGTGATACCATCCAACCATCTCATCCTCTGTCACCCCTTCTCCTCCTGCCCTCAGTCTTTTCCAGCATCAGAGTCTCTTCCGACAAGTCGGCTCTTCACATCAGGGGGCCAAAGTATTGGAGCTTCAGCATCAGTCCTTCCAATGAATATTCAGGGTTGATTTCCTTTAGGATTGACTAGTTTGATCTTCTTGCTGTCCAAGGGACTCTCAAGAGTCTTCTCTAACATTGCAGTTCAAAAGTATCAATTCTTTGGCACTCAGCCTTCCTTATGGTCCAGTTCTCACATCCATACATAACTACTGGACAAACCATAGCTTATATAAGTAAATCTGTAGTAGATAAAGGAAGGGAAAGAAGGAGCACAAACTCAGGGTAGCGGTTGCCTCCACAAGGGTGGGTGGGGGCGATGGGGGCGCTGTTGAGCATCCCTGGCTTCCTGAGAAGTTTGCCTGGAAGAGCTTGGACCACAGGAATATCTCCCCACAGTTAGAGTACTTCTGGGGTGGGGCAGTACAGAAAGTGAGAAAACCTGTTTGGGGAACTTTTCCCCTGTTAGATGTGTGACTAGGAGGAGGAGTGTTGTGACTGGCAGGACATCACCAGCATCCCTGTGCCTGATTCAGCACAGTATCAGTACCATTGGATTCAGTTCAGAAACATTTACTATATATACCCCAGCCATGTGGTGGGCACGATGTTAGGGACCTGGAACTCCAAGATTAATAAAAAATACAGAGGTGAGTAGCAGGAGGGGCGGAAACAAGGCAGACAGGTAAATTGGCAACAAAAAGTCTGGGTGGATTTCTGACAAGGAGTCCTTTGGTCCAGTAGGGACAAGTGGTGGGGAAATTGGGGGAGATTATGCTTCTTGAAGCTGAGTCTTGACGGAAGAGTGGAAGTTAGATACAGAACAGAGGATTCGTTCCAAGCAGAGTTTGATTGTAAAGATACACAGAGGAGATGGATGCTGTTCTGGAGCCTACGCCTTGAGTGGGAGAGAGAGACAGAGGAGGCTGAGAGTGGAGTGGACTCCACATCGTGCAGACGTGGGGGCCCTCCCCATGCAGGTGGGGGAAATGACAGGACTGGTGCCCCTAGAACCCCTCCTAGACAACAGCAGGGAGGAGGCTGTGGCAGTGGTCCAGGTAAAGACAAGGAGGTGAAGGATGGTGAAGATGAGGAGGAGGTGGGTCAAGAAATACGGTGGTTGGTTGGCTGCAGACCGTTCTCATAGGCAATTCTGTAAGACAGCAGTGAGCATCCTTCATCCAGTCCTGGGATTTGCTAGTGAGGAGTGGGCACACATGAGATGTCCCCTTGCCTTTCGAGTGATTTGTAACATTAATTTGCAAATGCAACACTTGGCCTTCAGTACATTTATGGCACTGCGGTTCTGTCACATTCATACTAAAGCTCAGTGGCAGCATAGCTGAAATATGTCTTTGTGACAAAAATACTCTTCCTTGAGAAAATTTAGCTTCCAGTATAGTGCTTCCAAGATTAGTTCATACAAGAGGCAGTGAATGATCACTATAATTATAACATCGTGCCCCTAAGGCTGGCTTGGTTGGATCGTCAGGTTTTCTTTGCTGCTTACAAGAAGTGCTTTTTGTAATGTTATCATCTAAACAAGGTTAACATGTCTTATTTGTAATTGTAGTTGAAAACTGTATTTCATGCACGCTGTGTTTATTTCATGGAATATTTTCAGAAGCAGGATTAAATATTCACGTTTGTGGCTTGATGCTCAGAAGCATTATTTAAATGACCTTGGTCCCATTTTTGTGACTGGAAGGTAAAAGGGAAGTCACAGAGCTCGTTCTTAGGTTTGGTTCATGTCTTGGCTCGGAAGGCAATAACCTTCAGGACAGAGAAGACCCTGCACTGTTCTCCCTGGTGGTCAAGGCCAGATCTACCTTCCCCTCCACGCTTCCAACTCAAAGTAGCTGATAGGTGAGGGAAAACAAGAGTTGCCTCATGTATTTATTGTCCAAGATGCCTAAGAAGTGATTCGGCTGAGAAGATGCCTCAAAAAAGGAGTTTAGACAAACCACCAATTAATTTGGTTAAATAACTAATTTTTTCCACTTCTGAATTAAATAGTTTTAAAATGGAATTAGCCAAACAGCACTTTTAAACCATTGTTTAAATAACAATAGCAAAAGATTAGGTGAAACTACCATCTTTTATAATATAGTTATCCCCTAAGACTTAAGTAAGAGAGCTTCTGAGCCTCAGTAATTAGCGCTACTAAATCTTTAGTCCCAACTAACCAGCACGCCCCTAAGATTGCTTTAAAATTAGATTCTTAATGAGGTTGTTCATGACCACCAAAACAAAGTAATCACTTTCTCTTTCTCCTTAAGAGCATTTTGCTACCCAGATTATAAACAGAAAGGTTTCCATTTCAGGCACGCGTGAGAACTCTTATTAACAATGAAATGAAAGTCCCATTAAATTCTGAGTGGCTTTCTTATCCCTAGGTGACCAGCCCGCTAAGACGATCCCTTTCGTTGTGTCTTCACAGGGTGTGGAAATTTGTTCACCAGGTTTCTCCATCTGATTCCCCATGGCCAGCAACCCCTAGCTCCCCAGGCCAGCCGGAACTGAGTCTTAGTTCAAAGATGCTGTGCAGTTGCTGAGTCAGACCAGACCCTAAAGCGCTTATGAAGCACCAGCTGCAGCTTCAGTGCTTACACTGTCCCCAGTGGCACCTGGTCCTGGGTTCAAATCCTGACTCTCCTACACACAAGCGGAGGGCCTTGGGCAAATCACTTTAACTCGCTGATCTTCAGTCACCTGTTCCATAAAAAGGGGATAATAACATGGTTGTTGTGAAAGCACAATTCAGCAGTTTGCAAAAAGCTCAGTGCCTAACTGAGCAAACGCTCAGGAAATGTTAGCTATTTGCGTGAATATTGAGCAGGTTAAGAATGTCATCTTTTTAAGTCTTTTAACTTTTCAGTTTAAACAGAGAGTAATCTATTGTTGGAAATTAAAGGAAAGTTAGTTCTACACTTTTAAATCTATATATATATGCATTTTTAAAACTTTTTTTTTCCCTTTTAGGCCAATTGTATCTGAGAGAAACGAACTTCTCATTCAGTTTTTATCAGATTTAAGTTTAACTGCAGATGGATTTATCGGTCACTACAAATTCAGGCCCAAAAAATTACCGACAACCACTGCACTGCCTGTTACCACCACCTTTCCAGTGTCTACAACAAGTAAGTCTGCTTTGAAATTTCTACTCAGACTTGAGTATAAGAAGAATTCTTCTGAAGTGGGGGTGGGGGGGAGGGGGGAAACTGATTAAGAGGAAAAGACTTGAAACTAAAATGAGTTAAATAAGACAAATACTTACATAAGAGAATAATATGATTCCATAAATGAAAGAAAAGTATAAGATATAAGAATGCTTATAAGCTAATAATTTTAAAATGTTATCCAGGAAAATTATGGTCACTTAAAAATACTAGGAACCCTATTATAGGTAGAGACCATAACAAGCCTAATTTTTCTTTCTTGGCATTTATAAAATCATGTTTTTCTTTTTATTACATAGAACTGTAGTATTTTGGGTTAAAATTTCAGGGCCCTGATTCCTGTCTGTTTTCATTTCTGCAAGTATTTGGACTTTGTTGTGGGGAGGGGTATGATCCAAAATGTGCCATACAAAATATATTATTTTTTTAAACTGAAGTAAATCAAACAAAAACATTGTATGTATTGTAGACACCAGTTGGGGACCTCTGGTTTGGGTATGACCTAAGAAATGCAAGGGCAACAGAGCGTTCCTGTTTCTTGTCTCTACACCCTGTCAGCAGAGCCCACCAGGATTTCAGGCCTCAGATCTCAAAATCTAAAAGGGAGGAGAAAAAAGTGGAAGGGGGAATCTAAGGTTAAGACGTGAAATGGGCTGAAATAAGCCCAGCTTTATTGCCCACCATTTTCTGCGAGTTCGCAGAGAGGGCTGTCCTGAGTACAGACACTTCCAGAAGGGCTGATTTTTCTGAGCACTCCGCAAGTGTGCCACCTTGTGGCCCGGAAGTGTACTGCTGCACATCGCAGCAATATTTCTCCAGTTCTCTCAGTGGACCTTGGTGTCCTTATTCTTCCCAGAGAATCATCTGTCTACACCCATGTGGTTCTCCAGCTTTTATATCCAGTCCTAAACTTTCTCTGAAGTTGCAAACATGACTTTTTAATTATCTCCTACAGGTTTGCAACTGCTAGACATTGAAAAATATATCAGATTTAACTCATTTCTATCACACTATATTCTGTCTCATTTCTGCTTCTCCACCTATTTTCTCAAGCCTGGGCCACAGCATCTGTAGCCACACTCCTAGGGTTCCCTTGACTTCCTCTATCTTAACTCCCCATGCATGCCCTGCCCCTTCCCCCCACCCCCAACAGCACAGACTGTGTCTCTCCCCCACTTAGATTTGCTGTCTACGCCTATGCCTTCCAATACGGTGGCCACTTTTAGATGATTGAAATGTGATTAGTGCAACTAAAGATCTGAATTTTTAACTTCATTAAATTTAAAAAGCCTCCTGTGGCCAGCAGCCAGACCAGAGGACAGCGCAGGGGCCAATCTCCTTCACACTTTGTCCCTGGGGCCTCCCCTTCTAGCTTCATCTTTAGGCTCTACCACCTTGCTCCTTATGCTCTAAGTATTTGGGATTTTATCCTAAGTGTGGAGGAAGCTGTTGGTGGATTTAAGCAAAGTTCAGGATTAGATTCTCACTTAATGTTGAGAATTCACCTCACTCAGATGTTGATGAGACTTTAAACAAGAGCAGGAATAGAATGGTACCATCTGATTTCGTGATGTGGAGGCTGCCGGACACCCTGGCAGGGGTTGTGTGAGCCGAGTGGTGCAGGTAGATGCTGAACAAGGGCGAGGGGGCGTGTGGAGCATGGCAAGGAAACGAACACCAAGTCCAGCAACTCAGTCTGAGGGTTTGGCCCTGAGGAAGGGAGGTAGAGAGCCTGAGTGTTTGAACATGGTAAAGCTAGGGGGAAGTAGCTTGCAAAGAGGGAAAACAGAAGGGCGGAGCAAGGGAATAAGTGAGGAGGAAATTTTCACAAAGATGGCAGGGTCTGGCCTCCAGAGGCCATGCAGAAGGATAGACCTTAGGCCAGAGGTAGGCAGCCTCCTCTCTTAGGAGAGGAAGGAAGTCAGGGTACAGATGGAGACAGCTCGGAGGTCTGGTGGAGGACATTTTGTTCTGTGATCTTTGTTCTCACCAGAAAATAGGCAAGGTCACCTGCTGAGAACAAGAAGAGAGGTGGGAGCCCTGGGGGTTGTGGGGCAGTTCGTCACTTGGATGAGGGTCTGTTTGTGTTCTCAGCTGTCTGTGAGCAGACACAGAAAGAGAAAAGAGTCTCCTACCGGACTGCTAGAGGGCAGAGCAGGAACAGGTGTGTAAGTATTGTTAAGAAAGTAACTGAACTAATGGACCATGAAAACTACGTGGAAAAGCTAAGGAATTAAGATGGGCCAGGGTGATGGAATGGGAAATAGGAGCGGGGCCAGTGTATTGAACCTCTAAAGAAACAAAGAATAAGTAGTCACGAGAGTAGGAGAGTGAATAAATAAGCCTAAAGGAGAGGAGGTTCTGTTGGATGAAGGATGAGAGATTAGTGATGAGACTTCAGCAGAAGGACACGTGAGCCTGGGACTGAGGGGCGAAGATGGACCAGAGGGAACATCTGAGATGGGGGGCCGGGGTTGAGGCTACAGCCAGAGAGCGATCGTCCCCAAGGAGGGAGGACCCACCAAGATGCTTGAGGGAGCACATGAAGAGGAAAGCTGAAAACCCCGTGCCACACTTGGGTGTGCAGGGCAGCAGAGAGCAGACAGGAAGATGAAGAATGTCAGGGTGGGCCACCCACCCAACCTCCAGACTAATGTCCTGAGGCCGAGAAGGAGCTGGGTTCAAGTGGTCCACGTAAGAAGATGCTCTTTCATCAGACAAGGAGAACCTCTAAGGCACTTAGCTTTGGACTCAGTGAATTAGATAAATTTAGGTCCCCAACTTTTAGAGCAATATTCCCTCTAAATGCTTTCTGAGCTCTTTCTCTACTATATATATATTTATATATGCTATTATGTATATTTTAACATTAAACTGTGTATATTTTAATATTGTAATCCACTTTAGATCCTTTTGGAGATAAGTAGGGATACAAATTAAGATTAAATTCACAGAAGGGTTAGCAGAACATATTAGAAGGGCAAATTCTTACCCGGTAAGTACAGCTCTATGACAGTTGTTCTGTTTAGTTCTTCCTAACACGTTGCCACATGTAAGGGAATCATTACCAAATGTTTTGGAAACATTTTTAATGATGAAAATGAGGATTCAATATTTTCATTTCATTTCATAAGGATTAAATATTATCATCATATCACAGCTTTCCAACCTTGGCACCATTTACATTTTTGGCTAGATAATTCTTTGCTTTGGGGGGCTGTCCTGTTCACTGTGAAATGTTGAGCAGCATCGCTGGTTATCTACCTACTAGACGCTGGTATCATCCTCTAGTCGTGACTGCCAAAAATATTTCCAGAGTTTACCAAATGTCACCTAGTGGGAGAAATCACCCCCATTGAGAACTACTGTGTTTGTCTATTTAGCTGTACTTTAAATTTGTCTACTTCTCAGTTCTTAAGATCCTTACAGGCAATGACAGGCTCAAAATAGCACACTTCATCACATGAGCATTGTTCCCCAAAACCTGTAATGCTAACATTTGGGTAATTGTGTATTTCAAATGCATCAAGAAAACTCCCTCCACTCTCAGGGGAACCCCATAAGATTCCTTTGGTGAAGTGAAGAGTTAACCTGTATTTCCTGTGTTCTTATTTGTTATTCTGGGTTTTTGGTAAGCAGGGCACATGAGACTGTATCTATTTTTGGTTACAGCATTAGTTATATATAAAGGAAGAAGAGAATGGGGCTAAATTTGGGTTATCTTTGATCTCAGGTTTAAAGCTCAGCAGAGGGCATTGAGTTACCCTGAGGAAATTAAGAGTAGAAGTTGGTAACGTGAGGAATATCCTTTGCAGGTTCTTTAATTATTTCATTGCAGTGACAGATTGGTGGCTCAGAGAAATAAATGAGAATTTTAAATGGACTGATTCAGATCTAAACACCAATTATATATGCATTCATTTTCCTGAATCTCATGTATTTCTTCTTGGAATGAAGGTTTAAAGCCCACCGTGGCCCTGTGTCAGCAGAAGTGTAGACGGTCGGGGACTCTGGAGAGCAATTATTGCTCGAGCAACTTCGGTAAGAAAGAAAACCGTCTTTCCTTTTTAATCAGAAACCCGAAACTGCATGCTTAACCTCAAAGGAACTGCCATGAATGGGATGGTAGTGGGTCAGTTTACACTCTGCATCTACCCAGGAAAATATTTTCCTCCACGCTAAGGTGTGTTGCACCATTTGAAGTGTTAGAGTTCACAACTGAGAAAAATGTGTGCAGAAAATACGTTTTTCACACAAACTTAAAACTTAATCATTTGACTTCTGGTACATGACTCTGCTGTTCTGTTTATTCTGGCTAGCCCAGTGTTTCCCCCACTCCAGGAAAAAAACCCTGCATCCTTTTTTTTCTCACATCGTTTTCATGTTCTGAGTATTTTTTCACACATCTGTAATTCAACTTAAATAATTCAGAAACATATCCAAGCTGGCCTCTCTCAGAAGAAATTCAAGTATTTCCTCTGCTGTGTCCCTCCAGAGGATGAAATTAAAACTCGGAAATCTGAAATCCATTTGGAAACTCTTATAAACTGGAAGATATCAAGGAGATATTACCTAATGAATCAGAATTCCTAAAGAGTTTTTTTTCCAATTAAAAAAATCTTGCACATTCTGTGAAAACTGCTTAAGAGCAAACGATGCCAAGTTGAATTATGTTGGTTATGTTTGAAAGGAATATGGAAGAAAAGTCTTATCAGGAAAAGAAAGTTGCTACGGCCTAAATAGTTTACCCAACACAGGGCCTCCCAGAAGAAGCTTTGCTTGCTTTTTCTTATGCCTTCAAGTGATAACTGCAGCCCAGATTGACCATATTGTAGTAAAGATGTGAGGACAGTAAAGAATCTAGGGCCCTGTAGAGGGAGGGAATACATATATGTGTATATGTATACACATATAGCTAATTTGGGGCTTCCCAGGTGGCGCATTCGGAGAAGGCAATGGCACCCCACTCCAGTACTCTTGCCTGGAAAATCCCATGGATGGAGGAGCCTGGTTGGCTGCAGTCCATGGGGTCGCTAAGAGTTGGACACGACTGAGCGACTTCACTTTCACTTTTCACTTGCATGCATTGGAGAAGGAAATGGCAACCCACTCCAGTGTTCTTGCCTGGAGAATCCCAGGGACGGGGGAACCTGGTGAGCTACCATCTATGGGGTCGCACAGAGTCGGACACGACTGAAGCGACTTAGCAGCAGCAGCAGGTGGCACATTTGGTAACGAATTTGCCTGCCAGTGGGTTCAAATCCCTGAGTGGGTAAGATGCCCTGAAGGAGGAAATGGCAACCCACTCTAGTATTCATGCCTGGAACATTCCATGAACAGAGGAGCCTAGTGGGCTACAGTCCATGGAGTCGCAAAGAGTCAGACATGATTGAGCGTACACACACACACACACACACACAAGCACATAGCTGATTCAGTTTGTTGTACCCCATTATAAAGTAACTATGCGTGCTCAGCAGCTCAGTCGTGTCCAATTCTTCGTGAGCCCACAGAGGGGAGCCTGTCAGGTTCCTCTGTCCATGGGATTTCCCAGACAAGAATACTGCAGTGGATTGCCATTTCCTACTCCAGGGGATCTTCCCGACCCAGGAATCGAACCTGAGTTTCCTGCGTCTCCTGCATTGGCAGGCACATTCTTCAGCACTGAGCCACCTGGGATGCCCCGAAAGCAACTATACCCCAATAAAAAAAACTAGGGCCCTAAATCTATCTGGAGTTTGCATGCCAAAATGCAAATAACCGGCATGAAAATGAAGACCAGTAGCACCAGGTGTCATTGCTCCCACATCCAGTAACAGGTGCTTAAGGAAATCTCCCTCCCTCCCTTCAGAGCTATCTGATTTCACTCAGCTACCAACTGACATTTTGCAGAGAATCGCTCATCACTGGGAATCACAGTAAGGTGTAATAAGAATTCTGATGTGATGAGCTTTGCACGCCACATAAGCAGTGAGTTTTCACTTTATCCTGAAAGGGTAATATTATCAAGTCCAAAACTCCATGTATTCCATTGTGACTTACATGGCAAAATGACCCAATACTATCACCAGAGGCCTGTTGGTTCCTAACCCACATTGGTAGCACTGTTTTAGGGGCAGGGTTTTGTTTTTGTTTTTAATTGGCCACATCATGCGGCATGCAGTACCTTAGTTCCCTGACCAGGGATCGAACCTATGCCCCCTGCAGTGGAAGCATGGAGTCTTAACCACTGGACCACCAAGTAAATCTCTTTAGGGGCAGGTTTTGATTTCACAATGACTGGGGGCTGCAGTTGGTTTTCTGGGTAAGGACAGGATTATCAAAAAGTCATTCAATCTAAGTCCTGCGTCACATGGAATACACCCCCTTCAAAAAATGCCCGAAGCATGCCTTTGTGAAACACTGCATCTTTCTTTCAGACAAGGCAATGGCACCCCACTCCAGTACTCTTGCCTGGAAAATCTCATGGGCGGAGGAGCCTGGTAGGCTGCAGTCCATAGGGTCGCTAAGATTCGGACACGACTGAGCGACTTCACTTTCACTTTTCACTTTCATGCATTGGAGAAGGAAATGGCAACCCACTCCAATGTTCTTGCCTGGAGAATCCCAGGGACGGGGGAGCCTGGTGGGCTGCCGCCTCTGGAGTCGCACAGAGTCGGACACGACTGAAGCGACTTTGCAGCAGCAGCAGCATCTTTCTTTATGTGGCTCAGAAGTAAGACTCTTCTCTGAGTGTTACATGGTAAGAAGAGAGAGTTACATAGTGAAAAGCAACGGAATTTTGCTAGAGTTTTTTCTAACCAAGGAAATGTTTAAAGTTATACCTCAGTTCTATACTTTGACTTGTTCATTGAGATAAAAAGGATGGATAAGAAAGAGAATATGAAAGACCCAGAGGGACTTCCCCAGAAGTCCAGTGGCTAAGACTCCAAGCTCCCAATGCAGGGGGCTTGGGTTCGATCCCTGGTTGGGGAACTAAGATCCTGCATGCGGCAACTAAGACCCAGCTCAGCCAAATAAATAAATAAAAAGAGAGGAACCAGGGGGAGATACAGAAAGGTAAGTGCTCACCCACACAGACACAAGGAATCAGATCTTTATGGCTCAAACCTCCATCATGCAACTTCTTATTATGGCACTGCCTTAAGGATACACGGTCCTGTTGAGTATTAACAAGCAGAGGTGCAATTACCATGTTTGGTAATTGATCCACACGTTGGATAACACATTGGAACAAGTCTCTGTCTCAGCAACTGACTGCAGTTTGGTAGTTATTTTGGTTTTTTTCAATGCCTAACAGCTAGGGTAACATTACAGCCCCATGACTCCTGGTTTTTAACCTGTATTTTGATGACAGATAGACAGAATTAAATTTAATGACTCTTATTATGCCCTTCTTTCTAACATTAAAATGTTTCCCATCTGAAAGTTAGAGGAATGTATCAATACAACTATTTTCAGTTCCGCTTACATTGGTCTTCACTGTCTTAGATTTTAAAAATGTTTTCTTTTGCAGTCTTGGCCGGCACTGTCATCACCACCATCCCTCGAGGTGGGAGTCTGCATGCCACGGTCTCGATCATCAACATTTATAAAGAGGGCAATCTGGCAATTCAGCAGGCCGGCAAGAACATGAGCGCCAAGGTCCTCGTGGTCTGCAAGCAGTGCCCACTCCTCAGAAGAGGTGAGCAGGAGGAAAACTCCAGGCTTTCTTCCGGGGGAGCTCAAGGGCCGGGAAGGGGAAAGGAGAGCCTCTCCGAGCAAGTCGTGGATCTTTCCATGCCGTGGCTGGTCTAGAGAAGTCAAGTCATGGCTCATGTATTGCCCACTTCTGATGGAGAAGGAGGGTCTTTGGCGTCAGGCAGAATTGGGCTCCAATCTCAGTTCCTGTAACTTGTGGAAGAAGACAGGATAATGGAAATGGTCAGTGAGTTCAAGAAGCATTTGAAGTTGGATCAATAGGGAACAGACAGAGAAAGAGGTTCAGGGGAAAGAGATTTTCAGTTACCGCACTTAAAGTACCACTACTATGTGCAGAGGAAAATATCTATCAAGGAATAGGAAATTCAAGGACTTCCCCGGTGTTCCAGAGGCTAAGACTCTATGCTCCCAAGGCAAGGGGCCGGAGTTCAATTCCTGGTTCAGGGAACTAGGTCCCACATGTTGTAGTTAAGAGTTCACATACCTCAGTGATGATTGAAGATCCCATGAGCAGCAACTAAGACCCAGTGCAGCCAAATAAAAGTATTTTTTTTTTAAAAAAAAAGGAACAGGAAATTCAGAGTTGGTGTTCAGAAGAGAGAGGTATCTATGGGCTAGAATAAAAGATCTGGGGCTCATCTGTAGATATGAGATTATTAAATTCACGGGTGAGAATGAGTTTATTAAGATAAATTTTAGGAAAAGGAAAGTTACCCTAGAGCCAGAGGCACGTGATTTTTTAAAAACAGGTATATAAAAGTAATGTATGTTCTATGGTTTTTGAAAAAGTTAAATAAGTAGTGCATGCTTAGTCTCTTTAGCTGTGTCTGACTCTTTGCAGCCCTATGGACTATATACCCGCTAGGCTCCTCTGTCCCAGGAGATTCTCCAGGCAAGAATACTGGAGTGGGTTGCCATGCCCTCCTCCAGGGGGTCTTCCCAACCCAGGGGTCGAACCCACATCTCTGATGTCTCCTGCATTGGCAGGCGGTCTTTACCACTAGTGCCAACTAAGTGGAGAAGGATTTAAAATAAAAAGGGAAGCCCTTTCCCTTTCCCCAGAGGCACAATGAAAAAGCTCCTTCCAGAAGGTTCTGTCCATGTAAAAATGTACATACACATGTAGACAGATGGGATCTTTCTACACATATTCTGCTCAAACTTCCCTCCACATGATGTGTATATGGACAGCTTTCCATCAACAGCACATACACAGCTCTCTCTTACTTTGGAATGGCAGTCAGGGCAGTCACGCCCGGCACTCCACTGTGTGATGAACCATGACTTCCCATCCGGTATCAGCTTGTTCCTTTTCTCAGTCTTATTACAAACCTCTCCCACAATCAAAAGAAGCCAAACCTCTACCACACACATAGAAATACAGATACATTACATACAAATACATTAAGAAAGCTTTACTATGAATTCAGATTGTTCATAAAAGTCAGAGGCCAGCAGCTTCACATTGACTCTATTTTTGAAAAATATATATATTGTGAGAAAATCTTTCTATAATAAAATGGAAAATGCCAGAAAGGGAAATTTTGATCAGTTTTATCATAAAAATTTGATCTTCAGAGCTTCATATAACATTATAAATGAGATTAAAATGCAAACAAACATGATAAATAAAATGGTAGAGTAATTTTTGTAAACACAATGGATAAGAGGTTGATATTATTTAAGTATTATTAAGGACTTGATTTCTGAACAGAAAATAATTGGTGATTTCAAAGCAAAATGTAGAAGGGATATAATCAAGAATAAATTATAAATTAATACAGTAACATTGTACCTCACTTCTAAGAAAAGGAAGTGAGCATCAGAAAAATAAGACCAACACCACCTTATGGTTTGTTGAAAAAGCAACATAGTACAACTTTCATATGCTCACATACTGTTGCTCAGAAATTACACTCTAAAACATAGTTTCTTGAGGAAATAATCAGAGATGAGCACAAATATGTATGTAAAGACTTCCCCGGTGGCTCAGACGGTAAAGCGTCTGCCTACAACATGGGAGACCTGGGTTTGATCCCTGGGCTGGGAAGATCTCCTGGAGAAGGAAATGGCAACCCACTCCAGTACTCTTGCCTGGAAAATCCCATGGACGGAGGAACCTGGTAGGCTACAGTCCATGGGGTCGCAAAGAGTCGGACACAACTGAGCATCATTTACTTTTACTATGCATGTAGAACTCATAAATTCCAAATAATAATCCCATTGACTCTTAAGAGGGAATAGTAAAGACTCTGTAAAAGGTAACACTTCTTTCCAGAAGTGTCTGGAACAGCAAATAATCCAGGTCTGGATACTTACTGTCAGATCTCATCTCATCAGATCTCATACTTACTGTCATCTCTCTTGCGGTGGCATCTGCCCGCCCAGCCTGCCAAGCCTTCACGGGCTCAGGACCATTACGATTATAGTGGTGGACTACAGAGGAAGGCTTATACAGGGGAAATGTCTCCTATGACACCCGGGGGAGAGGAAGAATAAAGGAGGTGGTAACACATTTTTCTGAAGCAATGTAAATCTTCAGAGTTGAACCCAACATACCTCAGTGTGGGCTCCAGTCTAGGCCTACGTACCTTAGTCAGACAAACAGATATATAAAAAAAACAGAACAACAGATAGAAGTACTTTTTAGTACATATCTTTTTAGGGACTATAAGAATGTAAAGAAGTATATGGTCCAACCATGCCCTCAAAAAACTTACATAGTATAAATGTTGGAGGGGTTAATAAAAAGTTCAAGACAACAACGGAAGACAATGGATCAATAGTTGCCAAATGCCTGGGGAGATCCAGAAGCCTGGTGGGACCAGGAGGGGCCTTCTGAAGACAGCCCCTTGAGGAAGGAGAGCTTTTCCTAGGAATAGTGTTTGTATAGAACGCTCAGTAAATACATTAGACCTTATGCAGAGCTGGACCTGACCGGGTCTAATCATTCCATCCAGTTTCCTAATGTAAGCAGAGCTGGAACATTCTATTCTGTCAAAGTTAGATTTTTTTTTCAATGAGAGTCTTAAACAAGGTTTTATGCTAGAAAGAACAAATATCTAATTACACGATTTGTAAAACATTTACCTGGAGGTAAGTTATAGTCTAAGTTGTTTCAAACCAACACACACAGAGAAAAAAATTAATCTTACATTCTCTTTTAGGTTTAAATTACATAATTATGGGTCAAGTGGGTGAGGATGGCCGAGGCAAGATCATGCCCAACAGCTTTATCATGATGTTCAAGACCAAGAATCAGAAGCTCCTGGACGCCCTGAAGAACAAGCAGTGTTAACACTGTGTCCATTTAAGCTGCATTCTGTCACTGCCTTTGAAAGATCTTTTTTTCTCTGTAGAAGAAGAAAATTTATAACCTGAAATATTGAGCATTCAGAGAGATTTACTCTTCACAGGATGTAGGTAGGAGAGCTCGGGTGTTGCTGATGGAAGTTCTTGCTGGCACAGAAGAGGAGCAGATATCTGATGGGAAGCCTGCAGACTCAGTGGGGTGATGCGACTAAATGTATCAAGCGTTGACAGTTTGGAAGCCGTTTATTTATGTATCTCTGTAAAAGGGTATTTTAGAAATGAGTTGTGTGAAGATGTAAAAAAGAGATTTTTATACGTGCAATATTTATAGTGATATTTGTTTTACCTTCAAGCATTTGCTCTGAGGTGTTATATTCTTCTCTCGCATTTTTAAAACCAGTGCTTAATAAATATTTTTAAATGATTATATAACTGCCATTAAACTTTTTTTATTAAAAAGTGGAACACTATGAAAAGAATATTCCCTGGTATTTACCTGTAAGATTGTCCTTGTATCAAGGGGCTTCCCTCATAGCTCAGTTGGTAAATTATCTGCCTGCAATGCAGGAGACCCGGGTTCATTTCCTGGATCAGGAAGATCCCCTGGAGAAGGGAATGGTAACCCACTCCAGTATTCTTGCCTGGAGAATCCCATGGACAGAGGAGCCTGACAGGCTACAGTCCCTGGGATCGCAAGAGTCGGACACGACTTAGCGACTAAACCACCACCACCAAAAGAGCAGTCCAAGGACGACAGGAACCAGTTGGATCCAGTCTTGTAAACAGACTATAATTCTTTTCTGCAGAACCAGAGAATTGAGAGCTGGAATGGTGTCCCTCAGGAATCTCGTTCAGGTCCTTCACTTTGTAATGGAAATGGAAGCTTGGGTATATTTAGTAACTTGTCCAGAGCACACACGTCCCAAAAGACAGAACAGGCAATCAAGCTCATAAGTCCTAAGTTCAAACCCAGTTCCCTTCCTGCCGCTAGAAGAGGTCTTCTCTGCCCCAGAGGAAAACTCCCTCATCTTGCAGAGTTCAGTCTTTGTTTCCCTAGCCTAAATCAAGTCATTTTATAGGACTTGAATTAGAAGTACAGAAATTAGAAGGGCGCCTCCCACCGCTATTTTGTTCATCCCTAGTTAACTGGGTCAGGGTGTATCTACTGGGATGCATTCTGCCACTGCCTTTAAAAAATCTATACTCACCCAGGAGAGGAAGAACTATAAAAGGGCTCCCATCGTGTGCAGAGCTACTTAAAACGCAGCCGTACCTGCCAGGGGTGTGGCAGGCAACCAGCCTCAGGAGGTTGTTGGGCAGGAGCTGCAGAAGAGGGAACAACTGTCCCTATCCGAAGGTAAAAAGCACACCAGGGATAAACACAGACTTGGGTCATAAGGTCCCCCATAGCTGAAGCAATGTTTTAGAAGTAAGGGAAAATACTCTTTTGGGTAAAAATAATAACTCCCAGCTCTAGATGTGACCAGACACTCAAAGAGCAGAAAATGGAAATTCAAAAGGAAGAATCCTGCTTGGGCAGCTAAGGGAGCACAAGAAAGCAATGAATGTGGGCTAGTTTGAGGGTCAGGAATCATTCCTGAACTCTCCCAGTGGGGTGACCATCAGTACCAGGGAATTCAGGGCGTCCCTGGTGGCTCAGCAGTAAAGAATCTGCCTGCCAGTACAGGATATGTGGATCGGCATAGGTTCGATCCCTGGGTGGGGAAGATCCGCTGGAGGAGGAAATGGCAACCCACTCCAGTATTCTTGCCAGGGAATTTCCACGGACCGAAGAGCCTGGAGGGCTACAGTTCAAGGGGTTGCAGAGTCAGACGCAAAAACCAGACAACAACCAGGGAATTCACCAGCTGAGGAAGTGGATGAACTAGAAGAGCTGGTGGGTGGCTTCCCTGGCCAGTGCCACCTTTTAGAAAAGCCCTCTCAACCCACAGAGGGCACAGGGCAGCTGCGAGCAGCCAGAATTTAACTGTGGAATCCTGATTGATTCCACCCTTCTCTAGACAGCTCACTACCTTTCAAGAATGCATGTTGTGGGACCTTGGAAGCAATTACTAAAGATTTTAGCATTTCTTACAGAAACTTCTATTGGTGTACCACAGGTAGCAGGCTTGCAGCCATCAGCTTCTTTCACAACCAGTGTAAATACCTCCATAGGTTTCTGAGAGAGGGTTGGAGTCACAGTGAGGTAAAAAGAAATCCAGACTATTCATACCACTGACATCTCTGACAGAAGACTTAGAACCGTTGATGGGATTTGTGGTTAATAATAGATGGCAATGATTTGTCTTTTTTTTTTTTATTGAAGGATAATTGCTTTACAGAAATTTTGTTGTTTTCTGTCAAACCTCAACATGAATCAGCCATAAGTATACATATATCCCCTCCCTTTTGAACCTCCTCCCCATTCCACCCCTGTAGTTTGATACAGAGCCCCTGTTTGAGTTTCCTGAGTCATACAGCAAGTTCCCATTGGCTATCTATTTTACATATGGTAGTGTAAGTTTCTGTGTTGCTCTGTTCATACATCTCACCCTCTCCTCCCCTCTCCCCATGTCCATAAGTGTGTTCTCTATGTCTGTTTCTCCCCTGCTGCCCTGTAAATAAGTTCTTCGGTACCATTCTTCTAGATTCCGAATATATGTGTTAGAATACAATATTTATCTTTCTCTTTCTGACTCACTTCACTGTTCACCCACCTCATCAGAACTGACTAAAATGTGTTCCTTTATATGGCTGAGTAATATTCCATTGTGTATATGTACCACAACTTCTTTATCCACTCATCTGTTGATGGACATCTAGGTTGCTTCCGTGTTATAGCTATTGTACATACTGCTGCGATGAACAGTGGGATACATGTGTCTCTTTCAATTTTGGTTTCCTCAGGGTATATGCCTAGGAGTAGGATTGTGGGATCACATGGGGTTTTATTCCTCATTTTTTAAGGAATCTCCGCACGGTCTTCCATAGTGGCTGTATCAGTTTACATTCCCACCAACAGTACAAAATTGTTTCCTTTTCTTCACACCCTTTCCAGCATTTACTGTTTGTAGACTTTTTGATGAGGGCCATTCTGATCAGTGTGAGGTGATATTTCATTGTATTTTTTATTTGCATTTCTCTAATAATGAGTGATGTTGAGCATCTTTTCATGTGTTTGTTAGCCATCTGTATGTCTTTGGAGAAGTGTCTGTTTAGGTCTTTTCCCCACTTTTTGATTGGGTTGTTTGTTTTTCCAGTATTGAGTTGTATGAGCTGCTTGTATATTTTGGAAATTAATTGTTTCATTTGCTATTATTTTCTCCCATTCTGAGGGTTGTCTTTTCACTTTGTGGATAGTTTCCTTTGCTGTGCAAATACTTTTAAGTTTAATCAGGTCCCACTTGTTTACTTTGGTTTTTATTTCCGTTACTCTAGGAGGTGGGTCATAGAGGCTCTTGCTTTGATTTATGTCATTGAGTGTTCTGCCTATGTTTCCCTCTAAGAGTTTTATTTCTGGTCTTACATTTAGGTCTTTAATCCATTTTGAGTTTATCTCTGTGTGTGGTGTTAGGAAGTGTTCTAATTTCATTCTTTTACATGTAGCTGTCCAGTTTTCCCAGCACCATTTATTGAAGAGGCTGTCTTTGCACCATTGTATATTCTTGTCTCCTTTTCAAAAATAAGGTATCCATAGGTGCATGGGTTTATTTCTGGGCTTTCTATCTTGTTCCATTGGTCTATATTTCTGTTTTTGTGCCAGTACCATGCTGTCTTGATGACTGTAGCTTTGTAGTATAATCTGAAGACTGTATCTTTGTAGTATAATCTGAAGTCAGGAAGGTTGATTCCTCCAGCTCCATTCTTCTTTCTCAAGACCATTTTGGCTATTCGGTGAATTCCATATGAATTGTGAAATTTTTTGTTCTAGTTCTGTGAAAAATGCCATCGGTAATTTGATAGGGATCACATTGAATCTGTAGATTGTGTTTGGTAGTATAGTCATTTTCACAATATTGATTCTTCCTACTCAGGAACATGGACTATCTCTCTATCTGTTTATGTCATCTTTGATTTCTTTCATTCAGTTCAGTTCAGTCGCTCAGTCGTGTCTGACTCTTTGTGACCCCATGAATTGCAGCACGCCAGGAATCAATCCCTGTCCATCACCAACTCCCGGAGTTCACCCAGACTCATATCCATCGCGTCAGTGATGCCATCCAGCCATCTCATCCTCTGTTGTCCCCTTCTCCTCCTGCCCCCAATCCCTCCCAGCATCAGAGTCTTTTCCAATGAGTCAACTCTTCACATGAGGTGGCCAAAGTACTGGAGTACTTTCCTTCCAAAGAACACCCAGGACAATCTCCTTTAGAATGGACTGGTTGGATCTCCTCACAGTCTAATTAATGTCTTATAATTTTCTGTATACAGTTCTTTTGTCTCCTTAGGTAAGGTTATTCCTAGATATTTAATTATTTTTGTTGCAATGGTGAATGGGAGTGATTATTTCTCTTTCTGGTTTTTCATTGTTAGTATATAGAAATGCAAGTGATTTCTGTGTATAGATTTTGTATCCTAAAACTTTGATAAATTCACTGATTAGCTCTAGTAATTTTCTGATAGTATCTTTAGGGTTTTCTAAGTACAGTATCGTGTCATCTGGAAACAGTGAGAGCTTTACTTCTTTTCAGATTTGGATTCATTTTACGTCAAGAGCCACGTTAGGCATTACTGACAAAATGGAGGCACGGCCCCAGCCCCCTCTCCTCATTCCGCAGGCATGGCCCCAGGTTGAAGGAGTTAGGCCTTTTCCTCTCCTAGGCTGAGTTGATTGAAAAGGAATATTAAGGTGCTTATTGTTCTTGAGAGGAGCATGAGAAGGCACAAAGCCTTCTGCAGCTGTGCTCAGAAAATAATTCATAATCATTGACATTCGTTCAAGGACTTTTACAAAAGAGTGTTCCAGGATGAGCACATAGGCCGTAGCTTGAGGCCATGGGAGGGATTGCTATCTGAAGCCTATTCGTCAGGAGAATGTTTATGGCAAAGGAGTTTACTGAATTTAGGGCTTAGAAATAATTAAAACAGTTAGAAGTTAAAGATTTAAGGAATGTTGTAAAGTTAGCATATTTTACTATAGCTTGCAGAAGTTTGGAATTTTTAGAGACACTATAGCTAGAAGCCTTTTTAAGAGATAGTGAGCTCAGGATGTTAGGGGTAAACAGGATTTAGGAAGATAAGTAGTAAACTGAGGAATGTAGCATGAGTTACAATGTAATCACAAGTTAACTATAGGACACATTAGAGGAGGTAGATAATAGATGATAAGGCTGATTCTTCAGAATCCCTGAAGCAGGAACTCTGTTTGAAGAGCAACAATGATTTATGGAGATAATAAATCTGGGAGAGGGGGAACTGAAAATGTCAAACCTCTGGCCTAATATTTTTGTAAAAGTATAAAAGAGAATCTTAAACTTGAAATAAACAGGCAGTCCAAAAGAAAACTGAGAGGCTGTCTCATCGCTGACACCATTCATCTCTTCAGGTTGAATCCCTGGCTGCTGGAGCTGGGCTCCAGCAGTTTTATTTCTTTTTCTTCACTGATTGCTGTAGCTAAGACTTCCAGAAATATGTTGAATAATAGTGGTGGAAGTGGACAACCTTGTCTTGTACCTGATCTTAGGGGGAATGCTTTCAGTTTTTCACCATTGAGAATAATGTTTGCTGTAGGCTTATCATATATGGCCTTTACCATGTTGAGGTAAGTCCATCTATGCTCATTTTTTGAAGAGTTTTATTCATAAATGGTGCTGAATTTTGTCAAAGGCTTTTTCTGCATCTACTGAGATGATCATATGGTTTTTATCTTTCAATTTGTTAATATGGTATATCACATTGATTGATTTGCGTATATTGAAGAATCCTTGCGTCTCTGGAATAAACCCAACTTGATCATGGTGTATGAGCTTTTTGATGTGTTGCTGAATTCTGTTTGCTAAAATTATGTTGAGGATTTTTGCATCTATGTTCATCAGTGATACTGGCCTGTAGTTTTCATTTTTTGTGCTGTCTTTGTCTGCTTTGGCATAGTCAATAAGCAGAAATAGATGCTTTTCTGGAATTCTCTTGCTTTTTCCATGATCCAGCGGATGTTGGCAATTTGATCTCTGGTTCCTCTGCCTTTTCTAAAACCAGCTTGAACATCTGGAAGTTCACGGTTCACATATTGCTGAAGCCTGGCTTGGAGAATTTTGAGCATTACTTTACTAGTGTGTAAGATGAGTGCAATTGTGTGGTAGTTTGAGCATTCTTTGGCATTGCCTTTCTTTGGGATTGGAATGAAAACTGACCTTTTCCAGTCCTGTGGCCACTGCTGAGTTTTCCACATTTGCTGGCATATTGAGTGCAGCACTTTCACAGCATCATCTCTCAGGATTTGGAATAGCCCAACTGGAATTCCATCACCTCCACTAGCTTTGTTCGTAGTGATGCTTTCTAAGGCCCACTTGACTTCACATTCCAGGATGTCTGGCTCTAGGTGAGTGATCACACCATTGTGATTATCTGGGTCATGAAGATCTTTTTTGTACAGTTCTTCTGTGTATTCTTGCCATCTCTTCTTAATATCTTCTGCTTCTGTTAGGTACATACCATTTCTGTCCTTTATCGAGCCCATCTTTGCATGAAATGTTCCTTTGGTATCTCTGATTTTCTTGAAGAGATCCATAGTCTTTCCCATTCTGTTGTTTTCCTCTATTTCTTTGCATTGATCGCTGAAGAAGGCTTTCTTATCTCTTCTTGCTATTCTTTGGAACTCTGCATTCAGATGTTTATATCTTTCCTCTTCTCCTTTGCTTTTCACTTCTCTTCTTTTCACAGCTATTTGTAAGACCTCCTCAGACAGCCATTTTGCTTTTTTGCATTTCTTTTCCATGGGGATGGTCTTGATCCCTGTCTCCTGTACAATGTCACAAACCTCATTCCATAGTTCATCAGGCACTCTATCTATCAGATCTAGGCCCTTAAATCTATTTCTCACTTCCACTGTATAATCATAAGGGATTTGATTTAGGTCATACCTGAATGGTCTAGTGGTTTTCCCTACTTTCTTCAATTTAAGTCTGAATTTGGCAATAAGGAGTTCATGGTCTGAGCCACAGTCAGCTCCTGGTCTTGTTTTTGCTGACTGTATAGAGCTTCTTCATCTTTGGCTGCAAAGAATATAATCAATCTGATTTCGATGTTGACCATCTGGTGATGTCCATGTATCGAGTCTTCTCTTGTGTTGTTGGAAGAGGGTGTTTGCTATGACCAGTGCATTCAGGAAGCAACAGTTAGAACTGGACATGGAACAACAGACTGGTTCCAAATAGGAAAAGGACTTCGTCAAGGCTGTATATTGTCACCCTGCTTATTTAACTTCTATGCAGAGTACATCATGAGAAATGCTGGACTGGAAGAAACACAAGCTGGAATCAAGATTGCCAGGAGAAATATCAATAACCTCAGATATGCAGATGACACCACCCTTATGGCAGAAAGTGAAGAGGAACTAAAAAGCCTCTTGATGAAAGTGAAAGTGGAGAGTGAAAAAGTTGGCTTAAAGCTCAACATTCAGAAAACGAAGATCGTGGCATCCGGTCCCATCACTTCATGGGAAATAGATGGGGAAATAGTGGAAACAGTGTCACACTTTATTTTTCTGGGCTCCAAAATCACTACAGATGGTGACTGCAGCCATGAAATTAAAAGACGCTTACTCCTTGGAAGGAAAGTTATGACCAACCTAGATAGCATATTCAAAAGCAGAGACATTACTTTGCCAACAAAGGTTCGTCTAGTCAAGGCTATGGTTTTTCCTGTGGTCATGTATGGATGTGAGAGTTGGACTGTGAAGAAGGCTGAGCGCCGAAGAATTGATGCTTTTGAACTGTGGTGTTGGAGAAGACTCTTGAGAGTCCCTTGGACTGCAAGGAGATCCAACCAGTCCCTTCTGAAGGAGATCAGCCCTGGGATTGCTTTGGAAGGAATGATGCTAAAGCTGAAACTCCAGTACTTTGGCCACCTCATGCGAAGAGTTGACTCATTGGAAAAGACCCTGATGCTGGGAAGGATTGGGGGCAAGAGGAGAAGGGGACGACAGAGGATGAGACAGCTGGATGGCATCACTGACTCGATGGACGTGAGTCTGAGTGAACTCCGGGAGTTGGTGATGGACAGGGAGGCCTGGCGTGCTGCGATTCATGGGGTCGCAAAGAGTCGGACACGACTGAGCGACTGATCTGATCTGATCTGTCTGCTTTTTGTATCAGAGTAATGGTGGCCTCATAGAATGAGTTTGGAAGTGTCCCTTCATCTGCAATTTTTTGGAAGAGTTTTACAAGGATAGGCATTAGCTCTTCTCTAAATGTCAGATAGAATTGTCTTGTGAAGCCCTGGTCCTGGGCTTTTGATTTTTGGGAGATTCTTGATCACAGCTTCAATTTCAGTGCTTATAATTGGACTATTCCTAATTTCTATTTCTTCCTGGTTCAGTCTTGGAAGATTGAACTTTTCTAAGAATCTGTCCATTTCTTCCAGGTTATCCATTTCATTGCAATAGAGTTGTTCATAATATTATAATCCTTTGTATCTGCATTGGCTGTTGTAAGCTCTCCTTTTTCACTTCTAATTTTGTTGATTTGATTCGTCTTTCTTTTTTTCTTGATGAGTCTGTCAATTTTGTTCATCTTCTCAAAGAACCAGCTTTTAGTTTTTTTAATTTTCAGTGTTGTTTCTTTCTTTTTCATTTCTTTATTCTCAGATCTTTATGATTTCTTTCCTTCTACTAATTTTGGGGTTTTGTTCTTCTTTTTCCAGTTGTTTTAGGTGTAAAGTTAGGTTGTCTATTCAATGTTTTTCTTGTTTCTTTTGGTAGGATTGTATTACTATAAACTTCCCTCTTAGAACTGCAGCTTTTGCTGCAGCCCATAGGTTTTGAATTGTCGTGTTTTTGTTGTCGTTTGTTTCTAGAAGCTTTTTGATTTCCCTTTTGATTTCTTCAGTAACCTGTTGGTCATTTAGAAATGTGTTGTTTAATCTCCATGTGTTTGTGTTTCTTACACTTTTTTTCTTGTAATTGATATCTAGTCTCTTGGGTTGCAGTCAGAGAAGATGCTTGATACGATTTCAATTTTCTTAAATTTACTGAGGTTTGATTTGTGACCCAAGATGTGGTCTATCCTGGAGTATGTTCCATGTGTGCTTGAGAAGATGTTTCCTGCATTGGGAATGTCCTGAAGATATCTATGAGATCCAGCTCATCTAATGTATCATTTAAGATTTGTGTTTCCTTATTAATGTTCTGTTTCAATGATGTGTCCATTGGTATGGGTGGGGTGTTAAAGTCTCCTACTATTATTGTGTTACTTCAATCTCTCCTTTTATGTCTGTTGGTGTTTGTCTTATGTATTGAGGTGCTATGTTGGATGCATAGATATTTACAATTGTATGTCTTCCTCTTAGATTGATCGCTTGATTATTATGTAGTGTCCTTCCTTATCTCTTATAATGTTCTTTATTTTAAGGTCTGTTTTGTCTGATATCAGGATTGCTACTCCAGCTTTCTTTTGCTTCCCATTTGCATGGAATATATTTTTCCATCCTCTCACTTTCAGTCATATGTGTCTTTAGGTCTGAAGTGGGTTTTTTGTAAACAGCATATATACAGGTCTTGTTTTTTTATCCATTCAGCCAGTGTGTGTCTTTTGGTTGGAGCATTTAATCCATTTACATTTAAAGTAATTATTGATATATATGTTCCTATTGCCGTTTTCTTAATTGTTTGGGGTTGATTTTGTAGCTCTTTTTCCTTCTCTTGTATTTCTTGACTATATAAGTCCCTTTAACATTTGTTGTAAAGCTGGTTTAGTGCTACTGAATTCTCCTAACTTTTGCTTGTCTAAAAAGCTGTTTATTTTTCCATCAATTTTGAGTGAGATTCTTGCCAGGGACAGTAATCTTGGTTGTAGATTTTTCTCTTTCAGTACTTTAAATCCATCCTGCCATTCCCTCTGGCCTGCAGAGTTTCTGCTGAAAGATCAGCTGTTAAGTGTATGGGGTTTCCCTTGTATGTTACTTGTTGCTTCTCCCTTGCTGCTTTTAATATTCTTTCTTTGTGTTTAGTCTTTGTTAGTTTGATTAGTATGTGTTTTGGCATGTTTCTCCTTGGGTTTATCTTGTATGGGACTCTTTGTGCCTCTTGGACTTGACTGACTATTTCCTTTTCCATGTTCGGGAAATTTTCAACTATAATCTCTTCAAAAACTCTCTCATACCCTTTCTTTTTCTCTTCTTCTTCTGGGACCCCTGTAATTTGAATGTTGGTGTGTTTGATATTGTCCCAGAGGTCTCTGAGACTATCCTCAGTTCTTTCATTCTTTTTTATTTTATTCTACTCTTCAGAAGTTATTTCCACCTTTTTATCTTCCAGCTCACTTATTCGTTCTTCTGCTTCAGATATTCTGCTATTGATTCCTTCTAGAGTATTTTTAATTTCTGTAATTGTGTTGTTTGTCTCCGTATGTTTATTCTTTAATTCTTATAGGTCTTTGTTAATTGATTCTTGCATTTTCTCCAATTTGTTTTCAAGGTTTTTGATCATGTTTACTATCACTATTCTGAATTCTTTTTCAGATAGTTTGCATATTTCCTCTTCATTTATTTGGACTCTGTGTTTCTAGTTTGTTCCTTCGTTTGTGTTCTATTTCTCTGCCTTTTCATTTTTTTTTTAAACTTATTGTGTTTGAGGTCTCCTTTTCCCAGGCTTCAGTGTTGAATTCTTTTTTCTTTTTGGTTTCTGCCCTCCTAAGGTTGATCCAGTGGTTTGTGTAAGCTTCTTATAGGGTGAGATTTGTGCTGAATTTTTGTTTGTTTGCTTTTCCTCTGAAGGGCAAGGCTGGGTGAGGTGGTAATCTTGTGTGCTGATGATTGGGTTTGTGTTTTTCTTTTGTTTGCTGTTTAGGTGAGGCATCCTGCACAGGGTGCTACTGCTGGTTGGGTGATGCCAGGTCTGATGTTCAAGTGGTTTCCTTTGTGTGAGTTCTCACTATCTGATACTCCCTAGGATTAGTACTCTGGTAGTCTAGGGTCTTGGAGTCAGTGCTCCTACTCCAAAGGCTCAGGGCTTGATCTCTGGTCAGGAACAAAGTTTCCACAAGTGGTTTGTTATGGCATTAAGTGAGATTAAAACAAATATCCAAAAATGAAAAGCCAAAGATGAACCCCAGAAATGGCAGTTACAAA
The DNA here is from genome assembly GCF_002263795.3 of Bos taurus. Classification (NCBI taxonomy): domain Eukaryota; kingdom Metazoa; phylum Chordata; class Mammalia; order Artiodactyla; family Bovidae; genus Bos; species Bos taurus. The sequence continues at coordinate 126,242,749 of NC_037328.1, forward strand.
ATCAGGCAAATAATAATTAAAATAATGGAATATACACATACACATATACACCCAAGAGCAAACTCAAAACAGTCCAACAAAAATAAAGTACAGTCGATTGACAAAGGTGAACAAAGGAAATAAAAAATTATATTTACCAGTTAAGAACAAAACTAACTAAAGCACAAACTGGAAAACAAAACTAAAGCTAGGTGCCAAGTGGTGACTAAAGCAATGGAAACAAAAGACTAACAAATCTGTTGAGAGGAAAGGAAAGAAAGAATAGATATGAAAAGTTAAATAGAGATAGATTAAGATTTATATATATTAAAGATTAAAGGCAAGGGGAAAAGAATAGTAGGAAAGGCAAACAAAGGAATAAATGTAGAAAAATATAATACTTTTTTAAAAATTAAAATTATAAAAAAGAGACGGGAAAAAAAAAAAAAAAACTCCACAGAACTGCAAAAGCCCAACGTAGAGGCAGAGGTTTATAACAACAATAAAAAAAATGTGACTGAGAATGAAAAAAGCTCAAAAGCTTAATTAGATTTCAGAGTGCCAATGAAATCGACAACTACAACAGAGAGGGGAAAAAAGGAATTTACAGAACAAGTGAAAACATAATAAATGTTTTTCTTGAGTCACTGACGTCAGATTCCTTTCCCTCGCTGTGAGTCACAGTCCACCTCACCTCCCTAGGATGCCCTCCAAAACTGTTCTGGTCTTTGGACCTGCTGTGGGGCCAGCTCAGATTCTAATCTGGTCCTACTCCTGGGTGTTCTTGCCTCCAATGTCCACAGCTATCAGAACTAATGCATTTCTTTTGTGGGAGCTCTCAATGACCTTTTATATATTCCATAGACACAGAGTCTGCCTAGTTGATCATGTGGATTTAATCTGCAGCTTGTACAGCTGGTGGGAAGGTTTTGGGTCTTCTTCCTCAGCCACACTGCCTCTGGGTTTCAACTGTGGTTTTATTTCTACCTCTGCATGTGAGTCGTCCACTGGGGTTTGCTCCTGAGGCTGCCCTGGAGGACTTGGGTTTGCCCCTGTGAGGGCCAGGTGTGGAGGTGGTGCAGCTGCTTGGGTTGCAGGGGTTCTGGCAGCACCAGGTACTCAGAGGAGTTGGCGGCTAAGGCAGCAGGAAATATATGCTCTAGAAAGGTATGACCACCAGTATTGGCCAATATGCTCCAGTATTCTTGCCTGGAGAACCCACCTCCCTGACAGAGAAGCCTTGAAGGCCATAGTCTACAGGGTCACAAAGAGTCGGACACTACCAAAGCAACCCTGCATGCATAGAGGTAAGACTTTTTGGTCTGTGGCAGCTCTGCCCCAGTGAGAGTTGAGCATGAAGGTGGAACAGCTGCTTGGCTTAAGGGGACCCGTAAGCCATGTGCAGGGACATGGATTGCCTCCTCCACAGGAGTTATGGCCCTATCAGAGTCTTTTTCTGAGCCTCTTGTAGCTGGTGATCAGAAGCCCTCTTTGGCCAGCCTTTCTCTGTAGCTCTGCCTGTTCAGGTACTTAGAAGGCTCCCTTGCCTGGGGTCCTTCTCTGTTGTTGGGTGCATCTGGCAGATAGAGGGGCCCCTCTGGCTGGAGTCCTACTCTGTAGATCAACGTGTCAGGCACTTAAAGGGGCACCCTGGGTGGGGTCCTACTCTGTAGTTTGGTGCATGAGTCACTTAGAGAAGCACCCTGGGTGAGGTCCTACTCTGTAGTTCAGTGCATCAGGCGTTTGATGGGCCAGCCTGTCTCTTGTTCAGCTACTGATGCTGGCATGTGGGGAGAGAGAGGCTATGGTGATGGCTGCACCCTCTATGCATGACTCAGCAGTATTGCCTTGCTTCCATGGCTGCCTGGCTTTCCTCCACAGGCATTTCCCACCACAGTCTCCTCCCTCACATCCTCAATCCACCTCTCCCAGTCAACAGCAGCCCTCGCCCTGGGGTTGCTGCACAATCCCTAAACTCCAGCTCCCAGCTGCTGTGCCTTGCAGGTCCAACCAACGCCGTGACAGTTCTGAGGCCAACCTTAAAAAAGGCCCAAAGTGGAAAGTGGCCCAATTTCTAGAAATCTCCACCCCTTCCACAGAAGAGTTGAAATAATCCTCCCACTCATTAGCCTATGAAATTATGCAGCCCATTTAAAACAAACAAACAAACAAACAGAAAATAAGCTGAATAGTGACATTGCTCTTTCTGGTTCAAAAACCATCCCTTAATTTCTTGTTTATTACATCATTTATTCTAACTGAACTTCAGCTTCCCTAGTTATAGATTGAAGGAGTTAGACCAGATGACTTCTGGGGTCCCATATTACTTTCCCTTTTAGGAATCATTTAAGAGTTTTGTTTCTTTTTAAAAAATAGTTGATAAAGTTTTTTGTTTTTAGGTATTTGCACTTGGGGAATCAAAAATACATGTAACTAACAAAGGGGTGAGCATACTAAACCACCACAAAACACATTTCAAAATGATAAAAACCAGACTCTGTGATATGTTTCAGAGGGTCCTGCTGGCCTAACTTTCATCCTTGAATTCAATTCAATTACTATAATAAAAACATGAGAATCTGCAAAGTTCCCAAATCCTAAATGTTGTCATAAACTTAGTTGGAAAAAGTTTACCTTCTTTTTTTCCCTTCCTATAGTAAAGTGCAGCCAGGCTCCCATTAGACTTTCTGGACTATCAAGTGAAAGAAACAAAAGACAAAATCTTCTTTAAAGAAAAGTCCTATAATAAAACAGCTGCTAATCCAAAAGCTCTAGTGTGAGCTAGTATTAACCAAAAAGTTCTTTTGCTTATATTCACAGATGTATTTCAGATCAGATCAGATCAGTCGCTCAGTCGTGTCCGACTCTTTGCGACCCCACGAATCGCAGCACACCAGGCCTCCCTGTCCATCACCAACTCCTGGAGTTCACTCAGACTCATGTCCATCGAGTCAGTGATGCCATCCAGCCATCTCATCCTCTGTCGTCCCCTTCTCCTCTTGCCCTCAATCCCTCCCAGCATCAGAGTCTTTTCCAATGAGTCAACTCTTCGCATGAGGTGGCCAAAGTACTGGAGTTTCAGCTTTAGCATCATTCCTTCCAAAGCAATCCCAGGGCTGATCTCCTTCAGAATGGACTGGTTGGATCTCCTTGCAGTCCAAGGGACTCTCAAGAGTCTTTTCCAATACCACAGTTCAAAAGCATCAATTCTTCAACGCTCAGCCTTCTTCACAGTCCAACTCTCACATCCATACATGAACACAGGAAAAACCATAGCCTTGACTAGACAAACCTTTGTTGGCAAAGTAATGTCTCTGCTTTTGAATATGCTGTCTAGGTTGGTCATAACTTTCCTTCCAAGGAGTAAGCGTCTTTTAATTTCATGGTTGCAGTCACCATCTGTAGTGATTTTGGAGCCCAGAAAAATAAAGTCTGATACTGTTTCCACTGTTTCCCCATCTATTTCCATAAAGTGATGGGACCGGATGCCATGATCTTCGTTTTCTGAATGTTGAGCTTTAAGCCAACTTTTTCACTCTCCACTTTCACTTTCATCAAGAGGCTTTTTAGTTCCTCTTCACTTTTTGCCATAAGGGTGGTGTAATCATATACATGCAAACAAATTTGCAAAAATAGTAAGTTCATGTGGAAAACATTTAAAAAAACAAGTCTTGGTTTGAGTGTCCTAAGCCTTTTCTACTGAGAAAGAGAAGGATAAATATATTGATTAATTTGATAACTTAAAGTATTTATATTAAAATATCTAGGGTAACCATAAAAGAGTATTTTCTGAAAAGTTTAAAATAGCAGAGGAGAAAAAGGTAAGAAATCAAAGAAAGTGAAATAAAGGAAAAGAGAACAACATATGATGGCAAAAATGCAAATATATCAATAATTTCAGTTTATACAACTAGACTAAAAAGCTAAAAGCCAAGATTATCAGACTGGATTGGAAAAAAAAATCCAACTATATGCTATTTGAAAGAAACATCTAAACCAGAAGGACACAGAAAAGTTGAAAGGGAAAAGATATAAAAACATAAATATACCAGGCAAAGGTTAGCCAAAACAAAATTGATGTGGCTTTAGTCATACAAGGAGAAAAACATACTTTAAGGCATTTCTCAAGATAAGGACAGTTACAAGAAGATACAACAATTCTAAAAATTGTATGCAGCTAAGAAAAGAAAAGAAGCGAAAAGCAAAGGAGAAAAGCAAAGATAAGCATCTGAATGCAGAGTTCCAAAGAATAGCAAGGAGAGATAAGAAAGCCTTCCTCAGTGATCAATGCAAAGAAATACAGGAAAACAATAGAATGGGAAAGACTAGAGATCTCTTCAAGAAAATTAGATACCAAAGGAACATTTCATGCAAAGATGAGCTCGATAAAGGACAGAAATGGTATGGATCTAACAGAAGCAGAAGATATTAAGAAGAGGTGGCAAGAATAAACAGAAGAACTGTACAAAAAAGATCGTCACGACCCAGATAATCATGATGGTGTGATCACTCATCTAGAGCCAGACATCCTGGAATGTGAAGTCAAGTGGGCCTTAGAAAGCATCACTACGAACAAAGCTAGTGGAGGTGATGGCATTCCAGTTGAGCTATTTCAAATCCTGAGAGATGATGCTGTGAAAGTGCTGCACTCAATATGCCAGCAAATGTGGAAAACTCAGCAGTGGCCACAGGACTGGAAAAGGTCAGTTTTCATTCCAATCCTAAAGAAGGGCAATGCCAAAGAATGCTCAAACTACCGCACAATTGCACTCATCTCACACACTAGTAAAGTAATGCTCAAAATTCTCCAAGCCAGGCTTCAGCAATATGTGAACCGTGAACTTCCTGATGTTGAAGCTGGTTTTAGAAAAGGCAGAGGAACCAGAGATCAAATTGTCAACACCTGCTGGATCATGGAAAAAGCAAGAGCATTCCAGAAAAGCATCTATTTCTGCTTTATTGACTATGCCAAAGCCTTTGACTGTGTGGATCACAATAAACTGTGGAAAATTCTGAAAGGGATGGGAATACCAGACCACCTGACCTGCCTCTTGAGAAATCTGTATGCAAGTCAGGAAGCAACAGTTAGAATTGGACATGGAACAACAGACTGGTTCCAAATAGGAAAAGGAGTACGGCAAGGCTGCATATTGTCACCCTGCTTATTTAACTTATATGCAGAGTACATCATGAGAAATGTTGGGCTGGAAGAAGCACAAGCTGGAATCAAGATTGCTGGGAGAAATATCAATAACCTCAGATATGCAGATGACACCACCCTTATGGCAGAAAGTGAAGAGGAACTAAAGAGCCTCTTGATTAAAGTGAAAGAGCAGAGTGAAAAAGTTAGCTTAAAGCTCAACATTCAGAAAACAAAGATCATGGCATCTGGTCCCATCACTTCATGGGAAATAGGTGGGGAAACAGTGGAAACAGTGTCAGACTTTAATTGTTTGGGCTCCAAAATCACTGCAGATGGTGATTGAAGCCATTGAAGCCATGAAATTAAAAGACACTTACTCCTTGGAAGGAAAGTTATGACCAACCTTGACAGCATATTCAAAAGCAGAGACATTACTTTGCCAACAAAGGTCCATCTAGTCAAGGCTATGGTTTTTCCAGTGGTCATGTATGGATGTGAGAGTTGGACTGTGAAGAAAGCTGAGCTCCGAAGAATTGATGCTTTTGAACTGTGGTGTTGGAAAAGACTCTTGAGAATCCCTTGGACTGCAAGGAGATCCAACCAGTCCATCCTAAAGGAGATCAGTCCTGGGTGTTCATTGGAAGGTCTAATGCTAAAGCTGAAACTCCAATACTTTGGCCACCTCATGCGAAGAATTGACTCATTGGAAAAGACCCTGATGCTGGGAGGGATTGGGGGCAGGAGGAGAAGGGGACGACAGAGGATGAGATGGCTGGATGGCATCACTGACTCGATGGACATGAGTTTGAGTGAACTCCGGGAGTTGGTGATGGACAGGGAGGCCTGGCATTCATGAGGTCGCAAACAGTCGGACATGACCGAACGGTTGAACTGAACTGAATAACATCTTTCAAAATATGTAACTAAATTTGGCAGAGCATAAATGGAAATTGACAAGTTCACCATCATAGTGAGAGATTTTAACATACTTCTCTCAGAAACTGGCAGGTGTAAAGGGGGAAAAAGATACAGATTTGAATGAAACAGTTAACTAATTTATCTGATGGACATAGAACAGAACCAAAATTCACTTTTAATTTCAGTAGGGAACCTCTTCAAAACTTGACTACTTACTACACCATGAAACAAATTCCATTAAATATCAAAGAACTAGTATCACACAGACATCCTTCTTCAGTAACAATGAATAATTAGAAGTTAATAATACAAAGTACACAATAGTTTTAAAAAATATGAGAGAAAAAAAACCCAGATGTTGGAAATTGAGAAATGTACTTTTAAATAATTCATGATCAAAAGAAAACTGTAATGAAAAATAGAAAATATTAAAAACTGAATAGAAACACTGAATTTTAAAACGTGTGAAATGCAATATATAACCTTATGTTTACATTCTAAAGAAAAAAGTTAAAAATATTTTATGAATGATATGAATTAGAAAGTTAGTAAAATAACAACAGAATACACTTCAAAAAAGGAGGAAATAAGCCTAAAAGCAGAAATTGAGTAAAATAGAATCATAAATAAAATTAATGAAGAATTGGTTCTCTTAAAATGACTAATACAATTGATAAAACTGACAAGATTAAGCAAGAAAATAAGTTTTAAAATATTGACAAGAAAACAATTTAGGCATGAAAGGGTCCTTACAACAGATGTTACAGACTCATAAAAGGCAGTAAGAAACCACATATGCCAGTATGGACCACTTATACCAATAGATTTGAGAACTTAGATGAAGTGGGAAAATTCCTGGCTAGGGGAGAGGACTTATCACTCAGACTCAAATAGAATACCTAAATAGTCTTATAACCATTAGTGAAATTCAATCCTAATTTTAAAACTGTCTTTAAAGAAAACCCGAAGCCCAGACATTTTACTTAGAAGGTCTACAAAACATCTGAGGGGCAAATACTGCCCATCTAATATATACTATTCTAGAATATAAGTAGAGCAGTAACACTCAGTAATTCTTTTTATGAGATTAATGCAATTTCAACATCAAAATTTTCACAGACAAGAGGATTTAGGAAAATCACTAGTCTGATTTTATATATGAATGTAAGTGCAAAAACCTTAAAATAAAATATTGTCCAAAAAAACTCTGGATAAAAATAGGTCATGATAAGTTGGGTTTATCCCAGAAATGTTTTGATTGATTTAACACCAGAAAAATCAATGATCAGAACTTCCCTGGAGGCCCAGTGGCTAAAACCCCATGCTCCCATTGGAGGGGGCCCCAGATTCAGTCCCTGGTCAGGGAACTAGAACCCACATGCCGCAACTAAGACCTGGGGCAGCCAAGTAAATAAATAAATCTTTAGAAAAGAATGGATCAGACAATAAATGTTTCTGAAACATGGGGAAATAAATGTCATTTTAAAAAAAGAAAAAGTCGCTAATCATATTTCACTGCATTAATAGATTTGTAATACCCAACTAGGGAATCTGAGGGACAATTACTCAGACTTGGCAATGCCACAAGCCTCCACTGGTATCAAATCCTCAGAAAGGTTTAGCTCAGGCACCAAAGCTTAACGAGACACCGTTACACTTTCTTCTACGGGAGCCTTTGCAGCCACCTGGCAGCAGTTCACATCAGCTATCCATGAGCTGTTCTCTTTGCCTCCTTAAATGATGTCTCAGATGCGAGGAGACGAGATTCATGCCCGGTGGATGCAGACACTCCGTTGAAGGTCCTATCTCCACAGAAGCCAGTATTTCTTGGAACAACTCCATAGGCCAAGCTCCCAGACTCCTCATAGATGACACACCTGGTTACAAGAGTTACACTCAGGAAAGCCCAAAGCTCTGGCTCCCCTTCAGGTATTTATAGTTTATTTATATTGGATTGGATTCCTCTCAATCCAATGCAATTTACCAATCAGGGAGCAACATAGTTGACACATTGTATTATCAGATTACCAGGTAAACTAAGCTAGAGCTAAGCAAAGACCATCTCTTAATGGGGAAAGGTCCTGTTAAGCCCTATTCACAATAGATTAAAGTGGGAAGAAGCACTTGATATAATTCAACATTTACTCATGACAAAAATAAATTCTGAGCAAGCTATAAACAGAGAGGAATTTCCTCAAGTTGAGAAGAAAACCTGCAGCAAATCTTATATTTATAGGTGAAATATTGAAAATATTTCATGTAAGAGCAGTGATAAAGCAAGAATGCTTGAAATCACCATTTCTATTAAAAATTGTACTGAAGAGTCTGGTCAGTGTAGTAAGGCAAGAAAAAGAAATGATATTAGAAAGGAAGAAACAAGACTATTATAATGCAAAGATGATGTGATTAGCCAAATAGAAAACCTGAAGCAATGATTAGAATTGTTTTACAAGTTTGTCCCTTAGCCCTAACCCAAAACAAACTATAAATATTTTATCTTTTATAATTAAGCACTTCGAATTAAGTACCTGAGGGATATTATTCACACACTAACAGTCTCTTTTTAATGCAGAACCTGTGGTGGTGTACATGGATGTGGAGAATTAGAGATTCAGATGAAGAAGCTCTAGGACATTCAGGGAAGTTTTTTGAGGGGTTTTAAAGTTATTTAAAAGTCTGACTTTGTTTTTGCAATTTGCTTCTTCCTCTTAAAAACATCAACAATTAGGTTTTTTTTTAATTAGAAGGCTAAATTTTAAATGGTATCGATTTTATTTGCAAAACAGAAACACAGATGTAGAGAACAAACATATGGACACCAAGGAGGGAAAATGGGGGTGGAATGAATCAGGAAACTGGGATTGACATATATACACTATTGATACTATGTATAAAATAGACAACTAATGAGAACCCACTGTACTGAACAGGGAGCTCTACTCAGTGCTCTGTGGTGACCTGAATGGGAAGGGAATTCTAAAAAAGGGACTGCATTTTTATGTATAGCTGATTTGCTTTGCTGTACAGTAGAAACTAACACACCATTATAAAGCAACTACACACCAATAAAAATTAAACCAAAGGAAAAAATTAAAAGGCTAAAATTTAATTAGATGTAAATTTGAAACAGTAGTTTTTGCTTAAAGGATGTCCCTGTGGCATTCTAATACCAAGATTAGGTTAAATTTAAACAGTGAGTTTTAAAGTATAGAGATAGTAATATATTAAGAAAAATTACAAGCTTCATGTATGACTTTATACAGCTGATAAATTTACCTCATGAGCAAGAAACTGATATTAATACTAACATAATACAATGAAGAGCCTCCTGGATGAGACAAAGACTTGGATTCTTCTTCATACTGTAGCACTGGAGATGTAGCTTCCTCATCTCTGAAATGACAAAGTTTAATTGGATTCTTTCTGAGATTCTGTACAGGTCCAAATCCTTGAATAACCAAATTGATCAGGATATAAAGTGGCACAGAAATAAAACTAACCATTTTCTCCCTTCTAAACACATGGCCCCTCCATGGTCTGGCTTGTTTATTTTCTAAGATTGACTTGTGCTTTTTTATTTATACTTACTACCACACTGTTCATCCTTTCCTTCTTCCTCTTGCTCATCTTCCTCTCTGCTTTTGACCTTGGTCATAAACTTAAAAGTCTTTCACAAACTAGTCATTTAGAAAAGTAGGGACTGGACATCTGAAGTTCTATTCTCTGACCAAGATGAAACTGCAGTGAGAAGTTCATTACCCGCCCACCCACCCAAAAAAAAAGGCAAAGTTTGGGGATATATCTTTCCCAACATAAATAAATTGAATTCAAGATCTCAAGTCAGTCATTATACAACCTGGACAAATTACGTAAAATGTCAGTTTTCTATGAACTGAAAAGTTTGAAGTAGATGATCGAAGTTATTGTCCAATCCAATTTGACGGAATAGGACAGCTAGAGCCTGCAATTGTTAGAAGCCTGTCTAACTGACTGGATATCCATCATTTCCAGGATATTTACACAAATAGATAATGGGTACATTTTCATTCAGTGAATCTTAACATCAGCACCAGCAGCTGAGAAGATGGAGACAAAGAGAACTGCCCCCTCTTCTGCTTAGCTTAGTTTTATACCTTAAAAAAGAAAAACCCCTCTGCTTTAAAATAATCTGTAAATATGGTAATTGCTATTTCCACTGAAATATAAAATGGGGGAAATGAGTTTTAAAATGTGGAGCTGAATTATCTCCCAGAATTAATTTCTGAATGAGTTAATGAGGTGGCTAGTACACTTTCTGTCTCAAAACGCTTTTCAAATGGCACTGGATAGTTTTATCTTCCAATAAGAATAATTTTGTCTATAACTGAAAGGATTGATCAAATAGTCTTTCTAATGGAAAAAGAGAGACAGAGAGAAAGGTCTGGATTGCTGGTAGCAGGATGAAGAAACCTGTCATTATCTGGCTGAAAAAGTTCGTTATTGAAACATATATTTACCTTCTACCCAAATATGCTGCCTTGCTTCTTGCACTATAGTAATTTAATTTATATCAGAAATCATGCTTCTTAAAGACGACTTTAAAAAATAAGCATGCAGCTAATATAAAAATTTTCCTACTCTTGAGCTGCATATCTGAAGTATGTATTTCAAACTGAAGGCAGGATGAGCAGGAAAAAAAAAGTGTGAAACGATCAAATGAAGAACACTGTCATTGGCACTTCCTCTGAGTATATCTTTAAGAAACACAACGTATTTATCAAGATAGCAGCCAGAAAGCTAATGAATTTACTTACAAATGAGACATTCAGAGCAACATGGGTAAACATACGGCTGATTCATGTTGATGTTTCCTAGAAGCCAACATAATGCTATAAAGCAATTATCCTTCAATTAAAAATTTTAAAAAAAATTCAGAGCAGCCATTACCTCAGGTACTATTAATATTTTCTTAGTGTAATTTCGAATAACTTCACTCCCCAGAGCCTATAACCTCAGCCTGTTTGTTATTTTATAACTGTAGTTTCTGAAGAAAACAAAATTTTCAATAACAATGCAATTCTAATTAAAATCATCCCAAGCTTTTTGGGTAGAAATTCATGGGTAGATTTCAAAATTTATATGAAATAGCAAAAAATCTAGAATCGCTAACATAAATTTCAAAAATACAAAATCCTTCACCTTGGCATTTACTACTGTACTTTACCTGTGTTGGGTTAGTGATGAGTTACCCGTTTTGAATATTCAAGCACTGTTTTCAGGACTTCCCTGTTAGTCCAGGGGTAGGATTCTGTGCTTTCACTGCAAGGGACGCAGGTTCAATCTCCGGCAGGGATACTATTAAGATCACCTGTGCCACGTGGTGTGGCCAAAAAAATTCCATTGCTCCCTTTGGGAGTGGTAATAAATCACAAAATCCTGTTTCTTTGGGGCGCTGCACCACACAGCATGCAGGACCTTAGTTCCTCAACTAGGGATGGGACTCAAGCCCCAGGTAGTGGAAGTGCAGAGCCTTAACCAATGTACTGCCAGAAGTCCCTCTACTATTACTTTCTTGGCTCTTTATCTTGGTATGTTGTAATATTATGTATCTTAGTCAGGTTTCAGATCAGATCAGTCACTCAGTCGTGTCCGGCTCTTTGCGACCCCATGAATCGCAGCATGCCAGGCCTCCCTGTCCATCACCAACTCCCGTTCACTGAGACTCACGTCCATCGAGTCAGTGATGCCATCCAGCCATCTCATCCTCTGTCGTCCCCTTCTCCTCCTGCCCCCAATCCTTCCCAGCATCAGAGTCTTTTCCAATGAGTCAACTCTTCACATGAGGTGGCCAAAGTACTGGAGTTTCAGCTTTAGCATCATTCCTTCCAAAGAAATCCCAGGGCTGATCTCCTTCAGAAGGGACTGGTTGGATCTCCTTGCAGTCCAAGGGACTCTCAAGAGTCTTCTCCAACACCACAGTTCAAAAGCATCAATTCTTCAGCACTCAGCCTTCTTCACAGTCCAACTCTCACATCCATACATGACAACTGGAAAAACCATAGTCTTGACTAGATGAACCTTTGTTGGCAAAGTAATGTCTCTGCTTTTGAATATGCTATCTAGGTTGGTCATAACTTTCCTTCCAAGGAGTAAGCGTCTTTTAATTTCATGGTTGCAGTCACCATCTGTAGTGATTTTGGAGCCCAGAAAAATAAAGTCTGACACTGTTTCCACTGTTTCCCCACCTATTTCCCATGAAGTGATGGGACCAGATGCCATGATCTTCGTTTTCTGAATGTTGAGCTTTAAGCCAACTTTTTCACTCTCCACTTTTACTTTCATCAAGAGGCTTCTTAGTTCCTCTTCACTTTCTGCCATAAGGCTGGTGTCATCTGCCTATCTGAGGTTATTGATATTTCTCCTGGCAATCTTGATTCCAGCTTGTGTTTCTTCCAGTCCAGCGTTTCTCATGATATACTCTGCATAGAAGTTAAATAAACAGGGTGACAATATACAGCCTTGATGTACTCCGTTTCCTATTTGGAACCAGTCTGTTGTTCCATGTCCAGTTCTAACTGTTGCTTCCTGAGCTGCATACAAACTTCTCAAGAGGCAGGTCAGGTGGTCTGGTATTCCCATCTATGAAGAATTTTCCACAGTTTATTGTGATCACACAGTCAAAGGCTTTGGCATAGTCAATAAAGCAGAAATAGATGCTTTTCTGGAACTCTCTTGCTTTTTCCATGATCCAGCAGATGTTGACAATTTGATCTCTGGTTCCTCTGCCTTTTCTAAAACCAGCTTCAACATCAGGAAGTTCACGGTTCACATATTGCTGAAGCCTGGCTTGGAGAATTTTAAGCATTACTTTACTAGTGTGTGAGATGAGTACAATTGTGTGGTAGTTTGAGCATTCTTTGGCATTGCCTTTCTTTGGGATTGGAATGAAAACTGACCTTTTCCAGTCCTGTGGCCACTGCTGAGTTTTCCAAATTTGCTGGCATATTGAGTGCAGCACTTTCACAGCATCATCTCTCAGGATTTGAAATAGCTCCACCGGAATTCCATCACCTCCACTAGCTTTGTTCGTAGTGATGCTTTCTAAGGCCCACTTGACTTCACATTCCAGGATGTCTGGCTCTAGGTGAGTGATCACACCATCGTGATTATCTGGGTCATGACGATCTTTTTTGTACAGTTCTTCTGTGTATTCTTGCCATCTCTTCTTAATATCTTCTGCTTCTGTTAGGTCCATACCATTTCTGTCCTTTATCGAGCCCATCTTTGCACGAAATGTTCCTTTGGTATCTCTGATTTTCTTGAAGAGATCCCTAGTCTTTCCCATTCTGTTGTTTTCCTCTATTTCTTTGCATTGATCGCTAAAGAAGGCTTTCTTATCTCTTCTTGCTATTCTTTGGAACTCTGCATTCAGACGTTTATATCTTTCCTTTTCTCCTTTGCTTTTCGCTTCTCTTCTTTTCACAGCTATATATAAGGCCTCCCCAGACAGCCATTTTGCTTTTTTGCATTTCTTTTCCATGGGAATGGTCTTGATCCCTGTCTCCTGTACAATGTCACAAACCTCATTCCATAGTTCATCAGGCACTCTATCTATCAGATCTAGGCCCTTAAATCTATTTCTCATTTCCACTGTATAATCATAAGGGATTTGATTTAGGTCATACCTAAATGGTCTATTGGTTTTCCCTACTTTCTTCAATTTAAGTCTGAATTTGGCCATAAGGAGTTCATGGTCTGAGCCACAGTCAGCTCCTGGTCTTGTTTTTGCTGACTGTATAGAGCTTCTCCATCTTTGGCTGCAAAGAATATAATCAATCTGATTTTGGTGTTGACCATCTGGTGATTGACAGGTTTACTAAAGTGTAATTCTCGCTTTTAAAATGTATACTTTGATGAGTTTTGCAATCAATCTTCTCCTCCCACCAGATCCTGGTAACCCATAATATAGTTTTGTCTTTTCTAAGATGTCATACTCATGGAATCTCAGCCTGTAGCCTTTTGTGACAAGCTTCCTTAGGTGGCATAGTACTTCTAAGAATCATCTATGTTACTGCATATATCAACAGTTTGTTTCTGTGTCAACTTGAGCAGGCTGAATTATGTTTCCCAGAATTCTCTCCATTGTATGCCAACAAGTAGGGTGGGCCCCAAGACACATTTCAGTGTGAAATTTGGAGGGCAGAAGTGGAGCAGCAGGCATTTGGGATTTTTTTCCAGGCCCTTTCATAGTTGACACATGTTGAAACTTATCTCCTGGATCAACTGGTTGGTGAGGGGCAGCAGCCAGGACTATAACTGTTTCACTTTTCCTTGGACTGTCCTTCAGTTTCTCTGATTCCTGGGCCAAGTGTGTTCATCAATGTGCCAAAGGGTAACTTCTCCCACAGGATACCCACATCATCAAGGCTGGAGACAGTGACAAGTGACATGGGTCTCAGTCCATCCTCATGGGTTCTAGCTTGTCTGTGTTTCCTCCACTTTGACATCTGTCTTCCTCTCCCAACAGCCTACCCTATGAACTTCAAGCTCCAGAATTAGATATAAAAACAGAGATGGAGACTACTTATCCAATCCAATAATTGTGTGATGTCAAATCCCTGTGAACAAATCACTCACACATACAGGTGTGCCTGCAAATATCTTAGTAGTTCTGCTTCTCTGGCTGAACTCTGGCTCATACAATGCCTTTTTATTGCTGAGAAGATATCCACTGTATGGATGTATGATTTACTTATCCATTCACCAGCTTAAGGGCATTCAGTTGTTTTCAACTTGGGATCTTGAATAAAGTTGCAATAAATACTCATATACAGGGTGTTTGTATAGACATATCATTTCAAAATATTGTATTTACAAACATAAGAAGGAATAGCTACAAGAGTTAAACGTAATTGCCACCACAGGGAGGAAGGGATATATAAGGGTCTGATATTACACTTTGAATTTTAGAACTTTGTTGCCATAATTAAAAAAAAAAATCAGGGACCCATGCACTTTAAAAGAGAGAATTTTATGATATGTGAATTATATCTCAAAGTATATAATAATATAATGAACAGACTCTGCCAATTTATAATCTAATGTCAAGTTTTATTTACCTTTTTTCTTACAATATGCTGTCATTCAAAATATACCTCATAAGTAACTCATGCATACAGTAGGCACTCTATAAATATTTTGATTTAATAATTAGATATTTTTTAGAATGACTAAAAACCCTGATGTAAAATCCCAATTGGGAAGTGCATAATCCCATCATAGACAAAATATATAACTTTACAATAAACATTTTTATAAGAATTTGCCCAAAAGAGGGAACACTTACAATTTAGAAATTAAAAAATAAAAAGTAAAAAGCAGACGAAACACAATACTATTTCAACATGATCCCTGGATTGGTGGTACTTACAGACCAAGGGCTACCCGCACCCTGTGGCCTTAAGACCATCAGACATTCAGTTAAGAAGATAATTGTATATATATAATAACGTCTTAACTGGAAATGCTGCAAGAATATATAAGCAGTACCCTATGAAAAATGTTATCTATATCCCTTATATGAACACAGGAAAAAATTTAAATATATATTTTATTCTATTTAAAAAGTCAATGCTTTTTATTCTAAGCGTCAAGAATGAGCAACAAGTAAGCATGAAGTCACTTTTATAGCAGCTCTGCTAAATCCTGGAGAATTCTTTGGGAGACAAGATCAAGAACCTTAGTTCAAAAATATGACAAATCCTTACATTAAAAGGTCTTTCAATGTTTACAAAAACAAAACAGGCTGTGACCAAACATGCTAAAGAATTATCTTCTAAGTCCTTATTTTGAGTTAGCTTTATAACTAGGAACATTCACTCCAACTTGAAAAAAAATTACATCACTACTGTGATAATAAAAAAAATAAAAGCCAATAAATACCTAATTTCACAGAAGCAGTTGTGCAAACTTATAAACATAATCAAATACTCCATAGCTATAAAATGAAAGTCTACTAACTATATTTTTCAAAAGCTATATAATTCTATAAAAATTTAAATATGTGGACTGACTATCAATAAATGAAAATGTATATATAAAATACTATTAAGTGAAAAAAAGAAAGATATAAAGTGATTACAACCATGTAAAAGTAAATATATTACAATAACAAATTCATTGAAGTGAATTTAATGTATAGACCCATAAATAGATTCAAATATTCATTAGAGCTTTATCTTTGCTGCTTAAGATTATAACAAAAGAATAAAACAGAATACTGTTTTAGGCAAACCTATATTTTGAAACAACAATACTGAACTATATGTAAACTCCTAAAACAAAGATTTTTAAAAACGTGACTTCTGTATCTCAAGTGTGTCACATGAAAGATCAGTCCACCTTTGCTGATCTTCATTTTTACAAAACCTTCTGGCAATAGTTAAGACAGTTCTAACTGCACTTCTTAAGCAGAAAGGAAAAAATTAAGCACTATTTAAACAAGAAAACTAAATAGCATGCTAACAAAATCTATCTACTCAATCTGTTTTACTCCTGCAAAAAGCCACTGACAGGTTTAAAAAAAACTAATCCTATATACATACTTTACATAACATATATTTATGCTATAAATATTTCAAAGAATGGCTTTTACATAATTCTTTATTTCAATATATATCTTATTAATTTAATTGTAAGTTATGCAAATGCAGTCTTTTAGATTTATAATATTGAAAATTATTCTCTACACAATTTAGAAAATGGCTGATTTCTTGGATAAAACATAGCATATTTTGAAGTCCGAAAGCCAAGTAAATCCCTTATTTCATTTCGGAACTTTGACAGATCTTGGCGCAGTTCGTTTAGATTTTCCACAGTGGCCTGATCTGTGCTTTGCATCTTCTGTCTCATGGAAGTCAAGTAGCGATGCACCAGACAGCACATCACTTTCTGGTAGTTTTCATCTCTCTTTTGCTTCAAGTTTCTCCATTCCTTCAAAACAAAGTGATACGATACTAATAACGTACGTAAGAAAATACTTAAATGAGGTGAATTTTTAAAAAAGTTTACAGATACAAATATATATTTGTAATGCTTTATTAGATGATATTTTTTAATATTCAACATGTTTCAAATAAATATGCCCTGCATATTTGTTTTACTCACTTACCTGTATGCTTATCTTAGTTTAAAATCCTTATAGTAGGGATTAGCAAACTTACGACCCACAGGCCAAATATGGCCCACTTCTTATATCTGACGGCCTATGAGCAAAGAGTGGCTTTTATGGATGAACATGTGTAACTAACTTGATGATGGGGAAAACTAACTTTGAACCCCGATTAAACAAAATGGGTTATTCCAATATAGAATTCCACTCTTTTCATTAATGGACCTATATTATATATAAAGAAGTATTACTCAATTATTGTTTTATTTTTAATTTCATCAATAAAAGTTTTATGGAAATTTGTTTTCTCTCTTGTTATATTACTACCCACATAAAATCTGTAATTTTGTCATGGCCCACAAAATCTAAAATATTAATTACCTGGTCTTTTACAGAAAAGGTTTGCCAACTTCTGGTTTATAGCAACATGGATTGAATTATTCATATATTAAACAACTTTCAAAAAGAATGAAAAAAATATGAGTTCACTCTGGGAGTCACTCTTTATTTATGCTGACAGGCTAGATATCTTGAATATTTTCCTTGTTCTAAAACTGTGAGATGAGAATTCATGAAAAAAAAATCACACCTCTCTTGCATTTTCAGTAAATATTTATTGAAGCCGTACTTTATGATAGGTTCTATGCCATGCATTAGGGATACAGGATTAGCCCGTTTTCTTAAGCGGTTTTGCTAATTCCTTTATGACTACAACAAATTAGTATAAAACAGCATAAATCTTAGCCCTTAGGACTCTGTATATTTATGCTTTAGGAAACATCTGAAATTACGAATTATTAAAATTATCATGTTGCAGTTCAAACATCTAACTTCTTACCTTCAAGCTGTTCTGCCGTTTAACCTTGCCTTTTGATGTATGAGAGCAAATCCACTTACTCAGGCTACTAATCATATAGCAGATAGTCTTTGGCGAAGGAATGATGTTGAAAGGTGGGGGTAATGTACATTTGTCATCAAAGTAGCTAAGCCACAATTTTGCTCGTGCAAACTTCCATTCTTTGTCTTCATGATTCTATAAGAGGCAAATGAAAAACTAACACAGGATATGATTAGGCATGCATACACACGTACATACATGGTGGGACTGGTATGCACTGCTTAAAACTGTTCAAATGTTTCCACACCTTGGAGGTAAAAATTTTGTTCCAGACTTGCAATTAATATACATTATTTACATTTTAAAACGATTTACACTTAATTTTTAAAAGATACTAATTCTTAATTCTTTTAAATCTTTGGTTGTCTTACCTACTATATACATTTGGTATGACCTGAAGAGAATATAAACATTTTATAAGAATGAATACTTACTGCTATCAACTGAAAACTTTTATGAAGCATTGCCACCAGCAGCTTGGTAAGTACTATCACAACCACAACGTTGTATGTCCCAACAATAACAGCTCCGACGAAGGACTGTAATTCTTCTCCGTAGCTAAATCTTGTGACAAAGATTGCCACATGTGCTAAGGAGAAAATATACCAGAACAAAGCAAAGCAAGTGCCGATGAACCTGTCAAGACAATGATATTTCTATTTGAAAGGCATTCTAAGACGCTATTTAGCAAAGATAAAGAATTTATTAATACAACATTACATAAAGAATAGATATTTTGTAAAATAACTAAGGATGGACCCAGCATCACAGATACTATAAACAAGGAAACAAACTCAAAAGGAAGACAAACCATTTCTGTTTAATCTCTTACTACTGTTCTTTCACAACACAGCAGCCTATGATCCTATTAATACTTAACAGGACCGTGCCACTTCTTTATTCAAAAACTTCAAATGGCTCTCAAGCTCCAATGCCCAAAGTCCATACAAGAGCCAACAAGGTCCTACGTGAGCCTATTATCTTTCCTTTTTCCCCTTCCTTTTTTTCTTTGAAGTATAGTTGATTAACCCCACCTTCTTCTCCCCTTTGGTAACCATAGGTTTGTTTTCTATGTCTGTGAATCTCTATCCTGTTCAGCATATGCATTCATTTGTATCATGTTTTAGATGCCACAATACATTATATAGTATTTGTCTCTGACTTATTTCACTAAACATAGTATTACCCAGGTCCATGCATTGTTGCAAATGGCAGAATTTCATTTTTATGGTTGAGTAACACTCCAGTGTGTGTGTGTGTGTGTGTGTACACACCCCATTTTCTTAATCCATTCATCTATTGATGGTCCTTTACCATAGGGCTCATATACATTGGCCTATATCTACTTGTTTTAAACTGACAGTCATTTAAGTTCAAACACATTCTAAAAGATCTACACTTTTTGTACCCACTCACCCACAGTTTTTGATGTCATATTTTACATCTTCATGATTATCTCTCAACTGTTTACTGTATTTATAGTTGCTTTTATATTTTTTCTTTTAATCTATCACTTTTTAAAGTGATCTTCAATCCTTACTCTATACCTGCCTTTCCTAGTGGGATTTTCCCTTTCCTATAGATTCTTATTTCTTTTCCATTTAGAGAAGACCCTTCAACATTTCTTTTAGGGTAGGTTCCATATTGATGAATTCTTTTAGTTTTTGATGCTTTGTTATCTCTCTTACTATTCTAAATGATGATCTTGCTGAGTAGAGTATCCTAAGTTATAGGTTTTTCCCTCTCAGCACTGAATAAATCATGACTCTCCCTATCATCTGCAAAGTTTCTGCAGAGAAATCAGCTGATAACCTTATGCAGTTCCCTTGTATATGCCTCTTTTTCTCTTGATGCCTTTGGAATTCTAACTTTTGCTACGTTACTTATGATATGTCTTGATGTGGGTCTGTTTGGTTTCCTCTTTCTTGGGACCCTCTGTGCTTCCTGTACCTGGATATCAGTTTCCTTCTTCAGGTTTGGGAAAGTTTCTGGCGTAGTGTCTTCAAATACATTTTCAATCCCTTTCTCGCTGTCTCCTTCTAGAACTATTATGTGAATGCTTATTTGCTTAATGTTATCCTAGAAATCTAGTGGACTGCTTTTACTTTTTTTCCCTTCGTCTTCCTTTCTGCTGTTCTGATTGGGTAATTTCCATTATTCCATCTTCTAAACCACTTATGAGTTCTTGTGTGTCACATAGTCTGCTATTTAGTGTTTTTTTATTTCAGATATTGAATTGCCTATCTTTGTTTTAATATTTATAATTGATTGATAATGTTTTACAATATTGGTTTGATTTCTGTCATACATAAACATGAATTAACCATAGGTGTACATACTGAATTGCTTATTTTTGAGTCTTTTTTTATATTTTCTAGTTCCTTGCTAAAATGATCTTTGTTTAGATATGTTCTCTTGATGTAAACTAATTTAGTTAGGATTTTTATTACCAATGATTTGAATTCTTTATCTGGTTAATTATTTCTGTTTCATTATCTTTTCAAGGTTTTTCTCTTTCTCAAGTAAGAGTAGTTCCTCTGCCTTTTCATTTTACTTAACTTTCTCTGCCTCTATGAATTTAGATGGAACAGTTGCCTACTGTGGTCTTGAAGAGGTGTTCTTATGGGTGTCCCCATAGGATTTGGTGGGATGGCTGGATTTGATGCAAGACACCAGTCTCTCCTCAGGATGTGCTGGCAGCTCTCACCTTGGTGGGGGGAATGGCTGGAGATGGAAGGTCTAGAGCCCATGCAGGGTGTGAGAAGGGACATCTCTCTGCTCAGTGGCCATCACCGCCCTGTGGTCAGGGGTGGGATCTACTCCCAAGCTGCTGGAGTAGAAGCCCTGAGAGTCAATCTGGAGCTGGATCTGCTCCTTTTAAGTGTGTGTGTTTTTTCTTCCCCCCACACCAGGATCTTTGCCCCAAAGGAGGGGAGTGCTGAAGCAAGTGGGGCTCGTGTACTTACAGAGTCCCATGCGCTACCTGTCTTAAGTGTCCATGGCTCCGTTCAGATGCGGCCCGTGGTTGTGTTTCTTCCCTGGTCATGGCCACTGAGTGCGGCACTGTGGTGTGGAGCGAGTGGGGCCAGAGCATTCACTCAGATTGGATTTGGGCACACAGCAAGGTGGTCACAGGAAACCCAGCAGCTATGCTGCTGTCAAAACTATGGATTGCTTCCAGAGTGCCCCTGGAGTAAGCTGCAAGAACAGCGACTACCTCCTCCCCTGGGCTACACTCCAGGACTGAGTTGCCTCTGTGTCTCAAGAGTCTTTTCCCAGGTCCTGATGCCCTAGATCCAGGGACACGCTGTGAGGTAGAATGAGCAGCGCTGGGGTATTCACTCAGTTCAGGCTGGGGAGAGCAGTGAGCTGGTCAGAGGAAACCTGGCAGCCACTTGGGCAGACCTCCCTCTCCCCTAGCCAGGGGCAAGCCAGCACCTGCACTCCTCATGAGTTGGAGTCCAGGCTTCTCTAGTCTTTCTATGTGTCCCAGGGATTCTCCAAACAACCAGCTAAGGCAGCTTGTCTCCTATGCATAAACCCCAGACTAGGAGAGTCTGTGACTTGAGCCACTCACTCCCCAGGGTAAGTGTCCGCCTGTGTAATCTCCCTTTTCCTTTGAATCCCCCGTAGGGGTACAGGTCCTGATCAATCACCTTCTCATCCTACCCAATTACCTGTGTACCTTTCTTACAGCCTTGGTTGTATTGGGGTCCTTCTGCCCATTTCTAGCTGGCTTTCACTGAGAATTATTCCACATGTAGATGCATTTTTGATATGTTTGTGGAAGGAGGTGAGCTCCATGTCCTCTTATTCTCCCATCTTGATCTGTTTTATTCCCCATTGAAAATTTAAGTATTAGTTGCTCAGTTATGAGCAACTCAGTCATGAGCTGAGTCATGAGTTTTGACCCCATGGACTATAGCCTGCCAGGCTCCTCTGCCCATGGGATTCTTCAGGCAAGAATACTGGAGTGGGTTGCCTTCCCTTCTCCAGGGGATATTCCCGACCCAGGGACTGAACCCAGATCTCCTCCATTGCAGGAAGATTCTCTACTGTCTGAGCTACCAGGGAAGCTCAATTCCGCATTACCTTCCTGAGTCAATCTACAACTCTTCCTCTGATTCACTACATACCATCTAGACTTCTGGCTTTTCCTTGAGCATGCTAGTTATACTCTCATCTCAGGGCGTTTGCCTTTGCCATTCCCTTATCTGCCAGCTCTCTTCCTCCAGATTCTTCTTCATGACTTGATCCTTCACCAGCTTTATAGCTTTACTTGAATGTCATCTTTTGTGAGGGCTTCCCTAACCTCCTATCTAACTAAAGCTACACACCCTCTTATACAAAAATCCTCCTTGGCCCAAGCTTTCCTTGGGCTATTGGTCCTTATCAATATTGTATAATATCAGTTCAGTTCATGTCCGACTCTTTGCGACCCCATGAGCTGAGCACATCTGGCTTCCCTGTCCACTATCTCCCTAAGTTTGCTCAAACTCATGTCCATTGAGTCGGTAATGCTACCTAAACATCTCATCTTCTGCTGCCTCTTTCTCCTTTTGCCTTCAGTCGTTCCCAATCTTTCTCCAATGAGTCAGCTCTTCCCATCAGGTGGCCAAAATACTGCAGCTTCTGCTTCAGCATCAGTCCTTCCAGTGAATATTCAGGACTGATTTCCTTTAGGATGGACTGATTGGATTTCCTTGCAGTCCAAGGGACTCTCAAGAGTCTTCTCCAACACCACAGTTCAAAAATCAACTTTTCAGCATTCAGCTTTCTTAATGGTCCAACTCTCACATCCATACGTGACTACTGGAAAAACCATAGCTTTGACTAGACAGACCACTGTCGGCAAAGTAATGTCTCTGCTTTGTAATATGCTATCTAGGTTTGTCATAGCTTTTCTTCCAAGGAGCAAGTGTCTTTTAATTTCATGGCTTATTCTTATTTTTACTGCCTGTATCACCTCACCAGGAAATAAACTCCATGAGAGTAGCTTCTGTTCACTGATACTTCATTTCTTTAGCACTTAGAACAGTGTCTGGCATATTGAAGGTGTTTGTTGTTGATGAGTATCAAATGATTCATGACAAGTAAGTATTTCTTATTCAAAAGGCATATCTTAAAGAAAATATGAAGTTCTAGTTCTATAGGTATGAATTCACACGTAACAGGGCAGAAAGAAATATGTTTACTAAAAATTTAAAAGACACTCACGAATGGAAGGTGTCATTGCTTTGCTGTTCACAGAATATGCCTACACAGTCCTTCTGTTCTTTGGGAGTGTAGCCTTTATCATACAGTTGTGTCAGCCCAATTGTGAAAGAAAACAAAACAAGAAGAAACATTCCAAGAAATTTTCCAAAATCTTGTAACATCTGTCCCATTGAAATCTGTGGAAATATTACATAGGTGTTCATTAAAATCATCTGGAAAACAAAAATATGAAAAACTAAATGACCAGGCAAGAAAATATATGATCCACAAGGCTATTCCTCTTTTTCCCCTGTGAGATATTTGGCACTTTTAAACATCAAAAACCCAGTTACCAGACAAAAAGCCATTCTGATCATGCCAGCACTGTGAGTGTTAGATGGTACATTTCTTGAATCTGGACCGAGTCTGCAGAAGATAGTCTTGCTATGAAGGCAGAGGAAAAGGCATGGAAATGGAAGAAAAGGCCTAATTTGCAAGTGATGAAAGGAAAATTTCTTGCTAAAACCTAAAGGGAAATAAATGCTTACATTTCTAGTTTCGTAAAGTTTACAAATACAAAACCATTTTGACATTAAGTTTTCAAATTTTGTAACCAATTCTAAACCACTTCTTAAAGAACAGCATTTCCTCCTTGAGGACTGACCTAATCTCTGTTGCCAGGGTGATGAATTTTCATTTGAGGTCTATTAAGAAAAAAGTATATGAGTTAAGTCAAATGAGAGGGTCTAATATTTGTATGTGAGTATCTTTTGTAATTTAGATATGTGTAGCGCATCTGGCAATGGCACCCCACTCCAGTACTCTTGCCTGGAAAATCCCATGGATGGAGGAGCCTGGTAGGCTACAGTCCATAGGGCTGCCAAGAGTCGGTCATGACTGAGTGACTTCACTTTCACTTTTCACTTTCATGCACTGGAGAAGGAAATGGCAACCCACTCCAGTGTTCTTGCCTGGAGAATCCCAGGGATGTGGAAGCCTGTTGGGCTTCCGTCTATGGGGTTGCACAGAGTCGGACACGACTGAAGCAACTTAGCAGCAGCGCATCTGGAAGCTTTATTCAAGCCTAATTTCATTCTCCTTCAATACTCTTTCAAAATCTGGGGAATAGGTGCTTTTCATAAATTCCATACAAATTTGGAGACTAATTTAACATAACCTTTTGACCCTGAAATTCTATGCCTAGGAATTTAGCCCATAGGAAGTACACAAAGATGCATTACATACAAGGATTTTCAGTGGAGCATTGTAGCAAAAATTAGAACATTCTAAAGCTGTTGTTACAAAGAATGGAGTTCAATGTGGTGACGTAGAAAGGTACCTAGAAAATATTACGTCAAAAAAAGCAAGGTACATGATAGTATTATAACAGCTATTTTTTAAAGAATAGATCAAATATATTTTTTCATATAGATAAAGTTTGATATGCACAGGAAATTCCTGAAAGTTTACACAAGAAACCATTAACAGTGCCTACCTATAGGACTAGCGGTGTGGAAGGCAGACTTTCTCACTTTACACTCCTTTGAATCGTCTTTGCTATATGCATTTTTTAAGATAAAAAAAACTTAGTGTTTAGAAATAATCCTTCCTGTAACCAGGTCAAATTTATATAGTTTGTTAATCCAATTTCAAATAAAATTCTGAACTGCCTCAAGCCTGCCAACATAACATATGCCAGTTGCCAATGTTACAAACAGTAGGAGCAGGCAAGTGGCCAAGCCCCTCCAGCCTACTAAAGGGAGCCAGCTAATTAAGTAGAAGAGGTGCTAAAATTTTCAGGCACAGGACAAGCTAGTGTTTCAGGCAACTTGGAGTGGAGAGGTCCACCAGGCCTGATGTCTGTGCATTTGATCAGCATGTGCTAGTTTTCAAAATCTCATGCTTCCCTCACTTGGCCCTCTTGCAAAATTCTGATGGAAGAAACAGAGAGCTTTTAGAATTGGAAAGCTCAAACTGTGTGAGAAAGAGAAGAAATCCATTTCTCTCTTCATCAAGGATAGCTTTATTATGTCATTTTGGAAAGAAATCATTTATTCAGATTATAAGTGCTTAGAATAAAGCCATGTCATGTTAGTAGAGAACCTAATAATGTATGACGGTTAAGAATACAATAACTGCTTTAGATAATGATAGAAAAGACTAAATTTGAAGAAAATTTAGACACTGCGAGCTTAAAGGTAATTTCAAAAATTAAGTCCGAAAGTAAAATTCTTCATTTAATATTACTAAGTTTTAAAGACAAGTGTAATTCAATTTCAGTATCAAGATGAGCAATAATTGATAAGAACACCACAAACTTCATGACTTGTTTTTTAAAAACATGATATTAATCCTTGTATAAGATGGAAGAACCAAAATTACCTACAGTGGATATCACTGACGTGGACATTAGCTTGAATATGTGAAAGGCAAACATGAAAAGTAGTAAACTAATTTTAGTCTGAGAAATATTACAAGGCTTATTTGTAAAAATAACAATCATGCTTCCTTAAATATTTATTTTATTTATTTAAAACTAGTTAGCAGTTTTACTTGAGAAATGTGAACAGTAAGTAGTAAAAAACATAGTAATTTAAAAATTAATATTGAAATTTATACAATAGTATACACAGAAAAATATTTTCCTAGTAATCAGAAAAATGGAAATTAAAGAAAACTACTACGATAATAGAAGGAAAAAGGAGAACACTAAAGCTATGAATGTGATGAACATATTCTTTTTTTGTGACTGAAAATTAATACATCCTTTTATATACAAATACCGAGGCACCATGAGAATCCTATCTTTTAATAGGTTAATACTACTTTTAAGATGTATTATCTAGGAGCCCACCAAGGCTCTTTTGTCCATGGAATTCTCCAGGCAAGAACACTGCAGTGGGTAGCCATTTCCTTCTCCAGGGGATCCTCCCAACCCAGGGACTGAGCCTGGGTCTTATGCATTGCAGGCAGACTCTTTACCATCTGAGCCACCAGGGAAGCCCAAGACATCCTTATGTGTGCTCTGTCACTCAGTCGTGTCCAACTCTTTGTGACCCCATGGACTGCAGCCCACCAGGCTCCTCTGTCCATGGGGTTTTCCAGGCAGAATACTGGAGTGGGTTGTCATTTCCTATTCCAGGGGAATCTTCCCGACCTAGGGATCAAACCCAAGTCTCTTGTGTCTCCTGCATTGGCAGGTGGGTTCTTTACCACTGAGCCACCTAGGAAGCCAAGACATCCTTATGAAATAATTTAACATAAGAAAAAGCCTCATGCACAGAGCACTATGTAGAATAGCAGACATATGCTAAATGCCTGATAGAGGAAAGAGTTGATATCATTAGGGGGCATATCATGTGTTAAATTTAAAAAGTTGTTGACAAGAATTACAAAAATAACTTCTAGTCATTCTTCCAAATCTTTCTTGAGACAAACCCATAATTATTTGTAGAAAAGTTCTATCTAATCAAGCTGCTGCTGCTGCTGCTAAGTCACTTCAGTCGTGTCCGACTCTGTGCGACCCCATAGACGGCAGCCCACCAGGCTCCCCCATCCCTGGGATTCTCCAGGCAAGAACACTGGAGTGGGTTGCCATTTCCTTCTCCAATGCATGAAAGTGAAAAGTGAAAGTGAAGTCGCTCAGTCATGTCCGACTCCTCGTGATCCCATGGACTGCAGCCCACTAAGCTCCTCTGTCCATAGGATTTTCCAGGTAAGAGTATTGGAGTGGGGTGCCATTGCCTTCTCCAATCTAATCAAGCTATTCATGCCCAAAACGTCCTTTATATCTGTCAAAATAATCAAAGTGGACTACGTTTTTCACACCATATACAAAAACCTGAAGCCATAAAACTCCTATAAGAAAACACAAGTATGCTTTTTGTCACTGTATGCTTTTTGTCACTGGTCTTAGCAATACATCTTTGGATATGTCGAATGGCAAGGGAGGCAAAAACAAAAATAAATGGAACCTACTGAAACTTAAAACCTTTTGCACAGCAGGGGAAACCATCAACAAAATTAAAAGCCAGCACACTGAATGGGAGAAGATATTTGCAAACAATGTATCTGATAAGGGGTTAATATACAAAATACACAGAGAAATTACAACTCAAGCTTCCTGACTCTCTCTAAGCACCCCCTCAGTAATGCTCCCAAGTCCTTTGTATGTAATCTCTATATTTTTCACTTTATACCAATATTTATGTTTGTCTCTTCTAAGAGTCAATCACTGCTGAATCAGGATCATTTTATATGTCCCATACAGGATAATTCTATGACCTTGATTTGCCTGCTATAGCTCCAGTTCAGAGCTGTCGTCCCAACTTAGTAATGAAAAACATCTTTTCATTCTCCAAAGTGTCTCTATAAGAATAATAAATCATGGTCATTCTAACTAAGGGAGAGAACTAGACTCCTACTATATAATCAGTTATAATAAAAGTCTGTCAGCTTCTAAATCTACAAAAATTTGGAAGGACAAAATGTTAGTGATTTATGTTAAATAATGTTAGTTATTTATGGAGATAAATTTAACAGACAACTGCAGGAATCACATAAAAACAGTATCTGATATAGCAGGTTATGTATGTAAAGAAAAAAGTTACACTTTAGCTAAAGTAGTTAACTTACTGTCAATTTTCCTCACAACTGGGTCAATCTATTTTAAGTGAGTTCCTGGCTTATGATTAACAAAACAGAAAAAAATGTTTTACAAATCTTCTGCACAAAATGATTTAGACTTCTTTTTTTTTTTTTTCTGTTCTATACATCAGTGTCTCTTTTGCTGTCTCGTATACAGGGTTATCGTTACCATCTTTCTAAATTCCATATATATGCATTAGTATACTGTATTGGTGTTTGTCCTTCTGGCTTACTTCACTCTGTATAATAGGCTCCAGTTTCATCCACCTCATTAGAACTGATTCAAATGTATTCTTTTTAATGGCTGAGTAATACTCCATTGTGTATATGTACCACTGCTTTCTTATCCATTCATCTGCTGATGGACATCTAGGTTGCTTCCATGTCCTGGCTATTATAAACAGTGCTGCGATGAACATTGGGGAACAGGTGTCTCTTTCCCTTCTGGTTTCCTCAGTGTGTATGCCCAGCAGTGGGATTGCTGGATCATAAGGCAGTTCTATTTCCAGTTTTTTAAGGAATCTCCACACTGTTCTCCATAGTGGCTGTACTAGTTTGCATTCCCACCAACAGTGTAAGAGGGTTCCCTTTTCTCCACACCCTCTCCAGCATTTATTATTTGTAGACTTTTGGATCGCAGCCATTCTGACTGGTGTGAAATGGTATCTCATAGTGGTTTTGATTTGCATTTCTCTGATAATGAGTGATGTTGAGCATCTTTTCATGTGTTTGTTAGCCATCTGTATGTCTTCTTTGGAGAAATGTCTATTTAGATCTTTGGCCCATTTTTTGATTGGGTCATTTATTTTTCTAGAGTTGAGCTGTAGGAGTTGCTTGTATATTTTTGAGATTAGTTGTTTGTCGGTTGCTTCATTTGCTATTATTTTCTCCCATTCTGAAGGCTGTCTTTTCACCTTGCTAATAGTTTCCTTTGATGTGCAGAAGCTTTTAAGTTTAATTAGGTCCCATTTGTTTATTTTTGCTTTTATTTCCAATATTCTGGGAGGTGGGTCATAGAGGATCCTGCTGTGATGTATGTCAGAGAGTGTTTTGCCTATGTTCTCCTCTAGGAGTTTTATAGTTTCTGGTCTTACGTTGAGATCTTTAATCCATTTTGAGTTTATTTTTGTATATGGTGTTAGAAAGTGTTCTAGTTTCATTCTTTTACAAGTGGTTGACCAGATTTCCCAGCACCACTTGTTAAAGAGATTGTCTTTAATCCATTGTATATTCTTGCCTCCTTTGTCAAAGATAAGGTGTCCATATGTGCGTGGATTTATCTCTGGGCTTTCTATTTTGTTCCATTGATCTATATTTCAAGTCTGTCATGTTAATAATACTAGTCTGGAAAACAAATGTCTTCATTGGAGAAATTTTTAAAATAAACACCTGAAGATAGGACTCCACGGATTCCTATTCAATTTCTATTTTTCATCCTCTTTCTGACTAACTAGACCTTAGTTTCTCAGGGGCAATATGTTCAATTAAGGGCTTCCCAGGTGGCACTAGTGGTAAAGAACCCACCTGCCAATGCAGGAGACATAAGAGACACAGATTCGATCCCTAGGTCGGGAGACCCCTTGGAGGAGGGCAACCCACTCCACTGTTCTTGCCTAGAAAAACCTATAGACAGAGGAGCCTAGTGGGCTACAGTCCACAGGGTTGCAAAGAGTCAGTCACGACAGAAGCAACTTAGTACAGCATGACACGGCACAGCATGCTCAATTAAAAAAGTACTCATCTCTTCAGAGACACAAATAGCCATGTGACCCTATTCTGGCCAATGAGTTATAAGTGAAAGTATCCGGTGGGCCTCGAGGGAAAATAACTGTCCTCTTATTGAAAAAAAGAAAGACAGCAGGCTCATGCTTTCTGCCTTTCCCCTTTTCCCTGCTGAATGCAGACTTGATATAATGACTTGGAGCAGGGAGCCTGCAACCTTGAGAAGCAGTCATACTCTAAACAAGTTTATACATTTGCAAAACTTATCAAACTATCCAGTTAGGATGGGTGCATTTTACTGTATGGAAAATGATACCTTAATAAAGATAATTTTTATTATTTATTTTTTGGCCACACCCCACAACATGTGGGATCAAGTTCCTTGAAAGGGATCAAACCCACACCCCCTGCAATGGGAACAGGGTGTCTTAACCGCTGGATCACCAGGGAAGTCTCGAGATAATTTTTAAAAACTCATTTGCTGGACTAGATCGTAACCTTTTAATATATATTATGATTAACTTATAGACCTTTTTTAAAAAACAGGAACAAAATAAATATTTGTTAGCTTGACTTTAATTATTTGTTAATTCTGTGGCTATTTGAACAATATAAAGTACTCTGCTGGAGGAGGAAAAATACACACCACAGTTGAAAAGACAAATATCCATTTATGCAGTATTTGTACACACATCTGCAGTTCTTTTGGGAAGAGATTAAGTCAGGAAGACCTGACTCAACTGTTATCAGAAAAAGAAACAAATAATTTACCAAGAAATACTAATATACTTTCTCCTATTTAACCCCTCGTAAAAATCTATAAAGCAGTTTCCAGTATAGAAACCTGGTGACACCACTAGGTTTTAGCTAAGAAACAATGTGCGTGTAAAACACTGCTGACTCCTGGCTAAAACATTTATACAAGATACTAGCGGCAAAATTAAACCGAAATAACATTTAAATAATAGACAAACTAAACCAGTATTTCATAAATCATGTTTTGGAGAAAAAAAAGAGACCTGAGCATGTTTCATGAAAAATGGGTATGATGTTAATTTAGGCGATGATAGTTTGAACAAGGTTAAACAAGTTTCGTTACTTCTTTCTCATAGGCTTTAATGTCATCATGTGTACTGTGAATTCCCGAAAGAGGTTATATGGAATGCAGTGTGTCCCAAACTTATTTCAGTCAGAGCATCTCACAGGACTTGGCTTGAGGGAGCCACATTTCAGGAAACACTGTGAAGGATGACAGCACAAGTCAAATCAAATCAAATTGGGTTTTTCCTACATATTTTGTTTTCATATCTCTGTTGGAGAAGGTAATTATGCATTTTATTTAAAATATCTTCTTTAAAAATATAAAAAAGAATCTAAATTGTTGGTAAATTTTGACTTAAGAAAGATTGAATATTGCTCAGATATCCAGACTTATAAAATAACAGAGTATTATGTAGAGCTGGTCACAAGCAGAGTTGACCCCACCTTTCAAGAACAACCAACTACTAAAATCTACGGGGTACATGCAACCAAGTCTGAGTCCTTTCTTTAGTGTAAAGAGACTCAGAATTTATCCCTGGACTCTCTCAATAATAATCATATTACTTTGAATAAATAAAAGCTTGATTTCCTTAACTGTAAAAGTACCATAAAGTGTAAAGCTAGACTGCATAAACTATGAAATTTTTAGCTCTAAATATGTTATTTTCTGGGCTTCCTTCATGGTCCAGTGATTAAGAATCTGCCTGCCAATGCAGGGGACACGGCTTCAATCCCTGCTCCAGGAAGATCCCACATGCCAAAGAGCGACTAAGCCTGAACACAACAACTGGGCCTATGCTCTGGAGCCCAGGAGCTGCAGCTACCAAGCCTGCGAGCCGCAACGACTGAGACGGTATGCCTAGAGACTGTGTTCTACAACCAGGGAAACCACCACAGTGAGAGGACCACACTTCTGCAACTAGAGAGTAGCCCCCGCTCGCCACAACCACAGGAAGTCTGCACCTGCACAGGAAGTGTGCATCTAGCACAGCCAAAATAAATAAATCCTAAAGAAATTAAATATGCCCTCTTCTAACTTATTATGTTTAATAGTTATTAAGTAATGTGAGGGAGTATTTTATGAAATATAACTTATTTTCAAAACCATCATAAAGTATGAACTCTGCACAATATTTCCCTTATATTTGTCACTTAAAACTCTAAATGTGAAGTTCATCTTGGTAAAAAGCAAATTTTTATGTCCCTCTACTGTCTGAAGTATTTATTTCAAATACATCCATGTTTGTGGACTTGGGAAAGAGGGACAATGGACCACAACTTAATAAAACTCTGGATACCTAAAAGCAAAGGATTGTCATTCAGCCAGAAACAAAGCAGATGAACACGCTGTTACTTTTCAACTGTTAATTATTTTCAAAAGCAAAATTTAGTTTTGACATCATGAAAAACAATATTCCAGTGGACAAGAAAAAGGTGTAGTAGCTTTAACAAATATTCTTTAAGAAACTGTAACTGCTTACCTGTAATGGACCCAAGATAGAGCTTGTTGTATACATAAAAAAGAGACGAAGATAACTCAGAACGTTGGCAAATGCAAAAAGTCCCTCTGCCACCAGTGTAGGGTGGAACGCATCCCAGTCCTTCCGATCCGCAAAATCATGAAACTAAGATTAGGAGGAAAAAGCCAAAGGTAAGTGGCTCTCTCAACTTAGGAAAATAAAAACAAATACTCTGACCGTTTAAAGAAAACCATATTGTGTCTCCTTATGGCAGAACACCATTTATGTTTCATAAACTTCTCTTTTAATAGAAATAACATTGTTTTAAATAAATAGATAATTTCTACACATGTGTAGCAATATTGTGTTCCATGAAGAGCTTTTCTCAGAAATTCTCAGGCTTTAAAAGACGAAATAATTTTTTAAAGACAGTCATTAAACTTTTTATGAATGAAATTTTTGCTAGTCTTTCTTAAATTCCGCAACACAAGCTTGAAATTCATTAACTTTCACATTAAATTAAGCTAGCTACTTGACTCAAGATTCTACAATGTACCATAGCTCTTCTCCCTTCCAAACAAGAACAAAAAGGGTGTATTATTATACCTGGACACCGAGTAACCACATGTTTCAACTGCCTGGGACACTCCCAGATTACATACCAGTTTTCCTGGCCTAATTATTAATTGTGCTTTTCTTCATTTGTGTGTCTTAGTTTGAAATAATAAAATTATATGGGTACCCTGCTTCTATAGGGTAGTCTAAGAGACCAGTCTAAAAAAGGGACCAGTCTAAAAAAACCAATGACCATCAACCTCTCTATCCAACCGTTTCTCTATAAGTGATCAATTTTTATTTTCTTAATAACCTCTCAACTCTGGTCATTGAACATACCTAATAAACATGTTCTGTACTAATACTCAAATACACGAATAGAGTTTTTAATAAAGTGGTATAAGAAAATCAGTTTGTTTTCTCTCTAGTCTGTAAATTAGCCAAAACTCAAAAAATATTATATAATAGTTCCTTGAATGTGACACCTCAGAATTCTAAACTCAGGTGTAAACAAAGATAGTCAACATAATTTCTGTTACCTTTCCTGGACTTTAAATCAATCTTTATAAAAGTAACATTGTAAGATGTCTATAAGGTTGGATTTTTGTCAAATTTTAAATATAAAACTTTAGGCATCAGAAAATAATTAAATTTACATCACTTTTTAAGCTATGGGAGATAACCGTCATGATCTGGAATGTGTAAAACACTATGATGAGTTCCATTCAGATAAACTTTTCCCTGGTAAATATGACCAATTTAAATAACTTTGTGTTCTCATTTTAAGTAATAGGTAAATGAACCTAGCTCAGATATAAGGAATTGGCATTTGGAAGAAAGAAAATGCCTGGACAGACCTGGATTTAAATCCAGTCTTGGTTTCTTACTGTGTGGTCTTGGACAAGTTACTTATTATCTCTGAGCTTCCTTTTCCTTATTTGCAAAATGGGGATAAGGACATCTGTCTCATAGAATCCCTGTGAGAATAAAATGAGATAAAGTATAGCAAGTATCAACCAAGGTACCTGGCATATAATAGGTAACCAACATTTAAAGGTAATTAACACCCTTGAAAGTATTAGTAAGGAAGGAAACAATGGGCACTATTTCCTTGCCAAAGATAGGTTTAAAATGAAAACACATCAGACACAGATTTGGGCCAAAGTAACTCTGAGATCCATAGCTAAATATCTTGGGTTTTTCCCTAAATAAACTTCACTTGTGCCTTCAATTGACATAGTTAACAGTCACCTTGTTGTGAGCCACCACTTTGAGGGCAAAGGTTGCCAAATAAAGTGAATTCATGACAAAACTGAGCTGATTACGAGATTCTTCTAAAAAGTCTTCCAACCCTTCATACCAGAGTCTTTTAATGTCTGACCATATCATTCCTAAAAAAAAAAGAAAAAAAAACTCAGATGATGCTCTCTTAATTCAATAATAAACTAAAAAGATATATTAAGATTCAAAGTATTAAATAACATGTATCATCTGTAGCCTTAATTCAATAATAAACTAAAAAGATATATTAAGATTCAAAGTATTAAATAACATGTATCATCTGTAGCCTTATTCAGAAGAAAAAAATAACATTCAGTAAAAAGTTCTTAAAATTTCAAAGAAAAGGAATCTTAAGCTTCATCTGACAATATCTTTCCCAGACAGGGATTTAATAAATGATGTGAAATAAGCATAAGAAAACAAATAAATCGTTGTTAAATGTCCCCTCCCCAAAGGCTCAGTTCCTGATTATTTTCTTTTCTCTATCTACACTCACTCCTATAGTGACCTCATCCAGTCTGGTCTAATGGCTTTAAATAGTATCTATGTGGTAGACTTTCAAATTTTAAACTAAACCTGTATTTACACAATAATAAGTATCTCTAAACCTCCCTCCTAAACTTAACTTGCACAGGTAGTTGGCTACTCTAAATCTCAAACTGGATGTCCCAACATGTCCGAACTGAACTCCTAGTCTCTGCTCCCAGGCTCACAGCACTTGAAGACTTCCGTATCTCAGCTGATGGCAACTCCATCCTAGATGCTCACTCTAAATGTCCTTGCCTCACCCTTGACTGATATTCTCTTAAACCACACATTCAATGCAATAATAAATCCGTTGGCTCTATTTTCAAAATATAGTTAGGAAGTAACCTTTCTCACCACCACTTCAAATTCAAGCCACTATCTTCTCTGGCCTGAATGTCTGAAACAACCCACTTGGTCTCCCTGCTTCTACTGTGTTTTTCCTGAAATCTATTCTCAACACAGCAATCAGAACAATCTTTAAAATGCAAGTGTTATTTCTCTCATCAAAACCCTGTAGCAAGTCCCAGAGGAGAAAGAATTAACTGCAGGACAGAACTCTTTCCCCATGGGAACAAAACCTCATGTTATCATTTATTAAAGTGGTTTCCTTGGAAACGTATAAGGAAAGTATGGAAAGTCAGCTGTGTTCAACATTGTTATAAAAACAATCACTGACTGGGAAACTGCATAAGTGGAATCATAGACCCCAAAAGTATACACAAACAGGACTATATAAAAACATGTTAAGAAACACAGGTTTCAGCTTCTCTGTGCGATGTTTCTTTAATTTGAAGTGTGCCTGTAGTGGGAACTACACTCTGCGGCTTTTTAAGATATCCTGATTTATAAGAAATCCTGCCAGTTTTCAGGCTTCTCTGGCTGGGGTAGCCCACACCCATGAAAATGGCCTCATTCCACACAACTGAGTGTGCCCTCTATGGGGCTAAGAAGTCCCAGTCTTTTGTAAGAACTGCCAATAAAGACGTATTTGAAGCTGTCATGCTTTATTTCCTGCCTTATATCCTTCTACAGAGCTAAGTAAATCTGGTGTCAGGTTTCTGCCTGTGGTGTCTGGCAAGTGTGACTGTTAATAAGAACCTAAGACCACTGCTGCTGACTGTGCATAGCGGGCACTGCACACTGCACCTTCCCTCATGTCTCCTTTTATTCAGAGTCAAAACCAAATTTTTTACAACGGTCTCTGAGGCCCTACATTACCTCTCCTCTTGGATCTCCTCTCCTCTCAATCTTTCCTTCCACTACCCTGGTCACACTGGCCTCCTGTCTTCCTTGCTGTTCTCTGAACACCCAAAACTCCCAAATGGGACACTGGCTCTTCTTCCAGCTGGAAGCTCCTCACCCAGACATCCATCCTGCATCTTTGCTCACCACCTACTCTGATCGTCCTATTTAAAATCGCAAATTTATGCCTGTCACTCCCAATCCTCCAACTCTGCTTCTCTTTCTTTTCCCTTAGTATTTATCACTTTTAAACAATGGACATAGTTTCTTTATTATGTCTATTATTAACTGACTATCTTTCTCCCACTTTGGGTAAAAACTCTTCAAAAGTAAGAATATTTATCAACCAATGTCCTTTATGTCCTAAATAGTGCCTGATACACAGAAGGTGCTCAAAAAACTTGCTCAATGAATAAATACACATAAATAAATACCAACCAAACCAAAACTTCCTTCCTCTTCTTTGGCTAGAAGTTTCTCCAGTTTTATATTCCTAGGAGTACCAGAGAACAGTACCGCAATCGAGGATTGCTTTATCATACATTCCTCCATTAAGATATTTTTAAGGAGAATGTAAAGTGACTGCAAGGAGATCAAACCAGTCAATGCTAAAAGAAATCAACCCTGAATATTCATCAGAAGGACTGATGCTAAAGCTCCAATACTTTGGCCACATGATGCGAAGAACCGACTCATTGGAAAAGACCCTGATGCTAGGAAAGACTGAAGGCAAAAAGAGAAGAGGGCAACAGAAGACGAGATGGTTAGACAGCACCACTGACTCAATGGACATGAGCCTGAGCCCACTCAGGGGAGACAGTGGAAGACGGAAGCCTAGCATGTTGCAATCCGTGGAGTCACAAAGAGGTGGACATGACTTAGTGACTGAACAACAACAAATGACAAAAGAACAGAGTGCTACAACCTACATATGGGTGAAGATCAAGTTAAGCCATCAGAATCATCCTCTGGCTTACCAGTAGATAGACTAAGTCCCCTGGGAAAAGTATTTTGCGGGTATTCTTGAAAGACTCTGTTCATAATATCTTAATTATATAGAACATATACTTTATGTACAAGATCATTTTTAAATATCTGCAGATCTGACACAGAAAATACATTTTTAAAAATTGACCTGACACAAAAAATACTTTTTTAAAAATTCCATTTGGAAGAGCTTCTATTTAAAATGAATAGGGACTTCCCTGGTGGTCCAGTAGCTAAGAGTCCGTGCTCCCAATGCAGGGGGCCCAGGTTTAATCCCTGGTCGGGGAATTAGATCCCACATGCCACAACTAAAGATCCTTTATGCTGCAACTAAGAGCTGGCACAGCCAAATAAATATTTTTAAAAACTGAAAATAATATAAATAAAAACTATCAAAAATGTTAAAGCAAATAACTTACATTTTATTAACCCAAACACTGTAACACTAAAACACTAAACTAAGATGCTTACAGAAATAAGTGTTTTATTTCTGTAAAATGCAATATTATACCTCAGTGGAACTCTTGACAAAAATTACAACATGGATTGGATAAGATTTTGATTTTAAAAAGGCAGATATATGAAAGAATATTAAGTACCACTGACAGGTATTTTCCCATCTCTTATGCAACACCCCACACCAAAATGAAGCTAATATACTTGATCTATTTCACATTTCTGAATTGGATTGGAAGAACACAACAATTTTAAACCATTATAAGCAATGCAATCACTACATAATCAATGGACTATATATATATATACAGAATTATTAATATTAGAAAAACTATAATCCCATCATTTGGGGATTTCTCAAGGCTTGCTCCTAGGTCCCCTCTTCTCATTTTATACTTTCTCACGTGTCTCATACACGCCCATAGTTTCATATACAACATATATGTAGATTACCTGCATACTGCTAACTCACGCTTAAACTTCCTCTTGAATTCTAGACTATAAAATCAACCAATTGGATGATTGATATCACTTTTGAGTATCTCAACAGACTTTTCAACTTCAACATATCCAAAACCACTCTCAGATTCTATTATCTCACAAATTCCCAAACTTAGTACTCTTCCAAAATACTTACATTGCTTAATAATGCCCCACCTCCTCTCCTCCTATATATATATACATGTATATATATATATATATATATACATGGAAATATATATATATGTGTGATGTGTATATACATGTATGTATGATATGTATATGTGTGTGATATGCATATGTGATATATACATATTTGCATGTTCTATTTGCTTTACTTTATAATCTCTTGAACCTGATTCTTTCTCTCTTTTTCTATCACGACCATTCTAAGTTCAAGGTATCCATCAGCTTACTGCAACAGGCTCTTTACTGGTCTCCCTCCATCTACTCTTGCCACAGCTCTTCCTCCCAACCCATTCTCTATACTGTAGCCAAAATGATCTTGTCACTTACCCACTTAAAAAATCAGTGGTTTCGCATTGTTCTTAGTATTAAGTCAAAATTACTTAACATGGCCGACAAGGCTGTTTTGGGTCTAGTGCGAAATCCGTATCTATGGCTTCATCCTGAATTCCACTTCTCTTGCTCTCCTTGCTCGACCATTAGTCAGTCCCTTCTTTGTGCCTCTTGTCACAGGGTCCTTGAATGTAACTTTTGTATCAGCCTAGAATATTTTCTCTCCCAATTCTCTGAGAATAATTTTCTTTCCCAATTCTCCAAGTTGACTCCTATTTATTCTTTAAATTTTAGCTTATTTATCACTTCTTCAGGACAGCCTTTCCAATCCCCCAACTAGGTAAAAAGCCCTTATAATATGCTTGCCCTCTTAGCTCCATGATCTTTACTTAGTAGCACTTAACTCAAATATAATTATTTATTCTATCTGTGTGATTCTCAAGTTACTGAGTTTTTTAAAAACAATAATTAGATCATAAGCATCATGCATGTTAGGCCATATCTGTTTCTGCCTGTGCCAGGACAAAGCAGGTATATAACATGTCAAAATGTACCTTTTTGTAAGGGCTGTTCTATTATATTCCAACAGTTAAAAAAAAACACCTAACTAAATGGATACCATTAATAGTCTGCGGATTCAACAACACATTGTTTTTCTTTTTTTACCTTGCTCTTTGTAATTCAACCCTATTTATTTTTCTGGAGGGTTAAGGAAAATAACAGAAAATAAATGTACAAAAGCCAGGTATCATGAGTCAGGAGTCACTGTACTCACTGCATGAAAAAGTAAACTGAACCAAGGAATGCCTTTAAACAAGCAGGCACAACCCCTCTCAAAAAGGGCAAGGGCAGTAAAAACTGCAGAAGGTCATTATTTATTTTACAGCATAATACTTATAAAAAAACAATTTTCAGCAAATAAAATATCTTTTTAAAAGACTGTTATTTCTAAAGAGATATGGCTATCATTGTGAAGAACTGATTTACAGAGTGAGTCACCAGGGAATCCTCTAAATTCAAATTTAAGTAATGCTTCTATAATACAGATGGGCTTCCCCGATGCCTCAGGAGTAAAGAATCCGCCTAAAATGTAGGAGACGTGGGTTTGAACCCTGGATCAGGAAGATCCCCTGGAGGAGGAAACGGCAACCTACTCCAGTATTCTTGCCTGGAAAACCCCATGGACAGAGGAGCCTGGAGGGCTACAATCCAAAGAGTCAGACATGACTGAGCAACTGAGCACAAACAGAAGTAAGGTAATATGCTTTTGCAAAAGTTCATAGGTTCTTAAAAGAAAAACTAATGATATAACAAAATAGTTAACTCTTAAAATGCAACCAAGTATAAAATATATTATATTTTAAAATACCTAAGAAAATGTTCATATTCTTATAACCAAAAAAAATTCATCAGCAAAATCTGTCTTTAACAAGCATGAACAATTTTAGTAACTGAGAAAGAATTCTTAGCTCCCATGTAATTAAATCATATGAAGAGATCTGCTTCCTTATTATCAAGTTTAAGAACATTTATCTTTTAAAAAAAATGTAAGCTATGTCTCCAATGATCATGTGCTTAGTCGCTCAGTCATGTCCGACTCTTTGCAACCCCTGGAACTGTAACCCACCAAGCCCTTCTCTCCATGGGGATTGTCTAGGCAAGAATACTGGGAGTGGGTTGCCATGCCCTCCTCCAGGGGATCTTCCCAACCTAGGTGTTGAACCAAGGTCTCCCGCATTGCAGGCAGATTCTTTACCATCTAAGCCACCAGGGAAGCCCCCCCAAATATGGAACGCTTCACAAATACAGCCATCTTCTCTGTATTGTTCCAATTTGAGTGTATGTGCTGCCTAAGCGAGCACTCAATGATTATGGAAGTGTTCAAATTCTTGCCGTATAAACTGTGTAAAATTATAAGTTGAATGCAGTTTATAATGCCAGCAATCAAGGGAGAATTAACGGGCTAAATAAAGGCAGAACCTTTTAAACTAACTTGATACCTACCAATAATCCACAGTATAAGGAGATAGTCTATTCTTTCAAGGGCTGGCCCCATTGTGTTTTTCTTATCCTCATTGTAGACAAGAGAGTATAGGTTTAGTAACAGTAGGAATGTGAAATATGATGCTCCATGAATAATAAATTTCATGAAAGGTGTGTGAATA
This sequence comes from Bos taurus, assembly GCF_002263795.3. Taxonomy (NCBI): domain Eukaryota; kingdom Metazoa; phylum Chordata; class Mammalia; order Artiodactyla; family Bovidae; genus Bos; species Bos taurus. The sequence continues at coordinate 126,283,115 of NC_037328.1, forward strand.
ATTCTGCCAAACTGAGATTTTGGAGCTATCAAATAACAAAGTGACAAAACTGGCCAAAAGATGCCAACTGTCAAAACAGTCATTATCTTCTTACAGGTAGGCTTACGACGGTAACCTGACATCTGTCCAAACCAAACAGTGTTCAGGAACTGCTGACAGTTGGACTGGGAAACAAACTGAAAAGGAAGCACACACACACAAGTAAAATATAACTTGTAAACAGGATCCAATAGTACTATTATTTCGTTGATATTCAAAGTTTTAATTATAGCTTGAAATCAGTTCTATATAGTCCAGTTTATTTTTCTTACATGTAATAAAAGAGTGTAGTGGTTAAGAGCATAGACTCTGGAGCCAGATTATCTAGATTTAATTCCAGACTCTGCCACTTAACTTACTAAATGACCTTGAGCAAGTTTTTAAATCTCTCTCAGCCTCTAATTCTCCATCTATAAAATGAGGATAGTAATAGTATCTAGCCAAACACTGGTTATGAGAATTAAATGTAAAGCTCTTAGAATAGTGCCTGGTCACAGCATGCATCACTTAAGTATTAGTGACTATTACTAGCCTGCTTGGCCATTATGAAACATTTACTTTATAAAGACTCATAACAGTGTTTATGAAATTTCAAAATTAACAAGCATAATCCATAGAAAGAGACTTCAGCCTAGAAAAATTAAGGATTTCAGTTTCCAGAAACCAATATGTCAAGCACAGCAAAGCAATTAAAGGCTAAACATCACATATATTTATGTTCCATGAAAACACTGAGAATTTCTTAAAATGTGTTAAAGACGCTCTTAAATCCTCATAAAATGGAATTCTGTGTGAGAAGAAAAGGAAAAATGTTCCCAAATAGGAGGAAAATTCTAGTTCAAATATAGAAATTAATTTACTGAAGTTTACAAAGATTCTTAGTTTGCAAAATTCAGAAGTAGTATTTTCCCAATATAATGTTCATGCTGGGAAGTATAAGTTAAGGATTCTGATGACTCTGGACTCAGTAATGTAACCAGGCTTGAAGTAAAGCACAAATGATTATAATATCATTCAGATATTCAATAATATTTGGTCAATGTTGTGTTTTAAAATGTTTCATCCCAAGACAGAATATAATTTATAGAATGCAACAGTGTACTTAAAAACCTTGGACAGAGTTTTGCTGTTTATTGTGCTTATCAAGAAATTTCCTAATAAGCCATACCTATTTTTGGCAATTAATATTTGTCCTTCTGCTTAGCTCTCAGTGTTGTTAGGGAATTGTTAATTTGTCCCTCAAAAGGAACTATCAGGGAGAAAAATACACATTTTCTTCCCACCAACCACCCAGTTTAGTAGCATCCCAAACTCAGTAGTTTCATCCTTCTCCCAAGTATCAAAGCAATCTCAGGACTGACTGCTACCCTCGTCATCTCTCTATACAATGATGATTTAATTAACCATAATGTTAAATATGTAATTGGAAGAACTTTCAACTGGAGATATTCTAAGTCTGTGGTGGTTTTAAAATATAGACACAAATTCTTTGATACTCTTCTCATCAACAACAGAGAGGCTACCAATATTCCCTACCCTTCAATTCACCAAGGTTGTTCTTGCTTTAACAAGTAGATTCTGGAAGAAGTGATGCTATGTGAATTCTAAAGGCTGGTCTTAAACGGACATTCAGCTTCCACCTTGTTGGGGAAACATTTGCTCTTGGAGCCAAAAGATGGCATATAAAACGTCCCACTGCCCTGAAGCCACCAGCCTACAAAGAAGCTGAGGCTACATGTAGCCACTCTGATTAACCCTCAGAGGCTTCTCAGACCATCTCCTTGCAGCCAGCGCACCATGAGGGCCATGCTCCTCCATGGTTCCAGTCCTGAGTTCTCAGGAAGACTGCCCTCAATGGACCCAGCCTACTGAGCATCCTGCCCACTCAGAGCTCCCTGTTTGAGACCTCAGGTGCTGCTCAAGCACCAGGCATATGAGTGAAGAAACCTCCCAAATAACTGTAGCTGAGATCATTGACATGGTGAAGCAGAGACAAATCAACCTTGCTGTGCCCTTTCCTAATTCTTGACCTCAAGAGATTTGTGACCTCACAAAACTCAAGAGCATAATAAAATGATAATGAAATTATTACAAAATGACTATGAAATATTGTTTTATACCACTTGAGTATCAGGGCAGTTTGTTATTCAGGATGTAGCACCAGAACAAAATATATCAACTATCTGAGAAAATATTATCTTTCCCTTTGATTATATTTAGAAATCCAATGTAAAAAACTAATTTATATTTCATTCATTTTTAAAATTACAGAATATTTTCCTCCCAACTAAAAAGTATTACCATTACTCCTTATTCCTTTTCTCTAATCTTCTTTACCCACTCCAGTACTTCTGCCTGGAAAAACCCATGGACAGAGGAGCCTGGTAGGCTACAGTCCATGGACTACCAGGCTACCAGGCTCCTCTGTCCATGGGGTCACAAAGAGTCGGACATGACTGAGCGACTTCACTTCACTCACTTCACACTTTGTCACTGGAGAAGGAAATGGCAACCCAATCCAGTATTCTTGCCTGGAGAATCCCATGGACAGAGGAGTCTGTCAGGCCGTGGTCCATGGGGTTGCAGAGAGTCGGACACGACTGAAGTGACTGAGCACACTGAGCAATCTTCTTTAGAATGGAACATTTGGTTATCCTCTGAATTCTTCAGGGATATATATATATATATCATTCATTAGGAAACTTCCTTAGTTTTTCTCCCCTTACCAGGATAATCTTGGTTTTTTCCACCTTTTTTGAGATTCTTTTTCCAATCACTTAAGTTGATTTTGTATCCTGCTATATCTTTTCTGTCATTTTCTAGTATTTCATGTCTATTTTAGGTTGTGGAACACAAAAGTAAATAAACATAAGATCTATTCAAATGTATATTAGAGGAAGATTATATCAGAGTTCTCTGTTTTTAGGTATACATATTAACATTGTATTTCCTTCTTAAGCAACATAGGTATGTTATTAATTTACCATCTTATAGCTACCTAGATCCAAATTCTTATACTTAATTTTTTTCCTATGAATCCTCTACCTTAAGTAAGAAACCTCAGAGTACTAGAAAAAGTATAGGATTTGAAGCCAGAGATCTGGATGAGAAATATAATATCTAGGTAATCTTATAGTAACATCTGAAAATTCCTATATCAATCTCCCAAGTCACAAAGCTATTCAGAGGCTCAAACTGTCAACCAAGATAATAAAAAACTCTGCTCTGAGCACCAAAGGTCCTATATCTTGCCTTCTACCATAATCTATTTTGGGCCCCATTTTTATACTAATATAATTGTGATAAGCAAGTTTTACTCCAATATCTATATTGTTAATAAGAATAATGGGTCTTAGAAGCAATACCTTAAAAGTATCATACACCAGCATTCCCCAACTGAACATCATTGTCTGCATATAAATATCTATGTCTATTAACTTATCTCAAAAAATGAAATTAAAAATGCATACCTTCCTTCTTCAAGTTCCTGAATCATATGCATGTGAGTGTATGGGGAGTAGAAATAGGTATTTCCCTTAATAGGAAGGGATGATGCCAGAAGAGCCAGATTCAACTTAGTTATCATAGCATACGTCTCTCCACCTTTGGGTTTCACAATGAATTAACAAATAAGAATAAGGAACATAATATCTGATACTTTTATTTTTAAACAGAAAGGCCCTCTATCTGTAGAAAGGACTATTTATAACTAGGTTAATAATATAAATTCGTAACAGACATAACACAAAGTGGAAACTGCATTAGGAAGGCATTTACTATTCAAAATCTTACCTGCCTAGCTACTATTTAGCAAAAACATTACATTAATATCCATAGTATTATTATTGTTAAAAATAATAGCGACTACCATTTATTGAGTACTTACTTAAAGGTAATACTCATTGTACTAAACTCTTTAAATATGCATATCCTTAATTAATTCTTAAAACTAAAGCTCAGACAGATTCAATAACTTTCCCAAGGACATACAGTTTTTATGAAGCAGAACTAGGATCTCAATGTAAATGTATTGCTCCAAAGCCTTTGCCCTGAGCCACAGACTACTGTGGAGGAAATAATTTAAATATATCACAGAAAACTTCATACCTCCTTTTGGTTATATTTGATAGCAAGTTTTAGACGACTTAAGTTCATTCTTTCTTCTAGTAATCCTCGTTTGTCAAGAGGCTCATCATTGGATGTATGGTTTAGGATAACTTCTAATTCACGTGAATTCCGGGCTTGGGCAAGCAAATCTTTAGCAAACATTTTACACTGCCGGGCTAGTTCCTCATAATCATTCCTGCAAAGTGCACAGTCTATTATTAGAAATGCCACTTCCATCTTCTAATTAAGGTGTTTTCACTAGAAATATTACTCAATAACATTTTAATTCTGACAGTGCTACACAACATCTGAAGTCATTTTGTGCTGTCGAAGGAACCTGCTGCTGCTGCTGCTGCTGCTAAGTCGCTTCAGTCGTGTCCGACTTCGTGTCCATAATTGTAACACAATTATGTTCTCTGCATTCACACTGATAATCTCAGATGAGTACAGAGTTTTCTTATATATATTGATATTCCTAGAAATTCTGATAATATTTTCAACATGTTCTTCATGTAACTCATTTGCCTTTATTCTCTGTAAGTTCTGTATAAAGCTTTCTTTTATATTATTCACATAAACAATAGATAATAATATCTTGATGCTGCTGCTGCATCGCTTCAGTCGTGTCCGACTCTGTGCGACCCCAGAGATGGCAGCCCACCAGGCTCCGCCGTCCCCGGGATTCTCCAGGCAAGAACACTGGAGTGGGCCGCCATTTCCTTCTCCAATGCATGAAAGCGAAAAGGGAAAGTGAAGTCGCTCAGTCATGTCCGACTCCAGCGATCCCATGGACCGCAGCCTACCAGGCTCCTCCGTCCATGGGATCCTCCAGGCAAAAGTACTGGAGTGGGGTGCCATTGCCTTCTCCTATCCAATAAATATTATTATATGATTTTTAACCAGAAATTTTTTCAATGATAGTTTGAAACATGTTTACACTACTTCTGATATCAAAATAGTATTTTGTTGCATTTTTAAGATGTTCCTTTGAACAAAATTCAAGTTAGAAACACTGAAACATTCCTAGTACAGAATCACTATTCCTTGAAACTTAGGACTTACCTGCTTATTAAAGGCAAACCTAAATCACTTGTGAGAAACTAAGAAGTTTTAATAGGCAATTCTTTATAAAATATCAATTACATTAAGCTTAAGCTTCAGTGGAACAACTTAAGAATAAAGTTAGAAATAAATAGTTATGAAACAATTGGGATCAGATTCCAGAAACTAATTTTTTATTCAGTGTTTTTAAAGTGAAAGGAAGGGAAAATATGAAGAATTTTTCATTGATTAATTTTCTATTCAATGGAGTTGTCCATGAACTGGCTGCATAAAGTTATAACTCAAAGAATTAAAAACTTTTCCTTACCGGCTAACATTTTCTCATCTATTCTTTGCATTTACTACATAACCAAAACTACCTAAGTTTGGTAGAATAACTAGTTGAATTTCTTTAACAAAGTATTATCTACTACTTAGTCTAAAAATTTAATTGTAATCTTACCTAATTAGTTTTATGTCTACATGTTATGTTTCTCCTACTAGAAAATCTCACTAGTGAAATGGGACAATGTCTGGGTGTGTGAAATGTACCTGACATGCAAAAAAAGCATTCAATATGTTTCTGAAAGTTATGAAGGGCTGGGCTCCAAGGATGGTTATAGAATCTGAGAATGAGGAAAGAGAGCAGTTGTAAGTAAGTTTGCTCTTGTTTATGGCTACCATTCCCTTTATTCTTCACATTGCCGTAGAATGCCTCTGGTAACGTTGAACAAAGTAAGGATTTAAGGGAGGGTGGAAGAGTGAAGTTGGGGAAAGAGTGACCTAAGTGATAAGTGATACTAGGATCTGTTCCACTGAGAGAAGAGGAAAATCCTAAGTATGTGACAGGAAGGCCTGGTCATTTTGGATCACATGTAAATAAACATTAAGTGATAATTTGGCCTATGAAAAAATTCATGCTGAAAATATTTTGGAAAAAAAGAGAGATAATTTACAATTTCCATTCATTCCCACCTGAATTCCACCTCCACGAGGCTTAGTTCTTTTAAATCAGCACTAAGTTCAAATGCTCTCAGAATTGGATCCTCCTCTGTTAACATTATTAGAGCTGGACTGGCCAAGCAGCGATATATATCAAGACGAAACCTGAGATAAAATTTGATTCCATTATGTAAAACATTTATTATATACATGTGATTAGTATTTTTAACCTATAATTTCCATAAATTTAAAATATTATAAAATTAAAAAAAATAAAACATTTACAATACACTTATTATAAAGCCTACATAAAAATAAAGACTTAAAAATAAATATTCTGAGAAATAATTATTGAAAAATTTTATACCATTGCTTTTAAACAAATCGTTTTAGTATTTCTTTTCATAGATTTAAAACTCTGTATCCTTCAATTTAATTAAAAAGTTTCTATTCCTGAACTTAGTATTATTTTAAATGAAATCTGCTAATAACTAATTGAATATATGGATGCTTATTAAATTTTCCTTCCCCAGCAATAAATTTACTTTAATATGCTACATATATACAACACATGACTCATTCAATCAGGTTATTTTTGAAAGACGTTTTCAAATCTTAAGAATAAAATCATTCATTTATGCCTAATTTCTAGCTAATAGAAAAGTATTCCCTTTACCTTCCATGAGCTAATTAATGTTCATATTCAATATCTAACAGGAACCAAATCAAAAAAGTTTTGCTATTATTCTTTCATTTATAAACATATAATTCTTAATTTAAAATTTGGTAACTATTATATATTCTTACTTTTAAATAAAAATTTAATATATGTCTGTTTCTTTTTAAAAAGCAAGCAGTTTAGAAACATAATGCTCTGCAATTTTTCTCCTTCTACCAAGTCTACTCCTCGAAGATAGTCACCTTTCAGAGAATTGTGAAAAATCTTTCCTGATATTTTCTAGTCATACACAAAAGTGCTCAGACATACTGTATACAGGGACAATTATTTCTATGTCACTACATACAGAGTAACCTCATTATTTCCTAAAACTGGATGGTTTTCCATTTGATGGCAGTCCAACTTAATGGAAATTTAGGTTGCTTCTAATTTTTTACTTCAATTAATAATGTAACAATGATTATTCTTTAGCTCATATATCCTTTGCACACTCAGAATTGCTGGATAAAATGGCATGTGTATCTTAAAATCTGGAGGATGTTTCCAAAGCACAAACAATAAGGAAAGCTCATTTCCCCCCCACATCTTCATGCTGCCACCCTAAAGGAAGAAAAATGGAATTTTAAGAGTGGTATTACTCTAAATTTCTCTAAAAGCTCAAGCATCCTTTCATGTTTACTTTTCATTATAGTTCTGTAAACTATCTGTTCATTTGTATTTCCCTGTTTTTCTGGTGATTTTTAAAAAAATTCATCAACTTGTAAAATCTCTTTATATATCAAAGAAATTAGCCCTCTGTCTAGTCAAAAGTGTTTTAAATACTTTTCCCCAGTTGGTTGGTTGTCTTTTTACTTTGCAATGAAATTTTTCTGTATAGAAATTAAAAACTTTTATGAAATAAATTTATTGAACTATTTCTTATTTAACTGCTAGGTCTCATGTCTTAGACACAAAAATGGGCGCTATATAATGCATTTTTAAGAAAACAATATTTATGAAATCCAACTTTGATCTAGATATTTAATAAACTAGTACAATTATTTTATCTTAAGCAAGGATTTCTAAAGCGGTATTTGTCTATACCAAAACTGCTCCAAAAACTTGAGAAAAAATATATACACTTAAGCAACTAATTTGTTTCCATCATTATGCCTGTACTATTTTTATGGTAATTAATTTCAGCGGGTTGTTTGTAACAATGACTTTTGTATTAGCCTACATTATCATGTCTAAAAACATGGATTAGGGACATAATGCACAGAAAAACTGCTCGTATTGGTGGCAAACAAGTGGCTGTATAACAATGAAGTGCCATAGTACGGAAAGAAATTAGATAGAATCAGAAAAATAATGAGGCTGCACCACTTTATAACATCTGTCATTTTGGGCATAGAGAATAGATTTGTGGTTGACAAGGGGGGAGGGGGGAAGAAGATGGACTGGGAGTTTGGGGTTGGCAGATGCAAACTACTATATGTAGAATGGATTAACAACAAGGTCCTCCTGTTGAGCACAGGGAACTATATTCAATACCCTCTGATAAGCCATAAAGAAAAGAATATAAAAAAGAATGTACATATGTGCATCTCTGAGTCACACTGGGGTATAGCTAATATCAGTATTATGTTATAAATCAACTGTACTTCAGTAAATGAAAATAAAATAAAATCTGTCATTTTGGTATTCAAAACACTATCAAAAGTAATGGTGGAATATAAAGAGATCAATGATTTTACTGTACAAAAATATGCATAAAACGGACAAAATCATTTTTTAAAAAATCAACTATTTCAGGTCACTCAAAATTATCTATTGACAATCAATTACTGGAAAACTACCAGAACTTCAGGCAGGAATGGCTGGAACCTGTGGCCTTTTTGCCTAAGGCCACATCCATCATCTCTGCTTTCAGTTCATTTAAGGATAACCGTAGTTTTCCGTTCTGAAACTGGTAAATCTGCACCTTTGTGCTGCTGCTGCTGCTGCTAAGTTACTTCAGTCGTTTCCGACTCTGTGCGACCCCATAGACGGCAGTCCACCAGGTTCCCCCGTCCCTGGGATTCTCCAGAAAAGAACACTGGAGTGGGTTGCCACTTCCTTCTCCAAAGCATGCAAGTGAAAAGTGAAAGTGAAGTCGCTCAGTTGTGTCCAACTCTTAGCGACCCCATGGACTGCAGCCTACCATGCTCCTCCATCCATGGGATTTTTCAGGCAAGAGTACTGGAGTGGGGTGCCATTGCCTTCTCTGTGCTAACGGGGTATAAATCCATTTGTTGGGAGGTAAAAACCTACAGCTCTGCTGGCTGAAAGGATTGGACTTAATACGGATGACCAAGGAAAACCTGCAGTTTTTTACAAGACCAAGTTTGCAGGGTGAGGTGAGGGAAACAGTGGACCAAATGGAAATTTAATAGGGAGACCTTGGAAATGAGAAAAGATATACAAAGTCTCCACAAATTCCTAGCTGACTAAAAAATTAGGCATGTGTGCAGAGCATCAGGAAGTCTGATAAAAAGAAAAAGACAAGGAACTCTTAAGAAATGGCTGCAACTTTGAATGCATTCCCCAACTAAACCATAGGTGTTTTTGTGCTTTATATTCCACAAAAGAGTGAAAACATACAGTATTTGTCCTTCTCCATCTGACTTGTTTCACTTAGCATAAAGCTCTCAAGGTCTAACCATGTTGTTACAAATGGAAAGACTGTACCACCTAGCACTGCTCTGAAATTTAAAAACCAGTATCTCACAAACACAGACTGCCTCTCTTCCTTATTGCTAGTATACTGGCTCTTCAACTTCCCTGAAACCTTTATCCATCTCTTTTTTGGTTAGCTTTCTTTTCTCCTGCAGCTCTGCTTAGCAATTCCTGAAAATGACTTTAGTCAGAGCTCTTTTGACATTTGCTGTAACTGTTTTCTCAAACATTAATAACAAACTCTCTCAAAGCCTTCAACAAATATACCAAACCACTTGCAGTTCCCTAAATAAACCACATTCATGTACTATGTAAAATGCCTTTTACCTTTTAATTTTTATTCATACTTAAACACTGAGCTCAAGCCACACGCCTCTAAAAGCTTTCAGAGCAAGCTTTTTTCACATCTCAAATCAAAACAGCATTGTGTTCTCTCCAGCATCAAACCCTATCTCCAAATGCTTATTACACATGTAAGCATACTATTGGAAAATAATTTATATTTAACATTAATAAAGGATTTTAATACTTAGTCCCCTCACCAGGGATTGAACCTTTGCCTTTGGCAGTGGAAGCGTGGTGTCCTAACCACTGGATTGCCAGGGAATTTCTCATAGACTAGTAACCGCCAGGGGCGCTGGCCAGGAGGACCAACCCCACATCCAAGGAGTTGTGGCTGCGTGGGCGCAGGAGGGCCTAGAGGAGCTATCCCACGTTGAAGGTCAGGAAGGGCGGCAGTGAGGAGATAACCCCTCATCCAAGGTAAGGAGCAATGGCTGCGCTTTGCTGGGCAGCCGTGAAGAGATACCCCACGCCCAAGGTAAGAGAAACCCAAGTAAGACAGTAGGTGTTACAAGACGGTAGGTGTTCAGAAGGCAAACACACTGAAACCATACTCACAGAAAACTAGTCAATCTAATCACACTAGGACCACAGCCTTGTCTAACTCAATGAAACTAAGCCATGCCCGTGGGGCCACCCAAAATGGGTGGGTCATGGTGGAGTGATCTGACAGAATGTGGTCCACTGGAGAAGGGAATGGCAAACCACTTCAGTATTCTTGCCTTGAGAACCCCATGAACAGTATGAAAAAGCAAAATGATGGGATACTGAAAGAGAAACTCCCCAGGTCAGTAGGTGCCCAATATGCTACTGGAGAAGAGTGGAGAAATAACTCCAGAAAGAATGAAGGGATGGAGCCAAAGCAAAAAGAATACCCAGCTGTGGATGTGACTGGTGAGAGAAGCAAGGTCCAATGCTGTAAAGAGCAATATTGCATAGGAACCTGGAATGTCAGGTCCATGAATCAAGGCAAACTGGAAGTGGTCAAACAAGAGATGGCAAGAGTGAATGTCGACATTCTAGGAATCAGCGAACTGAAATGGACTGGAATGGGTGAATTTAACTCAGATGACCATTATATCTACTACTGCAGGCAGGAATCCCTCAGAAGAAATGGAGTAGCCATCATGGTCAACAAAAGAGTCCAAAATGCAGTACCTGGATGCAATCTAAAAAACGACAGAATGGTCTCTGTTCGTTTCCAAGGCAAACCATTTAATATCACAGTAATCCAAGTCTATGCCCCAACCAGTAATGCTGAAGAAGCTGAAGTTGAATGGTTCTATGAAGACCTACAAGACCTTTTAGAACTAACACCCAAAAAAGATGCCCTTTTCATTATAGGGGACTGGAATGCAAAAGTAGGAAGTCAAGAAACACCTGGAGTAACAGGCAATTTTGGCCTTGGAATACGGAATGAAGCAGGGCAAAGACGAATAGAGTTTTGCCAAGAAAATGCACTGGTCATAACAAATACCTTCTTCCAACAACACAAGAGAAGACTCTATACATGGACATCACCAGATGGTCAACACCGAAATGCGATTGATTATATTCTTTGCAGCCAAAGATGGAGAAGGTCTATACAGTCAGCAAAAACAAGACCAGGAGCTGACTGTGGCTCAGACCATGAACTCCTTATTGCCAAATTCAGACTTAAATTGAAGAAAGTAGGGAAAACCACTCGACCATTCAGGTATGACCTAAATCAAATCCCTTATGATTATACAGTGGAAGTGAGAAATAGATTTAAGGGCCTAGATCTGATAGAGTGCCTGATGAACTATGGAATGAGGTTCGTGACATTGTACAGCAGACAGGGATCAAGACCATCCCCATAGAAAAGAAATGCAAAAAAGCAAAATGGCTGTCTGGGGAGGCCTTACAAATAGCTGTGAAAAGAAGAGAAGTGAAACGCAAAGGAGAAAAGGAAAGATATAAACGTCTGAATGCAGAGTTCCAAAGAATAGCAAGAAGAGATAAGAAAGCCTTCTTCAGCGATCAATGCAAAGAAATAGAGGAAAACAACAGAATGGGAAAGACTAGGGATCTCTTCAAGAAAATCAGAGATACCAAAGGAACATTTCATGCAAAGATGGGCTCGATAAAGGACAGAAATGGTATGGACCTAACAGAAGCAGAAGATATTAAGAAGAGATGGCAAGAATACACAGAAGAACTGTACAAAAAAGATCTTCACAACCCAGATAATCACGATGGTGTGATCACTCACCTAGAGCCAGACATCCTGGAATGTGAAGTCAAGTGGGCCTTAGAAAGCATCACTACGAACAAAGCTAGTGCAGGTGATAGAATTCCTGTTGAGCTATTTCAAATCCTGGAAGATGATGCTGTGAAAGTGCTGCACTCAATATGCCAGCAAATGTGGAAAACTCAGCAGTGGCCACAGGACTGGAAAAGGTCAGTTTTCATTCCAATCCCAAAGAAAGGTAATGCCAAAGAATGCTCAAACTACCGCACAATTGCACTCATCTCACACGCTAGTAAAGTAATGCTCAAAATTCTCCAAGCCAGGCTTCAGCAATATGTGAACCGTGAACTTCCTGATGTTGAAGCTGGTTTTAGAAAAGGCAGAGGAACCAGAGATCAAATTGCCAACATCCGCTGGATCATGGAAAAAGCAAGAGAGTTCCAGAAAAGCATCTATTTCTGCTTTATTGACTATGCCAAAGCCTTTGTGTGGATCACAATAAACTGTGGAAAATTCTGAAAGAGATGGGAATACCAGACCACCTGACCTGCCTCTTGAGAAATCTCTTTGCAGGTCAGGAAGCAACAGTTAGAACTGGACATGGAACAACAGACTGGTTCCAAATAGGAAAAGGAGTTTGTCAAGGCTGTATATTGTCACCCTGTTTATTTAACTTATATGCGGAGTACATCATGAGAAACGCTGGACTGGAAGAAACACAAGCTGGAATCAAGATTGCCGGGAGAAATATCAATAACCTCAGATATGCAGATGACACCACCCTTATGGCAGAAAGTGAAGAGGAACTAAAAAGCCTCTTGATGAAAGTGAAAGTGGAAAGTGAAAAAGTTGGCTTAAAGCTCAACATTGAGAAAACAGAAGATCATGGCATCCGGTCCCATCACTTCATGGGAAATAGATGGGGAAACACTGGAAACAGTGTTAGACTTTATTTTTCTGGGCTCCAAAATCACTGCAGATGGTGACTGAAGCCATGAAATTAAAAGACGCTTAATCCTTGGAAGGAAAGTTATGACCAACCTAGACAGCATATTCAAAAGCAGAGACATTCCTTTGCCAACAAAGGTTCGTCTAGTCAAGGCTATGGTTTTTCCTGTGGTCATGTATGGATGTGAGAGTTGGACTGTGAAGAAGGCTGAGCGCCGAAGAATTGATGCTTTTGAACTGTGGTGTTGGAGAAGACTCTTCAGAGTCCCTTGGACTGCAAGGAGATCCAACCAGTTCATTCTGAAGGAGATCAGCCCTGGGATTTCTTTGGGAGGAATGATGCTAAAGCTGAAACTCCAGTACTTTGGCCACCTCATGCGAAGAGTTGACTCATTGGAAAAGACTCTGATGCTGGGAGGGACTGGGGACAAGAGGAGAAAGGGACGACAGAGGATGAGATGGCTGGATGGCATCACTGACTTGATGGACGTTGAGTCTCAGTGAACTCCAGGAGTTGGTGATGGACAGGGAGGCCTGGGGTACTGCGATTCATGGGGTTGCAAAGAGTCGGACACGACTGAGCGACTGATCTGATCTGATCTGATCTGAGTCATTTTAAAACTAAAAAGTTAGATAAATTGCCATAGCTGGGCTTCCCTGGTGGCTCAGTGGCAACGGATCTGCCTGCCCATGCAAGGGACGGGGTTAATTCCCTGATCCAAGAAGATCTATATGCCATGGAGCAACTAAGCCTGTGCACCACAACTACTGAGCCTGTTGCTCTAGAACCTGCGAACCTGTGAGTAGTAACTACTGCACCCACATGCCGAAACTCCTGGAGCCTGACTGCCCTAGAGCCCATGCTCCATGAGAGAAGCCACCACAGTGAGAAGCCTGTGCACTAGAGAGTAGCCCCTGCTCCCCGCAACTAAGAGAAAATCCACGTGCAGCAACGAGGACCCAGCACAGTCAAAAACAAATAAATAAAATTATTTTTAAAATGGTTTTTAAAATTGCCATAACTACCAACCAGATCTTATCAAAGAGAAACATAGATCTCATTGGAAAATAGACTTGGAAATAGAAAAAATTTTCAGTACAATCTCTGCAAGTAAACATTAAATCGATTCCCAGTAGACTTTTCCAATTTATGGATTTGTGACTATCTGTTGATCCACCAAAGATCTGTTCTTAAGGAGAGGAATGAGGTAAGGTAGATGGCGCACAGCTTTAAAGCTAATTTCACACATACTGTACAAGAAGACTTAACTAGAAAACAGTGACAACAGATGACATGGGACTTCCAACCATATTTTCTGTAGTAAATGCTTTACCTGACACTATGTTAACTACATCTGACCACTGTAAAGATAATATATACATAAAGGCTATGCTGAAAATGAGATTTTCAAGTCTAGCCCAAAACCACACACGTTATACCACATGCACATGTGTGATCTTGCTCAACCTGTCCAGGAAGAGATACTTTCTTGAGTTCATTCACCCCTCAGTTGTTAATACTTTTGACTGGGGAGAATGGGAAGAGAAAAAGACTTAAATATTGTGTGAGAGGGGACAAAGAGGCATAACAGGCTGAATATTTAGATAGGTAACAGTATTTATTTACTTATAAATAAGATAAGAAGTAGTTATCTTCATCCCTTCCACTACTTGCAAATTCTTTTAGATTAATAAACCCTACTTCTAAAAAGCAAATAGTGACCCTATCTCTGACCAGCAGAATTATGAGATAAACCTTATTCATAATCTGAAAAGTTTTCCTGCTTATTCATCATTTAGTAAACATTTCTTTAAAATACAGAATTCATTGTATTAAGCAAAGGAGCTAGAAGTTTAGCTTTCATTATTCACTGCAATACCAGATTTCTTAAAAGTCTAAACAGAACAACGATAAAAACTATATTGACATATACCTTACTGCATCACACATCTTAATTTAAATCTTAATTTTCTGACCTGGAATGTCGGAGGCTGTCCTTTTTGTTTTTTGCAGAACACAATGTACATTCACAGCCAACTGCATGGGGCTTAGGTAGAGATACATCCTGTTTTAACAGCATTGTAAGAATCTCATAGTTGTTACGATGAGCAGCTAAAATGACAGGTGCAACATCCATAGTTGTTGAATACTCAGGATTCTGAATTCTCTCCATTAGTTTCTGAAAAATATTTATATAAACATCCAAAAGTTCTTACTTGTGACATCAAAAAAGCATTTATCTAAAAAATGTAATGAACAAAAGACACAAAGAATATAAAAATTATTTTGAGAAATATAATCACATTTTACTAGGATTAAATCTTTTTTGAAACTTCAAAACAACTTTAGTTAGTAAATGCAGTATAATCATGACAGACAAAATCTTCACTAGAAATATTCATATAGCCAGAGTTTTGTTTTCCTAACAAAGAAGAAGTGTGGATATCTGGAGAAATACTTTAGGAAAAAGCGTTTCATTTTCACAAGATTATGGCAACATGCATGACAAGGATAAAGAACAAGAATTTTAGAGAGAGAATATAATGGAAAAACAGAAGTGTTAAAAATAGGCAAAGTATAAAGGCATGAGAAAAAAATGTTTAAATCCACCTCTACGACAAAACCTTGCCACATTGATAGCAATGAAGTTACTTGTAAAGAATAAGAAAATAGGAGGCACTCTTCATTTTGTATAATTCTCTACATATTTTCAAACACCACTTATACTTCCTGTTACAAATGCACAAAAACACTAACAATCACAGCTCCTGGAACCACTAGGCAGTTTGTATTTATTATCTCATTTAATCCCCACAATAGCCTGCAAAATTAAGCATTATAATCTCCATGAAGAAACTGAGGCTCAGAGAAGTGAATGTGCCCGAGCTATACAACAGAGTGGCAAAGTGCAGATAGAACCCAGGTGTCTGGTCCTCTGGAGCCCGAGCTCCTTTCACTACATGGGCTCATGCCTGGTGACTGCATAACATGAGGAAAGAAACATCAGTAAATAAAGAGCCAGGTAAAGTAAATAAGGTTGACTATATTATGACTATTGTATATTCTTTCTAATACTTATCACTTTTTCACAGCTGTTTTCCTGTGAGCTGTTTGATTCCATAGTATAAGCTCATCAAGTTCACAGTTAATTTTTGTAATTTTTACTAACATTGCAATAGTACACACATTATAAAAAACCTGAAAAATATACAAAAGCCGAAATAAAAATACCCAGTTTCTATAGTATTTGTTTTTAATCCTTTTGCCACCACACCTGCTTTTAAGGGCAACTTCAAGGAAGCTATAACAAAGACTCTTCTGGAAAAAAAACCTTTTGTACAGAATTTTGCATGCAATTTAAGGAAGTTCATAGATTTTACGTTCAAGGTATTTTATTTTGCTACTATAAATAATACTATCACAAACATCTTTATGAATACAGCTTTTTCAAACTTTAGGATTATCTCATTAACATAGAACCCTTGAAATGGAATTATAGGTCTAAAGGCCATGAACAATTTTGAAGCTTTGATACGTATTATCAAGACCTTTTAATAGTTTATATTACTAATAACACAGGAATGTACCCACACTCTAAGATTTACTCACCAGCACTGGGCATGATCATTCCCAATTTATGAGCGAAAAAACTATCACGAATATTAATTTACTTTTGATTACTGGTAAATTTTATTATTTTCTGACATTCTTATTTTTTTCCTTTTATGAATAGTTTGTTTATATACTTCCCTTCTATTTATTGGGGTCTTCAAATTAATGAATTTATTTAAAAATTACAGAGAAATCTATAAAAATTTACTCCATTTCCCCTAATTACAAAAGAAGAAGTTATAAAGAGGAGGAAGTCATATTTAATCTCTTACGAAAAAAATGGTCCTTATTTTTCCCATGAAACATACTTAACTATGTGAAAAACAGATGATTAAAATCCCTAATTTCATTGCACAAAATATAATCTACATACTATAAAAAAGAAACCTGTATTTGAAAGTCAAAATTTATCAAAAGACAATTTTGATAAGCCAAGAATATAGAATGAATTCACTGAGATGACAAATTTAAAAAGTATATAAAAATACTTGACATTGCCTGTCTAGAGGTAATCAACCTGTTAAAAAGTGATCTTGCTGTCACTAGAAGTATTCAAAGCAAAGGCTGGATAGCCTTTTTTGTTAGAGACACTGAAAAAGTGTTCTCTTACTGAGTAGGTGAGGACTGCCTGGCCTTATAACTCAAGATTCGACTGGCAGTGGTAATGGTGATGAAATAATATCAATCAGTTGCTCCAATATCCTGGAACTCTACACTCAACCTCCTCAAGGGAGTAAATGGGTTAAGAGGTTAGGAGGTTGAACAGGTAGGGATACCAAAATATACTATAACTGGAGGACAGGTGACAGAAAATTGAATAGGATTCTAGACATTTCTGATCTTTTGAACAGGAACTATACTATTAGCTCTTTTTTCTCTACACTGTTGGTTGCTTGCTACCACTTAAAATTAGCTGGAACTATCCTTGGGAGAAAATTATGCTTACACAAATTTTGTCATAGTTTAAATGAGGGAAAATTATTTCAGTTAATATAAAGTATTCAATTTAGGGGAGCTTCTCATCTTTCTCAGAGAATGGCAGATCATTTGCAATGAATTTATAATTCTTTCTTAAACAATATTTTTCTTCTGATTATAGCCAGTTTACAACACTCCCAGAAATTATTTTTACTGATTATTTCACTATATCCTCACCAATAATGAATGTTATAACTGTTACATTTTGATACATACACAGAAAATATCTCATTTTTACAGTAGAATTTATTGCATTAATGACTATCTTCTTAATCACAAAAGCAATAAAGAAAACAATATCCTTAATTTGGTAATGTGATGACTGCTGTTAGGTAACATTTTGCTATATTTCCATAGAATTCCTTTTCTATGCATATTTTTAACCTCAGATAATACTATATATACAGTTTACTATTCTCATTTTTTACCATTCTGTCCCAATGTTAGAATGTTAGGTGTTCCTAATTATTCCTTTAAAAATACTATTTTAATATACAGGTAGTTATTTATATTCAAATCTATTTTGGGATGTTTAAATTATGTCACATGGTTTTTTCATTGCTACAAATAAGATTACAAGTAACATTTTTGTCTACATTTCTGACCATTTCCTTGACAAATTCCTAGAGGAGGAAGTGATAGTTTAAAGAATATGAACATATTTCTTGTTACTGATACTTCCTGCCAAACCACTTTTCAAACTACCTTCCCTTCCAGTGGTGTATGAGACTATACTACTCCTTTGCTATCAATGGTTAGTACTTTTTAAACAATCTTTGCTATCTGATAAGCAAACATTTGCATTTCATATTTAATTATTAGTAAGATTATCATTTTGCACTTTGAGATTTTTCCACATCTTTTACTGATTTTTAAGTTTTTCATCAATTCATCCAATATTAAGATTATGAATTTGAGATATATGCTAAAAATATCTTTTGAAAGTTACCCATCTGCTTAATTTTTCCTGAGGTCTTGATTTCAGAAGTTTAACTTCTATACAAACAAAGGCTGTGCTACTGTGATTTTTGTTCAAAGTCCTTCCCTCTCAAACAGTTAAATATTCACCTACATTTTCTTCCAGTTTTATGGTTTCATTGTTTATATTTAAATCTTAAATCCAACTGGAAACTGATCTATATTTTCAACTTAGCCTGTAGAATGTTCCAAACTAAAAATACTGGATTGCATCAACAAAATTCTAGAAATATCACGAATTTTAAGGTTTCCTGAGAGCAATATTAGTTATTCTTGCAAATGTCTACTTAAAGTAATATTTTTACAGAGTAAAAAAAAAATCTATTTCTATAAAACGAAGTAAATTGGAGGGGAAGAAAAAATGGCAATGGGGCAGATCTATTTTGGTTTAAAAATTCAAATTAATAAATATTTAAGAGTACTAACTACTATAGTTGGTCTTGATGATCGTTTTGGTCGATGATTAAGTAGTATATCAACAGCTCCCACTACTTCAGAGTCGATTGCCACCAAAAGTGCATCTGCGGACTTTAAAAAAAAAAAAAGTTAAAAATGAAAATGGAGGGAAAAAGGTAAACTATTTTTACTAATTCATAAAGAAAACTATTTTTTTTAATTTAAACTGTATTATATACAGTAATACTGAATTTTTAAAAATTTAGACTATCCAAACAGAACATTTGCTTGCCTTAGCCATACTTCTGTGTACCACAACACACACATTTTTATTCTGGTTTCACTGCTTGAGCTGATCAAATAATGAATGCTTGATAGTGGGGTTTATTAATGACACAGGGCTGATATAGGTAGTATTTAAAGTTGATATGTTATTTTTTCCAAGATGTTTATTTACTCTTGAACACTGGATCAAAAGAATCCTAACATTCCAAATCTATAAAAGAAATTGCCAAGAAAAATTACTACAAGCAAAGGATATAATCAATACAACCATGAAGTTAGGGGACAATGGAAAATAAAAGCAGGAGGAGCTGCTGTTCTCGTCTTTAAAGCACATATGGCTGACTGAAATTGTGTAAATCATGACATTAATATTAGCAATCTTTTTCCTTTTTTGGCCTTGCTGCACTGCTTGTGCTTTCTTAGTACCCTGACGAGGGATTGAACCCAGGCCACGGCAGTGAAAGCTCTGAGTCTTAACGAATGGACAGCCAGGAAATTCCCAATATTAGCAATTTTACCAAGTAAAAATCACAAAGAATTTTCTCTGAGGAATCAATGTCCTCAGAGACAAAGAGAAGTGACTTTACAGTTTGACTCCCAAACTATAGCTCATTTTGAAACTCCAACTCTGATAGGAGGAAAAAAGTAAATACAAGCGGAGTAAATGGAGACTTTTCAGCTTCTCAGTGTAACAAAACCTTCAGTCCTATTATGGTACTTAGCAACTGAGATCAGGTTTTCGGTTTCATTTTGTTTGGCTTAAGGAAAACCATAAAGGCAGAAACAAAAAGCGGGGATAAGTAACAATTTAATCTAAGAAAACACTGATTATTTTCAGTATATACATTTTTAAACTATTATAATCTTTAATAACTATTTAAATCAACATTATCTCCCATAAAAGTGAAACTGTATCAGATCTTTAATCTTTGTAGCTGAAAAGAATAAAGCTTTCATCCACTTTATCTAGATGTTAAAAATAGGACTAAAAATGGCAGACTTTATCTGGATGTCTAAGAATAGGACTAAGCACCCCAAGGAATCGGATGGGGCCACATTCAACCATTAGGAACTGCCTGTGTATTCCCATAGGAAAAACTCCTCACCATCACGGGAAATTTAATTCATTATTTTATCCCTTAAAACTTTAAGGTTTCACTGAGCTGTAGCCTATTCTTTAAAATCTAGCACTATTATTATTCTGCTTTGCATACATTTCTAACTTCAGTTTGGTACTTGGTCAAGTGAAACAAACAAAAAGAACCATGTGTTCATTTCTACGAAACAGTTCACTTATGATTTTTAATTTTAACCTATAAAGCTAGCTAACTATAGTAATGCCACTGCTCTCAAAGTCCAAACACCAAGCAATACCAATCATCTGAAACATCATCGTGAATTCAGCTGTACATTTCTTCCCAAACCATACTGAGCTGTCACAAACTAACTTTATGGGCATTATTCCTTAGAAGGACCTGCCTCAACCACACTGACTTAAGAGTTGTCTATAAATTACAGACATCTGGCTTTCCCAAGTACCCTTCCAGTCTTTATTGAATAAGAGAACAGCTAGATTAAAATCAACAAAGAAGGGAGGAAGGACAAAAAATTGCTAAAAGTTGATCACTGAGAAGATAAAATATCAGCATACCAAAACCACTATCAATTCAAAGCAGTCTGAAACCATTTGATGTAAGCAAAAACATATCAATAATTTCAGACTACAAGAAGCAAATAAAATGATTATACTCTTGATGAGTCCCACTTATGATGCTAAAGTTAAATTATATTCAGATACACTATTTAGTAAAGAATAAAGAAAGATTCATGTTAAATCTTTCAAAGCTTAAAAGGATAAGCTTCAGGTAGAGAAATACTTATTTACATAAAAAAAGTCAAGTAAATAACGAGTTGCCATTGACATGTTCTATACAAATGCTGTTACTTGATATATAAAAAGGTAGTTCTGAAGGGGAAAAATTATTTTTAAAATATCTATATGTACACAAAATGTCCTCATAAGTTTTGTTTCCCAATTTCTTACAGATATTTGACTATTCTTTATTAAATCTGCTTAGTACATATTTATTATGTATTAATGGAGTTACTCCCTTCTCATCTCAGACTTTGTCAACAATTCCCATACTCTTTCCTCTAAGCTCAGATTCTCATAAATTATCTATTTCCTTACCAACAATAAAATTTCCACCTTGGTATTCTATTTACTGCTCTTGTCTTCCACAGGACCCTGGTCCTTCATTCGCAGAAATACCAAATCCTAGCCCCTACCTCCCAAAACATGAAATACTTCCTCACTCTTTGCTGACTTGACTTCATCCTCTCTCTTGAGCAAGACAAGGTCCCTGCTATCAAGCAGCTTATTTGGTGGGAGAAGTTGTCGTTGTTTAGCTCTTTGCGACCCAATGGACTGCAGCCTGCCAGCTCCTCTGTCCATGGAATTTCCCAGGCAAGAATGGAGTGGGTTACCATTCCCTTCTCCAGGGGATCTTCCTGACCCAGGAATCGAACCTGAGTCTTCTGCATTGCAGGCAGATTCTTTACCACTAAGCCACCTGGGAAGCCCATCTTTCTCTTACCACTCAAGTTTTCTTTCTCTCATTCTGCCAGACTTCTAAAACTCATGCGTGTCATTTTCTCTAATTCTACTGATGCCAGAGATTCAAAATCCAATGGCCTTTCCTATCATTTTCCTGATTTTTAACCAACTAAGAAAACTGTTTTTTTGTTTTTTCACAACGGTCCATGATCCTAACTCCTTTAATGAAATCCTCTCCTTCTAAAGACGTTTATTAATGTAGATGCTCCCTGAGAGCATCAGGGAATCAGCTCTAGTTGTTTGCTCTTCTCTGTGATTTCATCCATTCTCACGGTGTCGGATCATCCTCATGCCCATGACTGCTGTATTTCTCCAGCCCAACCTCTCCCTAGAGATGTAAGCTTTCCATTGAAAACTTCCTGATAGCCCCAAAATAAACAAGGCTAAAACCAGAATTCACAGTTCTCTGCCCCAAGTTTGACCTAGCTTTGTAACTTCCTGTTTTCCTTTCATCATTCTCCCAGTAACCCATGTTTATGATTTTCAGATCATCTTGGACTCTTTCTCAATCCTCCCTTCCAAAGTTAAATACTCACTAAGTTCTATCAATTCTTCCTTCACAATATCTCTTACATTTGCCATTATTTTTCCCCTATTCTCATAGCCACTATTCCGGTTCAGACTTTAACCTCTTCTTATCTGGATTACTATAAAAACTGCTCACCCAAGCTGTTTATAGCCTTCCCCATTTCCTGTTTTTTTAATCTATACACAGCCACTAGATTAGTTTTCCTAAAATACCACTGTATACATCACATCCTTTCTCAAAAATCTTGTAATGATCCCATTATTTATCACATAAAACCCAAATTCCTTAGACCGGCATTCAGGCCCTTTTCATCAGTTTTTAGTTATTTTTCCAGATATTTCCACTACCATCCAACCCAAATATCTTGTTCAAAAAGCCTAAGTCAAGTCACTGTCTCAAGAACACATATTGTACTTATCTTTGTTTATATCCTTCTCTATATCCTGTTCCCCTCCTATCTATTAAATACATATTTTTTACAGTTGTTTTAAGTAATAGTGTAAAAGAATGGACTCTGGCAGTCAGAACCTGAGTTCAAATTCCAGATCTGGCATTTATGGAATAAGTTTGGGCATGTTACTGAAGCTTTCTGTACCTCGGTTTCCTCCTCTATAAAACAGGGATAATAGTAGTACCTAACTCATAGGGCTTTTGTAGGGATTAAGAAGTGACTATATTTGCAATTATTAATATCTCAAGGCTTGAGCTCAATTGACACTTCCATGAAAGCTTTCTTGATAGTGCCAATCCACAGTGATCTCTTTCCTATGTTTCCAAAACACTTATGGTAAACCACTAAAGTTTAAGAATAAAACAGGGCTTCTCAATAGTGGCACTACTGACATTTTGGACCAGATCAATCTTTGTTGTGGGGGCTGTCCTGTTCACCATAGGATCATTAATAGCATCGCTACCTTCTACCCACCAGAGGCCAGGTACAAACCCACCCCTTAACTGCAAAACCAAAATGTTCCCAGATATTGCCAAATGTCCCTGAGGGACAAAATTGTCCAGTTGAGAGTCACTAGTATGACACAAGATAAAATACATGAGAGCACTTTATAACCCCTAAGCAATATACAAGGATCAATTATCATTACCACTCAGCACGTAGGAAATATACTTTTCTATTAATTGATTTAAAATTCATTGTTCAATTCATTTTAACATACTTTTGTACAGAACTCATGTTTTACTTATTCATTTCCACAAAGACACCCAACCAAAGGTTTTGGACATTTGTTGACTGAGAAATAAGACACAGGTAACCCAGGACAGGACACGGTGAACTAGAAAGAGCATGGGATTTGCGGACAGAAGAATTGGTTCAAATCTGAGCTCTTATTTATTTTAGAATTTTGGGCAATACATTACAGTCTATGAGCCTCAGTTTTCTGCTCTATAAAATATAACATCTATATAGGCTGGCTATGACATTCAAATATGTTCAGGTATCTGAAAGAACCATGTAAATTACAGAAATTTTATATACAGACATATATAAAAAGAAAATGATTATTGTACCATAATACCTCTTGTATATGGAATCATCAGAGACTTCCCTTGTAACCTTATTTTCTAGGTAACTGAAGCTTATGCTTTTAAGTATTTAACTTTAAAATTTAAACAATTTTGACAGAATTTTTCTGCTTTCAGAAGTACTATATATATTCCTCTTTCTTCTCAAGCAATATATACTGAACGTAACTTAATTTTCCCTTACTGACTCTGGGCTATTGTTATAAACATTAATTACCACTCGAACATACAGTTCCCTTAGAGATTATCAGGTATGTTAGGCTGTTGATCTCCTTAAACAGAGTCAGAGGTACTGTGCCTAACTTTGTTCCACTGTAGCCTCATGCCTCTTCTGTTGCTCCCATAATTCTCTATGGATTAGAAAACTAAGTAAGTTTGTTAAAAGTGTAATCTAAAATGAGAAAAAATAGAGTTGAGAGAAGATTCCAGATAAGTTCATAAATGGGAAACCTCATCACATCTAATCTGGCTGATCAGGGGTATTTTTTACTTATTTTCTGGTTCTTGGTGGTATTCTGGATAAATGAAATTTCTGGAAAAGCAATTTTTTTCTACTTAAACATGTATATACAGAGAGGATACCACATGTTGTAATACATATATATATAATATTTATAATAGAAATGTATATAGAACTAACCTATTTTTTTTTAATCTATGAGTACTTCCTGATATCACTCTTTAAAAAGGCTCATTAATTTAAAGCAATAACATAGCAAATGCTCAAACTATTTGAAAGGAAAAAAAAGAGCCAGAATTCAAATGCAAAGTCCCATGATAAGCAAAACAAAAAGGAAGGAAAATAACATTAAATTCCTTCACATCTCTGAACTAAATTCTTTCAAGATACACATGCCTACTTTTTTACCTGAACTTCTATGAAGATAAGCAAGAAAGGTCAATATTTTCCAATTTAAAAAATCTCATTCACATTTAGTTATAAGTAAACACTAAATTTCAGACAAAAAGAAAAATTTAATTAAACTTAGGAGAAAATCAAAGTCAAATTGAAAATTGCTTTGTATGTGAGAAGTACTTTGTTCTTATGCTTGTAAGTTATATGGGCCACAGAAATACCTGTTCCTCTGATACTTCCAGAATACTTCTACTATTTTTAGATATATAAGATAAATAGTAATAAGTAATAAAAACAAAGTCATCTTTAATAAGTCATAATAATTTACCTCTGTTGGATGTTTTAAAACATATAAGATGAGGAGGAGTGATAATTGGGGGAAAAAATCAAGTCAAAATATTATATTTTTTAAAAAGGCTTTTTTTGGTTTGTTTTTAAATTTTTAGTAGCTCAAAACAAAAGGTGAAAGAGAAAAGAAAAACAGAAAGCAAGAAGGAAAAAAAGAAAGGAAGGAAGAGAGGAAGAAAACTAGAGAGAAAGGACAGAACATGGCATATCTAACAGTACTTAAAAGCTACTGGATAAAATTATCTAGCCTTGTACCTGACAACCGTAGTCCAAAAGAAGCTGCAGTATATCCAAGTTTTCGTTTTCAATAGTTATGGTAACAGCATTTCTCCCAAGCACATCTACGCAATTTATGTTCAAGTCACCTGAACTGTTTTCCTCCAAAATCTTTTTAACCATATAATAGTCACCTAAATAACAATACACAAACATAATTTAATATCCATGACACATTAAATAAGAACAACTATAAAGAAAACTTAGCTTGATGATTTAAAAGATTAAAAAACCTAAACTCATTTTTGTATATGGAACTATGCAAAGAAAATGTGAACATTTCCTTGCTGAAAACTTATACCCTGATTAAAAAATGATATGTACATCAGCAACAAACAGAAAAAATAGAAAAATTTTAAATGTACAGTTTAAAATATAAGTTGTTTAAAATGCAAAACTGATTGATGATAAGGAGAAAAACTTTTAGAAGATATTTATAATAATAAAGAATGTCTAAAAGTACAGACTGAGTGCTAGAAAAATAAGATAGAAAGGATTTAAGTTTTATATCTCAAATACATACACACATTTAATTGTTAAATGGTTAAAAACAAGATCTAGTAATAAATGGAGGCTGTTATGAAGAGGTTTACTTTGGAAAAGCAGTGAATGTATATATGCACATTAAGAGGGAGAGATGCCCGAAATTACTAGTCTCCTCCCCACTCTACCAACACACACACACACACACACACATCTCATTAATGAAGCTGTTTAGGTTACATGATGGGATATTCAGCTCACAGAACTCTAAAGCAGGACTATGATTAATGCTCGTAGAGGCCAATGTCAGACTATTTCAAAATGAAATCTGACCTGTCAGGATTATGCAGATTAGCTTCTGCCTCACTCTACCCCACATCAAAACAGCTAATGAATGGGGGAAAATGAGAATAATTATGGAGTAATCATTTTCACAGAGGGCCCACTATACTTGTCTGCTAACCAGCTGGTGCAGTAAGTAAAAGGGGAAAAAATCAAAAGAGAAATGCTAATTAAATGGAGAAAAAAAGCTAAGTGGGTTTTGCTTTATTTCATCTTGCTTTTTAAACATAAGATGAATAAACCATTTAAAGTGACTTGCAAATATAGCTGTTCCTTGTCAGTCTATGAATAAGAAACAGGAAGAGAACAATCAGAGTGGAAACCAGAAGGAAAAAGAAATGAATGATTTCATGATACAGAAAGAGAAATTCTAAAACTGGACTGAGTGAATAACAAAGAAAAGTAACAGATTTTTTTTTTTTTTTTTGGTTAACATTTCAAATTACACTATTATTTTTAACCAGTGACTTTTAAGTCCTCATTTTTGGAAGGTGTTGAATGGTAGTTTTCTTGGTGTATTCCTTAGTTCCCTCAAGAAAACCAGTCAGAAAAAGAAATTATTTCCTCAAAGCACTATTAATTTATATTTAAATACTAACGCTCCATGGCAAAAACTTAAAACTTATCACTTTGCAAAGTGAAGTTCTGAATCACAAGTTGAACCAATAGTGAACATGCAGATAGATCAGTGAAAATTTATCACTAATCCTAGAAAATAACTTTAAAACCTTATTTCAGGTGAATTTATTTCAGTGTCTTAGTTGTAGGAGAATGCTACCCATAAAAACTCTGGCTCTATTTTCTTTGATTTCATGATGTGCCTAGGTGAGGAACATTTTTTTTCTTTATCCTTGGGACTCATTTCTGAATCTGACTCTGCCCTTCATTAATATGCAATATTTCAGCCATTTGTTCTTAAAATATTGCTTCATTTCCATATTATTCTTTCTCCTATTGGAACTCCTTTAGGTATTATGTTAGATCATCCTATTCCAAATTCTGTGTCTCTAAAGGTATATTTTTCTTCTTTCTTCCTCTCTTTTCTGCTTCAGGATAAATTCTTCACATTTCTCTTCAAGTCCTTTATTCCTCCTTTAACTGTTTCTGCTGATTTCTCCATTCATTATTTTTTTTACTGACTATATTTTTTATTTCTCTAAGCTTTATTGGATTCCTTTCTGAATCTTTTGATCTACTTTATGTTTTCATTATTTTAAGCTTTTTGTCATTTAAACACTTATTTTATGGTCTCTATATGACAACTGGGCTTCCCTGGTGGCTCAGTGATAAAGAAATCCCCTGCCAATACAGGAGACATGGGTTCAATCTCTCAGTCGAGAAGATCCCCTGGAGAAGGAAATGGCAACCTATTCCAGTATTCTTGCCTGGAAAATCTCATGGACAGAGGAGCCTGGCAGACTACAGTCCATGGGTTGCAGAAGACTCAGACATGACTTAGTGCTTAAATAACAACAAAACACAATAATTATCTGAGGGCCTTATGGATTTAACCCTATTCATTGTGTCATCTGTGATAATGAAATTTTCAATTGGGTACTGCAAACTCAACTTCATGTGGTTTAACTTTGGGAACCTAGACAGCCTAGTTTGAAAGCTTGCCCCACCAAGGATGTATGTGTTCACTTCTTCCAAATAACTCAGAGGTTCTGCTACACCACGAATCTTTTTTTATATTAATTTCTCAGTTTAGGTTTTCCCAGATCAAGAAGTTAATATTAATTTAAATTCCAAGCCAACAAGAGGCAGGAACAGTTACAAATCTTTAGGGAAATCGTATTTAAAAGCTTCTTTGTAGTCTCCCTTTGCTGATGGATGGGTTCTTTTCCTCATCTACCCCTTTGCTAGAAGTATATAGTCCTTTATGGATCCTGGTTTCATGCTTGCATGCTGTTCCAACTCTCCACTTTGTACAAACTCAAGGCTTTGTAACTTACTTCCACATGGGCATTAAAAGTCTAATCCCAACAACGTGCAGACCATTAACTCTTGCTCCCACCCACAGAGCAGTCAAATGTCTGCTTACACACTCCTCTGTTTTTCAGTCTTTTCTTTATGCTTGAATTTTCCTTACTTTCTTGAAAGCTCAGTTATTCATTTAAATGGACGTTTGTTATATTTTATCTAAAATTTCTATGTGATTTGAATCAAAAGGGTCTTCAAATTATTTAGTCAGCAATACTGTTAAGAGACAGAAAAGCATAAAGAACTATATAAATATAATTCTTACAAAATTTTATAAATTTCATGTATAACAAATGATCAAAAACAACTGCTACACATTTAAAAGTTTGAATTACTGTTTAAAAAGTAATTTGTATTGCAAATTCAGAATCTACGGCTTTATGGTTTCAAAGACTATTTCCATTACAGTTAGGGGGCTATACAAGGAAAATATAAATAAAATTCATAATAAAAATTTTATTAAAATTTCCACCCTGCCACAGCTGACACACTCACGCAAAAAAACAACCACAAACAATAGTCACAGAACCAATAAGAGACCTAGAGTGGTTCCTAAGCATTCTACTTAAGTTTAAATTTGCAAGCCATTTAAAACAATGTACTGTATTCAGAAAGCCCAAAACAGTCTTAATATTTATAATGGGTGTATATGTGAAAAGAGGTTAGTAAATTTTAAATACATAGCAAGAAGCTAGTTATAGAGAAGGATTACAAGTAAAAATGTCTTATGGGTCAGGCAAACGTAGAAATGTTTTTCATTTTACGCTAAAGTTGCTTTTGAAAGTTACATACATCTTTTCGAATATTACATACAGCAGGAAATGCAACATGATCCATTTACTTTTTTGGCTAGATGGCTGTCTTTATTCAGTGAAGGAAAAAGAAACTTTCAATCAATTCCACCAGTAAACAAACTCAACAGCAAAACTTCTCGGTCCTGTCTCCAAAATGTTTCCCATACTTATCTACTTGTACCCATGCACATACACTGCTACCTTCAGTCCAGGACACCATCATCTCTCTCCTGGACTCTGCACCTACCTCTTCACTGATATGGCTACCTAAACTCTACTACCGGGGTCAACAAACTTTTTCTCTAAAGGGCCATATGGTAAATATTTAGGCTTTGTGGGCCATACTATCCCCGATGTAAATACTCAACCCTGTTCTTGCTGCACAAAAGTGACCATAAACCATATGTACACAATGAGCTTCAATATGTTCTAATAAAAATTCATTTATGGACACTCAAGTTTAAATTTCATATTATCTTCACATTATGAAATATATTCTTCTTTTGACTTATTCCTGACCATTTGAAATGTATGTAAAAACCATTCTTTGCTCACAGGCTTTACAGAGACAGGTGGTGGCTGGATTTGGCCTGTGGGCCCACCTCTAACCTGGCATCAGCCCTTTAATCCACTCTGCACTCAGCAGCCAGAGTGATCATATGAAAATCAGGTTTTTAATCCTCAAGACTTTTAATCACACTTTAGTAAGTTCTATAATCTTTACTGTGGCTTACTAAGCCCTATGGGACCTAGGGCTTGCTACCATTCTGAATTTACCTAGGAGCCACTCTCTCTCTCACCATGATCTTTTTACAACCAGAGTTTTCCAAACTGCAGGTTGCAACCCATTTGCAGTCACGAAATCAATACAGCAAGTCCTAACCAACAATTTTAAAAAATGAAATCGTATATAAAAATACCAGGGTAATTCCATAGATCCTTAGCAAAAATTTTCCCTGACCACCTTGATATATTCACCCTGGCCAACTTGAGAAGGACTTCCCTGGTAGTTCAGACGGTAAAGCCTCTGCCTACAATGCAGGAGACCTGGGTTCAATCCCTAGGCCAGGAAGATCTCCTGGAAAAGGAAATGGCAACGCACTCCAGTACTCTTGCCTGGAAAATCCTATGGACAGAGGAGCCTGGTAGGCTACAGTCCATGGGGTCACCAAGAGTTGGACATGACTGAGTGACTTCACTTTCACTTTCTTTCAATTTGAGACAGTGGAGAAATGTCATAGTATCAATGAAGAACTGGTGGCATCTCATTTTATTTTCTGGCATATGACGATAAATTTCAAAATCACTGAAATGGGAGCACTCATGTTGGTCAGTTTAATTTTATAGTAACCAAATTTTCAGTTAGTTGTGAAGTATGGGATGATATATGTCAAAAAATCTGTTTTCAAACCAAGTTTCTATAACTTTTTGATTATGGCACATGTGACATTCTAGTTGAACTATATTAATGATGCTTAAAACAGATTTTATTTATTAAGAGGAAAAAATAATGAGATAAAAAATACAGTGCCAAGATCAAATTCAATTGTTGGCTCTAGAAATATAAGTAGTAACAATACTGATCAAAATGTTAACTCCACAGCAAACTTCAAATTAGTTTGAACCAAATTCTTTAAAAAAAGACAAAAACTACATGTAAGACTTTTAGAGTGAAAATGATTTAAAAATGTAGCTTTATCAAACATGCAAAAGCCCGTATTTATCATAGACCCCTAATGGATTTCCATTCACATTGCTGTGAATGAAATCTCCAAAATTAGATACTCAGAAGCATGGTATACTGACCTGTCCATAATACTCTGAATATTTCTGTAATAAGACAATTATTACTGTAATTTCTCATTTATATCTGTTAATGAAGACAATTAGTGATAATGAATATCACCTGGCAAAAGAGCAAAGCTGAAATGCTTCAGGAAAATATTATATTAATAGTATAGAAGGTAATGGTGTGGTTTTTTTTTTTAGAGGAAATTAGTTTATAAATTTAAAACCGCTAATATATTTTTGGATCTATTAGAAGCAATGTTTACTTTGTAATTACAGTCTGGAATATGATTTGAGACGCAATTCACAGTGATGTTACAAGTACTGTAAAACTTTGTTAATATCAGGTATATAGTATTACAGTTTCATAAATGATTTATTGTGTTGCTTAAATTTAATCTCACATACATTTAAATTATACATATTTATAGAACTGAAAAAGTACACTAATGATCAATATAAATGGAGCTACAAAAATATAAAAGGACTAGTAATGTAGCAACAAATATGACCAGAAAACAAACATGAGTTTGTTTGTTTTTTAACAGAAACTAATATTAATAACAGTGCTGATCACCATTTTATAGGTCACAAAGTTTGGGCATCCAAAGAAATTCCACTGAATTTCACAACTATAGGATATGGTATTGGATAACCCCACATATTAGTCCTGATAATTTGTTTATGTTTTTAAAAGTCACTACTTAATCACCTTTTAGTGATAGCTTTTGAACTCATTACATATTAAATTACTAATCCTAGAATTTAAACTTCTTAGTATCAATATATCTGTATGAAGTCAGTATATGAAGTCAATTATAAGGAAGATATTTAAAATACTGGAAGCAGGGAAGAAGAGGAATTATTCCTAGGTTGCAACAATATCCATGCAATAAAACCTAATCTTTTAACATCCTCCCCGAAGTTTATAATATACTAGGTAAAGGGGTTTGGCTTGGGTTACATTTGTTTAGCTTCCCAGATAAAAGACTGACTGTATACTAAGAATATCCCATCTTCCAAATCATAAATAGGCCATGTAGTTAAATTGAGCACTTGTTTCTTCCCGTGAGACAGATTAGGCCCAAACATACTTTTTTTCCTTACTGCTCCTCACAAGAGAGCATCTTCATTACACAAGAAGCTACTAAAAAGATAGGGATGTAGTCAGTTATTTCTTGATAAACCACCTTTACAGTGCCTTAACAAAATTAACTTGATAAATATTATACATTCAGATGATGAATTGTAGAAAAGAGCAGCAAATTAAAAATGAAATAAAGAAATAAGGAAACTTGTGAAATCACTACAAAGAAATACTAGCAGTACAGAACTAAGAAGTAGCTGGCTGCTCGATGATCAGTCTGTTATACAATATCCACAAGATAACTGAACCATA
Source organism: Bos taurus (assembly GCF_002263795.3). Taxonomy (NCBI): domain Eukaryota; kingdom Metazoa; phylum Chordata; class Mammalia; order Artiodactyla; family Bovidae; genus Bos; species Bos taurus. The sequence goes on from NC_037328.1 coordinate 126,315,326, forward strand.
CGGCATGCCACCACTGGTGATTTGAAAAACTCTCTTGTCCAAAATACTTACACTAATGACATTTGTGAAATGTTTGTAGAATTGTGTCTATAGTACCCTCTTTACCTCTCCTTGCTGCAAAGTTTTCTCCCGTCACACCACATACCTCTTTACATTAGGTGTCCCTTGTCAACATAAGTTCTCGGCAGTTCCCAGTACTCTGCACTTTTTCTTCCCACTGCCATCCTCTCCAAGCCCAAACACTTCAAAGTCTCTTTTCAAACAGCTTCTTTAAAAGTCCCACTAAATACATTAAGTAAAAGTGCTATTAAACAGCAGCTTGATATTACTTCTCCTGGAAATGTTACCCATTTTAAAAGCATGCTGAAACAAAGGCAAGCAAAATTTAAGTGTAATCCAGGCATCAAAGCATGCTCCATACAATGCAACAAATCATACCACAAAGGTGACACAAGACTCTAGATTATTAAGCCCAAGAATAAGGGTGAAATTCGATTCTTTCCATCCCTCCCCTGACTCCTAAATGCTGAAATTCAAAGGCCTCCTGACATTAATTGCAAATCAAATTTCCTGAAAATGCTCTTCATGAAAAGCTGACAGGGAATGAATCCAGACTGAGTCCTTTCATCATTTTCTTTTTCTGCACTAGAACTGATGACCGATAATCAGCAAATTAAAGGATTTATACTAAAGCCACCATCTACTCAAGTTTCTTTCAAAGAGCGTATGTAGCTTGCTGCTGCTGCTAAGTCGCTTCAGTCGTGTCCGACTCTGTGCGCCCCCAAAGACGGCAGCCCACCAGGCTCCCCCGTCCCTGGGATTCTCCAGGTAAGAACACTGAAGTGGGTTGCCATTTCCTTCTCCAATGCATGAAAGTGAAAAGTGAAAGCGAAGTCGCTCAGTCATGTCTGACTCTTCTCGACCCCATGGACTGCAGTCCACCAGGCTCCTCCATCCATGGGATTTTCCAGGCAAGAGTACTGGAGTGGGGTGCCATTGCCTTCTCCAGCTTAGGTGCTCCCTAAATAAAGGTATTAATCTTTTCTCCAGCCCAAAGGCCTGAAGTAAACCACTGTCTCCCACAAATAAAAGCAGCTCATTACTACACTTAACTCTAAATGAGAAAGGAAAAAGACAATGGGTGCTAAGAATCACTGCTTGATACTTCATAAAATAACACATGTATGCTGCTGCTGCTGCTAAGTCGCTTCAGTCGTGTCCGACTCTGTGCGACCCCAGAGACGACAGCGCACCAGGCTCCCCCGTCCCTGGGATTCTCCAGGCAAAAACACTGGAGTGGGTTGCCATTTCCTTCTCCACATGTATAGCCGCTCTTATTTCAACTAACCTTTACCTCTAAACTACAGCATTCTATGTCTAAAAAGAACATGCGTACTCAGAATTTTACTAGGTGGTTGGGGCAGACTTTACAAAAACTGGCACAGGAATATTCTATTTACTTTTTCTTCTAAATTTTTCAGAAAGACAAGAACCAATGTAACCTTTGAGATGATTCTGACACACTTTCAAGATCAGCAACAGCCACTATTAAGTGGCCACTACCTAGACAGCATATTCAAAAGCTGAGACATTACTTTCCCAACAAAGGTCCGTCTAGTCAAGGCTATGGTTTTTCCAGTGGTCATGTATGGATGTGAGAGTTGGACTGTGAAGAAAGCTGAGCGCCGAAGAATTGATGCTTTTGGACTGTGGTGTTGGAGAAGACTCTTGAGAGTCCCTTGGACTGCAAGGAGATCCAATCAGTCCATCCTAAAGGAGACCAGTCCTGGGTGTTCTTTCGAAGGACTGATGCTAAAGCTGAAACTCCAGTACTTTGGCCACCTCATGCGAAGAGCTGACTCATTGGAAAAGATTCCGATGCTGGGAGGGATTGGGGGCAGGAGGGGAAGGGGACTACAGAGGATGAGATGGCTGGATGGCATCACCGACTCAATGGACATGAGTTTGAGTAAACTCCGGGAGTTGGTGATGGACAGGGAGGCCTGGCATGCTGCGATTCATGGGGTCGCAAAGAGTTGGACACGACTGAGCAACTGAACTGAACTGAACCTGGATCAGCACTTGCCTAGATCTATAGAACTAATTTACATAAAAGCCAGCTATATACACTATAAAATCAAACTGTAAAATCATTTTTATTTCCTATTTTTTTCCTTTATTCCTTAATCTGTACACAATTTTCAAAGAGCCACCCACCTAACGATAGATTAACACTGCATCTTCACAATTTCTGCTTTAGGAATTCTCAAGTGGAATACATTATGAACATTTTACACACATAGAGAAAAACTGCTAAATGAAAAAGGATGAGAAACACAGATCATCTATAGCAAATTTGCTCTCATCCTTTTTTACTTTTACTGGACAAATATAATCCATGGAAAGCTCAGTTAAAAAAAGAGTCATAGAGAGCAAGTTTAATTTCCAACAAGTAACTTCCAAATATGGATGTGTCTTTTCTATCACAAATGATTTTCATTCATTCAACTACAACTACATCAATAAAACTCAGTAGTTTAAAGAGTACAGACTCAAAATAGATCCTAGTTCTACTACTTCCTAACTAATGTAACCTTGGGCAAAGTAATTATAAAGTTTTGCTAAGCCTCATTTTCCTCATTTGGAAAACAGGGGTAACAACATATCTGGCTCACGGGGTTGTGAGGATTAAATGAAATCATCTATGAAAAGCATATGACTCTACCCAGAAAGCTGTCTGAGTAAACGTTTGCCATTTGGCTTGATGAAAGCTCCAAAGTAATAGTGAAAACCATAGCTACTTTAGGAAATTTTTCACTTTTAGATTTGGTTTGGGTAACCCTGAAAAAGGTTTAACTATTAGTGAATATAAACAAACAAAAAAAAAACCTGCTATAATTCAAATTTAAATTTATTTTTTAGCATAAATGTATATCATAAGTACATGTAAGAAATAAGCCATTTTTCAAAATCTAACCCAAGAATTCATTTCAACATACCTGAAACAAAAAGTACCTATTTCATCTCACTTGTTAAAATTCTTTTTAATTTACATGTGAGAGAAAAAGCATACATATTTACTTTTCACCCTACCTCCAAAAGCCAAATCTCTCCAAGGATCTTACTGATGTTATAAAAAGGAAACTAACAAAGAATACCAAGGCTATTTCAAATGGCATGACTGGACAGGCTACAAAGCTATCATACATTAAAACACTTGAGATATGTCATGCAATAATCCTAAATATACACACCATACAAGTATTTACTCAAGCTATGTTCCATTATGACATTCCTCTGTCCTCAGTTTGACAAGAATATTAAATTGCCTCTCTTGACATAATCTCTGTTTGCTTTAAAATAACCGTTGCTCAGTAAGCTGGGGTAGAAAGAAGTAGCAGCCACTTAGTAATTCTAGTATAAACACAATCTGTTCCCCACCCTCCACCCCGAGTTTTTTTTTTCCCCTCTGAGAGAAATTTTAAAGGAAGAGAATTCAGACTATCTACTCCAAAATACTAAAAATTTTACATAATCCACAGACAGTGACATTTATGAGGTTGTATGTTTCTTTACATTTTCAAGACTACTCCAAACTGTGTCCATGGTGGACTTCCACATATGCTTTCATCATATAATTTAATACTATTACATAAAAGCATAAAAGTTACTCACGATGGACACAGGTAGACTTTGCTTATACTTAAATGTGTTTTCAAAAAGTTGTGTAAATAAAATCCTATCTCAAAAACAGTTACAGGAGTTAAGGAGGCTGTCATTTATTTAAAAAACACAGAGACCAAAAAATCCTCTGTAATCTTTTCACAAGGTAAGTTGCCCTTTGGGTTTATGTTTTGGAAGTTTGCATGATCCTAAACATTTTTCCTAAGTAAGCATGGCCATTGGAAGCCAAGCTGAATAAATTTACAAAGAAAAGTTAGAACGCTTTTTTACATGTAGGAAATAAAAGCAGTCTTCGGGCAATGAATTTCCCATTCTTTTTATTATATTCATCAATAGAGAGATGAACGCTTAAGTGAAGAGACGTTATTATGGCCATAAAACTGATCGATTTCCAGATTAAAGAAAAAGAAGAAACACATTAAATATATTCCAAATCTTTGCCCTGTAATTATTTTGTTCGTTGCTGTTTGGTCGTGAAGTCCTGTCCGACTCTTTTACGACCCCAAATTATTTTGTACTACCTGTATTTCCCGAAGAAGGAAGAACAATAAACCTTTCTCTCCTATAAAAAGCATGAACAAAGCTGTTCCGTAAATTTGGAGAAACTTTGGAACTTAGAATTTTCGGTAAAGCCCTGTCTTTATGTCCACCTAGGATACTAAAATACCTAATCCCATCCAACAATCACAGAACACTAGGTGGCTGGAGTTAAATAATACAAGTAACGTTAAAAAAGAAAGAAAGAAAGAAAGAAAACAAAAAACAACTGAAAGCCCATAAGCAAGAGAAACCCCCCAAGCAAGGACATGGGATTTTAGGACTGAAAAGTCCCAAACTAGACAAAACCTCTGGGCTTCCGTAAAGAACTGAAACCCCAAAGGGGAGATCAGGAGACCCAGGTGGGCAGTAGCGGAGCTGAGGCTGAAACCCTAGCAGCGTCTCGGCTCCCACGACGCTACCTCAACTCCGGACCCCACGAAAGGAGACCAAGGGCAGAGCCGCCGCCCCCAGGCGCGGGGCTCCGAGGGCGGCACCCGCGGCTGCTCCCGCCCTTCAGCTCCGCACACCCGAGGCAGAGGCGGTGCCCGGCGGCCCCAGTGATGCAGCGGGCGCGGCGGGAACAGACGCTCGGCGCGAGAGCAAGAGGGAATGCCCCAAGTTGAGGCCGGGAAGAGGGTGAGGGGTGTGGAAGGCAGGAGCATCCAAAAGCGGAGAAAGGGGCCTCGCTCTCACCCTTGTCGCACGCCAGCAAGAAAAGCTTCTCATTCAGGGTGTTCTCCTCCTTCACTTCCCGCACATCCTTCAGCGCCATCACCTCGTTTGGCGACGAAGAGGAGGATGGGGAAGAAGGCAGGGAGGAGGAGGAGGCGCCCGAGAGGTCCGTGCTCGGGTACAGGGCCGCCATCATCGCGGCCCATGAAGGGGGCAGGCCAGGGGACGGGGGCGGGGCCCCCGCCAGCCCCGACCCCGATCCCAGCCCCGCCCCCCGGCTGGAAAAGGGATGAGTCGTTCCCACGGCCGCCTCTGCTCGAGGCCCGTTGGCCCCGAAGGGCGTCGCCTCCCCACGGAGCCAGCACTCGCCTTCCACAGACAGCCCCAGACTGGAGGCAGCGCATGCGCGGCCCCGGGGCCAGCGCCCCCTCCCCAGCCGCCGGCGCCCAGGCCGAGCGGGTCCGCGCCCGTCCGGGGACGACAGGGTGGCGCGCGCCAGGGCGGCAGCCGAGCGAGGGGCCGTGCCAGGAGCCGCAAGGGCCGCGCGGGGGGCGGCCCGGCCAGAGAGGACGACGAAAATCGGTGGGAGAGGAGCTCCAAGAGGAGATTCTACACGCGCCGGGCTCCAAGGCCCTGGGAATCATCAGCCGAGCAGTGCCCGGAGGAGATGTTCGCGGCTGTCCTCACGTCATCTTCTGCTCAGCGCTAGCTACGACGACGGAGTGGGATCGGCGGTGGGTGGGGCCTGCGACGGAGGCGGGGTCTGCGAACACCCCGCCCTCTACCCCTTGCGCTGCCTCCTGGAAGGCATCCTTGCAGCCTAGGAAAAGGAGAACGGTCCGGTGCACCCTCTCGACATCCGAGTTGCAAGTCTGAGGTAATTTCCCTCGCGGTCTCTGGGTGCATACATGTAAACATGTGGCGGGGTGGTTCGTTGAGCCTCTGACGACTTAACGCTGAGTCGAAACCCCTAGTGGAATTGTCGAATTATTGCATATTCCTTTGTCCTCTGGCTAAAGCATAAAGGACAGGACCCTTGCCACACCACTACACCCGTTTGTGTGCAGTTATACTGGGCTAGCTACCCTCGTTTCTAAAACTGTACTTTTTAAAAAACTAGTTTGTGATACAAAATTTGCATGACATTTCTGGTGTCATACATTTATTTGCCTGTAACCATTGGATAAGCACATCATTAGGATCTATCTATGTCACAGTCCTTCCAGTAGTTTCTTGTTCATATTCACATAAATTATTATAACTCAGATTTTAGAAGATGAGTGTTATTTAAGCAAAAGCTAACTGAATGCAGTAAGTGCTACTTCCTTGAATATTTTTTAAAAAATTATGCTTGATTTAAAGCATATTTTTGCACCTTTAAGAACTGGGGGAGGGGGGCTGAAAATTGTATCCCGAATCGTTTTCATTGCTTTCCACAGCCAACTATGCAAAAATCTCAATTGTGCCCCGAGTGCTTGGGTTTTTAAGGCAATATATAAATTTACTTGAGTATCACATATTCGAGAGAAATACTTCCTGTTCTTTTCAAGTTGACTTGCTCCATCCCTGTCCTGCCAACACTAACTCCCAGATTTCCTAAATATATCGTCCTCATTATGCAAAGTCCTCTTTCCATCATCTCTGAGATCTTTAGTAGACTAGACTGCCCACCTTTCCAAACATTTTCATCTGTTTACTTCAAAATGGTTATCTATTGAATCATGTTAGCTTTTCCTCTCTTATCCCTAGTAGATCGTAAATCTGCCCTTCTCTAATGTTTAATACAGTTCTAAGTTTGTGTATCTGGTGGACTGTCAAAATTGCTCATAATAAATCTGGCCATTGAACACAGTGGTACATATTTGTTTACATGTGTGTGTGCTTACACACTCTTTGTAGTTCAGTAAAAAATTTTTGTCAGTAGCAGAACAACTCTAACCCTGACCCTTCCAAAAGTTCCGGAGTGTTTCAGGGTAAAAATTAAGGTGGCTCAGAACTATAATCAGTAGTTTTTTCAAGCTTCTGGGTTTAGGTGACTCCTTATCCATAGGATTCCCTCAGGGGCTGGACTGATTTTTTAGATTCAGGAGAATTCCAATGTACTTTAGGAGCTAGTCTTAGGAAACATTCTAAAGAATTAGAGGGTTTTTCCTCCTTCAAAGTAAGCTAGTGTTGCACCTGTATCTTCAGACGTCTTTTTGAATCATCCCAGATGCAAAAGATTCCCTTGTTTCTTGTGTTCATTTTTATCCAGCATAAATTGGGGTACTTTAGGATCCTCTATATTTTTCATCTTTGATATGAAATCAGTGATAGAATTATAATGAACAATGGCATGCAAGATTCAGAAGCAGCACATTGCTTAAAGCAACTCAGGGAACCTCAGGTACCAAAGAGAAGAGCCATTACAACTCCAGTTGGAGAGAAAATTCAGATTTAGTTCTATAAGTAACAGGCCCTATCTTCATCTCCAAATTCTCTTCTTCTCCCTCTCTAAGGCCACATTTGCATATTTCTTTGCCTAAAATGCCTGCAAGACTCTTCCTGCCTCAGAGCCTTTGCACTTGTTCCTTCTATTGAACAATTATCAGACTTCTCCTCATTCATATCTCAGCCTGAATATCACAATGCTAGAGGGACCTTTCCTGACCTACCAAACTAAAATCTTTACCCCAGTTCCTAATTCTGTATCACATTACCCTGTTTTATTTCTCTTATTGCATTTATCACCATTTGCAACTCTTATTGTTTACCATCTTTCTCCAATAGGAAATAAGATTCATGAGGCCAGGAAACTTTGTCTATATTTTTCTCAGTTGAATCTCTAGTGTCTAGCATTATACCTGGGTCATAATAGATGAATTTATTTTAATGAGTTAATTAACTCAAGTTATTTCATCACAAACTAAATTTAAACTAATCATGTGTTGATCTTTCCAAAAATTCTTCCTACTAAAGGATCATAGAACCACCTTTGCTTCTCCCAAAATAATAACTTTTGTTTGTTTTACTCAAGCATAGGGATTGTTCCTTTTTTTTTTTTTTTAATTTAAAGGGATCATACCCCAAGATCATGTGGGATATATCCCAGGGATGCAAGGATTCTTCAGTACATGCAAATCAATCAATGTGATGCACCGTATCAATAAACTGAAAGATAAAAACCACATGATCATCTCAGTAGATGCAGAAAAAGCTTTTGGCAAAATTCAACATCCATTTATGACAAAGTCTTTTCTGGAAAATGAGTCTGTGAGATTAATTTTCAAAGTTATGTATTTTTCTTTAAATGAAATAAATACAGACACATTTGTACATACACAGAATTTTATTAAATTTTTTGTGAGAAAAAGAACAGTCTAAAGTGCCAAATTTCATGTAAGTTAGAGAACTTAGCGAATATGGTGGAAAAAAAAATCAAAAGGGGAAACATAATTTAAATAATCTCACAAAAGAGCAAGAACACATCTTCATATAAGATAATCATCATCAAACTATAAAATTAAGAAAGGAAATCTTTTTTATTTCTTTTATAGAAGAATATATTTCAAAGTCTCACCTGTTGATATTTCTTTCAAAAAAATTTCTATTCTAAACATAGGAGTTGTCTCACTCTTACCAACATGAATGTTCTAATCCATGGTAGATGGGGGATTTAGACTACTCATTCACAGTGAGATAGAATGACAGCATTTTTTGTAGTACAGCAGTACTGCTCACTGGCACAAACAGTGGAAGATGAAGGAACTAGACTTCTGGATTCACCTGTTAGGAGCAGAATCGGTCTATTGCCAAAAATTCAGACAAAAATACATCTGAAGCATTGCTACTCCCAAGTGACATAAATATTAATCAAACATTGCCAATTTGAAGGAAACTGGGAAAATGTGAAAATATGCTGAATATTAGCTTTGTGTTACTTTCTTCTAAAGATATTTAACAGGCATATTCTAAATTATTTAGGGCTAGAGTATCAAAAATTAGCATGTGTAACATGAAGCTAACAACACAGCATCAACATGTCTTGAGAGCTGTAGCCACAGTCGCTATAAACATTTGAAAGCAGTTGAAAAGTAACTATATGCATACCCAAAATGAATATTTCTAAAAGAAGTCTTCATGTACCAGATAGCTACAAACTGAAAAGTGTTACACAGCTAGTGGGGACACAATAATTATTTCACGGTTGGCTAACCGACCAATACAGTCTTCCTTCAGTATCCAGAGGGTTGGTTCCAGGAACCAGCCCCCCACCCACCCACCACAAGGATACCAAAATCCACAGATGCTCACATCCTTAATATGAAACAGTATTTGTATATAACCTACACATATTCTCCCATGTACTTTAAATCATCTCTAGATTACTTATACCTAATATACAATGTAAATACTGTGTAAATAGTTGTAAATACAATGAAAATGCAATGGAAATTATTGCTGGCACTTGGCAAATTTAAGTTTTGCTTTTCCTAACTTCCTGGAATTCTTTTTTTTTCCCCAAATATCTTTGATCTGCAGTTGTGGGAATCTATGGATGTGGGACCATCTGATATGCACGCATCAGATATGGAGGGCTGTCTGTATACATACTAGTTAAGAAAACCTGGGTAATTCAGGTGCAAAATATATATACGTACACACACATATTTCTCTAATAACATCTTACCTATATATATATATATATATATCTGCATGTCATGCAGTATATATAAAGTATCATGTAGTTAAAATTAAGTGTTAAGTAAAAATCTCCTGCTATTAATACTTATATAAGAGAATGAACTTTGAAGTTTATTCATGAGTTAGTCCTTATATAAAAAAAGTTTAGTGTTAACAATACTTGTCGCTTAAAAATTTTAGACACTATAGAAATTTACAGAAAAGCTAAAGTTTTGGACCACTTTACATAGCTGGAGGAAAAAAATAAAAGGATTAAGCTGGATTTTGACTCTGAATACATTTATGATCAAAATCAACACACACACAAAATCAAAACATACTTCACATCAGGGCTTGCAGAAAAATTTTTGTATTGATCATTTCGAACCATGAAAAAGAATGAATTAGTCTTGTTTTAAGGAGACTTCAAGGAAATGAAAATAATCATAAAGTATCATCTTGAAAATAAACATATTCTATTATCAGTATCAACTGGTAAATTTAATTGTGTTATCCAAAAAGACCAACAAATCCTAACTAGTATGAACAGGCTATTAAAATCATTAATGATTTCTACAACTATTTTGAGCATACAAATAATCTCTGGTTTTATACCTACTACATTTCAGAATTCTGTAAACTGTGAGACATTCCATGTGTTTAATGTGGCAGAAAATCATATTAAATGCTTCATTATTTTATTTTGTTCAGTCCTTTTCCCATTAAGCATGCAAACACTGTCATAACCATCTTTGGTTTCACTTCCACAAGGTCATCAGGTAAGGCATATATCCGGGCACCGATCTTTCGAGCAACAGAAATGGCGTATCTTGAAAAGACAAGACAAATATCTTGGTATTTGTTTTCACTTAATATATGTTAACAAAAGAATGAAACATTTTGACACAATTAACTTTACGATAAAGTTAAGTTTCTGAGTCTTTAAATCATATTCCCCATATAAGTTGTATTTTAAAACGTCAATTTTTAGGACATAATACTTCACATATAAGGATTAAGAATGAAAGAGCCACTATGTTCTAATATAAACCATAAGGCTTACTTAGCATTGTTCAGCTTGTCCTCATCAGAAAGGTCTTCTCTCTTAATCATTTCTTGACGAACTGCATTTGGTGCAATGGCATCTATTAAATCTAAGACAGGTAAGCTAGTGCTAATTGATTTGTCCTAGAAAATAAAGATGAACATTCATAAACATCTTTGGTGCATGTTAGACTGGAAGGTCATAACCATATAAGTAAAAGCAATTCAAAAATTTTCATTATACTTAACATTCAGCTATTCTGCAACCAACACATATCACAAACCATTTAAAATATGCTTTTCCTTTTATCCTTGCTGAGCTTACAGCATAGAGAATGGTCACCATACCTGTAATAAAGTTTGGGGATATGACAGTTCCTTAAGTATGCTAACTACAGTATCCATTCTATAAAAAACAAACAACTTTCAAAAGGGAATAGATGAAATTTAAATGAACAGTTTTGCAAATTCTAGCAGTATTCTTTATCTTAGACCATGGATTCCTAAGACTTCACTTAATATTTTTCAGAAAAAAAAATAATAATGAAAAGGAACTAATATTTACAAAGGCATTATTCTTGTTGCTTTACATGTTTTTGTTTAATCCTAACAGTCTGGTAATAAATTAGAATCTCTCTTTTAAGATGAAGAACATGAAGGTCAGAGAGCTCAAAAGACCTATTCCACAACCAGTCCGTACAGAACCAGTATTTGAACATATAGCTGTCCAACTCTAATGCCCAGGATTCTTCAGTTTTGATGTTACTGTCAAAGCAACTAAAAATGAACAACAAAATTCTAATGCATAGAACTTTGCTATTGAAGTCAGAAATCATGGTCTGAATTGATTTTACCATTTATCAGTACTTGAACAAATTATTTGTTCTGTCTCTCAGCATGAATAGTGGCACCTGTTGCTTGCACCAGAGCCCACTCATTCCTCACTACTTTCCCCATCCTGACAGAAGCCACATTTTTACTCTGAATGCATACCTCCCACACATGGATGTGTGCTTCAATGAAAACTAACCCCACCACAGCTCCAAGGGTGACCCTGAATTAGTGTAGACCATTTATTCTGTGGGTGAGGTGGTAAACTTACTCTTTTTATGTATAGAGCATACTGTAAATAACAGATACACTAATATCTATGGCATTAAATTTTTGGTGGGGGCAGAAATTTAGGAAGAAAATGTCTAAAAGACTCATTAGGCAGACAAGAATGAAAAAGATTGGAAAAATAGTCAAAGAGTTAATGAGAGGAATCCCATCTGATTGCTATAGTGATTTATCTGGGCTTAATTTTTATATTCAAGAAGAGCTATGGAAAGCTAGCAACACCCCTTCCTGAATGTAAATGAGAGGATGAAATGTTTGTCACAACAAGCAGCTATCCGAAGATAAGAGGAAAACCAGCTTTAGAAGGAAGCTGGCCCTTTGGATGGCAAAGCAGAGATGATAAAGACCTGAAAGACATTCTTCAATTACTGGTGCAGCCAATCCTGACGTCTGCCCTACTTCAGGATCTCTGCTATTTTTCTGTACCTTTCCTTTTGGTTTAACTCATCTTAAGTTGAGTATCTCTTGCTGCTGCTACTGCTGCTAAGTCACTTCAGTCGTGTCCGACTCTGTGCGACCCCATAGACGGCAGCCCACCAGGCTCCCCCGTCCCTGGGATTCTCCAGGCAAGAGTACTGGAGTGGAGTGCCATTGCCTTCTTACTTGAAGCCAAAAGCACTGTTTTCCTAATCACTACAATGGAAATATCACAGGATTCTTGGGAATATTAAATGAAAACATCTAGTAGAGTTCCTGGCCAAATGTGGTTCTTAATAACTGATAAAACAATTTGAAGCTATGTGAAGAATGCAGAGTTCTTTTTGAGGGCTGGGATCTATGAACTGCTACATTTATTTTTAAAAAAGTATATTCTTCATTTTCTAGAATGTTCATTTTATGAAATGGGTTTTTTGGAGTGAAGAAGATAGAAGAGTCTGGTGGGCTATAGGCCATGGGTCACAAAGAGTCGGACACGACTGAGTGACTAACACACACTTTAGGGTCCTTTATGATGCTAGTAATCCAGCTTCTGTTTTAGGGGCATCTTTTCTATTTCCGAAAAAAATCTCACACATGTTTTCTTAATGTACAGTCTGCAGACCACCTACATGAAAGTCGCCTAAGATGCTTATTAAAAGTACAAATTAATCCCTGCACTTAGAGTAACGAGAGGTTATTTGTGGATGGGGCAAGGAATCTACATTTTTAATAAGCTTCCTACAAGAATCTAATTACATATTACACTTTCTAAAAGCTTAACATGCATGTCATTCTATAATAAACTAAAATTTTCTATGTGCTTACTTTCATATAATATTTCTATGGTGGTTCAAAAACAGACATGTGGCTTAATTTTGTTATATTTTGATTATTTACATACTTAGGAGAGTTTTTTAAGTTTGGGGAAAATTGTTCTTTTTTCAGCTTTATTGAGTTAAAATTGACAAAATTCTAAGGTACTTAAAATGTACATCTTGATTATTTGGTATACCTACACATTGTGAAAAGATTCCTCCCATCTAGTTAATACATTTGTCACTCACTTCTGTATATATATTGTGTGTGTGAAAACAAATAAGTTCTACTCTCTCAGCCAATCTCAGTTATATTAAAATAGTGTTAACTATAGTTACCATGTTATACATTAGGTCTTTGGACCGTATTCGTCTTTTTATTGTTATTCAGTTGCTCAGTTGTGTCCAACTTTTTGAGACCCCCGTGGACTGCAGCATGCCAGGCCTATCCTGGAGGCTGCTCAAAATAATGTCCATTGAGATGCCATCCAACCATCTCATCCTCTGTCTCCCCCTTCCCCTCCTCCCCTCAATTCATCTTATAGCTGAAACTTTATACCTTTTTGTGGTATTTTAGATATTTCTTAACTTAGATTTAGGAAACAAGGATTTTCTCACCTATTTCCTTATGATTCATCTTGTGAAAAACTTACTAAGTTGAATGAAAAATTTGTTTCTAAAGATTATATTGGATCCCTTATCTTCCTGTTTCCAGAAAAAACCAACAGACCTATCCTCCAACTCCTCTGATTTGCATATGATCAGCGAAAGACATTTTACTGCAAAAGGAGCAGGGGTTATGGTAAAACCCTTCAGTTCAGTCCAGTCAGTTTAGTCACTCAGTTGTGTCCGACTCTTTGCGATCCCATGAATCGCAGCACGCCAGGCCTCCCTGTCCATCACCAACTCCTGGAGTTCACCCAAACTCTTGTCCATCGAGTCAGTGATGCCATCCACCCATCTCATCCTCTGTAGTCCCCTTCTCCTGCCTCCAATCCCTCCCAGCATCAGAGTCTTTTCCAATGAGTCAACTCTTCACATGAGGTGGCCAAAGTACTGGAGTTTCAGTTTTAGCATCATTCCTTCCAAAGAACACCCAGGACTGATCTCCTTTAGAATAGACTGGTTGGATCTCCTTGCAGTCCAAGGGACTCTCAAGAGTCTTCTCCACCACCACAGTTCAAAAGCATCAATTCTTCGGCGCTCAACCTTCTTCACAGTCCAACTGTCACATCCATACATGACTACTGGAAAAACCATAGCCTTGACTAGACGGACCTTTGTTGGCAAGGTAATGTCTCTGCTTTTTAATATGCTGTCTAGGTTGGTCATAACTTTGCTTCCAAGGAGTGTCTTTTAATTTCATGGCTGCAATCACCATCTGCAGTGATTTTGGAGCCCCAAAAAATAAAGTCTGCCACCGTTTCCACCGTTTCCCCATCTATTTCCCATGAAGTGATGGGACCAGATGCCATGATCTTAGTTTTCTGAATGTTGAGCTTTAAGCCAACTTTTTTAACTCTCCTCTTTCACTTTCATCAAGAGGCTTTTGAGTTCCTCTTCACTTTCTGCCATAAGGGTGGTGTTATCTGCATATCTCCCTTAGTTTAGTATATAAATACATTTTCATCATTTTTCTTTCACTTTCTTTAAGTTAATCACATAGAAATTACTTAAGCAAAAAGAATGCCAGAATCTTATAGACAACTTGTCTAGAGTTTGGCTTGATTTTCAAGATAGTGAAAATTATTAATTTGTTAATTTGATACACATTTCTTAATTTGATACACAAGAATTGATGCTTTTGAACTGTGGTGTTGGAGAAGACTCTTGAGAGTCCCTTGGACTTCAAGGAGAGCCAATCAGTCCATTCTAAAAGAGATCAGTCCTGGGTGTTCTTTGGAAGGAATAATGCTAAAGCTGAAACTCCAATACTTTAGCCACCTCATGCAAAGAGTTGACTCATTGGAAAAGACTCTGATGCTGGGAGGGATTGGGGGCAGGAGGAGAAGGGGACAACAGAGGATGAGATGGGTGGATGGCATCACCGACACGATGGACAAGAGTTTGGGTGAACTCCAGGAATTGGTGATGGACAGGGAGGCCTGGCGTGCTGCAATTCATGGGGTTGCAAAGAGTCAGACACGACTGAGCGACTGAACTGAAGAAGCTTTGAATATTTACAGAATTAATGAGCAGTATGTCACACAGCTAATAAGTAGCTAAGCCTATGTCAAACCCAGGGCTAACAACACCATAGCTTAGCTTTCAACCTGCAGTTAGATCTGGATGTGAAATCCAGCTATTCTGCTTAACATTCAATGACAGTGGACAAGTTATTTAACTTTTCTAAAACTTTTTGCTTATAGAATTAAAAGCAAATTAATAGAATTAAAAGAGAATTAAAAGAAACAATGTGTTCGTATAGTGACACATAGGAATCAGTCAATGGTAATTATGATTATCATTATTGACTGACATACCACCTCCTTATCTTCTTGGTGAGGAAAAGTAACATTGCTACTAAAAGGGGTAAATTTGTCTTTTCTAAAATTTCTGGGTACAGCACTGCCTTGATTAATAGGTTCTTACTAGTACCACTTACTATAGCTTTCAAATATAACATACCAAACTGGAAGAAACCTCCCTAGCCCAGATATTTTTTAGCATTCACTGCTGTATTTCTTAATTATTTATATTCTGTCTAAAGGTTTTATTATCAAACATATGTAAATGCCAAGCACTTTTGCAATATGTTTTTTCCACCTCAGTTCTAGTAAACCCATAGTCTCAAGTCTGCTTTTCTCTTAAGCCATCCCCCTTAAATGGTTTGTGTGTGTGTGTGTGTCTGTGTATGTGTTAGTCACTCAGTCATGTCCGACTCTTTGTGACCCTTTAGACTGTAGCCTGGGGCTCCTCTATCCATAGGATTTTTCAGGCACAAATACTAGAGTGGGTTGCCATTTCCTCCTGGGAATCTTCCCAACCCAGGAATTGAATCCGGGTCTCCTGTGCCTGCTTCATTGCAGATGGATTCTTTACCCTCTGATCCATCAGGGAAGCCCCCATTTTTCAACTATCTCTTCTGTTCAACTGATCACCAAGTTGTAATTCTAGTTTTAATATTTCTTTTAATCCAACTAATTTCCTGAAAATTACCTCAAATTCAGTAAGTTGAAAAATGATTGTTAAATTCACTGCCTGTTTAGAAAGCAGCTGTATCTCAGACATCCCCACTTTTTACTACCCAGGCCCCAAATACCCAGTTTTTTTTTTCTCACCAAGAAGATAAGGAGGTGGTATGTCAGCCAATAACAATAATCATAATTACCATTGACTGATTCCTATGTATCACTATACTAACACATTGTTTCTTTCAATTCTCTCAACTTTATAAGCAAAAGAGTATTAGATAAGTTAAATAACTTGTCCATTTAAATAACTCCTCTCCTTCCTGTGCATCCCTAAGTTAAGAAGCCAAATCCTACCTATTTTTTTGCAAGTAACTATCCATTCTTGGGCTTCCCTGGTGGCTTAGATAGAAAAGAATCTGCCTGCAGTGCAGGAGATGGTGATTAGATCCCTAGTTCGGGAAGATCCCCTGGAGAAGGGAATGGCTACTCACTCCAGTATTCTTGTCTGGAGAATTCCATGGATAGAGGAGCCTGGTGGGCTACAGTCCATGGTGTCACAAAAAGTTGGACACAACTGATTAACACACACACAGACACACATCCATTCTTACAGATCCCAGTGCCCATTTCCCACCCCTACCCAGGATCTGTATTACCTTGAGTTCTGCCTCAATAGCTTCCTTGCACTTAACACGACTCTTCCTCCTATCATACTCCCTACCTTCACAACAGTATTTCTAAAATACTTTGCTTACATTACTTGCCTTATCAATATCCTCTTTAAAGCCAGATTTCTCTATTAGGGGAAACATTGACTGAAACTGCCCACCCTGGCCAGGCACCACAATAACCGTTTGCATGAGTTATTTTATGTCAGGAGGTCCTGGTAATGAACATGGAACTAACAAGCCACCACCAACCAAAAGCATTTGGGAAAGGTCAAAAGGAGATGGCACGTGTCCTACCAACCTCCCAGAATCCTCCTCTCTGGAATCCATCTTGGCTGAATGCTGGGTGCACCACCAGGAAAGACCCTAAGTCAGAATGATTGGCCAAAGACAATCCAGAAACTAACCCAATTACCATAAAACCTGAGACTAAGAGCCACGTGGCAGAGCAGTCCTCCTGGTTTCCCTTACCCTGACACTCTCCGCCCAGGCGCTCCTTCCCAATAAGATCTCTTGCTTTGTCAGCACATGTGTCTCCTCAGACAATTCATTTACAAGTGTTAGACAAGAGCCCATTCTCGGGCTCTATCTAGACCCCTTCCTGCAACACCTCCACAGTCTTGGCCCAGCCTATATCTTGCACCACATCCCTTAGGAACCATTCTGTCTATCCAAACTACTTCTAAACTTCTGAGACTTACCTTTATTCAAGGTGGACCCTCTTCTAGCTTATTATTACCCTTTTGTTCTTTGGTGCCTGTGTGCTGGGTCACATCCAACTCTTTGCAGGCAGATTCTTCACCACCGCACCACCTGGGAAGCCTTGTTCTCCATGCATTCAAATCCTGCCTCTATCTCTGATGCTCAAATAAAATCCAGCTTTCTCCATCTACCCTTCAACTGACCATTCATTTGGAAATTCGTTAAATTTTCCCATAATATTAGTTGTATTATATCTTTGGATTTTAACGTTTACCCTGTAGTAGTATTACTTCCTCAGTTATACCAATCTTCTCTCTCAAATAAATGGCAAATACTCTGAGAGCTGAAATAATTTCTTACATCCTTTCTTTACCTAAAAATGTTACTTAATAGCTAAGACCTCAAAAATGTTTTATTAATTTGTTTCTAGATATTATCTATTATATTTAATGATCTATATGCTTATTATTTTTCACAAACTAATGTACAAATGAATTTAATTTCAGTATAACAATTTTAAAGAGTATCTGTCAATTAGAGAGTTTTATATATCCCCCTTCCTGCCTTACATTTTAAGTTGTGTTTTATATAAAGACAAATCATGGCCTAAAAATTCTTTTCTTTTTATATCAGCAACAATAAAAACTCAAATGTAATTAGTTCCTTACAAGATGGAAAAGAAAGAAACACTGTTGAACTAGGACTTTGTGACATCTCTGCCAACATCCAGCTCAGTTTTTGGTAAAGAAAAGAAGATTGAATTTATCAATTTCTGACATTTCTTCTGCTCTACCATATTGTCAAACACATATAGCAAAGACAAAGAAGAAAGTAAAAATGAGTAGATAACTTTGGGGCGAGTTTAGGGTTTCATCTGTTTGCACTCTTCAGTCACTAAAACAAATACAAATTGAAGGCTAAATTTTCACATATAATAAAATCACAAACACAAGGCTCACTGAATGGATGTGAACAAGCAGACATGCTTATTTGTAGCTACTATCAGCTTACATGCAAAAGCAAAACACAGTGGAAATGCATGAAAATTAGTCAGTATGTATGTGCAGGCTACATTCTGAGTGCTTTACAAATGATCCACAAATGCTCGGAAGTGAGTGGTAAGTGCCATTATGAAGCCAGATGACAGGATTTGATTTTTTTTTTCCTACCAGTTTTCTCAATTCCCACTTGAATCGGTTTGGCTGGCTCTGTTATGCCTTGGAAATGATGTCAATACAATTCTGAGACTGCTGCTAAGGAGCACAAAACATTATAGTCCTATATAAACAATAGCTATTTATCTTTCTCTTTCCTTTGACAATTGGATTTTTGGCTCAATTTCTTCTTGAACATTATATGACTAGAGTCCCATAATATTAACCTGCATTTATATTCAATAGGATAACCAGTCAAAATATATGAATTCAAATTAAATATTTCTGGTTTACACATCCCAAATAATCAGTATGCCTAAGCTCATCAACTGGGTGTTTTAACAAAACCTAAGTCAGTGTAATCCCCAATAAAAATTCTTTCCTAAACGTAATTTCTTACCCCTCCCAAATTTTAAAATAGCTTTTGATTACCTTAAAGCTGGAAATGAAAGTATTTTTGTTTGCACTTTTAAGAGTCTGATTGACCCATTCAATGATAATTGCATCATTTACTTTTTCACCCTCTCCAAGATCCGATAACACATTCAGTGTGTACCTGTAACAGAAAAGATACATATTTAAGGCTGAAAGTGGTGAAATTTACTCTTATATCATTTATATCAATATTTAGATGAATATTTAAGAAATATTTCAATTCTAATAAATATTTCTAATTTTACTCTCGTATTTGCACTTAGTAGATTCCAAACAGAGTTCAGTAATCAGAAACAAAAAATACTATCTAGTATATTAAAAAATTAAAACAAGTCTTTACTAAGCAGTTTTTCAGAGTCATTAAATAAGAATAATTGTGTTTCTAGAGATTGAGTCACTTTCAAAACAAAGTAAACATAAAAAATTTATTGTCAACAACAAATCATTAACAATATATTTTGCATTGTATATTTCTTCTGTGTTTGCTATTCTACAAAAGTAGCTAAAATTTTCCTTCAAATGACTTGTTGAAGGAAACTGATAGTGATGCCACAAACAAGTCAGTCTTTACCTTCTCATCAGCTGCCACACCAATGCCAGAGTGAGTGTTGAATTTCCTTCATTTAAGTCCTGCCCAGCAATGCCAACCAAGGAGAATTTGGCCTTATTCTTCCCAAGTTCCACTGCATAGTTACAGTTTTCAATCTGTAAATAGTAAATAAAAGTTTAGGTATCACGACAAATTTTTTAATGTATTTCTTGAATAGGCCAGCTTAGTTCAGTCATCTGAAAAATACTTGTGATGACACTGAAAATTTATAACAATTTCATATCCTAGTAACCAGTGAAATTAGGAAATAACTATTCCATTTTATAGCTGAAAATATCAGATCACCAAGGGGTTAACCAGGTAAGGAAACAACTGACTGAAAAGTTTAAAGATCCTCTCTTACTCTTAAAAGTCTTGACTGTCCAAGATGATACAGTGAATTAGTGGTAAATCTGAAACTAAAAACCTAGTTTTCTGTATTCCATCAGTTGAGGTAATCAGTGTTCTTTTGTCTACATTTAAAATTAGTGAACAGCGAAATTGTTTAAGAATCTAACTTCATCTCTAATATTTTATATCTAGATCTCACCCATCCTTTAAAATTAAGCTTTTAGCCAATGATTTTCAAAAAAGGATTAACCTTAACTATATCATCTGCTTCTTTTTGAACTTTGCTTCTTTGTTGAACTTCCAATCATGATTATCTTATAATGCTTATGCACCATCTTCTACTTAGCATTTTATGAACTTTCTTTTGCCAATCATACATAAGCTCCTTTTAAAGGAAAAAAACTATAAAATGCACAAACCTGTATCATATTCTCCCCACCCCTAGCTCAGGACTCAGCACAGTGTCCTGTCTACAGTAGGAATCGGATGCATGGTAGTGGTTTAATCACTAAGGCATGTCTTACTCTTATGACCCCATGGACTGTACCCTGCCAGGCTCCTTTGTCCATTGGATTTCCCAGGCAGGAATACAGGAGAGGATAGCCATTTCCTTCTCCAGGGGATTTTCCCAAGCCAGGGATCGAACCCAGGTCTCCTGCATTGCAGGCAGATTCTTTACCATCTGAGCCACCAGGGAAGCCCTGTCCCCTATAGTAAGAATCTGATGCATGAATACCAAGTAAACTATCTAACTACTTCTTTCCAGTGATAAAAGTACAATTAAAAAGTTTTTGTCTATCCTAGCCTCTACAGAAGTTCATTATTTCCAGTCATCTAGTATTATACTTATCTCAGAACACACACTCATTTGTGTGTGTATATACATATACATATACACACACAAATGAGTGTATACATATATATATACATATACACACACACATATATATGCCCCATACGTGTATGCACATATATATGCTCAATCCCAAGGAAGGGCAATGCCAAGGAATGTTCAGACTGCCACACAATTGTGCTCATTTCACAAGCTAGCAAGGTAATGCTCAGAATCCTTCAAGTGAGACTTCAACAATACATGAACTGAGAACTTCCAGAAGTACAAGCTGGATTGAGAAAAGGCAGAGGAACCAGAAATCAAATTGCCAACATCTGTTGGATCATCGAAAAAGCAAAAGAATTCCAGAGAAACATCTGATTCTGCTTCATTGACTATGCTAAATCCTTTGACTGTTAGGATCACAAAAAACCGTGGAAAATTCTTTAAGAGAGGGGAATACCAGATCACCTTACCTGCCTCCTGAGAAATCTGTATGCAGGTCAAGAAGCAACAGTTAGAACCAGACATGGAACAACAAACTGGTTCAAAATTGGGAAAGGAGTACATCAAGGCTGTATATTGTCACCCTGCTTATTTAACTTGTATGCAGAGTACATCATGTGAAATGCTGGGCTGGATGAAGCTCACGCTGGAATCAAGATTGCAGGGAGAAATATCAATAACCTCAGATATGCAGATGACATCACCCTAAATGGCAAAAAATAAACAAGAACTAAAGAGCCTCTTGATGAAGGTGAAAGAGGAGAGTGAAAATGCTGACTTAAAACTCAACAGTCAAAAAACATAAGATCATGGCATCTGGTCCTATCACTTCATGGCAAATAGATAGGGAAACAATGGAAACAGTAACAGACTTTATTTTCTTGGGCTCCAAAATCACTGCAGATGGTGACTGCAACCATGAAATTAAAAGACACTTGCTCCTTGGAAGAAAAGCAATGACAAACTTAGACACTGTGTTGAAAAGCAAAGACATTACTTTACAAAGGTCCATATAGTCAAAGCTATGGTTTTTCCAGTAGTCACGTACAGACGTGAGAGTTGGACCATAAAGAAGGCTGAGCACCAAAGAATTGATGCTTTTGAACTATGGTGTTGGAGAAGACTCTTGAAAGTCCCTTGGACTGCAAGGAGATCCAACCAGTCAATCCTAAAGGAAATCAATCCCGAATATTCATTGGAAGGACTGATGCTGAAGCTATAATGCAAAGAGCTGACTCATAGAAAAGACCCTGATGCTGTGAAAGAGTGAGGGGAGGAGGAGAAAGGGGCAACAAAGGATGAGATGTTTGGATGGCATCAGTGACTCAGGAGACATGAATTTGAGCAAACTCCATAAGATAGTGAAGGACAGGGAAGGCTGGCATGCTGTAGTCCATGAGGTCGCAAAGAATTGGACATCACTGACTAACACTTCCACTTTCAAACATTTAGTTAAGAAAAACAGTATGACTGATTTCTCCTAATTTTCTTTCCCAAGTTAGTTAAGACCTAATTACAAAACAAGTAAACCTGAGAAACAAAGATATACCTTTTTTTAAGAAGAAGAAAATGTTTCCAGGAAAAGTGAGAAAAGGACTACACAATAACAGAATTTGTATAAATTAATGGGTACTGTTCTTTAAAAAGCAGAATGCAAATTCCCAGAGGTCAGTGTGTTACAAATAAAAATGTAAGAAGATACTCTGAACCTGCTGTAATATCTGCCTTGCTCCCTTAATGAGTTAAATCTTTGATATGCATTCATTTTTTTTTAATGCATGGAGATAATGTTACAAAATTCTTTCTCTTTCCCAGGATTACAGATTTAGGCTTCTAAATAGAAATATGCACATAACTGAAAAAATGGATTCCTATGTATGGAACACAGCATCAGAGCTCTGTTTATGTAATAGTGTGGATAGAAGAGAGAAAAACCAGCATATTTGGGGCACTTCCCTAGTGGTCCAGTGGGACCTCCATGCAGGAGGCATGGGTTTGATCCCTGGCCAGGGAAATATTAATAAGATCCCACATGCTACAAAGTATGGGCAAAAGATTTTTTAAAAAAGCAAGTTTTCCACTGCCAGTCATTGCAACAGGAGAATTTTTGAACAAATTGTAATAATTACTCATGTAAAATGTATTTCAACAAAGGGCTATCTATTTTATGGCTAGTTTGAGTACAATTCCTGATGAGAACGATGGTGAGAAAAGAGCTCGGGGTTAATAGTTTAGAGGGCCGAGATGCTGATGTGACGAGCAGTGAAAGAGAAAATGGAAATGGATGCTAGCATAAGGGAAAAGATGAGTTCTACTTTTTGGCAACATTTGATTCCAAGTTGGGCAAAATAGTTCTAAGATGAAGAGAGGTACCAAACTAGAGAAAGAATAAGAAGTTAGGTTCCTAGAAGTAAGCCATGTTTATGGTGGTACTTAACACTCTAAAAAAGGATCTGCTCCCTAAGAATATAAATACAGAACGTTAAGAGCATTAGACCAAGAACTGAGCCTTGGAACTGAGCCTAGAGTTGTCAGGCTAAAAGTTTAAAACCCTGTGAAAGGTAAGAAGAACACAAAGCATGAAAAAACTGGAGAGTATATAGTCTCACAGAATTAATGGAAGAAACAATTACCAAGCATTTCAAAAGTGAAGATCAGATAATATGAAAATGAAAAAAACTATATAATGGGAGACAGAGTTCCAAGGGAAAAGAAATACCAAAGAAACACTGAAGAAAGGCTATTTAAGTGGTGCAGTTTTACCAACTTCACAAATGAAGCTAAGTGACATCCGGTGATGAATGCCCAAAGTTGATAAAAGAAGTCCCTGGATACTGTGTCATGAAAGTACTGCTTCTTTATTTTTTAAATATCTTGAACTTATTTCAGGACTTGTGTTTCATTCTATAAATAGCTAGTATTTGTTGAAAGGGAACATTCTACATATGATTAGTTTGTGACATCATATAATTAACATTAAAAACCTCCAGGTATAATGAATGAGGGTTCAGTTGGTTTTCCTGTTACATTTTGCATCTGAAATTTTGATTTAAAAAACTTATATGAAATTAGGTAACAAAATTTCCTGAATTTTACTCCCATGATAATTACAGGCATATCAAATAAAATATAAAACACAGATAGTCCAACCACTAGAAATACTGAAAAATGTGAATATATAGAAACCTCTTGTAATTATACTACCCATTTAATTACTTTTAATATTATGATGCCTTTCTTCCTTGTCTTTCTTTCAAAAATAGGATTTAAAAAAAATTTACAGTCTATAAATACACAGTCTAGAGATCAAGAGGAAGAAGTCCATTTTGAACACCTGTCTGTGTATGTGTGTGTCATACTGAGTGAAGTAAGTCAGACAGAAAAAGACACATCATATGATATCACTTGTACGAAGAATCTAAAAAAAAGAGTACAAATGAACTTATCTACAAAACAGAAATAGTCACAGATGTACAAAACAAATATAGTTTTGCCAGGGGTAAGGGGAGGAGGGATAAATTGGGAGATTGGGATTGACATATACACATTATTACATATAAAAAAAGATAAATAATAATGATAGATAATAAGTGAAATTATAGGTCAATTAAAAGGACTTTTGGAAGATTATTGATATATATTACCAAACTGTTTTAGAGAGTTTATACAGATGAACACTCCCTCTAACACTGGATGTAGTACAATCCATTTCTTTCGTTTTATTTTCTTTGGTTACACCATGCTGCGTGTGGGATCTTAGTTCCCAACCAGGGATAGAACTCAGGCCATAGCAGGCCCTAACCATTGGACCACCAGGGAATTCCCAATTGTTTCTCATCTTAAATTGCATTTCTTTACTGTGGGTGAATATTTTTTCATGTGTATATTATCTATCATTATTTATTTTTCTGTGAATTGTTCACACATATTGTTTACTCTCCCATTTTGCTATTACAATTTTCGTAATTGATTTGTATAAACTACTTTTATGTTAAGGATATTAACCATTTATTGTTCTGTTGCAAATATGTTTCATAGTTTATTATTTTTATTTACTTTTAAGTTTTGTTTCTGGTGTTTATTTTTGCATAAGAAGTTTTAAATTTGTATGTAATCTACTATATCAATAATTTATTTGTAATTTATCATTGTAAGAGTAAATTATAATTCACTTCCATTTTCTTAAAGTTTTATTTATTACATTTAAGCCTTTAAGTCTTCACTTATATTCCACTGGATTTTTTTGGGTGGATGATTTATGGTGAAAAGTACTTTTTTTCCCTACAAAATATTTACTCACTTGTTCCGGCATCATATTTTGGATAATCCTTTCTCTCCCTACTGGATTCAGTAAGCAATTTGTTATATATTAAGTTCTTATATTTTAGGATAGGTTTTTAGGCTACTGTAATCCATTTGATTTTTGTATGCATATTAAACTATTTCAATTACTTTAGCTTTATCATAAGATTTTTATGTTTGCTAACAGCTTCTCCCTCAACATTCCTAGAAAATGTTCTTGATGATTGGGGCCTGTTTCTTATTCCTTTTTATTTATTTATTTATTTTTTGTTTCTTATTCCTGTTGAACTTTAAAATCACTTTTATAATCCCATCCCCCAATATACACACATGCCCACATATGCATAAGGAGATTTATTGTAATTTTAACTAGAATTATTTCCCACCTGTAAGTCAATTTGTAAGAATTTGAATGTCTTTATAATATTTAGATTTCTATCCAGGAATATGGTTATAGTTCTATTGATTATATTTCACTAGAGATAATTTCTAACTCATGATACTGCAGGCTAACTTCACAGTTCAGTTCAGTTCAGTCGCTCAGTCATGTCCGACTCTTTGTTACCCCATGAATCGCAGCACGCTAGGCCTCCCTGTCCATCACCAACTCCCGGAGTTCACTCAGACTCACGTCCATCAAGTCAGTGATGCCATCCAGCCATCTCATCTCCTGCTACCAATCCCTCGCAGCATCAGAGTCTTTTCCAATGAGTCAACTCTTCACATGAGGTGGCCAAAGTACTGGAGTTTCAGTTTTAGCATCAGTCCTTCCAGTGAACACCCAGGACTGATCTCCTTTAGGATGGACTGGTTGGATCTCCTTGCAGTCCAAGGGACTCTCAAGAGTCTTCTCCAACACCACAGTTCAAAAGCATCAGTTCTTCGGCGCTCAGCTTTCTTCACAGTCCAACTGTCACATCCATACATGACCACTGGAAAAACCATAGCCTTGACTAGACGAACCTTTGTTGGCAAAGTAATGTCTCTGCTTTTTAATATGCTATCTAGGTTGGTCATAACTTTCCTTCCAAGGAGTAAGCGTCTTTTAATATCATGGCTGCAGTCACCATCTGCAGTGATTTTGGAGCCCCAAAAAATAAAGTCTGCCACTGTTTCCACTGTTTCCCCATCTATTTCCCATAAAGTGATGGGACCAGATGCCATGATCTTCGTTTTCTGAATGTTGAGCTTTAAGCCAACTTTTTTAACTCTCCTCTTTCACTTTTATCAAGAGGCTTTTGAGTTCCTCTTCACTTTCTGCCATAAGGTTGGTGTCATCTGCATATTTGAGGTTATTGATATTTCTCCCTGAAATCTTGATTCCAGCTTGTGCTTCATCCAGACCAGCATTTCTCATTATGTACTGTGCATATAAGTTAAAGAAGCAGGATGACAATATACAGACTTGATGTACTCCTTTCCCGATTTGGAACCAGTTTGTTGTTCCATATCCAGTTCTAACTGTTGCTTCTTGACCTGCATACAGATTTCTCAGGAGGCAGGTCAGGTGGTCTGGTATTCCCATCTCTTCAAGAATTTTCCAGTTTGTTGTGATCTGTCAAAGGCTTCCTTAGAACTCATAATACTCACTTTTGCCCACATTGCATTGTATCATAGTTATTTGCACACATATCTTGAGCTTCACAGGTGGCACTAGTGGTAAAGAACCTGCTTGCCAGTGCAGGAGATGTAAGAGAGAGATGCGAATTCGATCCTGGGGTCAGGAAGGTCCCCTGGAGGAGGGCAGGGCAAACCACAGCAGTATTCTTGCCTGGAGAATCCCATGGACAGAGGAGCCTGGCAGGCTACAGTCCATGAGGTCACAAAGAGTTGGACACAACTGAAGCCACTTAGCATGCACACACACATATCTTATCTAATTTCTTTAGGATTTCCTGAGGACCAACTCCATGACTTGCTCTATTTTATATCCTGCATTGTACAGTATATTCAGGTTGTAGGTAATCAATTAATATCTACTGAAAATATTAACAAATAACCAGTAAATATCTGGCAAGTTTTGGCAATTATAAAATAGGAATTCATGGATGATGCATCTCCAAGAATATTAAATTCTGCTGCTGCTGCTGCTGCTGAGTCACTTCAGTCGTGTCTGACTCTGTGGGACCCCATAGACGGCAGCCCACCAGGCTCCCCCATCCCTGGGATTCTCCAGGCAAGAAAACTGGAGTGGGTTGCCATTTCCTTCTCCAATGCATGAAAGTAAAAAGTGAAAGTGAAGTCGCTCAGTCCTGTCCGACCCTCAGCAACCCCATACTCCTCCGTCCATGGGATTTTCCAGGCAAGAGTACTGGAGTGGGGTGCCATTGCCTTCTCCGTCTTAAATTCAACAACTTGTTAAAGTTGTAGTTATACAAAGTGTCTGACTTGGAGGACTAGTTTCATCTTTCCAAACACAAAAGCTCACCTGTATTAAGGATAATAAGCATAACATGATTTGGGATGAATCTGTGGGGACAGATTACATTTACTAAGCTTTATGAAACTCTTAAGTCCTCTGTTTTATATGAGAACAATAACAACAGATCCACGGGCATTATTTCATTCACCTTCTTCATGTTCCCTCCAAGAGCAGGATAAGGAGGTTTGTTCACATGGCTCCAGTCAACTGGCACACGGATCATTTCGTAGAGCTGAAAGATGACTAATGCATCTGCAAGGTCACTAAGACAAGAGAAAAAGAAAATGAAGGAGGAGGAAATGTCGGTATGATCTGGTTTTACTAAGCACACTGGAGATGGGCTTTGTCTACAAAAATACAACAGGACTACTGAATGCTTAAAGAATGGCAGGCAGAATAGATCATTTGACCCAGAACTTGTAATCTAGGAATCTGTCCAAATTTTTTTCATAAACGTGTACAAAGATATATGTACAAGGATATTCACTCCCATGGTATTTATAAATTTAGAGACAATTTAAATGCCTGACAGTAGGGGCTGTTGAGTAAGTTAACCTCACCCTGGACTCCTGGACCATTATAAGATGGAACAAGGTAGATCCCTATGTTCTAATATGAAAGCTTTATACAACACACTAAGTTTAAAAAAGCAAGAGGCATATATTTAAGTATTTAAAATATTATTTTTAAATATTTCTATTTAAGATATTATTAAATGTATTTTAATTACATTTATGCATTTTAATCTTTTAATCTAAAAGATTAAAAATATATTCAGAGTTAGTAGTATTTAAATACCTCTATTCATAGCCATTACCTCTGGGCAGGAAAAAAAGGAACATGGGATGGTAAGATGGGATTATCATGGTTTTTTTTGTTGTTGTTCTACATACTTACATACTTCCTGAAGCTTGTACCATGAGAATGAGTTCATCTATTACTTATGTATTATGATTTTTTAAACTTTAAAAATCACAATAGCTACTCAGTAGGAAGCTGTTCATGTCAAACAGTGAGGGTTAAGAGGAAGGAATTTAGGAGAAAGTAGGAGTTACTGAAGTAAAAATACTACTACTTGGGATTCAGAAAAACATGTTCTCCTGAGGCACCCAGAGTACATCTATTGAATCTGTTTTCAATTCTGTATGGTAAGGACATAAAGCAACAGTGACTGATTTTTAAATTGCTAGCTCCATGCTGAATTACATGAGTTTTCTCCCTCAACAGCTTGTTCATTGAGCTCTGTTTTGCTAAGGTTCATATTAAAGTTACTTTGCATCTCTGAGCACACACCATATGGCCATGCAGGGGGCTGCGCCCTGCACTGAGTGAAGGAGAGAGAAAGTCCTCCTGTCTTAAAAGAAGCGTCTTCTTTTGATGAAGGTAAACAAGAGCTAAGTCATCTATCAGCACATGGGGAAAGCTGTATGAAAAGTAAATCACTGAAGTAGTTGTATAGGTTCTGAAATCTCATTTCATGAATGTTTTTGTTTTTTTACTTTAAAGGAATTCATTCTTATTTCTATGTAGTATGGTATTAATACTCATGTTTTGCAAATAGGGAAACTGAGGCCCAGAGAGTTGAAACGGTTTCCAGATGTGTTCTAGAACCAACCTGTCATAGAAAAATTCTAGGGCTGGTAATTCTTAAAATATATTTAATAACTTGAAAGGAGAGAATTTTCAGTTAAAAACAATCTAAATGATTCTTTTGCTTTGGTTTAGGTTGGGTTTGGTATACTACGGGTGGGGAGCTAATCACTTAGGGGTTGGTTTAGGAATATGACCCAGACACAAATTTATGGACATACAGTTCTGGTGCCAACTAAACCTCTGGTTCTTGTTTTTCTATATCTTGATGGTGATTTTTGAGAATTTTCTGAACTTCCCTTACCCCTCCAAAAATTACCTATACCTGGAAACCCTGTGCTAGCAGTTTAGGAACTAAATAAAAATAATCATCTTTAGCTAAAAAATTTAGCCAATTATTCTCCACTGTCAACCACAGAGAACTCTAGTATTCCTGACATTTATGAAGCTACCATGAAGTCTCAATAAATTCTAATCTCCTAGTTTTAAATGTCCTTATTAATTTAAAAGAAAATACATGTTTATTGTAAAACAAAGAAAAACCCTCCAAAACCATATTTAAATTACTAACATTAAAACTAAGTCTCCTCACTACCTTAACCCTCCTCTCTAGGTTGTATACAGTTTGGTTTTAATCCCTCTAGATTTTTTAAAAATTCAAATACGTATATGTATATACTCAACTTTAAAATAAAAATGAGATTATAGTAGTCCTATTATATCATTATGTTCTCTCAGTTATATATTGTAGACATTCTTTCAAATGAGTCCATAAAGATCTAACCTTTTTTTTTTGAGAAGAAAATTTCTATATTTATTATAAGTACAAAAGTAATGATAAAGCAGTATCATATTATATATTTACCTCAAGTAACAAGTATATCACAAGAGAAAAATTGAGAATCTCTGAATTATGTATTTTCTGCCTTTTAATTGTGGCAATATTTAGTGGGTTCAGAAAAGTAATATTTCACCTGAGGGTTTTGAATCAAGGATTTTTAGTGAGATATCACACTTAGAAAGATAAAGAAGGCAACAGAGTTTGCAGTCTTATTAAACTGCTATCCCTTTAGAAGAATAAGCTTAATTAGCATCCCTCTTTACCTCCAGTATTAGAGTTCTTTACTGCACCACTACTCTGAGAAGTTCCAGTCTAAAAGACATATGTCTTTTGTCATCCAGTTGGAATTCACACACTCCTATTAAAGACTTTATGAAATTTAAGTCTATCACATCAAAGCTAGTTACCACAACCAGGCAATACTGATTTTAAAGACTATTTTGAATATACACCAAGAAATAACTATACCATAAATCTGATCCAGTGAACATGGTCTTTTGTGGTATTAATCTTCAGTTCATATTTAAATAAAAGCAGTTATTGTTCATTAAGAAGTTTCCTTGGTGTGTCAATTATTAATAGGTTTAGTTAATTAGAAAAATATACAATTAGCTGGAGCTGAGTTCTTTTGCATTTTTAGGCATGCTCAGGTAGATCTTGTAATGGAGAAGGATGGTTTCCTCTCATCTACACCTAGAAAGACACCTTATTTGCACTACTGGTGAGCACAAGAAATGGTTCAGTAAAATATTTTCTTAATTCTATCAATGTTAATAATGTGTTGTCATTTTTAAACAAAAAAGAATAAAACAACAAGTATGAAGGGAAACGAAGTTATTTCTACAAATTAGAAAAAAGTATTCAGAACAAATTATAGGATAATTAAAGTTTGGGGCAAAAATAAATAGAATGTGAATTATAATGATGAACACTGATAAAATAAGAGCAATTAATATTACTGTTCTTCTAATCTGTTAAACTTGAAATAATTTATTATTTTCCTGATTAGCAATTATAAAAAAGATGAATTATCTTTACTAAATTATTTATATCATCAAAAATTATAACAATAACATCATAATATTATCTTTTCAAATAATACTTTTCTATTAAAATCCACTGTATTGCCAATCCTCAGGATTCTGAAACTCTAAATGTTGGCTAAAATTTTTGAGATTTTTACAAAATATTCTCATGTAAACACACCTACAGTTTGAAACTAGAGAAGTTGGACTCTGGCCCAGAAAGCTAAAACACATAAAATATTTACCTGTACAAATGATTAATATATGGGTTGACTCCCAAGGAATTCATCCAATTCCGAAATGTCCTCTCTTCCTTGCTCTCTCCTAAAGTAGACACAAGTTGACACTGATGATTCAGGACAAAAAAGGAATCAAGAATTGCATATTAAACCATTCTGGCAGGCACAAACTGGTCATACATATTTTGTATGCCATGGTTCCTATGATACAACAATCTTTTTGTTTGTTGTTCAGTCACTAATTCATGTCTGACTCTTTGCAACCCCATGGACTGTAGCCCACCAGGCTCCTGTGTCCATGGGATTTCCCAGGCAAGAATACTAGAGTAAGTTGCCATTTCCTTCTCCAGGACAATCTTTTTAGGGAAGAAAAAAAAAATCTCTTTCCACCAAAGCTCCCTTTCCCCCTGTCTAGAAAGTCTCCATTTGCTTTCTAAATGTCTTCATCTAGAGTCCCTTACTTGGTGTTTGTAAATTACTGAGCCATTAGTTTCTGTGTTCAGAAAAGTAACAGGTAAACCTATGTGGTCCTATCTGTAGTTATGACTTCATGCAAAGGGGACTGGTGCAAAATTAATAAAACAACCTTTTAGGGTAACATTAGCACTTTAAACAGAAATAGAAAAGCTCTACCTTTCCCAGTGTGGTATCTCTAAATCTGTACAGAGTATGGCTTTACACAGGAAAGTGTCTGAGCACACAAACCTACATTTTCATCACACCAAACAGCAATGAAGAGGAGAGGGGATTAGAGGTAATATAAAAACAAGCAATGAGGGGCTATAACTATTTTATAGGCTTCCTGGGTTATTTTAGATTGTCCCTACAGAAAACACATAAGGGACATAGCCCCTATACAGAGTGCGAAAAGACACAGTTCATCATAGTATAGTAAGTCACTAGACCTCAAAGATCACCTCAAGAAGTAACTCCTGGAGGCAGTATTATTAAACCTGAGATTACGTATGGTCCTTGAGCTTCCCCTTCATAGCAGCGCTTACCCCATCCATAAGGGGAATGTGGGCTCTGGTATGGACAGAGAGAGATGGGGGCTCTTTTGCCATATCTACCTTTTAGGAATCGCCAGCATTGCAGATTGTCCTAAGGGGCCATCTAGAAATATTATTGTTTGTTTTTCAGCTAAGTTAGGGGACAATGGAATAGCCTTGCCTACCTCTCATCACTAGACTCTTGAAAATGGAAACGTTTATACGTCTCATCACTTCCAAGACGTGGACAAGTCCAGGTCACCATCTGAACTTTGGCTTGTGGGGGATCCCCAGGATAATCTATCACATTTGACCATCTGAGCACCAGGGGCCCATTCCTATCGCGTCATCCTTGCAGTCTTCTTCAGACTGAGTGTCACACATAGAGTAAACCTACACACCCAGAACAGAAATCCAAATCTTGTAAAATTTAAAAGATTCTGGTTTTTGTGTTGACTGTCCCTTGCATTTTCATGTGGTTTTCAATACCATTATCTAAAGCCTTTCCCATAATCTGCTTTAATTCTTCTCTATTCAATTATATAGCCATATAATTTCTTGCTCGGAGAAGGCAATGGCACCCCACTCCAGTACTCTTGCCTGGAAAATCCCATGGACGGAGGAGCCTGGTAGGCTGCAGTCCATGGGGTTGCTGAGAGTCGGACACGCCTGAGCGACTTCACTTTCACTTTTCACTTTCATGTATTGGAGAAGGAAATGGCAACCCACTCCAGTGTTCTTGCCTGGAGAATCCCAGGGACGGGGGAGCCTGGTGGGCTGCTGTCTATGGGGTCACACAGAGTCGCACACGACTGAAGTGACTTAGCATAGCATAGCATAATTTCTTGCTGAAATTTTGTCTCCTCTGGTCTATATAAAAGGTCTGCAAAAAGGATCCATCTGTTGTATCTGCCACAGTCATTTTATAATACATAACTGATATGAGAATCTTTTTAAAAAGAACAAAGTTAAACTACTCCTAGAACTCATGCTTGCCTTGTTTTGGGAGTTATTAAAAGGTGCATAAATGGAAGCGAGAGTCAGTCCATAAAGAAAGCTGAGTACTGATGACTTGATGCTTTTGAACGGTGGTGTTAGAGAAGACTCCTGTGAGTCCCTTGGACTGTAAGGACTTCCTACCAGTCAATCCTAAAGGAATTCAGTCCTGAAAATTCATTGGAAGGACTGATGCTGAAGCTGAAGCTCCAGTACTTTGGCCACCTGATACTCACTGGAAAAGTCCCTGTTGGCTGGGAAAGATTGAAGGCAGGAGGAGAAGGGGACAACAGAGGATGTAAAGGTTGGATGGCATCACCGACTCGACGGACATGTGTTTGAGCAAGCTTCGGGAGTTGGTGATGGACGGGGAAGCCTGGCGTGCTGCAGTCCATAGGGTCGCAAAGAGTCAGACACGACTGAGCAACTGAACTGAACTAGGTGCAAATTAAATAT
Source organism: Bos taurus (assembly GCF_002263795.3). Classification (NCBI taxonomy): domain Eukaryota; kingdom Metazoa; phylum Chordata; class Mammalia; order Artiodactyla; family Bovidae; genus Bos; species Bos taurus. Next base: position 126,349,013 of record NC_037328.1, read on the forward strand.
TTCAACTTTCCTGAAAGTGACATAAATGTAACCATACTATGATTAGCAGCTTGATGCATGTGACTTGAATTTATCTTTTAGTTATTTCTCTATTACATTCTGGTATTTTGTTATATGTATAAATTTTTTCTAGTAATTAGAGAATTTTTACATTATTTTCATCTAGGAAAATCCCAATTATGTTTTAAGGTTTCAAACACCAATAGTGTAACAACAGTTTAAATTTTACTAAAATAATATCCAGTTTCTGCTGGACCTGATGAGACAAGACACTAAACTTGCATTTTCATTGACTTCTATAACTATTATAGACCAGTGTTTTCTGTTTCTTCCTATTGCTCTAAACTAATTGTATCATTATTTTAACTTTTGATACCTGGAAAGTAAAAGAGATTTTAAAAGTGAGCATTTATTTATCCACTACCATTTCAAGTTGTCTTGGTAAATAAATGCTCAAGGCCAGAAGCACTGTGCATTCGCGGAGGAGTCATGGTAAAGCATTACAAAAACATATGTATTCCAGACCGGAAGTGTTGTCTGGAGTTCAGACAACTAAAGCAATCTTGGGCGTAAACTCTTAAAGGCTGATAGAAAAGAGAGAAAGAATTATAAGACATTCTCTTCATTTTTAGGACTAAACTGACATTGCAATTGATAAAAGTTTAGAGAAAATAACAAAAGTAGGCTACTAAGAGGAAAGGAAGGAAAATATATTGAACATTCACTACATGTGCTAAAGTGGTGTATTGTTTTCCTCTTCCCGACCATTAGAGAGCACACAAAATTTGTTCATTAATGAAAGGTCACTTTAACTTGCTCTGGAACTCTTCAAAATAAGTATTACTATTAAGTCTGGTTTTATATATGAGAAAACCAAGGCTCATAAAAGTGCTCAGTTATTAAACTGGGGGTATCATGATTTAGACAAAGTCTAATTCCATGGTCTATGTATTTTCTATTACCACAAATAAATTTTGAGATGGTCTCTGTATCGGTAGCCCCATATTTGGCTCAATTTAATATGAAGATTTATTATTTAATTGGGCCTTTACTTTGCTTTAGTTCCATACAGATAAAATTCTTTGCCAATGAGGACATACTAATACATGAATATGAAGGTGATAAGGTCAAGCTTCAAATTTCATAAGGATCTACAAAAACTAATGTACAGAAGAAAAAATTCCAGTGATAGTCGACGTCAAATTCATTTTTGGCAGATGTATCAGGACATACATATGTTCTAAATAAAGATGACTGATAAATATTTCCCACAGTATTTTTTATATAAATAAATACTAATGGAAATATTTAGCAATCCTGTTCACACTGAAAAATCCCAAAAGCATGCTGAACACCAGCAAAAGAATTCAAACGTGACAAATAGGAGAACGAGCAAGTTGGAAAAGATATCTAGCAAGAATTCAGTGACTATAAAAAGCAGGTCATTTTTAATATGCCACTCTAAACAATGCCTTCTACTATAAGGCAGAGAGGAATTTTGAAATTTTCCAGACTGATAAAAAAAACACAGCCATCTCCCTTTTTAGTTTTTTTAAAAGTTCTAACCCCTCACCCTCAATTTCTCTGCTGAGAAATCAACATTTTTTAATCTATCTTACCTCTCAGTTACATGTCTATGTAGAGAACACAATCTTTATTTTACTGAATCTCAGAAAGAGTGAGGTAAAATCATAGTCCTCCAACAATGTATTTGTTAAATCTGAAGCTTCTTTCGTTAATCAAAAATCTGTCATTATAAAGTGACCAGGACATTGGAACTCTGGTCGTGGTAGTCAAAGAGAAAAAGATGATAGGGCTAATTTCTCACTCTGTCTCACAGACGAAGAGGGAGTAAGATGGGTGATGTGAGACAGTGAACACTGAAGTTCAGGTTCTCCCCACCAGGAAGAATCCTCGCCTCAGAACCAGCTTCTCCAAAGGCAACTATCAAGGCTACTGTCTGAGTAGTCCCTAACCTCTGCTAACCGCCACTGCTGCCACTATTTTTACTTTTGGTTCTAGTACGAATGTGGGTCTTGGTATACATGTGAGTAGTTGTGAGGATGAGAGGAAAAGGAGAGAGAGACTGGAACAGATGAGAAAGAATGAGACATTGAGCATGTTTTTGTCATTATGATGATTCATATACTGTAAGTGTCAATGACATTTAGTAAATGTAAGTAACATAGCTCAGCAATACAAAATGATATGTGTTATAGATCCTAAATCAATCCTTTCAGAGATTCTTGAGATAAAAGATAAGTGTGCTTATTCACAGCAGAGGGATAAAGGCTTTCCATCAAATCATGACATCCAGTTGTCAAAACTGATCCCTAATGTGTTTACAACTCCACTATCCCATAATTATAGAAGGCAAATTAGATAGAGTTTATTAATCAAGTCTTGCCCTGCTGTTCTAATTAAGTTTCATTTGTTTCTTGCTTGTCATCCTTCATTCTTTAGGCATATTAAGGCAGATTAAAAAAAACCCCAAAACACAACATGAACAATGCAAAAAATATCAACCCAGATAGAAAGAACAAATAGTACTGATAAAAAGCACATTCAGAATGAATATATTTATAGAGTATAGAAAAGTACTAAATACAGTACCTACATTAGGAGGGGTCAAATCTGCATTTCATGAAGCAAAATAGGAAAGTATTATAAATTATGAGACAGAAAACAACAGCCCACACACAAGACAAGTAATGAATATTGTCAATTTTTTCAAGTGAACTAAAAACAGAAAAAAGAGAACAATACTGGAGTCAAACTGAAGCTTTCAAAGGAGGAAAAAGTTACAAATAATTATTTTTTCAATAGCTATATTTCATTGTACATATTGGTGGTGGAATTATGTAGTCATTTAAGAGACTATTTTAAACGTATGATGGTTTTCACTAAACTCTTATGGAGAAATGACAGACAAGTACGATTTACCTCAGCATTTGCTTTTAACCCAAATGAACAACAATTTTCTTTAACTTCTTAATGCACGCACATGCCAGCACACAGTCAGCTACATCTCCCTCCGCAATCCCCTACCTCCGACAGTGAAGTAGGACGATGTCATAAAAAGATACACAGTGAATCAGTTAGAGACAGAAAGAGCATACCTTCCAATAAATTCACATCGATGTCATTATTATCAGGCTTGTGGAGGCCTGGGTACGTGTTAAACAGATTAGCTACAAAAGCCAGGTTAAGTTTAGGATTGCCTGAAACCACATCTGCAGGAGTAACAAACTGTCTGCAGCCCAGTTTGTCTGCTTCCTGAAGCATGAATTCAGCACGCTTCAAGTCATTTTTCTCCTAAACAATGAAATAAAACAAAAGTGGTCAAGATTAAACTTTTGATTAGCATAATTTCTTATTCATATACGTATTTATAAGCAATTACTTTTCTGGAAATGAATCAATGGATGGCTCAAAAGGAGGTCAGGATGCACAGCAATTCCAAATTAACTTCCCCATTTCTTTTAAATCAGTAAGAACAAGTCTCTGAGGTTTCTTGCTGGAACCAGAAGAATATTTCATCCTCAAAGCTAAAGTACTCAACAAAACTCTCAAATATCCTATCAGTAAGCTGCTGCCAAGTTGCTTCAGTCGTGTCAGATTCTGTGCGACCCCATGGACTGCAGCCTACCAGGCTTCTCCGTCCGTGGGATTCTCTAGGCAAGAACACTGGAGTGGGTTGCCATTTCCTTCTCCAAGTAAGCTGCTACTGGCTGAATTATAGGTAACTTGTTCAGGGCCATATATTAGAGTGCCTTCTGGCCAAGAGACTTACTTACAAATGGTACTAATAAAAAGATATCTACTCTGGTATTTCCAGTGTATTCTTTTCTCAGTGAAAAACACGTTGGGATACATGTAAAAAAATACTAAAATCAGAAGGAACACACTTTTCACAAATGCAAAACCTTGGAAACAAACCAATGCTTATCAACAGGAGAGCAGATGAAAACTGAAACTGTGTTAATAGTCATATAAGAACATACAACAATAGGAGTGACTCTCAGTAATATAATACACTCAAAATAAACACTAGAAATTTAAGTACAACATGATAAACTTTATATGAAGTTAAAAAATAAAATGCAAATTTTAAATCTGTAAGAAATACACTTAGTTGAAAAAAAAGTGTATTAAAAGCAAAAGAACATGAGCATAAGAATAAAGACAATGATTATCACATTAAAGGCAGGCAGAGAGATGGGACAGGGAAGAACTACACAGCTTTATATAATCTGATGTCAAAGTCCTAGCATTCTTGTTGGATTTCAATACAACAAACAACTACCAAAGAAAAATAAATTTAAACAAAAACATGCATGGACCCATGATTAGAGTATATCATGACCAAAGACTAAGATTTATCTAATTTTATGCACTAGAGTTGTAAATAAAATGTAACTGAAATCAGAGAAAGCAATAAATTCAATGTTATCAAACAACAATAAAAGCACCTCGAGTAGACATGAACAAGGCATAATACATGGACCTTATTTAGATTTTAATTCAAATAAATGATAAAAAGAAAATCTGACATTTATGAGGCAACTGGAAATGTCAACACTGATTAATCATTTTGATACTACAGACTACTGTTATTTTTTTAGGTACTATGGTTATATTTTCAAAGTGTCTTTATCTTTTAGAAATACATATTAAAATACTTATTGATGAAATGATAATATGTCTAGAATTTGCTTCAAAATAATATGGAAGATGAAGGAAATAGGTAGGTAATAAACGGAGAAACAAAACTGACCATGCATTGATAGCTGTTGAACCTGAGGAATGAACTCATGGTAGTTCAGTATACTGTCTGTTCACTTTTGAATAACTTTGAAACTTTCCGTAAGTTTTTTTCAGTTCCTAATATTTGTACTCAAGCAAATTTGCAAATTGTGCATAATTGCTTTTAGATTTTATAATAATGTGAAATAAAATTAGTGGTGACTCGAATTGCCTTTAAAACTAAACTTGGATGTTACACTTTAAGCACTTAATAGATTTTTATACAAACTGTAATCTGATCAGATTTTAACATTTAGATGTAACCCTGGTATTTACAGTTTATGCTAAAAGAATGGACTTCCCTAGGAAATTTTTAGATGACCCAGGATTTACATCAGTCCTTTCTACATCATAAATACTAGAATTGCCATCTTTTATTTTGTGTATTGCCAAATATAAATGGGAAGAAATGATAATTGATTGCTTATGAATCCATTAGCAGCTTGTTGCTCCCTTTCCTTGTACACTGTCACAGCTACAAAAGCACCCGAGTGAGTTCCAGTGATGCTGTGCCACGGACATATAGGTGGGCATAAAGTTGATTCGACACATACTCAATGTCAGGATCCCTTTCTTCACTCATGACAGCCATATGGCTTAGCATGGAAATTTGGAGCCTAGGGCACAGAAAAAAGCTTCTGAAAAGCATAAAAGCCAAAGTCTAATGAAGGGCTGAGGACTCTACCAGGGAATGCCCCTGTAGAGAACTGAATTCTATGACTCTACTCACTACTCAAATTCATAGAGGTACAAAGTTGAACACTGGTTACAAGGAGCTTGAGAGAGAGGGGGAAGGAGAGTTATTGTTTAATGCCTATAGACTTTACTATGTGATGAGGAAAAAATTCCAGAGAGGAAAGGTGGTGTTGATGGCACATAATGTAAATGTACTTAATGCTGCTGAGCTGTTCACTTAAAAATGGTTAAAATGTTAAGTTTTATGCTGTGCGTATTTTATAAATTTTTTTTTTTTTTAATTTTAGTTAAAAATTATACTCACACTAAATCCTGTAAGATCAATGGCAATGGCAGGTCCATCATCCCGGTCACCTTTAGGTGCAATCTGATTCAACAGATGAAAATAGGCTCTTGAATCCTTTAAGGGAAGAAACACAACAGAATTTTAAAAGTGAATAAAATCACCACTGGATTTAGGAAAAAAGTACTCATTGAAGAAATTGCCTTCATTTCACAGAATGAGTTATTCAATAACTTAGCAACCTTTACTTGTTACTCCAGGATTCTGAATGCACTACATTGTTTCACACTTCAGAGATTCTAGCAATTGTGTTTTGCACCTCAGAGCTTCTAGCAACACTGTCTACTACACTCTTTCATTGCCCTTCCTCACCTCTTTCCTTTGTTTACACTCCTAAGCATCTGCATCTCCAGTGGGTGGGTGGTGATGGGGAGGGATGGGGTTTCAAGTTACTTTGGTTCAGAGAGAAGCCTGAAGACCTCCTTCTGTCTACTGATTCCCTATGCCCTCAGATACTTTGGTTTCCTTTTTTTTTTAATAAATTAAATACATTTTTGCTTGCACTGGGCCTTCATTGCTGCGCACGGGCTTCCTCTAGTTGCAGTGAGCGGCAGCTACTCTTTATTGGGCTCCTTATTGTGATGGCTTCTCTTATTTCAGAGTACTGGCTCCAGGAGCACGGGCTTCAGTAGTTGCAGCTCATGGGCTCAGTAGTTGTGGCTTATGTGCTCCAGAGTGTGGACTCAGTCGTTGCAGCACACGGGCTTAGTTGCTCCACAGTATGTGGGATCTTCCTAGATCAGGGATCAAACCCATGTCCCCTGCACTGGCAATTAGATTCTTATCCACTGTACCACCAAGGGAGTCCCCTTTGGTTTCCTCTTAACTGGTTATTGGCAAAGTGGAAGTAAGAGTAAGAAACAGGTTATGCCTACCAGGGCCTCTAGTCTAGCAAACAGATAATAATTCTCACTCTAACAGACTGATATCCTCATTATAACTTAGTCTATTTGTATCACAGAAAATGAAAAAGAATGCTTTAATTTGCTAATGCTAGCATCTCTTTCCTCTTACAACCAGTTGTATTTCTTTTTTCTAATTTACTTACTTATTTTTTGGCCACACCACTTGGCTTGCATGACCTATGTTCCCTAATCAGCGATTGAACCTGGGTCCTCAGCAGTGAAAGTGCCAAGTCCTAACCACTGGAGCGATAAGGAATTTCCCAGCTGTATTTCTTATTACAAGCCAACAAACCAGTTTTTTTTTTTTTTGCAAAAGATTTTGTGATTATAAGTGGGGGGATCACCTCAGATGGAGAAATGCAAAATTTCATTTTCTATACTGTGTGCTTGAGAATTAAACTCCAGTTCTAATTTACTTCTAAACCCCATTTGACATTCAAAACAAATTTGACATGTGTTTTGACATTCTTTTTTTAGTGTCACAAATCTGAGCATTTAAATATGAACCTTAATGTCGTGGCTGAAGTTGCTGATGGTAGGCCATCCTGCATTGGTCAGATGGTAGTTCACCCATTGCAGCAGTAATTCCTCTGGAGATAGCCTCATTAGCTCTTCTAGATCCTCACCTTCCTTTAGCAATGCAATCAGAGCTGAGAGGAAAACAAGGAAATATAAATTCTTCCCACAGTAAATATATGTCAATGAGAAGCAAATATTTTTGATGACCTTACCTTCATTCCTGGAAATCTCAATATCAGCAAAAAGCCCAACTTTGATGATCTGCCAGAGAAGTCCCAAGACCAAGTGAGGTTTTCCTTCTGTGAGATCCTGAGCCCCAATGTTGACTACAGTACAACCAATGGCTGAGGCAGAATTCAGGGCTAGGTTTAAATTTTCCTAAATTGCCACAAAGAAAAATAAACGTGAGAAAGTACTTTCTAAACTTGTCAACAAGTTGTGGCGGTAAATAAACAATCGGTGCTAAAACTTAAGATTTTTCAACATAGTTAGTACTTATATCACCTCTGTATGCCAGTGACTTTCAGAAACCTATCTCCGGGCCACACTTCTGCCCAGCCCCCACTGTAAGCTCTACACCAATATACACCCTTGGCTATGTCCACCTGGATGTTTCACAAGTACCTCCAAGTCAATGTGTCCAAAACTGAAGCAATTTTCTGGCCATACTTCCCTAGTCTCCCTCTAATCCTCTGTTAAAACTACGTTTTCCTTTATTTTCTGTTTTGGTCCATAGGCCCAACCTTCATTCTTTCTTCCTAAGAAGGCAACCTGAGCAGAATCCTTGCTCTTCTTGCCTGCTATAGCCTGTGAGCAATTGCTGTGTAATTTCACCTTCTAAAAACCCCTGGAAACTGTCTTTCTTCAAGTTTCTTAATTCCTTCCTAATACCCATGCTCAGACTTACTTTCTACAATCCACCTATACTTAGGTACTTTAAATACCCTGTGATCTTGGGAAAATGAGAACCTGACCATGTTCCCTGGCTTTAAAACCCATCAAATGTTCTCTATGTCCCACTGTGTCCTGTCACTCACTCTGTTCCAGCTCTAAAAATGGCTTTCTCTGATTATTCTACATGAAATAACAAGCATCACCACATCACCACACTCTTTGCTGGCACTCATTATTCTTTATTTTACTCTTTATCATTCTCTGACATATTATACAGTTACATATTTATTATTAACTAATATAACATATATTATAACATATTGATATAATGTTTATTACATATTGTTATTACATATATTTACATATTATTATTACATATTTATTATTATTATTAAGAGTATGAGCTCTGATTATGTCAACAGAGGAAGAACGCCTACAACCCAACAACAAAAAACCAAACAACCTGATTACAATATGGGCAAAGGGCATGAATTTCTCTGAAGAAGATATCAAATGGACAGTAAGCACCTGAAAAGATGATCAACAGGAGAAATCATTAGGGAAGTGTCAATCAAACCCACAATGAGATACCATTTTCTATCCATCAGGATGTCTGTTATTAAAAAAACAAACAAAATAACAAGTGCTAGAGAGGATGTGAATAAATTTGAACCCTAGTTCATTCCTAGTGAGAATATAAAATGGTGGAATTTCCATGGAAAACTGTATGGCAATTCTTCAAAAAATTAAACATAGAATTACCATGTCATCTTGGGACTTCCCTAGTGGCTCAGATGGTAAAGAATCTGCCTGCATTACACGAAAACTGAGTTCGATCCTGGGTCAGGAAGATACCACCGAGATGGGAATGGCAAGCCACTCCAGTATTCTTGTCTGGAGAAATCCATGGACAGAGAAGTCTGGCAGGCTACAGTCCTTGGGGTCACAAAGAGTCAGACACAACTGAGCGAAAAGTATGGTGGCACCATGTAATTCAGCAAATCCACTTCTAGGTATATACTCAAAAAACTGTGAGCAAGGACTTAGATTATTTGTATACCCACGTTCATAGAGCATTATTCACAAAAGTCAAAAGGTGGAAACAATCCAAGTGTCCATCATTTAAACAGACAAGTAAGATATAGTGTAGACATACAACAGAATGTTATTCAGGTTTAGAAATGAAGAGAATACTGACATATGCTATGAAATGGGTGAACCTTGAAGGCATTATAGTGAAAGTTGCTCAGTCATTTCTGACTCTTTGTGATCCTAGGGACTGTAGCCCACCAGGCTCCTCTGCCCATGGAATTCTCCAGGCAAGAACACTGGAGTGGGTTACTATTTCCTTCTCCATTGAAGACATTATGCTAAGTGAAATAAGCTGGTCACACACACACAAATAACTATTGTCTGATTCCAATATGAGGTATCTGGAGTAGCCAAATTCATGGAGACAGAAAGTGGAATGGTGAATAGCCAGGGGATGGGGGAGTGGAGAATGGGGAATTATTACATAATGGGTATAGAGTTATATTTTAGGAAGATGAGAAGGGCTCTGGAGAAGAATGCTATTGATGAATGCATAGCAATGTGAATGAATTTAATGCCACAGATCTATACACTCAAAAATGACTAAAATGGTAAATTTTATGTTATGTGTAATTTACAACAATGAAAAAAAGGGAAAAGAAACACCTTGAAGGTGCTCTCTACAGCCAAACCTGGAACGATTTAAGTACCAAAATAATCAAGAACACTAATGAATTAAGCTACTGGAAAAAATAGGAATTCCTAAGTCCATATCAATGCTAGAAAAGGAGAAAGAAGGAGAGAGAGAAAAGTGAGGTCTCTGGGTTACAGAAGAATGCCAAATAATAAATAACTGGTGCATGTGGAGAAGTGCTGGAGTTGAAGAAACAATTTCACAACCGTCATGCTAAAGGCTAGGTTAGAGGGACTTTCCTGGTGGTCTAGAGATTCATGCTTCCAGTATAGGGGGGCAGGTATGATCTCTGGCTGGGGAACTAAGATCCACTCAGTGTGACAGAAGGGGATAAAATGACAGGGGTAGGGGCAAGTAACTCAAAGTTGTTTTTATCCAAATATGCCATTAATTTTAATCTAAAAGCTTAATTGAAAACAATGTTTAATTAATATTAATGTTTCCTTTAGTTGTCATCTATCCAGCTTCCCTGGTAGCTCAGACGGTAAAGCGTCTGCCTGCAATGCAGGAGACCTGGGTTCGATTCCTGGGGTTGGGAAGATCCCCTGGAGAAGGAAATGGCAACCCACTCCAGTACTCTTGCCTGGAAAATTCCATGGATGAAGGATCCTGGTAGGCTCTAGTCCATGGGATTGCAAAGAGTCAGACACGACTGAGCAACTTCACTGATCAATGCTGTACCAGTGACCAGAAACACTAATGTACAGAAAAAGAACCACCAAACAACAACGAAAGAATACTTTGGGACAACACATGATGGCAAGTTGGAAAAGACAATGAATTAGAAAAATTCAGAGTTACCTTGGCTTTTAGCTATTTTATTCCCTTTGCAAATTTCTTCCCTAGAAATAACACATGCATAGTATGTAGCGACGACTTTTTTCCCAGTCACTTTTTCACCCTTTGGAAAGACACCATTTGCTATTAGGCACTGTTTTTGTGGCCATTTAATGGCAACAAATAATCAATACAGTCAGACTTTAAATTCACCAAAGTTAAGAAGCGATAATTTTAAGAGCTAGGGGATTTATTGTTAATTGTGTTTGATTTTCTTTGGGGAGAAAATATTGTCTTTTCCTCTTATATTTCTATAGTCTGTGTTAGGGTGGGGCCTCCCGTGTTTGTTTAAATTTTTATGTTTATTAGCCAGAAGCTACACAAAGGCTTACAAAGCAGAGTAATTATTTCAGTGGCTTCTTCTTGCAGTATGCTGAAGCAATTTATCTTGCTCGGCTCCAAGTAAATGGCTGTGTCTCTTGGGGTTCAGTCAAGGGTAATTAAAGTAAGCACTTGCAATTAAATTATTTTGTAGCAGAATTAAGCAATGTTCATTTAAAATTCAGTTCTCCCAAAAGAAGGCAGAACCAGAGGATTCTTCAATATATTTACAACCTAAATAAATATGATAAATATGACAATATTATTGGTAAATTTGAAATCTTTTCTATTCAGAAGATTATTTTCATATGTTTAATTATCTTAAATCAAATCAATTTAATTTTCAAGAGACAGCCTCTACCAATTCATGCTAGACCAGTAATATTTTTCTGTCTTCTTTTCCAAGAACATAAAGCATGTTTGCTCCAGTTGTGATTCCCCTGAATGTTGGGGAAGGAACCATACTGAAAGTGATTCCAGGAATAGTATTAATCTTACAGTGACACCTTACATTGACATCATGGTACTGTAGCCAAAAGAAATGTAATTTCACCAAACTGACTGTAACAACTAGTGAGAACCAAAATCTTCCACTGCTTCTCTCAGCCTGGACAGTGATAAGAAAGCCACATCTTAACATGATTTTGCACTTATTTGTCTATCTTACTGGCATGATTTTACTCTTCTAGGAGAAGCAGCAGAGTATTTGTTTGTTCATTGCAGGCACTACTTCACTGAAGGCACTATCTTCACCACTACTGAAGATCTTCAGTGGAAAACATCAATAGACAGTTAATACTCTAAAGATTCTTTGAGTCCCTCACCTTTAAACCTGTCCCTGCAATCTCCACCAGTCCTGACTGCTGTGTTGTGATCCTTACCTAGTCATCCATCCCCTCTCTTCCCCTTGCCCACCATGAAAGACCCAGCTTCAACTGCAATTCCAAATCTCCAGTTCCAACCTCAGCCTAAAGACACTGCCACAGGTTTGCAGGTGGTGTTTTCTCTTACTGCTGTAAGCAGTGAAACTCAGCTTTGTCATATCTACAAGTTATGTTGGTGACATGTGGACAACCAGCTTTTGATGTTAATTTTACTCAGAGATGTTGGTTTTACAAGTATTGCAAATGACTTACAAGTAATTGGCAAAAAATGGGTTGAAAATAAGGAGTGAAAATGTGCTTCCTCAAATAAATGGTAGTTTCTAATTGGTAAACACAATACCAACAAAGGTCCATCTAGTCAAAGCTATGGTTTTTCCAGTAGTCATGTATGGATGTGAGAGTTGGACCATAAGAAAGCTGAGTGCTGAAGAATTGATGTTTTTTAACTGTGGTGTTGGAGAAGACTCTTGAGAGTCCCTTGGACTGTAAGGAGATCCAACCACTCAGTCCTAAAGAAAATCAATCCTGAATATTCATTGGAAGGACTGATGCTGAAGCTGAAACTCCAATACTCTTGCTACCTGATGCGAAGAACTGACTCACTGGAAAAAGACCCTGATGCTGGGAAAGATTGAAGGCAGGACGAGAAGGGGACAACAGAGGATGAGATGGTTGGATGGCATCACCAACTTGATGGACGTAAGTTTGAGTAAGCTCCAGAAGTTGGTGATGGACAGGGAAGCCTGGTGTGCTGCAGTCCACGGGGTTGCAGAGTCGGACACAAATGAGCAACTGAACTGACGGACTGAACTGAAATACAATATTGCCCTACTGGTGATGAGGGACTAGAATGACTGCTATTGTCTAGAGTCAATTCTGAAAAATAAGAAGTAACAGGAGAACCCCACACAGAGGTTCTTCTCCAAGTTCTGTCATGGACAACTGCCTGTCATGCTCAGCCTTTCTTCCTGAAGACCTGTGTTGGTGGGGATAGAAAAGGACACTGGGGAAGCTCCCACAACTGAGACATTAGAGAAGTGCTTGTCCCTCCTTGTGTTTCAGTGTCTTAACCTGTAAAATAGGGTATCTTACCTTCCAGAGATATTAACAAAAGACTCAAGCAAACATGGCAGTTTTAACAGTCTCAAATAGGGACTGCAACTTTTCTCTCTTTTCATTCATTCCACCTTGCAAATTTTCATTGCCAATAAGGCTTCAATTCCAGATAGGTCCTCTTTTGTTAATTATTTTTTAGAGGGCTCTGTTATATATTTCTTGGGTCAGTAAGGACAAAGACATTATTTGTTATTCAGATTTCATTCTTATTTTACATACCATCACTTTTACTCCATTTGCAACATACAAATGAGATTTATGTTTTCCCTGCTTAAACTATAATTGAAATGAAGACTAACACATGTGTTTGTACATTTGTATACATATGTAAGGGTAAAGTATATACATACAACTTTGTGTATATGTGAATATATCAATTACAATGGATGTTTTGCATTTATAAGGAACAGATTCAATCTCCTGTACCTACTCTTGCATTAGTTTCCTGACTTTTAGGTCCTTAAATCATTGACATCCATTTTTCAGACTTTTACATAATTTTTTCCAATAATGATAAACAATCCAAAGAATGCAGCTCTGTAACACATTGGGTAGGAAGAGAGATAAGTCTCCAAGATCATACATGAATCCTGCTGTTAGCTACTTGATCGGTCCCTTTCCCTTGCTTTCACAGTCACCGTACGTCATTTTCATCTTTTTATATTTCTCTCCTTTCACACATCTTGATACATCATAAACCTATCTTCGTGAGGTGAAAAACTATACTATCACAATCTTTTACAAATGTATTAGGCTTCTTCAAGATAAAGTTTCATGGGAAACTGGTAGCTTTCTGGCAGATCTATTCCCAGAGCTCTAAAATTACTGAGTAAACAAAACTGATTTAACAATCACAATAACACTTTGCCTCTTCCCAGAAGGCTGTCTTTTCTCATTCTACGTTAGTACTCTTTTTCAAGCATCCTAAAGACCTAGACTATTAACCCTACTCATATTGGTAGAAGAATGCTACCATTAAAAATAGAAATATTAAACAGTCCCTCAGACACATCCTACAGTTATTGCAAAATAGTTGCAGAACATTTTTTCTTTATTTTCTCCAAATGCATGACATGTAAGTATTAGAAGCAATATTTAAATTTTTAATAAATTAATTTAAAAATTAATTTATACAATAGTAAGAGATGTTGCAGTTCAGATTCAGGAACATAAAAAACTGTGTGACAAGTATCCTAAAAAGATAAATGTAAGTATTTTCAACAATGATAGGTATTAGATGATAGGTATTTCTTTCACATCTGACACAAGATGGGAAAGAAAATAAACTTCTGGCCATTACAGTCTGAAAGGAGCTTCTTCAAGAATAATAGTTTCTGCTAGGAACATGCAACATTACTGGAAAGTGAGGGTCAAGAAAGCCGTGTTAGTCAACAGCCAATTATATACTTCTTCAGGATAACAGGAAATGGGAGGAACCCTTAGTCTGAGACTAACCAAGTACCACTGCTCTAAAGGATGTAGCTTCCTTATAGAAGAGACTTAATAACCTTAGCAAAATCAAGAATTATACCCTGCCAATAGAAATGAAGGAAACAGCTTAGCAGTAGCTCATTTTTAATAGCTACAGCTGTGATTTGCATATTAACTAGTTGCTTATTACTACCACCTCAGGAGAGTGGCAGTATAGCATGATGATTAAAAGGATGGATACAGGGACTTCCCTGGCAGTCCAGAGGTTAAGACTCTGCACTTCCACTCAGGGAAAATGGGTTCCAATCCCTGGTATGGGAACTGAGATCCACACATGCAGCCAAAAAAAAAAAAAAAAATTAAATACATATAAACAAAAGAAACGCTGGACTGGAAGAACACAAGCTGGAATCAAGATTGCCAGGAGAAATATCAATAACCTCAGATATGCAGATGACACCACCCTTATGGGTGGTGAAGTGAAGAGGAACTAAAAAGCCTCTTGATGAAAGTGAAAGTGGAGAGTGAAAAAGTTGGCTTAAAGCTCAACATTCAGAAAACAAAGATCATGGCATCTGGTCCCATCACTTCATGGGAAATAGATGGGGAAACAGTGGAAACAGTGTCAGACTTCATTTTTGGGGGCTCCAAAATCACTGCAGATGGTGACTGCAGCCATGAAATTAAAAGACGCTTACTCCTTGGAAGGAAAGTTATGACCAACCTAGATAGCATATTGAAAAGCAGAGACATTACTTTGCCAACAAAGGTCCGTCTAGGCAAGGCTATGGTTTTTCCTGTGGTCATGTATGGATGTGAGAGTTGGATTGTGAAGAAGGCTGAGTGCCGAAGAATTGATGCTTTTGAACTGTGGTGTTGGAGGAGACTCTTGAGAGTCCCTTGGACTGCAAGGAGATCCAACCAGTCCATTCTGAAGGAGATCAGCCCTGGGATTTCTTTGGAGGGAATGATGCTAAAGCTGAAACTCCAGTCCTTTGGCCACCTCATGCAAAGAGTTGACTCACTGGAAAAGACTCTGATGCTGGGAGGGATTGGGGGCAGGAGGAGAAGGGGACGACAGAGGATGAGATGTCTGGATGGCATCACCAACTCGATGGATGTGAGTTTGAGTGAACTCTGGGAGTTGGTGATGGACAGGGAGGCCTGTCGTGCTGCGATTCATGGGATAACAAAGAGTTGGACACGACTGAGTGACTGAATTGAACTGAACTTAACTGAAACAAAATTCCTTAAAGGATGGGCTCTGGAGCTAGACTACTGGGATCATGGCTCGTCCATTGTGTAACCTCTCAGTGCTTCAGTTTCCTCATCTGTAAAATCAGAGTATCTACTTTATTTTAAGGGCACTGGGAAAAGTCACAGGGTAATTCATGTGGTGTGTTTAGGACAGTGTCTGATACCTAAAATGTACTTAATATAATATTCTCCTATTGAGCCAGAGATTTTAAGGGGAAAACTGTGGTGACTATAAATTCCTGAATTTTAATAAGATCTGAATGGAGAAGCTGACTACAAAACAGTTTGGTACAAAAAAATGGTTAAAATTTTGTGCAATGGTAAAAGATGTGGTAAAACCATGGAGTATTTTTATCTCAACCAACAAGAACACCAGCATCAAGCAAATATTCATTAATGAAAATAATAATTATAATAACTTAATCTGAATACTATTTTCTTAAGAAATTTCACCCAACATAGTCTGAATCTTAATTTCTTCATTAAAAAAATTCAGCTGAATTTTTACTTAGTAAAAATCTAGCTTTTATAGGAAACCAAAAGTAGGTTAAATGAATGGTTTTGCCTAGACCTAAAGATCAGTTCATAAGGGATCCATGATCCTTACAGTAAGATGATTACCAGCAAAGGACAAATACTTACAGAAATAGTGAAGGGGGTGAGCTTTTTCTTATTAATGGCTCTTTCATCAATTGTATCTGGTTCAGATAAGTTGATCATTTTGCTAAAGAGAAAATGGGAATAAATCAGTTTAAGACACTCAGAAATGTTTTTAGTTTATTTTTGTAAGTAAACAATAAAGTTAAATTTTGAAAAGTAATAATCCATTTCTTTAAAATATACTTCATATCAGGGATTTAATTTTAAAAACCTAAGAAATATTCCCTAATCTAAATCAAATTCATCATTCACTGTAATAGTAATCTTAGCATTTCTTCTAATTTTTTCAAAGTCTTGCATTATCTTTATGTGAATCTTGCTTTTATTTCATTTAATGATCATTGACATTCAGCAGCCTGAAATATAAAACAAAAAATCCTCAAGAAGTCAAATTTCATATAGTGGTATCAACAGTGTTAAAATTACTGTTGTTGCAGAAAAATAAAGAGCAGAGACTTGACCGAAAATTTCAATAATTCACACATTTTAAAAGAAACTAACATAAATTTTACTTCTGTGTTTTAGAATACATTTTATATTATGAAACACAGATAAGAAAACACCCATTCAGTTCATAATAGCAATTTACTCTGAAGGTTACAGGAAGAGATCTGAATTGTAGGTGGACTAAGATACAATTCTTGGGGTCACAAAGAGTCGGACACGACTGAGAGACCGAACTGAACTGAACGTCTTGAAAATTAATATCCCGTAATTTTGGGTAGTTTTTTCTTTTTAAGTAAACACACAGAAAAAAGACTGAGGAAATGTGCCAAAATATCAATAATAGCTTCTTATGGCTGTTAATATTCATGGTGGTTATTTTCTTCTTTGAACATTTTCTGTATTTTTATAAACTTAAAAAATAAAAGACATCTAGTTTTACAAAGAAGTATGCTGGGTCTTCAGTACACACAACCAAGCACAAAGATAATGCCTTTAGAGAGTTTACAGTCTAGTAAGCAGAGACAGCCATTGGAGAAGACTCTTGAGAGTCCCTTGGACTGCAAGGAGATCCAACCAATCCATTCTAAAGGAGATCAGCCCTGGGTGTTCTTTAGAAGGAATGATGCTAAAGCTGAAACTCCAGTACTTTGGCTACCTCATGCGAAGAGTTGACTCATTGGAAAAGAATCTAATGCTGGGAGGGATTGGGGACAGGAGGAGAAGGGGACAACAGAGGATGAGATGGCTGGATGGCATCACCCACTCAATGGACGTGAGTCTGAGTGAACTTTGGGAGATGGTGATGGACAGGGAGGCCTGGCGTGCTGCGATTCATGGGGTCGCAAAGAGTTGGACACGACTAAGCGACTGAATTGAACTGAACTGAACTGAAGCAGAAACAGATTGCAAAGAGCCATGAATACAATATCAAATTAAAATATTAATCTGATTTAAGCACAAATGAGGTATATATTTCTATTATAGTTCCTCATGTTTCAGTCCTAGTCAATGATCTGCTGCTGCTGTTGCTGCTAAGTCGCTTCAGTCATGTCCGACTCTGTGCGACCCCAGAGACGGCAGCCCACCAGGCTCCCCCGTCCCTGGGATTCTCCAGGCAAGAACGCTGGAGTGGGTTGCCATTTCCTTCCCCAATGCATGAAAGTGAAAAGTGAAAGGGAAGTCGCTCAGTCATGTCCTACTCTTAGCGACCTCATGGACTGCAGCCTGCCAGGCTCCTCCGTCCATGGGATTTTCCAGGCAAGAGTACTGGCGTTGGGTGACATTGCCTTGATCAACACTCCCTTACTGATAGATCAGATCAGATCAGTCGCTCAGTTGTGTCCGACTCTTTTCGACCCCATGAATCACAGCACGCCATATTGATAAGTGAAGAAAAAAAAAATTCCGGGGAATTTCCTGGCAGTCCAGTGGTTTGGACTCAGAGCTTTCACTGCTGTGGCCCAGGTTCAGTTTCTGGTCAGGGAACTAAGATCCCACCTGCCACATGCAGCCAAAAAAAAAAAGAAAAAGAAACCCTTTGAACATTATTAAATGCATTGGAGAGGTAAAGGTTTCCTGGCATAATTAAGAAAATAAATGAAAAAGATACCAAATAAGAGATTGCATTTGAAGGAAAATCTTGGAAAACATATTGTACTTAATTTTCTATGCAATATAAAAACTTCAAGAACTGTATACTACTTGTTAACTAATTTCAAAAAACAGTGGACTCACTGAATTGTAGTTTTCATTGACTGCTCTTCAGTAGAGACAGTAAGAACACAACTCCCTTAACCCAGTGCTCAACTCACCAAAGAAGGATGCCATCAGCAAGTGATTTGAACAGACTGTCATCATTGGGGTTCATCGGTATGAGATGCTTACAGTCAGGGTCATTCTCCAGGGCTTTGTTTATCCAGTTAACAAAAGCCACTTTTTCTTCCTCTGAAAACAGAAAATCTTAGTTGCCATACCTCATTTCACCTACTGCACTACAAAAATATACTTTAAAATTTCTGTTCAAAAATAATAAATGCCAATTTTAAAAACTCTACTGAAACACTAAAGGGTTTAAGAGGGCTTAGGTTTAAGGAGAAAGAGGAATTCATTCCACTTTTTCATCAATATATTAGGGACGAGGAAGGCATATAGCTTAAATGAGCAAAATAAATATTCGGTTTGATTCTAAAACTTTTCACATATATTTCTTCTGAGAATTAATGGATCAGGGACCAAACATCAGAGGTCAATTCATGCACACACACGCATGCACGCGTGCACACACACACACACGCACACACACACACCCACACACACACACATCCCAAGGGGAAAATGTAAGAAATAACCACATCAATCAATTCCACCTGTCCCAGAAAAAAATTTTTCATAAAGTTGTGATTTGCAACTTACAACAGAATACTAATTTTAATTGAGTTATTTGAATGAATAAAATAGCTACATTTCTGTGAAATTTCTATTATAAGGAAACTAACACATCTAAATACCAGTATGACTATCAGCCATCTTCATCTGCAACTTCTCAAGCTGTGGCTTCTAGCATGGGAATATTTATCTTTAGGCAGAAAAATATTGGTGGGCTATGCAGTGAAGAAAGTAGGAAGGAACTTAAAGGAAAATTGTTCTACTGTTTTATTATTATTCTGTAAGCATAAAAATGATTTAACAAAATCTGAAAGAAAATAATGCTCATTCCCATCACAGGGTAGCTGGACTTCCTGTTTATTGCCCTAATTCCTAGAACTAGGTAATTTTCCTAAAGGCATATTGGGCAGGTACTCTCAAAATTTAATGTATCACAATCAATCAATAAAGACATAAATATTTACTTTTGTACAGATCATTATCTGTCTTCTTATCTTCTTGCCTCACTATACATACCTCCTTAGGGACTTATCTTTAAATCAGTGGATTTAAAGGTTTAAAGTGGATTTAAATGAGTGGATTTAAAGATAAGAACAAGCTGGAATCAAGATTGCCGGGAGAAATATCAATAACCTCAGATATGCAGATGACACCACCCTTATGGCAGAAAGTGAAGAGGAACTCAAAAGCCTCTTGATGAAAGAGAAAGTGGAGAGTGAAAAAGTTGGCTTAAAGCTCAACATTCAGAAAATGAAGATCATTGCATCCGGTCCCACCACTTCATGGGAAATAGATGGGGAAACAGTGGAAACAGTGTCAGACTTTATTTTTCTGGGCTCCAAAATCACTACAGATGGTGACTGCAGCCATGAAATAAAAGACGCTTACTCCTTAGAAGGAAAGTTATGACCAACCTAGATAGCATATTCAAAAGCAGAGACATTACTTTGCCAACAAAGGTTCGTCTAGTCAAGGCTATGGTTTCTCCTGTGGTCATGTATGGATGTGAGAGTTGGACTGTGAAGAAAGCTGAGTGCCAAAGAATTGATACTTTTGAACTGTGGTGTTGGAGAAGACTCTTGAGAGTCCCTTGGACTGCAAGGAGATCCAATCAGTCCATCCTAAAGGAGACCAGTCCTGGGTGTTCATTGGAAGGACTGAAGGTGAGGCTGAAACTCCAGTACTTTGGCCACCTCATGCGAAGAGTTGACTCACTGGAAAAGACCCTGATGCTGGGAGGGACTGGGGACAGGAGGATAAGGGGATGACAGAGGATGAGATGGCTAGATGGCATCACCGACTCGATGCACCTGAGTTTGGGTGAACTCCAGGAGTTGGTGATGGACAGGGAGGCCTGGCGTGCTGCGATTCATGTGGTTGCAAAGAATTGGACACGACTGAGCGACTGCACTGACCTGAAGATGTTATAACTCCCATCAAGGAATTTTTAAGGTAATGATAAAACAGATATATGAAGAAATGCAATAAATGAACATACCATAAGAGAGATATAAGCAATGTTTCAAAGAATTTAAAGAAAGAAAAATTTCTCATCAGGTTGATCAACAAAAGGCTATTTATGGGGAAGGAACTATTTAAAAGGTACATTTTTAATAGGTATGAAAAAATGGGCAGGGAAAGGGAAAGAAATTATTATTTCTTTATAGTTGGATTGTAAAGAAAGCTGAGCACCAAAGAATTGATGCGCTTGAACTGTGATGTTGGAGAAGACTCTTAAGAGTCCCTTGGACTGCAAGGAGATCCAACCAGTCCATCCTAAAGGAAATCAGTCCTGAATATTCATTGGAAGGACTGATGTGAAGCTGAAACTCCAATATTTTGGCCACCTGGTGCAAAGAACTGACTCATTAGAAAAGACTCTGATGCTGGGAAAGATTGAAGGCAAGAGAAGGGAATGACTGGGGATGAGATGGTTGGAAGGCATCACTGACTCAATGGACTTGAGTTTGAGTAAACTCAGGGGGTTGGTGATGGACGGGGAGGCCTGGCATGCTGCAGTCCATGGGGTCACAAAGAGTCAGACATGACTGAGCAACTGAACTGAGCTGAACTGATAGGAACTAGAAATGAGATATCACTTCACAACGCCTGGATGGTTGTAATAAACAAAATTGACAACAACAAATGTTGTCGAGAATGGAAAGAAATTGGGAGTTTCATACATTGCTTGTGGGAATGTAAATGCTGTGGCCACTTTGGAAAACAGTTTGGTAGTTCTTTAAAATGTTAAACATAGAGTTAACAAATGACCACTCCTGGGTATATATACCTTAGAGAATTCAAAGCATCAGATCAGATCAGATCAGTCGCTCAGTCGTGTCCGACTCTTTGAGACCCCATGAATTGCAGCACGCCAGGCCTCCCTGTCCATCACCAACTCCCAGAGTTCACTGAGACTCACGTCCATCGAGTCAGTGATGCCATCCAGCCATCTCATCCTCTGTCGTCCCCTTCTCCTCTTGCCCCCAATCCCTCTCAGCATCAGAGTCTCTTCCAATAAGTCAACTCTTCGCATGAGGTGGCCAAAGTACTGGAGTTTCAGCTTTAGCATCAGTCCTTCCAAAGAAATCCCAGGGCTGATCTCCTTCAGAATGGACTGGTTGGATCTCCTTGCAGTCCAAGGGACTCTTAAGAGTCTTCTCCAACACCACAGTTCAAAAGCATCAATTCTTCGGTGCTCGGCCTTCTTCACAGTCCAACTCTCACATCCATACATGACCAATGGAAAAACCATAGCCTTGACTAGACGGACCTTTGTTGGCAAAGGAATGTCTCTGCTTTTGAATATGCTATCTAGGTTGGTCATAACTTTCCTTCCAAAGAGTAAGCGTCTTTTAATTTCATGGCTGCAGTCACCATCTGCAGTAACTTTGGAGCCCCCAAAAATAAAGTCTGACATGTTTCCACTGTTTCCCCCATCTATTTCCCATGAAGTGGTGGGACTGGATGCCATGATCTTTGTTTTCTGAATGTTGAGCTTTAAGCCAACTTCTTCACTCTCCTCTTTCACTTTCATCAAGAGGGTTTTTAGTTCCTCTTCACTTTCTGCCATAAGGGTGGTGTCATCTGCATATCTGAGGTTATTGATATTTCTCCCGGCAATCTTGATTCCAGCTTGTGTTTCTTCCAGTCCAGCATTTCTCATGATGTACTCTGCATAGAAGTTAAATAAACAGGGTGACAATATACAGCCTGTCCACATTTTTGTGTGGACATATTCAAAGCATATGTCCACACAAAAATGTGGACACAAGTGTTCACACAGTATTATTCATGATAGCCAAAAAGTGGAAACAACTCAAATGTCTATCAGCAGTTGAAAGGATAAACAAAACATGATATTAGCAACAGAACAGAAATGATTCAGCCATAAAAAAGAATGATGTACAATACATGCCACAACATGAATGATCCTCGAAAATATTCTGCTAGGGAAGAAGCCTGTCAAGTGAAAAGTCATTACTGTATAATTCCATTTCTATGAAATTTCCAGAATAGGCAAATCTATGGAAATAAGAAGTAGATTAATGGTCGCCCAAGGCTGGGGGGAGGGGGAAATGGGTAGTGATTGCTAACAAGCATGGGGTTTCCCTTTGGGGTAATGAAAGTGTCCTAAAATTACATGGTGCTGATATACTACAACTCTGTGAATATACTAAAAACTACAAAGATTCATGGTGTTTCAATTATGTCTCAATAAAGTTGTTCTTTTCTTTAAAGCAGTTAAATGTTCTGTGCATGTGTGAAAAGTCACTTTGGTTGTGTCCGACTCTGCAACTCTATGGACTATGGCCCACCAGGCTCCTCTGTCCATGGGATTCTCCAGGCAGGAATACTGGAGTGGGTTGCCCTGACCTCCTCCAGGGGATCTTCCTGACCCAGTGATTGAATCCAAGTCTCTTACATCTCCTGCATTGGCTGGCAAGTTCTTTACCATTAGTGCACGTGGGAAGCCCCTAAATGTTCTGTGTTGGGTTTTAAATAATGGTTATGTGGGTGTATTCATATGTAAAAAACCATCAAGTCATATGCTTAACAATAGGGCACTGTATGCACTTTACTCTGTGCATCTTATACCTCAATAAACAAGTAAAAAAAATCTATGGTGACAGACATCAGAAAAGTGGACAGTTACGGCTAGAGGTGTGAGGGAGCCACTCAGGGCGAAGGAAATGTTAATGCTTTATATATATATATGCTTTGCATACATACATATGTATATGTTTTATATATGTATGCTATATATACATATATGTTATATATATACACACATATATGTATATGCTATGTATAATCTCATTTTTTTTAATGTAGAATCTGGAGAACAGAACTGAAACTCATAGATACAGAGAGCAGACTGGTGGTTACAAGAAGCAAGGGGTGATGGAGAGTGGAAGAAATTGGTGAATTTTTTTTATCTTAAATAAATTGGATTTAAAATTTTTTAAATGACCATATCTATGAACTGGTTACAGGTTCATTCATTTGGGTTACCTTTATAATCAGTAATGACTGTTAGAATCAACAAGATCAAAAAGAAATGTTTTAAATCAATGGAAAAATTACTCCTGTCTTTCATGTAGCTCTACCAGCCCAGAACCTCTCACTTCTTCTTCTCTTCCTCCCTTTCCTCACTTTCTCTTTTTCCTTCAATTTAAGGGAAAAAATCTGATTTTACTTTATTTAAAGTCCTTTAAGCAAGAAAATCTTTGTAATATGAAATGCTCAAAATGGTGTACATTTACTTTCATAGAGTTTCTAATAATTTACATATTATTAGACTTAAATAATCTAGAAATAATCCTGGTGAAGAAAATGTTACATGTTAATCTACTGGGCAGCTGCATGAATGTAGCTACAAGATGTGTACACATGTGAAAACTCACTGAACTATACACATAACGATTGCAGCAATTCGCTAAATGCATATTACACCTTAATAAAAAATGAAGATGCCATTTCATTAGAATGGACAGGCAGAAACAGAGCTAAAGAGTAAGTACCTTTCAGAAAAAGGAGGTAGGAGTTATAGACCACTGCCTTCACCACTGCACTTCCCTGGTGGGAAAAAGTTAGGAAAATATATACGGTGAGTAGAAGTGTGAGTGTATTATTAGAGGAAAATCCATTTAAAAAACAAGAGAATCAAGAGGAGAATTAACAGATTCAGACCTCAAAGAAAGAAAGAGGGAAAAGTTAAAGTGAGTTTTTATCAAAAATTCCAAGAGTATAGTTCTAATTATGTCAACATGAACAAAAAGAACTTGGCCAAAGGATTTTAGGCATCTTGATCCTGAGAAGCAGCCTTAGCATGGGGCAAGCTGTCTCCTCTTCGGAGTCCATATGACTCGGGATCTCCCACTGGGCAACGGTCCAGTGATTCTATCGGATCAAGCAAACCAGGTGCTGTGCTCTACTAGTTACTGGGTTGTCTGATAAAAGATGAATTGGGAATCTCAGCTCCTCCCAAATGGGGAGTCCTTCCAATAAACCTCTCCACCATCCCTAAAATTATAGGTCTAAACTAAACTCCGGAGAAGGCAATGGCACGCCACTCCAGTACTCTTGCCTGGAAAATCCCATGGACGGAGGAGCCTGGTGGGCTGCAGTCCATGGGGTTGCTAAGAGTCAGACATGACTGAGCGACTTCCCTTTCACTTTTCCCTTTCATGCATTGGAGAAGGAAATGGCAACCCACTCCAGTGTTCTTGCCTGGAGAATCCCAGGGACGGGGAAGCCTGGTGGGCTTCCGTCTATGGGGTCGCACAGAGTCGGACACGACTGAAGTGACTTAGCAGCAGCAGCAGCAACAAACTAAACTCATGTCACCAGTCAGGACGAAAAATCCACCCCAAGGTCATGATTAAACACATTCAATGCTGAAAATATAAACTCCTATTTTGCTGTTTCTAATCTCTTGTTCACTGTTTCTAACACACAGTAAACATTCACTTACTATTATCTATCTTAAATAATTCCAGGATTT
Organism: Bos taurus; assembly: GCF_002263795.3. Classification (NCBI taxonomy): domain Eukaryota; kingdom Metazoa; phylum Chordata; class Mammalia; order Artiodactyla; family Bovidae; genus Bos; species Bos taurus. The sequence continues at coordinate 126,374,247 of NC_037328.1, forward strand.
TTCATTCTGACACTTCTGAAATTATGATACATTTCAAATCTAATGGCACATTATAATTTAGTCTCATTATAAAACAATGGCTTATAAAACAATGGCATATAAAACAACAGTGTAAATTACAATAAATGGCATCTTAGATCCTGTGAAATACAGGACTTGTTGAATGAACCAGTGACTGAAAGATTAAATTTGGAGCAGGTGGTTGGTTACCTGAATAAGAATGCTGTGTGCCCTCACTGGAAATGGATGAAGTTCCTCCAATAGCAGTAATCCCTTCCCTCTTGTTAATTATTTTTCTGAATGTTTTGCTGATGTCTTTGCTTTTTAACTCTTGCATTAGCTGGAACGGGAGAGAAGTAAAATTGACCCTCGATTAGATAGCCATTAAAATCCTTGCTGTGTAAAAGATAGTTATTTATTTGGAATGACATAAAAATAAATACAAATCAGTTGTTCTTGCATTTATTGCTTGTGTAGGCAGATAATCCTCATGTCATTTTATAAAAACATGAAATGGAAAAAGGTTTGCACCACAACCTATAATTAAGCTCAAATTGTACACATTGAAATTGTTCATCTAGACTTGCTGTGATCTCTTGTACTAACAACTAAAGGATAACTAAGTACATGATAAAGATTTTTAAATGTCTTAATGAAGATATTTTCCAATCTGAACAGCTTCAATGTATATGTTAAAGTCAAGGAGTCAGCGTTTGTAGGAAATTACACAGGCTTCAACAAGTGCCCTCTGCCAGGTCCTGTCACTGGCGACTCTGGAGCCCGGCTAGACTGAATTCAATCAGTTCTCCATGCAACAGCCAGAGTGAGTTTTAAACAATGCATATCTGATCATGTCAGTTCATACTCTATTCCTCCCACATCAACGGCTTCCTTTTGCTCTTAGATAAAAACAAAAAATTCTACAAGGGCCTGATTATCTGACCCTGACTCACTTGTCTAAACACATTCCTAGCCCTCAATATCTCAGCTCCAGCCACACTGATGCTTTTTTCCCCAAGTGCTTGAGAACATCTACTATCCCTAAAGCCACAGAGGCTCTACACATGCCATCACCTCAGCCCGTCTTGCAGTTACTTATTTTCCCCACCCACTCCTTTTATCTGTTTAACATCTTCCTTCAGACGGCAATTCTGTCTTCACAGCATTGGAGACAGTTCCATTTCACTGAATCTCTGTGCATTCTCTCATCTCCCCACCAAGTTCAATTCCTCCTACACAAACTTTCAAGCGACCTGTCTCGCTCTGTCAGAGCATGTATCAGTCATCTTTTACCTCTCTGTGAGATTCTGTCTTCCCCTCCACCTACAAACTTCATGAAAGCTGGGGCTACATCTCTTTTTGTTCATCACATTACTCATAATACCAGAGTTCCTGGTATGAAAGGAGCTCAACGAATAAAGAATATAAAAGCAGACCATTACTATTTCCTAAACATCTGTTCACTTATATTAGTAAATAAACTATTTCATTAATTTTTGTACAAAAAGCACAGTCATGGTGCTGTTGATAGAAGGTAGTGACAGCCCTTGCTCAACTGCCAGCTGGCAACGGCAACTTAGTCATCTCTCTCAGCCTGAGAGGTTTAAAATACATGATACTCAGTATTTAGTTCTATTTTTCTTTTATTGGTGGAGTCATATATTATTTTGTATCTTGTTCAGTTCCCTGAGTCTCCAGGGAGTTTAATGATGAACCCAAAGCTGGTATCAAAATTCACCGGGTGGCATTTACAGAAACTGAACATATATAACTTATCACAAGAAAACGACCAGTTTCTAGGAGCTATATCCTCCAAATCTTAGCTATTTCAATTACAAAAATATTTCACTTCTCAAGACCAAGTACTAAGGTATGAAAATACTTTGCTTACAGAGACAGCCAATAACCATTTAAACTCAACTATAGTTTTAATACAGGATAAATGATTATTATCTAAACCTGACTTCAAATCCAACAATTTAAGAGTAACTTTTCCTTTGTTTTATGAATTATTTGTGGAAATTGCTGTTATTGTTACCATCATCATCCTTTAAAAGCAGTGTTTTTTCTGGTTTCTGAAGCCAGATTTAACCAAAGAAAGTAATGACATTACTAAAATTCTGCTCGAAGCAAACCCACCAGTAGCCAAGGAGAGGATTTAGATTACTTACCGATACAAACTCTTCGAAGCTGATTCTGCTATCTTTGTTGTTGTCAGCAACTGCTAGAATTTTCTCCACAATCTCACGCACCTTGTAGCCAGGCAGAGGAAGGCTTGCTTCCTTAAACAGGTCCTGGAGTTCATAGTCACTGACATACCCACTATTGTCAATATCTAAAAAGATAAATTATGAATGATCAGATCTCACTCGTACTTTGTTGCAGATGTGCACTCAGGAGGCTGCTTGGGAGATTCACGGGCAGGCAGAGCCTTCCAGCTTTGTTTCGTAAGTGGCAATAACCTTTTCTCCTGCATCTAAATTGTACAAGGTAAGCTAAATGCTTTATCAAAAAACTCATATTTCATGAACTTTGAAAGTGAAAGTGTTAGTCTCTCAGTCGTGTAGTACTCTTTGCGAACCCATGGACTGTAGCCTGCCAGTCTCCTCTGTCCATGGGATTTCCCAGGCAAGATTACTGGAGTGGGTAGCCATTCCCTTCCAGGGGGTATTCTCAACCCAGGGATCGAACTCCAGTCTCCCGCACTGTAGGCATACTCTTAATGAACTTCACCCCCCACCCATAGACTCAGGGCTAGCATATATATTTTAAGTGTGTAATAAGAACACTGCACTGACAGCTGAAAACCTCAAGTGTGGCACATCTCTAAGTTACAAAGAATTAAGCATGGGGAGGTCTCAGATATCTAAGGGAAATACAGCAGCAACAGTCATAGAGGAACACCCACCCAGACTTTGACTTCTTCCTGGAACTTAACCAAATGGATCTGCGGGCCCCACCTTCCATACAAAATTCGTGCATCATGTAAAATACACATAAGGCACTTTTGTTCAACATTTCACTTGGTGGCAGTTCTGTTTCACTTGTCAATAATTCATTGCTTCCTCATTATGTATTTATGATATCATTATGTAGGCTGAATCATGTTTGATGTCATTTTGAGATTAAGTGTTCAAGAAATAATTTCACACCTACATTTGGATTTATGGAAATAGGTTTCTGGGCGTTTTCATGTCATCACTGATATAACCTTCCCTGGGTTTTCCCGAGAGACTGGATTATCAGTTCTTGACACAGAAGAAAGGCAACATTAAACACTTGTGGCCAGAGTTGGCAACAGGGCTTAGGATTGATTGGTTAGTTGCCTGGATCCACCTTGTACTGGCTCTCTTCACTCATCTGGTAGTAGTTACTTTGCTTCCTATGTCTCTTTTTCCTCTCAGTAAAAGAGCTGTCATCACTATTAACTGAATGAATGATAAGACAGAAATTTCTTTTAAACTCTCAAACACAAGTTTTAGAATTAATACTGTTCAGAATGGTGGAAATTTAAACTAGAATCTACCAAGAACCAAAACAGTGCTGTGATCTCCAAAGGAAGCTAAATTGCATGATATTGCAATAATTGCTTTCTTTGAATTTAGAGTAAAATCTCATTACTTAGTACATCACCAGTTCAGAATTGCTTCCTATAATTCTGAAATAGACAAATAGACGAGGCAGACTCAGTGCCTAACAGCACTGTGGCGAGGAGTATTTAAACAAGATCATGAAAAAGTTATGTGCTAACCATCACACTAAACTAACATTAAGAGTTGGGCTCTGAAGATGGACACATCTGTGTGCTTAAATGCCAGCTCCTTCCCTACAACCTCTGTGGTTTGGGTATGATGTAACAAGAAATAATAGATACCACTTAATGAGCACATATTCTGGGTCAAGTGGTTTGTTAAGAACTTGAGGGCTTCCCTGGTGGTTCAGTAGTAAAGAATCCACCTGCCAATGCAGGAGACACAGGTTCAATCCCTGATCCGGGAAGATCCCACTTCCCGGAGCTGCAGAGCAACTAAGCCTGTGCACAACTTCTGAGCCTATGCTCTAGAGCCCGTGCTCTGCAACGAGAGAAGCCACTGCAACGAGAGAGTAGCCCCCAGTCACCACAACCAGAGAAGAGCTCATGCAGCAACAAAGACACAGCACAACCAAAAATAAAGAATAATCTTTTTTTAAAAAAAGAACTTGTCTAATGAAATCCATACAACTTTGAGGTAGTTAATAATAATATTCTAATTTTAAAGATGAGGTAATCAAGGCTTAGGTTAAATAGCCATAAAATCACAGTTTATAAAGAAACAAGACTTTCCTACAAATCTGCAACAAAACAATGAACAACCTGATTTTAAAATGGGCAAAGGACGTGAATAGACATTTCTCCAAAGAAGACATACAAACAGCCAATAAGCACATGAAAAGATGTTCAATATCACTAATCATTAGGGAAATGCAAATCAAAACCACAATGAAATATTTTATATTCATGAGAATAGCTATTGTAAAAACAAACACAGAAAAACAGAAAGTAATAATCATTGGCATAATTGAAGAAATTGAAACCCTTGTGCATTGCTGGTAGGAATGCAAAATGGTACAACCACAATTGAAAACTATTTGGTAGTGCCTCAAAAAATTAAACAAAAGTCAATGATTCAGCAATTTCACTTCTGAGTATATGCCAAAAATAACTGAGGAGAGAGACTTGAACAGATATTTGAAATACCCATGTTCATGGCAACATTACTCATAATAGCCAAAAGGTAGAAACAACTCAGAAGCCTGTCAACAGATGAATGGATAAACAAAACTTAGTAGAAACAATGAAATGTTATTCAGTCTTAAAAAGTAAGGCAATTCTGACACATGCTACAACACAGATGAACCTTGAAGACATCATGCTACATGAAATAAGCCAGTCACAGAAAAACAAATATTATATGATTCTACTTATATACGTTACCTAGTGTAACCAAACTCATACAAACAGAAAGTAGAATGGCGGTAGTCCCAGAGGACAGGGGTTGGGGAAAGGTGGACTGTTGAGGAGTTAGTTTTTAACAGTACAGTTTCAGTTTGGGAAAATGAAAAGGTTCTAGAAATAGATGGTGGTGAAGGTTGAGTAACAAGGTGAATATACTTAATGCCCATAAACTTGTCTACTACACTGGTGCTTGCCAAGGTCATTTGCCATCTGCCTAAACGGGGGAGTGAATCCTGTCTCCACACACCCTGAAGGGAGTTCAGGATGGACAGCAGAAATAAGGCACTCTCTGCTCCAGGGAATTGGAGAAGGAAATGGCCACCCACTCCAGTGTTCTCGCCTGGAGAGTCCCAGGGACGGAGGAGCCTGGTGGGCTGCCGTCTATGGGGTCGCACAGAGTCGGACACGACTGAAGCGACTCAGCAGCTGCTCCAAGGAAACTTGTGGCACAGGTCTTCCTAACAGTTAGATATTTTCAGAAACTGATTTTATAAGTGCAATCCTCGCACCTCTTCACATTTAGAAAAGCACTAAATTCTTTCATGGTAACATCAGCTTCTCGTGACTAGCAGAAAATCTTTTGTAAAGATAACTGCTTGATTAAAGGAACTCTCCCTTCATCAAAATCGCATATATTGACCTCCCCCACTGCCTCTTTGGAGCAGTTTCTCAGAGCCACCTGTGGTGCTGTCTCTCAGGCTGCAATCCTCATTTTTCCCCAAGTAAAACTTAACTTGCAACTTTCACATTGTGCCATTTTTTTTAGTCGACAAACTGTACATTTGAAAACATGGTTAAAATAGTAAATTTTGTGTGTATTTTACCACAATTGCAGAAAAACAGGACAAATATTTTAACGTCTTACTTTTCCCTAGAGACCAAAAAATATCCCATCTAGCAAGGTTAGATGGGCATCTTTCTCCGTCTCTGAGAAAAGCTGTTTGGGACCAATTAGTAGAGGGTTACAGAGTTCATGAGTAGCAATTTATCTTGTAAATAAAGTAAGGAAGTATATATTCTGCTAGTGTTAGCACTTCCCTCACACACAGCAAATTGCCTTGCTGTCAGAATTGTTTCATCAATGATTCATCCAAAATACCATTAAATAAATATTGCAAGATTATACACCCATGAGTTATAAAGATTAAAGCTGGTGTGCGAAAGAAAACAGACTACTAATTTATTTTACTAGGACCAAGGTAGCATTTTTACTCAAGCTGCCAAACTGCTCCTATAAAATAACAAAAACAACCAAACTAGGAGATAAGGGGAGGGGGCAGGGTTTGTTTTGTTTTTTGGCTGTGCTACAGACCATGCAGGATCTTAGTTCCCTGACCAAGGAAGGAACGTAGGCCCCCTGGAGTGGAAGCACAGAGTCCTAACCACTGGACCACCGGGGAAGTTCTGGAGCTATGTTTTCACTACTTCCTTTCTTTCAGTGCTCCGAATTAGCAGAATATTCCAACATTGCTCCCACTTTTTCTTTCTTGAAATGACTCTGTGCACTGCATACAATGTTCCATAATTTTTTTTTTAATTTTACTGATTTATTTTATTTTTGGTTGTGATGGGTCTTCATTGCTGCTGGGACTTTTTTTCTAGTCGCAGTAAGCGGGACCTACACTCTAATTGCAGAGAACGGGCTCTAGGCTGCGTGAGCTTCAGCCCTTGTGGCACACGGGCTCAGGAGTTGTGGCTCCCAGGCTCTAGAGCACAGGCTCAATAGTTGCGGTACCCGGGCTTAGCTGATCTGCGGTATATAAAATCTTCCTGGATCAGGGATCAGACCCGTGTCTCTTACATTGCCAGGCGGATTCCTAACTACTGCTCCACCAGGGAAGCCCAAAATGTATTTTTAACAGTAACGTTTTAGAAACCACATCATAGTCATGCAGTGCTCTAGCACTGCCAAAGTAAAGAAAGTGAAAGTGAAGTCGCTCAGTTGTGTCCGACTCTTTGCGACCTCATGGACTGTAGCCTACCAGGCTCCTCAGTCCATGGAATTTTCCAGGCAAGAATACTGCAGTGGGTTGCCATTTTTTTCTCTAGGGGGTCTTCCCAACCCAGGGATTGAACCCAGGTCTTCCACATTGCAGGCAGACGCATTACTGTCTGAGACACCAGGGAAGCCCATTAAAATAAAGACCAAGGTTAAGGAATTCATTATGAGCCAAAGGCGGCCACCAGGTGGATTGTATTCTCAAGGTCTGAGTTACTCTCAAAACAGCTAAGCAAGGAGAAGTGGAAAGGCCCACAGATGTGCAGAGTTCACTTTATTTCATAGCAATGTTTTGTAAGTCATAAGCTTCCTGAAAGCATTACTTTTGCTTTTTTTTTTGAGAAAGGGAGCCTTGGGTTTTTTTTGTTTGTTTTTTGTTTTAAGTTAAGTCTTCCTTTCTTTATCTTAGTTTCTAAAACTTCCGCACTACATTTCATACATTAATTTTAGACATTATTCACTAAGTTTAAGAGAAATCGAGGCCCAAGACCAACTGTGACCACCCCATCCTCCCTGGTCTGACTCTGTTTTTCATGGGGTGCTCCAACGCACCAAGGCAGGAGCCCCCTGAGGCAGGAACAACATTGGGGCTGTCTCTGTTTCTATGTCTATTATTTCCTGTGCTCATCTTTCACCACTTGCAGAGTAGAGGAAAAGACGGTATCAACACAGTTCTCCTACGAGTAAAATGCAGGAGAATCACGATCCATCAGAGGATGGGGGAGTTTTTTGGAAGAAAAAGACCTAGCTGTCAAAATGACATAGAGACAAAACACTGGATGGCTTTTAAAGTGAAAGAAGAAGAAATAAATAAAAGTGAAAGAAGAAGTATAAGGCATGCAGCCTTTAAAAACAATACTTTTAAAAAACATTATGCACAAGTGAAGAGGAAAATAAGACATATGGTCTTTAAAAATCATATCGAGGTTTTAAAATACTCTGCATGAAGTCAGAACATGTCATTGTTCATGACAAACACACGGAGGCCAGAGTTCAGTTTACACACAAGGAAGTGTTTCCATATTTTTTTCTCTGTAATGAGATCACATTAAGCATATTCAGTTACACTGTCATTCATTAACCTGGAGTATTCTCTGCAAAGAAATGATCAGAGAATTCAAAGTCCAATTCTCCCGGAAATTCAAGCCAGTCTTAGTTTATCTTTTAGAAAGAAAGAAAAGAATCCAGTGAAACCCAGATGGGATACAAAAGAAAAAGGAATACATCTGGGGGTTAGAGAACAGTAGAAGCAATGGAAGGCATTGTTCCATTCCTGGAAGGCTGGTATCCAGCAGAATAGTAACTGTGCATTTAGTTTTTCTCAAGCATACCTATTTTATTAAAGGCTTCTTGTAGTTCCTCCAGCTCCTCCCGAGAAATGGTGGTGGTACTGTTCTCCATCTCTGAATAGGAAAGACTACCTTCAGGTCTTTATATCTGGAAAAAGCAACGTGAGAAAAAAGAACATGAGCCCTTTGCAAACATTTATCTAAACAAGAACAGAGGACACAGGCAGTAAAGCATCTGGGAGAAACCACCTGAGAGGTAAGGCTGACAAGGAACAAGTAGGAATAGATTCCCTGGTAACACTCTTTCCCAACATAGGTCAGGCAGACAATAACAGGGAAGAAACACTGGTTTTTTCACACCCTGTGCTTATCCAAAGCAAAGGCATTTCTCAATGGCTTGTATAATTTTCCTTTCTATTTGACTTCACTGTTTCAGAAAAATAAGCATTTCAAGTTGAGAAAAGTATAGCATTTAAAAATACTCAGGATGTGGTCGAAAAGTAAAATTTTAGGACGTGAATCATGTAAGTGAGAGGCTGATGATTTCGGGATGGAGCTTGTGGCTCAAATGTTCAACTTTACATTATTCAACCACAGCCACAGCCACCTCCTCTCCCTTTCCTTGAGCGAGGTCTTTCCCAGATTAGTGGGGCCTTTCTTATTCCAAGCAGGATAAACAAACTAAAACCAAAAAAAAGAAGACTGATGTAAAACTGGATTGTAAGAAAAGCAGGTATATAATAGTCATTGTAGAAAATAATTGGTAACAAATGCCCAAATCAGAAATGTAACTTATCCACAATCCTACTCTCCAGAAATATCAACTAGTACTTTTTGTCATCTACATCTTTCTGGTCTGCTTTTCAAATGCACCTGTACCTTTATGGGGGCGTGAAATGTGAGTATAATTTTTTGTGCTAATATATTATATGTATCAACATAATTTTTAGTGGCCACATAATAACTTATTTGGTAAATCCCTTGTTTCACAGTGTTTGCACTGCTTCCAATTTTGCATTGTAAATGAATGCTACAATGAACAGCCTTACAGATAAATCTCTGTACATAGCCATGTTTATTGCTATAAATAAATATCTCAAGGAGGAATTATTGACTTTTGGAGGGAGGCCACACCTCATAGCTTGCAGTGATCTGATTTTCCGAACCAGGGACTGAACTCAGGCCACAGCAGTGAAAGCGCCAAGTCCTAACCACTGGACTGCCAGAGAATTCCCAAGAATTACTTACATTTTTAATACTTCTGATATGTAACAAGGCAACTCCTATTTTTTTTTTTTCAGATAGCAGGATTAATTTTATTTTATTTTTAAACTTTACAATATTGTGTTGGTTTTGACAAATATTGAAATGAATCCACCACAGGTATACCTGTGTTCCCCATCCTGAACCCTCCTCCCTCCTTCCTCCCCATACCATCCCTCTGGGTCGTGCCAGTGCACCAGCCCCAAGCATCCAGTATCGTGCATAGAACCTGGACTGGCGACTTGTTTCATATATGATATTATACATGTTTCAATGCCGTTCTCCCAAATCATCCCACCCTCTCCCTCTGCCATAGAGTCCAAAAGACTGTTCTATACATCAGTGTCTCTTTTGCTGTCTCGTATACAGGGTTATTGTTACCATCTTTCTAAATTCCATATATATGTGTTAGTATACTGTATTGGTGTTTTTCTTTCTGGCTTACTTCCCTCTGTATAATAGGCTCCAGTTTCATCCACCTCATTAGAACTGATTCAAATGTATTCTTTTTAATGGCTGAGTAATACTCCATTGTGTATATGTACCACTGCTTTCTTATCCATTTGTATGCTGATGGACATCTAGGCTGCTTCCATGTCCTGGCTATTATAAACAGTGCTGCGATGAACATTGGGGTACACGTGTCTTTTTCCCTTCTGGTTTCCTCAGTGTGTATGCCCAGCAGTGGGATTGCTGGATCATAAGGCAGTTCTATTTCCAGTTTTTTAAGGAATCTCCACACTGTTCTCCATAGTGGCTGTACTAGTTTGCATTCCCACCAACAGTGTAAGAGGGTTCCCTTTTCTCCACACCCTCTCCAGCATTTATTGCTTGTAGATTTTTGGATTGCAGCCATTCTGGCTGGTGTGAAATGGTACCTCATAGTGGTTTTGATTTGCATTTCTCTGATAATGAGTGATGTTGAGCATCTTTTCATGTGTTTGTTAGCCATCTGTATGTCTTCTTTGGAGAAATGGCAACTCCTATTTTTAAAGTGACTTCGTGGTTTGACTATTCAATATAAAGCTAAAGGTGAGTACAAATTATGTATACCTCTTATACACACCTCATTACTTTAATGTGTATTTCAGAAAGTGAAAATGAACTAAATAAGTACTGAAGCTAAGTAGGAAAAAAAATTTTTATACACATATTTATATAAGAGGTTCAACATCATCCCTGAACATCTCTGATTTGGGGGGAAGCATATAATTTTTTGAAATAATTGAATTAAAATTTTCACTGCTGCTGCTGCTGCTAAGTCACTTCAGTCATATCCGACTCTGTGCGACCCCACAGACGGCAGCCCACCAGGCCCTGCCGTCCCTGGGATTCTCCAGGCAAGAACACTGGAGTGGGTTGCCATTTCCTCCTCCAGTGCATGAAAGTGAAAAGTGAAAGTGAAGTCATTCAGTCATGTCCGACTCATAGCGACCCCATGGACTGCAGCCTACCAGGCTCCTCCATCCATGGGATTTTCCAGGCAAGAGTACTGGAGTGGGGTGCCATTTCACTGATTACTTAAAAATCATATTAAATTATGTGAATCCTTCTAAAGAGTACAGTATATTTGTCATTCATGATCTGTAAACCAAGTTGTTTAGGATTTTTGTTATTCTTTCAAAAGACATTATTTTTGTTAAAGTACAGTTGGTATACAATATAGTGATTCACAATTTTTAAAGGTTATACTCTATTATAGTTATTATAAAATATTGGCTATATTTCCTGTGCTGTACAATAAATCCTTGTCACTTACTCTACACCTAATAGTTTATACCTTTTAATCCCCTATCCCTGTGTTGCCCCTTGCCCTTCTCTTTCCCCACTGGTAACCACTGGTTTGTTCTCTAAATCTGGGAGTCCACTTCTTTTTTGTTGTTGTTATATTCACTAGTTTATTGTGTTTTTTTAGATCCCACGTGTATGTGATATCATGCAGTATTTGTCTTTCTCTGACTTATTTCACTTAGCATAATGCCTTCCAAGTCCATGCAGGTTGCTGCATATGGCAAAACTTCATTCTCTTTTACAGCTGAGCAGTATTCCATTGTGTGTGTGTGTGTGTGTATGTACATCTTCTTTAGCCATTCATCTACTGATGGACAGTTAGGTTGCTTCCATATCTTGGCTACTGCAAATAAAACTGTTAGGAACATCGAGGTATAAGTATCTTTCGGAAAGCGTTTTGGGGGGGGTTTGGTTATATACTCAGGAGTGGAATTTTGGGGTTTTATGGTAGTTCTTGGAGAAGGAAATGGCAACCCGCTCCAGTGTTCTTGCCTGGAGAATCCCAGGGATGGGGGAGCCTAGTGGGCTGCCGTCTATGGGGTCGCACAGAGTCAGACATGACTGAAGCGACTTAGCAGTAGCAGCGTGGTAGTTCTATATTTAGTTTTTTGAGAAACCTCCCTACTGTTGTCCATGGTGGGCTTCCCTGGTGGCTCAGATGGTAAAGAATCTGCCCACAGTGTGGAAGATCCAGGTTTGATCCCTGGGTCAGGAAGATTCCCTGGAGAAAGGGATGGCTACCCACTCCAGTATTCTTGCCTGGAGAATCCCATGGACAGAGGAGCCTGGCTACAGTCCATGGAGTCCCAGAGTCAACGTAACTGAGTGACTAACACTTTCACTTTCACTATTTACATTCTCACCAACAGTGTACAAGGGTTCTCTTTTCTCCACATTCTCTTCAACATTTGTTATTTGCGGTCATTTTGATGATAGCCATTCTGACAGGTGTGAGGTGATATCTCATTTGGTTTTGATTTTCATTTCCCTGATGATCAGTGATGTTGAGCATCTTTTCATGTGGCTGTGACCACCTGTAATTCCTCTTTGGAAAAATGTCTATTCAGTTCTTATCTTCATTTTTTAATTGGGCTGTTTGTTTTTTTGATCTTGAGTTATATGAACTGTTTATATATGTTGGATATTAACCCCTTATCAGTCCTATCATTTGGAAATCTGTTCTCCCATTCAGTAGGTTGCAAAATGACAGATTTCTATGTCTTACAGTTACTCTGGGGCCTGATTCTAACTAAATATGTAATAAAATTGTTTAGTTTTTAAATACATACATACACCATTGCCCTCTATTTCTTTCTACACTTTTTTAAGAAAACCTGAAGAGCTCAGTTCTGTAGAGTAAGAAAAAGGCAGTAAATGCAATTTCTTACATGTTAGCAGTAAGTACATATTCACATTTTATTGAATTCTCACTTTTAGAATGTTTACTTATTTTGTGGTGAAAGAGATGAAACAGTCCTTTTAGAACGTTTAAGAATAACCTCCCAGTCTGCAAAATGCTAATTCTGCTGTGGCTGGCTTCCAGTTTCTGTGGTTTGGTCATTCTGCATATCCTTTCCCATATTCAGAATGGTTTCTATCCCTTGCCTCAAGTTTTAAAAATAGTGGTCCAATTTTAGCATTTGCACTCCACAGAAATGCTGCAAATTAACGGTCCTTGTGTTGACCTTGCCTATGAAATGATAAATACACCTGGGGTTCCATTCTTTGCTCAAGCCTATTTAAATATATGTCACTTGTTAATTACATGAAATATTTTTATTCTCCCATAATCCAGCAGAACCAGCACATAAAATTAGTGAAAAAGCAATTTACCCAAATGTTATTATAAGTATAAAGAAGTTTGTAGCATTACACAAGTCCTTTAGTATTTAAATGAAGCAAATATAATAGATGCATTACACAAGTCCTTTAGTATTTAAATGAAGCAAATATAATAGATACAGAACAATCTTTAAAATATATTCTTCTTCTGGTTTTTTTTTTTTTTTTTGGCCGCAACATGCAAGATCTTAGTTCCCTAATCGGGAATAGCATCTTCGCCCCCTCCATTGGACATGGGGTCTTAACTACTGGACCACCAAGGAAGTCCCTTTAAGATATATTATTAAAAGAATAAAACAAGGAGCAGAAAATTCAGTATGGCTGGGGGAGGGGGAGCTATATCAGTTGCATATTTATAAAAGCATTTCCAGAAGGATACAAAGAAAGGTAATAGTGATTGCCTTTCTAGGGGAAATGGGGAATTGGAGGCCAAGTAAAAAGGGAGCTTATTTTTCATTACATATTTTTAGTCACTTTTTTAGACTAAAGGCAGCCAAAATAAAAAATAACTGAAAAACAAGAGAAGTGATTGTGATGGGAACTTCCCAGGTGGTCCAGTGGCTAAAACTCCACACTCCCAATGCAGGCGACCCGGTTTTGATGCCTGGTCAGGGAACTAGATCACACATGCTGCAACCAACAGTTTTCATGCCATAACTAAGACCCAGTACAGTCAGAAATAAATATTTTTTTAAAAAAGAAGTAATTGTGGAAAGACAATGGAAACAAAATAAATACTAGTGGTTTGAAAGTATACATTATTGAATACTGACAGACAATAAGATTACTATATATAGTTCTTACACTATATGTTACAATTTTAAGTAATATTTGCCTCATATTTCCTTAGAGGCAAAATACTATGATTAAAATAGCAAAATAATTTATAGCTTTCTACAAAGGCATGAAGATTTAGCAGTAGAATGGTAATGGAAAACATATCGCCTCTTTCATAAGTGCAGACTCATGCATACAGTATCAGTATTTTTCTAGATTTTTGCAAAATTATGATAATCAAGTACAATGCAAAAAACTAAGACACTACATAGTGTATCTTAACAAGCATTTTTATATTGCACAATAAACCTATCAGGAGTAACACACTGTTGGCTGAGAAAATACAGCTGTTGAATTTGATGTATAAAAAACTGTTCTAGCTACATGATCCCAAATAAATTGCTTACTATGATGTTTTTCCATGGGAAAATGTTTCTGCTACAATAAGATAGCACAGACTCTTAAAATTTTGCGACCCCATGGACTGTAGCCCACCAGGCTCCTCTGTCCATGGAATTCTCCAGGCAAGAATACTGGAGTGAGTTGCCATTTCCTTCTCAGGGAATCTTCCCAACCCAAGGATCTAACCTAGGTCTCCCACACTGCCAGCAAATTCTTTACTGTCTAAGCCACCAGGAAAGGCCCTAAAACTTTATGGAAGAGAATTAAATTTTCAAAGTAGTAGGTAACATTTTAGAAGAAAACCCCAATGACCCTATAGCTAGTAGCCCAATATTTTTCTTACTAGTCCCATAGTTAGATGATTAATGCACTCTCTTAAATGCTTTGTGTCCATTCTCTTTCTCATGACTCCATAAGGCAGGTACTGTCCTCATTTTATAATTGACAAAGGGATGGTTCAGAGGATTCAATAACTTTCTCAGTGTCCCAACGTGAAGAACTCTCAGAGGCTCCGAACCAAGCTGTAGCAGAGCCCTACTGTGTCTTATTCCTTCCTCTAGGCCAGTACCTTCTGAAGTCTCCCCAATACAATCTGATATCAAACCATAAAATGTATAAATATGTAACTGTCCAATAATCATACAATAATTTATGTAACATATGAAGCATATATACCTGTGAAATAAGAATTTGCATTTTAAAAGAAATCAGCCCCTGTAAAATTCTTTGTAAAGTTTTGGGGACAAACTTCCAACTAGGTCAACTCATACTTATCAAGCACATAACTTGTCAGTCCTGAAACACCAAAACACAGAGTCACTAGAATTCACTCTGTAGTTTTAGAAATGAAGCACCCATCACTAATCGGTACCCAGACACCTGGCACTGACGCTCACCTACCTGGATGCCTGAGATGGCTCAGAACAGCACAGCTTTCCAAAGTCAGTCCTATGAAAAGGAGCCAGAGACAGCCAGGATCACTGTCAGAGACCCAGCAACAGGGAAGGTTATGCTGGATTTTCTAGACAGGTACATCTTATGTGTCGGTCCTATACATCTTCAGTAATTGCAACTCTTCTTTCCTCCTGTTTTTTTCTTTTTTTAGCCCATATAATTTTAAATAACACCTTCTTTTACCAAGTAAAACCTTTCTTCCCTGTCTTAATTCTTAAGTGTACCCTGACACAACCAAACATAAATTTGGAAAGTTAACAGTATATTCTAAAAATGGACTTCTTAATTTAGATGAAATTGGATCTGATCTTTTCTCCTCCCTCAAATTTCTAGCTTCCTTGAACCTCTAAAAGCTTTACCAAAATTAGCCTAAGTAGCTCTTTATGGCTGGCAGGTTCTAAAGTTCTTTGGACAGTTTCAGAAAAAAAGGCATCAGAAACAACTCTGAGACCACCAAGACTTTGATGCCTTTCTACCAGTCCCAAAGGCCCAAACTGTGAGGGACCGAAGCTGTCTTCACTGGTACTTTCTGGCTTCCCAGCTCTTCTGCTTGCCCTCCTCTCACTGCGGTCCCAGGTCCGGGTCACCTGAGATTCTGAATTCTTGAGGGAGCCACTGACTCAGGGCACGCAGCCTTCCCCCTAGTCCATCTTCCAAAATTCCCTTCTTCCCTCACTCCCCCTTCTCTAGTATTGTAAACGCTGATGGCAAATACTTAGAACTTTCAGTGAGGCTGGAACCATGCTGTTCTCCTCACACAATAACCTCACCATTTACCTATTCTTCTACTGATGGAACAAACATCCTCCCTTAAAATGTAAATTAGAAGACTACTGAGATTAGATAACCTGCCCAAGGCAGGCAGGCAAAATAGAAGATTAAAAAACAAATCAGCTTCTTAACCTAAGCTCTCAAATCTACATACAGTTCAATTAATGTCCCTATCCCTGTTCTCCCACTGCCAGCATCACAGGTAGTTCCCACACACACGTAGTTTTGAAGAAAGGGTTGAGGACCAATTGACACTTATGTATGAGTGACTAACAAACCCTCAAGGTGTTAAATTATTCCAACCGTATTTTTATTTTAAGGGCATCTGCCTGTTTTCTTTAGTTGAATAATGGGTAAATACATGATTGTTTAATCAACAAAATATTTATACAACAGTAGGATAAATGAACTGCATCTACCTGCTTCTTAAAAAAAATAGTAAATCGAAAAACCAAAGTGCTAAAGGATATACACAGTATACCAATTATTGTAAATTATAAAACACAGAATACTTTACGTGTCCTTTATCCTACCGTACACATGTAGTAAGACTTAAAAACACACGGGAAAGACACAACAAATTAAGAATAGTGTTTGTCTATGGAAAAGGAGCTTCCCAGGTTGTCTAAGGAGAAGGGCTTCCCAGGTAGTGCTAGTGGCAAAGAACCCACCTGCCAATGCAGGAGACTTAAGAGATGTGGATTCGATCCCTGGGTTGGGAAGATTCCCCAGAGGAGAGCACAGCATCCCACTCCAGTATTCTTGTGTGGAGAATCCCAAGGACAGGGGAGCCTGGCGGGCTATGATCCATAGGGTCAAAAAGAGTCGGACATGACTGAAGCGACTTGGCACACGCATGCATGTGGAGAAGGAGGTAAGGGGCACATCTTCGGGCTAGAGCTGATCTTTTTTTTTTTAATGATAAATTCGAAACAATTATGGTAAACTTTTAACATCTGTTTTAAATAATTCATTACTTTAATTTTTAAACTCAGTAAAAATAATAAGGATAACAAAAGAATGTGTTTTGAAAAGGGAAAAATTTCCCAAAGCCCCTCAAGGTTTTTTGGGGAAAAAATCTCTTTAATACTTTAATCATAAGCAATAAAAATAGTTAATAATATTGGGGCAGAATAATTTATTGAAATATAACTTGTATTTATTCTCCCACCCCGTTCAAAAACCAATAACTAAATCTTGTCTTAGGAGTTCTGGCAGTCCAGAAGGCAAAAGCAGATTGGAACCTGGGGTCCCTTCAGTCTTTGGACAGAAGCACAAGCCTTCTCGGGGCTCACTTAGGCTGGTTGTGCTGGGAATGGGGCGGCAGGAGAAGACCACCTCTGAAGAAGATGAAGAGGAGGAAAGATTATCCTGGTGGAAACGGAGGGGAAGCCGTGGATGTGAGCAAAGAGGCCCGGGGGAGGCAGAGAGAAGGGACGAAGTGCCACAGAACCTCTGCTGGAGGGACCCACGGGCTGAGCCGGTGCATGTTTCCCAGGCCCCCTCAGAGGATGAAGGACCAAGGATGAAAGCACTTCCTCCCAGCCTTTGCCGTCTCTAAGATCCCGAGACAACAGAGGCTGATGGACAGATTCCAGGTGCCTAAGACTTGACGGGACTCAGGCAGGATGAGGCATCACAGTCAAAATAAAGTTGCTTTCAAGAACATAAAGAGGGGATTCCTTGGCTGTCCAGCAGTCAGGACTCCACACTCTTGCTGCCGATGGTGTCGGTTCAATCCCTGGTCCAGGAACTAAGAACCCCCAAGTCATGTGGCCAAAAAATAGAATATAAAGAAATGTGATATTTCTTTCCTACCTGACTTTTTTACGGTAAAAGCCTTGATGGTGTCTCTCTAGAGAAGTGACTAGGATCAGAGGTGCCAGGGCATTTCAGTACCTTCTACTGGTGTCCTCTCCTTCCCTTCTTCACCAACTGTGATCCTAGCTCCCACCACAGCCCTCCTCTTTGCCTGTTACATTCTATATTCAACTCTCCATTACAGTTGAAAGATCACAGGGTCACTGGAATATATCCCTATGTGAAACGTAAACAGCAAAGAAATATAAATTAATTGAAGAGTTTTCTTTCTAGTGTAAAGGAAATCTGGAAAAATATTTTCATCTGTCTATAATATTTCCAGCAATTGCCTTTTTTGATTGTATTTCACTGCATCATTCATTCTGTAAAAAGCAAACATTCATGTTCCGTATCAACTTGTTCAGTTTTTCAAATCAGACTTTCTTTAGTTAACAGGAAAGTCCACCGACTCACTAATATAAGTGTGAATTTGGATACCACTGAGTTTGTTAAATATTAGTCTCCTACTCTACATACCAACCAGGATAGCCCTTTGGACAGAGAGAATTTTTAATGGGTACACTAATTCAAATTTTCCCTGAGCATCCTTCTGGTCTGACAGAACTGAGCTCAACTTCCTCATTCATTCTACAAGAGGCAGACATGTTAGGTAAAAAACATTCCTAAAAAGTGATTAATTTGATTGCTAACAGCTAGAATTTTTTAACCCCCAAACTATTTTTTAAAATAGTAGCTATGGTTACTATGAATTAACTTTTTCTCAAATAAGCAAAATAACTTCCTAAGTGCCTGCACCAGAAAACATAATTAGACACCATTATGAGGAGTTAAGCCAGGATTAACACCTGGGATGAAGGGGTTTGGCTCCAGGTTGACTCATTTGTGACCTCTCAAAGGGACGCCTGCCAATCTCCTGCTAAAACAAACAAGACAAAAAAATAACAATACTGTTATTGCTATCTTAATGTTGGGGCTCTTCCCCCCTCTTTAGTTTTTCCAAGTCTTAACCATCTCATTACTCCCCACACTACCAAGTTAACATGCTTTCTGCCCCTAACTCTCAACCAACAGTCCACTCACCACCCCCGACATGTCCTTAACTCCTTCCCACCTGCCTTAGATATGAGCACCTCTGTCTTTTCCTTGCCTCTTATGTATTATCTACATACATTATTGTGATGGCAATGGATACAATAATACATTCATTATTGTATTCTTGAATATGTGTTGTCTTGTAATAGTCACATTTTGCTATTTTATTCTTATCTTCCTAACATCATTGCTGTCTCTTTGCAGGTAAAAAATATATGTTTTCTTCTTTTTGTGTTCCCCATGGTCTTATCATATTATATATATGGGAAAATATTAGTAAAATTTATTAATAGCGATATTTCCCTTCATAGAGCAGGGATGAAAAAGTGAAAGTGTCAGTTGCTTAGTCGTGTCCAACTCTTTGTGATCCCATGGACTGAAGCCTACCAGGCACCTCTGTCCATGGAATTCTCCAGGCAGGAGTGGGGTGCCATGCCCTTCTCCAGAGGATCCTCCCAACCCAGAGATCGAACCCAGGTCTCCTGCATAAGCAGGCAGATTCTTTACCATCTGAGCCACCAGAGAAGCTCCAAGAGCAGGGATGGTACTAGATCAAAAAAGGGCCAAACCAAACAACGGTCCACGGGAAATGTGTCACCAACAGATGGGTAAAAAGACTAAGTGGGGGTTTCAGCATCTCAGTAACCAGTCCTCATTCTCTCCCCTCCTTATTATTTATTCAACAATGACTTACGAGCACCTGTTCATGGTGATGAGTATTAGAGGCACAAAGATGGCACTGAAATTTTGAACCCACATGGGTTCAAAATCTTTCAAAATAATCTTTAGTCAACCTTTCCCTTAAATCTTGCAAAATAATTTTTGCCAACTTTTTCCTAGTTCAATTTAGTCGCTCAGTCATGTCCTACTCTTTGCGACTCCATGGACTGCAGTACACCAGGCTTTCCTGTCCATCACCAGCTCCATCAGCAAAGTAGAGAAGAGCAGAGAGAATCTGTATACATCTTGTCCCCACTCGTTGCATGGGTCACCTCCGTGACCAGCCTCAGTTACACTCACCGTAGTTCTGTGTCTCTGTACACCTCAGCATGGAATTGGGGTTGGCTTCTGAGTATTGAGTGGCTGCTAGAATTTCCACCAAGATCTTTCTACATCCATTTACTTTAAAGCCCCATTATGAAGCCTCTGGTTGGGGAGCTTACATTCATTCAAGTACTCAATGAGTAAGTATTATTTGACTGGACTAATGAGATTTAAAGATGAATAAGAATCAGTCTCTTCTAAAACAACATTCAATATAATACTGACCACGTTCAGCTATAAACACCTGAGAAGCTTAACTAAAACTGATTTTGGGGTAAATGACAAAGTAATCTTATGATTACATCTCTCTGATAAACAAACGAGAATCAATTCCTAATTCACTTTCTGTTTTAATCTGGATTTAAAGGCCCCTCTTCTACACTATATATCATTTCCTGTAGGGGCATTCAGTATATATCATATATAATCCTGGGTTGGAACTTTCTGGATGAATTGTAGCCAAGGCAATCATAGCATATGGAGTAGAATGCAAGAAGGCTAAAAGAGGTGTGTGTGTGTGTGTGTGTGTGTGTGTGTGTGTGTGTAGTAGAATACAAGAAGGCTAAAAGGGTGTGTGTATGTGTGTGTGTGTACACATGCATGTGTATGTACACAGCACACGCAAACATATGCATTGGAGAGAAAACAAGAATGAGAGAAAGAGACCTAAAACTTTTTAATAAAACAGAAACAGGAGCTCTCAGAGAAGCATTTAGCAGGTGAAGGACTCATGTTGCAGCAAAACTCTCTTACTTTATTTCTCTTTCTTTCTTAAAACAAAAGTGCAAATCAGAGGTGGGCATGACCCAAATCAAAATACCTATGTAAAAGCATGTGGTGAGTCAACAAGTATTTGGAGTCCAAAAGTGGACTCAGACCCAAAAAAAGCAGATTATACAGAAGGACTTGGAAAAAATAACCATCCCAAGGACAGACACCAGAAGCTGCTGGCACCACAACTCTGACCTTCAATACTTTGTGTATGTGATTTGGTCACTCAAGCACAGAGGTTCAAAAGTCATTTGACTTATGCAACTGAATGAGTAGTTGTGAAGAGTCTGAGTTGCTCACTGAATGATTAAATGAGTGTGTAAAAAAATACTAATAATTTGGTCTTTCCTCACAATGCCCTTATCAGAGTTCTCCTCATTATTCCTGACTAAAACCAAATAAGTGCTGGCTCAGTTCTGAAACCCTAATACTGACAGTGGGTGCAAGTGCAGAAGCGGTAAAGCACTAGCCTAGGCAGAGGGGACAATATGTAAAGCTCATCTCCCACTCTGTGCCCTCGGTCTACCCGGACAGGTGTTCTAAAGGATCCACCATGCCTGCATGGTGTAGACACAGCTCCTCCACTGCAGCCTGTCCAAGGGGCAGGGAAAGCTCTGCCCCTCCGTTAGCCAAAGTTAGTAATTTTTTTTAAGTTGAGAAATAGGAAACTACATTAAATGGATAGCTAAAAGAAGGAAAGTTATGACCAACATAGACAGCATATTAAAAAGCAGAGACATTACTTTGTCAGGAAATGTCCATCTAGTCAAGGCTATGGTTTTTCCAGTAGTCATGTATGGATGTGAGAGTTGGACTATAAAGAAAGCTGAGCACCGAAGAATTGATGCTTTTGAACTGTAGTGTTGGAGAAGAATCTTGAGAGTCCCTTGGACTGCAAGGAGATCCAACCACTCAGTCCTAAAGGAAATCAGTCCTGAATATTCATTGGAAGGACTGATGCTGAAGCTGAAACTCCAATACTTTGGCTACCTGATGGGAAGAACTGACTCACTGGAAAATGACCCTGATGCTGGGAAAGATTGAGGGCAGGAGGAGAAGGGAACGACAGAGGATGAGATGGTTGGATGGCATCACCGACTCAATGGACATGAGTTTTGGATAAACTCCAGGAGTTGGTGATGGACAGGGAGGCCTGGCATGCTGAGGTTCATGGGGTCGCAAAGAGTCGGACACGACTGAGTGACTGAACTGAACTGAAAAGATACAAAGTAGAGTTTATTGATCAAAGTTTAAGTCAAGAATATGTATAGAAGATTGTAATTAGAACCACTGGAGGTGTGAAACAACAGGAAGCCTTAGTCCCCCAGTCTTCCTGAAGCTTCAAGCTCTAAATTCAAAATTAAAGGAATATAACGAAAACTGAGGTTATTATGATCTATGAAGTGGCAATTGGTACTTCTCAGAGCCTACTGGCCAATGAAGCCCTATGACCCCAAGCTCAGCAATATCTCTGTTCTGCAAGCCATGGAAATTCTTCCCCGTTATTGAAGTCTAAGACGAGGGAGGAGGTCCCTATATCCTATATAGAAGGTCCCTGTATCTGACTCCCCATTCTCCACCCCTTTTCCTGATGTGTCCATGATGCTAACCAGGGCTTTAAAAGGGGAAGTCAAGGCAGAGGTCCAGTAAACTGTTGTCTAGCAGAATCAGGCCCAAAGTTGCCTGGTCTTCTGGTGTTTAAAGGGAAGCCAGAAATGCTTTTTTTCCTTCAGAAATCCACATTTTTACATGAACTTTGATTTTTAAATTTGGGAAACAATTTGAATTACTATAAACACCAGGGGTATCAAACTAGAACTCTGGTCTATTCATTTTGGTTCTGCAGCTCCCTAATTTTAAGTTATTCCACTTGGCCCCTCTAAGGACCTCAGAGGAAATGCTGTGTCTCTCTAGAAACACTCCAAACAAATTAGCTCATTCTAAGGGCCAGAGGAAAATATTTAGTCCCTTGATGTATGAAAACACAACCTCAGTTGTGCACCACTCATGACATCCCTGATCCCAATGAGGGACATTTCCAAGGGTCAGTTCCTCTGAGAGAAGAGGGGCCAGCAGGTCACGAGCCCATCAATCAGATTCCCACTCAGGTAACTGGATCTGCCCGCCATCCCAGGATCTTTTCTTCTCATTTATTATTTATATCCCATCTACTCTCCCCCAACCCTACCCCCGCTTTAGGACTTCTCTGGCTGAGAAAATTCAATACAAAGTGTTACCCAAGTTCCTATCATATTGTGTTACAATATCAACACTTCAAGTATTATTTTCTCCACATGCTTTGTTTCTTCTCTAGCAACTATCTCTGAACTTTGGGTAACAGCATTAATTTTATCTGGGGGGTTCTACTCGTTCCCTGTAATCTATCCATGACATTTGAGCAAAGCTCCGGGTCCAAGCCAATCAGCACATCGTACTTCTCAGCCACAGTGATTTGGTTTAGGGACAGGCATATCACCCAGTTGGAGCCAACAAGACAGAAGAAAGTTTTTGTGAAACTTTCTATAATGAGGGCCTACACACTCCTCTGGATCCCTACTGATGAGGATGTAGAGGCCAGAGCATCTGTAGCCATTCTGCCTCCATGAAGAAGGAACCCAGGACTGAGAATGAAGCTAAAACCGACACTCAGAAGAAAGCAGAGACGATGAGTAAAGAGAAAACACCACACCTGGCAGGGCTGAATCTTGAATTCCACCATGCTAAAGCCTTTGTGCTTTTTCTGCTAAGTTGCTTTAGTCATGTCCGACTCTGTGTGACCCCAGAGACGGCAGCCCACCAGGCTCCCCCATCCCTGGGATTCTCCAGGCAAGAACACTGGAGTGGCTTGCCATTTCCTTCTCCAATGCAGGAAAGTGAAAAGTGGAAATGAAGTCGCTCAGTCGTGTCCGACCCTCAGTGACCCCATGGACTGCAGCCTACCAGGTTCCTCCGTCCATGGGATTTTCCAGGCAAGAGTACTGCAGTGGGGTGCCAGTGCTTTTTCTAGCTACTTGAAACTATATTTTAAAGCCAGTTAAACTGGCTTTCTGTTACTTGCAACAATGAGTCCAAACTGATAACAAAGAGCAATGACATACATAATTTACAAAAAGAAAATGGAAAAAGGTGGGTGTCATTTCCTCAAAGGATAGAGTATTTGGACATCCTGAATTGGGAAAGAAATTAACCATAATTATATTTTCTGAATAGAGTTACACTTAGATAAGAAACATCATTTTTTCATAATTTGTAATTTACCCCCACCACACCTAATCCCAGAAATTCAATGCGTCAGTTAGTTTACGGTTGCTCCCATAGCAATCATCGGCGTTAAGATTATAGTCATAGCCTAAATGCCTCCCAGTCTACGGCTTCTTTGTACTGTTTTTTTCCTTCTCTTTATCCACAAAGGTTTTTCCTACTTCTCTCATAAGTCACTTCTAACTGGAGATGATAAACTAAATAGTAATATAGTATGAGAAATGACAGATATTTCTGGTATGAGGCAGGGCACGGCAATCTAGCTACAATAAGGAACATTCAAAGTCAACAAATCATTAAAATCAGGAAATTACTAACTCAATGCAGGTAGAAGGGGAAAAAAATAATTTACACAGTCTCTCAGAGTAAAAAAAAATAAACACACAAGATGTTTGGAGGTTTATCCCATGCTCAACCCAAAATAGGTACCCTCAGGCATCAAGTCCCTGTAAGTTAGTGCAATTTCCAAAAGGATACTTAACCCAGACCACAGTAGGACTCATACTATAATCTGCTGTGTGGAACAGCAATGTGCTTCCAACATACAAAGGGAACAAGAAAGATGCATGGCACACAGGATTTAGGAATGAATGAGGCTGAATAAATAAAACTATTTTTCTATTTTTATAATAGCATTTTTATACATTATCAGATATCACATGGCTTCTCAAGGAAATTGGCCTGAAATAAACTTTGGATATGAACATTAGAAATGACAGATCTTTCTTTTCTGTACATAGATAAGATTTAACACTGTTTAAATCATCTAAACCCTTTATGATTTTTTTTTTTGTCTTCTATCAGTTACTGAGAATTTTTCTCATTGTTGTAAATTTCCCAGTGTAATTGCAAATTTGTGTCTTTCTCCTTTTTGTTTAATTTTTGCTCTCCCTCTGTGTATGTGTGTGTTAGGTGCATATAAATGTGGAATTGTTCTATCCTCTGATGGACTGACCCATTTCTATTATAAAATGCTAAACTTTAACTTTGCTATTTTGAAACAAATTCAGGCTTACAAAAAAGTTGTAAAAATTGTGAAAAGTGTCTCCATATACCTTTTACCCATCTTCCCCAAATGTTAACATTTTCTATAACCATAGTACATATCAAATCCAAGAAATTAATATTGATATGACTAATAAACAACAAATTTTATTAAAATGCTAAACTTTAGGACTCCTTCCCTCAAAACTTTCTTTGACAGTAGTACAACTTTTTTTGGATTAGTGCTTCTTTCTTTCCATTTTTCTGAATCCCCATATTTAAGACATAGCTCTTATAAGCAATTTAATATCAAATATCCAAACAATTTTTATCTTTAAATAGGAATATTTACTTAACTAAACTTAATGTAATTACTGATGTGTTTAGACATAAGGCTACCACCTTGTAATTTGTTTTCTATTTTCCCACTTGTTTTATCTTTCTGTCCTTTCTTGATTTCTTTGGAATTAATGGAGTGTCTTCTTTTTTTCTAGTTTTCTCCTCTATTAGCTTCTTTATCAAGTCTATTTCCTGCTTTTATTGTTGTTTTGGACTTCCAGTTTACAAAAATTTCCCAAGACATCACTATATTGCTGTTTAAAATTACACAAGCTACCTAATTATCCTCTTTTCCTGCCATCCCATTCTTGGGCATATATCCAGAGGAAAACACGGTCCAAAAAGATACATGCACCCCAATGTCCATGCCAAGACATGGAAGCAACCTAAATGTCCATTTACAGAGGAATAGATAAAGATGTGGCACACATATACAATAGGCTATTACTCAGTCATTAATAAGAATGAAATAACGCCATTTGCAGCAACATGAATGGACCTAAAGATTGTCATATGGAGTGAAGAAAGTCAGAGAAAGAGAAATATCATATGATATCCCTTATATGCAGAATCTTGAAAGAAACGATACAAATGAACTTACAAAACAGAAACAGACTCATGGACTTAGAGAATGAATTTATGGTTACCACCAGAGGGTATGAATGGGGAAAAGGGACAATTAGGGAGTTTGGTGTTGACATGTATACACTGTTATATTTAAAATGAATAAACAAGGACTGCTGTATAGCTCAGGGAACTCTGCTCAATATTATGTAATAGCTTAATGAGAAACAAATTTGAAAAAGAATAGATACATGTATGCTGCTGCTGCTAAGTCGCTTCAGTCGTGTCCAACTCTGTGCGACCCCAGAGACGGCAGCCCACCAGGCTCCCCCATCCCTAGGATTCTCCAGGCAAGAACACTGGAGTGGGTTGCCATTTCCTCCTCCAATGCATGAAAGTGAAAAGTGAAAGTGAAGTCACTCAGTTGTGTCTGACTCTTAGCGACCCCATGGACTGCAGCCTACCAGGCTCCTCCGTCCATGGGATTTTCCAGGCAAGAGTACTGGAGTGGGGTGCCATCGCCTTCTCCGAGATACACGTATATGAGTGAAAAAAAAAAAAAGAAAGAAAATTCTAGAGAAGGAAATCATTCCAAAAGTTCATGTTTCCCAGAAAGTATTCTCTCTTGTCTTTTTTGTCCCTTTAAACTACGTTCAATTTCCTTCATCAGATTACAGCCTCAACAATTTTGACTAAACCTATGCCTCCAGACTCTACTTTTTCCCTGTGAGCAATTCTTGTTTCCCACTCTATCCTGAGAAGGGCCTTCTCTTCCTCTTGAGGCCTCTTCTTGATGGTCCCATAATTTTCCTTCATTTTACTTACTATTTCTAAGCACAGCTCAAACTCCACCATGACTTCCTTCATTGCCCTCATTCCATTTTAACACATGTTTATTGAGAACATCTGCAGTGCGTGGTGTTGTACTAAGTTCTGGAGGCAATCAAATGTTGACTAACACAGGGACCACAAAG
This sequence comes from Bos taurus, assembly GCF_002263795.3. Classification (NCBI taxonomy): domain Eukaryota; kingdom Metazoa; phylum Chordata; class Mammalia; order Artiodactyla; family Bovidae; genus Bos; species Bos taurus. The sequence continues at coordinate 126,401,181 of NC_037328.1, forward strand.
AATTTATAATCTAGGAAGGGAGTCAATAAACCACAGCTGACAGCAATGGCAAATGCATGAGACTCCCTCATCCACTCCCAACATGACTCCAATTGCCAGTTCTTAACCACAGAGCCTGGAGTAGCCTCAGGATCCCTTTTTCAATATGAGCCTTCACAAAGCTCCTACGAGGGGGTCAGGCTTCAAAATGAACTGAATGCGACCTCCACAACCACAGTACAGGCTGTAATGAAAAAAAACAGGAAAGGAAGAATCTTCTGGAAGATTCAAGGAAAACTTTACAGAAGAGGCACCATTTGAGACCTTAAAAAATGAATAAGAATAGAGAGAAACATGCAAATCCCAGTTAAGGGAGAAAAGTCTTAGAGGTCTCCCCTTAGAGCACGGGTCTGACAAAACAATTTTTTAAAATTTATGTTTAATTGGAGGATAACTGCTTTATTATGATGTGTTGGTTTTTGCCATACAACAATGTGTATCAGCCACAAGTATACATATGTCCCCTCTGTCCCTCCCTCTTGTAAACCATAAGTACACATATACCTACTCCCACCCCTCCCCACTCTACCCCTCTAGGTTGTCACGGAGCACTGGGTTGAGCTCACAGTGTTATATAGTAACTTCCCACTAGCTATCTATTTCACAAAGGGTAACATATATGTTTCAATGCTACTCTCTCAAGTCGTCCCACCCTCTCCTTCCCTTGCTGTGTCTACAAGTCTGTTCTCTATGTCTGCATCTCTGGGAACCCTTAACTAAGTATCCATGTCATATTAGAGCATCTTATCACCATGTAAGTTTTAATTACAGAAGAAATGTAAGCTATGCCATTGCCCTCAAGAAACTTAAAATTTTCAGGGTGATAAGATGATGCAATAAAATATAAATACTTATTTTAAAAATCCATTTTTAACTCCTTGATGACAATGATGTTGAGTGATTCTACTCAATAAGTGTAACTCCTCTGAAAGTCTTTAACTTTTCTTTTAGCCCTTTTGCTTATGGTAATTTCCATTTCTGACATATTAAAAAAACAAAACAAAACCCTGCTATCTTTAAAGATGGCTGCAGACAACACTTTGTATTTAGAACAGACCCACATTGACCAATCTGAAGTCTTTTCTTTTTACCATTCAAGTAAGACAACAGTACTTTGGCCACCTCGTGCGAAGAGTTGACTCATTGGAAAAGACTCTGATGCTGGGAAGGATTGGGGGCAGGAGGAGAAGGGGACAACAGAGGATGAGATGGCTGGATGGCATCACTGACTCTATGGACGTGAGTCTGGGTGAACTCTGGGAGTTGGTGATGGACAGGGAGGCCTGGCGTGCTGTGATTCATGGGGTCGCAAAGAGTCAGACACGACTGAGCGACTGAACTAAACTGAACTGAACACAAAGTCACCCTTTTTTGCACCTCAGGAAACAAATTATATTCTTCTCCAAGTCACAGTGTCTAAAGAGGACTTTTCTATGACTTCTAGGACTCTTGGCTTCATGTGTGTTCCCTTACCTACTGACAATAGAAACGTTAATCTATCTGCTTGGTATTGGTGCCAATTAAGGTATTTTGATTGCAAGCAATAAGGGCCTGCACTGGGGATTGGCTCAAAGAATTGAGAGAAGATTGGCTCAAAGAATCAAGAGAGGGTTAAAAAGCAGTCTCTGGAAGGGCTGGTGCCAGGAAGTCTAAGGAGACCCACAATAGACACTATGACGTTCCACTTTGGAATGCTAGCTCCAGATGCCTCAGCCACCACTATCCATGGAGGACAGGCTCATTCCCAGGATGGGGAGTCTGACGGGCAGAGCCCAGGCCTCATGCCCACTGGTGGTCAGAGGATACCAGGAAAACAAGACCTACAGCTGTAGAGAATCTCATTTGCCTTCTGCATGTCTCTGTGTTTGCATGAAGCCAAGATAAAAGTTTAAATCTGATTCCAAAGCAGATGCAAGCACTCCTGACGATCTTCTCCTGACCTGAACTAATCTCACTCAATCAAAAATCACCTGAAGGTGCTCCCCTGGTGGCTCAGGGGTAAAGAACCCACCTGCCAACTTGATCCTTGATCTGGGAAGATTCCACATGTTGGGGGGCAACTAAACCCATGTGCCCATAAGCCTGTGCTCCAGAGCCTGGGAGCTGCTACTACTGAGCCCATGTGCTGCAAGTACAGAAGCTGGCACGTCCTAGAGCCCGTGATCTGCAATGAAGAGTAGTCCTGGCTCACCGAGACTAGAGAATGCAACAAAGACCCAGCACAACCAAAGCTAAATAAATAAATACAGATTAAGATTGACAAAAACACCAGAAGGTCATATAAACCTGACTCATAAAATCTCCCCCAAGATCCCCATCCCCAAACAAAACACAGCACTCACACACAACGCAAGTCCCAACGTAGCAGGGGAGACTTGGGTGGTCACAAAGGCCAAGCAGTGTTCTGAGCAGTACACATAGTGTCTCATTTAATCCTCACAGCAACAGTATCAGGTTGGTAATATTATAATCCTCATTTCACAGTTAAAGCAATTGAGGTCAAAAGCTTCCCAATAAGTGGCAGAGCTGGGATTCAAACTCAGGGAGTCTGCCAAGTCCAGATCCTTCATTACATACTGCCTTCATAGCAGCAGTCTCCATCTATTCCTTCCCATCCCTGCTGCTGCTGCTGCTAAGTTACTTCAGTCGTGTCCGACTCTGAGCGACCCCATAGATGGTAGCCCACCAGGCTCCGCCGTCCCTGGGATTCTCCAGGCAAGAACACTGGAGTGGGTTGCCATTTCCTTCTCCAATCCCATCCCTATATCTCAAGTTATACATCCTGTGGCCTTTTCCTGTTACAAGCTGCCCTAGAACCTTCCTTGTCAGGATAAACTGTTAGGATGAAGTGTGGATACAGGGTGATCTGTCTTGCTAGAAACTGATGGAATGGGTAGAAGGGTTTGAATGAGCTTTGGGGAAGTGATATGAATTATTTCACAACAGCTTTGTTTTTTGTTTGTTTCTGGAAAATTACTTTGCTCCTATTATCCACGTATGACTTAGTCACGGGAAAGTGTACACTAGGGAGGTAACTGCCTAGATTGTTACGGCCTATATTGCCAAATATCTCATTTAGAATGAATGCCTCAACACCAATATCAAAGTGCTGTCAGAGAAAGGAATCCATGAGTCATTTCCCATTGCACTGGAATAAACCGGGCCTTACCTGCTGCTAGTTTATAATTCGTTTTCTCCTGATTCTAGCCAAGAAACTCTATGTAAATAATTCACAGCAACAGAGAAATTCCAGTCCAACTTGTGTCCAAGTGAACAGTGGAGTCCTCCCCAGGATGTTTCTGTGTCAGTGTCTGAACTTCAACCCCCAAAGCACACACTGCTGGTGCTCGGAACACACTGTGAAGTCTTCATGTTTTATGCAGAAAAATTAAACCAGTATTTTCCCGGAGCTGACCCTCTGAGGTCCTTTACATTACAACCTGCAGAATCCAACTCTGACATTTCTTTATTAACAAGGAAGGAATTATCATTTATAGGTGTGTGTTTTCAAGGATCCATAGAAGTCTTAACTAAAACCCTGCTGCTGCTGCTGCTAAGTTGCTTCAGTCGTGTCTGACTCTGTGCGACCCCATAGATGGCAGCCCACCAGGCTCCCCCATCCCTGGGATTCTCCAGGCAAGAACACTGGAGTGGGTACCTAAAACCCCAAGTTTCTACAAATTATGGATAAAAATCAATAGTACTGAAAAATATTTTCAAATGCAAAGGATGCCATAAGACAAAAATTTAACTATCAAAATGTAATATGATTTTCTTAAAAAGTACCACTAGAAAACAAATCTATAGTTTTATCATTCTTTTAACAGCCTGTGTGCTGCCAGTTAAGGGTTCTAACAGCCAAACAGAACAAGTTCGAGTCTTTTCCTATTCACAAGAGATGGGTACCCTCACAGCACAACTAGATATTTGCTCAAGAATTATGAAGTTCCTTTGCTATCAGACAATGGAAGAAAGCAGTACCCACTACCAGCTCCGGAAATTTTCTCACCAGAATCTCGGCACTACAAAAATTAATAACAGCACTATATATTTGCCAAGCATTTTATACTTTCCAAAGTAGATTCACATTGATCGCCTCATTCTTAGACATAAAGAAATCTAGACACAATGAATTTTAATTATTTATAACACTGATAAAATCCAGTCCACACTTCTTACTCCACAGAGAAAGAGCTGGCACTCAGACTGAGGTGTTCAGAGTTCCAGACAAGTCATCAGAAATGCTGGATGAGAAGATGTACATCAAAAGAGAACTCAAAGGAAAAACTATTAAAGAAAAATACAGTCAAAATTAAGACACACAGGCATTAATGTTTATATGTCATGAGTTATATAGCTTTAGAAATTAACAAGAGCACTATTACTATAAAAGATGTTAAGTATTGATAGTTTAATTAGGCAAAAGCAAATAAGGACAAAAGAATTTGAAAAAAAAAATTAAGTTGTAGGGACTTCCCTGGCAGTCTAGTGGTTAAGACAACACGCTTTCAAGGCAGGGGGCACGGATTTGACCCCTGGTCAGGGAACTAAGATTCTGCACGCCATGTGGCATGGCCAAAAAAAAATAGGGGGAAAAAAATTAACTTGAAAGGGTATAATATTTTCTATGACCCTCAGAATATACCCTTTGTTTTATTAAATTAAATCAAAATTAGCTCTAAGGCCTACTCAGTATCACTTGAGAAGAGCGACACCAGTTGTCACATAGATGCCTTTCCACTCTCTTGAGTTATAATAGGACCATGGAGAATATATGAACAGGAACAACAAGAAGAACCCTTGCATCCTCAGTAAGCAAGAGAGATGCTTCCTCTTTTAGGTTTATGTCATACATTTAAAAGCACAGGCATCGGACATCCTGGTGGTCTAGTGGTTAAGACTCTTCATTTCCAACGCAAAGTGTGTAGGTTCTCCTGGTCAGGGAACTAAGATCCCATAGGCCACATGATGGAGCCAAGTCCTGGGGCCAAAAGAGGAAAAAAAAATTAAACTAAATTAAAAAAGAAGGAGAAAGTCACTGGCATCCACTCTCCCTGTTACAAGCCAGAAACAGTGACCTTTCCTCCCAGGGTCAGTCCCAGTCACTTGGGACATCTCCTACAGCTGCACTCTCCCCAGCTGCAAGCCTCAAAGTCATCTCGACTCTATTACTCTCTCCCTTCCAAAACCAGTAACTTACCACCAAAACCAAATTCTGGAATATTCCTCTCCACTCCATCTTTACCTGTCACTGCCTTAGTCCAGCAATCTATTGCCTTGTAAGGGCTACCTCAGGAGGTTCACTTCTGCTCTCCCTGACTTTCCTCATCCAGTCTTTGACTCTTACTCTATGCCCATTAGCTTCAACATATTTCCCTTAGGTAGAGCCAATTTAACAATGCATTGAATAAGAAATATGGAGAGGGGAAAAAAAAGAAATATGGAGAGGTAGAGAAGAAAATTTATATTGCACAGTCCAGTTCAGTTGCTCAGTCATGTCTGACTCTTTGGGACCCCATGGACTGCAGAATGCCAGGCTTCCCAGTCTATCACCAACTCCCGGAGCTTGCTCAAACTCATGTCCGTCAAGTCAGTGATGCCATCGAACCATCTCATCCTCTGTCATCCCCTTCTCCTCCCGCCTTCAATCTTTCCCAGCATCAGGGTCCTTTCCAATAAGTCAGTTCTTCACATCAGGTGGCCAAACCATTGGACCTTCAGCTTCAGCATCAGTCCTTCCAATGAATATTCAGGACTGATTTCCTTTAGGATGGACTGGTTGGATCTCCTTGCAGTCCAAGGGACTCTCAAGAGTCTTCTCCAACACCACAGTTCAAAAGCATCAAATTGCACAGCACTGGGCAAAACTCTGCTAATTTTCCTTTAATTATCCCCTCTTTCCTGAAAACTCCCCTCTGGGAGAAAGCCTCCTTCTCTACCACAACTCCTGAACTGTCCCCTCTCTGGGCTTCAGTCTGCTATCCTTAGTCTCTACCCTAATCATTTATCTTACATGGAGCAGTTCAACTCTTTCCTCAGCTTCTACCACGTGCAGCCTTTCACCCATCACCCAACACAACTCCCACCTAAGGATCTAACTTCCTTAGAAGACAGCAGGGGAATAGCAAGTACCAAAAGAGGACAAGATAGTTAGAGGACAGACTCCATATATGACTGCTTAAGAAAAAAATTTAACTGAGAAATCACTAACCTACTGAAAGATCTTTTTTTTTTTTTTTCCTGCACCATATGGCATGCAGGATCTTAGTTCCCCAACCAGGGATCAAATCCAAGACCCCTGCATTGGGAGCATTAGAGTCTTAACCACTGGACTTCCAGGAAAGTCCTTGAAAATATCTTTTTTAAATGACCATTAAGCTAAATGACTGGCATGACCAACTCAATGGACATGAGTTTGAGCCAACTACAGGAGACGGTAAAGGACAGGGAAGCCTGGAGTGCTGCAGCCCATGGGGTCGCAAAGAGTCAGACATGACTGAGCGACTGAACACCACCATCCAAAAGCTAAATGAAAAACTGAAACAATGAAATTTCCTTGTTCTGCCCAGAAATCTAGCACCCATAATTTAAAAAGTATAAGAGTCAGTTAGAGCAATGGTGCCAGGAAACATAAAAACTTGCTATATGGGATGCAAACCAGACCCCACTGGTGGGGTGCACATTCCCAGTAATGATTCCAGATCCAGGTCAAAGACCATACCCCGGTGGAATCTTCCTCCCTGAGCAGATGTTTTGCTCAGTGATGCCAAAAAAAGTCATTCAACACTCTGTGAATGCCATTTTGCACGTTGTATTTTCTGTCCACCACACCTGCATCAAGGACTAAGCATCTGGGGATGTTAGAAACAACTTTTGTCAGATTATCGCTGAATACTGACTGTCCAACACACTGCTTACCTATAGTTGGTGCTCAACGAACATTTGTTACATGAATGAAAGAGTAGAAGATCATTAAAATCCTACCAATAAAACCAGGGGAATCGTTTGCTCAGCACTTTTTCTCCTTTAGCCTCATAGAAATGAACTGGATTCATCTATTCACTGTCTGCTTACATCCTCTTGAAAAGTGAAGTCGCTCAGTCCTGTCTGACTCTTTGTGACCCCATGGACCGTAGCCTACCAGGCTCCTCCGTCCATGGGATTTTCCAGGCAAGAATACTGGAGTGGGTTGCCATTTCCTTCTCCAGGGGATCTTCCCGACCCAGGGATTGAACCCAGGTCTCCCACATTGTAGGAATTCGCTTTACTGTCTGAGCCACCAGGGAAGTCCTACGTCGTCTTGAGTAATTGCCATCACAAACCTAGCCAGTACTATTTGTGATGGCAATTACATCACAAATAGTACTGGCTAGGTTTTTTATTTTTCTGGCCTAGTTTTATTTCCTACTGATGAAATGATTATACCTTATATGCAATCACACTCATTTTACCTTCCTTCTCTATTCTATCTATAAAACTCTCCCAGCTGATTTTAACCAATACTTTAAATTATTTTCAATAAGCAGTCTGTAGAAGACCTGGCTTCTCTAGACTTCTTCAGGCACTGTAAATATATGTAGAAAGAGTTAACATAAAATGATTCTCAAGGACTTCCCTGGTGGTCCAGTGGTTAAGACTCTACGCTTCCAACACAGGGGACCCAGGTTCAATCCCTGGTCGGGGAACTAAGACCCCCCATGCTGCATGGTGCAGCCAAAAAAATTTTTTTAGGGACCTCCCTGGTGGTCCAGTTGCTAAGACTCCACACTCCCAATGCAGAGGACCTGAGTTCAATCCCTGGTCAGCGAACTAGATCCCACATGCTGCAACTAACACCCGGTACAGCCAAATAAATAATTTTAAAAAACTTTTTTAAATTAAGTTAAAATGACTCTCAGTTCAATTAAATTAAGTAAATCATTTGGGATTGCTCAGTATTCAATACTATGTTAAGCATCATAAGAGATGTAAAAGAAATAATTCTCTGTACTCAAAAAGTTTACATTCATTCATTTGTTCATTCAGCCAATAATTACTGAAGACCAACTATGCACTTTGCCCAGTGCTAAGCACGAAGAAAAGCATCAAGACATCAAATCTCTGATCTGGGCATTCCAGGAGCTTATACACAAGTCAAGGAGGGTGAAAAAACACAGCAATGTTAGTGTTACACATATAATCAATAGCACTCATCAGGAAAAAAATGTTAAAAACATTATAAATGATGTTAAGATCACTTTTAAGATGTCCCGAGAGATGTCACTAGGTAGACGGCATGGTTGTGGTCTGGACACAAAGAATTAAGAGGGAGAGGTTTTTGTGTACCCCAACGATCCAGAGAGTGTTTCAGGGAGAAATGAGAATTGGGGACAGGCAATATGTTATCTCAGGTACAACAGAATGAAGTTGATCAATAGTAACTTACCGTTTACATTCCCTCTTCCCACACCCTCCATCATTTCACTACCACCAGGTGGACTTGAAAGGATTCAAGGTCTTAAAGAGGGGACACCACACGGACTACGGATGAAGTGGAGATTCAGACGCTTCTGCAGACGGCAGCAGAGGGCCAGCCACACCCAGGGACTAAGCAGGAACTGAGGTCCCAGCAGAAGCCAGTGACAGAGCAGCACAGCCCTGAACGAAACTCCTTACGCTCATACCCATGAAATTTCTGAAAACTAAATACCACCCAGGGAAGACAACCGAGTTCAGTTTGAAATGACTGAATTTTACCCTGTACAACTAAAAACGTCTTCCTCTATACGGGTACTGATGACAGAGACTGTGTAGAAAAATAACAACATTTCTTACACAAACAAAATTTTGAGGCTTGGGAATTAATATTCTGCTACAGAGGTTCTTAACATCAAATATAATACAAGGTAGTATATCATTACATTCCAAAATGAGCCTCAAAGACAAAGATGGTATGGCTAGAATGTAGTGTGTACATACTAAACACCACATCCAAGCAGTTTTTTTAAGCAGGTCTTACGTTTACTTATATGGTTCCATTTCCGGTGCTCTTCAGTCCTTTGTATAGATCCGTATTTCTGTATTGCCATGTGGTATCATTTTCTTTCTGCCTGATGGACTTCCTGTAACATTTCTTATAGTGCAAGTCTGCTGGTGACGGAGTTTTTCAATTTTTACATGTTTGAAAAGTCTAATTCATCTTTGTTTTTGAAATATATTTTTGTTAAGTATGGAATGGTAAGTTAGGGACTTCCCTGGCTGTCCAGTGGTTAAGACTCTATGCTTTCAATGCAGGGGGTGTGGGTTCAATCCCTTGCTGGAGAACTAGAATTCCACATACTGTATAGTGTGACCAAAAAAAAAAAAATTATAGGTCAAAGGTTTTTCTTCCAGTGCTTTAATGATGGTCCTCCACTGTCTTGTATACTTTTGTTTTCAACAAGAAATTTGTATCATCTTTATCTGTCTTCCTCTATATGTCATATGCCTTTGTTCTTTGGTATCTCTTAAGATTGTTATCACTGCTTTTGAACAATTTAATTGTAATGTGCTTTGATATAATCTTCCTTACACATCTTTTGCTGGGGTTAATTGAGCTTCTTGGATCTGTAGGATTACACTTTTCATCAAATCTGGAAAATTTTTAACCATGATTTCTTCAAATATTTTTCCTGTTCTCCCTCATCTTTCAGGGACTCTAAATACATGTATATTAGGTGACTGGAACTTGTCTCACAAATCGCTGATATTTTAATTTTTTTTTTTTTGTAATTCTTTTCTCTATTTTATTCTGGATAGTTTCTAATGCCCTGGCTTCAAAGTCACTATTCTTTTCTTCTACACTGTCTAATCTGCCCTTAAACCAATCTACCATATTGCTCATCTCAGATGTTATAATTTTCTGTCTAGAAGTTCAATATGGGTCTATTAAAATATTTTCCATGTCTCCATATGGAATCTAACAATCCTTTTATTGTCATTGTCTGATAATCATAATACCTGTCTCAGTTTCCAGATCAGTTTTGTTTGATAGACTTCTCTCATTATGGGTCATTATTTTCCTGCTTCTTTGCATGCCTGGTACATTTTGATTGGATGAGACACTGTAAAATTTACTTTGTTGAGTAACTGATATTCTTGCATCCCTATAATTATTCTTAACTTTTTACTGTGATTAAAAAGACTGAACATTAAAACTTCCATTTTAACCACTTTTAAGTTTACAGTTCAGTAAACTAAGTATATTCACATTGTCATACAACTGATCTTTAAAATTTTTGATCTTGAAAAAGTGAAACTCTATACCTACAAAATATTAGCACTCCCCTCGCCCAAGCCCTTGGCAATTATCTTTCTACTTCCTGTTTTTATGGCTTTGATTAATTTAAATACTTCATATGAATGGAGTCGTATAGTATTTGTCCTTTTGTTATTTCACTTAGCATAATGTCCTTGAGGTTCACCCATGTTGCAGCATGTGACAGGACTTCCTTATTTTTTTAAGGTGCATGTTATTTCATTGTATATATATCACATAGTCTTTATCCATTCACCTCTTGAGGGACATTTGGGTTGCTTCCGTCTCTTGGCTAGTGTAAATAATGTTGCAATGAACATGAAAGTGAAAGTGAAAGTCGCTCAGTCGTGTCCAGCTCTTTGGGACCCCATGGGCTATACAGTCCATGGAATTCTCCAGGCCAGAATACTGGAGTGGGTAGTCTTTCCCTTCTCCAGGGGATCTTCCCAACCTAGGGATCAAACCCAGGTCTCTGACATTGCAGGTTGATTCTTGACCAGCTGAGCCACAAGGGAAGCCCAAGAATACTGGAGGGGTAGCCTAATCCTTCTTCAGCGGATCTTCCTGACCCAGGAATCCAACTGGGGTCTACTGTATTGCAGGTGGATTCTTTACCAACTGAGCTATCAGGAAAGCCCTGCGATGAACATAGGCGTGCAAATATATCTCTTTGAGGTATTGCTTTAAATTATTTTCAATATACACCCAGAAGTGGGGTTACTGGATCATATGATAATTCTATTTTTTATTTTCTGAGGAAGCATACTGTTTTCCATAATAGCTCCATCATTTTATATTCCCACCAGCAGTGCACAAAGTTTCAATTTCACCACACCCATGACCACACTTGTTCCTTTGATATTAGCCATTCTAATGAGTGTGAGGTGATTTTATGGGTTTAATTTACATTTCTCTTATGAATAGTAATATTGAATATCTTTTTATATGCTTATTGGCCACATGGGTATATTCTTTGGAGAATTGCTAATGCAAGTCCTTTGCTCATTTTTAACAGGGTTATAGGCATACTTCATTTTATTGTGCTTTGCTTTATTGCACTTCACAGATATTGCTTTTTTTTTTTTTTTTACACATTGAAGGTTTGTGGTAACCATTCATTGTCAGATGATTAGCAATTTTTAGCAATAGAGTATTTTTAAAATTAATTATATACATTGGGACATAATGCTATGTACACTTAATAAACTATAGTATAGTATAAACATAACTTTTACGTGCACTGAGAAATTTAAAAATTCATATGGACTTACTTTATTGCAATATCTGCTTTCTCATGGTGGTCTGGAACCAAACCCACAATATTTCCAAGGTATGCCTGTACCTTGCAGAAGTCCCCTATATGTTTTATAGGGAAATGATATTAAACTTGTGTCAGCTATATTATTTGCAAATATTTTCTTCCATTCCATAGTTGCCTTTTCTGATGACTGTTTCCTCTGATACACAGAAGTTTTAATGTTTGATGTAGTCCCACCTGTCTACTTTTGCTTTTGTTGTCATATTCAACAAATCAGCACCAAATGTAATGTCCTGAAGCTATTCCTCTATGTATTTTTCTAGGAGTTTTGCAATTTTAGGTATTACTTTTAGGTCTTTGATGTACTTTAATTTCTATATATTGTATTAGGAGAGTCTAACTTCATTTTTTCTGCATGTAGATATCCAGTTTTCCTAACACCAGTTATTAAAGAGACTGTCTTCTCCCTGTTGTGTAGTCTTGGGACCCTTATCAAAAATCATTTGGCCAGATACACAAGGGTGAATTCCTGGGCTCTCTATTCTGGCCCATTGGTCTATATTCCAGTATAGTACCATTTTGATTATTATTGTTTTGTAGTAAGTTTTGAAATTGGGAAATGTGAGTCTTACAACCTTGTCCTCCTTTTTCAAGGTTGTTTTGGCTACTTAGTACCCACTGAGATCTCATTTAACTTTTTTTTCTTTTTTTTCTATTTCAGAAAAAAAAAAAAAAAGAAAGCCCTATAACCACTCTTGATCTTTGTTCTCAAATGCAGAAAAGTCCTTGGGAAGGGTTTGATCCTTTGGAGGTCTTATGTTTAAGCTCTGGTAGGCAGGACAAAGCAGAGTTTAGTCTTGGGCTGTGGTTCCCCAGCAGGAGATGATTATGTTCCCTAGAGGACATCTGGCAATGTCTAGAGACATTTCTGACTCTCATGAGTGAAGAGGTGTTATGGGCATCTAGTGTGTTGAGACTAGAGATGCTCCTAAATACCATACCATGCACAGCAGATCCCCTTGTAACAAAGAGTTACCCAGTGCAAAATTTCCATGGTGCTGAGGCTGAGAAATCATGCTCTAAGGGCTAATGATTCCCCACTATTAATACTGAGGTAAAATGCTTCTGCATATTCTACCCAATACCCTTTTGGACTATTTAAATTTACAAATACTCATTTATATATACATACCTAGGTACATGTATGATTATTTAATGGAGTGATGGCATAGATTTTAAATATTCTTTTAATAGCTACATAAAACAGAAAAGGCAAATGAAAACAATGACCTAACATCCTCAACCCATCAGGCTGCCAAAAATAAAACTGACAGAGACACCACATTCTGGAGAGAATATAAGAGATCAGTTACTCCTGCTGCCATACTGCTCTCCAAAGTAGTATATCTAAAAGAGGTGAAGATACGCATATTCTATGACCCACAATTCTACTTCTAGTAATTCATCCCAGAGGAAATCTTGTATAAATAAGTCAAAATATAGGTAAAAGCACACCATTATTTATAGTATCAAAAAACTGGAAACAACCTGAATGTCTATCATCAGAAGACTAGATAATTTTAGAATATTCATTTAGTGAAATACTCCACAACAAGTTAAAATGAAGTAGTTATCTGTATTAATATGAAAAAAATCATGGACACATGTTAAATGAGAAAGCTGTATAGCAGATATTTGTAAAAAGTTTCAAGTACTTTATATTATTAATGAAAAGTGTTCATGGAAAAATAGTAAGATGGACAGAAAGAATAACTAACACATGCCAATTTCAGATGAGGAAAGGGATTAAATGGGAGAGGGCCTTCAATCATATCATTAGTGTTTTATTTCTTACAGAAAATGAAGAGCTGATATATACAAATTGCTGACATTTCTTAAATCAGGGTAGAGAAAATGAGCATATATTATATTATTCTATTCTTCTGCATGCTTTATTTTATAATTAAAAATATTAAATAAAATTTGAACAGAATAATATTACATTAGGGAACATTCTACAACCATATGTATACAGTGGTCCTGCTTTCCATCTTACTTAATCATCCTTTTTATTTGGTCTTAAGAAAATATAGTAGAAAGCTTGTTTTCAGACTAAATTATATAGCAACTTCTCTAAGCTAACATTTAAATTTGGAAATAAGAGGAAATGCTTAAGAATGTCAGGATTTTGTTTTTCAGTTCAGTTGCTCAGTTGGTCCGACTCTTTGTGATCCCAAAGATCGGATCCCAAAGATCGCAGCACACCAGGCCTCCCTGTCCATCACCAACTGCCAGAGCCTACCCAAACCCATGTCCATTGAGTCGGTGATGCCCTCCAACCATCTCATCCTCAAAGTTTAAATAAAAAACATCTGGAATGAAAGGCTAAATGATGAATGGGGGTTATAACAGCAGATCTGCATGGACACAGGAAAGCACAAACATGGAACAGTGTAATTTATTTTTTACAGTTGATATTATGCACACATTAAGAGAATTTACTGCCAGGCACTTGATATAAATTATCTCTAATCCTTAAAACAACCTCCCAAAGTAGTGGTTACATCCATTTTTACTGATAAAGAAACTCAAGCTCTCTAAGGTTAAGAAACTTGTCCAATACCACTCAGCTGGTGAGCACTAGAGTCATATAATTCAAACAAGTGACAAGGTCCATGTTTCCACTGTTCCATATAAGGCTGGGCCCAGGAAGGTATGCTGGACCTGCCCCAGGGTAATTTAATCATTCTGCTTACAGAGTTAGTCTGACCCTACCCAACTTCCGCAATCTTGGAAAATTTTACTTAATTCTAGTATCTTAAAATAACTTAAATAGGCTGATTCCATGTTTTTTTGTTTGCATGTTTTAATGTGACAGGTTTTTCCTTAACTCTGTTTATTCAGTTAGTATAAGCATGCCAGGCAAATTTAGTAGAGATTTTATTCTTAGCTAATAATAATGACCTCAACTTTGTGAAAGAAAAAATAAGTATGAAACTGATTCTTCATAGTGGCCTAAAAGCAAAGACTAAAGAAAACCACCAACATGTCCCACATGTAAGAGAATTAAGTCTTACACACTTCCTAACTCATAAAGCACTTTCACATATGACCTTCAAGTCTCACATCAACCCAGTGAGTTAAGCAAAACTGAAATTATTATTATCATGATTATATATACATACACACACACTATAATAGTATTGGGTTGACCAAAAAGTTCACTCAGATTTTTCTGCAATATCTTATGGAAAAAGGTTTTTGGCCAACCCAATATTATGTTTCCTCATATTATTTTATTCTCATTTTACATGAGAATAAAACAAGTAAACAGGTAAGGTAAACCTACACAGCCTAGGTCATCCACTGGTGTCAAAGATGGTACTATTTTCATTGTGCCTGGGGCCCAGGCCCATGTTCCATGAGGAGTTGGGGGAGGGAAGGGAGGCTCCCGAGGGAGGGGAGATATATATATCTACATACACATACACACACACACACACACACATGTATATACACATACACATACAGTGTTACGACTGATCCACACTGCTGTACCACAGAAACCAATACAACATTGTAAGGCAATTTTCCTCCAATTAAAAAATAAAATAAACCATATTGCCCCTTGCATCATATCTGCTAAGGGTATTATAAAATCCTTCTAATTAACAATAAACTTTTTTTAAAAAATCACCTTATTCTTTCAAATTTATTTTTACATGGGCTCTAGTATATATCACATGTACATTAAGTAGCACTTGAATATATTAATAAGTTAAAAATGTATACCTTGAAAGTGTATACATTTTTTTTTTAACTGATGGGAGTAGAACAATTAAAAAAGCCTATGTTCACCTGAAACGAACCCAACATTGTAAGTCAATTATAGTACATATAAAATAAAATGTAAAGAAAAAAGAAATAGAAAAAAAGCCTAAAGGCCACTACTCCAAGGAAAAAGCACTCAACTTTCTACCTCCGCTGGAATAGATAAAAGGATAATTTCTCTTCATTTGCTCCTACTAGTTAATGACAGCATGGCTTCTATCCTGCAAGGCTGAGAACTAAGTCAGAAACTTTTGGAAGGAAAGAAAAAGAAGGAACTTTAGAAACCTCAATGCTAAAGAAGAATGCCATCAGAAAAGGCCAGCAAACTTTTATCATTCTCAAAGCAATTCAGGCCCAGGCACACTGGATATTAGAGATTAAAATCAGCACTTAGAAGAAAAAAATGGGCATCAGGCAGTCAGTGGAATATATTCAGGAGTTCAAGATGCATGCAGTGCATGCCTAACCCAAATACAGTTCCCTCTTCATCGGCTCCTATTACTTATTACTAGGGTCCTTAGCAATAGGGGCTTTAATAGCATTGACCACTAAAGCAGCATGAACAGGGACTTTTAAATGGCTAGATAAGGCCGCACCATTAGCAACATTTGTAGCTACGCAAAGTAACATAATAAGGGTAATCAAATATCATGCTTTGGGTGGTAAGCTGATCTAAACTGGGGATCATAAAGGAATGTTATCCCCCTCCTCCACAAGAACACAATTGAACACTTGGCTTGTTCATTATGAAAGGACTGGCAGGAGGGCACAGCCTTTGTTGGACTCTGGGCATAATACAGGAAAGAGAATTCAATTCTGGCTCCTGAGAAAGCCTTCAAGAGTTGGTGCCTCTTTTTTTTTTTTTTTTTTTAAAGAATTATGTGGAATTTGTCCATGGCACTCAGTCTCCAGAGTTAATTGGTCATGATGTGTTTGTCTCTCTAGTAAGAGCCAGAGTCACCGTATTCTATGATGACTAAGAATAAACAGTTGACTGCTTCACAGAGCTAAACAGATAAGTCTTAACTTTCTACTTCAGTGTGAGACCTCAGGTCACTGCACAAAGGAAACACACTTAACTTTTTAAAAGCTGGTCTCTCTTTAGAAAACTCAAGAGTCTTTCATTCTCTGGCAATAAGATCGATGCAAATTGCCAGTGATACCAGTATCTAGGTTTCCTCAACATGTATCATTCAAGAGCATCTCAGTGTTACAGGGCTGGGAACTGTACATTTCCTGCTTTACTGAGAAAAAGAGCTAAACCAAGGCAGCTACAGACACCAAGACTATGTGGGGTAAAGATACGTAGATTCTTCAGCCAATTTCAGAAACCATTAAAAAGGCTCACTGAAAGGCAAACTGTTTTTCTAGAATTTGCACACAGTTTATAGGAAGCCCTTTCTGAAAGCCTACAGTCTCTTCTCAAATTCAGTGAAACAGTGAAAATAAGCTTTGAAGCAGAAGCACTATCTCCCAAAAGTAATGATAAAGAATTAATTTCAAATAAGATGTCTTCCTCAGACTCCAGGTGGATGTATATAATTGTGTCATAGCCCTAGAATCTACAATATCCTCTATTGATATTTGTTTTATATATCTGTAGGAATTCTTTAGGAAAAAAAGAGGAGTTTTGCTTCTACATGACTAAACTATAGACTACAAGTGTTGTTTCATCAGAATGAAAGAATCAGGCTTCAAAGCAATAATACATATACATTCTAGATGACACAAAAAGAGAACATTCAGTCATTTTAGCATTTTCCTAAAATTGCATGTATCTTTCTAAACGGAAAATTAATGCCAAAACAAAAATTATGAATTTAACTTTTTATCAAACCCTGAATAAACCAGATCAGTCCTTTCTTACCCAACAAATATTGCTTAAGAAAGAAATAATTTTTAAGACAGAAAGATTAAGAGAATTAAAAATTATGTGACCCTCACATCATGGTCACTGTGCATTGATTATGCAGAGTTACCTAGACTCCCAAAGCAAGAATGCACTAAAACCAACAACAACAAACATGAGGAGGTTTATCTCAATTTAACAATCTCATTTTTAAAAAGCAGCTCTAGAATCTGAGGCTGTATTTTCCTATTAACATAAGGAAAAATTTGCATACCTGTTTCTGGTGGTGTGATCACCTGAGATTTGGACATCCAAGAGAACAATTCAGAAGATTCAAAATTCAGTCACTTTAAACTATGTCTATTTTCAAATAATCTTCTGTCAAAGTCAGTATCTGACCAAAGAAAACAAGCGAACTAACTCCGCACTTAAGTATTCTGCCTACTACTATAGATTTCAATCTCAAAAAACAATTGGTCTCAAGCAGTCAGGTCAATTTGCACTGGGTGTGGTTTGGAACTATAAAAAAAAAAAAAAGCAAAAATGTGAATGTCATCATCTTATCTGTTTGATTATGACTGTACAGCTTAAAATGTACCACGATATTCACCGTATACATATTTAAGTACATATATATGTCAGGATACTCACCTTTTAGATTCTACTAAACAGGTAGAAGAAGGAAGAAGTTCCTATGACATGGGACTGCCTGCCCTATGAGGTCTTACATGAATTTTATAAATATTCCTTTGCCACTGTAGCTTTCCTTCCCCATGTGAAAAGTCATTAAGATTTCACATACACTGAGATTCATAAAATGATAAGGAAACTGTGTTAAACTTTAAAAATTGAAACAACAACAAAACCCTACAGCCTACTGAGTTTTTTTAAAAAAATATAGTCACTGGACTAACTTCAATCAAATGTACAGCATTATCTTTGAAGAGTAAATAGAAACATTACATAGAATGAAACAGTGTTAAAGCTGGAAAGTGCCCTCAAGGGTTATAATTCAACTCTACTTTTTAAGTGAGCGAAAGTTTACTCATAAAGTCTATAATACATTTTCACTAAATGGTTAGTTCTCTGAAGACAAAGTCTGAAACACCTTTTATGATGGCTCCATAAAAGTAAAGAATGGAGCAAAACTGCTTCATAAAGTGAAAGAAAAAGTTATGTTACAAGCCAGTTTTTAAAAAGAAAGTACCTACTGTATGATTCCATTTATATGAAATTTTAGAAAACGCAAACTAATCGATGGTAACAGAAGGTAGATCAATAGTTGCCTGGAACAGGGGAGGAAGGAGGGATGGACTGCAAAGGGACAGGAGGAAACTTTAAGGAGTGATGAAAATGTTCTGCATCGTGACTGTGCTGATGATTTTAAGGGTGTATGCTGCTGCTGCTGCTAAGTCGCTTCAGTCGTGTCCAACTCTGTGCGACCCCATAGATGGCAGCTCACCAGGCTCCCCCGTCCCTGGGATTCTCCAGGCAAGAACACTGGAGTGGGTTGCCATTTCTTTCTCCAATGCATGAAAGTGAAAAGTGAAAGTGAAGTCGCTCTGTCGTGCCCGACTCTTAGCAACCCCATGGACTGCAGCCTTCCAGGCTCCTCTGTCCATGGGATTTTCCAGACAAGAGTACTGGAGTGGGGTGTATACTCTGTCACAACACACCAAGGACTTCCCTGGGGGTCCAGTGATTGGGGATCCGCATGCTGGTGAGGGGGTTGTGGGGGAGGGGGTGTGGTTGCATGCTCAGTCGTGTCCAACTCTCTGCGTTTCCATGGACTGTAGCCCATCAGGCTGCTCTGTCCATGGAATTTTCCAGGAAGGAATACTGGAGTGGGTTGCCATTTCCCTTCTCCAGGGGATCTTCCCAACCCAGGGATCAAACCTGCGCCTCTTGTGTCTCCTGCATTAGCAGTGGATTCTTTACCATTGTGCCACCTGGGACCCTAGTGCGGGGGACATGGGTTTAATCCCTGGTCGGGAAGATTCCACATGTCACAGAACAGGGCAGATGAGCCCCTATGCCACAACTACTGAAACCAGTGTACTCTAGAGCCTGTGAGCCACAACAAGAGAAGCCACAACAATGAGAAGTCCATGCAACACCTAGAGAGGAGACCCCTGCTCACTGTGACTAGAGAAAGCCTGCTTGCAGCAATGAAGATCCAGCACATCCAAAAAGAAAAAGTCCACTTTAAATGGGTACAGCCCATTACACCTAACTTACCCTTCAATGATGGCTAAAAATACACATACATAGATTTAAATATTTGAAAGGTACCTGTAATGAAGAAAGGCTTTCTCTTGCTCTGTATGGCCACAAGATGGTAGAACTAGATCCATCAAGCCGAAATACCAAGAAACAAATTCCATATCAACATAAGGAAACATATCCTAGCAAGTGCTCCACAACCAACCTGGGCTGTCTCTGGAACATTGGGGGTCTCCTCACTGAGTCTGCTCCAATTTAGGCTCAAAGTACATTTTGGGCAGATGTTGTTGTTTTGGGGTTTCTTACATAGAAAATTGGATGAAGTGACCATTAAAGTTTTTTGCACTGAAAGTTCCATTATTTCAAGGATAATTATTCATGAATAGATGTTTGTGACCCTGTGGCTGTGGTGTGGAATTCTGCCCACCTCTTGACTAGGCCATTTATTTGCCATGTCTTATTTCCCCCAAAGACTTTACTTCTCAGGAGAAGTCATTATCCGCCCAACACATCCTCTTAAAAAAAAAAAAAAGAATTCTGTGTATTTTCTGATTTTTGAAAAGAAATCTATAAAATGAAATATTTGTAAAATGAAAAAATTTAAGTTGCACTCAAGCACACTATTTAGAAACAACTAGAACCAATGGATAGCTCCTCTAGGCCCTCCTGCGCCCACGCAGCCACCGCTCCTTGGACGTGGGGTTGCTCCTCCCAGCCGCCGCCCTGGCCTCGGGCATGGGGTAGCTCTTCCCGACCGCCGCCCCTGGCCTCGGGCTTGGGGGCGTGGGGTTGCTCCTTAGGGCTGCTGCCCCTGACCTCAGACGCAGGCTTCAGCAATACGTGAACCGTGAACTTCGTGATGTTCAAGCTGGTTTTAGAAAAGGCAGAGGAACCAGAGATCGAATTGTCAACATCCGCTGGATCATGGAAAAAGCAAGAGAATTCCAGAAAAACATCTATTTCTGCTTTATTGATTATGCCAAAGCCTTGGACTGTGTGGATCACAATAAACTGTGGAAAATTCTGGAAGAGATGGGAATACCAGACCACCTGACCTGCCTCTTGAGAAACCTATATGCAGGTCAGGAAGCAACAGTTAGAACTGGACATGGAAAAACAGACTGGTTCCAAATAGGAAAAGGAGTACGTCAAGGCTGTATATTGTCACCCTGTTTATTTAACTTATATGCAGAGTACATCATGAGAAACGCTGGCCTGGAAGAAACACAAGCTGGAATCAAGATTGCCGGGAGAAATATCAATAACCTCAGATATGCAGATGACACCACCCTTATGGGTGGTGAAGTGAAGAGGAACTCAAAAGCCTCTTGATGAAAGTGAAAGAGGAGAGTGAAAAAGTTGGCTTAAAGCTCAACATTCAGAAAACAAAGATCATGGCATCTGGTCCCATCACTTCATGGGAAATAGATGGGGAAACAGTGTCAGACTTTATTTTGGGGGGCTCCAAAATCACTGCAGATGGTGACTGCAGCCATGAAATTAAAAGACGCTTACTCCTTGGAAGGAAAGTTATGACCAACCTAGACAGCATATTGAAAAGCAGAGACATTACTTTGCCAACAAAGGTCTGTCTAGTCAAGGCTATGGTTTTTCCTGTGGTCATGTGTGGATGTGAGAGTTGGACTGTGAAGAAGGCTGAGCGCCGAAGAATTGATGCTTTAGAACTGTGGTGTTGGAGAAGACTCTTGAGAGTCCCTTGGACTGTAAGGAGATCCAACCAGTCCATTCTGAAGGAGATCAGCCCTGGGATTTCTTTGGAAGGAATGATGCTAAAGCTGAAACTCCAGTACTTTGGCCACCTCATACGAAGAGTTGACTCATTGGAAAAGACTCTGATGCTGGGAGGGATTGGGGGCAGGAAGAGAAGGGGACAACAGAGGATGAGATGGCTGGATGGCATCACTGACTTGATGGACATGAGTCTGAATGAACTCCGGGAGTTGGTGATGGACAGGGAGGCCTGGTGTGCTGAGATCCATGGGGTCGCAAAGAGTCGGACACAACTGAGTGACTGAACTGAACTGAGAGCCAATGGGTTATGAATTTCCAGTCTTTCGTCTACACACATGTGCAAGGATGCATCTTTTTTTTTACAAAGTTGTATATTTCAGTACATAGTTAATTCTATTAAGAAGTTTTCCATATAGTTAAGCATTTTTTTGAAACGTGCCTTTATGGCTTCATAAGGGTCCACATCATGACTATACCATGATTTATTTAAGCACTCATGTTGGTTAGGCAAAGTTGTTCCCAATGTTTTACATTTAGAAATAATGTTTTAACATCCTTTAACACAGAGAATGAATAGGGAATAAGAGAACTACAGCCCTGAATCCAACTTTTCTAACATTTTATCCATTTCATTTTGCTACAAGAAATTTCACTTTACACTCAGCTAAGAAAGTATTGTGGTAGACAGTTAAAATATGTGGTATGGGGACTGCCACCTTTGCTGACAACAGTTTCTTTTTTTGTTTTTGAGTACACTACTATGAACCTCAACCAAAGTTCCAGAGAAAATATAAAATACACTAATTTGATCTCAATAAAAAAAATATGTAGAAACGGATGTGGTGCCAAGTCATCAATCAGGGTCAAGTGCCTGGTACAGTTTTAACAACTTGTGAGTATTCGAGGCAAAGGGGTTGTTTTAACCCTTAAAATATTCAATAAATATTGAGAAATAATCTGACTCAAAGTTGCTTTTTAACTCAAACTATCAAATAAAGCAAGAATATTTAGAAAAGAATTTACCATTTTGTGCTTAAATGCACATTCAGGGCAGGAGAGATTTTTTTAAATCTCTGTAAACCCACATGGGGCTTCACGTGGCTCAGGGATAAAGAACCTGCCTGCCAATGCAGAAGACTGAGTTTGATCCCTGGGTTGGGAAGATCCTCTAGAGAAGGGAATGGTAACCCACTCCAGTATTCTTGCCTGGAGAATTCCATGGACAGAGGAGACTGGCAGGCTACAGTATATAGGGTTGCAAAGAGTTGGACACAACTTGGCAACTAAACAACAACAACAAACCCACATACCTTTGCTTGGGAATTTGTTCAAAAGAAGTATTTTTACCACAATTATATGAATTTTTCTCTATTTTAAAAACAGTCCATTTCTCAAACTTCTAAAGCATCAGGGTAGTGATTACCCTTGACAGTAGTAACCACTAAAAGGAAGCAGAAAGGTTTCTGGGGTGCTGGTAACAATTCTGGTTTCTTGATATAGACGCTGATTTCATGGGAGTATCATTTTGTAAAAATTCATCGTTACACATTTACCATATGTGTATTTTTCTGCACATATATATCATTGAATATTCAAAAACAGACCCCCTTTGTAGTCTATTCCCTCACCCCCAATATACTGCTAAGTACTGACTGAACATGATTTAATATATTCAGTAAAGGAGAATTGGAAACTTCATCTCTAACAATCCCAGTTGTCCTCACCTACTCTTGACATTCTTAGCAATGTTCTCTTTGTTAACAACATTGTAAGGAAACAGTAAGTACGCATATCTTGCAGAATTGGGGTGTACAGACAATACAATTGCAACTGTTTAAGTTTTACTTCTTCAAATCCATAAGTAGTTTTGGGTACCGACTATGTCCAAGACATGACAGGCTTTTTCAGTGCTGAACAGGAACTTATGGAGGAAGATATCCAGAGAAGAACTCAAAAAAAGCCTTCGAAAGACTGGGAGATAACATGGATTCTTTTTATCATTTGAATTCAGCAACTGGGAAAAATGACTAGATATACTTTTCAGCACCTTGGAAAGTGTTTCTTAGAATGAGTAGGTATCAAAATTTGCCATAAATATGTACTGTTACAGATAAATGGGCAAAAAGCTAGAAGGGCAAACTAGGAAATCAGTAGGGTACAATCAAAACTACAGAAGCCTGAGAGTGAGTGGAATCAGTGGCCAAATGAAAGCCAATATCCTGGCTGAATGTCTGTGCCTATTTCACATCATCACCATTTTTTTCTGACTCTTAATGACCAGAAAAGCAGGCATTACCTCCTTTGTAACACACAGAGATAAGTGATGCTGCAGCTCTGCTTGACTGGACAAAAGTCCTGAAACATCCTTTCCCAAATTACTTGCATTAGAATCTGACCTTGAGATGATTTCAATT
Organism: Bos taurus; assembly: GCF_002263795.3. NCBI lineage: Eukaryota > Metazoa > Chordata > Mammalia > Artiodactyla > Bovidae > Bos > Bos taurus. The sequence continues at coordinate 126,424,823 of NC_037328.1, forward strand.
GAGAAAACAATCCAGTTCAGTCACATTTTTCTCCTGTGCATCAACATTAATGCCTGAAGCCCCGGTGTCAATGACAACTCCTACTGTCTTATTTGTCAGACAAAGGCAGACAATATGTCTGTGACAGGCAGAATAATACTCCCCCAAAGAGGCCCATCGTTAGTGGTAAAGAACCCACCTGCCAATGCAGGAGACATAAGAGACCCGGGTTCAAGTCTGGATTTGGGAGATCCCTTGGAGGAGGGCATGGCAACCCACTCCAGTATTCTTGTCTGGAGAATCCCATGGACAAAGGAGCCTGGTGGGCTATGGTCCATAGGATGGCAAAGAGATAGACACAACTGAAGTGACGGAGCACACACACAAAGAGGCCCACACCCTAATCCCCAGAACCTGTGAACTTGTTATCCTACATGGCAACATGTAACTCAGCAGAAGTGACTAAGGATATGCATGGGTTTTGGGAAAGGGTTGAGTATCTTGGATTATGTAGATAGGGCCAATCTAATCACCTGAATCATTAACAGCAGAGAACTTTCCCCTGCTGGGCTGAGAGAAGAAATAGGAAAAGGTGGAACAACTTCAATGAGTGAGAAGGGCTGCTGCCAGCTTTGAAAATGGAGGAAACAGATCACAGCCGAGGAATGCAGGTGGCTTCTAGACGCTGGGAATGGCCTTCAGTTTACATCCTGTAGAAAAACGGGGCTCTCAGGCTCACCACCTCAAGAAACTGAATTCTGCCAATACTCCGAATGAGCCATGGAAAGGATCTTCCTCTAGGGCCTCCATAGAGGAACACAGTATCTCCTGACGGCTCTTTGATGTTAGCCCAACGAGACCCATATTGGACTTCTGATCTACAGAACTATAAGATAATAAATTTGTGTTGTTTAAACTACTGAATGTGTGATATTCTGTTACAAGAGCAACAGAAAACTAAAACAAGCTTAGGCAGTTTTGTTCTTATCACCTAGGCCTTGGATTGTCCACAAGAGGGAAGAGTTAGCATTTGGGGGAAGCAGAGCGAAAGGAAGAGTATATTTGGGGATAAGGGCCAACATCAGCTTTACAATTCTCCTAAAATTTTCCCTCCAGTAGGATATACACACCCACATATTGAAAGTCAAATATTCATGTTAGCCACTTAAAGAGAAAAACACAACAAAAATTCAAATATTCAATATTCTGCCAATAATGGTGAACAGAAATGCCTGTCTGAATCCTACTGGAGCTTGGAGATCCCTGCAGTAAACATTAAGCGCTACCCAGCAATTCAACATGATGGTTCTCATCAGCAGTCACAGGAACAACCAGTGGAACTTATAGTAAATGCAGATTCCTGGATCTCCTCTCCAGAGATACTTATTCTGAAGTTTTAGAGTAGGGCCCAATAATCTGGATAGAATCAAAATGAAGAATTTCTGAATTTTATCATCTAACAAATGACTAATGTTGCTAAAACATTATCTACTTCTCCCACCAACCAGTGGCTAAGTCGCTTCAGTCGTGTCCAACTCTGTGCGACCCCATAGATGGCAGCCCACCAGGCTCCCCCATCCCTGGGATTCTCCAGGCAAGAATACTGGAGTGGGTTTCCATTTCCTTCTCCAATGCATGAAAGTGAAAAGTGAAAGTGAAATCGCTCAGTCCTGTCTGACTCTTAGCGACCCCATGGACTGCAGCCTACCAGGCTCCTCCGTCCATGGGATTTTCCAGGCAAGAGTACTGGAGTGGGTTGCCACTGCCTTCTCTGCACCAACCACTGGAGACCTCTGCTATTCTGACCAAAGCCCAAAATGCAATTCATATTGGGAGTTAGCCCAGGAGCTGGCCTATCTAGTAGACAAGAAGGCCAAGAATATAACTTTGATATAAACAAATCTGGATTTGATTCTGCTTTAACTTCTTAGGAAGGGAGTGTTTTGAGTGTTTGGGGAAAGTCACTTAAGTTCTCTGTGGCTCAGTTGTCTCATTTGTACAAAGGGAATGATCTACCTACCCACAGCGTTGTGGCAACAGGTTGAACACAGTTCTTGGGAACAAACAACTATTCAGTTCATGTGATTTTAACACCACCATAATTCCATTTCCAGATGAAACCAAAGCAAAATATTTATAAGCAGAGGTAGTTCAAATTTTTTAGCAATTTTCATTCCTGGAACAGTATCTAGAAAGATTAAATATATAATGGAAACAAGCTTCCCCTTTAGACTGGCTGTGTTTACAAGAGGTTGTGTTGTGGAGAAAATAAAGGAAACCATGATATCTCTATCTCATTGAGGTTGTATATACCCAAGGAGGCATAATTTCATACCAAGCCTCTAGAAAGGTGGGATGAAGCCAAAAGACATCTTCCCCAAGTACAAGCATTTGAGAAATGTATCTTTTTTTTTCAGGCTTCCCAGGTGGCACAGTGGGTACAAAATCTGCCTGCTAATTCAGGAGATGCGGGTTCAATCCCTGGGTCAGAAAGATCCTCTGGAGAAAGAAATGGCAACCCACTCCAGTATTCTTGCCTGGAAAATCCCAAGAACAAGGGAGCCTGGCCGGCCACAGTCCATGGGGTTGCAAATAGTCAGACACGATTTAGTGACTAAGCACGCATGCACACGTCTCTGTTTTCAACCTTAGAATATGAAACGCTGACTCTATGGATGGTTCAGAGCAGTTCTGGTCGTCACTGAACATTTAGTGGCTGATTTGAAGACTGCAGAGAGTGAAAATGAATTTCCTGCTCAAGGTTATAGAACAAGTCATAGAATTTCAACTGCCAGGTGAATGTGAAGGACATAAATAATCATGTCACTGAATGATACACGTTTCAATAACATGAAAATGAATAGGCACAAATAGGAAGCAAACAGCTCAGCACCGTTGAGTCCGTGCAGATGACCAATGATTCTACCACAGCCAATTGGCCTGGAGTTGGGGTCACAACTAGAAAAATAAATCAGACTAAAAACTAAATTAGTAAAATACAAAATAAATGATGATCTAACTGTAAAGAATGATGCTGGAAGCAACAGAATACCTATTTATTACTTTCCGTTTATATCTTTTAGTGTTCTTTCCTCTCTGCTTGTGTATATTACTTCATCATTCCCTTTCCACTCTTTTTTCCTTTATAGAAAAGGTAGGGAGCGTTAACAGATAATAAAAGGGCATCTGAGGATTTCCCTGGCGGTCCAATGGCTAAGACTCGTCACTTCTAACGCAGGGGGCCTGGTCAGGGAACTAGATCCCACGTGCCACAACTAGAGTTTCACACACAACTAAAGATCCCATGTGGCACAGCTAAGACCCAGCACGGCCAAATAAACAAACAAGTAACTGGCTTCCCAGGTGGCTCGGTGGTAAAGAATCCGCCTGCCAATGCAAGAGACGCGAGTTTGATCCCTGGGTGGAAAAGATCTCCTGGAGAAGAGAATGGCAACCCACTCCAGTATTCTTGCCTGGGAAATCCCATGGACAGAGGAGCCTGGTGGGCTAAAGTCCATGGGGTCGCAAAGAGTCAGGCACGACTGAGCACACATGCACGTACGCAAACAAATATTTTTAAAAGCTTTCAGATCTCTGCAAAAAGTAAAGGGGCATCTGAAGAAAATCCTCCTGTTCTCATCTGCTGGTCCTTCTCAGACTACAGTCCTCCACAGAGGGTGCTCAGTCGCTCAGTTGCGTCCGACTCTTTTGAGGCCCCAGGCTCCTCTGTTCATGGAATTTCCCAGGCCAGAATACTGAAATGGGTTACCATTTCTTTCTCCAAGGGATCTTTCTGATTCAGAGATTGAACTCATGTCTCTTGGTTGGCAGGCAGATTCTTGAGCCACCAGGAAAGTCCCAGTCCTCCACAGAGGGCAGGATTAACTGTTGGGGGAAACCCACGTATGGCGTCTTTGTTTCCATGAGGGCCAATTGTTAAAGCAGGACTTGTGGCCTCTTTCTCTGTACTTCTTTATTACGCTCCTCTGAAGAAGGAAAAACGATTTCTCTTATTCATGAGAAGGTAAGTGTCTTGGGTCCCCTGAACCTCCTAGCTCCACTGCAATGATTCTCAAACTTTAATTGCAAGAGAATAAGGAGGGCTAAGTAAAACACAGACTCTTGGGCCCTACTCCCTGGAGTCTCTCATGGGTCAGAGACCACAAAACTGCATTTCTAACAACTTTTAGGTAATGCAGAGGCTGGTCACCTAAGGACAACACTTTGAGAACCACTGCTGTGAACGGGGCTAGTGTTCCACACCACTGTCCTCATGTGGCTTGCCCCTTCCCTCTTTAGCCAGAGTTTGTCCTCAGGACTTGACTCTCCTCTGCCTCCACATGATAAGCAACCCAGAGGCCTTTTCAGTAGGTGTGCCTGGAATGGAATGGGTAGAAGTTAAAATTCTGGAAGGAAAGGTATTTGGCCCCAGGCCCGGACTGTCATCCTGATCCAGCTCCACCAGTGAAAACTCTATAAGAGGCCTCTATCAGTTTCTCAATCAGTTCTGAGAATAAAGAGAAGAGTCTGAATTATCAGCCTCCTCAATCCAAGAGCATCCAGGATAACAATCATAGGAATGACAGGGAATAGGAGGAGGAATTCCAAAGGCTGTAGCCTCAATCTGGAAGCAGAGTGACCCTGTCTTGTGTGAGTCATAATGCTGAAGCCATGTCACATCAACTGTGTATATAATAAATAAAGGAATAACATTCCTGTGAGCTTTTCTGGTGGCTCAGACACTAAAGAATCTGCCTGGGTTCTATCCCTGGGGTGGGAAGATCCCCTGGAGAAGGGAATGGCTATCCACTCCAGTATTCTTGCCTGGAGAATCCCATGGACAGAGAAGTCTGGTGGGCTACAGTCCATGGGGTCTGAAAGAGTCAGACACAACTGAGCAACTAACACATACACACATGTTCCTGCTCTTGAAGAACAGAGTTGTTGCCCAAGCGATGTAGATGGAGACGAGAAGATACAAGACCTTCATGAAATTCAGCCTAGATTACTGCTCTGGGTCAATGATCAACAACCATCCAGTCCAGGTTGGCTGGCTTAACAACTCCCTCCTCACCCACAGCTAAGACAAGCCCTTGAGCTGTTCTTTAGCTCCCTGGACATCTCTCAGCCACCCACTCAAGCCTTGCTCCATCCTTGGGCCTGGCAGCTCTGCTCTGTGCCATGTTTTGTCCACCCGCCCAGATCCTGCAGAGATGCATTTGCGTCTCAGTTCTCAGAGGCAGCCTGGTTTCAAACCCTGTGGTGTAACCAGCCTTGCCCCACCTCTGTTCAGTTGCACTCAGCTCCTGAAGTCCCCAGCTGAGTTCAACATCCCCATTCCCTTCTTCTCCAGGAGGGAAATCTGGATTCAGGAAATCTGGAAGCACAAGGTTTTCCTTCAGGTGAGCAGAAAAATTACAACACAACCTTGTCAGCCAAACAAAAAAGAGGGAAGAGGGTGAAACTCAAGCCAGGTCTTCTTTTCTACGGCCTCCATGCTCTGGTGCACTCATCTCAGGGCTCTTATAACATTTTCACCAAACTGAGAGGCCCCTCCTGGCTGCCAAAGGGTACCGTGGGCCAAATCCTGCCTGGACATGTGTCCTCTGTGGCTCACTGAGTATTTGTTAAATTTTGGAGCAAATATATAAAAATGAGAAGATAAACATAAAATTCAGATTTCTATTTTCTCTTTTCAGATCAGAACAACTGGCAATAGTTAGCCCACATTTTCACACGGTAACACTGAACTAGGCCAGTGACAATCATGCCCTTTAGACAAGGGGTAAAGTTGACCATCAGCCTTACATCCCCCACCATCCCCATTCTCCCACAGCCTTTCTCCCACAGAACATACACGAACCAACAGTGACTAAGCGCAGGTCTACAACCTGCTGCTGTTAACTTCCACAGATATCCCTGAGGAAGGGATATTCAAATCAAATTACTATGATCATGAGAGAAAGAAACATTATTTTTTTTCTCTTCACTTGGTGGTTGCTTCCATTCTCAGTCATGAAGCTGTAATTACAGGAATTATGAACAAATGGGCAAGTGCTTACTCCAGAGTGGCCCAGATTCACGAAGGGTGAGGAGAGAGAGAGAGAGAGGGTGAAGAGACTCAAAATAAAAAGGCATGCCCAGGACTTCCCCACTCCCAGTGCAGGGGGCCTGGGTTCAATTCCTGATCAGGAAACTAGATTCCATATGCCAAAACTAAGACTTGGGGCAGTCAAATATATTTTTAAAAGGCAATCCCTCTTCCAACATCTCAAGGTCTTTAAAAGATGAGGACTCAAAAAGAAAAAGTAGCTATATCCTTTATTGTTACAAGACAAAATATCCATAATCTGAAGTCACCAGATATAGAACTTTATGGTCCACTTACTTATATATAAAGCAAATTAAAGTTTGTTTTCAGAAAGACCCTGTCACCTGCTGGCCCTTTTTATTTAGCAATAAGCTAGACCACAAAAAACTTAGAGAATTATTAATTAAGAAATAATCACTGTGCAATAAAAGTGTACAAAGATCTTTCCTTGTCTCGAATCACCTGTTACTGGCATGCACCATGAGCTGGCTGAAAGCATTGCTGTACTACCACCAAATGACGCAGTGCTGTAGCCAGAGACTCACCCCAGAGGGGTACAAGTTAGGGTACCTTTGGAATTCCTGGTCTTTGCCCATAAGATTAGATGAATGAGTCAGTGTCAAGGTAAATGTTTGATTTCCAGAATGCTTCCTGCTCTTTCTCACCTCTTTCCCTCTAAGGCCAGCACTTGAATGGGAAAATATAATGTGTCCAGCCTACTTCTCAGAAACTTCCCAGGACAAGAATAGATTTTGTAGTCTTTTTCCTCCTGGATCAACATAAAGCTGGTCCAAAAGTAAATGAGGGAAATGGTCAATGGCCCACTAGGAATCTTTCACAGGTTATGTTCCCTTGAGACCTAACCTTTTCTACTGATCCAGCTTCAGGAGCAATGAAAGTAGGGCGAAGGCTGTATCTATAGCGGAATGGGCCACTGGAATGACTAGCAATGATCACTTTGGAATATGATTTGCAGGTTACAAAGTGCTTCCACCTAGAGTGTCACAAACAAGAGAGTATTTTCTAAATGTATATACAAATATAAAGTATCCATACTATGATATTTGAGGTGGACATGATGCATCATACTATTGTAAATCCAACCCTGCCCTGATTCTCAGTGATAATTCAGGAAAGAGGAAGTTCTCAGCACACTGAGAGTCAAAGTTGATTATCTTCGCTCATGGACAGACACAAATTAAAATTAAATTAGTGAAAAACTATTAGAATACTTGCTTCCTAAATGTTTCCTTTTATATGCTTGCTTCTCAGAAAAATAATATTTAATCTTTATTCACCACTTCTATTTTCTTATATAAAACTTAAAGACAAAGTTTAACTACTTTCATGCATATATTTCAGTACCCAGAAAGTTGTAATTTATCACTAGGATCCTTGACTCTGGAGTCAGAATTCTGAAGAATTTATTCTCCACTTCCTATGAACTACATCACCTCAGGTGAGTCCTTCTGAGTTTTGGTCTTCATAGCCAAAAAATGAAGATGGTGGTAATTTCAACTTCATAGAGTTCTGGGAAGGATTAATTAAAATAAACAGCAAAGGGCTTAGAAAAGGGTCTGATGTATAGTAGAGTGCCCAGTAGATACTAGCTATTATTTTACATATTGGTGATTCATGGCGTTAGTGGAATGTGGAACCCTGTACCAAGGGTCACAGGTGTGGAGCCCTGTACCAAGGTCACAGGATAAAAATCTCTGGAACTGACCAAACCCCATAGTAATTGTTGCCACAAGCCTCCAGATCTAAACTGGCCAGTTCACTGACCCCATATTAGGTAAAATACCTCCCTATTATTCACCCTATAGCATCCTAACGAATTACCTAATGTCACCATTCCAGTAGGAATTTTCTCTGTCTTGAGACTATAAAAATTGGCTGCTACCCTGTGAAAGGGTTTGGCTCTCCCTTGAGAGAGCGACTTCCATTCTAATAAACTTTATTCTCCTTCCATTCTGCCTCATGTCTGGAAATTCTTTACCAACCCACGCACTGACCACAACAGTCCTCAAAAGTAATACAGTTGTGAACACACTTGTATATTATGGGTACATGGATGTGTATATGGAAAAATCATCTCAATTTGCATAAATATTTTCTGCAAATATCAGAAAATTATTATTGGAAAGTTATTGGAAAGTCTCCCAATAACTGATTTATTAAGTAAAGGCCTGGATGAAGTTAATTATCTTTAAACACTGAACTTGAATAATGTAAGTAATCATTAAGGTAGTTCCCTATCTATTTGTGAGAAGAAATTCATACAGAGCTTTATAACTAAATTCAAATACTTACATGGATTCGTTATTAGAGATTTGTTTAAAAAAAAAAAAAGAAGAAGAAAAGCTAGTTCTAAACCAGGGATCAACAAAGTCAGCTGGAAGGCCAAATCTGGCCAACTGCCTATTTGTATACTACCTGTGAACTAAGAATGGTTTTTACATTTTTCAATAGATTTTTTAAAAAATCAAAAGGATAGGGACTTCCCTGGTGGTCCAGTGGCTAAGACTCTGCACTCCCAATGCAAGGGGCCCAAGTTCAACTCCTGGTCAGGGACCCAGATCTCACATGCCTCAATGAAAAGCCTGCATGCAGCAATTAAGATCCAGTGCAATCAAATAAATACATAATTTTTTCAAAAGAATTATTATTATTGAATTATTCTTTCAAAAGAATAATAGTTTGTGACATGTGACAGTAAAAAATCAAAATGTGAGTGCCCACAAATAAAGTTCACTGGAACACAGACAAGCTCATTCACTTACATCCTGTCTACAACAGCTTTTGAGCAGAATTAGGTAGTCGAGACAGAGACCATAACCCAGATAAGTACTTATTATCTGTCCCTTTACAGAGTTTGCCAACCTTTGGTCTAGACTGCTGTTTCTATGAGGGCAGAGGCTGTGGGGCCTAGCTCAGTGCCTGGCCCAGACTGTGTTCAGTAAACATTTGATGAGTGAACATGGTGTCAACATAAAGAGCCTGAGGTGGGGCTCTCCTGTGTGCTTAAGAGCTGTTCTCAAACAACAGAGAACCATTTTCAGACAGAGAACAAGAGGGGCTGCTCCAATCTATGCAGCCCAGCTAGGGTCTTTTTTTTTTTTTTTTGCTGTTTTTTTGTTTTAAAAATGTTTATTGCACAGAATTCAAGGAATTCCCAAGTGCACTCACATTTTTTTTTAATCAACATGCTTTTTAAAGTTAGTTTGAAAAAAAAATGATAATAAAGTTAGTTTGTTGTGCATGGTGACACCTTTCCCCAGAATAGCCCCAACCTGAGGACTCCCTTTTAATGAGGAAATTTTTTTAACTTTTTAAAATTTATTTATTCTTTATTTTTGGCTCTGCTGGGTCTTCACTGCTGCATGGGCTTTTCTCTTGTTGCAGAGCATGGGCTCAGGGCACACACGCTTCAGTAGCTGTGGGAGGTGAGCTTCCGTAGTCGCAGTTCCTGGGTTCTGGAGCACAGACCCACTAGTTGTGGCACATGGGCTCAGCTGCTCCACAGCATGCAGGATCTTCCCTCACCAGATAGCGAACCCATGTTTCCTGCACTGGCAGGCAGATTCTTTAGCACTGAGCCACCAGAGAAGCCTGAGGAAACTTTTAACAGACATGAATAAGTTAAAACCACCGAGTTTTCTAGATCCTCTTAAACATTATCCCCAAGGATCAGCTAGGGTCTTTTGATATCCTAGCTAATTCTAGCAGTAGAATTTTAGGGTACAATGGAGAATGGGGAAAGGGTAGATCATAGTGAAAGTGAAAGTGTTAGTCACTCAGTCGTGTCTGACTCTGTGACCCCACGGATTGTAGCCCACAAGGCTCCTCTGTCCATGGAATTCTCCAGGCAAGAGTACTGGAGTGGGTTGCCATTCCCTTCTCCAGGGGATCTTCCTGACCCAGGAATTGAACCTGGGTCTCCTGTATTGCAGGCAGATTCTTAATCTGAGCCAGCTAATTCTAGTGGTAGAATTTTAGGCCACAATGGAGAATGGGGAAAGGGAAGATCATAAGGACAAAATAAACAGGAGTTCTGCATTTACCAGCAGTATATTTTTAATAAAAAATGGCATCACAAAAGCGCAACCAAAGAGAATTAATTTGGGAAGAAAACATATACCTAAAAAAAAAAAAAAAATCTATGACCTCAGGCCTTAGCTCACCACAAGCCTTATTTCTAGATACAGCTGCTAAAGAGGTCTGCAAAGTCTTAAGTTGCGTACATATGAGTATGGGTCCAAATCACAGTAAATATTGGGTCTCGTTGTAATTAGTGCTAGTTAAGACAACAAACAGAGTGCCACCTTTAATGTAACGAGGCTCTTTGTAAGCTAGTTTAGTGACGATCCCGTTTCTAGAAGAGATCTATCAGCATGGTAATGGTCTAATCTAGGTACCATATCCAACAAGGCAAATTGATAAAACTGCAAAGTATTTACCAAGGTGATGAAATCACAGTCCTCAGTCTGAATTAATCTAATTCAGGAAAAACACTTGGGACACCTCACCAAATACAACTTTGATCATCAGCACCATCACTTGAAGAATTACAATATGAAAGAAGTACACTTTAATGATATCCCCTTAGAAGATGCAGCCTTACTAGTCTATTACTAGAAGATACTAGCCAAATGGTATCAAGTCACCTAATTGGCCATACCTAAGTTATCTGGCCAGAGGAGGCAATGGCACCCCACTCCAGTACTCTTGCCTGGAAAATCCACGGATGGAAGAGCCTGGTAGGCTTCAGTCTATGGGGTCGTTAAGAGTCAGACACGACTGAGCGACTTCACTTTCACTTTTTACTTTCATGCATTGGAGAAGGAAATGGCAACTCACTCCAATGTTCTTGCCTGGAGAATCCCAGGGACAGGGGAGCCTGGTGGGCTGCCATCTATGGGGTCGCACAGAGTCGGACACGACTGAAGCAACTTAGCAGCAGCAGCAGCAGCAGCAAGTTATCTGGCAATTATCACTATCCTAATAAACTCCTCTCTTTATGGAAGGTTCTCCCTCAACTAACCAGTTCTCTTACTCTAAAGTGGTGAAGCAAAGACAAAATTCATGGAATAGCCATGTGCTGCCCCTCACTTTCAGCAGGGCCATGTGATTAGTTCCAGCCAATGGGCTGTGAGTAGAAGTGATTTGTGTCCCTCTAGGCCAAAGCATGGGCTTTCCTGGTAGCTCAGCAGTAAAGAATCTGCCTGCAATGGAGGAGCCACAGGAGATTCGGGTTTGATCTCTGGGTCAGAAAGATCCCTTGGAGGAGGAAATGGCAATCCACTCCAGCATTCTTGTCTGGAGAATCCCATGGACAGAGGAGCCTGGCAGGCTACAGTCCATAGGGTCACAAAGAGTTGGACACGACTGAAATGACTTAGCACGCGAACACAGGACAAAGCCTTTCAGAGCCATGTGATCCTCTAGCTCCCCTTTTCCTGCTGCAACAACCTAGAAGTCCCATGTCAAAAGAGCAAAATCACAAAAATTACAGCAGCCTGGATCTCTGAGTCATTGAATGCAGAACAGCTGCCCTGGAGGAGAGCCAATGCACACTGGCATTTATGTGAACAAGAAATCAATGGAAGTATCACGGTTGATTTGTTCCTATAACATAGCCTACTCTATCTTGACATATACAGAAAAGCTGAGCAGACAGAAGCCTTGTATCCTGTGATCAACCAATCTCAGCCATTTACAAGGATTAAATAGGGAAATTTTCCAAACCTTCCTCAGACAGGTATGTGGGCAACTTTATTATTTCACTTCAAGCACATTCACAAATTATTGCCACACCTACTCCTATTTCAAAAATCAGTATTTACAACCAAATCATCGTTATTAATAAAACTTAAGATCTTACCGAGACACACATCAAGCAATGTACCTTGAGTGATGTTCACTGAACACTGTAACTAACCACTGACAAACCTTAGCTGAATATGTTGTTCTTCCACATGGCTCATGTCCTACTTTATGACTCTTCATTTTCAGGAGACACATGTAGCAGTGGGGTTACACTCCATGGACAAGATGGTAGAGAGCTCTGAGCAGAGCTGGCCCAGTTCTCTTTTGTTAGCAGTCAACAGGTAAGCTGTTCATTGGACACACTGATGTTGGTGGGGCTTTGAACTCAGAGAGATGCTATCTCCTCCAGCTGGCAGTAAAAATACCCACTAAGATAAGGACTCAATCCTGTGTTCTTTGATACATGCCCGATTTAAAACCACTGGAAAGTCTGGAGCCTGGCCTGGCAAACAGTAGGGTATAAAGTTCCACAGCCCTGGGTCCAAATCTCAGCTCAACAATTGACAGCTGTGTGAGTCAGGCCAAAAGACAAAGACACAGCCTGTAAGAGCCTCAGTTCCCTGCCCCACTCCACAAGGAATCCGTGAGGATCAACAGAACGAATATAGATGGAAACACTGACTGTATGGTAGACCGCTGCTGCCTCAGATCTGTGGGATTGTTTTTTTAAATGCCTCAGAACTGTGGAATTCTTTTTCACAAAAATAAAATTTTTGACCCTTCACCATGTGGGATCTTAGTTCACTGACCAGGGGTCAAATCTGTGCCCGCTGTAGTGGAAGCATGGAGTCTTAACCACTGGACCGCAGGAAATTCCTCAGAACCATGGCATTCTCCTTAAAGCCGATTAAAATTTATATTTCCTTTATATTTTATTACAAGCGAAACAACTTTCTCAGGTACATTTAAAGCAGTGAAAAATATATCTTTGGTTTTATCCTTAGAGTAGATGCTGTCTATGACAGACATGAAAATAAATTCTATTACTTAATCTGGTCCTTTTATAATATGATCAAGTCCTTGGTATGAAAATATATCTTGGAATTAAACTTCTGCCCATTTTCCAGGGGCAAATGAACTTTTAAAATTCCGAAGAATTTCCTATTACCCATCCGTCTGCTGATTTCCAGTTCTGATTATGTATTTTTATGCTCCAAGTAAATTGCTCTCGGTTATTTTTTTAATACTAAAAATTAATGTCAATGTAGCCTAATCATAAAAAAGAAAAATCAGACAAATTCCAACTGAGGGGCATCTAACAATGTACCTAACTCTGTGTGTGTGAGCATATGTGTCTGTGCACACATGCTCAGTCCCTAAGGCGTAGCCGAGTCTTCACGACCCCATGGACTGCATCTCACCATGCTCCTCTGTCCATGGGATTTTCCAGGCAAAAATACTGGAGTGAGTTGCTATTTCCTTCTCCAGGGGATCTTCCTGACTCAGGGACCAAACCCACATCTCCTGCATTGGCAAGTGGATTCTCTACCACTGAGCCACCTGGGAAACAGCTCCTCAAAACACTCATTATTGTCATAGAGCATTGTTGACTTGAGCTCCCTGCATCATACAGCAAATTTGCACTGGCTATATAATTTTACATATGGTATTATATATGTTTCAATGTTACCCTCTCAATTCTTCCCTCCCTCTCCTTCCCCTCATGTGTCCACAAATCTGTTCTCTATCTCTGCATCTCCATTGCTGCCCTGTTCATCAGTACCATCAGTGTGAGGGAGGTTCAAGAGGGAGGGGACATACATATACCTATGGCTGATTCACGTTGATATATGGCAGAAACCAACACAATATTGTAAAGAAATTAACCTCCAATTAAAAAAAAAAAACAAATTTTAAAAAAGAAAAAAAAAAACACTTGTGGTCATCAAAAAACAAGGAAAAAGTCTGAAAAATTGTCACAACCAAGAGGAGACTAAGGAGCTAAATGTCAACTAACTATAATGTGGGTTCATCAGGAATCTATCAGGATTCCCAGATGGGATCGTGTAATAGAAAAAGGACTTTAGGCAAAAACTAAGGGAATGTGAATACACCATAGACTATAATTAATAATATAGCAATATCAGTTCATTAATTATAATAAATTTACCACACTAATGTAAAATGTTAATGACAGCATAAACTGTATATCAGTGTGAGGCACACGGAAAATCTCTGTACATTTTCTCTATCTAGAACTGTAAATGTCAACACAATGAGACACCACTTCACAGCCAGATGGTCATTATCAAAATGACATAATAACAAGTGCTGGTGAGGATGTGGAGAAACTAGAACCTTCGTACATTGCTGGTAGGAACGTAAAATGGTGCAGTTACCTTGGAAAATGGTCTGGCAGTTCCTCTAAGTGTTTACTGTTGAGTCATCAAGTGAACCAGCAATTCCACTTTGACGTATATACCCAAGAGAAATGAAAACACGTGTCCCATTGAAACTTGTTCACAAATGTTCATAGCAGCATTATCCATAGTAACTAAAAAGTGAAAACAACTCAGTGTTCATCAACTGATGAATGAATGAAGAAAATGTGGTAGATCAACACAGTGGACTATTATTCAACCATAAAAAGTGAAGTATTGGTGCTACAACATGAATAAACCTTGAAAACATTGTGCTAAGCGAAATAAGCAGACACAAAAGGCCACACACTGTATGATTCCCTTTATATGAAATGTCAAGCATATGCAAACTATAGAGACAGGAAGATCTGTCATTGCCTGGGGAGAGGTAGAGATTGACTAACAGGATTTTAATTATAGGAAGGCACATTTCCAAATAAAGTACTGTCCACTATATTTTTAGAAAAATGGGGAAATGAGGAATGCATGCTAATGGTATAGGGTGATGAAAATACCCTAAAACACTCTTATACTTTAAATGAATATACTGTATGGTGTGTGAATTATACCTTGATAAATAAATAAAGCTATTAGCTTAAAAAAAACACACACATCATGTGCACCAAGAACACTGATGGAATACATTCAATGCTATTCAAGGCACATATTTTGACAGTGTCTGGTAGGGGTGATTTAGTCGCTAAGTTGTATATGACTCTTATGACCCCATGCGCTGTAGCCTGCTAAGGTCTTCTGTCCATGGGATTCTCTAAGCAAGAACACTGGAGTGGGTTGGCACTTTCTTTAGGGAATCTTCCTGGCCCAGGAAATGAACCCGTCTCCTGCACTGCAGGCAGATTCTTTACCAACTGAGCTATAAGGGAAGCCCTGACAATGTCTGATTGATATGAAACCTTTAATTTCCTGGGAAGCCTTCTGTTTGATTTTGTAATACCTTTAGTATAATGACGAAGGGCAGAACATAATGAAAGAACCTGTGCACACAGAAGGTCTGAATGAGGCTTCTCAGATTAAATGAGCAAACTACTGATACATAAACATAAGGCCTCCCTAAAGTGTGCCTGAGATGTAAAAGAGGATGCAAAAGAAATTTCCTGTTGGTATTATAATTAGCTTACGAACGGGCTTCCCATGTGGCCCAGTGATAAAGAATCCTCCTGCCAATGCAGGAGACACAGATTCAATCCCTGGGTCAGGAAGATCCCTTAGAGGAGGAAATGGCAACCCACTCCAGTATTCCTGCCTGGGAAATCCCACGGACAGAGAAGCTTGGCGGGTTACAGCCCATGCGGTTGCAAAGAGTCGGACACAACTGAATGACTGACTGGCTAGCTTACCTAAAGTGGGGGTATCGCTGTGTCCTTTTTTAGCCTACTACCTCAGAATGGAGTCATTTCCTCTGAATTACTAGAAAATTATAATGCTTTCAGTTCTTCTATCATTTGTTGTCCTAGTTCTATGAGAAATGTAAAACTCACTCGGAAATATGCAAATGAGCTTAGTCTCCCACAGCACAATACATATCACTAGGCTATAACTCAGTGAAAATTTAAAAAGGTTCATCTTCTTTATCCTACACATTCCAGGTGTATATTAACAGGAAATACAATAATTTTGAAAACCAAACTACTTTGTTCA
The DNA here is from genome assembly GCF_002263795.3 of Bos taurus. Lineage (NCBI taxonomy): Eukaryota > Metazoa > Chordata > Mammalia > Artiodactyla > Bovidae > Bos > Bos taurus. The sequence goes on from NC_037328.1 coordinate 126,440,741, forward strand.
CAATGAAAGAGATGAACTTTTCTCCCATGTAAATCACATGGAACTTCATGAATCAAGAATTGAATTTCTGTTAACATTAGAGATATTGTAAAACCTAAGGTATAATCAAGTTTTGGTTCTTGTTTCATTTAACTGCAGGTAAAACAGGTACTCAAGTCTCTAGCAGATTAGAGTATTAATACACATTTCTTTGAGCATCTCCATAAGTTACTGTCCTACTCACCTCTAATCTGATTTCTCTTAAACAATAAGAAACACTTCAAGAAGAATACAACCTCAATTTATATTTGTCAGTTTCTTTTAGAGGTGAATCAATTTTTCATATAAGCATTATCGATATATAAAACATTATTATTAAATAATACTATTTAATTCATTTCTGGAATTAGTTTAGAACACTTATGAATCCACAAAGATCCTTATACTTTGAATTCAAGCTATGCAGCTGTCTCTTGAATAAGGCTGGAGTATCAAAATTTACTGTCAATAAAACACAGACCTGGGATTAGCAGTCTGAAAATAAGGCACCATGGATCTTAAGTCTCTACAAGCAAGTAGAAGCTAGAAAACATTAAGTATATGGGTGGAGGTGGGTACAGATTTTCATCCATTCATCCATTCCTTTTCATGTTCCGTTAATTCAACAATTTATCAAGTGCCTCCTTGTACAGTCATTGGCATTCAGGCAATGAGGATACAAACTGAATTAGACATAATCCTGCCCTCAAGAAACAGACTCTCTACATGGCCAGGTGTGGGCACACATGTGGCCACAAGAAAAAGTAAATCTTCATACTAGAAGATTCTGATCTAAAATGTATATCACAGAGTGAATTCAGAAAGAGAAAAACAAATATATCGTATGTTAACATATATATACAAAATCTAGAAAAATGGTACAGATGAATCTATTTTGCAGGGGGCAGAAACAGAGGACACAGATGTAGAGAAAGGACTTGTGGACACAGCCGGGGAAATGGAGGGTAGGCCGAGTAGCACTGACATATATACACTACCATGTGTAAAAGAGACAGCTAGTGGGAAGCCACTGTAAAGCACAGGGAGCTCACCTTGGTGCTCTAGGATGACCTAGAGGGGTGGGATGGAGGTGGGGTGAGAAGGAGGTTCAAAAGGGAGGAGAGATACATATATGTGTATGTATATAGCTGAATCCCTTTGTTGTACAGCAGAAACTAACACAACATTATAAAGCAGTTATTGTTGTTGCTGTTTAGTCACTAAGTTGTGTTTTACTCTTTTGCCACCCCATGGACAACAGCCTGCCAGGCTCCTCTGTCCAGGGGATTTCCCAGGCAAGAATACTGAAGTGGGTTGCCATTCCGTACTCCAGACTATCTTCCCCAACCAGGGATCGAACTCATGTCTCCTGCATTGGCAGGCGAATTCTTTATCACTGAGCCACCTGGGAAGCCCAAAAGCAATTATACTCCAGTAACAAAATTTTTAAAAATTAAAAATAAAATACAATGTATACCCTTTCATTCCTATTGTACCTGTTTCATCCACAACAAAAAGAACAACAAAATACAAACAACAGTAACTTCACAACAAAAACCAAGGTTCAGACAGGCTGAATGACTTGGAGATTCTCCCTCGGTTTCAGCCTTCACTTTTGAATTCCCTTCTCTTCCCAGAACAACACTGAACAAGTACTGTAACCACTTTTACCTGGTGATTGAATTATTTTTAACTTATTTTTATAAACTGTCACTCAGAAATGGAAATTGGTTGTCCTTTCATATTTTACATATTTTGAAAGCCACAGAAACCTTTAACATGATGGATTCATTTTTGCAAGTCTGTAAGATGACTGAAATACACATATTAAAGTCAGGGGATTCCCTGGTGGTCCAGTAGTTAAGACTATGTGTTTTCATTGCCAAGGGCATGGGTTCGATCTCGGTTGGGAAACTAAGATCCCAGAAGCCACGAGGCATGGAGATCCCCCCCAAAAAAGAATTAAAATCAGAGCCACAGAAAAGCATTTTTCTGTGTTTTTCCAAAAGAGTATGAACCACAGATCAATGGTCAGCAAAAAATGGGATTCCTCCTCCTCTGAGGTGTTGGGGGTTAAGAGAGAAGTGGAAGTAAAAGTAAGCCGATAGATAAGCAAGTCTGTGACTCACACTGCCTATAGAATAAAATTCCAAATTCCGCAGCCTCATACTCAAAAGGTTCTGCAATCTTCCCTAAATGCCTTTCTAGTCTTACCTCTCTGTACTTGCCAGAACGAATCAGAGACCCCAGCACTGGCTGAACCTGCACGTCCTGCTTCACTTCTGTTCTGAGGTTCAGTTGCCCGTCTGTCTGGCCCATCTCTCCAGTAATTCCCCCAGGGCCCATGCTACCTATGAGCACCTTCCCATCCTTCACCCCCTGCTTCATATGCCCCTCCTCCACTATTTTCTTTACATAGACAAATGATCAGCTGGCTCACAAAGATGGATAAAACATTATCCTCAACACTGCTCTGCTTTCCCTAACTGTCCCAATGGAAAGTGAACCTTTCCCCTTCTCAGACCTGTCATTGTGGTTTCCTATCATTCTTACAGCACTTACAGCACCAGCTGCCCTGTACTGGAGCCAGGAATTCATCTATCTTAACCTTACTATAGGACTGCACATTCTCTGAGAACAAGAAAGGAACTTTCTTCAATTGTGTACATCCTACCTCTGAGCTCAGATCTTGCAAGCTATTCCAAAATTACTTACTGGATGCAGTTTAACATTATATCCAGATTAACAAAATAAAATACAAACATACTCATTGGGTATACTCATCATTCACTCTTAGTGTGGGTCAGCTTCTAACATCTTCTTTCTAATGTCAGCTGTTTAGGACATCACAGGTGGAATGTCATTCTGGCTGAACAGCAGTTACTTAAAAACACGGAATGCAAGAAAAGAGCTGGTTTCTCATGGAGCACCTGAGCCCCTGTGCCACAACTACTAAGCCCACGTGCTACAACTACGGAGGCCCATGCACCTGGAGCCTGTGCTCCACAAGAGAAGCCTGCACATGGCAATGAAGAGTAGCCCCTGCTCACCGCAACTAGAGAAAGCCTATGCACTGCAACCAAGACCCAGCGCAGTCAAAACTAACTAAAAAATATAAAATGTTAAAAAAAAAAAAACAAAAGGTCTGATTTTTGGGGAGAGCTGGGGGGTTGGGGTGGGATGGAGCAGGCATGGAACTTCCAGAGGACAGCAAGAGGCACAGGCAGCAACCACTGGTACATGTGTGCTAAGTCACTTCAGTCACGTCTTATTCTTTGTGATGCTATGGACTGTAGCCTGCCAGGCGCCTCTGTCCATGGGATTCTCCAGACAAGAATACTGGAAATGAGGCTAATTTAAGAAGAAAACAAAACCAAAAAAATACCTTAAAACATCAATTCTATGAAGATAGTACAGATAGTACAGTTACAAAAGAAAACCATTTGTTTCTTTGCTTCTAGTTCTCTTATCTCACCTACACTACACTCTAGTCTGGTGGCTCTCAAAATTCCCAGATCATCAGCCTCAGCATCACCTGGGAATTTGTTGAAATGAAATTCTCCAGCCCCACCTCAGACCCAAAGAATGAGAACCTGCAGTTGGGATTCAGCAACGCCTTCATTTACAAGCTGTCCAGCTGATTCGTATCCTGCTCACATTTTAGAACACATTAAAGGACCTGAATTTTCCTAAACAGATCAGCTCCATCCTGTTTCCGTACTTTTGTTCATGCTGTCCCTTCTCCAAGGAATGCCTTTTCCTCTAGCTAGTCCCTGTAGATTGAACTTGTGCTTTCCTTTCAAGGATCAGCTCAAAAGTCTTAACACTTTCCTCAAGAGATTTAACAGAATGATCTCCATTCGGGCTCCCCCAAAGCTTCACTCTGCCCTTCCTTCTGGTGCTCACTCCTGTCACAGCCTGGCCCTGTGTCTGCCTCCCTCAATTGACTGAGAACCTGTCAGTACAAGGACTATACTTCACTCACAGTGCTGTCCCCAGCCCTTGAGGCCATCTGATTCCTTTGATTCTGCAGAGTAGGAGAGAAAAGTATTTTTCTGCAACAAGCCTCTGATTGACCATGAGAAGGATGCTGAGAGGCATCCAACTCCTCTCTCCACAATGGAGATGAATAAAAGGCCCATCCAGTGAGATCGGAAGTTTACTGGGCAGCTATTGAAGGCACCTTTGGGGACAGAGAAACCACTTAAAGGGCTCCATAGTCAAGGCTTAGCCATAAGCACATTTAGCATCTTATAAAAGCCACATATCAATTCATAGAAAAAGTATTCCCTCTCGTCAGTTAAAGAAGAAAATATGGATTGACTGAAAGAGCACTGTATTTGGGATAGACTGACGCTCCATGTGGACAGGGATCCTGTATCTGTCTTGGCTATCACTATGGTCCCAACACTGAGCCCTGACATTTTGTCAAACGTCAAAATTAAAAGACAAAGATGTGCATTCCATCTCTATCATTTTTTCAAGCCATGTAGACTCAAACAGGCAAGTCATTCATTCTCAAAGCCTTGGTCACTTAACAATGAAAGGCAGCAAAGATGGAAAACTATTATATCAATAAATACCTTACCTCCTTGCCTTACAGTTTACTAATTGCTTTCACATTTACTATCTTGATTAATCATCAAACCTGCAGCTGAAGAGAAGGCCTCTCTTCTCAAGGGGTCAGAAACAGAATCATAGACTTTGACTTCTATGCATGGCCCTAATCATAAGCCAACTGATTTCAGCTATCTAAACTTTAAATTACCTTAAGGAGCTCATTCTGATTGACCACTAAACATTCAGAGCCTCTCAGATTACCTTTTTTCTACTAATGGAGATCTGGGGTTTAACTTGATGGAAAAAGTGAGCAAGTCAATTGCTGCTACGGTTGTTTTTCCAAAACTAATTCACTTGGCATGAAAACTTTTGCTAAAAAACATCAGTGGGTTTTTGTGGGCTGTGTTTCATGGCTGGCATCTCATTGACCCAATAACACTTCAACTCTGCAAGAACTGGGAAGCTCTTGACAATACCCTTGAACCAAACAGTGTCCCAGTGACCCTAAGACTGAGAAGAAAGGGAGGAAAAGGGAGATTTTACCAGCATAGAATGCTGAGAGAGCTTTCAGGTGAAAGAATTTCAGAGTCTCGAGAACTTTTGATTTGTTCCCAATGGTTATAAATACTAACTTGCTATAGACATAAAGGTTCAATTATGTACTTATTTGATACTGTTTTTCCAGCAAATTATTGATGAATAGCATTAAAACCCTAAGCAGAGTCACATTTATCAAACCTCAGAATTCTAGTTTGCATTGATTTTTATCTATAAACAGTACAAAATATATATCATCAAGGACAAAAAAGAAAAAGAAACCGATAGAGCCATAAAAGGTGGCATTTACAATGACAAAGTGAAATGAAACAACGTGCCTTTGATCATTCACTGTAAATGAGTGGGTTCTGAACCTTTTTTTTTTTTTAATTTGGACAATTTAATCTGGATTCTGAGCACTAGCTATGGGAACAAAGTGTGAATACAGCTAGTACTTTCTGTCTAAGGCATTCACATCTGTTTGATCAACATCAGTTTTAGGTCACAGATTGTCATGCATCATTTGAGATTTTTCAACTGTGATGCATGAAGATAAGTCTACTCTTTTATTTATGGAATGCAGAGGGCCCCACAGTGGGAATTCATTGTGAGGGATGGGCGAGTGGGGAAGGTCTGTAATTAAATAACATTCTTCTACACACATTTACCAATGTTTTAATCTCAAATTCAATAGAAGTTCTATTTTTTCAGCACTGCTAACATCTCCTGTTTCTTACTTCTCCAACAAATTAAAGGGACTTTCATTATTTTTATTTTAAATGTTATTTCCTGGGACTGGATCTTTAAACAATTTGAGTTTCTCAATAACAATTCTGGTTTCCTCTGAGTTTCTCCTGTCAACCATTCCCCCCAAAATCTTTTGTTTTTTACAGTGAAAGCCACACCACGGCAAAACCCTCTTCCACCTTACTAAGATAGATAGCCATTTATCTTACTATCGGGAAAAGTCAGTTTCTCCTGTTTTCTTTGGAATTTCTTGAAATTTCTGAGGCAGACATGTCTCTGTGCAGTGAGTTATAACCCAAATATTCTAGTTTTATAGCTCTGAATTGCTCAAAAGAGTCGATCATAAAAATTTAGTTTGTTGTAAAGTCTAAAGTCTCCTTCACAACTGGAATTTATGAACAGATTATCTCTAACTCTCCTACAAAAGAACATCGATACTTTCTGATGAAACATGTGTTTCACATAAGAGAAAAACTCTCCTAATTAGCCCTCTCTCACCCTTTCTGCATCCACAGTATTACCAAAAAGCAACCTGCTTTCACAGAAGACACCCTCTATATTTCTCACCCAAAAAATGGCAAGTAGGCACTTTCAGACACCGTAGTACTGAAAAGAAATAAGATGATCAAAGTTGACACAGCCTCACATCTCATGTGATTTTAAGTCAGCAAAATTTCCAGCAATCAAAACTGCATCATCATTTTATAACCAATAAACCAACAGACAGCACAAAGGCCTCTTTCTCCCTGATTTTCATCAAAAGGCTGACTGGGATCATTGGATGTTGAAACATGTAATAGGTAAGGGCCTGAGGCAGGCAGCCTTCTCTTTCATGTCCAGAGACTGACCCTGAGGACGCACAGGACGAGCTCAGCGGAGGCAGAAGCCAGAGACAGAGGGGCTCAGGCAGCACAGGGAGGAGAGAAATGTCCTCACTGGGTTCCAGGCTGAGGCTCCCAGGAGAGAGCAATGAGGTCCATCAAGGAGGGAGGGACGGGACATTCTCTTACAGCCGAGTCAGCTGGTCAAGTGTGGGGCCTGCCAGTCTTGCCTCTAAATCACCTAAATGGTCTAGATGATTCAGGCCCCTGACCTGCGGCACTCCCTGAGGTATCGACACCCACCTCCACCTGCGACCCTGACTTCAGAACTCCCTGGACTGAAGGATCCTGGAGGAAGTGTCCAGGTGCACATTCAGCCTGAGGATTTTGACCACGGTTTAAAGATCTGAGACCAGGGTAAGGGGCAGGACCCAAAGATCTTCCAGGAACTCCCACCATGGATCCCAGGTGAAAAAGTCCTTGTGAACTGTTCACCCTAGAGTCCTTAGGCTCATACACAAGATGAGTGTCTCACTTTCATACCCCAGAGGCATTTCCTGGATCACCACCAACTCACATCCATCACCTCAAAAGAGCTTTACGTGCACTCAGAGAAGTAGATGCCATCTCTGCTGCCTCCAGAAAGGCTTTGAGGGTAAAAAGATAAAGACTTAGTGGGATAATTATAAAAACAAAACCCAGAAAGATGCATCCCTGTTGTTTTGTTTCTCTTATGAAATTCTGGCTCATAGACCATTGGAAGTGTCACCAGATAAAATCTGTAGCCATTCTAAGCATCTGTTAGGGTTACCACAGATAAAGTTTTGCATTTTACTTTAGCTCCCCGTGCCTGAAGTCACAGGGGCCTGGGATCCAAGCTCAGCTTAGCCACTTGTTAATGATGTGACATCAGAAATGTGATTTCTACACAAGTCTCAGCCTTCTAGGCTATAAAATGGGAATAACTGCACCAATTTCTCAGAATGGTTTGTAGAGATTCAATGATATATTGCTGGTAAAGTGTTCAGTACAGTGTCTGGTCTGTAGAAAACATCCTAAAATACAAGCTATGAATATTATTATTATTTTTAAAAAGTTAGGTAATGTAGTCATTTTACACAGGGCTATGATATATTACTCTAGAATTTAGTATCTGGGTATTGTTTAAGTGTATGAGATATTAACTTCTATGTACTGCCTGATTTTGCATTTGGCTGTCCAATCAATTTTGACTAACGTCATGATTAAAAAAAAAAACGTAATTCCTCTATATTTGGCCAAGCCTTTCCTTCCCATGAGTAACCATCTCTCAAGCTCAGTTTCTCTGCTCAACTGCTCTTTCTTCTTAACTCTTACAAGAGGAGGTATTCCCTGGTGGTCCAGTGGCTAAGACTCTCAACTCCCAATGCAGGGGACCTGGGTTCAATCAGTGGTCAGGGAACTAGATCCTATATGTGGCAACTAAAAGATCTGGTGTGCCGTGACTAAGATCAGCACAGCCAAACAAATCAGTATTTTAAAAAAGAGAGAGAGAGAGAGGAGACAACACTGCCAGTTGAAGACGGTGATCAACTATAGTGTGACTGACAACAGAAAGGACGGGTGCCTTCCAACAGCTCCCTTGATGCTGTGTGCTCATGGAAAGCTCAATGAAAAGACTGTGTTTTGATTTGCAAAACAGCTATTTGCAACATCTGTTCGAAATAAACAAAATATACCAAACTACTTCTTGATCCAAGATGGGTTGGGAAGCACTGCCTTCTGTCTGTTTTTTCCAGGTGGAAAGTCTGATCACAATTCTATCTCAAACTTAGCCCCACATTCCTTGGCCATAAACACTACTCTCAGAAACATTGCTCCTGGTAATGTAAAATGTCCCTCTCAAACACACTCTCAGTCCAAGGATCTGGGGCCCACCTGGGGCCCATCTGCTGCCCCTGACAAGATAAGCTACCACATCCTTTCCCTCGATGAAGGGAAGTCCTCGACTTCATCATGTGGAGGTCCCCAGGTCTGCAGTCATGCCCCTATTCTGTGCACTCAACGTTGAATTGGCCAGTCACCTCTTGTGTTTCATCTCTTCCAGTTACACAGATATCCTTCCACTAACCACCAAGTTCCCCCCAGATCCACAGAATATCTCCATGGCAAATGAATCTTGGGATTGTTAACCTTGAAAAGTTAGGGTTAATGAAAGTATAGCAGATCTGGCTACACCACTAACTAGCTTAGTTAAGTATATCTCAGCTCCTCCTCTACATCATGAGGGGGTGATGGCCTGGATGAAGGGCTACCTCACAGCTCTGGTAGCTCAGCTGGTAAAGAATCCCGCCTGCCACACAGGAGACCCCGGTTTGATTCCTGGGTCTGGAAGATCCCCTAGAGAAGGGATAGACTACCCACTCCAGTATTCAGGCCTGGAGAAGTGCATGGACTGTATAGTCCAGGGGGTTGCAAAGAGTCAGACATGGCTGAGTGACTAAGCACAGTACATAGCTGTAAGATCCTTAATGCCCACCTTCCCCATGTCAAATACACTTGTTTGTTTGTTTATTCAGGCAATAACAGTTGAGTATCTAATACTGCAAAGCTACGTGCCTGGCATTGTGAGGAATTAAAGAACATCCCCCAAAGAACTTATCATCTAGAATGGGAAGTGAGACAACCACACAACTATATGAAAAAGAGAAGCAGACAATGTCATAACTGGGTATTATTTATAATATAAGAAGAAAATTATCATTACCAACATCCCAAACCTGAAACTAAAGTGATTTTCAAAATATCTTTTCTTTTCTGCATCTACCCTTTTTTTGGGGTGGGGTCATGTGGCAAGGCATGAGGGATCTTAGTTCTCTGACCAGAGACCGAACTCCCTCTTGCCCCTTGCAGTGGAAGCTCTGAGTCTTAATCATTGGGTCGCCAGGGATATTCCTGCACCTAGTCTTTTACCAAATGCCTCCCCCTTTGTATGATTTCTTACATCTGAGTTCTTCACTCTGCACTTAGAATCACATGCTTATGTCCAGGCCGTAGGCAACTCTCCTCTATTATGGATTGACCCCTATCCTCAGAACTTAGAGGTCATGATCCATGACCTCTGATGAAGATACGAGAAACATCCCATCAGACTGGTTTGACTTGTCCACTGTCTTGCTAGAGCTCTAAGGTGACCTCCTTCATTTCACAGAACATCCACATCAAATCCCTTCACCAAACTGTCCCTGTTTCACTTCCTCCCACAAATAATACCAAGAGCATTATTTTTGCTTAGTTTTGTGTGGGATGTCTACGTCATAGGCCTGAAGCTCCCAGAGCTTACACACACTGGTCAGGAAGTTGGGTCACGTATTAAAATTCAACAATCCAGGATACTAAAGATGAAGGGGGATACTAGGGCAGACAACACTAACAAATGTTAGAGGCTTCAGAAGGGGGAGAGCTACTTTCTGGCTATAGTAATCGAAGAAGGCTTCTAGGAAGAGGCACACCTGAGTTACACCTTGCTTCGTAGGCAAGACTTCAACAGAGAAAGAGGCAAACAGATACTCTGAGACAAGGAAGGAGGGCAATTTCAAGACCAGTCAATTGTTAGCGGGGGCTTGAGAGGGTACTTTTTGTTTTGTGGGGGTAGGGGGGATGGCTATACCACCCGACATTCCAGATCTTAGTTCCCCGACCAGGGATCAAGCTGCACTCCCTGCACTGGATACTTGACGTCTTAACCACTGGACCTCCAGTGAGGCCCCTAGAAGGTACTGTTTGAAATGAGTTTACAAGGTAAGCAAGTTCAGTAGCAGGAGTAGCTAATTTTCGATTTCAGCCAGACTACAAAATAAAAGGGGGCTTCCCGAATGGCTCAGAAGGTAAAGAATCCGCCTGCAGTGCACGAGACATAAGAGACTTGGGTTCGATCTCTCATTGGGGAAGATCTCCTGGAGGAGGGCACGGTAACCCACTCCAGTATTCTTGCCTGGAGAATTCCATGGACAGAGGAGCCTGGCAGGCTTCGGTCCATGAGGTCACAAAGAGTTGGACACCACTGAGAGACTAAATGTGTGCACACACACATACACACACAATATAAAGAGGTAGAAGAGAAAAAGAAAGTACAATAATCTCAGTAAACTCTGAGGAGAGTATCAGCAGGGGATGGCATAAAGAGCCCTGCAAATCAGAAAACCTGGGTCCAAGGCCCAGCTTTGCTAAGGAGGGGCTCCACAGCCACATCAAGTCATTTAACCTGGTTGGTTTCGGTTTTCTCACTTGTAAACTGAAGCAGCTGAACTGCCTGACCTCGAAGGTCTCCACAGGCCAAAACTAAACCAACTGTATATTATTTCTTCCATTAAAACATTCATCATGGTAAGGGGGAGGGTCGGGGGGAGTTGAAGGAAATGGCAATATCTGTATTATCTTTCCATACAGGTGTCTGCTCCTAAACTACAAATTGCCTTCTTCTAAACTTATTAATTCTATGTATCTGCCTCCCATCTTGCAGATTTAACACTTAAAGAATGTTCAGTGTGTAGTCCAAAAATTTTGTTTATGTCTCACAGATTATCCAAGAAATGTGTGCGGCACAGCCTTAACATCTTATGAGTGTGTCCAATATGACAGACCCAGGATAAAATATTTCTGTGTGAGTTAGAAAATGTGACTGGGTAAAGAAAGGGGAGACAGTGAGAGCTCTGTTACTCATCTAAGAAACAGCTCCCTTTCAAGAGTACCAAACGATGCCTGAAAAAACTGTAATGTAGAAAAGTAAGGGGAAAATACATCTTGGACTTTACGAAGTTTGTATTATACGTACTGCCGAAGCAAACACACAACGTCTCTACTTTAAAATGCGGCTGAAATGCATAAAGTTTTTGGCACTGAAATATGCTGAAAGTTGGCTTTTTTTTGTTTTTTTAATGCCGCATCCAGGAGACCCCTCCACACCCCGCTCCGGAAAAGGCACCCAAACCAGAAACCACAGATCTCACTCCAGTCCTATTGATCCTCTGCAGCAAAAGGCCAAAGGCAAATAAACCAGTCACACAAGCAAAAGAGGCTGGATCAAAGAGCCTCACCACTAGGCATCCAAAGTTTGAGAGAGGAAAATAGAAAAGTTAACCAAATGCCTAACTTCATGCAAAGAATCATAATGCCGTTCTCCAGCTTACTGTGCAAACAGCATAAATACAGGATGTAACTAACACCTGCCCACACTACTTGCTAGCCAGACTGGACACAAGCGCACCCGGAGGTCGGCGGGCGCCGGAGACACCTCTCCAGCGAGGGAAACCCGCAGAGACTCCTCTGGAGCCGCCGAGCCGGCGAGGAAGTAAAGCTCTGTTTTCTGCCTATCGGTCCAGGCTTTCTCTCGGATCCCCTCCGCCTCACCGCGCAGCGTACCTGCAGCCGCCGTTCTGCCCTTGAGCCCTCAGCTACCGCTCCGGATCCCGGCACACGCAAGTCTGCTCTGCGGCTCCCCAGTCGCGCCAGCCTAGCTGCTGCCCTGGCGCCACTACGCATGCCCGGCCGGCATTCTGGCAGGCAGACTCCGAATCCACTTGCCGCGTTTTGACTGCGGCTCCCGGGGGAAAGGACCCGAGGCCAAGAGCTGAAGTGGAGTTGCAGGTGCTGGGAGAGGCTAGGGGGAGAGGGGGAGAGGTGGAGGGGACCTGCGCAACTTTATCCCTACTGCCCAAAGCGACCCAGGACACATCCTCCGCCAAACCTAAAGATGACCATCTACACCACTTGAGTGAGCTTACAAGTGCTTCGCGAACTTGATCGTGGATAGGAATCACCTGGAGGGGTTGTTGAACCACAGATCCCACTCTCAAGAGTTCAGATTCAAGTAGATCTAGATGAGGCCCCACCATCTGCATGTCTAACATTTTCTCGGGGGAAACTGGCGCTGCTAATTCGGATACCACATGCGAACTTCTGATCAAGAGAAAAGATGTAGATATATATATACACACACACATATATATGGGCTTCCTCGGTGGCTCAGAAAGTAAAGAATCCTCCTGCAATGCGGGAGACCTAGGTTCGATCCCTGGATTGGGAAGATCCCCTGGAGGAGGGTATGGTAACCCATTCCAGTATTCTTACCTGGAGAATCCTCATGGACAAGGGGCCTCCTGGGCTGTAGGGTCGCAAAGAGTCGGACACCACTGAGCGACTAAGCAGAGCACAGCACCATGCCCTCCTCCAGGGGATCTTGCTGACCCAGGGATAAAAACTGCGTCTCCTGCATCTCCTGCATTGCAGGTAGATTCTATACCCACTGAGACACCTGGAAGCTGCGTGTATATGTATAAATTTATGTTATATATGTATGTAATTTAATATATATTAAATATATGTATGTACCAAATTGGAGAAGGAAATGGCAACCCACTCCAGTATTCTTGACTGGAAAATTCCATGGACAGAGGAACCTGGCAGGCTACAGTTCATGGGGTGACAAAGAGTCGGCCATGAATGAGCGACTGAGCACAGTGCATATATCAAATTACATATTTCTCTTGACATCTGGTCCAGAGAAAAGATATATAGATATAGATATTAAAAGAGAAAGTTTTCTCTCTCCTCCTCTCTGAGATTTCACATAGCACTTCCTCTTCATTTAACAGCCACACCTACTTTAAAAATAAATAAATAACTACAGCTTACAAGCAAATAAAGGTGGAATATTTCCTCTAGCATGTGAGTCAAATGAGTGGAATGCAACCACAAGAGTACTCATGTATTTTGCCTGTAGCATAACCTATTGTTGTGGTCTCTCAGACTGTGTCTAGGCAACAAGAGGGGGTCCCCATTTAACTCTTAAGTTTTGTGTGACCGTTTAGTGTTTAGCACAGTGCTGGGTACAAAACAGCTACTCAAGAAATCCTGAGTTGATATTAGTACAGCTTAAGAGAAGAAGAAGGATGTTGGAGTTATTTTAGAAACCCAAAGGAGGTGATAAGCAATTGGAAGTAGGTGGGCTAAGGCTGGGCTTCTCTGGTGGCTCAGTGGTAAAGAATCTGCCTGCAATGCAAGAAATCCAGGTTCCATCCCTGGGTTGGGGAGATCCCCTGGAGGAGGGCATGGCAACCCATTCCGGTATTCTTGCCTGGAGAATCCCATGAACAGAGAAGCCTGCGGGGCTACAGTCCATGGGGTCACAAAGAGTCGGACATAACTGAGCAAGGCTAAGGCTGAGGAGGATGAGGATTTTTCCCTGTGTTAAACCTAGAGAAATCAGTGGCTCCTTATCTGAGCCCAGATGTATAAGAGGAGGTGTAAGTTCTCACAATGTATTTCTTAAAAGGTTAAACACACATCTGCCATATAATCTAGCCATTCCATTCATAGATATTACCCAAGAGAAATTAAAATATAATCATACAAAGATTGGAATAGGAATGTTCATGGCAGCTTTTTTTTTTCACAATATTCTTGCATGCATGCTCAGTCCTGTCCCACTCTTTGTGACTCTATGGACTGTAGGCTGCCAGGCCCCTCTGTCTGTGGGTTTTCCCAGGCAAGAATACTGGAGTGGATTGCCATTTCCTCCTCCAGGGAATCTTCCTGACCCAGAGATCCAACCCAAGTCCCCTGCATCTCCTGCGTTGGCAAGGGGATTCATTACAACTGAGCCATCTGGGAAGGCCTATTTTTCACCCTAGGCCCAATCAGAAGGAACCCAAATGCCCACCAACAGGTGAATGGATAAACAAATTGTGGTGCATCTATGCAATGGAATACTACTCATCAGAAAAAGGGCAAGGGGAGAATTACTCATACAGGCTCCAACATGGATAAATCTCAAAATTATTATGCTGAGTTAAAGAGGCCAGAGGCAAATAAATGATTCCATTTATATGAAGTTCAAAATAACCTAAATTGACAAAAAGCAAACTAGTAATTGCCTGGAGCAAGGAGGGAAGGAAGGAATGGGCTATCAAGAGGCAGTAATAATCTTTTGGGGATGATAGAAAAGAAAGCTTTTATTGACTACAGTGGAAATTTCACAGAAATATACAACTGTCAAAACTAAATTGTACACTTTAAATTTATGACATTCATTTGTATATTTTCCAATAAAGGTAAAGAAAATTTAATCAAAGACTCCTATGAGTTCTTTATTTAGTGGGGGATATTGACCAAGATGAGGTCTTAAGGAAGTGTAAACTCTAAATATGGTGTAACCTGATTTTTGGAGAAGGCAAAAACAACAACAAAAAATCACTGTCTGTAGAAGAAGCTAAACATAATCAATATAAAATATCTGAAACAACCCACTTCCAAAAGTAACCAACTCCCAAATGTGATTTGTAAATGTATTGCTGAAAAAATAAAGTATTTCCCCAAAGTATCTCACAAAAATAAAACTGTGAACAAAGTACATAATTAGAAATGCACATGAATGCATAATAGTGATAAAGAAAACTGTTACCTGATTACATATCCACCAGTGAGAAATAAGTTCTCCAAATTGTGTTTCCAGGAGCCTGGGGTGTCATGGAGATGATAAATAAGCAGAACTCTGGGTTAAGGATCCCAGTTCAACCACAGCACTATTACTTCCTTATCCAGGGATACTCTGAGAATTTATTTGATAAGAAGATCCCACTCTTAATTGAAAGAGTAATAGTTTGAAAGCAATGGAAATAATGCCATCAGGTAGGAAGAAGTCACAGAGAAAAGATGTTGTATTTGGTTGGCACAAGTATCTGGTTGTGCCAGAAGTATACACTCAAAAGTATACACTCTAGTTATCATAACCTTATGTTCCTGTTTTTCCAGAATAGTCCCAATTTTAAACATTTGTTTATCACATGAATTTATGCCCAATTATATGCTCCACCTGTAGGTTAAAAAAAATAAAATCACCAACTTCAATTGAAATAGGGATTATTTTCTGGCTCTTCTACAGCTTATAAAAATATTAGCAATATAATAATAAGAATAATACATAAGTTCCAATATTTTGGCCATCTAATGCAAAGAGCTAACTCACTGGAGAAGACCCTGATGCTGGGAAAGATTGAGCGCAGGAGGAGAAGGGGGCGACAGAGTATGAGACGGTTGGATGGCATCATCAACTCAATGGCCATGAGTTTGAACAAACTCAGGGAGATAGTGAAGGACAGGGAAGCCTGGCAAGCTGCAGTTCATGGGGTCTCAAAGAGTCAGACAAGACTTAGCAACTGAATAACAACAAAGCATAAAGGTGGAGATTCAGAAATATTAAAAACAGAATGAATGAGTGGTGGACTAGGATTCCAACTCAAATCCAACTCCAAATTTGTGTTATCACAACAAGTCCCTGCAAATTTACAACATATCCCATGAAAGAAAGAAAAGTGAAGGAAAGTGTTAGTCACTCAGTTGAGTCCGACCCACCAAGCTCCTCTGTCCATGGAATTTTCCAGGCAAGAATACTGGAGTGGGTAGCCATTTTCTTCTCCAGGGGATCTTTACAACCCAGGGGTGGAACCTGGGTATCCCACATTGCAGACAAGACTCTTTACTGACTGAACCACTAGGCAAGTATATCCCATACTCAAAAAAAACCAAGAACCAACCAGGTATTTGGGGTTATAAAGTGAGTTTCTGTGAATGTGGTTAGTGTTAGTTCCCCAGAGTCTGGTGGTTTCTAAAATGCTTATAACCACACCCATTGCTACCCATTCCCTGATCCTAATCCTGAAGTCAGCTCCTACCAATTTACCTCCTATTTCAGGAAAAGTAGGAGCATTTTAATTTTTTTAATTTAAAATTTAAAAAAATTTGGCCACATTATGCAGCTTGTGGGACCATTCCTCAACCACCAAACCTATGCTCCCTTGCAAAATGCTCCCCTAAATTGGGAGCATTTACAATGGCATTGGCTAATACCAAGAGGTATGGTAGGAAAATTTTTATTTGATCTTTTTCTTTTTTTATTCTTTAATATTCTTTTCTTATTCTTTCAAGAATAAAGAAGAATAAAACAGGTGAAAAAGGCTAAGATTCAGTGTAAGTCTAGCTTTATTTTTTTTGGAGAAGAAAAGAATAATCTGAGAAATGAAATAGTAAATAATGCAAAATCTCTCTCTCTCTCTCTCTCTCTCTCTCTCTCTCTCATACACACACACACAGATACACTATTTAATAGAAATTGGATCAAAATAGCCAACCAAACACATGCACCTATACCCTACCTACCACATAAAATTTCAAGAAATGATAGAGAAGATACCTTTAAGAAGTTTAAAAAAAGTCCTAGGAAAACAAGAAAAAATGCCATCAACAAACCAGGAATGTTGAGAAAACAGAATACAGGGCTTTCCTGGTGGCTCAGTGGTAAAGAATCCACCTGCCAACGCAGGAGACACAGATTTGATCTTTGGGCTGGGAAAGTCCCACATGCCATGAGCAACTAAGTCCGTGCACCACAAATACTAAGTCTGTGCTCTAGAGCCCAGGAGCCACAGCTTCTGAAGTCCACATGCCACAACTACCAAAGCCTTCATGCCCAGAGTCCGTGCTCCACAACAAGAGAAGCCGCCAAAATGAGAAGCCTGTACACTTCAACTAGAGAGTAGTCCCCACTCACTTATGAAATTAGAGAAAAAGCCTGTGCAGTGGTGAAGACCCAGCACAGCCAAAAAAAAAAAAAACCCAGAATGCAGAAAGATCACATCTCAGAGAAAGAAAATGGAAGGAGAATTCAGCTCAAATCATGCAGAGGAGGAGGCTAAGGCAAAGGATGGAACAGTTGAGGGAAAGGTGTGCAAGGTCAGCTAACAGATCAAGAAATGGAAAGAGGGCCCTGAGAGGTTTAGAGCAGCCAGGTTAGCCAACACCTTTCTACTCCTCAGTGGGGTCTAAACTGTGATCCAGTTAGCTACAGAGTTCCAGGAATAAGAACAGAGTCTTCCATACCTAGAGGGTGAGCTACCAACACATCCTTACCTCTAGAGTACTGTTCGTTACCCCAGATTGGCAGAGGATGGCTATGCACATGCTCAGTGACTAAGTTGTGTCTAACTCTTTGTGACTCATGGACTGTAAGCCCACCAGGTTCCTCTTTCCATGAGAATTCCCAGGCAAGAATACTGGAGTAGGTTTCCAAGGGATCTTCCCAGCCCAAGGATCACACCCAAATCTCCTGCATCTCCTGCACTGGTAGATGGATTCTTTATCACTGAGCCCCCTGGGAAGCCCTGAGGATGGCTACAGTGAATAAAAAGGTAAAATGAGGCCTTCACGGGTGGTCCAGTGTTTAAGACTCCATGCTTTCACCAAAGGTGATGCATGTCTGATCGCTGGTCAGGGAACTAAGATCCAAAAAAAAAAAAAAGAGAAATTCTAAAATACAGCATTGTTAAATCAACAATACTTCAATAAAAATAAATAAAATACAAAATTGAACAGATAACTATACATTATATCACACATTTGAGGATAAATGACTGTGAGAAGCACCATCTCTACAAATAATACTGGAGAAAACAGAGCTAGGCAATAATCAGAAGATAACATTTGAAAAATATTATTAATACCTTCAAAGAATAATAATATATTTCAAGTACAAAAATTTTGATTAGATAGTTGGGAATTTAAAACTTTGATGACTGAGATAAAGGATGAAATAGATGAGCCCATTTTAGAATAGATGTAGATGAGCAGGTAGGAACTGGAAGAACCAGCTGAGGAATTTTTCCAGGACTAAGTCAGCCTGACAGACATTGAGGGGAAATCACTTGAAGGCATGGAAGGGTGATCTGGGACTGTTTACTATATTCTCTATCCTCCACATCTTCCACATTCTTAGTTGAAAAAAATAAACTACTGTGCAACATGAATTGTAACAGATGAGAAATAGGAAAGGAAAACAGCTGTGGGTGTAACAGACTGTCTCCAAATATTTTTTCATCTATCATGTATTTATGCAGAAGATGATACATCAGAATAATGGGGAAGTGGACTTCCCTGTTGGTCCAGTGGTTGGGAATCCGCCTGCCAATGCAGGGGACACAGGTTCGATCCCTGGTCCAGGAAGATTCCATATGCCTTAGGACAACTAAGCCTGTGTACCACACTATTGAGCATACATGCTGCAACTGCTGAAGCCCACACGCCCTAAAACCCCTGCTCTGAAACAAGAGAACCCACCCCAGTGAAAAGCCCTCACACCAGAACTAGAGAGTAGCCCCTGCTCTTTGCAACTAGGGAAAGCCCATGTGCTGCAACAAAGACCTAACACAGTCAAAACTAAATAAGTGAAAAAAATTTTTTTAAATGGGAAAGTGAGAGACTAGTCAATAATATACTAACTGACAATGTGGATTTTCCCAGCTACCTTCTTGAATGCCTTTAAGAAGTTTGGAGAGCCAAACTCTAACGACCCAAATTTACTTATTGGTATGGTTCCAGATATGATTTAGGTTTCATCAAGTCATGTAAGGCTTCATCAAGTCATTGTGGGCTTCCCTGGTGGCTCAGACAATAAAGAATCTGCCTGCAATGCAGGAGGCCTGGGTTCAATCCCTGGATCAGGAAGATCCCCCAGAGAAGGGAATGGCTGCTTACTCCAATATTCTTGCCTGGAGAATTTCATAGACCGAGACTGGCAGCCTTTTTAAAGAAATAAAAACCATCCATGGGATCACAAATGTAAGACCTTTTGGTTGAAAATTGAATTGTATGAGAAGAGAGGGAAGGCATGATCCTCTTTTGGCAGCTTCCTGATCCTTTTCAGAGTTCACAACCACTTTAACAGATAATTTGGGGAGTTCTTGAATTCTCATGATGAAGCCCGTTTCTCCCAACAATTCTGTATCTTATCTACATCTTGTAATAAACCTCTTTATTCTTAAACTAGAAAAAGGGACTTCAATCCCAACAAATATATGGTCCATATGGGAAACATGTTGTCTTACTCAAAAATGATCAATAAATAAACGAATACTAGGAAACTCAAATACAACGATCTTGGTATAAACTATAAAGGAACACTTTTGACCTTGGGGTTAATCTTCCTGTGTATGTGCTAAGTTGCTTCAGTCCTGTCCGACTCTTTGCAACTGTATGGATTGTAGACCACAAGTCTCCTCTGTCCATGGTATTCTCCAGGCAAGAATACTGGAGTGGGTTGCCATGCCCTCCTCCAGGGCATGACAACAAATACATGGTCCCTCCTGACCCAGGGATCAAACCCAAGTCTTCTGTGTCTCCTGCATTGCAGGCAGATTCTTTACTTAAAACCACCAGCTTCCCTAGTAGCTCAGTCAGTAAATCATCTGCCTGCAATGCAGGAGACCTGGGTTTGATTCCTGGGTTGGGAAGATCCCCTGGGGAAGGAAATGGCAACCCACTCCAGTATCCTTGCATGGAGAATCCTATGGACAGAGGAGCCTGGCAGGCTACCATCCATAGGTTCACAAGAGTAGGACAAGATTTAGCAAATAAACCTCTACCACCAGGGAAGCTCTTATCTTCCTAAGCAATACTCAAAACTCAGAAGACATTAGGGAAAATATGGACAGACTTGATACAATAAAAAATAAAATTTCTGTATGACAAGCAACTGACAAAGAAAAAGTATTTTCAGAGTATCTATCAGAAAAGAGTTAATGTCCATAATATATTAAAATGCTCCTATAAATCAATAAGAAGATGCAACCAAAATAAAATTGATAAAGTCCTAAGTAGGTAATTAACAGAAAAAGAAATCCAAATGATTAATAGGCATATGAGTAGATGCTTGAACTCGTTGGCAAGGAGACAAATGCATTTATATATATACATAAGCTCGATGTTCTTCTCTGGTCCCTGTAACCTTGCGTCAGGTGGTTTCTTGGCCACTCCTCCCTCGATTAGCAACTGTTGATCAGCTGTTTGGACCTCAGCAAAGGTCACGGAGGCTGGAGTCTTGCCTGGTGTCTGGACTTACTGAGGTTCAGATTCTTTGTGTCTCAGCACAGAAGGACTTCAGTGAGAGGCCAAGTAATAGGCAAGAAATAGATTTATTAACATAGGACGCTTGTAAGAGATACAAGCTGGCAGGCAAGCAAGCTCTGCCTGGCTTGAATATTCTTGATTGTAGGTTCCCCCTTTTATCTCTTTAAATACATCACACCACTCCATTCTGGCCTGCAGAGTTTCTGCTGAGAAGTTAGCTGATAGACTGATGGGAGTTCCCTTGCCCATAGTTTGTGGCTTTTCTCCTACTGCTTTCAATATTTTCTTTACCTTTAATTTGTGTCATTTTAATTATAGCATGTCTTGGTGTGGTCTCTTTTGGGTTGATCCTTTTGGGGACTCTCTGTGCTTCTTGAACTTGATTGTCTGTTTCCTTTGCCATGTTAGGGAAGTTTTCAGCTATTATGTGTTCAAGGATGTTTTCTGTTCCTTTCTCTCTTCTTCTGGGATCTTCATAGAAATGTTAGTATGCTTGGCGTTGTCTCAGAGACCTCTTAAATTGTTCTCATTTCTTTTTTTTTTCTTTTCTCTGTTCAGTTTCAGCATTTCCACTACTCTGTCTTCCAGCCTGCTGATCAGTTCCTCTGTACCATCTACTTTGATCCCTTCTAGTGTACTTTTCATTTCAATTATTCTTCATCTGTTTCTTCTTTATATTTTCTCTTTGTTAATTACTTCTCATGTCTCACTCTGCTCACCCAATCTTCTCCCTAGTTTTTTGAACATCTTTATAATCATTACCTTGAACTGTCTATAGGGTAGATTGCCTATCTCCACTTAGTTCTTCTTCTGGGGTTTTGTCTTCTTCCTTCATTTAGAACATATTCCCTTATTGCTTCTGTTGGCCTAATTTTTTGCCTTTATTTGTATGTATCAGGTAGGTTGGTTATGTTTCCTGACCTTGGAGAAGTGGATTCTTGTAGATGTCCTATGAGTCCCAACAGCACACTGCCCTCTGGTCACCAGACCTATATTCTAGGAGTGCTCCCCACTCGGGCTATGCCTTCTTTTGAGACATGCTGACTACTGTGGGTGGTCTTGTAGGCATGGCTGGTCCCTGATCTGGTTAGTTGCCAGGTCCTGCTTTGTGTAGAGGCTGCTGGCTGTGGGGCCCTGGTGGGTCTGGGGACTAGTACTGGCCCCTGGTAGATGGGGTCAGGTTCTGGGGTGCATGATTGCAGGGCTGTAGGTGCGGGATCTAGTATTGACCTGCTGCTGAGTGTGGCCAGTTCCTGATATAAGGTGTCCCAAAGTTAGTGTTGGCACACTGGTGAGTGTGGCTCAATCCCAGGGCAGCTGGGTGAGGGGTCTAATTTGTCTCAGATCTGTCATCCATCTGCTGGTGGGCAAGGCCAGGGTCCAGGGTGGGGGTAGGGTGTCCTAGGGCTGGTGTTGGTCTACTGGTGGGCTGGACTAGGACCCAGGGGGTCTTGGGACTGGTGTTGGCCTGTGGATAGGTGGGCTGGGTCCTGGTACAGCAAGCTGCAGGGCTGTGGCAGTCCTGGGACTAGCATCCACCCACTGCTGAGTAAGGCCACTTCCTGGGGCTAGTACCAGCCCACTATTGGACAGAGCTGCACCCTAGGGTCTCTGGTTGCAGAGCCTGGGGTCCTTGACCTGGTGTTTTGGCCTACTAGTGGGTGGAGCTGGGGCCCAGGGGGTCCTAGGGCTGGTGTCTACCTATTGGTGGCTGAGGCCAGTCCTTGGGCTAATGCCAGCCCATTGGTGGATGGAACCAGATCCCAGGGTCTCTGGCTGTGGGGCCCTAAGGCTAATACTGATGCACTGGTGTTCAGGGCCAGGTCCAGGGCTCCCTAGTGTGTGGGGCTGAGTTAGGGTGGCTGTGTGCTCAGGGAGTCTTAAGGCAGCACGCCTGGTGGTAGGTGAGACTCTCAAATGCCAGTGGGCAGGGCTGAGTCCTGGTGCTAATCCTGCCAGTGACAGGATTCCAAATGGCATTTGTCAGCTCCAGTGTCCTTGTGGTAGACAGTGCTCCCCAAAATGGCTGCTACCACTGTCTATGTCTCCAGGGTGAACTCCTACTGCTGTGCCTCTCTGGGAGGCTCTTAAGATCTAACCCAGGCTCATTTCAAATTCTCACTTCTGTCCTGAGTTCTGGAGCATGTGAGATATTGTGTGTGCCCTTTAAGAGTCTTTAATTCCCCCAGCCCTCTGGCTCTCCCACACTTGTCTTCAAAGGCAAACTTTTTGAGGCCTTGTCTTCCTGGTGCAGAACCCCTAGTTTGGGGACCCGATGTGGGGCTCAAACCCCTCGCTCCTTGGGTGGGCAGATATGATTATGCTTCAGTTTGTGTGTTGCCCACCTGGGTCTTAACTATACCATGTTTCTGCCCCTCTTACCTATCACACTGTGGTTCCTTCCTTATATCTTTAGTTGTAGATCTTTTCTTCTGGTCTTCCAGTCTTTCTCAACAATAGTTACTCTGTAAATAATTATATCAATAATTCTGATGTGCCTGTGGGATGAGGTTAGCTCAAGGTCTTCCTACTCAGCCTTCTTGGACTCTAATGAGGTTTACCATCACCCAGATACTTTTAAAAACCTTCTCACTCACATAATTTCAATGTGTGGTCAAGGGTAAGAAACACTACTCTAAAATAGTGCTAACCCAAAGTGTGGTACATGGACAAGCAGCATCAGCATTACCTGCTGTTGCTGCTGCTAAGTCGCTTCAGTCGTGTCTGACTCTGTGCGACCCCATAGACGGCAGCCTACCAGGCTCCCCCGTCCCTGGGATTCTCCAGGCAAGAACACTGGAGTGGTTGCCATTTCTTTCTCCAATTCGTGAAAGTGAAGTTGCTCAATCGTGTCCGACTCTTCGAGACCCCATGGACTGTAGCCCACCAGGCTCCTCCATCCATGGGATTTTCCAGGCAAGAGTACTGGAGTAGGGAGCCATTGCCTTCTCCATTAGCATTACCTAAGAGCCCATTAAAAATGCAAGTCATTGAGGTCCCTTTCAGACCCATTGAATTAGGATGGGCTAGTGCTCAGGAATCTGTTTTAATAAGCCTTTCAGGTGATTCTATGCATGTTCAAGTTGGAGAACTCAGAATCATCTCTTTAAGCTTTATTTGTATCACAGAGCTTCCTGCGTTCAGTTGCTAAATTGTGTCCAATTCTCTGCAACCCCATGGACTGTAGCCTGCCAGCTCCTCTGTCCAAGGGATTTCCCAGGCAAGAATACTGGAGCAGGTTGCCATTTCTTCCTCCAGGAGATCTTCCTGACCCAGGGATCAAACCTGCACCACCTGGTGGCTCAGTGGTAAAGAATCTGCCTGCCAATTCAGGAGACACAGGAGATTCGGGTTCAATCCCTGAGAAAGGAAGATCTCCTGGAGGAGGAAATGGCAACCCACTCCAGTATTCCTGCCTGATAAATCCTATGGACAGAGGAACCTGTCGGGCTACTGTCCATAGGGCTGCAAAGAGTCAAATATGCCTGAGCACACACACAAAATAATGGTTGCAAATGCAGATAATCCTTACCATTTGAACACATTTGGTATAATCTTAGGGTCATTCTTCAGACCTTAGCAATGTAAATGCCAATAATTCAATCCTGAGATAGAAATCTCCTGGACACATACAAAAGTACTCCATGTCTTTCTGTATTATCTCTAAATAGAATGGAGTCCTACTCCTGTAATACAGCTTTAGTAGATGTACACATGGGTAGGAAGACAAATAGTTTATGTTTAAGTTTCTTCAATATTTTAAGTTCCATTATGAGAACAAGGTGTTTTTTTAATAATGCACTTTTGCAATGTTTCTCTTAAATGGATTTAATAGAATTAAACTAATTCATTAATGCAGCTTGGCTGTATAGAATCACTTGTTGTGCGTTATTCAGAATGTTGACTTGTGGTTACGTTGGTCTGTTACTTGAGGCTTTATCCAGTGAAAACCAACAGACATGTGCCCCTTCTTACCCACTAAACTGACAATATTCAACACATGGTCAAGCTACTGAAGCACAGGAATGGCATAATCACATTCAGGTTTTGGAAAGATGCTCTATCTGCTGTGTAGAACAATTCCAAACAGGACTGGCATCGCCTAGGAGCAAAGTTTTAAAAACCATTAAAAATGAAAATTACTAAGTAGTAAAAAAAGAAATAACTTTAAAAATTTTTAAGAAATGAAAGTTATTAAAAATAATTTGAAATGTGAATCTGTGTGTGCGTGTGTACCAAGGAGGTGTGTACTGAAGTCCATTCAGTTGTAGAAAGGAACTTGTAAAAATGTTTATATTCCTTAAGCTCGTTTCTTTAAGATTTCTATTTTAGTATATACAGTAAAATCCTGAGAAAACGGAATTTAAAACAAAAAGTCCAGTGCATTTCAATGGGACTTGCTGAGGTAAGCAGCCAGGAGTTTGGTTTGGGCATCTGACAGAACAAGTTCATCCTGGTCTCATTTAGGTTGTTGTGCCACCTGGTGGTCATTTCTCACTGTGGTTTAATCACGTGAAAGTGTTAGTTGCTCAGTCGTGTCAGACTCTTCGCAACCCCAGAGACTGTAGCCCCCTAGGGTCCTCTGTCCATGGGATTCTCCAGGCAGGAATACTGGAGTGGGTTGCCATTCACTTCTCCTGATCTTCCTGACCCAGGGATTGAACCAGCATCTCCTGCACTGGCAGGCAGATTCTTTACTGTCTGAGCCAACAGGGAAGTTTAGTCACAGTGGGGACAATTCTATAATTATTATAGAATAATAGTATACACAGGCTGGCTGAAACTTCCAGGACATTGGTAGGTGTCCTGTTGTCAATTAACCTGAGATTCTGGGTTAGGAAACCAAGGTCCCAAGGACGCAGGAACCCACTCACGTCAGCTTCTCTGCTTCCTGCTTCTCTCCCTACACATTCCACTACCCCAAATGAGACAGAGGGGGAGAGGATGAGAGGAAGACAAGAAGCAATCCATAGCTGAATTATGTCCCTGTATATTGGAATATAGCACTAAATATATGTGGTTAATAAATATGTATATGTCAGTGTACCTACTTTAAATGTTTTCAATAATACTGTTGAAGAGCAAAAAAAGTTGGAACACTTCAGTGAGGAGAATAGATTGGAGAAAAAACAAGCCCAAGGGAAGAAAGACAAGCAAGAATGTCATTGAAGTAATTTGGGCATAAGACATCCGATGCTCTGAAACTAGAATGGCAATACAGCACTGGGACTGGGAGAGAAGTGGATGGGTTTGACACTTACAGGAGGTAGAATTGAGTCCTTACCATTGCTATGCTATGCTAAGTCACTTCAGTCGTGTCCGACTCTGTGCGACCCAATAGACGGCAGCCCACCAGGCTCCCCCGTCCCTGGGATTCTCCAGGCAAGAACACTGGAGTGGGCTGCCATTTCCTTCTCCAATGCATGAAAGTGAAAAGTGAAAGTGAAGTTGCTCAGTCGTGTCCGACTCTTAGCAACCCCATGGATTGCAGCCTATTAGGCTCCTCCGTCCATGGGATTTTCCAAACAAGAGTACTGGAGTGGGGTGCCATTGCCTTCTCCGCCTTACCATTAAGAGACACAAAATAAAGTGTTTACAGATAACTTGATGAGTTGTCTTGAGATTTTCCTTAAAATAATCCAATTAGAGAGAGAGGAAACAAGAGGGGTGGTTATAGATGAAACAAAGGCTGGCCATATGCTGATAGTTGTTGAGTTGAGTGATGGTCATAGCGGGGGGGTTGGGGGGCGCTTTCCTTATCCTACTCAGGTCTCAGTTCAGGTCAGTTGCTTCGTTGTATCTGACTCTTTGTGACCCCATGGACTGCAGCACGCCAGGCCTCCCTGGCCATCACCAACTCCTGGAGTTTACTCAAACTCACGTCCATTGAGTCGTTGATGCCATCCAACCATCTCATCCTCTGTTGTCCCCTTCTCCTCCCGCCTTCAATCTTTCCCAACATCAGGGTCTTCTCTAATGAGTCAGTTCTTCGCATCAGGTGGCCAAAGTATTGGAGTTTCAGCTTCAGCATCAGTCCTTTCAATGAATACTCAGGACTGATTTCCTTTAGGATGGACTGGTTGGATCTCCTTGCAGTCCAAGGGACTCTCAAGAGTCTTCTCCAACACCACTACTTTTGTGTATAGTTGAAAATTGCCATAATAAAAATGTAAACAAAAATAAAATGCCTGGGAAAAATTCAAGAAAAAAATGCACCAGAAAGGTAGACATATGACATTTAAAGCTCAGAGAGCCATCTGAACAGAAGGAAGAATTTGGGAGAGGTCAGTAGGTCACTCAAATACAACAAATGTTAAATTTATCATGATTAATCCTATTAAAAGAAAACCATGAAAGTGCTGAAACCTTATAATTTCATTCCTTTTTATCCCTATCCAGAGGTACTACTCTCCAGGAGTTGATGTATATCCTCCCCAACCATGTTTCTATACTTTTATCAGATATGTATGTATACATGATTTACTCACACAAAGTCTGGTTTTAAAATGTAGTGATTTAATATTGTTATGTATCTCTTTGCAATTTGCTTTTTTTCACTTATCATCTTCAGAATTCATGCTTTATTTTCCCTAAGAAATGGTATTCTTGAATAAAGTTGTATATACAGTACACATTAGATAAAGAAGTTGTATATACAATATACAATGGAATATTATTAAGCCATAAAAAGGAATGAAATAGAGTCAGTTGTAGCGAGGTGGATGAACCTAGAGTCTGTCACAGAGAACAAAGTCAGAAAGAGAAAAACAAATACCATATATTACGTATGGACTCTAGAAAAATGGTACTGATGAACACATTTGCAGGGCAGGAACAGAGATACAGACGCAGAGAATGGACTTGTGGACACAGAGGGGAAAGGAGACAGCGGGACGAATTGGGAGAGTAGCCCTGACATACATACACTACTTTGCGTACAACAGACAGCTAGTGGGGAGCTGCTCTATTGCACAGGGAGCTCAGTTCGGTACTCTGTGATGACCTAGAGGGGAGGGATAAGGGGTAGGTGGGATGAAGGCTCAAGAGGGAGGGGATATATATATATATACTTATAGCTGATTCACTTTGTTGTGCAGCAGAAACTAACACCACACTGTAAAGCAATTATCCGTCAATTAAAAACTTTTTAAAAGAACAAAAAAATGGTATTTTGCTGTAGGACACTGCTGCTGCTGCTAAGTTGCTTCAGTTGTGTCCGACTCTGTGCTACCCCATAGATGGCAGCCCACCAGGCTCCCCCATCCCTGGGATTCTCCAGGCAAGAACACTGGAGTGGGTTGCCATTTCCTTCTCCAATGCATGAAAGGGAAAAGTGAAATTGAAGTCGCTCAGTCGTCTCAGACTCTTAGTGACCCCATGGACTGCAGCCCACCAGGCTCCTCTGTCCATGGGATTTTCCAGGCAAGAGTTCTGGAGTGGGGTGCCATTGCCTTCTCTGGCTATAGGACACTACCACCTCTTATTTAGTATTTACTGTAATCTTACAAGATAGGTATTATTAATCTTATTTTATAGATGAAAAACAAGTAAAAGAGGTTAAGTAACTTTACTGAACAACTTTATAGTTTTCTAGCAGATGAAAAGAGAACTTGCACAAGGCCTCAAAACCTAATCTCATGTTCTTCCCACTATAGCATTCCACTGTTTTTTTTTTAATAAGACTAAAATTTAACCTTAAACCTTTACAAAACAGTTACTAGCTCTACATCTCCCTCTGCAAATACCACCTTTAGCAAAATATCATACAATGAACTGTCCTGTAAGTGAATTTTTGTGATAAACCAAGAATATGTTGACTTTGTTAAAGGACTTTCATTAAGAATGGTATACCCCTTTGGTGAGGCCTGATGTGTTCTTTCTCTTGATTTCTTTTTATTTTAATGTTTATTTTTATTACTTAAAAATTTTTTTAATCCGAGTATAGTTGATTTACAACTATTTACAAACAACAAAGTGAATCAGTTATACATATACATACATCCATTCTTTTTTTTTTTTGCAAGATTCTTTTCCCATGCAGGCCATTACAGAGTATTGAGTAGAGTTCCCTGTGAAGCATTCTACTATTCTACTACTAAACAAATATTTAGTACACACCAACTATGTACCAGGCATTGTTTTAGATCCTGGGATATCTCAGCAGTGAATAAAACAGAAAAAATCCTGCTCTCAAGGAGCTTATACTCTAATTGGAGGAGACAGCTAATAAAATAGTATAAAATTTGGTTCTATGTGTCATGAAGAAATAAGTCAGGATGGAGGAGAACAGAGTGAGTTTAAGTGTGCTAGTATATATGAAGCTCTCAGGTGACATTTCAACATGAAAGAAGTCAAGTCAGTTCAGTCACTCAGTCGCATCTGACTCTTTGCGACCCCATGAACTGCAGCATGCCAGGCCTCCCTGTCCATCACCAACTCCTGGAGTCCACCCAAACCCATGTCCATTGAGTTGGTGATGCCATCCAACCATCTCATCCTCTGTTGTCCCCTTCTCCTCCTGCTCTCAATCCTTCCCAGCATCAGGGTCTTTTCAAATGAGTCAGCTCTTTGCATCAGGTAGCCAAAGTATTGGAGTTTCAGCTTCAACATCAGTCCTTCCAGTGAACACCCAGGACTGATCTCCTTTAGGATGGACTGGTTGGATCTCCTTGCAGTCCAAGGGACTAGCAAGAGTCTTCTCCAACACCACAGTTCAAAAGCATCAATTCTTCGGTGCTCAGCTTTCTTTATAGTCCAACTCTCACATCCATACATGACCACTGGAAAAACCATAGCCTTGACTAGATGGGCCTTTGTTGACAAAGTAATGTCTCTGCTTTTTAATATGCTGTCTAGGTTGGTCATAACTTTCCTTCCAAGGAGTAAGCATCTTTTAATTTCATGGCTGCAATCACCATCTGCAGTGATTTTGGAGCCCAGAAAAATAAAGTCAGCCACTGTTTCCACTGTTTCCCCATCTATTTGCCATGAAGTAATGGGACTGGATGCCATGATCTTCGTTTTCTGAACGTTGAGCTTTAAGCCAACTTTTTTACTCTCCTTTTTCACTTTCATCAAGAGGCCCTTTAGTTCCTCTTCACTTTCTGCCATAAGGGTGGTGTCATCTGCATATCTGAGGTTATTGATATTTCTCCTGGCAATCTTGATTCCAGCTTGTGCTTCCTCCAGCCCAGCGTTTCTCATGACGTACTCTGCATAAGTTAAATAAGCAGGGTGCAACAAATGCAAAAAATCCCTGAGGCAGGAGTGTATTTGGCTGTCACTCCATCACTTTGAGGTTTGTTTTTTTTTTTAAGATACTGTGTAATGATTATTCTCATTTGCTAAGTAACAAATGTAAGCACACCGCTCGCCTTGTCTGATCAAATACATAATTTTGACATGTTAACAGTCTCCTATTATGACCATTTTTCATAAACTGGGTTGAGCTAAAAAATATCCACAGCCAAAAGCCACTGATTTTACTTTAAAAATTAAATCACAGGTAATAGATGCCCGTAACGGTGACATAAATATATTAAATACATAGCACTGTTGCTTACTTTATGAAACACAAATAAATACAATTCAACTCTCTTTTTCAATATTAAAAGTGCGAGAACCCTCAAGGAAACCTAAGGGAGACGTCTAGTTGGCGGGGGAGGGAGGGTGGTGAAATCTGCTGAAACAGAAAGGACAAGAAGGAGCCCAACTTCTGCCCCGTAACTCTCAGAAAGGATGTCAAGAGAGTGGTAGAAAATGAGGAACCTGGGAGCGTGACTCCGAGGGGAGGAAACCGGCGATCTAATTCCGGGCCTTTAGCTGCTGAATTGCCTCAGTTTTCAAGTTTCTGATGCGACGGATTCTGGGTTGGTCCCCACCACGCCCTTGTCGTCCCCAGATTCAGAGGTCTGGCTTCTCTGAGCCTCTGTGGCTGGGAGTGATAGAGCAGAGCAGCTAAAAACCAAAACTAGCAAATCTCGCCTGCCGGGCGCTCCAGGCTCAGAGAGAACCTTACCCGGGAAACCGGACCTGAGCGCGTCCCGCCCCTCGCCACGCCCCCTCACGACCGCCAGGCCTCCCCCGGGTCCTACGCGGAAACGAACTCAGGCCTAGAGAGCTGACCGGCCGCGGCTTCCGGGAGGAGTTTTGGGCCTTGCGAGTTTCCGTCGGGCGCCGCGCCTCCTCTCCAGAGGTAGTTGTGGAGACGCCAGGAGCCCGCCTCGTTGTAATTGAAGAGTGCCGCGCGTCCTCAGAATGGGCGAGCATGGCTTGGAGCTGGCGTCTATGATCCCAGCCCTCCGGGAGCTGGGCAGGTAGGGCCAGGCTGGCGTCTAACGTGCTCTTCCTCACCGGTCGCGCGCGTCCATGCTCCGATCCCCTCAACCCCGACCGCGGCCCTTGTGGAGATGCTCCACGGCTGACTGGAGCGCTTCTCTCTCAGAGAGGCCGTTGAAAGGTCGCGGGGCGCGGGGAGTCGCCGCAGACCCGCGGGATACGGGTTGGAGGGGACGGGTCGTCTGTTGGTCCCACTTTACCTCAGCCGCGGGCGGGAGTTCTTCCCCCACCTCCCATCCCGATCCCCAGGGGATTGCCTCAGTGGCGGGAGGGAAGCTGCCTTCTGATCACTTTCTCGTCACTTTCCTTCACTCATTTGCTTCTCAAAAGCCTCGTCCCTTTAGATAGGGTGCTTGCCCCCTGCACTTTCCCCAGTTCCTATGCTTTATGATCACTGTTGGTATTTAGTATTTGGTATTGGTATTTAGCTTTTGACCCAAAACTACCCTCGGAAGAAAAATCACTCGTTCTGATTTTGTGCAAGGAAGCCCAGTTGTTTTAAAAAGTTTCTAAATTAGACCGTAGGCCATTCTGGAGGTGGGACCTTTTCATACTGATAATCCACTCTTCAAAACGTTATTTTATTCAGAAATCCCAGGGATCTCCCACAACGTCCACAAAGCATAAATGTTCACAGAATGTTGCTAAAATTTGAAGATAGCTTAATGTTCCAGTGGCAAGTTGTTATTTCCTGTAAACGTCATGTCTGCCTGACTCTTTGTGACCCCATGGACTTCAGCCTGCCAGACTCCTCTGTCGATGGCATTTTTGTCCGCAGCCAACCAGGCTCCTTTATCCAAGGGATTTTACAGACGAGAATACTGGAGTGGGTCTTCCCGACCCAGCGAACCCACGTTTCCTGCGTTGGCAGGTGGATTTTTTACCACCCAAGTAAAAGTAAAATTCTATAAACGAGCTGCCGAAAGAGAGGGGACAGATGTCAGTGGCTGCTATCCCCATTCAACACACACATAGCCTTTCCTAAACCTGGCCTGAAGACGAGAGACGGGGTTTTTGTTTGTTTAATTTTTATAATACACTGTGAATAGAAAATAAGTGGGCTTGTACCACTGCTGCAATTGAACTGTCAATTGGAATAGTTGTTTTTCGATTTCTTAAACTGCTTGGAAACTTAGCACACAGCCACAACTGACATTAATCCCATGGGATATTTAATTCCCTTTCTTTTTGCCATACATTTGTGTCTATCTCCACTTGTAGATCCTACAAACATTGACATTTAGTCTTCCTCAGTTACATAGATAGGAAGATATAAATGAAGGGACCATACTTATCTTAACTGAATCATCCTATTGTTGTGTGTATAATTTTTTCCCCACTTTGCATGAATGTTGCAAGCATACTTGTGTTAACATTTTGTAAAGTAACATCTGCCTTTCTAAAATAAGATGAAGGCAAGTCTTCATATGGGAAACTGATATACAGATTTCATCTTTCAGGCTCAGTATGAAGCTCAGTGTGTTTTCCCTGCCTTGCTTTTAGAACTTACTGATTATTACTTCTCTTCCCTTTTCTGTCTTCCTCTGTGATACTTGTTAATGAAAATAATAGTATCTTGGATTTGTTTATACTCTCTTTCATCAACAGAACTTAGGTTACCTTTTACTCATTTGTAGCCATTCTAATAGAAGGAGTAGAAAAACTGACACATAGAATTGTCTAGTAATAGTTCTTAATGATCATGATTTTTTCATTGCAACTGCTTCATTCACGCTTATTCAGTCTCCCAGTATCTCCATGATCTGGGAGAATGGAGCAGATACTATCACTTGATTAAGAAATGGAGTCATGAAAATTGAAGGATTAAAGTCAAAGAGATAGCAGTTATTGGAGCTAGGTTTACAGAGTCAAGTCATCAAAGCTTTATTTTCCCATTCCCCACCCTCCCCCCCTTTAATTGATCACACAGTTACATTTCTGAAAAAAATAAGATTTTACTATTTTAATGTGTAGTCTCTTCTTCCTCTGTCTCTCAGGGATAAATTTTGCTCCTGTTTTTTGCTGGTTGAACTTTTTTTTCTCTGCATAGCCTTTCTGGTATTCTCATCCATTCTCCTGCCTTTGACTACCATCTGCTATTTGATGACTCCAGATGTGTGTCTCCAAACCATATTTCCTTCCTGTAGAATCAAAATGCAACTGTATATTGGCAGTTGTTAGTGTAACCCACTTGTTCCCTGGGTGTCCTGTGTACAGTTAAGACTCAATATATCCAGTACAAATTCTCCACATATCCCAACCTCTCCAAGCTTTTTTTTTTTTTTTAATTCTCTCATTTGCTGAGGTAGAGATCTCTCAGTAAATGATACCATGTTCATTCATTTTTCCAAACCAGAAATCTGGGTGTCGTTCTTGACTCCATATGTGCATTCAGGCTATATCCGTAGTCTTCTTTCCATCTTTTTTCTTTTTTAATATTCATTTATTGTTATTTTATTTATTTTTGGCTGTGATGGGTCTTCATTGCTGCACACAGCCTTTCTCCAGTTGTGGCGAGCTGGGGCTGCTCTCTAGTTGCAGTGTGAGGTCTTCTCATTGCAGAGGCGTCTCTTGTTGTGGAGCATGGGTTCTAGGTGTGTGGGCTGAGTAGGTGTGGCACACGGGCTTAGTTGCCTCACAGCCTGTGGGATCTTACCAGACTAGGGATCAAACCCGTGTGCCCTGTATTGCAAGGTGGATTCTTAACCACACAAACCCCTCTTTCCATCTTATTCCTCAGTAACTTGTCTAGTCCCATGGCTTTAAATATTGCCTATGTGCTGATAGGGTTTCCCAGGTGGTGCTAGTGGTAAAGAATTCACCTGCCAATGGAGGAGATGTAAAAGACATGGGTTTGATCCTTGGGTCAGGGAGAGCCCCTGGGGGAGAGCATGGCAACCCACTCCAGTATTCCTGCTTGGAGAATCCCATGGACAGAGGAGCCTGGTGGACTATGGTCCATAGCATCAAAAATGAATCAGACATGACTGAAGTGACTTAGCACACATGCATGCATATGCTGAAGGCTCCCAAATTTATATCTCTAGCCCAAAGATATATGTTAGGTTCTTACTCAACATCTACACTCAGAAATTAAAATTAATATATTCAAAGCAGCACTTGTGATTTACTGTCCTTAAATCTGTTCCTTCCCCAGGTTATTATAAATTTACCAACCAAAAGCCTAAGAGTTATCCTTAATTTTTTTTCCTTTATGCCTTAATAATCCATCAGCAAATCCTGTCCACCCTACCTTTAAAAAAACACTTTTCACCATCTCTACTGCTATCACCATAATTTCTTATCTAGACTATTAAAGTAATTTCCCAGTTAATCTCTTCATTTCTACTTTTACCCACTCATAGTGGATTTCCTACTCAGCAACCAAAGTGATTTTTACAACCATGAATCATATTGTAGATTATATAATATTATTCCCCTGCTCAAAATCTTCCCTTGGTTTTCCAGCATACTTAGAATAAAATCCAAACTCCTTCCCAGAGCCTCTAAGGTCCACCGTAATCTGGCTTCTGCCTGCCTCTCCTCATAGCTGTGTATTCATCCCTTGCCCACTCTATACCAATGACATTGGCCTTATTTTTAGAGTACACCAAGGTCATTCCTGCCTTCATTCCTTTACACTTGTTGTTTCTTCTATCTAAACACTGGCTGATTCCATTCAGAAATCATTTCCAAGGACTGTCTCTGGCTTTCCTGTTTAAAATTACTTTGTAATCACAAAATATTTTCCAATAGTGATAGTTCCCATTAAAATGTTAAATGAGACAATGGGAGGGAGATGAGGGACTGGAGAACAGCAACATTAGCCACTAGAGAAGGTTTAGATGGTGAGAAGAAGCTCATAATGTGAAACTGAAAGGAGAAGTGTCTGAGATGGAATAGGAAATACAAAGATCCCTAGGTGGGAATAAGCCTGCTTTGTAAAGAAGAAGAAGCCTGGAACATAGGGAGCAAAGAGGAGAGTAGTATTAAGGATGGAGGGGTACACAGAGGCCAGATACTTTAGCACTTTATAGGGTAGACTTTAAGTTTAATAGGAAGCCATGGAATTAATATAATTGAATTCATGTTTTTAAAACATGTAAATTCATTCACTTACTTAGAACCTTTTGCAGTCCCATCGCCTTCTGCCAGAGTCCAACTCCAGCAGCCAGGGATTCAACCTGAAGGGGTGAGCGGTGTCGGCGAGAAACTGAGGCAGCCTCTCAGTTTTCTTGGACTGCCTGTTTATTTCAAGCTTATGATTCTCTTTTATACTTTTACAAAAGCATTAGGTCAGAGGTTTGATATTTTTAGTTCCCATTGACCCAGATTTATTTTTCTCCAAAAATCATTGTTGCCCCTCAAAAGGAGTTCCTTCCCTAGCGATACTCTTATCTACTTTTTC
Source organism: Bos taurus (assembly GCF_002263795.3). NCBI lineage: Eukaryota > Metazoa > Chordata > Mammalia > Artiodactyla > Bovidae > Bos > Bos taurus. The sequence continues at coordinate 126,476,105 of NC_037328.1, forward strand.
TCATGTGTCCTTGTGAATACACTGTAACTCATGCTAATGTCTGGGCTGCATACCACATTCCTCAGTTTATTTCTTATCTAAGTCCTGTTTGCCCCTAGTATCCTAAGCTCAGTGTTTCTTAGGGCTTCTAGCTAATAATATCTCTAAAGTCCCTAATTTCTATAAGCTATAGTAGAATATACTAACATTACAGCATCCCTTAAATCTTTAGCTTCTAACTATTTTAATTATTCCTAAGCCCTAAATTCGGCAAACTCCTTTGCCATAAACACTTTCCTCACAAATAGGCTTCAGATAGCAATCCCTCCCATGGTCTCAAGCTGCGGCCTGTGTGCTCACCCTGGAACACTTTTTTGTAAAAGTCCTTGAACAAATGTCAGTGATTAACTTTATAAATTATTCTCTGAGTATAGCTGCAGAAGGCTTTATGCCTTCTCATGCTCCTCTCAAAAACAATAAGCACCTTAATATTCTCTTCAGTCAACTCAGCCGAGGAAAGGAAAAAACAAGTCAGAATCACAAAGCCTAACTCCTTCATTCCGGGTCCATGTCTACGGAACAAAGGGAGGGGGTTTAGGGCCACGCCTCCATTTTGTCAGTAATGCCTAAAGCGGCTCCCAACAGCCTTCAGTACAGAATTCAAACTCCTTAGCCGGTTCTTTGAGCTTTGACCTTATTGTCCCTCTTCAGCTTCATTTCCAGATAATGCCTCCCTGGTCTTTGGCCATGCAGACCCTCTGACAGTTTCTAGAGCAGCTTATGTTCTTTTTCCTGAGCCTTTACACATGTTTCCTCCACAGGAATACCCCTCTTCCTTCCCTTATTTTACCTGCCTAGCCCCTAGGGATTCTACTTTGTGTCACCTCCTCCAGGCAGCCTTGACTCCTCCAAGGGCCTTGACTCCTCCAGGTCCTGCTCAGGACTTAGTGTCCCTTCTATGTTCTGTCTTGGCTGTATTAACTCTTAACCACACTGTGTTAAAATTGCCTTTTTACTTTTTTCTCCTTTAAACTACTCATTGGTTTAGAGCAGGTACATCAGTTCAGTTCAGTTGCTCAGCTGTGTCCGACTCTTTGCAACCCCATGGATTGCAGCATGCCAGGCTTCCCTGTCCATCACCAGCTCCCGGAGATGGCTCAAACTCAATGTCCATTGAGTCGGTGATGCCATCCAACTGTCTCATCCTCTGTAGTCTCCTTCTCCTCCTGCCTTCAATCTTTCCCAGCATCAGGGTCTTTTCTAATGAGTCAGCCCTTTGCACCAGGTGGCCAAAGTATTGGAGCTTCAGCTTCAGCATCAGTCCTTCCAGTGAATATTCAGAACTGGTTTCCTTTAAGATTGACTGGTTTGATCTCCTTGCAGTCCAAGGGACTCTCAAGAGTCTTCTCCAACACTGCACTTCAAAAGCATCAACTTGGTAAATACATGGCATCTTGGTTTTCCTGGTATTTGATGCTTGCCCAGGCGAAGTGCTCAAGTGTTTGTTAAATGTATCCAAACTCTATGTGGTACTAAAATTACCACCCAAATATTATTGTATACTTTTGAAAAAAGTATTCCCTCTTCATTTCAGTTCAGTTCAGTCCCTCAGTTGTGTCCGACTCTTTGCGACCCCATGAATCGCAGCACACCAGGCCTCCCTGTCCATCACCTAATGTCGAGGTTGCAAAATAAGAAATGCTTACCCTCCCATGAATTTCTTTATTCTAATAGTACATCTAATAAATGATAATCACTTCACCTTTATAAACTGATTTTTTTAAATTATGCAAATGACACATGAAGGCATAGTCTTTTTTACAAACTTAGACTTTATAGGAAACTCTCACCGCCACCCACAATCCCAGTTCCTCTTCACCACAGACCTCCTCATTCACGTTTTTAAGTGACACTTGTCAAATTATACTTGGTTTATGACAAAATTTCCTGATTTTGTCTAAAACAAGTCATGTTACCTTGTAATTTCAGACTTGAAAATTTTTTGGTTATATTAAATCTGTGATGTCCTATAGTATACTATAGACACCAACTTTATGTGGCCACTGAGCATTTCACATGTGTCTAATCTAAAATTGAGATATGCTATAAATATGAGATACTAGGTTTCAAAGACTTAGTTCCCGAAAGGAGTATAAACAATCTCATTAATAATTTTTATATTGATTACATTTTCAGATAATATTTTTGACATATTATTATAATGAAAATTGCCTGTTTCTCTTTACATTCTTAATGTGATTATTAAAAAATGTATAATTATGCATGTGGCTTGCATTATATTTCTATTGGCCAGTTCTGATTTAAATAATAAGATAAATAACACAGTTTTTTCTCTTTCATGTATAAATACAATTACTTATTCTTTGATTCTGTGTGCCTAGGGTTTACATTATTTGTAAATATTTATTATTTCATTTAATGGTTTTTTTGGTCAAACAGGACACAATTCTAGGTGGGGTGTAAGCAATGCAAAGAGAATTAAAAGACAGTTTCTCTTCTGCAGCAGCTTATGGTCTCTTGGTAGTGTAGAAATTCATAGAGAAACATAATCTCCCACCTCTAGGATCCTATGGTCTATTGGTAGATATTCCGCAGGTTCGGAAAAGATTATACATTAAGGATGAAGGAGGCATAAGATTCAGAAAGATTCTTATGAACCATTGATTCATTCAACAAAGTTTTTTGGACTGTTTACTATGTATCAGGACCATTTCCATCGTGGCAGTTATACACTGTAGATGCCTTGGGTCCTGTATGTAATCAATTATAATTGGACTTTGTGATTGAATAATCAAGAAAATAATTAGCTTTCTCATTTTTTCTTTTAGCATTGTTTAAGTGGGAAAATGTATATACATTTACAGTACTATATAAATGTTATAAGTTATTTATATGAAATACTTAATTTTATTTTTTGTAAATAACCAGCTTACCTAATATATCCTCAGCTGTTTTGCCAGTAGAAGTGATGAAGTAAGCTCATCACTTATACACAGCTTTCCATGAGTCTTCTAGGCAGAGTTAGTTATTTCCTGCTGCGGGTGTATATAATGCTTGATTATTATTTTTGTGCATTCTTCCCCTCTCCCCAGCAACTTCCTTGAAGCAAGGCATCTTGCTTTATTTGTGTTTTGAATTTATTACTAGTACCTTTACTCATCTTTTCATCCTATATTAATAAATATATATTAATGATTATCATTATGACTAATGATAATCATGCTGTCAAAGGATTCTCTCTACTTGAACATGGATCCCAGGAAGGAAAGCCAAGTTTCAAGAATTAGTTGTTCAAGTCTCTTCATCTTAAGGGAAACAAAACAAAGTTGTCTTGATCTCATGTTTTCATTTAGTTAGCACCAACTCCAATTCTTCCCTTCATTTCATGGTCAAGCTTTAGAAAGAGCATGCTCTTCTCAATATTCACATTTCATTTGTTTTTCAACCCTTTAAAATCTGGCTTCTGCCTTTACCTCTACATTAAAATTTTAAAATTCAAAGGACATTTTAAAAAATCAACTTAAAATGGATCAAAGACCTAAATCAAAGAGTAAAAACTGTAAAACTCTTAGAACTCTTAGGGTAAAAGCTTCATGACATTGGATTTGACAGTGATTTCTTGAATATGACACCAAAAGCATGACAGCGTATCAAAAAATAAATTAAATTTTAAATTATCAAAATTAAAAATTTTATATAGCACAGTATCAGCAGAGTGAAAAGACTACCCATGGAAAGAAAGAAAATGTTTGTGAATCATATATCTGTAAGGAGTTATCATCCAAAAAATATTAAGAACTATAGCTCATTATCAACAGCAACAACAAAATTAACCTGATTTAAAAATGAGAGAGTCAGTAGAGCATGAGACTTAAAAATAAAGAAAGGTCTTGAATAGACTTTCTCCAAAGAAGAAAGACAAATGGGCCAAAAGCACATGAAAAGATGTTCAACATCCCTAATTACTAGGAAATTGTGAATCAAAACTACAGAGATACCATTGCAACCCCATGAGGATGGGTACTATTAAAAAAAAAAAGAAAACCAACAAAATAACAAGTGTTGGTGAGGATAAGGAAAAATTGGAACCTTTGTAAATTGTTAGTAGGGCTGTAAAATGGTGCAGCTTTGTGGAAGCAGTATGGCAGTTTCTCAAAAAAATTAAACATAGAATTACCATACAATTTTGCATTTCACGTCTATGTATATACCCAAAATAACTGAAAGGGAATAAAACAGATATTGTGTTCTCACCTTTGTAGGGGCATTATTCACAGTAGCTAAATGGTGGAAGCAGCTCAAGTATCTGTGGAAAGATAGATTAAATGTGATATATACACACACAGTCGGAGAAGGCAATGGCACCCCACTCCAGTACTCTTGCCTGGAAAATCCCATGGACGGAGGAGCCTGGTGGGCTGCAGTCCATGGGGTCGCTAAGAGTCAGACACGACTGAGTGACTTCACTTTCACTTCTCACTTTCATGCATTGGAGAAGGAAATGGCAACCCACTCCAGTGTTCTTGCCTGGAGAATCCCAGGGACGGGGGAGCCTGGTGGGCTACCGTCTGTGGGGTCGCACAGAGTTGGACACGACTGAAGCGACTTAGCAGCATACACACAGTATATAGAATATTATTTAGCCTTAAAAAGGAAGGAAATTCTGACACATGTTACAATATGCATGAACTGTGAAGACATATGTGTTGTGAAGTAAGTCAGTCACAATGGACAAATATAGAATGCAACTTGTGTGATGTAGTCAAATTCATAGAAACAGAATTGGAGGAAGAGGAGGAGGAAGTAGGGAGATAATTGTTTACCGAGTACAGTTTCAGTTTGGGAAGACAAAAAAGTGCTAGAGAGGGATGGTGGTGATGGTGTAGGATAATGTGAATGTGCTTAATGCCACAGAACTGTACTCTTAAAGGTTAAGATGGTAAATTTTATGTTAAATGTATTTTACCATATAAAATATATATGCAAAGGACATTTTAACTAATTTTATTTGATCTTGTTGACAGCTCCTCCTTAGAATTCTCACCTCCTTGGATTCTAGAACACATCTCTCATAGCTTTTCTGTTTCTCTGACCCTTTTCTTTTCTCCTCATGGCTCCTCTAACCTTAATTAACTTAAGGTTCTGTCTTTGGCTTTCCTGTTACTTACTACCTTTGCATTCTTATTCAAGGCTTCCACTACTACTAGCTCTAATACTGGTAGATTATATAATCTGCATAAGAATCAGTTTCCTCATGTGAAAATTAGGGTCTAATTTCCTGATTTTGTTTCATGTGAAATATGAAATAATACAATATGTTTAGCTTTGCTTGATATGTACTATTATATATCAATAACAGTCTATATCTCTAGGCTAGTTAGTCTATATCCCATTTCACTTGAGGTCTAGAACTGTAATTCCAACAGTCTTTAGGACATCCCATAGTTCCCTTGAGACCTTAAACTCACTGTTTCTAAAACTGGGGTTTTTTCCTCCCCATACCTGTGTTTCCACCTGTGTTAACTGTTTTGGTGATTAGGTCATAATTGGTCTGGATAGAGGGCTAGATTGATTTATCAGTCTCCTGTATTAAACTATCTTTTACCTTCCCAATGGAGATCTTCCCTGGTGGCTCAGATGGTAAAGCATCCACCCAAAATGCGGGAGACCTGGGTTGGATCCCTGGGTTGGGAAGATCCCCTGGAGAAGGAAATGGCAACCCCCTCCAGTATTCTTGCCTGGAGAATCCCATGGACAGAGGACCTCGATAGGCTACAGTCCACGGGGTCGAAAAGAGTCAGGCACGACTGAGCGACTTCACTTTCACTTTCACTTTACCTTCCCAATAGTAGCTTCTGATGAGTTCTCTAGTACATTATAGGCACTCAATAAGTGTTTGTTGATTACATGATTGACTGTATGATTCCTCATCCTGTAGTGGAACCCAGACTTTCTATTATATTGTTATGTTCTATTCCTTGGTTACTTATACACAATTATAGAACTCAAGTTGAATTCATTCAGGATTCTAGGATACTCTTCCTCAGATTAATTATTGTATCTCCTTTTAATATTACTTTTTCTTGGTTGTTCTTAGGATTCTATGTATATTTTTTCCTAACGATTATTGAACTTTTATTGTGGAAAGTTTTGAACATACAATAAAAGAGAAAATGGTATATAGATTTTCCATTTCACATAATGATAATAATAAATTCATGGCTCTCTGCCTCTTCTCAGAGTTTAGTTCAGTTCAGTTCAGTTGCTCAGTCATGTGCGACTCTTTGTGACCCCATGGACCGCAGCATGCCAGGCCTCCCTGTCCATCACCAACTCCTGGAATTCACCAAAACTCATGTCCATTGAGTCAGTGATGCCATCCAGTCATCTCATCTCTGTCATCCCCTTATCCTCCTGCCTTCAATCTTTCCTGGCATCAGGGTCTTTTCAAATGAGTCAGCTCTTCACATCAGGTGACCAAAGTATTGGAGTTTCAGCTTCAACATTAGTCTTTCCAGTGAACACTCAGGACTGATCTCCTTTAGCATGGACTGATTGTATCTCCTTGTAGTCCAAGGGACTCTCAAGAGTCTTCTCCAACACCACACTTCAAAAGCATCAATTCTTTGGCACTCAGCTTTCTTTATAGTCCAATTCTCACATCCATACATGACTACTGGAAAAACCATAGCCTTGACTAGATGGACCTTTGTGGACAAAGTAATGTCTCTGCTTTTGAATATGCTGTCTAGGTTGGTCATAACTTTCCTTCCAGGGAGTAAGCGTCTTTTAATTTCATGGCTGCAGTCACTATCTGCAGTGATTTTGGAGCCCCCCAAAATAAAGAGACCAAATTGCCAACATCCGCTGGATCATCGAAAAAGCAAGAGAGTTCCAGAAAAACATCTATTTCTGCTTTACTGACTATGCCAAAGCCTTTGTGTGGATCACAATAAACTGTGGAAAATTCTGAAAGAGATGGGAATAACAGACCACCTGACCTGCCTCTTGAGAAATTTGTATGCAGGTCAGGAAGCAACAGTTAGAACTGGACATAGAACAACAAACTGGTTCCAAATCAGGAAAGGAGTACGTCAAGGCTGTATATTGTCACCCTGCTTATTTAACTTATATGCAGAGTACATCATGAGAAATGCTGGACTGGAAGAAGCACAAGCTGGAATCAAGATTGCCGGGAGAAATATCAATAACCTCAGATATGCAGATGACACCACCCTTATGGCAGAAAGTGAAGAGGAACTAAAAAGCCTCTTGATGAAGGTGAAAGAGGAGAGTGAAAAAGTTGGCTTAAAACTCAACGTTCAGAAAACGAAGATTATGGCATCTGGTCCCATCACTTCATGGGAAATAGATGGGGAAACAATGGAAACAGTGTCAGACTTTATTTTTGGGGGTCCAAAATCACTGCAGATGGTGACTGCAGCCATGAAATTAAAAGACACTTACTCCTTGGAAGAAAAGTTATGACCAACCTAGATAGCATATTGAAAAGCAGAGACATTGCTTTGCCAACAGAGGTCCATCTAGTCAAGGCTATGGTTTTTCCTGTGCTCATGAATGGATGTGAGAGTTGGACTGTGAAGAAAGCTGAGTGCTGAAGAATTGATGCTTTTGAATTGTGGTGTTGGAGAAGACTCTTGAGAGTCCCTTGGACTGCAAGGAGATCCAACCAGTCCATTCTGAAGGAGATCAGCCCTGGGATTTCTTTGGAAGGAATGATGCTAAAGCTGAAACTCCAGTCCTTTGGCCACCTCATGCGAAGAGTTGACTCATTGGAAAAGACTCTGATGCTGGGAGGGATTGGGGACAGGAGGAGAAGGGGACGACAGAGGATGAGATGGCTGGATGGCATCACTGACTTGATGGATATGAGTCTGGGTGAACTCCTGGAGTTGGTGATGGACAGGGAGGCCTGGCGTGCTACGATTCATGGGGTTGCGAAGAGTTGGACGCGACTGAGCAACTAAACTGAAAAATAAAGCCTCTCACTGTTTCCATTGTTTCCCCATCTATTTGCCATGGAGTGATGGGACAAGATGCCATGATCTTAGATTTCTGAAAGTTGAGCTTTAAGCCAACTTTTTCACTCTCCTCTTTCACTTTCATCAAGAGGCTCTTTAGTTCTTCTTAGCTTTCTGCCATAAGGGTGGTTCATCTGCATAACTAAGGTTATTGATATTTCTCCTGGCAATCTTGATTCCAGCTTGTGCTTCATCCAGACCAGTGTTTCTCATGATGTATTCTGCATATAAGTTAAATAAGCAGGGTGACAATATACAGTCTTGACGTACTCCTTTCCTGATCTGGAACCAGTCTGTTGTTCCATGTCCAGTTCTAACTGTTGCTTCCTGACCTGGATGCAGATTTCTCAAGAGGCAGGTCAGGTTGTCTGTTATTCATATCTCTTTCTGAATTTTCCACAGTTTATTGTGATCCACACAGTTAAAGGCTTTGGCATAGTCAGTAAAGCAGAAATAGATGTTTTTCTGGAACTCTCTTGTTTTTTCGATGATCCAGCGGATGTTGGCAATTTGATCTCTGGTTCCTCTGCCTTTTCTAAAACCAGTTTGAACATCAGGAAGTTCACGGTTCACGTATTGCTGAAGCCTGGTTTGGAGAATTTTGAGCATTTTTTACTAGCGTATGCTGTTGTTGCTGCTGCTGCTAAGTTGCTTCAGTCGTATCTGACTCTGTGCGACCCCATAGACGGCAGCCCACCATGCTCCCCCGTCCCTGGGATGAGTGCAATTGTGCGGTAGTTTGAGTATTCTTTGGCATCGCCTTTCTTAGGGACTGGAATGAAAACTGACCTTTTCCAGTCCTGTGGCCACTGTCCAGTTTTCCAAAATTGCTGGCATATTGAATGCAGCACTTTCACAGCATCATCTTTTAGGATTTGAACTAGGTCAACTGGAATTCCTTCACCTCCACTAGCTTTGTTCATAATAATGCTTCCTAAGGCCCACTTGACTTCTCATGCCTGGATGTCTGGCTCTAGGTGAGTGATCACACCGTAATCATCTGTGTTGTGAAGATCTTTTTTGTATAGTTCTTCTGTGTATTCTTGCCACCACCTCTTAATATCTTCTGCTTCTGTTAGGTCCATACCATTTCTGTCCTTTATCGAGCCCATCTTTGCATGAAATGTTCCCTTGGTATCTCCGATTTTCTTGAAGAGATCTCTACTCTTTCCCATTCTATTGTTTTCCTCTATTTGTTTGCACTGATCACTGAGGAAGGCTTTCTTATCTCTCCTTGCTGTTCTTTGTAACTCTGCATTCAGAGTTATGTCTTTTCTTTTCTCCTTTGTTTTTTGCTTCTTTTCTTTTCACAGCTGTTTATAAGGCCTTCTCAGACAGCCATTTTGCTTTTTTGCGTTTCTCTTTCTTGGGGATGGTCTTTCTTCCCTGTCTCCTATACAATGTCATGAACCTCCGTCCATAGTTCATCAGGCACTCTGTCTATCAGATCTAGTCCCTTAAATCTATTTCTCAATAGATTTAAATAGACTTTTTAATAGATTTAAATCTACTCCTCAGAGTACTTCGCAGCAAATTCCAGACATCATTTTATCAATCAGATCACATCAGTTGCTCAGTCGTGTCTGACTCTTTGCGACCCCATGAATCGCAGCACACCAGGCCTCCCTGTCCATCACCAACTCCAGGAGTTCACCCAGACTCATATCCATCGAGTCAGTGATGCCATCCAGCCATCTCATCCTCTGTCGTCCCCTTCTCTTGCCCCCAATCCCTCCCAGCATCAGAGTCTTTTCCAATGAGTCAACTCTTCGCATGAGGTGGCCAAAGGACTGGAGTTTCAGCTTTAGCATCATTCCTTCCAAAGAAATCCCAGGGCTGATCTCGTTCAAAATGGACTGGTTGGATCTCCTTGTAGTCCAAGGGACTCTCAAGAGTCTTCTCCAACACCACAGTTCAAAAGCATCAATTCTTCGGCGCTTAGTCTTCTTCACAGTCCAACTCTCACATCCATACATGACCACAGGAAAAACCATAGCCTTGACTAGACGAACCTTTGTTGGCAAAGCAATGTCTCTGCTTTTCAATATGCTATCTAGGTTGGTCATAACTTTCCTTCCAAGGAGTAAGCGAAATACCACTATTTATTTCTAGAGTGTAAAGACTTTTTAGACATACCACAATACCATTTTCATACCTAAAACTTTAATTTCTTAAAAACATCAAATATCTAGGCTGCTCAAATTTTCTCAGTTGTCATTTATAGTTTGCTATTTTTATTCTTGATTCAGAATCCAATGTAGGACTAGCCACTGTACTTGGTCGATACGGTTCTTAAATCTTCATTATTAGTTTCTTCTCTCTTTTTTCCCTTGGAATTTCTTTGTTGAAGAAACTGTTTTTTTTGATTTTTCTAGAAGTCTAGATCTATTCAATAGAAATATGAAGTAAGTCACATATATAATTGAAAATTTCTCACATTACAAAATGCTACATTACAAAAAGGAAATAGGTGAAATTAATTTTAGCAATATATATTATTACCATATTGTATATATCACTTATATGTGGAATTTAAAATACAACACAAATGAACTTATTTATGAATTAGAAACAGACTCACACATAGAGAACAGACTTATGGCTGCCAAAGGTGGGGAGCAGGGGAGAGTTGAATGGGAGTTTGGGACTAGCGGATGCAAATTATTATATACAGATGGATAAACAACAGCATCCTATTGTATAGCACAGAAAGCTATATTGAATATCCTGTAATAAACCATAATAGAAAATAATATGGAAAAGAATATATGATAACTGATTCACTTTGCTGTATACCACAAACTAATACAATGTCATAAGTCAATTATGCTTCTATTAAAATAAAAGAAACTAAAGAAACCCAACATATATTATTTAACTCAGTATATCCAGATGTTATCATTTTAACATGTAATTAATATAACATTATTAATGCAGTATTACACATTTTTGGTAGTGAATATTCCAAATCCAATGTGTATTTCATACTTGTAGCACATTTCATTTTGGACTAGCTGTATATCAGGTTCTCAATAGTGTGTGGTAAAGGTTTACCATATTGGGCAAGATAGGTCTAGACTTTGCAGATTGTATACTTTGCAGAATACTATCAGTGTCAACATTAAAACTAAACACATTTGATAAGTTCAACTTTAGAGAATTTTTTACAGATGAAATCGTGAGTCCCTTTAAGGGTTGTTGTTCATTCGCGCAGTTGTGTCCAACTGTTTGTGACCCCATGGATTGCAGCACACCAAGCCTCCCTGTCCCTCATCATCTCCCAGAGTTTGCCCAAGTTCATGTCCATTGCATTGGTGATGCCATCCAGCCATCTTATCCTTTGACACCCTCTTTCTTTGTGCCCTCAGTCCCTGCCATCAGGGACTTTTCCAGAGTTGGCTGTTCACATCAGGTGACCAAAATACCGGTGCTTCAACTTCAACATCAGTCCTTCCAATGAGTATTCAGGGTTGATTTCCTTTAAGATTGCCTAGTTTGATCTCCTTGCTGTCCAAGGGACTCTCAATAGTCTTCTCTAGCACCACAGTTCAGAGGCATTAATTCTTTGGTGCTCTGCCTTCTTTACAGTCCAGCTCTCATAACCCTACGTGACCATTGGGAAGACCATAACCTTGACTGTGTGGACCTTTGTTGGCTGAATGATGTCTCTGCTTTTCAATACACTCTCTAGGTTTGTCATAGCTTTCCTGCCAAGAAGCAATTGTCTTCTGATTTCATGGCTGCAGTCACCATCCACAGTGATTTTTAGAGCCCAACACGAGGAAATCTCTCACTGTTTCCACCTTCTCCCCTTCTATTTGCTATGAAGTAATGGGGCTGGATGCCATGATATTAGTTTTTTTAATATTTAGTTTTAATCTGGCTTTTTCAGTCTCCTCCTTCACCCTCATCAAGAGGGTCTTTAATTCACCTTCACTTGCTGCCGTTAGAGTGGTATCATCCATGGTATCATCCCTTTAAGGGTTAAAAGCATTTTATTTGTGTTTTAGTGCCAGTCCAGAGGAATATAATACTGTTGTACAGAAGCCAAGACAAATTCTATGTCAGTTCATTGACCGAATACTTACAGACGTAAATGTTGGTAAGAAAAAGTTATTTCTGATATAAATCATGAATTGTTTTCTTTTTCATGTATGCACATTATAGTAGCATTTTTCTCCATGTAGCTTTAGATATATAGTTAGGACTTATGATAGTTACTTGTTGTTGTTCATATTAAAGTATGTATTTCTTATTATATAATGTGATTTACACTTTTAAAATAATTCTCTTTTCCTCATTGTTATCTAGATAGTGCTTGCCATGATTCTTTGATATATGAATTATTTTAAATAAAAATATTTGGCCAGTTCTCTTTTAGATAGGTCTTATGTCAGTGGTTGAAAAACAGCAAATGCCATTTTAAGAAACTCTTTGTATAAGAGTTGGCCACTTTGTCAATGAAAGGTAATAAGATTCTGTGAGTTGTTGAATCAACTATTTACTGTTTGTGACAATCTAAAAGACAAATCCTACCAACTTGGTAAGATGGTGTCATATGTGCCATGTCTGTTGAAATTACATGGAAGGGACAATCTGGAGTGGCATGTGGCTCATGATTTATAAATTTAATTCCAAATTTGACATAGATTTTAAGAATTACAGTAGTCATCTAGCCTTTCTTTTTCAATCAGTAAAATTTTGAGTTCCTGAAAAATAACAAAGGACTACTGAGTACTTGCAAAATGTGTTTTCATATGGTACTCCATCTGTTTAGACCACTTGTCCTTACCCTCTCTGTTTGACCAACTTCTCATCATCAAGGAATCAACTCCTTCACAGGCTCTTTCCAGACCCTTGTTTCATTTATTGTAGATTAGTATAGTTAACACATCATATTATTGATATAATTACTAATTTATTTGTCTGACTCCCTCATCTGATTGTTAGGGGTTTTTTTTAATCCTCAGATTTTAACACAGTGCCAGGAATATTATAGGCCTATAGCCTACATGTTTGGTAAGTGGATATATGATAGATGAATACATGTGATTATTAAACATTTAAAATTAGGAAGATAGGATTGTAGTGTTTAGTCCCATGAATTTATCATAAACACTGTGTTGGACATAATTCTTGTCACCAGAGACTAGTTTCTTAACAAAAAACTGCCATTTAATTTGTTATGACTTTTTAAAATGAATCTTTTGTTGTTTTAGTTGCTCTGGAACTTGTGAAGAAAACTGACTCTCAACCAACCTCTGTGATGTTGCTTGATTTCATCCAGCATATCATGAAGTCCTCCCCACTTATGTTTGTAAATGTGAATGGAAGCCATGGGCAAAATGAAGCCAAAGGCAGTTGTATTGGTAAATTCTGCTGTTTTGTACATTTATTTTTGATCTCTTTTATGAATTCTGCCTCTTCTGCTCTCCTGAAGTGTCACAAACACATTGTTATGTGTATTTTGGTCAAATTTGCTATTAAGTTGAGGGAGCAAAATGGTTTTATTTCATGCATCCTTGTTTTCTTTTATTATGAACTAGATACCACAAATGGAGCAGAAGTAACTGAATATGTTTATACGCCATTGAACATTTAAGCAGTTTTCTTTTTTCTGTTTTTGATAATGTCTTTTTTTAGATCGTGCATTAGCAAACCATGGCTCATAGACTGGCTGCCTGTTTCTGGAAACAAAGTTTTGTTGGAACATAGCCATGATCATTCATTTATGTATTGTCTGCAGCTACTTCAAAGGCAACTGAGTAGTTGACATGGAGATCATATGGCCCTTAAGCCTGAAATATTTCATATATGGCCCTCATGCCTGAAATATTTCATATTTGGCCCTCTCAGAACAAGCTTACTACTCCCATTCTGGATGTTGAAACTTTTTTCCAGGCTTTTCTCCTTATTCTCACTACTTTTGTCCTTTTGTTAGCTTCATCATAAAGAGATGTAAAGCAAATATCTTTTTTTCTGTACAATGCATAGAGTATTTAAAAATTTTTTGCTTGAATCTTAAGAGTCAACTTTGATAGTATGTTCTCTAAAAAGTCTTTTCTGACCATTACTGATGGTCTATGCTAGGACTAGCTTAGGTACTCTTTCTTTATGCTGTGTTAATACAAAGTGTTCTACATTTCTTCTGTCATGGTACTTATTAAACTATTAATACATTATCAGTTCAGTTCAGTCACTCAGTCGTGTCCGACTCTTTGCGACCCCATGAATCGCAGCACGCCAGGCCTCCCTGTCCATCACCAACTCCCGGAGTCCACCCAAACTCATGTCAGTCGAGTCGGTGATGCCATCCAGCTATCTCATCCTCTGTCATCCCCTTCTCCTCCTGCCCTCAGTCCCTCCCAGCATCAGGGTCTTTTCCAATGAGTCAACTCTTCACATGAGGTGGCCAGAGTATTGGAGTTTCAGCTTCAGCATCAGTCCTTCCAATGAACACCCAGAACTGATCTCCTTTAGAATGGACTGGTTGGATCTCCTTGCAGTCCAAGGGACTCTCAAGAGTCTTCTTCGACACCACAGTTCAAAAGCATCAATTCTTCGGCACTCAGCTTTCTTCACAGTCCAACTCACATCCATACATGACCACTGGAAAAATATAAATACTTGTTAATCTATATTCTTTGCTACACTGACTTTTAAACAACAGGTTATAACCCATTTAGTGGGTATTAAAGATGAAATATAATTGACTAGAAATATCATAGTACATTGCAGAATAAGTAGTATTTTATTAAACTTTTATCATTTATTAAAATAATATGCATATTTATGCTACACTGTGATATAAAATATATCTCTTAGTTGCAATTTAAAAGTTCAGGAAATTATAGGATTTAGGAGGACAAGACTATGACTGATTTGTTCTTATGCATCTAAGGCAGAGTCACCATTCAATAATATTTGTAGGAATGATAACTATATATTGAGCATTTAGTTAACTTTGGGCACTATGCAGAAAATTTCATATATATTATCTTACTTGGTCGGGGTAACATATAAAGTAAGTGTCATTGTCCCCTTTTCAAAATGAAGTTATAGAAGTTTAGAGAAATTAAAAGTTCACACAACTACTAAGTGGAAAGCTAGAATCTTGTCTGACTCCAAATTGGTATTCTAAATTATTATAATATGTTTCCATTGTGTAGGGAATGTTTTAGACTATTTTGTCAATGAAGTTTATACTTTAAAAATAAATCAAGCATTTAGCAAATTAAGTAGCACTCTAATATATTTAATTATTTAATATCTTTTTCTGTTTATTTCAAAGAGTTCAGTAATTGGATCATAACAAGACTTCTGCGGATTGCAGCCACTCCATCCTGTCATATGTTACACAAAAAAATCTGTGAAGTCATCTGTGCATTATTATTTCTTTTTAAAAGCAAGAGTCCTGCTATTTTTGGAGTACTGATGAAGGAATTATTACATCTTTTTGAAGACTTGATTTACTTCCACAAAAGATATGCAGTAGAACACTTTGTGGAATGGCCAGTGGTAGTTCACCGGTTTTTAAGTCAATTCGATGAACATGTAGGATATTTACAGCCAGCTCCTTTGCAGCTCATGAACATGCAAAATTTAGAGTTTATTGAAGTCACTTTATTGACAGTTCTTATTCGTATTATTGCAATTGTGTTTTTTAGAAGGCAAGAACTCTTACTTTGGCAGATAGGTTGTGTTCTGCTAGAGTATGGGAGTCCAAAAGTTAAATCCTTAGCAATTAGCCTTTTAACTGAACTCTTTGAGCTTGGAGGACTACCAGCACAACCAGCCAGCACTTTTTTCAGCTCATTTTTTGAATTATTAAAACAACTAGTAGAAATGGATGCTGACCAATTGAAACTCTATGAAGAGCCATTATCAAAGCTGATAAAGACCCTGTTCTCCTCTGAAACAGAAGCTTATAGAAATATTGAGCCTGTCTACTTAAATATGCTGCTAGAAAAACTCTGTGTCATGTTTGAAGATGGTGTGCTTTTGCAGCTTAAGTCTGATTTGCTAAAAGCAGCTTTGTGCCACTTACTGCAGTATTTCCTTAAATATGTGCCAGCTGGGTATGAATCTGCTTTACAAGTCAGGAAGGTTTATATGAGAAATATTTGTAAAGCTCTTGTAGATGTGCTTGGAGTTCAGGCAGATGTGGAGGTAAGTCATTTTTAAGGTTACTTGTTAAGCATATATTTTTACCTTAATTTAAGTGGATGTATTGTGCAAGAGTAATAAAGAGGAAATAGAATATCTTTTTTTGGTTGCTAGAATATCTATAATAATGTACATTCAGAATGGGATACTTTTCATAATCTACTTTGACTTCCTATTACGGATTTTTAATTTGGTTTCAGAAAGATTTGTTCACTATGTTGGTAATGAATTGCCAATGGAGTAGAATGTTTTAAAGTAGAGTTTGTGAAGAGTAAACATGTTTGTTGCATTATTAATTAAAAGGGAGCCAGGTATCAACTTCATTGCAAAAACTTTGAGCACTCACCGAGACTTTTTCTTTGACAGGTTATAATCGATCACTTCTAGAAAATCTATGAGTATATAGTACTAGTCATGCCAAATTATGCCTTTTTTTCTATTTGAACTGTGGGAGTGTGATACAATAGATATGCAATAAATTGATTAAATATTTTAGTTTATATGTAATAATATTTTACTTTATCTGTAAATCTTGCTAGATTTGTTGTATAAAAGAAGTTAGTCATTTCCTTGTAGAATTTTTCTTTGTGGCATTTTGGTCAAGGGAAAACAAGTTATAGAAGGATTTGTCTTAGGCCTTCTAAAACTATAGAACCGTAGTTCTAGATATAGAGCTATATATGTGTCTATATATATACTGTGAAATAATTAGATTAACTTAGGTTTTTGTTTTGCTTGATGAGACTCTGAAAATAATTTACCTTCTTTGGAATCTTAATACCTAATGCATTTTTGCTATCTATGAATAATACATATAAACTTATTTTCTAAGAAATAGTTTTTTAAATTATTTTTGCTTTCTCAGTATTTGTTGGGCCCACTTTATGCAGCCTTAAAAATGGAAAGTATGGAAATCATTGATGAAGTTCAGTGCCAAATTCAACAGGAAGACCTCAGCAGTAATAGCAATGGACTGTCACCCAAAAGGCGTCGACTCAGCTCATCTTTAAACGCTTCCAAAAGAGCACCAAAACAGACTGAGGAGTATGACTTTCATTCAGTTTGTATTTAGCCACTTAATAGAACTTTAGTGACTTAAAAAACCACCTTTATTTAAGTGCTTTGCCTTAAATACACCAAGAACATTTTTTCTTTCTTTAAGTAGTCGAAGGAGTGCTTAAAAAGTCTAATAGTTCTTGTAGTCTATTTTAGTATAAAAGATTCCATGACTAAATATGGTTACTTAAAAGTCTTTACTTGCCTGATTTGACTTTTTAATACATTAAAAAATCTCTGTGACTATACATCTATCAACAATTTTTTAAAAGTTAGCAAATTATTTTTTTTGTAATATAGCCAAAGAATTCCCATATTTTAGCCAACTGTAAAAGTTGTTATAAATTTCAGTAGTTGTAGGGATTTCCCTGGTAGTCCAGTGATGAGGACTCAATGCTTTCACTGCCGTGGCCTGGGTTCAATTCCTGGTTGGGGAACTAAGATCCTGCAAGCCATATGGTATAGCAAAAAACAAACAAAATGTCAGTAGTTGCCATGCCATGCCGCCTTTTGTTTAAAATATTTTTCATGTACGAGCAAGATTATATAAATTCATATGAATATGAATCTTTACACTCTGGTTATAATTAATTACAGAATTAAACATGTGGATATAAACAAAAAGAGCATATTATGGAGTGCACTGAAACAGAAGGCTGAGGACCTTCAAATTTTCCTTGAATCCAATAATGTGAAGAATCCTATTATTGAGACTTTAGAAGGAATTGCCGTCATTCTACAACTGACTGCTCTGTGTACTGTTCACTGTTCTCATCAAAACATGGACTGGTAAAAACAACTTGTATTTTCTGGGTGTAATACATTTGAATTTAGTGTTTTAGAAGACCTCTTTATTCACTTGATTTTTGTGACCTTAGAACACAAAATTTTTCAGTGAAAGAGAAATTTATTTTTTATTGAGCATCTGCTAAATGCCAGATATTGTGTTAAGTACTATACATATCTTATTTAATCTTTACAACAATTCTGTGAAGTAAATGTTTTTATGTCCTCTACACATTCAGAATTGAGGCTCTTTTTTGTCTGAAGCCTGAACTAATTTTCTGGGGTGGAAAGGTAGAACATTTTTTTATACAACTCAAAATTCAATGCTCTTCAAGCCAAATATTTCATCAAAAGAACTTTTCCCTTTGATGATAAAAGTAGGAATTTAATGATGATAAAAGCAGGAATTTAAAACTCATTAGAGATATTTTTAGTTTAGCGTTAATATAGGTTAATTACTCTATCAGAAGGATAAAGTGTGAACCCTCTCTGAAGATTTAGTCTTATTTTTTACTGCCATGTTATAGACCAACACTCCTTGATAATTTTTTATATGATCATTTATTCCGTGTTTCCTGATTCACTGTTTTTTTTTTAATCTTTTAATTTTCCTGGGTCACTCTTAACTAGCTAATACAAAGTTATGAAGGAGATTAAATAAGCTGTATTAATTCAGATTGCCTTAAATTTGAAATTTGAGATAACTTAAAGTAATAGCTAATTTGGACAAAGTCTGCTTTTGTCCTATTATTAAGAAAGGGTTTACACAGCTGTATCTTCTGTTATTTTAAAGCCTGGTGGTATCACATTTAAATAGCATAGATTAACTTTAATTACCAAATCCTGTGTGCTTTAGACTGACATAAAGAGATTAAATTTAAAATAATAATGATATATTAATTGATATGCATATTTACTTTGAATTGGTTTAAAGTTTTAGGTTAGTTTTATACTCAATTTATTTTGGCTTACTACAATATTAGTTTTGACTATAATAAAATTCATTTTAGTTGTCTTAAAAAATGTTTTAACTGCAGCTATAATTTCAAGGACTGTCAACAGAAGTGTAAGAAGAAACCTTCAGTAATGATAACTTGGATGTCTGTGGATTTTTACACAAAGGTGCTTAAGAGCTGTAGGACTTTGTTAGAATCTGTTCAGAAACCTGATCTGGAGACAGTTATTGACAAAGTGGTAAAAATATATGATGCTTTGATGTATATTCAAGGTGAGTACAAAAAAGCAACAGATCAAAATAACCAATAATCAGTATGAAAATAGGTTTTGTTTTCTGCCTAAGGCCTAAATGAACCAATGTTGGGAATGCTCAAAAGTTTATTTTTAATTTCAGTTCTGTTAAGCGTATCAGTAATTTATAAGTTCTAAATTTATTTGTATAATACTTTTAGTATTCTTTTTCAGTCAGTAGAAATTATTTATAACTTTTAAATTTTACTTTAAGAATCTAAAGAATGCTACTAAAAATATAAATGCATATTTTCATAAAGTCACATTTAATTCCTTTGGATTCGCAGACCTCAGAACATCATCTTTATGTTAAGAACCCCTGTTTATTGAATGTTTGTTGTAATTCCATTTGATGTGTAGAATGTCTTTTTTTTTAATTGAAAGAAGATATAGCTTCAAATATGATTAAAGAAAAGATATCATTAATCACCTATTGTGTGTTTCTGTAGTAAACACTTCATTTGAAGATCATATCCTGGAAGATTTATGTGGAATGCTCTCACTTCCATGGATTTGTCTCCATTCTGATGATGACTCTTTAAAGTTGACCACATTTGCCCTCAGTCTTCTAACATTAAGCCAGAGGATTTCAGATAGCTACTGTAAGTGGTCTCAAAATTCTATATGTGTGATTTGTTTTGTTTTAACTTATCCCTATACAATACTTCTAATACTTATCATTTCTGTTTTTTAATAATTACAAAATAAGGTACATTTTTAAATAATTCAAAAAGGAGTTGCACATGTAGAAAGGGGTAAATTGTAGCATTTATGCATCCTCAGCTCTATTCTGCCACATTGTTCTCCAAAGATGTCATTCCAAATTACATTGCTGTTAGCAAACTATGAGTTTAATGTCTTCACCAGCACTTGGCATTATCAAATTTTAAATTTTTTGCTATCTTAAAAAAGAGAGGGAATTCCTTGGCAGTACAGTGGTTAAGACTTTGTGCTTTCACTGTGGAGGGCCCAGGTTTGATCCCTAGTCAGGGAGCTAAGATGCCACAAACTGCATGGTGTAGCCAAAAAAAAAAGTCAAAGATGTAACTACCTAAACAAATATATATTTTTTGCTATTTGATGGGTGTAGTTTTAAATTTGGATTTCCCTGTTACTTGTAAGATTATACATAGACCTTTTTTAGTGCACGTGCTTAATAAATGGAAAAGGAGTTTTTAATTAAATGCTGTATGTATTTTAAATGTTATTTGACTTTACAATAAGGAATAAGTATGTATGGTGTGTGTATGTAAATTAACACCTAGAAATCTTGATTAATAGACTTAATTTTTTTAGCACCACAGGCCCAATCACGATGTGTATTTCTTCTAACTCTGTTTCCAAGAAGAATACACCTTGAGTGGAGAACAGCAGTTTACAGCTGGGCCCTGCAGAGTTCTCATGAAGTAATCCGGACAAGTTGTATTAATGGATTCTTTATCTTACTGCAGCAGCAGAATCCTTATAACAGAGTTCCCAAGATTCTTGTGTATGTATTAATATTTTAATTTGAATATACAACTTGATTGAACAGATATCATATATACAAATTTATGTTTATTGCTGGATATATAGAACAAGTGTTGCTTTTAGTTTTAGAATTTAAGTTTTTTTTGCTTCTATTCTTTGTTTAATCAGTACTTTTGCCCCAAATGAGGCAAGACTATTTAGACCACAAAATTAAACCAAAAGATTTAGTACTTTTTTTCCACCCCCCAGAGATAAAGTCAAAGATGATTCTGACATTGTCAAAAAAGAATTTGCATCTGTACTTGGTCAGCTTGTCTGTACACTTCATGGCAAGTTTTATTTGACAAGTTCTTTAACAGAACCTCTCTCTGAATATGGGCATATTGACCTCTTATGTAAGAGCCTAAAAGTCGCTTCTCAACCTGAATGTTCATCTTCTCGACTAAAAGCTTCTGTTTGCAAGCCATTCCTTTTCCTACTGAAAAAAAAAACACCTAGCCCAGTGAAACTTGGTAAGTGGTTTGTTATGATTTATTTAATATTTTAAAACCTATTTAAGCTCCTTTAAAAAAACAAAAACAAAAACAATGGTATAGTTAGCCTGAAGCCTTAAAAAATTAGACTTGCTTGATAGATTCAGTGCTTATGTAATTATTCATAAACAGGATGTCTGATATTAGACTGTATCACAGAACTAACAAGGGAAGTAATTTTTAGAGTTTTAAAATGCTCTTGTGATTGGACAGTGTAAGGGACATACCTATTGTTTAGTTCAATATTGTGAGGTTCAGTATGCTGTATCCTCTTTAGTGATCCCAGGGACCTTCTTAATGTGTCCCCTGCCACTGCTTTGGACCTTCAGAACTTCAAATAGTCTGATACTTTGCCCCCTGAGGAATATAGATTTTATCTTTACCACTTTCCAATGGTAATGGTGTACAAATTTGTTGGGAGCATGAAATATATACACATACTTGGATGGTGGCTTGCTTTGAGTGATTATTGTTATTGAGTCACTGAGTTGTGTCAGACTCTTTGCGACCCCATAGACTGTAGCATGCCAGAGTTCCCTGTCCATCACCAACTCCCAGAGCTTACTCAAACTCATGTCCATCAAGCCAGTGATGCCATCCAACTATCTCATCCTCTGTCATCCTCATCTCCTCTTGCCTTCAATCTTTCCCAGCATCAGGGTCTTTTCCAGTGAGTCACATCAGGTGGCCAAAGTACTGGAGTTTCAGCTTCAGCATCAGTCCTTCCAGTGAATATTCAGGGCTGATTTCCTTTAGGATTGACTGGTTGGGTCTCCTTACAGTCCAAGAGACTCTCTGGCTCAATGGTAGAGAACCTATCTGCCAGAGCAGGATGCATGGGTTCAGTCCCTGGTTGGGGAAGATTCCCTGGAGAAGAACATGGCAATCCACTCCAGTATTCTTGCCTGGAAAATCCTGTGGACAGAGGAGCCTGGTGGGCTACAGTCTATGGGGTAGCAAAAGAGTTGGACACAACTTAGTGACTAAACAACAAAAACAACAAGCTTTCCCTTTGTTCACACTTCTTTACATTACAGAAATGTGCTTTTAAGTCTATCCCAGTAATTTAAAAAATCTGAGTGAGTAATCATTTTATAACTTTAAAAATTCTAGAATTTATTTTAGATTTAAATTATGTAAAACTTTTACTAAAAAGCATAAAATAATTTTTTCTAATATAAAAGATGATTTATTTATTTTTGCCTGTGCTGGATCTTTGTTGCTACCTGCCATCTTTCTGTAGTTAGGGTGAGCAGGGCTATCCTTTGTTGAGGTGTGCAGGCTTCTCCTTGTGGTGGCTTCTCTTGTTGTGGAGCACAGACTCTATAGGGCAGGCTTCAGAAGCTGTGGCTCACAGCTTCAGGAGCTCAAGCTCAATAGTTGTAGTGCATTGGCATAGTTGCTCTGTGGCAAGTGAGGTCTTTCCTGACCAGGGATGGAACCCATGTCCCCTGCATCGGCAGGCAGATTCTTAAGCATTGGACCACCAGTGAAATCCTTAAAGTAAATTTAAATTGATAGGTATTAGTTTTTCACGTATTCATTTTAATCCACAATTCTATATGCTTTACAAATTTAAACACAAAATACTGATTTTATAAGACAACTTAGCGTTATTTGTAGTGTATTATTTATTGGCAATATTTTTATAGTACAACTTTTTAATGTAATGTGTTAACTTAGGTATTATATACTCTTGTTTTTAGCTTTCATAGAAAATCTGCATCATCTTTGTAAGCATCTTGATTTTAGAGAAGATGAAACAGATATAAAAACGGTTCTTGGAACTTTATTAAATTTAATGGAAGATCCAGACAAGGATGTTAGAGTGGCTTTTAGTGGAAATATCAAGCATATATTGGAATCCTTGGATGCTGAGGATGGATTTATAAAAGAGGTTGATGACTTTTAGTTTAAATTTTTATTTTTACGTATTTTCATAAACCTGGTTCTAAAAATTTCTTTAACTAGTTAATACTATTGTTCTAGCTTTTTGTCTTAAGGATGAAGGAAGCATATACACACGCTCAGATCTCAAGAAATAATGAATTGAAGGATACCTTGATTCTTACAACAGGGGATATTGGAAGGTAAGTTTGGCGGCTTTCGTAGACTTCCTTATTTATTTTGGCCATTCATCTTTTTTGTTTACCTGCTGTTAGAAATGGTAATATGAGAGTTGTGATGTTATAGAGAGAAGTGTGATAACAGTTTGCATTTATTTATAGATTTTTATTTTCAAGACATTGATAATAATTTTTTTTTAAATAATTTTAGGGCAGCAAAAGGAGATTTGGTACCTTTTGCCCTCTTGCACTTATTGCACTGTTTATTATCCAAGTCAGCATCTGTCTCTGGAGCAGCGTACACGGAAATTAGAGCACTGGTTGCGGCTAAAAGTGTTAAACTGCAGAACTTTTTCAGCCAGTATAAGAAACCTATCTGTCAGGTGAGATTCAGCACTGGCCTTGACTAAAGGAAATAGCATTACTTTGCAAAAGCTAAAAAAAGAACATACATATGTTTTACTTTTCTTAAGAGAGAGATTTCTTTTTTAATGATGTATTTGGTTTATTTAAAAGACACTACATCTTGTCATTTTATATTTTAGCTTCCTAGTCTGAAGATGTAGGCTATAAATGGGAGAGGGGAAAAAATCATCTTATAATAATTATTACTCTATTGTTAATCTATTAAGAGAAGTCTTTTTTTTTATTAGTCTTTCTTTTAGTGATAAACTTTTTTATGCTTTGATATTATGGATAAGGTACTTTGTTTTAAGAAAGGTTCAGTCTGAAAAGTTGGGAAATGTTAAAATACAGGCTTTGCTCTGTGCTAGTGGTGTAATCCTTAAGAACGTATTCCAGTTTAACTAAGCCTGGTTACTTCATCTATAAAAGGGTGTTTATATATACCTCATTAAGGTTGTTATAAAAATTAAATGAACTATTCAGGTAATATGTTTAGAACTCTGATACTGGCCTTTGTGTTAGCCTAAAACATAATAGTTAAATGTTCTTCCTTGTGTGAAAACTAACATCATTTTGCTCTAGTTTTTGGTAGAATCCCTCCACTCCAGTCAGATGACGGCACTTCCTAGTACTCCATGCCAGAATGCTGAGATGCGAAAACAAGATGTGGCTCACCAGCGAGAAATGGCTTTAAATACCTTGTCTGAAATTGCCAATGTTTTTGACTTTCCTGATCTTAATCGTTTCCTTACTGTACGTTGCAAAGTATAGTTGACTTAATCGAGGTTTTCAGTTCAGTATTTTGTGTTTATTCCATTCTCTCTCTATTTTTTAAGAAAATTTGGCATTGTTTATTATCTGGCAAGTATAATGAGGACCATAGATTTTCAAATTTACATGTTATCTTTTGACTTTGATATAATATTACTTATGTTATAAAAGTGAAATATGTGTTGTTTTGAGTCATTGCTCTTTATGGTTAGCTATCTTGAAAAGTTAATACTAATTAATTAATGCTAATTAATTCCATTTACCAAGCATTTATGTCTTTAGTGCTATGATGGGTTTCGTTGGTAATGCAAAGTCTAATATGATCATATCTATCCCTAAGGAGTAGGAGTACAAAATAATGCTATAGATGACATGTGAATTCAGATAATCGAATTTGTAGTATGTAGTGGTTTGGGAAGCCTTTGAAAAGTCATTAGTGGGGCTGAGGTTTCAAAGATGGATGGTGTAGGTTATCTTCTTATGTTTTCCCAAAGGCAAAGTTTATTATCATTAGTTAATAAATTATAATAATGATCTATGTAGAAATTTTCCCTACAGCATTTTATATTTTAACAAAATTAAATTGTGTGTAAATTGGACAAATCTTATGATACTATACACTAAGGACCACAAAGATATTTTTAACCTTTTTATTCAGTAATTTCATCTGGGGGCCTCAAAGCACAGAGGTTTACTGCAGCATTTTCCAAGTATCAAATAAACAAAACCCTGAGAAGAAACTTAAGTATCTAATAATTAGGTCGTAAAATATTATGCACTGTAACACAATAATTATAAATACTTGGTAGAAACTACTTTATAATGTCCAGTCTTACTGGATTAACATTAAGTTGAAAGACATAACACAAATAAGGTGTAAGTGCCTCTGAGGGTAGGGCTTGGGTCTTATTTATTGTCACATCTTCAGTGCCTATAATAGTCACTGACATGTAGTAGTTGTTTGTTAGATATGTGAATAAATGAAAGGCCAATCGTTTTATGTTTGGAATTTTATATAGTATTTAAGAACAAGATCTTAAAGGAAATAGACCAAAATCAAAATAGATTTGTTGCCATGTTGGGATGGCGGTGTATTAAAAAGGTTTTCTTTAATATTGTAGCATCAACTTCTTAATTTGAAGAAGGTAAAATACTGTATTTATGGTTCCTCTTGTTTATTGTCTAAATACTAGTTACCTCAAATAATAAATCAAGCTTGGAACCTCTGCTTTAATTAAGAGCATGAATATGTACTAATGAGAAATTATTTTCTTTGCTACTTGAACATTAGCTTATTTATTTCTATCTCTCCCCACCTCCAGTGTAAACTTTATACCATCGGGAACCTTGCCTGTTTTTCACTGCTGTATCTGCAGTGCCTGTGCCATAGTAGATGCTCAGTATACGTCTGTTGAGTGAATAAGTAGTAAATTTGAATTCAGATATGTCGTAGGTGGACTCCAAATTTGGGTGGTATTTTTGATTATTTTTGTACATAGCTCATGTGAATATTTTATCACCTGGTCAAATATGCTTTTTGGTAATTGTAGTATTTCTTTTTCAGAGAACATTACAAGTGTTGCTACCTGACCTTGCTGCCAAAGCAAGCCCTGCAGCTTCTGCTCTCATTCGAACTTTAGGAAAACAATTAAATGTCAATCGTAGAGAGATTTTAATAAATAACTTCAAGTATATTTTTTCCCATTTGGTTTGCTCCTGTTCCAAGGATGAATTAGAACGTGCCCTTCATTATCTAAAGGTAATTGAATATTTGTATATGTTTTACTCCTTTGTATAAATTAGCATTATAGGAAAGCTGTTGTGACATTCTTATAGAAGTAGAGTGAGTAGTTTATAATCTATCTTAGGGTAATATAAGTTCAAGTGGTACATAAATAAGTATTGTCCTGGGCCAAAGGAGAGTATTAAATAGAATTATTCTTTTGTGTTTTTTTTATTGTTTTACCATGATGGTATATGATAGTCATCCATTCATGGATCAGCTTCTCAACTAATTTCATTTTAGAATTTATTGATTGGAACTACCAATGACTAATGATAGATAATTATATCTGTCAGAAGAGGCAATATCCTTAAACTGTAGTATAATGACAGCATTGAATTTAGTTACTTAGTGCTCTGATTACAGTTTGGCCCACTTTCTTGCTAGTTTTCAAATTTAAAATTATAGCCTGTGCTGCTTTTTTTGGTGTCGTAGTACCAACAAAATCTGAGGAATAAGAGGCTACATGGGAACAAGAGAACCTGTCAGATATGCATATGTAACTATTGTTTTTCTCCAATGTTAATTTATTCCCTATATTTCATGATATGCCAGCTATGGATCTCTTTCTACATGAGTCTTTTTGAATATTGAGTGTATTTATTCATTTTGAGAAAGAAAATCTGTGTTATGAAAGTGGAATGGTAACAGCATTCCAATGCTTACATGTCAGAAACTTTGCTAATCAATATTTTGGATTATTTCACTTGCGTTAACTCCTCTCAGTTACCTGGTGAGATAAAGTACTATTATTTTTCCATTTTGTGGATGAGAAAGCTAAAGCAGAGAGAGGCAGAGCCACTAATTTTCCTCTCAGGGGTTACATTTCTTTGAATGTAATGACATTCTAAAACTTTATAAAAAACCATACTCCCTTTTAAAAATTTTATTTCAAAACAAAGTCTGATCACTTCACTTTTTTACCTGTAGTACATGGCAAACCTACCAGGAAAAGTTAAGATTAGTCCTTTTCCAATGCCTTTTTTAATATTATTAGTAATTCTTGTCACCTGATCCAGAGCTCCTGATTAAGTATAGTATATTAAAATCAATACGCTTATTTCCAAGATGTTAGTATGGAGGAAAAAAACAACTTTTTTTTTTTTAATGTATCTTTGGGTTAGAATGAAACAGAAATTGAACTGGGGAGCCTGCTGAGACAAGATTTCCAAGGACTGCATAATGAATTATTGCTCCGTATTGGAGAACACTATCAACAGGTTTTCAATGGTTTGTCAATACTTGCCTCATTTGCATCTAGTGATGATCCATATCAAGGTCCAAGAGATATCACATCACCTGAACTTATGGTAAGGAATACATTATATGGGTTTTTTGGTTTGTTTTTCTCCTTTTTGTAGCTTTATGGAATTGAAAAAACATGTGTTTTGTGTATTTCCCAAATGCTAGAGATTTATTTAAATTTTAAATTGGAATTTTTGTTTTGAAAAGACTGTTTATTTAAATTGCATGGTCACAGCATACATATTAGGATTGAAAAATAAACATTTTCAAATGATTTTAGATTTTATTTTTTCACTGGGTAAAGCTGTTTACTTTCCTTCACTACCTTTTAACTATGGATCAGAATATATTCATAGCTTCCCCCGGTGCTGCTATCCCTCCCTTGGCACAACATACTAACTTTATCAGTTCTAAACTATATTTAAATTCTTTGTTGGGTTTAAGGCAGGTTAGAAAATATTCCTTTTTGTCTTTCCCTGTCTTAAATTTGTATCTGAAATCATCTTACTGTTTTATTTCTTCATGTAGAAAAAACATATAAATCTCAGACTTACTATTTTTTCCTTTTGATTGTCTTCATTCTTTGAAGGTATTCAAAGTACTATCAGCAAAATATCTTGAGAGGTTTCTGTCTTGGCGTTCTCATTTAGCACCATTCTGTAGCTCATTCAACTCTGACTCTGTTTGAAATATTCTACTGAAATTGCAGCCATGAAATTAAAAGATGCTTACTCCTTGGAAGGAAAGTTATGACCAACCTAGATAGCATATTCAAAAGCAGAGACATTACTTTGCCAACAAAGGTCCGTCTAGTCAAGGCTATGGTTTTTCCAGTGGTCATATATGGATGTGAAAGTCGGACTGTGAAGAAAGCTGAGTGCCAAAGAATTGATGCTTTTGAACTGTGGTGTTGGAGAAGACTCTTGAGAGTCCCTTAGACTGTAAGGAGATCCAACCAGTCCATTCTAAAGGAGATCAATCCTGGGTGTTCTTTGGAAGGAATGATGCTAAAGAAACTCCAGTACTTTGGCCACCTAATGCGAAGAGTTGACTCATTGGAAAAGACACTGATGCTGGGAGGGATTGGGGGCAAGAGGAGAAGGGGACGACAGAGGATGAGATGGCTGGATGGCATCACCGACTCGATGGACATGAGTTTGGGTGGACTCCGGGAGTTGGTGATGGACAGGGAGGCCTGGCGTGCTGCAATTCATGGGGCCGCAAAGAGTTGGACATGACTGAGTGACTGAACTGAACTGAACTGACTGAAATTTTCATCTTGTCAAGGTCAAAAATGATCTTCCTGCTATCAAATCCAGTGGTTGCTTCTCTTTTTCAGTACAGCTGACACATCCCTTCCTATGTGACATCTGTGACACCATATTTTCTTAATTTTCTTTTTGCTTCACTGTCTACTCATTCTTTATTTCTTAATTTATTTTATTGAAGTATGGTTGATTTACAGTGTTTTGTTACTTTCCGTTGTGAAGCACAGTGATTCAGTTATACATATATATATATCTATTCTTTTTCATATTCCTTTCTGTTATGGTTTGTTACATGATACTGAATATAGTTCCCTGTGTTATACAGTAGGGCCTTGCTATTTATTCATTCTATATATAATAGTTTGCATCTGCTAATCACAAACTCCCAATCCATCCCTCTCCCACTCCTGCAACCACGAGTCTGTTCTCTATGTCTGTGAATCTGTTTCTTTTCATAGATAAGTTCATTTGTGCCGTATTTTAGATTCCATGTATAAGTGATAGCATATAGTATTTGTCTTTCTCTTTCTGACATTTCGTTTAGTGTGATAATCTCTAGGTTCACCCATGTTGCTCAAAATGGCATTATTTCGTTCTTTTTATGGCTGAGTAGTATTCCACTTGGCTTCCCGGGTAGTTCAGCTGGTCACGAATCCAGTGTAGGAGACCCTGGTTCAATTCCTGGGTTAGAAAATTCCCCTGTAGAAGGAATAGGCTACCCACTCCAGTATTCTTGGGCTTCCCCGGTGGCTGAGACAGTAAAGAATCCTCATGCAATGCAAGAGACTGGGTTGGATCCCTGGGTTGGCAAGATCCCCTGGAGGAGGGCATGGCAACCCACTCCAGCATTCTTGCCTGAAGAATCCTCATGGATGTAGGAGCCTGGCAGGCTATATAGTCCATGGCATAAAAGAGTCAGTCATGACTGAGCGACTGAGGACAGTATTCCATTGTATATACATATATGTGTGTGTGTGTATGTGTGTGTATGTGTGTGTGTGTGTGTATAATATTCATTCATATATTCATTCATTGGTGATTGTCCACTCATTCTTAATCTGTACTTTATCTACTTATTCTCTATATTTTACATTCAGTACTATCTAATTGGGTCTTTTTCTCTATAAATATTCTCTCCTTAATTGAGAGGGAATCTGAATTCCTTTGATCCCTTAATATGATCTATATTTTGATGATTTTATGATTGAAATTCTAGTCCAGAGCTCTTTTGAACTTTGGGCTTGTGGACTTAATCCAAGTTAGGTCCTGGCAGGAAATAGATGGCAAACATGCAAATGTTTCGTTGAAAATAATTTAATGAAGGGGCTATTTTCATTGACATAAGCAAGGTTAAGAGAACTAGCAGGGAGTGTTAAGAAACCCAAGACTAGAAACAGCAGAAAACATGCTCCCCTTCCTCCTGGGCAAGAAGAAATGGTATCACCAGAGAGCTAGAACCATGGTGCTTGGGAAGGGCTTTTGTCGTGGAGGAATATAACCACTGCCAGAAGTACCTCACAACCCAGATAGTGCAGGAAGTTATAAATATCACAGTCTCTACTCCTGCCCTATGTCCCCCTGTTGGTGGCTCCACTTGACTGAATTTAGTGGGAAACCCAGAGGAAAAGGAATATTGAGTGATGGAATCTGGTTGGCCTCCCAGTCACATCTGTGCAGTTCAGTTCAGTCACTCAGTCGTGTCTGACTCTTTGCCACCCCATGGACTGCAGCACACCAGGTTTCCTTGTCTATCACCAACTCCTGGAGCTTGCTCAAACTCATGTCCATCAAGTTGGTGATGTCATCCAACCATCTCATCCTCTATCATCCCCTTCTCCTCCTGCCTTCAATCTTTCCCAGCATCAGGGTCTTTTCCAATGAATCAGTTCTTCATATCAGGTGGCCAAAGTATTGGAGTTTCAGATTTAGCATCAGTCCTTACAATGAATATTCGGGACTGATTTCCTTTAGGATTGACTGCTTTGATCTCCTTGCAGTCCAAGGGACTCTCAAGAGTCTTCTCCAACACCACACTTCAAAAGCATCATTTCTTCGGCGCTCAACTTTCTTTATAGTCCAAATCTCACATCCATATAGGACTATTGGAAAAACCATAGCTTTGACTAGGCAGACCCTAAGCTTCCTTTCTACAGTGAGCTGTACACCTTTCTTACCTCCTCACCCAACCTGGTAGCATGTGTGACCTAAAGATACATTAATTAGGTACCTCAGTGTCAAACAATGCAGCTTTCTCCTAGAGTTGGAAAATATTCTAATTGCTGCTTCTCCCTAGCAATTACCTGACAAAGGTCCGCTTAGTCAAAGTAAAAAATTATGTCTTTGCTTTTTAATATGTTATCTAAGTTGGTCATAGCTTTCGTTCCAAGGAGCAAGCATCTTTTAATTCCATGGCTGCAGTCACCATCTGCAGTGATTTTGGAGCCCAAAAATATAAAGCTTCTCACTGTTTCCACTGTTTACCCATCTGTTTACCATGAAGTGATAGGATTGGATGCCATGATCTTGGTTTTCTGAATGTTGAGCTTTAAGCCAACTTTTCCACTCTCCTCTTTCACTTTCATCAAGAGGCTCTTTAGCTCTTCCCTTTCTGCCATAAGAGTGGTGTCATCTATGTATTTGAGGCTATTGATATTTCTCCTGGCAATTGTGATTCCAGCTTGTGATTCATCCAGTCCAGCATTTAGCATTATGTATTCTGCATAGAAGTAAATAAGCAGGGTGACAATATACAGCCTTGACATACTCTTTTCCCAATTTGGAACCAGTCTGTTGTTCCATGTCCAGTTCTAACTGTTGCTTCTTGACCTGTGCACAGATTTCTCAGGAGGCAGGTTAGGTGGTCTGGTATTCCCATCTCTTTCAGAATTTTCCGCAGTTTATTGTGATCACACAGTCAAAGGCTTTGGAGTAGTCAATAAAGCAGAAATAAATGTTTTTCTGGAACTCTCTTGCTTTTTCAATGATCCAGCGGATGTTGGCAATTTGATCTCTGGTTCCTCTGCCTTTTCTAAAACCAGCTTGAACATCTGGAAGTTCACTGTTCACATACTGTTGAAGCCTGGCTTGGAGAATTTTGAGCACTACTTTACTAGTGTGTGAGATGAGTGCAATTGTGTGGTAGTTTGAACATTCTTTGTCATTGCCTTTCTTTGGAATTTGAATGAAAACTGAACTTTTCCAGTCCTGTGGCCACTGCTGAATTTTCCAAATTTGCTGGCATATTGAGTGCAGCACTTCATAGCATCATCTTTTAGGATTTGAAATAGCTCAACTAGAATTCCATCACCTCCACTAGCTTTGTTTGTAGTGATGTTTCCTAAGGCCCACTTGACTTCACGTTCCAGGATGTCTGGCTGTAGGTGAGTGGTCACACCATCATGATTATCTGTGTCGCGAAGATCTTTTTTGAACACTTTTTCTGTGTATTCTTGCCACCTCTTCTTAATATCTTCTGCTTCTGTTAGGTCCATACCATTTCTATCCTTTATTGTGCCCATCTTTGCATGAAATGTTCCCTTGGTATCTCTAATTTTCTTGAAGACATCTGTAGTCTTTCCCATTCTGTTGTTTTCCTCTGTTTCTTTGCATTGATCACTGAGGAAGGCTTTCTTATCTCTCCTTGCTATTCTTTGGAACTCTGCATTCAGATGTGTATATCTTTCCTTTTCTCTTTTGCCTTTCACTTCTCTTCTTTTCTCAGCTATTTGTAAGGCCTCCTCAGACGACCGTTTTGCCTTTTTGCATTTCTTTTTCTTGGGGATGGTCTTGATTACTGCTCCCTGTACAGTGCCATGAACCCCTATCTGTAGTTCTTCAGGCACTCTGTCTATCAGATCTAATCCCTTGAATGTATTTGTCACTTCCAGTGTATAAGCGTAAGGGATTTGATTTAGGTCGTACCTGAATGGTCTAGTGGTCTTCCCTACTTTCTTCAACTTAAGTTTGAATTTGGCAATAAGGAGTTCATGATCTGGGCCACCTTCAGTTCCCGGTCTTGTTTTTGCTGACTATATAGAGTTTCTCCATCTTTGGCTGCAAAGAATGTAATCAGTCTGATTTTGGTGTTGACCATCTGGTGATCTCCATGTGTAGTCTTCTCATGTGTTATTGGAAGAGGGTGTTTGCTATGATCAGTGCGTTTTCTTGGCAAAACTCTGTTAGCCTTTGCCCTGCTTCATTTTGTATTCCAAGGCCAAATTTGCCTGTTACTCCAGTTATCTCTTGACTTCCTCCTTTTGCATGCCAGTCCCCTCTGATGAAAAGGAGATCTTTTTTGGGTGTGAGTTCTAGAACGTCTTATAGGTCTTCAAAGAACCGTTTAACTTCACCTTCAGCATTACTGTTTGGGTATACTTGGATTACTGTGATATTGAATGTTTTGCCTTGGAAATAAGCAGAGATAGGCAGGCAGAAAAGAACAGAGAATGGATCTGAGGATGAAGGAAATTGGCAAACCGAGACTGTCCAGCTTCCTCTTTGTCATCTATATTTGCCTGTCTTTTAAACATCTCAAACAAGTCCAAACATTACATTTCCATTCCCCAATGTTAGTCAGTCAGTCATGTCTGACTCTTTGTGACGCCATGGACTGTAGCCTGCCAAGCTCCTCTGTCCATTGAATTTTCCAGGCAAGAATAATGGAGTGGGTTGCCACTGGTTCCCTTATCCAGGGGATCTTCCCGACCCAGGGATTGAATCTGGATCTCCTGCCTTGCAGGCAGATTCTTTACCATCTGAGCCACTATGGAAGCCCAGATTATAAAAATCTTTATTTTCCTTCCCTAATCTGTTCCTCTCATAGTCTTTACTTCTCAGGAAATGATACCAATGTCTACAATATCTGTCCTCAGATATCAGTTCCTCAGATCAAAACCTGGAAGGCATTCATGAGCCCTCTATTTCCTATATTCTTAAAGTTAAGTATCAACAAGTCCTTTCAAGTCTGACCCCCAAGTCTGTCTTTCCTTATCTTCAGCCACCACCCTTATACAAGTGACCTCATCTTTCTCCAGGACAACTGTGATCACTTCCTAATTATTCTCTCTTTTTGCTCTTTCTTTCCTACATCTTTAATCAGTTACTTACACAGTATTTGAAGTACTCTTCTGACAGCTTAAACTCATTCCCTTGGTTAAATTTCTTCTGAGATTTTCATTAATCTATAAGGCTCTATGTGGTGCATACTTTTCCACCCTCACATATTGTGTAACTTTTATCTTCCTTTCTGCCTATGTTTCATATTGTTTGTATTTCTTAAAGATGTCAAGCTTTTTCTTCCTTCACAACCTTTACAGTAGATAGTCTCTTTACTTGAAATTTGCTCCTAGATGTTTCTCATTCTTTAGATCTCAGAGTTTCTTGGTCATCCCATCTAAATTCCCAGTCACTTCATCCCAGTTCTTCTCTCTCATGTGACCATGTCTGTTTCTTTATAGCACTTATTACACACTATTTACATACTTATTAAATGTCGTCTTCTTCTATCAGTCTCGCGTGTAAGCTAATAGGGAGAAAGTGACTCCTTATCTTGTACACTTGTACCTGGCAGAGTATTCTAGACATACATAATAAATATTTGGTGAATGGCAGATGAATGAACTATTTGTCTAAGTGTAAGAGCTTTAAAATTAGAATGTTGACATAGATTATGTGAGTATCACCTGTATCAACTTTTCATTTAAGAATGAGCTAGAGCCTTGCAATTAGTGAATTATGACATGTTAAACTTGAGTCTTAATCCAAATTGGAAGTTTGTAAATTAAGTGCAGTTTTAGGCTTTGGTAAACAGATGATTCTCTGTACTCTGCAAGAGAAAAAAGTTTATCCCAACATCTAATCTGGAGAATGTGTTGGACACTAAGCTTCCTCTCTACAGTGAGCTAGTGTACACCTTTCTTACCTCCTCACCCAGCCTGGTAGCATGTGTGACCTAAAGATACTTGAATTAGGTACTTCAGTGTCAAACAATGCAACTTTTTCCTGGAGTTGGAAAATATTCTAATTGCTGCTTCTCCCCAGCTCCCCTCCTTATTTTTGGTCCCTTTTCTTGCCTATATACGAAGTTTTTTTTTTTAATCACAGCTTCATTGTGTTTATTGTGGAAGCTTAAACATGCACATTACTCATGTCCTTGTCCTAACTAATTTTGTTAAAGATTTTTTTTTTTTTTTTTTAATTTTTGGCTCTGCTGGGTCTTTGTTGCTGTGCAGGCTTTTCTCTAGTTGTGGTGAGTGGAAGCTTTTCTTCGATGTGGTATGCTGGCCTCTCATCGCAGTGGCTTCTCTTGTTGCGGAGCACAGGCAGTCAGGATTCAGTAGTTACAGCACGTGGGCTCAGTAGTTGTTACTCCTGGGCTCTAGAGCACAGGCTCAGTAGTTGTGGTTCACAAGCCTAGTTGCTCCACAGCACGTGAGATTTTCCTGGACCAGGGATTGAATCCTTGTCACCTGTACTGACAGATGAATTCTTTACCACCGAGCCACCAGGGAAGCCCCCTATTGAAGGCTTTTATAGAGAGGAAAATTCTTCTTTGCGGTGTACTCACAGTCCCAGTTTGTAATAAATCCCAGCTGTATTCTAAGTATTTAATACGTATTATCTTATTTAATCTCTACAGCAGCTGTATGCAGTTGATACGTTCATTGTTCCCATCTTATAGACTCAGAAGAGCTGAGTAACTCATCCAACATCATAAACTAGGAAGTTTTAAAATTGGGATTTGGACCCAGGTTTGGCTGACTTAAAGTCCATACCCTGTCCTCTACTCCCCTCTTTCAAGAAAGAGTTAACCCTGTCAACTTCAGGAGACCCAAAATGCCATAATTAGTGATACCTAACTTGTAGCTGTTGATGCCTAAGGTTTGTAGCCCTTTTACTATTTCCTCAGGGGATATTGACTGCTGTGGCAGACTGTTATTCTGGGTGTGTGTGCATGCGTGCTAAGTTGCTTCAGTTGTGTCTGACTCTTTGTGACCCTTTGGACTGTAGTTCACCAGCCTCCTCTGCTGGGATTCTGCAGGCAAGAATACTGGAATGGGTTGCCATTTCCTCCTCCAGGGATCTTCCCGACCCAGGGATCGAGCCTGTATCTCTATGTCTCCTGCATTGGCAGGCAGGTTCTTTACCACTAGTGGCACCTAGGAAAAGCCCCTCTGGCAGAGTACCCGTTCCTTGTTCAAGTAACTTTTTTTTCCCACCTTAGCTCTACATGCTCTAAATAAGGACATTCACATGTCTTTTTCTATTCTTCTCCCTAAGATAAATATCCTCACCACTCTGGATCCTGACATGAGTCAGATCCTGAGGAGTCTATCATAGCTCAACTCTAGTTCAAAGGCTTATGATTTTCTCACGGTACAGAACTATTTAATCATATATTATCTCATATATTATCATAATAATAATGACTCAGTTTTATTAATTTTTAAAGTATTACATGTGAAAAGATATGCTTTGGGAGAAATGTAATTCTGGAACTGGTTATTTCCAGTATTCTAACGTAGTTAGATAAAACAGAAATGATATTAAGTAAATGGTTGACTTATGAAATTTGGTCTGTATGAAACTATGTAATACCTTTTTTATGTGTTGGTTTTTTCCCCTTAGGCTGATTATTTGCAACCCAAGTTGTTGGGCATTTTGGCTTTTTTCAATATGCAGTTACTAAGCTCCAGTGTTGGCATTGAAGATAAGAAAATGGTAGGTGATGATAGTTGGTTACAAAGGACCAGAACAGAATTCATATAGAATATGGAGGAGACATCTGCTTCTAGCTGCAAACATTCAAAGAAAAAAAATGATCAAACATGATATTCTGTATTCCTGAACAACTCACATATGCTTTTGAGGACTCTGAAAAGAAAATGTTATCATTTACTGTTCTTTTGTTTATAAGGGACAGAAAACTCACCCAAAGTGGCTTGAAGGAATTTGTTGTCTAGGTAACTAAAAATATAAAGATAATACATAGCTTCTGGTATAACTTGATTTTGGATATTGTATTCTCAGAATTAATCACTTAGCTCAGATTTCCTTGGATTAGCTCTAACTTAAGTGCCAGGTGATGGACCCAGCAGCTTCAGGCTCACATCATCACAACATGTAGGTCGATGGGAAAAAAAGAGACCAGCACTCCCTGACAGAGGAAACAAAAGTTGCATTTTTAAATTCATTAACCCAAATTGGTCTCATGTGAGTCATGTCCCATGGTGTTTTTGAATACCAAAAGTGTGATGCTGGGAGGGACTGGGGGCAGGAGGAGAAGGGGACGACAGAGGATGAGATGGCTGGATGGCATCACTGACTCGATGGACGTGAGTCTGAGTGAACTCCGGGAGTTGGTGATGGACAGGGAGGCCTGGTGTGCTGGGATTCATGGGGTCGCAAAGAGTTGGACACAACTGAGTGACTGATCTGATCTGATCTGATAGAAAGTAAAGTAACTTCTGTATTTGTCTGTATATATTTAAACACATTTGGCACAGTGTAGTTTCATTATGATTGCAAACAAATTGAAATTTTTGCCTGTAGTTTGGGATAGTATTTTAGATACTGATTAAATTTTCCTTTTTATTGCTTCCCACTCTGCAGTCAGTAAAATTATAATAAAAACCCATTAATAGATGCTTTTTTTTCAATCTGTACTCTACTTTCTTAATGACCTTAAAGAGCTAGGAAAGACGGGGTACAATATTAATCTATAAAAATTTCAGCAACAAATACTTGTTCTTTTGGTGTCAACTGGTGAATTTAATCCCCAAAATGACTTCTGTCTATGTAAAATCTTTCTTATTGTTATCCCAAGTGAAAGGATAACCTCAAATCTAAGAAAACTAGAGTTTGTTTGTTTAAAACATAAAGAGCTTTCATGTTTTTCCACAGAATTAAGGTTGACCAGAGAGTTTCTTTACCCATTCATTGGAATCTGAAGCTTTTCATACAAGTCTGATTCTGTGTTCCACACAATAAAATGTGTGTACTATTTTCTGAGTATGTCATTAGTTACCTGTTTTACTAAATTAGAGCATTTGAATTTAGTACCATTAGGACATAAATGCATGTGTTACATAGCTGTTCAGGATATATATGAAGAAGTTTAAAAAATAGGTATTATGGTTTTAATAAATTTGAAAATTACTGCTTAAGAAGACCACAAGGACCAAAATAACAAATCACTTTCAAAAGCAGGAAAAAAAAGGAACCCAACTTGTATTTTTTCAAATTATAATTCTTACATAAGCACTTGAACAAAATAAACTACTGCCATTAGGCTTTGTGTTGTCAGAGAATAGATATACACTGAGATTAGGATGGAAAGCACTTGTCCTTAGGGCTCATCTGCTCCTGCCAGCTTGTTTATGGCTTTATTTTGAAGCCCTACTTACTTTTCAGGCCTTGAACAGTTTAATGTCTTTGATGAAATTGATGGGACCCAAACATGTCAGTTCTGTGAGGGTGAAGATGATGACCACGCTGAGAACTGGCCTTCGATTCAAGGATGATTTTCCTGAATTGTGTTGCAGGTAAATGATGACCTGAGTTCATTAGATATTTTGCATCTTCCAGTAACACTAACTTGAATTCTTATCACTTTGAGGGAAATTGGGTTCAAACCAGATGTAATATAGAGAGGCATTTGCACTGAAAAGAGAATGTGTTTACTTCTTTTAAAACATTTTGCTGTGAAATCGTTTAATATCCTGAGAAATAGAATAATATAACGAACCCCTGCATACTCACTTCCCAACCTCAGTTTAGCAACCTTGTTAATCTTATTTTATTTAACCCTTCTACTTCTAGTTATTGTTACTTAGAATGTTTTAAAGAAAACCCAATATCGTATCATTTTATTTCTAAAATCTTAGATGTATCTAATGGATAAGGACATCTTAAAAATATGTAACCATCATAAATTATTATACTTAGCAGAATTAATAAGAATTTCCTTAATATATTCTAAAATTCAGATTTCTCCAATTGTCTCAGAGATGTTTTCCCCAAAGATGTTGACTTGTTTGAATTAAAATCCAAATAAAATGTCACACGTTTGATTGTATGGCCCCCTAAGTAAGCCCTATAAATAGATTAATCCCTTAAACACCATCTCCACATTTCTTTTCAGCCATTGAGATTTTGGCACGTAGGATTTGGCTGATTGCTAATTTCGGTTAATTTCAGTATTACTACTAACAATAAAACTCCTGAATGCAGTTTAAGCTTTTTAAAGTTTCTTTTTGTTCTTGACTAAATTTTATTGGAGATGTACAGTAAGAATAATGTTTTACTATATTCAAAATTCTGTGATAAATTATAATGGAAAAGAATAAGAAAGATAATTTTTTAAGAAAGAATAATATGTTTTAAAGTCAGGTAAAATAATTTTTTCCTGTGTGCCTGTGCCATCTATTTGGTATTGTGAGGTTCAGTTGTTTCAGTTTGCTTAATATTTTTAGAGATTGATTTTCCATCTATTTTATTTAATTTAAAAATCATATAAAACATTTACTTTGTCCAAAATTCAAATTTGTGTAATAAGTTACACTCAAAGAACCTAGCTGTCATTCCTAAATTGCTAAAAATAGATGTATCTAATTTTATTTTGTGTAGTCCCCTTTCTAAAAGTATAAGCAGATGCATACACACTCACAGATGCTTTTTTTTTTCATATTAATCCTGCCCCCAAAGGTAGCATATTATAAGCTTTGTTTTTCATCTTGCTTTTTTTGACTTAGTGTATTATAGAGGTCACTTGATTTGAGTATACTGACTGATCTTTATTACATTTTTACAGCTGCCTTATATTCTTATTGTTTGCATTTATCATTGTTTGTTCAGCTAATAATTAACTGATGTGACTTTTAACTTTTTTTTTTTTTTTCCTCATAGAGCTTGGGACTGCTTTGTTCGTTGCCTGGATCATGCTTATCTAGGTTCCCTTCTCAGTCATGTAATAGTAGCTTTGTTACCACTCATACATATCCAGCCTAAAGAAACTGCAGCTATATTTCACTACCTCATAATTGAAAACAGGTATTGTAAATGAAATAGAGATAGCAGCTTTTTATTACTGCATTTTTGTATCAAGGTATTAGGATTACTGTGGGTAAACTGTTCACATTCTTTTTAATTTAGAGTCCATTAATAAATAGAAGTAATTGACATGTTTAAAGTCAATACATATCAAACTGATATGACATGGCTTTCAGTTGTGACATGGCTTTTATTGTAATTGTATTTTAAACTTAGATCAATAGCTCAAAATTATTTTTCATCAGTTTTGAAAGAGGTGAGGCTCAATTTATCTTTCTTCTTACAGTTAAAAGGCAGACAGTTGAATGCATGAAAAAGGTTAGGAGGGCTAATCACATAGTTTCTACAGCTTGCCTTATTTTAAACCCTTATTCATTGCAATAACCCTTTAACCAGCCTCCCTTCCTTTAAGTTTTTATTATGTTTCTTCGTATTGTTCATGTTTTAAAGCATCTCTATCTTTATCATTCCAGCATGGGGAGACATTCTGTGATTCTCCATTTCTGAATTCCAAATTGTTTATCTGGATATTTAAAGCTTTCTAAAATTTGGCCACATCTTATTTCTTAAAATTCTTTGCCAAGATTTCTCAAAGCAGATACCAGGCTGTAGTCAATCCACATTGCTAATGCAAGAATATGTATTATTCCTTTCCATTTTTATTTTTCTCTCACGCTGCTTTTTAGTTTGGAATGTTTTTCTGTACACCTGTTTTTGTTTTTGTTTTTCATTTTTGTACATACTGTTGTATATCAGCGTTCCTTTGCTTCTGAAAAATTAGAATTTAAGTACTATTTACTTACTTATCCATATGCTATTACAATTCCATTAGTCATTTTCAGGAACTATCCAATCAAGGAGTAAATAAAGAATAAAAAGTTAATGGAGTTTTTTCCAATTAAAATACTTTTATTTTTGGTATTCTGAACAACATTATCACTGATCTAGATCACTTTTCAAATAGCTTTTGGATTGTTATACAAATAGTAGAACAACATTATCACTGATCTAGATCACTTTTCAAATAGCTTTTGGATTGTTATACAAATAGTTTATCTGTGCTGTTTATTATAGAGGAATCATTTCTCTACCTTTTCATATAATGAAACAATTCTCTTTCACTCTACTAGAGAGAAGACTTTAAGCTCTCTGAGTAGAACATTATCACCGATCTAGATCACTTTTCAAATAGCTTTTGGATTGTTATACAAATAGTTTATCTGTGCTGTTTATTATAGAGGAATCATTTCTCTACCTTTTCATATAATGAAACAATTCTCTTTCACTCTACTAGAGAGAAGACTTTAAGCTCTCTGAGTGAAGGAATTATTGAAGTTTTCTTGGTTGTTATATCCCCAGTTTCTAGGAAAGAGTAGCACATAGGAGTTACTTAATACCTGTGTGTTGCATGAGTTAGTAAAGATAGAATTTAGAAACCCTTTTATTTGGACCTAGAAATATTAGGGCTTTATATTTGAAGCATGTTAAAAATTGTAACCTCCAGTAAGAATTACTTATGTATTTTTCTCTAATATATCTTTGTGAGAATTTGTATTTTGGGGTTGAGTTTCTATTGCTGCATTATAAACCACTTCAAAACCTAGTACTCATAGTTTTGCAGTCTGGGCTGGGTTCAGCTGGTCAGTTCCTTGGCTGTTCTTACCAGTGGTCATTGCAGTCAGCCAGTAGGTAGACTTGACTGGACTTCTCCCTCTTTCCATTTAGTCTCAGAGCTTCTTACTCTCTCCATGTTGCTTGTCCCTGATGGTGACCAGACTTCTTACATGGTGACTCAGGACTCTCATGAGAACAAAACCAGGAGCTGCCAGACCTTTTTAACACTTAGGCCCAAAGTCAGTTCAGCATCTCCTCTGCCACATTCTAATTTTTAAAACAAATCACACACCTAGCTCAAATTGAAGCTGAAGTGACGCTACATGGGCAGACTGCTACCGGGTGATTTTCTCAGATTTGATTATTTGCCAGTATTGACTGAGCATCCTAGACATGTCAACAATCAGCTAGCACTTTTAAGTGTGAATTAAGTTGGCCTTAGTTTCAACCACTGCTTTGTATGTTGTTTTTTTTTTTTTTTTAGTGTTCATATTTGGTAAATAATTCTTTTTCTTTCAACTGATTGTTAGGGATGCTGTGCAAGATTTTCTTCATGAAATATATTTTTTACCTGATCATCAAGAATTAAAAAAGATAAAAGCGGTTCTACAGGAATATAGAAAGGTATTCAATTTTTTATGTGTGGTTTAGGAGATCGTTCATACAAAATTATTTCCAAGTGCTAAAACACTGAATAGAGATTCTTTAGAATGATGTCTGGAGATATTATAGTCATATTGTGATGCCTAATTTATGATGACTGTATAATCCTATCTTGAGTCTGATTTTTAGAAGGAAGTTTTAGCATCTGGATCAAAGATGTAACATAGAATTAGATAGAACAGAGAGCAAAGGATACAGTTTTTGTGCCATCCCTACCCAGATCAATATGTTCTTACTTACAGTCCCTAAAAGAAGTGACCATATCTGCATACTCTGAGTAAAGGAAAAAAAATGCTGTGGGAAGATTCCAATTACTTTGTGCTATAAACCATGGTATAGATATGTCAGGTCTGACTAATTCTGAGCTTTAGAAGGAGAATCATCTGTCATTCCAACATCTGGAAATTCAGTGAACTCTCTGAAATTTAAAAAAGATTGTTGGTGATTTTAATTTAGGGCAGAAAGTGGGATACCTGAGCATGGGTCAGAGTAGAAAATGTATTTACTACAGATCCCAAGATTGATTCTGAAGACTTTATATGCTTTTTTACTGGGTAAATCATCAGTCATAAGAAAGTAAGTAGTCAAAACAAGGAGTGAGTTATCTGCATAATCTGTAGACCTTTATCAAGGCTTTTATGTAGCCCTTTTTAAATTAAGGGAAACTTGTATTTCTTACCAAGAAGGATTTATTTTGGATAAGTAAATTATTATTTAGTTGATATAAAATTTTTCTCTAAAACTAAAAATTTTGGAAGAAAATCCCTTTCTTTGAGAATTACTGAAAATTTATATGCTATACAAAAGAAGAGATAGAAATTACTCTTTAAAACTGCATTCAATTGAGGTACCATTTAACTACTTTGATGATAATGGTGTAGGAAATCCAGTCCTACTGAAATGGTTCCTGATGTGATTAACTGATAAGGTGTATCTCTCTGTGGTCTTTTTATAGGAGACCTCTGAGAGTACTGATCTTCAGACAACTCTTCAGCTATCCATGAAAGCAATTCAGCATGAAAATGTAGATGTCCGTATTCATGCTCTTACGAGCTTGAAGGAAACCTTGTATAAAAATCAGGTATGAAAAGTGAAAGTGTCAGTTGCTCAGTTGTATCCAACTCTTTGCAATCCCATGGACTATAGCCCACCAGGCTTCTCTGTCCTTGGGATTCTCCAGAATCCCAAGAATACTGGAGTGGGTACCCTTTGCCTTCTCCAGAGAATCTTCCCTACCCCAGGATCAAGCCCAAGTCTCCTGCATTGCAGGCAGATTCTTTACAGGTTAAGCCACCAGGGAAGCCTAAGATATAATTAAAGAGCTACAGGAAAGAAAGGGTGGATTTCAAGAAAAGATGACGATAGGCATATTTGCTTGAGATTCAGTAGGTTCAATGAAAAAAAGTGATTTTTATTTTAACAATAAAATCAGTAAATTCATGAGATGCCCTTTAAGGCTGAAGAGGTTTGCATATTTTTTTCTTGTTTTTTTTGAAGGATCATGATTTGGCAGTTATATTTTAGGTTATTGCATCTTCCTAAGGAAGGATGTATGCAGTTTATATGAGTCTTCTCATGTAATTTTCTGTAGGTATCTTTCATGTAAAATTTCAATAATTTTGCCATTTTTCATTTTGATGGAATTAATTGTTAGTTTTAATAAAGCTAAATTTTAAGTTTT
The DNA here is from genome assembly GCF_002263795.3 of Bos taurus. Lineage (NCBI taxonomy): Eukaryota > Metazoa > Chordata > Mammalia > Artiodactyla > Bovidae > Bos > Bos taurus. The sequence continues at coordinate 126,519,951 of NC_037328.1, forward strand.
TATGAGGCCAGTAAACTTTATTCTTTTCCTTGTAAACATAATATAGGTTATCCCGAACTTTGGTGAGAGGGAGAATTGGTATTTAAAATACCAGATCACTATAAATCTATAAAATGGAAAAAAATTGTTAATGAAGTTTTCATTTTTGCATATCGAGAACTCATATGATAAGATGTGAGAGCCTAAGACCCTCAGGAGTTAGTGGATTGCAAACTGGGTTGTATTTGTTTTCATGATAGAAAGAAGCATTTTCTTAGGATAAATGATATACGTGATGGTAGCAAGTACATTCTGGGTCAGTAAGCTTGTAAACCCAAAGTGGGAAGTAGCCAGTGTGGACATGATGCTACCACATGGAGGAGCCTTGAATCTCTTTGAGTGTAGATATTACGCTCTCCTATCTGTAAATCTGCATTATCAGTAGAAAATATAATCAGCACACTGCCCCAAAACATCTAGGACAAACAAGAAAAATGATCTCTTTTCCAACTGTGGCAAGCAGATAACATCATCTAAGATATCACAAGCTATCTGGCATGCCCCCCTCCCCCAAAAAAGAGGAATTGAATGAAGAATTTAAAAAGAGAAATGGACAAAAAAGCAAGGTATGAAACAAGAGGTGACTGGACTGAAGAAAGAAATTGAAGAAATGAAGGTTAAATTATAAGGAGCATACAGGAGGAATATATATGACTAAAACTTTAGGAAGGAGCATTGAAGAAAGGCAGGAGAATAATCAAGAGAACAAAAATGAGATTAGAGAAAGGAGTACAGAGGATCAAAGAAGCAGGTGAAATGGAAACTCGGCAAAGATTTCACATTAAAATGAAGTTTGTAAAGAAGGAAAATAAAACAATGGTTCTAATATTTAAAGCTATAATCCAAGTAATTTTTCTCTAAATGAAAGACCTAAGTCTGTATATTGAAAGGACCCATTGTGTACCTGTAAAAATTGACCCCAGCATAGTCAACTCTGAGACTTATCTTAGACTTTAATAATAAGAAATCTTCAGGACCTACAGGTAAAAAAATATTCTTAAAAAATCACTTAAAAGGGCAAGAAAAGAAAATTAGTATCATTATTCTCAACAGTAATATACAGAATAGACCTAGAGGATAGCAGCATTTTAAAAAATGTAAAGGACATAAAGAATAAGGCAAGCTGTCCTTAGAATATCATGGATAATAAACAGAGTTTTAACATATAAGAACTGAAGAAATACAAGTTTCACAAGCAAGCCCTTCCTAAGAGATACGCTAGAGAATGGCTTCATTCAATGAAGTAATGACTGGGGAGACTTTGTCAAAAGAACTGATGGTTACTAGTTATATATTTAACAACAGTGGGGACAACTTCAGGAGAATTCTATGTAAATGCTATAGATTTTAATAAGATAGAAAGAATGCATTTTTTTTAAAATGAGAGAAGAAGAGACTAAGATATGAGTAAAATGAGCTTAGTCCTTATTGTGTAGGCAATAACTGGGAGTCAAAATATACTATTTAAAACTGGCAAACTGGTTAAAGAAGATTAAATAAAGATACTTTTTTATTAATATAAAGGATACCTCTAGGACCTTTTTATTTATATAAAGGATACCTCTATATAAAGGATAACTCTAGAACAAAAGTTTACATTTTCTTCTGTACCAAAAGAAATTAAATTTTAGGAGCTAGTTATAATACATGCAGTATTATCATTTTAAAAGGCATGGGATTCTCCAGGCAAGAATACTGGAGTGGATTGCCATTGCCTTCTCCGAGTGATCTTCCTGACCCAGGGATTAAACCTGGGTCTCCTGTATTGCAGGCTGGTTCTTTACCATCTGAGCCACCAGGGAAACCTATGTATATAAAGGATACCTGTAGAACAAAAAGTATAAGTTTTATTCTGTACCAAAAGAAATTAACTCTTAGGAACTGATTATAATATATATAGTATGACTGAGCGACTGATCTGATTCTGATCTGATTATAATTTTAAAAAGCTGATAGAATTGAGGCCCAACATATCAATCATATTAATAAATGTGAAAAGACTTTAACAGAAAAAAAATTACAAATTGTTTTACAAAGCAGAGAACAATTCTGTAATACATACATATAAAATAAATTATTTAGAAAGGCTAAAAGTAAAGGAAGGAGCAAATTTATGACAGATTAATTGAAATAAGAAAGCAGGAATTCTGATTCTGCCACTAGACAAAGTAGAATAAAAACCAAAAAGTATCAAATGTGACAAAAAGAGGGCACTTTATAGTGCTAAACGCTGTAATTCACAAAGATACAAGAGAAGATACAGAACTTACAAAGAAGATACATTATGGATGTATATACTTCTGAGGAACTAAACTCCTAGAGATAGGAGACAGATTAGTGGTTGCCTGGGGCTCAGAGACTTGGGGAAAATGATGAGGGAACTAATAATAGAATTAAACAGAAAATATAATACCGTTGTTTTCATAAATGCTGAAATAGCCTTTGACAAACTATAACATCCATTTCAGATAAAAGCACTCAAGAAAATAGAAATCGATGGATAATACTTTGATAAATCATAAATGTATACATATACATACATGTGTATATGTATACTACATACACGTGCACACACACATGCATGCTTCATGTGGAGATAAGACACCTTCCCACTAAAACTCATCTCCACTTGCTCATTATCTCCACTGCAATTTAATATTCAGTTGGAAGTATTGGCCAATGAACTTAGATTAGAGAAAACCATCAGAGGCATAAGATTTGGAAAAGACATTATAATAGGCCTATTTACAGATGACATGTAATATACTTGAAAAACTATAGAAACTATCAATAAACTAATTCAGACACAAACAGATTCAGTAAAGAGAATATAAAAATCATAATCTTCCATATAACTAGCAGTAACCAGGTAGAAGACTTGTTGGAAAACCCAATTTGTAGTAGTAACAGAAAGAGATAATATACTTAGGAATAAGTGTAACAAGAAATGTATAAATCAGTAAGGAAAACTTTGAAACACTACTGATAGACACAAAAATATAATTGATTTAAACAGAAACACCCCTTACTTATTAAGTTGGCTCAATATTATGAAGATTTTAGTTCTCCCTAGTATAATATATAAAGTTAATGCCATCCCAAAGATGCCAAGTTTTTTTTTTTTAGCTAGAAACTTCATACTAATGTTCAGACAGAAGAACAAACATGTAAAAATAGCTAGGAAAAATCTAGGGGAAAAAAAAGCAACTATGAGTGTTCAGTAGCCCTCCCAAACATTAATATATTCTATGTAGTATACCCTATAGCCTCTATAATTATTATAAAAGTGTGATACTGGTACATGAATAAACAAACCAGTGGGAAGAAATAGAAAGTCCAAAAATAGACTCAAGCACATATGGACATTTATGATATAAAAATAACATTTCAAATAATTAGAGCAAACATGGATTTGTTTTTTGACAACTGGTTAGGCATTTGGAAGAGGATAAAATTGGATTCATACGTTAAAAACACTTTCTAAATAGATGCATTGAACACATAATTCTTTTGGAATTGGATATTTTTTGTTGAAAATACAAACCCAGTTTATGTAACCTAGAAGTAAAAACATTTTTAAGTAAGTGATTTCACTCAGTTGTGTCCAACTCTTTGCGACCCCATGGACAGTAGCCTGCACCAGGTTCCTCCGTCCATGGGATTTTCTAGGCAAGAGTACTGGAGTGGGTTGCCATTTCCTTCTCCAGGGAATCTTCCCAACCCAGGGATCAAACCCAGGTGTCCTGCATTGTAGACAGACGCTTTACCGTCTGAGCCACCAGGAAAGTCTGAACTTATTAAATAAGTATATTTTAAAATTATCTTTCTTTTAGTGTCTCATTTATATATTTAGTATGAATTGCATTTATCTTTTACAACTAAAATATTCTTTTCCTTATTATCTAATTTTAGCAAGGTAAAAAATGCCTATAATTTTATTAGTTTTGCTGTTTATTGTTTCCTAGTTCATCTCTTTTAAGTATTTATGCCTGAATTAACCTATAATGTTAATTTAAGTGAACTATTATTAAAGATTCTAGATGAGATAAAGTTGTCTTTTTATTTTTCTTTCGAAATATATTACACTAATTTGAATCACAGTTTTAACATGGAGTTTGAAGTGCTTGTATGTGCCTTTTGCTAGCAGGAAAATTATGTATGAAGTAGTTCTAAAATGGTTAAAAAGATACAATACAATAAATCTTACCTGGCCTGAAAGTAGTCACTTCTTATCCCTAAGTTTTTTATTACAGCATCCTCAGGAGATGGTTTAATAAAGATTATTTGAACCAACATATTTTTTTCATGAAGCCTACCTCTTTTTCCTGTGTCCTTTTTAAAAAATTCATCCCCATCGAATTCTTTTCCTGTATCTTTTTCTCCTGTACTTGCTTTTTATACTTTTCAGTTTTCTTATTTGAACTAATAACTCTTCCTTCTTGAATTATTTACTGAAATACCTATTATGCTTGAAAAATACTCTGGTCTCTTTTTCATCTTTTTCACTACTTCTTTACCTTGTACATATATTTGTTAATGCACATATTGTATGATATTTTAATTGTTTGTTTGTATGTCTATTTTCCCTTTAGATTGTGAACTCATTGGGATAAGACCATGTCTTACTTCTGTATACTGATGTAATAATACTAAGTCCCTATTTATTTAGTGGATTAATAATAAAAACTCTTAAACACAATTATGATTCTAATCCTACAGAACATATTGTGAATTATATTATGTGAACTCAGCAAAAACTCAGTGAGAAGACTGCAGAACAAGAGTTTAATTTTGTCAATATTTATCAGATATTCCTTAATGTTTTTAAGCTTTCTAGTTAGGAAAGTATATTAGTTTGTAGAAGTTACATATAAACTTTCTTTCTACTTTTATTTTAGGAAAAACTGATCAGATATGCAACAGATAGTGAAACCGTGGAACCTGTTATCTCACAGTTGGTGACAGTGCTCTTGAAAGGTTGCCAAGATGCAAACTCTCAAGCTCGGTTGCTCTGTGGAGAATGTTTAGGGGAATTGGGGGCAATAGACCCAGGTCGACTAGATTTCTCAACCACTGACACCCAAGGAAAAGATTTTACATTTGTGGTAAGTTATGATAATTTGGAATGACAAGAAGAGTTCTCTCTCCTAATGGGATTTCTACAAGAAATCTGTAGAAATGGAATTTCCATTTACAAGAAACTATTCAGTTTGTCCTTCAATTCAGTTCAGTCACTCAGTTGTGTACAACTTCTGCGACTCCATGGACTGCATCATGCCAGGCCTCCTGTCCATCACCAACTCCCAGAGCTTATTCAAATTCATGTCCATTGATTCGATGATGCCAACCATCTAATCCTCTGTCATCCCCTTTTCCTCCCGCCTTCAGTATTTCCCAGCATCAGGGTCTTTTCAAATGAGTCAGCTCTTCACACCAGGTGGCCAAAGTATTGAAGTTTCAGCTTCAACATCAGTCCTTCCAAAGAATATTCAGAATTGATTTCCTTTAAGATGGACTGGTGGATCTCCTTGCAGTTCAAGGGACTCTCAAGAGTCTTCTCCAACACCACAGTTCAAAAGCATCAATTCTTCGGCACTCAGCTTTCATTATAGTGCAACTCTCATATCCATACATGACTACTGGAAAACCATAGCCTTAACTAGACGGACCTTTGTTGGCAAAGTAATGTCTCTGCTTTTTAATATGCTGTCTAGGTTGGTCATAACTTTGCTTCCAAGGAGCAAGCCTCTTTTAATTTCATGACTGCAGTCACCATCTGCAGTGATTTTGGGACCCCAAAAAATAAAACCTCTCACTGTTTCCCTATCTGTTTCCCATGACATGATGGGATCAGATGCCATGATCTTTGTTTTCTGAATGTTAAGCTTTAAGCCAACTTTTTCATTCTCCTCTTTCACTTTCATCAGGAGGCTGTTTAGTTCTTCTTAGCTTTCTGCCATAAGAGTGGTGTCATCTGCATATCTGAGGTTATTGATGTTTCTCCCATCAATCTTGATTCCAGCTTGTGTTTCTTCCAGCCGAGTATTTCTCATGATGTACTCTGCATAGAAGTTAAATAAGCAGGGTGACAATATACAGCCTTGACGAACTCCTTTTCCTATTTGGAACCAGTTTTTTGTTCCATGTCCAGTTCTAACTGTTGCTTCCTGACCTGCATACAAATTTCTCAAGAGGTAGGTCAGGTTGTCTGGTATTCCCATCTCTTTCAGAATTTCCCAGTTTGTTGTGATCCACACCGTCAAAGGCTTTGGCATAGTCAATAAAGCAGAAATAGATGTTTTTCTGGAACTCTCTTGCTTTTTCGATGATCCAGCGGATGTTGGCAATTTGATCTCTGGTTCCTCTGCCTTTTCTAAAACCAGCTTGAACATCAGGAAGTTCACGGTTCACATATTGCTGAAGTCTGGCTTGGAGAATTTTGAGCATTACTTTACTAGTGTGTGAGATGAGTGCAATTGTGCGGTAGTTTGTTCATTCTTTGGCATTGCCTTTCTTTGGGATTGGAATGAAAAGTGACCTTTTCCAGTCCTGTGGCCACTGCTGAGTTGTCCAAATTTGCTGACATTGATTGTAGCACTCTCACAGCATCATCTTTTAGGATTTGAAATAGCTCAACTAGAATTCCATCACCTCCACTAGCTTTGTTCATAATTATGCTTCCTAAGGCCTGCTTGTGGAGAAGGCAATGGCACCCCACTCCAGTTCTCTTGCCTGGAAAATCACATGGATGGAGGAACCTGGTAGGCTGCAGTCCATGGAGTCGCTAAGAGTCGGAGACGACTGAGCGATTTCACTTTCATGTTTCACTTTCATGCATTGGAGAAGGAAATGGCAACCCACGCCAGTGTTCTTGCCTGGAGAATCCCAGGGATGGGGGAGCCTGGTGGGCTGCCGTCTATGGGGTCACACAGTCGGACACGACTGAAGTGACTTAGTATAGCATAGCATAAGGCCTGCTTGACTGCGTGTTCCAGGATGTCTGGCTCTAGGTGAGTGATCACACCATCGTGATTATCTGGGTCGTGAAGATCTTTTTTGTATAGTTCTTCTGTGTATTCTTGCCACCTCTTCTTAATATCTTCTGCTTCTGTTAGGTCCATACCATTTCTGTCCTTTATTATGTCCATCTTTGCATGAAATGTTCCCTTGGTATCTCTACTTTTCTTGAAGAGATATCTAGTCTTTCTCATTCTATTGTTTTCCTCTATTTCTTTGCACTGATCACTGAGGAAGGCTTTTTTTTATCTCTCCTTGATATTCTTTGGAACTCTGCATTCAAATGGGTATATCTTTCCTTATCTCCTTTGCTTTTTGCTTCCCTTCTTTTCACAGCTATTTGTAAGGCCTCCTCAGACAGCCATTTTGCTTTTTTGCATTTCTTTTTCTTGAGGTGGTCTTGACTGATGTCTCCTGTACAATGTCACGAACCTCTGTCCATAGTTCATCAGGCACTCTGTCTATCAGATCTAGTCCCATAAATCTATTTATCACTTCCACTGTATAATCATAAGGGATTTGATTTAGATCATACCTGAATGGTCCAGTAGTTTTCCCTACTTTCTTCAATTTAAGTTTGAATTTGGCAATAAAGAGTACATGATTTGAGCCACAGTCAGCTCCCGGTCTTGTTTTTGCTGACTGTGTAGAGCTTCTCCATACTTGGCTGCAAAGAATGTAATCAGTCTGATTTCGGTGTTGACCATCTGGTGATGTCCATGTGTAGAGTCTTCTCTTGTGTTATTGTAAGAAGGTGTTTGCTATGACCAATGCATTCTCTTGGCAAAACTCTTTTAGCCTTTGCCCTGCTTCATTGTGTACTCCAAGGCCAAATTTACCTGTTACTCCAGGCGTTTCTTGACTTCCTACTTTTGCATTCCAGTCCCCTATAATGAAAAGGGCATCTTTTTTGGTTGTTAGTACTAAAAGGTCTTGTAGGTCTTCTTAGAACCATTCAGCTTCTTCAGCATTACTGGTCGGGGCATAGACTTGGATTACCATGATGTTGAATGGTTTGCCTTGGAAACGAACAGAGATCATTCTGTCGTTTTTGAGATTGTATCCAAGTTCAGCATTTCACTCTTGTTGACTATAGGGCTATGCCATTTCTTCAAAGGGATTCTTGCCCCCAGTAGTAGGTATGATGGTCATCTGAGTTAAATTCACCTATTCTAGTCCATTTTAGTTTGCTGATTCCTAAAATGTCAAAGTTTCTCTTGCCATCTCCTGTTTGACCGCTTCCAATTTGCCTTGACTCGTGGAGCTAATATTCTAGGTTCCTATGCAATATTGCTCTGTACAGCATCGAACCTTGCTTCCGTCACCAGTCTCATCCACAACTGGGTGTTGTTTTTGCTTTGGCTCCATCTCTTCATTCTTTCTGAATTTTTTTCTCCACTTATCTCCAGTAGCATATTGAGCACCTACCAACCTGGGGAGTTCATCTTTCAGTGTCCTATCTTTTTGCCTTTTCATACTGTTCATAGGGTTCTCAAGGCAAGAATACTGAAGTGGTTTGCCATTCCCTTCTCCAGTGGACCACATTTTGTCAGAACTGTCCACCATGACACGTCTGTCTTGGGTGGCCCTACGTGGCATGGCTCATAGTTTCATTGAGTTAGACAAGGCTGTGGTCCATGTGATTAGATTGGTTAGTTTTCTGTGATTGTGGTTTTCGGGCTGTCTGGTCTCTGATGGAGAAGAATAAGAAGCTTATGAAAGCTTCCTGATGGTAGAGACCAACTGAGGGGGAAACTGGGTCTTGTTCTGATGGGCGGGGCCATGCTCAGTAAATCTTTCATTCAATTTTCTGTTGTTGGGTGGAGCTGTGTTCTCTCCCTGCTATTTACCTGGCTCCAAACTATGGTGGAGGAGGAAATGGCAATCCACTCCAGTATTCTTGCCTGGAGAATCCCAGGGGCAGGGGAACCTGGTGGGCTGCTGTCTATGGGGTCGCACAGAGTCGGACACGACTGAAGCGACTTAGCAGCAAACTATGGTGGAGGTAATGAAGATAACAGGGACCTCCTTCAAAAGATCCCATGCATGTACTGCTACACTCAGTGCCCCCAACCCTGCTGTATGCCACCACTGACCCACGCCTCTGCCGGAGACTCCTGAACACCCACTGCCAAGTCCGGGACAGTCTCTTGTAGGGTGACTGCTCCTTTCTCCTGGTTTCTGGTGCACAAGGTTCTGTTGTGCCCTCTAAGAGTCTATATCCCAATCCGGTGTAAGTTCTGGTAGCTCTGTGATGGGGTTAATGGTGACCTCCTCCAAGAGGGCTTATGCTATACCCAAATCAGCTGGACCCAGAGCCCCATCCCTGCAGCAGACCACTGCCGACTCGTTTTGTCCTTAGTGGCAACTTGGTCTAAACTAGATAATTTAGGTAATTTCTGAGTTTATTCCTTAATACTATTGCAGAGACCTTTAGCCAAAAAAATAAAGTTGAAGCCTAGTCTGGAGTGCTGCATTCTTTTAAATAAACTTTCTAACATAATTGTGACAAATACTTAAAATCTAATTGATTATTTAAAGTTTACTATTTAAACCCAATTGCTCAATATCTCCATGAGAAACTAATTTCCCAGGTGTTTTAATAGTGTGTATATAAAAATGTTTTCATGGTCAAATGAGTGTGGGAAATCTTGTAAAACAAAATTAAACAGGACTTTTAACATATTGGAGAACATTATGAATCTCCTACAGAAGGGCATGTTAAAATTATTTTTTGAAGCTTCTCAAGTGGCCAAGGTTCTACAGAATGTAATTTAGGAAATTCTATGGAACAAGTTTTCTTTTTAAGAGTTGAAAAACCAAAATATGCATATTGCTGACTCTGTAAAAGTTGAATGAGTCTAACACTTTAAAAATAGTTTAAGAAGTGTTAGATTTGGCTTCTTAGCTACAGATTATATTTTAGACTTGGTACCAAACTTCATTTGATCCTTACTGAGCTTTCCTTCTCTAAGTTAAATTCACTTAAATAACTAAGTTAAATTCACCATGGTATGCACAGTACAATTTAAGAAAATGTATACAAATTATCCTATAATTTTTTTTTTTTTTTGAGACTGGAGTAGAAGATTCAAACTTTGCCTATGGATTATTGATGGAACTAACAAGAGCTTACCTTGCATATGCAGATAACAGCCGAGCTCAAGATTCAGCTGCTTATGCCATTCAGGTAAGAGTGTATGTAGACCTTATTGGCTTTATGTTATTAAATTCTATTAAGAAAGTTGTAAATTCTATACTTTAGGAACTCTTAATTTTTAACTATCATTTTTATTATCAAAGTAATACAAGTTCTTGACAAAAATTTCAAGAGTACAGAAATGCACCCTTCTAACATTATTATACATACTTTGACATTTTTTTCTATTTATATACAAATACATGTGTGTTCTCCAGCAAGCAAGCAGATCATATTTGTTGATTTTCTTTTGTGTTTAACAGTATATGTTGTGTAATTTTCCATGTCAGTATATATAGCTCTAATTCATTCTTTTCGGTGACTTTATGTTCAATATAACATACTGTAATTTGTTAAAAAAAACTTTAAGATAAGTAGGTTCTGTTCAATAGCTTGTTTTTACAAAAAAATTATTTAAAAAACATATATACAATTTCTGAGTATTTGAGTGAGTATATAATAATATAGATATCTTAAAATTAAAATCTCCAAGCAAATACAGAGTTTACATTTGATTATCAAAAAAGCTTCACCACTTTATACTCCCTTGACAAACCTGCCTTTAATTAAAATTTTTAATCTTTGCCAATGTGACAGTTAAGATATGATATTGTTTCATATTAATTTACACTTAATAATAAGAGCAGTGTAACATCTTTTATATATTTATTGCTTTTTTGTGAATTTTCTCTAAATGATCTTTTCCCATTTTTCCCTTGGTAATGATCTAGTTTTTTAATTGACCTTTTAAGACCTATTTGGATGTAGTGGAAATTATCCCTGTGTTCCATATGTGTAACAAACACTTTTCCAGTTTGATTTTCTTTGCCCCTTTTCATATTTTTTCGAATAAAATATTTTTTTATTTTGTTAGATATTCAGGTCTGAAATTCATGATTAGAGGCCTGAGTTAAACATACAAATTGGAGGTGTTCATAGTTCGTTAAAACTATGATTCTGAGGAAGTATGTATAGGTAAAAAGGTTCTAGTAACTGAGACCTGGATAATGAGGAGTCACTGAGAAGAGGGAAAAAGTAAGAAAATTTAGAAGGAGCTACCAGTAAGGTGGGAGAAGATGGTGTCCTGGAAGACAAGAAAGTGTTTCAGAAAGTATGTCTGTGTGTGTGTTAGTTACTCAGTCATGTTGGACTCTGCAACCCCATGAACTGGAGCCCACCAAGCTCCTCTGTCCATGGAATTTTCCAGGCAAGAATACTGGAGTGGGTTGCCATTTCCTACTCCCATGATGCTAAAGCTGAAACTTTAGCATCATGGGAGTAGTTTGGGGGTCTTTCTGACCCAGGGATCTGACCCAGGTCTCCCACATTGCAAGCAGATTCTTTACTGTCTGAGCCACCAGGGAAGCCCCTTCAGGAAGTATGGAGTGATCTAAATGCTGACCATATTCTATAGGTGTAATAATTTCAGGACTAAGAATTGACCATTGGCTATAGTAACGTAGAGATCATTGCTGTCCTTGAAAAGAGCAGTTTCAGTGTAGTTTAGAAAGCCTCATTAGAGTATTTTTAAGAACATGTGGGAGGAGAGGAATTAGAAAAATTACAGAAATTCTTTTGAAGAGTGTTGCTATCAAGGAGAGCAGAAGAATGAGATAGCTAGGGAGGAAAGAGGGGTAAAAATAGAAAAAATGACAATGTGTTTACATGTGCTTGGGAACAGTTCAGCAAGAGAAGAATAGTGATGATATAGAAGACAACTGATGTAACACTACTTTAAGTAGGTAAAGAGATGTGGAATATAGTGTACAAGTGGGAAGAATCAGATCAGATCAGATCAGTCACTCAGTTGTGTCCGACTCTTTGCCACCCCATGAATCGCAGCACGCCAGGCCTCCCTGTCCATCACCAACTCCCGGAGTTCACTCAGACTCACGTCCATCGAGTCAGTGATGCCATCCAGCCATCTCATCCTCTGTCGTCCCCTTCTCCTCTTGCCCCCAATCCCTCCCAGCATCAGAGTCTTTTCCAGTGAGTCAACTCGTCACATGAGGTGGCCAAAGTACTGGAGTTTCAGCTTTAGCATCGTTCCTTCCAAAGAAATCCCAGGGCTGATCTCCTTCAGAATGGACTGGTTGGATCTCCTTGCAGTCTAAGGGACTCTCAAGAGTCTTCTCCAACACCACAGTTCAAAAGCATCAATTCTTCGGCGCTCAGCCTTCTTCACAGACCAACTCTCACATCCATACATGACCACTGGAAAAACCATAGCCTTGACTAGACGAACCTTTGTTGGCAAAGCAATGTCTCTGCTTTTCAATATGCTATCTAGGTTGGTCATAACTTTCCTTCCAAGGAGTAAGCGTCTTTTAATTTCATGGCTGCAGTCACCATCTGTAGTGATTTTGGAGCCCAGAAAAATAAAGTCTGACACTGTTTCCACTGTTTCCCCATCTATTTCCCATGAAGTGATGGGACCAGATGCCATGATCTTCGTTTTCTGAATGTTGAGCTTTAAGCCAACTTTTTCACTCTCCACTTTCACTTTCATCAAGAGGCTTTTTAGTTCCTCTTCACTTTCTGCCATAAAGGGGGTGTCATCTGCATATCTGAGGTTATTGAGATTTCTCCCGGCAATCTTGATTCCAGCTTGTGTTTCTTCCAGTCCAGCGTTTCTCATGATGTACTCTGCATAGAAGTTAAATAAACAGGGTGACAATATACAGCCTTGACGAACTCCTTTTCCTATTTAGTTCCATGTCCAGTTCTAACTGTTGCTTCCTGACCTGCATACAGATTTCTCAAGAGGCAGGTCAGGTGGTCTGGTATTCCCATCTCTTGAAGAATTTTCCACAGTTTATTGTGATCCACACAGTCAAAGGCTTTGGCATAGTCTAGCCTTAATTAGAAGCAAAAACAGTTCATCTTTAGTAATAAGAGGGAAAGCAGAGCATGTAAGCACTGATGTGGTATTGTCACGCTGGGGAGATATTAGCATGGAAGTTGTAGAGGTATCTTGTAATTGCTTATTTTCTCAGTTAAATATGAAACAAGGTGAACAACTCTAAGTATATTAGTGTTTTTTGTTTGTTTTTTCTTCCAATTTTGTAGAGATATAATTGACATACAGCACTGTATAAGTTTAAGGTGCATAGCATAATGATTTGACTTAAGTACATCATGAAATGATTATCACAAGTTTAATGAATATCCATTTATCTCATATAAATACAAAATTAAATTTTTAAAAAGTTAAATTTTTTTAGCACAAGGAATGTTTTCCCTTGTGATTAGAACTCAGGATTTACCTTCTTAACAGCTTTCATATATAACATATGCTAATGCTAAGTCACTTCAGTCGTGTCTGACTCTGTGCGACCCCATAGACGGCAGCCCACCAGGCTCTTCCGTCCCTGGGATTCTCCAGGCAAGAATACTGGAGTGGGTTGCCATTTCCTTCTCCAGTGCATGAAAAAGAAAAGTGAAAGTGAAGTCGCTCAGTCGTGTCCGACTCTTAGTGATCCCATGGACTGCAGCCTACCAGGCTCCTCTGTCCATGGATTTTCCAGGCAAGAGTACTGGAGTGGGGTGCCATTGCCTTCTCCGTATATAACGTATAGCAGTGTTAATTATATTTATCATGTTATACATTATATCTCTAATATTTATTTATAACTGGAATTTGTATCTTTGATCTAATTCTAAATATAAAGTACATATTCTATTAGTGTTTATAATTGTTATTAATAGGAATATATCTGTTGCATGTTGTCCTTTATAGTGGAATATAAAGAAAGAATAGTAGGTGATGAAAGATATAATATACTAACATTTGTCTTATGTTAAAGATTGATATTAGAAAGGTTTTTTTTCTTCATCTATAAAATCCCACTTGTTTTATTTTCAGGAAAGTAAAATATAACCATTTCATTGCTGGATTTGACTAATAAATTGGTGTTTAACATTTGCATCTTATTATCAGAATTTTTAACTCAGTATGTTATATCTAGAATTTGAAATATCTTGAATTTTTGAACTATTTTGGATTTATAGTACTTTAATTAAAATTCAGAAAAGGTCACACTCTAAAAATTCTGCAAGTATAGAAGATTCCAATTTTTTCCTCCGAATAACTCTTAGTCATTTATTTTAGAACATGTTATATGTAGCATGCAAATTACATGTTCCATTATTGTTACTACCACAGCTTTGTGACCTTGAGTAAATCACCTGAATGGTTTTAAGCATTGAGATAAATCTGAACAAGTTCATAACTCCAAAATGTTATAATTTTATATACTTTTCTATGTATTTTTATAGCTGTAATATGTAGAATATTGGTGGATGTAAAGGTGTATCTGTTTCATTGATAATTTACAACTGTAAAATATATATTTGTAGGAGTTACTTTCCATTTATGACTGCAGAGAGATGCAAACTGATGGCCCCGGTCACCAATTGTGGAGGCGATTTCCTGAGCATGTTCGAGAAATACTGGAACCACATCTAAATACTAGGTCTGTAAACTCATTAATACTATTTTGATAAAATTGTTTTTAACTATATAAAATAAATGTTACTTTTGATATAACTTTTTAGCTTTAAAAGTGTTTTTAGTATGTTCTAATATGTATTTTTCCACTATGATTTATGTTTATAATCTTGTCAAAATGAGAACAATATGCTCATTGTTTAAATTCTATAACTTTGAATATTTAGACAAATTCATTGACGCTGAAAGGATTATTTTTTAATTCAATTGTCAGTAGTACTTTGGAAAAAATCTACTTCAAATTGAATATGAGTTGAAACTTTTGATGTGTATGTGCTAAGTCACTTCAGTTGTGTCCAACTCTTTGCGACCCTTTGGACTATAGCCTGACAGGCTGCTCTGTCCATGGTATTCTCTAGGCACGAATACTGGAGTGGGTTGCCATGCCGTCCTCCAGGGGATCTTCCCTGACCGAGAGACTCAACTCGTGTTTCTTAAGTCTCCTACATGGGCAGGCGGGTTCTTTACCACTAGTGCCATCTGGGAAGCCCTGTGAAAATATTTTTTTTCTCCTTTAAGAAAAAAAAATTTCTAACCTTTTTTTTTGCCATTTTAAAAACTTTGTTAGGCTTGATTGAAGCCCATTAATTATTTTTAGTTAGAAACTTTAGTTTTAGGTAGTCTAAGTCCCAAAACTATTGGCTATTTGATCTTGGATAATTACTTTAGCTTTTGAACCCTAGTAAAGTACCTAGGTACATAGTAAAATGTTTTATAAGAGCCCTTAAATATGTATACTTATTTGCTACATACCTTTTAATATTTAGAAACCTCTTAAACATCATTTTGTTTCTTATGAATAGTACTATTTAAAGATATAGTTTATTAAGATAAAATAAAGTTTGTTTTTTCTATTTTGAGAACTCTATACTTCTCCATTTCTTTATCTGTATTTTATAGCACTTATAGATGCTTACGAGTTTCTGTGAACTAGATAGATAAATCACCTATGGTTCACAATTGCCACAGAAATAATTTTAGGAGAAAATATCAGGATGTGACTTGACAGAGCCTTACTTGTTCCCCAATATCTATAGTTTTCTAAGTTCAGCATAAAACTTGTAAAAATCATCCAGAGAATTATATTCATGATGGTTCAAAATAATGATGGTTAACTGAGAGACATTGGATTTTTCATTTTTTAGCAATTTGCGATACAGTGAAATACATAATGTTTGCTGAGACCCTTGAGTGTAGGGCATTAATTACATTTGTCATTTCCAAACCTTACACTGGTGATTAAAAAGGAATCCACTCACCTCAATAGTTGCTGTACGCATGTGTAAGATGAGACCTATTTGAACAGCTTTAAATGTTAGTGCTGAGGAGCATATAGAAAGAATCATGTTGAAGTTATGGAAGAGAGAGAAGTGATAATTGATAAAATAAGGCCCCAAGGAGCATCCAGAATACTAGCCATATATCTCATGGGTGATTAAAGGAAGTGAAGTCTCTTTCTCTGTAATAAGGCAAGATAAAATGATGGATAGAACTTATTTACAAATTTAACTGTGGGGTTGTGTTAATGGTTTCTTTTTTCTCCATGAAGTAAGAGGTATAAGAGATAAGATTATTGGCTGAAAGTATCAGTGCAGTTGGTAATAGGTCATGTAAGGAGAATAATGATTATTTGTAATAGCCACTGTGGAAAACAGAAGAGAGAGCTGATAAGGAATATTTAGGATTTCTGGGCACCATAGAGGTCCACTGAGGTTGAAAACTAAGATATGTAGTAGTACTAATCTCATAAACAATTTCATGATTTTTCCTCTATCAATGCAGTGGCCTTGATATCGTTTCAGTGAAAGCAAGCATTTAGACTGATCCAAGATTTGGAGCTTGGCGGATGGGTCCAGCTGGTAAAGAACAGTGTGGCAGTGGAGTGTATAGAGGATATTACCAAGAGAATGCTTGAAGTGAAGGACCGTAGAAACCAAGCTGGTTAGAAAAAGAAGTAAATGAAAAGGAGGTATTATAGATTAGAAGAGTTTAGCAGAATCAAGAGACAGAAGATCTCAATGAGAGAGAACAGATGTGTCAGTGACTGGGTGAAATAACTGGAACTTTGGGAAACCGTGGCCGTAAAATGGGGTCTAAATAGTAGTACATTTTGGAAGTGAAGAAGTTTCTCTGTTTTGGAAAGGGAGTCCCAAAAAAGAAGTAGAGGAGACAGTCATTGAGAAGTTTTCAGTTTGACTAGATGGTCCAACCAGACATTGAAGTCACTCAGGATGGTAAGACTTGGGGAGGAAAGAAAATGCTGAGCAGTCTGCTAACTGTATCAGTGAGTTGGTAGATGTCCATAATGAGTATAGTATAGTATATATATGTGGATGACTTGAACTTCAAAGGAACAGATCTTTTTTGTTCCAGGGTGGGGTTGGAAGGATCTGAAAGAGCATTGAGGAAGGGAAGAAGCAGACTCAAATACTTTGTACTTGGGGAGTTCAAGAATGACTATCACCCCATCACTAAGAAGGCTTTAGGGAAAGTAGTGTCTTTAGCCAGATTTCAGTAAAGGTAAGGCTGTAGTGGGGTAGTCAGCAAAAGAGTTGATATAATTCCTTATACTAAAGTTCTAGACAGACGAATATATATTTATTTTTTAATAAACAATTTTTAAATTACAGATATAAGAGTTCTCAGAAATCAACAGATTGGTCTGGAGTAAAGAAGCCAATTTACTTAAGTAAATTAGGTAATAATTTTGCGGAATGGTCAGCATCTTGGGCAGGTTATCTTATAACAAAGGTAAGAGAGCCTTGTCCAGAATTTAACTGAATAGAAATTGTGAAGGAAATGAGAACATTTATCTGAATGCATAGCACACACAGTAGGCACTGAAATATTTGTGCTGTTAGTGATAGAAATTTTTGTAGAAAACGTTTACTAATAGAGAGTTTCTCTTTTGTTACTAGTAACAGTTTTTGAGTAAAAAGGTAGTTTTTTAATCAAGCAAATAATTGTGTTCTTAGTGTGTTTGTAAAATGTCTATTATATTATGTCCTATCATTTTATGTTTTAAATAATATTGTTTAAAAGAATATAAATGCCTTATCAGACTTTTTTATACATAATAAAAAGATTTCTTAGGTAATAAAAAGATATATTATCCCTCAGTGGCCATTTCTAAAAGAGAATACATTATCTGAACTTCCTCCAAAATAAAAATAATGTGAATGTGAAAGTTGTTCAGTCATGTCCAACTCTTTGTAACCCAGTAGACTATCCCGTCCATGGAATTCTCCAGGTCAGAATACTGGAGTGGGTAGCCTTTCCCTTCTCCAGGGGATCTTTCCAGCCCAGGGATCAAACCCAGGTCTCCTGCATTGCAGGTAGATTCTTTACCAGCTGAGCCACCAGGGAAGCCCCCCAAAAAGTAAAGGTTTTTTAAAAATAAAATTTCATGGAAAAATAGAGATATGTTCCTGATATTTTCCTAATATGAAATTTTTACATACCTGACAGAAAAAAGGTACCTTTGTGTTTCCCCAAAATGTTTAACGTGTATTTAAAATTCACAACTTTTGTTGTTAATTCATATTTCTATTAGTGTTTTAAAGCATTATAATAAACTATATTTGGTAATTTCAATAAAGTTTTTCTCTTTTTTAGTGAATATACTGAAAATATAATATGTGAAATGTTAAATTAATACAATTTAATTACTTTCAGCTGTGGAATATTTTATTTAGCTGTATTTAGTTTTTTTTTTTTTTAGTGAAGGATTTATATTTGAAGAAGGAAAAACCTTTAAACTTTTATAGGAGAACGTTAATGCTGGTAAATTGAGGGTTGGATCATACCAATAACATTTGACTCTAACACCAAGTAATTTAAACTTTTTATTTCTTTCATTTTCTTTCCTATAGTTAATCCTTGTTGATTACTTAATAAAAATGTGATCTTGTATGTAATTTGCTGGCCCAGGAAATACTTTCTGGTTACTTTCCTCATTTATTTGTTCAGGGAATAAATGTACTAAATTTAATGTAGCTAAGTAAAAGATAATGTAATTAGCAAGGTTAATCTGTAACAAAACGTGATGCATTTTAAAATGAAATCTAGGAGGAAAAGACCATTTTTGCTGAGATAGTTGGCAGCCCAAGTAGCTATATTGCTCTTGTAGGGGTCTCAGCAGTTTAGACACTTGACCAGAGAGATGGTGAGCTAAATCCTCCCTATTTGAGTGCCTTTCTTCATAGGAAAATACCTACTCTACAATGATAGACTAGCTCACATGTTGTCTTTTGGTGTTAATCAAAAGAATAAAATGTACAAAACTACTTATTCTCTAAACCATTGGAGTTTATAGGTTCGGCATGATCTTGCCAGTAAAATCTTCACCTGCTGTAGCATTATGATGAAGCATGATTTCAAGGTGACCATCTATCTTCTTCCACATATTTTAGTGTATGTTTTGTTGGGGTGTAATCAAGAAGATCGACAAGAGGTGAGATACATCATTTTATTTGGTTTCTGTTTGTACGAACATTTGGGAAATGTAGTTAGTACTAAAAAGGCTATGTATTAGTTGGACATGTATATGCTATGTAATGGGATATCTAAACACTTACAAAATCCTTTTTTAAACTTTTATTTATCAAAGAGTTGTTAAATGCTTAGTTCATATCCTTTGCCGATTTGGGGTTGTGTATGTGTGTGCCTTTTTAAATAATTAGTAGGAGTTTGATATGTATTCTGGATACCAATTTGTGCCAGTCATATTGTAGAAAATTTTTTTCCAGTTATATCTTTTGCCATGAGAAATTTTAAATATAAATGCCAGATTTGTATATATTTTATAACTTTTTAATGTTAAGCCTTTTATGCGATGCCTTCTCTTATCCAGTATCATGAACATATTTCTCCATATTTTCTTTTGATATTTTTTGTTTGTACATGCCCTTCAATTACTCTGAAATGATTTCTGCAGATACTGTATTTATTTTTATGACTTTTTTTGTTGTTGTTGGTTTTTGTTTGTTTTAATAGGGACTCTGCTTTATTTCCTTAAATATTAACTAATACACAACATTTAGCACAAATCCAAAGTATGATGACAAAAGTCACTATTAACTTTTTATTTCAAATATATCATTTTAGTTTAAAAGGCCTTAAGAGGCTTGCAAATTCAAGCTTGACAGATTTCCTACTGTCAAAACCAAGAGACCTTAGAAAATGAGAAGGAGGGCACTCTGTGCCCTTTGATCTGATTCAGTAAGGCAACAAAACTTTGCAGTGTGATTTTGTTTTGCTTTAGAATTGGTGTGTCATTACAGAGCATGGTCTGTTATTCCATTCTATTGATGAGGAAATTAAGACACAGAGAGGTTAAATGACATGGAAACACAGACTCTTTGAGCAGAAGGGACCTTAGAATTAACACAGATCAGATTTTTGAGGCATAAAAGTTTTGCTTTGGGGAAAGGGCCCACCTTAAGGAAATCAAACTGCAGGCTAGTACCCCAATGTGTCATGACTGCCTCCCTTGAACCTCTAAACCCATACTGTATTTATATTTAGCACTTAAGTGCTCCATGATATTGTCACTCTGTTTATACCTTATCATATGCTACCTTGTATTGTTCGTGTGTGCAATCAAGTATACACACAAGAGGGCTTTCTTGGAGCAGAACCCATAGCTGGTGAAAGTCTGAATCCCACCCAGAGCCCGTAGCTGGGGAATGTCTGAATCCTACCACAGGGCTTTGCACATGAATATCTGCTTGCCTGTTTGACAGTGACATTCTAGAAACTACCACAGTGAGCAGCGGGCTTTCCTTTTGTTTGAAGTGTCTGTTTGCAGATGAAGCATGAAAGAGACATCATAATCTTTCACAGGCACTTGGATAGTCTCAACCATCTTCGCCAAGTCTATTTTTGTGACTCTTTTACAGTATATTTTCTCTTCAGAGAAACATTTTATTGGCTTAATTTTAATGAGAAAGATAATTTATTATTAATCCATCATGGATTTTTTTTCTTTTGAAAATTATTCCCTAAAATGGTCAACCTTATATGTCAGGTAATAGTAAAATAGTATTATGTAGACATATCATTAACCATAAAATGGTTCTTCTTAGGTTTATGCAGAAATTATGGCAGTTCTAAAGCATGATGATCATCATACCTTAAGTACCCAAGACAGTGCATCTGATCTGTGTCAACTCAGTACACAGACTGTGTTCTCCATGCTTGACCATCTCACACAATGGGCAAGGCACAAGTTTCAGGCACTGAATGCTGAAAAATTCGCACAAGGCAAATCACATAGAGATAAGGTAGACTCCATGGGTAAGTCGTAAGTTCTATATACTTCCTTCTCTTTATTATTAACCAGTTAGCTCCTTCCTATATCAATCTATAATTTAAGCATTATCTTTTAAAAGACCTATATTCTCTTTCATGCCTTTCCCCCCCACCTCCCTGGGAGATGGCCTTGTCTGAGAAAAAGCGGTGACTTTATAGTAAGAAAGCCTCTCTTTAAACTCTTACTCTCAATTCCTTAAGCAAAACACCTTAATTTTGCTTAATTTTTCTTTGCATAAAATTTTCCTTAATTTTTCTTTGCATAAAATAAGGTTTATATTATCTCCCCTAGAAGATTGAGGATTAAGTGGGTTGATGATTATATATAGTAAATTATAAAGTGTGAAATAAATGCTATGTTAATGTTGTTATTAATGCACTCCTCACTGTTAACTCATTTATTCCATGTTCCCTCAATGTGTGTATACATTGTATATATACATATATGTGTATGTATATAAATGTTCTTTATCTTTTTTCACTTATGAGATACTCTTTGCAGTCTTTTTCACAGTTAAGTTTTACATTTCAAAGATTTTACTTTCATTCATTTCATGACTTATTTTTTTTTATTTTTTATTCATTTCACTTATTTTATTCTTTTTTTCCCTGTCTCTGGTAGTTTGGTATCCAGCAGCCTCTCCAAATATGCTTAGTATGAGGAGGGAGGTGGGAGGGGGGTTCAGGACAGGGGGACACATGTACACCCATGGCTGATTCATGTCAATATATGGCAAAAACCACCACAATGTTGTAAGTAATTAGCTTCCAATTAAAATAAATTAATTAATAATAAAAGGAATTAGTAATCTTGTTAATCTGTACTGCTATGTACTTATCTACCCCATATTGTTTGTAAGTAAATCCTAGGTATCATTATTTCATCTATAATATTTGAGAGTGTAGCTCTAAAAGATAAGGACTCTTTGCAAAGAAATATAATCAACATGTCTTTATGATACCTAAAAAAACTGGTCATTATCCCTTTTAATATCAAATATCTAGTTTCCGAAGTTCTAATTATCTCATGAATGTCATATTTTTAAATAATTTGTTTGAATTAATTTATAAACAATATTCACACTTTACAGTTTCTTTCAGTTCAGCATTGTTATATCTTTTAATTTGAGTCTAAAGAGTCTCTCCAAGATAGAGGGGATAAGTGTATACATATAGCTAATTCACTTTGTTGTACAGCAGAAACTAACACAACATTGTAAAGCAATTATGTGCAATTAAAAAAACACCACTACAAAAAAAAAAAATCTCTCTCCAAAAAAAAAAAATATGGTTAGTATATACTACAACACTAACCCCCTGTTACACCTGCTAACATGTTTTTTTTTTTTCCCTTTGATTTTACAACTCCCACTAAGGTGACTAAAAGAAGAATCTCATTAGAGTCTAAAATGACACTTGCCCCTATGATATAAGCATTTGGTAAGATTTTGATGAATTACATTCTTCAGACATTAATAGATACACTTAATGTCTTTAAACTTTTGCACTTTTCATTCTTGTGGCAAATGGGTAAAGTATATGGTCGTTCTGTTCTCTGTACTTCAGCCATCTTAGTGGGAATACATTATTTTCCCCCAAAGCTTTGAGACTAATTGGAAAAACTGACTAAGACCCTTAAAGAGGCTTTTACTTAAGTTCTGCACTTGTGAGCATCTCCTTCTTGTTCCTCTATTTGTGGAGACACAAACATTCCTGTTGTTAAGCACAATAGTTTATTTTTTTAGGATATTTTGGACTGACAAATAATTATCTTTTTAGGGGAATGTTTTTCTTTACAATATGACTTTTTTTCTCTACAACATATTGATATGTTTTACATTAACTCTACAATTAAAGGTTTGTTTCTGTTTCTGCATGTGAAAATGGTACATAAAAACCAAACATGAACTCAGTTATTATCATTTCTTACTAACATTGTAATAAAAATTCTAGCTTTTAAGAGTAACATTTGTAATATTTCAAAAGTACATTTGAAATAGTACATTACCTTTAACATTTCTCAGAATTTGAAATGAATTACACATTTTGATGGAAGTAAGAAACTTATTTTAAATATAATTTCATTTAAATTTACTATCTTGATTATGAAATTTGTTTCCTGTTTTCTACATGCTATAATGAGTCATTATTAAAAGCTATAGCTTTTAAATAAGACTTCTTAAACTAGCTAGTCCAGAAGTTTCTCAATTAGGTCTTTTCTTAGATTCTTTTAAAAAAATTACCATTTTAAAGTATTTGTGATTTTACTTGAAAGGCACTTTTACTTTCTATTTCCACCTTAATAGTTAATGTAGATATAGCAACACAGTAAAGAAATAGATTGTTAATAAAGAAAGCTATTTCCATAATTCTGCTTTTTTCCAACTCATACTTTATCACTGTTTTTATAGTTATTAATAATAAATAACTCATCTTTGTATCTTTTGTGCTTGCGTGCTAAATTACATCAGTCGTATATGGACTGCAGCCTGCCAGGCTCCTCTGTCCATGGGATTCTCCAGGCAAGAATGCTGTAGTGGGTTGCCTTGCCCTCTTCCAGGGGATCTTCCTGACACAGGGATCGAACCTGCATCTCTTACATCTAACCTGCATTGGCAGGAGGATTCTTTGCCACCACATCTTTTGTATCATCTTTATATATCCTCAACATTTAATGTGAATTTACATTTAATCCTTACAACATTTAAGGAAGGCAAAACAGATGCTAGTATTTATAGGAAAGTGTGTGTGTTAGTTGCTCAGTTGTGACTGATTCTTTGCGACATCATGGACTGTAGCTCCCCAGGCTCCTCTGTCCATAGAAACAGAAGTTCAAATAAGTTAAATGACTGTTTAAGGTAAGGTAAGTAATAATTGCTGTTGGAGCAAGAGTCTTCTGAGCAATCATCTTGCTGGTAGTTACATTCTAAATAAGATACACTGGTACATGTAGATTAATTTATTTCATGAAATAAAATTAAATGTATACTTTTAAAATTTCATCTTCTAAGTCTTTAATTACTCAATTATCTTTTTATGATCTAGTGTCTAGTGTGGATTATGAAGACTATCAGAGTGTAACTCGTTTTCTAGACCTCATACCTCAGGATACTCTGGCAGTAGCATCCTTTCGCTCCAAAGCATACACACGAGCTGTAATGCACTTTGAATCATTTATTACAGAAAAGAAGCAAAACATTCAAGAGCATCTTGGATTTTTACAGGTTTGAAATTAATATAGTGAACTTAATAATGATGTTTAATATTGCCAGTCTTTTATGTTTAGATTGTTCATTTTATTGGTTTAGATGATAATACTATGATTGTATATGGAAGAGAAAGTAAGGACCAGTGGGACTAATACAGTGAATTAAATAAGAGGTCAAGATTGGTGGGCTTCTTTTCAGGTCGAAAAGCAGAATGCTGTGAGAGAACTGGAAAATAGCTTGTAGTCTTTTGGTGACAGTCTCTCCTGTCTGTTTGCCTCCTTGTCTAGCATTAGTCTCTCTTAATTATTAAAGTCATTCTTTTATAAGGGTATTCAACTCCCATGTCTTTCTCCCTCTGTATTGTATTCACTTTGTAAGACTCCAATCCTGAATAAACTCACCCATGTGTTTTCCCAGTTTGCATGTAAGCAGCTGAATATCACTGGAGTAAAATCACACTGTGGATATTTAACTGGTTTTCCTTCACATTCATAATCTCAAACTTCAGCAGAACTCTTTAACACTGCCTTCAGTCTATGTTTCTCCAATTAAGACTACTTTCCCTCTCTTCATGATGACTATTTCTTACCTTCTCTTCATGTCTCTTCTCACCTCACTTATTCTCAGTTGATGACCTTGCTTTATTGTTCCTTAGGAAAATAGAAGCCAAATCTACCAAATGTGAAAATTCATTGGATTCTGCACCATATTCTTTTTCTTCTCTATTCTGTTCCTAAGGAAGAATCCCTTCCTGCCAAAATTCAGTTCTTCTACTTTTGTTGTTGATTTCAAGAATTTCACTCCTTCAGATATTCCTTCTTTCTCCAGTATGATTAACTTTTCTTTCTCAACCAGAGTAATAGAGTATATAGACATGTTCTGGTATAACAGAACATTTTAATTTTTTTCTAATTCCCTTGAAAAGATCTTACAGTATCTTTTTTCAGATACTTCCCAACTTTCTGTTTCCCTCCATAGCCAGTTTTTAAAAGAATTGCCTATCTTCTTTATAGACCTTTATTTCTTATTTACTCTTTGCCCATTCCAATAAGAGTTCTTTCTCCATTCAACTGACTCTATTCTTGCTAAGAAAATCACTGACATATATATATATATACTATTATGTATAAAATAGATAACTAATGAGAACCTTTTCATACTGTTCATGGGATGAAGCACAAGCTGGAATCAAGATTGCCTGGAGAAATATCAATAACCTCAGATACGCAGATGACACCATCCTTATGGCAGAAAGCGAAGATGGACTAAAGAGCCTCTTGATGAAAGTGAAAGAGGAGAGGGGAAAAAGTTGGCTTAAAACTCAGCATTCAGAAAACTAAGATCATGTCATCCGGCCCCATCACTTCATGGCAAATAGATGGGGAAACAATGGAAACAGTGAGAGGCTTTATTTTCTTGGGCTCCAAAATCACTGCAGATGGTGACTGCAGCCATGAAATTAAAAGACACTTGCTCCTTGGAAGAAAAGCTGTGACCAACCTAGACAGCATATTAGAAAGCAGAGACATTCCTTTGAGAATGTCTTGTTGTCCAGAGACGGCCAACAAAGGTCCATCTAATCAAAACTATGGTTTTTCCAATAGTCGTGTATGGATATGAGAGTTGGGCTATAAAGAAAGCTGAGTGCTGAAGAATTGATGCTTTTGAACTGTGGTGTTGGCCTTGGACTGCAAGGAGATCCAACCAATCAATCTGAAAGAAATCAGTCCTGAATATTCATCGGAAGGACTGATGCTGAAGCTGAAACTCCAATACTTTGGCCACCTGATGCAAAGAACTGACTCATTTGAAAAGACCATGATGCTGGGAAAGATTGAAGGCGGGAGGAGAAGGGGACGACAGAGGGCAAGATGGTTGGATGGCATCACCGACACGATGGACATGAGTTTGAGTAGGCTCTGGGAGTTGGCGACGGACAGGGAAGCCTGGCGTGCTGCAGTCATGGGGTCGCAAAGAGTTGGACACAACTGAGTGATTCAGTTGAACTGAATGAGAGCCTACTGTATAGCACAGGAAACTCTACTCAATACTCTGCTCTGTGGTGACCTAAATGGGAGAGAATTCTTAAAAAGAGGGGATATGTGTATATGGTTAGCTGATTC
This sequence comes from Bos taurus, assembly GCF_002263795.3. NCBI lineage: Eukaryota > Metazoa > Chordata > Mammalia > Artiodactyla > Bovidae > Bos > Bos taurus. The sequence continues at coordinate 126,546,360 of NC_037328.1, forward strand.
ATTACTCTGCCGACAAAGGTCTGTATAGTCACGGTTATGGTCTTCCCCATGGTCACATACTGTTGTGAGAGCTGGACCATAAAAATCCAGAGAACCAAAGAATTGATGCCTTCAAACTGTGGTGCTGGAGAAGATTCCTATGGGTCCCTTGGACAGCAAGGAGATCAAACCAGTCAATATTAAAGGAAATCAACCCTAAATACTCATTGAAAGGACTGATGCTAAAGCTGAAACTCCAATACTTTGGCCACCTGATGTGAAGAAATGACTCAATGGAAAAGACTGTGATGCTGGGAAAGATTGAGGGCAGAAAAGAGAAGAGGGCTTCAGAGGGTGAGATGGCTGGATGGCATCACCAATGCACTAGACATGAATTTAGGCAAACCCCAGGAGATGGTGAGGGACAGGGAGGCCTGGCATGCTGCAGTCCCTGGGTTTGCAGAGTTGTACATGGCCAGGTGACTGAACAACAGTGACATTGCTGATTCACTTTGTTGCACAACAAAAACTAACACAACATTGTAAAGCAACTATTCACCAATAAAAGTTTAAAAAGAAAGAAAATTGGTGGCCTCCATGTTGCCAAATCCAATAAATACCTCCCAGTCCTCATTTTCTTAACCTCATGGCATCATTTGACCACTCCTTTATTAAGACATTTTCTTTTCTCTCACAACTTCTGGGATACCACATATTCTAGGTTTCTTCAAGCTAGTCTCTGCTCTCAGTTTCATTTGCTAGTTCTTCCTCATCTATAAATATAGAAGTACTCTAGTGTCCTCTTTTCTTCTCTGCCTCTGTTCATTTCATAAATCACTTCATCCTTTCCCCTGCCATCTTTGTGCTAATTGGTCCCAAATTTTTATCTTCAGCCTGAATATCTCCTTTGAACCCAGATTTAGTGTCTTGTGTTTCTTGTTGTTCAGTCTCTAAGTTGTGTCCAGCTCTTTGTGACCCCTTGGACTCAAATTCATGTCCATTGAGTCAGTGATGCTGTCTAAGCATCTCATCTACATTGCCCCCTTCTCCTTTTGCCTTCAGTCTTTCTAAGCATCAGTGTGTTTCTTAAAAGTATGTTAATACCAATATATTAAATGCTTATTTAAAATATTTTAAAATTTTAGAATGTAACTTATAGACTGTACTCAACAGAATTTATTATATATCGGATTTTTACAAGAGTTCAAGACCTTGAGAGTCTTTACAGTTCTCATTGTCACTGGCAGTTACTAGTGGAGATTTGTATTTAAGTGGAATATGGGTATATTTAAGTGGAACAGAATGCCTGGAAATAAATTTGCAGGTTTACTGTGAATCTACCCTGAAACAAATACTTATTGTTGCTTTGAGGAAAAAAAATACTTATATGCTTTTTTACATGAACGGGTGGCTTTATTTCTAGTTGTGTCTTTTTTTCTTATTTTACTGTTTCTTTAATGATTGAACAAAGAAATTATATGCTGCTATGCATGAACCAGATGGAGTGGCTGGAGTAAGTGCAATTCGAAAGGCAGAGCCATCTCTGAAAGAACAAATCCTTGAACATGAAAGCATCGGCTTACTGAGGGATGCCACTGCTTGTTATGACAGGGCTATTCAGTTAGAACCAGACCAGGTAAGAAAAGAAATGAAAGGCAACATAATAAAAAGAACTATGAACTAGAATCTCTGGAAACCTTAATTTCAATACTGTCTCTACCAGTGTCACTCTGTGTCTGGAAAATATTTAACCGTCTATGAACTTGAGTTTCCTGATTGATAAAATTAGAGATATGCTAGATGATCTCAAAGATCCTTTCCAGTACCAAACTTCTATGACCTTACAAATCCCCCAAATGAATGAGATTTATTGTGGAATATACTTAGTTTTAAGCTGTATATTCAATTACTCTGAAATTAAGGTAATTTTGCTTTACTATTAAAAGTGTAAGACTTGCATCAATTTTTAACAATAATAGTGATTCTATAGCCTAAGAAAGTTTTTCAGATTACACATGCCCCATCACCATCTGGGAATCTCCGAAATGGTCCCTTAGTATCACTGAGCTACAGTTACTAATGAAGGCACGTCATGTATCTCATGTATATTAGAACAGGAAGGAGGTTTAGAATCATTGGTTTACAATCTTGGCTTAGAATCTCTCTAATCTTAGGTATCCCTTTTTTGTCATAATTGGCCTGTTCATTTTCTCAGAAGTTCAGTGTATAGGGCCTTTATTTTTCACAATCTTGTTCTCAATTTTAAAGAATACTTCATAATCCTATTTAACTTTTCAGTTTCTATAGCCTAAAATCTATACTAATAATATTGTGACCTTTGAGTTTAATTTTTATATGAGAAATAATGACAGTCTTTAAATGAAGTATTAAGAAATCCTGTTAGTTTTATATTTGATCTGAACAAAAAATTAGACCTTATCTGGGAAAAAATAATAAATTCAATCTGAGATGCTTTTTAGAAGTTGTCTGAATTAAAAAAAAAAAAAAACAATTCAGATGTGTATAGAATATTGGCAGAGGACTTTGCCATATAGCCAAGCAAATCACTTGTTAAACTAAGAAAGGTAGGCTCAGTGAAGAAGATAGCATTTTTTAAGGACAAGTAGTTAAACACTTTTTGGTTCCTAAGATGTATTTGAAGTAACAGTTGCTATTTTAAATACTTTAAAATTTCCAGATCATTCACTATCATGGTGTTGTGAAGTCCATGTTAGGTCTTGGTCAACTGTCTACTGTAATCACTCAGGTGAATGGAGTGCATGCTAACAGGTAATGCTTTTGAAAAGAATTTTTTTTTATCATTGTTTTGAAATGGGAAAGTTTAAATTGACTGATTGGGTTGAAGTAATGTTTACTACAGTAATGAAATCTTTTTTGTTTTCATGGTGTTAGAGATAAGCACCAAAAAATATTTTGTCCTACTCTCTCTCTCATAAGTCAGTCTAGCACTTAACAGCTTATCTTTTGTGCAAAGAATCATCTTTGAAGTAAATTTGCTTTATGACAGGAACCCGCCAGACTTTACCTACTATGGGTGAAGTTCATATTCATGCTTCTAAAGGGTATCTAAGCTGTGCCTACATAATCAGCACCAGTTATTTTATGTGTTGGAAAGAGGGAAATTTTGTGACTGAATTAAAGAATACCACTCTAAAATCTAGGGATTGTTTTCCCCTAAAAGACTAATAAAAATGAAAACAATCTTCTTTTCCTAAAGAAAATAGGTTTCTTAGAGCAAACCAAATGATACCCCCTAAAAACTGTTTATACGTGGCAAAGATTAAAGCATCCATGTTTCTTTTAATATAAAAAATAATTAGGAAGGTTGGTTTTGCTCTTGAAACTGCCTTGCTCTGCCAGCTGAAAGCCTTTTTCCTTAATATATTTGCCAGACCCCAGATAACTTTTCCGAACAGTGTTCAATTCAGTTCAGTCACTCAGTCGTGTCTGACTCTTTGCAACCCCATGAACCATAGCACGCCAGGCCTCCCTGTCCATCACCAACTCCCGGAGTTTACCCGAACTCATGTCCATTGAGTTGGTGATGCCATCCAACCATCTCATCCTCTGTTGTCCCCTTCTCCTCCTGCCCTCAATATTTCCTCGCATCAGGGTAACAGGTGACCAAAGTATTGGAGTTTCAGCTTTAGCATCAGTCCTTACAATGAACACCCAGGACTGATCTCCTTTAGGATTGACTGATTGGATCTCCTTGCAGTCCAAGGGACTCTCAAGAGTCTTCTCCAAAACCACAGTTCAAAAGCATCAGTTCTTTGGCACTCAGCTTTCTTTATAGTCCAACTCTCACATCCATACATGACTACTGGAAAAACCATAGCCTTGACTACACACGTTTCTTGACAAAGTAATGTCTTTGCTTTTTAATATGCTGTCTAGGTTGGACATAACTTTCTTTCCAAGGAGTAAGCGTCTTTTAATTTCATGGCTGCAATCACCAACTGCAGTGATTTTGGAGCCCCAAAAAATAAAGTCAGCCACTGTTTCCATTGTTTCCCCATCTATTTGCCATGAAGTGACAGGACTGGATGCCACGATCTTAGTTTTCTGAATGTTGAGCTTTAAGCCAACTTTTTCACTTTCCTCCTTCACCTTCACAAGAGGCTCTTTAGTTCTTCACTTTCTGCCATAAGGGTGGTGTCATCTGCATATCTAAGGTTATTGATATTTCTCCCGGCAATCTTGATTCCAGCTTGTGCTTCATCCAGCCCAGGATTCTCATGATGTACTCTGCATATAAGTTAAATAAGCATGGTGACAATATACAGCCTTGATGTACTCCTTTTCCTATTTGGAACCAGTCTGTTTTTCCATGTCCAGTTCTAACTGTTGCTTCCTGACCTACATACAGGTTTCTCAAGAGGCAGGTCAGGTGGTCTGGTATTCCCATCTCTTTCAGAATTTTCCACAGTTTATTGTGATCCACACAGTCAAAGGCTTTGGCATAGTCAATAAAGCAGAAATAGATGTTTTTCTGGAACTTTCTGGCTTTTTCCATTATCCAGCGGATGTTGGCAATTTGATCCCTGGTTCCTCTGCCTTTTCTAAAACCAGCTCGAACATCTGGAAGTTCATGGTTCACGTATTGCTGAAGTCTGGCTTGGAGAATTTTGAGCATTAATTTACTAGCGTATGAGATGAGTGCAACTGTGCGGTAGTTTGAGCATTCTTTGGCATTTCCTTTCTTTGGGATTGGAATGAAAACTGACCTTTTCCAGTCCTGTGGCCACTGCTGAGTTTTCCAACTTTGCTGACATACTGAGTGCAGCACTTTCACAGCATCATCTTTTACGATTTGAAATAGCTCGACTGGAATTCCATCACCTCCACTAGCTTTGTTCATAATGATGCTTCCTAAGGCCCACTTGACTTCACATTCCAGGATGTCTAGCTCTAGTTGAGTGTCCAGACAGTGAGATCTGGTCAAAAGGGATAGGATCATCTTACTTTACCAAAGAGCACAGGGCACTGTCTTTAGTTAGTTCATGCAGTACTTCTAAATAACAGATTCTATAAATTCAAAACTATGATTTTAAAGACCACTGTTCTACGGTGTCTGAGAGCAGAGAAACTCAGTCTTAGTTGTATGGTTTCAAAGTAGTGGAATTTATAAAATGATGGGAAAAAAAAGCTTTACAGAAACAGGGAAAGATTGGATACATGTTTTAGACTTGTCTCTCCAGATTATTTGAGAGACCTGATGAATAAAAGGGTTGCAGGAATTTGGGAAAGTTTGTCATGGCTCAAGCCAGTGTGTCTTATTTCCTTATGATGCATACTGCACGCTCTTCTTTTTGGGTCTGGGATATATAGAGCCTCTTGATCATTGGACTGTGAAAAGGCAAGCTTCAGTATTCAAAAAAGGATACTATATCACTGGTGCAAGTGGTCATTGAGGGGATGTGTTTTTCTTGGGGTGAATACTTGTGTTTAAACAAATATTTCTCCAAAATTATTGTCTGTGCTTAAACTACACATTGTTTTATTTTTTAAAATTTTGTATTGGAGTATAGCAGATTAACAATGTTATAGCAGATTAACAATTAACAATGAAACAGTAGTTTCAGGTAGACAGCACAGCCATCCTTATTATACCCGTATCCATTCTCCCCCAAACTCCCTTCCCATCCAGTCTTCCATGTAACATTGAGCTGTGTTCCCTGTGTTGTACAGTAAGTCCTTGGTTGGTTATCTATTTTAAATACAGCAGTACAGAGTCATCTTTTTAATGCATTTATGGAAGTATTATCACAGCCTGATCCTCATGGCCATTTGGTACAATACTTCTTGGTACAGTGCTTGGTGTGACCCTCTGCTTTAAGGTCATGGCATCTAGTTCCATCACTTCATGGCAGATAAAAGGGGAAAAAGTAGAAGCATTGACAGTTTTATTTTCTTGGGCTCCAGAATCACACAGATGATGACTGCAGCCATGGAAATAAAAGACACTTCCTTCTTGGAATTAAAGCTATGACAAACCTAGACAGCATATTGAAAAGCAGAGACATCACTTTGCTGACAAAGGTCCATATAGTCAAAGCTATTCCAGTAGTCAGGTACAAATGTGAGAGTTGAACCATAAAGAAGACTGAGTGCTGAAGAATTGATGCTTTCAGATTGTGGTATTGGAGAAGACACTTGAAAGTCCCTTGCACTGCAAGGAGATCAAACCTGTCAATCCTAAAGGAAATCAGTCCTGAATATTCACTGGAAGGACTGATGCTGAAGCTGAAGCTCCAGTGCTTTGGCCACCCAATGCAAAGAGCTGACTTACTGGAAAAGACCCCGATTCTGAGAAGGATTGAAGGCAGGAGGAGAAGGGGATGACAGAGGACGAGATGGTTGGATGGCATCACCAACTCAATGTACTTGAGTTTGAGCAAACTCTGGGATATGATGACGGACAGAGGAGCCTAGTGTGCTACAGTCCATGGGGTTGCAAAGAGTTGGACGTGGCTTAGTGACTGAACAAGAACAACAGTCCCCTCTGGAGAGCAACTCTTGCTAATTCTACTCAGATTTGGATCCTAAAATTTTTGATACTTCAGCATGTTGTAATAAACTTGTGAAGTTATTCAAATTTGGATTTTTAAAGTTATGTTTCTGCTGTATTTCTTTTAGTTTGTTCTAAATCATTTTTGGTGGTATTCAGAAATTAGAAAATATTCAGTATTTGTGTTGCTACTTTATTTTTTTAATAATTGATTCATTTGTTACATTTTCTTTATGTATTTTTACTACAGAAAGAACAAAGAGGGCTTTTAAGGGCGTTGATCCCAGCCTGTCTGAATCTGTTACCTTATTTATAATATGGGGATATGTGTACATTTTGGTATTATTAACTAATTAAATGGAAAAATGTGCCTGGCCTAAGGTCTAACATATAGCAGGTATTCACATAATATGATTTAATAAAGAAGAAACATGGGGAAAGTGTAGCTTCTTCTATACAGTCATGATCTAAATATCACTAGCCATCTTAGTCTCACATAAGTAGGATGCTTAAAAAAAATAGTAACCTATATCATACTGCTTTTACAAACCCCAATTTTAAAGTAACTGAAAATAATAAGAATAGATAAGTATTTTAGGTAGCTAATTTTGTATCTTTTTTTACACTATTGACACATAATTAGTAACTTGGTTATGCTCTTCTTATTGAGTATCCTTTGTTCCCTAATGCTCAATGCACACCACCAGTTTCTATGTTTTTGTCTTTGCTGCTGTTGCTAAGTCGCTTCAGTCATGTCCGACTCTGTGCGACCCCACAGACGGCAGCCCACCAGGCTCCCCCGTCCCTGGGATTCTCTAGGCAAAAACACTGGAGTGGGTTGCCATTTCCTTCTCCAATGCATGAAAGTGAAAAGTGAAAGTGAAGTTGCTCAGTTGTGTCCAACTCCTTGCGACACCATGGACTGCAGTCTTTAATTTTGTTCAAAATCCCATGTTATTAGAATTACTTACCTGTGATACATATATGTTCAGTTGGCTCTTTTTCCTCACTGCTCTTTGTTAAAGTTAAATCTGCAGCTAATCTTACAACTGTTCTTTGTAATTATCCAAGCATTAATTCTGATTTAATATATGGCAAATTTGTCAAAAATGATATTTTTAAATGGCTCTATCAGAAGTAATTATTGAAAATAATTGAATTATTGAAATTGTAATTCAATTTCAATTGTAATTATTGAAAAAAATATTTGGGGGGACTGGAAAGATTAAAATTGGGATTGTTGCAGATAGAAATTAATTATTTTGTACTTAAGTACAAAATACAATAAATAGAGTATCTAAACCAATGAAAAGTCTGTAAATGCCACCTTAAATTTAAATACATGTTTAATTGATATGGATTTCTTTTAATAGGTCTGAATGGACAGATGAATTAAACACATACAGGGTGGAAGCAGCTTGGAAATTGTCACAGTGGGATTTAGTAGAAAACTATTTGGCAGCAGGTACAATTACTTTTTAAAAAATAACCAGTTTTAATATGAATAAATATTCAGACCTAAGTAGCTAAACAACATTCATAATTAACCTGTCAGCTTTTCTTATGATTGCCTTGTTTAGTTCAAAGTGGAATGAAAGCATCTGTTCCAAATTTCTGTTGACTATTTTACCAAATGAAATAAAGCTTGTTCTGGGACCAGCTATTATGGCATTTCTTGACTCTGTCAGTTGTTTTTCAGATGGGAAATCTACAACGTGGAGTGTCAGACTGGGACAGCTATTATTATCAGCTAAGAAAAGAGATACCACAGCTTTTTATGACACATTGAAACTAGTGAGAGCAGAGCAAATTGTGCCGCTTTCAGCTGCAAGCTTTGAAAGGGGCTCTTATCAACGTGGATATGAATATATTGTGAGGTATTTTGAGGTTTCCATATTTATATTCCTGGTTTGTAGGTGTCATATGACTAGCTTGGAATTTTGTGCTTACTAAATAAGCGATAGTATGTTTGGTGTCATGCATAGCTACACAAATGGCTCTTGCATTTTTTTAACTTCACAGTCACCCCATCTATAGTTTTTTTTTTTAATGTATATCCTTTTAATTAGAAAGGCAATTATGAGACTGCTAAAAAATTGTAAAAATATCTTACATTCATCCTGATATAGTATCATAGTTTCTTTTCTTTATAGCCTAAATAATTAGACACCTACTCTGCCTGGCACATTGGTGTCAGTACTTTTGGTTCCTTTTCCTTTTTCTCATTTAGAAATGCATTTGACATTTCCCACCTCAAATTTTCCCCCTCAGATGTAGGCATTACATTACTCACAAGGAATATTAACTTTTAGAGGTAAAGAAGGCAATGATGGAAAACATTTTAGATCTGTTAATTTACCTGAAGAAAATGATAAAACATGTTATAACTGAACTGTAGGAAATTGAAAAATAAGCAGGTTTTTTTTTTTTTAGTTCATAAAAATGTATTAAATTTTGTATCAGCCCCTTTGATAACAGCTTAATGAAACCAGAGATTGGATCACTGAGATTAATAATTTGGTTCTGTAGCTACTCAACTGCATGCTTGAATGCTGTCATAGAAATGGGAGGAAGCTGGTATGAATGTATCACAGATGTTTCCATCAGCCTTAGCAAAAGAACAATTAAAATTGTGTTCATTTCACAATTTTTTACTGGCATCTACCATACCAGGTCCTCTTACAATAGCACCAGCGATATATACAAATATTTATGTTGAGTTTTCCCAGGGGACTCAGTGGTAAAGAATCCTCCTGCCAAGCAGGAGATGGGTCAGGAAGATTCCCTGGGTCAGGAAGATTCCCTGGAGAAGAAAATGGCAACCCACTCCAGTATTCTTACCTGGGAAATCCCATGGACAGAGGAGCCCAGCAGGCTACAGTCCATGGGGTCTCAAAGAGTCGAATACAACTTAGCAATTAAACAACACTATCTTCTTTTTTTTTTTTTTTTGAATTTTATATATTCAAATGGCTTTCATACATTTGAATTTAGTTATATATACCCTTCTCCAGTTTAATTAGGGTAATCTGGGAATCATAGCATAGCACTAAATATTCAAATCAACATGAATTGGTGTTTATACTCAATTTGAAACATTATAAATGTTAGTGTTTATATATCAAGAATATATATCAGTTAAAGTTCTTCAAAAGAAAACTGCACATTCCATATTCTTCATGGTTAAAGTACATGCTTTATGTGTCAGATTAATGTAACTAAATATATGACAACATATTAATATAGGCTCTGTCTGTCTTCAGATTGCACATGTTGTGTGAGTTGGAGCATAGCATCAAACCACTCTTTCACCAGTCTCCAGCTGACAGTATTCAAGAAGATTCACTAAATTGGGTAGCGCGACTGGAAATGACCCAGAATTCCTACAGAGCGAAAGAGCCCATTCTGGCTCTCCGGAGAGCTTTATTAAGCCTCAACAAAAGGTTTTACACCCTTTTTTTTATGTCAGTTATTGTGTATTTAATATTATATTTTCATATTATTTGGAGTATTTGTCTTTCCAAATTTGTCTCTGAATCTGTTTTTTCTATTGTCAATTGCCAAGACTGCACTAGATAGTTGAAATGAACCTAGAACTTAAAAATTACTTTTATGTGCTATATATCATATTTTTTGAATATTCAAAACACTTGAGGGAGGTACAGGTATAAGTCAGTAGTAAAATCTTCATAGCCTTGTAATTGATAACAATGGAGAACTCTAAGAAAATTAAAATTAGTCTTTTAACAAATTAATCTTCTTGATTCCTTTGAAAAGATATACTGAGAGGGTTCCATATTGGGAAGAGATAGTACAATTAAATTATTGAATATACTTAAAAATGCTCTTTTCCCTGTTTTGTCATGTTTCTTTAGACCAGATTACAGTGAAATGGTTGGAGAATGCTGGCTACAGAGTGCCAGAGTAGCTCGAAAGGCTGGTCACCACCAGACAGCCTATAATGCTCTCCTTAATGCTGGAGATTCACGACTCGCTGAACTGTATGTGGAAAGAGCAAAGTGGCTCTGGTCCAAGGTAATGGCCAAGGATCATCATCATATATATCTTCTGTTGTAGACTGGGTACTTCTACAGAGTCCTGACAGAGATGATCCCTAATCTAAATTCAGAACCTTCCTTTTCTGTCACCTTTCTGCATCATTTATCTACCATCATTTGGAAGAAACTTCATTCTGTACTGAAGTCCCAAATATTTTCCCATTCCAAGACTGAAAATGCAGTTCTTTCAGTTTTCATCTTGTCTTTCATTTTTTTCTTGAAGGAAATGACCAATTTTTACTTTGATTTTACCTTCTATATGTTTACATGAATGCATGTCGTAGGTACTTTAAAAATATTTAAGTGAGCATAACCCTGTCCTTACTTACATTCTTGGCAGATAATTAGTTTTGTGTAGACTTGCCAATGTTGCTGTGCAAATTCACTTTTAATCTAGCCTGTTAGGAAGGGCTTAGCTTCAGAACAAAAGTTCTCAGCAATCCTCAGATTAAGGCTATGGTTATAGGAAGGGGACTTTTTAAATATCTAAACTCCTTGAAAAACTTGTGCCCCAGATTTAAATGGCTCTTCCTTACATCTCTTCATGCTTGCCACCAGTCTAGAATTAATAGAGGCATAGCTTGTTCTGAAATTGACAGTTAGTAACTATAGTTTGTGCCATCTGTAAATGCCCCAAGTGTTATGGTGACTAAGAAAGGACAGGGGAGGAAGCATTTCCTAGATGGGAAGTAAAAATAATAATTCAGCCTGCATCAGTCAGTATTTGGTCATTTTCAGAGCCAGTGATGGTCCATGTGTATATTGTAGTACCTTAAACTCAGTATGCTCAAAATAAAATTCATTATGTAAAATTCAGTGTCTCTTTCCCCTCCTGTATTCCCACTTCTTCTAAGTAGAGCTCTAAGCACATCCTGTTATCTATGACAGAAATCTGGCCCTTAATCTCCCTCACTTTCTACATCTAATTGAAGACTAAATGTATCTTAAAAATATCTTTTTAATCCTTTCTCTCTTACTTTATCTTTACTATTTTCCTTCGTGCCCTTAGCATTTACAGCCTCTGACAATATTAACAGATTTTTGTTTTTGTTTTTCTTGAGGTCTCACCACTTCTTGGTGTTCATTACTACAGTCTTTCCTCATTCTAAAGTGCACACTGAATCGTACTGCTCCCCCATTAAAATCCTTCAAAGTATTCTTTGCAGTTTTAGGGTTAAGTCAGTACACAAGGCTCTTTCTCACTGAGTCCAGACTTCCTCTTTGGCTTCATTTGTCACTATCTCACAAACCTTTTAGTCTTCAGCTAAAACCAGACTACTCGCCTTCTCCCAATTAAAATCATTATTCCTTCTACCAAGAAAGGCCTTCACTGAATTCTTTGCCAGGAAAATTACTGTTCATTAAGACCTAATTCAGGTTTTCCTCATTTGATTATCCTGCATGACCACAGCTCAACTCTATTTTCTTATATTTTTAGGTAGATTTAGCAGACCCTTCTCTTTCTTCCGTAATACCCATGTATATTCTTCTATTTATTGCACTTGGCACATTGTGTTGTTGTTTTATAGTTTATTTCCTCACTTGACAATGAACTTTTTTAAGCTGGAGATTTTGACATATTTATGGCTATCTCTAACCATCTACTTATATCTTTAGTGCCCTATTCTTTGATTGTTAAAAAAAAAAAAAACAATTGAATAAATGAATATAGGAGTTCTACATGAAATGAAGCAATAATTTCTTTTTAGGATTTTACTTTCATAGAAGGAAAATGCAAGATGAACATGAAATTACACAGATTTATACATACAATACCTAATGAACTATAAATTCTAACAATATTATTTACTTTTCAGAAAATGAAAATTGGTTCTTAAGTTAAAAATCTTTTGTTGCCTTTTTTCTTTCAGGGTGATGTTCACCAGGCACTAATTGTTCTTCAAAAGGGTGTTGAGTTATGTTTTCCTGAAAATAAAACCCCACCTGAGGGTAAGAACATGTTAATCCATGGTCGAGCTACGCTACTAGTGGGCCGTTTTATGGAAGAAACAGCTAATTTTGAAAGCAATGCAGTTATGAAAAAATATAAGGTAAGTGTATGTATAATGCAATTTCTCACTTTTTTGTTGTTTTTGAAAATAGAAAAGTTATTTTAAATTCCATATGGAAGAACATGTAGAAAAATAGCCTGGAAGCTTTTTTGACTTTTTAGAGTGTGTAATATAAGTATATAGTTTGAGGAATTATCACAAAATAAATATACTCATGAAACCACCACTCATATCAAGAAGTAGAGTATTAGCACTCCACAAATCACCCTTTCACCCTCCTCCCCAAAATATCCTAGCCTGAAAATTTTTGAACACAATGAATACCTTCCTTACCAGAAAGTAAGCCCTACATAGATAGTGTTACAAAAGGGATACTTCTCAGTAACCCATGGGTCAAAGAAAAAACTACAATAGAAATTTAAAAATACTTTGAAATGAATAAAAATAAGACATAGCAAAACTTGGATTCAGCTAAAGCCATTCTTAAAGAGAATTTGAAATTTAATTACATTGTTAGAAGAAAATAAAAGTTCAAAATTAATGAGCTAAGAATCAATTTCAAAGAGTTAGAAAAGGAACAGGAAAAAAAAAAAACCCTAAACACTTAGAATATAGAAGATAAAGAATAATAAAATAAGACAGATGGCTAGAATTGTGAGCTAGACCACCTGAGAAAAAGGAGTTAGATGAAAAGTTCTAAATTTTTTGACCTATATATGTACATATAACTAAAACTCTATGTAAGGTCCAGATGGAAACAGCTGCTAAGGAAGGAACAATCATGAGGGAAGTATAAGAAAAACAATTTTCAGAAGGCAAGTAGGCCCATTGATATAAATCAACAGTGTCCATCTTTTGGGACACAGAGCAGGGTAGAAAATAATAGAGTGTGACAACTATAGTTTGGAAGGGCAAACAACTGAGAATAACTAGCGTGTGTTTTAAGACTTATTATAAAGGTATAGTATTTCAAGTGAATACTTATTCATGTAAGGTTAGACAACCAGTAGGACAGTAGAGAGAACTCAGAAATGTATTCTTGATGATATTAGAGAATTGTGAGAAATACTCTTTTCAATAAATGGTGTTGTGTCATTTGGATATCTTATGGGGGAGAAATCAAACTTTATGTCTTCTTTATAACATAAAAATAAACTTCAAGGAGATTGTAGATCTAAATGAAAGGCAAAATAATAAATTTCCCAAAATAGAATATAAGAGAGTATCTTCAAACTTAGATGTAGCCCAGGACATCTTAAACAGACCAAAAGCAACAACCATAAAAGGAAACAATGAATAAATTTGACTAATATAAAATTATTAATTTCTGTTCATGGAAAGGTACCATTAAAAAGATAAATGCAAGAGTGAGGGGAGGTGGGTGGAGGGGGAATAGATGAAGGGGATTAAGAGGTACAAACCTTCAGTTATAATAACTAAGTCATGGAGATAGATATACAGCATAAGGAATATGGTCAATAATATTGTAATAATTTTGTATGGGGATAGATGGTTACTAGACTTAGAGCGATCATTTCATTGTGTATGGAAATGTCAAATCACTGTGTAGTATACCTGAAACTAACATAATATTGTACATCAACTGTATTTCTATTTAAATATATATTTATTAATAATTATGAATACTTTATTTATTTTGGCCATGCTGGGTCTTCATTGCTGTGTGGGCTTTTCTCTAGGTAGAGCAAGCAGGGGCTACTCTAGTTGTGGTATGCAGGCTTCTCATTGCGGTGGCTTCTCTTGTTGCAGAGCACAGGCTCTAGGGCACGTGGGCTTCAGTAATTGTGACACGTGGGCTCAGTAGTTGCAGCTCTTGGGCTCTAGAGCACAGGCTCAGTAATTGTGGCACATGGGCTTAGCTGCTTCACGACATGTGGGATCCTCCCAAATCAGAGATAAACCAGTATTTCTTAGCAGGCTGATTCTTTACCACTGAACCACCAGGAAAGCCCCTAATATAAATATTTTTTAAAGAATGTAAAGACAAGCTGTGGATTACAAGATATTTTCCAATATATAAATGACAAGAGACTCATATCTAGAATATAATAACTCTTAAAAGGCAATAAAAATACAGATAGCTCAATTTTAATACTGAATAGAAAACTTCATGAAAGTAAATATACAAATGACCCCACCAAAAAAAAAATATGTTCACTGAGTAGATAAGAATAGATGCAAATTTAAAAAGTATTATGATGAAACTAATAAAATATTGTAAATCAACTGTAGTTCAGTTTTAAAAGTATTATGACCTAACACTATATACCTACAAGAATGGTTAAAATTTAAAAGACTGATATTTTAAAGTTTTAGAAAGACTATGGAGCATTTAGATGCTCATACAGTGCTGCTGGAAGTATAAATTGTCACAGTCATTTTGGAAAACAGTTTGATGTTTTCTTCTAAAGCTGATAATACTATGACAGCCACTTTACTAACATTCAACATGTCTCCATATAACACATAGAAAAAAAACAAAAACGTTTGTACCAACATTATTTGTAGATTTTAAATTGGAAGTAAAAATGTCATTTAGTTATAGAATAGATAAACAAATTATAACATATTCATTTAATGGAATACTGTATGTATAGCAGTTGTTGTTGTTGTTCAGCTACTCAGTTGTGCATTTTGGGAGACCTGGGTTTGATCCCTGGTTCAGGAAGATCCCTTGGAGAAGGGAATGGCAACCCCCTCCAATATTCTTTCCTGGAAAATTCCTTAGACAGAGGAGCCTGGCAGGCTACAATCCATGGTGTCACAAGGAGTCGGACACGACTGAGTGACTAACACTTTCACACTTCTCATGACTAGATGGTAAAAGCACACTGGGATCCTCGTCCCTGTGGCCAGTTTTAGTCACATGAATCCAGCATCTCTGTTCCATACATCTAGTCCTGTCATTCTCTCCTGTCCACAAGCAGGTTTGTATCTGGAAGGTTTTGGGATTAAATTCAGAGAAAACTTAAGATCTCATTTAAAGGTTCCTGGCCTAAACCATGTTCTTGAATTAAGAGCAGAGCTTTATAATTTTGTACTCAGCTATTCTATGTATTTTTCATCACATTTTAAATAATATCATTGAAAAATTAATAAACCACACAAATATACAAATATAAAGGAAAGGGAGAGGAAATGACAAAGGCAACTCAGAAGGAGTAGCCAGAAAGGTAGGAGAAAACTTGGAAGGTTGTGGCCTCACAAAAGCAAAAGGAAGAAAGGGATTCAAAGGAGACAACAGCAGGCTGCCGAAGGAAAGTATCTGTTTAAGTTGCTGCTTTAGCGGAGTGGTGTCAACTGAAGGCGAAAAGTGACAGTTTGAGGAATGAATGTAAGATGGAGAATTCTTTTTAGAAGCCTGGTTATGAAGTAGTTGACAAGAGGGAAGCAATAACTTATGAGAGATCTTAGAGAAAAATAAGATATGTGGTTTTTTTAACCATATCTGTTTGCTTTTAAAGTCCTATCCTCTTCAGAGATTTGACGTTACTTCTTTCTTTGAGGTTTTTTTTTAAAACAATAAAAATAAACATACACACACATATATGAGATACTTTAATCCATCTGAAAATTATTTTGATGTATTATATATAGTGGCAGTGAAGTGGAGTTTTTTCCCCCTACATAGCTAATTATCATGACATGTTGGTCAGTAGGCAACCCATCAGAACATCAGCCATCCTGAGAAAAGCTTTATAAGAAAGTAGCTCTTATTTACATTAAAGTGTCAGTCTGCCTTTGACTTCACCCTGACTAGATGTGGGTCTCATACTTTGGATCCCTAATTATCTATTCTTGCTTTACTTACCAGCATAATGGGGGATTTTCTTAAGTGAATATTCTGTGTTCTCTTCTACAGGATGTAACCTTGTTTCTGCCAGAGTGGGAGGATGGACATTTCTACCTTGCCAAGTATTATGACAAATTGATGCCCATGGTCACAGATAACAAAATGGAAAAGCAGGGTGATCTCATTCGATATATACTTCTTCACTTCGGAAGGTGAGAATAAGAACTGCGTGTTTGCTGATTAAACAGATCAGGATGGTTCTGTGGATACTGAACTGTTATCACAGATCTTTGCATAAGTAGGATGTTTTCTGCTTTACCACTGGTTCAGACTATCACTTTAGATGAGATGTAAGTTTTTTTCTTTATATAATGTTTCCCTTCCTTTTAAATAATAACTATTTTAATGGAGTAAGTAATATATTCATGTGTTTTTAAAGTTCAGTAGTACCAAGAACATACAATGAAAATTGTGTCCTTCCCACTCTGGACCCTCATCCTCTGAGTCCCCTTCCCTAGAATTTTAGAATACCCTAAATCTAATGTATTTAATGGTTTTATTTAATTGCCAGTGAAATCTTTCCTTCCAGACCATTCTGCTAAGAAGTAGTATATATAAAAGTGGTTCTTACATTGTGCATGCTAAGTCATATGAGTCATGTTTGATTCTTTGCAACGCTATGGACTGTAACCTGCCAGGCTCCCCTGTCCATGGGATTCTCCACTAGAATACTGGAGTGGGTTTACATGCCCTCCTCCAGGGGATCTTGCCGACCCAGGAATAGAACCCACATCTCTTATGTCTCCTGAATTGGCAGGCAGGTTCTTTACCACTAGCGCCACTTGGGAAGCCTGGTTCTGACATTAGACTTGTAGAAAGAGCTTATCTCCTAAACTAGATAACAGGTACAATGTAACTTAATTTCATATATTAGCGTATTATAGTCATATAGTATATTATCTCATGCCTACAGTTTATATTGTTACAAATTGTTAATTCCTGAGAAGTAATAATAACATTCTATTCATTCTTCTTATACTCATGTACCATTGCTTTACCTTGAAAAGTAACTTAATTCAGATAAATAAATCTATATAAAGTTACCTATTATTTGGTATTTTGGCTTCTCAATTCAGTATTTTTAGGAATTAAAGCAGTATTTGTTTATTCATTGTCAGTGTTAAGATTGTAAGATTTGGCAAAGCCTTTCTTCCCAAAATGGAATTCAGAGGTTTTTTTGTTGTTGCTGTTTGTTTTTTTGTTTGTTTGTTTTTTGGCCCTACTGCATGGCTTGTGGGATCTCAGTTCCCCAACCAGTAAGAGCCACAGCAGTGAAAGCCTGGAGTCCTAACCACTAAGCCTACCAGGGAACTCCTTGGAATTCAAGTTTTATAAAATCCAAACCTAATTTAATTTATCATTGATTACTAATAGCTTGTTATTGAGGAAGAATTTCTGGCATATTGGCATTTTGAAATGGAAGCATAAGCAGAGCATATGCATTTTTCTTTTCTAAAGTGAGTAATGCCTTTCATTTGCTCTTTAGTTTTGACATATATCATGTGATTGGTATACAGAATTTATTTTATACATTTCTTCTAAAACAACCAGTTATTTAGAGTCCTCGACTGCTTAAAACTATTAGGTAATGTGAGATTTTTAAAAGTACAGTTTAAAAAAGCAGGACTAAAAAAATATAAGACTATTTTAGAACATATTTTATCCATAGTAGTTAAAATAAAACATTTGTGTGTTTAAAGGTGTAAATAAACTCAGCTATTGATGCTTATTCCCTGAGTGACTGAATTACTGTGTTATTACTAATATCATTAGTGTTTTCCCTCAAGGAGCTATAGTTCAATTGGATAAAGAAACCTTAGCACACAAAATGTTTAACTAATGGTACATAATAGAATGTGATCGAATATCAAAATAAATGGTATAGATATTAGAAATATTTTCTTGATATTAGCAAGATACCAAAAATGAGCCAAACAAGTCCAGTAGTCATGGATCTGGGGCAAATCTGAAGTCAAAAACTGAAGCCTCTGGCTTCATGATATCAAAAGTAATATAGCTCTTTGCACTGAATTGCTGCAGAAGTTTGTTAGGCCTCATGAAGAAGGTAGGATTTAAGAGGTAATTAAACTAAAAAGCAGAGACATTACCTTGCCAACAAAGGTCCGTCTAGTCAAAGCTATGGTTTTTCCAGTAGTCATGTATGGATGTGAGAGTTGGACTATAAAGAAAGCTGAGTGCCGAAGAATTGATGCTTTTGAACTGTGGTGTTGGAGAAGACTCTTGAGAGTCCCTTGGACTGCAAGAAGATCCAGCTAGTCCATCCTAAGGGAAATCAGTCCTAAATATTCATTGGAAGGACTGATGCTAAAGCTGAAACTCCAATACTTTGGCCACCTGCGGCAAAGAACTGACTCGTTTAAAAAGACCCTGATGCTGGGAAACATTGAAGGCAGGCAGAGAAGGGGACAATAGAGGATGAGATGGTTGGATGGCATCATTGACCTAAGGGACATGAGTTTGAGTAAACTGCGAGTTGGCAATGGACAAGGAGGCCTGGTATGCTGCAGTTCATGGGGTCACAAAGAGTCAGACACGACTGAGTGACTGAATTGAACTGAATTGAAACTCAAAGAAGAGAGGACATTACAGGCATATCACATTTTATTGAGCATCTGCATTTTTTACAAATTAAAGTCGTGTGGCAACCTTGCATCAAGCAAGTCTATCAGTGCCATATTTCCGACATCATTTACTCACTTCATGTCTCTCATTTTGGTAACTGATACTCACATTTTGGTAATCCTTGCAATATTTCAAACTTTTTCATTATTATTGTGTTTGTTAATGGTGATCTGTGATCAGTAATCTTTGATGTTGACTTGTTTTGGGGCACTGCAGACTGTGTCTGTACAGGACAGCAAACTTATTCCATAAATGTGTGTGTTCTGACTGCTCTGCTAACTGGCTGTTCCACCATCTCTTTCCCTCTCTTTGGGCCTCCCTATTCCCTAAGACAACAGTATTGAAATTAAGCCTGTTAAGAGCCCTTTAGGTGTTCAAGCGAAAGGAAGAGTCACATGTCTCTCACCTTAAATCAGAAACAAGAGATGATTAAGCTTAGTGAGGAAGCCATGTCAAAAGCTGAGATAAGCCAAAAGCTAGACCTCTTGTGCCAAAGAATTAGCCAAGTTTTGTGAATGTAAAGGAAAAGTTCTTGAAGGAAATTAAAACTGCTATTCCAGTGAACACATAAATAATAAGGAAGTGAAGCAGCTTTATTGCTGATATGGAGAACATTTTAGTAGTCTACAGAGATCAAACCAGGCACCATATTACCAAAGCCTAATCTGGAGCAAGGCCCTAACTCTCTTTGATTCTAGGAAAGCTGAAGGAGGTGAGAAAGCTGCGGAAAAAAAGTTTGAAATTAGCGGACATTGGTTCACGAAGTTTAGGGAAAGAAACCATTTCCATAACAGAAAAGTGAAAAGTGAAGCAACAAGTGCTGATGTGGAAGCTGCCACAAGTTATCCAGAACATCTAGCTAAGATCATTAATGAAGGTGACTACACTAAATAACAGATTTTTCGACAGAACAGCCTTATGTTAGAAGAAGTTGCCATCTGGAACTTTAATAGCTAGAGAGAAGTTGATGCCTGGCTTCAAAGGACAGGCTGACTCTCTTATTAGGGGCTAATGTAGCTGATGCCTTTTACTTTGAAGCCAATGCTCACTTACTACTATGAAAATCCTAGGGCCCTAAGATTTATGCTAAGTCTATTCTGCCTATGCTCTATAAATGGAGCTCAAAGCTTGGATTTACAACTTGTTTTACTACATATTTTGAGCCCACAGTCAAGTCTTACTACTCAAAAACAGAGTCCTTTCAAAATGTGAGGTGCTCATTGACAATGCACCTGGTCACCCAAGACTTCTAATAGAGATGTATCGTGAGACTAATGTTGTTTTCATGCCTGCTACTACAACATCCTTTTTTCAGGCCATGAATCGGCATAATCTCAGCTTTCAAGTTTTATTGTTTAAGAAATACATTTTGTGATTGGGGTGATGTCAGCAATATGGCACAGTGAAAAGATACTTTTGCCTCCATCTACAATAAGTAAAACGTTCACAGTACACCAGAGATACTTCTGCTGAACACATCAAGATATGGAGAACCCATATATCAGTACATTTAAAGGTGGGTGGACTAGAACACAGAGAGGAGATAAAAGCAAGGGAACAGCAGAGGTGGTGCCTGCAAACCCAGCTCTCAACCACAGCAACTGAGTCTGCAGCCGCAGAGAACCTTATAGAAGCGGGAAGGAGGTACACATTCCAGCCTCCTGGCCTCATAAGTTTCTGTGGCCAGGGTAACTGGGAAGCAGTTGCAGTGGGGCCTGAGATCCTTTCCCTCCAACTGCTGAGGCACGACTCCAGGTCCACTGTGGCAGAGCCCACAAACACCACAAAAACAAACACAACAGAGGTGCCCACACAACTTTGGCTCCCCTCCCAACTTTCCTCATTACCCTCCCCCTGTGGCAGGGGAGCCTGCAGTTCATGGGATTCCAGGCAAGATGGCAGAACCTATCACCCAGGTGCCCAGGCAGCAACACCAGTGACAGTGGCAGGAGGAAGGTACCAATGGCTCCAGAGGCACAAGAAACAATAACTGGGGCAAGGAGTCATACTTCTAACTGAGGAGCTGGAAGACAGAAAGGGCAAAATCAGAAAGAACCAGGGACACCGCAGAGAAAAACCAAAAACCTATACTATAGTGCCACCTACTGGAAAACAAATGAAAGGCCTGTAATCTCTAGCCTGTCCCTGCTCCTAATAAGCTGGCAGAGGAACAACTCATCTAGCACCATGAAAAACTACAGTAACAGTGGACCACAAAAAGGAACCAATCATTTTCCAGAAACCAAACTTAAAGTCATAGGCCAGTGCAGGCTGATAGATAGTTCAATACAGCTGTGATGAAGAAACTCAGTGAGCAAAACTTAGGAAGGCAGTTAGTTCAGTGGGTCAGGAATAAAAATTAATGAACAGAAGGAGTACTTACCTAAGAGACTGAAACTCTATAAAAGAACCACACAAATTCTGGAGTTCAATGCAATGAACAAGATGAAGAATGCATTTTAAAGCACTGGAAATTGTAGGCAAATTAGAGAATTAGCCAGCTTGAAGATAGAAATCTAGAAATGGTACAAATCGGATAGGAAATATTTTAAAAATGAGGAAGTTCTATAAGAGCTATCCACCTCTTTTAGGAAGGGCAACATAAGGGTAGTGAATATCCTAGAAAAGAAGGCAGAGAGAAGGGAGCAAAGAGTTTATTTAAATAAATAATAGCTGAGAACTTCCCAAACCCAGAGAAGAAACTGAATATACAAGTCCATAAAGCCAAGAAAACACCCAATTACCTTTTTCTAGACAGATTATACTAATTTGTCAAAAGTCAGTGACAAACAATTTTAAAGGCAGCTAAGGAAAAAAGTGATGGTAACCCACAAAACTACCTCTTTGGGTATCAGATTTCTCAACAGAAATGCTAGAGACCAGGAGGAAGTAGAGTGACAGTCTGAAAATACTAAAAGATAAAAATTGTCACTCAGGAATACTCTGTCCAGCAAAGTTATCATTCAGATATGAAGGAAAAATAGACTTTCCCGTACAAATGAAAGCTGAGAGAGTTCATCAGCATTAGACTTGCCTCATAAAAAAACTTGAAAGGATCTTTTCTAACAGAAACAAAACAGCAAAAAAGTACACAAAACTTTCAGTAAGGTGATAAATAGAATCAAAAATTACAAACCTTTATCACAATAGGGTTTTTTTCTCTTTTTTTAAAGTTTATTTAAATTGTAGGCTAATTACTTTACAATATTATGGTGGTTTTTGCCATACATTCACATGAAACAGCCATGGGTGTACATGTGTTCCCCACCCTCAGCCTCCCCCCCACCTCCCTCCCCATCCCATCCCTCAGGATCATCCCAGTGCATCAGCCCTGAGTACCCTGTCTCATGCATCGAACCTGGACTGGCAGTCTATTTTGCATATGATAATTTACATGTTTCAGTGCTATTCTCTCAAATCATCCCGCCCTTGCCTTCTCCCACAGAGTCCAAAAGTCTGTTCTTTACATCTGTGTCTCTTACGCTGTCTTGCATATAGGATCATTGTTACCATCTTTCTAAATTCCATATATATGCGTTAATATACCATATTGGTGTTTTTCTTTCTGACTTACTTCACTCTGTATAATAGGCTCCAGTTTAATCCACCTCATTAGAACTGATTCAGATGCATTCTTTTTAATGGCTGAGTAATATTCCATTGTGTATATGTACCACAGCTTTCTTATCCATTCATCTGCTGATGGACATCTAGGTTGCTTCCATGTCCTGGCTATTGTAAACAGTGCTGCGACGAACATTGGGGTATACATGTCTCTTTCAGTTCTGGTTTCCTCATTGTGTATGCCCAGCATTGGATTGCTGGGTCATATGGCATTTCTATTTCCAGTTTTTTAAGGAATCTCCACACTGTTCTCCATAGTGGCTGTACTAGTTTGCATTCCCACCAACAGTGTAAAAGGGTTCCGTTTTCTCTACACCCTCTCCAGCATTTATTGTTTGTAGACTTTTTGATAACAGCCATTCTGACAGGTGTGGGATGGTACCTCATTGTGGTTTTGATTTGCATTTCTCTGATAATGAGTGATGGTGAGCATCTTTTCATGTGTTTGTTAGCCATCTATCTGTATGTCTTCTTTGGAGAAATGTCTGTTTAGTTCTTTGGCCCATTTTTTGATTGGGTCGCTTATTTTTCTGGAATTGAGCTGCATGAGCTGCTTGTATATTTTTGAGATTAATTCTTTGTCAGTTGCTTCATTTGCTATTATTTTCTCCCATTCTGAAGGCTGTCTTTTCACCTTGCTTATAGTTTCCTTTGTTGTGCAAAAGCTTTTAGGTTTAATTAGGTCCCATTTGTTTATTTTTGCTTTTATTTCCATTACTCTGGGAGGTGGGTCATAGAGGATTCTGCTATGATTTATGTCAGAGAGTCCTTTGCCTATGTTTTCGTCTAGGAGTTTTATAGTTTCTAGTCTTACATTTAGATCTTTAATCCATTTTGAGTTTCTTTTTGTGTATGGTGTTAGAAAGTGTTCTAGTTTCATTCTTTTACAAGTGGTTGACCAGTTTTCCCAGCACCACTTGTTAAAGAGATTGTTTTTTCTCCACTGTATATTCTTGCCTCCTCTGTCAAAGATAAGGTGTTCATAGGGGCGTGGATTTATCTCTGGGCTTTCTATTTTGTTCCATTGATCTATGTTTCTGTCTTTGTGCCAGTACCATACTGTCTTGATGACTGTAGCTTTGTAGTATAGCCAGAAGTCAGGCAGGTTGATTCCTCCAGGTCCATTCTTTCTGAAAATTGCTTTGGCTATTTGAGGTTTTTTGTATTTCCATACAAATTCTGAAATTATTTGTTCTAGTTCTCTGAAAAATACCATTGGTAGCTTGATAGGGATTGCACTGAATCTATAGATTGCTTTGGATAGTATATTCATTTTCACTATATTGATTCTTCCGATCCATGAACATGGTATATTTCTCCATCTATTTCACAATAGGTTTTTAAACTCTCACTCTGTTATAGCATAGCAGTTAAAGGGGGAAAACAGTTGAAAAAACAACTATAGTTGTTGTTCAATTCAGTGACAAATTCACAACATAAAAAGGGATAATTTGAAACAACAAAAAATACAAAAGGGAAAGAGGAAAAGGACAGATCCTATGTAGTTAAATGAAGATAAGATCCTATCAGCAGCAAAAGTACTATTTTATCTATGAGAGGTTTCATACAGATTCCATGAGAACCACAAAATGTAAATCTAGAGTAGAAGCATGAAACATAAAAAAGTAGGAAACTATGAAAGACAGAAAACCTCTAAACCAAAATGGCACACATCATATAAGGAAAAAAAACAATGGAGATCTAGAACAACCAGAAAATGAAAGCTAAAATGACAGTACTAAGTCCTCATCTATCACCAAAAATATAAATGGATTGAATTCACCAACCAAAAGCCACAAAGTGGTTGGATGGATTAAAAAAACAAGACCCAATGATATGCTGCCTCTAGATCAGCTCTGAAGACAAACATAAGCTCAAATTGAAGAAATGGAAGATGATAGTACAGGCAAATGGAAATTGACAGCAGCACAATAATAACAGGGGATTTTAACATCTCACTTGCATCAATGGATAAATCATCTAGAGAGAAATTCAACAAGGAAACAGCAGAAGCAGATGGATTTGATAGATCTGTACAGAACATCCAAATGCAGCAGAATATATATTCTTCTCAAGGGCACATGGAACTTTCTCAAGGACAGGCCATATCTTCAGCCACAGAACAAATCTCAGTAAACTTAAGATTAAAATCATATCAAGCATCTATCCCAATGGTATGGTATGAAACTGGAAATCAACTACAAGAAGAAAGGTGGAAAAATGGCAAGTATATGGAGACTGAACAGCATGCTGCTGCTGCTGCTGCTGCTGCATCTCTTCAGTCGTGTCCGACTCTGTGCGACTCCATGGACTGCAGCCTACCAGGCTTCTTTGTCCATGGGATTCTCCAGGCAAGAACACTGGAGTGGGTTGAATACTGAACAACTATTGGGTCAACAAAAAAATCAAAGAAGAATTTAATTTTAATTTAATTTAAAATTACCTGAAGATAAATGAAAATGACAATATGGCAGATGCAACAAAAGCAGTATTAAGAGTGGAATTTATAGCAGTACAGGCCTACCTTAAGAAACAAGAAAAATCTCAAACAATCTAACCTTACAACCTAAAGGAACTAGAAAAAGAAGAACAAACAATGCCCAAAGTTCATAGAAGGAAGAAAATAATATCAGAGTGGAAATTATTAAATGAAATAGAGACTAAAAAGGCAGCAGAAAAGATCAGTGAAAATAAAAGCTGATTCTCTGAAAAGGTAAACAAAATGGACCAACCTTTATCTAGACTCACCAAGAAAAAAGAGAGGAGCCTCTGCAAAATCAGAAATTAAAGAGGAGAAACAGCAACAGATACCACAGAAATACAAAGGATTATAAGAGAATATTATAGACAGCTATTTGAACAAATTGGATGACCTAGAAGAAATGGACAAATTCTTAGAACCATATACCCTTCCAAGACTGAATGATGAAACAGGAGCAGACAGCTTCACAGGTCCATTCTACCAAACATTCAAAGATTTAACACTATCCTTTTCAAACTCTTTCCAAAAATTGAAGAGGAAGAAACGCTTCCTAACTCATTTTATGAGGCCAACATCACTCTGATACCAAAACCATACAAAGACAACACACAAAAAAGAAAATTACAGGCTATTATCTCTAATGAACATACACAACAAAATCCTCAATAAAATAACTAGCAAATCAGCTGCTACAATGCATTAAAAAGATTAAACATGTGATCAAGTGGGATTTATTCCACGGATGCAGGAATGATTCAACATCCACAAATCAATTAACTTGGTACATCCCATTAATAAAATGAAGGGTAAAAACCATATGATCCTCTTAGTAGATGTAGAAAAAAACATTTGAGAAGATTCAATACCCATTTATGATAAAAAGTCTCAATAAAGCAGTTATAGTAGAAACATACCTCAACATAGTAAAGGCCATATACATCAAACCCACAGCTAACATCATAGTCAACCAGGCTATTGCACACTTAGTAGACTATACAGTATAGTGTAAACATGACTTTTATATGCACTGAGAGACCAAAAAATTTGTGTGACTCACTCTACTATGATATTCCATTTGTCGCAGTGGTCTGATACCAAACATGAAATATTTCTGAGATATGCAGAGGAACCAGAGATCAAATTGCCAACATCCATCTGATCATAGAAAAAGCAAAAGAGTTCCAGAAAAGCACCTACTTCTGCTTTATTGACTACACCAAAGCCTTTGACTGTGTGGATCACAACAAACTGTGGAAAATTCTTAAAGAGATGGGAATACCAGACCACCTTACCTGCCTCCTGAGAAATCTGTATGCAGGTCAAGAAGCAACAGTTAGAACCGAACATAGAACAACAGACTAATTCCAAATTGGGAAAGGAGTACTGCAAGGCTGTATATTGTCACCCTGCTTATTTAACTTATATGCAGAGTACATCATGCAAAATGCCAGGCTGCATGAAGCATGAGCTGGAATCAAGATTGCCAGGAGAAATATCAGTAACCTCAGATATGCAGATGACACCACACTTATGGCAGAAAGCGAAGAAGAACTAAGGAGCCTCTTGATGAAAGTGAAAGAGGAGAGTGAAAAAGTCGGCTTAAAACTCAACATTCAGAAAACTAAGATCATGGTATGTGGTCCCATCACTTCATGGCAAATAGATGGGGAAACAATGGAAACAGTAACAGACTATTTTCTTGGGCTCCAAAATGACTGCAGATGGTGACTGCAGCCATGAAATTAAAAGTCGCTTGCTCCTCAGAAGAAAAGCTATGACCAATCTAGACAGCATATTAAAAAGCAGAGACCTTACTTTGCCGACAGAGGTCCATCTAGTCAAGGCTATAGGTTTTCCAGTGGTCATGTATGTGTGTAAGAGTTAGACCATATAGAAAGCTGAGCACTAAAGAACTGATGCTTTTGAACTGTGGTGTTGGAGAAGACTCTTGAGAGTCCCTTGGACTTCAAGGAGATCCAGCCAGTCAATCCTGAAGGAAGACAGTCATATTCATTGGAAGGACGAAGCTGAAGCTCCAATACTTTGGTCAGTGAAGACCTGACTCATTGGAAAAGACCCTGATGATGGGAAAAACTGAAGGCAAGAAGAGACAGGGATGACAGAGGATGAGATGGTTGGATGGCATCACCGACTCAATGGACATAAGTTTGATCAAGCTCCAGGAGTTGGTGATGGACACGGAAGCCTGGCATGCTGCAGTTCATGGGGTCACAAAGCGTTGGACACAACTGAGTGACTGAACTGAACTGATGCCTGTATTAACTTTTCACAAAGAGACAGGGTTGCATGGTTTGCTGAGAGGATGGTGAGGAAATCAGACTTGATAGAAGATGTATGCTTGTGAACAGTGAAAGACTAAGACTGCAAAGTTTTAAAGAGAAAAGGTTGTATATATTTGAATCCTCAGCAGAGTCATTCATATAGTCTTATATACAGATAATTGATTCCTGTTTTTGAATAGGAGGAAGTATAATAAAGCTAGAATTTCAGGAATGTTAGTCTGGAATTTACTGAAGGAAAGAAATGTCAAATGATCACCCCAGAAATGGAGCGATTAGGCCTAACCTACACTTATGGCCATGGAATACAAATAAAGGCACAAATCCTAAGGACAATTTGGAAGAAGTATTGACAGGACTTTGACTCAGTCAAAACATGAGCTTTTTTGGTCTGTGTAATGAAGAACTTAGTGAGGAAGTTATAAAGGAAAAATTGGAAGAGATGAGTCAAATGGGAAGAGAGGAAAAATACTGATACTATAATTATAGTACAGAATTATAGTTAGAAGGTTATATATTCCTTAAGTGGTAGAGTCTTTAAATTTTAATCCATATGATGTAAAAATTAATACTATGTTAATATCTTTTCTATATAATTACAGATCTTTACAGTATGGAAATCAGTTCATATATCAATCAATGCCACGAATGTTATCATTATGGCTTGATTTTGGTGCTAAGGCATACGAATGGGAAAAAGGTATGATTTTTTTGATAAAAAATTTTAAGGGAATGAGATGGAAATCAGTTCATATATCAATCAATGCCACGAATGTTATCATTATGGCTTGATTTTGGTGCTAAGGCATACGAATGGGAAAAAGGTATGATTTTTTTGATAAAAAATTTTAAGGGAATGAGAAGAATTAACACGTGAGCAAGAAATTAAGTGTTAAAAAAGAGGAGAAAGACTAAACAGACTTTTTAAAGTTGTTGCAGTTGCAAAGCCTGCAAGTGAAGATTTGCTCGTTCCTTGGTCAGCCTAATACATATTGAAAAATACTAGTTTAAGCCAAATAGTTTACCTTAAAAATTACTATGGATTGTGGCTTGTTTTCTTTGCTTCTAGTGAAAATTAATGGGCCTTGAGTTTTTCAGTGGACTTAAATATTTTTTCCTACAGGGATAGAAAAATTATCTTTTCATAAACTGGCAAGTGATGTAGCTTTGGACTTGGGAATAACATATATCATAAACCTGTTTTTAAAGCAAGATTGTTTTCTGTGAAACTGATACACTGTTTTGGGGTGTTGTTTTCTTTTTAATAGTATTTTTAACTTTGATTTTTTTTTTTTTCCAGCTGGCCGCTCTGATCGTGTACAAATGAGAAATGATTTAGTTAAAATAAACAAAGTTATCACAGAGCACACAAATCAGTTAGCTCCGTATCAGTTTTTGACTGCCTTTTCACAGCTGATCTCCCGAATTTGTCATTCTCATGATGAAGTTTTTGTTGTCTTGATGGAAATTATAGCCAAAGTACTTCTGGCCTATCCTCAGCAAGCAATGTGGATGATGACAGCTGTGTCAAAGGTGATATATTAAACCCAAAGCCATTGTCTTTTTCCATTTTATGTGGCATTGATTATTTAATGCTGATACATGTCCCAGGGTATCTCTCTTATATTAGATTTGTAGCAAGAAAATACATTTTAAGTATTTTTTAAAAGAAATTGTAGCACTATTTCTCATTATAAAATTCAGAAATATGTATCAAATTAAGTAAATAGTGTGTTTAAGATCAAAGGATTTATCATGCATTTTCTTTATGAAAGTATAGTATAGTAACTGAGAAGGCAATGGCACCCCACTCCAGTACTCTTGCCTGGAAAATCCCATGGATGGAGGAGCCTGGTAGGCTGCAGTCTGTGGAGTCACTAGGAGTCGGATGCGACTGAGCGACTTCACTTTCACTTTTCACTTTCCTGCATTGGAGAAGGAAATGGCAACCCACTCCAGTGTTCTTGCCTTGAGAATCCCAGCGATGGCGGGGCCTGGTGGGCTGCCGTCTATGGGTTGCACAGGGTAGGACATGACTGAAGTGACTTAGCAGCATAGTATAGTAAACTGTTAGTGCTTGGTGTAAAATGGTAACCAGTTTTTTGTTCAAGTTTTTTTTTAATTAAAAGTGCCTGTGCTATTAATACTAGAAAGTTTTTAGTGCATTATCTTAATAATGTACAAGTTGGTAAATATATTTAATGAGTAAGTATATTAGGAGATTTAGAATATATACAGAATAAAAAAAGATAATTAAAATTCAGTTTATATCATTAATACATTAATATTTTGATGTATTTTTGTATTTGTATTATCTCTGCATATTTTAGCACTAAATTTGGATTACATATATAATTTCATATTTTTCACTTAAGATTGTTACCATAATCATGTTCCCGTGTTATTAAATATTCCTTTGAAGACACAATTTTTTAAAGTTTGTAAAGTTCTATAATGATTACCCATCTATGTTCAACTCTTATGGATTATTAAGGTTGTTCACTTTGCTGTTATAAAACATCTGGACACATCTGTATTCTCATTTCTGATTATTTCTTCAGGGTAGATCCTAAGAAGAGGATTCATCAGGTCACAGGATAGCAGCATTTCTTTGGCTGTTGATAGTATTGCCAAATAGATTTCCAGGAAATTTGTATCACTGTAAAGTTTCATCATGCATATTGTTTAAGCTGATTTTTGTCAACCAAAGTTTTGTTATCTTAAAAAAAAAAGATTTTGTTATCTCTTAAAAATATTTTAACAATTGAACTTTTTTTTTATGACAGTCTTCTTACCCCATGCGTGTAAACAGATGCAAGGAAATCCTAAATAAAGCTATTCAAATGAAAAAATCCTTAGAAAAGTTTGTTGGAGACGCAACTCGCCTAACAGATAAACTTCTAGAATTGTGCAACAAATCGGTACTATCATAAATCTTACTACTTATAAATCAAGTTGGGTAATTTTATACAAAACTTCCATATGATTTTAGTGGGTTTTACTTTGATTAGTTAAATTTAAATTCTCACATCTTAGTATACACATATATCAAAAGTTATCAAATCATGTACTTTAAATATGTGCAGTTTACCTTAATGAAGCTGTTTTTTTAATTTCTTATACCCTCTCTCAAATATTCTCTAAATTTCTAAAAGTTCTTAATATAAATTCTTCTGAGAGTGAATTGTCTGTATTTATTAGAAAATTTTTAAGTGGCAGATATGAAATATATGCATATAAAATATTCAGAGTTCTCTCTATGATTGTTTTCTGTCATATATTCGAACTTTCAAAATTCATATACATTAACCTACACATGCAAAAGGAAAGTTTTGAGTTTCATTCTCTTGGTACACATTTCATAATCTTCTAGGGGATAGGCACTGTGCTAAGGGAAACAAAGATGAATAAGACATGTTCTTCTGCCCTGAGGTACTCATAGTCACATAGGAAACCACACAGATGGCTGTCATCTAGTGTAATAGCTACATTTTTAGTAGGTGTATGACTGGAATATGGATATACTTACAGGAATGAACTGCTGTTCTTCCTAAGGAATTGGAGGGGAAAATACCTAAAGAATGTGTAGGAAAGGTAAAAGTGAGGATAAAGGTGTTTATAAGGAGGGACAGACTATAAGATAAATAGCTAAACTTCACTTTACAAATATTCACTCTATCATCTATTTACAGGTGAGAAAATATAGAATACCCTATGTCTCACCTTCCCTTCAATAAACATCTTCAAAGAATAATCTGTTTTGGCTATCTGCATTAGTCCTATGTGACCCCTGATGCACTTGACATTGTGAAAGATAATGTTATGATAATGGCCAGCATTTATAAACTACTGGCACTTTTTTAAGTGCTTTACATGTACAAACTTCTAGTTCTTTATGTAAAATCTTTATGGCCAGCTACATTAGAAATTCAGGATTTTTCAGATTTTTAAAAGTAATACAATACATATACTTTTTATTAAGTATCATCACTAGGAGTAATCTGACAGTATATCCCATAATCAGATACATAACTATTTCTGCAGTAAAACATGTTAATCTTTGTACTAAGTGAGAAATTCAGGTATCACATAAAATTTGGTACAAAAAAAAGTTTGATGTAAGGACCCCTTTGGAATTTATAATGTGTGCTAACAAATTGTAGGCCACTATTATCTTGTCATTTAGTATCCTATAATGTAGGTACTATTATTATTGATGAGGTAAAAGAGTACAAAGAGGTTTAAATGAGATGATGTATTTTTTTAAAAAATTAGAAAACTACAGGCTGCTGAGCCATTGAAATTAAGATATTATAGAAGTAGAATTTTTCTTTGGGTAAAATTAAGCATTCTGTAATTGAAGGTAAACAGAGAAATTAAAATGTACTACTTTTTTTCCCCCCAGGTGGATGGAAGTAGTTCCACACTGAGCATGAGCACTCATTTTAAAATGCTTAAAAAGCTGGTAGAAGAAGCAACGTTTAGTGAAATCCTCATTCCTTTACAGTCAGTAATGATACCTACTCTTCCATCAATCCCAGGTGCCCATGCTAACCATGAGCCGTTTCCTGGGCATTGGGCCTATATTGCAGGCTTTGATGATACGGTAAACTGCATTTTTATGTTGCTGTTTTTAAGATTGTTAAAAAATACAAATTAAGTTTAAAAGTGTTTTTCTCAGAGACTAAGTGAATTTTTTGTGTTTGTGAAGAAAAAAATGATTAGAAATACAGAAAATTAATACTCTTATTATACTAATGGGACAAAATTAAGTGATAAAAATCCCATATTCAATCTGGTATTTTGATTTTTCAAATGTTCATTTTCTCTTAGTATGACTAAAATCCTTATTTTTTCCATAATTTTCTTTTTCCAGATTCTTCTTTGTCATAAAAATGGAGAGAGAAGGAGAACAAAATACAATTTTGTTTGTAATTTGTGTTTTGGGAAGAAGTGAAATTCGGCTAGGAAGAGTTTGTTTCATTGTTGTTGTTGCTATCTTAGAGAAATAGTACCAGAGCACTTCTAAATAAATACTTTTGAAAACTCTAGATTTATTCTAGTACTTCTGTGGCTCAAAATGTTTTAACTGTTAGCTTCAGAGCCAGCTACTAAGCCACATAATGAAATCATTCTTGTTACTTATAATCATGCTTTGTTCTTAAGAATATTATTCAGCTTATTAAATTCCATCTT
Organism: Bos taurus; assembly: GCF_002263795.3. NCBI lineage: Eukaryota > Metazoa > Chordata > Mammalia > Artiodactyla > Bovidae > Bos > Bos taurus. The sequence continues at coordinate 126,579,060 of NC_037328.1, forward strand.
TAATTGGACCTGATTTTGAAGGAGTTTTTTTGTCAGAAATCAAATTACTTTCTATTGATAAACATTTCTTACCATTCAGTATCAGTATCAGTTCAGTCACTCAGTCGTGTCAGACTTTTTGTGACCCCATGGGCTGCAGCATGCCAGGCCTCCCTGTCCATTGCCAACTCCCAGAGTTTACTCAAATTCATGTCCCTTGAGTCGATGATGCGATCCAACAATCTCATCCTCTGTCGTCCCCTTCTCCTCCAGTCTTCAATCTTTCCCAGCATCAGGGTCGTTTCAGATGAGTCAGTTCTTTGCATCAGGTGGCCAAAATCTTGGAGTTTCAGCTTCAGCATCAGTCCTTCCAATGAATAGTCAGGACTGATTTCCTTTAGGATGGACTGGTTGGATCTACTGATAGTCCAAGGGACTCTTAAGAGTCTTCTCCAACACCACAGTTCAAAAGCATCAATTCTTCGGCACTCAGCTTTCTTTATAGTCCAACTCTCACGTCATACATGACTACTAGAAAAACCATAGCTTTGACTAGAAGGACCTTTGTTGGTAATGTCTCTGCTTTTTAATATGCTGTCTAGGTTGCTCATAGCTTTTCTTCCAAGTAGCAAGCCTCTTAATTTCATGGCTGCAGTCACCATCTGCAGTGATTTTGGAGCCCTAAAATATAAAGTCTGTCACTATTTCCCCATCTATTTGCTATGAAGTGATCTGGGACTGGATGCCATGATCTTCGTTTTCTGAATGTTGAGCTTTAAGCCAACTTTTTCACTCTCCTCTTTCACTTTCATCAAGAGGCTCCTTAGTTCTTTGCTTTCTGCCACAAGGGTGGTGTCATCTCCATATCTGAAGTTACTGATATTTCTCCTGGCAATCTTGATTCCAGTTTGTGCTTCATCCAGTCCAGCCTTTCTCATGATGTACTCTGCATATAAGTCAAATAAAGCAGGGTGACAGTATACAGTCTTGATGTACTCCTTTCCCGACTTGGAACCAGTCTGTTGTTCCATGTCTGGTTCTAACTGTTGCTTCTTGACCTGCATACATATTTCTCAGGAGGCAGGTCAGGTGGTCTGGTATTCCCATCTCTTTCAGAATTTTCCACAGTTTGTTGTGATCCATACATCAAAGGCTTTGGCATAGTCAGTAAAGCAGAAGTAGATGTTTTTTCTGGAACTCTCTTGCTTTTTCAATGATCGAACAGATGTTGGCAATTGGATCTCTGGTTCCTCTGCCTTTTCTAAATCCAGCTTGCACCCCTGGAAGTTCATGGTTCACGTACTGTTGAAGCCTGGCTTGGAGAATTTTGAGCATTACTTTGCTAGTGAGATGAGTACAATTGTGCAGTAGTTTGAGCATTCTCTGGCATTGCCTTTCTTTGGGATTGGAATGAAAACTGACCTTTTCTAGTCCTGTGGCCACTGCTGAGTTTTCCAAATTTACTGGCATGCTGAGTGCAGCACTTTCACAGCATCATCTTTTAGGATTTGAAATAGCTCAACTGGAATTCCATCACCTGCACTAGCTTTGTTCGTAGTGATGCTTCCTAAGGCCTGCTTGACTTTGCATTCCAGGATGTCTGGCTTTAGGTGAGTGATCATACCATCGTGATCACCTGGGTCATGAAGATCTTTTTTGTATAGTTCTTCTGTGTATTCTTGCCACCTCTTTTTAATATCTTCTGCTTCTGTTAGGTCCATACCATTTCTGTGCCCATCTCTGCATGAAAAGTTCCCTTGGTATCTCTAATTTTCTTGAAGAGATCTCGAGTCTTTCCCATTCTGTTGTTTTCCTCTGTTTCTTTGCATTGATCACTGAGGAAGGCTTTCTTATTTCTACTTGCTATCCTTTGGAACTCTGCATTCAAATGGGTATATCTCTCCTTTGCCCCTTTGCCTTTCATCTCTCTTCTTTTCATAGTTGTTTGTAAGGCCTCCTCAGATAACCAGTTTTCCTTTTTGCATTTCTTTTTCTTGGGCATGGTCTTGATCCCTGCCTCTTGTACAATGTCACGGACCTCCATCCATAGTTCTTCAGGCACTCTATCAGATCTAATTCCTTGAATCTATTTGTCACTCTCACTGTATAGTTGTTAGGAATTTGATTTAGGTCATACCTGAATGATCTAGTGGTTTTCCCTACTTTCTTCAATTTGAGTCTAAATTTGGCAATAAGGAGTTCATGATCTGAGCCACAGTCAGCTCCCAGTCTTGTTCTTGCTGTTTTATAGAGCTTCTCCATCTTTGGTTGCAAAGAATATAATCAATCTGATTTTTTACCATTTCTTTCTGATTTGTTACCATTAAAGGCATTTAAAAACTGTCTTAGGTTCTACAGAAAAGTCCTAAGGAAAATGTTTCAAAAATCATTTAAACATTGTGGCTGCTTTAAGAGGCTGCCTAAATTTGGATACTATGAACTTACATTGCTGACAAAGTAATCCTTTTACTTCAATAGCTATGTCTAATGGGTGAAAATGTGTCTCTACTTATGGGTAACCATTCTTTTCATAGATCATAGATAAAGATAAATTAATAAAACCGTCAACTTTCTATATAATACAGGTTATTATATTTTCCTTTATTTATGAGATAACAAATACACATAGAAATTTAAACAAAAAATTTGACCTTAATTTATATATAACTCATCATCTTTTAGGTAGAAATTCTTGCTTCTCTTCAGAAACCAAAGAAGATCTCTTTAAAAGGATCTGATGGAAAGTTCTACATTATGATGTGTAAGCCAAAAGATGACTTGAGAAAGGATTGTAGACTAATGGAATTCAATTCCTTGATTAATAAGGTTTGGATACAGTTTGCTTTTATTTTAGAATTGCTATAATTACTATTAATGAGATATAGGCAAGTAGATCCCTCTTGAAGAAGTGAGCTATACTGCCTTTTTCATGTTCACTTAATTTATTTTATCAGGATAAAATATACTTACATAAAATTTACCATCTTAACCATTTTCAAGTGTTCAGTTCAATTTAGTGGTATTAAGTACATTCACATTGTTGTATAGTCATCCTTCTCCAGAACTTTTTTCATCTTCTCAAACTGAAACTCTGTATCTATTGAATAGTAAACTCCTTATTCCCGTCCTTGCCCAGGCTCTGGTAACCACCATTCTACTTTATGTCTCTATGAATTTAAGTACTCTAGATATCTCATTTAAGTGGAGTCAAATAGTATTTGTCCTTTTTGCTCAATCAGTTGTGTCCAACTCTTTGTGACCCTGTGGACTGTAGCCCACCAGGCACCTCTGTCCATGGGGATTCTCCAGGCAAGAATACTAGAGTGGGTTGCCATGCCCTCCTCTAGGAGATCATCCCAACCCAGGGATCGAACCCAGGTCTCCTGCATTGCAGGCGGATTCTTTATCATCTGAGCCACCAGGGAAGCCCCTATTACTGGCTTTTTCACTTAGCATTATGTCATCAAGTTCATTTATATACAGCATGTCAGAATTTCTTTCCTTTATAAGGTTGGATAATATAGAATTGAATGTGTAATCCACATTTTATTTATCCATTCACCCATCAGTGGACACATGGGTTGCTTCTGCCTTTTGACTGTTGTGAATAATGCAGCCATGAACCTAGGTGTATAGATATCTATTTGAGTCCCTGCTGTCAGTATTTTGGATATGTGTCCTGAAGTGGAACTTTCTGGTTTCACTTAATTTTTTAAAAGTAAGATACTTTTGTTATATTGAGAAAAAGAAGTAAAAGACATATTAACAAAGGAAAATATTTTCTATGTAATGTTTAAATTATCTATAATGTATTTTTTCTATCAGATTTATTTGTGTTTTATGTTTCAGTGCTAGGAAAAAATGTTAGTTCTATTTTTACCAGCACTCTTTTTAAAGGTGATCATTAGGGGGTTTTTTTTTTTTTTTTCCCAGTGCTATTGGTAAGTGCTTGATTTCTGTCTCAGAGATGGTATGAAAAATCTCATTAAAAGGTTATTATAAATGTATGGTCTTTTGGTGTTTTGAATTATTCTCTAGCCAGGTTTTTATAAGTGCATCTATTTTTTTATTGGTAAAAAATTAAACCATACTGTGAAAACCTTACTTTTTTTTGATATGCTATTCATTCTTCCTTTCTATCCCCTTCCTACATTTTACTGGTACCTCTTTTATTAGCAGGAAAAGTTATGGACCCTTAAAATAGAAAACATATAGCAGCAGATGAGTTTTGTTTTGTTTTTTTAAGAAGAATTATGATTTGTGCTCAGTTTAACCAAAGGTAGTTTAAAAACTAATTCCATATTAAAAACCCATTTCAAAGGTATTATGAAGGGAAGGAATATTCTTTATTTAAAATGTTGTTTAGTAACTTGGTACTTAATTTACTGATATTAAACTATCAGTATGTTTGTTCCAAAGCTCCTTGAGTGTTTTTCTAGTTGGGAGTATCAAGTGGCCTGGATTTCATTTATAAATTTATCTTAATCAGCTTTGTTACCAATTAAGTTGTTTCATTACCATTCCCCCACATTAACATGGTCAAATAGCCTGATGGTGAAAAACTAGTCTCATTATGTTGGTCTAGGAGGCCATATTACTGATCTTGTTATGTGATTCTCATGCCATACTATTTTGCTGACATTTGTGTAGCCTATTTATTCCTAACACTTAAAATGTATTTTTGATCAGTTGCTTGTGTTTTTGAATTTGACAGGTTACAATTATAGATCTGTGCATAGTTTGTTCATTTCATACAGTTCCAGAATTAAATAACATACTGTTTATCCTTACCTAGTATATTTTAGGATTAAGCAGATGAGATGTGAAAAGCTTTCCTCTGCTAGATGATTTTTCAAATGAGGCTATATGGGGATATCGTAAAACTCGTATTTTTTTGATCATGCATCTTTTGGGTAAAATTAAATAGCTTCTCTGTGACTAAGGACTTAATGTTTCAGGAATGTCTTGGAAGCAATTTTTAAAGATTATTTTGTCATTATTTGTCATAATTATAATATTTTTGAAGACTGTATTGTTGTCATATTAATAGTGAGTAATTTAAAGAAGTACTTACCAAAGGCATTTCTAATGATTTGGTAATAAATTATGGATACTGTCCCAGTAGTTTCCTGCTCTACCATTCTAAAGAATTATTCATCTGTACTACATAGTAAGCTTTATTTGACATTCTTTTGCTATGAAAAGAAAAATCTTTAGATAGATTTGACATAACATTTAGAAATTTTTAACTTTTAAGTGTGTGTGTTGTTTTTTTTTAATAGTGCTTAAGAAAAGATGCAGAATCTCGTAGAAGAGAACTTCATATTCGAACATATGCAGTTATTCCATTGAATGATGAATGTGGGATTATTGAATGGGTCAACAACACTGCTGGTTTGAGACCTATTCTGACCAAACTATATAAAGAAAAGGGTACTAAAATTAATTCTTACGGTATAAACATATAATATAGGTATAATAATTATTAACATATATCATTGTACATTTTAGGGGTATAAGCCATAGTAAAATTTCTAGGTACTATATGCAGAAGTACTTAAGACATTTCTTCCTTCCTTCCTTCCTTGTGTTTTAATTCTTTTTATTTATTCCAAAAGGATTTGAGATAGCTTACAAACATGTATATGAAAATGTAATTTTTTAGGAGTTATTGGTTAGCAATTCTTAAACTACTTTATGTGTAAACTAGACTTGAGTAAGTAAATAAATACACTATGGTTAATGAGAGCTAGTTTTACATTATTAGAGAAAGAAAAGGAAAGATAAAGCTAGAATGAAACCAAAGTGTTAGACTAGGATTAGACTCTCCCACTGGCCAAACATCGAATAATTTAAGCACCAAAATAAACAGTGACAGTATTAGATTATAACCCATGGAATAAAATAATTTGAATACAATTTGATTAAAAGTAGATATTTTCCTGTCCTATTTTCACCAAAAGAAAATTGCCCCTTTTTCCATTTGGCTTGTGTGATTAATGGAAATCACTTTACCTTGCAGGAGTTTATATGACAGGGAAGGAACTTCGGCAGTGTATGCTGCCAAAATCAGCAGCTTTGTCTGAAAAACTCAAAGTATTCCAAGAATTTCTCCTGCCCAGGCATCCTCCTGTTTTTCATGAGTGGTTTCTGAGAACATTCCCTGATCCTACATCATGGTTAGTTACCAAGAATATAATATATTGTTATGGTTAGCTTTTTAAAAAAATATATTTATATGTATGTTGCCTCATATGATACAAGGATATTTGATAGGCATTATATTTCCTTTAGGTACAGTAGCAGATCAGCATACTGTCGTTCCACCGCAGTTATGTCAATGGTCGGTTATATCCTGGGCCTTGGAGACCGTCATGGTGAAAACATTCTCTTTGATTCTTTGACTGGTGAATGTGTACATGTGGATTTCAACTGTCTCTTCAATAAGGTATGTGATATGACTTACCATAGGTAATTGTATGTTTTCTCCTAATATCCTTTCCTCAACAGCTGTTCTTCCTAGACAATTTGTAGCAGTTACAGTCTCAGTTAAGTGACATTGCAAGTTGGTTAACTGGTTTTAGTCAGTGGATCCCATATCCCTCAGTAAAGCAACTTAGGTTGGAGAGAACTCAAAAGAGTGATACAGTAAAACTAAACTAAAGCACTGAACTTTTTAAGTCCAAAAGTATAGATCCAAGTTCTGACTCATAGTTCTCTTAAATGAACAGTTCATTTTACTAAGACTCAGTTTTAAAGGGACAGTAATTTGATGTGATTGTTTCCAAACCTGGCAGCACATCAGAATCATCTAAGAAATTTTTTGTAATGCAGATACCTAGGAAACATCCCAGGAAATTCAGATTCTGTAGGTCCAGACTGGGGTTTGGTAATAAATGAAGGTTGGACTCTCCTTAAGCCCACCCTCCAATTTTCCAATGTTATGATCCTGAAAGGTGAACTGGTAATTAAACCCAGTTTAATTTTCTTCATCCTGATTCTCTATGGGTTGCCATCTGCTGTTTGGAAACCACGAAAAGCCACAGACCCAACAGAAAACAAATCAGAGATAAATCACTGGTATAGGGGATTCATACATGAGAGAAACTTAGGGAAACTGACCAGAGTGATGAAAACATTCTAGGAAAGGCAGGTTAGAGAATGGCAGAAAATAAATGAACTGGACTTCATCATAATACATGTTACATACACTTCCTGTGTCAGGGATGTGTGTGTGTGTGTGTGAGTTGCTCAGTCATGTCTGACTCTTTGCGACTCCATAGACTATAGCCGACCAGGCTCCTCTGCCCATGGAATTCTCTAGGCAAGAATACTGGAGTGGGTTGCCATTCCCTTCTCCAGGGGATCTTCCCAACCCAGGGATTGAACCTGGGTCTCCTGCATTGCATTCTTTACTGTCTGAGCCACCAGGGAACCCCCGTTAATATAAGGCTAAATAATAAATCATAAATACTTCTCTATAATGCTATTCACTTCAGTAATTCAGTGAAAGATGAATCTACCCATTCTCTAGATCTTATCCAAGGAGTTGTGTTTCAATTCCTCAAAAGCAGAGGTGGAGTCATATGACTCATGATATAGGCCACTAATGTAAGCTGCAAATATAAATATTTTGAGAGAATGTTTGCTCTTTGCTAAAAGAGTCAAATATGAAGCTTCAAATTTTTTGCATAGTTTAAAATTACAGCATTTTTACTTTTTAATGAAATGCCTTGTTTTAAGGGAGAAACCTTTGAGGTCCCAGAAATTGTTCCATTTCGCCTGACTCATAATATGGTTAACGGAATGGGTCCGATGGGAACGGAAGGTCTTTTTCGAAGAGCTTGTGAAGTTACAATGAGACTAATGCGAGATCAGAGAGAGCCTTTAATGAGGTAATCCTTTATATTCTGTAAACAATTTAATAGTAACTTTGGATGTGACTATTGGTTCTTAAGTATGTTTTCTTTATACAGAAGCTACTTTGTACTGAAGTTTTTTTTTAATAATACCTTTCATTAAGATATATTTTACATAACAAAAAATTCAGTCTTAATACATATACTACAGTGGTTTTAGTATATTCACAAGACTGTGTGACCATCACCACTATCTAATTATAAAATATTTTCATCACTTCCAAAAGAAATTAGCAGTCACTCCCCAATTCTACTCCCCCACCATCTCCTGGTAACCACTGATCTCTTTCTGTCTCTATTTGTTGTTGTTGTTCAGTTGCTAAGTCGTGTGCTACTCTTTGCAACCCCATGGCACGCCAGGCTCCCCTGTCCTCCACTAACTCCTAGAGTTTGCTCAAATTCCCGTCCATTGAATCCGTGAGGCTCTCTACGCATCTCATCCTCTGCCGCCCCCTTCTCTTCTGCCCTCAGTCTTTCCCAGCATCAGGGTCTTTTCCAATGAGTCGGCTCCTCACAGCAGGCCAAAGTATTGGAGCTTCAGCTTCAGCATCAGTCCTTCCAATGGATATTCAGGACTGATTTCCTTTAGGATGGACTGGTTTGATCTCCTTGCAACCCAAGAGACTCTCGAGAGGCTTCTCCAGCACCACAGATCGAAAGCATCAGTTCTTCAGCGCTCAGCTTTTTTTATGGTCCAACTTTCACATTTATACATAACTATTCAAAAAAACAAAGCTTTGACTATAAGGACCTTTGTGGGCAGAGTGATGTCTCTGCTTTTTTAATACACTGTCTAGGTGTGTCATAGCTTTCCTTCCAAGGAGCGTCTTTTAATTTCATGGCTGCAGTCACTGTCTGAAGTGATTTGGGAACCCAAAAAATCTGTCACTGCTTCTGTCTCTATAGATTTGTATATTCTGAATATTTCATATATAAATGGAATTACACAAAATGTGACCTTTCGTGTGTGTCATCTTTCACTAGCATAATGTTAAGGTTTTATCTGTGCTGTAACATGTATCAGTACTTCATTCTTTTTTATTGCCAAATAATATTCTATTATATGGATATACCACCTTTTGTTTATCAGTTCATCAGTTAATGGACATTTGGATTGGTTTGGCTATTGTGTATAGTGTGGCTGTGAACACTGAGTACAAGTTTCATGTTGATACATGTTTTCTTTTGGTTATACCTAGGAGTAGAATCCTGGATCATAAGTTAACTCTAAGCTTAACATTTTGAGGAGTTTTCAAACTGTTTTGAAAAGCAGATGTAATACATTATAGTCCCACTAGCAGTGTCTGAGGGTTCTAATTTCTCCACATCCTTACCAGAACTTGTTATTGTCTATTTTATTTGGGGCTTCCCACATGGCTCAATGGTAAAGAATCTGCCTGCCAATGCAGGAGACACAGGTTTGATCCCTGGGTCGGGAAGATCCCCGGAGAAGGAAATGGCAACCTACTCCAGTATTCTTGCTTGGAAAATCCCATGGACAGAGGAGCCTGGCCGGTTATAGTTCATGGGACTACAAAAGAGTCAGACACAATTTAGCGACTAAACAGTAACAATGTTGGTGGGTGTGAAATTGTATGTCATTGTTTCAGATTGCATTTCCCTAATGATCAGTTATGTTGAGCATCTTTTCATGTATTTATTGGTCACCTGTATATATTCTTTGGACAAATGTCTATTTAAATCCTTTGCCCATTTTTAAAATTGAATTATTAGTCTTTCTTTGAGTTGTGAGAGTTCTTTAAATACTCTGGATATAGACCTTCATGAATATATGATTTGTAAGTATTTTCTCTGATATATGAATTGCTGATTAATTTTTGATGATGCCCTTTGAAGCAAAACAGTTTTACCTTTGATGGCTAATTTATCTACATTTGTTGTTATTTGTACATTTTGGTGTCATATCTAAGAAACTACTGTATAATTCAAAGTCATGAAGAGTCACATATATGTCTTAGTGTTTTACAGTTTTAGCTCTTATTTAAATCTTTGATCATTTTTAGTTATTTTGTGCATCTAGAGTGAAGTTGGGCTCTTTATTATTTTAAATATGTGTATCCAGTTGTTTCAGCACCATTTTTGAAAAGATTATTTTTCTCTTATTTAATTGTCTTGACACTTCTGTTGAAAATCAATTGACCATACATGTAAAGGCTTATTTCTAGATTCTCAGTTTTATTCCATTGATCTATATATCTAACCTTATGCCAACAGCAACACTGTCCTGATTACTGTAGATTTGTAGTAAATTTTGAAATCAGGAAATGTGAATCCTCCAACTTTTTTTTTTCCCGAGATTATTTAACTGTTACAAGTATATTGCATTTCCATATGCGTTGTAAGATCATATTGTCATTTTCAGCAATGGCCAGCCTAAATTTTGATAGGAATGACACTGTAAATCAATTTAGGGAGCAGTGCCATCTTAACAGTATTAAGTCTTCTGATCCATGAAGTTGATAAGTCTTTCTATTTATTTATTTAGTTAGTTAAGTTGCTCAGTCATGTCCAACTCTTTGCGACCCCATGGACTGTAGCCCACCAGGCTCCTCCATCCATGGGATTCTCCAGGCAAGAATACTGGAGTGGGTTGCCATTTCCTTCTCCAGGGGGCTATTTATTTAAGTCTTCTTAAATTTCTTTCAACAATGTTTTATAATTCTTAGTTTGCAAATCTTGTAGTTAACTTTTTAAAAATGTGTTCCTAAGTATTTTATTCCTTTTAATGCTATTCTGAAAGGAATTTTTTTCTTAATTTCATGTTTGTTCATTGCTAGTGTATAGAAACATAACTAAATTTATATATTGATCATGTATCCTGTAATCTTACAGAACCCATTTATTTGTTGTAATAGTTATTTTTATAGATGCCTTAAGATTCTTCTTTCTACAACAGCAGGTCATCTGTAAATAGAATTTTACTTCTTCTTTCCAATCCAATCTCAGTGCCTTTTCTTTTTCTTACCTAATCGCCCTAGCTAGATCAACATCAAATAGCCGTGGGGAGACATCTACATCCTTGTCTTGTTCCTAACCTTTGGGGTAAAGAAGCCAGTCTTTCACCATTAAATATGATGTTAGTTGTGGAAAGTAGTTTTTTAGAAGAACATGTAAAGCTTACTTACCCACTTTTTTTAATTTAAGAGCTGTCTACCAGGCATTATGGTAGAATACATTGGTTACGTGTAGGCAAAGGCAAATTCTCTGAAAGAGAAAGTATAGCATTTTCTGAAGCAGTAGTAATGTGTTTAGTAAAGTATTATGATTAGCTTCTCATCCTTCAGTTACCTTCACCTAAGTGTTGACTTTAATGAGAATTCTTTTTATAAAAATAACACTGTATTATAATATTTGTTTCCATTTTAGTGTCTTAAAGACTTTTCTACATGATCCTCTTGTGGAATGGAGTAAACCAGTGAAAGGGCATTCCAAAGCAGCACTGAATGAAACAGGGGAAGTTGTCAATGAAAAGGTCAGTAGAAGGTGCAGCTTGATATGAACTGATATTGTATTTCTCTGCAAATGGAAACTGATTCTAAATACTGTCAGTGACTGACCACTTAATACTCTGAAATCTAGTTCTCCATGTAGTAGGACAATGCCGTAAGTTTTCTCATCATTACTAATGTTAACACTATTATCCTTCATGTAATAAAAACAGTTCAAGATATGCCTGTTTAATCATAACAATTCACAATTATGATAAAGAGTGGGAAAAACGTGAACACAAATTGCCTGAATTTATAGAGCAGCAGGTCTCAGCTTCAATATGTAGAAGTCACTCTACTAACACAGTAGTCCCTTTTCCCTGGGTTTCCATTGGAGATAGGTTCCAGGACCCCCTTGGAATGGATACCAAAATCCCAGATTGCTCAAATCCCTTATATAAAATGACATGGCATTGTATATATAACCTGTGTATATCATCCCATATACTTTAAATCATCTCTAGATTACTTATAGTACCTAATACAAAGTAAATACCATGTAAATAGTTGTAAATATAGTGTAAATGCTATGTAAATAGTTGCTGGTACGTGCCAAATTCAAATTTTCTGTTTTGGAACTTTCTAGAATTGTTTTTCCCTGAATTTTTTCAGTCCACTGTTGGTTGAATGATTGGCTGCAGTGAGCTGACTATATTGGTTGAAGACTCAAATTTTCCAGATAGTTGTTTTAAGTAAGTTAGAATAGGTTGAGGATTGTTATTCTAATAACATCATTCTCACTTTTGCATTCTGATATGCTATCTTGATTGAGAGAAATATGTAGGATTCCAGGTGCTCATGTAGAATTCCCATTTGCATAAACTAATGGAAGATATTAGGCATCAGAGTTTTATTGCTATTCCTAGAATATTAATATTCAAATGTTTATGTCCTAAACACTTTTTAGGGTAGATTTTTTTTTTTTTTAATTATTTTTCTAGACTTCTAATGTGGAAGAGATTCTTGATATTTCACTTAGTCCTGAAAAACTTCCACGCAGTTGATGTTAGGTCAACATTGCAAGTTTTAAGATCAGTATCTCAAGTTATCATATTTGTTTCTTCTCTCTTTTGTCTGTATTTGCTCTTAACAAAAGGGGTAAGGGTCAGTAAAATGGCATTAATATTTGTTAAATAACAGAAAGTCAGTAATTCCAGTTTATAAACATACATCCACATGTCACTAGGACCTTAGTTCTTATGATCTTCCATTTCTTTTTAGGCCAAGACTCATGTTCTTGACATCGAGCAGCGACTACGAGGTGTAATCAAGACCCGAAATAGAGTGACAGGGCTGCCATTATCTATCGAAGGACACGTGCATTACCTTATACAAGAAGCTACTGATGAAAACTTGCTATGCCAGATGTACCTTGGTTGGACCCCATATATGTAAAATGGAATTACTTTAAAGAATATGTTAATAATCTAAATTTAATGCATTTGGTGCATTAATCTGTGGTTGTTATCTATTCAGTTCCAAAGTAAAACATATGTTTATATTCTCAGAGTAACTGGTATTTCTCCCTGATTGTTAATAATATTTAAAATAATATATGTTGTTATGAAATAAACTTTTCTTAATATATACTGTGTATTATAGAGAAATGGAATATTTTATGTTTTTATGCTCTAAAAAGATATTTGCAAAAAACAAGCCAGCCTAATTTCATTTCACAATTTTCACTGATTATAAGTGCTAGCATAAGGATTCATTTGAACAAAAAATTATATTGAATAAATACTCTTTATGTTAACACTGTGCTATATTTGTGCACAAAGCTAACAATAGTTGCCCTGCCATCTGGGAATTGTCTAGTAAGAGAGATGTAAAACATACACAGCACATTATTAACTTCATTTAGTAAAACTCCCTTTTTTTGGTATGGTTGAAAATATGATAGGGAGAGAAAAGTTAGCCAATTAGCATGAATATGAAAACTGTATAAACATTCTGTAATTTCTAAAGATGCTACCATACTAAAAGTGCACCAGAATGCAGAATCCTGTAGTTTGGGGGAAAAGCAGTACGCAACATTTCATGAGGTTTTAAAACCTAAACAATTTTAATAATAAATTTGGGGGTATGTTTTATTACAGAAGATTTAAAATAATTCATAGTAATTACAAAGCAATGAGATTATATGCAAATAAATGGTAATTTCACTTAAGTTCACCTTACAGAATTCTGCCTTTTGTACAGTTTAAGTGTGATGGGGGTAACCCAAGAAGTATAAATGTGAAAACTAAACATGTACTTTCCTATTCAAGGAAAGTCATAATGTAAACAGTTGTAGAGTAAGTTGGATGGAGGGGTGTTGGGAAATTATTTTAAGCAAGTAATTTGGAAGAAGAAAGTTTTGAAAAGAAACCGTCATAACCTCGAAAAATTAACGCTCACAAAGTAAACCAAATAAATCATCAGACCTTTACAAATTCGTGTTGAAAACCACTGAGATTTGTAATCCCAGGAGACAGAAAGAGCCAGGATTCTTACAGTCGTCTCATGGGGTTTCCACACCACTTACAAATCCACTGATAGAGAACCGCTCCATCAACTGACATTTTCAGAATTGAATTTCACACGCACATCGAAACGCGCCTTGGGTTTCTTTCGTGTAACCCACCAGGAAGCTCGGCGGCGGGCCTTTCGGCCGGGACTAGAGCCCCGCCCCGGGGATGCGGCCTCGGAGCCGGCCGCTCTAGGCCTGGCGGCCGGTCTCTATGGTCGGGCGGGCGGTGTGTTGTCATCCGCGGAGCGACGGCTGGAGGCGGCTGCGTAGGCCCCGGCGGGGCGTTTGGTTTCCGTTTGGCCCTGACTGGAGTTAATATTGACGGCCGAAATGGGAGTCCCCAAGTTTTACCGATGGATCTCGGAGCGATATCCCTGCCTCAGCGAAGTGGTGAAGGAGCATCAGGTGGGTGAGCACGGGGGCAGCGGCTGAGAAGGCGGAGGGCCTGGGGCTCGGCGGCCCTCTCCACCCTAGCACCTGGGCTCCCAGCCGCCTCCTGCTGCTCGTCGTCAGCTGGCTGAGCGGCGAAGGGAGGGGAGCAGGACATTTGAGGACACCCTGGTGATCTGAGTGGGAGCGAACGCGCAGGTCGCCCTCCTGTGGGCAGAGCCGCGGGGATGCGGCGGTTCTGACAGCTCCTGCCGGGGCAGGGCCTGCGTGACTCCGACATCAAGTCCGGGGGAGCAACGCTCTCGGGAGTGCTTCCCCTTCCTTCCCAGGAAGTTGCAGGTTTCGTTTTTCTTTCTAGAGGTTTCGAAGCGGAGTGGATGTTCTCCTAGGGCCTCCCCCGGGTCCTCACCCAGAGCCAGCCGACCCACCCACGAACATTACTAACGGCCTCAGCCGTTGGATACCCCTGTTTACTTTCCCTTATCTCGGGCTGCATCCCGCCCCACCCCCAACGCCTAGACTTTCTGACGTGGCTGATGGTTCATATTTATGATGCCTTTCTGTACATTTTTTCTATTACCCCAAGAACCGTACCAATCCTCCGTTCCGAAAGAAATAAAAATATATTTGGACGGACCAGGGCACTTATTTGAAGGCTTCATTGTGCGTGTATGTGCGTGTGTGTGTGTGTGTGTGTGTGTGAGAGAGAAAGAGAAGGGGAGAGAGGGAGAGGAGCAGGGGGGAGAACGGAGAGAGGAGCAGACTGTAAGAGCACTAATACTTGTAATCGTCATATTCGGTATATAATGACCCCAGCAAAGAGTTTATGTGCACGCTTCAAAAATGTAGTTCATGTATTGGAACTGTGGCAAAAAAATAGCCAGCAAACTCCGGGAGATGGTGAAGGACAGGAAAGCCTGGCGTGCTGCAGTAGACGGGCAAAGATTCCGACACGACTTAGCAACTGAACGACAGCAATATATTAGATAAACTAGAATTTGGGGCTAGTGTTTGTTGCTTGTGTTTATTTAATGGTTTTGGTAGATCTCTTGTCCATTTTATATTTTACAGGGGAAAAATTATTTTTTAAATTTGTATAGCTTATTGACTTAGTTGTGATGATAGCATTGTTTAATATGAGGGGAAATAATCCAGTGAACACGATCATACTGTCTCTTAAATTATGGTTTATTCTTTGTAAAAAATACTAATAGTGGGAAGGTAGGGTTAAACTTCCCGGAGGTATTCTTTGTTGTCGGATTCCTATCAGATTTGGTATATGAGGAAAAGCTTACCAAAACTTGCAGAATGGTAGTTTGTCTTTAATTTATCTGAAATGTAGTTTGAGTTAGACAGGAAAACATTTCTTTCAGAGAAGAGGATGAAAATAGTGACAACTAACTTAGATTTTTCCTGGATCCTTCGTGCAACAAACATTTGAGTACCTGCCATGTATCAGTCACTTTCTCTCTAAATTAAGACATTCAGACTAACTTGATAATACACAATCTGTTCAGTATTGTCTTACCTCCCTACTCTTTGGCAAAGAATTTGGTTTGATGTAAGGATCTTGGATTTTCTCCATCTTGAGAAATTTTGTTGCTGAACAAAAATAATGGCTCTCAGGCAATTTTATGACATGAACACTAATAATAGGTTTAAAACTGTGATCATCAAAGTGGTGTCTTTCCAAAAGCAATCACCAGCTACTCTCCCAAGCAGTACTTAAAACATGGTAGTGCTAAGTAAGTCACAGTAGTTCAAAAGCTAGTTGGGGGAAGGGATTGGATGGAGGAGTGAGTTCTAGTAAAATGATGGTAGTAATGACAGGGCATAGTTTTTGGTTTCTCTGAAAACGTATTTAAAAACAAACAGATACTAGATTGCAAAATTTAAACTGATAAAACAATTGCAAGAAAACCGTGTGACAGGGTATCCCCAAGAATTCCAGGATAAAATAGGTGGAGACAGACTACCAGTAACCTCTAGACCCTGTTGATACTGGCATCTCTGCAAGAGGAAGAAGAAAAAAATGGGGTAGCATCTGATGAACCTGAGAACAGAACTTCAGGATATTTACTAAGACTCTCCAAGCCTATTAGTAGCAGTAGCTGTAACTGAAGGGTTTTAAATGGCAAGAGCCGACTAACTCCTGTGAACCTTCAAAACTGACTTGCCAAGGCACTATTCTAAGGCACAGCCTACCCTAAAGAAAAACTGCCAGGAGTGAAATAAAATTTTATCAGGAAAGGGACAAGACAGATAAGAGAAGAAAGTGAAGATAAAAGTGGGGAAGAATTACAGAGTCAAGAAATCTTAGAAAACAAACCAAGCAAACCACCATATTTCTAATACTATCCCAAAGTAGCAGAAGAGGAAGCTTTAAAGTTTTCCTAAATGCATTGTTCTTCCAAAAGTTCAGGAAAAATTAAATTTACATAAAAATAAACAATAGAAAAATGTCAAGGGTGTATAGTATGCAAAGTTATGGGGGAAAGGGGAACAAAATAACATTTGTACAGACAATAACCCTGGTGGCCCTAGTGATGAAGAACCTGTCTGCCAGTGGAGACATTAGAGACCAGGTTCGATCCCTGGGTTGGGAAAATCCCATGGAGGTGGGCATGACAACCCACTTCAGTATTCTTACCTGGAGAACCCCATGGACAAAGGAGCCTGGAGGGCTACTGTCAATAGGGTCGCTAAGAGTCAGAGATGACTGAAGCAACTTAGCGCACACACACACACACACAGTAAAAGCTTGCAATAAAGACATGCACACAAAACAGATCAAAATTATAACCTATTTCAGAATAAGCTAAAGAGGCACTAAGAAAATGATATAAGGCATGAAAAACAACATATAATCAGTTACAAAAATTCAGGAATAGGTGACAGAACCTAGAGAAAATTAGATGTAAATGACAAAATCATGTCAGAAATGAAGCCTAGTAGCAAGGCAAAAGCAAATTAACCATAAGAAAAAAGAAGGTGAAAATAAAATTTTAAGAGAAAAAAGATTCAAGTGAAAGTAATGATAATCAACACAAATAATAGGCATTATTGAAAAAGGAAATCAAAGCAAAATAATAGAAAAATATGAAAACTATAATTAAAGAAAACTTTGAAGTTATAAAACAAATTGAAACCATGTTGAAAGAATATACCATGTACCCAAGAATATTTACAACATCAAAATATGTTCTAGTAAAATTCATGGACTTTAAAAAGAAAAAGAGAAAAAAGCTTTGTCACCTAGAAAAAAGAAACATACGACTTTTAAGGGAAAGGAAATTAGGTTCCCATCAAAATTTTTCACAGTAGTGCTTTATGGAGTAACATAAGGATACAGTACTCACTTTTAAGTATAAGCTGATCAAGTATAGTTCATCAGGCACTTCATCAGATCTAGTCCCTTAAATCTATTTCCCATTTCCACTGTATCATAGTAAGGGGTTTGATTTAGGTCATACCTGAATGGTCTAGTGGTTTTCCCTACTTTCTTCAATTTAAGTCTGAATTTGGCAACAAGGAGTTCATGATCTCAGCCACAGTCAGCTCCTGGTCTTGTTTTTGCTGACTATATAGAGCTTCTCATCTTTGGCTGCAAAGAATATAATCAGTCTGATTTCGGTATTGACCATCTGGTGATGTCCATGTGTAGAGTCATCTCTTACATTCTTGGAGAGGATATTTGCTATAACCAGTGCGTTCTCTTGGCAGAACTCTATGAGTGTTTGCACTGCTTCATTCTGTACTCCAAGACCAACTGTGCCTGTTACTCCAGGTGTTTCTTGACTTCCTGCTTTTGCATTCCAGTCCCCTATAATGAAAAGGACATCTTTTTTGGGTGTTAGTTCTAAAAGGTCTTGTAGGTCTTCATAGAACCGTTCAACTTCAGCTTCTTCAGCATTACTGGTCGGGACATAGACTTGGATTACCATGGTGTGGAATGGTTTGCCTTGGAAACGAACAGAGATCATTCTGTCGTTTTTGAGATTGCATCCAAGTACTGCATTTCAGACTCTTTTGTTGACTATGAGGGCTACTCCATTTCTTCTAAGGGATTCTTGCCCATAGTAATAGATATGATGGTCATATGAGTTAAATTCACCCATTCCAGTCCATTTTAGTTCACTGATTCCTAAAATGTTGACATTCACTCTTGCCATCTCCTGTTTGACCACTTCTAATTTGCCTTGATTCATGGACCTAACATTCCAGGTTCCCATGCAATATTGCTCTTTACAACATCAGACCTTGCTTCCATCACCAGTCACATTCACAACTGGGTGTTGTTTTTGCTTTGGCTCCGTCTCTTCTTTCTTTCTGGAGTTATTTCTCCGATGATCTCCAGTAGCATGTTGGGCACCTACCGACCTAGGGAGTTCATTTTTCAGTGTCCTATCTTTTTGCTTTTTCATGCTGTTCATGGGGTTCTCGAGGCAAGAATACGGAAGTGGTTTGCCATTCCTTTCTCCAGGGGACCACATTTTGTCAGAACTCTCCACCATGACCCATCTGTCTTGGGTGGCCCTATGCGGCATGGCTCATAGTTTCATTGAGTTAGACAAGGGTGTGGTTCATGTGATTGGATTGGTTAGTTTTCTGTGATTGTGGTTTCTGTCTGTCTGCCATCTGATGTCTTCACCCAGTGACTACCATCTTACTGGGGTTTCTCTGACCCTGGACGTGGGGTATCTCCTCACGGCCCCCGGTCCTGACCTTAGACGTCGCGTATCTCCTCTTGGCTGCTCACTGCTCCAGCGTCATGCGGCCGCCACCCACCACTCCTTACTATTGAAGGAGGTTAGTGACGTTCTACAGAAGAAAGAAAAAGAAATGCAAAAAAGCAAAATGGCTCTCTGAGGAGGCCTTACAAACAGCTGTGAAAAGAAGCAAAAAACAAAGGAGAAAGGGAAAGATATACCATTTGAATGCAGAGTTCCAAAGAATAGAAAGGAGAGATAAGAAAGCTTTCCTCAATGATCAGTGCAAAGAAGTAGAGGAAAACAATAGAATGGGAAAGACTAGAGATCTCTTCAAGGAAATTAGAGATGCCAAGGGAACATTTCATGCAAAGATGGGCTCGATAAAGGACAGAAATGGTATGGACCTAACAGAAGCAGAAGATGTTAAGAAGAGGTGGCAAGAATACACAGAAGAACTGTACAAAAAAGATCTTCACGACCCAGATAATCACGATGGTGTGATCACTTACCTAGAGCCAGACATCCTGGAATGTGAAGTCAAGTGGGCCTTTGGAAGCATCATTACGAACAAAGCTAGTGGAGGTGATGGAATTCCAGTTGAGCTATTCCAAATCCTAAAAGAGGTGCTGTGAAAGTACATGCCAACAAATTTGGAAACTCAGCAGTGGCCACAGGACTGGAAAAGGTCAGTTTTCATTCCAATCCCTAAGAAAGGCAGTGACAAAGAATGCTCAAACTACCGCACAATTGCACTCATCTCACACGCTAATAAAGTAATGCTCAAAATTTTCCGAGCCAGGCTTCAGCAATACGTGAACCGTGAACTTCCTGATGTTCAAGCTGGTTTTAGGAAAGGCAGAGGAACCAGAGATCAAATTGCCAACATGCTCTGGATCATGGAAAAAGCAAGAGAGTTCCAGAAAAACATCTATTTCTGCTTTATTGACTATGCCAAAACCTTTGACAGCGTGGATCACAATAAACTGTGGAAAATTCTGAAAGAGATGGGATACCAGACCACCTGATCTGCCTCTTTAGAAATCTGTATGCAGGTCTGGAAGCAACAGTTAGAACTGGACGTGGAACAACAGACTGGTTCCAAATAGGAAAAGGAGTACATCAAGGCTGTATGTTGTCACCCTGCTTATTTAACTTATATGCAGAGTACATCATGAGAAACGCTGGACTGGAAGAAACACAAGCTGGAATCAAGATTGCTGGGAGAAATATCAATAACCTTAGATATGCAGATGACACCACCCTTATGGCAGAAAGTGAAGAGGAACTTAAAAGCCTCTTGATGGAAGTGAAGAGGAGAGTGAAAAAGTTGGCTTAAAGCTCAACATTCAGAAAACAAAGATCATGGCATCTGGTCCCATCACTTCATGGGAAATAGATGGGGAAACAGTGGAAACAGTGTCAGACTTTATTTTTCTGGGCTCCAAAATCACTGCAGATGGTGATTACAGCCATGAGATTAAAAGACGCTTACTCCTTGGAAGGAAAGTTATGACCAACCTAGATGGCATATTCAAAAGCAGAGACATTACTTTGCCAACAAAAGCCCGTCTAGTCAAGGCTATGGTTTTTCCAGTGGTCATGTATGGATGTGAGAGTTGGACTCTACAGAAAAATGAGCTCCAAAGAATTGATGCTTTTCAATTGTGGTGTTGGAGAAGACTCTTGAGAGTCCCTTGGACTACAAGGAGATCCAACCACTCCATTCTGAACAAGATCAGCCCTGGGATTTCTTTAGAAGGAATGATGCTAAAGCTGAAACTCCAGTACTTTGGGCACCTCATGCAAAGAGTTGACTCATTGGAAAAGACTCTGATGCTGGGAGGGATTGGGGGCAGGAGGAGAAGGGGACGACAGAGGATGAGATGGCTGGATAGCATCACTGACTTGATGGACGTGAGTCTGAGTGAACTCCGGGAGTTGGTGATGGACAGGGAGGCCTGGCATGCTGCGATTCATGGGGTCGCAAAGAGTCAGACACGACTGAGTGACTGAACTGAACTGACTGAAGTGAAGTGAAAGTGAAAGTCGCTCAGTAGTGTCTAACTCTTTGCTATCCCATGCACTATACAGTCCATGGAATTCTCCAGGTCAGAATACTGGAGTGGGTATCCTTTCCCTTCTCCAGAGGATCTTCCTAACCCAGATATTGAACCCAGGTCTCCCGCATTGCCAGGTGGATTCTTTACCAGTTGAGCTACCAGGGAAGCCCCTTTGTTACCTATGCCTATGGTAAAATTTGAATAATTGTTTCAGAAATAGTTTTAAGTTTAAGAAAGCCCATAATGTTTTTATATTTCAAAATTCAAAATGCCTTTCTTTCGTTGGCATATAAGGCAGACTCCTCTCACGTTCCTTTATTTTTCTAGATATTAAGTTGTGCCTGTTTCAGTTTTTTGTGTTGTATATTGTTTCAGACCATTCGCCTTGAAGTGAAGTGTTAATTGCTCAGTTGTGTCCAACTTTTTGTGACCCCATAGACTATGGCAACCCACTCCAGTACTCTTGCCTGGAAAATCTCATGGATGGAGGAGCCTGGTGGGCTGCAGTCCATGGGGTTACTAGGAGTCGGACACGACTGAGGGACTTCACTTTCACTTTTCACTTGCATGCACTGGAGAAGGAAATGGCAACCCACTCCAGTGTTCTTGACTGGAGAATCCCAGGGATGGAGGAGCCTGGTGGGCTGCCGTCTCTGAGGTCGCCAGAGTTGGACATGACTGAAGTGACTTAGCAGCAGCAGACTATAGCCGGCCGGGCTTCTCTGTCCATGGAATTCTGCAGGCAAGAATACTGGAGTGGTTGCCATTCCCTTCTGGGGATCTTCCCAACCCAGGGAAGGAAGCTGGGTCTCCTGCATTATAGGCATATTATTTACCTGAGTCTGAGCCATGAGAGAACCCTTGCTCATAAATATGTAAATGGAGGAAAAGTAGATCAGAATCAGAACCATGAAAACCTTTCTGTAAAATCATATGCCTCTTAGCCAAAATTTAGAAATTATTTAGTCCATGTATGAAAAATCAGTTTTCAAAATTTCCTAAATTTCTTGGCATAATCTAAGCTTTTTAAATTAATGTAACTAATGATTCTGTTTTCAGTGAAAGCTTTCCAGGTGGTGCTAGTGGTAAAGAACCTGCATGCCAGTGCAGGAGACATAGAGATGCAGGTTCAGTCCCTGGGTTGGGAAGATTCCCTGGAGGAAGGCATAGCAACCCACTCCGTCAATCTCCCCTGGAAAATTCTATGAACAGAGAATCCTGGTGGGCCACAGTCCATGAGGTTGCAAAGAGTTGGACACAGCTGAAGCAACTGAGCGTGTGCACACACACACACACACACACACTTCAGTGAAACCAAATATTCAATAAGGCTTTAAATGACTTGTAAAACCTTTTAATGACCATGTGCATAGAGCCATTTGATAAAAATGTGTATCATGTTACCCATTTATAGAGAAAATAGAGGCTTTTAGAAATTAATCTCAAACAGAAGAAAGGAGACTAATATTTTGGGTACCAGATCAATCAAGTACTTTATTTGATGTATTCTCAGGTTATCATATTTTAAATAAGTAAATAATTTCCTGGCAGTAAATGTGATCAAGCTTTTGGTGCATAGTGTAACCATATAATATGTCTTTATCTTCCTTATTCCTCCTGTTTGTTTATTTATTCAACTGTGTTTACTGAGTTTTTATATAATCAGAATAAGTCCCTATATCCTGCTTTTTATCAGATGCTTATGTATATGTGATTGATTATAATAATGGTCTTGATCATTTTTTTGTTTTTTAGATTCCTGAATTTGATAACTTATACCTGGATATGAATGGAATTATACATCAGTGTTCCCATCCTAATGATGATGATGTTCACTTCAGAATTTCAGATGATAAAATCTTCACTGATATTTTTCACTACTTGGAGGTGTTGTTCCGCATTATTAAGCCCAGGAAAGTATTCTTCATGGCTGTTGATGGTGTGGCTCCTCGAGCAAAGATGAACCAACAGCGTGGGAGGCGTTTTAGGTAAAACATTTATGATTTGTTTTAGAATGCCATTTAGATTAATAAAATGTAATATTTTAAAGATAATTGGCTTGGCTTAACACAGTGCATCTCCTTTTCATGTTTCTTTTCTGCTTAAATCCCCTGCAGAAATGGAATATCTCACACTTACAATGTCACATTTTACCAAGTAAACAAATTAATTATTCAAATGGCATGTTGTTTCTAAGGGTATATGTTGGGTTAGATAAAGTTATTCTGTTCTCTGTCACAAATTTTTCAGACTTCTCAAAACTTAGTAATTCGGAAATAGTCATAGTAAAGTTCCTATAGTATTTCATCCTGAGCTATGGAACTGCATAGTGAATGATTGATTGTGCTAAGGAGAATGTTGCTGACGTTTAATTTGACTCTGGGCTTGATTCTGACTTTGCTTGAATATGGGTCCTCCCTGGATAGAAAGGCAAATGAAACTGGAAGGTGATTGTGGAGTAGAAGAGAGCTGAGTTAGGACACTTGAGATATTATTAGCCCTTTGGATGACTTGCGGAGTAAGAGAAGTAAAAGGTTGGAAAAGGATTGTACACAGAAAGACTATGCTAAAGTAAAAATCCTGTACCTGTGGGTTATTTCTAAATAACAATGCAAGCATGCTGTGTCCTTGTTTTGAGTAGCAGAAGTAAAGTTTAGAGGGTTGTTGGAAGTGCAGGAAAGAAACCCTGAGTCTAGTGAGTTTGATAGGTCATTAGCATAATAGATCCTTTCCTTTTATCACAATCGTTGGTAAAGGAGTAGAAAGGCCACTGTTGAATCAAATGTGGAAAAGATCAAGGAAGGTTGGGAGAGTACTTTGGAGGAGTTTAGGCCTGAGAATGGGAAGAGGATGGTGAACTATAGAGAGTTAAATATCAAAAGAGAAAAGACACTGAAGATATTGGAACAATGAAATCCTTGAAGACAGGGGCCATCTCTTACTCAAATTTAGATTCTCAAGTACCACCCAAGACTTACTTTAATCTGAATCTCCAAAAACTGTGCCCTAGAAACTGTTTTTTTTTTACCAGATTCTCCTGATAATTGTTAAACTAATTCGGGGGAGCTGCTGGGCTAGAAAATCTAGTGTTGAAGAAGGATTATATGAGCCCATTGTGTCAGTCAGTGTTCAGTTGCAGGTAATAGAAGTTCGTTCTAAGCAGAAAGGGATATAATAAGAGAATTGGGTACTTATAAAATCATTGTGAAAGGCAAAAGACTTCTTGCCCACGATAGTAGATATAGTGATCATCTAAATTAAATTTGCCCGTTCCTGTCCATTTTAGTTCACTGATTCCTAAGATGTTGATATTCAGTCTTGCCATCTCCTTACTCATATCCAATTTACCTAGATTCATGGACCTAACATTCCAAGTTCCAACGTTGTATTGTTTTTTACAGCATCAGCTTTACTTTCACCACCAAACACACCCACAATTGAGTGTCATTTCCACTTTGGCCCAGCTGCTTCATTCTTTCTCGAGTGACTTGTAATTGCCCTCCACCCATCCCCAGTAGCATATTGAACACCTTCCAACCTGGGGCACTCCTGTTCCAGTGTCATATCTGTGCCTTTTCATGCTATTCATGAGGTTCTCTAGGCAAGAATACTGAAGTGGGTTGCTGTTTCCTCCTCCAATGTACCACATTTTGTCAGAACTCTTTGCTATGACCCGTCCATCTTGTGTGGCCTGCATAGCATGGTTCATAGCTTCATCAAGTTATGTAACCCCCTTTACCATGACAAGGCTGTGATCCATGAAGGGGTCAATTCAGTTATAATTCAACAATGAAGAAGCCATAAATTTATCTGTTAGCTCCAAGGCCCCAATATACCTGCCATATCCATACTGGGAAAAATAAAATGCCCTGGACCTTGCTTCTCAGCACTTATAAAGCTGCTAAATATTGAAATCTCTTCTACTATTGTTTTTTTGGGCTCCAAAATCACTGCAGATGGTGACTGCAGCCATGAAATTAAAAGACACTTACTCCTTGGAAGGAAAGTTATGACCAACCTAGATAGCATATTGAAAAGCAGAGACATTCCTTTGCCAACAAAGGTCCGTCTAGTCAAGGCTATGGTTTTTCCAGTGGTCATGTATGGATGTGAGAGTTGGACTGTGAAGAAAGCTGAGCGCCGAAGAATTGATGCTTTTGAACTGTGGTGTTGGAGAAGACTCTTGAGAGTCCCTTGGACTACAAGGAGATCCAACCAGTCCATTCTGAAGGAGATCAGCCCTGGGATTTCTTTGGAAGGAATGATGCTAAAGCTGAAACTCCAGTCCTTTGGCCACCTCATGCGAAGAATTGACTCATTGGAAAAGACTCTGATGCTGGGAGGGATTGGGGGCAGGAGAAGGGGACGACAGAGGATGAGATGGCTGGATGGCATCACTGACTCGATGGATATGAGTCTGGGTGAACTCCTGGAGTTGGTGATGGACAGGGAGGCCTGGTGTGCTGCGATTCATGGGGTCACAAAGAGTCAGACACGACTGAGTGAGTGAACTGAACTGAACTGATTGGTAAACACACCCCTGCCTACAAGCCCAGTGCCACAACTGTTATGTACACGTCACCAAACTTCTCCCTTCCAAATGTTTTGTGGAAACATCTGACAAAATCTAAGTCACATCCAGAGGCCTAGCTGAAGGAAGCCTGAGAGTTTAATTTTTTATATCTTTCCAACCTCAGAAGATGAACTAGAAGAAAGGAGTGGATGTTGAGGGCCAATTCACCATAACCACCACAGGCACTTACTCGATACTTTGTAGCATCCCGTGCTCCATGTTTCCCCAAAGTCCCCCAGTTAGCCCTTTCTCATTCTCCATAGTGCCTTTTTTCCTTTATTCATACTCTCTGATCATAATCTCTACACATCTCTTACTCATTTTTAAATCTGCTCCTATCTTTCATCACCCTCATGTCACTGAAACTTCCTTACAAAATTACAAACAAATTTCTTAAAGAGACTAAATCTAAAGAATAATTCTGTCTTTATATTACTTCATTTATCTCTTGTATTTAGCAGTGTTGACCCTTATTTCTCTCTTGAACTTCCTTCCCATAACCTTCAGGTAACTACTGTCTTTGACCAGGAGTCCAGCCTGGGCCCCAGGAATGGAAGCACCGAGCCCTAACCACTGGACCACCAGGGAATTGCCTCCAACACTACCTTAAAAAAAAAAAAAAGTGTGTTTATTTGGTTGTGCTGGGCCTTAGTTGTGGGGTGTGGAATTTAGTTCCCTGACCCGGGACTGAACCCTGGCCACCTGCATTGAGAGCTCAGTCTTAGCCCCTGGACCACCAGGGAAGTCCCCGACTCTACCTTCTTAATCTCCTTATCTTCTCTTCCCCTGCTTTTTTTTTCTTGAAAACTGATGTTTCTTAAGGTTCTGTCCTAGGTCCTGAGAGATTTTATCCAATGGCTTTAATTACTGAAACTGTACTGACTCCCAAATTATCTTTCTGGTGGATATCTCGTCCCAGAACTTCTATATATCCAAATGCCTGCTAAATGACTCCTTCTGGATACCACAGATACAATTCAGGCTTAACATATTCAGAATTGAACTCATCTTTGCCTCAAATTTGCCATCCTTCTACGTTCCTGTTTCCGTGAAAGCACCATGTAAATAGCTGCTCAACTCCAAAGTCCAAGAGAAATTTGGGCCTCTCCCTCTTCCTCATTCCTCACATCTGAGTCGTATCTATTTACTTCTTTTCATCTTTACTGCTATTGTGTCAGTCTGGCCTTCATAATCTTCTACCTAGACTAGTAGTTTTACTTTGTTCCTGTCCCAGACATTCTCTGTGTTGCAGCTACATTAAACAATGTTTTATTTCTATCTATTTCTTATACTCTAGGGCTTCCCTGGTGGCTCAGATAGTAAAGAATCTGCCTGCAATGCAGGAAACCTGGGTTTGATCCCTGGGTTGGGAAGATCTCCTGGAGAAGGGAATGGGTACTCACTCTAATATTCTTGCCTGGAGAATCCCATGGAAAGAGGAGCCTGGCAGGCTACAGTCCACGGGGTCACAACGAGTTGGACACGACTGTGCGACTGACTCTTCACTGTTTTCTTGCACTCTGTCTAGCATGTAACTCTTAAGACGAGGAATCATTTCTTTTTTATTGTAGCCCAAGAACTTATCACATAGTAACACTGAATAATCATTTCTTCAAAGAAGAAAGAGGAGAAATGAGGAAAGAATGGATTCAATTGGAGAGATTACAAATGAGTTGTTATCTTCAGAGTTTTTATTATATTGAAGAGGTTGGTGAGAGAGAGGTTAAATACAAAGAAGAGTTTGTTTATCACAGAAATAGAATTCAACAGAACACAGTAGTTAGAACTAGTAACTGCTACTGCTGCTAAGTTGCTTCAGTCGTGTCCGACTCTGCGTGACCCCATAGACAGCAGCCCACCAGGCTCCCTCGTCCCTGGGACTCGCCAAGCAAGAACACTGGAGTGGGTTACCATTTCCTTCTCCAATGCACCAAAGTGAAAAGTGAAAGTGAAGTTGCTCAGTCGTGTCCGACCCTCAGCGACCCCATGGACTGCAGCCTACCAGGCTCCTCTGTCCATGGGATTTTCCAGGCAAGAGTACTGGAGTGGGGTGCCATTGCCTTCTCCAAGAACTAGTAACAGGGCTGTAGAAAATGTACATAAAGCAGGACTTACTAAATTATGTGCCATATGGCATATTTGTGTGCCATACACGAGTTCCCAGAGAAACCATACTGGAATTGGGATGCTGATATTCAAACCTATTTCTATCAGACTCTAAAATAATCATGTCCTTCCTAGTAAACTCTGTTGCCTCAAAAATGAAATCATTTTGGCTACTGATGTCATTAGTGTTATTAGGCTTTCATTTTAGATATTTTCATGAGGGAATCCAAAGTTGTACATTATAATTTTATAATTATTTTTATGTAATATTCTTAGAGATCCTTTTAGTAATGTACTTCTTGTTTGATGTTATTAAATGTAGTGCATATAATGAATGTTTATGCTATACTTTTGAAATTTTTCTAGAACCAATATGTATATTTGTGATAAGAAAAGATTTATTTTATAATAAGTATTTATAACATTCTACGTCAGTTTTACACCATTATAATGTTCTGCTTCTATAGTCCATAGCTGAAAAACTTAATTCTTTAAATAAATAAACAACTCTAAGGCTCATCTTTATTGACTGTAGTCATTTCAAAACTTACATGTTTTGAACTTAAAATTGATGAATTAGTATTTTAGTTACAAAAGCTTCTAAATGACAGTTTACTGTATGTAGAGATCTCTTTTTTCCCCAGAAAGTTGAGGATTCTTTTTTTCCCCCTTAACATTTAAGGTCAGCAAAGGAGGCTGAAGAGAAAATTAAAAAGGCAATAGAAAAAGGAGAAACTCTTCCTGCAGAGGCCAGATTTGATTCCAACTGTATTACACCAGGTAAATTCACTGAGAGAAAAATTCTAGGAAATTTAAAATGTAAATTTAGTTTTCTTTTGTAACCTCTATTTTGTGTGTGTGTCCTTAGAATTCCATTTGTTGTATTTTCCCAGTTATGTCGCTTCATAAGATGGTTTGGTCACCTTGGTTATAAATGCCCCTATGAAGACCCACTGTAGGAATTTACAGATGCTGATAAAAGCAGCTGTGGACAGGATTCTCCCACATGCACAAAATTCCTGACCTAGACCGAACTTACAAGATCAGTCCTACTACTCTTGACATTTATTTGTATGAAAACTGACTCAGTGAGGTTGTGACTCACCCAGGTTCATATAGCCAGCTTGTTTTATTCTGGATAAGAAAGCCATTTTTCCTATCTAGAATGCTTACTGTTCTGCTCCTCAGAGGTGGTTAAGACTTCTGTGACTTTAAGAATTAATTATCAGTATTACAAGTTTAATTTTAAACGCAACAGCATAGTCTGCACTTCCTAGAGTCTAACATCATTATAACCCTTCACATTGAAGAAAAGTCTTAAAATTGTATCTTCTCATTAATTCTTTACTGTGGTAGTTTTTGCTTTCATTAAGTGCCCTAATGACAGTGCTCAGTTTAACAAGCAGTTGTATCATTATATGGTTTAAGACTATGTTGCCTTGACTGTTGATCATCTAGGCTTTTCCTAAAATATAATCATTGTATACTCTGTTTCCAGATTAATAGTAATTTTTTTGAGTTAAAAGTAGTAATAATAACAGTTGTTGTGGTTATTGGCAATCTTATTGAGGCTGCATGTCTTACAAAAAGAAAACAAAAACTTTTTAGAATCCAGCAGAGAAGATTTAAGTTTGTTAGAGAGTTGAAACTCTGCCCTTGTGTGAAAATATTTGAAGTATACTCCCAAGGAAGTAGTAAAATTCTTTGACTTTCTGTATCTGACATTAACTTCATTTAGGGCTGACTAGTGAAATTGGAAATAGCTGTGATCTTTGCTCGGGAAAGCTGCAACATGATTTGCTTTTCAAGATAAGCCAGAGAGCTTTCAACCTCCACACCCATATCCAGTTTCATGCTATCACTGATAACTCTGTTTTTATTTCCTACTCAGATTAAATTTCTAAAATCCTTTTATTTAAAGGGACTGAATTCATGGCCAGGTTACACGAACATCTGAAGTACTTTGTAAATATGAAAATTTCTACAGACAAATCGTGGCAAGGAGTTACCATCTACTTCTCAGGCCATGAGGTTATTATCTTTTCTTATTTAAATAGTTTTTTAGCTGAATCTTGAGAAATGTAGCATATTACTACATTTTTTTTTAACATTATATCTAGACTCCTGGAGAAGGAGAGCATAAAATCATGGAGTTTATCAGATCCGAGAAGGCAAAGCCAGATCATGATCCAAACACCAGGCACTGTCTTTATGGCTTAGATGCTGACTTGGTAGGTAAAATGCTTATTGTTATTGTAGTCTTAATGCCTCATGCGAAGAGTTGACTCATTAGAAAAGACTCTGATGCTGGGAGGGATTGGGGGCAGGAGGAACAGGGGACGACAGAGGATGAGATGACTGGATGGCATCACCGACTCGATGGACGTGAGTTTGAGTGAACTCCAGGAGTTGGTGATGGACAGGGAGGCCTGCTGCTGCTGCTGCTGCTGGCGTGCTGAATTCATGGGTTCGCAAAGAGTCAGACACGACTGAGCGTGAGAGTTCATCAGGACTGAACTGAACTGATGCCATTATGATAAATACCTATTTAGGAAACTTAGTCTTAATATTAGCAGATTTCTAGTTGTGGAAAGAAATATTGCTGCTGCTAAGTTGCTTCAGTCGTGTCCGACTCTGTGCGAGCCCATAGACGGCAGCTCACCAGGCTGGGATTCTCCAGGCAAGAACACTGGAGTGGGTTGCCATTGCCTTCTCCAACGCATGAAAGTGAAAAGTTAAAGGGAAGTCGCTCAGTCGTGTCCGACTCTTAGCGACCCCATGGACTGCAGCCTACCAGGCTCCTCCGTCCATGGGATTTTCCAGGCAAGAGGACTGGAGTGGGGTGTCATTGCCTTCTCCGAAAGAAATATTAGAGACATGATAATAATTGCTACTTCTGCTGTTACCAAAGTTAAAAACATTTGGAAAAGGTGTTCTTTTGCCATTGTTTATGATCAACAGGTGCATATAGTTAGTGTTCACACCTGACTGACCCTAGTGCTGTGAATTCTCTGCTGAGTTCTGGGTAGAGGACCCTTTTTATCCTCATGCTTAATACGGGATTTTTAATACCACCTGATCTGATAACTCCGTAACCAAAGTTTGCTAGACTTTGTTGTTGTTGTTGTTGTTGTTGCTGCACAGAGTCTCCATTGCTGCACGCGGGCTTTCTCTAGTTGCAGTGAGTGGGGGCTATTTTTCATTGCATTGTGCAGGGTTCTCTTTGCAGTGGCTTCTCATTTTAGAGCATGGGCTTAGTAGTTGTGGCTCAAGGGCTTAGTTGCTCCACAGCAGTGTGAGAACTTCCTGGACTAGGATTGAGCTCATGTCCCCTGCATTGGCAGGTGGATTCTTAACCATTGGACCACCAAGGGAAGTCCCTGCTAGACGTTTTTTAACTTTTTATTACAGAAATTTGCAAGTATAAACAAAAATAGAAGAGCGAGCGTAATGAACATCTTTGTGTCCTTCCTCCTTCGATTACTTTCAGCTCCTTTTCCTAATCATCTGTATCCTTCCTCCTCCTCTGGATTCTTGAAGTATATGACATTATATTATTTAATCTATAAATCATGATTGAGAATATTAAAAATAATAAAATAGCTCCAGTGTCATTATCCCATATAAAACAATATTAATAAATCACTTTAATATATATGAAAACCATTCAGTATTTTCATTTCCCTGATTGATTCATAAATGTTTTATTTTGTGTGAATCGGGATTAAATTAAACTCTGCATTGCAGTTTGTTGATATGTCTCACTAAACTATTTGACTTACTTTGGGGATTAGAATACTATGTGAGAATATTAACTGAAAAGATCCTTTCCCAGTTTTTTTCCCAAGTTTTCACATACTAAAGGTATCCTGAACTCCAGAAGAATCCTGTATTCTTCTGATGTGGAAATGCTATTGCCTCTAATTCCTTCCCATTCCCGCATGGCAAGCAGAAAGAAAGAAAAACCAAGAGAGATTATTATTATAGGGATGCAGTGGTGTGGTTGTAAAGGTTATGTGAGTCTAAGGTGAACATTGTTTTCTTAGGAAAGTACACACAATTTACCGCATTCATCACCTATAAATGGATCATATTTTGAAGTTTATATATTTAACTTGCTAATTATTTTCCTTAAATAAGCATGTTCTTCTTTATATAGAAATGTTGGTTGCTTTTGTGAACCTGATGCTATAAAAAATGAGAGAATAAAAACATTTCATAATCATTTTTCAACAGATTATGCTTGGATTAACAAGTCATGAGGCACATTTCTCTCTTTTAAGAGAAGAAGTTCGATTTGGTGGCAAAAAGACTCAAAGGTAAATCATACTGCCTATATATTGGAAGGTAGACTAGAAATTAAATTAGAAATAGTAATCCCTTAACAGGCATATGATGATCTGTAAATATTTTCTCCCATTCTGTGGGCTGCCTTTTCACTCTGTTGATAGTGTCATTTGATGTACAAAGTTTTTAAATTTGATGAGTTCCAGTCTGTATTTTTCTTTTTTTGCCTATACATTTTAGTGTTGTTCAGTCATTCAGTCATGTTCAACTCTTTGCGACTCCATGGACTGCAGCATGCCAGCCTTCCCTGTCCTTCACTGTCTCCCAGAGTTGGCTCAAATTCATGGCCATTGAGTCGTGTACACTTTTTAGTGTAGTATCCAAGAAATCATTGCTGAATCCAGTGTCATAAAGCTTTTTCCCATTTTAGTCTAAGGGTTTTATAAGTTTTAACTCTTACATTTAAGTCTTTGATCCATCTCAAGTTAATTTCAGTCTTTCAGCATTGATTATGCTATTAGCTGTGTGGATTTTTCATAAATTCCCTTAATCATTCTAAGGAAATTCCT
The DNA here is from genome assembly GCF_002263795.3 of Bos taurus. Classification (NCBI taxonomy): domain Eukaryota; kingdom Metazoa; phylum Chordata; class Mammalia; order Artiodactyla; family Bovidae; genus Bos; species Bos taurus. Next base: position 126,611,676 of record NC_037328.1, read on the forward strand.
TTCTATTTCTACTTTGCTGAGTATTTTTATCATGAAAGGGTGTTGAATTTTGACATAGGCTTTTTCTGTTGAATGAGTATGTGGGTTTTTTCCTTTGTTTATTAATATGGTATATTACATTGATTTATCTTGAACCACTTTTGCATTCCTGTGGAAAATGCCATATGTTCATGGTGGATAAGTGCTTTTAATATGCTCTTAAAAACTTATATTCTTACTTGTAATTAATCTTGGAATATAAGCCAACAGCCAGGAATATAGACCCCTGGACCAAGCCAGGGAAAGGTAAGAGGAGAAAGTAATAGTGCTGCACCACTGAAGCTTTAACCTATACTGCAGTAGATATAAAAGTATGTATACTCACTAGTCTATATGCCTTTTGCTGGTGGCCAGCCTTAAGTGGGCCAGAACAGATCCCATTGGTTTCTTACATTTGTTATTTATTATTTAGACTTTCTGAATTCTGTGAGTCCTTCCACAGAAAGCATGCTGTAAACCAATTATTTTGAACTTTATATCTATTATAATTGTTACTATGTTTTTATCTTAACATTACCCTGCAGCTTACATATAAATTACATGCCTTAATGTCAAGAATTAATTATACTGCAGTGATAAATTTTATTTCAAGCCGCACTATTAAACTTGAACCTTAAAAATATAATTAATTCTGTGTTGATCATCTTGACTAATTACAGGGTATGCGCACCAGAAGAAACCACATTTCACCTCCTACACTTGTCTTTAATGAGAGAGTATATTGACTATGAGTTTTCAGCATTAAAAGTAAGTATTAATATAAATAGATCAGAGGTGAATATGCAGAAATTTCCAAAGGATTTGACTCTTTTCTTCATATTGCTATAGGACAAGATCACATTTAAATATGATATTGAAAGGATAATAGATGATTGGATTTTGATGGGATTTCTTGTTGGCAATGATTTTATCCCTCATCTACCTCATTTACATATTAATCATGATGCACTGCCTCTTCTTTATGGAACATATATTACCATCCTGCCAGAACTTGGGGGTAAGAAAAGTTTAATATTCATTTGAGGCTACTTTAATTTAAAACTCAACTAACCCTGGAAATGTCACTCAGTTTATTAGATTATTGCTTGCAGAGCTAAAGTAGAAAAAGAATTTGGAGTTTCTTGTAGTAGAAGGCACCAAGTTCTAAAGTTGCAATTTTCAATGGTTCACAAACAGAGAAATGACACAAGTTAAGCAATCTCATTTATTCATAGATACCTAACTAATCTCTACCTTTAATGGCTTACAAAAGCCTGCAGAGGTTGTTGGTTTCACTTAGCTCTTTTCATATTTAACTGTAGAAATTCAGTTTCTGAATGGATAAGCATCAGAGTATTTACTATCAGGGAGAGACTTTTAAGTTACAGTGGGAAACTGACAGGTAGTGACGATGCTGAATAAAGCAGACAGCCGAATTCCCTGGCGGTCCAGTGGTTAGGACTCCACACTTAAACTGTCAAAGGCACAGGTTCAGTCTCTGGCTAGGCAACTAGAATCTTGCAAACCATACAGTGAATCAATCAGTCAGTCAATCGAATAGCAGGATATTGGTCTTTTTCTTCTTAAGTTAGTATATCAAATAAATGACCTCAATTCTAGAACTTACTTAATTTAATTAACTGTCACCCCAGTGTTTGGAAATTTAGGAGGATTATTATTATGTAAACCTGGAACTTTTTCTGTTTTGCTTCAATTCTTACATATTGTGTATTATAGTAACATCAAGTTTGTAGGAACTAGGGTCACTTAGATGGTCCAACACTGAGTGTTTTTTCTTGATTAGTAGAATGTCAAAACTCAACGTTTTGTAAAAAAGAATTTTATAAAATTGTTTTTTAAAAATGTCAGCATGTAGTGCAAATTCAGATTTTGTTCCTTTTAGGTTATATTAATGAAAGTGGGCATCTCAACTTACCTCGATTTGAAAAATACCTTGTGAAACTATCGGATGTAAGTAACTATAAGTTTTTGTTTTTCTGTCCCAGGGTAGCTACAAATGGTCAGTAACCAATTATATAATACCAGAAGAACACATTTTTATAGTTCTACTCCAATTATTTTGTATAAATAATTCCGTCTAAATTATTTTTATTTCTACTTGCTTTTTAGTTTTAGTTTTCAGAGTAGTAGATGATGTCCCTATGTGCATCAAAAGTAATATCCTCTGATTTCCTATGCCCTAGAAGCAGTCATTGTTAAAAGTTTGTTTTATTTTCTTCTAGACATACTTAAGTTATTTTAAAATAAATTTAAATGTTTCTGTATAGTTTGATCGAGAACACTTCAGTGAAGTTTTTGTGGACCTAAAGTGGTTTGAAAGCAAAGTTGGTAACAAGTACCTCAATGAAGCAGCAGGTGTTGCCGCGGAAGAAGCCAAGAGCTACAAGGAAAAGAAAAAATCAAAGGTGTCCGTTTTTTTAGGTGTCCTTTCATTTTTTTACCTGTAAAGGTAAAACTGATATTCCTTGTTTCTCATTTTCTTTCTTATGATTTTGGGGTTCCTCATTTTGGTTTCATTTCCTCTTTTCCTTTATGTACATTTTAAAAATTGTTTGATTTCTTTTTCTCTATTAGATACTGTCATTTAAATCTGATCTTTGAAAAGCAGTTTATTTTTGCCATTGAAAAGCATTGCTTTTTCTTTGCTCTTCCATTCTATTAATAAGTGTAGAGACATTTCTAAGAACCCAGAAAATTAGTTATCTCTTTAAAAATGTGAATATTTATAGCATTTAATGTTATAAGATCATTTATTTTTCTCTAGAAATAATTTATATATAAAATCATATATACAATACAGTGTCACAGTATATGGTAAATGTTAGGTGCTCAATAAATGAATAATAGAGCCAATTAGAATATGCTAGTACCCTGTAAAAGAGAAGGCAATGGCACCCCACTCCAGTACTCTTGCCTGGAAAATCCCATGGACGGAGAAGCCTGGTGGGCTACAGTCCATGGGGTCGATAAGAGTCGGACACGACTGAGCGACTTCACTTTCACGCATTGGAGAAGGAAATGGCAACCCACTCCAGTGTTCTTGCCTGGAGAATCCCAGGGACAGGGGAGCCTGGTGGGCTGCCGACTATGGGGTCGCACAGAGTCAGACACGACTGAAGCGACTTAGCAGCAGCAGCAGTAGCAGTACCCTGTAAAACACCTTTTGTAAGTCATAAAGAATGTCTTATGTGTGTTAGCTTGGAAAATAAACCTCTTCTGGAATTTCCCTCAGTCAATCTATAGTTATTGGATTCTGGTGATATTGATGAGCTTCCTGCACTCTCTTTGCTGAACTGCTTCTGTTTAGGTTCAAGCCTAATATCTCTTGCTCCAGAAAGGGCAGCTATCCTGATTTTGTTTAGTGTAGTCTTTCTAACTGCTTAACTTTTCCTCTGTGGAACTTAGCAGCAGTCTGTATTCTACTCTGTTTTTTATCTTAATAAAACAGGCTCTGCAACTTTTGGGGGACGTGTAATCACAAAATTAAATATTAGTAATCCCTGGCTCCACCCACCTCAGCTCATTCCTTAAACTTCACAAGTCATCTGGGGGTATGTAGTTAACTTTAGAGACACAGGTAAAAAAAGGAAGCTGGAGAAACAGCCCAGGCAAGAAAAGTGGCAGAGGCCCTAGTTTGGAAGAACTAGTGAAAGTCACTGGCAGTTGGTAGGCAATCAGAAAATAGAGAAGAGAAAGGATGAAATCAACAAGAATGGAAAAATAGATGGCAGGATATGAAGGATGTGATGAAATGGAAGAACTTTAGAAAAGCAGATGAGTTGCATGGAAGAAAATAGAAGTGGAGGGTAGAGGTATAAGAATGATGGGAACCAGAGATATAAAAAATAGGTAATAGTTGTAATTATTGGACTCCATTATAAACAGATTGTTTCTTGTTAACAGTAGCCCGGAATTTGACATATAAAAATGTTGAAGTTGAAAGGATTTGATATTGATTGTGTACTTTTCTCTAAGTAAATGAAATGTTTTTGAAAATTTTTTTTTCTTAGAAAACATATGTAATTAAATATATTTCTTTTTTGTATTGGTGAGCATTGTTAATACTTATCATTGAGGGGCCTAAATGTTAAGTTGTAATAATAAAGATTTATAGCTTCAGGAAACAAGTGATATAAAACCAAAAACATTTACACAGCATTTGAGGATTATTTTTAAAATAAAATTTTACAGTATGTCACTTAAAGATAATTCAGCTATCTTTAATATTTTATAAATCTTTCTGTTAAATGTCTCATCTTGAAGTATATCTTGCTTTTATATTGATTTATAATTTTTAATAGGGCCAGGAAAATTCCATATGTTGGGCTGCTTTAGACAAAAATGGAGAAGAAGTGGTAACTTCTAAGGGTGAGTACAAACTGTATTTTAATATATGTTATTTTTTTTGACAGAATAGTTATTATATTCCATTATTAGGACTAATTCAGTAATATTGAATTCACAGATTTCTGTGATAGTTTATAAACATCTACTTTGACATATTTATCAAAGCATTAAATGGAAAAATGGAATATTCATAATTGTCAGTCACTGTCTGTTTATCTTTTTTCCAGACAATGTAGAAGAAGAGATGGAAGATGATGACCTATTTGAAACCGAGTTTAGGCAATATAAAAGAACATATTACATGACAAAGATGGGAGTTGACGTAGTTTCTGAGTATGTTATTGCCATTGCTTTTACTTTAAAGTAGGAAAAAGTAGACTTTGCAGTTCTACAGAAAACAGCATAATTTTGATGATTATGGTAATGGGAAGAAAGGATTTTTTGTTTCACAAATTATTGTAGACCTTTCAACTACTGTGGTTTTGGAGAAGATAATATTCATTGGCATGTATTATGCAGTATACCCTTGAACAACATGGGCTTGATCTGCATAGGTCCATTCACATGTGGATTGTTTTTACTGAAGACTTAATACAGTACTACATGTTTCCCATTTGGTTGAATCCATAGATGTGGAACTGCAGATACAGAGAGCTAACTAAAGTTATGAGTGGATTTTCTCCTGCAAGAGGGTTGGCATCTCTAACTTCTGCATTGTTCAAGTCTCAACTGTATGCCTATGATAAAAATGGCCAGATAGAAAATGGTTAGTGTTTTTCTTCATTTCTTCTGAAGCTCACATCACACTTATCTCAAAGGCTACCTGGCTCAGCCTCAGGTTAAGAACTAGTATAAAAGTTCCTTAACAACTTGACCTCTAGAATGGTGGCTCACATTTCTGAACTACAGCCCTCTAAAGTTCAGCCACTCAGTTGTGTCCAACTCTTTGCAACCCCATGGACTGCAGGACACCAGGCTTCCCTGTCCATCACCAACTCCCGGAGCTTGCTCAAACTCATGTCCATTGAATCAGTGATGCCATCCAACCATCTCAAACTCTTGTCGTCCCCTTCTTCTTGTGCCTTCAGTCTTTACCAGCATCAGGGTCTTTTCCAGTGAGTCAGCTCTTTGCATCAGATGGCCACAGTATTGGAGCTTCAGCTTCTGCATCGGTCCTTCCAATGAATATTCAGGACTGATTTCCTTTAGGATTGACTGGTTTGATCTCCTTGCAGTCCAAGGGACTCTCAAGAGTCTTCTCCAACACCACAGTTAGAAAGCATCAGTTCTTTGGCGCTCAGCCATCTTCATGGTCCAAATCTCACATCCATACATGACTACTGGAAAGCCATAGCTTTGACTGTATGAACTTTTATTGGCAAAGTGATGTCTCTGTTTTCTAGGTTTGTCTAGGTTTGCATAGCTTTTCTTCCAAGGAGCAAGCATCTTTTAATTTCATATCTACAGTCACTGTCTGCAGTGATCTTGAAGCCCGAGAAGATAAAATCTGTCACTGCTTCCATTTTTTCCCCTTATTTGCCTTGAAGTAATGGGACCGGATGCCATGATCTTAGTTTTTTGAATGTTGAGTTTTAAGCCAGCGCTTTACTCTCCTCTTTCATCTCCTCAGAAGGCTCTTTAGTTCCTCTTCGCTCTCTGCCATAGGGTGGTGTCATCTGCATATTTGAGGCTGCTGATATTTCTCCTGGCCATCTTGATTCCAGCTTGTGATTCATCCAGCCTGGCATTTCACATGATGTACTCTGCATGTAAGATAAATAAGCAGGATGACAATATACAGCCTTATCATACTCCTTTCCCAATTTTGAACCAGTCCGTTGTTCCATGTCCAGTTCTAATTGTTGATTCTTGACCTGCATACAGGTTTCTCAGGAAACAGGTAAGGTGGTCTGGTACTCCCATCTCTTTAAGAATTTTCCACAGCTTGTTGTGATCCACACAGTCAAAGACTTTCACATAGTCAATGAAGCAGAAGTAGATGTTTTCCTGGAATTCCTTTGTTTTCTCCATGATCCAACAAATGTTGACAATTTGACCTCTGGTTCCCCTGCATCTTTGAAACCCAACTTGTACATCTAGATGTTCTTGGTTCATGTATACTAAAGCCTCGCTTCAAGAATTTTGAGCATAACCTTGCTAGCATGTGAAATGAGCACAATTATCTGGTCATTAGAGCATTCTTTGGCATTGCTCTTCCTTGGGATTGGAATGAAAACTGACATTTTCCAATCCTGTGGCCACTGCTGAGTTTTCCTAATTTGTTGACATGCTGAGTGCAGTACTTTCACAGCATCGTCTTTGAGGATTTGAAATAGCTCAGCTGGAATTCCATCACCTCCACTAGCATTGTTTGTAGTAATGCTTCTTAAGGCCCACTTGACTTCACACTGCAGGATGGCTGCCTCTAGTTGAGTGACTACACAAACATGGTTATCAGGGTTATTAAGACCTTTTCTGTGTAGTTCCTCTGTGTATTCTTGCCATCTCTTAATCTCTTCTACTTCTATTAGGACCTTACCATTTCTGTTCTGTATCTTCCCCGTCTTTGCATAAAATGTTCCCTTGGTATCTCCAGTTTTCTTGAATATATGTCATCCTTCCCATTCTGTTGTTTTCCTCTATTTCTATGCATTGTTCATTTACTTATCTCTACTTGCTGTTCTCTGGAACTCTGCATTCAGTTGGGTATGTCTTCCATTCTCTCTCGCCTTTGGCTTTTCTTCTTTCCTCAGTTATTTGTAAAGCCTCTTCAACCAACCACTTTGCCTTTTTACATTTCTTTTTCTTTGGGATGCTTTCATTCACTGCCTCCTGTACAGTGTTATAAACCTCTGTCCATAGTTCTTCAGGCACTCTATCAGATGTAATCCCTTGAATCTATTTGTCACCTCCACCATATAAGGGATTTGATTTAGGTCGTACCTGAATGGCCCAGTAGTTTTCCCTACTTTCTTCAGTTTAAGCCTGAGTTTTGCAGTCAGGAGCTCATGATCTGAGCCACAGTCAGCTCCAGGTTTTGTTTTTGCTTACTGTGTATAAAGCTGCTCTATCTTTGGCTGCAAAGAACATTATCAATCTGATCTCGATATTGACCATCTGGTCTAGTGCCAGGTACTGTGCTAAACATTTAAAAAATAACTCATTTATAATTTAAAAATATAAACATATATAAATATATGTACATAATGTGAAAATGTTAAGTTGTTGTAATTCTCACAACAGTTTTTTAAGATAAGTAGAATTATTATTATTTTAAAATAGAGGAAGTTAAGGAATAGAGAGATTTAAGTGATTTGCTCCATGTGACATACATAGGTAATGAGTGGCAAAGCCAGAATATAAGTAACAGGCAGTCTGGCTCCGAAGCCCATCCTTAACCATCAGATGAGGCTGTTTTTCTGTCAGTGAGATAAAAGTTTCATAAAATTCTTTGTACCCTTATTGTATGTACTATACTTAGATATTTTCTGTACTATTATTTTTACTTTTTAAAAAAATGAAATACTGAGAATCTTTCCTAGAGACTGCCCAAGGAAAGACCCAAGATTTCCATGTTGCTCCATTTACTCAGACTGTTTTCTAGTCTAGACATAGCCTTTGTGTAAGGCCTGTATTCACACTTATCTCTGGTAGCTAGAGATAAAGAAATTGTAGTACAACTCATCAGGTCATGTGAAGTTTTGGCAGATATCATTAGCAAGTAGGACTTTTGAGACTTAGAAATAAAATATTTATAATAGTTATGCACTTAATTCTTTATTCCTTAGTTCTTATATTTGCTTGATTATGTTATAGAGAAGTATAGTAGCTGCAATTAAATGCTTGATTTGCTAGGGGACTACTCTTCTGTTTTATTTCCTTTTCTTTTTATATATTAAAATATGAGGTTATGAAAATGAGATACGGTTTGTTTGCCTAGCAAATAAGCAAATCTTTTTAAGTTGTTATATTCAGTGTTGGTCCGGGAGTGGTGGTAGATTTCTTCCTTTAATTACTGATGGAAATATAAGTAGGCAAAATAATTTTGGAGGGCTTTGCTGGTGGCTCAGTGGTAAAGAATCCACCTGCCAATGCATGGGACACGAGTCTAATCCCTGATCTGGGGAGTTCCCACATGCTGCAGAGCAACTAAGTCCTTGCACCACAGCTCTTGGGCCTGTCCTCTAGAGCCCAGTTGCCACAACTACTGAGCCATTCTCTGTAAGAAGAGAAGCCACTGCGATAAGAAGCCCACACACTGCATCTAGAGAAAAGCCTGCACAGCAGTGTAGATCCAGCACAGCCAAAAATAAATAGAAATTATTTTTTTAAAATATTTTTGAAAGTATGTATCTAAAAGCCTTTGACCCAATAATTCTAATTATTAATCTATCATAAAAATATAGACTAGACACAGATGATCTTTATACACAAGGAAGTTACTACAAAATTTTTTTAAATAGTAAAAAGTTAGAAACAATGTGTGTGTCCAGTGAGAAGGTTCATCATAATTGTCTCCACTTCCTCCTCATTACAGTCACTATCTCTGCCATCTCTAGTGCTTCTGGAATAATAGAACTGTTAAACTGGTAGTTATGAAAAGTTCATAAAAATTTAGAAAGATACTTTCAGTATATTATTAAATACAAATTTTAAAAGAGGATACAAATTCATATACACAGTATACTCTCATTAATATTTAAAAAGGAAAAACTTGGGGATAAAAAGACTGAAAAAAAAAAAACCAAAATGTCATAGTGATTGCTATAAGGTAATAAAAATGCTTTTCATCATTATCTAAATTTTCAATAATGAAACATTTCTTTTATAATAAGAGTCATTCATTTTAAAAAATATAACTTTCAGAAATATGTAATCTACAATTTCACTTAGAAGTATCCACCTGAGGGCTTCCCTGTTGGCTCAGATGGTAAATCTCTACCTGAATTTTGGTAACAAACACTAACAAGTTTTATAGCCACTTTGGGGTTTACCTAGGGTCCTCTTTTTTTAATTAATTTTATTTTTGTTTGCTCTGAGTCTTTGTTGCTGCTCACGAGCTTTCTCTAGTTGCAGCAAGCGGGGGCTACTCTTTGTCGCAGTACACAGGCTTCTCTTGTGGAGCACAGGCTTTCCGGCTTGCAGGCTTCTGCAATTGTGGCTTACAGGCTTAGTTGCTCTCCAGCCTGTGGGATCTTCCAAGTTCAGTTCAGTTCAGTCGCTCAGTTGTGTCCGACTCTTTGTGACCCCATGAACTGCAGTACACCAGGCTTCCCTGTCCATCACCAACTCCTGGAGCCTACCCAAACTCATGTCCATTGAGTCGGTGATGCCATCCAGCCATTTCATCCTCTGTCGTCCCCTTCTCCTCCTGCCCTCAATCTTTCCCAGCATCAGGGTCTTTTCCAATGAGTTAGCTCTTCGCATCAGGTGGCCAAAGTATTGGAGTTTCAGCTTCAACATCAGTCCTTCCAATGAACACCCAGGACTGATTTCCTTTAGGATGGACTGGTTGGATCTTCTTGCAGTCCAAGGGACTCTCAAGAGTCTTCTCCAACACCACAGTTCAAAAGCATCAATTCTTCAGTGCTCAGCTTTCTTTATAGTCCAACTCTCACAACCATACATGACCACTGGAAAAACCATAGCCTTGATCTTCCCAGACCAGGTATCAATCTCTTGTGCCCTTAGTTGGCAGGCAGACTCCCAGCCACTGTACCACCAAGGAAGTCCCCAGGGTGCTCTTTTTTTGCTGTGTGTGTGTGTGATTATTTTACCTTAAATATTAGTTTTTTTGAGAAAATGACATTAAAGGGAATATTGTTCAGTGGATATAACACTTTTCAAAATATGTTCTAGCTGCTATAACCAGATTTTAAGATCTTCCTGATTTCCTTCTGTGATTCACTCAGGCATCCTCCTAAATAAGATTTCCATCTTTGTCTTCTATCACACTCTGAATATGTAAGAAAGTGGTAGTGCCATTGTTTAGAAAGCTTCATTAAACCCTCAAACTTGATACCAAAGATATAGTACATTGACTGAATAAGTATGTACAGCAGGTTTAAGTATTCTGATAGTTGGTTTAGGAAAACTATAAGGCAAATTTTTAATGTGGCATGATAGAATTTTTTTTAATAATACTTTAGAGTTTTTTCTGATTGCAGTTTTTGGCTTATTCATTGATTAAATCATGTGAGACAGAATGTGATATTAGGAGATACCATGTTTTAAACACAATGGCCTGTCTTCAGAAAATAATGTTATAATGAAAATATTCTTTTCTATTTTCAGTGACTTTCTGGCTGATCAAGCTGCATGTTATGTTCAGGCAATACAGTGGATTTTGCACTATTACTATCATGGAGTTCAGTCCTGGAGCTGGTGAGGGAATAAAAACAAAAATAAAGTTTTATATTTTATAATGGCTCATTCTACTATAAGCTCATTTGATAATCTCTTCTTTTTACTTTTATTTGTGATATTAATAGTATTTTTTAAAAAATACATACAGCCAAGTTTAAGTGAAAAGAATCTTTTTTAGTATTGTAATATTTTAAAAAGATCCTTTTATAACAAAGATACTCCTAGCTGTAGTAGATGGCCCATAATAAAAAGCTCTCTGTTAATCTAAGGATTTAAAATTTTCTATCATAATGAATGAAGTGTCACAAAGTCTTGACAATTACTGGGTCTGAGTGATGGTTAAGTGGGATTGTTTATTCTTCTCTACATCTTTATGTGTTTGAAAATTTTTTCTGTTAGGAGTAATGAAGAATGGATTATATGAATGTTAAACTGGGAAGGGTAATGAAGAAAGGAGAAAAGAATTTACTTCTCCTGGAATAGTAATAATTCTCTATTTATCTCATGTTTTTTATTCCAGCAAGTTCCATCTACATTTCCAAACCATCCACTGAAATAGAAAACAAGTAAAAAATAGATACAGGGAAAAATAGACACTTTTAAGTGATGAGATTGCTTGTTTTGTTTGTTTTCAGAGCACCTTGTAGGCTCTGTGTTAAAGCACCAGCAGCAAAACATACCAGTGCACAATAATGTGGCATTAATTATTAATAGAATCTCACTTACTAATAGCCTTTTAAAAAATATCTGCAATAACTAACAAGATTCTCAGGGCATCTCTAAAGAACACTGTAGTGACAAAATAATCCCTGATTTGCCATTTTTTAAGAAGGTGAGTGTAAGTTATACCTATTCTATTACCAGGCATTGAGGCCAAGCACTTGTAAAGCATGTGCTCATATAGGCCTCAGAGCTGTTTAAAGTAAATATTGTTTTCTGCTTTTGACAGATGAGGCTCAGAGAGGTTAAATAGCCTTTCCAGTATCACACACCAATATTCAAGTACACGCCTATCTGATTTCCGAAGTCTATACATTTTCCATTGTTCCACATGCCATTCTGCCTCCTAAACTTTCCCATTCTTTTGAAGTATGCCATAATTGTGGAATATAAAAATATTTTGTTGGCTTTTATTTTGGTATTTTTAGTCAGACATTAAGAACATTGAAATTTTTATAATTTTTTTAAAAATTTTGAAATTTCTAAAAATATTTCTTCATGTTAAATATGGGAAGATTTTAAAAACAAATAGTGTGCATGATTGACAAATGGTTTAATCCTTATCACAAACACAATATATATATATACATACTAATTCAAAGTTGATGATTCTTAGAGCTGACTAGTAACAACCATATGAGCTCAGACTTCCCTGTGTCTTCATGAGAGAAGCTCAGGCCCACATGAAGTAACTGAATGTCTTCTGACTGCCTCATTAGTTCATTCTGAGGATCTATTGTTTGGAAGATTCACACTCAATACTTCTGAAACTGGAGTCATTGTATTATTTATATAAATAATAAATTATATTTTAAATGTGTTATTAATATATATACCCTTCAATTACATACATCTAAGTTTTTGAAATATAAACCACTTTAAAAATTAAGGAAATAAAATACTTGTTGTCACCAAATAATCTACATTTTCCAACATTGCTGATCTCTTCTATTCATGTGGCATAATTGTGAGTGATTTTTTCTTTAGAATTATTGCTATGTGTGGACACGACTGAACATAACGCACAGAGGCACAGCTGTTAGAATAGAATATTGAGAAGTATATACTAACTATTGATCTGTTTCATAAAGTTTGTCAATTGTTTAAAGCTCAGTTTTGTCTTACAGGTTTTATCCGTACCATTATGCACCTTTCCTGTCTGATATCCGCAACATCAGTACACTCAAAATCCATTTTGAACTGGGAAAACCTTTTAAGCCATTTGAACAGCTTCTTGCTGTACTTCCAGCAGCTAGCAAAAATTTACTTCCTGCATGCTACCAGGTGGGTTTTAGAATTAAATATATTTGTGTTCTTTTTAATATTTAGGAGTTCCTCCTCCAAACCTAGAAATATCATACCAAATTTCTTTAATAGCTAAATATATTTATTTTCAGTTTCAAATATAGTATTCTTTAAACAAGTCCCTTGAAAAGTAATTCCTTGATTTAAAATTAACTTGTTTTAAAAATGCAAACACATTTCATAAACCATTCAAAGCATAGCTTCTTTGTTTTCAGTATCTTTAAGCGCATCTCCAGTTTGTCTCTGCACTGATGAAAGTAAATAGAGCTTGGCAAAATCTAAAGCCATCTGCTCTGTCCAGATATTACAGATTTTGTTTCTGTTCTCTTTTACCCTCTACCTAATAGAATATGGATGATTCTAATAAGTTGTTTATCTCAACAAAATGCTACTTCCATTTATATTTGGATTTTAAGAATTTCATTTATCAAATTATGGAATAAAAAACTTCTCTCTGATTAACGTACTTCATATACCAGGAGAAAGCTGTTTCAGGGGTGATTGGGTCACCAAAATTACACTAAGCCTACTAAACTGATTTTGAGGGTAAACTTCAGTTTAGTTCTTCTAGAGCATCAGTCGATTCTTCTAATTCTGTGGTCTGTGCCAGGAATTGAAATAGACACACATAAATGTATAGATATCACATACCTTCACTGCTTGAACAGTATCCAGCTTCCTTCTAAATCTTTCTGAAACTTAACTTGATGGGCCTTCATGGGCCTTGATCCTGGCCCATGGCCTTCCTTCCTTTAGTTTCTTTGATGCTTTTTTTCCTACCTTCAATACATTAAGAATTGATACTCAACCACTCTGGATTAATATAGCCATGCAGGTTTTTGTAGCCACATAAGTTTTGATTCTTCTGTACCCATGACAACTGATTATTTTATTTTGAATATTACCCTGAGAAATATGCTTTTATTTCTTTAAAATTTTTTATGTCATGATCTTCTATATTCATTTCCTAGAGGATATCTTTAGGTTTATCTACTTCTGTTATAAAATCTCTAACTAAAAACATGTCTTATTGGGCTTTCTATCTTTGCTGTTGGTGGTAAAGAGATTCTTGTATTTTAGGATTTTTTTTTTCTTTTTAAATTATCTTAGATGACAGTTATATAACTTAATAAAATCAGTTGATTATGTTCAGTTCAGTCGCTCAGTCGTGTCTGACTCTTTGATTATGACATGAAAATAAATTGTCTAAGATTAAAAATGGAGTGTGTGAAATGAACTGAAATCTGAATGGAAAAACAGAATTTAGATGAGCCTTGTAGAGTGAAAAGACTATAGAAGACAGAAATAATAAAATTCAGAGTAAGGATAGTTTGGCTATATAATTAGCTTAGTGGAATGAGAAAGTGATGAGTGGCAGTGAAATTAGAAGTCTCATATTTGAAAATCAAAATATAATAAGTATACTGTAACATACCTAAGATGTGAAAATTTACTTTTGCTTTGCTTAGAAATTTTAAATTGTAATAGGTAAATATTATAAATATATTAACAAAAAGTTACATTGATATTAGTTCTTACATTTCTATTATACTGTTTTATGTTTTCACAGCATTTGATGACCAGTGACGATTCGCCAATTATAGAATATTATCCACCTGATTTTAAAACTGACCTAAATGGGAAACAACAGGAATGGGAAGCTGTGGTACTAATACCTTTTATTGATGAGGTCAGTGCATGAAATGGTTATATATACACTTGTATTTTAATTAGAGATTACTTCACATAAATGAATGAACAATGGATTTTAATCACCATTTGTGTTAATGAGTTTTAACTACTCTCATCTTTGTTCTGTGCATCAAAACTTCTGTGTATGCTAATTATAAGGAAGCTGGCATTGCTTTACTAATATTAGACCAAGTAGGCTTCAGAACAGAGAGTATTACCAAAGATCAAAGACTTAAATAACACTATAAACCTACTTAACCTCATTAATATTTGTAGTACAGTATAGTACTACAGTGTAGTACAGTAGTAGTAGTAGTACAGTAGTAGTACAGTGTAGTACAACTAAGGAATACACATTTTTAAGTGAAAGACTGTTCACCAAGATTATTTGGTAAGGCATAAAAATGTCTGAATAAATTTAAAAGGGTGAAATCATAATGTGAATGTTCTCTGACCACATAGAATTAAGTTAAAAATCAGCAACAGATCTCCGAAAATTTATAAAAATTTTGAAATTAAATAACACACTTCTAAATAATCCATATATTAAAGAAATTTAAAGGAATATTTGAAATGTTTTATCTGAATGATAATGAGAACACATATCATAATCTGTGTGATAAAATTAAAGCAAGACCTAAAAGAGAAACTTAAGGCTCTAGGTGCTTATACTAAACAAGAAAATATTTTGAAGTAAATTAAACTTCCTACCATAAGAAGCTAGAAAAACAAGAGCAATTTAAATCTAAACTAAGCAGAATGAAGAGAACAAAAAGACAGGAGCAGAAATCCATGGAAAAGGAACAAACAATAGAGAAAAATCAATGAAACCAAAAGTTGATCCTCTTGAAAGATTAATGAAATTGATAAATCCTAGGAAGACAGATCAAAAAAGGCTTAAAAAAACTAGAGCACCAGGGGAGAACACATAAATTTAGAGTGAAAGAAGAGGTGTCCTATAAATCCTATAGTTATTTTTAAAATTGATAAGGCATATTGTAAGCAATTTTATGCCAACAAATTTAACAGCCTAAATGAAATGAACACAGGTCCTTAAACATGATTCAGAAAAACTGACAGGAAAAAAAACATAAAAATCTAAGTAATCCTATATCTTTTAAAGACATTTTAGTTCATAATTTAAAATCGTCTCAGAGAAAAATTCTAGGCTCAGATGTCTTGATTTGTGAATTCTAGTAAGCATTCATGAAAGAAATAATACAAATTTTATACAAACTTTGAGAACATAGAAGAGGAATAATCACTTCCCAATATATTATATTAAGCCAGCATAATAGTCAATGATACTATAAGAAAAGAAAATTACTTGATAATATTCCTCCTAAAGTAGATGGAAAACTTTTAACACAGTCAAGCCAGATGGGATCAATAATATAGAAGGATAATACTCATAACCAAATGAGATTTATTTTAGAAATATAAAATTGGTTTTCAATGTGATTTACCATGTTTGAGTATTCAACATCCAATTTTAATAGAAATGCTTAACTACTAGAAATAAGAGGGAACTTCCTCAACCAAATATGTAAAGTTGCTCAGTCGTGTCCAACTCTTTGCGACCCCATGGACTGTAGCCTACCAGGCTCCTCCGTCCATGGGATTTTCCAGGCAAGAGTATTTCCTTTCCCAGGAAATCTTCGCGACCCAGGGATCAAACCCTGGTCTCCCTCATTGTAGGCAGACGCTTTTACTACTGTCTGACCCACCAGGGAAGTCAAAACCAAATAAAGTGCATGTTTAAAAAACCCATGGAGAGAGGAACCTGATGGACTACAGTCCATAGGGTCACAAAGAGTCTGACACAACTGAAGTGATTTAGCACACACGTATGCACTGTTAACAGTATACTTAATAGTAAAATTTTGAACGTTTTCTTCATAAAATCAAGTTTAAGACAAGGATGTTTAGTCTAATCAGTTCTCTCTAATACTGTACTAGGAATCCACTGTATTAAGTCAAGGGAAAGAAATAAAGGCATGTAGATTAGAAAGGAAGAAGAAAAATTGTTTTTATATGCACATAACATTGCCACAAAAACAGAAAATTCTAAGGAATCTTCAAAAAGATACTGTTAACAATAAGTAAATTTAGCAAGGTCACAAAATATAAAATCTATACAGAATTCAATTGTTTTTATATATACTAACAACAAAAAATTGGAAAATATAAATTTTTTAAATAAAAAGACTTTTACTTTCAGTAGCAAAAGAAATATAAAATACACATTTATAAATTTAACAGCATGCACAGTGAAAACTACAAATAGTGTTGCGATATGGAGACGTGAATAAATGGAAGAATATACCATGTTCAAGGAATAGAAGATTTGATATTGATAAGAAATAACCTCTTCGCATATTGATCTTTGGGCTCAACATAATCTCAGCAAAAATGCAGCAAATGTTTGTATAGATTATCAAAAATCCAGTTTTAAAGTTTGGATGAAATTACAAAGTATCTAGAGTAGCCAACGGAAAAGGCAATGGCACCCCACTCCAGTACTCTTGCCTGGAAAATCCCATGGATGGAGGAGCCTGGTAGGCTGCAGTCCATGGGGTCGCTGAGAGTCAGACACGACTGAGCGACTTCACTTTCACTTTTCACTTTCATGTACTGGAGAAGGAAATGGCAACCCACTCCAGTGTTCTTGCCTGGAGAATCCCAGGGACAGGGGAGCCTGGTGGGCTGCCAGACGTCTCTGGGGTCGCACAGAGTCGGACATGACTGAAGCGACATAGCAGCAGCAGAGTAGCCAAAACAATCTGTAAGAAGAACAAAACTGAAAGATTTTCATTATCTGATTTCATGATTTATCATTAGGCTAAAGTAATCAAGGCAGTATGTTTCCTACATCATAATAGACATAGATCAGTGAAACAGAATAGAGGCCAAACAACCTAGATCTCTACTTGTCCAGTTAAATTTTCAATTAAGACATCAGAGCTATTCAATAGGTAAAGAAAAGCTTTTTAACAATTGGTACTGAAACAGCTGGCTATAAATGTGGGCAAAAACCTGTATATTATTGTCCAGAGCAAGTTATTTGTGATAACTCCAAACTGGAAAAAAATTCAGATATCTTTCAATGAGTGAATGGATTAAAAAAAACCTGTAGTACATTCATATAATGGAATCCTACTCAGCAATAAAAAGAACTATTTATATAAACAAAGGATGGGAAAAAGTTCATTTGACTGAAAAAGTCAATCTTAGAAGGTTTTATATGGTTCCATTTATGTAATATATTTGAAGTGATGAAATTATCATAAAACAGGTCATTGGGGGATAGGGTATGACTATAAAGGGATAATGTGAAGGAGTTTCTTTGCAATGATGTGACAGTCCTGTATTCCAGTCTTAGGGGTGGTTACATGAAGTTTCCGTAGTGGCTCAGATGGTAAAGAATCCGCCTGCAATGCAGGAAACCTGGGTTCGATCCCTGAGTTGAAAAGATCCCCTGGAGGAGGGCATGGCAACCCACTCCATTATTCTTGCCTAAAGAATACCCTGTGGACAAGGACCCTAGCAGGCTACAGTCCATAGGGGTTGCAAAGAGTCGGACACCACTCAGCAACTGAGCTCACACACATGAATCTGCACGTATGATAAGAATTCCATACTGTTGTACATACACAGTTCAGTTCAGTTCAGTCGCTCAGTCGTGTCCGACTCTTTGCAACCCCATGAATCGCAGTATGCCAGGCCTGCCTGTCCATCACCATCTCCCAGAGTTCACTCAAACTCACATCCATTGAGTCGGTGATGCCATCCAGCCATCTCATCCTCTGTCGTCCCCTTTTCCTCCTGCCCCCAATTCCTCCCAGCATCAGAGTCTTTTCCAGTGAGTCAACTCTTCGCATGAGGTCGCCAAAGGACTGGAGTTTCAGCTTTAGCATCATTCCTTCCAAAGAAATCCCAGGGCTGATCTCCTTTAGAATGGACTGGTTGGACCTCCTTGCAGTCCAAGGGATTCTCAAGAGTCTTCTCCAACACCACAGTTCAAAAGCATCAATTCTTCGGCACTCAGCTTTCTTCACAGTCCAACTCTCACATCCATACATGACCACTGGAAAAACCATAGCCTTGACTAGATGGACCTTTGTTGGCAAAGTAATGTCTTTGCTTTTGAATATGCTATCTAGGTTGGTCATAACTTTCCTTCCAAGGAGTAAGTGTCTTTTAATTTCATGGCTGCAGTCACCATCTGCAGTGATTTTGGAGCCCAAAAAAATAAAGTCTGATACTGTTTCCACTGTTTGCCCATCTATTTCCCATGAAGTGATGGGACCAGATGCCATGATCTTCGTTTTCTGAATGTTGAGCTTTAAGCCAACTTTTTCACTCTCCTCTTTTACTTTCATCAAGAGGCTCTTTAGTTCCTCTTCACTTTCTGCCCTAAGGGTGGTGTCATCTACATATCTGAGGTTATTGATATTTCTCCCGGCAATCTTGATTTCCAGCTTGTGCTTCTTTCAGCCCAGCGTTTCTCATGATGTACTCTGCATATAAGTTAACTAAGCAGGGTGACAATATACAGCCTTGACATACTGCTTTTCCTATTTGGTATTTACATATAAAAACTAGTGAAATCTGGAGCTTCCCTGGTGGCTCAGACAGTAAAGAATCCACCTGCAATGCAGGTGTCCTGGGTTCGATCCCTGGGTTGGGAAGATCCCCTGGTGGAGGGCATAGCAACCCACTCCAGTATTCTTGACTGAAGAATCCCCATGGACAGAGGAACCTGGCAGGCTACAGTCCATAGGCTCCCTAAGAGTCAGACACAACTGAACGACTAAGCACACTGAAATCTGAGTAAGTCTGTAGTCATGGTGTACTAGTGTCAGTTTCCTAGTTTTGATAATGTACTGTGGTTATATGTAAGATGTTATCATTGGGTGAAAAGTACATGGGAACACACCATACTAATTTTACAAATTCTTACAATTCTTCATGTTTTTGCTATTGTACACAATGCTATGATAAAAGTACTTATGCATTTATGTATTCTTTTTGTTTGTTAATATATTCTTATGTATTGGTAGTTTTATTTTTATAAGGTAGAATCCCCAAAGCAGAAATGCTTGATTAATGGGAGTGTATGGTTTTTGTTTTAATTAATTCTTTTTCAAAAAGACTGGTCTAATTCACACCATCAGTACTTGAGAGTACCTACTTCTCTGCTTTTCTAGTCCTGAATGTTGTTGTTTAATTTTGTCCAGTCTACTGATGATAAAGAATGCCATTTTATTATTATTCAAGTTATTTTTACCTGCTCCCTAACTTGATATATTTTTATATGTGTTTGTCTTTTGCATTTTCCCTTTTATAAATTGTTTATATCCTTTCCCTCATTTTCTTTTTTGATTTTGAGCAACTGTTTGTATGCTAGGAATATTTTTTCCCAGTGTGGCATTTGCCTGTTGATTTGTTCATGACCTCTTTTATCACATACATTTTCTTTTATTAAAAATGTCTTTTTCCTTAAAGTGGCTAGGCTTTTTTCTGCCTTGAGAATTTTTCACTACTTGATATACTACTTATAATTGATAATAATCACTACTTATAATTGATAAGTAATTATCAATACTTTCCTAGATTTTCTTATAATACTTTGTTGTCTTATTACTACTTATTTTATATATAGTATGATATTGAAATATATATGTGCTTTCTTGGACAAAGCACATATGGACAAAACATTATTTTAAGTGTCTGGAATACTATGTTTGACATATATTTGAATTTGTTTTTTAACTATTTATCTTTTTCTTCTCTGTGGGTCTTTTGTGGTGTCAGTACTTAAGTGTTTTGCTTATAGGTGATTTTATAAAAAGATAGGATCTTGTAAGACAAGTTCTTGATAACTTTTTAGTTCAGCCTTTATTATTCCAGTATGAACACTAACATCATTTTTCCTTTGAAAAATATATTTTAAACCATTGTGATTTTCATTTGAATTGCATTAAATATAAAAGATAATCATAAATTTGAATATTTATATATTAATGCACATTTGCAATGTGAGAGATTAAGGAGCAGTGAATTGTGATAAATTCATATTTAAATTTTGATTATCTGCTGTTCTTATCCACACTTTAGTGGCTGTTCTTGGAGTAATATTTTCAGAGGAATTTGTAGTGACAAGAAATATTCTAGGGCCCTTAGAAACAAGAATAGTATATCAGTTTTTCATATAATTAAATTGAAAAGATTTCTATTATTAAGATTTTTTCTTTTTAAGAACACAAATAGTAATTTTGTTTTTTGAGGGAAAAGATTCATTCTATGTGTTAGGATTACAGAATTTTTATGTTAATGACCTCTCTCTTCAATCTTATATTCAGAAGCGGTTGTTAGAAGCCATGGAGACATGTAACCACTCCCTCAAAAAAGAAGAGAGAAAAAGAAATCAACATAGTGAGTGCTTAATGTGCTGGTTTGACAGCAACACAGAGTTCACCTACCCCTCTCCATGGCCAGAAAAGTTCCCTCCCGTAGAGCGATGCTGTGCAAGGTAATGTGTGGTAATTCTTCAAAAACAGAGAGTGCAAAAAATAAGATAATAAAATTAACTTTTACAAAGCTTTTAAATATCTGTTTCGAGAATTAACAGATAATTTATGACATGTAAGCAACTGGTAATTACATCCAACTTTCCAAGGAATTTTCTCTATCTGTCTCAGTTGTTTCTGTAGTTCTCTGCTTTGGTCCAATTCTGCTTCTCTGTTTCTCTCTTCTATTAAAGTTATTCCCCACCCTACTTACTGCCCCTGGCATCCCATGGTGTATATCTCTTCTCTTCCTCAAGAAATGTGTGAATTTTTATTTTCATTGCCAGTGTCTACTCCCAGCATTGTTTGACATGCTATGACTTTACCTTTTACATTCCCTAACCACCCAACAGGAAAGAAGAAAAGCAGGAAATAAAAGAGCTCCTCTCTTTTCTTGCCTCAAATCCATTTCAGTCCATTTCTTCTTTCTCTTCTTCATTAAAATGTTTTCCTTGTTTTTTTCTCTTTTCTCATCTTCCCTGCAGTAATACCCAGATGGAAGTTGAGTTGCAGATAAAGTAAATGTCTCTCCATTACAATTTTTCCTTTTCTTAAAGCAAAGGGAAAGATGAAATAGACATTATAAAGTGTTTATTTTCCATTCTAGGTTTTGGAAAATGGAAGATGTAGAGATTTGTAGTATGTGTTATATATTCCTTTAGTATAAAAATCATATATACATGTATAATTTATATATTATATATATTTATGCATATATATATATATATATATTATATGTATTCTTAAATAAATGGGAAAATTTCCACTCAGTATGTTACAGTCATGGTTGTGTCTAAATTAGTAACAACAGAGAATCTGCTGCTTTATATTTTCTTTTTCTTAAAGGACAAATTGTTATTCTCATGTTTAAAAGCAAGGGTAACTCTTGCAAAATACTGAAGGGATGCTGAAAAACTATGATTGCTTGTAATGTATGAATTTTAAATCAAATACCTTGATTTATTTTCTAGGTATAAAATAATATCATTAGATGCTTGGCGTATAGATATAAGCAAGAACAACATAACCAAGGTTGACCAGAAGGCATTATATTTCTGTGGATTTCCTACTTTGAAACACATCAAACACAAAGTCAGTGGCTATTTAGTTCAGAAATTTTTTACTGTATTGAAAGTGAAGTAATTGTGGAAAAATAATTAAAAATTAAATTCTACGAATTCTTTTAAAGTTTTTTTTAAAGAAAAGTGGGGTTCAAGTATTCCAGCAAAGCAGTCGTGGAGAAAACATGATGTTGGAAATCTTAGTGAATGCTGAGTCAGATGAACTTGTAAGTATTTTCTTTACTGTATATTATACATAAAAGCATTCTAGCTGCAGTGTGTTTGCCAAAGTAGTATAACATGTAGGAACTCCACAAGTTCACAGGAAATAAGGATAGAGTAAAGAAACATTTACACAGATTAAAGGATGTGTATAATTGTGACATAATGAGCTAAAAAATGCTGGAGGAATTTTGGAAGATGAGCTGTGTGAATTTAGGTTAAGTACAGGTCTGTAGATAGAAATAGATTTAAGCAGGGTACTAACAGAAAGCTTATCACAAAGAGGAAGAAGGAGGGGAAGGGTATGCCAGTTGAAAAAAATAACATGAGCTGGGAATTACAGTGAAAAGTAAGTGTGATATTAGCATATTATCTTTTTAACCTTTCTGTATGTCTGAAATTTTTAATACTTTTTCTTTTTTTAGAGTAAATGTGATGTATTTGAGGAGAAGGAATAGATAAACCTGACTGAAGCAGAGGACTTGTGTTGGGAAATAGTAGAAGATAAGGCTGAAAAAACAGATTGAGGCCAGATTATGGAGGACCTTGAATACCAGGCTAAGGAGTTTGGACTTATTTTTTTGTGACTGTTATCTTGAAATTGGTATTTTCATAAAAATTAATTTGGTAGCAGCATAATAGACTAAATTGCATAAAAGAGAAATGGAAGAAAATGGAAAAGCCTGTAAGTTGAGGTTGTGGTTGTAGAAGCCTTAGATAATAAAGACATAAACTGTGAAAGTGGTAATAGATCTAGATGAACAAGACTAAATTCACAAGTTCCATCATTTGTTCAAAAATAGGGGATGAAAAGAAAAAGAAAATATTAAATATGACTGACTCTAAATATCAGACTAATCAATTGAAAAATTTATTGGAATAAAGAAGTTAAAATGGGAGAGGCACTTGTTTGAGGGGATAAATGATCAGTAATAGAATTTTAAGTTGGTTCTAGAACATTTATCTGGAGCTGCCCTGTCAGCCTTTCTTAGCAGGGTTCCACAAGAGATTTAAGCCCTAATGTGCTAAGTCATCCATTTGCTTATAAAAATTAAATTAGTTTTTATGCATTTGGAATAGTACTAGTTATGTATCATCCTTAGGAGAATTAGTAAAATCCCTAGTCCAATTGTTTTTTGTGTTCTGTGGTTCAGATTAAAAACTTCAGTCAAGAAAGATGATTATACTCAGTTGAATACGTAGAGCTGAGGCTTGGAGGGCAATGGGGATATGCAGGTCGTGAGCAGGGAAATGATGGCTGGGGCCTTGGGGCTGACTTCCCTGAAAAAAGGGAATTCTGAGGGTTCAAGGGTATAAAGGGTATAAAGGGTTCACAGGTATAAAGGGTAGAAAAGGAGCCAGTAAAAGTGGGAGTGCTCAGAGAAGAAAGAGAATGATTCCCAAGTTAAGTAGTATCACAAAAGCACGAGCAGATGGTACATGCAGTTCAAGAACAGTGAAAACTAGGTCTGTGAATTAGACCTAGTGAATTAAACTAGGTCCTTTGGTCACCATTATTGGACTTTGAGAATTCCATTCCAGTAGGTTGTTGGAGGCAGAAGTCCAGTTCCTGAGTACTAGTCTGCGACTAGTTAGATGGAAAGTAAAGGAAGCAGATCTTAACCCCTTAGTTCAGAAGTTTCTCATTGAAAAAAAGGCTGGAAACATAGCTGTAGGTAAAGAAGAGGCAGTTTGTTAAGCAGAGCAGAACAGTAGAGCTTCTTAAGCAGAGCAGTAGGGCTGAAGAACAACGGAGGTCTTAAAGTCACCGTGGAGGGAACGGATGTGAAGAAATAAGGGATTTCCTGTAGGGCTTAAGTGAAAGGATTAATCTGGGCAAGTAGGATAAATTTTCCTCCAAATGAAGGGAAGTGTGGGAGAATGAAATTAGATATATAGAAAGGAAAAGTATGAGCCTAGTTCTAATAATATTGAAACTTGTTGTATCAGAATAGTCATTTTTTTATATGTTCACAGTAAGAAATGTCTTCATATAATAAATACAATAAAGTTATCTCCCAAAGTCAAAAAATAGTCATCTCTAATTATTAAAGAAATATTTGCTTATAATGATCAAGCATAATAAAAAGGGGATGAAAATTTATACTTCAACTTCAGTTTCTACTACAAAGCTGTCTAACCAATAGTAATAATGTTTCCTTTTAAGAATTTTTACTTAAGATATTTTTCAAACAGTTTATACAGTAATCAGTTGGTATCCATGGAGCATTGGTTCCAGGACACTCGGTTGATCCTAAAATCCAGTGGATGCTCAAGTCTCTTATATAAAATGGTGTTGTAGCTTCCGTGGTGGCTCAGTGGTAAAGAATCTGCTAGCCAATGCAGGAGAAAATGGGTTCAGTCCCTGATACGGGAAGATCCCACATGCCTGCGGAGCAGCTACATCCATGTGCCCCCCCCCCCCAAAAAAAAGCTGTAATGTTTGCATATGACCTACATATATACTCCCTTTATTGCTTATAACACCTAACACAATATAAATAATTGTAAATACAATTTGTATGCTATGTAAATAGTTGCCAACATTTGGCAAATTCAAGTTTTGCTTTTTGAAACTTTCTGAAGTTTTTTTTTTCCTCAAAGTATTCTCCATTAGAGGTTGGTTGAGTCTGCAGATGTGGAACCCATGGATACAAAAAGCTGATTATACAGCATTTTATAGTTTACAAAGGTTTTTGTGTATATTATTTTATCCTTAAATGAATATTGTGAGGTAGATGTTACAGCTTCTCATAAAACAGACTCAGTGGGATTAAAGGATTTGCTTAACACTCTGTAGCTGAAAAGAAATAGAATCCAATTTTGAACCCGTGGTTTCTAACTTGAGATAAGTCTAGTGTTCTTATTTAATCATACCAATCACAAACGAAATCACATTTCTTAGATTCTTTTTTTGCTGTCCGTCTGATATACAATAATGAGTAAAGCTCTTTTCTAGATATCTGTGCTGTTCTTTTCACTTTTTTCAGTTCCAATGAGAAAAATAAACAGATAATCATGAGAATAATAGAATCATAGAATTTTACTACTGGATGGAATTTTGTAAAGCAACTAATCCAGCTCATTAATTTTACAAATTAAAAACAATTAAATTAAGGAGATTGAAAAGCAGACATTGGCTCAGCTAGTTAGAAGCAGAACTAAAAACCTGAGTTTCTTGGTGAACATTATTTCTATTAATGTTGGCTATATTATGAGCAATAATACTCACGTTATAGGTCAGTGTTCTTTTGTTTGAATTTACTGATATCTCTTTTCTCACCAAGTAATCTCATTTAGGATTAAAATCAGTGGGCTATACTTCAGTAATAACTGCCAATGCTGTTGAAGAAATGAGGAGGAGGCAAGCTTCCTAGTGTGATATTTATACTGTTGAAAAGTACTTAAGTTGGTCATAGTTCCCGTCTAATAAGAGATTGGCAGAGGAGAAGGTTATGTTGGTAAACTTCCACAGATTCATAATAAATTATAAAGAGTAAAATAAGGCAGATAGGTAAAAACAACTTAAAACTATTTTTTTAAAAAAGGAAAGGGGAAAAAACCAAAAATCTAAAGGAACAGAAATCCTAGAAAGAAAAAAAAAAGAGTAGTTAGCAATAAAGGCACAACTTAGAGAAGAGAAATTTAAAAAGCAAAATTTGACTGGATAGAATAATTAAGTTGAAATAAAGTAGTGAAGAGGAGTTACTAGCAGGGAATAATTAGCTTGAGTGATCAAATATTTTTATATTTTAATTACTAAGGTGGGGTTTTATAGATTTCAAGTACACAGTTGTAAACACAAGCCAGTTTTAATTATTTAATTTTGCCTCTGTAAAATTTTCTCTTGGACCTAAAACAGTAATGAACTTTTCTGCTTTTACTTTAAGAGTGTAGAAAATATAGCTTCATCAGTGCTTGGGAAGTCTGTCTTTGTTAATTGGCCTCATCTTGAAGAAGCTAGAGTTGTTGGTGTATCAGATGGAGAAACTAAGTAAGATTTTATTTGTAATTTTTAAAGTGTGTATATGCTTTGCTATTTGATGGCTTTTATTCATACATTTTGAAGAAGGAAATGGCAACTCACTCCAGCATTCTTGCCTAGAGAATCCTGTGGACAGAGGAACCTGGTGGGCTGCTGTCCATAGGGTCGCACAGAGTCAGACACGACTGAAGCGACTTAGCAGCAGTAGCAGCATTCATACATTTTAACTGATACAGTATTTGTAAAATATTTACACTTTCTAGTGGAAATGAAAGTTCTCTAATCACACGCTTCAAGTTCAACCACTGTTGACATTTTATTGTACATCCCTTGAGATGCATATATTTTAGATGCATATATTATTTTTACCCTTTTGCCTTCTTTTCCTTTTAATAGCTTGAAAGTTTCCATATCCTAATTCTTTTCTACCAGTTGTCATTGTTAGCAAATATATTTATTTCTGACAAGACTGACTAGCATATGTAACTTTACCTTTTCCATACCCTTCCCAGGTTTCATTTAAATAATATGTAATTTTTAAAACATATATCTTCTATTCTAAAGATAATTTCTTAACACTTTATTAAATTTCACAATCATTTTATCAGTGAGTATTTAGACAATCTATTCTTTGACATCTTTTATGTTTATATCATATAAACTTGGTCTGACGTCTTATTCTTTTTTCATGTTTAAAACTTCCTAAAGTAATTTTTTTTCCAGAGAAAATGTAAGGATGTTAATGCTTTCTGAATTATTACTTATCCAAAAAATTTTTTGTGTTGTTTTTCCCCCACATATGTTTAGAATTAGAAACCTTAGATCTCTGCAAACATATCTCAGTTTGTCTTGTCATTTAATTTTGTTGGTGAGAAGTCAACCCTAATATGAATCTTGAGGATTCTTTTTTAATCACCAGAATTCACTTCCCCTGCCTTTTTGTTGAAGTTTAGTTTTTTATTAGTTGTTGTTTGTTTTTTTTTAATGGATCATGCTTTTGGTCTAAGCACTCTTCACCTAACCCTAAGTCCCAAAGATTATCTTGAAATTTTTTTATAGTTTTTCCTCCTTTTGCACTTAAATCCATGATCTATTTTGAATTGATTTTTATATGAGGTATGAGGTCCAGTTTCATATATTTACCTATGAATATTGAATTGCTTGCTCTAGCACTGTTTGTTGAAAAAACTCTCCTTCCTCCATTAGGTTGCTTCTACATCTTTGTCAAAAATAAGTTGAGCATGTGTGTATGGATCTGCATTGTGGGTTCCCCATTTTGTTCCATTTGTCTCTGTGTCTGTTTTTATGCCAGCACCGCATTGTGTTGTTACTGTAGCTATGTAGTGAGTCTTAACCTTAGGTAGAGGATTCCTTCCACCATTTTTTTATTTTTCAAAATTATTTTAAGATATTTTTGGTCCTTTGCCTTTCCATATATATTTTAGAATTTTTTTAATATCTATAAAAAATCCTTGATAGATTTTGATAGGAATTTTATTAAACATAATTTGGGGAGATTTGACATCTTTGTTGAATTTTCTGATCCAAATGGATCTCCTTTTATTGCTCCATTAATTTTAATCTTTGATTTCTTTTATCGCTATTTTGTTGTTTCAGCATACTGAACCTGTGCATATTTTGTTAGATTTATACCTGCTGCTAAGTCGCTTCAGTCGTGTCCGACTCTGTGCGACCCCATAGACGGCAGCCGATGAGGCTCCCCCGTCCCTGGGATTTTCCAGGCAAGAACACTGGAGTGGGTTTATACCTACATAAGTATTTAAAATTTTTGAAGCCACTATAAATGGTATTGGGCCTCCCAGATGGATCGGTGATAAAGAATGCGCCTACAGTGCAGGAGATGTGGGTTCAATCCCTGGGTCAGGACGATACCCTAGAGAAGGGAATGGCTACTCATTCCAATATTCTTGCCTGAAGAGTTCCATGGACAGAGGATCCTCTCAGGCTGCAGTCTATGGGGTCACAAAAGAGTCGGACATTACTTAGCGACTAAACAACCACAATAAATGGTATTATATTTTAAGGTTCCGTTTCCCCTGCTAGTATACAGAAATATAATTGATCCTGTATATTAATTTTATGTCCTAAGACCTAGCTAAACTTACTTCCCTGCCTTTTTTTCTTAGAGTTCAGGTCAGTTATTTTGTAGAATTCTGAATTTATGTAGTTGTTTCCTATTAGTGTCATTTAAATTGGTCCTCCATCCCACATATTTCCTGTAAACTGGGAGTTAGGTATGGTGGCTTGATTAGGATCAAGTTAAACTTTTTTTCAGCAAAAATACTGTATTGAATTTGAGATTATTAATTCTTTAAAAATTTGTATTTTATTATGTATTTATTTTAATTTCTTAAAGAGACAGAATACTATTTGTTTTTAAATTTTGATTAAAATATTTTACAAGTCCTTGTTCTGAAATTCCTTTTACAGTTTTAAAAAAGGTTTTTTGTTTTTTTTTTTCTATTATACCATGTAGAAATTTTTTCACTCTGAAGACTCACACTACTGGAACTCTATGTTAAACCACAAATTTGGGGGTAATTTAATTTTTATTTTAATTTTCAAGGTTTTACTTGGAAGAACCTCCAGGAACACAGAAGCTTTATTTGGGAAGAACTGCACCACCATCTAAAGTGGTCCATCTTGGAGACAAAGAACAATGTAATTGGACAAAAGAAGTACAAGGAATTTCAGAATAGTGAGTATTATAAACAGTATTTAATGTCATTGAACTAGAATGTGCTGGTCTAATGTACTTATTTTTTAACTGATTTTTCACTTAACACTGTGGTCACATCTTCATTTTATATATTAAAAAAGTAATGAGTTCTAATTTAAAATAAAACCTAATTAAAAGCAGTTAGAACCTTGTCCAGTTTGTCAGTAAAATACTTCACCACGTACTGAAAAAGAAAGGAGGGAAGGAAAGACATAATCACTTACCCTAGGAATACACAGTTAATAAGTTGCCTGAATTTCAGCATTCATTTTACTAACCATAAGGTCATGAATTTCTTGGCCACATGTAAGTAATAAGAATAAGATGGAATACTCTCCTTTGTTTTTCACCCTTCCCTCCTCCCTACGCTTCTGTCTCCCTATGTCCAAACCCCTTATGCCCCTGAATTCAGAAATGCAAGTTCTATACCAACTAATGAACGAAGAAGCTAACCCTGGATTTTCAGGATGCTTTGTGTCCCATGATCCCACTCTAACAGTACCTCTCTTTTTTCATCCAAACACTGGAATTCCTTAAATCAAGATAGAGTAATAGAAACTGGCAGTGGCACATAAAGTGTTGTTATAAATGTACATCCATCAGTCCTCTTGTTTAAACTGTAATAGCATCTATTGATAAATAAGAACTCAAGAAGATATCTCTTCTGTAATTTAGGAGCTAATACCAGGCCATAATATTCTAAAATTATTAAACAGGAAAAATTTTAAAACTACCATGAAAAGCTATCCAGCATAAAAGGATAGCTGTTAGAGGGAAAAGTAGAGCATTTTTTGCCTCCCAAGGCAATGGCACCCCACTCCAGTGCTCTTGCCTGGAAAATCCCATGGACGGAGGAGCCTGGTAGGCTGCAGTCCATGGGGTCGCTAAGAGTTG
This sequence comes from Bos taurus, assembly GCF_002263795.3. Classification (NCBI taxonomy): domain Eukaryota; kingdom Metazoa; phylum Chordata; class Mammalia; order Artiodactyla; family Bovidae; genus Bos; species Bos taurus. Next base: position 126,641,619 of record NC_037328.1, read on the forward strand.
GACACGACTGAATGACTTCCCTTTCACTCTTCACTTTCATACACTGGAGAAGGAAATGGCAACCCACTCCAGTGTTCTTGCATAGAGAATCCCAGGGATGGGGGAGCCTGGTGGGCTGCCGTCTGTGGGGTCGCACAGAGTCGGACACGACTGAAGCGACTTAGCAGCAGCAGTAGCAGTTGGCAACCCACTCCAGTGTTCTTGCCTGGAGAATCCCAGGGACGGAGGATCCTGGTGGGCTGCTGTCTATGGGGTCGCACAGAGTCGGACATGACTGACGTGACTTAGCAGCAGCAGCAGTGTAAGTCAGATACCCTTGTCATGGCTCACATTATTCTGAATTTTATTTTATAGCACGTAAATAGAATTAATAGATTTATGAGTATGATTAATGATTCTTTTCATGGATAGTATGCTCCATAAGGATAGGGAACACATCTGGCTTTTTCACCATAATTTAAATTTTGCTATAAAAAATATATATAGTAATGTTATTAAACTACATACTATGTAGGTAACTATAATATAATATATACATATTATATAATATACTTAGGTATATATATAATACATATATTTAAGTATAAGCATGTATACAAAAATTAAAATTGTGATTTTTATAATTAGTTCACTAGATGTTCTAAGTATTAATATGGGCATACTGAAGACTGAATCAGTGAGCTAAAAAATCAAGCTGAGAAAGGATCAGCAAACTTTCTGTAAAGGCTGGAGAGTAAATACTTTAGGTTTTGTGGATTTTATGGTTTTTGTTACAACTACTCAACTCTGTTGTTGTATCACAAAAGCAGCCATTGACGTTAAATAAATGAATGGCTGTTTGAACAAAATTTACTTACAACAGCAGGAAGCAGTCTGAATTTGGCCAATGACCATAGCTTGCCAACCCCTGGTTTAGATTGAAAAGGCCCACTGAATGCCTGTCAGTCAGTCTCTATTGTCTGTGTTTTTAGATTCACCTGTTCTGGATATTTCATACAAATGGAATCACATAATATGTGACCTTTTCTATCTGGCTGATTTCACATAGCATGTTTAGGGGGTTCATACACATTGTAGTATATCAGTACTTACTTCTTTTTATGGGCAAATATTTCATTGTACGTATGTGTCACCTTTTGTTTATGCGTTCATCTGTTGGTGGACATATGGTTTCTTTCCACCTTTCTGCTATTGTGAATAGCACTGCTATGAGCATTGGTCTATAAATATTTATTTGATGACATGTTTCCAGTTCTTTGGTTATATACCTAAAAGTGAAATTGCTGGGCTGTTTAGCACTTCTGTGTTTAACTTTCTGAGGAACTGTAAAAACTGTTTTCCACAGTGGGTGCACCATTTTACACTCCCATCAGCAGTGTACAAGTGTTTCAGTTTCTCCATATCCTTTCCACCATTCTTGTTTTTGCTGCTTTTTGTTATAGCCAGCCTAGTGGGTATGAAACATAGGAGTTTCTTATAACTCTCTAAATTCTTATTTAATCTTACAGACTTTGGGAAGGGTAGCCACAGAATAGTGTAAAAAGTCTTATTAGGTACTCAGAACTACTAGCATATTTATTTAAAATTTATTTATGGATTTGATTATGAGTTGGTGGTTTGATGTTGATTATCATTATAGAATGTATATACACTCGTACACGACTTCATTTATTTTTTATTTTTTCTTTGAGCTACCTGAGAAGAAAAGGAATAATAATAAACGAAACATCTGCAGTTGTATATGGTCAGTTACTCACAGGTCGTAAATATCAAATAAATCAAAATGGAGAAGTCCGTCTAGAGAAACAGTGGTCAAAACAAGTTCTTCCATTTGTTTATCAAACCATTGTCAAAGTAAGTCTCCATCAGGTCTCCGTCCTATCTTAATGTACACTGTTGTACACTGTATGAAGAAAAGATTAAATCATATTAATATGCAGCAACATATAATTGATATTGTTATTTAATGTAATTTGCAAGATACTATGGTCTTTAAAAGGAGTATAACATGCTCAGACACTCATTCTGGGTATGTCTAGGAAACTTGTCTTTTGTATTTATTTATTTTTATCCTTAAAAAATCTTGCTTTAAATAAAGTAGTATATTTATTGCTATTGTGTTTGTGATCTTAGATGTTGTGAGGGGACCAAGTTTTTTTAAAGCATGTAGCGATAATGTAATTTTGGTGAGATAGTGTAGCATAGTGAGTAAGAGCACCGACTGAGTTTATTTCTTAGCTATATAACCTAAGACAAGATTGCCTCTTTCCATGCTTTAGTTTCCTCATCTATAAAGTGGGTCTAGTAATGGCCTTTGCTACAGAGGGTTGTCTTGAGGATGAAATGAGCTAATAAATTTGTGAAGTACCTAGAAGAGTGTGTGGCATGTAAGGAGATAAAATTTCATTTCTAGTATTGTTATGTAGAAAATCTTTACATTTGACATTTGTAGACTACATAGTCATAATCCCATAGGAAAAAAATCTTGATATACAATCTATAGAAATTTTGACCATGATGACTCACTTTTGTATTTCATTCTACATAGGACATCCGAGCTTTTGACTCCCGTTTCTCCAGTATAAAAACATTGGATGACTTGTTTCCTCCTAGAAGTATGGTCTTTATGCTGGGAACACCCTACTATGGATGCACTGGAGAGGTTAGTTTCTGTTATTATTACTAATTAAAATTCTTCCTGGTTTCAAGTTAATACAATTATTTAACTTCTCTTCATTTAGGTGTAAAGTAAAAATGTAATACTGAAGGGGAAAAATAAGAAAAAATTTATTCATCTAATTTATAAGCACAGTATTTGGCTATATATTTTTAGTGTTGAGCACATTGAGATCAGGAGGTGATGGAAAAAGAATTCAGATTCTGATCTGGTTTTTTGTAGGTTTATTTATTGTGGTAGCATGCATGAGGCGGTTCTGAAATTATTTTAGATGTATTATTATGTATTTTAGATGTAAATTATGATGAATTTATATATGTGTTGATGTTTTGGGGAATTCCACCTCTCACATGAGAAGAGGTACATGCATGTATAGAACAGGAGAATGCAAGAAGAACTTGTGAGGAAAGATTAAAATTGGAGGTAGTAATGTGGACTCATAATTACTAAAATACCTTTAAAGATTTATAGGTATGTATATAGGCACATGTGTGTATATATCTTTGTGTGTATATTTGTAGATGCATAAATGTATATGTCTCAATACATAGATATATTTTCTGGCTCTATTTGCTTTAAGAATTGGAAGCAAAGACACCGTGGTACCATGTAACATGTTGATCTTGATCTCTAACACCATATCCCAATAAAAGGAATGAGGCTTCTCAAAGAAAAGCCTGAATACAGGGCTGGGGCAGAATAAGTTGAAGATGAGCCTAGAACCTCTAGTTATGTGGGAAAGCAAGGAAGTATTCACAAGAGTGATGAGAGCATATCACATAAACACAGGAACCAGGTTGAAGAGCCTCCGACTGGCCAAATGTGGGACTGTTTAAGTACTAAACTAATCAAGTACATGTTAATTATAAATCATTAGGAATGCATGATTCCATAGTGATAAGAAATAGATAAATGAATGGGGAGGGGAAGAGTTTTTGCTTCTAGTATTATTTAAAGGGTAATTGTGGAGGGAGTGAGGGAGTTAGAAAACCAGAGGGAGTTGGAAAACCACCGTTTAACACGCATTGTGATTCAGGTTGGATCAGGCAACAGTCATTGGAAGATAAATCTAAAGGGAGCCTTTGATCCAGGAACAAGATATTTTCATGGTCTTAGAAAATGTCTCCCCATAGGTTGTTAATTTCATTTCAGGGAAAACAAAAAACTATCATTGTACAGTTAAGAAGTTGAGCAACATCTTGATTTTATGATTAATATTAATATCATTGAGGGACAGATGAATATTCTGTACCTCCAGACAGGATAGTCTACAAAGGACATATTTTCTGTGCACTCTTCTGGCTGAGAATATATAACATTAACCTAATCACAAAAAAGCACTAGAAAACTCCAAATTGTAGAACTTTTTTTTAAAACACAGGGTGGAGAGGGAGGAATGAAATAGATTCTTTGAAAGGTTAGTGTATAAAAGACAGGCACTCTGGGTAAATTCTAGATTAAAGGAGGCTAAAGAGATATGACAACAAAATGCAGTATCTGATCCTTGCTTGGTCCTGTGGTAGAGGGAGAAAAGAGTTTTCTATAAATATAGTCATTTTTAGGTCAACAGACAAAATTGATATACAGGCAATAAATTAAAGTATTTGTCATAAGTTTATGTACTTAATAACTATACTATGGTAATATAATAAAATATCCTTCTTTTTATTTACCAAAATGTTTAGTGGTTACAGATACGATATATATAATACACTCTCAGAAATTTCCAAAAAATAATTATGTACATGTAAATACATACATGGTGAAAGTGTTAGTCACTTAGTTATGTCCAACTCTGCAACCCGTTGGACTGTATGTATCCTGCAGGCTCCTTTGTCCATGGAATTCTCCAGGCAAGAATACTGGAGTGATTTGCCATTCCCTTCTCTAGGGGATCTTCCTGATCCAAGGGTCTCCTGCATTGCAGGCAGATTCCCTACCATGAGCCACCATGGAAGCTCATATATGATATATATAATATATACCCTCAGAAATTTCCAAAAAGTAATTATGTGTATGTAAATACACACATGGGGCTTCCCAACGACTCAGCAATAAAGAATCCTCCTGCCAAGCAGGAGACACGGGTTCTATTCCTGGGTCAGGAAGATCCCCTGGAGAAGGAAATGGCAAACCACTCCAGTATTCTGGCCTTGGAAATCCCATGGACAAAGGAGCCTGGTTGGGCTATAGTCCTTGGGGGTCACAAAGAGTTGGACACAACTTAGTGACTGAGTATGGAATCACACAAATACACATAGAGCACAAACGTTAGTAAAGTGCTGATAATAGGTGAATCTGGGTAAATGTTCTTTGACTTGTTTTTATTTTTGCAACTTTTTGGTAGTTTGAACTTACTTGCAAATTGAAGTTAGTTTTTTTTTTTTTTTAAAGACTGGTTAACAACTGGTTAAAGCAAAGTACAGTGACTCAAATTTATAATATAAGCTCATTGACTTACAAGTTCCAAGAAAATTTCCACTATCCACCTTGTTTTACTGTATTGCAGAAATAATAAACACTGTTCAAATAAGTAGAAAAATAAGTAAATAAAATGTAATGAAAGAGACTCAAATATATTGTGACTTTTTTTTTTTTCCTCTAAGGTTCAGGATTCAGGGGATGTGATTACAGAAGGCAGAATTCGTGTGGTTTTCAGCATTCCATGTGAACCCAATCTTGATGCTTTAATACAAAACCAGCATGTGAGTATAATAGTCCATATTGTTTAATTTAGAATTAACTTTTAAAATGTTAGAAGGACATTTTTGGTACCTCCTTTAAGTTATTGCAAATATTTTATTTAACACTGATTAAATTCTCTCACAGTTGCCTCTAGTATTATTTAAAAATAAATATGGCATCTGTGCTCAAAACTTCATGCAGATCTTTGGGAGGGAAAAAAACAGATCTTTGGGAGGCAAATCCTATTATTAATCTGTAATAGTTGTTATGGGTTATTTTGTTCAAGCTTGTAAGTGGCACATTGATTAGTATACCTTCTGGGAATAGACAGGTTTTTTAAAGCCTTTCATAATTAAAGCCTGAACTTTCAGTTACAAGTGACAAATGACCTTCTTGCAAAGGTTATGCATCTCTATTCAGCTAAAGATGAACAGTCCCTGGAGAAAATTAGAAACTTCACTTAAGTTCATGACATTCTTTTATTTTTCACTTTTAAAATAAGGTGGTAATCCTGATATCTATCATTTGTTCATACTGATTGATTAGATAATTAACTTGACTGAAATTAATTCACATTTAGCCAGCTGTTGCTACTTATACTTTATTTTCACTAGTGGTAAAATCTAAAATTTTATTTCCTGTGAAATGAATTTAAGGCATTAGTTATTAGCATACACGTGAGGAACCTTTATGGAGAGCAGAGAAGGCCCTAAAATCTTGCCACAGGGTCTCTTTTGGAGAAATAATGCAGAAGTCAGGAAATCAGGAAAGTGAACCTTTAAATGAAGAAGCTGGAGCTTTGTTTGGGAGTCAGTGGAGGTAGAAGAACTTGTGTTGCTTCATCCTTGGCTTTTTCTAGATCTGAAACAGCCTGCCCAGTTCTAAGGGGACAATGTTGCTAGGAATGCCCTCTCCAGTATATTTTCTTTCTTTAACTTTCACTCAAACCTTCTTTCTCTACTGCTTATTTTACATATACTAGGATATTTGTGGTGATTTAATTAATTTTAACCATACTATAACCCAGTATTTTTCAAAAGGAGTACTAATTATTTTCTGAGTGGGTCAACTGTGTGTTAAAGAGGACTGCCCTGTATATGGCAGGACAGTTGGCATCCTTGGTCCCTGGACACTAAGTACTTGTAGGCTGTGTCATTTATTGTTTTCAAATGCTTATTCAAAAAGCAGTACTATCTGTGATAGAGAACTACTGCCTTAATTCTTCCTTTCTATTCTGGAAAGCATTACTTGATTTGTTTGTGTTATTTCTAAATCTGATAATGATTTTGATGGAAAAATTGTGTTGCATTCTTTACTAGCATATTAATGTATTGTGATAGTGACATTATGGGGCTTCCCTAGTAGCTCAGTTGGTAAAGAATCTGCCTGCAATGCAGGAGACCCTCGTTCGATTCCTGGGTCGGGAAGATCTGCTGGAGAAGGGATAGGCTACCCACTCCAGTATTCTTGGACTTCCCTGGTGGCTCAGCTGGTTAAGAATCCACCTACCATGCAGGAGACCTGGGTTCAATCTCTGGGTTGTGACGATCCCCTGGAGAACGGAAGGGTTACTCACTCCAGTATTCTGGCCTAGAGAATTCCAAGGATTGTATAGTCCATGGGGTCACAAAGAGGCAGACACAACTGAGTGACTTTAAGAAAAAAAGTGACTCTATGTCTCAAGTGCCTAAAGAATTTGTTCATTTAGGGATCATTATAGATATGATCATTAAAAAAAAAAATGGTGGAAAATAATTCCTTACAAATCTCTGGAAATTTTGCTTTACTTTTGATAAACTATCCTTATATTCCCATGAAATAAGAATATAAAATAATTATATAATTTATTAATAAATATAGCATTTATTGTATTTATATATTCATTTATAAGAATATAGTATATGAAATCTATATAAAATAAGTATGTGTGTATTATTGTACACATGATATTAGTAGTATATGATAGCTTACCCTTGTTGGTACTGAATGTGTGAGTAATTTGCTTCCTGGGGTTAAAAATTAAATGATCTGATACTTTTTTTTAATTTGACTGTCTTCATAGTTTCTTCCCCTAAATACATAAAATTTCATTGACTGAATTATATTAACGATGCTATTATGAGCCTCTACATGTTATTTTCGTATGATAATTAACAATTAGGAGAAATAAATATTACATATATCCACGTATAAAGGGCACTCAGTTTTGCTCAGTAGCAACTATTTTGATGACATACTCATGTTTTAATTCAGTGTTGTAATTATCAAGACCTCATTTTGTCCCAGGTACTCTACCAGGTCCTTTTTAGAATATGAAAAGTAATTTTTTAAAACTAGTTCTCATCTATAGAACTTGCCATTTAGTACTTACAGTAGAGTTTTTGTCTTGAGACAGTTTCACAGACTGTGTTATTTCCTCCCCCTTTCATTCATCCTTGGGAATCCTGTCCTTTAAGGATAGAAAAGAGTAGAAAAATTCTACCTATAAATCCTCTTTAAAAAAAGTTGGGGGTGAGGTGGGGTGGGAAAATAGGTCACTTACTTTTTAAAAAATCTTTTCATTGCCACAATCCAAAATGTTAGTGATGTCTTGATTGTCTCCAGATTTTAAAGGTAAAGATATACTGCTTTAATTCTTTGTGTTTCCATAATTGACTTTTTTGTTTTTATATTTAAAGAAATATTCTATAAAGTACAACCCAGGATATGTGTTGGCCAGTCGCCTTGGAGTGAGTGGATACCTTGTTTCAAGGTTTACAGGAAGTATTTTTATTGGAAGAGGATCTAGGAGAAAGTAAGTTTATGTTAGAGAAATTTACTTAAAGTGGCAGAAAAAAATAAATGATAAAAATAAAATGGTTAATATTTCAGTAATTATTTTCTCTTATTGCTTTGAATTTTCCTTAAAAATTACGTATAAATCCTCTGATGGTGGTCTTTCATCTAAATGGCACATGCTGTAGGTGGTTGGAAAGACAGTTCTTATTTTTAGCAGCTAACAAATTGAACCTTGAAAAAAGGTATCAGAAGGTGTGTGTGAATCTCATAATATATTTCCCTGAATTTTCTTGTTTCATTCTCCTCTCTAATTATATAATCTGTTTATATGCTTTGTTAACTTGGGTTTTGAAGCCTTTCCTCTAGTTTTTCTACTTCTACTACTTTGGAAATAACCATGATAACTAAAACATAGAAAACTTTTCTAAAAATTGAAAGCAAAGCTTTGTATTCTTTGAACAAAATTTTAAAACTTTTGTGTGTATGTGTGTGTGTGGTTTAAATTCAGCCCTCATGGAGACCATAAAGCAAATGTGGGTTTGAATCTCAAATTCAACAAAAAAAATGAGGAGGTACCTGGATATACTAAGAAAGTTGGAAACGAATGGATGTATTCATCTGCAGCAGAACAACTTCTTGCAGAGTACTTGGAGAGGTAAGTTCCTATGGCAGGATCCTACTAGACATCCAAAAACGTAGGAATGTGATAAGGATTTTGCCTTCCTGATAAGGAAAGTGTTTCCTTTAGTAAAACATGATACATATAAATTAACTTAAAGTCATGGAGTGTTATAGACATTAACTAAAACAGAGTGGGAAAATACTGTACTTAAATTATTCACAGTGAAAAAGGATAATGAGACTGGCCCTCCCTTTAATTAAAAATTTCTTAAACTTACTGTCATAAATTTTTCTCTAGTCTAAATGTCTGTGTCAGTAGTAATAAAATTGGTATGTATAAATACAATGACCCTTGGCATAGTGAATTTTCTTAAAACTCCAGCTGGACAGTCGACTATTATCCTAAATTATTGATTTTTATTACTGAAATAGTCTGAAAAATCAACAGGTCTTAACTCCTCATTATAAAAGTGAGAAATCTGAGTACCAGGATTTACTGAGTTTACGCAGTGTCAAAGATTTACAGGAAATATCTCTTATTTCTATTAAATGATTGAATGTTCTCTCCATTGCTTCACTGGTTTCTAACTCTCTCATATTTGAGAATCATTAGTTTTCTAGGGCTGCTTTGCCAAAGTACACAAACTGCATGGCTTAAAATGACAGGAATTTATTGTCTCACAGTTCTGGAGACCAGAGTCCAAAATCAAGGTGTTGATAGGGCCATACGTCCCCTGGAGGTGCTAGGGAAGGAACTGTCCATGCCTCCCTCCTAGCTTCTTGTAGCCTCATAAGTTTTGTTCCTTAGCCTATAGCTGTATTACCCCAGTCCTCCATCTTCACATGGTTTTTCTCCCTATGTGTCTTAATATCATCTTTTTCTTTTAATTTTATTGGAGTATAGTTGATTTAAAGCATTGTCTTTCAGATATACAAAAAGGGATTCAGTTATATTAAAACATATATATATTCATTCCTTTTTTACATTCTTTTCCCTTACAGGTTATCACAGAATATTGAATAGTGTTCCTTGTGCTTTATAATATGTCCTTGTTGGTTATGCATGCGTGCTGAATCACTTGAGTTGTATCCAACTCTATGCGACCCTATGAACTGTAGCCCACCAGTCTCCTCTGTCCTTGTTGGTTATCTGTCTTATATATGGTAGTGTATGTGTGTTCATCCCAAGCTCCTGATTTATCCCTGTCCCCCACGTTTCCCCTTTGGTAATCATAAGTTTGTTTGTGAAAGTCTGTCTCTGTTTTGTACATTTGTATACTGTACAAATATATAAGTTCATTTGTCTCTTTTTTTTTGAATTAGATTCCACATATGAGTGATATCATATTTGTCTTTCTCTGTACTATTTCACTTAGTATGATAATCTAGGTCCATTCATGTTGCTGTAAATGGCATTATTTCATACCTTTTTATGGCTGAGTAATATTCCATTGAATATATGCATACATCTTCTTTAACCATTCTTCTGCTGATGGACATTTCCGTTGCTTCTATGTCTTGGCTATTGTAAATAATAGTGCTGTGGTGAACATTGGGGTGCATTTATCTTTTTGGATTATGTTTTTCTCAAGATACTGGCCCAGGAGTGAGATTGCTGGATCAGATAGTAATTCTATTTTTAGTCTTTCATGGAACCTCCATACTATTCACCATAGTGGTTGTATCAATTTATATTCCCACCATCAGTGTAGGAGGGTTCCCCTTTCTGCACACTTTCTCTAGCACTATTGAACGTATTTTCATGTACCTTTTGGCCATCTGTGTTTCTTCTTTGGAGAAATGTATATATTTCTCATAGATCTGCCCATTTTTTTATTGAGTTGTTTGTTTTTCTAACATAGAGCTATGTGACCTTTTTGTGTATTTTAGAGATTAATCCTTTGTCAGTCACTTTGTTTGCAAATATTTTCTCCCATTCTTTGAGTTATCTTTTTGTTTTGTTTATGGGTTCCTTTGATGCATATCATCTTTCCTTTGTTTATGTCTACCTCTTCGTCCTTTTATAAGGACACTGGTCATATTGGATTAGGGCTTATCCTAATAACAGGAAGCAATAGCTAGAACTGGACATGGAACAACAGACTGGTTCCAAATAGGAAAAAGAGTGCGTCAAGGCTGTATATTGTCACCCTGCTTAGTTAACTTATATGCAGAGTACATCATGAGAAACGCTGGGCTGGAAGAAACACAAGCTGGAATCAAGATTGCTGGGAGAAATATCAATAACCTCAGATATGCAGATGACACCACCCTTATGGCAGAAAGTGAAGAGGAACTAAAGAGCCTCTTGATGAAAGTGAAAGAGGAGAGTGAAAAAGTTGGCTTAAAGCTCAACATTCAGAAAACGAAGATCATGGCATCTGGTCCCATCACTTCATGGGAAATAGATGGGGAAACAGTAGAAACAGTGGTTGGCCTTATTTTTTTTGGCTCCAAAATCACTGCAGATGGTGATTGCAGCCATGAAATTAAAAGACGCTTACTCCTTGGAAGGAAAGTTATGACCAACCTAGATAGCATATTCAAAAGCAGAGACATTACTTTGCCAACAAAGTTCCGTCTAGTCAAGGCTATGGTTTTTCCAGTGATCCTGTATGGATGTGAGAGTTGGACTGTGAAGAAAGCTGAGCGCCGAAGACTTGATGCTTTTGAACTGTGGTGTTGGAGAAGACTCTTGCTAGTACCTTGGACTGCAAGGAGATCCAACCAGTTCATTCTAAAGGAGATCAGTCCTGGGTGTTCATTTTAAGGACTGATGCTAAAGCTGAAACTCCAGTACTTTGGCCACCTCATGCGAAGAGTTGACTCATTGGAAAAGACTCTGATGCTGGGAGGGATTGGGGGCAGGAGAAGAAGGGGACGACAGAGAATGAGATGGCTGGATGGCATCACCGACTCGATGGACATGAATTTGAGTGAACTCCGGAAGTTAGTGATGGACAGGGAGGCCTGGCGTGCTGTGATTCATGGGGTCACAAAGAGTTGGACATGACTGAGCAACTGAACTGAACTGAACTGAATGACATTTAGTTTGACTACTTCTTTTAGAACCCTATTCCCTGTATTCAGTATCCTGTGATAAACCATAATGGGAATGAATATAAAAATGCGTTTATAACTAAGTCACTTTGCAGCGGAGATTGCTACAACATTGTAAATCAACTATACTTCAATTTTTTTAAAAGCATAAAAAAAATAGAGAACAGATTTGTGATTTCCAAGGGGGAAGAGGGAGGGAGAGCGATGGATTGGGAGTTTGGGGTTGGTAGATGCAAACTATTACATTTAGAATGCGTAAACAACAAGGTCCTAATAGCACAGGGAACTATATTCATATCCTGTGATAAACCATAATGGAAAAGAATATACAAAATAATGTGTATATATATATATTTTTAACTGAATAATTTTGCTGTGTAGCAGAGACTGTTACAACATTGTAAATCAACTGTACTTCAGTTTTTTTAAAAAGACATTTTAAAAAAAACGTATTTCACAGTAAAGTCACATTCTGAGGTACTAGGAGTTGAAACTTCATCTGTTATTTGAGAGGGATGGAGGGGATTCATTTCAACCCCAAATTACCATCTGAAAATTTAGATTATTTCTTCTATTTACCTCCATATTTCTTTTAAAATGTCATATTTAGCCTGCTTTTCCTTGACTTTTCATCTTGATATATGCAGGTAGCTTCCTGAGAAAGCTTGTATGTCTGGACATTTCTTCAAACCTCCCTGATTCTTCACTGATAGCTCACCTGGGTCTAGAGTCCTAGATTGGAGATTCTCTTCGTTCAGAATTTGAAAAGCACTGCTCCATTTTCTTGTTTCCTTTGCTGTCAAGAAGTCTTGTGCCATTCTGATTCTGAATCTTTATGGATGATCTATTTTCATTTTCTGAAAACTTTCTAGAATGTTCCGTTACCAAAGCTGTTTAATAATGCTATGGTGTGTCATTTTTCTTTCATATTGCTGTTCAGCCCTTTCAGACTTGAAACTGTGCCCTTCTATTCCAAAAAACTTTCTCGTATTATTTATTTGATGATTTCCTTGTCACCATTTTGTTATTTTCTTTCCAAGATTCCTTTTGATAGATGTTAGACCTACAGGATTAATTCTCCTAATTTTCTTATCTCTTCTTATCCATTTTCTGTATTGTTATACTCCTGTTCTACTCTGTGGGAGATTTCTTCACCTTTAACTGATACTATTTTTTATTTTTATTTAACCATTTTTAATTTCTAAAAGAGTGTCCTCATTCTCTGACATTCCTTATTTATAGAATCTTTTTCTTATAATAAATGAAATATCTTTTATTATCTAATGATAGCAATCTAGATTTTCTTCTGTTCTCAGTATTTTCTGTTTTCTACAGATTGCTTTTCTTTTTTTTTCTTTTCTGTTTGATTTGATCTCTCCTTTCATGTTAGAGTTTTCAGATTTGGGGTGGGAAGGGGAGTGTTGTTTGTTTATTTTGAGGCTTTTTTTTTTCTTTTGGCGTGGTAGTTCTTTAGTGTCTTACCGTATTTTAGTGTGCAGTGTTAAAAAACTGATTGGAAATTTAATGTGCTTCAGTAAGGCTTGTCCAGTGGGACTGGGCTATTTTGGCAGAGCATCTCGAAATATCACTACCTATATGTATATCTTTTCTGGTGGGCTGAGTAATTTTCCCAGAAATGTGTTCTCCAGTGTTTTGCTTGGAGGACAGATGTGGAGAACAAAACAAACTTCGAGTGTTCTGGAAATTAATCAGAGGAATAGGGTCTCATTACATAGTGGATTCTGTAGTACCCCTCCAGATGCCTCTTCAGAATTAAAAATCTATTCCCTGCGCAGCAGGAATGCTGCTGTCTCTCAGCCCTCAGCAGTAAGACCTCTGTAGAAATTGCCTGGCAGAAGAGAACTGCCTCACCTACAGTTACATCCCTTTCCCGCAATAGCCTCATGTCCAGTACCCCATCAACAAGGAGATATGTTTAAAAAAATAAACAAATAAAGTGATATAAAGGCTCAGCCAGCCTGATTGTCCCACTTCAGAATAAGTCTGGGGAGCCATCCTGGTTTGAGATCTCTGTGCTGCTGGCCAAGGAGTTCATTAAGAATGAACCACAGCCCAACTTCTACATGTGCCCGGTTCTGCTTCCTTCACAGGTGTTGTTTTCACAGCCCACACTAATAAACTTCCTCCATGTTTATCTCCATCTCAGGGACTGCTTCTTAAAGATGTTATACTTCCTACCCTGCTTCCTAGTGTAGAGTAGTTATACTTTCACTGATGCCCTGTTTTCAGTAGAGCACCTAGCCTCTCCTCCTCATGCCCTTCGCATCCAGTTTCCTGTGCCTGCAATACACAAGGTTTGAGCAGCCCCTGTTCAACTTCTCCGAAAATAAACTACAGGATTTACACTGAGGTAGAGGTGACTGCCTAACTGTTTATTATACAAAATTTTCAACTAAAAGCCTCATAAACCTCACCCTATAGTGGGGCATTAAAACATACAGAGGTCATATCTCCTGAGCTTTTTCAGACTTCCACATTTCGCATCAACTTGGTTCTTGTTGACTTCCCACTCTGGTGGCTTAGCGTACAGCTTATTCCCATCTGTCAAATCATTTCACACTTATCTATTCAGTTTTCAGTTTCTAAAGTTTTGTTAACTCACATATGCTATCAGATTCTCTGCTTCATTCTTCATCTGTCTTCTAGGTCCATGCCCTTTTTTATCCTTTACTATTGTTTTCGTGGGCTGGGAAAGAAACAAAAATAAGCACATATATTCTGTCTGGTATTTATATTTAGAAGTACTGCTACACTGTTCAGGGAGCAATGGAATTTTGAAGAATATCAGAAGAAATTTTTAATGGATTTTCATTCGTTCTCTTGTGAAGTGCTCTAGCTTTATTGTGAATCTGTACATATTATTTTATATACTTATCACCTGTCATTATAGTCCAAGAAGGATAGAATCAGTGACTGGAGTTTGTAAGTATTGTAATAGTTTATTATATTTATGAATTGTCATTTCTCCATCGTCTTTTTATGAGGGCCTGGGAATACTTTCAATCTTTTAGTCTCTATCCCTTATGTGTATATAGTAATCAGTTCTCAATATATTTAATATATCCCCTTAAGACCCAGAATTATTTGATCAGAAGTTTTTATGAAATTTGCCATGTGTATTTTTAAACTCAGTGTTGTCATTTGTTTCTTTGGCTAGAGCTCCAGAGCTATTCAGTTACATAGCCAAAAATAGCCAAGAGGATGTGTTCTATGAAGATGACATTTGGCCTGGAGAAAATGAGAACGGGTAAGCAAAAGTTACGAGATTCATCGCCTCGGAGTTTAGTGGTTCCACTTTTAAGTGTAGTTGATTTCTCAAGAATTTATATTACTTTTTGGGGGGAAAATTTTGTATTGTTTTGTTCTTGCTTTAAGATCTTAAAATGATTTTTTCTTTCATTTATATCAGTAAAGTACTTTTAAACCAATTTTTGTGTTTTTTTAAAATGACTGAGAAGTAACATGTCCATATTTACATTAGATTTATAATTAGCCCTAATTAAGTATAGTGATTAATTAAATATTTTATATCATTTATAAGTCACAGCCTTCAGAAAGTGTATATCAGGCTTTTTATATAAGTCCTCAGGAAGTTTTAATTAATGTGAAAAATTATTGTTTTTAATACAGTGCTGAGAAAGTTCAAGAAATTATTACTTGGCTAAAGGGACATCCTGTCAGTACTTTGTCTCGGTCTTCTTGTGATTTACAAATTCTGGATGCAGCTATTGTTGAGAAAATTGAAGAAGAAATTGAAAAGTGCAAGGTATAATTTTCAATAATGAAGATTACTGATGAGATTTAAAGTTAAATGAACTATTTGTTATCCTATAAATAATTTGTTTCAGTCAAATAAAGCATATATTTAGTGATTCTAAATTATATCAAATTATTCTATAATTTTAAAAAGTATTCCAGCCTTTTATAGTGTCCATCAAGTTTGTCTACATAAATATAAATGTATGTCAATATAAGAAAGCCCATAGCATTTAAATTTTTATGTCCTTGTAGTGTTTCTGAGGGCTTCCCTGATATCTCAGTTGGTAAAGAATCTACCTGCAATGCAGGAGATTCCAGTTCGATTCCTGGGTCAAGAAAATCCACTGGAGAAAGAATAGGCTGCCCACTCCAGTATTCTTGGGCTTCCCTTGTGGCTCAGCTGGTAAAGAATCCGCCTGCAATGCGGGAGACCTAGGTTCGATCTCTGTGTTGGGAAAATTCCCTGGAGAAGGGAAAGGCTACCCACTGTAGTATTCTGGCCTGGAGAATTCCATGGACTGTTTCTGATTTTAAGAATTAATATTTTATGAGTCTAGTCAATAAAAAGTTTGTGATTGAGAAATAAGGTTAATTCTCAGTTCTTTCCTATTCTAAGTTCTTTAAAGATACAATTCATTTTTATTTTAATTATTTGCCCTTTGGCTGCACCGGGTCTTTGTTGCTGTGCATGGGCTTTCTCTAGTCCCTGCGAGTGGGGCTACTCTTGGTTGCAGTGCACTGGCTTCTCATTGTGGTGGCTTCTCTTGTTGTGGAGCACAAGCTCTAGGTACTTGGCTTCAGTAGTTGCAGCACTTGAGCTCAGTAGTTATGGAACATAATGCCTAGGTCCATGGCATGTGGAATCGTCCTGAACCAGGGATTGAACCCATGTTCTCGTCATTGGCAGGTGGATTCCTGTCCACTGTGCCACTGGGGAAGTTCCCATCTTTTTATAAAACGTGAAAATTACACTTATTTCACTTTTACAGAATCACTCCTAAAATATACTTTCCCACTGATAAACTCATTCAACTACTGTGTATTTTTGAAACTCCACTTAAATTATCTGTTTTTTATGTCTTGATTTTAAAAAGTAATAACCTTCTGTGTAGGCTTAACTGTTTTTGTCTATTTTGATTCTCTGTCTTGATGAAATAGAAAATGGGCTAATTATGTTCCTTTTCTAAGCTTACAATTTTATTTTTCACACATTTGCCTTTTTATTAAAATAATGTTGCTTTGCTCACACAGTGCTCTCTTGTTTGAACTAATAGCAGAGCCTAAGTTAAGAACTGGGTCTCAAGCCCTGGTCCCCCATCCATCTTTCAATACTTAAAACCTTAGGCAAGATAGTTAACCTTTCCATGCCTGCATTTCCTGACTGGTAAAATAAGAATAAAATAATTCCATCTCATATAGTCCTCAAAAAAAAAAATTAACTGCATTAATACATATAAACTCCTTCTAATAATGCCTGGCTATTACTGATGCTTAATAATACTTAGCTGTTATTATTTGAATTCTTTTATCACATGCTGAAGAGCTGTGAATACAGCCTGGAAAATCACCACTAGATGACTCTTAAAAAAAAAAATGTAAGGCTTGAAGCCAAGAATTTGATATTTTGAAAGGTTAATGATATTCAGTTGAAGATAGAAAATCTGCATTTCTTTTTAATAATTGTCTTTCAATGTAAAGTCTATTTGTCCAGCATTACTTTTTAAATGAGTTTTCCACTTAACAAAAAGTTTATATCTTTTAAGTACCCAAATTTTATCTGAACCCATTTGGATGCAGAGCACTGTAAAATGTTTTACACATTCTCCCCTTATTTTGCAAACTGATGATGCACATGCAAAGTTGTAGTCTGTCATTTTGATGATAGCATTTAAAAAATGTGTGTACATATAGATAAGACAGGATTTTTTTTTAACCTATTAATGAGTCAAGGTTGAGAAGTTATGAGTGATTTTTTTTTCCCTTTTTGGTTTTATAGTGTTATTAGGTAAAGAAGGAGAAAAACTAAAAAATGAACATAACATTCTGAATATAATTTAAACTTTTCTTTTTAATGCAGGGTCATGATTAAAAGTATCCATAGTTTTCTTATTGGACAGTGGTTCCCAAACTCAGCTAATTATCAAAATTACTGGAGAAGTATTTTTAAAAACACACAGTCTGGATTCCACCTTCAGAGCAGTACTTCTTAAACTTGATGTCCAAATGAATCACTGGAGGATCTTGTTAAAATACAGGTTCTGATTCAGTAGCTCTCAGATGCGGAGAAAGAAATGGCAACCCACTCCAGTGTTCTTGCCTGGAGAATCCCAGGGACAGGGGAGCCTGGTGGGCTGCCGTCTATGGGGTTGCACAGAGTCGGACATGACCGAAGCAACTTAGCAGCAGCAGCAGCTCTCAGATGAGCAGCTCTTGATGTTCTGCATTTCTAACAAGCTCCCAAGTGATCACACTTTGAGTAGTTATTCCCCATAACTTTTTATTCAGTAGCTATGGATTAGGACCTATAGTGAAAATACCCTTGTTTGTTAATTTGCCTCATAATCAGGTTTGAATGCCATATTTTCTCATCAATGCTGTACTTTTATTGATAGTAATAATGTCTAGGGATGTGTTAAGCATATGGGTTGTATTTTCATATGCATTCTTCCAGGCACAGTTCTTTTAAACTACTTTAAATTTCTTCTCATATCTTTCTTTCTTGCTGTTTTCAGTAGGCGCCAGTTGTACCTTATTAGTACTTCTGGTCTGCCTTGGGCTGAAAACTTGTCAGTAAGACCGTCATTTTTTATCTTATTAAAATTTTTTCTATATGTCTTATATGTCAACAAAAAAGTTTTACTTTAAAAAGATTCAAGAATTAATTTATTCATCCTTGCTTGCATCTAAAGAAAGTCATATAGTCTTAAAATTACTCATTTCTTCTGGCTTTTTAAAATTTAGGCAAATACGAGATAATAATTTTTAATTTTAAAAATATTTTTAAATTTTTCTTTCCTCAGCAAAGAAAGAATAATAAGAAAGTTCGAGTGACAGTGAAGCCCCATTTGCTATACAGAGTAAGTTTCCTGTCAAAGAATTCTAAGTTGTTGTTTTGCTTTGAAAGTACAGAAGGAACAAAATGTTTTCAGTATATTAGTAGAAAAAATTTTAAATGAGAGTCGATAATTATATTTACATCTTTCTTTTCAGCCTTTGGAACAGCAACATGGGGTTATTCCTGATCGGGATGCAGAATTTCGTCTCTTTGACCGTGTTGTAAATGTGAGAGAGAACTTTTCTGTTCCAGTTGGCCTTCGGGGCACCATCATAGGAATTAAAGGGGGTAATAACTCAATACTTGATATGTCTCCATCTGCATTTATACTGTATGTCTTATATACAAGCAGAAAGCAACTGTAAATCAGGAAAAACACTAAATCCTTTTATGTTTTAGTTAATTATTTTCCCAGCTTTAGTTTTCAGAGGAAATTGTCCTTTTCCGTCTGTGTAATCATCTGGGAAGTTATTAAAAAGATGTGAAAGTTGGAGAAGGACTGCTGAAAATTTGGTAGCTTATGTGTAACACATTAAAATTATCTAAATGCTTAGTGAGAATACATACATGTGTTTTCATGAAACTAAGACAAACATTTCGTTAGGTTTCATCTAACTGTGTCCAGGGCTTTGCCTTAATTGTCCTTGTAGTCACTTGATTTCTGCAGAGAAATAAACAAACATGATGTATGTGCTTATTTACAGTTAAGAGATTTACATGTTAATTTTAATTTTATGAGTACAACTAGATTGTGTATATAAAACAATTCTATCAATCCATTGTGCAACAATGTACATATAGTTAACACTGTAGTACTATACACTTAAAAATTGTTACAACCATAAATTTTATGTTGTGTTTTTTACCAAAAAAAAAGGAAAAATGAGTATAGAAAGAAAAGGGAAGAATTAGCTAAGAATCTAAAAATTCTTCAAAGGGATGCCTGGAGTGAGAAGCTTTGCAATACAGATTCTAAAACTAGTCACCCCAACACAAAGGAACACATCGGGTACCTAGAGGCTAGGGCACCGGCAGCACTGTCCTTCCATATCCCAGGCACCCAATCTTGGTCTCACTGTCCAGAAAGATGGAAGAGCAGACAGGCCATGAGCCTAAGAGAATTGCTTATTTATTGGCAACAGTGTGCTGGGCACTTTTACATTTAACCCTCCCGTCCACCTGAGAAGTAGATATTATTCTTTTTTTATTTAATTATTTTTGGCTGTGCTGGGTCTTTGTTGCCGTGTGGGCTTTTCTCTAGTTGTGGCAAGTGGGGGCTACTCTCTGGTTGTGGTGCGTGGGCTTCTCATTGAGGTGGCTTTTCTTGTTGTGGAGCACCAGCTCTAGGTGCTTGGGCTTCAGTAGTTGCAGCACATGGGCTCAGTAGTTGTGGCTCTCCAGCTCTAGAGCACAGGCTCAATAGTTGTGCATGGCCTAGTTGCTCTGAGGCATGTGGGATCTTCCTGGATCAGGGATCAAACCCGTGTCTTCTGCGTTGGCAGGCGACTTCTTTACCAATGAGCACTAGGGAAGTCCTGATATTGTGTCATCCAAGAGTTCAAGTGACTTGCCCAAGTTTACACAAATAAGTGACAGAGCTGGGGTTTGAACTCCTTCCCCTGATTCTTTTCTGACTTTGAGCGCTAGTTCTCTGTATTTTGCACATCTTCTTGGGGTCTACCTCTAAAAGAGAATTTTCTTCTCTGATTCTTCTTTGAATTTTTTAGATGTGTTTTTTGGTGCTTAAAACAACGACAAGACAGTCAACTAGGTTAACAAACCCAGGCTAAGTATGGTAAGGGTCACATGCATGTCATGAAGCAACCCTCCTGCTGTCTGCCCGGCCTCACGCATTGGCAGTTCAAATTCTGAGCTTAGTGGAGTCTACTCTGATTAGGTTGTCCTGAGAAGGCCTTAGTTCTGATAACAGAAGTTTCCTTTCTTCTGACAACCCCAGTCAGTAATAGTGACCAGTTGGAATTTTGTCTAGAGAAGAATTTTAAAGCTGTATCTGTCTACACTGAGTGGAAAAAGCATTGTCATTTATTAAACATATATCCCATGGACATAGAATATAAAGGGGAATATTTGTCTTACTGCCTTCACCTGATGCCTCATCTCCATAGAATTCTCCACTAAAGGGGGTGAACAATCCTTTGGTCAATAATCTTTTCAGTAAGTGGCTCCTCCCTAAGACAAGAAAAGGAACCTAAAAAGTAGATCTTAAACCTTCACAAAAAAAAAAAAAAAAAAACCTTCACAGAAGAGACTCTTGCCTCTCATTGAGCCCCACTTTCTTGGGTTTAGATTTTAGGTAAAAGTGTCAGATGAAAGATAAAGCTGCTGGGAGAGAATGAGTAAGCTCTGCAGGCCTGGTTCCAATTGGACAATGAAAGACTGAGAATGAGGGAAATATCCCCCATATCTACCCTGGGTTAACACAGTATCAGATATGGTATTAGTCAGGGTTCTCCAGAGAAGCAAAACCAAGGGAATGGAAAGGGTGGGGGTAGAGGTGGGAAGAGAGAGAGATTCTGTTCTGAAGTTATGTGATAGACTCTGATTAATTTGGGCTTAGAATTCAAATGTTATTATAGCTAATGATTTCACTTTACCTTGGAACTTTGGTAAATTTAAACTTTCCAGTTTTATCCTATCATCCTCTCTGCCAATGGAGAAGGCAATGGCACCCCACTCCAGTACTCTTACCTGGAAAATCCTATGGACGGAAGAGCCTGGTAGGCTGCAGTCCATGGGGTCGCTAAGAGTCGGACGTGACTGAGCAACTTCACTTTCACTTTTCACTTTCATACATTGGAGAAGGAAATGGCAACCCACTCCAGTGTTCTTGCCTGGAGAATCCCAGGGACAGGGGAGCCTGGTGGGCTGCCGTCTATGGGGTCGCACAGAGTCGGACACGACTGAAGTGGCTTAGCCTGTCTGCCAAATTTATTCTTCTCTGCTCGTCTTTAAGGTTTATTGTACCATAGTCTTTCTCACATGTCTCATGTCTCAATCATGACATCCATTATCTACCAAGTCATCTCCTGCCAGAACCTTGGAGTCATCTTTGCCATCTCCAGTTTTTTTATCTACACAGGTCACAAACTCCTGCCAGTTCTATCTAGTAATATATCCTTTGTCTCCATTCTCTTTCCCTCATTACTGCCATGTCTTCAAATCTCCGTTTCCTTTGTCTAACTGTAAAACCTTCTAAACTACAAATTCCAGAGTTCTCTCTTTTATTAACTCTCTTTTTGTGAATAATTTCCAACATATAAAAAACAGATAAAAATATAATTAATTCTCACAGCATCTAATTTAAAATAGTATTATTTTTCTTTAAGATAATACAAGTAAGGGAATCTGTGAGCTTATCTTCTTTTCATTTGCATCTGTATTGATAGTTGTAATGCTTCTAATACTCCAAAAACTCACATTCTATTTTTTTTAATCATATGATTTTTCAATCTCTCTTTTTTAAACAGCTAATAGAGAAGCTGATGTACTATTTGAAGTATTATTTGATGAAGAATTTCCTGGAGGCTTAACAATAAGGTTTGTATTTCCAGATGATAATTACACTTCGAAAATATGTCCATATGGCCAATGACTTTACATTACTTGCTTTTTTGTCCACAATTTCAGTTCCTAGTACATATGAGACTCATACTTGTAATAGGGTTGTAACACTGAATAAGACAGACATGGTTTCTACCCTTACAGAGCTTTCACTTTAGTAAGGGATATAACTAACTTACTAAAAATAGTAATTTTTTAATTAAAATGTGACAAGTGCTGGGAAGAAGTATTAATAGTTCAGGTGTCTATAATAGAGTGTGATCTGAGCATTCTAGAAAGGCTTTCTTAAAGTGATGTTTAAAACGGGACATGAAGACTAGGTACTGAAAGAGTAGAAACAGGTGGTCAGAAAAACAGAATAGCATATGCAGCAGAGGACATTTTCACTCATTTAAAAACTAAAAGAACGCAGGTGTGTCAGCCTCAGCAGCCATGTAAGATTAGAGTAAGGGAAAAGAACAAGGACCACACTGTGCAGGAACTGGTAACCTGCTTTCAGCACATGCTAAGGATTGTGGTATCTTGGCCTTTATCCTTAAAGCAGTGTGAAGCTATCAAAATCAGAGATGTGACATGATCAGACTGCATTTTTTTAATGGTTGAATAACTTGAGGAATAGAAACATTCTTTGAATTAAGAGACATGATAACTCTTTGTCATTTGATTTAGTGAAATTGTAGACGCTCAGGCTAGGTTGGAATGGTTTGAGGAGTGAACAGCCAGTGGGGTAAAGGAGACAAGAAACAGCTGACCCTTGAGAAGTTTGACCTTGAAGGGGAGAAAAGATAACTGGCAGTTAGGATAACTGGCAAAGGAGAAAATGAAAGATACACCTATTTGAATGCAGAGTTCCAGAGAATAGCAAGGAGAGATAGGAAAGACCTCCTTGGTGATCGGTGCAAAGAAATAGAGGAAAACAATAGAATGGGAAAGACTAGAGATCTCTTCAAGAAAATTAGAGATACCAAGGGAAATTTCATGCAAAGTTGGGCTCAATAAAGGACAGAAATGGTATGGACCTAACAGAAGCAGAAGATATTTAGATGAGGTGGCAAATACGACCCAGCAATCCCACTTCTGGGCATACACACCGAGGAAACCAGAATTGAAAGAGACACGGGTACTCCAGTGTTCATCACAGCACTGCTTACAATAGCTAGGACATGGAAGCAGCCCAGATGTCCATCAGCAGATGAATGGATAAAAAAGCTGTGGTACATATACACAATGGAATGTTACTCAGCCATTAAAAAGAATACATTTGAATCGGTCCTAATGAGGTGGATGAAACTGGAGCCTATTATACAGAGTGAAGTAAGTCAGAAAGAAAAACACCAATATAGTGTACTAATGCATATATATGGAATTTAGAAAGATGGTAATCATGACACTATATGCGAGACAGCAAAAGAGACACAGATGTAGAAAACAGTCTTTTAGACTGTGGGAGAAGGCGAGGGCGGGATGATTAGTGAGGGCAGCATTGAAACATGTATATTATCATATGTGAAGCAGATCGCCGGTCCAGGTTTTGATGCATGAGACAGGATGCTCACGGCTGGTGCGCTGGGATGACCCTGGGGGGTGGGATGGGGAGGGAGGTGGGAGAGGCATTCTGGATGGGGAACACATGTGCGCCTGTGGCTGATTCATGTCTATATAGGGCAAAAACCACTATAATATTGTAAAGTAATTAGCCTTCAATTAAAATAAATTAATTTTTTAAAAAAAGAAGAGGTGGCAAGAATACACAGAAGAACTATACAAAAAAGATCTTCACAACCCAGATAATCACGATGGTGTGATCACTCACCTAGAGCCAGGCATCATGTGAAGTCAAGTGGGCCTTAGGAAGCATCACTGCGAACAAAGGTAGAGGCAGTGATGAAATTCCATCTGAGCTATTTCAAATCCTAATGCTGTAAAGGTGCTGCACTCAGTATGCCAGCAAATTTGGAAAACTCAGCAGTGGCCATGGGACTGGAAAAGGTCAGTTTTCATTCTAATCCCAAAGAGAGGCAATGCCAAAGAATGCTCAGACCTCTGCACAATTTCACTCATCTCACACGCTAGCAAAGTAATGCTCAAAATTCTCCAAGCCAGGCTTCAACAGTACGTGAACTGTGAACTCCAGATGTTCAAGCTGGTTTTAGAAAAGGCAAAGGACAGAGATCAAATTGCCAACATCCACTGGATCATCAAAAAAACAAGAGAGTTCCAGAAAAACATCTATTTCTGCTTTATTGACTATGCCAAAGCCTTTGACTGTGTGGATCACAGCAAACTATGGAAAATTCTGAAAGAGATGGGAATACCAGACCACCTGACCTGCCTCTTAAGAAATCTGTATGCAGGTCAGGAAGCAACAGTTAGAACTGGACATGGGACAACAGACTGGTTCCAAATCGGGAAAGAAGTACAACAAGGCTGTATATTGTCATCCTGCTTATTTAACTTCTATGCAGAGTACATCATGAGAAATGCTGGTCTGGATGAAGCACAAGCTGGAATCAAGATTGCCGGGAGAAATATCAATAACCTCAGATACTCAGATGACACCACACTTATGGCAGAAAGCAAAGAACTAAAGAGCCTCTTGATGAAAGTGAAGGAGGAGAGTGAAAAATTTGGCTTAAAGCTCAACATCCAGAAAACGAAGATCATGGCATCTGGTCCCATCACTTCGTGGAAAATAGATGGGGAAACAGTGAGAGACTTTATTTTTCTGGGCTCCAAAATCACTGCAGATGGTGATTGCAGCCATGAAATTAAAAGACACTTACTCTTTGGAAGAAAAGTTATGCCCAACCTAGACAGCATATTAAAAAAGAAGAGACATTACTTTGCCAACAAAGGTCCATCTAGTCAAAGCTATGGTTTTTCCAGTAGTCGTGTGGATGTGAGAGTTGGACTATAAAGAAAGCTAAGCCCCAAAGAATTGATGCCTTTGAACTGTGGTGCTGGAGAAGACTCTTGAGAGTCCCTTGGACTACAAGGAGATCCAACCAGTCCATCCTGAAGGAAATCAGTCCTGAATATTCATTGGAAAGACTGATGTTGAAGCTGAAACTCCAGTACTTTGGCCACCTGATACCAAAAAGAGCTGACTCATTTGAAAAGACCCTGATGCTGGGAAAGATTGAAGGCAGGAGGAGAAAGGGACGAGATGGTTGGATGGAGGATGAGATGGTTGGATGGCAGCACTGACTCAATGGACATGAGTTTGAGTAAATTCCAGGAGTTGGTGATGGAAGAGAGGCCTGGCGTGCTGCAGTCCATGAGGTCACAAGAGTTGGACATGACAACTATTGAACTGAACTCGGAGGTTTAAAGCAAGATGGTTGTATTGTTTGTTTTTAGCTTACCATGGCGGAGACTTCCTCAAGTCTATTTTGGGTGACCATTAATAGAAAGTTTAAAGTGACAGAAAAAAAGGATCGTTAGAGGCTCCATGGAATATTAGAATTGTGACCTCTCTCACTTAACTTTGTTGTTTCCTTGGGTAGATTAGTTAGAGGCATTCTGACCCTCAATATCATCCATAATGAAGATGTACACTTCACTAGGTGATTGTGAGGATTAAATGAAATCCTTTCCAGTTTTCCTTTCTTTTCTAAACACCAGCTGGAAAACTGAACTGCAGTTTGTTTAGTTTCTTTTCTGTTTTGATTAGTGGTAATTAAAATTAAAAGTGAATTACTGTTATTTAATCTCTTTGCATGAAATCACAATCTTCAGTCCTTACAGCAAGTGATCACCTTCAGAATGCCATTATTGTTTTGCAACTTGAATGTGCCTGTTACCCAAAGACATTGTCTGTGCCTTTAAATGCAGCAGCAGAGTCTGGATCCCATATCTGATTTTGATTTTCATTTGGTTACCAATAACCTTAGCCAAATAACTTTTGAAATATGTTTTTAAGATTAACTTCTTTCTTAATTGATTGAGAGTTATATTAAAGATTGCCTGCCTGCAGTATATTCATTTCATAATGCAGAATCTTATAGTATAGTTCTCACAAAAATATTTTCTGGAAATCTTACAAAGATTTCTTATGAAAGAATTCTACTTCCCCATGATCTCAGAATATAAGAATATTACATTCTAAAGAAGTAACAGAGTTGAAAGCTTTTGACCACAGAGGGCTTATTTTAATATCTAAATACTTTTATCATGACCAAGAAGGAAGAAATCACAAATGCTTGTCTCTTAGCCTTCCCAATTCTAGAACTTTAAGATGGAAAGATGAGGATAAAAAGAGCTGGACTCAACAATTGATCAGGAGATGGAAGTGATCAAAGCTAACATTTTTCCTGTTGCATCAGTAGAGCCACACTAGCTGCACACTGGCTAGCTTTATAACCCAGACTGTTAAAACCACTATTTTTTTTAAAGAAGTTTGGAATTTTATTCATTAGTTAACTAAGCTATTCTTTTGCAAGCCTTCTGAAGACAAGCTTAGCTCACACACACACCCCTCCACTTAAAACTACACCTCTAGAACATTTTTCTCCCACTTAATAGCGCTGAATAGTCTATTCTAAAACTTTCCAGAGATATATCATCTTACAGATTGAGATTTTTCTCTAATTTCAAGTTCCTGAATTTAAAAGTAATATTCAGGACTTCCCTGGTGGTCCAGTGGTTAATGCAGGGGACACAGGTTCAGTCTCTGGTCCGGAAAGATTCCACATGCAGCGGGGTGGGAAGGACATGAAGCCTGTGCACCACAACTACTGAGCCCACACTCTAGAGCTTCACAACACCGAGCAGCTACCGCCCAACTAGAGGGTAGCCCTGCTTGCCACAACTAGAGAAAGCCTTCATGCAGCAGCTAAGACCTGGTGCAGCCATAAATCAATCAATTAATTGAAAATAAAAATAATATTTATTAATTAAATTATGAACAGTCCACCCAAAATTATTTGATTCTTCTCCCTAGCACATTTAGTTTTAGTTCCCTCTTACCCTGTTACAACTTTTTACTTTTAGGTGCTCACCTGGTAGAGGTTATCGACTGCCAACAAGTGCCTTGGTAAACCTTTCTCATGGGAGTCGCTCTGAAACTGGAAATCAGAAGTTGACAGCCATTGTGAAACCACAGCCAGCTGTGAATCACTATAGCTCAAATTCATCAGTTTCATCTGGGCATTTGGGAGGCCTGAACCATTCCCCTCAATCACTTTTTGTTCCTACTCAAGTAAGATTTTTATTTAAATAATGAGCTTGAAAATAACTGTTTTCTCTTTATACATTTACTTCATGGATTAACTCTTATATTTTGAATTATATCACCCAAATGATCTATGTTATCCCCTACGAAATGACATTAATTGGAAAGGTAAAAAGGAGGGGGCTATATCATGTTTTTCAAAAGCAGTTTTCAAATGCCCACCATATAACTCATGTGTGATTTCCTTTATTTCATTTCCCTGAGGGCAAAACTTGAATTGTTTTATGTGAGATACTTGATTTAATTTCATGGTCTAAAATTTTAAGGAGACTTTTAAATCCAAATAACAGGTTTATTATAGACTAATTAAGAAACAGGTAAGTAGATGATAACAAAGGAAACAAGCAAAAATCCTCAAATCTTATAGATAACTACTGTTTTTTTTGGTGCATATTTATGCTTCAGTTTTCCTTAAGAAGTTTTTTGTACTTCCCCAGGTACCTGCTAGAGATGATGATGAATTTTGTAACATTTGGCAGTCCTTACAGGGATCTGGAAAGGTTCAACACTTTCAGCCACTGCTACAAGAGAAGGTTAGTATACCTTGCTTAATGGACATTTCTTTTTTTTTTTTAATATATTTTATATTTCTCTTTTAGGTATGCAGTGATTAGTTTTTCTTCTGAAATCTCATAAAAGAGAAATAACACTTTGGATCTTAAATTTTCATAGTTCTCTTCAACCACGTATGTTTTTGGACCAATGAGTAAGACTATAGAAAATTTTTATTTTAAATCAGTTTTGGATTTTTTTCTAGTTGTTTACAAATCATAATAACTATATTTTAAATTTAATAAAGGCTTTAATGGTATGTATTAACTTATTCACCTCTACTTGAATGTATAGCTTTATGCTGGCAGGTGATTGTCTTAAATATGAATGAGCAAATCCTTGATCAAGATTAAGAAGAGGAAAGAAATTCTGCTAAAAGAGTAGACTCAGTCACCAAATAAAAGAAGATGAAAAGAAACAAATTCCTATTACATTTTTAGCTAGTTACCTTCT
Organism: Bos taurus; assembly: GCF_002263795.3. Classification (NCBI taxonomy): domain Eukaryota; kingdom Metazoa; phylum Chordata; class Mammalia; order Artiodactyla; family Bovidae; genus Bos; species Bos taurus. The sequence continues at coordinate 126,670,095 of NC_037328.1, forward strand.
TCTCAGCTTCAGTCAAAAAGGAACGTCCTCTCAAGTTTATAAACCAGTGGCCTGCACCATGAGGGCCTAATTTATTCTAATACCTTCGATAATGATAGCATTATCAGTGCTGCTGCTGCTGCTCCTGCTAAGTCGCTTCAGTCGTGTCCAACTCTGTGCGACCCCATAGACGGCAGCCCACCAGGATTCTCCAGGCAAGAACACTGGAGTGGGTTGCCATTGCCTTCTCCAATGCATGAAAGTGAAAAGTGAAAGTGAAGTCGCTCAGTCGTGTCCGACTCTTAGCGATCCCATGGACTACAGCCCACCAGCCTCCTGTGTCCATGGGATTTTCTTTTTTTTTTTTTTTTTTTGTCCATGGGATTTTCCAGGCAAGAGTATTGGAGTGGGGTTCCATTAAAAAAGCAAAGGCAATGATGGTGAAATTAAAATAAAAATGAGAGTGACAACAACATTTTAAGTCAGCTATACTTCAATTTTAAAATAAATAAATAATAAAATGGGGGAAAAAATCTAAAATTAAAAAAAAAAGCTGAGAGTGACAGTGCACAAGTCACCTCTGCCAATATGCTGTATTTTAAGTTTTCCTTAGACATTCATAAGTGCTTTCTACATAAATGTAACCCATATCCAGATTTTTAAACCCTTTATTCCTCTGTTTATTTAATACTGCTAACCACTCATTCTTCAGGAGTGCTTTTTTAAATCATTCTTTCATTCATTCAGCACATTAAGTGCCTACCATGTGCCAGGCATTGTTCTATGCACCAAGAATATAGCTGTAAACAAAACAAAAATCCGGACTCACATACAATTAGTATTGTAGGGAGAAAAGGATAATAAATAAGACAAAAGAAAATAAATGTTATTAGATGATAATATAAGTTTGAGAAAAATTGTAGGGAAGCAGGATAGGGAATTTAGTGGAGAGGGCAGGCAAGGTTTTGTAATTTTTTAAATGGAATGTTCCAGTAACATTTGGGCAAAGATTTGAATGAAATGAAGAAGAGGATATACAGATATCTGAGGAGAGAGTATTCCAGACGAAGTCAAAGTTTCTGTTGGGAGTGATGGTCTCTGACATACACAAGGAAGCAGACCATGTGTCTGAATCAGTACAATGAGTTGTAGGAAATGTGATTAGAGAGGTAACAGATAGATACTAGTAGGGCCTTCTGGATCATTATAAGGACACTGGCTTTTACTCAGTGAGATAAGGAATCAGTAGAGGGTTTTGCACAGCAGAGTGACATGATTTGACTTATATTTTAATTCCATCACTCTGCCTACTACCTTGAGAACAGAATATAGAGGACCCAAGGTGGAAACAGGTTAGTTCAGAAACTACTGAAATCATCAAGATTGAGTTGATATTGACTTGGATCAGGATAGTAGGACCCTGTGAGAAGTAGTCAAATTCTTAACATATTGGAAGGGATTTCCAGCTGATGATGAAATGGATATGGGGTAAAAGAGAAATAATGTATTAAAGGATATAATTCTTCAGGTCTGAGTAACTAAAATGATAGATGGGCTGTTAACTGAGGTGGGAAAGATTGCAAGTCTGGTAGATCTGTGGGGGAATATCAGGAGTTCAGTTTTGGTAAGTTTGAGATGTATGTTAAACATTAAGAAGAGATATCAGAGTTAGATATCTGAGTGGAGATGTAGAATTGGACATTTGAGTCTGAAGGTCATAAATGTTGTCCAGGCTGGAGAGATAGATTTGAAATTTGGAATCATTTTATGTTTGTGTGTATGTATGTGCAGATGTGAATATATGTGCATATATATATATATATATATATTTAAATATACCCAAGATATATATATATATATATGTTATCTACATCCACTTTCTTGGTTATAGATAGAAGAAGGGTTCAGTAACTTAACCTTAGAGCGTTCCATCCTTCAAGTGTTGGAGAGACTAAAAAGAAGACTGAGAAGGAATGGCCCATGAGACAGGAAGGAAACCAGGGAAGGGTGGTTTCTGCATGCCAAGTGAAGAATAGATGTTAGAATAGAGTAATCAACTGTGTCAAATGCTGTAGATGGATCAGTTAAGATAAAAGCTGAGAATTGACTACATACAGAATTTAACACATGAAGGCCATTGGGAACCTTGACAAGAGCAGTTTCAGTTGAATGATAGTAAAATACTGATAAGATTGGGTTTAAGAGAGAAGAGGAAGAGAGAAATTGGAGGAAGCAAATATAGGTAATTCTTTCAAGGAGTTCTGCTCTAAGAGAAAACATTACTCTGAATCTCCTCTTTCCCTTCCCTCTGTGTTCAAGTTCTTTGTTAACCTCTGTGCTTTCAACCTTTCATTGGGGACTGTTCCCAAAACACAACAGATTTGTTTTCCTTGTTGCCTCATTGCTTAACGGTGACTCTTACTTCTCTACTAATTACCACTCTGTCTGTGTCTCTGATTCCAACCTTTCAATCAAGATCAACCCAGTATCTCCACTTTCTAGAAGACAGGTATAGATGGATGCTATACCATCACCTCAACTTCAAAATATCTCACAACTGACCTCACCTAAAACCTCTTCTATCCTTATTTCCAGCATAATAATTTACCCGGGCATATAATCTGGAAAGGATAAAGTTAAAAGTTTTTGCTTCTTTCTAATATTTTTTGCATTGAGATCCCAAATCTTTTTGCCCCTTCTCAGTTTTTACAACCAGACCTTAAATTGTGCCCCTAGCCCTAGATAAACCTCCTATCTGTGCTTCCTGTTTGTTATGTCTTTCTAGCCCTTCTTCGGAGAAGGCAATGGCACCCCACTCCAGTACTCTTGCCTGGAAAATCCCATGGGCGGAGGAGCCTGGTAGGCTTCAGTCCATGGGGTCGTGAAGAGTCGGACACGACTGAGCGACTTCACTTTCACTTTTCACTTTCATGCGTTGGAGAAGGCAATGGCAACCCACTCCAGTGTTCTTGCCTGGAGAATCCCAGGGATGGGGGAGCCTGGTTGGCTGCTGTCTGTGGGGTCGCACAGAGTCGAACACAACTGATGCAACTTAGCAGCAGCAGCAGCAGCTCTTCTTACGTAGTACTACCTACACAATCTTTCCTAAAGATCTTTTCACCTGTGTTGTCCCCATAGCATAATTGAGCCAAGTATCTAGTTAATAAGAACTCCTGGGGGTTTTTTTATAATTTTTATTTATTTTTTGGCTGCGTTGGGTCTTCGTCCTTTTGCATGGGCCTTCTCTAGTTGTAGTGAAGGGGGCTAGTCTCTAGTTGTGGTGTGTGGGCTTCTCATTGCTGTGGCTTCTCAGGCTCAGTAGTTGTGGCACATGGGCTTAGTTGCTCCACGGCATGTGAAATCTTCCCCAGACCAGGGATTGAACCCGTGACCTCTATGTTAACAGGCAGGTTCCTATCCACTATGCCCGTAGGGAAGTCCAAGACTCCTGGTTTTGAACTCACTTTATACCCTGAGGCAGTATAGTGAAGATAAATCTGATATTAGACTCAAAATTAGGAAATCAGGTTTTGTGCCTCAAATTGCACAAATCTAATTTCCCTGGGCTTCTTTGGCCTCAGGTATAAAATTAAGGCATTGGACTTAGCTGAACTCTGAGGTCTTTTCAAACCCTAAAACAGTGTTATTCAAATATTCTAGAATGTATAGGGCTCCCTGTTTAAAACTACTGGAGTTCAGCCTTAACTCAAACTAATGTCTAGGTCTTCTATAATCCAACCCTGTACAGTTCTTATATAAAGTATGTCCAGCTGTTTGGTAAAATACTCTCTTCCAGTCAAATTGATCTCCTTATTTTCCCTCTCCCATAAACAGATAATTTCCATTTCAGGTTATATGTTTGCATTGTTCCTTCCTTCTCTTTCCTCTCTCACTGCCAAAAGGTCTACTGGCATATTATCACCAATTTCCTTTAGATGGAACTCAACACTTGATACCGGAGAAGGCAATGGCACCCCACTCCAGTAGTCTTGCCTGGAAAATACCATGGATGGAGGAGCCTGGTAGGCTGCAGTCCATGGGGTCGCTAAGAGTCGGACACGACTGAGCAACTTCACTTTCACTTTTCACTTTCATGCATTGAAGAAGGAAATGGCAACCCACTCCAGTGTTCTTGCCTGGAGAATCCCAGGGACGGGGGAGCCTGGTGGGCTGCCGTCTATGGGGTCGCACAGAGTTGGACACGACTGAAGCAACTTAGCAGCAGCAGCCGCAACACTTGATATTTTGTATTTCCATAGAATCTTCTGTATGCATCTCCTGTTATTAAGGTGCTATTTCATTATTCATATCAGCTGAACACTCCCATGTTTTTTCTACTTTATATTCTAAGAATTATGAGCTACCACATATAACCCTTATATCCATGAAGCATTAATAAGCAGCCTGGTATTCATCTAATAAGCAAATTCTAGAGAACTCAACATGATTTTTTTTTAAGGTGTTCAAGCTTCTGGGAAAGGCAAAACCATAGAGACAGTAAAAATATCAGTGGTTGCCAGGGATTATTGGGAAAGGGAGAGATAATAGATGGAGCACAGATTTTTGGAGCAATGAATATATTCTGTATAATGGTAGATAAATGTCATTACACATTTGTCCAGACCCACAGAATATATAACAACAAGAGTGGAACCAATGTAAAATACGGACTTTAAGTAGCAGTTATGTGTCAATGTAGGTTCATCAGTTGTCACAAATGTCCTACTCCAGTGGGAGATGATAATAATGGGGAAGGCTGTGCATGTATGGAGGTGGGGGTGAGGGGAATAGGGGAATCTTTGTACCTTCCTCTCAGTATTATTGTGAACCTGTTGATAAAGAGTCAGACACGACTGAGCGACTGATCTGATCTGATAAAACTGCTTTTTTAAAAAGTCTTTTAAGAAATGAAGTCTTTATTGGCAGAATATAACAATACAACTAACATAAATAGACATGTAGACATCAAACAGAATAATTCAAAAAACTATAGTTAAAAGTGGAATATTTTCTTTCTTATTAAAGTTATGGCACTTTTTCTCTGAAATCATACTGTGAACATGGGTTTTAGAGTTAGGGCTCAGATGTCAGCTCTCCTGTTGTTTAGTCCTATAACCATTATCATTTTGAGCCTCAGTTCTGTCATCTGTAACATGGAATCTGACTACACCATAGCATTTTTATGATTGTAGCATTATTATAATGATGTTAAGATAATGGATGCAAAGTACATCTTACTATGCCTGGCACATAATAGACACACAATATTTGTATCCTGATGTTTTGATTCCCTGTTGTAACATCAGAATCCCCTCAAATGAACTGCTTTAGCCCAAATCCCCACCAGCCATTGTGCTGTGCAGATGGAAATCTCTTGGCCCTTTTCTTTAGTCTTAAAGACCAAAGAACCCTAAATGTTCCTGTGCATGTGAGTTCACTAGACCTTCCTTCACACTTTGGTGCATATCACAGCTGTTTTGGAGCATGTCCACTGCCAACTAGAACATGAGGTGCCTTTGCTCATACCCTGTGTTCATTCATCTGTGCTCAGAAGAAAATAAATAGGGTCCACCAGAAGCAAAATTAATCATTATAGAGAGATTAATTTATATTGAACATCTCCAGCCTCCACTCTGCTTCTGTCTCTCACTTGCTATGGCAAGTTATCTGTCTCTTTTTGCCTTCATGCCTCTTCTCCCTATCAGAAAGCAAAAAGATCAGATATGATCTTTATGTGAAACTTACTCATATGTCATTTTGCTAATTTTGTCCATTCATGTGCTGTCTCAGTTACAGTAGCTTTGCAATCAGTCTTGCTATCTGGTAGTAGTAGTCTTCCAGCACTTGGATACCTTGACAATATAAATATTAATAAAGATCAGGTGCTGAAGGAAGGGATGTGGAAGGACTGATACCCTCAACTTTTACAACATAGGGGCAGGAATAATAAATTTTTAAAAATTCATTAATGGAAATATTTAAAGTAATGAAGTCAAAAGAATAGTACTCATCCTTTACCTTGAACATGTCCAGTTCTCTCTTCTTAATACCTACTCATTTCCCATCTCACATACTCTAGAGGAAGGGTTACTTTGAAGCAAATTTAGAAAGATCTTTAGAGGCTGATATTTCTGTTGTGAAGAAACATTCAACTAAAATTTAATCTTTAGTTTCTGTATTAACTTCAAACAAAATTAAACTTAATTCTTTCTGTTGAAAGCATTTTTGTAAAGTGATTGTTTTCTATGTACCTTGCTATCTAGTGCATAGAGAAGTGTCTGGACTGATGATCATAATGTCAATAATAGTTATTTCAAGGGTGGTAGAATTTGAATGGTTTTCTTAAATTCTCTTTACTTTTCTGAATTCCTTAAATCTTTTTCTAGGTAAGTCTATAATTTTTACAAAAAAATAATAAAGTTAACTATTAAGCATTGAGAAAGAAAAGTAGTTTTAATATTAACAGTTTATTTAGATCATTTATAAGAATTTTAACTTTCAGGGTGCAGTTCTACCTCAAGAAATAAGTCAAGTAACTCAACATCATAAAACTGGCTTTAATGACAACAGCGTTAAGCCGAGAAAACATGAGCCTCACAGAAAATGTAAGTTATGAGTTAGAAAGTATACATATGGTGCTAAGTGCTTCCTTTTATTTTTATAAATTAACAGCTTTATTGTTATAATTCACATATCATAAAATTCATCCTTTTATTGTTCAATCAGTGTTTTTTTAGTGTTTTCACAAAGTTGTACAACCAAATGCTAGTATCTAAATTTAGAACATTTTCATCACCCCAAAAAGAAATATCATACTTATTAGTAGTCATACTCATTAGTCTGTACTTACTAGTCGTCATTCCCCTATCCCTGGCAACTGCTAACTTACTTCTGCCTCTGTGGATTGACCTGTTCTGGACATTTCCTATAAATAGAAACATAAAATACGTGATCTTTGAGACCGACTCCACTCACTCGGTGTAATCTTTTCAAGATTCATCCGTGTTGAAGCATATATCAGTACTTCATTCCTTTTTAAGACTGAACAATTTTCTATTATATGAATACAACGTTTTGTTTATGCATCCTCCCATTGATGGATATTTGGGTCATTTGCACTTTTGTGTTATAATAAATAATGCTGCTGCTACTGGTACTGCTGCTAAATCACTTCAGTCGTGTCAGACTCTGTGCAACCCCATAGACGGCAGCTACTGTGGATATTTATGTACAAATTTTTGTGTGAAAACCCTGGTGGCACAGACAGTAAAGCATCGACCTACAATGCAGGAGACTCAGGTTCGATCCCTGGGTCGGGAAGATCCTCTGGAGAAGGAAATGGCAACCCACTCCAGTACTCTTGCCTAGAAAATCCCATGGATGGAGGAGCCTGGTAGGCTACAGTCCATGGGGTCGCAAAGAGTCAGACACGACTGAGTGACTTCACTTTTGTGTGAACATATGGTTACAGGTCTCTTGAGCATATATGAATTAAAGGAATAACTGAGTCTTTTATTTATTTACTGAGTTAACTGAGTTAACTCTATGCCTAACTTTTTGTGGAACTACCACACTGTATTCCAAAATGGCTGGACCATTTTACATTCCCACCAGCAATACGACAGTCCAGTTTCTTCACATCCTTCACAACACTTGTTATGGAGTGTTGTTATCCAACTTTTTTGTTATAGTCATCCTAGTAAATGTAAAGTGGAGTCTCCTTGTGGTTTTCATTTCTAATTCATTAATAATTAATAGTGCTGAACATGTTTTCATGTGTTTATTGGCTGTTTATTTGTCTTCTTTAGAGAAACATTCAAATCCTTTGCTCATTTTAAAATTAGGTTGTCTTCATGGGGGGAGGAAATGGCAACCCACTCCAATATTCTTGCCTGGAGAATTCCATGGACAGAGAAGCCTAGCAGGCTATAGTCCATGGGATCGCATAGAGTCAGACATGACCAAGTGACTAACACACACACCCAGGCCACTTGAATCTGCAGCCTAACCCAGGAGACAGATAAGGCACAGAGGGTGGCAGGATGAAGTGTCATTCCAAACCCTACAAGATAGGGGCAAGGTGGGGAAAGTGGACGGAGCCAAGAGACAAGCTTTCAGGGGTCCATGCCTGCGTGGAGGGCTTCCCTGAGGAGGAGGCAGGTGAGAAGAGGCCAAGAGGGTGTGTGAGTGTTGGCTTGCAGAAAGGGAAGGACAAAGGGTTCTAGGCAGAGATTAGAGGGCCAGCTGTGCAAGTAGCCACTGGGCCCAGGGTGTATGTGCCACACCACACTCCATGCCAGGGGTGTGGTGGGGTGCCTCTCCAGATCCTAGGCTGTGGGAAGGTGCTATGCTGCTGGGGTCCCAGGGACACAGGGCAGGCAGTACAAATTCAAACTTTGGCAGTGACACACCCTGCAAAGCAGATGAGCCCCCAGATACAATGCAGGTGAGAAAAGCCAAACACAGAAGGCCATAGAATGTGTGATTCCATTTCTACGAAACGTCCAGAACAAGAAAATCCACAGAGATAAAGAGTGGATGTGTGGTTGTCAGGGTCTGGGGGAAGATGGGGGTGGGGTAACGGCTTATGTGTCTCTCAGGCCGGAGGCAAGTGTGGAAGGAGCATGCACCCCAGTTGGGCACACACTCAGCTGGGAAAGTGTGCCAGCCTGTACCCCACTGCTCCTGGTACCCAGCCCCCAGCAGTGGCAGGCCCGGCAAGGGAGTAGCTGTGTCAGTGGCCAAGCCTTGGTGACCCCGTGGCCATTCCACCCTGAATTCTGGAAGGAGCAGGAGTGTATTGGGATGCAGCCTGCCCTCTCCTTGTACCCCTGGGTTTTCAAAAATCCTGGCCAAGCCTGGGCTTCTCCATGCTGGGCCTCAAGCTTCTCTTCTGGAAGATGGAACAACAGCATCGTCCTCAGTGGACAGTGGTCAAGTTTAAGGGTATTTGTACCCAGAAAAGACTGACTCAGCTGAGCTGCCCTTATTGACTCCTTGGAACAGCCATTGGGTTCTGGGTTCCATCAGGAACACTCAGTGCTTTTATTAATGACACCAGCAGCAGCAGCAATAGTAGTAATAACAATAATGGGAGAACTAGTGTGAGAACATAAGAACCATGACCTTGCACTTTCACATACTGTGGCAATTGAGTTCAAAGCCTCAGGTCCCCTCTCCTAGGAAACCGTGCCCCTAAGAAGTCATGTCCATGTGAAAATGCCACGCCCCTTACAAGCCTTCAGTTCTCCACCTGCAAAGTGAAAGAGCCAAATACCCGAAGTTTAAATCAAACTGGGTCAGGAACACTGCCCAGAGGGACAAATCAGCTAATCCTACCTTGATTTACAGTTTTGGTCCCCAAGGAATTCTCTCTTTTTCTCTCTCTCTCTTTTTTGTTTGTTTGTTTGCATCCGAGTTAAAAATACATTGCTTGGAAATAAAATTTTTTAAAGTTAGGTTGTCTTTTCGTTCTTGAGTTGTAAGAGTACTTTTAATATTCCATATCCTATGAAGTACTTTTTATGTTCTATATACTATATGCTGTTCAGATATTTGATTCGCAGCTATGTGCTATCATTCTGTGGTTGTCTTTTAACTTTCTTTACAGTGTCCTTGAAGCACAAAAGTTTTAAATTTTGACCAAATCCAATTTACCTATTTCTGATTTTTCTTTAGTTGCTTGTGCTTTAGGTATCATCTAAGAAACCATTACCTAATTCAAGGTCACAAAAATTTACACCTGTGTTTTCTTCTAAGAGCATTACAGTTTTAGCTGTAACATTTAGGTCTTTTTTCCATTTTTGAATAAGTGCGTATATGGTATGAGTCCATATTCACTCTCTTGCATATAGACATCTAGTTGTCCCAGCACTATTTATTAAAAGACTGTTCTTTGCTCATTGAATTTTCTTTGCACTGCATTGAATTGTCTTGGCACCCTTGTCATAAATCAGTTGACCATAGATGCATAGGTTTATTTCTAGTCTCTAATTGCATTTCACTGATCTATATTCCATCTTTTTGTGCACAACACATCATCTTCATTACCATAGTTTTGTTATCAGTTTTGAAATTAGAAAATTTGAATCCTCCAACTTTGTTTTTCAAGATTATTTGTCAAGTTCTGGTCTCTTGCATTTCCGTATAAATTTTAGGATCAGCTTGTCTATTTCTGCAGATATGGCAGCTGGAATTTTTATAGGGATTATACTGAATCTGTAGACCACTTTGGGTAGTATTGTCATCAATACTACCCAATAAGCCTCTCTATTTCTTTCAACGATGTCTTATAGTATTCAGTGTATAAGTCTTGAATTTTTTGTTAAATTTATTAATAAGTATTTTATTACAGTTGTCAGTGGAGCTGTTTCCTTAATTTTGGGAGCATATTGTTCATTACAATTTATAGAAATAACACTGACTTTTGTATATTGATCTTGTATTCCTCCACCTTGTTGAACTTATTTATTAGCCCTAGTTTTTTGTGGCTTCCGCAAATGTAGTTTTACTTCTTCCTATACAATCTGGGTGCCTTCTATTTATTTTTCTTGCCTCATTGTTGTGGCTATAACCACCAGTCAAATAGAAGTGGTGAGGGTATGCATCCTTGTCTTGATCTTAAGGGTAAGCTTTCAGTCTTTCATCATTAAATATAATGTTAACTGTAGGGTTTTGGTAGCTGCCCTTCAAGGTGAAGAAGTTTCTTTGTATTCCTAGATTGTTGATTTTTTTTTAACCTAGGAGGGATATTAGTTTTTGTCGCATGCTGTGTCTTTGACTTTTGAGATGATCACATGGATTCTGTCCTTTATGCATTCAATGTGTTTTTTTTTTCACTGATTGTTTTTCATATGTTGAACCAACCTTGCATACCTGGAATAAATCCCACTAGATCTTGGTGTATCATCCTCCTTATACAGTACAAGATTCTATTCACTGGTATTTTGTTGAGGATCTTTACATCTGTATTCATAAAGGACATTTGTAATTTTCTTGTGATGTCTTTAATTTTGGTATCATGGTAATACTGGGCTCATAGAATGTTGGAATAACACTTTGAAAGAACTCTAGCCTGATTCTAATCTCAAGTAGCAGCCAGGCTATGGATTTTCACCAAAAATATACTACCTGTTTTTTTTTTTCAAGGCTTCATGGAACTGGAGAGTAAGAGAGAGAACTGGGCAGGGCAAGTTAAAATGTCACAAAACTCACTGTTTTTACTAGATTCAGTCTTTTTTCTTGAAGAAATACATCCCAGATTGTTGCAAGTTTTTGATTAATTTCTATCATTCTGAAAATTAGGATTCTGGTGATTTATATTCATTTTCTTGTTGCTTTTATGGAGAAAAGAATTTGTAGAGGTCCTTCAGTATTTTTGCTGATGTCACCTCACTAACCACATTTTGAGATAAATTTAAATTTTATTTAGAGTAATCCAGTTACCTTTTTATGTATATAAACACTTGCCTATTACATTACTCCAGGGACTTCCTTGGCAGTCCAGTGGTTAAGACGTCATGCTTCCACTGCAGGGGCACAAGTTTAGTCTTTGGTTGGGGAACCTAAGATCTTACATGCTGCAAGGCATGGCCAAAAAATTTAAAATAAATGAATAAATAAATTCAAATTATATTACAGATTTTTGTTAAGAATATGTGCAAGTATTTTGTTGTTAATATTCTCTAACGTATTTTATGTATTTTGACTCTTCATTTGTTTCAGTAATCCACTGTGTTTTAGGCACAGTAGGGAGTACAGATACACATATGAGAATCTTCATCTTACAGTACTTTTTCTCTTCTCTTGATCATAGTATTCCAAAATTGTATCAAATTGCTCTTCATGTTCAAAATATGACTCTTTTGTTATTCATTTATTTATTCAGCTGTTTTATGTGCAAGGTATTGTTTTAGGTGCTGGGGATAAGTCAGACAAGTTTTCTGACCTAATGGACTTTATATTCTAAGGTTGAGACTAATAATAGGCAGAGTAAATTCCATAATCTGTAGTAATGATAAATCTATGATGAAAAATACAGCAGAGTAAGAAGATTGAGTGATGCAGATGCTGTTTTAAATATGGTAGTCAAGTAATACCTCTCCAAGGACACATTTGAATAGAGACCCAAATGAAAGGGAAATGGAATCAGCTTACTGAAGAGCTTTCCAGCAGAGGAAATACCAAGTGCCGAGTCCTGAGTCTAATTGATTATATTTTATATGCACATGGTATTTTATGTATTTATATATTTCCTATAGTTTAAGAATAGTCTTTATAAAATGTTTTTCTTCTTTTTTTTTTTTTAGCAGGAGTCTTTTTTTTTTTTTTTTAAACTTTACAATATTGTATTAGTTTTGCCAAATATCGAAATGAATCCGCCACAGGTATACCTGTGTTCCCCATCCTGAACCCTCCTCCCTCCTCCCTCCTCATACCCTCCCTCTGGGTCGTCCCAGTGCACCAGCCCCAAGCATCCAGTATCATGCATTGAACCTGGACTGGCGACTCGTTTCATACATGATATTATACATGTTTCAATGCCATTCTCCCAAATCTCCCCACCCTCTCCCTCACCCACGGAGTCCATAAGACTGCTCTATACATCAGTGTCTCTTTTGCTGTCTCGAACACAGGGTTATTGTTACCATCTTTCTAAATTCCATATATATGCGTTAGTATACTGTATTGGTGTTTTTCTTTAAAAATTATTTTGAAAAAACTTTTCTTGTTTTATAGCTTTGGTTCAGATTTTTGTTTTTGTTTTGCACCAATGTGTGTGTGTGTGTTAGTTGCTTAGTCGTGTCCGACTCTGCAACCCCATAGACCATAGCCCACCAGGTCCCTCTGTCCATGGGATTCTCCAGGCAAGAACACTGGAGTGGGTTGCCATTTCCTTCTCCAAAAGGAATTACAGAAAGAAAGTGAAGTCGCTCAGTTGTGAACAACTCTTTGTGACCCCATGGACTGTAGCCTACCAGGCTCCCCAATCCATGGAATTTTCCAGGCAAGAGTACTGGAGTGGGTTGCCATTTCCTTCTCCAAATATCTATATGTTATTTTTGTTTCTTTTACATTTTAAGTTAAGTATAGATTCTGCTGCTGCTGCTAAGTCGCTTCAGTCGTGTCTGACTCTGTGCGACCCCATAGACGGCTCCACCATCCCTGGGATTCTCCAGGCAAGAACACTGGAGTGGGTTGCCATTTCCTTCTCCAATGCATGAAAGTGAAAAGTGAAAGTGAAGTCGCCCAGTCATGCCCGACTCTTAGTGACCCCATGGACTGCAGCCTACCAGGCTCCTCCATCCATGAGATTTTCCAGGCAAGAGTACTGGAGTGGGGTGCCATTGCCTTCTCCAAAATATAGATTCATGTCCCCATAAATCTGATAATTAAAGCTTCAAGATTTTATAGTTAATTAAAATGTTTGTGATTTTTTCTTCAAGTTATTCTTTATATAAAAGTGTGTAAGCCATTTACATTATGTGGAATTCCAATTAGTTTTCTTGTGTGTCTCAACAAAGGTTTAATGTTGAATCCAGGAATTCTTCCTTGGCTTCTTCTCTTACCCTCTCTGTTCTCCCTTCCCTTCTCATCTTTGTGCCTTCCTTCCCTTTTCTCTCATTCCAACCCCTCCCTCCCTTCTATCCATTCCTTCTACTTCTTTCCTCATCCTCTCTTTCCTTTTGTGTCCCTCTCTTTCTTCCTCCTTTTTTCTTCCTTTCTTCTTTTCTTTCCTTCTTCCTTTTTCCCTTCCCTCCTTCCTCTTCTAATCTATCCTTTTTCATTTTCTTTCTGTTCTCCTAATTTCCCCTTAACAAGAATACTAACATAGCTTCCTCATTGGTCTCTAACTCCTTGTATATAATAGGCCACTGCTATATTTTAATTTTCTTAAAGCTCAATTCTGATCAGATTCCTACCTGATCAAAACTTTTCTGTGATTATGCCCATTACCTCCAGTGTAATTCCATAGTCTTCAGTCCTTGGCAGATTATGGCTGCAGCCTGCTCCTCTAGTTCAACTAAGCTGCATTATACTTCTTAGCCTCCAGCAGAACTTGTCTATTTAGAGTGCCACAAATATTCCTTGCTTTCTGCTACTCCTATTATTTGTCTTTTCTCTTATTATTTTCTTTGCTGAAATACTTAGCCCCCTATTCTGCCCTTTGGAAACTTGCCGTTCTACAAGACTCAATTAGATGCCACCTTTCTTTTTCCCTTGTTGTTGCCTGTATCTTTTCTCCCCCTCATCTAGATTACAAGTTCTTCAAAAGCAGGGCCTTTTTCTCCCTCCGTGGAATTCAGTGAATTCTTTAGCACAGTGCCTTGCTGTGGTAAATATTTGGTAAATTTAATAGGTATGGAACAAATTTCATTTAACAGAATTTCTATTTTCTTGTGTCTAGTTAAAGAAGAGTGTAAGAGTCCTAAAACTGAAAGTCGGTCACAAAAAATGTCAAATAGGCAGGTAAGCTTCTTAAAATCAAATTTCTAGTAGTCCACTTTTTATTGGAATTGGTGGCTCTGTGGCATCTGCCTTAAATTTGCAGCCCTTTCAACCTGATTCATAATGTGTGTGGCAAGAGGGTTGCTGAGCCTATCAGTCCCTTGGATGGGAGGTTGCGCAACTAGAGTCCAAGACTTGGAATTAGAGATACATTCTGGTTCTGCTGTTTCATGGTTCAGTGGCCTTGAGCAAATCACTGCACTTCTCACAGCCTCAGTTTCTTCATCTTTAAAATGGAGACTAAAATATATCACTTGTGCCTCTCATTCATTATATATAGTCTGGTGCTACTGCTTAGTCCCTCACTCTTGTCCGACTCTTTGCTACCCTATGAACTGCAGCCCTCCAGGCTCCTCTCTCCATGGGAATTCTTTACCAGCTGAGCTACCAGGAAAGCCCTATATAAGTACTTACAAACATGCCTACTTATATGAGTGTGTGTACATTTTATATATAAACTATTTGGAAATACGGGCTGCTGTCCATGGGGTCACAAAGAGTTGGACACGACTGAGCGACTAAGCATGCATGCATGTTTATATATTCAATGAAAGTATATAGACCAACATGGAAAAGTTAACAGTTAATTCTGTGGAGTTAGGTTAATAAGAGAAACTGAGATCATTTATATTTTATTTTAAGAGTTTCTGCTGATTGATAGTCTATATACATTTTATAATAAAAAACACTTTAAATCACATGTACACATGTGTATACTTCACATGTGTGCATTTTATATGCATATTATGTTTTATAACAAAGTGTTTTAAAAAGTTAGATCTCTTATAAGCTATATTTATAAAAGATATCTTAGCAGATATCTTGGCACATAACAGGTTCTCAGTAATGGAACCCATTAATTTTCAGATACCAATAAAGGGTTGAATTACATGACTTTCAAACCTTCTCCTTCTGAAATTCTTATGCTATAATTTCCTTTCTTCTAGAAAAGGGGTTCATAAACTCTTTAGTGCTGTGGGCCTCTTTGGTGAAGTATATGGACTCTTTCTGAGAATAATAGTATTAATGTTACAATAAAATATATAAGATTTGAAAGAAAACCAATTATATTGAAATGCCATTAGAATCACCACCATTGTATTAATAGTTTATTGCCTACATTCATAATTGAAGGGAATGCTAAATCTTATTTAGAAATTAATGGAGGTTAAGATGTAATTTTTTCCCTCATCAAGTTTATGGGCCCCCCTTTTTTCTTATGATATAAAAGAAAAAATAACACTCCAAAAAGTTGGCAGTGATTTATTTAGAATACTGTTAAGTAGTAACTATAATTTTATTTGCACAAAAACCCATTCTTACTCTTTTATAGGCATTTGGAGGGCCTGCCAAATGTAATATTAAGCTACTGAAGAGAAATGAAAATTCAGAAGTCTCAGAAAATCAAAAGGTTGTGACTGGTTATCCAAGTGGTGTTGATAAGGTAAAAGACCATTCATTCAGTTTATCTTCCCACACTTTAACACTTGGAAAGACGAGTGAGTGAAAATTAAATGATCAATTTTGTACATAAAACTCTTAGTGATTTTCAGGTCCTTGTACTTTCAAAACTTCATGCACAAAATATTTATTCTTTTAGCCTAATCCTGGAATTGAGAACTTCTTAGCATCCTTGAATATCTCCAAAGAAAGTGAAATACAGTCATCTCATCATGAAGAGCCTCCAAGTGAAGAACATTTGTCACCACAGTCATTTGCTATGGTTCGTATTTTGTAGGAGCTTGTACAATATGGTAATTTTATTATTGTTGGCCATACGTACCCTGTGCAACAGTTAAGATACCTTCTCTTACATAGACTGATGTGAGGCATATTATTTTCATCCTGTGAGGAAAACTGGGCTGTCCTGGGCAATTTAGCCACCATAGCTCCCTTGTTTTTCTTTTTTTTTTTTTCATAGTTATTTTGTTTTTAGATTTTACTTAGTTCTTTTAAGCTGTTTGCACATATGAAATTGCATTGTGTTTCTTTTTTTTTTTTTTTTAATTTTATTTTATTTTTAAACTTTACATAATTGTATTAGTTTTGCCAAATATCAAAATGAATCCCTTGTTTTTCAAACATTGTTCCCAGACTGTTTGGTCAGAAATTAAGCAGGAATGATAATTATTATTTCTTTGCCAGGAAATGTGGATTTTTTTTCAACTCTATTGATTTTCCTTATTCTTTATCTGAATGTAGTTATTGTCTTAATTTTTAACAATAGAACTTATTAAAAGGAGGATCAGTAAGCTCTGTAACTCTAAGTTTAACTTTTCTCTCTACCCCCACCATCTCCACACTAATCATTTTCAAAGCAGAAAGGAACTCGGATGCTTAAAGAAATTCTAAAAATTGACAGCTCTGACAGTATGGATCATAAGAATGAAATGAAACAGTTTGGTAATGAAGTCACTGTTTCCTCTAGTAGAAGAGATGAATATGGATCTTCCTCACAACCTAAACAAAATAAGAAATTGAGTAAGTAAGCTAAGTACTTAATAAGAAATTAAGTGAGCTAATAGCCAACTTCAAAAATCCAGTTCATTTGGTTTTTTAATCTTGGAATTTTTAAAGATAAAACTACTTTTATTTTTTTAAGTATAATGAAGGGTAATAAGTGTGTTTTCTTATGCTTATGTCATTACATAACAATGTATTAAATAACTGTAACCAGTAGATCTCTAATTATCTTCTTGTAACTACTTAAATTATACTGTAACAGATACTCATTCTGTAGATTCCAAACCTAGAAAAGTTTTTACATTTTAGCTTTTTCTCAATAATTTAAAAATTATTATGTAATTTAAATATATTATTTAACTTTTATCTATGAAATAACATTGCAGATGTCTGTTGCAGTAATTATATGACATATATAAAGCAGTTAGCACTGTGTCTAACACATCCTAGGTGCCAATAATTGGTATTAGTATTATGTTAAAATAACTTGACTCACATAAAAAAGAAGAAGCTGTAAAATCAATTAAAAATAATTAATGGAGGCACACATTGGAAAGTGGCACTCACCATAAGTCTGTGAAGCCTACAGCATAACATGTGGCACACAGCTGGACTTCACTAGATGTCGGTCATTGCCCCTAATTCTGTGTCCACTATACTTAATATTTGTCTCTGTAATTATCTTCAAAAGTCCACCAGGAATAATGGTAGGTGGGGACAAAAGTTTCTCAGGTAAAAAACATTTTGAAATAAGGCAATTTGAATTTATTAAGGATCAAAATCTGGAACAATATCAGAGCCTAGCTTCATTTATCTACTGAGTATCAGGATAAATAATTAAAATTCCAATAACTCTCAGGAAACAATATATATCATAGTGACAGATGTATTCTTGAAATAGAGCAAAATAAAATTTTAAAACAGTATCAGCTAAGTATGATCCCACTGTCAAAAACAAGTAACTTTTACTATATTTCAGTACAGTAAAAAGTATTATATACCTTAGAATGAAGAGCTCAGAACCCAGCCCATGTAACAGAACTAATTATGACTTTGGGCAAGCCACTTATTTTTTAATCTATAATAATTAGAGGTTTAGATTCATTCTCCGCTAGGGTGTGCTTTTGTTCTGTTGGTGAGTTTCTTGATTATAAAGAATGTGCTCTTTCAGAATTTTTAAAATCATATTCTATATAAAGGCACTTGGAAGGTTTGATTTCAGAAAAAACATTCAAGAAGCACTATTTTAGAGCAAAAAACATTGATCCATGTGGCTCAGAAAGTAAGATGGATTTTGAGAAAACCAAAGCTGAAGCCTCAAAACTTAAGAATTTTAACACAAGGAACTCTACTCAGTGATCTGTGGTGACTAAATGGAAAGAAATCTAAAAAAAAGAGTGAATATATGTATACATATAACTGATTCATTTTACTGTACAGCAGAAACTAGCACAACACTGTAAAGCAACTATACTCCAATAAAATTAAAGGAAAAAAACATTAAGAATTAATTATAAATCAGCTCAAGAAAGCCGTTTGCTTGTTTAGATTTTGCCTACAATGTGTTAATCTCTCACGATGTTAATTTTTGGCAGTCATCAACTTATATTTTTTAATCTTTATCTTAATTATATATCAGTAATTAATTATAATCATCTAAAAATCTTCATTTAGTTCTAGTTATTTTAGGCAAGACTAAATAGTTCTTACATTTGCTTCATAGGAAATGTTCCTCTTTTCACTTTCTAACTATGTCTTACTTGCTGTTCTGTAAAGCCCTGCCATAATTGCATAGTTTGAATTATCATTTAATGTAGATACGTCCTTTTCTCTTTTTTTTGTAGCATCTTATATGAACAAGCCTCACAGTGCTAGTGAGTACCATAATGTTCAGTCTATGGACAGTGTGTGCTGGCCTACTGGCCAGATTCCTCCTATGTCCACACCAGTAACTGAACTTTCTCGAATTTGTTCCCTTGTTGGAATGCCACAACCAGATTTCTCCTTTCTGAGAACACCACAGGTATGGTAAACTACTGTTCTTCTGTTCGCATAAGTTATTATCACTGAGCTTAAACAAATCAACTGAAAATCTTTGGCTGAAAATAATATAGTGGAGCTGGTATTTTTCACTTTATGAGAAGCGTAGATGAATACTTTTCCATTTATGCATAACCAGAGCCCTCATGACACTGACAGGAACTTGGGCAGCAGGTCACCTCGCAGGATTCTTCAGAGTGGTGACAGGGCTAGGGGTCTTGGCGTACAGTGCAGCTGTCAAACTGTTTGGTCTCAGAAACTACCCATCTTTTTTTTTGAGAACCCCAAAGAAATTTTGTTTACTTGTATTATATCCATATTTACCAAATTAAAAATGAAAAAATTTTAAGTAGTTAATTAAAAATGACTTTTTGAAAAAATTTACTGAGAAGAATGTCATTGCCCTACATTTTTGCAAGTCTTTTCCATCTTCTAGATTAACAGGAGAAGCTAGATTCTCATCTCTGCTTCTTACTATCCATCTCTTGTAATACATGGTTTTGGTTGAAATACATGAAGAAAATCTGACCTCACACGAATGGTTGGAAAAAAGAAAGAAAATTTTAATAGCCTTTTCATATCATTGTGGATATTTTTTGATAAACAACATTAAAACATGGTATTTTCTTTAAAGTTAGTGCAGTTGTAGAATTTGAAATTATATTAATGAACGTTTTGTTCTCTCTATACTTATGAGAAAGAGAGAGTGAAAAGAGCAAATAACATTTTCATATTATTATAAAAATAGTTTGAAGCTCTGGAAAGGGTCTCAGGGACCTCTGAGGTCCCCATACCACACCTTGAGAACCACTACAGGAAATCTGTTTTATCCTTTATCCAAACTCTTGACATATTCTTACCTAAAACAACCATTAGTAATAATGGTAATAATACTATGTTAGTATAATGATACTGTGTTAGTATAATGATACTAACATAGTATTAATAATAATAGTAATAATACTATACTTAGTAATCAGATCAGATCAGATCAGTCGCTCAGTTGTGTCCGACTCTTTGCGACCCCGTGAATCGCAGCACGCCAGGCCTCCCTGTCCATCACCAACTCCCGGAGTTCACTCAGACTCACATCCATCGAGTCAGTGATGCCATCCAGCCATCTCATCCTCTGTCGTCCCCTTCTCCTCCTGCCCCCAATCCCTCCCAGCATCAGAGTCTTTTCCAGTGAGTCAACTCTTCACATGAGGTGGCCAAAGTACTGGAGTTTCAGCTTTAGCATCATTCCTTCCAAAGAAATCCCAGGGCTGATCTTCTTCAGAATGGAGTGGTTGGATCTCCTTGCAGTCCAAGGGACTCTCAAGAGTCTTCTCCAACACCACAGTTCAAAAGCATCAATTCTTCGGCGCTCAGCTTTCTTCACAGTCCAACTCTCACATCCATACATGACCACTGGAAAAACCATAGCCTTGACTAGCCAGACCTTTGTTGGCAAAGTAATGTCTCTGCTTTTGAATATGCTATCTAGGTTGGTCATAACTTTCCTTCCAAGGAGTAAGCATCTCTTAATTTCATGGCTGCAGTCACCATCTGTAGTGATTTTGGAGCCTAGAAAAATAAAGTCTGACACTGTTTCCACTGTTTCCCCATCTATTTCCCATGAAGTGGTGGGACCGGATGCCATGATCTTCGTTTTCTGAATGTTGAGCTTTAAGCCAACTTTTTCACTCTCCACCTTCACTTTCATCAAGAGGCTTTTGAGTTCCTCTTCACTTTCTGTCATAAGGGTGGTGTCATCTGCATATCTGAGGTTATTGATATTTCTCCCAGCAATCTTGATTCCAGTTTGTGTTTCTTCCAGTCCAGCGTTTCTCATGATGTACTCTGCATATAAGTTAAATAAGCAGGGTGACAATATACAGCCTTGACGAACTCCTTTTCCTATTTGGAGCCAGTCTGTTGTTCCATGTCCAGTTCTAACTCTTGCTTCCTGACCTGCATACAAATTTCTCAAGAGGCAGATCAGGTGGTCTGGTATTCCCATCTCTTTCAGAATTTTCCACAGTTTATTGTGATCCACACAGTCAAAGGCTTTGGCATAGTCAATAAAGCAGAAATAGATGTTTTTCTGGAACTCTCTTGCTTTTTCTGTGATCCAGTGGATGTTGGCAATTTGATCTCTGGTTCCTCTGCCTTTTCTAAAACAAGCTTGAACATCAGGAAGTTCACGGTTCACATATTGCTGAAGCCTGGCTTGGAGAATTTTGAGCATTACTTTACTAGCATGTGAGATGAGTGCAATTGTGCGGTAGTTTGAGCATTCTTTGGCATTGCCTTTCTTTGGGATTGGAATGAAAACTGACCTTTTGCAGTCCTGTGGCCACTGCTGAGTTTTCCAAATTTGCTGGCATATTGAGTGCAGCACTTTCACAGCATCATCTTTCAGGATTTGGAATAGCTCAACTGGAGTTCCATCACCTCCACTAGCTTTGTTCGTAGTGATGCTTTCTAAGGCCCACTTGACTTCACATTCCAGGATGTCTGGCTCTAGGTCACTACTACATAAATATGACTACTTTCTGAAAAAGCATTTTTCTTAAAAATCTTTTTTATCAAAGGAAAAAAGTATACAGTAAAGAATTGTCATTCAAATGTAAATATAAAATCAGTCAGAACTTCAGAGTTTTTAAGATTTTGGCAGTTAATTCATGTTAGTAAAATGTCTGCTATTTAAAGGATGGTGGAAAGCAGGGGTCAGCACATTTTTTCTATAAACAGCCAGATAGTAAATATTTCAGGCTCTGTGGGCCATGTGGTCTCTGTCACTTCCCTCTGCAGTTATAGTAGGTATAGGCAAACCATAAGAGTGGACTTGGCTGTGCTCCAATAAAATCTTACGTACAAAAACAAGTAGGAAACCTAGTTTCCTGATCCTCGATGTAAAGAAGAAAGTTTAGCTGACTTTCATTTACAATAGGATTCCGACCCTTCAGCTAGCTTAGAGATAGATCATTTTAACTTTGTAAACACTGAAAGATAAGGCAACAGTTTTAAAGTTTTTGTATCATAACTGAAAACTTAAGCTATAGTCCCTCTTTGAATTCTTGAAATTTTTTTTTACAGAATGTTAGATGAAATTATTCTACTTGTTTAAGCTTTCTAGAAGGAGGTCAACTTCCTGGACAGATAACTTCATAAACATTCCTGTTCTCTTTTTTTAGACAATGACAGTTTGCCAGGTAAAATTATCTAACGGCTTACTGGTACATGGGCCACAGTGCCATTCTGAAAATGAAGCCAAGGAAAAAGCTGCATTTTTTGCTATACAACAATTG
This sequence comes from Bos taurus, assembly GCF_002263795.3. Taxonomy (NCBI): domain Eukaryota; kingdom Metazoa; phylum Chordata; class Mammalia; order Artiodactyla; family Bovidae; genus Bos; species Bos taurus. Next base: position 126,692,378 of record NC_037328.1, read on the forward strand.
GTGAGAACTGCCCATGAATTCTCTACTAAATCTTTAAATAATCCCTCTAGATGTTTCTGATGCATTGTTTTATAACTTTAAATACTTCCATAGGGCTCCTTAGGAGTGAATTTCCCTTTGCCTCCACCAGTATTTCCAAGTTATCCTCCAGCTGTACCACCTGGAACCATTCCTCCAGTTTTTCCCCAGCCTACTGGTAAGGTATCTTTCTCGTCTAAATATTTACCATTTAATTATTGTTTTTAGTAAGTTCTTTTAAGAAGCATCACTTCAAGGAAACCAAGAAATGATCTAAATATCTCAGTAATGTAAGGAGTTGTAAGGGGTAAGCCTGAAACCAGAGCCTGCAGATTTATCTAGAAATGCAGGGAGTATTAAACTGGTTATCTCTTCTCTTTGCCCAGACTCCATTAAACTGAATAATAAACTATTTTAAATGTGAACCTATAAAGACAAAGAGATGAGAAAAGAAATATCAGCACATTAGAATTTTTTTTGCATTTTATTTATTTAATATAAATTTATTTATTTTAATTGTAGGTTAATTACTTTACAATATTGTATTGGTTTTGCCATACATCAACATGAATCTGCCACAGGTATACATGTGTTCCCCGTCCTGAACCCCCCTCCCACCTCCCTCCCCGTACCATCCCTCTGGGTCATCCCAGTGCACCAGCCCCAAGCTTCCTGTATCATGCATCCAACCTGGACTGGCGATTCGTGCACATTAGAATTTGAAAACAGTTTGTGATGAGAAAAGAAGAGAAATAAAAACCAATGCAACAGAGTAGAGTTATGTTCAGACTGAAGAGTGAATAAAAGAGGATACAAACCAAAAGATGAGCAGATTGTCCCTCACAGTTCCCAAGAGATTCACAACTTGAAAGTGTCAGACACTACCAGTGGCATGGCCTGAAAAGAGGGGGTCAGTTCAACATCTGTAGCAAGAGTGATGGAACCCCTCCCCAGAGCCTTCACCCACACAGTCAAGCAGTTAACATCTACAGGCGAAAGCCTGGAGGTATGGTCTCCAGAAGGTTCCATACATATGAGACACCAGGTACAGAATAGAGAATGAGATACTAGGCTGGAAACTGAGGTTATATAAAGTTCCTTTTCCCATCCTATTCCCACACTGTAACAAGCCTTAGCCCAGATAGGAAGTTGGGGGATGGTTTTTTGAGAAATTCATTGAATTCCAAGCAAAAGACCCACCAACTTTTGGAGGATGTCCCAACCAAAAGGCTGGCTCACTATTCAGTCATCCTAGGGAGAAGCTGAGGATCTCAAGTCATCTAGCCCTACACCCTCCCAACACTGACACTGCTTCTAATCATAGTTTTAATGTCTTGGTCTTTAATATGAAGAAGTAATAGACTACTGAACATTTTAGGAAAATCTCTATAAGAGCCTGCTGCTGCTGCTGCTAAGTCGCTTCAGTCGTGTCCGACTCTGTGCGACCCCATAGACGGCAGCCCACCAGGCTTCCCCACCCCTGGGATTCTCCAGGCAAGAACACTGTAGTGGATTGCCATTTCCTTCTCCAATGCATGAAAGTAAAAAGTGAAAGTGTAGTCGCTCAGTTGTGTCCAACTCTTAGCGACCCCATGAACTGCAGCCTATCTGGCTCCTCTGTCCATGGATTTTCCAGGCAAGAGTACTGGAGTAGGGTGCCATTGCCTTCTCCACTATAAGAGCCTAAATGAAGATAAATGAAAGGGATCTGGAGATAGTGTTGGAAAGAAGAGAACTTCAGAGACAGCTTTGGTTAGCATTCTTATGAAATGAAACAGTATTGCAACCAAAAAAAATTAAGAACAAGAATTCACGAATAATAAATAATTGGAGAACAAAAATTGTAGAGCCAAAATTTTAAAATTCAATAGGTAAAGCAAAGTCATAGAACTCTCAGGAAAAAGATCAATGTAAAAGGAGGAAAAAAAGAAGTAAGAGAGATTTAGAGGAACTGTCCATACATCCAATACCTATCTAATTGCAGTTCCAGAAAGAGACCAGAGATCATGGGAAGGAGGAAAGTTATCAAAGAAATAGTTTCTTCTGACCAAGGGACATGCATCTATAAACTGAAAGGGCCGCCAGATGCTTAGCACTAAATGAAAAGAGACACAGATTGCCTTGGAATTTAGAATACCAGTAATAAAGAGAAACAATAAACAAAGCAAAAACAACACTCAGTTGTGGATGTGACTGGTATGGAAGTAAAGTCCAATGCTGTTAAGAGCAGTATTGCTTAGGAACCTGGAAGGTTAGGTCCATGAATCAAGGCAAATTGGAAGTGGTCAAAAAGGAGATGGCAAGAGTGAACATCGACATTTTAGGAATCAGCAAACTAAAAAGGACTGAAATGGGTGAATTTAACTCAGATGATCATTATATCTACTTCTGTGGGCAAGAATCCCTTAGAAGAAATAGAGCGGCCATCATAGTCAACAACAGAGTCCGAAAGCAGTACTTGGATGCAGTCTCTAAAATGACAGAATGATCTCTGTTCATTTCCAAGGCAAACCATTCATTTTCACAGTAATCTAAGTCTAAGCCCTGACCAGTTAATGCTGAAGAAGCTGAAGTTGAACGGTTCTATGAAGACCTACAAGACCTTTTAGAACTAACACCCAAAAAAGATGTCCTTTTTATTACAGGGGACTGGAATGCAAAAGTAGGAAGTCAAGAAATACCTGGAGTAACAGGCAAGTTTGGCCATGTTGTATAAAATGAAGCAGGGCAAAGGCTAACGAGTTTTGACAAGAGAACACACTGGTCATAGCAAACACCCTCTTCCAACAACACAAGAGAAGACTCTACACATGAACATTACCAAATGGTCGATACCGAAATCAGATTGATTGTATTCTTTGCAGCCAAAGATGGAGAAGCTCTATATGGTCAGCAAAAACAAGACCAGGAGCTGACTGTGGCTCAGATCGTGAACTCCTTATTGCCAAATTCAGACTTAAATTGAAGAAAGTAGGGAAAACCTCTAGACCATTCAGGTATGACCTAAATCAAATCCGTTATGATTATACAGTGGGAGTGACAAGTAGATTCAAGGGATTAGATCTGATAGAGCACCTGAAGAACTATGAACAGAGGTTCATGACATTGTACAATAGGCAGTGATAAAGACCATCCCCAAGAAAAAGAAATGCAAAAAGGCAAAGCAGTTGTCTGAGAAGGCCTTACAAACAGCTATGAAAAGAAGAGAAGTGAAAGGCAAAGGAGAAAAGGAAAGATATACCCATCTGAATGCAGTTCCAAAGAATAACAAGGAAAGATAAGAAAGCCTTCCTCAGTGATCAATGCAAAGAAGTAGAGGAAAACAATAGAATGGGAAAGACTAAAGATCTCTTCAAGAAAATTAGAGATGCCAAGGGAACTTTTCATGCAAAGATGGGCTCAATAAATGACAGAAATGGTAGGGACCTAACAGAAGCAGAAGATATTAAGAAGAGGGGGCAAGAATACATGGAAAAACTATACAGAAAAGATCTTCACAACTCAGAAAATCATGATGATGTGATCACTCACCTGGAGCCAGACATCCTGGAATGAGAAGCCAAGCGGGCCTTAGGAAGCGTTACTACAAACAAAGCTAGTGGAGATGATGGAATTCCAGTTGAGCTATTCCAGATCCTAAAAGATAATACTGTGAAAGTGCTGCACTCAATATGCCTGCAAATTTGGAAACTCAGAAGTGGCCACAGGACTGGAAAAGGTCAGTTTTCATTCCAATCCCAAAGAAAGGCAATGCCATAGAATGCTCCAACTATCGCACAGATGCACTCATTTCACATGCTAGCAAAGTAATGCTCAAAATTCTCCAAGCCAGGCTTCAACAGTACATGAACCTCCAGGTGTTCAAGCTGGTTTTAGAAAAGGCAAAGGAACCAGAGATCAAATTGTCAACATCCACTGGATCATCGAAAAAGTAAGAGAGTTCCAGAAACACATCTGTTTTATTGACTGTGCCAAAGCTTTTGACAGTGTGGATCACAATAAACTGTGGAAAATTCTGAAAGAGATGGGAATACCAGACCACCTGATCTGCCTCCTGAGAAATCTATATGCAGATCATGAAGCAACAGTTAGAACTGGACATGGAATAACAGACTGGTTCCAAATCAAGAAAGGAGTACGTCAAGGCTGTATATTGCCGCCCTGCTTATTTAACTTATATGCAGAATATCATGAGAAACACTGGTCTCAATGAAGCTCAAACTGGAATCAAGATTGCCAGGAGATGTATCAGTAACCTCAGATACTCAGATGACACCACACTTATGGCAAAAAGTGAAGAACTAAAGAGCCTCTTGATGAAAGTGAAAGAAGAGAGTGAAAAACTTGGCTTAAAACTCAACATTCAGAAAACTAAGCTCATGGCATCTGGTCCCATCACTTCATGGCAAATAGATGGGGAAACAGTGGAAACAGTGAGAGACTTTATTTTGGGGGTCTCCAAAATCACTGCAGATGGTGATTGCAGCCATGAAATTAAAAGACACTTGCTCTTTGGAAGAAAAGTTATAACCAACCTAGACAGCATATTAAAAAGCAGAGACATTGCTTTGCCAACAAAGGTCCATCTTGTCAAGGCTCTCATTTTTCCAGTAGTCATGTATGGATGTGAGAGTTGGACAATAAAGAAAGCTGAGCACCAAAGAATTGATGCTTTTGAACTGTGTTGTTGGAGAAGACTCTTGAGAGTCCCTTGGACTGCAAGGAAATCCAACCAGTCCATCCTAAAGGAAAATCAATCCTGAATATTCATTAGAAAGATTGATGCTGAAGCTGAAACTCCAATACTTTGGCTACCTGATGCGAAGAACTGACTCATTTGTAAAGACCCTGATGCTGAGAAAGAATAGAAGGCGGGAGGAGAAGGGGACGACAGAGAATGAGATGGTTGGATGGCATCACCGACTCAATGGACATGAGTTTGAGTAAACTCCGGGAGTTGGTGACAGACAGGGAAGCCTGGCATCCTACAGTCCATGGGGTAGCAAAGAGTCAGACATAGCTGAGCGACTGAACTGAATAAAGAGAGGTCAGAGATGAAGGAAAAATACAAATAAAAGATCAAAAATCAGAATGTTTTTGCATCATTGAACAGAGACTAGAAGCTAGAAAGCAGTTGAACATTGATTACCTCAAAATCCTGAGACAGAATTAGTTTCATCTCAGATTTCTCTCTAAAGCTAAAGTGTGAATCTAGTGCAAGGGTAGAATGAAGACCTTTCAGACAGGCACATTTTCTTATTATGTACTCTTCTTTAGAAGTTACTGAATTCTGCATCCAAAAAGCAAAGCAATAGTTTTTTTGTTTGTTTGATTGTTTTAAAGAAAACCATGAAACTAAAGACTTCCCTGATAGCTCAGTAGGTAAAGAATCTGCCTGCAATGCAGGAGACTTTGGTTTGATTCCTGGGTCAGGAAGATCCCCTGGAGAAGGGATAGGCTACCTACTCCAGTATTCTTAGACTTCCCTTGTGGCTCAGCTGGTAAAGAACCTTCCTGCGGTGTGGGAGACCTGGGTTCAATCCTGGATTTGGAAGATCCCCTGGAGAAGGGAAAGGCTACCCACTTCAGTATTCTGGCCTGGAGAATTGTCCATGGGGTTGCCAAGTGTCAGACACGACTGAGCGACTTTCACACACACACATGAAACTAAACTGCACGATACCTAATATGCAATGAATGGAAATTCCAGAATGCCAGCTGCTCAGCAGGTGTAGAAAGTAACTGGTCTCAACTGAGAGGGCAGAGGAAGGTCTTGGCAGGTGAGATAATGATCTGATAGATGGGCAGCATTTGGAAAAAAAACATGAAGGATAGATGCATAGAAGACTAAGGTGCTTTTAAAAGATAATTACTCTTAAAAGAGTTTTTTTAAGTTTTACAAGGAACAAAAAATAATCAGAGTACCCTACTTGGCTTTGAAGTGATAATATTTATATGGTGACATACCACAAACACTGTATTTTTTAAACGAATATTATAATATATTGGGAGGACAGGGCGAGTAGTGAAGTGTGGTATAAAAGAACTGAATTTTGATCTATCATAGTAGTTTTAGTCTAAAAATGCCTAACGTTGAAAAATCAGCTAGTAGTATAAGAAAATTATTGAACAGTATGCAAATAAATAGCTAAAACAATTAAACCTGGGAGGCACCAGATGACTGCTATATTTTGTTGAAAACCCTTTTTATTACAATATGTATGTGTATAATTATTTTTACTTTGATTTGTTTAAAAAATGCAATTTGTCTGAGGCCATAACTTACTAAGTAGCAGTAGTAGCATTCAAAAGCAAATCTATCTGTTAACAAAACCCACAATTTTGTTACTATACTACACTGGCATTCCTTTGCCTGTATAAACAATGGTTAGTCATAAAATTTTTATGGCATAATAAATCTGATGTTTTCATATAACTCAAGGTAGTAAGTCCACTATAACTTGGAAAATCCATTTTGATTGCTTTTTCACTTTCAAAAATGAATCCAGGGGATTTCCCTGGCGGTCCATTGGTTAACACGTCACCTTCCAATGCAGGTTCAATACCTGGTTGGGGAGCTAGGATCCCATATGCCTGATGGCCCAAAAAACCAAAAGCATAAAAACAGAAGCAATATTGTAATGAATTCATTAAAAGTTTTAAAAATTACCCACATCAAAAAAATCCAGCAACTATATATAAATTAGTTTTAAGTAATTAGTACATATAGGTTATCTAAAGGTATACTCGCAAGCTTCTCTCAAACGTAGCTGAGTTTTAGTTGACTATATAGTCTTAAATTCTGTCTGCTTTTTTCTCTCTCTGAAAAGAAACTTTGAGCACAGTACAGACTTTCTTTGGTGGCAGTGTGCCAGAGTCTTGGTTGTTACTGTTCAGTGCAGTAGTTCACAAATACTGCACTGGTACTGACTGTGTAAGGATCACTTGTGGAGCTTATTAACAATACAGATTCCTGGGCCCTCGGAGTCTGATTAGTACGTCTGGAGTATTGCCCAGGAATCTGTATTTCACAAGCTTCCGTGTGATTCAGACAAACAAATCAGTTTTGGGAACCCCTGATTCAGTGCACTTTCAGCAAGAAACAAGCTGTGAGATTTTTTTTTTTAGTTCTTGAATTACAAATGTTAGAATAGGAAAGAGAAAGATTGTGTATATCATATGAAAGTGATCAAATTTCAAGACTTGAGCTTTTCTGTTTGTTTTTTTTTTTTTTGTAGGCTGGGATCACTATGGAAGCAACTTAGCATTGGGGGCAGGTGAGATCCTTAAGATTTCTCTCTTTCTGCCCTGGCTTTTCTCCCCCAAGGGACAGATTAATGACCCTATTTTTTTTTTTTTTAGTAGTATTACAAATATTCCTAAGGCTTGTATCAATATAAGGTACTGTTGGCCTTCATAGGCCAGACAGCATAATGATAAGCTGAATGTAGGTGTTTCATATTCCTTAAGAGGACTTTGAATGTTGTAAGCAAGGTTAAATAGAACTTAAGTGTATGCTCTTTGCCAAAGTGAAATAAGCTAAAAGGAAAAGTAGCAAAGGGAGGTCTTAAATTTCAGGGCTTTAATGATGCCATTTTGCTAAAATAGCTTTTCCATGATTTTTAATAGCTAATATCATGCCTTCATCATCTCATCTCTTTGGCTCAGTGCCATGGGGACCACCAATGCCAGTTCCTGGGAAGCCCTTCCATCATACATCGTATGCTGGGACCATGCCCATGGCTGGGGGGATGCCAGCTGGTGTACACAATCAGTTCATACCTCTACAGGTGAGACCTAGAAGATAATTGCTATATTTTTAAGAGAATTTTTTTTACTGTTCAAAGCTATTGATAAAATTTTATTTATTCAGTGATTTCATACTTAGTGCCAAGTAGAAGCCTGATCAGTACTGGAGTGGGTACTGAGAATATATTTTGACCACTGGTGAACCGTCTAACCTAATTCCTGCTGTCTGAGTTTGTGTTCTAATAAATAATTGTAGCAAGTAATAATGTCCTTTTCTAAAACAGTGATTTAAAATCAGGAACATAAATTTTCTTTATACTGAAATTATGGATAAATTTTAAATATCTTATTCATAACTACATTCCTTGAATTTCTAAAGTCTGGTTTGGAGATTATAAGTGAAAGTCACAAGTCAGCAATGCTTGACAAGTATTAGCAGCGTGATTTATGGTATTTTCTGACACTAGTTTTTTTTGCCTACATTGTTACTTAATTATTCTTTTATTCCTCAAAGGTAACTAAAAAAAGAGTTGCGAACAAAAAGAACTTTGAGAATAAGGAGGCCCAGAGTTATCAAGTCACCCCGCTTCACACTAGCCAGTCAGCATCTTCTGATGTCACCAAAGGAATTCCACAGGAGACTTCATCAGCTTCCTTACCATCCTCTCAGATCCCTCAACCTGCATCTTCTTTTCAAGTTGCAGCTGCTTCCCCAGGCCATAGTATGCCTCACCAGAAGTCGGCACCAAGCTCTTCAAGAAGAAAATCAAGAAAACTGGCTGTCAATTTTGGCGTTTCTAAACCTTCTGAATAAATTTGGTACTTGGAATTAAATTTCTTTACTTTCCTCCCACCTTTTTATAAATCCATATCTGTGTCTCACAAGAAATTACAATGTACTATTTTAAAACAATACATTTCAATTAAATTTTTTAATTTTCTAGTTGCCAGGCACTTTCATGCTATTTAAAAGACTGTAAATCAAATTGTGCATCTTAAGTATGTACAATTTGTTTTACATCAATTATACCTCAACAAAGCTGTAAAAAAAAACAAAACTAAACTAAAACCTTGTGTTAAAATACTATCAGTGGACTGAGCATTCACATGTACCACTCTAACCATTGGCCTTGTCATTAAAAGCATCCTGAACTATGAATTAGACATGGTACTGCAATAATAATAAACGTTTTTTTTTACACTGTCATTGAGGGATAATTAAATGGAGCATGAAAATTGGGCCTCAAGTATAATTTACTGAATGTAGATTTTATTTCTCTTTTTAATGATGTAATAGAATTGTCAGGAGAGTGGCGCTTATTTATAGGTATTTTAACTTATGTTCTGTTATCTCTGAGGGTCCTTTAGACCTGTTGTGACGTGATCACATTGTGCTGGTGCTGCCAGTTTTGCTTTATTCTCCATTTTGTACCAAAGCAATTTCAGAATACTGATCAGAATATTTCATTTAACTGCTTAGAACTATACATAGTGATCTAGATTTGAGGAAATAATTACAATTTTTTAGATTATTCAAGAACCAGCATTAGTTAACCTCTAATAAAAAAATTAAGTTTCAAAATCTACAGGGTATAATGATTACAAATTAATCTTCTGATAGAAGTACAAAATATTAATCATGTAGTTAAAATGTATTAGCCTTTTGTTTAGCTTTTTATTTGCTTACTTAAACATACATGACAGCTCCATTGTTGATCCATGAGTAGTGTTTCCTGGGATGATGAAATTCTAAATTTTTAAAAATTCCAAGGTTTGCACAGGCACAATTAGTATATAATACACGTTATTTACATGACAAATGCCCGTCCTCGTTCCCTTTCCATACTTTTAGCTTTATGCTGAACTGTGCCGTGACTCTGGCATTTTATCTGTACATGTCATGTGTGGGTGTGTGTTATTCAATCTGTGGCTGTTGAAATTATATCAGAGTTTATGAAAATTTCTCAGTGGTACCAGGGCCTGGATTTATATACATATATATATATACATATATATATTTATGCTTTAGTTTTTGTGATATGCTTATATTTTTAAGGAAGTAAGTTATCATACTTTTTTAAAAGTATTTTAAAAGTAGGAACCACAATCTTTGTATGGAGCTGCTTATTATTATATCTAGTTTCATTTGGCTCATTGAAAACTCTGCCATGAGTCTTAGTCTGTTTGTTTTTTAAAACGCTACTATTGAGTTAAATGGATTTCTTTCTCTAATTGCTAAATGTTAAGAGTTTCTCTAAGTGTTAATAGGATATTTGTATATTAGTAGTGCCTTTAGTATGAAATTAGTGTTCATTATTTGTCATTTATGATAGTCATGTGAGTTTCTATGATTTTATTTTCTATTAATTTTCCTAGATTCAGATGTTCATTGGTTCCCAACATTTCATTTTTGGGAATACATGTTTCTCTGTAGTAGGATCTGAAGTAATGAGGCTCAAGTAATTCTGAGAGTGTGTCCTTTTTGCCTCACAAAGTAATTTTTTTTTTTATGGAAATACAAAAAAGTTGAATTGTGACATAAGATTATGTTAACCTCTACTACTTTAAAGTGTATGATATTTTTCACCTTATGTATCTGTACAAACTCCAGCATTCAAGAATTGCCTCACTCATCATTTCTCTGTGACCACCCTATATGAACAGTGTACAGCCCACATCTTTATTTAAGCACTGAAGAAGGAGCACATGCCATCTTCCAAAAACTTCAAGAGAAACTTTGATAAGCATAGTGCCACTGAACCCATATAAGGAGGTTTCCTCAATATTCAAACAAAGCAAACTGACAATTCTAGATGGATAGGCAGTAAGTGTTTTCTTTTCCTTCTTCTCCTAAAGCAACTCAAGACTAAAGAGAAATTAAAATGGGAGAGAAACCCATAATGACCAGATAGTGTCATGCATTCGTCTATATTTTCTTCACCTTGTATACCTGTTCCAGAGATGGGCCTGAGAGCAATAGGTGTGCTCTCTCTGGAGAGGATGTGAGAAGCAGAGACTGTATCTCATGACAGTCTTGAGGAGTCCAGGTCCACTGATAGATTTGGGAAACTTACAGTTTTTCCTTTGTGGATGGCACAGACTCAGACTACCCCAAAATTTAGAAATATGCCCATTCAGCTGTTGAATCTGTTGTGGACTGTGTGTGGAAACCGTGGACTGTGTAGAGCACAGAAGAGCAGATTCCCCAAAATGCTTCATGTTTCCACGTCACAAGAGCAGCTGAATCTATTTAAACTTTCCTCTCCTTACTAAAACATTATTTCTAGATAACTTTGTTCAATAAAGTTTTCTTTTCTTTTTTTTTTTTTGAGCAGATTAAGTGAATTGTGAAGCTTGGTCCTTTCAGTCCTTTTTACCATTTCCAATACATTACCTGAGTCTTATCATTTTACAGATAGACTGTATTAATTGATTTAAATATCATGCAGACTCATGTCTTAAACATCTGAGACTCAGTTGCCTGAAAAATTAATTTCACCTCTGTGTGTACTTTGGTTTCAATTTAAGACTTTCCTTGCTGTTCAGAGGGATAAGTAGTTCTTTTAGAACAGGCAAACAAAAGTTTGATCTTTTTTTTCCTATTGGTGGAAGAGATGAAGAACTCTTGCGGCAGGTTTTGTTGTTTATTTCCTTTTTCATGATCAGGTACTTGCTTTGGTTTTAAACTGATATTTTTCAAACTAGTCTGGATTTGGGAGGAGGGGCAGATAGGGAGGCAGAAGGCAGAAGGAGACCCGTTAAATAAGACCTGTCCTTCACTGCATTTTCAGACTATACTCTTCCTAGCTCAAGGACATAGATGAACTGCAGTGATTTATTTACTCACTTTTAAATCATCTGTTCTATTTGTATTAGTAAATCATACATTATCATAGTGATTGTCTAGTTTAAGATAGCTAGAGTTGTCCCCCTCCCCACTAAAGTTCATTCTAATATGCTTCAGCTCATTGTCCAGAGCCTCTTTTTTTAAAAAGCTACTATGTATGATTTCCCAGCTTTCTGAGCTTGCTATATTTCTTAGAACCATCTTGCTTCCAAATCGTGTTTTTACTGGGGAGGGGAATTCATTTATTGGAGAGAAATGACAGACATTCTCTACCTCTGAAAAAAAAAAAAGAATCACAGAAGTCCCCTTATCATTTTTATAGAGAGTGACAGACCTTAAACTGGCAGTGTTCTTTCTGTACATCTTATAAGCTTTGTCAGTGAAGCAGTCTTTTGCAGGAGCTTCCTTTCCTAGTTAGGATATGTTTCAGACAGAGCTGGCTGATATTTCCCTCAGACTGCTCCATCTTCCGCCAGGGAGCAGTAAGAGACCATGACGATCAGAACGAGGACAGGCTGGAGTTTCACTGGCTTATCTCCAACACCACTGATGCGTCTTTCAGAGAGGAAAACAGGTACTAGTCTTCATAGTTAAGAATATCGGAAATCCATAGCTGCTTTTGTGTTTGTTTGTGTGTTTCAGTGAATCAACAATAATGCCTTGCTCAATCAATGCATTCAGCCATCTCAAGTGCAATTCGTGATGGAGACTCTGGTTTCCAGTAGATAAAGTTTTACATATTTAAACCTATAAAAATTAATTTTTTTCCAACAATACACCTATTGCTGTTATTTCAGCAGTTGACATACTAGTAAATTGCCAAGGCCAAATAATTAAATGCCTGTAGATGTTTTAGTGATTGGAACCAAATCTTCATACTGTTTTCTCATGAAGTAATAGGAGTGAATTTTTTGTTTGTTTTGGAACTTAGGGGCTTTTTTTACCTTAAGTCTCATATTTTCTTTTGCCTGCATCCAATTGCTTCTTTGAGTGTTTGCATCTATTTTAATATATGAGTAATAGTGTACTGTATCATCAACATGTTCAACATTTTTTTCATTTAAACAATATAAGTATAATTCATACGTATAGATCTTAATTCTTTTTTTCCCTCACAAAAGTATTTTATAAGTAACTGGAATTTTTCATTAGATCTTATACAAAGCAGTATTTTATTAAAAATTCAAAAGGGAAGACTTTTATGTGCTCATTTTTTAGCTTTTGTTTTTTTAAATATCTATACATTGTCTGCAATTAAAGTGTTTTCAACTTGCATTGGAATGGACTCCAAATGTATTTTTGTTTTAAACTGTACATTTGTAGATTTTTGGCATGAAGTTAGCCTCAAAATGTTGTGTAAAAGGATTTTAAAATATGAGTCACTGAAAGAGTTTAAACATCTATACATGTTAAATGCTATATGGATTTTAATTAAACATTTGAGAATGATTTCATAAGCTTTTGTTCTTGTATGTTTGCAGTGATATTAAAAATAGATTACAGGATTCACTTAAACCTCATATCCATTTATATTGATGTTTGAATCTGTGTCAATGGGTGATAGAATTCCAGTTGAGGTATTCTAAATCCTGAAAGATGATGCTGTGAAAGTACTGCACTCAATATGCCAGCAAATTTGGAAAACTCAGCAGTGGCCACAGGACTGGAAAAGGTCAGTTTTCATTCCAATCCCAAAGAAAGGCAATGCCAAAGAATGCTCAAACTACCGCACAATTGCACTCATCTCACACGCTAGTAAAGTAATGCTCAAAATTCTCCAAGCCAGGCTTCAGCAATATGTGAACCGTGAACTTTCTGATGTTCAAGCTGATTTTAGAAAAGGCAGAGGAACCAGAGATCAAATTGCCAACATCTGCTGGATCATGGAAAAACCAAGAGAATTCCAGAAAAACATCTATTTCTGCTTTATTGACTATGCCAAAGCCTTTGACTGTGTGGATCACAATAAACTGTGGAAAATTCTGAAAGAGATGGGAATACCAGACCATCTGATCTGCCTCTTGAGAAATTTGTATGCAGGTCAGGAAGCAAGAGTTAGAACTGGACATGGAACAACAGACTGGTTCCAAATAGGAAAAGGAGTACATCAAGGCCGTATATTGTCACCCTGCTTATTTAACTTATATGCAGAGTACATCATGAGAAACGCTGGACTGGAAGAAGCACAAGCTGGAATCAAGATTGCCGGGAGAAATATCAATAACCTCAGATATGCAGATGACGCCACCCTTATGGCAGAAAGTGAAGAGGAACTCAAAAGCCTCTTGATGAAAGTGAAGGTGGAGAGTGAAAAAGTTGGCTTAAAGCTCAACATTCAGAAAACGAAGATCATGGCATCCGGTCCCACCACTTCATGGGAAATAGATGCGGAAACAGTGGAAACAGTGTCAGACTTTATTTTTCTAGGCTCCAAAATCACTACAGATGGTGACTGCAGCCATGAAATTAAGAGATGCTTACTCCTTGGAAGGAAAGTTATGACCAACCTAGATAGCATATTCAAAAGCAGAGACATTACTTTGCCAACAAAGGTCTGGCTAGTCAAGGCTATGGTTTTTCCAGTGGTCATGTATGGATGTGAGAGTTGGACTGTGAAGAAGGTTGAGTGCCGAAGAATTGATGCTTTTGAACTGTGGTGTTGGAGAAGACTCTTGAGAGTCCCTTGGACTGCAAGGAGATCCAACCACTCCATTCTGAAGAAGATCAGCCCTGGGATTTCTTTGAAAGGAATGATGCTAAAGCTGAAACTCCAGTACTTTAGCCACCTCATGCGAAGAGTTGATTCATTGGAAAAGACTGATGCTGGGAGGGATTGGAGGCAAGAGGAGAAGGGGACGACAGAGGATGAGATGGCCAGATGGAATCACTGACTCAATGGACGTGAGTCTCAGTGAACTCCGGGAGTTGGTGATGGACAGGGAGGCCTAGCGTGCTGCTATTCATTGGGTCACAAAGAGGTGGACACGACTGAGCAACTGATCTGATGTGATCTGATCTGACAGGATGATTGGTGGAGAAAGTCTGAACTATAGATTCTGATGCCACAGTTCAGATCCTGGCTCTGCCTCTAATTGTAAATATGTCATTATATTAGGATTGGCAAGTTATGTAATGTCTATGCCTCAGTTTCTTCATGTCCTAAGGGAAGAAAACAACACCCCTTGTATGGGTAATATATTTAAAGCACTGGGTACTTAGTGCCAGTTTTTTTACTTGAAAATCAATAAACAAATCAAAGTCCTCTCAAGTTAGCTTAAGAAAAGGAAATTTGTTGTAAGAATTCAGGACTGTCTTAGAGAATCCAATCCAGGAAGTACAACGAGGCTTCTTAGGAACCGAACCTTAATTGAGGTGTTACTTTCAAATGCACACTCTTATTCTCCATGGGACCATGGGCTCTGAAGTGTGACCCTCTGTAGATCACGTGTTTGTTCCAGCATCTATAGTTGGGGATTGGGGCAGGTCACCTTGAGGGGCTACCACTACTGGACTGTGGGTTGTTGAGGAAACCTGGACCTCTCAAAGGCAGGCTGTTAAGAAACAACCACATTCTGAGCTGGCAATCAGTCCTTACAGTTCATACCTAAAAGAGGCTCTGTAAAACAGCTTTGCCCTAATGGTAATCGGAGTTTACTCTCTGATGTGCCTGCAAACAGCCTTCATACAAGGGTAATCCCAGTAAACTCCTTCAGCTTAGGAAATGGTTGCCTTTAGAATTTTGAGGTCCTTTATGAAGTCATGTATTCCTACAGTTGCAAGAGTCTTAGCCATGTTTCACTGACTTCCTAAATATAGAAACAATAAATAAATATACCTACTAATTATTAAATCCTTATTAAGGATTTAATATCACAGGCCAATATACTACCTGGTCTACAAAGATCGTCTCCTTTAATTCTCAGGACCCTACCATGTAGGCAGGTTTCACCTATGCAGTAGTCTGATTACAAATCCTATGGTATTTACTTTGCTTTACTCTAAAGCTTAGGCTTTCTAATCTAGTTTCTATATCAATTCTCTCTAGTTTTATTTTAAACATATTATTTCATTCATTTCATTTGCTATTTATTGGTATCTTTTAAGGGTTTAGCTCAGGCATAGAGTTATGAATAAGACCTAGACCGAGTCTTGATCATCCATGAAGTCTAGCAGAGAAGGAACAACTAAACCACCAAGAGTAATAGCAATATAACAAGTACATAGAAGAAAGGGATATCTCACAGACGGAAGATATCAGGGTGTCTAGAAGAGCTGAAACTTAAAGGAGCCAAGCAAGGGAAGGAAATTGACCAGAGCTGAATTGTATATAGTGCAGATTAAGCGGGATCAGAGGAAAAATGGAGGTGAAGGTAGGCATAAGACCATAACACTGCAAACCATGCTAAAGTGTCTGACTTTCAGGCCAAAAGCTTAGTCCAAGCTTTTTTGTTTGGATGTAACAAAATCCCACTTAAAGTAACTCAAAAAAATAAAATGAAGGAGGGAATAGAATGTATTATATGAACACAGAAAATCTAGAACCAAAAAGCAGAAACATACCTGAGTTTCATAGGGGCCTGGACCAAGAATAGGAAGCTATCAGAAGATACCTCCCTTCTCTAGTCTCACCTCTGCCTTTCTGTTTAACACCGGGCTTCCATATTCCCTTTGGACATTGCTTCAGTTCCAGCAACCAGCCTAAGGCTAGCGTCTCTCCATCTCAACTCCAAATGACTATTTGTGTCAGATGTCCATCACCATGTAAGCAAGTAAGATCAACTAACACAAATATGGCTGCCGCAGCCCATTCCTAAAGAGCTATGTTCTTTGAAGCAAAAAAGGTCAGGATGTGAGGTACTCCTAAATGCTATTCTCATAACAGCCATCACATGATTTTAAGAAGGGGTTGTTTTCTTTCAAGATGAAAACTGGTGTCATTGCAGAGAACAGATTAAAGAGAGTGGAAATCAGAGACAAACAGCCATTTCAGTCATTTAGGAAGAATGATGCAACCTCACTAACTCTTAGAAACTCCCTATATTGCGTAGCATGTTGGACAGCAAAGAGAAACAGAAATGTAGAATCAGAGTTTCCAGCATTACCTTCTCAGGCTGACACATTAATATTTTACCAGAGATTCTCTCTGCAATTCATGGCATATTGGATCTAGAAACAAGACAAGAGCTCCAAGTCTTCCTGAGAATTACTTTCTCCCACATCCTGTCATTAATTATGCCTCTATGAATATAGCACTGAAGGTTTGTGCTCCAGGCTTAGTGATAATAACAGTTACTAGGTACAGGCTATCCACTAGGTACCATTCACTTCATATAACACTTTCAATCTTCAAAACATAGTAACATAAAAATGGTATTAACTCATTTCACAAATAAGGAAAGTAAGACAAAAAAAAGGCTGACTTGCCCAAAGATAGAATATATTCCTGAGCTGAAATTCAGAAGAGATCTGTTGAATGCCCAAACCCATGTTCTAGTCTACTTCTTCCTTTTAAATTAATTTTTAACCATTTAAGTATTACATGGCTAAGTTTCCTAAAATTTTGAAAGCAAGTAAGAGTAAAAGAGGAGAGTGAAAAAGAGTGAAAGAGGAGAGTGAAAAAGTTGGCTTAAAGCTCAACATTCAGAAAATGAAGATCATGGCATCCGGTCCCATCACTTCATGGGAAATAGATGGGGAAACAGTGGAAACAGTGTCAGACTTTATTTTTGGGGGCTCCAAAATCACTGCAGATGCAGCCATGAAATTAAAAGATGCTTACTCTTTGGAAGGAAATTTATGACCAACCTAGATAGCATATTCAAAAGCAGAGACATTACTTTGCCAACAAAGGTCCATCTAGTCAAAGCTATGGTTTTTCCAGTGGTCATGTATGGATGTGAGAGTTGGACTGTGAAGAAGGCTGAGCGCCGAAGAATTGATGCTTTAGAACTGTGGTGTTGGAGAAGACTCTTGAGAGTCCCTTGGACTGCAAGGAGATCCAACCACTCCATTCTGAAGAAGATCAGCCCTGGGATTTCTTTGGAAGGAATGATGCTAAAGCTGAAACTCCAGTACTTCGGCCACCTCATGCGAAGAGTTGACTCATTGGAAAAGACTCTGATGCTGGGAGGGATTGGGGGCAGGAGGAGAAGGGGACGACAGAGGATGAGATGGCTGGATGGCATCACTGACTTGATGGATGTGAGTCTGAGTGAGCTCCGGGAGTTGGTGATGGACAGGGAGGCCTGGCGTGCTTCGATTCATGGGGTCGCGAAGAGTCGGACACGACTGAACGACTGAACTGAAGAGTAAAATCTTGTGACTACCTTCGAGGTAATTGCTGTGAGCATGTGATGTGTATCCTACACAAAAAAGGTATGTATCTTTTTTTGATGCCACACACTATCTGCACATATAACTACTTAACAAAGTTTTTATTTGTTTTTATTTTATGAAAATGGTGTCATGTTTTAGGCATCATTCTGAAACTTGTCTGTTTCTGTCAGCAAGTATCTCTGAGACTTGGCATGCTCTGCCACAATGATGTTCCCCTTCCTAGGTCTACAGGCTTCTCTGAACACCTGGTCGAACAGCTAAAGATAGCTGATCACCACTCACAGCGCTAGACACTTGAAGGGAGTTTTTTTCTCTTTTCCAACGTTTCACTATGAAAATTTTCTAATAGATAGCAACATTTAAAATATTGTACAGTAAACATCTATATACCCAATACCTGTGTGTGCTCAATCATGTACGACTCTTTGTGACCCCATGGACTGTAGCCTGCCAAGGTCCTCTGTCCATAGCATTTCCCCAGCACAGATACTGAAGTAGGTTGTAATTTCCTTCTCCAGGGGATCTTCCCCACCCAGGAATCAAACCCGAGTCTCCTGCGTCTTCTGCATTGCAGGCAGATTCTTTACCTCTGAGCTACCAGGGGATCATAACCAATACCTAGATAATACCATTAACATATTACTATGCTTGCTTTCGGAGAAGGCAATGGCACCCCACTCCAGTACTCTTACCTGGAAAATCCCATGGACAGAGGAGCCTGGTGGGCTGCAGTCCATGGGGTCGCTAAGAGTCGGACAGGACTGAGTGACTTCACTTTCACTTTTCACTTTCATGCATTGCAGAAGGAAATGGCAACCCACTCCAGTGTTCTTGCCTGGAGAATCCCGGGGACGGGGGAGCTTGGTAGGCTGCTGTCTATGGGGTCGCACAGAGTCGGACATGACTGAAGCGACTTAGCAGCAGCAGCAGCAGCAGCAGCATACTTGCTTCATTACATATCCATCCATCCACATTAGCAGAGCTCCCTCAAGCACCTCATTGAGCAATTAGCTCTGCTCAGGTTGTCAAATGACTGATACGACACCTAACTGGATGACTGATACGACACCTAACTGGATGAGCAGTGGTCAAACTACCTGTGGAACCCAAAGAGTTTGTTAGATGTCAGCAGAGTTCTCTATCCTGGAATGGAGGTCTTTTACAGAAAAACAACCTACCCTGCAGGACATCCAAGACTATTTGAGTGAAGGAATCACTCAGAATGGCCTAGAATTGTACTTAAAGTCGGAAAGACCAAAGAGAATGGATTACACATCAGACTGCCAAAGCAAACTGTCCTGGGTCCCTGCTTTTCTGGAGGCAGCACCATCAGGAATCTAGACACTCGAGGAAGCCCTCATGGTTGATAGCTTCTCAAAATGGATCCAGGTCTCTCTCTATCCAACTCATACCTCTGGAACAACAACCCCGAGAGACAACCGTTTGCAGCACCAGGATGGCAGGAACCACTATTTATGACAGTATATCGATCTTTATTTCATTTGACAAGAGGAAATTTGTGGTCCAGATCTTTAGTGTGCAGTACAGCTGGACAGACTGCAAAGACAGTACAGATCTCTAGGTGCAAACTTGCCAGGTTTTGTGCCCCTCCATAGCTGATATTTTTTTAAGGAATGTGGCCAAGAGTGAATGAATGAACCAACATTTTAAAAAACAGAGCATTATCTCAAAACTGGCTTTGACTACTTGCTAGGAGTACTTAAGGTCGGTTCCTCCAGGACTACATTCCCACTCCTGTGACTCGGGTTACAGGGCCAGTGACAGGTACAAATAGGCCAGTGGGCGTTTCCACACATAGCTGAGGCAGAAGTGCTCCTCGGAGAATGGAGAGGGTGAGGCTTCCCCAGTGGATCAGTGATTAAGAGTCTGCGCCTTTACTGCAGGGGGCACAGGTTTGATCCCTGGTCTGGGAATTAAGATCCCACATGCTGCATGGTACGACCTAAATAAATAAAATAAAAATACTTTTAAAAGATTATTAAAAAAAAAAAAAAAAGGGGGATCCAAGGAGTGACACAGTACCAGAAGAGGTGAGCTCTCTAGCAAGGGCAATAAATTAGTGGAGGAAATGCCAGCAGAGACCAGGGTAGATTTAGCAGGGCTGGGGCTGGCAGTTGCAGAAGGGAGAACCTGCAACACCACCTGAAGGAGATGCTTTGATATGGTTCCATAAGTGTTAGTTGAAGGCCTACTATGTGCTGAGTGCTGCCAGGAAACCCAGGTTTCCAGGGAAGAACTTCAAAGGAGCAAGAAAAGCCAGGAATCAGCCAGCATACAGTCTTTATTCCCTTCACAAAGAGATGACTATATATTTATCACACAAGGCTCCTACCTCATTCAGGACCCTTGAGGGAAGTTTTCTTTTTCTCTCTCTTTTTAATCAGAACATTTAAAAGTAAGCTGATGATTTCCAGCCAAAGAGGGACTTTTGATTGGGAATATTGTTGCAAAATAATATGTTTGTCTTTTCTGGAGAATGAGCACATAGATGCTTGCCTAAGAACAATAGATATTAGTCACAGCTCATTGATTTCATTTATTCCTCTCTGAAAAGAAAAAAAGCCATTATGGGGTAATATAGAGTCCCCCTAAGGAGACTCAACTAAGAATACGAAGCAAAGCTCAAGTTAACAGTATCAGACAAATGCAGGTGTCCGTAGCAAGGAATCCAGGAGCTAAATATTGCAGAATAAGCTGTGAAACAAATGATTAATGCTGCTTTTGTGATCTTTGCTTTCCTTCTTTAAGCTGTAGTCCACCATTGGTAGAGATTCCCAGGTGGCTCAGTGGTAAAGCATCCAGCTGTCAATGCTGGAAACAGAGACGCAGGTTCAATCCCTAAGTCGAGAAGATCCCCTGGAGGAGGAAATGGCAACCCACTCCAGTATTCTTATGAACAGAGGAGCCTGGTGGGCTATAGTCCATGGAGTTGCAAAGAAACAGACATGACTGAGAGACTAAGCAGGCATGCACACTCTCCAACATTGCTAGATAAATGCTTCCTGAATTCAACACACCCAAACCACTTCCCCCACCTCAATAACTTAATCAAACACCAGTGGATTCTTAAACAGCATCTCTGGGGTTTTCAGAAGATAATTCTCCAATGACACTTCCTTAGTGCCACTAAGTGAAAGAAGTCATCATTTTTGGCTGAAGTATCATCATATGATTGTTTCTACACTTATTACTAGTAAATAATAGAGGTCACAATCGCATGAGCATCTTTGATTTCTCCTTTTCTTCACCCCCCACATGTAGTTTGCAAGCCGTGATGCAATGTTATCTCCTATAGCTGCTCTTTTCTCTCCATCCTCATGATTATTAGCTCTATGCAGGTCCTCTTCTCAGAACTGGCTTATTGCCAAAGAAAAACAGCAATACTGCTTACAGACGAAGTGCTTTATAGTATTGTCATTTAATTCTCACCACAGTGTTCTGAGAAGGGCACTTTCAAAGCTTTTTCTTTTGTTGCAGTAAAAACAGAACATGAGATCTACTGTCTTTACAGGATTTAAGTGTACAACATGACATTGTTGACTATTGATGCAGTATTATACAGCAGGTCTCTAGATCTTATTCCTCTAAACTGAATTCATGTAGAACTTAACTAAAATTGTATGCTCATTAATTAATAATTCTCCAGTCACTCCTCCTTTCAACCTCTGGCAACCACCTCAGATTGAAGTTTTTTCTGAGATTTCTTCAGATCGAAGTTTTCCTCAATGACCCAGCAATGAATGAACATATGCTAAGGTCTATCATCATGGCATTGAGACAAAGAAGCTTTTGAAAGCCTTCAAGAAAAAAAAGAATCACATACAAACAATTAGGAATAATAATGATTCAAAGATCTCAAAGGTGGGCTTCCCTCATGGCTCAGATGGTAAAGAATCTGCCTGCAATGCAGGAGACCTGGATTCAGTCCCTGAGTTAGGAAGATCCCCTCGAGAAGAGAATGGCTACCTACTCCAGAATCCTTGCCTGGAGAATTCCATGGACAGAGGAACCAGGTGGGTTATAGTCCATGGGGTCGAAAAGAATCGGACATGACTAAGTGACTAACACACACACTCATACACACACCTGGAAGACAGTGCCAGATGCTAGAGAATTATGGAGCAATCTCTTTCACATTCTGAAAGGAAATAATTTCTAACATAGAATTCTATGCTTAGCTAAATTATCAAGAAAATGTTAGGATATAAGAAAGAAATTTTCTAACATAAAAATCTCAAATAGTGTAACTTTTAAGTGTCCTTTCTGAAGAAACTACTAGATGATATGCACTAGCAACATGAAACTGTAAGCCAAGACTGAAGATTTAAACCAGATGGAAAGAGAAATTCTAATTTACACAAGATAAATTTCTCAATGATAGCAAAGTGAGATCCCATTATGAAAGCTGTCCATCAGGTCTAGAAGTTGACTGGTACAAATTGGAAAAAGTTAGAGAGCTCCAAAAGAGATGGCTTTAAGAAATTGAAACAAAATTGAAACCCACTGGAGTGGGTTGTCACTCCAAGGGATCTTCCTGACTCAGGGATCGAACCCAAGTCTCCTGTGTCTCCCGCACTGGCAGGTGAATTCTTTACCATTGTGCCACCTGGGAAGCCTAGGGAATGTTGCCACTCCAGGACAAAAAAGGCAAAAAGAACACGCCATCACTCAACTCCAAGGAGACTATCTTGCAGAGGGTGTTGCCTGACAAGAGCTGTGACTTTTGCAGAACTAAGCAGCTAATGCACGCCAGCCTAGCAATGCAGGGTCTGGGGAAGAACTGCTGTGACCACTGTTTCTCTCTCCAGTGTCCTATTGGTGCTTTCTATTGGTCAAAACCAACTGAGTAACCCTGGGGCAAGGGACCCCTTCGATGGAGTTCATGCCTATCAACCTTGAGGACCCAGTGGAATGAAGAAGGATGAAAAGTGAGTCTAGGAAAGTAAACAGAAGAGATAGAACACAGTGTTGATACACGGGGTCAACTGCGGATTATGGTTATAATAACCATATTGTAATGTACGGTGCAATAATGGAAGCCAAATAACAATCTAAACACCATGTTATAACTGAATTAGGAAGGTGGGAAGAGTGCACGTATGTGGTTGTGGATAGAAATGTGCATATATTCTTCCATGGTGAAAGAATCATGCCCCAAAAGTGATCAAACATGTCACTAATGGAAGGAAATATGAAAGAAGATTTAGTGTGAATGCCTATGAGGAAATGAAATAGAACAATAAAGAGATCAACTAGGAAGATCTTTCACATCTTTCTCAGCCCTAACACATTATTATTATTATTATTCTCACGGTCCATAGGTGGAAATTCTGCATTTGACAAGTGAAACCTCCACCTCAAGAACAATTAGTGATTTAAAAATCCTGAATTAGATGTTCTCACAGTCTCAAAAATATCATTCCACGGATTACTTATTAAGTACAAGGGAGAATGTACCTCCACCGTGGCAGTCACTATTTCTGAAGCACGTGGTCAAGTGTGGCAATAGTTGCGAAACTGGTAGAGAAGGACTGACCTTCTGTGCTTCTTGACATGATGTCAGGGGAGGACACAGGCTTTCCAGTGTGGTGTTCTTGCCAAAAATGCTTGTCCTGACTCTAGTAGAGGGAAACTTTATGGCATCTATCCAGGCCAGATAGCTGGCCTGTTCTCTTCAGGGGCAGGGAGGACAGGGAGAGCTGAAAGAAAACCAACAATCAGATGCAATGTGTGAACCCTGACTGGACCTAAGTTAGGAAAAATTAACATTTCTAAGGCATTTTATGGAACAATGGGTATCTTTGAAAATGGGTGCTGTTATTGACCTGACCCCATTGAATTAGGGTCAATTTTCTCAGGTACAACAATGATGCTGCAGTTATGTAGGAGATTTTCATAATCTTGGAAGGTGCACACTGTTGTATTTAGGAGTGAAATGGCATATATCTGCCTCCCACTCTCAGATGGCCTGGCATAAAGGAAGTGTAGAAAAAGATGGAGCATGGTCAGATGCCAGCAAGAGCCCTTTAGATGAGGACTGTTCAGGTATGAATGCTGACTACTATTCTTTCAACTCTCCTGCAGATTGAAAAGAAAAAATTGTAAGTACTTCTGAGGAGGGACAAATGTCAGGAAGAGTGGGCTGCTGTTTCATAAACAAGCCTTGTTCAACATGAACTCTATCTACACAGTACATGTTAAACCTTGAGAAAAAGTAATAAAATTGGTCGAAGTCAACAGGAGAAACATTACAGTTTTAGGAAATGTCATTTGGAAATTAGTACATTTTAAGTTTGACCAAAAGATGATGCTGTTAAAGTGCTGCACTCAATATGCCAGCAAATTTGGAAAACTCCAGTCCTGGCCACAGGACTGGAAAAGGTCAGTTTTCATTCCAATCCCAAAGAAGGGCAATGCCAAAGAATGCCCAAACTACCGCACAATTGTACTCATCTCACATGCTAATAAAGTAATGCTCAAAATTCTCCAAGCCAGGCTTCAACAGTACGTGAACCATGAACTTTCATATGTTCAAGCTGGATTTAGAAAAGGCAGAGGAACCAGAGATCAAATTACCAACATCCACTGGATCATAGAAAAAGCAAGAGAATTCCAGAAAAACATCTACTTCTGCTTTATTGATTACGCCAAAGCCTCTGACTGTGTGGATCACCACAACTGTGGAAAATTCTGAAAGAAATGGGAATACCAACCACCTGACCTGCCTCCTGAGAAATTTGTATGGAAGTCAAGAAGCAACAGTTACAGACAGACATGGAACAATGGACAGGTTCCAAATCAGGAAAGGGGTACATCAAGGCTGTATACTGTCACCCTGCTTATTTAACTTATATGCAGAGTACGTCATGAGAAATGCCAGGCTGGATGAAGCACAAGCTGGAATCAAGATTGCCAGGAGAAATATCAATAACCTCAGACACCCAGATGACCACCCCTATGGCAGAAAACGAAGAGGAACTAAAGAGTCTCTTAAGGAAAGTGAAAGAGGAGAGTGAAAAAGCTGGCTTAAAACTCAACATTCAGAAAATGAAGATCATGGCATCCAGTCCCATCCCTTCATGGCAAATAGATAGGGAAACAATGAAAACAGTGACAGACTTTCTTTTCTTGGGCTCTAAAATCACTGCTGATGGTGACTGCAGCCACGAAATTAAAAGACCCTTGCTCCTTGGAAGAAAAGGTATGCCCGACCTAGACAGTATATTAAAAAGCAAAGACATTACTTTGCAGACAAAGGTCCATCTAGTCAAAGCTATGGTTTTTCCAGTAGTCATATATGGATGTGACAGTTGGACCATAAAGAAAGCTGAGTGCTGAAGAATTGATGCTTTTGAACTGTGGTGTTGGATAAGATGCTTGAGAGTCCCTTGGACTGCAAGGATATCAAACTGATTAATTCTAAAGGAAATCAGTCCTGAATATTTATTGGAAGGGCTGATGCTGAAGCTGAAACTTCAAAAGTTTGGCTACCTGATGCGAAGAACTGACTCGCTAGAAAAGACCCTGATGCTGGGAAAGATTGAAGGCAGGAGGAGAAGGGGACGACAGAGGATCAGATGGTTGGATGGCATCACCAACTCGATGGACATGAGTTTGAGCAAGCTCCGGGAGTGTGTGATGGACAGGGAAGCCTGGCATGCTGCAGTCCATGGGGTCACAAAGAGTTGGACACGACTGAGTGACTGAACTGAACTGAAGTTTGGCCAAGAAAGAATGGCAGGTGAGTTTTAGGGTTAAAACTTGCCTGGAGCACCTCTCAGCCTGCTTCATCCACTGCAGAGATTGATAAACTGAGGCTCAGAGGAGTTGAGTGACTTGCCCAAGGTCACACACCTACGAAGCAGCAGGGCCAGGTCTAGGATCACCACCCATCTGCTTCAGGAACCTCTCCTTTATGGATCATGAATCGGTCATCTTCTATTGTATAGTATTACTGCATAGTGAGCACACAACTCAGCAGTAATCTGTGCGCTTTCTCAGGAAAGATGACAGCAACAGATGTGAAAAGGGGAGGAAGAGGGAAAACCAGGAGGCTGCAAAGACCACAGTTGGATATTGGCTGGTAGGGAAATAGAGACTGACAATGAACAGTAGTTACCCTCAGGCAGTAAAGGATCCATTCCACCAAATTAGAGGGTTTCATCAGTTCACAATGTAATTGGCCATTAAAGCTTAGTAATTGATTCTAAGAAGCTTGACTCGGAATGTTTGTCCCAGCTGTCAAAAGTCCATGCAGTCCAGATAGACAAAGAAGCTTTGTAACAGCTCTTGGTGATCACTGAGATTTTTAGACAAAGAGAAACAGTTCTTAAAATTTGGGGTACTTGGCTAGGTTTAAAGAATATTTGTCCAATTTTCTTGTGACGTTTTAAGACTCCAGACAATAAGCGTGGGTTTGACAACGTATATTTTATTATTTTCTCCAATATCTTTGTTTTATTGTTTATTTATCTCCTTATTTGGTGCACTGGGTCTTAGCTGCCATGTGCAGGGTGTTTTAGGTACAGCAGGTGGGATCTAGTTCCGTGACCAGGGATGGAACCTAGGCCCCCTGCATCGGGAAGGTGCAGTCTTAGCCACTGGACCACCAGGGAAGTCCCTCCTGTATCTTACTATAAAAAGTTTCCAAACATACATAAAAGTTAAAAAATAAAACAACTCCTGAACATTCATATACACATCACCTAATTCTACCATTAATATTTTACTATGCATCAGTCCACCTCTCTTTCATTTACCAATCCATCTTATTGTTGTAGGCATTTCAACGTAAGTTGCAGATGTTAGTATGCTTCCCCCAAACACTTCAGCATGCACATCACTAACTAGAATTCAATATTGTATGGTTCATTTTTGTTTCTCTACAGGTAAAATTTCCATGAAATGTACAAATCTTAAGCGGGCTGTGAGGTCCAACAAACAGTAAACACATGTGCAGTGTAAATCATCTCCACGATACAGAACAGGAACATCACACACAGAAAATTCCCTCGCACCCTTTCCCAATAAATTCCCAAGTACCAAGAGGCACCCATTATTCTGAAAATTTTTCACCAAAAATTAATTGTGTCAGCTCTAGAACTTTATGTCAACAGAAAAATACAGTATGTTCTCTTTAAAAAAAAAAAAAAACTGGAGTTTAAAAAACAACTATAAACAATATTATTAGTTTCAGGTGTATAAATATAGGGATTCAATATAGAGTATACATGCTTTATACTGGGTTTCTTTTACTCAGTGTTTTAGGATTCATTCATGTTATTGTGTATATCAGTAGTTTGCTTCTCTTTATTTCTCAATAGTAGCCCATTGTGAGAAGAACATAGTTTGAGATTTATTCTCCAACTGATAAACAGCTGATCTGTTTCCAGTTTGGGGCTCTTATGAATAAAGCTATTATGAATGTCTTTGTACAAGTCTTTTTGTAGACATTTGTTTTCATTTATCTTGAGTAAATACCTAAGGATGGAATTTGTGGGTCATAGGATATGCATACGTTTAGTAACATAAGGATGGAGAAGGCAATGGCACCCCACTCCAGTATTCTTGCCTGGAAACTCCCATGGACGGAGGAGCCTGGTGGGCTGCAGTCCATGGGGTCGGTTGCTAAGAGTCAGACACGACTGAGCGACTTCACTTTCACTTTTCACTTTCATGCATTGGAGAAGGAAATGGCAAACCACTCCAGTGTTCTTGCCTGGAGAATCCCAGGTACGGCAGAGCCTAGTGGGCTGCCGTCTATGGGGTCGCACAGAGTCAGACATAACTGAAGTGACTTAGCAGCAGCAGTAACATAAGGAACTGTAAGACTTTTTTCAAAGTGGTCATACCATCTCACCATCCATGGGTGAGAATTCAATTTATCCCACATGTCCACCATACTTTGTTTTATTCATCTTTAGTATTAGCTATTCTGTTGGAGTGTAGAGTATTATTTATTCTGTGATAAATGCATTAATACCATTAGTCTTTTTTTTTTTTTGACCCCATGAAGTGCGGGATCTCAGTTCCCTGACCAGGGATTGAACCCACAGTCCCTGCATTTAAGGCGAAATCAACCAGTGAACTACCAGGGAATTCCCAGAGTCAATCTAGTTATAGAAAAAAAGTGTACCTCAAAAGAAGTTAAGACTTTCTTTTCTTGCACTCACAGGAATTGACATATTTTAAAACATGTACCTTTAGCCTCTCTTTCTCTTTTTTTTGACTTGGTCTTATTTTTTGTCTTGTAGTTTTTTTTAATTGTGGTAAAATACACTAAGCACACACACACACATAACCGAATTTACCATTTACCATTTACCATTTTAACAATTTAAAAGTATACAACACAGTGATACTAAGTGCGTGTCTGATGCTGGGCGACCACTACTGTGCGTAGCCGCAGAACTCTTCCATCAGCTCAGATGGAAACCCTACTTGTCACTCTCGCTTCTCCTTCCTCGTGGCCCCTGGCAGCCACAAAGTTGATTTTCATCTCTATGGATTTTCCTATTCTGGGTATTTATAAAAACAGGATAATAATTACAAGATATTAAGTATAACTATAGATTCTTTGGATGACAGGACACAACACAAAGACATTCTGGGTGGAGAAAAGGCAGAACACTTTGTTACTTCTCTAAATGAGAGAAGGCTTCCCTGAAGGACCAAACTGGGTTTGAACCCGAGACAGGGTAGGAAGAGGCTGGAGCTGGAGGAAGCAGCTCACATATAACCAGCAGGGTGAGGTTAACTCGATTTTATGGGCTTCCTGGGAGTTGGGAATTTTGAAAAATCATGTAGGTCTAAGGAAGAAGAGGTCACCCCTGTTGGGTATCTGGGGACCTCTGGCGACAGGGAATGTGCATATATACCCCAGGAGTGCCAGAGCCCCAGAAGGAAGTAGTTAGGGTGGAGGCTTAGCAAACCGCCCACGAAGAGGAAATAAGAATTTTCACCATGACTTTAAATTGGGTCAAGACACTTGTCAGCAATTTTTTGTGTCAGGCTTCTTTCACTTAGTACAGTGTTTTCAAGCCTCATCCACGTTGTAGCATGCCTCACTACTTCATTCTTTGCTATAACTGAATATGATTCCATTGTATAGATATACCATATATTTTTTATTCCTTCATCCATGTAATGGACTTTTCGGTTGTTACCATGTTTTGGCTATTATGAATAGCGCTGCTATAAACATTCACATACGAGTTTTTATTTAAATACTTATGTTCAATTCTTTAGAGTATAATTGTAGGAGTGGAATTTCTGGGTGGTAGGTGGAATACTGAGGAATCTCTAAACCGTTCTTCCCAAAGGCTACATGATTTTACATTTCCACCAGAAATGGACAAAGGTTCGAATTCCCCTACATCCTCACCAACACTTACTACTTTCCCTTTTTGAATTATGACAGTCCTAGGGGGTATGAAGTGGTGCCCCTCTGCAGTTCTGATTTGCGTCTCCCTAACGGCTGATAACGGCGAGCACCTCTTCTGTGCTGGTTACCCATCTGCATGCTTTCTTTTGAGAGCCGTCAATTCAACTCCTTTGCCCATTACTAAATTGGGTTGTTTGTCTATCTTAACTCCATTAAGCAACTTTTTTTTCCCCAAATAATTTCCTCTTATTTTCAATACAAGCATACCTCAGAGAGAAGAACGGTTTTGCAGGTTCAGTTCCAGACTACCACAATAAAGCAAGTATCACAACAAAGTGAGTTATGTCAACTTTATGGTTTCTCAGTGCATATACAGGTTATGTTTACACTATATTGTAGACTCTTATGTGTGCAAGAGCATTATGACTGAAAAAACAATGGACATAACTTAATTTAAAAATAATGCTGTTGGGAAAATGGTGCTGTTATATATGGTCAATATGAGGCTGCCACAAACCTTCAGTTTGTACAAAATGCAATTTCTGCAAAGTATAAACTATAAAGGAAGCCTGCCTGCGTTTTAATTCTAACTTAATAAAAGATTGTTTGTTTACTCCAACATGTGGTATTTTTTAAAACATGCTTAAACAAAATGTGTGCTTTGTTTACATAAAAGGATCAACTTTTCAGATGACATTATTCTAGTTTTCAGAAAAAGAACAGAATATCCTGATTAGGAGGCATTACGTTAAACTGAAATTCAAATCTTATCTTATTATCAAAACAAAAAAGAACAGAATATCCTGATTAGGAGGCATTACATTAAACTGAAATTTAAATCTTATCTTATTGTCAAGACAAAAAAGAACAGAATATCCTGATTAGGAGGCATTACATTAAACTGAAATTCAAATCTTATCTTATTATCAAAACAGGTAGCAACAACACTGTTCTTATAACCAGAGATGTTAAATACAATGGAGAAATGAGTCTCCTCAATTAAACCTGATTAATCCTCCAAATCATATTTTGCTATTTGCTAAGTCACGTCAGTCGTGTCCGACTCTGTACGACCCCATAGACATCAGCCCACCAGACTCCCCTGCCCCTGGGATTCTCCAGGCAAGAACACTGGAGTGGGTTGCCATTTCCTTCTCCAATGCATGAAAGTGAAAAGTGAAAGTGAAGTCACTCAGTCTTGTCCGACTCTTTGTGACCCAATGGACTGTAGCCTACCAGACTCTTCCATCCATGGGATTTCCTAGGCAAGAGTACTGGAGTGGGTTGCCATTGTGGGCAAAAGTTCATCGAGCTGTAGCAATAAAAACTAAATTTTAATACTATAAAAATTAATCAAAAACAGGCAAAGTAATCAGGTTTTTTTTGCCGGCATCAGACAAACTATCATAATCAGGAAAATCAAAGCCAACATGACCAACTGAAGGATTTAATTTTCACATATATATCAAATTGCTAACACCCAAGCATCAGGGAACACATGCAAACTAACTTCTAGTAAGTACTAATTGAATTCAACCCGTTTAGGAACCACAGTTTCTCAAAGTGGGAAAACAGAGCAGAGCAGTCAAATAGACTTTGAACTTTCAAGTGCTAAATAAGTGGCCATAAAACATATAAACAAGAATAAAGATTATTTAGTCTAGAAATATGACTGCAACTAGGCTTTACATCAATATCTCTTTTTAAAAAAAGTTTCCTTGATCTTAAGGAAAATTTATCTGGATATCTGCCTTACAGATGAGAAACAGGGCAAGAAAGAATGGACTCCTCTTTCAATTTCACATGTTTCATTTAACATTTTGGTATCCAGTCTGGGAGAGGAAGTTCATTGTGACATATAGGTTGTTTGATGAACCCAAATTTTTCTGTTATAAAAATGTCAGTCAATAAATACAGAAAGAATGATGGAATTTTAAAATATCACCATTTGGCAACCATCTTAATAATTTATTAGAGCCTCCCTGGTGGCTCAAACAGTAAAGAATCTGCCTGTAACTCAGGAAACCCAAGTTTGATCCCTGGGTTGGGAAGATCCCCTGGAGGA
This sequence comes from Bos taurus, assembly GCF_002263795.3. Lineage (NCBI taxonomy): Eukaryota > Metazoa > Chordata > Mammalia > Artiodactyla > Bovidae > Bos > Bos taurus. Next base: position 126,723,797 of record NC_037328.1, read on the forward strand.
GGAAATGGCAACTCACTCCAGCATTCTTGCCTGGCAAATACCATGGAGAGAGGAGCCTGAAAGGCTACAGGGTTACAAAGAATTGGACACGACTGAGTGACGAACACTTTCACTTTTTTTTCACTGATTAAAGCAAGGATCATCAATGGACATTAAACTTACTGGGTGAGAGTTTGAAGAGTGATAGGATATTTATATAGTCTCAAAGTATCTCCATATCAGATGTTCATTAACTGCAAAAGACATTTATTAATTTCAGATTTCTGCATAATGAAGAAATCTGGCACCACATTATCAAGTGACCAACAAACATCATATTAAACTAATAGATACCACATACTTCTTAAGATGATGTACTGGCAAGCAGGACTGGACTCAGGTGGGAGAAATGAGGCATTTAGGGCTGACCTTGTACTTGCATGTAGCTAAGAATGGATATCTCCTTAAATGTTGTGCACTGGGTACTTCCTCTGCTTTATCCAAGTCCCAGCCCTGTTTAAGAAGAGCAAGTTGCTTTTGTGCTGCTCTGGCCCAAAGTGCATAACCTGAATCAAATCACAAAGAAACATGAGATGAACTCAAAATGAAGGACTTTTGGGACTTCCCTGGTGGTCCAGTGGCTAAGACTCTGAGCTCTGAATGCAGGAGGCCCCAGTTTGATCCAGGCTTCCCTGGTAGCTCAGACAGTAAAGAATCTGCCTGCAATGCAGGAGACACAGGTTTGATCCCTGAGTTGGGAAGATCCCCTGAAGAAAGGAATGGCTTCCCTTCTCCCATGGAGTGGGAACCCACTCCAGTATTCTTGCCTGGAGAATCCCATGGACAGAGGAGCCTGGTGGGCTACAGTCCATGGGGTTGCAAAGAGTTGGACATGACTGAGTGACTAACATACACACACACACACACACACACACACACACACACACACACTCCTGTTTGATCCCCTGGTCAGGGAACTAGATTTTACAAGCCACAATTAAGACCAGGGGCTGCCAAATAAATATTATAAATAAAAATTCTAAATTATTTTTAAAATGAAGGACTATCTACAAAATGACTGCCTTATACTTTTCAAAAATGTCAGTATCTCTAAAGACAAAAACAGAGCAATGGTCCCAAGCGAAAGGAGACTAAAAAATATGACACTGAATGCAACACACAGTGTGGGGTTTTCATTTTCTGTGAGGGGCACTGTTGTGAGAATTGGTGAAATCTGAATAAGAACACTAGATTAGCTAATGGCTTTGTGTACGATGATTATGCAAGAGGATATATTTGTTTTTAGGAAGGTCTGACCCAAGTGGGCATCATGCCAGCAACTTGCTCTCAAATGGTTCAGAAAAAAATATGGATAAATAGATAAATAGAAAAAGATAAGCTTAATATGGTAAAATGTTAATGTCTCAGAAATCTGGGTAGAGGGTATATGGGAATTCTTTGTGCTATCTTGTAACTTTTCTGTAAGTCTGAAGCTGTGTCAAAATAATTTTTAAAATCAAATCTCTAATAGGAGAAGTTAGGGAGAATAGGAAGAAGGCAACATGTACAAAGCAGCAGTGCATTTTCCAAACTAAAGGCCAGGGCCTCAATCTGCAGGATCACATCTAAGAAGACAACACATGAGAAGACCAGAACATTGAATTTTAATAGAAAATCTTAAAGGCCCCGGAGAGAAAAGATAGACTTCCCACAAAAGAATGAGAATTAGACTGGCAGCAGACTTCTCATTAGTAATTACACCTAGAAGCCAATGAAACAGTGTTTTCAGAGTGCAAACAGTGTGAAACTAGTATTCTCTACTATGTCAAACTATCTTTTAAGAGTGAAGATATATGTTTAGATATTCAGAAACTATGGAGGTTTATTCCTCAAAGATCCTCACTGAAAGGACTACTTGTCGAGCCCCATATCAAGGTCACAGGTGTGGAGCTCTGCAACAGGGTCACAGGATAAAAATTTCTGGAATTGATCAAGCCCCATAGCAACTGTGGCCATGACCCAGCCAGGTCCCTGACCTCATATTAGGTAAAATACCCACCCTATTACCCAACCTGGGCTTCCCTCGTGGCTCAGAGAGTAAACAATCTGCCTGCAATGCAGAAGACCTGGGTCAGGAAGATCCCCTGGAGAAAGAATGGCAACCCACTCCAGAATTCTTGCCTGAAGAATTCCATGAACAGAGGAACCTGGCAGGCTTCAGTAAGTGGGGTCACGAAGAGTCAGACATGACTGAGCGACTAACACTCACTCATTACCCACCCTATTCAGTTCAGTTCAGTTCAGTAGTTCAGTCATGTCTGACTCTTTGCAACCCCATGAACTGCAGCACACCAGGCCTCCCTGACCATCACCAACTCCCAGAGCCTACTCAAACTCATGCCCATTGAGTCAGTGATGCCATCCAACCATCTCATCCTCTGTCATCCCCTTCTCCTCCTGCCCTCAATTTTTCCCAGCATCAGGGTCTTTCCAAATGAGTCAGCTCTTCGCATCAGGTGGCCAAAGTATTGGAGTTTCAGCTTCAGCATCAGTCCTTCCAATGAACACCCAGGACTGATTTCCTTTAGGATGGACTGGTTGGATCTCCTAGCAGTCCAAGGTCTATAGCATCCTAACCAATCATCTGATGCCAGAATTCCAGTAGGAATTTTTTCTGTCTTGAGGCTATAACAATTGACTGCTAGTCTGCAAAAAGGTTCAGCTCTCCCTTGAGCCAGCCTGCTGTTCTAACCACGTCTCCCTTTTTAATAAATTTTATTCTCCTCTCATTCTGTCTCATGTATGGAAATTCTTTTCCAGGCCACTCATGGACTATGACACTACTTACTGGTATAATCTGAGAAAAATGAAACTGGCCTAGAAAGATGAAAATTGATTGAGATATGAAAAGCACTGCTGGGAAAATAAGATAGTGGAAGTGTTAGTTGCTCAGTTGTGTCCAATTCTTTGTGACTCCACGGACTGTAGCCTGCCAGGCTCTTCTGTCCATGAAACTCTCCAGGCAAGAATACTGGAGTGGGCTGCCATGCCTTTCTTCAGGGGATCTTCCTGACCTAGGGATCAAATCCAGGTCTCCTGCATTACAGGCATATTTTTTACAATCTGAGCCAGCAGGGAAGACCAATAAACGTGTTGCTGCTGCTGCTGCTGTGAAGTCGCTTCAGTCGTGTCCAACTCTGTGCGACCCCATAGACGGCAGCCCACCAGGCTCCCCCGTCCCTGGGATTCTCAGGCAAGAACACTGGAGTAGGTTGCCATTTCCTTCTCCAGTGTGTGAAAGTGAAAAGTGAAAGGGAAGTTGCTCAGTCGTGTCCGACCCTCAGCGACCCCATGGACTGCAACCTTCCAGGCTCCTCCATCCATGGGATTTTCCAGGCAAGAGTACTGGAGTGGGGTGCTATTGCCTTCTCCGAATAAATGTGTTACTAAATCTAAATACAGAGAGACTTAGAGACAGCGAGTGCACATTCCAGCTGAGCTCAAATAAGACATTCTGCCTTCTTGTTTCACTCTTCATACTGTAAACACATGTCCTTCCTATAGTCTATTCAGTGCCACGTTTTTCACATGCTTGTGCTTTTTGTTGGTGATTTTATGTTTAAAATGGCCCCAAGTATAGTACTGAAATGCTCTGAAGTGCTCTGCAGCCCAGGCAGGCCACAATATATACTGCAGGGAGAATACGCGTGTTAGATACACTTCACTCAGGCATCAGTTATAGTGCTGTTGGCTCTAAGTTCAATGGCAATGAATCAACAATATTAAATGACATGTCTTTAAAAACCGAGCAACTAAAAAAATAAATAAATAAAAACCGAGCAACTGAACACACACACACAAATGGAAACACACATTGAACAAGGTCAGAACATTGATCAGCTGTTGCAAATGTGACCAGAAAATGCAGGAGCTTAACCCTGTATTTCCTCTGGGAGAAATGACTCAGTATTGGCCAATTCAGTGTTGGCCATAACCTTCTAGAGCATAACTACTGCAAATTATGAGTGTCTACTATAATTCTTTTTCAGTTAACTTAGCATCTACTGTTTACTCTTTATGGTGTTTTCTTTCTTTCTTTACTTTGTGTTCTTAGTTAATTAGATTTTATTCTGAGTTTCATCCTCTTTATAGTTAAAGGATCTATCTTAATATTTCAGGATAAGAGAGTTTATTAAAGTGTATTATCTAGAGTTTACAAAACAGGGCTTTTCCTTCCTTGACAGGATAAAATGTATGTATGCCTACTGAATGTTCTCATTGCTAAGAACCATATCAAGCAGTGTGGATTCACTCAAGTCATAGGAATGAATCAGGAATTTTCAAGCTATTGTTTAGCTTTACATAAACATTTCATTTGGTAAAAATCCCTGTGTGTGCTAAGTCACTTCAGTCGTGTCCAACTCTGTGTGACCCCATGGACTGTAGCCCGCCAGGCTCCTCTGTCCGTGGGATTCTCCAGGCAAGAATACTAAAGTGGGTTGTCATGCCCTCTTCCAGGGGATCTTCCCGACCCAGGGATCGAACCTGTGTCTCTTATGTCTCCTGCATTGGCAGGCAGTTTCTTTACCACTAGAGCAACCTAGGAAGCTCCAAAACCCCTAGGTTCAAACATCTGGCTCTTCTGAACTGGCAACTTCTTTCTGGGATGGGGTGTATATGAAATGACTGAGATCAATCAGCTAAATTCAAGAGTTCTGAGTTATATATGTAGATAACATCACCTTATAGTAAAGGACTCGGAATACTGAGTGTAAAAGGGACTTTTTAGGGTGATGGAGACATTTTCTATCTTAATGGTGGTGGTTGTGGTTACATGGCTGCATATGTTTGTCAAAATTCATTGAACTGTACATCTCAATAAATATGACTTTAAAAAAAAAAGAATCCTGTGGAATCCGGGAAGAAAATAATGCCAATAGAAGCTAAGCAGTAGACAGCAGTTTCCTTCTTTATTTTGGCTTATTCCTAGTCAAAAGGCTGAGATAGTTTTATTTTTGAAAACTTACCTTAAATCTAGTAACAGCTTGTTTTCCACATTTTCTTCTACAGTATCATTTTTTATTTTGGATTTAAAATTGCCTTCTACCAAAAATTCAAAATTTTCCTCAAAAAACAAAGTTTTATTTGTATCCAAGAGTGTTTTCAGCCATTCTTGAATGTGGTTTAAATCTTAACTCACAGAACTCATTTATCTGAGATTTTATAATGTCCCTAGTTGAAGAAGGGCTTCTGCAGTGGCTCAGCAGGAAAGAATCTGTCCGCCAATGCAGGAGATGTGGAAAACTAGGTTTGTTCCCTGGGTTGGGCAGATCTCCTGGAAAAAGAAATGGCAACCCACTCCAGCATTCTTGCTTCAAAAACCTCAAAGACCGAGGAGCCTGGCACTGGCATGCTACAGTCCACGGGGTTGCAAAGAGTCGGACATGACCGAGTGACTAAACAATTCATTGAATAAAGGATTCTGACCACGAGTGAAACAGGATGACTGGGATGAGGAGGGGAGGCAGAATGGCCTTGCTTCAGAATTTTCCGGCTTCTGGGTGTTCACAAACATGAAAGTTGTGTTAAAAAACCTGGTCAGAGAGGGCTCCTTCCCCTCCCACAAGGTATATAGACAGGTGAGTGAATGAAAAGATTTCCTGGCACTTAATCCCTTTCAGGAGGGAAGAGTTTAAGACACGGACGAATGGGTCAGCTCAAGTTTCTTACACTGAATGCCTCAGAAGGGCATGGAGATGGGCAGATCCCTGGGCAGGTGTGGCTCTGGTTTCCCAGAGATTAGATGGCAATCTTTTCTGAGGCTCCCAGCAGCTCAGTCATGTAGAGGACACTGATTTCACCAGGGCCCCTGCCAGGTCTAGACACGCCATGGACCTTTTCAGCTCCCTCTCTGCTAAGGACAGGAGACATCTTCCACATGGTGGCAGCTACGCCGTGGAGTTGTACAGACCTATCAGGTGGCAGGATATGTTCTTATTTACTTCTGGAAACAGGTTGATATTTCAGGCTATCTGAAGGCCCACTGTATAGGGGAAGAAGCCTGCTTTCTTTACAAACTAGCTGTGCAGCCTTGAGGGGGTGGTTTTTCCCCACAGTAACAGCACAGTGCGCCTCCCTGGGTTCTGGAGAGAATTAGTTCAGGATCGTACAAGTAAGGTCATAGCGACTGACACAACTGTTACTCACATGACTCCTTTCCCTCTGCACAGATACGAAATTCACGTTTCCCTTTATGCTTTGTTTGCTAGGAAGCAAGGAACTAAGCTTTCCTTTTTTATTTAAAAATTAACTTCCTTTAGCCTGTGTTTTCTGGTATAGTTTTTCAACTTCAGTTTCCAGTTCTCCCCTAGATTTTGGTCTGACCCAAAGTCTTCTTTTATTTTCAGGTCTTGATGAACATCTAGCCTGAGAACTTGAATTTCTGGATTTCCCCCCCATTCCCCCTTCCAGTTTGACTGGTTTGGGGAGTGAATGGGCTTAACAAGAAGGCAAGCAAGGACCTCAGCAGAACAATGGGGAGAATTGTCAGGGGCTGGATCTTAAATTGGCCCAGATGGAGGAAGCCAGCTCTGAGTAGTCTGTATAGGGTGGACAGCCTTCATCCTTGCTGATGTCAGTATTCAGGGATTTCTGAATGCGGAACTGGGGACTGTGGTAGTCAGAGTGTGTGCAGACAGCATTCCAGACCACCTGGGGGTCCAGATGAGCATGTCCAGGCTTTGAGGGCTCTGCAAAGGTGGGGAGGATTATGGCATTTTTTATAGTTTTTATTGGAGTATAGTTGTTATAGCAATCCACTCCAGCACTCTTGCCTGGAAAATCCCATGGACAGAGGAGCCTGATAGGCTATAGTCCATGGGGTCGCAAAGAGTCGGACACGACTGAGCAACTTCACTCACTCGCTCAGTTGTTTTACAAGATTGTGTTAGTTTTGAGTGTACAGTAATGTGAATCAGGTATATACATATACCCACTCTTTTTTTTTTCATATACGCACTCTTTTTTGGATTCTTTTGCCATATATAGGTCATTACAGAGTATCGGGTAGAGTTCCCTGCGCCATACAGTAAGTCCTTATTAGCTATGTATTGTATATACAGCAGCGTGTATATGTTAGTCTCAATCTCCCAATTTATCCCTCCCTTCCCCCACTTCCCCCCTGGTGGGAGGGTTATGGTTCTCTGGGAATTGAAGCTTGTACAATTTGGAGGGCCCCATTTAAGAAAATAATACAAAAAGAATCCACTTTTGCAGATGCCATAAATCACAGGACACTGAACAGCCTGCTAGGGCTCTGCTCAGGGCCTTGGCAGGGGCCTCTGCAAAGTGGGGAACATGAAGCCATACCACCCAAGTCCACCCGTGTCCTATAGAGGTGTTGCGGGCAGGACTGCAAACACAGCCATGAGCAAAGGTACTGAGGCAGGAGCCTAACCCAAGTTAGACTGAGCTCATGAACAAGAGTGAAGAGAAAGGAGGCTCACATGGGGTTCTGGAGCTTAGTCCCGGTGTTCCAGCTGCCAGGCTCAGGGCTGGCAGCTCCAGACCCCCCTCCACACGAGAAGGGCTGCATCTGTGGTCAGAGGACAACACGCCCAGATGAAGTACAGACGTTAGGAAGGTCGCACTGCCCTCTGCGTCTTGTGGCCACATCAGGCAGAAGGTAAAGTCTGATAAGGACTTGCAAATATTAAGTTGTTTGTTCACTTATTCATTCAGCAGTTACTTTGTGCATCTTGGAGGGGAAAAGACTCAGGGTACTCACTGTCTAAAAGCAGTGGCTGGCACCTAAGCATGAAGTAACCAGGATCCCAAAGGAAGTCCCCTGTGGACCCCTGCTCTCTCAGTAGTAAGGAAAACTGTTCTGGTTTTAACATCAAAAGTCCTGTGTTTTAAGAAACCCCTCAGACCAGGCAAATAGGGACAGTCGGTCATCCTAGGAGGGAGGGACAGTGGCCAGTTTCCCTGGAGGGAGAAGGGCATCAGGTGCGAGAGGGTGGGGGCGGCGTCCCTGGGCTCAGCCCTGAAGCCCCATTCACTTCCCTTCAGGGAGTGGCAGGGAATGGTGGCCTCATAGACTTCTGGTCCAGCCCTGAGGAATGAATCCACATTTCTCAAGAGTGTGGGAGGCTGCTCCAAGTTTTAATTCTGGGCCTGCCGCTAGACGAGAAAGTGTAAGGAGAGACAGTGGCTGGGAATGAGCCTGGAAGAAAGCCTTAGTGGCCACCTCTGGGGCCTGAGCCCAGAACAGAGGGGAGCAGCAACCGAGTCAGATGCAGATGTGACGGAACTCAGAGCAACTCCTGAATCAAGAACAATGAACCAAGGGGCTTCCCTGGCAGTCCAGTGGCTAAGATTCCAAGCTCCCAATGCAGGGGGATGGGTTCCATCCCTGGTTGGGGAACTAAGAGTCCATATGCCACTCCGCACAGTTAATGAAGAACAATAAACCAATCCACTAGCAAAGGGACTTTCAGAGTCTCTGAACCCTGTAGCCACTTGCTCCTTTTCCTGACGACAGAGCAGGTTTAGAACAAACAGCAGAGAACAAGGAACTTGGAAGGAATACAGCGTCCCTTTGTCCCCCTAGGTCTCTCCTACACAATGGTCTGTCCAGATTAGGGAACTGGCTCTGGATTTTTAATCTGATATCTTCATGTTTCGTTTATCCCACACCTGCCTGAAACCACATGCCAAGTATTGTGTATATAAACAAGCTCTTGAGAAGACAGCATTCACCAGGGTCTTGAAGTTGTTCAAAGGACTTCCCTGGTGGGAAGTGGCTAAGATTTCAAGCTCCCAATGCAGGGGGCCTGGGTTCAGTTCCTGGTGGGGGAAGTAGGTTCCTCATGCTGCAACTAAGATCTGGTGCAGCCAAATAAATAAATATAAAAAATTTTTTTTAAGTTGTTCAAGATCAGAAACAGATTAAGAAACATAAGACTAAGTGGTTTCTAAGCCTCCTATTTTGTGTGTGTGTGTTCAATGAATTTATTTTTTTGCCCACAAGTTGATTTTGTTCCAACCCCAAAGATAAAATGTTGCTTCAAAGAATTCCTGACCCTAGGAAGGTGGACTCTCCAGTCTGCAGGGGGCTGGGAGAGGATTCCTTTCAATGCATTTTAGGGTTCTTGTTCATTTTTACCTGTGGTCAACCTAGGACCTCGTAGGGCACGGTCTTTCAGTGTTCCTCGTCCAGGCGTAAAGGGCCATCCCAGCGACCGCTACCGGCACAGCTGGCCTCACCGCAGACCCTATGGCCTTTAAACTCGTAGACAGAGGAGCCCTTGCCCCATGGAAGATGTATGCACTTTTCACTACTGTCATCTTCTCAAGGTATCAGAGTTCGCCCCTTTTGAAGGAAGCCGAGCTCTCTCCTCTCCCACTCTCAGCTCTACCTAGGCTAGATCAGCAAATGGACTTGGGACTGCTGGTTCCTTTCTTTCTCTCCTGTGCATCACACCCCACCACCACGGCTTCTTAGAAAAGCAGTAGCTTCCCAGAAACCATGTTTCTAAGATCACGCATGCGTCCCCCTATTTTCATAGTCTGTGATTCTTTGATAATACTCAAGATATTTGATGTGAATGTATAAAAATGATCACACAGTAAAGTGTAGGTGTCCAAGAAGCCCAAGCATTATCACTTTGAGAAATATACTAAATATTCATATCAGGGAATACAAAACAGCTTTCACTTGTGAAAGAGTATTTGTGATGGCTAACTTCATGTGTCACTAGACCAGGCTAGTGGGCACACTGTGGGTACCCAATTTTTTGGACAAGCATCAACCTAGATGTCAGATATTTTTTAGAGGTGATTAACATTTAAATCCGGAGAAAGTGATGGCACCCCACTCCAGTACTCTTGCCTGGAAAATCCCATGGTCAGAGGAGCCTGGTGGACTGCAGTCCAGGGGGTCGCTAAGAGTCGGATACGACTGAGCGACTTCACCTTCACTTTTCACTTTCATGCATTGGAGGAGGAAATGGCAACCCACTCCAGTGTTCTTGCCTGGAGAATCCCAGGGATGGGGTAGCCTGGTGGGCTGCCGTCTATGGGATCCCACAGAGTCGGACACAACTGAAGTGACTTAGCAGCAGCAACATTTAAATCAATGAATTCTGAGGGCTTCCCTGGTGGCTGGGTGATAAAGAATCTACCTGCCAATGCAGGAGACACAGCTTCGACCCCTGGTCTGGGAAGATCCCACATGCTGTGGAGGAACTAAGCCCATGCAGCACAACTATTGAGCCTGAGCTCTAGAGCCTGGGAACCTCGACTACTGAAGCCCGTGCCCCCTAGGGCCCCTGAAGTGAGTGAAAGATCACTCAGTCATGTCCAAGTCTGCCACCCCACAGACGGTAGCCTGCCAGGCTCCTCTGTCCATGGAAATCTCCAGGCTAGAAAACTGGAGTGGGTAGCCATTTCCTTCTCCAGGGGATCTTCCCAAGCCAGGGATCGAATCCAGGTCTCCCACACTACAGACAGATTCTTCACCGTCTGAGCCACCGGGGAAGCCCTGTGATCCACAACAAAAGAAGCCACCGCAATGAGAAGTCCACGCACTGCAACTAGAGTAGACCCTGCTAGCTGCTACTAGAGAAAAGACTGCACAGCAGTGAAGACCCAGCACAGCCAAAAATAAATTAAAAAAAATAAATCAGTAAACTTTCAGTAAAGCAAATGACCCTTCATGATGTTGGTTGGTCTCATCCAATTAGTTGAAGGCCTTAAGAGCAAAGATTGAGCATTCCCAAAGAATTATCCTTAAAACTGCAAGGTAGGAAAACCGCCTGAGTTTCCAGCCTACGTGTCATCAGACTTAGACTCAAATTGTAACATCAACTCTTATCTGAAGTTCTAGACTTTCAGCCTGCCCTAAAGAGTTCCAGGACAGTCCTCAGAAGCATGTGAGCCAGTTCCTTAAAATATGTCTCAATCTCTATCCTGTTAGTTCTCTAACAGAACTCCGGCCAGACTCCATGACCTTTTTTTTTTTTTTTTTTTTTTTACAACATGGGGATTAACATAGTACATGACTCACCAAATGGTCAAGACTGGTGAAAGCAGCCCTGGGACCATTTGGAACAAATTAGTACTATTAGGCAGGAACAGGGTTTCTGGAAGAGGAAATAGCAACCCACGTAAGTATTCTTGCCTGGAAAATCCCATGAACAGAGGAGCCTGGTGGGCTACAGTCCATGGGTTGCAATGGGTCGGACTCGACTGAGTGACTAAGCTTTCTCCTTTCTAGACAAGAACAGGGTACAAAGACAAAACCCAACCCATACTCTTCCAGGTGCTTGTTCCAAGTTTCAAGTAATATGGCCAAAGACCCCAATTTGGTCAAATGGGCTGAAAGCAAGTGGGTTAACATGACAAGTTGGTTAAAAGAACTGTTCGGTTCAAAATGAGTATCTTTTGCTTTTTAATAGATACACCACTCTACACTGTTAAAACTTTTTCACCAAGAGCATATATCCATATTACTTTCATAATTTTACAAAAAGATATTGAATATGTTCAGGCACTGGGTTTTTTGTAGTGTTGGTGGAAAAGTAGCTGAAGAAGACATGAACACTTCCTCACTGTTCACAGATAAGGAACTGGGAGCTGGACTGCCACATGGGAATCCCCCTGGGTTCCAGGCTGGTGACCAGAGCTGCAGGAAACTCGAACTTTCCACAGGCCTCCTTCCTGCCCCATGCGTGGAAGAGCCCACGCCCTTAAAGCCCGAGTGAAAGGTAAAGGACCCCCCTAGGGACTTTCAGACTCCTGAAAAAGCAGTCATTGGCGGTGGAGGTTGATGGTAATAACAACCACCCAGCGCCTTGTCCCTTTTGCCCCACCAGAGGGCTGGGGAAGTTCTAGAGCGTTATTTCATTTAGCAAACCTGACCAGGTTTTCTGGGGAGATAAGTCCTGGAGAGGAACTTTCAGTTTATGAATAAATACCTTCGGCCGAATTTTTAATTTCTTTTCAGTTTACTATTTTTCTTAATAGATTCATAATATGTAACCAGTTAAAAGAAATGCGGGCACGGTCGCAGGGCGCTTAGAGTTAGGAGGGAAATCATTAAAATTACCGGCCAAGGTAACTTTGAGAGAGGCTAGTGTTTGGAAAACGGGGCGGAGCCGGGTGGCCCGGACTCCAGGGACCCACCACCTTCCCGCTCACCTCCACCCTCCACGCTCGGGCACCGGGCCCGCGGGCTATCCTGCAAAGAGTCTTTGCGCAGCCGTGACGTCACTGCGTCGGGGCGGGGCCCGCGGCAGGGGCGGGGTCTGTGCCAGATCTCGCGGAGGGGCGGGCCGGGGGCGGCGGCCGGGCGGGGCGCACTCCGCCACTGAGGTGCGGGAGTTTAGAGCGCGTCCGCTCTGCTGGCGGCTACGGGAGAGAGGCGTGCGGGTCGGGATGTCAGAACAGTCTACGGTCCCGGAGCAGAGCGCGTCGGACTCGCGGCGCGCAGGCTTCGTGCTGGGGGTGGACGTAGGCAGCTCGATGATTCGCTGCCACGTCTATGACCGCGCGGCACGAATCTGCGGCTCCAGCGCGCAGAAGGTGACCGGGGAGCGGGCGTCGGGGCAGCGGGTCTAGGTCGCGCAGGGCACCCGGGATCTGGTCGCTGGGGGGCGAGAGGGCTGGACCGCCTATCTGGCCTGGACGCGGCCACCTGCGGCACCGCGGGCCCTCGGTCCTGAGCGGCGCGCCTGGACCGGCCAGATCCCTGCATTCCCTCCCCGGGCCAGCCTGAAACCTGCGCGCTCTTTCGGTCCTGGCTGAAGACATTAGGGGCTCGGATTGTGACCTCCGATCACTCACTCGCTTCCGCTCACCTGAGGATTCTGCTCTCTGGCCTAACCTGGGTGGGACTGCGGTGAGTGGCAGGGCAGGGCAGGGCAGGGCTGGCTACGCGTATCCAGCCAGAGAGGGTGCTTTTTGATTTGCTTGGTTTTTCCTGCACTTCCTAGATAGACCTCCAACCTTGTCTTTATTTACATTTGAGATTTTTAAGACTTAATGGAATTTAACTTTATGTTTGTCATTCAGTTGTCATCATGAACTGCTTCTCAAAGTGCAGAGCAACTGATTTCCAGGAATATAAGTATTGCACAAGTTTGGTTTTTTTTTTTTTGAAATTTTATTTTATTTTTAAACTTTACATAATTGTATTAGTTTTGCCAAATATCAAAATGAATCCGCCACAGGTATACATGTGTTCTCCATCCTGAACCCTCCTCCCTCCTCCCTCCCCATACCATCCCTCTGGGTCGTCCCAGTGCACTAGCCCCAAGCATCCAGTATCGATTGCACAAGTTTTGAAGGCTGTGTTGTCATGACCTTTCTCCTTTCCATCTTTGTTCATGCAGATATCTTTTTCTGGTTTGAGAAACCTCCCAAGTCATTAGTTGTTACTAGTAAGGCAACTAACAGATTGGTATTCGTCTGATCTTGTTTCCATGAAGTGTTGATTTCTTATAGTTGCCAGCAAACAAAAAATAATGGGAATTCCATATGACGTTTTTATTTACTCTTCTTTCCAATACCAACATCTTAAAAAAAAAAAAAAAAAAAAAGTTTATTTGGCTGTGCCAAGTCTTGCAGCATGCAGTATCTAGTTCCCCAACCAGGCCCCTAGCATTGGGAGCGTGGACTCTTAACCACTGGCCCACCAGGGAAGACCCTCAACATATTTATGTTAGTAATTTCACAGGTACGGAAGCTAATCCATTCCCAGCAACACTGGTCTCCCTCATTTGCTTGGTTCCTACACCTCTTCCCATCCGCTTAGAAGTGTTTTTCAGCCGCAGGGGTTGCCCAGGAGCAGGTCCAGCCAAAAGAGTGCTTTGAGCATTTTTTTTTTTTTTTTGGTTTGAGGACTTCCTCATTCTGGTTTTAGGACCCGAATAGAGACCTGCTCACCTGTGCATGAACACTGCCCACCTCTCCACCACATACCTGACCCCTAACCCCACCTGAAAGGAGAGATGAAAGGTGGATTTTCTCCTTCAGCGACTATGTACTGCTTATCTCTTTATGTCTTTATCAGAAAACAAAGATACTTTTCACAGTCTCCCTTATAATTCTAGACACAAAGTACTTTTGTTTTAAGCAGTGATTTTTTTTTTAAAGGACTTAACGTGTTTAGAACCAAAGGGATGCAAAAATTGTAAGAAGATAACAAATTTCATAGTTGCTATATAATTTGGGAGAAACCATTATTATTATTTTTTTTAATGAGGTAAGAGTCTCAAAGATGAATCAAGATTGCTGTTAAGTAGCAGGAGACTAGAATGGTTTGCCCAGATTCAAAACTGGTGAAGGTGTCTGGAAAGGTATGTAAGTAAATAAAAATACAAAAATTCCTTGCCCTTCGAAGATGAAGTATTGTATCTTAAATTAAGGAGTAAGTAGAAAGCAATGCCTCTCAAACTGATAGGAGTTTGCACCAGTGCTTCTGAAAGCGTGGTTCACAGTCTTCGGAGGTTCAAAGAGAGAAACTAAGATTTAGAAATTTGTGTAGCAGTTTGGCAAAGTCATTTTATATTTGTTGACTGTAGTAATAAAACATTTGGGATTTTACTTTGTATGTTATTTTTTCCCTATAAAGTTGTTTTAATTATGTCTTTGAAATTGTTGGTCTACAATGAATTAGAAATCAGAAAAAAACCCAACAGCAACTGGTCCTTTGCTTCAGATATCTTGATTCCTTTGGCAAAAATGGTCTTCTTGGCCTACGTTGCTTCTTCAGTTCAGTTGCTCAGTCGTGTCCAACTCTTTGCACCCAATGGACTGCTGCACACCAGGCTTCTCCGTCCATCACACACTCCGGGAGCTTGCTCAAACTCATATCCGTCGAGTCAGTAAGGCCATCCAACCATCTCATCCTCTGCCGTCCCCCTCTCCTCCTGCTTTCAATCTTTCCTAGCATCAAGGTCTTTTCCAGTGAGTCAGTTCTTCATATCAGGTGGCTGGAGGTATTGGAGTTTCAGCTTCAGCATCAGTCCTTCCAATGAATATTCAGGACTGATTTCCTGTAGGATTGACTGGTTTGATCTCCGTGCAGTCCAAGGGACTCTCAAGAGTCTTCTCCAACACCACAGTTAGAAAGCATCAATTCTTCAGCGCTCAGTTTTCTTTATGGTCCAACTCTCACATCCATACATGACCACTGGAAAAACCATAGCTTTGACTAGACGGACCTTTGTCGGCAAAGTAATATCTCTGCTTTTTAATATGCTGTCAAGGTTGATGATAGCTTTTCTTCTGAGGAGCAAGCATCTTTTTATTTCATGGCTACAGTCATCATCTGCAGTGATTTTGAAACCCAAGAGAAGAAAGTCTGTCACTGCTTCCATTGTTTCCCCATCTCTTTGCCATGAAGTGATGGGACCAGATGCCATGATCTTAGTTTTTTGAATGTTGAGTTTTAAGCCAGCTTTTTCACTCTCTTCTCTCAATTTCATCTATAGGCTCTTTAGTTCCTTTTCACTTTCTGCCATAAGGGTGGTGTCACCTGTGTGTCTGAGGTTATTGATATTTCTCCTGGCAATCTTGATTCCAGCTTGTGCTTCCTCCAGCCCAGCGTTTCTCATGATGTACTCTGCATATAAGTTAAATAAGCAGGGTGACAGTATACAGCCTTGATGTACTCCTTTCCCAATTTGGAACCAGTCTCTTGTTCCATGCCTGGTCCTAGCTGTTGCTTCTTGACCTGCATACAGATTTTTATTGAGGCAGGTCAGGTGGTCTGGTATTCCCATCTCTTTCAGAATTTTCCACAGTTTGTTGTGACCCACACAGTCAAAGGCTTTGGTGTAGTCAGTAAAGCAAAAGTAGGTTTTTTTCTGGAATTCTCTTGCTTTTTCTATGATCCAACAGATGTTGGCAATTTGATCTCTGGTTCCTCAGCCTTTTCTAAATCCAGCTTCTTAGCACCTAGTTTATTATTTCTTGGGTACAGAATAAATAATTGAATTACATTTAGTCATATTAGGAAAATATTAGGAAATCAGTTTCCTTCATGGGACTCTATGGATTAGACACAGAACTTTATATTTGTTTTCTCAAAAGGAAATCACACCTCTGCTAAGTTATGTTGGAAAGAATATATAATAGAAACACACACTTAGCATAAGATTTGATTGGTACTGCCAGTACTATTTGGAGAAGGCGATGGCACCCCACTCCAGTACTCTTGCCTGGAAAATTCCATGGACGGAGGAGCCCGGTAGGCTGCAGTCTGTGGGGTCGCTCAGAGTCGGACACGACTGAGCGACTTCACTTTCATTTTTCACCTTCATGCATTGGAGAACGAAATGGCAACCCACTCCAGTATTCTTGCCTGGAGAATCCCAGGGACGGGGGAGCCTGGTGGGCTGCTGTCTATGGGGTCGCACAGAGTCGGACACAACTGAAGCAACTTAGCAACAGTAGCAGCAGCCAGTACTATTGCCTGGAAAATCCCATGGACAGAGGAGCCTGGAAGGCTGCAGTCCATGGGATTGCGAAGAGTCCAACATGACTGAGCGACTTCACTTTCACTTTTTACTTTCATGCATTGGAGAAGGAAATGGCAACCCACTCCAGTGTTCTTGCCTGGAGAATCCCAGGGACAGCGGAGCCTGGTGGGCTGCAGTATATGGGGTCGCACAGAGTCAGACATGACTGAAGTGACTTAGCAGCAGAAGCAGCCAAATAAGTAGCTTGAGAAAGAAAAACTGAAGAGATCACTCTTTAGAGATATGAACAAAATAGGCTTTATTGGTATTTTCATTAACATGGAAATCCCAAACAGGAACTTTTACATGAGAAGGCTAGTACTGAGGCCTCTCAGAAGATTTTAATTTTACCTCTTACGGTATTCATTTTTTAATAGCAGAGACCCACATTTGTAGCCTTTTTCTGTAAGTTGTATTTTTTCTTTATTTTTTTAATATTTATTTATTCATTTGACTGTACTGTTCTTAATTGCAGCACAGAGGATCCTCAATCTTCCTTGCGATATGCGGGATATTTTTTTTTTTTAAGTTGCAGCATGTGAACTCTTAGTTGCATGCAGCATGTGGGATCTAGTTCCCTGACCTAAGATCGAACCTGGGCCCCCTGCATTGGGAGCACAGAGTCTTAGCTGCTGGATCATTAGGGAAGTCCCAATAAGTTAAAAAAATCTTTCTGTGAACTCTTAAATATTGGTGTTATATATGAGAGTAGTGTGCAGAGCTTTGGAAATCCTACATGTGTATGTTTGCTATTTTTAGTTTATCAAAGCGAAGAAAGTTCATCATGTTCCCCATTGGAACATCATGCCATTGTGAGAAAAT
Organism: Bos taurus; assembly: GCF_002263795.3. Taxonomy (NCBI): domain Eukaryota; kingdom Metazoa; phylum Chordata; class Mammalia; order Artiodactyla; family Bovidae; genus Bos; species Bos taurus. The sequence goes on from NC_037328.1 coordinate 126,741,124, forward strand.
AATAACATTTTGGTTGGAAGAACAGGACAGAAAGACCACTCCAAAGAAAACTGGACTTGCCAATACTGTGTTCCCTCTGTACATTCTTGAAAAGAACTGGTTGTTGTCTTTTGTTTTTAATCAACACATTTTCTTCTTAGCTTTGATTATATTCTTGATCTTGTATTTCAGTTTGATCTTCTAAACTGTTGTGACGTGTTTGGTGATGGTGAGCTGTCTGGGTTGGTGAAGTGGGGGGACGTGACCCTGGAGTGCCACTGCCAAGTCCAAGTTGTTGACTTGACACAATGATGGCCATATTGAGTTTTTTGGGATGCGGAAGTATTTATTGCAGTTGAGTCATTACATACAGTGTGTGGTCATGAAAGTTTTGCATGGAAAGAAGAGAAATGTTATTGATAGAAGGGGAATTGTTGTTCAGTCACTAAGTCATGTCCGACTCTTTGCGACTTCATGGACTGCAGCGTGCCAGTCTTCCCTGTCTTTCACTATTTCCCGGAGTTGGCTCAAATTCATGTCCATTAAGTCAGTGATACCATCCAACCATCTCATCCTCTGTCGTCGCCTTCTCCTTCTGTCCTCAGTCTTTCCCAGCATCAGGGTCTTTTCCAGTGAGTCGGCTCTTTGCATCAGATGGCCAAAGTACTGGAGCATCAGCTTCAGCATCAGTCCTTCTAATGAATATTCAGGGTTGATTTCCTTTAGGATTGACTTACCACCTGGGGAGTCCCTACAGAAGGGGAATAGATTTTGTTAAATCTGTTTATTTCCAGTGGGCTCACTGGGGAATAATACTGATTGATTGGCAATATAGATTCTTTTTTCGTGTCATCTCTGTGTCACCCTCATGCTCCCCACATTGTCAGTGTTTTCTCCCAGTTCCTTTTTTTCTGTTTATTTTGACCTTTTCTTATGTGTTAGAGGTTTTCCTTAAATGATGATCTTTGGTTGGTTATCCATTCATATTTTCAGTACCATGTCTTAGTTTTCTCAGCTATATCTAGTATTTGCAAGTAAAGAATGCCTCTGGTTCAGCTCCTCCAGAGAGTAAATCTCGTACTTTCTGCTGTGTTAGGAAGGGGCAGTGTGGATCTGACTGCACAAGGAGTGTGAGGGTCCTTATAAAGAGTGAATCCCTCTGTTCAGCAGCATCTGGCATCCCAGTCTTCTGAGGTATCTCTAATTTTCAGAGTTCTACCTGAGATTCTGCCAGGGGTTGAACAGAGATGTATAATCTGAGTGGGTAGTGAGGTGTGCAGTTGTCTCCTCCATTCTTAGCCGTGTACCACCTACCCACTCACTGAGAGTGTTCAAGACAATTATTAAAACCTGGTCTGAGCTTCCTTGCTCTCTTCTTGTCTTTCTGCATAAACCTTTTTTCATGTTTTTAGTTTAATGGCAGTCTTGAGAGAAATTGGAAATAAAACACTTATGTTCAAGCCATTGTTTTAACCTGAAGCCAAAGATTCTTTTTTATCTTATTTTTTAAATTAGCAGAGTAAGATGAGACTTATTTGGTGAACAGCTTCTGTGAGTTTTAGTACATGTTGGAAGTAACCAAAAAACCCTTGTACAAGCCATTTATAGTCACTTTCCTCCCACACCTAATCTCTGAAAACCACTGATCTGTTTTGTATGACTATGGGTTTTTTTTTTTTTTTCTGTCCTTCTGAAAATATCTTGTAAGTGGAAAAATATAGTAAGTAACCTATGAAGACTGACTTTTTTTCAGCGTAATGCCTTTGAGATTCATATATATTGTGTGTATCAGTAATTCATTCCTTTTTATTTCTGAGCAGTAATCCATTATATGAATATACCACATTCATTCACCTGTTGAAGTATATTTGCATTGTTTTCAGTTTCTGGTGATCTTGAATAGAACAGCTGTAAACATTTGTGTACAGATTTTAATGTGAATGTAAGTTTTCATTTCTCTGGGATAAATACCTAGGAGTGGGATTGTTGTATCACATGGTAAGTGAATATTTAACTTAACAAGAAATTGCCAAACTTTTCCAGAGTGATTCTTATCATTTTGCATTCCCACCAGCAATGTCTGTGAATTCTGTTTTTCATCAACACTTGATATTGTTAGTATTTATTTATTATATTTGTTAGCAAGTAGTGTTATCTTGCTGTGGTTTTGATTGCATTTACCTAATGATGTTGAATATTTCCATGTGCATATTTTCTATCCATATGTACTCTTTGATAAAGTGCTAGTTCAAGTTTTTTGGCCATTTTTTAATTGAATTGTTTTCTAACTGTTGTTTTTTTTTTTTTTAATATATTCTGGATATAAACCCTGTGTTGATTTTCAGATATTTTCAACTAGTCTGTACTTGGCTTTTTCATTTTCTTAACAATATCTTTGGCAGAGCACACATTTTTAATTCTGATGAAGCTCACTTTATCAATTTTTCTTGTTTTATTAATCATACTTTTGGTGTCATGTCTAAGAACTCTTCACCTAATCCCAAGTCACAAAGATTTTTTGCTGTGATTTCCTATAAGCATTTTACAGTTTTACATTTACATCTGGGATCCATTTTGAGTTAGTTTTTTGTGTAAGAAGTGAGGTTTTTTAAGACTGAGGTTAATTTTTTTTTGCATATGGATGTCTATTCCAACTCTGTTGAAAAAGCTATTTTTCTCCATTGAATTGCCTTGTATATTTGTCAGAAATCAACTAGCCATATTCGTGTGGGTCTACTTCTGGATTCTCTTGTGCTCTGTGATTTATTTGTCTGTTTTTATAATTACACTATTTTGATTACTCTGGCTTTAGAGTAAGTCTTCAAATTGTGTAGTGTGATTCCTCCAATTTTATTCTTTTTCCGTATTGTTTTGGCTTTTTTAGTCTTTTATCTTTCCATGTAAATTTTAGAATGATCATATCTATATCTATTAAAAATCCTAGGATTTTGATATGGAATTGTAGATGAAAGTTTTTTGCACTCTAAAAATGTCGAGCCACTTCTTCAGGCCTGGCCTTTGTTCTGATGAGAAGTCCACAGTCATTTGAATTATTATTCTGTGTATTTATTCTGGCTGGTTGCTTTCAGTTTTGTTTTGTTTTGCTTTCAGTTCTTAGCATTTGAATTATGTTGGACCTGGCTGTGGACTGCTTTGGACTTATCCTGGTAGGGCTTTTCTAAGCTTCCTGAATATATAGATTTTAAATCTTTTACTGGGCTTGGGAATTCTTAGCACTATTACTTCCCTTAAGTAATTTGTTTAGGCACTGAAGTCTTTAATTTCTTCTTTAGGGCCTCTGCTGACATCAATATTAGACCATTTTCTCTGTCCCACAGATCCCTGAGGTTTTCTTCTTTTTTTTTTCTGTTGTTCAGATTAGAGAATTTCTATTGATCTGTCTTTAAGCGTATTGACTTTCTTCTGTTATCTCCATTCTACCATGGAGCTGATCCAGTATGTGTTTCAATCATTTTCTTTTTCTAATTAATTTTTTCCAATTTTATTAAGGTAAGTTGACAAAAGTTGTATGTATTTAAGGTGTGCAAATTGATCTTTTGGCATACATATATATTGTTAATGAAATAACATAATTAATGTTAATTAAACCACTCTTCATCTCACAAGGTTATCATTTGTATCTCTGTGTGTGTGTGTTGAGAACACTTAACTAATCTCTTAGCAAATTTTGAGTGTATAATACATTAACTCTAGTTACCATACTGCACATTAAGTCCCTAGACCTTATTCATCTTATAACTGAAAGTGTGTATCCTTTGACCAGCATCTCTCCATTTCCCCCACTTAATTATTGTATTTTAAATTTTGAAATGGTAAGATTTTTGTTTTTCCTTATGTTTTTTATTTCTTTGCTAAAACTTTCTACATTCCTATTTGTTTCAAAAGAATTCACCCTTACTTCTTGGAGCATTTTTATAATAGTTGCTTTAAAATCTTTGTCAAAATTATCTGTTATGTTGATACTGTTATCTATTATCTTTTGCTATATGAGCTGAAATTTTTCTGATTCTTAATGTACCTTGTAGTTTTGGATTGTATCCTGGACATTTCAAATATCATGTTATAAACTTCTGAGTCTTGTATAAGGCCTATGACAAATGTTGATATTTTTCTTTAATAGGCAGTTAATGCAGCTGTGTTCAGTCTACACAGTCTGACCAGCCTTCCTTGGATTTTGATTTCAATGTTAATTCTGTTTTTAAGATCTTGGAAGTGCTATTTAGATCTGTCCTGTGTAGTATGTGCCACCTAGAGTTCAGTCTGGGACCTGGGAGTGCTCAGTTACATCTGACTTTGCGACCCCATGGATTGTAGACCACCAGGCTCCTCTGTCCATGGGATTCTCCAAGCAAGAATACTGGAGTGGGTTGTCATCTTCCCCACCCAGGGATTAAACCCATATCTCTTGTGTCTCCTGCATTGGCAGGCAAATTCTTTACCAGCTGCACCATCTAGGAAGCCCCAGGACCTGGGCAGTGATCTGTTTTTTTTTTTTTTTTAAAGTTCTGCTTTTAGCATCTTTGCTATGCTGTCTAGGAGGGCTTCCTTGGTAGCTCAGTGGTAAAGAATCTGCCTTCCAATGCAGGAGACGCAGGTTTGAACACTGGGTTGGGAAGATCCTGGAGAAATAAATGACAACCCACTCCAGTGTTCCTGCCTGGGAAATCCCATGGACAGAGGAGCCTGGCCGGCTACAGTCCACACGTGCTAAGTTGCTTCAGTCCTCTCTGACTCTTGCAACCCTATGGACTGTAGCCGGCCAGGCTCCCCTGTCCATGGGATTTCCCAGGCAGGAACACTGGGGTGGGTTGCCACTTCCTCCTCTGGGGATCTTCCCGACGCAGGGATTGAACCTGCATCTCTTAAGTCTCTTGCATTGACAGGCAGGTTCTTTACCCCTAGCGCCACTTGGGAAGCCCGGGACTTCAAGCCCATGGGGTTGCAAAAGAATTGGACACTTAGTGACTAAACAACAAAATGCTGTCTAGGAGTGTATTCATACATGTGCAGCTTCCAGGAGAGCCTGGGAGTTCATCCACATCTTTCTGGAATAGCTTTCCCAAGCTCTTCCCTCTCTGAGATCTTCCTGGGACTTTTTGGTTCCCTGAGCCTCCTCATTTGGGTCCTCTTACCTGAAGCTGGACCTTTCACTATCCCATTCTGCAGGGCACTTCCTGTGCCCACATCCAAGGCTAGGGATCAGAAGGACACAAAGAGGAAGAAGCCATAGGGGGATCACCTTACCCTGGTGGGTCTCCAGCACCTGTTCTGAGAGAGGAAGTTTTACCTCCCTCAGTATTTGGGGTGCTTGTGGATACTGCTGTAGCTGCCACTGTGAGATAGCCAGCATATAAAAGGATGGAGACGGTGGATAAAAAAGAAAAGTGAGAGATTTGTTCTGTTCCTCTCTGAGTGTTAACAAATGTTCTCCTGGCTTTTCCAGTACACCTTGGTACCTGCTTCTGGGTTTTCAGGCTGCCTTGAGTCTAGGCCAGGTGATACCAGAAGAAAAATGGGAAACTCACTACCACTTTGGTGGTATTCTAATTCTTATCTTCTTTCCCTGTCTCAGTTCAGTTCAGTTCAGTCACTCAGTCATGTCCGACTCTTTGTGACCCCATGAATCGCAGCATGCCAGGCCTCCCTGTCCATCACCAACTCCCGGAGTTCACTCAGACGCATGTCCATCGAGTCAGTGATACCATCCAGCCATCTCATCCTCTGTTGTCCCCTTCTCCTCCTGCCCCCAATCCCTCCCAGCATCAGGGTCTTTTCCAATGAGTCAACTCTTTGCATGAGGTGGCTAAAGTACTGGAGTTTCAGCTTTAGCATCATTCCTTCCAAAGAAACCCCAGGACTGATCTCCTTCAGAATGGACTGGTTGGATCTCCTTGCAGTCCAAGGGACTCTCAAGAGTCTTCTCCAACACCACAATTCAAAAGCATCAATTCTTCGGTGCTCAGCCTTCTTCACAGTCCAACTCTCACATCCATACATGACCGCTGGAAAAACCATAGCCTTGACTAGACGGGCCTTTGTTGGCAAAGTAATGTCTCTGCTTTTGAATATGCTATCTAGGTTGGTCATAACTTTCCTTCCAAGGAGTAAGTGTCTTTTAATTTCATGGCTGCAGTCACCATCTGCAGTGATTTTGGAGCCCCCAAAAATAAAGTCTAACACTGTTTCCGCATCTATTTCCCATGAAGTGATGGGACCAGATGCCATGATCTTCGTTTTCTGAATGTTGAACTTTAAGCCAACTTTTTCACTCTCCACTTTCACCTTCATCAAGAGGCTTTTGAGTTCCTCTTCACTTTCTGCCATAAGGGTGGTGTCATCTGCATATCTGAGGTTATTGATATTTCTCCCGGCAATCTTGATTCCAGCTTGTGCTTCTTCCAGCCCAGCGTTTCTCATGATGTACTCTGCATAGAAGTTAAATAAGCAGGGTGGCAACATACAGCCTTGATGTACTCCTTTTCCTATTTGGAACCAGTCTGTTGTTCCATGTCCAGTTCTAACTGTTGCTTCCTGACCTGCATACAGGTTTCTCAAGAGGCAGGTCAGCTGGTCTGGTATGCCACCATATACGTTTTGGAGGTTACAAATAGCTTCTCCATGCATCCTGTCCAGGTGTTATTTTTTTCTTTTTAAAGTTTGGCATTTTTTTAAATTACAGAAATAATGGATTTTCATTGTAGAAAGCCTGGGAAATAAAGATAAAATCTTCTGTAAATTTCATGAACTGAATAAAACTGCTATTTCGGTGTATCATCCTTTTTTATTTCATATTTTTTCCATCTTAACATTAGATAATAAATAAAATCTTGTTTTTAATTATTTTAACTGGTGCCCTTAAGGCCTATATGCTATTGACTTGTTCTGATTTGTTTTTACTGAATTTTCTCTTTTCCTTAATAGGTAGAAAGTCTTTATCCTCAGCCTGGCTGGGTTGAAATTGATCCTGATGTTCTCTGGCTTCAGTTTGTTGCTGTAATAAAGGAATCTGTCAAAGGTAATTGGATTTATGAAAGTAGAGATGGTAACATGTATTTTGTATATAATAAGAATTTTGTGGGTTTCCTGAATTATACATACAATATTTTATTGGAGTCACAGGTTCCCAGTAGTTTGGGGAGGAAGGACATTTGTGGTTTGTAGTGAACCCACTTTGTCAAGGGAGGGTAGCAGCAACTCTCTCCTCTGCTTCAAGTCTTTTTGAGCTGCAGTATTAAAGGCTCACCTTACTATTTATTCCAGGTTGTAGCCAGTGCCCATTCCATTTCCTGTTTTGTACAAATACCAGAGGGTTGTAAACAAAGTTTCAAAGCTCAGTTCCTGCTCTCAGGAGTTTACAGCTGCCTTATCTTTATTGTAAAATAAGTTTTTTTTTTTTTTTTTTCTGTTCGACCTCTTAGGGCAAGTGTTCTCTTGGCTGCAGCCAGGGTCTGGAATCTTAGCTCTTTAAGAACAGTCTCAGTACAGCCTTCTTTAAGAACATGACGAAAGAGGACTTGTAATTTCAAAAAGGTCTTTCACTTCATTTCTCTGACTGAATTGCTTCTCCTAACTTTTCTGGTTTGAAATATTTCAAAACCTATTTTTAAAAAGTTGGAAGAATACCTGTGTGCTTTCTCCTAGACTCAAATTAGCTGTCCGAGGGGAGAGTTGGTTATGATTTAATAACCTGTCATCTTTAAATACTTAAGCATTATCTCCAAAGATAAGGAGTATTCTCATACGTAAACATCACACAGAAAATTTAACATTAACCCAGTGATATTTTCTAATACTTGATCCTCATTATTCCTCTCTTATTTCAGTCTTGAATAATTTTTTTTTTTCCAATCCAGAATCCAACGAAGATGAGGCATTGCCTTTAGTAGTCAGTCTAGTCTCCTTTAATATAGACCACGTACCTCATGTCACTGACAATTTTCAAAAGTACAGATCTGTTTAATAGACTATCCTGTGTTTGGGGATTGTCTTGTTATTTCCTTATGATCAGACTAGGAAGGAGTACTGTACAGGAGGTGGTGTGTCATCCTTAAATTGAGCACAGCTCAAATTGAAGCTGTCCCTAATTTGTTCAGTGGGACAAATTGCTTTTTTAAAAGAATGTCACAGAAACATGTGAGCTGCTGTATTTCAAGAAATTTGGACTTTGCAAAATCCGTGTTTCTATTTGCATCCTAGCATGAGTTTGTGTAGTAAATAAGATCTGTGCTTCAGTATTTATGCTACTTTCCATGAGGGTTTCTTTTGTTGCCATCAACCAGCTTCTGTTATAGCTGATCGTTGCTTAAACGAAGATTCTCATTTTTAGTGTTATCAAGAAGTAAATACCATCTAACTTACTTTAAGTGGTGTTTGTTTTCTTTCTAATTTTTAAAGCAAAAAGTACATTTTATTATTATTAGATTATAACTTCTTTTCTCTTTAAGTAAAAAAAAAAAAACACTACAAAATCATCCTAGTAATGTTTTATTTATTAGCTCCAATTGTGTTATTAAAATGCTGAACCAAGTTGCTTTTCTTATAGATTATATTAAGTAATTTCTTTTCCATATGATAATATTATAAAGATAAACTTCCTAGGTTTTTAAATGTGTTTTATCTATCTTTATTTTTAGCTGCAGGAATAGAAACAAATCAAATTGTTGGTCTTGGCATTTCAACACAGAGAGCAACTTTTATCACATGGGACAAGTAAGTGCATTGTGTGATAAGAACTCTCATCACTGGGTTTATGCCACAGTGAACACATTGCTTTGAAACCTGTTTGGGGAGTTTTAAAGTTTGTGAAGAAAGAGGTGTTGCTTGATTAAGAGAAAAGAAATTGGGTTTACTTTCTGGCTTATTACATAAGTTCCCTGCATGTCAATTAGGCTTAACTTATATAAAGTAATAGTAGTAAAAAGACTATTGCTTTCATTAAAATTCAGATTAAGTGAGGATTGAAGTTCTAAAAAATTAGCTTATACCTAAAAAGATTGAGGAGAACCTGACAAATTTTGGATACACAAGACTATGATATGATTTATATTTTAGTCTATTTCAAATTTAATTTTAAATACTTACAACATATGAGGTATGTATGAATTAAACACGATTATAATAGTATAATGGATACCATACAGTGAATACTTATGATATTTCTTCAGGTTTCAGTATCCTTACAAACAAACCTGTTAGTGGTTACATCTATTTTACAAAGAAATAAACTGAAGCTCAGAGAAATAACTGGAGAAGGCAATGGCACCCCACTCCAGTGTTCTTGCCTGGAGAATCCCAGGGATGGGGAGGCTGGTGGGCTGCTGTCTCTGGGGTCGCACAGAGTTGGACACGACGGAAGCGACTTAGGAACAGCAGCAGCAGAGAAATAACTACATTATTCATAGTCACTCGTTAATAAATCAAGCTAAAATTCCAAATTATCTTTTTGGTTCCAGAGAATATACTCTTTCCACCACTCCTATATTGCCTTCAACATGTATTTCTTTTTTTTTTTTTTTTTTAAGAAAAACAACAAAATCATTGTAAAATATTTCTTTGTTACAGAGCTCTAGACTCTAAAAGGCATCTTGAGCTTGGGGCAGTGGGGACGAAAAGTGGTGGATGTAAGGGGTAAGGGTAAGTCTAAGAAAGGTAATCAAGCTGAATTCACAAGAACTTTACCTTTAATTCAGTGTTAGGAAAGAGAAAGAAGTGGAAATTTTTTAATATTTGATTGTATGGGATTAGGATGGTGAAGCAGGTAGACCTTGAGCCCACCTCCCTGAGTAAACATATCAAAACTGTAACTACTTATTGAGTACTTTTTGAAAACACTCTGAAGACTATCAGAAAGGCTCTTCTATAACCAAGGTTATTAAAGGAGGGACCATTTGGAGTCTGGGAGGAAGGAAGGAGAAGCAATCTAATCAGGATCTACACTCCTAGTGGGTGACCCAGAAGAGGAGGGGGATACAGGCTTGTGCATCATCCCTAAGAAACAAGGGGTTTACCATATTGGGCACCCTAACCCTAAGGTCCAGAACCAAGAATACAAGCCTGCTTGGTTTGAAAACCAGTAGGGCTTGGAGAAGGCAATGGCACCCCATTCCAGGACTCTTGCCTGGAAAATCCCATGGATGGAGGAGCCTGGTAGGCTGCAGTCCATGGGGTCGCTAAGAGTCGGACGTGACTGAGCGACTTCACTTTCACTTTTCACTTTAATGCATTGGAAGAGGAAATGGCAACCCACTCCAAAATTCTTGCCTGGAGAATCCCAGGGCGGGGGAGCCTGGTGGGCTGCCGTCTATAGGGTCGCACAGAGTCGGACATGACTAAAGCGACTTAGCAGCAGCAGCAGCAGCAGGGCTTATCAGAGAGCTATAGAAACCGAGACTCCAGATTTGAAGAGCATGCCACAGACTCACCTGCTTCCAGTCCCAGTGCAGAAGCAGATTGAAAACACCTCATGGTCTGGGGTTACCCTGCCAGGACTGCTCCAGCACACATCCCAACCTGCACTGGGTTGCTGCTCCAGCCTTGCCTGTTCCAGCACTGCTCCCAACCAAGTACAAATAACCACTGTGCCAGGGAGAAGTTGAGTTAGCTCAAATTTAAGATTCCAGCCCCTTGGGCCTCAACCATGCCTCTGGCCAAAGGAGAAACCACCATCACACTGGAGAGAAGAGGCACTAGCTCAGATTTACAGCTCTAACCCGTTTGCTTGTGGGCCTGCCCTAAGCTTGGGAGAGGCCCCAGCTCACATCTGGCTCCACTTCTAACCATTCCTATTCCAATTCTATGCCCTGCTAAGATGACAGCTTTCCATGCACCCCAAATGAAGACACGGTTACTGCTCACTTCAGGTCCAGGTCTCTCACCAAAAACTGGGTACATGCAGATTGCACAGGAATGCTCCCACACAAGGACATGTCTTTAAGCCTGGGATAGGTACTGCTAAGTCACTTCAGTCGTGTCTGACTCTGTGCGATCCCACAGACGGCAGCCCACCAGGCTCCCCCGTCCCTGGGATTCTCCAGGCAAGAACACTGGAGTGGGTTGCCATTTCCTTCTCCAATGCATGAAAGTGAAAAGTGAAAGTGAAGTCGCTCAGTTGTGTCCGACCCTCAGCGACCCCATGGACTACAGCCTTCCAGGCTCCCCTGACCATGGGATTTTCCAGGCAAGAGTACTGGAGTGGGTTGCCATTGCCTTCTCCTGGGATAGGTAACTGTTTCACATAACTTTATAGAAACAAAAAGTGAGAAGACAAATGAATGTATACCAAACGAAAGAATAACTTCCCCACACACAAAAATACCCCTAATGAAACAGAGATAGTAATTTACTTGATAAAGAGTTTAAAACAATAGTAATAAAAATGCTCACAAACTCAGGAAAAGAATACAGGAACCCAGTGAGAACTTCAGCAAAGAACTAGAAAATATAAAAACCAATCAGAGCTGAAGAATACAATAATTGAAATAAAAATTTCACTAGAAAGAATTGCCAGCAGATTAAGTAATACAGAAGATGGCATAAGCGACTTGGAAGACAAAATATTGGAAACCACCCAATCAGAACAACAAAAAGAAAAAACAATTTTTAAAGGAAACTTTAAGGGATCTGCTCAGATGGTAAAGCGTCTTGTCTGCAATGCAGGAGACCCAGGTTCGATCCCTGGGTTGGGAAGGTCCGCTGGAGAAGGAAATGGCAGCCCACTGCAGTATTCTTGCCTGGAAAATCCCATGGACGGCAGAGCCTGGTAGGCTACTGTCCGTGGGGTTACAAAGAGTCGGACTTGACTGAGTGACTTCACTTTCAAGATAACATCAAGCATACTAACATTCAGGTTATAGGGCTCCTGGAAGGAGATAGAGATAAAAATATTTCATCACATATTTGATGAAATTATGGCTGAAAATTTCCCTAACTTGAAGGAAACAAATACCCAGATCTGGAAAGCACAGAGAGTCCCAAAACAGATGAACCCAAAGAGACCCACATGAAGACATATCATAATTGAAATGGCAAACATTAAGGAGAATTCTAAAGGCAGCAAAAGAAAGCAAAATCACATACAAAGGAACCCCCACAGGGCTACCTGCTGATTTTTCAGCAGAAACTTTGTAGGCCAAAATGAAGTGGCATGATATACTTAAAATGCTGAAAGGGAAAAACCTGCAACCTAAGATACTCCACCCAGCAATGTTATCATTCAGAATGGAAGGAAAGTCAGTTTCCCAGACAAGCAAAAACTTAAGTTAATCACCACTAAACTGGCCTTACAAGAAACATTAAAGGATCTTTAAGTGAAAAAGAAAAGCCTATAACAAAAATAAGAAAATATTTAAAAATCTCACTGACATATGTAAATATACTGTAAAGGCAGTTGATGAGCCACTTAAATAAGCAGCAATGAAGGTTAAAAAACAAAATTGCAAAGTTAACTATTAATCAACTATAACTGCAATAAACAGTTAACGTGAAAATGTTAGTCACTCAGTAGTGTCCAGCTCTTTGTGACCCCATGGACTATACCCCGTCAGGCTCCTCTGTCCATGGAATTCTCCAGGTAAGAATACTGGAGTGAGTAGCCATTCTCTTCTCCAGGGGATCTTCCTGACCCAGGGATCAAACCCAGTTCTTCTGCATTGCAGGCAGATTCTTTACCATCTGAGCCACGAGGGAACACTTAATGGATACTCATGAAAATATAAAATATAACACCAAAACATAAAATGTTGTGGGGTGGTTAGTTAAAAAAAAAAAGTAGAGCTTTTAGAATGTGTTTGAACTTAAATGACTATCATTCTAAAGAAAGTGAAAAGTGAAGTCACTCAGTCCTGTCCGACTCTTTGCGACCCCATGGACTCTAGCCTACCAGGTTCCTCCATCCATGGGATTTTCCAGGCAAGAGTACTGGAGTGGGTTGCCATTTCCTTCTCCAGGGGATCTTCCCAACCCAGGGATTGAACCCAGGTCTCCCACATTGTAAGCAGATGCTTTACCATCTGAGTCACCAGGGAAGTCATTCTAAAACAAGTAGATATATTTACAGATTTATATATATATATATATATATATATATATATATAAACCTTGTGGTAATTGCAGATCAAAGTTTTCCAATAGATACACAAAAGCAAAGGAACCCAAACATAATTTTTAAAAAGTATCAAACCAAAAGAGAAGAGATTAGAAAAAGAAGACAAGAGCAAAGAACTACAAAACAACCAGAAGACATGTAATGAAATGGCAAAAGGTATGTGCCTATTAATTATCCCTTCTAATTTAAATAGACTAAATACTCCAATCAAAAGACATAGGGTACCTGACTGGATGAAAAAACAAGATCCATGTATATGCAACCTAAACAAGATTTAATTAAGTTCAGTTCAGTTCAGTCGCTCAGTCGTGTCCGACTCTTTGCGACCCCATGAATCGCAGCATGCCAGGCCTCCCTGTCCATCACCAACTCCCGGAGTTCACTCAGACTCACGTCCATCGAGTCAGTGATGCCATCCAGCCATCTCATTCTCTGTCGTCCCCTTCTCCTCCTGCCCCCAATCCCTCCTAGCATCAGAGTCTTTTCCAGTGAGTCAGCTCTTCACATGAGGTGGCCAAAGTACTGGAGTTTGAGCTTTAGCATCATTCCTTCCAAGGAAATCCCAGAGCTGATCTCCTTCAGAATGGACTGGTTGGATCTCCTTGCAGTCCAAGATTTACTTCAGAGCTTAAGACACACTGAGAGTGAAGAGCTTAGAAAAAGATGTTTCATGCAAGTGGAAATGGAAAGCTGGGATAACAGTATTCATTTCAGACAGAATAGACTTTAAAACAAAATATATACCAAGACATTATTTAGGGCATTAAATAATGATAAAGGGAGGATTCTCAATCTAAGAGGAGGATATTAGACTTGTTAATATATATACACCCAACACAGGAGCACCTAAATATATAAAGTAAATATTAATAGACATAAAGGGAGAAATTGACAGTAATAAAATAATAATAGAGAACTTGAATACCCCAGTCACATTAATGAATAGATCAGACAAAAACCAATAAGGAAACAATGGGCTTAAATGACATATTAGGCCAGATGGACTTAATAAATATCTATAGAGCATTCCGTTCAAAAATAGCACAGTACCCATTCTCAAGGGCATATGGAACATTCTCCAGGATAGATCACATGCTAGGCCACAAGAAAAATCTCAGTAAATTTAAGAAGATTGAAATTAAGTCCAGCCTCTTTTCTGACCACAACAATAAGAAACTAGAAATCAATTGCATGAATAAAACTGGTAAAAATACAAACAAGTGGAGACTGAAAACACACTACTCAAAAGCCATTGGGTCAATAAAGAAAGAAGAAATTTAAAAAATAGCTTGGGATGAATGAAAAATGTAGAAATACAACCTTATAAAATCTATAGGACACAGCAAAAATGATTCTAACGGAAATTTATAGTGATAGAAGCCTCCTTCAAGAAACAAGAAAAATCAAATAAATAACCTAACTTTCCATCTAAAGCAACAAAAAAGAACAGAGCACAAAGTCAGTAGAAAGAAGAAAATAATAAAGATCAGAGTGGAAATAGAATAGAGACCAAAAAAAAAAAAAATAGAAAAGATAAACCAAGAGCTGTAGTTTTTGAAAAGATAAACAAAATTGATGAACTTTAGCCAGACTTATAAATCAAAAGAGTGCTCAAATGTAAAGAAAATAAGAAATGAGAAAGAAATTACACCTAATATAACAGAAATTCAATCATCAGAGAATACAGCAAACAGTAATATGCCAACAAACTGGATAACCTAGAGTAAGTGAATAAATTCCTAGAAACACAGTTTTCCAAGACTACGTCAGGAGTAAATAGAAAATCTGAATAGATTGTTTATTAGTATTGAATCAGCAATGGACTCCTAACTAACAAAAGTCTGGGACTAGATGACTTCACAGGGCAATTCTACCAAAATTTTTAGAAGAGTTAATATCTGTAGCCTTCTCAAACAAACAGTTTCAAAAAATTAAAGAGGAGAGAACACTTCCCACCTCATCCTGTGAGGCCAGCAGTACTCTGATACCAAAATCAGATAAAGATACTATAAAAAAAATTACAGGCCAATATCTCTGATACAATAGATGCAAGAACCCACAACAAAATATGAGCAAACCAAATCAGCAATATATTAAAAAAAAAAAATCATGCATCATGATCAAGTAGTATTTATTCTAGGAATGCAAAGGTGGTTTAATATCTGCAAATCAATTAACACGATTAACAAAATCAAGGATAAAAATCACATGATCATCTCAATAGATTCAGAATAAGCATTTGGCAGAACTCAATATGCATTCATGATAAAAGCTCTAAACAAAGTTGGTATAGAAGGAAGGAACATCACCATAATAAAGGCCGTGGGACAAATCAACACCTGGCATCATACTCAGTGGTGAAAAGCTGAAAGCATTTCCTCTAAGATCAGTAACAGATGAGGATGCCCACTCTTGCCATTTCTATTTAATATAGTATTGGAAGTCCTAGCCACAGCAATCAGACAAGAAAAAGAAATAAAAGGCATATAAATTGGAAGGAAAGAAGTTAAACTACCACTGTTTGCAGATGATATAATACTATATAAAGGAAAATCTTGGACTCCACCAAAAAAAAGAAAAAACCTGTTTGAACTAATAAATGAATTCAGTAAGGTTTCAGAATACCACATTAATGTACAGAAATTTGTTGCATTTCTATACACTAATAAAAAAATTCAATTTATAATCAAATCAAAAAGAATAAAATATCTAGGAATATATTTAATGAAGAAAGTGAAAGATCTGTACTCTGAAACCTATAAGACATTGATGAAGGAAATTGAAGACAATAGAAATAAATGGAAAAATATCTCATGTTTGTGAGTTAGAAGAATTAATACTATTAAAATACCCATACCACCCAAAACAGTCTACAGATCTAATGCAGTCCCTATCAAAATACCTATGACATTTTTCACAGAACTAAAACAAATAATCCTAAAATTTGTATGAAACCAAAAAAGACCCTGAATAGTAAAGTAGTCGTGAGCATAAAGAACAAAGTTGCAGGTCATGGTCTCTGACCTCAGACTATACTACAAGGCTAAAGTAATCAAAGCAATGTGGTACCAGCACAAAAACAGACACGTAGAATAAAGAGCCCAGAAATAAACCCATGCACACGTGGTCAGTTAATCTATAGTAAAAGAGGCAAAAATACATAATTTTTTTAAAAGAGACTTCAATAAGTGCTGTTGGGAAAGCTAGACAGATACACATAAAAGAATGAAGTTAGAACATTTTCTCACCCCATTTACAAAAATTAACTCAAAATGAATTAAAGATGTAAATGAAAGGCCTAAAATCATAAAACTGGAAGAAAACATAGGCAGTTCACTCTTTGACACTGGTTAAGGCTTTGTTTCTTTGGTTCTGTTTCTTCAGGCGAGGGGCAAAAAAGGAAAAATAAACAAATGGGAGCTAATCAAACTCAAAAGCTTTTGCACAGTGAAGGAAACCATCACGAAACAAGGAACCCACCAAATGGGAGAAGATAGTTGCAAATGATAGTCTGGTAAGGGTTTAATATCCAAAATGTAAAAAGAACTCATACAACACAATATATTTGCTGGTGGTTCAGACGGTAAAGAATCTGCCTGCAATGTGGGAGACCTGGGTTTGATCCCTGGCTTGGGAAGATCCCCTGGAGAAGGTAATGGCTACCCACTCCAGTATATTCTTGCCTGGGAAATTCCATGGACTGTGTAGTCCATGGGGTCGTAAAGAGTCTGACACGACTGAGTAATTTTCATTTCACTTCATACACCACAATATGAAAAAAATAGCCAATCCAATTTAAAAATGGGCAGAAAATCTTAACAGACATTTTTCTAAAGAAGACATACAGATGGCAAACATACATGAAAAGATGCTCAACATCACTTATCAGGGAAATGCAATTCCGAATCACAAGATGTCACTTCACATGTATTAGAATGACTGTTATCAAAAAGATAAAAAGTAACAAATGTTGGGAACCCTTGTGTACTGTTGGTGAGAATGTAAATTGGTGCAGCCACTATGGAAATCAGTATGGAAGTTCTTTAAAAATTAAGAACTAAAAAAAAAATTAAGAACTACCATATGATTCAGCAGACTTCCCAGATAGTACAGTGGTAAATAATCTGCGTGCCAAGCAGGAGATGTGGGTTCAATCCCTGGTCTGGGAATATCCCCTGGAGAAAGAAATGGCAACCACTTCCAATATATTCTTGCTTAGGATTTCCCATGGATGGAGAAGCCTGGTGGGCTACAGTCCATGGGGTCACAAAGAGTGGGACACAACTTAGCGATGGAACAACGACGACAAGCAGTCCCACTCCTGGGTATTTATCTAATGAAAACATTGATTTGAAAAGATAGTCACCTCAGTGCTTATGGCAGCATTATTTACAGTGGCCAAGACATGGAAGCACCCTACATGTCCGTTAACAGATGTAAGGATAAATAAGTTATAATATATCAATCAACTTTGAATATTTATTGGAAGGACTAATTCCAAAGCTGAAGCGCCAGTCCTTTGGCCACCTGATGTGAAATGCTGACTCATTGGAAAAGACTCTGATGCTGAGAAAGATTGAAGGCAAAAGGAGAAGGGGGCGGCAGAGGGTGAGATGGCTAGATAATACTGACTCAATAAACATGAATTTGAGCAAACTCCAGGAGAGTGGAGGACAGAGGAACCTGGCATGCTGTACTCCATGGGGTCGCAAAGAGGTGGACACAGCTTAGTGACTGAAAAACAGCAAATTATATAGAGAACTGTTTACGTAAAATTATACAATATTATCTATTCTGCTTGGTGAAATAAGTTAGAGAAAGACAAGTCCTGCGTTTTCACTTACTATGCAGAACAAATGACTCAAATATGCAAACAAATGAACCAGTGTAACTAGATAGAAACTGGCTCACCAATACAGAGAATAAACTAGTGGTTACCAGAGGGGAGAGGTGTGAGGGTTCAGCCAAAAATAGGTGAAGGAGATTAAGAGTTACAAAATACCAGTTAAAAAATACCAAGTTACAAGGATGTTATATGCAGCACAGGGTATAGAGACCATATTTGATAATATCTTTCTATGGATTTTATTCTATAAAAATATTGAATTAATGTGTTATCTATCTGAAACTAATATAATATTGCAAGTCACATATACTTCAGGAAAAAATTGTTTAATTAAAAAAATTTTCCAGTATTACTGCTTTTGATCTTTGGGAGGACATGACAGAAATTGTAGAGAGTATAAGAGAAGGAATGAGTTAGGTGGTGATGAGGGTGAGCAGGAGGAAACACGATAAAGTGTTCGATTTGGGATGTGAATTTCCCCCAGACAGGTGGTGCATTTCCTTCGGATACTCTTCCTTTCAGAGCATAATCTGCATTACAGGTTGATGCCCGCATCTGCAGTTGCCCCATACGCTCCTCCTCACCCCGACTCTCCGCCTAGTGTCTTGGACACAAGTTAGTACGTGAGTCAGATGAAGGAGTAAGTGAATTCAAGTCTTCTGTGGGGATCAGTGTTTCTAACCAGTGGTACTGTTGCCATTTTAGGCCAGATACTTCTTTGTTCTTGGGGGACATCCTGGGCATCTAATGGGTATCCTGGGCATCTAATGGTATCTAATGGGTAGAGGCCAGGGAGGCTGCTAAACACAGGTGTTTAGCAGCCTCCCTGGCCTCTACCCATTAGATACCATTAGCACCCCGCTTCCTAAGTTTCCCAACTAAAAATGTTTCCACATGTTACCACATGTGCCTGGGAGATAGAGAACTCCCAGTTGAGAACCACTGATGTAGATGAAGTGTGAAGAATTACGTGTGTTCTCTGGTAAAGATTATATGGATAGAAGAGACAAAGGCTGAGGATTTGTACAGAGTTTCTCCCCCCTTCCCAACCCCCCAACTGATTTTTTAATTTATTTTTGGACACACTGAGTGGCATGCAGGATATTAGTTCTAGGACCAGGGATCAAACCCAGGCCCCCTGCAGTGGAAATGTGGAGTCTTAACCCCTGGAACACCAGGGAAGTCCCACCGACCCCCCAATTTAAAGGGAATCAGAATGTCAGTGCTGGCAATTCAGGACCTAGGCAAACTGGCGAAGTAGATGGTGTGGAAGTGGCGGCAGGAGAGTGTTCCTAGGGATGGCTAATTGCAAGTGTCACGTTTAGTTGGGTTATTGACCACCGAGATTGCTTTCATCAGAAGCTGCAAAGCAAGGTCATTTGTGGCAGCAAGTTTACCCTAGTTGGAGGCAAAGATTTTATGCAGCAGTAGAACCATACTGCCTCACTTTTAGGAGAAATAGAATCAGATTCCAAGACAGTTCATTTCCCTTACTGGGGCTGCTGTTGTACTGTTTTCCTAAAGCAGTTAACTGTGGATTTTCTTCTTTGCTGTCTTTTTGTGAGATATCTGTATTCTTTTATGAGTTTTGAAAGTTTCATGGGAACTGAATCACTGGATATTTTCCTGCAAAACCCAGACACATAAGGCTTCCTGCATTTTTGGTTTTGTTTTTGAAATATCATGATATATTTATTTCAATGAAATTCAATCCTCATCTTTCATCTTACAAAATATTTTTTAATATAAATTTATTTATTTTAATTGGAGGCTAATTACTTTACAATATTGTATTGGTTTTGCCATACATCAACATGAATCCGCCACAGGTGTACACGTGTTCCCCATCCTGAACCCCCCTCCCTCCTCCCTCCCCGTGCCATCCCTCTGGGTCATCCCAGTGCACCAGCCCCCAGCAACCAGTATCATGCATCGAACCCGGACTGGCGATTCGTTTCATATATGATATTATACGTGTTTCAATGCCATTCTCCCAAATCATCCCACCCTCTCCCTCTGCCACATCCTGCATCTTTTATAATTCCTTAAAATAATGGAGTTTTATTCTGTTCCCTGGTTCCCATGAGCCATGGTGACGTATAATGCTGGCAGGTTCTACACCTCCCCAACAAACAGCTGAGACACAGCATAGGAACGGGCCCAGCCCTGAGCCAACATGAAGCACTTCTTCATTTTTGAGAGAAAAAGAGAGGCAGGTTTGACCCGTGGAACCCCCTGTTGTCCATTCCACTCACAGCCAGCACCTCGTCCTCTTCACAGCTCACTGGTTTTCCCTCCTGTGTCCATGGTGCATTCTGTTGTTGTGGCCATAGAAACGTTGTTTTCCTTAGAATTGATGTTAGGAAGTCTAAAACTCTGAACGTTCTTTTTATTTTTTCCTCCTCATTTTCCCCCCTTCAGATGCCAGGAAACTCATTTGTTACCTTTTTTTTTTTTCCCTCAGTCCTTGTTTTCTTCATATGCTTCAAGTTAAACATTTTTTCATTATATTTGATCAGTGTTTGTGGTTAGCCTGTTTTCTAAAACAACTGTAACTATCTCTTCCATTTTGATTGTTCTAAAAAAAAAAAAATCCCGAGTTGTTTTCTTTCTCCCGTCACTGTGTCTCTCAGGGAAGCTTCTACCAACTAACCTCGGACCAGGGTGTGTGCCAATTAGTAGTATAAACCATGAGTCGTTGCGTCGCAGTTCACTCAGTAACTGGCTCATTGAAAGTAAAGCATTGGGCTGACTACTGAATTGAGTATAAAGACGAATCAGAACAGCAGCTCTGTAGGAATTTATACTCTGGTGATGCAAGTATTGACATTGCTCTATGTTCCTCCAGCACCACATACATCTTTTATTGTGGCACTTGCTACTTATGTTAATGGTTCTCACTAATTATTTATGATACAAAATATATTTAGAGCCACAGAATAGTATACTGTGTTAGAGAGGGCTCGAGCAATTCGTTTACAATATTGGCTTTTCTGCTTTCCCTCCATTTCTCCACGGATAGAGTGAAGGCAAACCTAAGTCACTGCTGAGTGAATGTTGAAACATGAGTTATTACTACATGTGCTACAACCGCATCAGCCTGCTGATGTTTCTTGAACACTTTGCTAGCTGCAGGCTTTGTACCTGCTCCTCCCCCTGCCTGAAGCCATCTTACCCAAGAAATTACCTTTCTTTTCACTTGGACCTCACCTCAAAGAGCATTTCTAAGGAACCTTCCCTGACTGTTTTATTAGGTTGGTGCAAATGTAATTATGGTTTCGGACTGTGAATTTTAAATCATTATAACTAGGCTCAAACACATTAATCAAAATAGGAATCATTGTAGTCAACACTTATTTGCCAATGAGAAGTAAGTTTGTTTATTCCTACAACATAAAAAGCTGTGCTTTGGGATTCGACCAACTCTTGGAAAGCATTTTCTGCTTCCTGCTGGTCATGGGAGTGTTTTTTCTGCAAAAAGTTATCAAGGTGCTTGAAGAAGTGGTAGTCTGTTGGCAAGAAATCAGGTGAATATGAAGGCTGAATATTCAGATGACTATGAAGCCCAGTTTGTTCATCTTTTGAAGTGTTGGTGGTACAGTGTGCCGCTGGTCCTTTCTGTTGACCAGTCCTGTCTGCAGGCGTTGTAGTTTTTGGTGCATCTCATTGATTTGTTGAACATCTTTCACAGATGTAATGGTTTCTCTGGGACGTGGAAAGCTGTAGTGGTTCATACAGGCAGAAGACCACTAAACAGTGACCGTGACCTTTGTTTGGTGCAAGTTTGATTTGGCTATGGGAAGTTCTTTGGAGCTTCTTGGTCCATCCACTGAGCTGGTCATAGCCAGTTGACATATACAATCCCCTTTGCATCATACGTCACAATCCGATAGAGAAATAGTTCGTTGTTGTTGCATAGAATAAGAAAAGATGACACTTCAAAAGGATGATTTTTTTTTTTCAGCTCACAAGACACCCACTTACTGAGCTTTTTCACCTTTCAAATTTGTTTCAAATGCTGAACAACCTTAGAAAGGTCGACATTGAGTTCTTCGGCAGCTTCTCATGTAGTTGTACAAGGCTCAGCTTCGAAGATTGCTCTCAGTTGGTCTGTTGTCAACTTCCAATGGCCAGCCTCTATGCCCTGCATCTTCAGGGCTCTCGTCTCCTTTGCAAAACTTCCTGAACCACCACTGCATGGTACAGTCTTTAGCAGTTTCTGGGCCAAGTGCGTTGTTGTTGTGAGTTGTCTCCACTGCTTTACACGACCCATTTTGAACTCAAGAAAATCTCTAGAATTTCCTTTTTGTCTAACAGCGTTTCACTAGTCTAAAATAAATATAAAATAAACAGAAAGTGATAAGTCATTAGCAAAAAAAAAAAGTGAGAAATGCACATAAAAATGATACATAACATAACCACATTTATGTAGAATGTATTCCAATATCAAATGGCAAAAACCGCAGTTAAGTTTTGCACCAACCTAATACCTCCCTATAACTTGACCATTATATTTTCTTCATATTGTTCATCACTAAAAATTTTCATATCTAAAATCACTTCATATCTAAAAACTTTATTTACTTATTAACATTTTTTAAAAATTATATCTCTCTCATGAAAGAAGTTCCATGAGTGTTGGGACTTTTGTCTGTCATGTCCTGGCCTAGAACAGCACCTGGCATATGTAGTCTCTCAGGGCTCTGACTGAGATGAACCTGGAAAGGAAGGCAGGCTCTGGACCAGAGAAGGCCGTTGGCTGTGGTAGAGAGTCTGCCCCTTGTAAGCAGTGGGAAACTGTCAAAAGCTGTTAGGCCGGAGAGTAATGTTATCAATTTTATATTTTCAAAGAACATTCTTTTTCTAGCTTTTTTTTTTTTCACTTTTTGGCCATACTATGCAACTTATAGGTTCCTAGTTCCCTGTCCAGGGATCAAATCCATGCCCTTGGCAGTGAAAATGCAGAGTCCTAACCACTGGACCACCAGGGAATTTCCTAGAAAGAATATATATTTTTTTTAATTGCAGGATAATTGCTTAACAATGTTGTGTTGGTTTCTGCCATATAAAAATGAGAATCAGCCATAGTGTGTGTGTGTGTGAATCCCCTGTGTCTTAAGCGTCCCCCCACCCCTCTTGGTTGTCACAGAGCACCAGGTTGAGCTCCTTGTGTTGTATAGCAACTTCCCAGTAACTATCTGTTTTACACATGATAATGTATATATTTCAATGCCACTCTCAAGTAGCAAGAACAGTGGATTTGAGGTCAGTAAGGCTGAGACTAAGAAGTCTCTTTGAAGGCTATTGCTTATTCAGGTCTTTGATTTCATATCAAAAAGTCACCTCATCCCCAGTTACTCTGTTCCTTTACCATGCCAGTGTTTTCGAAGCATATTCATTGTATGAAATTCTGTGTTTTATTTATTAACTCATTTGTTTTTCAACCCCAACTAGAATGTAAGCTCCCAAGATTTAAGGGATCTCTTTGAGGACCTCAGAGAAGGCGATGGCACCCTACTCTGGTGCTCTTGCCTGGAAAATCCTAAGGATGGAGGAGCCTGGTGGGCTGAATGCAGTCCATGGGGTCACAAAGACTCGGATGCGACTGAGCGACTTAACTAACTTTGAGGACTTAGGATGAACCTTCCCTACCCAAGTTTTTGGCTATAGCAGCAGAAAGATACCGTTAGCTCAGGAGTGACACGCCAGAGGGAGAGGAGCAGCAGGTCTGGTTAGACGTGTTGCATTTGAGATGGCGTGAGCAATCTTTGTTTTGTTTTGTTTTAGCTGCACTGCTAGACGTGCAGAACTTCCCCAACCAGGGATTGAACCTGTGCCCCCTGCATTGGAAGCCTGGAGTCCTAACCACTGAACCACCAGGGAAGTCCGGTCTTGGGAGATAGGAGGAAGGCAGTTATTTGTTTGTGAGGGGATAGAACTTAAGTGAGAGACTGGCCCTAGAGATGAGGATTGGGAGAGTCTATGAGTGTGTCAATTTTCTGAGAGGGCAGCTAGTTAAAAGAGAAAGAGACTACAGATGCAGCCCTCGGCAAACACCAGCATGTACCTGGCAGTCAACGGAAGAAAAATCTGCAGAGAAGACTCAAGAGACGTGCTTAGAAAGGCAGGAGGAGAAACAGTGCAGTGGTACCATGGAGACTTAGGAAAGTGACTTCTAGGAAGGAGGAAGTGATCATCTGAAGCCAGTATTGCAGAAAGGTCAAGTCAGATGATGGAAAAGGATCCTGTAAATCTGGGAATTAGAAATATATTAGGGGGAATTTCCTGGCAGTCCAGTGGTTAGGACTCTGCACTTTCACTGCCAAGGGTGTGTGTTTAATCCCTGGTTCGGGAACTAAGATCCCACAAGCCATGCTGCCAGAGAAATAGAAAGGAATATATTGGTGGCCATGGTGAATATAATTTTCATGAATGATTGGGAATCTAAACTGCATTCGAATTATATGTAGTTGAGATAATGGGAGGTGATGAGGAAACACCAAGAGGGCTTAGCTGAGTGGGGAGGCATCCTGCATCAGGAATTTTGGTTTTGGTCAAAGATGGGGAGATTTAAGCATGTTTAGAGAAGACAGCTGAAGGAATGCGTGTGAAATGAAGTAGTAGAAAGCATGGATACCGAGAGTCCAAATGGAGGTGCCAGCCTTAGTCTTGGAGAAAGAAAGCTTCTCCTCTGGACCAAGAGAGACCCACAGTGGCTGAAGGGGTAACTGGTGGAGGAGTGGGGAGTAGAGGAAGGTCCTTCCCTGCGTCCTGACTTCCTTTGAGAAACAAGAAGCCAGTGGTGGCTTAGGGCTTGAGAAATCTGGTGAACATTTAGATGGGCCCTTGAGGGTGAATGGAGAGGAAACTGATTAGGGATACAAGAAAGACTTTCATCAGCTTTACTGACTCTGAGAAAGGAGATGAGCTTATATCTCATAAGTAGGGGCTGGTACCAATTAACAAGGCTATATGATTTTTTCCAGCTTCTCTCAGCGGTTCTGACATTGAAAGTGAACCCAGAAGAAAGAGTGATCCCAGGTTAGGTATTGAAAAGGTAGGTAGGTAACTTGAAAGTCCAGGGATAGAGAGTGACATCACCACAATAGTAGAGTGGGAAGCTGTAGAGATTGGTCCCTCCACCACAGCAACTGCTGATTGGGAAAGACTGGAACAAGCTCTTTCAGAACTCTGGAACCTGACCTGTCCTGATATTAACTTGCAGATTGCTGGATGAAGGTAGAGACCCCTGTCCTTGGGGAAGAGATGGCATGTGCCACCAGCTCCATTCTTCAGCCCTACTGCATATGTGGGGAAGGCAGCCCACCTCCCAGGACTGAGGGCAGGTGCCAGGGCAGGTCATGGGAATCTTGTCCCACAAAGATTTGGGGTTCCTAGTGAAAGGTTGTTGTTGAATCACGCGAATACACCAGGATTCTTGGCCCCCGGAGGAGAAGAATTCAATCCGGGGCCAGAGACGAGGCTTGATCGCTCAGAGCTTTTGTGTAATAAAGTTTTATTGAAGTATAAAGGAGATAGAGAAAGCTTCTGACATAGGCATCAGAAGGGGCAGAAAGAGTACCCCCCTGCTAGTCTTTAGCTGGATGTTATATAGTCACTAGCAGTCTGTTAATGAAAGAAAGGAATGTCTTAAAATTCAGAATGGCACCAGGCCCCTCACCCATAAGATGCATTTTGGGATAATCTTGGCACCAAATGGTTTATCCTGGGCCATAAAATGATTAACTTGAATCTTGAAGAAGGGCAGACCACCATACAAATGGTTTCATTTACATAGATTAGGGGAACAATATCTGAGTATAACATACTGGTTTGTCAAGTAGGTTCTGGGCCAAGAGGCGGAACCGACTTGGAGACAGAGTCTGGGGTAAAGGCATAGTACATTAGCATAGCTTAAGACGAACATTTCCATAAGAAAAAGGCATTGGTTATCTCTAGGTTCGAGAATAGCTAACTTCAGGCGAAACCAGGTGTCCTTATGGCAACACAGTATTTTAAGAGAAACCTCCCTTTAAATTTGTATAGAGAAGGAAAAAATATTGCTAGTTTGTTTCCTCCTGCCGCTTAAGAGAGATAAAAATGTCTGACACTTGCAGGCTATTTCCTCCATTTGGAGACCCCTGGCCTTCCTGCCTGTTACCCTCTCACTAGTGGCTCTAGTGGTAAAGAACCTGCCTGCCAGTGCAGGAGACATAAGAGACACAGGTTCGATCCCTGGGTCAGGAAGATCCCCTGGAGGAGGGCTTGGCAACCCTCTCCAGTATTCTTGCCTGGAAAAATCCCATGGACAGAGGAGCCTGGTGGGCTACAGTCCATAGGGTCACGAAGAGTTGGACATGACTGAAGAGACTTAGCATGCACACATGCAGAACCTATTGAATAGAGTGAAGTAAGTCAGAAAGAGAAAAACAAATATCATATATTTTTATGATTAAAAATTTAATTAAAAACTAATGCCTACATATGGAATCTAGAAAAATGGTACTGATGAACCTATTTGCAGGTCAGGAATAGAGACACAGATGTAGAGAACAGAATGTGGACACAGTGGAGGAAGAAGGTGGGACAAATTGAGAGAGTAGCGTTGGTGCATATGTGTACTGCCACGTGTGAAATAGCTAGTGGGAAGCTGCTATATAGCACAGGGAGCTCAGATCAGTGCTTTGTGACAACCTAGAGTGGTGGGATGTGGGGCTAGATGGGAGGGAGGCTCAAGGGAGAGGAGATACATGTATACTTACAGCTCATTCACACTGTTGTACAGCAGAAACCAATACAACGTTGTAAACCAATTATCCTCCAATGGAAACTGAACTTAAAAAAATTGGGCCTATATACTCTGGTGGATTTTGCAATGCCCTGCAGAACTGGCACAGATGCTTACCTAGGCTCTGGCCCTCTCAGCTACAGTGGCTTCCTTTGGCACATCACTTGAAAGATTTAAAGGGCCAGTACCTTTTTTGGGATTTGGGGGCCGCACATTTTAGAAAATGTGTGTCAGATCCCTAGCTGATCACATAGGAAAGATAACAGAAGCTTCAGAAACATCAGTGACCACACATAACAAGGAATACACAGGTTGCAGGACCAGTTTGGAAAAGTCACAAACTGATAGCTGCAGCTCTCAGTTAAGAAAGAATTGGCAATGACTGAGGAGTGGGAAAAACAGACTTCTAGAGCTACCACGTTTATTTTCAAAAGAATGAAAAATTAAAGTATCTCACTGAGGGACCTCCCTGGTGGTCCGGTAGTTAAGAATCCACCTTCCAGTGCAGGGGACGTGGATTCTACCTCTGGTTGGGGAATTAAGATCCCACATGCCTCAGGGCAACTAAGCCCGAGTGCCGCAACTACTGAGCCCACGTGCAGCAAAGAAAGATCTGTATGATGCAGTGAAGACCCCACGTGCTGCAACTAAGACCAACACAGCCAAATACGTACATACACACATAAACAAACTTTAAAAATATAAAAAGAGAAGAATCTCACTGACCTGAGTTAAAAACTAGTTGATGTAAGGAATGTTGGATAGATTTATCATTTACAAACTGAAATTATGTATGAAGGTATAAAATTACACATTACAAACAGTATAAAACCATACAGTTCAGAATTCATGCCATTTTTTTTAAATTTAATTTTATTTTTAAACTTTACATAATTGTATTAGTTTTGCCAAAACTCCCTTAATTGCTCTGCCTTTCCTGTAAACAGCCCCTCTGTATTCAGCCTCACAAGTTATTAAAGCAAGATGTGTTATTATGTATTAAACTAACAAAAAAATCAGTGTGGGTGAGATGATGGCAAATTTGTTTCAGTCATGCATTGCTGTCATATTCTATAATATATTCATGCTTGCTTCATATCTAATTGACACCTCCAAATACTTATCAAGGAAAACTGATACTACATTCCATGCACCACCTAGTAGGGACACCCTAACTGAGAAGGCATTTGACTGTGTGGCATCAAAAGTTACTAGAACAGTCACTATGCGGTACTGATTACAAGATCAAATATAGCAAGTTTCGCCACATTTAAGGAGCTGGAAAGTTGTCTTACTCTTTGATTCAGTAATCTCACACATAAAAGTGGGGGAGATTTGGGGGAATGGCCCAATAAAACCAACAGTAGTGCCTTGGCAGTCACTTTTGGAAATAGGGTCATTGAAAATGTAGTTATTTAATTAGGATGAGGTGTTAATGCAGTAGGGTGAAGTGTAGTCGCTCAGCCGTGTCCGACTCTTTGCAACCCCATGGACTGTAGGCCACCAGGCTCCTCTGTCCATGGGATTCTCCAGGCAAGAATACCGGATTGGGATGCCATTTCTTTATCCAGGGGATCTTCCCAACCCAGGGATCGAACCTGGGTCTTCCACATCACAGGCAGATGCTTTACCCTCTGAGCCACCAGGGAAGAACTCTTCATCAAATGTGACTGATTTCCTCATGAGAAGCAGACACAGGGACACTACCCTGTGAAGAAGGAGGATAGGAGAGATGTGGCTGTGAGCCAGGGGACGCCAGAGATTGCTGCAAACCCCCGAATCCCTGGGTTGGGAAGGTCCCCTGGAGAAGGGAATGGCTACCCACTCCAGTGTTCTGGCCTGGAAAATTCCATGGACAGAGGATCCTGGTGGGCTACAGTCCATGGGGTCGGAAAGAGTCGACCATGACTGAGTGACAATCCACACTACCAGAAACTAGGCATAGATGAGGGCAGACACCCTTACGGGTTCCAGAGGGAGCTCGGCCCTACCAACACCATAATTTTGGACTTCTAGCCTCCAGAACTGGGAGAGAATAAAGTGCTATTCTTTTAGCCTCCCAGTTTGTGATACTTTGTTATGGCAATCCATAGAAACTAGGGAGCCATGACCAGGCAATGGGGAAAAAAGAGTCTTTTCAACAAAGGATACTGAGAAAACTGGACATCCATATGCAAAAGAATAAAGTGACACCCTTCCATATACCAAATATAAAAATTAAGTCAAGGGACTTCCCTGGTGGTCCTGTGGTTGGGACTTTGCACTCCCACTCTTGGGGGCACAAATTCAGTCTCTGGTTGGGAACTAGAATCCCGCATGCCATGCAGCCAAAAAATTTTAAAAAATAAAAATTCATTAAAGAAAAGGTAACTAAAAATGGATCAATGAGTAAATTTAAAATACAAATCTATAAAACTCTTACAATAAAATGTAGAGGAAATCTTCATCACTGTGGATTTATTATGATTTCTTAAATGACATCAAAAGCACAGCTAACAAATGAAAAAAATAGATAAATTGAACTTTAAAAACATTTTTAAAGTTGAAAATTAAAAACTTTTGTGCATCAAAGCATGCTATTAAAATGTTTTTATCTGTTTATGATGAGTAATTAAAAAATTTTTTTCTTAACTATTAGAATTCTCCAAAATAGAAACAGAATTACCCTAATTTAATCTAAAATAATAAGAAATAAAGTTGTCTTGAAATTATTTTGGCATAATGTATAATGTGCAATTTAAAAATGTGTCTGAAAAAGTTTATAGCCTTTGATATCTTAAATTTGATTTCTGAAAACTGACTGAAACATGTAATGTGAAAGGTGTGTGTCTTGCTGTTTGGCTTCTAATTTCATTTAAGACTGAGGACTAAAACAAATGGAGAATCACTCTTCTGATTGGTAGGAGTAATAATGGTGACCATTTGGATCATTCAAGGAAAAAGAAGTACTCTGTTCATGATGTAGGGGAATGCTGTGATCCCATTAATAAAAGTGAAAACCAGAAAGAAAAAAACAGTTTTCACACTTTGAGTGAAAACTCACAAAATGGTAGAAAATATTGCAAATTGTACATTTGGTAAAGGATTAATATCCAGAATATATAAATAACTCCTGTAGCTCAACCATACCACCAAAACCTATACCCAGTTACGAATTTATGAATGGTCAAAGGCTTGAATAATATTCAAATGGTCAATAAGAACATGAAAAATTCTTGTTGGGGAAATGCAAATCAAAACCACAATGAGGTACCACTTCACACCCCCCAGGATGGCTATAAGTTTTTAAATGTAAAATAACAAGTGTTGGTAAGGATATGGAAAAATTGGAACTCTTATACACTGGTTGTTGAAATGTCAAATGGTGCAGCCATTGTGGAAAGCTGTCTGGCAGTTCATCAGAAACTAAACATAGAATTATCATATGACCCAGCAATTCTAATCCTCGATATGTACACAAGGAATTGCAAACAGGGACTCAAACAGATACTTTACAGCAGTGTTTATAGCAGCATTATTCACAGTAGCAAGGAGGAGGAAACAGCCCAAGTGTTTGGAGATAGTGGCTCTGTTAACACAACATTAATGCCACACTATATTGTGCACTTAAAAATGGTTAAAATGGTAAACTTTATGTTATGTATATTTTACCACAATTAAAAAAAGAATTGATAGCATGTGAAGGCAAGTTGTTAAAGTGATTTGTTGTTCAGCCGCTAAGTCGTGTCCAACTCTTTGTGACTATGGACTGTAGCCACCAGGCTCCTCTGTCCATGGAGTTTTCCAGGCAAGTATATTGGAGTGGGTTGCCATTTGCTCCTCTAGGGATCTTCCCAACCCAGGGATCGAACCGCGTCTCCTGTGTCTCCTGCATTGGCAGGTGGATTCTTTACCACTGGGAAGCCCCCATTAAAGTGGAAGAACATGTAAATAAGCCCAGTAGGAAAGTAAACCTAGGTAGGGGTCTCAGGAAGAAAAGGGGATGTTTGAGGGATTAAAGGAAGGGAAGGTATTTAGGGAGTAAGACTGAGAGAACTGAAATAATACTGGGTTGGCCAAAAAGTTCATTCAGGTTTTTCCATAAGATGGTACAGAAAAACCCAAACAAACATTTTGGCCAATCCAGTAGCAAGACATGCCTACTGATATATTACAAAGTTAAGTTTTGGGGGGGGTTTTGGTTAATTTGCCTAATTTATTTATTTTTTAACAAGTTAGAATTGCAATATAGGTAAAGTTTTTAATCCTGCTTTTTTTCCTTTAATATTATACTGTGAGAATTTTCCTCTCATTAAGCTATTTTGTGTTTTCAGTTGAAGTATACTTGATTTACAGTGTTTCAGGTTTATAACACAGTGATAGAATACCAGTGGTAGAATGTTTCCAGGTGGTAAAGTTGAGGATGTGACCCTGGGTGAGGACTGCTAAAGAAGCATTGGAAATGACAGTCTTGGGAACTGAACGTGGTCTGGTGGCCCAGATGGTAAAGAGTTTGCCTGTGATGCGGGAGACCTGGGTTCAATCCCTGGGTCGGGAAGATCCCTTGGAGAAGCAAATTGCAACCCACTCCAGTATTCTTGCTTGGAGAATTCCATGGACAGAGGAGCCTGGTGGGCTACAGTCCATGGGGTCGCAAAGAGTTGGACATGACTGAGGGACTAACATTTTCACTTTTCACTTTCACGGTCACGCAGGGGTAATGTTTCCTCCTGGAGGAAAGACAGCAGGCCAGCCAGGGCTGGATGCTGGAGCTGAGTGGATGACAGTGATTGATTTGCAGGAGCCTCAAAGGAAAAAGTATTTATTTCTACTATATTTCTTAAGGCTATACTTTCATTGTAGTGTTGACCCAGTTTGTTGAATTTATTTATTTATTTTTTTGAACAAATTTTGGGAAGCCGGGTAGGTTGCCAGTGGCTAACCAGTCCTAAAGTTGAGAAGCATAAAATAGGATAAGGCTACATTTCAGCACTCCTGTAGGTACAGTTTTTATCTGATTGTGTATTATCAAGATAAGTACAATGAAAGGAAAAAGCATCGGCTTCTTTATCTTGCTTTTAAAGTTGTATCAGCTTCTTTAAAGATGTTTCATCAGTTTTGCTTTGTTTTTGGAAGTGCCCACATTGTCATGCTTCAAAAAGGATAACTTTTTGGATAGAATCTGATTGAAAAATTTATGCTATATATCACATAATTGTTACAAAGTGTGCTCAATTTGTCAAATCAAAAAGAGACATTTACAGAGCCCCACCTAATTAAATCATATGTTGAAATTACAGTTTGACCTCTAAATTTGTTTTCTCTTGTGGCAGCAGGTCTTTTATATAATGTAGTCACTGATTTATAATGAGTCTCAAAATACTTTTTCCATCTTTCTTAGGAAAACGGGAAAGCATTTCCACAACTTCATTAGTTGGCAAGACCTACGAGCTACTGAACTTGTAAAATCTTGGAATGGTTCTCTTTTAATGAAGGTAATCTTTTTCTTATGTTCTGTGATTTGGATGTTACTATTTTTCCCGTATATATTCTTCAGCTGTATGCTGAATTATATAATCTACTGATGATGTTTTAGGACATTAAGAAGAGAATAACATGCACATGCACACTCCCCATACTAGTGAAATTTAATAGGAGTCACCCAGAAGTATGTGTGGCGGGTTGAAGTGCTTAACAGCTACTCTTCATGAAGTCCTGAGGCGATTTGGGGTGGGCCAGAGGTTCACAAGTTACTGAGAATTCATTCTTATTCCTGGAGAAATAGAAAAAATACAGACTATGTCCAGTATAGGTACAGACCATGTCCAGATTTTATCATCTGGACATAGTTATGAAAGTGGAGAATGGATATTGAGGTAGATAACTAGCTGACTGCCTGACTGCCGCAGTCTTTCAGCATGATGCCTGGCACGTGGTAAGGCGGTGACAGCGCTGGTGACGATGGGCAGCGGTTGCGATACATCACTCAGAAGTGTGAGGTTACTGAGTCGAAGAGGAAGGCAGTTTTCCAGCCCCTCAAATGTGATACCTGCAGTATTTGGTCTTATAATCAAGACCAAATGTTATTATATTATACTAAATATTAATTATAAGACTGCTGCTAAGTCGCTTCAGTCGTGTCCGACTCTTTGCAACCCCATAGACGGCAGCCCACCAGGCTCCCCCATCCCTGGGATTCTCCAGGCAAGAACACTGGAGTGGGTTGCCATTTCCTTCTCCAATAATTGTAAGACTAACTATGCAGTATTGATTATTTTAATGCTTCTAATACCACACAGTTAAATGCTTTCTCAGCTAGGCTGCCCCTCCCAGGTGACGGATAGGGGAGTGTCTGGAACATCAGGTTTCCTTGATAAATGTTTGAAGACATTAATTTTATATGAAAAGCAAGTCCAAATATTGGGTCGGCCAAAAAGTTTGTTTGGCTTTTTCATAACATCATGAGGGAAAACCAAACCAACTTTTTGGTCAACCCAACATATTATAAATATGACAGTAATACATGAATGAAGCATATCTGCCATAGTCTCACCCACACTGATTTTTTTGTTAGTTTAATATATAAAAATGTATTCTCCCTTAAAAGCTTGTGAAGCTGAATATCAGAGATGCTGTTTACAGAAAGAGCAAGGGTGTTGAAAGGGATTATAAGGAAATGTTGTGAACTTTGGAATACTTTAAAATTGTACTGTGTATAATGTGCAGTGTAATACTTTAACATATAATTTTAGTTTTTAATCAGTCAATTTATTAGACATTCGATTCCTTAAGATGGCTTCCCTTGTGGCTCAGATGATAAGCGTCTGCCTACAATGCGGGAGACCCGAGTTCGATCCCTGGGTTGGGAAGTTCCCCTCTAGAAGGAAATGGCAACCCACTCCAGTACTCTTCCTGAAAAATCCCATGGACGGAGGAGCCTGGTAGGCTACAGTCCATGGGGTCGCATAGAGTCGGACACGACTGAGCGACTTCACTTCACTTCACTTCTTCACTTCACTTCACTTCACTTCACTTAAGTTGGTCACTGAAGTGTTTAAAATGTTTATGCCCTTGAAAATAAATTGTGAGAACATTTATTTCTGTAGAATAAGCCCCAAATCTCAAGCTGTGACATAAAACTGGCATCAGGCACAAAACTGAACATTTAAAGGACTTTGGCTACTTGATACCGAACATGTCTATGACGTAACTTTGGGCCTCTCCTAGCAGAGAAATGCATACAAACAGATTCATAAGAGTTTAGCACACAAAATTGCAGAGCCGGTCCTGCTGAAGGAACCCTACCCTGTAACTGTCCTTTTCCAGATCCTTGTGGTGACAGCAGTGATGGAGGTTCTTGGAAATGTTTAGGGAGAATGTGTCAGAGCTGGCACCAAGGTAGTGAGTTTAGCCACCACTGTCCCCAGGCAAAGTGATGAAGAAATTGGCGCATGGGGCCATTTCCCAGCACCATGTCTCCTCCAGGCACCAGTGCTTCTTCTCACTGTTGTCCTGATTCGTGCCTAATGGCTGCTAAGGCTTTTCTTTGCTTTTAGCATAAAATCCTAACTTCTTATCATAGTTTGACCCTGACCTCTTTCCAGACCCCGCTCTCCCTGAAGCTGCTAAGGGTTAGGCTCCCGTTTTGCCAGCCCTCAAGCCCTTTCTCACCCTAAAGCCCTCATCCCTGCAAGGGACCCCCTCCACCATCATGGCTGGACTCTTCTCATCGTCGGGGCCCGGCTCGCCGTCCCCTCCTCTGTGGGAGCCCTTCTCTGCCATCTTATTTATAGCAACATCCCCTGCCTCCAATCCAGTCTTTATTACTGTCCTTTCTTTCACAACAGTCCTCAACTTCAAAGATCTAACACACATTTCTCAATTGAAGTTTTAATTGAGACAATTGTAGATTCACATGCAGTTGTAAGAAATAATACAGAGATCCCTTACCTTCTCTCAAGTGGTAACATTTCACAAAACTATAGCATAATGTTAAACCAGAATATCGACATTAATATATTCCATAGATCGTATTCAGATTTTCCCAGCTTTACTCTTACTCATCTCTGTTTATAGGTGTATGTGTTTTAGTTTCTGTAGTTTTTTCCGCATGTTCGTTTACCTGGCACCACAGTCAAGGCACTGAATACTTTCATCACTACAAGGACCCCTCGTGCTGCTTTTTTATAACCACATCGGCCTCACTCCTGCGTTCCTCCCCACCCTCTCCCATCCTTAGCTCGTTGCAACCACTAATCTGTCCTTCATTTCAAATTTTTCTCGTTTCAAAAATGTGAGACATGTGGCATCGTGCAGCATAACCTTTTTTAATCTGGGTCATTTTTCGCTTAGTATAATTCCCTGGAGAACACAAGTTATTACATGTGTCGGTACTCCTTTCTGCTTTATTGCCGAGTTTTATTCATGAGCCACCTGTTGAGGGACATCTGTGCTAGAGTCAGTTTGGGGCTGTTACCAATAAAGCTGTTATGAACATTTGCTTATGGGGTTTTATGTGAGCATAAGTTTTCATTTCTCTGAGATAAGTACCCCAAGAGGATGACTGCTAGAATATAGGGTAATTGTGTGTTTTGTTTATAAGACAATAAATGCTATACTTTTTTTTCAGAGTGGTTGTACCATTTACATTTCCACCAGCAGTGTATGAGTTATAAGATGTGTATTTTTTCTAATTTTGAAAAGAATGATTTTTAAAGTGAAAGTTGCTCAGTCGTATCTGACTCTTTGCTACCCCACAGACTATACAGTCCATGAAATTCTCCAGACCAGAATACTAGAGTGGGTAGCCTTTCCCTTCTCCAGGGGATCTTCCCAACCCAGGCATTGAACTGGGGTCTCCTGAATTGCAGGCAGATTCTTTACCAACTGAGCTATCAGGGAAGCCCGATGATTTTTAAACAGGATGCATTTTTAATCATCAGGGATTTTTTTTTTTTTTTTGGTCATTTTAACCATGAATTATATCTTAGCATTATGTCACAACATAACTTATAGCATTTTTTCTTTTTTAGTAGTATATTAAATAGGGGTTCATTTTAGAACCATTGTATTCTTGGATGATCTCATTTATTGATTTGATTACTTATTTACCTGTCTCTTCCTGCTAGAATGTAAATTTCAAGAAGACGGGGATTCTGCCTGTTTGCTTTATTTTCTCAGGGCCTTAGCACTGTTCTTGGGACTTGGAAGGCACTCAATAATAGTTGTTCAGTATATGAACAAAAGTGTTCATTGTTCGTATGTTGACTAAAAGTGCAGGTGTTAGAAGTCTTAATATTTTTTGTGTGCCCCCACCAAAGTATCTACATTTTAACAGAAGATCCCTGAAGGATCCCAAATCTAAGTCTTTATAGAGAAAAATCTAGTTGCTTGTAGAGGAAGAACTTCAGTTTGAAGCATTTCTTAACATATAACACATCAGAAAGAGGATTATTAAATACTTTTTTAAAAGTCTTGTATTTAATAAGTAATGTAAAGTGCAGAAGGTTGGCCTGCAGAAGGTCAGAGTACTGAACAGGATGAAAAGGAGGGTACTATTTCTGGTTATAAGATGAATAAGGTCTGGGAATCTAACGTGTAATGTGATGACTATAGTTAATAATTCTATATTGTATAACTGAAATTTGCTAAGAGAGTAGAACTTAAATGCTCTCATCAAAAAGAAAGAAAAGGTGAAAAAAGTTGAAGTCTATTGTTCAAAAAAAAAAATGAAGAACGAAACTGTAATGAGAGAACTGAGTCTACACATTTATTGATTGATGCCTTATGCCAAAAATGAAGGAAAAATAAATTTGTATTTCTATTTTAAATAAACCAAAATCTTTCAATTTCTTTTGAGGAGGAGTAGGAATAACCGAGGGAAAAATGCAAGTAGATAAATTCTCTGTAATTGAATTTTTTGTAAAACATCAGTTTCAGAAGTTGAATCATCCATCTGCATCTTTGTCATTAGGTAGCAGGATACATGTTTATTTTGTTGTTTTGGGGGTTTTTTTCTAGTATGTCTTACAAACCTTGAAACTCAATGCTAGTTTTTTGTATAAGGCTTTTTTTTTTTTTTCCAATTAAAGATTTTGCATTACTAAGAAGTAAACTTAAAACTGTATATTTCATCTTTAATCATTAGATAAATATAAATAGTATTAAATAAAATAATTCATCCCAAATTTTAAACACTTAATGTGTAGGGAAAGTTCCCTTCTGGGTTAATACTAAGTTGATTAAAAATATATTTCTAATAGAAAAATAGCCTTCTCCCTTGACCCTCTTGCTTTACTTCCATAGTTGAAAATAGGTAAAGAAGTATAAAATAGTTATTTTTCAAAGGTTTTTGTAAGTACTTGAGCCTGCAGTGTTCTGAAGACATTCATAGTAGGTGTGTCACGTTTCATATTTTAGACTGCAAATTGACCTCTTAGGGTGCTTTGCTTGATTTCCTTATGTGCTGAGGACACTATATAAGGAATTAAAGAAGTTGTTTGCTGTTGAGTTTGTTTGCATGTGTATAGAATTGATATAGAAACATCAAACGCCATTAAACACATTTTCCTAAAATATCTTTTTTTTAAAAAAAATAGCTCATACACAGTTCCTGCCGAGTACTGCACTTTTTCACTAGAAGTAAACAATTTCTAGCAGCCAGTTTGTTCACTTTCACAACTCAGCATGTTTCTTTGAGATTGGCCTGGATTTTGCAGAACCTGACTGAGGTAAGAAAAGATTGTGTGTGTGTGTGTGTGTTTGAGGAATGAAAAAAATGGAAGGAATAAGGACATTAATTTGATTATTTGAGGGAAAATTGTGTCTACCACATTGGGATGGAAGACAAGGAATCTTTACTCAATATTTCTTTAAACCATTTTAATGGTGAATCATGTCACATACAGAAAAGTAAATGAACCAAAA
Source organism: Bos taurus (assembly GCF_002263795.3). Taxonomy (NCBI): domain Eukaryota; kingdom Metazoa; phylum Chordata; class Mammalia; order Artiodactyla; family Bovidae; genus Bos; species Bos taurus. The sequence continues at coordinate 126,778,765 of NC_037328.1, forward strand.
TGTACCTACCACTCAGTGATATTTTGTGGAACAAACGTCTGTTTAACACTACTTGAATCAAGAAATAGAACATGGTGGCACTGTGTGTGACATTTTCTTTCCATTTTTGTAATTTACATGTTTATTCCTGGACACTACACGTAGGTTTCTTTGCTGGAATATTTTTGAACTTTGTAAATGGAATCATGCAGTGTTTATTCTTCTGTATCTGACTCCTTTTGCTTGGCATTATATTTGTGAAATATAGCACTGTGTGTACATTAATTTTATTATATTCTCATTGTAATTTAGTGTTCAGCATGTGATTTTACCAGGGTGTGTGTATCCATTCTGTTCATGTACATTAGCATTATTTCCAGTCTGGGGCCATTATGAATAATGCTCTGTATTTCTATTGCTGTAAATGTATTTCTATTGTATCTATACATGGGAATGGAATTTTTTAGGGCATAAAAGTGTATATATATTTTCACCTTTAGTGGATAATATCAAACGTTTTTCCAGTTTTTGTCAATTTGCACACTCCTCAGCAGTGAATGAGAGATTTTAATTTCATTTACCATCATAATTGATATTATCAGTCTTTAATTTTAGCCATTTTGGTGGGTTGGTTGTGATATTTCATTGTGATTTTAGACTAGATTAAAAAAATGAAATCAAACTGTGTGCTATCTTACAGGAGACATACTTTAGACCAGAAAAACAGATCAGTTAAGATTAAATGGGGAGTTCCCTTGTGGTCTGGAGGGAGAGTTCTGGGCTTTCACTTCTGGGGCCCAGGTTCAGTCCCTGATCAGCATGCCCCTCCCCAAAAAAGAAAATGCAAAAGGCTGGTAAATGAGTCAAAATGACACTTAAATAAAAGAGTAAATGGATGGAATCTACTATACAGAACAGACTCACAGACATACAGAAGACAGACTTGTGATTGCCAAGGGGGAGAGGGAGTTGTTAAGGGAATGATTGAGAGTCTGAGATCAGCTGGTGCAAACTAGAATATATAGGATGACAAGGATGACTTACTCTGTAGCACACAGAGCTACAGTCAATATTCTGTGATAAACTGTAATGGAAAAAATATGAAAAAGAATATATATACATATATATAATTGAATCATTCTGCTATATAGCAGAAATTTATACAACAATGTGAATCAGCTATACCTCAGTGAAATATTTTTTTGAAAAGTCAGTGGATAGAAAAGATGTCCATGCAAACAGCAACCATAAGCTAAGTGACCATTCTAATATTAGATAAAACAGACTTTAAAAACAAACAAAAGTTTTACTAAAGATAAAGAAGAGCATTTTATAATAATAAGTCAATCCATCAGAAATACACAACAATTACAAACTTGTATGCACCTAATAACAGTGTTCTGAAATACAGAAAACAAAAATTGGCAGAACCAAAAGTGAAAATAAACAATGCATCAGTGGTAGTCAGAGATGTCAGTACCCCATTTCAATAATTGGTAGATCAGCTGGAGAGAAGATCAATAAGGAAACAGAAAACTTGAACCATAGCATAAACTATCTAGACTAATAGACTTTTATAGAAAGCTAATAACAACAGGATACACATCCTTCTTAAGGGTGTATGGAAGCTTCTCCAGGATAGACTATACACCATAATACAGTCTCAATACATTTAAAAGGGCTGAAATTATACAAAGTATTTCTACAACTACAAAGGAATGAAATTTGAAATAAGTAATAGAAAGTTGGGAAGTTCAAAACTACGTGGAAATTAAACAAAGCATTTTAAATAATCGGTTGAAAAAAGAAATCTCATGAGATATTAGAACATATTTTGAGATGAATGAAAATGAATGAAAACATAGTATACCAAAATGTGATGTACCAAGAATAGTGTTTACAAGGAAATATAGATTAAGACTATATTATATAGAGAGACTATGTTAAAACAAATCTAATATTCTATCTTAAGACACTGGGGGAAAAAATGAGCAAACTGAAAACCCAGACAAGCAGAAGGAAAGTAATATAAAGACTAGAGTGAAAACTGTTGAAATAAAGAATAGAAAAACAGTTGAAAAAATCAACAGAATCAAAAGTGGGTTTGAAAAGATTAGCTAGACTGACAAAGAAAAAGAAAAAACAAAAAGAAGATCCAGATAACTAAAATTATGAATGAAAAAGTTAATATTAATTCCAGCTTCACTGAAGTTAAAAGCATTAGACAATACTATGAACAAGCGTATGCCAGCAAATTAGATAACTTAAATAAAAGGGGAAATTTCTTAGAAATTGCACAAACTACCCAGACTGACTCAAGAAGATATATGCAAGCTAAATAAATCATTTGTCCATTAAGAAATTAGTACATTTTAATATTAGAGGAGTTTTAGGTTTACAGAAACCTTGAGCAGAAAGTACAGAGTTTCCATATTTCCCCAGTACAGTTTTCCTGTTATTAATATGCTGCATTTGTTACAATTGATTAATCAATAGTGACACATTATTATAAAGTATTATTAATGTGGTATATCTACAATTACAGTATCATTCACAGTGGTTTCACTGTGCAGATTTTATATGAACATAAATTTTCACCTCATTTGGGTAAATACCTAGGTATGCAATTGCTGGATGATAAGGTAAGAGTATGTTTTAAATTTGTTAAGAAACTGCCAAATTGTCTTCTGAAGTGGATCTACCATTTTGCATTCATCCCAACGATGAATGGGAGTTGCTTCGTATCCTTGCTAACATTTGATGTCAGTACTTTGGATTTTAGCTCTTCTAATAGTTGTGAGGTTGTGAAGTGGAGAAGGAAATGGCAACCCACTCCACTACTCTTTCCTGGAGAATCCCATGACAGAGGAATCTGGTGGGCTACAGTCCATGGGCTTCCCTGTTGGCATAGATGGTAAAGCATCTGCCTGCAATGTGGGAGGCCTGGGTTCAATCCCTGGGTTGGGAAGATCCCCTGGAGAAGGAAATGGCAACCCACTCCAGCACTCTTGCCTGGAGAATTCCATGGACAGAGAAGCCTGGTAGGCTACAATCCATGGGGCAACAAGAGTCGGACACGACTGAGAGAATTCACTTTCACTTTCACAGTCTATGGGGTCGCAAAGGGTTGGACATGACTGAGTGACTAACACAATAGTTGTGAAGTAGTATCTCATTGGTTTAATTTATAATTCCCTAATAACATGTGATACAGAAATATGACTCTACTTTTATTTCTTATTCTTTATGTTGATAAAGACCTGCAGGATATATATTGACTAGAAAGGATGACTGCAAAGATCCTTTTCTCATCCTGATCTTGAAACAAAAGCTTTCGACATTTCACCATTTAGTATGAATCTATGATAGGTTTTCTTTAGATATTCTTTATCAAATTTAAGGAAATACTCTCCTTTTCCTGTTTGCTAAGATATTTTGTTATGTATGGATGTTGGCTTGATCAAGCACATTTTCTGCACTTATCTCAGTGTGACATCCTGCTTGGGCCTTATGCATGCATGCACACTAAGTTGCTTCAGTCATATCCGACCATGTGGGACCCCATGGACTATAGCCCGCCAGGCTCCTGTCCATGGGATTCTCCAGGCAAGACTACTGAAGTGGGTTGCCATTCCCTTCTCCAAGGGATCTTCCCAACCCAGGGCTTGAACTCATGTCTCTTACATCTCCTGCATTGACAGACAGATCCTTTACCACTAGTGCCACCTGGTAAGCTTGGGCCTTGTAGGAAGTTTTAAATTCATTGCTTGATATCTTGTTGATTTGGAAAACTGATAATATCAACTATTATCTTCAAGTATAAATTTCTGCTCCATTCTCCTGAAAATCTGCTTACATGTATGTTGGATCTTTTGACTAAATCCTTTTTGACTCCCACTCTTTATTACATATTTTCCATTCTTTGGTCTCTATGGGCCTTATTTTGGGTATTTTCATCTAACTGGTCTTCCAACTCTTTTATTATCTCTTTGTTTCTAATACACTGTTATTAAAACCCAAGCATTAAGTTCTTCGTTTTTAAGTTTTAGAATTTCTTTCCACCCCCATGCCTCAAATCAGCATGTTATTTTAAAATCCATGGCTAGTATTTGTAACTCCTATGGATTGTCTCTTTCTCTTTCCCACCCTCACCAGCCACCCCCGCCACAATGTTCTCTTGTTTCCTCATATGCCTGATTACTTTGTTGTTGTTATTCAGTCACTAAGTCATGTCTGACTCCTTGTGATGCCATGGGCCGCAGTACACCAGGCTTCCCTGTCCTTTACCATCTCCCAGAGTTTGCTCACACTCATGTCCATTGAGTAGGTGATGCCATCCAACTATCTCAGCCTCTGTTGCCCCTTTTCCTCCTGCCTTCAGTCTTTCCCAGCATCAGGGTCTTTGCCAGTGAATCAGCTCTTTCGCATCAGGTGGCCGAAGTATTGGAGCTTTAGCTTCGGCATCAGTCCTTCTGATGAATATCAGGGTTGATTTCCTTTAGGATTGACTGGTTTGATTGCAGGGTGACAATATACAGCTTTGACATACTCCCTTCCCAATTTTAAAGCAGTCCATTGTTTCACATCTGGTTCTAACTGTTGCTTCTTGACCTGCACACAGGTTTCTCAGGAAGCAGATAAGGTGGTCTGGTATTCTCATCTCTTTAAGAATTTTCCACAGTTTGTCGTGATCCACACAGTCAAAGGCTTTAGCATAGTCAATGAAGCATAAGTATATATTTTTCTGGAATTCTCTTGCTTTTTCTGTGATCCAGCAGATGTTGGCAATTTGATCTCTGATTCCTCTGCCTCTTCTAAATCCAGCTTGATTGAAATGATTCAAAGCTGAGATGGAGTTCCTGTAAGAAGCTTTTAGTTTACCCCTACTCCTAGAGTAGAGTCATTTGGAGTCTTAACCCAATGTGAAGAGGATTGCTCTTGGTCCTCCTGCGTTAGGAAGCCCTGACTACTCTCTCCCTCGCTAACCTAATGAGGACCTACTGCCTATCAGAGGGGCTGGCCCTGAAGTAGTTTTTAAATGAACAGGTGAGTTTACTACCTGGTGGGCATTGTTGCTACTTGCTGAAATACAGATTAACCTTTGGGGACCTGCCTTTTGGTCCAGTGGTTAACACTGCACTCCCAATGCCAGGGGCACAGATTCAGTCCCTGGTCAGGGAACTAGGATCATGACACATGGCATGGCAAAAAAAGAAAGATGCAGATGAACCTTTGTCTAATTTGAAACAAATTAGAGAATCACAATTTCTAAATTTAGAAAGTTTCAAATATCATTATTTTACTTAAAGTATTCCATATTTAGGGTTTCCTCAGTGGCTCAGCGGTAAAGAATCCACCTGCAGTGTAGGAGTCACAGGAGGTACAGGTTCAGTCACTGAGTCTGGAAGATCCCCTGAAGGAGGGCATGGCATCCCACTCCATATTCTTGCCTGGAGAATCCCATGGACAGAAGAACCTGGGGGGCTACAGTCCAAGGGATTGCAAAGAGTTGGACACGACTGAAGCGGCTTAGCATGCATGTATGTACACACTCCATATTTAAGTGATATAACACCTGACTCTTCAAAATACTTGTTATAAGAAATCTACAGGTGACTTCTCTTTTTAAAACTTATGCCATTCATCTTCTTTCATTGATCCCTTCTACTATTAAAATATAATTCATTCTTAAATATGTGCATTTGCTGTTTTTTTACCTCATTTAGCAAGTTTTTTTTTTTTTAACATCTGTTATTTGAAAGGGATAAGGGATGTCCCTAGGTGTTGGAGTTATAAATGGAATCTAGTTCCTGCTCTTAAGGAGCTTAGGGAATGAATGGTGTTGTGAGATAGTGACTGTATGAGAGATGTCCTTGGATGCTGGGTTGGGCATATCCAGGAAACGCTAGTCTTAAAGGACAAATAAGAGTTGGAGAGATGACCAAGTAGGATTTGGGGAATTGTTTTCCAGTAAGTTAACGATAGCTTTACAAGCTTGGCAGTTTCTCTGTTAGCTAGTTTAAGAAGGTTTTGATTCTTTTTTTGCTTTGGCAGATTTCTTCTGTGATGTGCCAAGTAAGTAATATTTAGGCTTTCAGAGGTCACGAGGACTCCCTCGCAACCAGTCCGCCAGTGTAGCATGAAAGTAGCCATAAATAATACAGAAAGAAATGAGCGTGGCTGTGCTCTCTGTGGTCAGTAAAACTTAAAGGAAATGGAAAGTTGAATTTCAGGTTTCGTGTGTTACAAAGTATTCTTTTTGTTCTTTTAACCATTATAAAATTAAAAAAGCATTCTTAACTTGTGATACAGAAACAAGCAACTGTTTTGATTTGACCTGTGAGCTTTATTGTGCTATATCCCACTTTAGACTTTCTATATTTAGGCATATTCATATATGTAAACTAAGAAATAGATACACTTTTTCTTCATCACAAAAATAAGCATGCTCAGTGTAAAACTAAAGCCTTTCATACTCTGTAGTAATTGCTTAGAATTGTTGAGGGTAAATTCTAGAAATTATTTCTCTGTATATAAATTTTTATAAAAAATGGGATGATACTGTGTTTAGTGATTGGCACTTGATCATGCACTTAACAGTTTATCCCTTTTGAACTGATCATGTGCTGTTGTGTTTTCAAGGTGCAAAAGGCAGTGGAAGAAGAAAATTGCTGCTTTGGGACTGTTGATACCTGGTTGTTACATAAGCTCACAAAAGGTAAAGGTGATTTGATAGATCTGCTCAGGTAACTGGAATTTGACTGATAGAAATCATTCATCTTAAAGAAGCGAAAGTTTTAAACTTTTTCCCCCATATCCCAGACATCCTGTTTTTTCTGGGACCCTAATAACTTCCTGTTATTGTAAAGCTAGATTAATTTCAGATATTTTCTAAGACAAGAGTGATTTTTAAATTGTGATGACACCTCAAACATAAGACTGAGAAAAGTCTTATGTTTGAGAGTGGTAAGACTTGAGTTCAATACTGAATCTGCTTCTTTGCAACTGTACCTAGAGTATATATAGCTGTAGGTAATCACATTGCTTCTCTGAGCCCCTTTCCTCATCTTTAAACTGGGAATCATGAGCTGACAATGTGCCTAAAAGCGTTAAACAGGAAATTGCTTTGGAGACTTTGCACTGGAAATGCACATTTTGAATGAATTTGAGAGCAGGCAGGGTTGAGACTGATAAGGATATGAGTGTAGATTGACACTACCTGATAATAAATAGATCATTTCCAATGTAAATTTAGGTTCTGAATTTGCCACAGATTTTTCAAATGCCAGCACAACTGGACTTTTTGACCCATATGAGGTAAAGTTTTTTCCCCTTCTTTTTGAATCACCAATTTTTGTATAATTTAGCTAGGATTTTGATGACATATTTTTATGCCCAGATGTGTTGGAGCAAGATCGTTACCTCCCTGCTTTCAATCCCGCTCTCTCTCCTGCCTCCTGTGAAGGATACGAGGTAATAATGAAAATCAGATATAGAAACCAGCAAAATTGTCCCTGAATTCACCTCGCCTTCGGGGGGAAAATTATTTTATCACTATTACACCTCCAAGGTGCTTGTATGTTCATTATATAACTTTTGGGGCTATGTTAAATTTTAGAATTAATATTTCTAGAGCTATAACTTACTTTTTAATCAATTTTATTTGAAGCCACAATTTTGGATCAGTGGATGAAGAGATATTTGGTGTGCCTATACCAATAGTGGCCTTGGTAAGTAGAAAACTTGAGGATTTTTCCTTGTATAGTATATAAACTAAATGAATATCTGTGAATAGTTAGGTTTAGTTTAAGAAACACAAACGTCCAAGCAGAATAGAGTGTGTTTTTGTTTTTAAGTTAAAGGGCCCTGAATATAATCAGAAGGATTCTCTGTTTTCTGGAAAGGGGACCAATGGGCTAGTGTTCTATCATGGAAATTCTTTATAACTTTTTCTGACTTCTCTATATGTTGTTTTTCAGAAAAGTACTATGCTAAATTTTTAGAAAATGTTGTAGTCTGAGTAATATGTGGTTTATATTTGATACTCTGAGACAGGAAGCAGTGATAGGGCCAGTGCTTAATTTATATTAATATAAGAAACTGTGAGAGGGCAATTAAAATAAAGAAGACAAATATTTGCATTTTATTTTTTATTATTTTTTAAAGTGCATTTACATTTTATAAAATCCTTCCTCTACTGAGACAGTAAAGAATCTGTGGATGAGTGAAAAATTAGCTGTTTCTGGTTTTTGAGGTTTCTTTGTTTCCTTTTAGTAATTAGTTACTTAATTTGGCTGTGCCAGGTCTTAGCTGATACATGCAGGATCTTTAGTTGTGGCATGTGAACTCTTAGTTGCAACATGTGGGATCTAGTTTCCTGACTAGGGATCAAACCCAGGCCCCCTGCATTGCGAGCACAGAGTCTTAGCCACTGGACCACCAGGAGTGCCCCTGAGGTTTCTTTCTTGGCTATAGAAACTCAGGCCTTGCTTTTAATTTCCTGTAACAGCTTAAGGAGGAGGTGTAGAACATCTGACCCTACATAGACAATCACTCCAGTAGGTGGAGGAGTCAAGTGAGGGGACGGGAATTTAATTCTCAAATTACAAATTCCTGGAGAAGATCAGTCTTATTCAACTCAGAGTAGGCTCAGGTTTAGATTAAGGTATGACTAGAAAACTTACTCGGAGAAGGCAATGGCACCCCACTCCAGTACTCTTGCTTGGAAAATCCCATGGACGGAGGAGCCTGGTGGGCTCCAGTCCATGGGATCACGAAGAATTGGACACAACTGAGCGACTTCACTTTCACTTTTCAGTCTCATGCATTGGAGAAGGAAATGGCAACCCACTCCAGTGTTCTTGCCTGGAGAATCCCAGGGATGGGGGAGCCTGGTAGGCTGCCATCTCTGGGGTCGCACAGAATCGGACACAACTGAAGTGACTTAGCAGCAGCAGCAGCAGCAGAAAACTTATTGACTAGTGAGAAAGCATTCTTCAGGTGAGTTTTGGTTCTTAAAATATTGTGGTGTATATATATTAAATATATCTACATGTATTACATTAGCAAATGTTATAGGGAGTTCCCTGGTGGTCTGGTAGTTAGAATTTGACACTTTCACTGTCATGGCTAGAGTTCAATTCCCGATCGGGGGACTGAGATCCCACAAGCCATGTGTTGTGGCCAAAAAAAAAAGAAGTTATAATTTTTCTTTTTAACAAAAATGTATGGTTGGGAAATATATGGTTTTAACCTACATCTACTTATTCACCTATGAAAGTGAAAGTGAAGTCGCCCAGTCGTGTCCTACTCTTTGCAACCCCATGGACTGTAGCCTACCAGGCTCCTCCGTCCATGGGATTCTCCAGGCAAGAGTACTGGAGTGGGGTGCCATTGCCTTCTCCAGGGAGTCTTCCCGACCCAGGGATCGAACCTGGGTCTCCCGCATTCCAGGCAGACAATTTAACCTCTGAGCCACACCTATGCTACTTCTTAAAAGGGAAATTTGTGTGGTCTGTAATTTTGACTAATGAATGAAGGTGCTTGCAAGTTGCAAATAACGAACCTTAGCTGTTTTTTTCTGCACAAATTTTATTCTGACTTTTGTTATTAAGATTATTCTTATGATTCTTCAAAGTGGTCAAGTAGATTGCCCACTAAAAATTCCCGAGACATGTTAGTTTTCCACATAATGTTATGGTCCTAGAGAGACTCCTGTTATATAGTTGTTGCTATGTTCTCACCAGGGAGTTTGTTTAAAGGAAAAAGAAAAAAAGGAAAGAAAGTATTGAACCATGAGACTATAGTGAGTAAGACAGTGGGATACAGTGAAATGGACCACTGCTAAAGGCATAAAGACCTTATATTTGTTTGTTTTGGCAGGTCGCTGACCAGCAAGCAGCCATGTTTGGAGAATGCTGCTTTCAAACAGGAGATGTGAAGTTAACCATGGGAACTGGGACGTTTTTAGATATTAATACTGGAAATAACCCTCAACAGAGTGTTGGAGGTAAGGAGTTAGAATTTATCCTATTTGTTAATGAAATATCATTTTTTTTTCACTCACTTAACTTTTATGACACTACTTTCCTATTTTATATTAAGGATATTCTCTAATATTTTTCATTATTCGTCTTAGAGATAGTCAATACCCACTTGCTTTTATTCTTTTAATTAAAAGCACTAAGAAATAACCAGGATTCTATGGAAAAATTCAGAAAGATTAGGATATTTTGGTCAGCTTTTCAAAGATTTACCTTTAACACTTGTTATATTTATTTAAACCATCTTTCTAGGTCTCTAAAATTTCTTTCATGTGTTGGGATTTATTCTTTTTGTGAATATTTTTGGGGTTGGTACTTCTCAACTAGTGATGCATGTGTATTCAGGGTTTCATTCTAATTTGTTTTTTGGCTCACAGTATGGCATGTGGGATCTTATTAATAGTTCCCTGACCAGGGGTGGAACCCCTAGCCCCTGTGGTGAAAGCATGGAGTCTTAACCACTGGACCACCAGGGAGTGTGTTAGTTACTCAGTCATGTCCGACTCTTTGTGAGCCTATGGACTGTAGCCCGCTAGGCTCTTCTGTCCATGGAATTCTTTAGGCAAGAATACTGGAGTGGGAAGTCCTGTATATTTAGAATTTTAATAACAACTACTAAGAATTTGTTCTGCCAAATTGAAGAAATCCTGGAATGCAGAATCCAAGAAATTTAGATTGTGTAACTACACTCGGGAGCGCTTGGGGCTTTTAGTCTGAGCCCTGCTCCTTTAACATGGTTACTTAGAGGTGGATTTTAAAATCTTGTTCCTGTCTTTCATCCTGCCTACTGTTCTTCATTTCCCCTTAATTGGGAAAACAAAAGCTAGAAAAATGATCTTTATAAAAATTAAGGGAAAAAAAAAGGAAAATGATCGTTGTTTCTGTTTAGAAACCTTATTTAGAAACTGCAGATAAATGTAATAACATGGTTAGTTCTCTAACAAACAAATCTTGTAATAACCATTACTTTCTCAATTAAAATATTGTTTCTGTGTTTCTAGAGACATAGATTGCTTGTAGCTGATAAAAGCTAATATTTATTTTTCATACTCTATGCCAGGCACTAATTCTTTTTCTGTATTAACTCAGTTTATTCTCACAGGAGCTCTCTGAGGTAGGCCGTTTTACAGTCAAGGAAACTGAAGCTAAGAAGTTGGAAACTTGTAAAACCACACCTAGAAAATGAGACAGGGCGGGGATTTGAACTCAGGCAGTCTGACCCCATAGGCATGTTGCTAGTTTTTGAGATAATCAGATTGCTCCACTGCAGACACCTCTGTAATGAATTCACTCTTTATTATGTGACTTATATTGTTTATTTGTTTTTAAGGCTTTTATCCATTAATTGGGTGGAAGATCGGGCAAGAAGTGGTGTGCTTAGCTGAAAGCAATGCGGGAGACACAGGCACTGCCATAGAGTGGGCTCAGCAGTTAGGTAAGTTATCTTCTAAATGGCTTTCGTAGATAGGCCAGCCCTAACTCAAGACAACCACATAAGCTAATCAGCAGGGAGTGAATGGATTGTTTGAATGAAACTCAAAATAAAATGACACATGCTAGAAGAAAATCTGGGCCTCCCTGATGGCTCAAATGGTAAAGAATCTGCCTGCAATGCAAGAGACCCAGGTTTGATCCCTGGGTTGGGAAGAGCCCCTGGAGAAGGAAATGGTCACCTGCTCTAATATTCTTGCCTGGAGAATTCCACGGATAGAGCCACTATTTTGTGATGCATTCATTGTCTTTCATCTTTGTTCTTCACTGTCTAGTTGGTCTGTGACTGTGTCTAATCAAAATTCTGAGTCTGCAAAGTTGGACTTAAGTGATCTCTAGAAACCTGCTCTCCCTTCCAGTTGTGACCTGTCCTGGCTTTCCCTGGAGAGCCCTCCTTTTATTCTCCTTCCATCCACTTAAAATATGCTCCTGTTTTTCACTGGCTGCTCAGAAGTCTTTGATTTCTTTGTTTAGAATAGTTTAAATTGCCTTTATAATGTTCTCAGTGTCATGAATAGAGTCATGTATGAGAGAAAACCTACTATGGAGGAGCTATGCAGTGTTATGCATAAGAGTATGGCCCTGGTTCCATCAGCCTCTTTTTTTGTTGTTTTTTTTTTTAATTTTTATTTTATATTGGAGTATACTGGTGGCTCAGTGGTAAAGAATCCCCTTGCCAATGCAGGAGATGTAGGTTCGATCCCTGGGTTGGGAAATCCCCTGGAGAAGGCAATGGCGACCTACTCCAATATTCTTGCCTGGAGAATCCCATGGACAGAGCAGCCTGGTGGGGTTCAAGTATGGTTGATTTACATTGTTGTGCCAGTCTCTGGGCTAGTCACAGCAAAGTGACCTCATTTTACACATATATTCATTCTTCTTTTAATATTCTTTTCCATTGTGGTTTATCTCAGGAGATTGGGTCTAGTTCCCTGTGCTACAGTAGGACCTTGTTGTTTATCCATTCTAAATGTAATAGCTTACATCTACCAACTCCAAATTCCCAGCCTTCTCTCTCTTTTCCCCTGCTCCCTCTTGGCAACCGCAAGGTCTGATCTTTACACCACAATCTAAATTTAGAATTTTTTTGTTCTCCCTAAAAGAAACTCCCGTATCCATTGGTGGTGATTTCCCATTTCACACCCCACTCCCCCAGCCCTAAGCTACTGTTAATCTACTTTCTGTATCAATAGATTTGTGTATTCTGGAAATTTCATATGGATGGAATCAAACAATATGTGGTCTAACTGGCTTCTTTCACTCACCCATATTTTAGCATGTATCATTACTTCATTTCTTTTTATTGCTGAATAATTTCCCATTATATGGATGTGCCACAGTTTATCCACTCATCAGTTGATGGGCATCTGGGTGGTTTCTACTTTTTGGCTATTGTGAACAATGAACAGCCTGTATATTACATAACCATATTTAATACATGCAGTATGTAATGCTATATACCTAAGTATTAGCAATAGCTATCTCTGATGATTACATTTTGAGAGGGTCTGGCTTTTTACTTTGCTGATTTGAACTAAGCTGATTTTGTTTAAAGACAAAAATAGTTCTGTTGGCAGAAAACATACAGTCTGGAGGAAAACACCAATCTCTGCTTCCTCCTTTCTTTCTTTCTCTTTCTCTATAAACCTGAACCTGCATTATAAGCTTAAGATATTTGCTACCAAAAAGCAAATGTTTACTTGAAAAGTTTTTATCACTTAAAATCTCTTCTTTAAATGTACTACTTTCAATTTTTGGACGTGTTTTTAAGTCAACTCAGAATTATCAGAAATAGAAAATATGGGAAGTTCCCTGGCGGTGCAGTAGTCAAGCCTCTGCACCCGCACTGCCAAGGGTGAGGATCCAATTCCTGGTTGGGGAACTAAGATCCCACAAGCTGCACAGTGCGACCAAAAAACAAGCGAAAAAGGTTACATATCAATATTTTTTCTTCTTTAGTTGTTCCTTGTATTAATTTTGCTCCTTCCTAAAAGATGCAAAGGAAAAGCAGAATGACTTCACATGCCTCATTTAAAAAGAAAATCATTCCCTAGTTCCTTACGACAGCATGTGCACATTGCCAGTGGAAATCATTTCCACTGCTTTGCTGGCTTGAGGCTCAGTCACTGTGACTCTCAAATGATGAAGACTATTTTCTGGGAGATGGAACTAAATGGCCCTGACCTAGAAAAGTGATGTGTTTCCAGTGGAGGCATAAGGAGCCCCCCAAAGGCCAGTCCCATCTCTGGCAGGAAATAAACCATTGGACTGATTGAAGAGAGAGAGAATTCAGAGTTGAATTATTTACTTTAAAATTTTTATTATTAACAGAACTACGCAGTGATATTTATTAAATTACTGGTATATACCTGTCTGAAATTCATGCAAAAAGTTGACCTTTATTTTAATATATCTCTTTCTATTCTGAGAATTCACTGTAATATCTGTGAATTAATAATGGAATTATATTAATTATTAATTATAATTAATGATGTAAAATGAATTATAACAATATATAATACAATACAATATAAATATATGTAAATAATTATATGATTATTAATTACAATTAATTAATTCAGAAAAAAATAACTGAATTATATTCAGGAGAAACGCAGTGTATCAGAGCTTAATTAACCTGGTCATTTCCTTGGAGATGTGTATTCTGAGCCTTTGTGTCTTTGTGTGATGTTCTAGATTTTTTCCACTCTGAATGGTGGGTTCCTTCTACCCCTTTTCTGGGTTGAACACTTCAGGCTTAGGTGTAAAAGCTCTTCTAAGCCAGTTCCATCTTCATTTTTTAGATTTATTTTCTTAATCTTTTTACACAGGCCAGTTCTCTCTCACTTCTCCCCCTTACTCCCTATGTTAACGGCCCCATTTGAGTCCCTGTGGGATCATCTCTTTTTCCTTTTCCTCTGGTCCATCTCTGCTCCCCTTCACTCTGTGTTCTCTTTTGGTATCTCAATCTTAGAAATATGTTTATGTCTTCCAGCTTTTCTTCGCTTAACAGGTAATTGAGTGCTAAGTACAAGCCCGGAACTCCATGCTAGGAGACACGTGGGAGTAAGACAGATACTTCCTGCCTCATGAATGTCATAGTCTAGCAGGAAAGGTGTGTGTTAAATGCATAATTGGGGAAAAACAACCAAAAAATAGTGTTAAATACCAGGAAGGAGAAGTATAAATAGAATCAATGATCCTTTTCTAAAGGGAGGGCTTTGTCTGGTATGGAGACTCAGAAGGCTTCTTTAAAGAAGTGATATTTCAGCTGAGCCCTGAAGGATTAACAAGAGTGATTGGACAAATGGGGGAGGCAGCTGGTCAAGGAGCAGCCCAAGCAGAGAGGACCAGCGAAGAAGGCCCTGAGGAGAGAGGAGCGCGGGCCATTTAAGGAACTGAAAGAATGCACTATTTCTTTTCTACAGCTGAGACAGTTCCCATCTCTCTTGTCCTCCAGTGATGTGGATCAGGAGACATCTTTTCCCTAGCAGTTTCATTTTTAATTGCTACATGCCACATCTGCCTGCTCCAGGCAATCCCCATCAGACTCTGAGCATACACTGAAAGTTACCCAGGACTCTTGTTTACTAGAAATAACGTAAAACTGATTTCTTCTCTCTGGGTATCTTCCCAAGAGAGAGAATAGCCTCTCTCATTAGAGAAGATGAGATAAACATTCTCTCCTCTAGCAACTAATTAGGTGGTGGTGAATGGTTGTATGTCATTACTAGTGACTAGTGTCTTTGTTTATGGTCTTGCATCCCTCTTGCTTCCTGCTGGGACGACAAACAGTAAGGTAAATATGGCTGCAGCTGGCGTAAAGGAAGCCTTGAGCTGTCGAGGAGACTCTGCAGACACAGGGTCTGTAGAGGGCACCAACAGAGTCTTACTGGTGAACATACTAGAGGCTGTTGAGGACGCTATAGATGTTCACTATGGATTGAGCCGGCCGAGCCAAGAGCAGATCCCCTCAGCTGTGGAGAAGCAAGCGCTGGGCTTGATCACCCCAGGAGAGCCTAGTAGAGATGGATCCTGGTACTGATTTGTCTGATTACTCCTCCTCCAGGCTGAAGGGAGAGGCCTAATCTTTCTCATAGTTTGAGAAACCCCAGAGCCAAGGGTGTCCATTCCCTTACCTTTCACTGCCTGCCAGCCCCAACAAGCCTGACCTGAAAGAGAGCACAAAATATTTAAGGATACACAGCCCCTTGAAGGAGGGTGACCAAGTTCGATAAACTACAACAAACTAAATGTGAGATACATATTGATAGAGGAAAGATCAGAGGAAAAAAATATGTGACCAATAATAGTCTCTTTTCTGGAATATGAAAATGGAATTATGGAAACAGAATTATGAAAATGTAAAAATTGAAGAGAGAATTGAAAATAAACTTTCCTGAGCTGAAGAAAGACCTAAGTTTCAGAGTGAAATGGCTTTACCAAGTTAAAAAAGGTACGAACTAAGACAGTCTTAGGGAGATGAATTGTGTGAATCTCAAGAATAAAGAAAAGAGTCACGATAGAAAGGTTTGTTTCTAAAGAGGAGAGAATCAGATCAGCATGGAAGTTAGTTGCAAAGTTTGGAAAGTGGAACTACATCTCCATGTTACAGAGAAAAAAGAACAGTGAGCCAGTTTTCCAGGGTCCGACTAAGACATTCAGATTAAGTGCAGAAGGCACATGTCTTGGCCTTGCAGTAGATCTGTCTGAAGAAATTACGCAAAAGAACTAGAACAGAAAGTCTCAAAATGGAGAAGGCAAAGGATGCAAATAAAGTGATTCCAAATAAAAATATATTTTGTCCTGGTAGCAGGCCAGACTTCTCTTTGTTCTATTTTATTTGAGCTGCTCTTATACCAAACTGACTTAAGTTTTCTTACTGTAATGTAAATACTTTGTTTTCATACATTAAGAACATAGTTTTTGATATCCTTTTAGGAGATTGAATTGATCTTAATACCAAGAGCCCCTAATTAAACTAGGCTTAAAGATTTCATGTGTGTTCATGCTTGGTCTACAAAAGAAAGTAGTATTTCTGTTGGATGCTTCAAAATGCTATTCTTTTTTTCTTGCTTCCCACGGATGCTTTTAATTCTGTGATGTGTCATTTGTGGGGCAAATTGTTGATCAAGTATAGACAACAGAGTATACATGTTTTCTGGTTTTTGTTCTTCTTTCTGTTTCATTTATATTTTTGTTTCAAGTCTGTGTAAATCCCTTTTCTCACACACACACACACACAACAGCCACCACCACCAAATCCTTTTCTCAGTGCCATACTTGTAAAAGCAAGAGTGGAACATCGCAGC
The DNA here is from genome assembly GCF_002263795.3 of Bos taurus. Taxonomy (NCBI): domain Eukaryota; kingdom Metazoa; phylum Chordata; class Mammalia; order Artiodactyla; family Bovidae; genus Bos; species Bos taurus. Next base: position 126,795,590 of record NC_037328.1, read on the forward strand.
TTTTTATGTAATACGGTTAGAATAGTAGAATGAACAGTAAAAACAGTATTTAAATGGTACTTAGCCACCTGGAAACTTGAAAATATCTTTTCTAAGGTAGCATAGGGCCAAGGAAAGCATTTGAAACACAATTTAATAGCAGAAAGTAAAAAAAATGGCTGTAATTCTATAAAAAAGAAAATAAAAAAAACAATACTTGGAGGAAAATGATGAATGCTTATTAATAAGCAAATAAAGAGAAGCATTTTAAATTTCTAAGCCAAAAATGACAAAGGTATGCAAATCATGAAATTGAGAGAGAATAATAAAAAGTTAATTGGTAAACTGATCTCTTTTATTTTTTTTTCTTCTTTTAAACATCTCTGAGTTACGTATAAATACGTATATGGAGAGACAGAGGAGAAGAAGAGACAATGAGAACGGTTTCAGCTTTTTGTTTTGAAATAATTTCAAAATTGTAAAAATAGTACAAAAATTCTTATATACCCTTTATCCCAGATTTGCCGTGTTTCAACATCTTGCCATGACTGCCGTATCTGTCTGTCATCCACCCATTCATCTTTCCATCCAGTACACTCTTGTTGTTGTTTAGTTGCTCAGTCATGTCTGACTCTTTGTGACCCCATGGACCGTAGCCCGCCATGTTCCTTTGTCCTTGAAATTCTCCAGGCAAGAATAATGGAGTGGGTTGACATTTCCTTCTCCAGGGGCTTCTCCTGACCCAGGGATCAAATCCTCATACCCGGTATTGGCAGGCGCATTTTTTACCACTGAGCCGCCAGCGAAATCCCCAATATGCTATAAAATAGATAAATATCTGTATAATTTTCTCAGCTCTTTGGTAATAGATTGCATGTATCTTACTCCTTTTCCTGTAGTATTTCACTGTGTTATTTCCTAAGAACATCTTCTTACTAATATTCTCCTCTTCCTAATATTCTTAGAAATACTATCTTCCCAAGAATAAGAATCCTTCAAGTGGGATTATTAACTTCAGAAAATTTAACACTGGGTCCAGTACTTTCATCAGATTTACAATCTACATTCCAGTTTTGTCATATGTCCCAATCCTGTCGTTCATGGCAATTTTTTCCACTACAGAATCCAGTCCAGGATTGCTTATGCATGTGTGTGTGTTAGTCACTCAGTCGTGTCTGATTCTTTGCAACTCCATGGACTGTAGCCCTCCAGGCTCCTTTGTCCATGGAATTTTCCAGGCAAGAATAGTGAAATGGGTAGCCATTCCATTCTCCAGGGGATCTTCCTGACCCGGGGATCGAACACGTGTCTCCTGCATTGCAGGCAGATTCTTTAGGGTCTGAACCACCAGGGAAGCCCAGGATTGCTTGTAATTTCCTTTAATCTAGAACAGTTTCCTCAGCTTTGCTTTGTTCTTCATGCCACTGATATTTTTGAAGAACGTCAGTTATTTTCTGAAATGTCCCTCAGTTTGGGTATTTCATGTCTTTGCGACCCCATGGACTGTAGCCTGCCAGGCTTGTTTGTCCATGGGCACTCCCGCCATGCCTTCCTCCAGGGGATCTTCCTGACCCTGGAATCAAACCCATGTCTCTTATGTCTCCTGCATTGGCAGACAGGTTCTTTACCCCTACCGCCACCTGGAAAGCCCTTTCATGTCTAGATCTAGGTAATGTATTTGCGCTAAAATTATAAATAAGTGATAATGTGTCTTTCTCAGGATACATACCTGGAAATGCAGAATGTCCCTTATTCCTGTTTTGATTCTGTTAATTTTTTTCACATGCATAAGATATTTTCTGATTTCTCTGTTGTATAATTACTATTTTTTTTTTGTCATAAGTAATATGTAGGTAGATAATTTGCGATTAGGTAATATCCCATTTTTCACCAAACTTCCCCCACCCCCTAAATTCAGGTTTCATTGGTATTTCATACCTGGATCAGTCTTCACTGTGATGGCTCAAAAAAATGGTGTTTTCTAATTCCATTTTCCACTCTGTTTATTAGTTAACATTCTGTTGTTATATTAGGAAGAGTCCTCCATTTCCTGTTATTATTGATATAAACTAATGGTTTCTTAGTTTATTCGGCAGGTTATAACTCTTCTAGTTCTTATGTATTTGTTTTAATTCTCAATAGTCCCAGATTTGGTCAGTGAAAATCTCCTCAGACTGGCCTCCGTGTCTTAGAAATGTCTATCTGTATTCTGTTTTTTAGCATTTTCTTAATTTCTGGCACAACGTGATAAGTTCATCTTGTGTTTTTTGTATCTGCCATCAAGTTTTCCAGTGAGCCCTGCCTCCTTTTAGGAGGAAATGGTATTTAAAACCAATGACTGAGGGAATTCTCTGGTGGTCCGGTGGTTAGGACACACTTTTATGGGAGGACCTGGGTTCAATCCATGGTTGGGGAATTAAGATGCCACGTGCAATGGGGTGCAGCCCTCCAAAATAAATAAATAAGTATCCAATTTCATAAATTAAAAAAAATTTTTTAATATATAACAACAATGGCTAGAGCTAGAAATGTAGAAATGTATGTGTGTGTACGAGAGAAGGGTCCCAGTTTTATCCTTTTCTCTCCCTTTTTCCACATTGAGAACCCTAGTTCCCAACACAATATTATATACTCATTTGCTCAACCTTTAAATATACACCAAAGAATCTGAATTACTAGACCCATGCCACTGCAACATACAGCATTCAAAATTGTTTGCAGAATTGTTTTTTTTTCTTTATAGTAAGCGTATATGGTCAAACCATGCTATTCAAGTTCACTTGGATTAATTCTTTTTCTTCTCCCTTCACTGAGTTTATTAATTTGAAAAGAATCAGGTTTATTTGTTTTTGTTATCATTCAGTTTTAGTTTTCCCCGCTGCATCCTTTTTGAGTGCCTTTTTTTAAAATGTGGAATTTTAATGTGATTTCTAAGTAAAATTCATAAAAGGAGCAGTTGACTCCCTCTCCTATCCCTTCATCCTGTCTTCCTACCCCTTGTAGAGAGTCCCTTCATCAGTTTTTGGTTTATCTCTCCTATTTGTTTTTGCAAAAACTTGAAAATGCAATATTTTTTCTCTCTCATTCAGGTAGAATGAAAAAGCATTCAAAAAACAAGAACAAGGGGATTATTTCCCCACTCTCTGTTCTGTAGGAGACGCCTGGCTCCTCCTCCTCCTCAAATCAGAAAGAGAGGGCTTCCTCAGAAGCTCTTCATGATTTCTGCCAGTGTGCAGACCCAAGTTTCAGGTTTCACGCTGTCCCTGGCTCTAGGACAGGAGATATCAGAGAAAAGAAAAAAGAGGAAACTCACTGCCGGTTTGGTGGTAGTCACAGTCTCCTGGCTGGACTGCCTGCTTATTCTTTTGCGTCCTCAGATAGCTCTGCTGTAATCCATCCAGGATTCCATCCAGGCTTCTTGGTTGCGTTCAGTGGGAGAGACTGAGTGAAGTCTGTTCACTCCTAAAGACTTGCCGTCAAGAAGCTCATATGAGAACAGTTCAAGTAGAAGATGATTTAGAGAAATTCCTCAAGCAAGAACAGAATAACCAGTAAAGAATGTGAACAAACTAGATTTTTTTCCCCTGTTTCCTTGTCTGTTACCAAAATCTTCCCTCAAACCAGCCGTTTAGTATAGTTTCCACATCTTGATTTTAAAAGTTAGACATTTGGACGTGATTTCTTAAATATATAGATTTTAAGAGCAGTATTTTCTTCTTAATATATTAGTTTTTGAAGTGTTACCTGGACATTTTGAACAAATGAACGTAACCTATGGATCTAAATAACTGTCATTTTGAGTAAAATTTGCAATAATTATTGAGCAGTCCATATTAATGTTTTATCACACGTGCATGCATGCTCAGTCATGTCCGACTCTTTGCGGCCCCATGGACCATAGCCCACCAGGTCCTCTGTGCATGGGTTTTCCTAGTCAAAAATACTGGAGTGGGTTGCCATTTCCTTCTCCAGGGGATCTTCTCAACCCAGGGATTGAACATGCATCTCCTGCATTGTAGTTTTATCATAAATGTTCCTTAATCTTCTTGTCTTTAATAAATTTTTCATTATTACTGTGTAAGGCCGACAATATTTATTATGACCAAGTCCTGATCCTTTTCATATAATCTATGCTGTCATTCTCACATGCTCATTCAGGAGTCACTTTACAAACAAATGTATCCAAATGGCCAGTGAAAAATATTTCATTAGTTAACAGAGAAGTAAGAAATCAAGCTATTGTGCAATTCCAGCTAATAGTGAAAATGAAAACCACAGACAGTATCAATTGTTAGTAAGAATATAGAGTAACTGGAACTCTCATATGGCTGAAGGAGCCTTAAAGTGAAAGTGAGGTCGCTCAGTCGTGTCTCACTCTTTGGGACCCCATGGACTGTAGCCCACCAGGCTCCTCTGCCGATGGGATTCTCCAGGCAAGAATACTGGAGTGAGTTGCCATTTCCTTCTCCAGGGGATCTTCCTGATCCAGGGATTGAACCCAGGTCCTCCCGCATTGCAGGCATACGCTTTAACCTCTGAGTCACCAGGGAAGCCTTAAATTGGTTTAAAAAAAAAACCCACTTTGGAAAATGATTTGGCAATGTCTGCTAAAGCTAGTGTAAATATGAAAATCCTAGGACTCGCAATTCCATCCCTTGGTTTATAACAACCAGAAATATGTACATATTCTTACCAAAAGGAAGATACACGTGTATTTAAAGTGGCCTGTTTAAATTAGCCAAAAACTGGAAACTACCTATATATATATCAGCTGTAGAGCAGTTGAATGAATTGTGTTTGGTGAGAATGGAATATGATACAGCTATGAGAATGAGTGAAGCACAGCTGCTTGTAACAAAATGAAGGAAGCTCACACTTGAACAAAAGCAATTGGTATCTTGGTCTTGGTGTTGGCTTCCTGAGTGTATCCACACTGAAAATTCTTCTAGCTGTATACTTAGGATCTGTTTGTCTTCCTATGTTCATCTTCTTATATACTTCAGTAAAAAGGTATACTAAATTAGATCTTGATTTATTTTTGTTTGTTTTATAAAGATTGACTTTTAGTATATGTATCACCAGCCCTTTATAGAACTCATTAGATAGAATAGTCTTTCAGTTGACTCTCTTAGTTGTTATAGGTTAATATGGTTGACTGTTCTAGTCGTTATAGTAGCTGACCTAGAATGAGTGTTATCTTTAGGAGAATTTTTTTTTTAATGCCAAAAAACACATAGAATTGATTTTTGATCAGCCCAAATATATTTAAATGAGAAACTAAGGCCTGCTCATGCAAAGCCCATCTATGAGGGTCCTCTATTTCTCTTACTCCTTCCGTGGGCTGTAAACCTTTGCAGTGGGAGAACCCACTTAACACTAGAGCTGCTTGCCTTTTTGTTGACCCTTTTAAGTGAGCAACCTTTCACATAATATTTGTAGTAAATGTTGATGCAGGTGAATGATAGTCATGTAGCATAATTCTGTTGTCCCTCCCCAACCTCTTCGTTTTGTTTTAGGGTTTTTTTTTTTTTTTTCGGTTGTTGTTTGTTTTTGTTTTTGCAGATCTGTTCACAGATGCTGCTGAAACTGAAAAAATGGCCCAAAGCTTGGAAGATTCTGAAGGAGTTTATTTTGTTCCATCTTTTAGTGGATTGCAGGTATTTTTTTTTTTAAGTTAATTGCAATTACAAACATTTCCCTTTTCTTGTTGTTTAGTTACTCATTCATGTCTGACTCTTTTGTAGCCCATGTACCGTAGCCCATTAGGCTCCTCAGTCCATGGGATTATTTTGGCAAGAATACTGGAATGGGTTGCCATTTCCTCCCCCACAGGATCTTCCCACCCCAGGGATTGAACTCGCGTATCAGTGTTTGCTGCATTGCAGGCATATTCTTTATTGCTGATCCACCTGGGAAGCCCCTTCCCTCTTCTTACTCACAATTAATATTATATCTGCCATTCCCTTACCTGAAACTGTGAGCACTGAACAGAACTAAGGCGGGGAAGGTACTTTCCAGGGCTGAGAAGTTGTGTTTTTTCTTTAATGATTATCAAGCTTTGTTACAGTGTGTGTTTTTTTTTAAAACAGTGTTTTATTTCATTTTTATTTTTGGCTGCACCATGTTGCATGAAGGATCTTAGTTCTCCAACCAGGGCTGAACCTGTGCCCCCTGCATTGGGAGCACAGTCCACACCACTGGGCCATCAGGGAAATCCCGGAAGTTGTGTTTTGATCTGGCATGAATTCCACAAGAGGGAAGAGCAAATTCTCCTGGCTTCTGCTCAGAACTCCATCTCTGTGGAAACTGAGTTGGCAAGTTTATTATAGAACTTTTACATAAGACCTATGGTTACTTTATCATGACCAAAAATAGCCATTTCTCAGTGGGGGAAAATAGATCAGTAAATTGGCATTCTTTACTTACAGGAGGTATACCACTGAGAATTAGAAAAGTAATGTTAAGGTATATACTACACCAATATTTTTCAGTTGTTTATAAGTTTCATTAACATTTTTTTTTTAAATCAGACTTTCTTTTGGTTAATTGTTGTGGTGTGGGATGTTGGTTACTTTGCCTAACTAAAAAGTGAACTCAGTAAAAGGCTTGATTTTATAATATTTAATTTTGTATTTAATTGAAAGATCTGTGATATTGTCTCTAATTTTAGCATATTGTTGCAAAGACTTTTAAAAACTGTTTCCAGGTGTAGTATTATATAAACAATATAAACAAAATTCCTTTTGCAGGTGGGGAGGTGGAATTAGTCCTTTTAATACTCCTCTAAATCTCTCCACTAAATATTTTCTCTTTCTAAAAATAAAAATTTCTCCTCCTTCTAGTCTATTCCATACTCAAGCAATCAGTTACAAGAAACCCCAAATTTAAAAGTTTGGATGGGGACTCCCTTGGCAGTCCAGTGGTTAAAACTCCCCACTTGCAGTGCAAGGGGCATGGGTTTGATCCCTGACCGGGAAACTAATATCCCTCATGCCATGCATCATAGCCCAGAAAACATAAGACAAAACAAAACAAAATAAAAGTGTGGATAATGTAGAATCTGGTGAAAAAGAATTAGATAGAATTAGATCCAGGGTAGTTTTAAATCCCTAAAATTACCATATTTTCAAACTAGAGTTTTAAACGAGCATTATTTTAATATCTGTGAGAATTTCCTTCTGTATACTTTATCCTAAAAGACTAAGAGGTTATAGACTACATATAGAGATTGTATTGCATCTTCTTCAGAGCAGTGCGAGGCACCTGATGATCATCCATGCTAGGACAGGGAGTGCAGAATATTTGTCTGATTGAGGTTTGAGGGGGACGATTAGATGAAGAGTTGTCATCAGCAAAGGGAGGGTTTAATTAGTTGACTGTGGATTCTTCCCTTTTTGAAAAATGTGCTGTGGGACCTTGCTGTGACTATCTTGGCAGCTCTGTCTTTAACTTCTCAACCAACTGATATCCCTGTAAAAATAATATGAAATATATAATTAAAAACCCCAAAGTAACGCTAGAGTCCTAAAGATTAGACCCCACTGTCACTCATATGGTTTTTAATTTTGTGTTGCTCACAGAGTATCCCTGCCTTGCCTTGCGTGTAAACTGGCCATGTGTTGAGGTGGGGTGGGGGAGGACCACAGGACAGTTATTTCCTAATGTAAAATGAAACTCTGAATTGGAAACTGAAAGTTAATTCAAACAACAATAGTGCGTTGATACTAAGCTGTTCGGAAAATAGTGGGGAGATCACTCATAAGCTGCCAGCATCAACAACTAGAGAAAACGCGGGTTAGGAGAATGGAAGGAAGGGTCATGTGTCTGTGATACTGCCTTTGATTTTAGAATACTGTTACAACTGCAGATAGTGGAAGGCAGGATATTAAAGGCTTCTGATAACCTCAGGGGTGTCAGAGAAAGGGACAGCCCTTTCTTCAAGGACAGACGAACTTGTGGGACAGCCACAGTAGGGAATGGGCCAGAGGGGCTAGAGCATGGGGTTGGACACTGGGTGGCATTGATTGGTGCAGCCACTGTGGCTTTGTCTAGGGAGGGGGTTGCTAAACTAGAGCATCACTCACAGGTATCAGAGGCAAGCATCAGTCATCATTTACTTGATGCTAAAGTTACTGTGACATTGGCCGTACATAGTAGAGTGGACAGGACCTTGAGCTAAGTGCCAGTCTTCAGCAGATGAGTAGGCACACTCCAGTGAGTGTTCTTAGATTTGCAAGGAATGGGCTTGCTTACCTCCGCTCCCCCAGGAGGAGCTGTCTATCCACACACTCCTGAGCATTGGGAATGGAAAGGAGTTAGCAGCTGACTTGGTAATTCTCAGTGTTCTTCTCTGTGGTTTCTGTCTCTCTGTGGTTCTGCTTTTTTCTTCTCCTTACCAGCTTTGCTCTGTACCCTTTCTTCCTTATAGCTTCTGTTTATTGTCATTCATATCCTTCAACTTTCTGCCTTTTCACAGTTTGGAAATAAATACAGCCTTCTTCCACCTCGTGCAATCTTTTCCCATCAGCTCCCTCTGAAGAGTTTCCTCGTTCACATTTCCAGGGGAGGAGTCTGATTGGGTTTCCTTGTGTTTTCAAGCCTCGGTAGACTTTGAGTCCGTTGTGTTCATACCCTGCAGTTGTGGTGCTAGCAGTGGGTCTGGGGCTTAAAACATGGCTGCTTTAGGCAAGGATTCAAGTGGTTTGCTATGACCTCCTCTCCCTGTGGCCAGCAGAGACTGGGAACTCCCCCTCTAGTTCTATGATCACTGCGACGTCTGAGCCATGGAAAGGGAAAGGGAGATAAAGCATGGTGTTGATACAGACCTTAGCAAACGTTGACAGCAGAGGTATAGTGGCCAACAGTGGTCATGGGAGACTAGAACAGTGTCCTCCTGGTCCTGGGGTGTGGAAGCCTGAGGACCTGCCACTGAATGGCTGTGATTGAAGCCATTTGTCCAGCCCAGAGCCAGGCTTGTTAGAGCAACCAACCACAAAATCAGTGGAAGACACATCTCAGAGTTACTTAAGGGTTAGGGGAGTTGATTTACAATGGAAGGGAATCTTGAGAAAGCATAGTGAAAGAGTTATGAAGAAATTGAGTAGTAGTGGGAAGGATTTGAATAAGAAATGACAACTAAAATTAAAATTGTGAGAGGATGTCCCTGGTGCTCCAGGGATTTGGACTTCACCTCCCAGTGCAGAGTGTATGAGTTTGAACCCTGGTCAGGGAACTAAGATGCTACATGCCTCACTGGCCAGAAAAACACCAAGACATAAATATTAGAAGCAGTATTGTAACATATCAATAAAGACTTTTAAAATGGTCCTCATCAAAAAAAAAAATCTTAAACTAAAAATTGTAGTGACAGCTAACCTGTGAATATATACTGTGTCTTGGGCACTGTCATAAATTCTTCACATGTGTTGTCTTATTTAACACTCAGTAACTCAATAAGTTACACAATTGCACTCATCTCACACGCTAGTAAAATAATGCTCAAAATCCTCCAAGCCAGGCTTCAGCAATACGTGAACCGTGAACTTCCTGATGTTCAAGCTGGTTTTAGAAAAGGCAGAGGAACCAGAGATCAAATTGCCAACATCCGCTGGATCATGGAAAAAGCAAGAGAGTTCCAGAAAAGCATTGATTTCTGCTTTATTGACAATGCCAAAGCCTTTGTGTGGATCACAATAAACTGGGAAAATTCTGAAAGAGATGGAAATACCAGACCACCTGACCTGCCTCTTGAGAAACCTGTATGCAGGTCAGGAAGCAAGAGTTAGAACTGGACATGGAACAACAGACTGGTTCCAAATAGGAAAAGGAGTACGTCAAGGCCGTATATTGTCACCCTGCTTATTTAACTTATATGCAGACTACATCATGAGAAACGCTGGACTGGAAGAAACACAAGCTGGAATCAAGATTGCCGGGAGAAATATCAATAACCTCAGATATGCAGATGACACCACCCTTATGGCAGAAAGTGAAGAGGAACTCAAAAGCCTCTTGATGAAAGTGAAAGTGGAGAGTGAAAAAGTTGGCTTAAAGCTCAACATTCAGAAAATGAAGATCATGGCATCCGGTCCCACCACTTCATGGGAAATAGATGGGGAAACAGTGGAAACAGTCTCAGACTTTATTTTTTTGGGCTCCAAAATCACTACAGATGGTGATTGCAGCCATGAAATTAAAAGACGCTTACTCCTTGGAAGCAAAGTTATGACCAACCTAGATAGCATATTGAAAAGCAGAGATATTACTTTGCCAACAAAGGTCCGTCTAGTCAAGGCTATGGTTTTTCCTGTGGTCATGTATGGATGTGAGAGTTGGACTGTGAAGAAGGCTGAGTGCCAAAGAATTGATGCTTTTGAACTGTGGTGTTGGAGAAGACTCTTGAGAGTCCCTTGGACTACAAGGAGATCCAACCAGTCCATTCTAAAGGAGATCAGCCCTGGGATTTCTTTGGAAGGAATGATGCTAAAGCTGAAACTCCAGTACTTTAGCCACCTCACACGAAGTGTTGACTCATTGGAAAAGACTGATGCTGGGAGGGATTGGGGGCAGGAGGAGAAGGGGACGACAGAGGATGAGATGGCTGGATGGCATCACTGACTCGATGGACGTGAGTCTGAGTGAACTCCGGGAGTTAGTGATGGACAGGGAAGCCTGGCGTGCTGCGATTCATGGGGTTGCAAAGAGTTGGACACGACTGAGCGACTGAACTGAACTGAACTCAATAAGGTAGAGAATACTTGCATCATTCCATTCTGAAGCTGAGGAAACTGAGATTTGGAGCCATTCTGTCACTTGGCAGACAAAGATTCTTTGGACAAGAATCCTTGTCTAAAGCAGCCATGTTTCAAGCCCCAGACTGGCAGCCTCACACAGCCAGTGAGTGACACAGCTAGCTTGTAGGACTCTGAAGTCCAGGTTCTTAACCAGTCTGCCAGGCTGTTTCCTGATGTAGCATAATATATTCTTATAATGCTAAGACAACTAGAGCCAGAGGAACTTACTTTTATGGTCTAGATTGACAACGATAAGAGACATGGGGGCATGAACCATCCTGCAAGCCCCCAGGAAATTAGGCTGAAGTTCGCTGGGGACAAGGGCCTGCTGGGGCAGGTAGTCTGTGCCCCAGGCAGGAGTCTGCGGGTTTTGCTCAGGGGACCACACAGAGTTTTGCTGAGTCCTGTTGTTCCTGGTCTGTTGATGGTTCTGGAGAGCTCCCTTGTTGGGCTTGGCAGTGACAGATTGGAGGTGCGGCTGGAAGCTGTCTGCCCTGGCAAGATGTGACCAGGCCTTTTCAAAGGACCTTGTTTTTCCTGTTTTATCATCCCAAACAGAGATTCACTTGGATTAACAAATGCAGGGACATTGTAACCTGTAAAGAAATTTTTAGGTTTCCATGGAATTTATAACCCCTCAAGTTGGCTTATTACTAATGGTAAAATATGTTCATAGCTATTGGTACAAGAGTGATTTCAGGCCAGTTCTATCAAGATTTTATGTGGTATATTGGAAGAAGTCATTTTTATGCAGGAAAAAAACCGTAGGAAAGGAATTCCCTGACAGTCCAGGGAAATTTCACTGTCAGAGGGTGGGTTCAATGCCTGGTGGGGGAACTGAAATCCCACAGGCCACGTGGTGTGCCCAAAAAATAAAAATAAAAAAATAGCATACTGTGCTGTACTTGATCGCTCAGTCGTGTCCAACTCTTTGCGACCCCATGGACTGTAGCCCACCAGGCTCTTCTGTCCATGGGGATTCTCTAGGCAAGAATACTGGAGTGGGTTGCCATGTCCTCCTCTAGGGGGTCTTCCCAACCCAGGGATCAAACCCAGATCTCCCACATTGAAGGTGGATTTTTTACCATCTGAGCCACCAGGGAAGGCCTAGCATACTACTAGGGACTAATTGAACTGGTTGAGTCTGACCCATCTTTGTTTTACTGTGTTCTGTCATTTGGTATATACACCAGCTCTATTTTGTGTCAGCTTTTACTGTGTAAATCACCAAAAGGTATTAATGATTGTGGAAAATTATCAAAATAAAATCACAGGAGGAGGAACATCTAGGTCATGGTAAAGATAAGACATAAAGCAGAATTTCTTCAGTTGAGACATTAGGAAAAGTATTGTTTGTTCGTGGATTCAGCAGATATGTATTGATCCCTTGTGAGGGGCAGGTGCAGTGCCAGGCCCCAGAGATACACGTGAACACGTCAAATGAGTTTCTGCCTGTCATGCTAACGGTGTAGCGGGGAAGATGAAGTTTCAACAAACACAGATACATGTGATGATAAACTGTGGCACGTGATATGATGAGGAGTTACAGGATTCCATAAAAAAGTAGATGGTGGGGAACCTGATTTAGTCTCTGAGATTAGAAGTTTTCCCAGAGGAAGCTGAGCCAAATTGTGGAAGGGGAGTAGGATTAACTAATAGGAGGTGTGGTAGAAAGTTTTCCAGGTAAAGGTGTGTCAGGCCCTGAAGTTAGAAGGTGCTTCCGGGCACCATTATTTCCTGACAGCCCCAGCCTGTCCCTCCATCATGACCTTGTGTAGGTGTGTTGAAACAGTTCTGCCTGTTTCCTTCAGAGACGGCAAGCTCTGACAGGAACTCTGTGTTTCAGTCTCCTGTCTCAGAATCGTCTTGCATTTCTGGCAATGCGAAGAAGAGTCCAAACTTCATCTGGTGAATGCCTAATTCCAGCTCAAGATTATGGCCTTTTCAACGCAAGTGTTAGGTTGAGTCATTTCTGATGTTAGTCAGTAATACTATGTAAACTAAGAAATAGAGTTTAGTTTGAAAGTCTGACACTATATTGGATATAAATTATGACACTGAAAAACACATTTTTTTGCATTGTGGTTTTATTGAAGTCTTAACTTAGTATCTTCAAAAAGCCTTTCTACTTAGCAGACAATCTTGGAGAAAAGGGGAAATACTAGCATTGCTTTACATGTATCTAGCTAAGCATTTCATAATTTATTACTCTGGGCTTCAAACCCTTTTCTTTGTAGAGGCGCAAACAGAAGATCCGACTCACAAATCTAATATCTGTGACTCAAACTTGCTTAAGTCCTATCAAAAAGTTATTTGAATAATTGACATAATTTGGGGGCTGTCGTTTATGTTAAAACTGTCTCTAAATAAGCATTCTTTTCTCCTAAAATAGCTATATTTTTATTGTTTTAATATACTTTCAAGTCTATAGATATAATTTAGAGCAATAATTGTATATTCTTACTGTCTCTTACTTTAGGCTCCATTAAATGACCCCTGTGCATGTGCCTCTTTTATGGGTTTGAAGCCTTCCACCAATAAATACCACCTTGTTCGAGCAATATTGGAGTCTATAGCTTTCAGGTACCAGAACCTGCCCTAAACTACCCCCTCCTCACAGAGTATTGCTATTTCCTTTTATTAATTTCTACTAAACTAAATTAAAATTTTTTCTTAATTTTAATTCTTTATACCTTTAGTTTAATTCATACTGAATATGGCCCAGCTAGCTCAGTCAGTAGAGCATGAGACTCTGAATTCATACTATATGATATAATCTATTCTTATTGCTCTTTGCTATTTTTTTGCATCTTTTTTCTGCAATTAATAGTACCAGTACCACTTTAGATTTGATATCTGAAAATTGAATGATTTTTAAAATATATAATTTATTATGAATAAAAAATTCAAAATTTGTACTTTGAAAAGTTTTTGTTTTCTCATTCATAAAGGAGAATTCTAACTAATAATGCTGCTGTGATACTCAAATATTGATTCACCAAGACTATTCTTTCTGTATATTTCCTTTGGTCTTTTTGTTATGAGTCAGGTGTAGCTTATTAAAATTAAGAATGCAACTGTCATGAATGGATCTAATGGAACACTTGTAATGTTTACCTTTTCTCTGATTATAAAATCATTAATTTTTATATTTTATGATTTTTAAAAAATGCCATTTATGGTGTGTCATCCATACCTATTAAATGGATACTTGCTTTACATTTGTATTTGCAAGAATGGTAATAGATTAAATTAAATTCTGAAAGAAAAAGTATGTTCTCTTGTATCACAGTGAAAAACAGAAGGCCCTGAGTCTCTTGCTTATTTGAGCATCTGTTACTGATGTCCAGTTAGCATATTTAATGTTTTCTTTTGCATATTTTATAAATATCATGTAAATAAAACCACAGTTTTTACTATTCTAGATTGGAAAAAATAGAAAATTATTATGATATGAATTGCCTCTAAGTAGTTTCTTTGTTTTTTAACTAGAAACAAACAGTTATATGAGACGATGCAGAAAGAGATCCATATTCCTGTAAGAAAAATCCGGTATGTACACTTTGTTTCTAAGAGATTTCATTAGAAATTAGAAATTAGTGCTAGCTGCTATTGGTATTTTCATCATTAGGATTATTCAGGATTTCAGAAAGAACTTATGCTTACCTTCTTTGCAACGAAATTCTTGGTCATAGGAATTTGGAGAGGACGGAAAGCTAATTTTGGATTTAAGGAAAATATAGACCAATATGGAATTTGAGAGGCTCTGAGCACCTATATCGGAGAAGGCAATGGCAACCCACTCCAGTACTCTTGCCTGGAAAATCCCATGGACGGAAGAGCCTGGTAGGCTGCAGTCCATGGGGTCGTTAAGAGTTGGACACGACTGAGTGACTTCGCTTTCACATTTCACTTTCATGCATTGGAGAAGGAAACAGCAACCCACTCCAGTGTTCTTGCCTGGAGAATTCCAGGGACAGCGGAGCCTGGTGGGCTGCCGTCAATGGGGTCACACAGAGTCGGACACGACTAAAGTGACTTAGCAGCAGCAGCAACAGCAGTAACACCTATATGTATATTATAAAAATCTTTAATGTTTCTTTTTTGAGTGTGTGGGTATCCTTTTATTATGGAAGCTGTATTTTTTGCCAGAATGTCCAAATGAATTTTTATGTTAGCTTAGTTCACTTGGGCACTAGTCCCAGGACAAGCCGGGCAGGTAGGAAAATTGATGGCAGGAACAAGGAAAATGTTTAAAAATTGTGATCTTCAGGTCAATGCTAAGTGATATAATTTTGGAATTAAAAAGTTAAACTTTAAAAATAAAATCAAGGCTCTAAACAAAGATGTGTGGGTCTTTTTTTAAAAAAGAATAATAATGTTTTTATGCTTTTGTTACAGTAATTTATCTCCAATATCTTGCTCCCCACAGGGCAGATGGAGGAGTTTGTAAGAACAGTTTTGTTATGCAGATGACTTCAGACCTGATTAATGAGACTATAGACAGACCCGTCCACATTGATATGTCCTGCTCAGGCGCAGCTTCTCTAGCTGGCCTTGCTGTTGGTATGTGTGGGTTTTATGAAAATGAGAACTGTCTTGCAAAACCATTTCTTACAGATAGCATTTCTCCTCTCAAAGCACAAAATTACACCAAAGATCTGGAAAGCCTTGGTGGCCATATACTCCATACATGCATGCCCTTCACTAATAAAATACTCCTATGACCCATACTCTGCTATGGTGGGTCTAGCTGCACCTCTTCTATTCTTGCTGCTCTCCTTCAGTGAGAAGTATGAGGCCAGGAAAATTAATTCTCAACTGCTCTGGTCTTTAGCTTGGGAGTCTCTCTGGGTAAACTTTCTGATTAGATAAGCTTGTCTTTGGCATTATTGTTGTGTAGTTGCTAAGTCCTATCCAACTCTTTTGCAACCCCATGGACTGTAGCCTTCGGGCTCCTCTGTCCATGGGATTTCCCAGGCAAGAATACTAGAGTGGGTTGCAGTTTCCTTCACAAGGGAATCTTCCTGACCCAGGGATTGAACTTGCGTCTCCTGCATTAGCAGGCAGGTTGTTTACCACTGAGCCACCAGGGAAGCCATCTTTGGTATTAGAAACCACTTTATTCTTCTACTTGTTGAACATTTGTCTAGCTCCTGTTACCACAGTCACTGCTGGGATTAAAGTTTAAATGACATAGTCCCAGTTATGGGAGTCTCCATTGGGAACACTCAGGCAAACCAACCCATTATTTTGCGATAAACCCAGTGAAAAGCTGCAGTATGAGGCAATAGGTGTAGGTTTTCCCAGAGGAGACAATGTATAGTTCAGTTTTGAACGGGTTGGCACACAGCCAGGTGAGGAGAGACTAGAGGGTGAGGGGTCCAGTAGTGAAGGCAGTTCGTGCAAAGGTCCTGGCCCATTCTGGTGCTGATGAATGAGAGCAAGAGGGGAGGCTGGGGAGGTACAGATCTGTCCAGTCACAGGGCCTCTTCATAAAGAGGAGTTTGGACTTGATCTTGAATGCATAGGGGAGCCACTGAAGAATTTTAAGCAGAAGGATATGGATAGATCTACATTTGAACAGATCGCTTTGGCAACTAGTGTTTTCACTAATTAGTTGGGAGGCCAATTAGAGGGTTCCCTAGGGAGCAGGAAGTGACTCTTCCTTGAGACTGTGGGAGTGTCTTCCTGTGTTCCTGTATGGAAGGGAGGAGCGTTTGTACAAAACAAGATATCTTACACTTAAAAGTTTAGGCTATTATTTATTAATTAAAGTTATGGACCGAAAAAGCATCAAATCAAATTAAGATCATCTTAATCTTTATTCTACTAAAAATTTGTTATCTTGGAATAAAATTGAAACAGTTACTTTCATGTGTTCATTGATGTTTGATTAATTCAAGTTGAAGAAAATAATTATCCCTTAAATTATCATTGTCATTCAAAAATGTTAGTTCCTCTATATATTTCAGCTCTTAAGTTTAATATAGTTGATGTTGTTTTTAATAATTTCACATGCCTAACTGAGCAAAATTGGAACTATAATAAGAAAAATGTTCTAAGTATGTAAACAACTCTTGAAAATTGGATAAATTAAGCTTATCATTACAGTAAGCCAAATGCTCATAAGCATTCCAGTATTGTTTATAAGGTTAAGCAAATTGTTCTACACTTATCACCATATGAAACTAAGTATGTCAGATTCTCTTGAAGCCAGCTACAATCTGAGGTATAGCAAAGAGGTGGACATGACTGGGCAGACACTACTACTAAATAAAAAACACAGGCATATTATTCTCACACATAACATAGTGACTTTAATTGTATTTACTTCATTTGTATTTAATTTCAAAACAAAGATACTTTACTAGCTATAGGGAGCAGTTTTACCTTCTTGGAAAATCTGAAATTTCTTTTTTTTTTTTTAAATAATGATTATGTTATATTTATTTGGCTGTGTCAGGTCTTAACTGTGGCATGCAGACTCTTAGCTGCTGCATACGGGATCTAGTTCCCTGACCAGGGATCGAACGCAGGCTACCTGCATTGGGAGGGCAGAGTGTTAGCCACTGGACCACCAGAAAAGTCCTAGAAAATCTGAAATTTCTGATTGGATTATTTCTCTCTCAGAAAATTTAGACATGGAGGCTATGTAGATTCTCTGTATTTTCAAAATTCACCCAGAAACTGGGTGTGTTCAATACATATTTAATAAAATAACTCTTAAAAATATGCAAGAATTAAAAAAAAAAATATGCAAGAGTTGACTCATTGGTAAAGACTCTGATGCTGGGAGGGATTGGGGGCAGGAGGAAAAGGGGATAACAGAGGATGAGATGGCTGGATGGCATCACTGACTTGATGGACATGAGTCTGAGTGAACTCCGGGAGATGGTGATGGACAGGGAGGCCTGGCGTGCTGCAGTTCATGGGGTCGCAAAGAGCTGGACATGACTAAGCAACTGAACTGAACTGAAAAATGTATATGCCTTTAAGTGTAAATAATAAATTCTGAAAATAAGAATTTTAAGAACATATTTATTTTCATGACTAGATTTATCCAATTGTGTAGTATACTAAGAAAAACTATTTCTAGTCTTTTAATAACTTCTATAAATTAATATCTTTAAATACAATTTAAAATGCTGACTTTGTAAATAGAAAGAATGTGACCTGACAGAAAACATTAGAAGAAAGCCTTGCATGAAATGTAATAGTTTTAAAAAGAAAGTATTTATTATATTAATTCCTAAGTTTGAATTTTGTGCTTATCCTAGGGAATTGCTTCTTACTTCCAAGATATATGATAGAAATCTTAATTTAGGGAATTCCCTGGTGGTCGAGTGGCTAGGATTCAGTGCTTTCATTGCCATGGGCCCGGGTTCAGTCCCTGGTCAGGGAATTAAGGTCCTGTGCAAGTTGCGCAGCATGGCCGAAAAAAATCTTAATTTATCCTTTTTTAAGAATTGTATAAAAAGAAAGTATACTATTTCTTACTTGGTTTTTTTCTTTCTTTCTTAATAGCTATTCATGAAATTAAATGATGGCAAGATATGGTTATTCTAGAAATGATTTGGTGCCCTTCCATACAGAAATTACTCTGCTAGTTAGAAACCAAAAGGTTTTTGTTAAATCCTAGTGTATATTATTCCCAGGGATAGTCAATCTAACAAAGTTCAAAGCAACAAAACTTTTGAATCGTGCTTTAAAGTAGTGACTGTTTACCTTTGCACCAGTTCACATAGCTTTGTAGGTAAACTTTTTGGGCTCATTATTTGCCTTCAAACTTGAGAATAAATTTTTTCATCTATAGGGTTTTGGAGTGACAAGGAGGAGCTAAAGAAACTGAGGCAAAGTGAAATGGTTTTCAAGCCCCAGAAGAAATGGCAAGAATATGAAGTGAATATGGGGAACTGGGTCAAAGCCGTGAAACGCTCCATGAATTGGTATAAGACGTAATCCTGGTGGAATGACTGAAACCACAGAGGGCTGATCATCGGAGGGCTGATCATCGTGATGTGCAGCTGAGACAAAGCTCAGGAATAACAATGAGACCGACCCTGACCAAGAAAAGACTTAAACTGAGCTTTGCAACCCCAGAGAAAAAGCACTGCTTTTTGTAAAACAAAACAAAATACTCATTAAAAAAAAAAAATGTAAACCTTGGTGAGAGATTATAAGGTAACAATACCTCAGAATTTCTGAATCTTCGTTTTGTACCAAATTCTAAAGGACATTAGCCATTTCCAACCATGTTTTGAGTCTCACGGGGCCTCCTCCTTTTTATACCGCGCCCAAATGAAATAATTTTTTACTGTCTGAGTTAATCGTTCCAGATCAAGCATCATTCATGTTTTGTTCCAAAATGATGTGGAAAGTGTTCCCTTAATTCTTTAAAATTGAGTGAGCTACTCAAAGTCCATAGAGATAAAAAGAAAGAAGATGACTGAGGAAACGTGGAATTTTGAAACATCAGTATTTTTTGTTTAAAGCCGTAATTGTTCAATGTTGTATCCAATAGTAACTCAATATGTCTCTCTCAGACAGGCTTATTTGATGGCCAGTTGTTTCCTTTATTGAGCTTAAAGGCGCTGCCTTAATTTTCCCTTGTTTAAAAAGCTGAGCTTTTTTTATATATTGCAAAACTATGAAAAAAAATAATTTTAGTTAATAAAACCAAAAAGATTATCGATTCATAAGGAACAAGAAGTACTGGGTTGGCCAAAAGTTTCCATAACATTTTATGGAAAAACCTGAATGAACTTTTTGGCCAACCCAATACTTCTCAGATAGCATTTCTTTCAAAAATTTCTGGCTGACGTATAACATCTCATTTTTTATAAAATGCAGGTGGTAAATATAAATCTTGCCTTTCTTCTCTTGTTCTTTTTGTTGAGATGCTAGTATAAACATCTTTTGTTTTCATTAAGTGCCTAGTTGACAGAGCTTCCTTTGAAGACAGTGCCCTAATTGATCGGCGACTCAAGAATTGCCTTCATTGGGATATTTTACTTGTGTGTTGGTGTCTTATTTTAGTCCAGTCTACTCATCTCACCAAGATCCCTGCTGATGGGATGGGAATGCAGTTGTGCTAGTGACTGCCCCTCACGCACTGAGCCAGAGATCACAGGGAGGAGCAGGGAGAGGTCTCCATTGTCAAACTCTCTTTATAGAAACAAGGTTGAGGGGTGAGAGTTGTGAGAAGCTTCAGGCCAGGTGTAAAGTCATCCTAAGACAAGTTGATCACCTTCCAGCATGTTCTCATGTTATTTGCCCCTCCCTACTTATGGACTGGGTTCCTTTTTTTTTTTAATTGATTACAATGATCAATTAAATATAATTGATTTACAATGTTGTTAGTTTCTGCTGTACAACGAAGTGAATCAGCTGTCTGTATACATATATACATATATCCCCTTCCTCTTTGACCTCCCTCCTTTCTCACCCCATCCCAAGTTCCTTTTAGATTTGTAGCAATAATGTATTTCCCTTTTAGGCTTTATCACATAAAGTCCTACCGTTACAGAGCTAGCTGCTAGATAATAATGTAATTAAAGAAGTGACTATTTTTTTTTTCAATTTTAAATTCATTTATTTTTTAACTAAAGAATAATTGCTTTACAGAATTGTGTTGGTTTCTACCAGACATCAACATGAATCAACCATAGATATACGTATGTCCCCTCCCTTTGGAACCTCCCTCCGATCTCCCTCCCCATCCCACCCCTC
The DNA here is from genome assembly GCF_002263795.3 of Bos taurus. Classification (NCBI taxonomy): domain Eukaryota; kingdom Metazoa; phylum Chordata; class Mammalia; order Artiodactyla; family Bovidae; genus Bos; species Bos taurus. The sequence continues at coordinate 126,816,094 of NC_037328.1, forward strand.
TAAGTTGATCTAGAGGCCCGGTTTGAGTTCCAAGTTGTACAGCAAATTCCCATTGGCTGTTTATTTTCCATATGGTAATGAAGAAGTGACTTACAGAATTTTGCCGTTGCTATCACATATGTCCGTTTCAGAGACCAATAGCGAAGTGAAAATCGCTCAGTCGTGTCCGACTTTTTGCAACTCCATGGACTATACAGTCCATGGAATTCTCCAGGCCAGAATACTGCAGTGGGTAGCCTTTCCCTTCTCCAGGGAAACTTTCCAACTCAGGGATTGAACCCAGGTGTCCCTCACTGTAGGCAGATTCTTTTGCAGCTGAGCCACGAGGGAAACCCAAAATAGTCATAGTGGGAGACAGAAAAGATCACAGATACTGGATTTGGAAATATTTTTGTTAAACGTTGGTGTTTTGTTTATAGTAATAAATCAGCTCCCTTATGTAGATAATATTATTTTCATTCTTTATGTTTTTCAAGTTTTTTTTTTTTTAACAAACAGTGACCAATTAATAAGCTTTCTTACAGAAGTCATTTGAAACCTGCTGTGTTGTTTTGCTGTTCCTTATTGATTCTGCTTCGCAGAGGGTATGATTTCCATAGGAAATAATTGTCTTTTTGTATTAAGATATAATGCATTGAAATAATATTAACACAGTCCATGGGGTCGCAAGAGTCGGACACGACTTAGTGCACTGTCTCTGTCTCTCAAGTGTGTGTTAGCTTTTTCATTTTCCACATTATTCTTTCTTATTATAAAATCACAAAATAAAGGAGAAATATCTTTTAGTAATGGGCACAGGAAAATAATTTTGAATATCTTTGACTGGAATTGAGCATCTCCTCAAAAATCACTTTTTTCTTCTGTTGGTTTAGAAGCTAATCTTTTATTTTTAGTATTCCTGGCTTTTTTCTTAGGAACAGAGTTTATTTAATCTTTTGTCAGATTTGATCTAAATCACAAATGTGACCACATTGGCTTCTGTGGTTGTAGAAGCTGTTGATTATCAAAATCAATTGAGCAAAAAATCGTCCCATCTTTCTAGTTTATTTTTCATGTGTATGCTGATAATTGAAGTTAAAACTATTTCTGTGCTAATATTTCTCAGCATGTTTTATTTCCTCACTATGGATCTATCAGATAGTTTTAGGAGAGCTGCAGCTATCTTGTCAAGGAGGAGAATCTTACTGTACAGTCCTTCTTAAAGTGGTTCTAAACGCTTTTATACTCTAGACTTACTGATTTTTAAATTTTTAAAATATCCAACCATGCCTTAGTTTCTCAGCCTCAGCATCATTGACATTTGAGGACAGATAATTCTTTGTTTTGGGGTGCTGTGTATTATATGATGTTTAGTAGCAGATCTCTGAGCTTCACCCTCAAGCATCTCTCTACTTTCTATGGCAAAATGTCTCCAGCATTCCCAAATGTGCCTGGGAGACAAATTACCCCAGCTGAGAACCCCTGAGGTAGGCTGTTGGAAGAAAATTGAAGACTCAGTGAATGCAGAGTGTCTGTCCTCCTCCTTTCCTCTCTGCTTCATTGTTACCTTAGGAAAGGTTGTTAGCAAAAAGAAGTGATACTGTCTTAAAATAAATAGCAGTTCTTCTTTGCTGCTTAATAAGGTGGGGGAGGCCTGGCGTCCTGCAATTCATGGGGTCTCAAAGAGTCCGACACGGCTGAGCGACTGAACTGAACTGAACTGAAGGTGGGGGAAAATGTCATGTTGTAGTTGTCTTCTGCTGTTTTTACCCACCTACCCTCACCCTCATGTCTGTATTCTCCGTGGTCTTAATGAGTGGGTTGATGACTTCAGTATAGAATTAATGTAGCAGCCAGATCATCTTTGATTTGATCTGCCTTTTTGTTTCCTTTTCATCTCTGAACAAAGGGGATGAGTTCTCTTTTATCTGCCTTTGAGCAAGCCTCTACCAAACTAGAAGTTCCCTGCAAGCAGAACTCATGTCTGCTTCCACAGAACTTAACTCTGTGACTTCCTATTAATGGGGTGAATTTTTACTTTGTGTTTATAAGTGCAATTTTTTTTTACCTATACATTTTATCCTTGATGTTACATATGTGTATTGACAGGGAGCAGCTTCTGTTTGTTACAGTAAACTATGTTTTCTTGAATTAAGAAGGACTACTTTATTATGGACATGAGTTTGAGTAAACTCCAAGAGTTGGTGATGGACAGGGAAGCCTGGCATGCTGCGATTCATGGGGTCGCAAAGAGTCGGACACGACTGAGCGACTGAATTGAACTGAACTGAACTTTATTATGAGAGCTATTAATAGTATCTTCATACTATTTATTTTAAAATTCTTCTTATGTTTATATATTTGCATATCTATTTGTGTAGAGATACTCATCCATAAATACACATGTTAACTTTCTAAGGCACAACTGAAGCTTTTTTTTTTTTTTAAACTGAAGCCTTCCTATTCACAGGTTTTGTGTATTTACCTGCAGATGACTAACACACAGAATCTGAGGAATGCCAAACACTCTCATGTTAGAGGCAAGAACCTTCAGAAATAGCCCTTTATACAAGGCATTTATACTGAGGACCAGTCTTTAAAAATAATTTAGCCCAGGAGTTTGGCAGTAATTTTAAAACTCTTTGAGGAGGGCCATAGCTGGACCCTGGTGTTCCTCAACTTTAAGTGATTTTAAATAATCTCAGAGATAGCTTAGAAGGCTTGAATCTACCCTGGAGGATTCTGAATCCCTTTGGGAAATTTATATTCTGTTTCTCAATTAGAATTAAAAGCCTGAAATACACCCTGGACCTATTTGGTCCCATAGTTCTCATCCTGCATACCCAGGTCATCTGGTTCAAACCAGCCTAAAGGGATAGCCCCAGAGAAGCCAAACAGGCCATGGAGAATCACATTGTTTTTTTTAAAGCTGTGGATCCTCATGGCTGTAAATATGTTGGCACCAGCATCTGTTGTGAATCTCTAGCCATTTTGTCACCATACTCCCATGGGACCCTTTCCCCTAGAGGGATGCAGGGATGATCATGGGAATGGAAATGATAGAGTCCGGAACCTGCCAAATAAGATGTTTTTAAAATTTGCTATTATTCTATTTTCCACTGTCTTTCCTCCCCACTTTACATTTGGTTTATTAAAACGGCTGTGTCTGTACAGATATCTCTATTGTTAAGGAAATACATGATAAGACTTCCAATTTAAATGAACCATATCTTTACAAGAAACTGCCAAACTGTTTTCCAGAGTAGCTGTACCATTTTACATTCCCACCAGAAATGTATGAGCGATCAACTCTCTACTCACCAGCATTTGACGTTGTCACCATTTTTTACTTCAGCCACTTTGATGAGGATGTGGTTTACTCAGTGTGGATTGAATTTGCATTTCCCTGATTAATAATAGTGTTGAACATCTTTTCATGTGCTCTTTTGCCATCTGTTTATCTGTCAGTGAAATGTCTGTCCATATCTTTTGTCCATTTGCTAATTGTGTTGTTTGCTAAATGAGCCATATCTTTAAGGGAATATCTTTTTTAAAAATTAAAAAATAATCAGTCCAGTGACTTAAGTCACTAAGTAGCATTTTCAAATTCTCCTGGGCAAAAATGTACATAGTATTTGAACATGATTTTGTAATGTACTGAGCAGAAAAACTTTCATATTCTTTTCATACTCATTATACAATGTGATGCTAATACTATATAATAGCAAAATAGTTTTTTTTTTTTTTGCAAAATAGTTTTAAAGATACGTCAGAATGTTAAATATACAAATACATGTCTTGAACATAGCTACCATAATGCTAAAATATTCTTTATTTTAAATAAGCTGACTTGTGTAATTGTTTCAGAATGATTTTGTGGAAAACTAATTAGAACTTTCCTATTTGTACAAGACAGTTATTATAATATCCCAATTCATCTGTATCAGTAAATTTATCATTTTATTTTTCTGATGTTCTTTATGAACTTCATAGTTTTATTAAATAGTCATGGAAAACCTCACAAATCATTGTTAAGATCTATAGATGAAATTGAGAATGCAGAATAAAAGAAATCTTTTTCATGTATATGTGAATTTTCCCCTTACCTTTTTGTCTGTTTTTAACTTTGGATTCATTGAAAAATTTTACCTGGAAATTCTTAATATTATTTCCTGTTTTGGTTTCTGCACATTAAGTATGTCACAGAAGAATAAGCATATGTTAACTTCAGTTGTGACTCAAGGTAAGTTTGGTCTCGTGTTTTCCTTTTAATTAGAAGAAAAATTGGGGCTTAATATGATTAGAGAAGAAAGGTTTTCTGTAACTCTGCCTCTTTAGATACTGTTCAAACTTGCTCTATATTCTACTTTCTTGCACAAAGGAAATTGCTAGAGAAGAGATGTAATTTTTTTGTAGTGGGAAAAAGATGATACAGTCTCTTGTGAAAATATACTGTATACTTAAATGTTTAGGAAATTTTTAAAATAACTGGAGAAAACAATTTCAAAGGCTAATATGATGGAATTAACCTAGGAGCTCTTAAAAATCCATTGTGAAAATTATTATTAAAATTATTTCAAAAGTTACAATAAAACAGTGAGTGATGATCTATACATATTATGTATTAAAGCCATTTTTATTTAATGTTTCTCTGTTGCTTCACATATGTACACATAAATAGTGATATCCCGATGATCCTGGTGGAGGAGTCATCAGACAAATCTAGATTCTATTCCCTGATGGAAGTGGAGCCTGGTTCATTCTGCAGTAGGAATTTTGAAGGATGATAAACATTCAGTTATTAGAAGAAAGGAAGGGGTTTGTTTTTTGTTGTTGTTCAAGTCATACTAGTTTGATAAAGAGGACAAGGAAGGGGGAGATACATGGAGCTGACTTTTCTGAAATTCATGTGACTATAAATTACACTAAATAATATAAAATTATTTTTAAAGAATGTGACTGTAAAAGAAATCATAGGAAAAATTTAATGAAAATGATAGGGAGTAATAATTTTTTTCCCATTTAGAAACAACCCATTAAGAGGTGGAAAATATAAGGCAATTATCGTGTGTGTGTGTTAGAGAGTCGCTCATTAGTGTCTGACTCTTTGGGACCCCGTGGTAGCCTTTGTCCATGGATTTTCCCAGGCAAGAGTACTGGACTGGATTGCCGTTTTTCTTCTCCAAGGGATCTTCCTGACCCAGGGGTCGAACCTGCATCTCCTGCATTGGCAGGCAGATTCCTTACCACTGTGCCACCGAGGTGGTGGTTGTTCAGTCGCTAAGTTGTGTCTGACTCTTAGATCGCAGCATGCCAGGCTCCTCCATCCTTCACTATCTCTTAGAGTTTGCTCAAATTCATGTCCATTCAGTCTGTGATGCTATCTAACCATCTCTTCCTCTGTTGTCCCCTTCTCCTTTTGCCTTCAAACTTTCCCAACATCTGGTCTTTTCCAATGAGTGGCCACCTCTTCGCATAAGGTGGCCAAGGTACTGGAGCTTCGGCTTCTGCATCCGTCCTTCCAGGGAATATTCAGGGTTGATTTCCTTTAGAATTGACAGAGAAAGGAAGGGCAAATCAGGTGGGTTCAGTGGCTACACATGTCTAAGATCATCAGACTACTGACTTGGTGCATCGTTTATTGCATGTCAGTTTCACCTTAATACAGCAGGAGGGGAAAAGTCTTGCTACTCCCATGTGCTATTGAGACTAGCAGTCTCTAGGTCACCAGAGTGCTTTTCACAAAAGGTGCACTCCAAGCCTCACTCCAAATCTACTGGAACAGAATCTGTTTAAAATCTAAGATTCCCTAGTATTTAGAATTTTTTTAAAAAAATTGAAGTATAGTTGATTTCTACTACTTAGTTTTCTTTTTATTTTGAAATAATTGTAGACTTACTGGAAAGTTCTAAAAGTATTAATAGTACACAGAGTTCTTCTGTCCCCCAGCTTCTCCTAATTTACATCTTACATAACCGTAATTGCTCAAAATGGGAAATTCACACTGGTACAGTAGTATAATCTACAGACCTTACCTGAATTTTGTTGGTTTTCCAACTATTGTCCTTTTTCTGGCCCAGGATTCAATCCAGTATCCCACATTTCATTTAATTTTTCTGTCTTCTTAATCTCCTGCAGTCTGTGACTGCCTAGCCTCTCTTTCATGAACTTCACATTTTTTAAGAACACTGGTAGTTATTTTATAAGATTTTAAATAAAATAATATTTTATTATTTTATAAGTTATTTTATAACTGGCCCTCCATTTAGGTTGGCCAGATATTTTCTTCTGATTAGGTTAAGGTTCCGAATTTTTGTTAGAATCCTGCAGAAGTGATATCCATGGCCTCAGTGCATCCTACCAGGAATCAGTATGTCTTATTATTGTTGTTAACCTTGATCCTTTGGTGAAGAGGGTGCCTGCCAGGTTTTTCCATCATAAGTTTACTATTTTCTCCTTTGCAGTTAAGAATCTTGTTAGGAGGGACTTCCCTGGTGGTCTAGTGCTAAGACTTCATGCTCCCATTGCAGGGGGCCTGGGTTCAGTCCCTGATCAGGGAACTAGATCCCACATGCTGCAATTGAAAGTTCTCATGCCACTGCCAAGACCCATCGCAGTCAAATAAATAAATAAATAAATATATATATTTTAAAGAATCTTGTGAGGAGATACTTTTAGACCATGTAAATTTTCTGTTTCCCACCACAGTTTCACTTACTAGTTTTAACTTCCACAGATGCTTCTTGTCTGCAATAATGATTCTTGTACTATTTGCCTATTATCAGGAGTTTTCTATTTCCACTTCCATTATTTCTTTACATTTATTCATTGGAATTCTACTGTAAGGGGAAGCTGTTGCCTGTTCTCCATTTATTATTCAATTACTTATATCATTATTGGTCACCTCTTGCCCCATTCCACATCCTCTTAGCCCACATTTTTATTCCAGTTGCAGCAATCCGCTACCCGAGTGTAACATGAACACACCTTACTTTACCATATCTCTGGTTTTCTGAGCTGGAATTTCTCTGCCTCCCAGCTTGGAATACTCATTTAAACTCATTCTGTCATTTTTCACCCCTGGTTAAGTCTGGAATGCTAGACAGTTGCTCCCATATGAGTAATGCATAAACAATGGGGTCAGGAGCCAGTGTATAAATATACCTCTCTCTATTAGTTAGCAGATATAATAGTTTGCATCTGCTAATCCCAGCCTCCCCTACTCCATCCCTCCCCTATCCCATTCCCCTTAGAAAGCACAAGCCTGTTGTCTATAGCTGTGAATCTATTGCTTCTTCATAGATAAGTCCTTGTGTGTCCTATTTGAGATTCCACATACAAGTGATGTCACATGCTATCTGTGTCCACCCATGTTACTGCAAATGGCATTATTTCATTCTTTTTTTTTGGCCGAGAATATTCCACTATAGACAGGTACCGCATTTTCTTTATCTATTCTTCTGTTGATGGACATTTAGTTTGTTTCCATGTCTTGGTTATTGTAAATAGTGCCACTATGAACACAGAGGTGCTGCTATGAACACAGAGGTGCATGTATCTTTTTGAATTATAGTTCTATCCAGATATACGCCCAGGAGTAGGACTGCTGGATCATTATTATTTCTTATACCTCATGTGTTTAGGACATACCTCTATGTTTTTAGGACAAGTAAAATTTTATCCTAAAAATAATTTTGGGTTTGATATTAAGAAGAGGTTACTTTTACTAATGATGACTGTGAAATCTTTCCACTGAACAAACCAAGTCATTCCAGAAATGTAATAAGGACAAAGTTGTGTCCCTCACTAAAGAAATTCCAGGGCTTTGATTCCACTCTGCCCTTTTAATGTGACTAAAGGCCATATAATAGGACTGTCTCTGGAAGACAAGGCCTTGATGTAACACATTGTTCTCTTAAGGGTTATTTCCTTTATCACTGGATGGATTAGATGTGAAAACAGCATATTAAAAAAAAAAAGTCATATCTGCAACTGCGAAAGTCTAGACAACGACGGATCTTTGCGAATGGCAAAAAGGGGTCAGGAAGGACCTTGTCACTCAGAGTGTAGCGTCTGATGAAGCAGTTGGAAATTTGTTGGAAATGCAGATTCTATACCCCACCTGGGACCTGCTGATCTAGAGTCTGAATTTTAATAAGATCTCTAAGTGATTCCTGGGCACATTAAAGGTTGAGAGGCACTAATCCAGGAGCCATATAGCTCCACCTACTGAAAGCAGTACCCAGCCCCAGGAGAGAGGAGCACAGACAGTTTGCTCAGGTTTAACTCTTAACAGATCTCTTTCATGGCCAGCGGGTTTGTTGGCCCACAAATTTACAAGTTTTTATTTATTTATTTATATTTTAATTTATTTAATTTATGTATGTATGTATGTCTCCTCTTTCCAAATGTGCTAGGCTGTGGAACTCATCCATTCAATAAAAACTTACTGAGCTTCCCTAAGGCACTGAGGATATTGTAGTGAATAGGATGTGTGTGTGTGTGTGTGTGTGAGTGTGTGTGTTTAGTCGCTTTTAAGTCGTGTCCGACACTTTGTGGCCCTGTGGACTGTAGCCTACCAGGCTCCCCTGTCCATGGGATCTCCCAGGCAAGAACATTGGAGTCGGTTGACATTCCCTTCTCCAGGGGATCTTCCTGACTCAGGGATAGAACCTGCATCTCCTGCGTTGCAGGCAGATTCTTTACCACTGAGTCACCAGAGAAGCCCAGTGAATTGGATGACAGACCTCCAATTTGCAAGGAACTTGCAGTCTAACAAGGGCTTCCCTGGTACTAAATGATACAGGATACAGGTACTAAATGAGTAATTGCAAGTTTCATGAATGTTAGAAAGACAATTTTATGGGCAAAGGGCTGGAGTCAGGAAGCTTTTCCAGAGAGTGTTGTTTTAGCTTAGATGAGAAAGCATGTGTAGATGAGGTGTGGGTGAACTGGGGGATTATTCTACACACAAGGAACACCTATGAACAAAGGAAGTTCTTTGGACACTTATATGTGTATTTCCAGTACCTTGCACTGTTAGTGTATAATAAGTGCTTAGTAAGTGTTTGCAGAATCAATAAGCGTTCTGTCATGTTTCAAACATCTACTCTCCTTCCTTGGAGATAGTGGATGCTTTATTTTCCTTTTCAAAGGAAATCAGATCTTTCAGTGGGGAAATGAGAAGGAAGAGAGAAAGCTGACTGTTGTGCAAATTGCTAAATTGAAGCTGTGAGTGGGAATGAAAAATTGATTTACATGAATTTTCCTCCCTGAAGCAACTTGACAATTTATTCTGTTCTGGAGAATTTTCAGTTTTTGGCTTCAAAATCAAGCTGTTCCTTATTCTGAATTTCTTGGCCTGCTGTGAAACTAGCATTTAGTGTCTTTTACAGCATACCCTGATTAGGTCATGGAAATTCACAGCTAGATCAAACCAGTATATGGAAAATTTGAAACCTGCATGCCCACTTTACTTCATGGTATCGGAAGCTGTTATGAAACACTGACTTTTAAAGCATTTTTTTTCAAAAGCACTATTATCAAATGATCATAATAATCATTATTTATGGAATACTTACTATATGTATTACATGTATTACTATATGTATTACATAGCAAAACCCTCATATTAACTCTACAGGAAACATGAAAATTGCCAAATATTAACAATTTCATATGGTTTAACTTAATATCATCTTCAGACTCTCACCTTAAAAATTTACAGAAGTTAGAGAATCACTGAATCCATAGCCTTACACCAATATTTAGCAGAGTTGTCTTCATAGATAAAGATTCCAAACATGTTTAGTATATTATACTTCATTATATATTAAATAAAGCAATTTTATTCAATTAAAAAAAATTTCAAGGTACTCTTCCTAAATTAACATCCACCACTCCCCCTCCCCCATTAGCCCAAGCACAGCCATGTGTCTATTAATACTTCTTGGATTATTTATACAGTATACTGAGGCGGTTTACAATCCAGCTCTCCTGCTAGACTGAGCTCCTTGAGGACGGAGGTTTCATCTGTTTTGCTCACTTTTGTATCTTTGTCCCTAGAGTGTTTGAAAAGTATTTAAAACCTCAACAAAATTTCTGTGGAAACTACATCTATTGATCCATCACTGAAAAATGCAAGGTAATGACTCCTTTGGGGCTTTTGCATTTTAGAATCAGTTCAAGGAGACTTCATTGGGCTTTCTTGACGCCTAGGACTTTATCTATGTACAATTATGCAGAAATTCTCTCTCCACTCCACCCCACCCCAGAGAAAGGTCCAAAGGTGCATTCTCACCTCCCCCACTTCCTTTAGGTATTTATTTAAATGGCACTTTCCTGCTACCTTGACTAAGCACTCTAAGACAGGCCATCCTTTAAAGCCATTCCTGGTCTTCTAGGTTTGTTCCCCACAGCATGTCCCAACATGTAACATAGCTTATATTTCACTTATTTCTTTTGTATATTATCTTTACCACCCCACTAAAATGTAAGTGAAGTGAAATGAAAGTCGCTCAGTCCCGTCTGCCTCTTTGCTACCTCATCGATTACACAGTCCGTGGAGTTCTCCAGGCCAGAAGAGTGGAGTGGGTAGCCTTTCCCTTATCCAGGGGATCTTCCCAACCCAGGGATCAAACCCAGATCTCCCGCGTTGCAGGCGGATTCTTTACTAACCGAGCCACAGGGGAAGCCCACTAAAATGTAAACTCACACATGATTTTTCAGATAGGCACAGAATGTATTATTAACATTGAACTAAATAAGACAGGTATCTGGGGGTGGGAGCTGCGATTTTCTCTTCAGCGTCCATGTGACATGGTGACCTGCTCGGTTTTGGATCTTACTTGCCGGTTTGTTGAAAATCTCACACCCTAGCAGTCTTTAACCCACTGTCTGAATAATTTACAGGGTACTGCAAACTTGGCCCCACACGTGGCCTCATCACTCGTCCCCTTGCCCCTCTAGGCTGCTCCCCCGGAGGTGACTGATCAAGTGACTGGGAACCGAGATGTGCCTGGGAACTAGGGACGCCCGTTTTCCTTTTTCTAAGAAAGATCGGGGTTTTCTTGCAAAGGGCCGGGGGGGATGGGGGCGGATGGAAAAGTCAAGATTCCCACCCAGGCCGGGGGAAGGGGGAGAGGGTGTGGCTATAATTGTAGGCCTCAGGCCCTGTAACCTGCTCCGGAGGCGGCTGGGAAGCACGCGGCAGGATCGTTGTAGGCGATCCACTGTGAACCTCCAGGGGATTACCCAGGTACCCCGCAGAGTGCTTGAGACCCCGCTCCTCCACCTCGGGGGCCCCCTCCTCTTCTTGGGAAGCCTGGGGGCGGGGTTTGTTTACTCCGTGCACGCACCGCCAGCCTGGCCAATCCGTGAGGAGAGGCGCCGTACGTCATTCACCCAGAGGGCCAATCGGCGCTCACCGTGCTGCTCCGCCGCCAAAGCTTGCGCGGGGGAAGCGGGGCAGTGGCTAGGCCGGGCGAGGGCGGACGAAGCCGCCGGAGATTTCGGCTGCAGCCGCTGGCGCTGCTCGGTTCTCGAGGCGCGCCCTAACCCTTCCTCTTTGGGCAGGCTCGAAGGCGCGCGCGCGCGGTCTGCGTCCCGGGGCTTAGAACTCCAGGGCCTCGACTAGGCAGGCCGCGGATCGCCCACCCTTCCCCGAGTGTGAGTCCGCCGGGACCCGGGCGCCGCCAAGCGCTGGCGCCACTGTAGCAGAGGCGCCTGAAGACGCGCTCCAAGCTCGAAGAACAGTCCTGCGCGGCCGCCTCGTCCCCTGCAGCCAAGCGGTGGTAAGGTCCAGGGCGCGGGCGCGGGCTCCGTGCGGAGGGCCTCTGGACCCGGCCCGGCGTGTTTCTGGGCAGGTTTCCCTCCCTGCGCTTCAGGGCCCCCTGGTCACTCTGGGTCCCATCTGTTTATTCCCACGCAATCTTCCAGGCCCGGCCGAGTAACCCTTGAGTGCCTGGGGAAGGGAGTGGGAAACCGGAGACTACCCCCTACCCCCAACACGCACAGCAGATTGCGGGGAGGCACCGTCCTTGAGTCACGCCTGCTGGAAGAGAGGAAGGGCTGCTTTCTACTTTTTCGGTATCTTTAGGGCAGAAGAATGGCTTTTAAGTCTGACTTTTCCGACTTTTTCTCCTTTCATGACCCACATGCCTCCATCTGTCTCTACCAGGTGTATTTCAGAGTTCCAACACCTCTTGCGCTTTGAAGAGCCTTGCAACCTCCGCAGGGGAACTTTTCTCTAAAGTAGGGGATCACTTTTGGGCCCAGAAGAGATTTAAGGTTCCTTTCCATAGAAAAGTGTGAGATTTTTATAGGATCTTGCAGGGAGAAGTGCAGCTAAGATGAGCGCCCAGTCTCTGGTACCAGCTTGTGTTCCCTGGCGTTGTGTGGTCTCAGTTTCTTCATCTGGAGTAGTAACCCCCTATTGGGGGTGGTGCCAGGGGGAAATGGGCTGATCGGTGGAACTACTTGGAACGAAGTGTGCGTCCTACGAAGTGCCCTGCCATGCATGAGTTAGGCATTGAACTGACCACCCTGAATGATGGTTTAGAAAAGTTCCCCCTATTGTTTTTGTTTTTTCTGTTGAGACAGTTAACAGTTTCATCTCTTTCTGTATTCACTGCTAAAGCTCCCTTTGAGCCTTTGAATTCTTTTTCTTTCTCATTCTGTCTCAGAGGGCTCAGACTCCCTGTCCCACTTCTTTGCTCTCTTTTTAGTAAGTCAGTAGCTCATTCCCTTCCTTCCCCTTTCTCTCCCAAATCTTAGTGTGTTTTTTCCACTTGAGTTCTATAGCCTGATTTTTTTCTGGGCCACTTTTCTCATAATGGCTTGAAATCATCTTTACCTAGTAGATACAGTTTAGGTTATTCATCTGTTCTTTATACAGTGTAATCATGAGCCTTACTGTACAAAATTAAATAGAAACTAGTTTAGTTGATCTGTTATTGCATGTTGCTTTTCCATTTCATTGGTTGGCCTGCCATTTAGCTAAAGTTTTATCACTATCCTGTTACTGTAATAAATCTTTAATGGCAGTGGCCATTCTCAAGTAGCACTGGGAGAAAAATCAAATGTCTAGACCCCAGATTCTGTCACGCTTGTGCGCTGGCGCTTGACGCGTTTGTTATTTATTAGAACATCTTGTGCCTGGAACTAGAGTCTAGTCTCATGGCAGACATGGTGTCTGTAGCCCTGTTCTGGCAGTACAGTTGCAGTTTCAGCAGTGTGGTGCTTATATTTAATAAAGGCCCAAGACTTATTAAACTCTTGGTGTTGAGTTCTCGTTATGTGTGGTTGGTTAATTAAGAGAGAAAACAGAATTTTCAAGTGTGTCATACTTAATGTTACCATTTTGTGGTCATGTACCTTTCCCACCAACTCTTGGAAATGGGGAACGTCCAGTTGGCACTTTCGAGTTTTTCCCTTGCAGCCAAAATTCTTAACTGTCTGAGCTATGTCCTCTCAATGCAGCTTGAAATTGGATGTACAGATAGATTTATGCTTAATGTGGAAAGTGTTTGTGGATGAAAATTATTCACTGAAACACAACCTGAAGGATTCAGAGATTGCTTTTTGGAATTAGGAATTGTAATGTGAATATACCTTTGCTTTTTTTTTTTAGCATTATAGAAAAACTGGTTTTTTGTTGTTGTTGACATTTTTATGTTTTATACATAATACATGAGTTGTTTATAGTTACATCTGCACTTTACCATTTTTAAAGCCCATTTAGATACATGAAAGTTTTTAGAGTATGGTAAGAAACAGATTAAGCCAAAATTAATTTCATGGTGTAGGTTAGAACCTGGTATTCTAACTTCTAGTTCATTGTTTTCTTAGTTTGTCAACCTTAACAGTTAACTGGGACTGAAAGATGAAAAGATTAAGGCTTGAAAGTAGAAGGAGGCACTTTCTAATTTGGGCATTAAATATTAGATATGAGTAGTACCTTAGCATCTTATTTTTTTATCTTTAAACTTAGGTATGTTTCTTTTAAAGATTAAGTAATAAGCCATTATTACTGATAGTCAGATCTTGTAGTCAGTTTACATTGTCACTTGGTAAACTTGATTTCACTTTTTTTCTGAACTCAGCATCATATTTTAAGCTCTTATTGCAATGTATCTTAGAAGAAACTAGAAAGCATAGAGTTCAGAGTTTTTTTCAATGATAGAATTTTAAGTTGTGATGATTTTTCTAGATTAAATATATTCACCTCTTCATACTTGAATTCTTTCCATTTTAATCTGGGGTATATGATTCTAGGGGTAGGACATAAATAGATTTAAAAGTAGATTTGTGAGCCCTTGAAAACTTTATACAAAATTATATGTATTTGGATATTCTCTGGAGAGAAGATTCGTAGGTTCTGAGGTAAAGATATTTGGACAACTTTAACTTCTAAGAAATGATTTCTTTTATTGAACTAAAGTTCTCTCTTCACTGGTTCTAGTTCTGTCTCTTCTGTGAGTTTTCAAATATTCAAAGACACTTGCTATGTTTTCCTGATTCTTTTCTTCTCTGGACAAAATATTCTCAGTCTTTAACTTCCTCTAGTGGATTTGTCGTTTTGATTTGCACCTCTTCACAATACTGATGGCTTATTTGTGGATTTTTGTCAGTTGGTCCATACCCTTCTTAGCTGTGTAATACCTTTGATTAGGTATTAACCTGTGGAGAGAACCAGAAGTCATCACTCTGATTTTAAAGCACATTAAGAGTAGTCTTGCTTCTTTTGGCAACCACATTGCACTGTTAATTTATGATAATGTCTTGTCTAAGGAAATGAATTCTGGAGCTAGCCTGCTTGGATTTAAATCCTGGCTGTATATCAGTTGGGTAACCTTGAGTAAATTCTGTAAACACCCAGGGCCTCAGTTTTCTCATCTGTAAAATGGGGTTTATGATGGTACCTGTTTCATAGGGTTGTTTTAAAGAATAAATGAGTACATACGTGTTAAGCATTTAGAATGGTCCCTGCCATTTAAGTGCTGTGTGTGTTATCCATTATTGATTTTGCCATCAGCTGAAATTGGAGTTTTGTCCATGCTCTCCAAGTTCTTTAATAGAATATGTTTCGGTAGGACTTCGTATCTATCCCAGTTGAATTTTATCTTGTCAGATTGGTTCCAGTATGTTTACTCTTTAAAAAAAAAAAAGAGTCTTAGTTTGGTCATTCAGTAAAAAAAGCTTATTGTTTTTCCATACATTTGATAAACTTTAAGTTTGATAATGCTGGTACAGTGTTCATACAGATTTTATTAAAGTGTTGATGAGGTGGGCTAAGAGCATTCTTGTCCTGCTAGAGACCTGAGGGTTGATTTGAAAAAAATTAATTCTTTGGTTCAGGTTGTTCAGCCAATTAGAAATGAAACTAATTTATTATTATCTATCTCAGATATTTCCAGGTTTTCACAAGGAATTTATAAGGAACTTTAACACTTGCCTTCCTAAAACCCAAATAATTTCATATCCTTCATCTTTAAAAATCCTATCTGTTCAATAAATGTCAGAAAAAAAGAGTACTAATCTGACATTGCTTGTTCTTAGTGAAACTATAATGGTTTCCAGTCACCTAGGTCGGTTGCTGCTTTTTCTACATTCACAGACTTCTCTCAGACATGACTCTAAAATCTTGTCTAGAGTTACATTTAATCTCAGTGATAATCTTGTCTAGTTCAGTTCAGTCAGTTCAGACGTTCAGTCGTGTCCGATTCTGCGACCCCATGAATCGCAGCACGCCAGGCCTCCCTGTCCATCACCAACTCCAGGAGTTCACTCAAACTCACGTCCATCGAGTCGGTGATGCCATCCAGCCATCTCATCCTCTGTCGTCCCCTTCTCCTCCTGCCCCCAATCCCTCCCAGCATCAGAGTCTTTTCCAATGAGTCAACTCTTCGCATGAGGTGGCCAAAGTACTGGAGTTTCAGCTTTAGCATCATTCCTTCCAAAGAAATCCCAGGGCTGATCTCCTTCAGAATGGACTGGTTGGATCTCCTTGCAGTCCAAGGGACTCTCAAGAGTCTTCTCCAACACCACAGTTCAAAAGCATCAATTCTTTGGCGCTCAGCTTTCTTGACAGTCCAACTCTCACATCGATACATGACCACAGGAAAAACCATAGCCTTGACTAGACGGACCTTTGTTGGCAAAGTAATGTGTCTACTTTTGAATATGCTATCTAGGTTGGTCATAACTTTCCTTCCAAAGAGTAAGCATCTTTTAATTTCATGGCTGCAGTCACCATCTGCAGTGATTTTGGAACCCAAAAAAGTAAAGTCTGACACTGTTTCCACTGTTTCCCCATCTATTTCCCATGAAGTGATGGGACTGGATGCCATGATCTTCATTTTCTGAATGTTGAGCTTTAAGCCAACTTTTTCACTCTCCTCTTGCACTTTCATCAAGAGGCTTTTTAGTTCCTCTTCACTTTCTGCCATAAGGGTGGTATCATCTGCATATCTGAGGTTATTGATATTTCTTCCTGCAATCTTGATTCCAGCTTGTGCTTCTTCTAGTCCAGCATTTCTCATGATGTACTCTGCATAGAAGTTAAATAAGCAGGGTGACAGTATACAGCCTTGACGTACTCCTTTTCCTATTTGGAACCAGTCTGTTGTTCCATGTCCAGTTCTAACTGTTGCTTCCTGACCTGCATATAGATTTCTCAAGAGGCACGTCAGGTGGTTTGGTATTCCCATCTCTTTCAGAATTTTCCACAGTTTATTGTGATCCACACAGTCAAAGGCTTTGTCATAGTCAATAAAGCAGAAATAGATGTTTTTCTGGAACTCTCTTGCTTTTTCCATGATCCAGCAGATGTTGGCAATTTGATCTCTGGTTCCTCTGCCTTTTCTAAAACCAGCTTGAACATCAGGAAGTTCACGGTTCACATATTGCTGAAGCCTGGCTTGGAGAATTTTGAGCATTACTTTACTAGCGTGTGAGATAAGTGCAATTGTGTGGTAGTTTGAGCATCTTGTCTAGAGTTACATTTAACTTCAGTGATCAGAAGTTGACAGGATCCCCTTTCCCTTGCAGCTGGATGGACTTTGTAACTAGAGTGGTATGTTGTACCTTGTCGATTGTTTACTTAGAGCAGCTGTGCTGTGCTTAGTCGTTCAGTTGTGTCCAACTCTCTGCGACTCCATGGACTGTAGCCCACCAGGCTCCTCTGTCCATGGGATTCTCCAGGTAAGAATACTGGAATGGATTGCCTTGCCCTCCTCCAGGGGATTTTCCCAACCCAGGGATCGAACCATGTCTCCCGCATTGCAGGCGGATTATCATCTGAGCCACCAGGGAAGCCCATGAATGCTACAGTGGGTAACCTATCCTTTCTCCAGGGGATCTTCCTGACCTGGGAATAGAACCGGGGTCTCCTGCATTGCAGGCGGATTCTTTACCAGCTGAGCTGCCAGGGAAGCCCAACTTTCTTTAATCTTACACATATTGAGCTTTGGTTTCCATTGATTCATTGATTAAATTTATTAAATGCCCATTTTGTGCAAGATGCCAATGCTTGTTTAAACCCATCCCATCTGAAGAGGATTTTCTTTTTAATTAACTGATTTAACTTTTTTGGCTGTGTTGGGTGCTGCATGCAGGCTTTTTCTAGTTGCGGTGAGCAGGGGCTGCTCTCGAGTTGCAGTGCTTGGGCTTCTCCTTGAGGTGGCTTCTCTCGTTGTGGAGCACAGGCTCTAGGGTGTACAGGCTTCAGCAATTGCAGCACACAGGCTCAGTAGCTGTGGTTCCCGGACTTAGGTGCTCCTCAGCAGGTGGCATCTTCCTAGACCAGGGATTAAACTATGTCTGCTGTATTGGCAGGCAGATTCTTATCCACTGGGCCACCAAGAAGTCCAAGAATTTTTCTTGATAGAGGTACCTAAAGCACAAAGGTAATCCATATTCATTTCTTTCCTTTATCACTGTTGTTACTATGCTCTGGCCCCCAATCCTTCTTTTCTCTACAATAGTGGCTTCCTTTTGACCTTCCTATCTTTTCCTGACTCTATAAGCATTGCAGCCAGAGTCCACTTTGCTTTTAAAAAAATTTTTTTTTTTTTTAATTGAGGTATAGTTGATTTACAGTGTTTCGTGTCGGATGTAGAGCAAGCTGATTTAGTTGTATCTGTGTGTGTGTGTGTATTTTTTCTTTTTCAGATGTTTTCCTTTATAGGTTTTACAAGATATTGACTATAGTTCCCTGTGTTATGAGTAGGTCCTTGTTTATGTTATGTATAGTAGCATGAATCTGTTAATCCCAAACTCATTTATCCCTCCCCACCAACCCATCTTTTTTTCAGTCTTTTCTTCCCCACTGGAAAAATCTATACTGATCTAATTAGATTTTTATTATTGAATATTTTGCAGCTCCTTTATTCTGTTTTCTGTTTATTATCGTTTTAAATTTAAGTCCCCCACTTTTTTTTTTTTTTTTAAACCTTTCTTTTTCTTAGAGATGATGGAGACATGGTGGTTCCCCACCAGCTGGTCAGCGTGTCAGTGACTCAGCTGACAGTTACAGAAGCACTTAAGTTACAGGCACCGTATGAGGCTCTGAATTGACAAAGGAGCATGACATAGCCTCAGTCGTTGAAGAATTCTAAGTGCAGCGAAAGAATAGAAGAAAGTATTTGAATAAATCCTTTTTTTTTTTTTTAATACTCAGAAGTACAGTAAGTTTATGTAACAGATTTCATTTTACTTTGAAAAGAGTCAAGTATTACTATGTTGTTATTAAAGAATGACCTTGTTAGAAACTAAGATCCCGCGTCCTGCATGGCCAAGAAAAGCCGAAAATGATTTTGTTGAAGTGAGCAATTCAGTTCTTTTTAAGTGAAATAAATTATAATATCTATAAATGTGGAAGAACAGTATATATTTCAAAACTGCCTAAATAAAATACTTAATCAAAACTGGTAGCATTTACTTCTCTTTTGCAGATCACTCGAGAGGGAACAATTTAAAAAATCAACCTACTAAGCTTTTCTTCACAGCATTCTTGAAATTGTGGTGGTAATATAAAACTGCCTGTAAAAGAGAACGATTGTGACATGGTATCAAGGAGGGGGGGATGGGAGACGGAAAGGTGAGCAGGGAGGCAAGGAGAGGATAGTTGCTATTAGAACCAGGGATGTGCACTTCCCTGGCTGGCCAGCAGTTAAGACTCTGCCTGCCCTTCCACTGCAGGGGGCCCAGGTTCCATTCCGTCCGGGGATCTAAGATCCCACGTGCTTGGAGGTGCACCACAAAGTTTAAAAAAACTAGGATCCCACATGCAGCACAGTGCAGAACCCCCAGGAAAGACTAAAAAAGGAACTAGGGATGTAATATACAACATGATAAATGCGACTGACACTAGTGTATGCTATGGGGCTTCCCAGGTGGCTCAGTGGTACAGAATCTGCCTGCAAAGCAGGAGACGCAGGTTGGATCCCTAGGTTGGGAAGATCTCCTGGAGGAAGGCGTGGCAACCCACTCCAGTATTCTTGCCTGGTGAATCCCCATGGGCAGAGGAGCCTGGTGGGCTAAAGTCCATGGGGTGGCAAAGAATCAGACATGACTGAGCACACACACACACATACAAACACATTGTATGTTACTTATGAAAATTGTTAAGCGAGTAAATCCTAAGAGCTTTCATCACAAAATTTTTTTTCTGTTTCTTTAATTTTCTGTCTATATGAGATGATGGATATTCACTTGGTGTTTTCATGATGTATGTTCAGTTCAATTCAGTCGCTCAGTCGTGTTGGACTCTTTGCGACCCCATGAACCGCAGCACGCCAGGCCTCCCTGTCCGTCACCAACTCTTGGAGTCCACCCAAACCCATGTCCATTGAGTCTGACATGCCATCCAGTCATCTCATCCTCTGTCGTCCCCTTCTCCTCCTGTCCTCAATCTTTCCCAGCATCAGGGTCTTTTCAAACAAGTCAGCTCTTTGCATCAGGTGGCCAAAGTATTGGAGTTTCAGCTTCAACATCAGTCCTTCGAATGAACCCTCAGGACTGATCTCCTTTAGGATGGACTAGTTGGAGCTCCTTGCTGTCCAAGGGACTCTCAAGAGTCTTCTCCAACACCACAGTTCCAAAGCTTCAGTTCTTCTGCGCTCAGCTTTCTTTATATAGTCCAGCTCTCACATCCATACATAACTACTGGAAAAACCATAGCCTTGACTAGACAGACCTTTGTTAACAAAGTAATGTTTCTGCTTTTCAATATACTGTCTAGGTTGGGCATAACTTTCCTTCCAAGGAATAAGCGTCTTTTAATTTCATGGCTGCAGTCACCATCTGCAGTGATTTTGGAGCCCAGAAAAATAAAGTCTGACACTGTTTCCACTGTTTCCCTATTTGTCATGAAATGATGGGACCGGATGCCATGATCTTTGTTTTCTGAATGTTGAGTTTTAAGCCAACTTTTTCACTCTCCTCTTTCACTTTCATCAAGAGGCTCTTTAGTTCTTCTTTACTTTCTGCCATAAGGGTGGTGTCATCTGCATATCTGAGGTTATGGATATTTCTCCCAGCAATCTTGATTCCAGCCTGTGCTTCCTCCAGCCCAGGGTTTCTCATGAGGTACTCTGCATATAAGTTAAATAAGCAGGGTGACAATGTACAGCCTTGACGTACTCCTTTTCCTATTTGGAACCAGTCTGTTGTTATATGTCCAATTCTAACTGTTGCTTCCTGACCTGCATACAGGTTTCTCAAGAGGCAGGTCAGGTGGTCTGGTATTTCCATCTCTTTCAGAATTTTCCACAGTTTATTGTGATCCATACAGTCAGTGGCATATGTAGGTAAATCATTGTCTGTCCACCTTAAATTTATACAGTGTTTTTTTGACAATCATGTCTCAATAAAACTGGAAGAAAAAAATGTAACTAATGAATAGCAGTCAATAAAATGATTTCTAGGCTAATGAAAGTTTGGTAAAGCTGCTAGATAAATGATTCCACACTAATTAATACCTTTTAAGCTATAAAGTCTTTACAGATAAGAACATTTTGTGAGCATAGTGATTACTTATTTTTAAGTTGAGCAGATCAATGTTCAAAGGTAATAAAATATATCACCTATGTAGGCATTCTAAGAAGCATGCCCTGAAAATCTGTATAAAAATGCCATAATTATATATGAAAAGCAATAGAATATGTACTGTCTTAAACTCTGCCTACAGTTTTGCCATTAAAATTATACTGTTCAAGACTATATTGTATCACAGTTGGTGTAAAAAGTAATTACTAACCATAGATCTTTAAGGAAAATAATTCGTGGGAGATTAACAATAGTTAGAAAAATTATTTTAGAAAGGTTTTCCAAGAGTACTTGACTATTTTGATATTGAAAGCTTTTTGAAAAGCTTTTTAAATAGGTAGTTTTTGAAATAGATTTTCATTATAGAATCATTTTGGTTGGAAAAGAGGTGGATGAGAGCCATTTAAATGCATATCTAAAAAAGACAATTATATGAATTCCTTGATTATTATATGGAAAAAGAATCTTGAGCCTTGTTCTCTTGAATTCTTTGTAATCAGGATAGCACTTCATACCCAATAATATTTCAGACAACTAAGATAAGCTTATTTTCAAATTGCAAAAATGAAAAAGCCAAAGACACACAGAATTATCTGATTTTAATTCAGGTACCAAAATGCTAATCATTACTTAGAGGTTTTTGTCCTTTTTAAAAGACAGCGGGACTTCGCTGGTGGTCCAGCGCTTAAGACTCCACGCATCGACTGCAGGGTGTTTGGGTTCAATCCCTGGTCAGGGAACTAAGATCCTTCATTCCATGGGGTGCAGCCAAAAAGTAAAAAAAAAAAATAAAGGATGGAAAATTCAGTGAAGCTCAGGGAAGCCTAGTAGATGCGGTTGTTTTGTTTTCAAATAGAAGTACGTGGTTTGTGTGTTTTACTCCTTTCAGTTTTTCAAAACTGGGACTAAGCAAAGCAGCTGTGACTGAGCAGGATTTCTGTGGAAACAGGTAATGCAAAAACATTGTCAAAGAAGACTTCAGTGCTGAAATTAGTTCAGTAGTACTATCAATGAGTTATTTTAAACCTGGAAAATGCTATAGCGTACATTTTTGTTGCGAGGTATGAGTATTTTTATTTAGGTGTTAGCAGATGCTCTATTAGTAGTTCTACCCTCTTCCATTGACCTTAAAATTTGAGCAAAGACTTGCTAATTTAGTTGGTTAACTAGTTAATTACAGCGTAAAAGCTGCTAAGTATTTTGAAGATATTTATATTTGTGGCTGCGTCAGACCTTAGTTTTGGCACATGGGAGCTATAGTTGCAGCATGTGGGATCTAGTTCCCTGACCAGGGATCGAACTTAAGCTCCCTACATTGGGAGCGAGGGGTTTTAGCCACTGGACCACCAAAGCAGTTCCAGTATTTTTTATAAATGAGTTCTCTCTGAAAAAACTTAATTATCTCTTCCCAAGTCAAATTATTTTCTTTTATTGTTTTTATATCAAATCCAATAGTATTCTTGGGACAGTCTGGGCTATCAGATACTGCAACTCTAAGATCTGTTCTGAGTTATACATTTCCATAGGCTAATTGAAGTTACACTCTGGGGAAAAAATTTAAGGCAACTGAATTTTCGATCTTGATGTAAGTGACATAAAATAAGAATAAATTTCAAGAAATGGAAATACTAAGCAAAAGCATGCAAGGCTAACGGTAACTGAGAGACTTTAGAAAGGGGTTGGGCTTCCCTTGTGGTTCAGGTGGTAAAAGAATGCAGTGCGGGAGACCTGGTTTGATTCCTGGGTTGGGAAGGTCCCCTGGAGAAGGGCAAGGCAACCCACTCCAGTATTCTGGCCTGGAGAATTCCACGGACTGTATAGTCCACGGGGTCGCAAAGAATTGGACACGACTGACCAATTTTCACTTTTAGAAAGGGGTCACTACCTACCTTCGAAGCCCTTCTTCCATATGACAGAAAGAAATTTCAAGAGAAATGAAAGAGGTCATAATAAGTAAAGGAAATAAGAGATTCTGTTGATAAAAGCAGCTGATTGAAAAAAGTGAAACCCTGTTTACGAGGCTGTTCTTTCATAACTTACAAAATGTAAAGGACCACAAGATTTTTCTAGGATTAAGTAAGAAAATAGTGATCCATAATCTGAAAGCTTTACGAAACACCTACAGTGTGATCAGGCCCTCATGTAATCCTGCCCAGAAGTGTGAAAGATAGGTTTGTTTTTCATTTTGTCAGTTCAGTCGCTCAGTCTTGTCCAACTGTTTGCGACCCCATGGACTGCAGCACGCCAGGCCTCCCTGTCCATCACCAACTCCCGGAGTTTACCCAAACTCACGTCCATGGAGTCAGTGATGCCATCCAACCATCTCATCCTCTGTAGTCCTCCTCTTCTCCCGCCTTCAATCTTTTCCAGCATCAGGGTCTTTTCAAATGAGTCAGTTCTTGGCATAAGGTGGCCAAAGTATTGGAGTTTCAGCTTCAATATCAGTCCTTCCAATGAACCCTCAGGACTGATCTTTAGGATGGACTGGTTGGATCTCCTTGCAGCCCAAGGGACTCCCAAGAGTCTTCTCCAACACCACAGTTCAAAAGCATCAATTCTTCGGTGCTTTTCATTTTATAGGTGAGGCCATATGTTGCTTTACTGGAACCAGAAAGATAGAGATCGCAGAGCTGGGGCCAGAGCATGAATCTGAGTGTCATGTAAACACTCCTCTCTGTTGCCTTGCTGAGATACTTAGGTCTTTGCTTCCACACTTTACTGCACAGCAGAGCTTAGCACAACATTGTAAGTCAGCCACACGTCCATTTTTTAAAAAGTCCCTCTGATCACCCACCACAATGAGTTAAGAAAGAAAAGCTCTGACCGTAAAATAGTGAAAAATAAAAAAGTAAAATACTTACTTCAGCATTCATCCAAGTATCTTTATAGCTTCTTCCTAGTTGGGCCTTTCCAGTGTACTATTTTTCCTAAAAGTGTTGTGAATTGTCCAAATATAAATGGGAGATTTGAAAATTAGTCACTTTCTCAAGTGTCATCCTTTGTCAAGTTTTGGTTGATCATCTTTTCTCAAGTGTCACTATTTAATTTAAAAATAGACCATTTCTGTATCATTTGTATGTGATATCTTTAATTCAGCTGTAGTTCAGTTAATTGGTTAAACATTGATTATGAGCGGTGTGAATCTTTTATACTGACTGGTTTACTGTGAGTATAAACAAGTACATGCTTAGATAAGACGTTAACCTAGCTCCTTTGTAACATAAATTTCTTATTTATGTTAATGCTTATGCTGTCTGCTACATGTCCTTTTGACTTGCTCAGAAATTAAATATGTGTGGGCCAAAAGAAAAAATGTGGGTGTTAGGAAATGAAGAGAAAAAAGCAAAAAATGTTCTTAAAAGTAAGAAGAATACTCATATAACAGATAATAGGGGCAGTGTTTATTGTTAGTCTTGGAACAAGAGCACATGTATTTCATAGTCAGAGAAGTGTTGGGTAATGATGCTGTTACCAACAGGAGTGTGGGTATGTCTGGTGAACTGAACAGACAACAAGGAGATGTGTTTTTGAAAATTAGAGAGATAGTACATATCTTTTCACCAAAGTTAAAAATATTGTACAGAAGGATTTTTATTTCTTCTTGAAGCATTCTGACCAATTGCACCACAGAACTCAGACTGATTATCTCTGTGTCTATCTAATTAGGTGTCTGTCTTAGTGTCCAAAGCCTCTGACTTGTTTACTACCTCTTGGTGTAGAATTCAATCCAGTGTCTCACCCTGGAAAGAAACACTGTGACTCAGATTGGCCTTGAGTGGAAACTGGGAAACAATTACATTCATTTGACTTAGTGATTTGTGTAAAACTTTTTCTGACTGTTTTATCATATAAATTACCTCAAGGTTAGAGTAATTCTCAGTCTACCATCTAGTTATTTTTTTTTTGTTTTTAGGCTTTCTGTAACAATATGAAGCATTTTTTCATATTGTGACTAATAGCATCTTTGAATTTTTCACACTGAAACTACATCTAAAGTAACCACTGTGTGTTTGGCAAAATTTTTATGTCCAGTATCAGAAACTCTCTCACAGTTTACATCTTCTGCATTTGCTTGCTCTGTGTGAGTCTTACTGTGTCTGGTAGTTCCCTTGAAGGTACTCCCTGTTACAGCTACTCTTGGTCTTAGTTCTTGTTATCTTGTACAAATCCCATTTTATCTCAGAAGAGGTATGAGAGATCAGTTGCTGAGGATGGAGAAATAAAAAAGACCAGTTGTGTTTTCTGGGTTCTTTTGGGCCTACGGTCACAGATTTGCCTTTCTGACTTCTTGTATTAATATTTCAGTTTAGTTCAGTCGCTCAGTCGTGTCTGACTCTCTGCGACTCCATGAATTGCAGCACGCCAGGCCTCCCTGTCCATCACCAACTCCCGGAGTTTACTCAAACTCATGTCCATTGAGTCAGTGATGCCATCCAGCCATCTCATCCTCTGTCATCCCCTTCCCCTCTGCCCCCAATCCCTCCTAGCATCAGTCTTTTCCAATGAGTCAGCTCTTTGCATGAGGTGGCCAAAGTATTGGAGTTTCAGCTTCAGCATCAGTCCTTCCAATGAACACCCAGGACTGATCTCCTTTAGGATGGACTGGTTGGATCTCCTTGCAGTCCAAGGGACTCTCAAGAGTCTTCTCCAACATCACAGTTCAGAAGCATCAATTCTTCGGCGCTCAGCTTTCTTCACAGTCCAACTCTCACATCTGTACATGACAACCGGAAAAACCATAGCCTTGACTAGACGGACCTTCATTGACAAAGTAATGTCTCTGCTTTTTAATTTGCTGTCTAGGTTGGTCATAACTTTCCTTCTAAGGAGTAAGCATGTTTTAATTTCCTGGCTGCAATCACCATCTGCAGTGATTTTGGGGCCCAAAAAAATAAAGTCTGACACTGTTTCCACTGTTTCCCCATCTATTACTATTTGGAGGTTATCAATGGCAAAACCAATACAATATTGTAAATTAATTAGCCTCCAATTAAATTTAAATTAAAAAAATAATTTTCTGCAAGAAAAGTCTTCTTATTTTTAGTCCCATTCTCCAGGGGTAAAACCACTTTTTTTTTTTTTAAGTTTTTTTACTGAAAGGTGATAGGTTTCTAAAATAGGACAAATTTTCACTGATTAAATAACACCCCTGTGTAACTAGCACCATAGATCCAGACACAGACCATTGCCAGCACCGTGCTGGCCCTTTCCATTCATGAACACCTCCTCCCCAAAGGAACTGTACTGACTTCTAACAGTGAGAATTGGTAAGACTACCTTTGGCCATATCTGCTTTTAGTTCTTTTGATGGTTATTGCACTTAATGGTGTAATAATTGCAATACTTTTTTTTTTAAAGCCTTTTTACTTTGAACTAATTTTAGGCTTACAGGAAAAATACAGTTTCCTAATCTTAACATTTTCATAACCATAGTATAATTATCAGGAGCAAGAAATTAACATGAGTCATGGACAGAGGAGCCTGGTGGGCTACAACCCACGGGGTCAGAAACAGTTGGATGCAACTTAGTGACTAAACAGTGACAAACAACAATATTACTAACTAAACTACGGATCTTAATTTTAATTTCACCATTTTTTTCAGTAGTAACATTTTTCTGTTCCAGGATCCTTTTCAGTATTGCACATTGCAATTGTTTCCTTTAGTTGTTTCTTCTTAGTATTCTCTCATGTGATCTTGATACTTTTTGAATAGTACTGATCATATATTTTTGATCAGTACTGGCCTTTATTTTATTTTGTCCAGTGTTGCTAATTGGAATATGGTTACGCATTTTTACTAAAAATATCACAGAAAATGATGTGTCTTTTTGTCTTTCATAGAGTCTTAGCCACTGGACTACCAAGGAAGTCCTTATTCTAAAATTCATATAGCATCTTAAAGGACCTCAAATAGCCAAAATAATTCTAAAACGGAACAAAGCTAGAGGACTCACACTTCCCAATTTCAATACTTACTACAAAACTACAGTGGGAGAAGGCAGTGGCACCCCACTCCAGTACCGTTGCCCGGAAAATCCCATGGATGGAGGAGCCTGGTGGGCTGCAGTCCATGGGGTCGCTAAGAGTCAGACACGACTGAGCGACTTCACTTTCACTTTCATGCATTGGAGAAGGAAATGGCAACCCACTCCAGTGTTCTTGCCTGGAGAATCCCATGGACGGAGAAGCCCGGTAGGCTGCAGTCCATGGGGTCGCAGAGTCGGACACGACTGAGGCAACTTAGCAGCAGCAGCAGCAGCACAAAACTACAGTAATCAAGCAATGTGATACTAGCATAAAGGCAGACATATAAATCAGTGAAATATAATAGCCCAGAATAAACCTTTGCGTATACAGGCAGATTATTTTTGACATGGATGCCAAGACCGTTCAGTGGGGAAAGAGCAGTCTTTTCTGCAAATGATGTTGGGAAAACTTGGTATCCACATGAAAAAGAATAAAATTGGGCCTTTCTACCATATATGAAAATTAACTAAAAATGAATCAAATATCTAAACTTAACACCTAAAACTATTAAATTCTTAAACTCCTAGAAGAAAACATAGGTAGGAATCTTTATGACTTGGGATTGATTTCTTGGACATGATAACAAGCACAGGTAACAAAAGTAAAAATAGATAAACTGTACTACATCAGAATTAAAAACTGTGCATCAAAAGACACCATTAATAGAGTAGAAGGTGGCCTGCGGAATGGGAGAAAATATGTGCAAATCATGTATCTCAAAAGGGATTAATATCTAGAACATCAGGTACTTCTACCAGAACCCAAACAACCTGATTCAGAAATGAGCAAAGGACTTAAATAGACATTTCTCCAAAGATAATATGCAGATGGCCAAAAAGCACATGAAAAAATATTGAACATCCACTCATCGTTAGGGAAATGCAAATCAAAACCACAGTGAGAGACACCTCACGCCTATTAGGATGAACACCTATCAAAAAAACAAAAAACAGAAAGTAACAAATATCGGTGAAGATTGGAACCTTGGTTGGTGGAGAAATTGAAACTCTTGCACCGTTGGTGATGTGAAATGGTACAGCCAGTGTGGAAAGCAGTATGGAAGATCCTCAGAGGTTCAGAGTAGAATTACTATGTGATCCAGTAATTCCACTTCTGGGTATATACTCGAAAGAATTTAAAGCAGAGTCTCACAGCAATACTTGGCCCCTCATGTTCACACCCACGTTCATAGAAGATGGAGGCTACCCACTTGTCCGTTGACAAATGAGAGGATTAGAAAAATGTGGCATATACACACAGTGGAATACTGTTTAGCCTTGAACAGGAAGAACATTCTGACACGTGCTGCAACATGGATGAACTGAGGACATGGTACTAAGTGAAATAAGCCAGTCACAAAAAGGCAAATACTGTTTGATTCCCCTTATATGAGGCACTTAGAGTAATCAAAATCAGAGAGACAAAGTAGAATGGTATTTGTCAAGGGATGGGGGAAAGGGTAAATGTTTAGTTATCGTTTATGTTAACGTGGAGATAATGACTACGTAGTTTCCGTTTTTCAAGA
Source organism: Bos taurus (assembly GCF_002263795.3). NCBI lineage: Eukaryota > Metazoa > Chordata > Mammalia > Artiodactyla > Bovidae > Bos > Bos taurus. Next base: position 126,844,675 of record NC_037328.1, read on the forward strand.
TGAAAAGCGGTCTAGAGGTTGGCACTGCGGTGTGAACGTACTTGACGCTGCTGATCTTTAAATTGAAAAATGGTTAGGGTAGTAAATTCTAGGTTATGTGTATTTTAACCACGATTTTTTAAAAATCTGAAATAAGTCCATCTTGACACAATGATTGGACATGCCACCTTTGTCATACACTAATGTTTCATATGTATTTACGTCTAATTCTGGACTTTGTCCACTGGTCCTCTAGCCTGTTTGTGCATTTGTTCCACAATGATTTAATTACAGAGGCTTTATAGTGTATTTTAATGTGTGGTAAGGTTGTTTTCCCTTCATAGTTTTTCTTTTCCAGTCCTTTCCTAGTTAGTCTTGCCTGGCAACTTGTCTAACTCTGTAAAATGGCTAGTTAGTATTTTTATTTGGATTACATTGAATTTATAAATTAGGGAGAATTTATATCTGTAATGTTCAGTTGTCTTATTCAAGAACAGGCTGTGTCTTTCTGCTGTTCCAGTCTTCCTTAGGAGTATTGAAAAATTTCCTCAATTTTTTTTTAAAAGCTTTATTGCACTATAATTCACATACCATAAAATTCACCTTTTAAAGTATATGATTCAGTGGTTTTTGGTATATTCACAGATACAAGCAACCATCACCCTCACCTAATTCCAGAACATTTCCATCCCCCCAAAGAGAAACTACCCATTAGCAGTCGCTCCTCATTCCCTTCTCCCTTCTAGCCCTTGGCAACTGCTAATTTACTTTATGTTTCTTGTATTTGCCCACTCTGAGTATCTCACATAAATGGAAAACTGCCTCTCCCTTCTAGCCCTTGGCAACTGCTAATTTACTTTATGTTTCTTGGATTTGCCCACTCTGAGTATCTCACATAAATGGAGAACTGCCTTCTTTCACGTAGGGTAGTATTTTCTAGGTTTATACATGCTGCACTTCATTTCCACTTTATTGCCAAACAATATACATTCTGTTGTATAGATTAAAGCCGTTTTATTTATCCATTCATCAGTTGGTGGACATTTCGTGTGTTTTTTTGGTTTATTTTTTTTACAGTTTTGGGCTGGTATAACGTTGCTGTGAACATTCTTGTGTGGGCTTTGTGTAGACATGTTTTCAGTTCCCTCATACAAGTTTTATATGTTTCTTACCGTTTATTGTTAAGTATTTAATTTTTCCTACTGTTGGACTGTTGTTACCATTATAATTCTCCTAGTCTTTATTGATCTTGGTGGTTTTCTGTATTGATTTTGTTGCTATACATAAGTTAAACTCTACTATAGTTTAACACATTGGTCCTGTTTCCTGGCTTTGGTGTAAAGGTAATACTGACCTCATCAGATGAGGTTTTGAGGAGAATTCTTTGGAAGACGATGGATATTCTTCCGTTTTGGGGGCAGTTTGCAGTACATATACCTCTTAGAGCACACTTGCTAATTGTGTTGATGACGTTTTGTGTATCCTTTCACTGACTTTCTTATTTTATCTCTTTGGCTCATCATTACTGAGAGGCATATGTTAAAAAATCTCTTTTGTAATTGTAGATTTCTCAGTTTCCCCTTATAAATGTGCCCTTTTTTTTTTGCCTTATATATTTGTGAGCTGTGTTATAAAATACATCCAAATTTAGAAGTTTTGTGTCTTCCTGCTGAAAAGAACCTTTAATCATTATTATTTTTTTTTTTTTTTTAAAGTTTTTTCTTTAATTGAATTTGTTATAGTATTGCTTCTGTTTTAGGTTTTTGACCCCAAGGCATGTGGGACCTTAGCTTCCTGACCAGGGGTCGAACCCACACCCTCTGTGTTGGAAGGCGAAGTCTTAACCCCTGGACCACCAGGGAAGTTCCCAGAACCTTTAATCATTATATCCTTTTAATTCTCTATAATGCTATTATTATAAAGATCATTTGTCTATTTATAGAGTCACATTGTCTTTTTTTCATTCCGTTATTTTCTCTGGAGGTATTCTTTTATATATTTTTTTTTCATACCTTTCTTATTTTTTTATTTGTCTTGAATTTCCTTTGCATTCTTAGTTTCTTATTTCCATTTTCCTGAAGTATATCCTTTGGATGTCTCTTTATTGAATGTCTATTGAAGATAAACTCACTGAAAATGTTTTTTATTTCACCGCTATTTTTGAAAAATATTTTAGGATTCGGTTCTATTCTCCATCATTTTCCCTTAACACATTAAAGATATTTCTTCATGATGTTTTTACTTTTACTGCTAGTGACTGTTTACTGCAGTCTGATTGTCATTTGTTTGTAAATAATCCACTTTTCTCTCTGCCTGCATTTTCCCCCCATTTAAAAAAAACTGTGGCAAAATACACATCAAGTTTGCTATCTTAACCATTTAAAAGTATACAGTTCACTGTTACTAAGTGTATTTGCTTCTTTCTACAGCAGTCTTCATCTTAAAATCTGAAACTCTGTACCCATTAAATAATATCTCCCCTTCCCTAGCCCCTGACAACCACCATCTGCTTTCTGTCTCTATGATTTTGATTACTCTAAGTGGTTATATAAATCATAGAAGTAGGATCATACAGTATTTGTGTGATTGGCTTATTTCATTTAGTATAGTGTCCTCAAGATTCATCCATTTTATAGTGTCATAATTTTCTTCTTCTCTAAGTTGTATGATATCCCAGAGTATGTATGCATGTATCATATTTTGCTTATCCCATTCATCTGTTGATGGATACTTGGGTTATTTCCAAATTTTAGCTATTGTAAATAAGGCTGCTGTGAACGTGACTATACAAATATCTCTTGTACAAAAATAAAAAACTAGACCCTGCTTTCAGTTTTTTGAGTATATACCCAGAAGTGGAATTTACTGGATCACATGGTAATTCTACTTTGGCTTTTTTCAGGAGCTTCCATACTGTTTAAAATGCCTCACTAGTTGGACTATTTTATATTCCCATGGATAGTGCACAAGAGTCTCAATTTTTGTACATTCTTGCTAGCACTTCTTGTTTTGAGAGAAGCCATTCTAATGGATGTGAGGTAGAACCTCACTATGCTTTTATTTTGCCTTTTTCTATTGATGTGTGACATCGAGTCTCTTTTCGTGTGCTTATTGGCCATTTGTACATCTCAGAGGAAAATCTATTCAAGTCTTTGCCCACTTTGGAGTAGTGTGTTGTTTGGATTTCTTTGGTGGTTGAATTATGTTAAATTTGGTGCAGTATATTGTCTATTTTGGATATTGATCCCTAGCCGTATGTGCGATTTGCAGATATTTGCTCCTGTTCTGTGGGGGTGCTTTTTTACTTTGTGGACTGGATCTTTTGATGCACAAATTTGGTTTTTTCGTGAAGTTGTGTTTGTCTGTTTTTTCTCTGGCCGCATGTGCTTTGGTGTTCCAGCTCTTCACTTCATGTGATTCCCAAGGCCTTGTCTCCTGTCACCTTGATTTTAACACCATTGAAACTCAAAAGTTTTGATTATTTGTGTTGATAAAAATCCTCCATGGCAGCTGAAAACTGCTTTTTTTGGTGAGCTCAGCATTTGAGGGAACACTTGTTTTACTTTAGCCAGCATTTCTAGATGTTTGTGAAGGTGCAATTTATAGCTCACTACATTGGCAGAAACAAGTATGTCATTTGGGGAGTATAATTTCTTTCCTCTTTTCTTTTTCTGAAATTCCCTTTTAGTTGGACATTCTAGATGGGTGCTCTGATTTTTTTTTTTTTCCCCCTCAGTTGAAAAGCTTTTTGTTCTAGTTTGTGGGAAATTTCCTACTGTTTCATTACTTTTCCTCTTTCTCCCCTTCCTTTCCTTTCTCTCATCTTTCATTTCTTCTGTTTTGTTAATTTGGTCCCTTGATTTCATGTTAGACTTTCCTCAGTTGTTTAGTAAACTTTGGCCATCTGTTCAGATTAAAGAGTGAGGCAGTAAAAACTCCGTTTGAGGGGAGTTGTTAACTGCAAGTCTTAAGACAGGGTGACTGAATGATTGAAGGTCTTTTCTTTCGGGTCAGGTTTCCTGGGGAGGAATCTCCTAGTCTCCTGGTTGATTGGCTTGTGTTCTGGAAGCTGATTTGGGTTGGGGTCTAACACATCTTTAATCTCTTCGTGGTGTGCTGTGACGTACCACCCCTGTGTGTACCTGATTTCTACATCTGTCTGGTTTACTGTCTTAAGTTAAATCACTTGTCTCTTGTTGGGGTGCAGGAGAGGCAGTTTCCTGGCTACATACATGGTAAGGCTTCTGAGTGAAAACTTTCCTTTTTAAAAAATGTATTTATTTGGCTGTGCTGGATGTTGGTTGCGACACACAGGATCTTTAGCTGTGGCATGTGAGATCTATTTCCCTGACCAGGGATTGAACCCCTGGCGCCCTGCATTAGGAGCATGGCGTCTTAGCCACTGGACCACCAGGGAAGTCCCCTGAAAACTGTTTTTGTTCAACTTTTCAACCAGTGTTTCTGTTTTCAGCCAGGAGCCAGACCCCTACTGTCAGATACCTCCAGTTTTCAAGCCTTTTCTGTTGTGGTTGCAGCTTATTGGTGTCATACCCTCATCCATGCTCACATGCACATGTTTGGCTTGTTCTGTTTTACCAAGCCAGCTTCACCTTTCCTCTGTCTAGCTTCAGTAAGCTTTATGTAGGTCCCTCATCAGCTAATGTCTCCTTTCATGATACATACATATTTGTGTTTTGATGGGTTTGTCTTTTTTAGTTCTTTAGCTTCATTTTAGTGTAGATTCAGAAGAGAACGGATGTAAACTTTTGTTTTCATATTTAGCAAATGAATCTTATGGATAACTACATGTACAATAAAAAAATGACATTAGAACATTTTTTCACAGCATATACACAAGCTTAAAAAATGGATTAAAGACCTAAATGTAAACCTGGAAACCATAAAACTCCTAGAAGGAAACAGGCAGAACACTCTTTGACATAAATTGTAGCAACATTTTTTTTAAATCTGTCTCCTAAGGCAAAGGAAACAGAAGTAAAAATAAAGGACCTAATTAAACTTAGAAAAGCTTTTGCAGAGCAAATGAAACCATCAACAAAAGAAAAAGCCTAGTAAATGGGAGAAAATATTTGCAAATGATATGACAGATAATACCCAAAATATGTAAACAGCTCATACACATAAATATTTTTTAAAAAATAGGCAGATGATCCAAATAGACATTTTTTTCCCAAAGAAGACATATAGATGGTCAGTAGGCACAAAAGATGTTCAGCATTGCTAATTGTCAGAGAAGTGCAAATTAAAACCACAATGAGGTATCATGTCACACTTGTCATAAATGGTATCATCAGAAGACCACAAATAGCAAATGTTGCTGAAAATGTGGAGAAAAGTGCACTCACTGTTAGTGGGAATGTAAATTGGTGCAGCCACTAGAGAAAACAGTATAGAGGTTCTCCAGAAAACTAAATAGAGTTATCAGCAATTCTATTCCTGTGTGTACATCCAAAGAAAATGGAAACCACTAATTAGAAAAGATGCACACACCCCAGTTTTAATAGGAGTATTGTTACAATAGCTGAGATATGGAAGCATCTAAGTGTCCGTCACCAGATGAGTGGGTAAAGAAAATGTGGTATACATAATGTATACCGTTTAAGACTATTCTCTCTTCAGTGAAATACTACTCAACCAGAAAAAAGAATGAAAATTTGCATTTGCAGCAACATGGATAGCTTGGAGGGTGTTATACTTAGTGAAATAAATTAGAGAAAAATAATTACTGTATGTTATTACTTATATGTGGAATCTAACTAGTGATGAATAATATTAGTAAACTAGTGAATATAATAAAAAGAACCAGACTCAGATATAGAGAACGAACTAGTGGTTACCTGTAGGGAGAGGGAAGAGAGAGGGGTAAAATATGGTTAGAGGATTAAGAGGTGGCAACTACTAGGTGTAAAATAAATAAGCTACAAGGATATATTGTACAACATAGGAATAAAGCCAGTATTTTATAATAGCTACAAATGGATTATAGTCTTTAAAACTTGTGAGTCATTGTATTGTCCATCTAAGCATATAGAATGTTGTCCATAATTTATACTTTGATTTTTAAAACAAAAGGAACCTTATACATTTTAAATATATTCACTTAAAAAAAGTATTCTTATAAATTCAGAAATTTCTTCTATCTTCCTTTTCCTCTAATGTTTATTTCAGCTTCATATCTTGGGTGAAGGGTAGAAGGCTAGGTAGATATATGATATATGTGGGAGTGCAGAAGGGCAGTGGAAGAGAGACAGAGGGAAAAGGAAGAATGGATCTCTTGATAACAAGAAGTTGAGTGCTTAGATGTAGGTACCAGTAAGGCATCAATGAGGTAATACCGCCATCTTCTGGCTTCTGAAAACCCATGTTCCTTGTAATTTTATCCGGGAGTCCCACATGTTGCTACATTGCATCATGTGTCAGATTTGGTGAATTTGGTCTTGTTTAGTTCTCTACCTTATTGTAGAAAAAGACTTTTCATTACGTAGAATTTGATTGCAATAATTATAGTTTTTCAAGTTCCTTAAGTAAGGATTCTGTCTACAATACTACAAAAACCATATCCTGATGCTGTGTACCTCAGATGATTATTTCTACTTATTTGAAAATACAAGTATTATTTCTCTATGAAAGAAAATACAGAATTAAAAGTTAAGTTGGTGTTATGTAGATACTTTGTGTTAATGATAAAAATATAGAATGTATAAAAGATGTAACTAGCTCATCTTATTATTTGATCAAAGAAAAGAAAAAGGTGTTTTTCCCACTCTGTTGTCTATCCAGACAGTTAGTTCCTTTCCTTGGAGGCAGTCTTCTTTCTATTTATAGATACTGGTGTCAATATTTTTCATCTTGTATATTACAACATAATTTTGCATTTCTCTTATAAGAGAGGTTAAGTGTGTATATAGATATACACACACACACACACATATATATATATGTAATTTTTATTGGAGTATAGTGGTTTTATACTGTTGTGTTAGTTTCTGCTACACAGCAAACTGAATCATTTATATATATATACGTAGATCTACTCTTTTTTTAGATTCTGTTCCCGTATACCTCATTACAGAGTATTGAGTAGAATTCCCTGTGCTATATGATAGGTTTTTATCAGTTATCTATTTTATATATAGAATATATTTTTTCAATGTTTAAAATCTATTTGTTTTCTGTCATGTATCCTTTGCCCATTTTCTTTAGGCTCTTGTTCTATTTATTTATAGGAGTTTTCATAGGCTAGAAAGTAGTTCTTTTTCTGCAGTGTGAATTGCAGATTTTTTCCAGTTTATTTTCTTAGAAGTTTCTTTATTGTGTTTTCTTTAAATGTAAAAAAGTAGTTATATTAGTTTTGTTCCCTTGATGACTCCTGGTTTGAGTTCATATTTTAAAGAATTTTTCTACATAGACATTAAAAAATCTAACTTCCTTTTTTTTTTTTTTCCAATACCAAAACATTGCATTGGATTTTTTGATGCATCTGAAATTTATTTTGAATGAAGTACAAATTATGGCTCTAGTTAATTTTTTTCAGTTGATTACTCAATTGTCACATATCCCATTGCCATTTATTGAATAATCTACCTGAACCATTTATACTTTACTAATTTGAAGTATCAACTTTAATATATATTAAGTTTCTTTGTAGATTTAGATCTATACTTGCACTTGTTTTTCTGGTCCATTGACCTATATGCTTTTTCATTTACAGTGTATATTTTAATTATTGCAGTTTTATAATTGGTTTAATAATTAGATGGGACTCATCCTTAACTCTTTATTTCCAGAATTTGTGTTGTTGTTTTGCTTATTTTTCCATATTTTTTTTTTTTTTTTTGCTTATCCCATACTTTATTTTCTGTCCATTAAAGAATTATTTTTTTATTATGGTGTGTGTTAGTCATTTAGTCGTGTCCGACTCTTTGCAACCGCATGGACTGTAGTCCGCTAGGCTCCTCTGTCCATGGGATTCTCCAGTCAAGAATACTGGAGTGGGTTGCCATTTCCGTCTCCATATATTATGGTTAAGTACGCATTAAATTTACGACTTTAACTCTTTTTTAGGACCACCAACATCCATATCATAACTCATTTCATCTTGTAAAACTGAAACTCCATATGCATTAAACAGTAATCCCCCATTCCCATCTCCTGTACCTTAGCACCCAGCAAACACCATTCTATCTTCTGACTCTCATTTTGCCTACTCTTAGTACTTCATAAAAGTAGAATCATTGAGTATTTGTCTTTTTTGTGATTGGCTTATTTTGCTTAGCATAATGTCCTCAGGATTCATTCATGGTGTCGCATGAATGAATTACCTTAATGATTCCCTTCCTTTTTAAGACTGAATAATCTTCCATTGTATGTATACGTGTACCATGTTTTGTTGACTTATTCTTTTGATGGTCACGATTGCTTCCGTGTTTTAGCTATTGCGAATGATGCTACTGTGAACATGAATGTACAGATACCTCTTTGAGACTCTGCTTTCAGTCCTTTAGGGTGTGATTCCAGAAGTGGAATGGCTGATGTATAATAATTCTGTTTTTAATTTTTGATTTTTGGGGGAACTGCCATACTATTTTAAATAGCAGCTCTACTGCTTTACGTTTTGCCAACAGAGTGCAAGGATTCCACTTTCTCACCATCCTCAGCACACTTACTGTTCTCTGTTTTTGTTTTTTTTTGATAGTAGCCATTTGGGTGTGAGTTGGTAGCTCACTGTAGTTTTGGTTTTTAGTATCCTATGATTATTAATGTTGAGCAGCTTTTCATGGGCTTGTTGTTCAGTCACTCAGTCATGTTCAGCTGAGACCCCATGGACTGCAGCACGCCAGGCTTCTCTATTCTTCACCATCTCCTGGAGCTCGCTCAAACTCGCGTCCATTGAGTGGGTGATTCCATCCAACCATCTCATCCTCTGTCATCTCCTTCTCATGCCTTCAGTCTTTTCCGGCACCAAGGTCTTTTTCAGTGAGTTGGCTCTTCGCATCAGATGGCCAAAGTACTGGAACTTCAGCTTCAGCATTAGTCCTTACAATGAATATTCAGGGTTCATTTCCTTTAGGATTGACAGGTTTGATCTCCTTGCTGTCCAAGGGGCTCTCAAGAGTGTTCTCCAACACCACAGTTCAAAAGCATCATTTCTTTAGCACTCAGCCTTCTTTATGGTACAACTCTTAAATGTGCTTATAGGCCACTCATATATCTTCTTTGGAGTAATATCCAGTCAGATCCTTTGCTCGTTTTCGAATTGTGTTATATGTTTTATTGTCATTGAGTTTTAGTTCTGTATGTATTTTGGGTTTTAATCCCTATCAAATTTGTGATTTGCAGATCCATCCTCCGCCCCAGCTTCTGTGGGGTGCTCTTTTACTCTGTGCGTAGAGTCTTTTGATGCTCAAAGTTTTTTAATGTTCATGATTTGTTTTTTATTTTGTTGTCTATACCTCTGGTGTCATATACAAGAAATCATTGCCACAAATATTTTACAACTTTTGCCCTGTGTTTTAAAAGTTTTACAGTTTTAGGTCTTACATTCCAAATTAATTTTTAAATCATTCAATCTAATTAGAAAATAAGATATTGTTAACTTTATTGTGATTTATTGTATCTGTTGGTTAATTTGGGAGAAGTTAGTTTGTTATGAATGGGAAAGACTAGAGATCACTTCAAGAAAATTAGAAATACTAAGGGAACATTTCACACAAAAATGAGCACAATAAAGGACAGAAATGATATGTACCTAACAGAACCAGAAAATATTAAGAAGAGGTGGCAAGAATACACAGAAGAATTATACAAAAAAGATTTTCACAACCCAGATAACCACGATGGTGTGAACACTCATCTAGAGCCAGACATCCTGGAATGTGAACTCAAGTGGGCCTTAGAAAGCATCACTATGAACAAAGCTAGTGGAGATGATGGAATTCCAGCTCAGCTATTCAAATCCTGGAAGATGACGCTGTGAAAGTTCTGCATTCAATATGCCCGCAAATCTGGAAAACTCAGCAGTGGCCACAGGACTGGAAAAGGTCAGTTTTCCAATCCCAAAGAAAGGCAATGCCAAAGAAGGCTCAAACTACCGCACAGTTGCACTCATCTCACACACTAGCAAAGTAATGCTCAAATTCTCCAAGCCAGGCTTCAACAGTATGTAAACTGTGAACTTCCAGATGTTCAAGCTGGATTTAGAAAAGGCAGAGGAACCAGAGATCAAATTGCCAACTTCCACTGGATCATGGAAAAAGCAAGAGAGTTCCAGAAAAAATCTACCTTTGCTTTATTGGCTATGCCAAAGCCTTTGACTGTATGGATCACAACAAACTGTGGAAAATTCTGAAAGAGATGGGAGTACCAGACCACCTGACCTACCTCCTGAGAAATCTATGTAGAGGTCAAGAAGCAACAGTTAGAACTGGCCACGGAACAACAGACTGGTTCTAAATCAGGAAAGGAACACGTCAAGGCTGTACATTGTCATTATATTGAATAAGCTTATTAAACTTATATGCAGAGTACATCATACAAAATGCTGGGATGGATGAAGAACAAGCTGGAATCAAGCTTGCCTGGAGAAATTGTCAATATCATCAGATATGCAGATAACACCACCATTAGAACAGAAAGCAAAGAAGAACTAAAGAGCCTCTTGATGAAAGTGAAAGAGGAGAGTGAAGAAGCCAGCTTAAAACTCAACATTCAGAAGACGAAGATCATGGCATCCGGTCCCATCACTTCATGGCAAATAGATGAGGAAACAATGGAAACAGTGAGAGACTTTATATTTTTTTTGGCTCCAAAATCACTGCAGTTGGTGACTGCAGCCATGAAATTAAAAGACACTTGCAAAAAAAAAAAAAAAAAGACACTTGCTCCTTGGAAGAAAAGCTATAACCAACCTAGACAGCATTTTAAAAAGCAGAGACACTACTTGACCAACAAAGGCCCGTCTGGTCCAAGCTATTGTTTTTCCAGTCATCATGTATGGATATGAGAGTTGGATTATAGAGAAAGCTGAGCACCAAAGAATTGATGATTTTGAACTCTGGTGTTGGAGAAGACTCTTGAGAGTCCCTTGGACTGCAAGGAGATCCAACCTGTCAATCCTAAAGGAGATCAGTCCTGAATATTCATTGGAAGGACCGATGGTGAAGCCAAGACTCCAATACTTTGTCCACCTGAGGCGAAGAACTGACTCATTGGAAAAGACCCTGATGCTGGGAAAGATTGAAGGCGGGAAGAGAAAGGGACGACAGGGGATGAGCTGGTTGGATGGTATCACTGACGTGATAGGCATGAGTTTAAGTAGGCTCTGGGAATGTCTGATGGGTAGGGTTCACAAAGAGTTGGACACAACTGAGCAACTGGACTGAATTTGTTATGATTTTGCATTTTTTTATGTAAGAACTTCAATTTAAGTTTGAATTTGGCAATAAGGAGTTCATGATCTGAGCCACAGTCAGCTCCTGGTCTTGTTTTTGCTGACTGTTTAGAGCTTCTCCATCTTTGGCTGCAAAGAATATAATCAATCTGATTTCGGTGTTGACCATCTGGTGATGTCCATGTGTAGTCTTCTCTTGTGTTGTTGGAAGAGGGTGTTTGCTATGACCAGTGCATTCTTTTGGCAAAACTCTATTAGCCTTTGCCGTGCTTCATTCCATATTCCAAGGCCAAATTTGCCTATTACTCCAGGTGTTTCTTGACTTCCTACTTTTGCATTCCAGTCCCCTATAATGAAAAGGACATCTTTTCTGGGTGTTAGTTCTAAAAGGTCTTGTAGGTCTTCATTCTGTGTGGATCACAATAAATTGGAAAATTCTGAAAGAGATGGGAATACCAGACCACCCGACCTGCTTCTTGAGAAACCTATATGCAGGTCAGGAAGCAACAGTTAGAACTGGACACGGAAAAACAGACTGGTTCCAAATAGGAAAAGGAGTATGTCAAGGCTGTATATTGTCACCCCGCTTATTTAACTTCTATGCAGAGTACATCATGAGAAACACTGGGCTGGAAGAAGCACAAGCTGGAATCAAGATTGCCGGGAGAAATCTCAATCACCTCAGATATGCAGATGACACTACCTTTATGGCAGAAAGTGAAGAGGAACTAAAAAGCCTCTTGATGAAAGTGAAGAGTGAAAAAGTTGGCTTAAAGCTCACCATTCAGAAAAGGAAGATCATGGCATCTAGTCCCATCACTTCATGGGAAATAGATGTGGAAACAGTATCAGACTTTACTTTTTGGGGCTCCTAAATCACTGCAGATGGCGATTGCAGCCATGAAATTAAAAGACGCTTACTCCTTAGAAGGAAAGTTATGACCAACCTAGATAGCATATTCAAAAGCAGAGATATTACTTTGCCAACAAAGGTCCGTCTAGTGAAGGCTATGGTTTTTCCAGTAGTCGTGTATGGATGTGAGAGTTGGACTGTGAAGAAAGCTGAGCACCGAAGAACTGATGCTTTTGTGGATGAACCCCCTTTATATCCTGCAATTCTGCTTATACAGTCTGACATGTAGCTGAAACCTTCATTCCTAAGCTTAAATGCTTTCCATCTTCTGCACAGAGAAGAGAAATTTGGTGTTGTGTGTGTTAATTTCTGTGTGCATCTTACATTTGTATTCTTTTAAGCACTATGCATTTTTCTGCATGGAAAATTAGAGATACCAAGGGAACATTTCATGCAAAGATGCGCTCAATAAATGATAGGGATCTAATAGAAGCAGAAGATATTAAGAAGAGGTGGCAAGAATACACAGAAGAACTGTACAAAAAAGATCTTCACAACCCAGAAAATCACAATCATGTGATCACTCACCTAGAGCCAGACGTCCTGGAATGTGAAGTCAAGTAGGCCTTAAGAAGCATCAATATGAACAAAGCTAGTGGAGGTGATGGAATTCCACTGGGCTCTTTCAAATCCTAAAAGATGATGCTGTGAAAGTGCTGCAGTCAATATGCCAGCAAATTTGGAAAACTCAGCAGTGGCCACAGGACTGGAAAAGGTCAGTTTTCATTCCAATCCCAAAGAAAGGCAATGCCAAAGAATGCTCAAACTACCGCACAACTGCACTCATCTCACACGCTAGTAAAGTAATGCTCAAAATTCTCCAAGCCAGACTTCAGCAGTATGTGAACCGTGAATTTCCAGATGTTCAAGCTGGTTTAGAAAAGGCAGAGGAACCAGAGATCAAATTGCCAACATCCGCTGGATCATTGAAAAAGCAGGAGAGTTCCAGAAAACATACACTTCTGCTTTATTGACTATGCCAAAGCCTTTGACTGTGTGGATCACAATAAACTGTGGGAAATTCTGAAAGAGATGGGAATACCAGACCACCTAACCTGCCTCTTGAGAAATCTGTATGCAGGTCAGGAAGCAACAGTTAGAACTGGACATGGAACAACAGACTGGTTCCAAACAGGAAAAGGAGTGCGTCAAGGCTGTATATTGTCACCGTGCTTATTTAATGTATATGCAGAGTACATCATTAGAAATGCTGGGCTGGAGGAAGCATAGGCTGGAATCAAGATTGCCAGGAGAAATATCAATAACGTCAGATATGCAGATGACACCACCCTTATGTCAAAAAGTGAAGAAGAACTAAAGAGCCTCTTGATGGTGGTGAAAGAGGAGAGTGAAAAAGTTGACTTAAAGCTCAACATTAGGAAAACTAAAATCATGTCATCTGGTCCCATCACTTCATGGCAAAAAGATGGGGAAACAGTGTCAGACTTTATTTTTCTGGGCTCCAAAGTCACTCCAGATGGTGATTGCAGCCATGAAATTAAAAGATGCTTACTCTTTGGAAAGAAAGCTATGCCCAACCTAGACAGCATATTGAAAAGCAGAGACATTACTTTGTTAACAAAGGTCCGTCTAGTCAAGGCTATGGTTTTTCCAGTGGTCATGTCTGGATGTGAAAGTTGGACTATAAAGAAGGCTGAGAGCTGAAGAATTGATGCTTTTGAACTGTGGTGTTGGAGAAGACTCTTGAATGTCCCTTGGACTGCAAGGAGATCCAACCAGTCCATCCTAAAGGAAACCAGTCCTGAGTATTCACTGGAATGGAGAAGGCAATAGCAACACACTCCAGTACTCTTGCCTGGAAAATCCCATGGATGGAGGAGCCTGGTAGGCTGCAGTCCACGGATCAGAAAGAGTCAGACATGACTGAGCAACTTCACTTTCACTTTTCACTTTCCTACATTGGAGAAGGAAATGGCAACCCACTCCAGTGTTCTTGCCTTGAGAGTCCCGGGGATGGGGAAGCCTGATGGGCTGCCATCTATGGGGTCGCACAGGGTCGGACATGACTGAAGTGACTTAGCAGCATTCATTGGAAGGACTGATGATGAAGCTGAATCTCCAAAACTTTGGCCACTGGATGCGAAGAGCTGACTCATTTGAAAAGACCGTAATGCTGGGAAAGATTGAGGGCAGGAGGAAAGGGGACGACAGAGGATGAGATGGTTGGATGGCATCACCGACTCAATGGACATGAGTTTGGGTGAACTCCGGGAGTTGATTATGGACAGGGAGGCCTAGCGTACTGTGGTTCATGGGGTCGCAAAGAGTTGCACACGACTGAGCAACTGGACTAACTAACTTATGTAAATATAATCCTATTGCATATATACTTTTTAACCTGTTGCTGCATTTGCAAGGTTTATCCTCATTGTGGCCTGTAATGGATTTTTATTGCCATATGTTGTTGTGGATGTTACAGTACTCTCTGATAGACCTTCTCTTCCCCACCGAGCTACATGTTTTCCACTTACACAGGCTGGTTGCTTACAGCTGCATTCCTTTCTGGGAATTGCCATTGGCCAAGGTTACACTCTGTCTAAGAGGCATCCTCTGAGAGCTAACTGAGTGAGGCAGGGATATAGTTTCCAAGCAAACTCGCCTCCGTTAGGGACAACTCTGGACAACTCCTTTAGGGACAACTGTGGACAACTCCTTTAGGGACAATCTGAGCTCTGGAGCTCCATGAGCATTACCTGAGGCTCTCCTTGCACCCTCGTTGGGCCAGTTTCTCCCCATTCTCACCTCAGCTTCCTTCACTTACTTCCAGGTGTTTCTCCTAAGAGCTCTTCCCAGGAAACTTCCTGCATGCTGGTCATTGGGCCTCCTCTCTTGTTTTCAAAGGAATGAGTTCAAGACAGGTTGGTATTTTCTTTCAGATGGATAGCGAATTGTGTAAGTAGCCCTTCATTAAGTTAACTGTGTAGAGTGTACATGCAGTATATTCTGTGCCTCGTAATGCTGTGTGCTGTTTGTCAGGGCTTTGTGTATTATGTTGTATTTACTGTCTTTCTCTATTTATATGTTATCTTTGTTTTTTAAGCACTTGTTTTGATACCTGGGAACATTTGTATCTTTGTTTATTTATTTAAAAAATTAATTTTTTTAATTGAACAATAATTGCTTTACAGAATTTTGTTTTCTGTCAAACCTAAACATGAATCAGCTGTAGATATATATATATATATATATATATCCCCTCCCTTTTAAACCTCCGTCCCCATCCCACCCCTCTAGGTTGATACAGAGCCCTTGTTAGAGTTTCCTGAGCCATACAGCAAATTCCTGTTGGCTATCTATTTTACATATGGTAATATAAGTTTCCATGTTACTCTTTCTGTACATCTCACCCTCTCCTCACCTCTCCCCATGTCCATAAGTCTATTCTCTTTGTTTCTCCATTGCTGCCCTGTAAATAAATTTTTCAGTATCATTTTTCTAGATTCTGTATATATGCGTTAGAATATAATATTTCTTTTTCTGACTAACTTCACTCAGTATAATAGGTTCTAGGTTCATCCATCTCATTAGAATGGACTCAAATGCTTTCCTTTTTATGGCAGTTCAGTTCAGTTCAGATCAGTTACTCAGTCGTGTCTGACTCTTTGGGACCCCATGGACTGCAGCATGCCAGGCTTCCCTGTCCATCACCAACTCCTGGAGCTTTCTCAAACTCATGTCCATTCAGTCGGTGATGCCATCCAGCCATCTCATCCTCTGTCGTCCCATCTTCTCTCGCCTTCAATCTTTCCCAGCATCAGGGTATTTTCCAATAAGTCAGTTCTTCGCATCAGGTGGCCAAAATATTGAAGTTTCAGCTTCAGTCTCAGTCCTTCCAGTGAATATTCAGGACTGATTGCCTTTAGGATGTACTGGTTGGATCTCCTTGCAGTCCAAGGGACTCTCAAGAGTCTTCTCCAACACCACAGTTCAAAAGCATCAATTCTTTGGTGCTCAGCTTTCTTTATAGTCCAACTCTCACATTCATACATGACTACTGGAAAAACTAGCTTTGACTAGACAGACCTTTGTTGGCAAAGTTATGTCTGTGCTTTTTAATATGCTGTCTGGGTTGGTCATAACTTGTCTTTCAAGAAGCAAACATCTTTTAATTTCATGGCTCAGTAATATTCCATTGTGCATATGTACCAAAGTTCTTTATCCATTCATCTGTCAACGGACATTTAGTTTACTTCCATGTTCTAGCTATTATAAATAGTGCTGTAGTGAACAGTGGGATGCCTGTGTCTTTTTCAATTTTGATTTCCTCAGGTATATGCCTAGGAGTGGGATTGCTAGGTAAGGTGCAGCGGCTGCGCTTTGCTGGAGCAGCCGTGAAGAGATACCCCACCTCCAAGGTAAGAGAAACCCAAATAAGACGGTAGATGTTGCAAGAGGGCATCAGAGGGCAGACACACTGAAACCATAATCACAGAAAACTAGTCAATCTAATCATACTAGGACCACAGCCTTGTCTAACTCAGTGAAACAAAGCCATGCCCATGGGGCCACCAAAGACGGGTGGGTCATGGTGGAGAGGGCTGACAGAATGTGGTCCAAGGAAGAAGGGAATGGCAAACCCCTTCAGTATTCTTGCCTTGAGAACCCCATAAACAGTATGAAAAGGCAAAATGATAGGATACTGAAAGAGGAACTCCCCAGGTCAGTAGGGGCCCAGTATGCTCCTGGAGATCAGTGGAGAAATAACTCGACAATGAATGAAGGAATGGAGCCAAAGCAAAAACAATACCCATTTGTGGATGTGACTGGTGATAGAAGCAAGGCCCGATGCTGTAAAGAACAATATTGCATAGGAACCTGGAATGTCAGGTCCATGAATCAAGGCAAATTAGAAGTGGTCAAACAGGAGATGGCAAGAGTGAACGTCGACATTCTAGGAATCAGCGAACTGAAATGGACTGAAATGGGTGAATTTAACTCAGATGACCATTATTTCTACTACTGTGGGCAGGAATCCCTTAGAAGAAATGGAGTAGCCATCAGTAGTCAACAAAAGAGTCTGAAATGCAGTACTTGGATGCAATCTCAAAAACGACAGAAGGATCTCTCTTCGTTTCTCAGGCAAACCATTCAATATCACAGTAATCCAAGTCTATGCCCCAACCAGTAATGCTGAAGAAGCTGAAGTGGAACGGTTCTATGAAGACCTCCAAGACCTTTTAGAACTAACACCCAAAAAAGATGTCCTTTTCATTATAGGGGACTGGAATGCAAAAGTAGGAAGTCAAGAAACACCTGGAGTAACAGGCAAATTTGGCCCTGGGATACGGAATGAAGCAGGGCAAAGACTAATAGCGTTTTGACAAGAAAATGCACTGGTCATAGCAAACACCCTCTTCCAACAACACAAGAGAACACTCTACACATGGACATCACCAGATGGTCAACACTGAAATCAGATTGATTATATTCTTTGCAGCCAAAGATGGAGAAGCTCTATATAGTCAACAAAAACAAGACCAGGAGCTGACTGTGGCTCAGATCATGAACTCCTTATTGCCAAATTCAGACTGAAATTGAAGAAAGTAGGGAAAACCACTAAACCATTCAGGTATGACCTAAATCAAATCCCTTATGATTATACAGTGGAAGTGAGAAGTAGATATAAGGGACTAGATCTGATAGAGTGCCTGATGAACTATGGTCGGAGGTTCGTGACATTGTACAGGAGACAGGGATCAAGACCATCCTCATGGAAAAGAAATGCAAAAAAGCAAAGTGGCTGTCTGAGGAGGCCTTACAAATAGCTGTGAAAAGAAGAGAAGTGAAAAGCAAAGGAGAGAAAAGGAAAGATATAAGCATCTGAATGCAGAGTTCCAAAGAACAGCAAGAAGAGATAAGAAAGCCTTCCTCAGCTATCAATGCAAAGAAATAGAGGAAAACAACAGAATGGAAAGACTAGAGATCTCTTCAAGAAAATTAGAGATACCAAGAGAACAATTCATGCGAAGATGGGCTCAATAAAGGACAGAAATGGTATGGACCTAACAGAAGCAGAAGATATTAAGAAGAGGTGGCAGGAATACACAGAAGAACTATACAAAAAATATCTTTATGACCAAGATAATCACGATGGTGTGATCACTGACCTAGAGCCAGACATCCTGTAATGTGAAGTCAAGTGGGCCTTAGAAAGCATCACTATGAACAAAGCTCGTGGAGGTGATGGAATTCCAGTTGGGCTCTTTGAAATCCTGAAAGATGATGCTGTGAAAGTGCTGCACTCAATATGCCAGCAAATTTGGAAAACTCAGCAGTGGCCACAGGACTGGAAAAGGTCAGTTTTCATTCCAATCCCAAAGAACGGCAATGCCAAAGAATGCTCAAACTACTGCACAATTGCACTCGTCTCACACGCTAGTAAAGTAATGCTCAAAATTCTCCAAGCCAGGCTTCAGCAGTATGTGAACCATGGACTTCCAGATGTTCAAGCTGGTTTTAGAAAAGGCAGAGGAACCAGAGATAAAATTGCCAGTATCCGCTGGATCATCAGAAAAGCAAGGGAGTTCCAGAAAAACATGTATGTCTGCTTTATTGACTATGCCAAAGCCTTTGACTGTGTGGATCACAATAAACTGTGGGAAATTCTGAAAGAGATGGGAATACCAGACCACCTGATCTGCCTCTTGAGAAACCTATATGCAGGTCAATTAGAACTGGACATGGAACAACAGACTGGTTGCAAATAGGAAAAGGAGTGCGTCAAGGCAGTATATTGTCACCCTGCTTATTTAACTTCTATGCAGAGTACATCATGAGAAACGCTGGGCTGGAAGAAGCACAAGCTGGAATCAAGATTGCTGGGTGAAATATCAATAACTTCAGATATGCAGATGACACCACCCTTATGGCAGAAAATGAAGAGGAACTAAAAAGCCTCTTGATGAAAGTGAAAGTGGAGAATGAAAAAGTTAGCTTAAAGCTCAACATTCAGAAAATGAAGATCATGTCATCCCGTCCCATCACTTTATGGGAAATAGATGTGGAAACAGTGGAAACAGTGTCAGACTTTATTTTTGGGGGCTCCAAAATCACTGCAGATGGTGACTGCAGCCATGAAATTAAAAGACGCTTACTCCTTGGAAGGAAAATTATGACCAACCTAGATAGCATATTCAAAAGCAGAGACATTATTTTGCCAACTAAGGTCCGTCTAGTCAAGGCTATGGTTTTTCCTGTGGTCATGTATGGATGTGAGAGTTGGGCTGTGAAGAAGGCTGAGTGCCAAAGAATTGATGCTTTTGAACTGTGATTTTGGAGAAGACTCTTGAGAGTCCCTTGGACTGCAAGGAGATCAGCCCTGGGATTTCTTTGGAAGGAATGATGCTAAAGCTAAAACTCCAGTACTTTGGCCACCTCATGTGAAGAGTTGACTCATTGGAAAAGACTCTGATGCTGGGAGGGATTGGGGGCAGGTGGAGAAGGGGACGACAGAGGAAGAGATGGCTGGATGACATCACTGGCTGGGTGGCATCACTGACTCGATGGATATGAGTCTAAGTGAACTCCGAGAGTTGATGATGGACAGAGAGGCCTGGCGTGCTGCGATTCATGGGGTTGCAAAGAGTCGGACACGACTGAGTGAGTGAACTGAACTGAACTCAACTGATGGTGGTTTTCTTCCTAGTTTTTTAAGGAATCTCTATACCATGTTCCATAGTGGCTCTATCAATTTACATCCCCTCCGACAGGGCAAGAGGGTTCCCTTTTCTCCACACCCTCTCCAGCATTTATTATTTGTAGACTTTTTGATGATGGCCATTCTGACCGGTGTGAAGTGATAACTCATTGTAGTTTTGATTTGCATTTCTGTAATAACGAGCTATGTTCAGCAAGCATCTTTTCATGTGTTTGTTAGCCATCTGTATGTCTTCTTTGGAGAAATGTCTGCTTAGTTCTTTTTCCCACTTTTTGATTGGGTTGTTTGTTTTTCTGGTATTGAGTTGTATGAGCTGCTTGTATATTTTGGAAGTTAATCCTTGGTCAGTTGTTTCGTTTGCTGTCCTTTTCTCCCATTCTGAGGGTTGTCTGTTCACCTTGGTTATAGTTTCCTTTGCTGTGCAAAAGCTTTTAAGTTTAATCAGTTCCCACTTGTTTACTTCTGTTTTTATTTCCTTTACTGTAGAAGGTTCTTACTTTGATTTATGTCATCAAGTGCTCTGCCTATGTTTTCCTCTAAGAATTTAGTAGTTTTTGGTCTTACATTTAGGTGTTTAAGCCATTTTGAGTTTATCTTTGTGTATGGTGTTAGGAAGTATTCTAATTTGATTCTTTTGCATGTAGCTGTCCAGTTGTCCCAGCACCATTTATTGAAGAGGCTGTCTTTGCCCCATTGTGTATTCTTGCTTCCTTTGTCAAAAATAAGGCACCCATAGGTGCATGGGTTTATTTCTGGGCTTTCTGTCTTGTTCTTTTGGTCTGTATTTCTGTTTTTATACCAGTATCATGCCATCTTGATGACTCTAGCTTTGTAATATAATCTGGTCAGGAAGGTTGATTCCTCCAGCTCCATTCTTCTTTCTCAAGACTGTGTTGGCTATTCAGGGTCTTCTGTGTTTCCATGTGAATTGTGAAGTGTTTTGTTTCACAACTGACAATTTCAAAATTGACAGACCTTTAGCCAGACTTATCAAGTGAAAAAGAGAGAAGAATCAAATCAACAAAATTAGAAATGAAAAAGGAGAGATTATAGCAGATAATGCAGAAATACAAAGGATCATAAGAGACTATTATGAACAACTATATGGCAATAAAATGGATAACCTGGAAGAAATGGACAGATTCTTAGAAACGTTCAGCCTTCCAAGACTGAACCAGAAAGAAATAGAAATTATGAACAACCCAATTACAAGCACTGAAATTGAAGCTGTGATTAAAAAATCTCCCCAAAAACAAAAGCCCAGGACCAGATGGCTTCTCAGGAGAATTCTGTCAAACATTTAGAAAAGAGCTAATGTCTATTCTTCTAAAACTCTTAGAAAATTGCAGAGGTAGGAACATTTCCAAACTCATTCTACAAGGCCACCATCTCCCTGATACCAAAACTAGACAAAGACAATGCACAAAAAAGAAAACTGCAGGCCAATATAATATCCCTGATGAACATAGATGAAAAAATCTTTAACAAAATTTTAGCAAACAGAATTCAGCAACACAGCAAAAATCTCATACACCATGATCAAGTTTGATTTATTGCAGGCATGGAAGGATTCTTTGATATATGCAAATCAGTCAATGTGATAAACCATATTCACAAATTTAAAGATACAAACCATATGATAATCTCAATAGATGAAGAAAAAGACTTTGAAAAAATTCAGCACCCATTTATGATTAAAACTCTTCAAAAAATGGGAATAGAAGGAACCTACCTCAACATAGTGAAGGCCATATATGATTAGCCTACAGCAAGTATTATTCTCAATGGTGAAAAACTGAAAGCATTCCTCCTAAGATCAGGAACAAGACAAGGGTGTCCATTTTCACCACCATTATTCAACACAGTTGTAGAAGTCCTAGCTACAGCAATCAGAGAAGAAAAAGAAAGAAAAGGAATCCAGATCGGAAAAGAAGTAAAGCTCTCATTGTTTGCAGAGACATGATACTGTACATAGAAAACCCTAAACATAGTATCAGAAAGTTGCTAGAGCTAATCAGTGAATTTAGCAAAGTTTCAGGATACAAAATCAATACACAGAAATCATTTGAATTTGTATATACTAACAATGAAAAATCAGAAAGAGAAATTAAGCAGTCAGTCCCATTCACCATTGCAACAAAAAGAATTAAATATCTCGGAATAAACTTACCTAAGGAGACAAAAGAACTGTATACAGAAACTACAAGACACTTATGAAAGAAATTAAAGACAACATAAACAGATGGAGAGATATCCCAATAGGAATAATCAGTGTTGTGAAAATGACTATACTGCCAAACACAAGCTACAGATTCAATGCGATCCCTATCAAACTACCAATGTATCTTTATTTTAATGGCATCATTTGTGTTAGTAATTTTTATAGTGCCCTTAATCTTTTCTCTTACTTTACTTTTCAGCCAGTTTTAAATGGTATCATTTGACTCTTACCTATTAACTATATAACAGTCAGTGATCTTATTACAGAAGATGAGATGGCTGGATGGCATCACTGACTCAATGGACATGAGTTTGAGTGAACTCCAGGAGTTGGTGATAGACAGGGAGGCCTGGAGTGCTGTGATTCATGGGGTCACAAAGAGTCAAACATGACTGAGCGACTGAACTGAACTGAACTGATCTTATTCTACTTTCCTACTTTTCTCTCCTCTTACCTGCCAGTGTTTTTAAGAATTTTTTGCTCTCTGCACAGCTGGAGGGATCTCACTTCTTTGACTAGCAACTCAGGCCACATCAGTGAAATCCCGAATCCTAACCACTAGGCCACCAGAGAACTCTCTCCTTCCAGTTTCTAGTTGCATTCTTTTGTCTTTGGCAGAAAAGATAATGTTTGACTTCAATCTTATTTTAGTTTTACCTCTACAATTGAATATCTAGCATGTTCGCTGTTTGTCTTGCAAAATTTACCCAGGCATGTTTTTGAAAGATGTAGCTCATTCTCCAACGGTTTGTTCAGAAGGGGTGCACATTGATAGTATTTCCATTCAAACTATTTTTTTTCTAGTTATATTGGAGTTTTACCAAGAGAACGCACTGTAGCAGACAACCTCTTCCAACAACACAAGAGAAGACTCTACACATGGACATCACCAGATGGTCAATACCGCAGTCAGATTGATTATATTCTTTGGAGCCAAGGATGGAGAAGCTCTGTACAGTCAGCAAAAACAAGACTGGGAGCTGACCTTGGCTCAGATCCTGAACTCCTTATTGCCAAATTCAGACTTAAATTGAAGAAAGTAGGAGAAACCACTAGACCATTCAGGTATGACTTAAATCAAATCCCTTATGATTATACAGTGGAAGTGAGAAATAGATTTCAGGGCCTAGATCTGATAGAGTGCCTGATGAACTATGGACGGAGGTTTGTGACATTGTACAGGAGAGAGGAATCAAGACCATCCCTAAGAAAAAGAAAGGCAGAAAAGCAAAATGGCTGTCTGAGGGGGCCTGACAAATAGCTGTGAAAGGAAGAGAAGCAAAAAGCAAAGGAGAAAAGGAAAGATATACCCATTTGAATGCAGAGTTCCAAAGAATAGCAAAGAGAGATAAGAAAGCCTTCCTCAGTGATCAGTGCAAAGAAATAGAGGAAAACAACAGAATGCAAAAGACTAGAGATCTCTTCAATAAAATCAGAGATACCAAGGGAACATTTCATGCAAAGATGGGCTCAATAAAGGACAGAAATGGTATGGACCTAGCAGAAGGAGAAGATATTAAGAAGAGGTGGCAAGGATACACAGAAGAACTGTATAAAAAAAGAACTTCACGACCCAGATAATCACGATGGTGTGATCACTGACCTAGAGCCAGACATCCTGTAATGTGAAGTCAAGTGGGCCTTAGAAAGCATCACTACGAACAAAGATAGTGGAGGTGATGGAATTCCAGTTGAGCTATTCCAAATCCTGAAAGATGATGCTGTGAAAGTGCTGCACTCAATATGCCACCAAATCTGGAAAACTCAGCAGTGGCCACAGGACTGGAAAAGGTCAGTTTTCATTCCAATCCCAAAAGAAGGAAATGTCAAAGAATGTTAAATCTACTACACAGTGGCATTCATCTCACACGCTAGCAAAGTAATGCTCAAAATTCTCGAAGCCAGGCTTCAACAGTACGTGAACTGTGAAATTCCAGATGTTCAAGCTGGATTTAGAAAAGGCAGAGGAACCAGAGATGAAATTGCTAACATCTGCTGGATCATAAAAAAAGCAAGAGAGTTCCAGAAAAAAAATCTACCTTTGCTTTATTGACTATGCCAAGGCCTTTGACTTTGTGGATCACAACAAACTGTGGAAAATTCTGAAAGAGATGGGAGTACCAGACCACCTGACCTGCCTCCTGAGAAATCTGTATGCAGGTCAAGAAGCAACAGTTAGGACTGGACATGAAACAACAGACTGGTTCCAAATCAGGAAAGGAGTATGTCAAGGCCGTATATTGTCACCCTGCTTATTTAACTTACATGCAGAGTACACCATGTGAAATGCTGGGCTGGATGAAGAACAAACTAGAATCAAGATTGCCGGGAGAAATGTCAATAATGTCACATATGCAGATGACACCACCCTTATAGCAGAAAACAAAGAAGAACTAAAGAGCCTCTTGATGAAAGGGAAAGAGGAGAGTGAAAAAACCAGCTTAAAACTCAGCATTCAGAAAACTAAGATCATGGCATCCGGTCCCATCACTTCGTGGCAAATAGATGGGGAAACAGTGAGAGACTTTATTTTTTTTGGCTCCAAAATCACTGCAGGTGATGACTGAAGCCATGAAGGTAAAAGACACTTGCTCCTTGGAAGGAAAGTTATGACCAACCTAGATAGCATATTAAAAAACAGAGACACTACTTTGCCAACAAAGGTCCATCTCGTCAAGGCTATGGTTTTTCTAGTCGTCATGTATGGATATGAGAGTTGGACTATAATGAAAGATGAGCACCGCAGAATTGATGCTTTTGAAATGTGTTGTTGGAGAAGACTCTTTAGAGTCTCTTGGACTGCAAGGAGATCCAAGCAGTACATCCTAAAGGATGTATCCTGAGTGTTCATTGGAAGGACTGATGTTGAAGCTGAAACTGCAATACTTTGGCCACCTGATATGAAGAGCTGACTCATTTGAAAAGACCCTGATGCTGGGAAGGATTGAAGGCAGGAGGAGAAGGGAATGACAGAGGATGCGATGATTGGATGGCGTCACCAACTCAATGGAGATGAGTGTGAGTAGACTCCGGGAGTTGGTGATTGACAGGGAAGCCTGGCGTGCTGTGGTCCATGGGGTCACGAAAAGTTGGACACGGCTGAGCGACTGAACGTTCATGATCCGAATTGACATATAACATTGTGTGAGTGTAATGGTGCACAATATACAAGTTTATGTTGCAAAATGACAACCACATATCAGTTTATCAGTTCATAGAAGTAAAAGCATGTAATTCTTGTGATGACTTTAAGATGTACTCTTTTAAGCAGATTTCAGATACACAAAGAGTGTTAAGTGTAGTCACCATGCGGTACATTATATCCCTGAACTTATTTGTCTTATAACTAGAAGTTTGTGCCTTTGACCACCTTCATCCAGTTTCCCCTTCCCACTGTCCTCCAGCAGCCATTAATCTGCTCTCTTTTTCTATGAGTCCAGTTTTTTTTTAAGATTCGAGACCTAAGTGAGATCGTACAGTATATGTCTTTCTCTGTTTGATTTATTTTGCTTAGGATAATACTCTGACAGTGCATCTGTGTTATTGCAAATGATGGGAGTTCTTTCTTTTTTATGGTTGAATGATATTCCATTGTGTCTGTGCCAGATTTTATTTCTCCGTTCATTCCTCAGTGTCCCCTTAGTTTGTTTCCACGTCTTGGTTGTTATAAATAATGCTGCAGTGAACATGGGGGTGCAGATATCTCTTCGAGAGAGTTATTTTGCTACCTTCAGACACATACCCAGAAGTGGAATTGCTGATCATATGGTAGTTCTATTTTTAATTTTTTTGAGGAACCTTCATGCCGTTTTCCATAGGGACTGCACCAATTTACATTCCCATCAACAGTACACGAGGGTTCTTTTTTCTCTACATCCTTGCCAACACTTAGATAGTAGGTTGTTGTAACAGGTGTGAGGTGATAACCTCGTTTTGGTTTTGATTTGCATTCCCTTGATGTCTGGTATTGTTGAGCAACTTTTTGTATACCTCTTGATCGTTTGTGTGTCTTCTTTGCCCGTTTTTTAATCTGGTTACTTGGATTTTTTTTTTTTTTTTTGCTATTGTATGAGTTCTTTTTTTTTAATTTGGTTCTGTGCAGTCTTAGTTGCGGCAGTCGGGGTCTTTGTTGCATCATGAGGATCTCGTTGCAGCACACAGTCTTTCTGGTTGTGACATGTGGGCTTAGTTGCTCTGAGGCATGTGGGAGTCTTAATTCCCTGACCGGGGATCGAACCTGTGCCCTGGGCATTGCAAGGCAGATTCTTAACCATTGGACCGCCGGGAAAGTCCCTGAATTGTGTGTGTTCTTTATATATTTTAGATACTAACTTACCAGATAAATGATTTGCAAAATGATGATTTCCTTTGCTTTGTAAAGCTTTTAGTCTGGTGTAGTCACACTTGTTTATTTTTGCTTCTGTTGCCTTTGCTTTTGGCATCAGGTTGAAAAAAATGATTGCCAAGACCAGTATCAAGGAGCTTATCCCCAAAGTTGTTTTTTGATGTCCCTGGAACTTGAAGTACGGTTTGGCAGGATATAATATCCTTGGTTCACATTTTATTTTCTTCACATTTCTTGAAAATAGTTTTCTTGCTTTGTAGATTGTCTTTGAGTCGTTTGGTATGGTCTCCTTCCCTTGCCTTTCTAGATTATCTTTTTGTCTGAATGCACCAGAGTGTTTTGTTTCTTTTTTCCTTTAAACAATATTACAAGGATATGTGTTATAGTTGCTCATTCTGGGTCAGTTTTCCTAAGTATCTGGTAGGCCTTTTAAACATGTAGATTCGGGTCTTTTATTTCTGGGAAGTTTTCTTGTTTCATAGTTCTAGTGCTAATTCATTGCTTTTGAGTTTCTTCGTCAGGGACACCAGTGATGTTCTGTCACTTTTGCCTGTCATCTCATCAGCCAATTTCTCTCTGATTATTTTGTTTCTTAATTTCATTTTTATTCTCTTTATTGTTTTTCTCCTTACCTTCAACATCCTTTATTAGTTTTCATTAAAATCTGTTCCCCTCCGTGTGCCATATAATTTAGCTTTCATTTTTCAATGATTTTATGAGATGATTTTTCCTGCAGTTTACTACAGTCAACTGTATTTAATATCTTTGCCATTTTTTTATTCCAGTTTTATTGAGATGTAATTAACATACACTGCTATATAAGTTTAAGGTACACAGCAAAATGGTTTGACTTACATACATCACGAAATGATTACCACAGTAAGTTTAGTCTTATATAGTCATCCATCAATCATCTCATATAGATACAATGTTAAGGAAATATAAAAAAGATTTTTTAAAGTACTTTTCCTTGTGATGAGAAGTCTTAGGATTTACTCTCTTGACAACTTGCATATATAATATACAGCAGTGTTAATGATATTTACCATGAACTTCATCACATCCCTATCTTTGGTTTTGTCTATTTTGATACTTTTTTTTTTTATTTCTGACTTAGGGGCTTTCTTTTTAACATCTGTAAAATCTTTTTTGATCAATAACCTCAGATATGCAGATATCACCACCCTTATGGCAGAAAGCAAAGAACTAAAGAGCCTCTTGAAGAAAGGGAAAGAGGAGAGTGAAAAAAGCTGGCTTAAAACTCAGCATTCAGAAAATGAAGATCATGGCATCCAGTCCCATCACTTCATGGCAAATAGATGGGGAAACAATGAAGACAATTACAGACTTTATTTTTGGGGGCTCTGAAATCACTGCAGATGGTGACTGCAGGCATGAAATTAAAAGACGCTTGCTCCTTGAAAGAAAAGCTATGGCCAACCTAGACAGCATATTAAAAAGCAGACACATTACTTTGCCGACCAAGGTCCGTCTAGTCAAAGGTATGGTTTTCTAGTAGTCACATATAGATGCGAGAGTTAGACTATAAAGAAAGCTGATATGAAGTGTGGTGTTGAAGAAGACTGTTGAGAGTCTCTTGGACAGCAAGGAGATTCAACCAGTCCATCCTAAAGGAAATCAGTCCTGAATATTTACTGGAAGGACTGATGCTGAAGCTGGAACTCCAATACTTTGGCCATCTGATGCAAAGAATTGACTCCTTGGAAAAGTCCCTGATGCTGGGAAAAATTGAAGGCAGGAGGAGAAGGGGGGACGACAGAGGATGAGATGGTTGAATGGCATCACTGACTCGATGGATGTGAGTTTGAGCAAGCTCTGGGAGTTGGTAACAGACAGGAAAGCCTGGCGTGCTGCACTCCATGGGTTTGCAAAGAGTTGGCCACGACTGAGCGACTGAACTGAACTGAACTGAATTCAAAAGTAGATGGATGTTACAGTTTTTTCCAACTTCATAGTTGATTTGTAGGGAGAAACCATTGACACGAAAGCTTTCATTTGTGTTTTGCTGACTTCTTCTAGCACTTGGTGTGTAGTGGTGTCTGCGCTTTGTGGATAGAGTTCCTTGTTTGAGAGTTCTGTCACTCTTCCCTTTCCTTCTCAGTATCTTGTAGGAACTTGTGGTGTTGATCAGGAAGAAGGGTAGAGAAAGGCTTGGTATGTGTTTCCATTTCTTTTCTGCAGGGTCCTTAATTTCCTGCCTGTTACTCCCGTCTTTCCACTCATTTCCTTGTCTCCAAGAGATACCATCTCTTCTTTTGCATCTATATACCTAATACTCCTCCAGAAGCGGTTTCTCAGAGGGTACCGCAGTTGATCCAGAAGTTTCTAGATACTTCCACATCACTAGGGCTATGAACTATCAAGTCCTAACTTGTGTTCACTATGTTTGCTTTTACTGTTTTACTCTTCCTTGGGGTCATTTTGTTTGTGCTTCCTCTAAGTCGCCTGGTCGAGTGTGCTGTTTTTCATGGATTCTTTTTCACCTCCTCTTACTCACTCTTACTCACTCTCTGCATCCACAGGCTTGCAGAAGGTAGGCAGTTGGATTTCTTATGGAATTTATTCCTTTTTTCCCTCTACTTATAGGTAATTTGAATATTTTTGTGATCTCTGTCTTCTGGTAATGTTAAGGTTGAGGCATGGGTTCTGTTGTGGTTTCATTTATTCTCCTTGTTTATTTTATATCTGTGTGGGAAGTTGAGGGAGAGATTTCTACTCTGAGAGAGCGATGGCTTATTCTGTTGTTGTGCAGACTTGAAACAGTCCCTATTTTCATATGGTTGTATATCTGAAAAACCCAGAAGAGTCAACTGAAAAACTACTACAGACAGAAGAGAATTCAGGGACTTCCCTCATGGTCCGGTGGTTAATGCAGGGGATCTGCAGGGTTCCTCTGTGCTCCCAGTGCAGGGGGTTGGGGTCAGGGAACTAGATCCCACATAGTGCAACTAAGCTGGGTGCAGCCAACAAAAAACAAAATTTTTTTTTTTTTTTTAGAGAAAATTCAGTTATATCGTGCTATATAAAATTAATCAAAAGAAATCCATATGTACAAAAAGCTTGGATGATACGGAGAGCCAGAATAAAAATCAGATTAAAAAATCCCTAAAACCAACCAAACAAAAATTCTAGGAATGACTACACTGGTAAACGCGTAAAACCTATTAGTTTTTTAGGGCTGCCATAAAAAAGTGCCTCACACTGGGTGGCTTATAGCAACAGGAATTGATTCTCTCACTGTTCTGCACACTAGATGTCGAGGTGGTAGCGGGACCACCCTCCCTCTGATGCCAAAGGAAGGCGCCTTCCTTGCCTTTTTCAGCTTCTGGTCTCCCGGACATTTCTAACTGTGGCAGCATGCATCCAGTCTTTACCTCTCTCTTCATCTGGCCAACTTCCTGTTGTGTCTTTTATCTTTTCTCTTTTAAGAACAAGAGTCATATTGGGTTAGGGCTCACCCTAATGCCAGTAGGTTGAGGAACTAAGATCATGCCATGTCATGGCCAAAAGATAAAGTAAAATGGGATTGGTAAACATTTAGGAAAAAACATTGTGTTTTTTAGGGGAATCAGCACAAATACACGTAAGAAAAACTTAAAAAAGTTTAGAAACTGTGCTGTTTTCTTCACCAGTTGCTTCTTTTTGTTTGGCTCCATTTTTCTTTTCTTACTGGTCTCTTGGGTGAGTTGAACGTTTTATGCTGAAATAGTTTTTTGTACAATACTGTATATGTAAATTACATGAATTCCCAAATGATGTTTTAAAACCTTATCTAGCCTATTGTGATGTATCAAGTTAAGGATACATATTAACAGTTGTATTACTTATCTGGAGCTACAGTTATCTGAAAACAGGGCTTTGCTAAAGAGCATATTGGTAACATGGATCTAATCCATGCAGTCATTGTGCATAAACTGAATAACGTTTTAAAATTTGGCTAGTACACCACTTGATTAAAGAGCCTTTCTATTAGATTTTTGGCAGGATCTTGAAACGTGATGTTGTTCTAAATTTGGGTAATCTCTGATGTTGCTTCTTTGGACAGGGCAGAAATAAGTTTTCTTAGACTTCTGTTTTCAGTAATTAAGAACAAATAATAAATGTTACCTGTGAAAATATTTGAAACAAAAGTATCCCTTCGGTTTTATTGTGGAAGCTTACAAGCTTCCAGATAAGAACATATCATTAATTCAGTTTTGCCAGGGAATGAGGAAGGGATTTTGTTTCAGTGAATTTACTTGTCAAAATGTAATAATATGTCTACTTTTCCTTACTATTAATCTGCCAGCTGTCAGTTACTTAATGTACTTGTCTATAGGCCTAGCCCATTTGTGCCTGTTACGTGCATCCTTTCTACCGAGTATAGTTGGCTTGAAGCCTGAAAATTGAGATAAGTAAATTTCGTAGGAATTTTATGTTAAATAAAATCAAGCAGGTGAAGCAAGGCCTATGTCCTTGAGTTACTAGGTTCGTAAAAGCTAATTTGAGAGCAGTGGGCTTTTTTTTGCTTCTTTCTGAACTTTGAGTTTTACTCCAGCAGAATAAGGTGCTTGTTAGATAATTGAATTGTGGATGATGAATATATGCTTACCAGGCGTAGTCAAGAAATGAGTATTTCGGTTTCCAAAGAATTACAGATTGTCGTATGTGATATTGCCGGTTTATAAAAATTAGAAAGCACATAATTTTTACTTAATCTTTAGTAAATGTAACATAATATCCCTGGTTCAGATGTTTTAGCTCTTACAATTTTCCCAAGGCTTCCATTAATTTATGTTTGTGTTTATTTATTTTAGCCTGCGCTGGGTCTTTGTTGCTCTGCTTGGCTTTCTCTAGTTGCTGTGAGCGGGGGCCACTCTTCAGTTCTAGTGCACAGGCTTTTCACTGCAGTGGCTTCTCTTGTTGCGGAACACATGCTTAGTTGCTCTGCAGGATTTGGGACCCTCCCAGACCAGGGGTTGACCCCGTGTCCCCAGCATTGGCAGGTGAATTCTTAACCACCATGGAAGTCTGGCCTCCCACTAATTTAATTAAAAAGGAAATAAAAAGTAATATCCTGCATGATTGGGCTTCCAGCCGTATCTCTCCATCTTGTTCCGTCTTGCCCTTTGTTTTCAGGCACGTAGGTCTTCCTTCAGCTCCTTGAACTAGCCATGTGTTTTTCTTCCTCTGAGCATTTTCCGGTAATGTTTGCACCCTCTGCCTGTGAGTCCCCTTCTCTGCCATTGGTTTGTTCCATTTGTCTGTTGAGCTTAGTTCAAACTTCCTCAGAGGAATCTTCCCTAAAACCACCAGGGTTCCAGACCCTTAGGGTTCATGCTTCCTTTGTAGCTTTGCGTCTGTAGCACTGCTTATAGTATGTTGTCATCACATAGTTAATTGGGGAGTTCATTGCTGAATGTCTGCCTTTAGAGTTAAAATGTAGGCTCCATGAAGGCAGAGACTGTCACTGTTTCTTGAAGCATCTTTAATGCTCAGCCTATTGTTTGACATGCAGCAGGCTGTCAGTATTTGTTGAATAAGTGAACCAAATGAGTAGTGCTCAGATAACACTATTCAGTATTTCCCTGCACTTACGTAGAAGCTGTTAAAAGTTGTTATTGATTGCTTGTAGTGTTAACTAGTTTTTACCCTTGTGGAGAGTCCTGGGTAAAAGCTTATGTACACCCAGACAGAATTTTTTTTTTCAATTAAAAGAATGAGCAATGATGCGGGTTGTGAGGGAGGTCCAAGAGGGAAAGATGTGTGTGTACATATAGCTGGTTCACTCTGTTGTGCAGAGGAGACTAACACAACATTGTAACGCAACCATACCCCAGTTTAAAAAGTGAATAATGAGCATTAAAACAATTATCTTTTTTTTGTTTAAAGTGTAAGATGTTGATGGTTCCTTAGAAGAGCAGCTTTTAGTAAATAATTCTTTTTAAATTTCCCTCTTGGCTACTGTTCTTTTCACCTTCAACACCAGTGAAATTAAATATATTCTATTATAAAAACTTTTCCCATAGCATTTTTTGGAATTAGTGAACACAGGTATAATGCCAACCCCAAAACACTTCATGATAGGAGAGTGACCAACATTCTGCTCTTCTGGATGTGTGAACACGCTCAGCGTTTGTGTCTTCCCATTTTCTGCTGCCAGATCATACTAAATGAGATTATCAGTTTTTATAAGCATGAAAATAAATAAAATACCAAGTACATAATTTAATGAATATTACTTTTTTGAAACTTACTATTCTTTTATTGTTAATTTTTATTGGTGTATAGGTGCTTTACAATGTTGTGTTGTTTTCTGCTGTACAGCAAAGTGAATCAGCCATGTGTGTGTGTGTGTGTGTGTGTGTGTGTGTATCTCCTCTCTTTTTTAGATTTCATTCCCATTTAGATCACCACAGAGCACTGGGTAGAATATTACTTAAAAAGCAAACACAAAACAAATATTTCTTGGGTTCCAACCAGGTGTCAGACACTGGATGTATGATAAGTGAAAAGACAGAGGGTCCCTGCCCTCATGTGATTCACCCTTTAGTTGTAGAGATGGCCCACAATCTGATTATCACACAAATAAATAGATAATGACAACCAGATGTGTCCTTGGAAAGGAGAAAGTAGGGGAGCATTATTAAGTAGAGACCCCTAACCCAGTCTCTGTAGTGGGAGAATTACAGTTGCCCAGAGAAAGTGACATTTGAGAGATCTGAAGGAAGGAGACTTCAATTCAGTTCAGTTTGGTCGCTCAGTCGTGTCCGCCTTTTGCGACCCCATGAATCGCAGCACGCCAGGCCTCCCTGTCCATCACCAACTCCCGGAGTTCACTCAAACTCAACGTCCGTCGAGTCGGTGATGCCATCTCATCCTCTGTTGTCCCCATCCTCCTCCTGCCCCCAATCCCTCCCAGCATCAGAGTCTTTTCCAATGAATCAACTCTTCGCATGAGGTGGTCAGAGTACTGGAGTTTCAGCTTTAGCATCATTCTTTCCAAAGAAATCCCAGGGCTGATCTCCTTCAGAATGGATTGGTTGGATTTCCTTGCAGTTCAAGGGACTCTCAAGAGTCTTCTCTTAATACCTGGGAAAAACTCCAGGCAGCGAGAACAGCAGGCAGAGGCTCAGAGACAGGAGAAGCGTGCCTTTGAGGAACAGACAGGAAGGCCAGTGGACGTAGATGAGAGAAGGGTGTGGGAAAGTGGTTCAGCACAAAGCTGATGAAGTGAGCAGATGAGGCACTGAGGACCGAGTCATTACAGTGTGATCGTTGTCACCAGTATAAAAATGTAGGAAATCTAATTGCCCACCAGCAGAGGACTGGTGGTATAAGTTACAGCGTACACAACGTAAAGGAATATTATATAGCTGTAAAAGGGAGGAAGTTTACTACCTAATCAGAAGAATAAAGAATTGTAGATTTCATATTGAAATTTAGAAATAGAAAGAACCTTTAAAAAAGGGGAAAAACTTGACCCAATGACGTATGATTTGTCCTGTATGAAAAGAATTATTTTGGTAAAGTAAGTTATCCTTCTTTATATGGATTTATTGTGATAATTACTTATTTTGTCATGTTTTCAAGGTAAAATATATTTTATAAAGTAGCATAGTAGTTGAGAATATGTCCACTGGGCTGAGATCCTGGGTTGATATTCTGGCATTGCCGTTTGCACAGCTGGTTAACTGGGCAAATTAATTCAGCTTTTTAAAGCCTAGTTTTGCCATTTGTAAAATGTGAACAGTACTGACATTTATCTGATAGAGTTGCAGTATGAATTGAGTGAGAGAATATATGTGAATCACTTAGATAGGCTCATCACCTAAGAAAAAAGTTGTATACTGTCACTTCCTATGAAAGTATCTTCTAATTAATCCCCTTTATCAAAAGTTAGAGTGCAAAAAGAGAGAATACTGAAGAAAGTTACATCAAAAGCAACTCTGTAGTTGGATTTCAGAGATGGAATTATAGCTGCTATTTGTTACCTGTTTTATTGTTGTGTATATTTTCCAAACTTTGAAACATGAGCATATATTTAAAATTACTACCATTTCCCATTTAAGTATGCGTTGTCTTCTTTTCAGCTTGTTTTGCTGAAATTTTAATTTTTAGGAACATCCTTTTCAGCAGTGTTAGAAAGTCTGCAAATCTCGATTCAAGAGATGTTAGTTCAGTAAATGTATTCATAATTATTTTTGCTTTCCTCCTTATATTTTGATTAATGTTGTACCAATTTAAAAGGCTTTGTACCCACAGCTGCTAAGTTGTGATTGGAAAGGAAAGGGGCTTCCTTTTTGAGACCATCTGTGGGAGTTGCATTGTCTGAGTCTGACAAGAGATCATGGCAGATGGTGAGGTCACTGAGATTGACTTTTTGAGCTTGACATAATGTGCTCATGAAGCTGGAAGAAGAAATCCGACTTATTTTTTTAACCAACAGGAGAACATGGTGACAGGAAGAAGTGTACAGTTGTTGAGTCTGGATGAAGCATAATGCATCAGTGCACATGACTGGTTTAATCTTTGACAGTCGCCAGTACTGCCAAGGTAGCTGTCTGTTGAAACATTCCGTGCTGTGTTTATTTACTTTCTAGGCCCTTGGTTTAAGTCATATGTTGCAAATAACATTTAGATTAAAGACAGTGTAGAAAAAAAGACAAAAAGTTTTAAAGATTCTTAGAAATGTGTATTTTTAAATTGAAAGGTTATAGGCTGTCACTCAAAGCCAGTGCAGCATACTTCTTCATTTTTAATTGAATGAAGATCTCTGTCATAGTCACATGTCTTTTTATAACATTTATCTTAATGTAATTTTATGTAATTTAAATTACACTTGAAGGTTTATGCTTACTGTTGCATCTATCAGGAGCTCTCTAGTGTCTGGATTAGTATTTTGCTCATAGTGTATGTTCAGTAAATGTTGGCTAGGTAGATAAATTAATGAATGAAGTTAATTGCTGACTCTTTGTTAATTTTAGATGAGTTTTTTTTTTTAACCACAATTACATGCTTTTTTCCCCCCACTTTGAAATTGGATTTATGTTGTGGTCTTTATCACTTCTACTATGTGTGAATTATGTATTATTTATTTTGGAAGAAGAAACCTTAATTTGTCATGAGAAGTCAGTGAGCCATTTTTTCCTTAACGTTAATGAGTACTTTGTCCAGGCAGTGTCCAAATTATTTTCCACGTCTTGACTCATTTAATTAAGTAGATGTATTGTGCTACTACTCTTTTGTAGATGAAGACATTGAAGTACAATGATGTTAATATAAGTGTGCTTAAGATACTCATGTACTTTGGCTCTATTTCAAACATTTATCATTTAGGTAACATTTAGAAGTTACAGTTTGTGCTTACCTCTGGTGAGAAGATGCAAAGGGAATACTAAACAGAATTATGTTTTGTCTTATTAAACTCAGTTACTGAAGCTAAGATGTGTTTTTATTGGTCACTTCTTGTTACTGTGTGTTGAAATAATAACACCTTGTTAATTTCTTGTTGTTTGCATGAGTAACAGTGCCACTGACTAACCCAGTCCTTAGGAAATATAATCCCGAATGGAACACTGAGTATAATAAGGAAGCAGATGCTCAGAGACAAGGAGCTGTAACCATTACAGCCATACTCTGAAAATGAAGAAATGGGAGAGGGGGGAAAAGGGCATTTAGCTGAATCTGGTAGCCCAGCCTAACAATGACTACTTATATTTCATTGACCAGAATTAATGTCATGGCCAAACCATCTGGGAGGGAGACAGAAGGTAGTAGTTTAGTTGGGCATATTGCTGGTTTGGTGAATGAGATGGGATTTCAGGAATATTTATCTCATATTTGTAACACTGAAGAGTATATAACAGATAATTGATAAATGTGAAACAATTCCAGTGTAGGGACTTGATTTTCATATTCACTCATGGTAGCTGTGATCAAATCTGCTGCTACAGTGGGAAAGCAAAAATCACAGCTATACTTCCAGTCTTGGGCTTTTAAACATATGTTTTCTTTATCATTGAAAAATCACACTGTTTTAGTGAAAGGTAAAAACGTTTCCTCACCACTCCCTGCTCCACAGTTTTATTTGTAGATTCAAATTCTAGCATGTGAGGCAGACGTTTGGAGCCTCCATTGCTTTCAGTTCAGTTCAGTCGCTCAGTCGTGTCCGACTCTTTGCGACCCCATTAATTGCAGCACGCCAGGCCTCCCTGTCCATCACCAACTCCCGGAGTTCACTCAAACTCACGTCCATCGAGTCGGTGATGCCATCCAACCATCTCATCCTCTGTCGTCTCCTTTTCCTCTTGCCCCCAATGCCTCCCAGCATCAGAGTCTTTTCCAATGAGTCAACTCTTCACATGAGGTGCCCAAAGTATTGGAGTTTCAGCTTTAGCATCATTCCTTCCAAAGAACACCCAGGACTGATCTCCTTTAGAATGGACTGGTTGGCTCTCCTTGCAGTCCAAGGGACTCTCAAGAGTCTTCTCCAACACCACAGTTCAAAAGTATCAATTTTTCAGTGCTCAGCTTTCTTCACAGTCCAACTCTCACATCCATACATGACCACAGGAAAAACCATAGCCTTGACTAGACCTTTGTTGACAAAGTAACGTCTCTGCTTTTCAATATGCTATCTAGGTTGGTCATAACTTTCTTTCCAAGGAGTAAGCGTCTTTTAATTTCATGGCTGCAATCACCATCTGCACTGATTTTGGAGCCCCAAAAAATAAAGTCTGACATTGTTTCCCCATCTGTTTGCATGAAGTGATCGGACCAGATGCCATGATCTTCATTTTCTGAATGTTGAGCTTTAAGCCAGTTTTTTCACTCTCCTCTTTCACTTTCATCAGGAGGCTTTTGAATTCCTCTTCACTTTCTGCCATAAGGGTGGTGTCATCTGCATATCTGAGGTTATTGATGTTTCTCCCATCAATCTTGATTCCAGCTTGTGTTTCTTCCAGCCGAGCATTTCTCATGACGTACTCTGCATAGAAGTTAAATAAGCAGGGGGACAATATACAGCCTTGACGTACTCCTTTTCCTATTTGGAACCAGTCTGTTGTTCCATGTCCAGTTCTAACTGTTGCTTCCTGACCTGCATACAGGTTTCTCAAGAGGCAGATCAGGTGTTCTGGTATTGCCATCTCTTTCAGAATTTTCCACAGTTTATTGTGATCCACACAGTCAAAGGCTTTGGCATAGTCAATAAAGCAGAAATAGATGTTTTTCTGGAACTCTCTTCCTTTTTCCATGATCCAATGGATGTTGGCAATTTGATCTCTCATTCCTCTGCCTTTTCTAAAACCAGCATGAGCTTCTGGAAGTTCACGGTTCACGTATTGCTGAAGCCTGGCTTGGAGAATTTTGAGCATTACTTTACTAGCGTGTGAGATGAGTGCAATTGTGCGGTAGTTTGAGCATTCTTTGGCATTGCCTTTCTTTGGGATTGGAATGAAAACTGACCTTTTCCAGTCCTGTGGCCACTGCTGAGTTTTCCAAATTTGCTGGCATATTGAGTGCAGCACTTTCACAGCATCATCTTTCAGGATTTGAAATAGCTCAACTGGAATTCCTTCACCTCCACTAGCTTTTTTCGTAGTGATGCTTTCTAAGGCCCACTTGACTTCACATTCCAGCATGTCTGGCTCTAGATAATCACACCATCATGATTATCTTGGTCGTGAAGATCTTTTTTGTCCATTGCTTTAAGCTCTTATTATTTACGATCTTTTTAAAGTTAAGTTTTATTCTTCACTTTGAATGTCCTATTAAAGTTTTAATTTTGAAATAATTTTAAAATAAGAGAAAAGTTGCAGAAATAGGCAAAGATCTTTTGAATACCCCTGACCTAGAATCACTAGTTAGTCAGCATTTTGCCACACGTGCTTTATCACTCCCTCTCTATATATATACAAATTATATACATTTATTAATCATTTGAAAGTATGTTTCTTCTGCATACCCTTTCACTAGTAAATATTTTGGTATATTTTCCCCTAAGGTTGAGGAAAGTGAAGAAGTGAAAGTATAATCACTTAGTGGTGTCCGACTCTTTGCTACTCCATGGACTGTAGCCCACCAGACTCTTCTGTCCATGAGGTTCTCCATACAAGAATACTGGAATGGATAGCTAGCTAGTCCCTTCTCCAGGGGATCTTCCCAACCCAGGGGTCAAACCTGGGTCTTCTGCATTGCAGGTGGATTCTTTTCCTGCCTGAGACACCAAGGAAGCCCATTCACTTAAAAAAAAGAAAGAACACAATCCTCTGATCAGAAGCAGGAAATGAAACAGTACAGTTATCCAGTCTGCAGAACATGTTTTGCCTTCTCCAGTTGCCCCAATAATGGTCTTCATAGCAGTTATTTTTGTGACTCAAAGCCCAGTCCAGGATCATTCATTACATGTAATTTTCATATGACTTTAGTCTTAAATCTGTAATGTTTCTTTAGCCCTCCTCTGTTTTTCGTGATAAACTAATATTTTTAAGAACTCAGGCAATTGTTTCATAGAATGTCTCTTAATTTGCATGTCAGCATCATCGCCTCATGGTTAGATTTAGATTATACATTTTAGGAAATACCTCAGAAGTGATACTGTGTCCATCACAGTGCACCTGGGGAGATGCACGATGCTGGTTTATTCTGGTATTGGTCATAGGTAGCTTTCGTCACCTTGACTGTAGTGGTATGTGCCAGGTTTCTTCACTGTAAAATTTGATGTAAGAGGTATCTTGTAGGGTAATATTTCAAGACTGTATAAATATCCTTTTTCTCACCAAATTTCATTTAATAATTTTAGCATCTTTTGATGATTCTTACCGAATCCATTAATATCACAGTGTTTACAGATTGGTGGTTTTCTAACTGCATCATTTCTTTGTACATATTAGTTGGAATTGTATTGCAAAGAAGACGTTTCCCTTCCTTGTTATCTGTTTCTATGAATGTGAACTCTTGGATTATTATTTTAGTCATTGGGTTTAGAATCTGTTACAGTGTGTTGTTATTAGTATGTACTTAGGTGCTTAACTGCCCCTTTAAACTGGCTTAAGTTGTCCCTTGATGTTGTGGACTCTCTAAGCCATCTCCTGTATACTTTTAATATGTCTCTGTCATTCCTTACTTTAGATACTCAAAGTGTTCTAGGTTTATCTCGTGCATTTCCTGCTCCATTGCTGGAATTGGCTATTTTTCCCAGAATCCCTGGTATTGCTTTCAGTGGATTATCTATACCAGCATAGTATAATATTTCAAAGTCCAGGCTCTGTCACTTCTTAGCTGAGTTGGTTTGGTTGAATTATTTAACATCTCTAAATTGCAAGTTTTATTTGGATAATGACAGTTAGAATGGTCCACATCTCGTAGTGTTGTTGTGAGGATTAATTTAGGTAATTAAAAAACAGTGAATATCACATAATAATTATGACATAAATGTTGCTTATTATTATGATGACTATTACATTACTCTTCCCTCTTTTTCTCTTTAACAGGATATTCTTTTAAAGAATTATTGAAGACGAAGTTTTTTTATTTGTTTTTTAATGGCTTTACAGAATTTTAAATTGAATGCAGTTTGACATGACGGCAAAAAATGTAAGTATTTGTGAATTTTTAAATGTAAGTATTTAAAATAAGCTATACTTTTTCCTGTGTACATTTTCTTCACCATTTTGACTAATCCCAATTCGGTTTACCGGCATCAATGTATCATCTGTTTTTGTTTCTGCAAAGAAAGAGACTGTGAACTTTAACGCTGTTGAAGCTCGTCTCTCACGGCCATGGTAGCCTTGTTGCAAACCGCTGCCAGGTTGCTCCGACTCAACAGCTGCAAAATTGCTGTCTCCAGAAATGTTCCCACCTCCCTCCTGTTTTGTGTACTGTTAATAAATTTGCTTTGGTGCTTTCTGGAGAGTTACTTGGCATTATTGAGAAAAATCACTGTTTTCTTTGGCTCAGGTTTTTTCTTTTGAATTTACCCTTAAAAATGTGTACAATCAGATGTTGTTCAGAAGCAGCCTGCTGTCCTCCTTGAGGTGATTCCCGACTTCAGTTGTTTTCGGGAAGTTATTCTTTTTTCTTCTTTTGTTTAAGACTGTCATTTCTGAATCTACTTCCTTTCAAGTTATATTGTTATTATACCAATGGATTTGTTTCTAGTTATGGGGAAGGATTATGCCAGAAAATAAATACTACAACATCTGTGGAAATAACTTATTATAATTACTATACCCAGATTATTAGTTTGGACTCTGATTGCAGGTAACAGAAACCAGCTTGGGCTACCTTAAACCAAAGGGGAATTTATTTTAAGGATAAGGGGATGTCTCAAGGAATTCAAGCGTAGAAATTGAGCAGACCCTCAGAAAGATCAGGGTCCAGAAACTTGAAATCTACCAGGAATTGAAGCAGTATTTAGGTTTCATGTGTCATCTCTGTGTGTTTCTGTGCATTAGCTGCATTACTCTGTGTCTCTCTGCAAAGCATCTTCCTTAGTTCACAGTCAGTCAGCATCTCGATCTACTTGTTATAGTATCAGCGTGCTGAGAGAAAGAGAGACAGAGAGAGAAGTATGAAGGAAGGGAGGTGGGTAGCCTGACAGATCCTGTCTGCTTATTTCAGCTCTAACTTCAAACTCCTTGGGGAGGACCTCTGGCACAGCTCTGTAGTCTGATATCCAGTAGTAGTTTGGTTAGTTATGACCAGAGAGATAAGTGTTATTGTGGAAAAAGATCTTGTGAACCAGACAGATATTTCTGGATACTATCCATTATACGCCTAAGAGCATCAAAAAAATAAAAACACCCACTCTGATTACTAACATCTACTTTCCAGTTATTGATCTGGCTTTTAGCACACACTAGTAGTTGTAAGCAGATACAGACATTGCTTTGTTATCATATAATTAATTTTTTAGGATAAATTATCAGGTGTCACCTGCCTTAATCTTGTATCTATTTGTGGCTCTTGTATCTATTTGTTTAGTTGCTGTTTGGGGGAAAGAAGAGCAAAGTTTTAGTGTGTGTATTGGAATTTTTCTTGTTTTTCTCTCCTCCAGGAAACAGAGAATGTGAAAGTTATCCTGAGCAAAAGGATGACTATCATTCAACTAACAAGTATATTTTGGCTTAAAGAGGTCCTTTAAATCTTCCTAGCCATACGTACAGTTTGCTATATTAAAAGTTGTTTCCTTAAAGTAAAAAAGCATTTGAACCAGTTATTCTCCCATTATTTTCTTTGTGTATTTGGATGTCATCAAAGAGTATATGCTGTTCGTTTCTCTTCCTGCTCCAGCATCCTTGGGGGAGAGGGCTGTTTGATGAGCTGACCCTCTCCTGATTGGGGACATGGGGAGGTTAGGCCTCAGACTGGACAGAACGAAGAGGGAAAGAATTGAAGTAGACTGAACGTCTGATTCAATATCATGGTAATTCACAGTAACCATTCAGTATCACAGTAATCCAAGTCTATGCCCCACCAGTAACACTGAAGAAGCTGAAGTGGAACGGTTCTATGAAGACCTGCAAGACCTTTTAGAACTAACACCCAAAAAAGATGTCCTTTTCATTATAGGGGACTGGAATGCAAAAGTAGGAAGTCAAGAAACACCTGGGGTAACAGGCAAACTTGGCCTTGGAATACAGAATGAAGCAGGGCAAAGGCTAATAGAGTTTTGCCAAGAGAATGCACTGGTCATAGCAAACACCCTCTTCCAACAACACAAGAGAAGACTCTACACATGGACATCACCAGATGGTCAACACCGAAATCAGATTGATTACATTCTTTGCAGCCAAAGATGGAGAAGCTCTATACAGTCAGCAAAAACAAGACCAGGAGCTGACTGTGGCTCAGATCATGAACTCCTTATTGCCAAATTCAGACTTAAATTGAAGAAAGTAGGGAAAACCACTAGACCGTGACCTAAATCAAATTCCTTATGATTATACAGTGGAGGTGAGAAATAGATATAAGGGACTAGATCTGAAAGATAAGAGTGCCAGATGAACTATGGACTGAGGTTCATGACATTGTACAGGAGACAGGGATCAAGACCATCCCCATGGAAAAGAAATGCAAAA
Source organism: Bos taurus (assembly GCF_002263795.3). Taxonomy (NCBI): domain Eukaryota; kingdom Metazoa; phylum Chordata; class Mammalia; order Artiodactyla; family Bovidae; genus Bos; species Bos taurus. Next base: position 126,887,306 of record NC_037328.1, read on the forward strand.
AAGCAAAATGGCTGTTTGAGGAGGCCTTACAAATAGCTGTGAAAAGAAGAGAAGTGAAAAGCAAAGGAGAAAAGGAAAGATATAAGCATCTGAATGCAGAGTTCCAAAGAACAGCAAGAAGAGATAAGAAAGCCTTCTTCAGTGATCAATGCAAAGAAATAGAGGAAAACTACAGAATGGGAAAGACTAGAGATCTTTTCAAGAAAATTAGAGATAACCAAGGGAACATTTCATGCAAAGATGGGCTCAATAAAGGACAGAAATGGTATGGACCTAACAGAAGCAGAAGATATTAAGAAGAGGTGGCAAGAATACACAGAAGAAATGTACAAAAAAGATCTTCACGACCCAGATAATCACGATGGTGTGATCACTGACCTAGAGCCAGACATCCTGGAATATGAAGTCAAGTGGGCCTTAGAAAGCATCAATATGAACAAAGCTAGTGGAGGTGATTGAATTCCAGTTGAATTATTTCAAATCCTGAAAGATGATGCTGTGAAAGTGCTACACTCAATATGCCAGCAAATTTAGAAAACTCAGCAGTGGCCACAGGACTGGAAAAGGTCAGTTTTAATTCCAATCCCAAAGAAAGGCAATGCCAAAGAATGCTCAAACTACCACACAATTGCACTCATCTCACACGCTAGTAAAATAATGCTCAAAATTCTCCAAGCCAGGCTTCAGCAGTTCGTGAACCATGGACTTCCAGATGTTCAAGCTGGTTTTAGAAAAGGCAGAGGAACTAGAGATCAAATTACCAACGTCTGCTGGATCATGGAAAAAGCAAAAGAGTTCCAGAAAACATGTATGTCTGCTTTATTGACTATGCCAAAGCCTTTGACTGTGTGGATCACAATAAACTGTGGAAAATTCTGAAAGAGATGGGAATACCAGACCACCTGACCTGCCTCTTGAGAAACCTGTATGCAGGTCAGGAAGCAACAGTTAGAACTGGACATGGAACAACAGACTGGTTCCAAATAGGAAAAGGAGTACGTCAAGGCTGTATATTGTCCCCCTGCTTATTTAACTTCTATTCAGAGTACATCATGAGAAACACTGGGCTGGAAGAAGCACAAGCTGGAATCAAGATTGCCAGGAGAAATATCAATAACCTCAGGTATGCAGATGACACCACCCTTATGGCAGAAAGTGAAGAGGAACTAAAAAGCCTCTTGATGAAAGTGAAAGAGGAGAGTGAAAAAGTTGGCTTAAAGCTCAACATTCAGAAAATGAAGATCACAGCATATGGTCCCATCACTTCATGGCAAATAGATGAGAAAACAGTGGAAACAGTGTCAGACTTTATTTTTCTGGGCTCCAAAATCACTGCAGATGGCAATTGCAGCCATGAAATTAAAAGACGCTTACTCCTTGGAAGGAAAGTTATGACCAACCTAGATAGCATATTCAAAAGCAGACACATTACTTTGCCAACAAAGGTCCATCTAGTCAAGGCTATGGCTTTTCCAGTGGTCATGTATGGATGTGAGAATTGGACTGTGAAGAAACCTGAGCGCCAAAGAATTGATGCTTTTGAACTGTGGTGTTGGAGAAGACTCTTGAGAGTCCCTTGGACTGCAAGGAGAGCCAACCAGTCCATTCTAAAGGAGATCAGTCCTGGGTGTTCTTTGGAAAGGACTGATGCTAAAGCTGAAACTCCAATACTTTGGCCACCTCATGTGAAGAGTTGACTCATTGGAAAAGACTCTGATGCTGGGAGGGATTGGGGGCAGGAGGAGAAGGGAACGACCGAGGAGGTGGCTGGATGGCATCACCGACTCGATGGACATGAGTTTGCGTAAACTCTGGGAGATGGTGATGGACAGGGAGGACTGGTGTGCTGCAGTTCATGGGGTCACAAAGAGTCGGACGTGACTGAGTGACTGAACTGAATGTCTGAGAAAGTTCATTAGCCATTCTGAAATAGATAAGCACATTTTTGTGGCCTTTTAATATATTTTGTTGAGATACTCACTAGAGGGATCATCTCATTTTACAACACCATGAACAATCATTCTCATCTCTCCCCTCCCCATCTTTCTGCAGCAAATAAATATGTTCAGCACTGTTCCAGACTCCTACCTTCTTGGGATTTATAGTGTAGTGAGAGGAGATGATAAATATGTAATGTTAATGATACCTGTTATGAAGAACAATAAAACAGGGTAAGAGGAGAGAAAGCATAGCAATGTGGAGGTCTCTTTCAACAAGGTATTCAGAAGCATCCTTTTTAAGGAAATGGCATTTAGACAGACAGATGCTCTTCAGTCACAATCCAGAAGGAAGGAGTCAACCATGTGAGAATCTGGGGAAAGAGCATTCCAGGTAGAGGCAGGAGAAAGTGCGATTGATCAGAGAGCAGCCGATGACTAGTTGACAAAGTGGGACAGAGTAACTAAGCCACACAAGTGGTAGGAGGTGAAGCCAGAGAGCAGGTGCCAGATCATGGGGAGCCTCGAAAATGGGGGTGAGCAGTATGTGTTTTATTTAGTTTAGTTAATTTATTGTTTGACTGTGCTTGGGTCTTTGTTGTGTGTGGCTTGTGGGCTCAGTAGTTGTGGAGAACAGGCTTTGTTGCTCCATGGCATGTGGGATCTTAGTTCCCAGACCAGGGATTGAACCTGTGTCTCTTGCATTGGAAGGTGGGTTCTTAACTACTGGATCACCAGGGAAGTCCTGAGTGGTATATATTTTAAATGTCCATAGGTAGCCAATGGAGTTTTTGAGGATGATTTCAAGACCTAACTTAGCATTTTTAAGTTTATTCTGGCTACTGGGTGAATCGACCGAAGAGGGCCATAATATACGCAAGGCACTCATTTGGTACTTATCCCAGTAGTTCAAACAGCAGAATATGGTAAGCTAGTCTAGGGTAATGATACTGGAGATGGGCAATAGTGGTTGAATCTAGGATGAATAGAAGGAACAGCCAGCAAGACTTATTGAGTAATTAGGATATGGGGACAGGGAAGAAGTTAAAGATTTCTCAGCATTTGGCTTGTGTAACTGGGTATGTGGTTTTGTGGTTTCATGAGAAGAGGATCTCTTGGGGAAGTACAGGATTTTGTGGCAAACTCAAAAATTGTTTTGAACATATTAAAGTTGAGGGACCTGAAAACATCCAGGTGGAGAAATTGGCCAGCCAGTTAATATAATGATAAATAATGACTCTGGAGCTGTAGGGAAAGCTTGGGGCTGGTTGTAGAAATTTTAGAGTCATTTCATCTTAGATTATTTTAAAGTGGGGCGGGGGGACTCCATGTGCTTGGGTAGAGAATCCATCAGGACCAAGTTCTGAATACAGGGTTTCCATAGCAACTGCAGAGGAAGAGAGGCAGCAAAGGACAGGAGAAATGGACAGAAAGGAAAGAAAGCATTGCCTTGATGATGTGGAAGCCAAGTAAAGAACGTGTTTCAAGAAGGAAGGAGTGATAATTGTATCATATGCCACTGAAAAATGACTCTTAGATCTGGAAGAGATTGCCCTGGTTTTATGGGAGCATTAATAAATGTATGTGAAAAAAAATTATGTGTAAATATTTACATCTTTATTTTCTATTTCTCATTTTGCATTTCTCTTATGAGAACAGTTTCTTGTGAAGAGTTACTTTTGCCTTAGTTCAGTGCCATTCTAGGTCTTTTATGGTTGCAGGTGTTAGAAACCCTTTTCAAAGTAGCTTAGGGCAAAGAGTGGCATTTCTTGATTGGCACAACTGAAAAGTCTGGAGTACTCTGGCTTCAAATACAACTGCTTTCAGGGGACCAACTGAGGGGCATCAGAGCTCTGTGTCCTTTTTCTAGCTTTTGGCTCTATCTGGTGGCAGAATAGCCTACACTGGCGTCCTAATGCTCAGTCTCAGAAGAGAGGAAGTTTTTTTTTTTTAGCTTTTATGTTTCAGATTCCATGGAGGAGCTTCTGTTGACCCTGTTTGGCCCACATTCTTAGACAAGTCATTGTAGAGAAGGAAGTAGGGTTCCATACATGGTTTGCTGCCTCACCATGGGTCGTGGGGCCACCCAGGCTGTAATAGCACAGTTGAGTCTCTAAAATGAACAGTCCCACCAGAACTGCATGGGTTGTGGGATGGATCCCTTTGCAGAAGGAAGTTCTGCAGAGCTGGTGATGTATCCTTTTTATCTGGGGTAAAATAAAGTAGTATCAGGTAGTATCTAGTATCCACTAATGGGGCTTTCCCAGTGGCTCAGTGATAAAAGAATCCATCCACCTGCCAATGCAGGAGACACGGGTCCAATCTCTAGGTTGGGAAGATCCTCTGGAGGAGGACATGGGAACCCACTCCAGTACTCTTGCCTGGGAAATCCCATGGAGAGAGGAGCCTGGTGGGCTTGAGTGCATGGGGTCGCAGAAGAATAGGACACAACTGAGTGGCTGAGCGAGCGAGCCAAGTATCCACTGATCCTCTTCTTGACCAAAAATGCAGATGTGTTTTCTCCTAAGTTCACTCAGTGTACAATAAAGAACTTGAAAGGTAATTTTTTGCCTTGTCAAAGAATCTTTTAAAAATATGTAAGCCATCATATTCATTACAGAAAATTAGAAAATACAGATAAAGAAACTAGAGATTAGAGATCGTATACACAAATGTGTGTGTGTGTGTGTGTATATATATATATGAACCAAAATCTATATATAGTTTTTCAATTTATTTTTGGCTGTACCACGTGACATGTAGAACTTCCTCAACCAAGGATTGAACCCGTGTCCCCTTGCAGTGGAAGCGTGGAGTCCACTTATATATGGAGTCCATATATATATTTTTTTTTTTTTAAATAAAAATGAGGCCAGATTGTTTTGTAACCTGCTCTATGTAGTCTCTATGATGAGTATCTTCTCCTGTCTTGATAACTCTGTAACATCAGTTTAAATGGCTTTTTAATGTCATCTTTTCTATGGACCTTACACCAGTTTCCTAATATTGGCCATTATTTTCACTTTTTTTTCCCTCTTTTAACTTTTTTATTTTTGTCAACTCATTGGGTTATTTCTGTGAAACAAAAATCTTACAAAATTACTGGCCCCAAGGGTGTGTACTTTTTAGGGCACCTTTGATTCATACTACTAAATTGAATCTCAGGAAGACCACCAGTTATATATTCACATTGGTATATGAAGGTGCCAGTTCCCCTTTATTTTCTTTTTAATCTTTGTCAATCTACTTGCAAAAGATGGTATGTAATTCGCTACATTTCTCTGATTGCCAGTTAGATCGAACTGGTATTACATATATTATCTATATACTTACTGGTCATTTGTGTCTCTCATGAATTGTCTTCGTCAGTGTTAAAGTAATAAACCTGTTGCCCTTTGAGTTAATAACTCAGACTTGAATACTGCTTTGCATTAACGAACATGTTTCCATAATTTTTTAATTTGGTCTAAAGAGTTGCCTGAGTTTGTTGTATGTATGTAATATCATTCCCATGACAATGTTCCATGAACACCTTGCTTGTGAATGATGGTAGAGATAAACTTTGAGCATAGATCATCTCGCTTTGAATCCTGTTTTCTTTTGGGTATATCAATCTGAGACATTAAAAATCAGTGACATTACAATGGTATTCTTGGAATAGAATTGGACTCAAACATTTAAGCTTTGGACATCTTTTATTCAACAGGCAGTGACTGCTTACACTGGGCAATGCAGTGTTTGAATATCCAGATAGAAAACTTTTTTCAGGATCTTACTTGATGAAAAATTTTATGCAAAACAAGTTTACTTTTCTTCTCTTGATCTGTGACACATTATTAATGAGAGAGATCCTTTTTAAATACATAAAATAAGGAAAGAATAGCTAATATTTTAAAATGCTTTTCCTTGCCAACTTTTTCTGCTCTCAGATGATTTACTTTTTCTTTGAACCTTTAAACTTTGTTTATGAAAACAGAAATTAATATATTTTTGAAGTTTGAACTTAAACATTTTAATAGTGTTTATCTAAGCTCTAAATACGAACAGATCCTCTCCATCCATGAGACCCAGATTACACACACTGTTGATTTAGAATTGACCTTTATCTTTTTAGAATATAATCTGTTGGTTACAAAGGCACAGATGTACATCTGCTTAAAAGTTTCCAAATTTGTTTGCTACTTCACTCTGCAGAAGTTGAGCAGTAAGAGCAGGTGTTTAAACGTAATAGAAATCCAGTAACCGTGAACTCTGGACTGTGAATGTGTGGTTTTGGTTGAGGTTTTTGCCGTTACCTTTGTATAATAACAAAAAGGTATAAACTGATGCTTTTGAAGTTATTGTAATACTTAATTAAACAATTCCATTGTATTAAGCATGGAATGTATTAAAGGCTGTCTTTGCCTTCTTTGCTTTCTGTTTACAGTAGAGCACCCACAAGAGTTTCGCCTTTCTTTTCTTTTTGTAGAAGAGCTTAAGGAGAGGCATGTTGGTGGGCAGGAGTGAGGGTGGAATTTTGGTATATGTTTTGGCAGCTTCACAACTGTGACATTACTTGCTTAAGAAAAAAAGCCATTAGTAAAGTGTGTAGATCTCACTTCTGCTCATAAGTAACACTATTTCATTAACTTTTATCTTAATGTGGACAGTGCAATATTTTTCCCATTTCAAGCAGTATGGCCGCATTTTAACCCTGTTCTTATATCTGGTATAATTAACTCATCTTTATGTGACTATGTATAATATTTGATATGGACCTCTGGTGGGAGGTTATTAATAATGGCTTATTAAGTGATCACATATTATTTACAATCTTATTTATAATTTTTTAAACTATTTTATTCAGGTTGGTTTGAATTCCACAAATGCAGAACTAAGAGGATTTATAGATCAGAACCTCAGTCCAACCAAAGGTAAGGACAGTTGAATAAAAATTTTCTGCATCAGGCTAGTTTTACTGCATTTGTTTCATAAAAAAACACAGCTACATGAAGAATTACTTTGTGTATAATAATAATTGTATAATATTACTGTGTTGTCATAGACCAAATAACTTTTATCCTTTAAAACTCAGTTACCTCTGAGAGATGGAACAGAAGTGGCGTGTGTGTGTGTGCAGTGATTTAACTTGTAAAGAATACAGTGGAATGAATGAATATATGTAATTCCTTTTTCTAATACATAGTTTACTGGAGGAATGTGTATATCCAAAATCTGACCCATCAGTACAAGAACTTGTGCAGGACACTGTCAGTATCTTAAACAATATATTTTAGTAAGGAGAAATAATGTGCTGAAACCTTTGTGGTTGAAATGATATGATGTTTGGGATTGGCTTCAAAATAATCCACTGGGGAACAAAGAGCAAAGTGGATGGATATGAGTTGGTTAATTGTTTAAGCTGGGTGACAGCTGTATGAAGTTTCGTTATTCTTTTCTCTCTTCCTTTGCATATGTTTGAATTTTTTCCATTGTACATATGCAAAGGTGGAAACAAAGTGTCTGCTGTTACAAAGCAGATAGCTGGAAGAGAAACATCAGCTTTCTCAAAGGCTTATGTCTAGGGTAGGCTTAATATGTCTAAGGTGGACAGAAGGCTAAAGAAATCTATTTCAGTATAAAAATGTCCAGCTTAGTAGTTATAGCGTTCTCTAGAAGTATTCTAAGAATTTAGAGGTATTTAGCAAGCAGTGACGGAGAAGGCAATGGCACCCCACTCCAGTACTCTCGCCTGGAAAATCCCATGGATGGAGGGGCCTGGTAGGCTGCAGTCCATGGGGTCGCTGAGAGTTGGACACGACTCAGTGACTTCACTTTCACTTTCATGCATTGAAGGAAATGGCAACCCACTCCAGTATTCTTGCCTGGAGAATCCCAGGGACGGCAGAGCCTCGTGGGCTGCCGTCTATGGGGTCGCACAGAGTCAGACACGACTGAAGTGACTTAGCAGCAGCAGCAGCAGCAGCAAGCAGTGAAAGTGGTACTTGAAGCCTTGAATGCTTCTCATTTTTTCCTCAGTTTTCTAAATTGTGATAAGATACGCAAGACATAAAAACGGTATTTAAATACATTCATATTATGCCACCATTATCACCATTCATATCAGTAACTCTTCATCTTGCAAAACTACAGTTCTGCACCCATTAAACAACTACTCCCTATTTCTTCCTTCTCTAAGCCTCTGGCAAGAACCATCCTACTTCCTATATCTATGATTTTCACTACTCTGCGTACACCGTGTTTGTGTTTTTGTGACTGGCATACTTTGCTTAGTATCCTCTAGGGATTTCCTTCCTTTTTAAGGCTGAGTACTATTCCTCTATAACTGTACCACATTTTGCTTCTCTGCTCACCTATCGATGAACATGTTGATTGCCTCTATATTTTAGCTATTGTGAATGATGCTGCTATAAACATGAGAGTAGAAATATCTTTTTGAGACCCTGCATTCGGGTCTTTTGGATATATTCATAGAAGCAAAGTTACTGGGTCATGTATTAATTCTATTATTTTCAATTTTTTTGAGGAATTGGCATTTCAGTTTTCACAGAAGCTATGCCATTGTACATTCCCATCAACAGTGTACAAGGGTTCCAGTTTCTTCACATCCTTGCAAACATGTATTTTTTATCAGAGTCAACCGTATGTAAAGTGATATGTAAAGTGTATGTAAGTGATATCTCATTGTGGTTTTGATTTGCATTTCCCTAATGACTAGTAATATTGAGCATTTTTTCATGTGCTTATTTGCTATTCATGTATCTTTGTAGGAATCTCTATTCAAGAAGACACTTGCCCATTTTTTAAACTGGATTATTTGTGTTTTGTTGTTGAGTTCTAGGAATTTTTTATACATTCTGGGTATTAATTCCTTATGGGAGAAATGATTTGCACATATTTTCTCCCATTCATTAGGTTATCTTTTTGCTTTCTTGACAGTATCCTTTGATGTGCAAAAGTTGTTTGATTTGATGAAGTCCAATTAATCTCTTTTTTTTTGTTGCTTTTGTCGCCTCTGCTTTTTGTCATTTCCATTAAATGATTGCCAAATCAGTGTCACCAAGATTTTCCCCAGTGTTTTCTTCTATGAATTTTATAATTTCGCTCTTCTAAGTTTAGGTCTTTGATCCATTTTGAGTTAATTTTTGTATATGATATAACTCAGAATCAAACTGATATCCAGTTTTCCCAATAGCATTTGTTGAAAAGACTATCATTTGACCATTGAATGATCTTATTAATACCCTTGTGAAAAATCAACTGGCTGTATATCTGAGGATTTATTTCTGGGCTTTTTATTCTATTCCATTGGTCTGTCCATATGTCAGTACCATAATGTTATAATTACTATAGTTTTGAAGTAAGTTCAAATTCGAAAAGTGTGAGTCCTCCTCTGAGATTGTTTTGGCTATGTAGGCTCTCTTGCAGTTCCCCATGAATTTGAAGTTTACATTTTCCATTTCTGTGAAAAAGGCTGTTAGGTTTTTTTATAGAAATTGCATTGAATCTCTGGATCACTTTGGTTTTATTGACATCTTAATAGTGCTGTATTTTCTTATTTATGAACATATTAAGTAATTATTAAAAAAATTTTTTTAATTGGAGGATAATTGCTTTGCAGTGTTGTGTTGGTTTCTGACATAGAACAAAATGAATCAGCCATAAGTATACATATGGCCCCTCCCTCTTGAACTGCCCTCCAACCCTCCACACTATCCCACCCCTCTAGCTTGTCACAGAGCACCACATTGAGCTCCCTGTGTTATACAGAAACTTCCCGCTAGCTAACTGTTTTGCATACGGTAATGTATATGTTTCACTGCTATTCATCCCACTCTCTCCTTCCTCTGTTGTTTCCACAAGTCTGTTCTTTATGTCTGTTTCTTTTTTCCTGCGAGTAAATGGGTTTATCGGTATTATTTTTCTGGATTCCATTTATATATATATATGTTAATATACCATATTTGTTTTTTTCTTTCTGAGTTTCACTCTATATAATAAGCTCTATTTTCATGTGCCTCACTGGAACTGACTCAGATTTGTTCCTTCTAATAGCTGAGTAATATTCCTCTGTGTGTGTGTGTGTGTGTGTGTGTGTGTGTGTGTGTGTGTGTACATACAACTTTACTTTTTTATCCATGTATCTGTCAGTGGGTATATAGGTTGCTTCCATGTCCTAACTATTTTAAACAGCGTTGAAATGAACATTGGGGTACATATGTTCTTTTGAATTATGATTTTCTCAGGGTATGTGCCTAGTTGTGGGATAATTTTACCATTTCTTTTTGAAGTAATGAAAGTGTTCTGGAGATAGTGGTTGTAGTTCTACAACCTTGTGTATATACTGGAAACCACTGAATTGTACACTTTAAAAGATAAATTTTAGTGTATTTGAATTATGCTGTGGTTAAAAACAAAAAAAATTTTACTCAGCTTAATCTCTACTTCCGGCTCTGATTTATTCTCCCCATCTTTATCAGACTTCTTGGAAGAAGCTGTATACACTTAGAGTCCCATTCTCAGCTTTTATTCACTTTTCTACCTGATGTCATCTGGTTTTTGACTCCATTAATTCTTTGAAACTCCCCTTGGTTTTGTCTTTTTGTTGTTGTTGTTATCAGCTTTTGACACAGTTAATGTGTCCCCTCTTGTTAAAAATAGCCATATATATATATATATAAAAATAAAATGTTGACTTATTTATTTATTTGGCTGTGCTGGGTATTGGTTGCGGCACGTAGGATCTTTTTCAGTAGTGGCACGTGGGATCCTTAGTTGCACTATGTGGGACCTAGTTCACTGACCAGGGACTGAACCCAGGCCCCCTGTATTGGGAGCACAGAGTCTTAGCCACTGGGGAAGCCCCTAAAAAAAATAACCTTTTAATTTTACAACAGTTTTAGATTTATAGAAAAATTACACAAATAGTGTATAGAGCTCTCATAAACCCATCACTCAGTTTCCCTACTGTTAAAATCGTGCATTAATCTAGTACAGATTTTACAGTTAATGAGCCAGTATTGATACCTTATAACGAACGGAAGGCTAGCTATAGGTTTTTGAGAGAAAGACCGCAGAGATAAAGGTCTGTTTTCATTACAACATAAGCAAGGGCATCAACATGACTTGCCATTATTGGTGTGAACCTTGCTCACTTACTCGGCTGACACAGGCTTTGTCACGTTTCTCTGCGGTACAGTCACTCTCTCCTCCCCCTTTCTGTATACCGTAGTCTTTGAGAGAAGTCACTATGTGGAGTCACACTTGAGGAGTGGAGAGTTTGCTCCACCTCTTGACTTCTTTGAGTTGTGAGTATCTACATAATTTATTTGGATTTCTTCCATCCTAGATTTGTCTTTTCTCCCTTATTCATTTGTTTGTTTGTTTATACCAATATGGACTTACAGGTATTTAGTTTACACTCCAGGTCCTAGTCCAGTACTCTTGGATTGGCCAAAAGTTCATTCAGGTTTTACCATAACATCTTATAGAAAAATCCGAATGAATTTTTTGGCCAACCAGATATTTTTGTTTGTTGGGGTTTTGCTCAAAGTATTAAAACTGTGGCCATTGGAAATATTCAGTTGCTTTTCTGTGTCCCTTTGACATATTTCCTGCCCATTCCTCAGATCAACCATTTCCGAAAAGAGTCCCGACTGCTTTTCATAGAGAATGTTGTTAGAACACCAGGATCTTGGTGCTGAGTGAGTAAGTGTTCCTGGGATGGTGTCCTTCTTTTTGAATCGCTGTTTTTCTTTGTGTTTGTGATACCATACTTTTTAAGTCTTTATAGGAAGCAGTACAGTGTAGCAGCTAAGAACAAGGACTCTGGGGTCGAGGGTGTAATCCTGGTTGCATTTCTTATTTTTGTTTGTTGTTTTCAGTTGCTCAGTCATGTCTGACTCTTGAGGCTCCCTGGACTGTAGCCCGCCAGGCTCCTTTGTCCATGGGATTTCCCAGGCAGGAATACTGGAGTCGGTGGTCAGTTCTTTAACCAGAGCATCTTTTTGATCCAAGGATCGAACCCATGTCTTCTGCATTGGCAGGTAGATTCTTAACCACTGAGCTATATGGGAAGCCCTTGGATTTCTTATACCCAACAAAAGGTAAACCTGAGCAAAATGATCTCTCTAACCCAAAATGTCTGTAAGGAATCAGGTCATGATGGTAAGTTGCTCACAGCATCTGTAGGGATTAGATGAGGTAGTGTGCATACATCACTTAGTACAGCACCTAACATACAGTGAGCATTCATTCTGTGCTCACCCCCTTTTCATCTTTCTTTTTGGCCATTCCCTTCAGTCTGCTCTCCTAGCTCTTCTGTTTGTCTTCTAAATGTTAGTGTTCCGTGGGGTTTTTGTCTTGGGTTTTTTGTTTTCCTCACCTTGTACATTTTCCCTAGGCAGTTTTATCTATTCTCACTGCTTTGGTTTTCATTTACTTTGTATATGGTTGATTGTCAAATCTGTACCTCTGGCCCAGACCTTTGTCTTGAGATTTTGTATATTCAGCTGCTTGTTGGACACCTTCAGTTGAATAACTTATACACATCTCAGACTCTGTCTGTAATTAAAGTGATTATTTCACCTTCTCAAAATCCATTTTCCCCTTTTCTTTATTTTATTGGACAGTAATACCTTCTACCCTTTGCCCAAATCAGAAGAATCATCTTTGCCTCCTTTTTTTTCCTCTCTCTTTGGCATCAGATCCCTTGCAAGATTTGTTGATTCTACCTAAATATGTCAGTTCTTCCCACCCATTTTCTTTATTCTGTTGCTATTATCTTAGTTCAGACTGCCATAAGCCATTTCCTGGATTACTGTAGCTATTTTATTTACTTCAAGATTCTATGTTTCTTTTCTGTTTCATTCATTGTATTATAGTTACATATTTTTTTCTCAAACACAAATCTGAACAAGTCTTCCCAAGTTAAATACATTTTTATTCCTTATTGCCCTCAAGATAATGCTCCGACTCCAGTTTAAAAGGTCCTTCACATTGCGGTTCTTGCTTTCCTCCTCAGCCTTAGCTCAGACGTTGATGCCTCTTGTCACACTGAACTGCCTTCTGACTGTCGCTGTTGCGCTTCTCTGCCACCCCTTCTCCTCTCACCGCTTCTCCCGCCATCCCTGTCTCTTTGGTCTTGCTGAATCCTCTTCTCTGTACATATAATATTATTCCTCTCTGACACCATCCTACATTTCCCTCTTGATAGATACATGTTTCATCTGACTCATTTCTTCTGTGTTTTTTTTCAGTATTTACTTATTTTTGACTGCACTGGGCCCTTATTGCTGCAACTGGGATTTCCTCGATTTGTGGCGAGTGGAGGCCGCTCCTGGTTGTGGTGTGCAGGCTTCTCATGGTGGTGGCTTCTCCTGCTGCAACACATGGGCTCTAAGAGCTCGTGGGCTCAGTGGCTGTGGCGCACAGGCTTAGTTGCTCCTTGGCATGTGGGATCTTCCCAAACCAGGGATTGAACCTTTGTCCCCTGCATTGGCAGGTGGATTCTCAGCCACTGGACCACCAGGGACATCCCCATCTGGCTAATTTCTGTTCACTCCTAGCATCTACATTCAAATCTTATTTCCACTTGGCCCATAAAACTCTAATACTCTCTGCTCACCCCTGTTGCAGTATTTATCACACTGAACGTTAATTACTGATTTATTTATTGGTCCCCACCTAATTCCATGAAGTCAGAGAGTTTTTATTAGTCATTGTTGTTCCTCTAGGATAGATATTTCAAAGTAGCCATCCCAAATTGGAACTTTGTTTATGTCTTTCCTTTGACCTATAATCCCTTTGGCCACTGGGCAAATTCCTCTGTACTGTTTAAAGTCTATCTGTGAATTCCTCTGTACCTCCTTGTCACTGTGCCGCCTTTGTGTTAACCTTTGGACCCTGCACATATTTTATTCTTGTCCTTATCACATAATATTGTATTTCTTTATATGATTCTCCATTTCTTTTAATAGACTGAGCTCTTTAAGCTCAGAGTTCATATTTTTGTCTTTAGAGTCTAGCTTAGCATCTAGTACAATTATACATACCCAGTAAATTTTTTAAATTATTTTTTACTGAAATACAGTTAATTTACAATACTGTGTTAGTTTCTGGTATACATCCAAGTGATTCAGTTATAAATATGTTATTTTTAAGAAACCTTCAGTGTTTTTTGAAGCAAAGCATTAAGGTATTCAATGAGGAAGGTTTCTGAGCTTTTTGTCTTAGGGCATCTGTCTCAGAGTTGGAGGTCTAAAAGTTACTTAATTAGTTAAGAACAAACCTGAAGATCATTGTATTCTGTCATAACCATGCAAATAGCAGATGATTTAAAAGCAGTTGTTATTTTTTAAAATGAGAGAAAAAGATACTGTAACTCAGGGCTTTATTATCTATGATGTTGAAAGCCCAGTGGCACCTTTGTGGAGATCAGGGAGTCCTCCCTTATCTGGGAGGCACATGCTGTTTCTTGGGCTATAAGAAGTGGTTCTAGCAAGGGAAAGAGGCCATATTTGCCCATAAGCTATATGCTGTCCTCCAGCAGCTGCCAGATCAGCAGCTGCTGTGGGCTGATGTGTGATAGATGAAACCTGCCCCATATCCTCCTCTTGTTCCTTGATGTCCTTGGCAGAGCAGTGCCACCTTGCCACCTCCTTCTTTTGCTTAGACATCAAATTTAAAATATGCATGTCTCTTACTGACGGCCAGTTCCACACCATCCAAGAGATTGCAGTAGCTTCCATCTATTGCAATGTCAGCCTATTAAAAGGAACACAGCCTATTAAAAGGATCCCCTCAAAGGAGGGGATCAATTCAGGTCAGTCACTCAGTTGTGTCCAACTCTTTGTGATCCATGGGGTCACATGCAGCATGCCAGGCTTCCCTGTCCATCACCAATTCCTGGAGTTTACTCAAACTCACGGCAATTGAGTTGGTGATGCCATCCAACCATCTCATCTTCTGTTGTCCCCTTCTCCTCCCACCTTCTATCTTTCCCAGCATCAGGGTCTTTTCCACTGAGTCAGTTCTTTGCATCAGGTGGCCAAATTATTGGAGTTTCAGCTTCAGCATCAGTCCTTCAATGAATACTCAGGACTGATTTCCATTAGGATGGACTGGTTTGATCTCCTTGCAGTGCACGGGACTCTCAAGAGTACCAACAGTACAGATCAAAAGCATCGATTCTTTCGTGCTTGGCAGAGCACCAATTCTTTGGTGCAGTTTTCTTTATAGTCCTACTCTCACATCCATACATGTCTACTGGAAAAACCATAACTTTGACTAGAAGGACCTTTGTCAGCAAAGTAATGTCTCTCCTTTTTAATATGCTATCTAGGTTAGTCATAACTTTTCTTCCAGGGAGCAAGTGTCTTTGAATTTCATGGCTGCAGTCACCATCTGCAGTGATTTTGGAGCCCAAGAAAATAAACTTGGTCACTATTTCCATTGTTTCCTCATCTATTTTCCATGAAGTGATGGGACCAGAAGTCATGATTTTAGTTTTCTGAGTGTTGAGTTTTAAGCGAACTTTTTCACTCTGCTCTTTCACTTTTATCAATAGGCTCTTTAGTTCTTCTTTTCTTTCTGCCATAAGGGTGGTATCATCTGCATATCTGAGGTTATTAATATTTCTCCCAGCAATCTTGATTCTAGCCTGTGCTTCATCGAGTCCAGCATTTCTCATAATGTACTCTGCATATAAGTTAAATAAGCAGGGTGACAATAAACAGCCTTGACATACTCCTTTCCTGATTTGGAACCAGTCTGTTCCATGTCCAGTTCTAACTTGCTTCTTGACCTGCATACGGATTTCTCAGGAGGCAGGTCAGGTGGTCTGGTATTCCCATCTCTTTCAGAATTTTCCACAGTTTGTTGTGATCCACACAGTCAAAGGCTTTGGTGTAGTCAATAAAGCAGAAGTAGCTGGTTTTCTGGAACTCTCTTGCTTTTTCTGTGATCCAGCAGTTGTTGGCAATTTGATCTCTGGTTCCTCTGCCAGCTTGAACATCTGGAATTTCACAGTTCACGTACTGTTGAAGCCTGGGTTGGAGGATTTTGAGCATTACTGTGCTAGTGTGTGAGGTGAGTGCACTTGTGTGGTAGTTTGAGCATTCTTTGGCATTGCCTTTCTTTGGGATCGGAATGAAAACTGACCTTTTCCAGTCCTGTAGCCACTGCTGAGTTTTCCAAATTTGCTGGCATATTGAGTGCAGCACTTTCACAGCATCATCTTTCAGGATTTGAAATAGCTCAACTGGAATTCTATCACCTCCACTAGCATTGTTCATATTGATGCTTCCTAAGGCCCACTTGACTTCGCACTCCAGGATGTCTGGCTCTAGGTAAGTGATCATACCATCGTGATTATCTTGGTCATGAAGATCTTTTTTGTACAGTTCTTCTGTGTATTCTTGCCACCTCTTCTTAATATCTTCTGATTCTGTGAAGTCCATACCATTTCTGTCCTTTATCGAGCCCATCTTTGCGTGAAGTGTTCCCTTGGTATCTTTGATTTTCTTGAAGAGATCTCTAGTCTACCACAGGATAATCAGAATCCTTCTATGGAGGCAGATGGCACCCCACTCCAGTACTGTTGCCGGGAAAATCCCATGGATGGAGGAGCCTGGTAGGCTGCAGTCCATGGGGTTGCTAAGAGTCAGACATGACTGAGCGACTTCACTTTCACTTTCCACTTTCATGCATTGGAGAAGGAAATGGCAACCCACTCCAGTGTTCTTGCCTGGAGAATCCCATGGACGGAGAAGCCTGATAGGCTGCAGTCCATAGGGTCGCACAGAGTCAGACACAGCTGAAGCGACTTAGCAGCAGCAGCAGCAGCATGGAGGCAGAACTAGCAGAAAAGGTAAGAGAAAGCAAGAAAGGGGAATGGAGACTTAAGAGGGTATAGTTACAGCACAGAGAAAGTTGTTTTGGACCTAAAAATATATTCAAAATCCTTAAATCTAAGGAAGATTGAAAATAAAATATGGCAAAAATGTACTCTAAACAGAACAATATCAATAGCAAATGAATATACTAATAGCATCAAGCTGTTAAAAGGACGAAGAGAATTATGCATTGTGACAAAAGGAACAGGAATCCAATTTTCAGAAAATGAGCAAAACTTGTGAATAAACTGTTCACAGAAGAATATTAAGGGTTCTTAATACATGAAAAGGCACTATACCTAATTCATAAACCATACTTAATTTAAAATTACACTGATTTTACCATTTTTCACTCTTTAAGATTGGAGAGTATTAAGAAATTTGATAGAACACTGTTGTCAAGGGTGTAGGATCATATGCTATCTTATACTGCTGGTGAGAGCATAACCTTTACGGGAAGCAGTTTCATGCTATTTATTAATTTTACGTTCACATTTCCTTTGAGCAACCCGTCTCTTTTTAGGAATGCATTCTACTGATATGCTTGTAAATTTAGGAAATAACACTTAGTCTTTGCAGTATTGTGTGTATAGCAAAATACTGGCAACACTGTAAATCCTTCAGTAAAGTGAAGTGAAGTCGCTCAGTTGTGTCTGACCCTTTGTGACCTGTGGACTGTAGCCCACCAGGTTCCTCCATCCATGGGATTCTCCAGGCAAGAATACTGGAGTGGGTTGCCATTTCCTTCTCCAGGGGATCTTCCCGATCCAGGGATCAAACCCAGGTCTCCTGCATTGCAGGCAGGAGACCTTTAACCTCTGAGCCACCAGGGAAGCCCAGTAAGATCTAGTTAAATAAATTATGTTCAATACATATAATAGAATATTACACAGATGTAAAATTGGGAGTGAGAAAGCTATGTATGAATATACAATGTCTGCAGAGAAACACTAATGGAATGTACAGAGCAATGTGCTGAATAACCATTTGTTTAAGAAGAAGCGATAGACAAACGTGTGATATAAAGGTAGACACAAATAATACATGAAGAGACTTGACATTCCACTTGAATCCCCAGTAATCAAAGCAGTGTGGTATCAACAAAATAAGAAAATCGGTCAATGGAATGGAACAGAGAGCCCAGAAGAAGACTTACACAAATACGTTCAACTCAACTTTGACAAAGGAGCAAAGGCAGTTAAAGGGAGAAGGGAGAGTCTTTTCAACAAATGAGGTTGGAACAACTAGATATTCACATGAGGGAAAAAAAAAGAATTCAGACACAGACTATCACAAAGTCAACTCAAAATTTATCATAGACCTAAATGTACACCTTAAAACTCCTAGAAGAAAAACAAAAGAAAATCTAACTGATCTTCAGTGTGGTAATGACTTTTTAGATACAACACAAAAAAGCATGATCCATGAAAGAATAAATTGGGCTTTAATGTTGGATTTCATTAAAAATAAAACTTCTCTGTGAAAGATAACATTTCTCTAACTACCAGATAAGGAATGTCAAGTCTCTGTCTATCGTTATATTATACATGTTTTGGGTGATATCAGTCCTCCAAGCTTTCTTTAATATTGTGTTGACTATTCTGGGTCTTTTGCCTTTCCATGTAAACTTTAGAATCAGTTTGTTGATATCCACAAAGTAACTTACTGGGATTTTAGTTGAGATTGCATTGAGTCTGTAACTCAGGTTGGGAATAACTGACACCTTGATGATATTGATTCTTCTATTCATGAACATGGACTTATCTTTCCATTAGTTAGATCTCTGATTTCTTTCATCACAATTTGATAGTTTTCCACATATAGATCTTATACATAAGTAGTGGTTGTATCCTTAAATATTTCATTTTTGGTGCTAATGTAAATGGCTTTGTATTTTTAGTTTTAAATATCAATTATACATTGCTGGTATATAAGAAAGTAGTTGACTTTTATACATTAGCCTCGAATCTTTTAATCTTGCTATAGTCATGCATTATGTTCAGTTTTTTAAATGGTATTTTAAATTTCAATTTCCAGTTTTTCTCTGCTAGTATGTAGACACTGTTGGTTTTTATACTTTTTTGTTACCTGCTGCCTTGTGAAACTTAATTTTTGTAACTCTTACAGATTCTTTAGGACTTTCCACACATACTGTCATGTGATCTGTAAATAAAATTAGTTTAACTTTTCCTTTCCAATTTTTATTTCTTTTTCTTTGTTAATGTCACTGATTAGGACTTCTAGTTCAAGATTGAGCAGAAATGGTGAGAACAGAAATTCTTGCCTTGTTCCTGCTCTTAGGAGGAAATTATGAAATCTTTTTTTTTTTTTTTTTAAGTCTTTTATTATGTTAGCGGGGCTTCCCAGGTGGCTGAATGGTAAAGAATCCACCTGCCAGTGCAGGAGATGTGGATTCCATTGTTGGGTTGGGAAGGTCCACGGGAGGAGGAAATGGCAACCTATACCATTGTTCTTGCCAGGGAAGTCCCATGGGCAGAGGAGCCTGGCTGGCTATAGTCTGCAGGGTCACAAAAGAGTCAGACACGACTTAAGGACTAAACAACAAAACATGATGTTAGCTGAGGAGTTTTTATAGCTGCCCTGCATCGGGTTGAGTAGATCTCCCTTCTAAGTTTTTCGAGTGCTTTGATAATGAGTGGTTGTTGGATTTTGTGAAATGTCTTTTTCTGCACCTATTGTAGTGATTATATGGTGGGATCTTTTTAGCCTTGAATTTGGTGAATTACATTGACTTCTACATGTCACAAAAACTTTGAATTCTCTACAGAAACACCACCTAATTTTGAGGGAAGCTTATGAATTATCTATTTGGAGAACATTAGAGCCTGTTTTATACTATTTTTAATCCCGTATAATCTAGAGATGATTCCGGAGTGTAGCAGGAGGGAACCAATTGAGGTTAGAGTACATACATTTATAAAGAACCAGTTATTCAAGTTTTATGACATTTTTTGAAAAGATTTTCACAGCCTGGGAACAGAAATAAAAGAAAGCAAACTTGTGGGCAAGGCAGTAAGAACAGAAGGAATTCGGAGTTTTCCCAAAAGTGTTGTTGGAATGGCTCCTTGTAGGGACCATATGAATGCATGTTTGCCAAGAAGGGAACATGAGAACTTCATTTTCTTGATGAGCAAAACTTTAAAAGGAACTAGAAAGGTGAAAGGGTCAGTAACTGGTGTTACAGATTATTTCAGTGCTCAAAATGTTACAGGTAGAGTAGCTTGTATATTTTGGAATCATATGGTTAATTGAAGGTGCTGTTAATATTTGCCACTGTTCTTTTTTTTTTTTTAATTTCACAAGTTTAGGTACTCATATCTAGTAAGCTTTTGTTTTATTTTGTATTACTTTACACAGTAGGTATAAGCAACATTTGGTTGCTATTTTCTATAAAAATTCTTTGGCAGGCTTCTAAATCTGAGGTCACATTAGGGTAAGTTTGGCTTCTTTTGCTGTGTGGGGCTTAGTGAGAGATTATATTTTAATAAACACAGTGAATGGTTCTGGCTTTGCCTTTTGAATCTGAGTTTGGTTTCAGGATGTTTAAAAATATCTTACTGGTCTGATAATAGACAACTAACCCATTCTGCAAGTAGTTTTATTGACCTGTTCAGTTCAGCAGCTTGCTTTTTCCCGTAGGACCAGTGCCATCTGATCTTTTTCTCTCTTGTATTTTTCCTGTTTATCTGCAAGTTTTATTTAAAGAATTGTGGTTACTATAGGTGACTCAGACAGTGAAGAATCCGCCTGCCGTGCAGGAGACCCGGGTTTGATCCCTGGGTTGGGAAGATCCCTCGGAGAAGGAAATGGCAACCCACTCCAGTATTCTTTCTTGGAGAATCCCATGGACAGAGGAGCCTGGTGAGCTGCAGTCCATGGGTTCCCAAAGAATTTTACACAGCTGAGTGACTAACACTTTCCCTTTAATTTACCATACTACATAATTAAATACTAAAATAAGAATCTTTTAGAAACAAAGTTTGAGTTCCTGATTTAAAACAGAAAATAAAGGAAAAAGTAAAATGTTTAAAATAGGCTGTGTTTGCTCCATCTTTTATCTTCCTGTTAGCTGCTTTCACAATGAATATTGTGGTTAGGTAGAATTACATAACTTTGTTCTGTGTTTTGATTGCATGTTGCAGATTTATAAATAATTTTGATAACAGTATATTGCACCTGAGACCCAATAAAATGGCTTTTCCCCCCATTTTAAATATAAATTTGTGCTCTCTATTCCGATAGTTAATGTAGGTTGCTTTATTTTAGAGCATGACATGATGATCTTATTTTTTACATTTTGAAATACCCAGTTACTGTTTCTTAGGAAAGGATAATAAACTGACATCATTCTTTTTGGGGGAAAGAATATCTGCAGTCTTGTTTCTGAAGTATTTCAAAATCTGTCTTCAGTGAATCAGCTTGTACCTCAGTTGGCAGAGTAGAATACTGTTGATGTTAAAAGGTCTTTCTTTTTGTGATTGCTTATTTGCTTAGTTGTTGGAAAATGGAGTTGATCTAAGTGCCTGTTTTTATTTCCTATTCCCATATGGCCCATGTCTTCTAGAGGAAAACTGCTCCAGGGTTAGCCCTGTTGCTTATTACTGGTAACAGTTATTGGTACTGGTTAATTTCAAACCTACTGCACTAAGGGAAGAAGATGATTTTGCTTGCCACTTGGAATTTAGTTCTAAAATCAACCTCTTAAATGCTTTCTTTCTCTGAATTTCCCCATTTAACTTGTTTATGACCAACATAAAATTTGCATGAGTTGCCAAATCCAAGGCAAAATATCAAAAAGGATGCTGTAAAGCTGTTTAGCAGCTTAGTTGCCAACACAGTGTTTTTAAAGTTAAAACTAGCAATTTAAATTGCAAATGTTATTTAGGAAAGGTTAAATTGCCTTTTCTGACATTTACCCTGGCTTCTCCTCATTTTTATAAACTACATAGTAAATAAAAGTGGTAGCTAAAATACTCTTTTTTTAAAGCTATATGTGTCTTTAAGGAAACACTAAATAGGAAAGCTATTAATAAAAATTGCTAAACATTTACTCATTGTATTTCTTTAGAATTTTTTTTTTAATTCATCCTAATGGAAACACATTGTATTTTGCTTCATGTTGCTAAGTAAGTTTGGTATATTTTAGAAGGCACAGGTTTTAGAACTGTTGAAGCACAGCTTCAAATTTCAGCTTTGCTATTTACTAGGCCTACAATTGATAACACAGAAAATATACTACAACTCTTTGATTTTCACACTTGTGCTTTTGTGATCATAATGCCTACCTCAGAGGGATTATGTTTCCTCATTTGACTCCAATATGTAAAGCTTTATGCATAATACTTAGCATGTATTGGGTACTCAATCAAATATTAATTCTCTTCTCCTTTACTTCCTTCATTGTTCCTTTGATGTTTGAACCTTTCTTTATCATTGTATCAGATATGTTGAAAATATCCGCCAGTTGCTAGTTAAATTATTGAAAAAGACCAGCCTGAATAAATTACAAGCTATATTTTGAAGGAAAAGGAAATTGCTACTAGGCTTTATTGGTAATACAAATTGCTTCTTTCATTTTCTGCTTGTGAAACTAATTAAATCCAATTTTTTGCATATCTCAGAGTAAGCTGGGAACTCTCTCATCATCCCTTTCTCTGACATTCTTTGGTGAGTCCGTTTGGGACCCATTAAAGTATGACAAGTAGCATGACCGACACGTAGACACGCAGATCACGAACGTAGTGGAAGTGGAACAGAAGATGGAAACACCTAACATGAAGGCCCTCAGTCTCCCAGAGGAGCAAAATAGCAATTAGAATAATAGTTTCAAAAAACTTGTCTTTTTTCCGTTCCCTGATTATTAGTGATGATGTTTTCTTAGAATGCCTGGAGGTTTGGAGTGCTGTAGTCTAGTCGTCATTACATTTTAGCAAGCAGCGGAATCACCTAGAGGGCATCTTATAAAGATGACCTCCAGAGTTTCTGATTCAGTAGGTCTGGGGTTGGGGCTGAGAATTCATATTTCTAACAGGTTCCTAGGTGAAGTTGCTACCCCTGTGCTGTAAGGGTATGGAGAAGAAGTCCCCCACTTGTTAAGCAAGAGACTGATTTTTCTGCCTGAGATTTTTCACTGAATTTAGAAAACCTTTTTTTTCTTCTCTCAGTACTTTCTGTGTGTCTAGTACTGAGATATCCTCAAGCCTCATGTGTCTTACACTTTCAGACCATGAATTTTTGCTTAACTAAGGGACTCCACTAAGGAGCAGTTCTAAAAGAAAAGACTAACGAAGAAAGGGGGATAGGCTATCCATTTTATTTCCCCCACCCCCCACACCATTTTGTTGCTTATTCAAACCTCTGTCTTCATGTTATAGCAATAGTTTATCTTTTGCTGATTTTAATGCAAAAACATTGGCTCTTGTAATTCTGTCTCTAAGTATCTCTCCTAAGTATCCAGCCTGGCATGCTGCAGTCCATGGGGTCCTGAAGAGTCAGACAGGACTGAGCGACTCAACAAAGTATCTGTCCTAAGGAAGTAAATTTTGACTAACAATTAATACAGACAAAGATAGAGATATTTATCATAGCGTTATTTATAAATAACAAAAAGAAGCTCACACACAGAAGTGTATTATTACTAGGTGATTTTTAAAGAAAGTTATGTATGTTTGCATAAGATAGCTAATTTTGTAGTCAGATTTTGCCTATGAAGCAAAACATTTTAAAGATAGAAAATGCTTAATACACATAATTATTTTATGTAGGGATGTTTTGATATAATTTAACCTCTCACATTTAAGTAAAATTGCATGTATTATGTGTTCTTAACTATATGACTGAAGGTCCAATACTTGGCTACCTGATGCAGAGCCGACTTACTGGAAAAAAACCTGATGCTGGGAAAGATTAAGGGCAAGAGGAGAAGGGAATAGCAGAAGATGAGATGGTTAGATAACATCACAGACTTCAATGGACATGAATTTGAGCAAACTCCAGGAGATAGTGAAGGACAGGGAAGCCTGGTGTGATGTAGTCCATGGGGTCACAAAGAGTCAGACACTACTTAGTGACTAAGCAACAACAGACTATATGACATAGAAAAAAATGAGGAAATATATCAAATTACAAGTATCTTTTAAAAGTGGGATAATGATTGATTGGTTCTATATATTCTTTTCTGCAGTTAGTAATACATCCATAATAGGTATTTACTTTTCTAATGAAGATATTCATGTCATATATGTATGTATGTGTATATATATTTCACATTTTAGTTGAAATATATAGAGAAAAGTACAAATACAGGTGTATAGCCCAGTGAAATTTTTTTAGCATTTATTTCTTTGGCTGCCTTGGGTCTTAGTTGTGGCATGAGGGGTCTTCAGTCGCTGTGCGTGGATTCTCCAGTTGTGGTGTGTGGGTTCAGAAGTGTACAGGCTCAGTTGTTGCAGTGTGCAGGCTTAGTTGCTCTGTGGCACGTGGAATCTTAGTTCCCGGACCAAGAATCAAACCCATGTTCCCTGCATTGCAAGGTGGATTTTTAACCCCTGGACCACCAGGGAAGTCCCAGCTCAGTGAAATTTCACAAACCAGCACTTGAAACTAGAAGCAACATGCCAGCACCCTCGAAGCATGCTTTATGCTCACTTTGAAGGCTAAGTGCTATCTTGACTTCTGACAGGATAAGCTATTTTTGTCTGTTTGGTGCTTTACATATGAAATCATAAGACATTTATTCTTTCTGACTTGGTTTTCTTTCTCAGCATGCTTGTGTGTTCATACTGGATGTAGTTGTTATTGATCCTTTCTCATTGCTATGTAATATTTCATTATGTAACCAAACCATTATTTACTTATTTATTCTAATGCAGTTGGGCATTTGGGGTAGTTTTCAGTTTGGGATATTAGTAACGTCACAGACTTTCTAGTTCATGTCCTTTGCTGGTTTGCTGTAGGGCATATTCCTAGGACTGGAATTGTTTGGTTGATGTAGACAGACACTCAGCTTTAGTAGATACTTCTAGAATGACTTTTACCAGTTTATACTTCCACCAGTGGTATATGAAGATTCCTTGTAGCTCATATCCTTGCCAATACTTGATATTTCTCATCTTTTTCCTTATACTCAGTCCAGTGGATGTGTAGTGATAATATACTGTGGTTTCAATTTGCATTTCCCTGATGACTAATGAAGTGATGAATCTTTTCCTTATTTTTGGTTGTAAATTATGGTGAAACAGTGTTGTAGTATGCAGTTCTGTATCAGATACATTTTAGCTTTATTCCAGAGAACAGGTATACAACAAATATTTTAGTAGTATTTATACATTAAAAGGTCCGTCTAGTCAGGGCTATGGTTTTTCCAGTGGTCATGTATGGATGTGAGAGTTGGACTGTGAAGAAAGCTGAGCGCCAAAGAATTGATGCTTTTGAACTGTGTTGTTGGAGAAGACTCTTGAGAGTCCCTTGGACTGCAAGGAGATCCAACCAGTCCATTCTGAAGGAGATCAGCCCTGGGATTTCTTTGGAATGATGCTAAAGCTGAAACTCCAGTACTTTGGGCACCTCATGAGAAGAGTTGACTCATTGGAAAAGACTCTGATGCTGGGGGGGGATTGGGGGCAGGAGGAGAAGGGGACGACAGAGGATGAGATGGCTGGATGGCATCACTGACTTAATGGACGTGAGTCTGAGTGAACTCTGGGAGTTGGTGATGGACAGGGAGGCCTGGCATGCTGCGATTCATGGAGTCGCAAAGAGTCGGACACGACTGAGCGACTGAACTGAACTGACTGATACATTAAAAGATATAGCCCAAACAACTCATCAAAAAATGAGAAGACCTAAGGAGACATTTCTCCAAAGAAGACATATAGATGGCCAGCAGGCATGTGAAAAAATGCTCAACATTGCATATTATTAGAGAAATGCAAATCAGAACCATAATGACGTATCACCTCACACTGGTTAGAATGACTATCATCAAAAAGCCTATAAATAATAATGCTGGAGATTGTGGGGAAAAAAGGGAACCCTTCTGCACTGTTGGTATGAATATGCATTGGTGTAGCCACTATTAAAAATAGGATGGAGTTTCCTTTAAAAACTAAAAATAGAGCTACCACATGATCCCACGATCCTATTCCTGGGTGTACATCTGGAAAAAATGAAAACTCTATAGTTTGAAAAGATATATGCACCCCAGTGTTCACAAAAGGGCTGTTTACAATAGCCAAGACATGGAAACAACCCAAGTGCCCATCAATAGATAATTAGCTTAAGAAGATGTGGTGTGTGTATATGTATATATACATACATATGTATGGGGAATTATACCCTATATCTTATAATAACATAATGGAATATTATCTTGAATGGGTGTGTGTATGTATACACATACCCATTCATAGACACACACAATGAAATATCAGAAAAAAGAATGAAATATTGCCATTTGCAGCAGCATGGATCTAGAGAATATTATCCTTAGTGAAGTAAGTTAGACAAAGACAAAACTTAATGATATCACTTATATGTGGAATCTGAAAAATAATACAAATGAGTTTATATACAAAACAGATACAGGCTCACAGACATAGAAAACAAACTTATGGTTACCAAATGATAGAGGGAGAAGGAGGGGGAATTAGGAGTATAAGATTAACAGACACAAAGTACTGTACATAAAATAGGTAAGCAAAAGGACTTACTATATAGCACAAGGAATTATTGGAGTAGGAAATGACAACCCATTCCAGTATTCTTGCCTGGGAAATCCCATGGACAGAGGAGCCTGGCAGGTTATAGTCCATGGGATCGTAAAGAGTCGGACACAACTGAGCGCACATACACAAGGAATTATACCCAATATCTTATAACATATAATGGAATATTTTTTAAAAAACCTAAACTACTAGCTGTATACCTGAAACTAATGCAATACTGTAAATCAGCAGAACTTCAATTTAAAAAAGGTGGGTTTATAACCAGAGCCAAGGTCATGGATGTGAATCTTTTAAATGCTATACTCTTCATACTTGAAGTGTTAAATATGACTCAAGTATTAACGTAACGTCCTATAACATGACATCTAATGAGATTTGGTTTGAGTCTGTCAAGGGTATTTTTGTATTTGAATTTGATTTTCCTTGTAACTTCTACAATTTTCTCATATGAAAATTCTTTAGTAGAATGAGTTTTTTGGCAAAGACAGATGAGTAAGTTAGTAAGTTGGCAATTTAACCTGGAACATTGCTAGATTCAAAATAATATTTTTAAAGCACTACACAAATTTTTGTATTACTTTTAGAGCTGTGATAATTTTGAAATGTTCTTATCATATTGATTTTCTTTTTGTTTGATCCACTAATACTTTTATTCCTAATTCTTCAATTCATTCCCTTTTTCCTATTTGCTGCATCTTTAGAACAAGGTGGAAAGCACAAAATAATCAAAAAATGTACAAAAAATCCAGTTTATATATATATAATGTGTAATGTGTAAATTATATACATATATATGTATAATCTTTTTAGCCTCCTTGGTACTTTCAAATTATATTGTAATGGCAGGCTTTTGAGACAAAATAGGGCTTGTATCCAGTGCAGTTCTAGGAAGTGACTCATAGGGACTTAATATCTATTGAATGGATGAAACAAAGACAAAATTCCATTGTCAAGTTTTTTCTTTTCAGGTTTTGTTGGGCTTTTCACTTGTCCCTTCCCCTCCAATTTTGGATCTTTAGTTTAAAAGTGGTATTTGGGATGAGTAAGAGAAAATTGTTATTAGTAGAATTTTTTAAAGTGGAACTTTCTCTCCAGATAACCCCATTGACAAATCAGAGACAGAAAGGTAAAATTGTGAAATCACAGAAGATATTATGCATTTTAATGATTTTTTTTTTTTTTGGTAGTTCTAATTTTGGGAGAATCTACTCAAATGCCCATGAAAATAAAAAATAAACTTAATGTTATTGTAATGTTAATTAAGATGTATCAGTGAAATAAATTTTACAATGTATATTGACTGCTTTTGAACAAAGAGAACTAAGGAAAACCAATGCTTTAAGAGGAGGAAATAAAAGAAAGTCTAAATATGAGGAAAGAAAGCTGGAGGCTGAGAGATCAGAAACAGTGAAACTGTAACCAGCATCTGTTCTCCTAGACGATAAAGAAGCGTTTTGTGTTGAATGTTTTTTCCCTCCACTCTCCAATACTTTGGATCACAGAATTTCACAGTGTATTGTATTAGAAAAAACAGCTAATCCTCTTGAAATTGTTGATTATTTGCTGCCAGTTTTTAAAGCTTGCCTTGGTTTTTGGTTCCAGATTATTATTCCTCACAATGAACCAACCCAATTGTTGAGAAGCATTGGATATAGTCATTGGAAAATCATAACCATATGTGTTAAGAGTGGCTCCAAGGAAAATGCATAAGGCTTAGGCCTGAAACTTAGTTCTTTGTTTAATGTGTGTTTCAATTTTATATAATTGATCAGATCAAACATATAAAACTGCTACTTAATTCTGTATAAAAGTTTCTAAATAGCTGTTGCTTTATTCTGTAATATCAGATACTTAAATTCAAAGATATTCTAGATTTGATTTGTTTTGATTGCTGTATTCTATCATGGATTGGTATCCCAAGGTAATTTTTAAATGAATTGGATATTTAAAAAATATTATACCTGAAACTAATATAATATTGTAAAACAACTGACTTAAATAAAATAAATTTTAAAAGCCTACTTAATATTAATTTACCTAGAAGTTTCTAGAAAACATGGGTTAAATGAGACATTATTTAGATGAGTGAATTGTACTAGCCTGCAGAGGTAAACTTCT
The DNA here is from genome assembly GCF_002263795.3 of Bos taurus. Lineage (NCBI taxonomy): Eukaryota > Metazoa > Chordata > Mammalia > Artiodactyla > Bovidae > Bos > Bos taurus. The sequence continues at coordinate 126,916,001 of NC_037328.1, forward strand.
CCCCCCACCCCGCCCAAACTTACTTGTTTTTAATTGAAGGAAAATTGCTTCACAATACTGCATTGGCCTCTGCCGTACATCAACATGAGCCAGCCATATGTATACACGTGTCCCCTTCCTCTTTAACCTCCCTTTCACCTCCCACTCCCTCTCACCCCTCCAGGTTGTTACAGAGCCCCAGTTTGAGTTCCCTGAGTCATATGGCAAATTCCCATTGGCTATTTATTTTACACATGGTTGAGGTAAGGTTTTTAAGGCAATGTCCTTATCTTACTTTCTTTGCAATTTGAATTGGGGATCTTATTAAGATAATCGTGACTGTTTTGCAAACCATAAAGAGAAAAGTAACATCTGATATATGTGGAACACAGACTTTAAAGGATTCCAACTTTAAAGGATTTCAACATTAACTCACACTAAGCTCAGTTGAACTGGCCTGAGGAATAAGGTGTCATCGTAGCATCTGAACTCTGAGATGGTTTGGATAGAAAACCGTATTATAAAACCTAAGGGGATTGAGTCTGGGGGCTGTGGTTAAAAAAAACAAACAAACAAACTTCTAACATCTCTCTGTAGCCTCGTTTAGTTCTGCAGTTATTACTCACTCCCTTGCAACTCATCCTGTATTTTTAGAAAAGGGAGGAAATATTTTTTTTCTTCATATTAGATTCAGTCACTTAATCTATTGGAATAAAATCATTTATGAAGAAAATCATAAAATTCATAACACTCAAATTACTTCAGCAAAGTACTCTTTGAAATTCTTGATTTAGTTGATTAACCACAGTTCTCAGCTCTTCAGTTGCATGTTATCTTTAAGTTTCAGAAATTCCTTTCTGGGTGGGGGAGTCAAAACAACTCACCCAGGAGCAATCTATTTTCTTGGTTGGCAGAGCAGTGTCAGTTCTTAACATAGGTTGAAATCAAGCTGAGAACCAAGATTTGGAGTTTTCCTAGCTTTTACTCTTATTTTGCTTGTTTCTGTTTTCATACAATTCCCTGAAGCAATTAAGCTGATCTCAGGAAAATATTTTTTACTTTGTAAGTTTTGAAAGATCTTTTAAAATTATTTTGTTTCAGAAAGGATAGGCTGTCGTGAATAAGCTTTGTTACCCCGTGGAGGCTGTGGAAATACACCATTCAGATCTATTGGAGGCAGGCGTAACTGACTGACAGTGGCAGCTGTGACCCCTCTGGATCCACCACCTCATTCTCACTGAGGCCACCCAGACTAACTGTGACTGCCCTCAGCCACGGATGAGTGCAACGGGGTACTAGCGTAGGCCCATTCTTACAGGGTACAGAACTCCTCTGGTGGTCACAGCATTTCTCTGGCTGCATAGCAAATTACCCAGAAGCCTTTTGTTATTGTGTTAGTCGCTCAGTTGTGTCTGACTGTGCCACCCCATGGAGTATACCCCCGCCAGGCTCCTCTGTCCATGGGATTTCCCAGACAAGAATGCTGGAGTGGGTAGCAATTCCCTTCTCTAGGGGATATTCCCAACCCAGGGATTGAACCTGGGTCTCCCACATTGCAGGCAGATTCTCTACTGTCTGAGCCCACTGGGGAAGCTTTACAGGTCACAACAAACATTTATTATCCCACAGAGTTTCAGAGGGCCAGGAGTGACTTCTCTGGGTAATTCTGCCTCAGGGTCTCTTGTAATCAAGCCTTAGGCCAGGGCTGTCTGCATCTGAGGGCTGGGTTGCAGCTGGAACATCTGCTTCCAAGATGACTCACTTAAGTGGCTCTTGGAAGGGCCCTCAGTTCCTCCCTGGCTGTTGTCAGGGGTTTCAAATCCTTGCTGCACTGGTGTCTCCATGGCTCAGCAACTAATATACATTTTCAGGGTCCAGATTTGTTGGAGATAAGTAATAATTCAGTTTCCATCTTAGGTATCATTTCCTCTAACACCTTTTTAAAGATGATCCCACCTAGGAATGCCAGATAGAGCAAATAAAAATACAAGACAGTATTTGGGACATACTTTCTCTTAAAAGTGTGTTCGTTGTTTATTTGAAATTCAGATTTAACTGGATGACTTGGAGCCCTGCTTCACCCCCTCTGGGTTTAATTTGTCATGTCTGTGCTCCTGTGGAACCCTGTACTGTCCTATTTCTGCATCTGCACTATATTTTAATTGTCTATTTAGTTTTCAGTATCTTTCCACTAGGATGAAACTTCCCTTTGGGTAGGAGCTGTGTCTTGTTTATTTTATTCACTGATGTCTCCCAGTGCCAAGCACTGTGCTTGACCTTTCTAAGTTCTCATTAAATATGCGTAGACCACACAAAGAAGGGAAAACACTTGGCCTTATAATTGTGTGCTTTTTTCCTTCTTCGTTATCATTATCATGATGAATATTAAGGAAATGCTAATTCAAAGAAAGGACTACAGATTCCAGGATTCAAAAACTTGATTTATCACTTTATATACAAACTTTAGTTTCCCCCTCTGATAGATGGAGGTAATACGTTTCCTGCCTGTCTTAGATCATCATATCTGCTTCTTGTTTACCTTAGAAGAAAAACTAAATTTCTTAAGCCTACTATGTTCTAGGAGTAGTGCTAGCTTCAGTAATTGAAAGCTGGGCTTTCATATAGTGGCAGTATGCTTTAAGTAGCGGTAAGGACATGGAATCAGAAGCTCTCAATTTGAATCTTTGCCACATTAAAGTCCCATACTAAAGGGCAAATTAGGGACTTCCCTAGGGGTCCAGTGGCTAAGGCTCCATGCTCCCAGTGCAGGGGGCCTGGGGTTCAATCCCTGGCCAGGGAACTAGATCCCACATGCTGTAACTAAGACCTGGCACAGTCAAATAAAAATAAATATTATTAAAAAAATAAAGGGGAAATTAACTAAATTTTGTTTCAGAATGTCAATTTTCTCATCTCTAAGACAGGATAATAATCTCATCTCTAAAACCGCTAGCTGATGCCTGATAAGGGCAGTTGTGAAGGTTAAGGGGTAAGCATAGGACCTTGTGCATGTTTCTGGCACATGGCAGTTACACAGCAAATCCCTAATGAAGCTTTTGGGACCCGCCGTATTGTAGTTGCTTGAGTGACTTTGGCTTCTGATTTATAGGCATTCATAATTCCCATTAAGTGTAAATTCTCGGTTGAGCACAAATGCAAAATATCTACTCCTGTGATTTCTCTTATTGAGATGGATTACTATGGCAACAGCACATCAGTAGAGTGAAATTTACTTGTTTTGTATCAGTCTAAAATAGCTAATTTTCCCTTTATGTAGTGCTTGTTGAATCCTGTTCCCAGTGATGGAAGGAACCTCATTGAAGGAACAAAAGTGGATGTGCTTGTGACTGATTTTCTGCCCTGTGGGGACTTTTCTTATATCTTCTACTTAAAAGCCAGAGGATAAACAGGCTCATGAGTTCCCACTTTCTCAGTCTGTGGGGTACTTCTAAAAAATCAAGTTCAAGTGTAAATTTTGGCCCTTTGCTTCTCAGGAGGTTTCTGTTCTTACTGGCCTCACATGCATTAGAATTGCTGGTTATACCACCCCTAGTCTTCAACACTGTCTTTCCCCCCAATTTACTCCCATTCATTCTCAGTTTAATGAATAAGGAAACTTTTATCTCGTATAGATTAAATGACTTACTGCAAGTCAACCATGTTGTCAGCTGGGATTTGAATCATGGTATCCTGATTGCATTGCAGTATGCATAGTGCATTCCAGTTGTTTTATTGAATGAGGATTGGGAGCCTGTGGATTGATAGGCTCAGTCCCCAAACAGGGATTGAACCCAGCCCCCGGGCAGTGAAAGGGCTAGGTCCCAGCCTCTGGATCACCAGGGATTCCCCACCTTTTCTGTTTTCATGTGCAGTTTGTCAATTTACAAAAAGTTTGCTTTTTTTTTTACTTCTATTTTAGAAATCTTGTTTAAGCCAGGATTACTAGATTTTTGCTTTTATTTTTTTCTTGGGGTTTCATAGTTTTGACATTTAAATTTAAGCTTGAGGTAAGTTTCAAGTTAAATTTTTATATATGGAGTGAGGTGAGGAGGGAGGTATATCTTTCTTTCATATGCGTAACTGATCATTATAATGTCATTTACTGAAAAGATTATCCTTTCCCATAGAATTGCTTTTTGTTGTTGTTCAATCGCCAAATTGTGTCCAGCTCTTTGAGATCACATAGACAGCAGCATACCAGGCTTCCCTGTCCCTCACATCTCCCAGTGTTTGCCCAAGATCATGTCCATTGAATCAGTGATGCCATCCACTCGTCTCATCCTCTGTCAGCCTTCAGTCTTTCCCAGCATCAGGGTCTTTTCCAATGAGTCAGCTGTTTTCATCAGGTGGCCAAAGTGTTGGAGCTTCAGCTTCAGCATCAGTCCTTCCAAAGAGTATTCAGGGTTGGTATCCTTGAGGATTGACTGATTTGATCTCCTTGCTTTCCAAGGGAGTCTCAAGAGTCTTCTCCAGCCTCACAGTTTGAAAAGTATCAATTCTTCAGTGCTTTGACTTCTTTTATTGTCCAGCTCTCACTTCCATACATGACAACTGGAAAGACCATGCTGCTGCTGCTGCTGCTAAGTTGCTTCAGTCGTGTCCGACTCTGTGCGACCCCATAGACGGCAGCCCACTATGCTCCCCCTGTCCCTGGGATTCTCCAGGCAAGAACACTGGAGTGGGCTGCCACTTCCTTCTCCAATGCGTGAAAGTGAAAGTGAAGTCACTCAGTCGTGTCCGACTCTCAGCGACCCCATGGACTGCAGCCCACCAGGCTCCTCCATCCATGGGATTTTCCAGGCAAGAGTACTGGAGTGGGGTGCCATTGCCTTCTCCATAGCCTTGACTATATGGACCTTTGTCAGCAAAGTGATGTCTTTGCTTTTTAACACACTGTCTAGGTTTGTCGTAGCTTTCCTGCGGAGAAACAATTGTCTTCTAGTTTCATGGCTGCAGTCACCATCTGCATTGACTTTAGAGCCCAAGAAGAGGAAATCTGTCACTGCTTTCACCTTTTCCCTTTCTGTTTGCCATAAAGTGATGGGACCGGATGCCATGATCTTAGTTTTTGGAATGTTGGATTTTAAGACAACTTTTTCATTCTCCTCTTTCACCCTCATTAAGAAGCTGTTTAGTTCCTCCTTGCCTTCTGCTATTTGAGTGATATCATCTGCATATCATCTGAGGTTGTTGATATTTCTCCCAGTAATCTTGATTTCAGCTTATAACTCATTCAGCCCAACATTTCCCATGATGTGCTCTATGTATAAGTTAAATAATCAGGGTGACAAAAAGCCTTGTTATACTCCTTTCTTAATACTGAACCTGTCCGTAGTTTCATACAGCTTTCTAACTATTGCTTCTTAACAAAGAAACAACAGTTAGAATTGCTTTGTACCTTTGTCAAATATCAACTGAGGATTGAGGGTCTGTTTCTCAGTTCCATTAATATTTTGTTTCACTGATTTAAATATTTGTCTTTATGATAGTAACACACTATACTTAGGTACCTCAGTGGTCCTCAAGGGCAGTTTTCCCCCCCTGTGGAATATTTGGTAGTGTCTGGAGGTATTTTTAGTTGTCAAACTTGGAATGTTGAAGATTTGCCTCCGTTAGATGCTGGATGCTGCTCAACAGTCTTCAGTACACAGGACAGTTCTGCATCACAAAGAATTAGCCAGTCCCAAAAGTTAGTAGTGCCAGCGTTGAGAAACTCTGCTAAGCTGTATAGTCTTGAAATCGGGTAGTCTAAGTCCTTCAACTTTGTTCTTTTTCAAAGTTGTTTTGGGTATAGTAAGTCTTGCATTTTAATATCAGTTCACTTCAGTTCAGTTGCTTAGCTGTGTCTGACTCTTTGCGACCCCATGGGCTGCAGCACCCCAGGCTTCCCTGTCCATAACCAATTCCTGGAATTTACTCAAACTCATGTCCATTGAGTTGGTGATGCCATGCAGCCATCTCATCCTCTGTCGTCCCCTTCTCCTCCTGCCTTCTGTCTTTCCCAGCATCAGGATCTTTTCAAATGAGTCAGTTCTTCGCATCAGATGGTCAAAATATTGGAGTTTCAGCTTCAGCATCAGTCCTTCCAATGAATATTCAGGACTGATTTCCTTTAGGATGGACCGGTTGGATCTTCTTGCAGCCCAAGGGACTCTCAACAGTCTTCTCCAACTCCACAGTTCAAAAGCATCAATTCTTGAGTGCTCAGCTTTCTTTATAGTCCAATTCTCACAGCCATGACTACTGGAAAAACCATAGCCTTGACTAGACGGACCTTTGTTGACAAAGTAATGTCTCTGCCTTTTAATAAGCTGTTTAGGTTAGTCATAGCTTGTCTTCCAAGGAGCAAGTCTTTTAATTTCATGGCTGCAGTCACCATCTGCAGTGATTTTGGAGCCCCTCAAAATAAAGTCTGTTACTGTGTCCATTCTTGCCCCATCTATTTGCCATGAAGTGTTGGGCCTAGATGCCATGATCTTAGTTTTCTGAATGTTGAGTTTTAAGCCACTTTTTCACTCTCCTCTTTCACTTTCATTAAGAGGCTCTTAGTTCTTATTCTCTTTCTGCCATAATGTGGTGTCATCTGCATATCTGACGTTGTTGGTATTTCTCCTGGCAATCTTGATTCCAGCTTGTGCTTCATCCAGCCTGGCATTTTGCATGATGTACTCTGCATATAAGTTAAATCAGCAGGGTGACAATATACAGTCTTGATGTGTTCCTTTCCTGATAGGGAACCAGTCTGTTGTTCCATGTCTGGTTTTAACTGTTGCTTCTTGACCGGCATACAGATTTCTCAGGAGGCAGGTCAGGTGGTTTGGTATTCATATCTCTTGAAGAATTTTCCACAGTTGTGATTCACACAGTTAAATGCTTTGGTGTAGTCAGTAAAGCAAAAGTAGATGTTTTTCTGGAACTCTCTTGCTTTTCTGATGATCCAGTGGATGTTGGCAATTTGATCTCTGGTTCCTCTGCCTTTTCTAAATCTAACTTGAACATCTGGAAGTTCACGGTTCACATACTTTTGAAGCCTGGCTTGGAGAATTTTAAGTATTACTTTACTAGCGTGTGAGATGAGTGCACTTGTGTGGTAGTTTGAGCATTCTTTGGCATTGCCTTTCTTTGGGATTGGAATGGCCTTTTCCATTCCAATGGAATGGAAAACTGACCTTTTCCAGTCCTGTGGCATTTTAATATAAATATTATTGATAAAAACAGTATGTAAATTTTTACAAAACTGCTTGTTGAGATTTTAACTGGATTACATTGAATCTGTAGATGAATATGGAATGTTTTGATAAATTAATCATGCTGAATCTTCTAATTTATAAACATGATTAATCTGCCCAATAATTTGAGTCTTCTGTGTTTTATCTCAGCACAGTGTTATAATTTTCATTGCACATATTTTGTTAGATGTATCCCTAAGTATTTCATGTTCATATTTGGTATTATTATGAATTACATCTTTTTATTTCCATCTCTGGTTTTTTAACTGCTGAAGTATAGATACACAGTTGATCTTTTCAAATATGGATCTTGTTGTTGTGACATTGCTGACAACAGATGCACTAGTTTACCTTAGGATTTTCTGCATAGACCATCATTTTGTCTCTTTCACTTATTCCTTTCTCAGTTTTATGCCTTTTTCCTTTTTCCTGATTTATTGTACTGGCTAAAACTGTTCACTGTTGGAGTAGTAAAAATGGACATCATTGTCTTATTCCTCATCTTGGGGGGAGAATATTCATTTTTACCATTAAGTGTGATTTTTAGCTACAAGTTTTTCATTGTGAACTTTTAGCACATGGAGGAGGTTCCCATTTGTTCCTCGGTGCTGAAAGTTACTATCATGAATGGTTGTTGAATTTTGTTAAATACCTTATCTGATGATAGTGGAGTTTTCATTTTTATTTTGTGGCTACATGGTGAATTCCATCAATTGAATTTCTGATATTAAATCAGCATTGCATTCCTGGGATCCTTTATTAGGCATGGCATATTATCGTTTTCAGAGCTTCCCAGGTGGCTCAGTAGTAAAGAATCCGCTTACCAGTGCAGGAGACGCAGGTTTGATCCCAGGATTGGGAAGGTCCCTGGAGGAGAAAATGGCAACCCACTCCAGTATTCTTGCCAGGAAAGTCCCATGGACAGAGGAGCCTTTTGGGCTACAGTCCATGGGGTCACAAAGAGCTGGACACGACTGAATGACTAAGCGCAAGCACATTATCCTTTTTATATATTCTGGATTCAGTTTCCTAACATTTTGTTTAGAATTTTTGAGCAATTTGATCTATAATTACTTTTAATGGTTTTGTTTATTTTTTTTTTCTTTTTGTCTTGATTCTTTTCCTGAAATACCATTTGACTTCAGTTGCCACTTTGTTTAATTTCAGCGTTTTCAAGGGATTAACTCTCTAACAGATGTGGTCAGTTTACTTGTAAAAAGTCTGTTGTGTATTGAGTGCTATTTTCGTCAGGAACTGTGCTAAGCTCTCTGTGTTCGTTATTTCATAGAATCTTGACAACCTCCTTGTAAGATAAATACACCCATTTTAGAGATGAAAAACAGAGACTTTGAGCAGTTAACTAACTTTCCCACATGGTACAGACAGTTCAGGTCGTGTCTTTGACATCAGAGGTTGGTCCTCTAAATACATTGCTCCACATTCATATATCTCTCAGGAAATTTTTGATTAACATCGCACATTATTGAGAAGACCAGAAGGAATTTAAAGAGTTGTACGTTTTAAGTAACTCAATCCCCCTTGTCATGTTAGCTGTTTTAGTATTGTTTGTGTGCTAGCTACCTTTTTAATTTATTTGCAGAGTATCTCTGATAACTGGCCTATTTATTATTATCTTACTAGTTCATAAGTTTTATCATGTACACTTTATTGTGGAGGAACTTGGCTATTTCTCATTGGTTGCTATAATGCTTGGGTTTAAACCTTACGTATATTGGCAGTTTCATGACATTATAATCTGGATTAGAGCTTTCTTGAGAGAAAAATAACACTTTTCCTTTTAACTACGCTCTGTATTCTGTATGCTCAATAATATCAATAAAGTTACTTGTTTATGTAAATTTGTACTGTGGTTTAAAGTTAAGGGAAGCAAGAGAAAATAAGAAGCTATTTCTTCCACTTATCTGCAGTTCCCAGGTTGAACACATGCCAAATTATTGTAGGATATTTTAGCCTCAAGATTTTAACTGTGGGAAGCCTGCGTGTAGCTGGCAGCCAGCTAGGGGGACCCAACTTAATAATCTCCTCTGCTATCCCAAGGTCAGATAGGTGAAAATACACAGGGAGGCAGAGTTGCAAATAGAATCAGAAACCAGAAATACAACTTAAGACATGCCAGGCATCAGAAGGATTTTCTTCCAGTAAAGTAAAGGCAGATCCCCGAGACAGAATAGCAGGGATAGGCAGGAAAAAGGTAATTTTCTATCTGTCTCCACTGCATACCTACAATTTTAAAGAAGTAGGTTCTTTGCCAACCAGAAAATTGCCAACACCTCCTGTGGTGTTTGTTGCAAATGCTATCTGCAGCATCCAGAGCTCTTTTTCTCCCTCCCATCTCTCTTATCATTACCTCTCTACTTCCCCCAATGACCACAGTTCTATAAGGGCGGGGGCAGAGGTTGACTGGTTATGCTGTATTTTCAGATGTGAAGTAGAAAGAGGCAGGGAGAGGAAAAGCCATGGGGGTGGCATGCATTGTTTTAAGGCCCTACACCCAAATAAATGCACAAATAAGGCTTCTTATTTTAAAATTTTCTAATATTTACCAACAGTGAGAAGAACGCTCTTGTACCAGCCACCAGCTTAAACAGCTCTTGGTTAGGCCCTACTTTTATCTTTTTTTTTCCCCTCTGGCCTTGCCATGCAGCATGCAGGATCTTAGTTCCCCAATCAGGGATTAACTTGGGCCCTTAGCAGTGAGAGCACAGCACCCTACCCACTGGACAGCCAGGGAATTCCTTGTTAGGCCATGCTTTTGACTAGGGAAGAAATATATTCTGTTTCAAAGTAACCAGGATTAAAATTACCAGTCACATGCATCACATAACAAGGCAACAGGATCAGCAGAACCTTCCTTAGCTAATCAGAACCATGGTAAAGGAGGTGATCCTTAACCTCTTAATAGAGTCCACTGACTGATTTCAAGTCTTGACAAGACAGAATTGGTAAGCAAAACTCCATGATCTGGGGAAGGAGTTTATAATTTTAATGACATCTTCAAAGAGATCCTTAATCTACAAAATGGATGAGAGCTATAATATCATATGACTGCCAAACACTAGGAATTTGGCTAATAGTTCTGTAAATCAGTCTTTTCTCCAACTTAAGAACTAAGAATTAAAAGTCAGATAATGTTCGGATGGACAGTAAAAGGGAGAGACTAATTAGAATTTGCCTTACTTTTTTCTTAGCAAATACCAAACCTAGATACTGCTGCTGCTAAGTTGCTTCAGTCGTGTCCGACTGTGTGCGACCCCATAGACGGCAGCCCACCAGGCTCCCCTGTCCCTGGGATTCTCCAGGCAAGAACACTGGAGTGGGTTGCCATTTCCTTCTCCAGTGCATGAAAGTGAAAAGTGAAAGCAAAGTTGCTCAATCGTGTCCGACTCCCAGCAGCCCCATGGACTGCAGCCCACCAGGCTCCACCATCCATGGAATTTTCCAGGCAAGAGTACTGGAGTGGAGTGCCATTGCCTTCTCCGAGCAAACCTAGATAGTTTTCTCAAATTTGAAATAATTGACAGCATTTTTTAAAAAAAAGGCATCATGGGCTTATTAAGAAATTCTGCAGATTAAAAGAAGGAAATATTACATTTAGGACATAGGAAAATCATACTAAGATAAAGGAAACAAGATAATATTAGGTGGGACTTGTTTTTTTTTTTTTTTTCCCCCAAAAATTATCTACTGAATCTGAAATAGTAAGTAAAAGATAGTAGATTGACATAGAAGGGAACCAGCTGAGTGCTAGTGGTAAAGAACCCGCCTGCCAGTGCAGGAAACATAAGAAAGACAGGTTCGATCCCTGGGTCAGGAAGATCCCCTGGAGGAGGGCATGGTAACCCATTCCAGTATTTTTGCCCGGAGAATCCTGTGAACAGAGGAGCCTCATGGGCTTTAGTCCATAGGGTCTCAAAGAGTTGGACACAACTGAAGTGACTTAGCACACACATATTAGCACATATTAACAATAGATAAGCATTTACTGAGTACCAGATACAGTAGTAAAACCCTTCATGAATTAGCTGCTGCTGCTGCTAAGTCACTTCAGCCGTGTCTGACTCTGTGCGACCCCATAGACGGCAGCCCACCAGGCTCCTCTGTCCCTGGGATTCTCCAGGCAAGAACACTGGAGTGGGTTGCCATTTCCTTCTCCAATGCATGAAAGTGAAAAGTGAAAGTAAATCGCTCAGTCGTGCCCGACTCTTAGCAACCCCATGGACTGCAGCCTACCAGGCTCCTCCATCCATGGGATTTTCCAGGCAAGAGTAATGGAGTGGGGTGCCATATGATTATTCTCAAGACAATTGAAGTGAACAGGTTAAATTACTTCCCCCTGAGGTTATACAACTAGTCAGAGGTAGGTCTCATATTTGAATCCAGACAGACTGATGCAGGGCCCTGGAACTAGAGGAAATAAGGATGGTTGCAGAGAATCTTACATAGTTCTTTCTATCTTCCTACATTTTAATTTTTCCTGAAGACTCCTCAAAACTCATAAAGATAGTGAGATTAAATATGCTGTTAAAATCAGTGAAGGACTCAGAAGATGGTGAATGGTGAAAGTCAACTAAGTGATGTGGAAGAGAAGCTGGAGAAGGTCTTCTAAAATGCAGCAATGGAAAAGGGTCAAAAAGATAAAAATGATTGGTACAGAGGGTCAGGACTCAATATGTAGGTAAGTTGTATTCCTGAATAAAGGAGAATATAGATAGAAGTGGTAATCAAAGGTAAAATAAAAGACAACATCCTTGAGCTTGAGAAAGATCGAAGTTTACAGTTCAAAGGATTTCACTGATAGAGGGAAAATACTAGATATATCTGGCTGCAAATTTTGAGGATTAAAAAATGGAAACATCCAGGCAAGGGGTGAATAGGATACTGCTACAAAAAGCAATCTATTCACTACTAAATAGTGAAAGACAGTGGAACAGTATTTATAGTGTATTAAGAAGAAAATGTCTACAGCATGATTAGCCGAGGATAGAAAATAAAGATAATGTTAAAGATCATTAAGAGTAATAGTGAGAGAACGTGAGACAACCTCAGTGGTAATTAGAATAAAAGTGAATACATCAGCATGTAAGTTTAAAAGACAGACTCAGGTTGAGTCAAAAAACAATATCCAAGACTCATGCTACCTGATTTTGAGGCTCACTTTAAAACAACCATAATAGAGATAGTATAGTATTAGGGAAAGAATAGGAACATAGATCAGTGGAGCAGAATACAGAGCCCGAAACCAGACCTGTTTATATCACAGATATTATCAACTGATCGTTGACAAAGAGGAAAGATGATTCTATGGAAAAAGGAGAGTCTTGTCAATAACTGAGGCTGGAATAATTGAAGCCCATGTGGGGGGGGGGTGGGAAACATACAACAGGCCAGATGCAGACCTAACACCTGTCACAAAAATTAACTCTAAATGGATCATAGGCCTAAATATAAACATACAAAGACAAAACTTCTAGAAGAAAAATAAAGGAAAATGTAGGTGACATTGAGGGTGGCAATTATTTTTTAAATAAAACAGCGAAACACATATCTGACAAAGGACTTTGCAGAGTTAACCAATTGCAAATTTTGGGAAGAGTACACAAAAGGCTGCCCTTACTTCTGTACCAGTTGCAACTTCAGTACCTTCAAAGCCCTCTTTTAGATTTACTGATACTCTGGAAAGACTCATAGAATTCATCGAAAGCTGTTATATATACGATTATGATTCATTATAACTGAAGGATCCGGATTAAAATCAACCAAGTTAAAAGGCATTAGGGCAGTCTGAAAAAGTCCAGTTGTCCTCCCCATGGAATCATGGACAGTTTTACTTCCCAGTATTAATTTCTGACAGCTCATTTGGCTTATTGCCAACCAGAGAAACTCACATGAGCTTTGGTGTCCAGAGTTTTTATTGGACTTTAATCATGTAACCCCAACGAACCACTCTGATTTAAGTCTCCAGTCCCTCAAGAGGTCAAACTGATACCACATGGCCCAAATGCCCCAGCCTAAATCTCATTGTTGATGTGACTCAAAGCCTCCAAAGTAAATTGTATTGTTACTGTCTGGTCCACCCAGTGCTTCCAGTTAAGCAAAGACACTTTTATCAGATTAGAGTTTCCAAGGGTTTGGAGACTACCAGGAGCTGAGGGAAAAGCCAAACCTCTCTTTGAGTAGGATTAAGTTCTTCATTATCTAGTCAGTTCAATCAGTTCAGTTGCTCAGTCGTGTCCAACTCTTTGCGACTCCATGAATCGCAGCACGCCAGGTCTCCCTGTCCATCACCAACTCCCGGCGTTCACTCAGACTCAAATCCATCGAGTCGGTGATGCCATCCAGCCATCTCATCCTCAGTCGTCCCCTTTTCCTCCTGACCCCAATCCCTCCCAGCATCAGAGTCTTTTCCAATGAGTCAACTCTTCGCATGAGGTGGCCAAAGGACTGGAGTTTCAGCTTTAGCATCATTCCTTCCAAAGAAATCCCAGGGCTGATCTCCAGAATGGACTGGTTGGATCTCCTTGCGGTCCAAGGGACTCTCAAGAGTCTTCTCCAACAACACAGTTCAAAAGCATCAATTCTTTGGCGCTCAGCCTTCTTCACAGTCCAACTCTCACATCCATACATGACCACAGGAAAAACCATAGCTTTGACTAGACAAACCTTTGTTGGCAAAGTAATGTCTCTGCTTTTGAATATGCTATCTAGGTTGGTCATAAGTTTTCTTCCAAGAAGTAAGCGTCTTTTAATTTCATGGCTGCAGTCACCATCTGCAGTGATTTTGGAGCCCCCAAAATGAAATCTGATACTGTTTGCACTGTTTCTGTGTTTCTCTCCCGTATATAGCCAGTTTCTCATCTCTGCCATCCCCAAGTGAACGCCTTTCTCACATTTCTCTAACTCTGACGCTGTATAAAAGAAATTCTTCTCTATTACAAAGAATACTCCTTCTCAAGCATCTGTGGAACATTTATGGAAGATAACCATGCTGAAAAACAGCAAAATATAAATAAGAGTCTACAAAACAGAAATTTGATAGACCATTGTATCTGGCTGTAGTGCAGTAAAATTTGAAATTAATGAAAGTTGTCCACAGAAACCTAAACTGCAGTTCTTAAAAATAACAATACCAATTAAATAAATTAATAAAAGTTATACTTTTATATAAATACACATATATAGGATACAGGACAAGTTGTATATGTGCATTTAATATTTTTAAGTGAAATGAAAGAAAAAAGATACTCACCTATCAAAGTTAGCCAAAGAAGCATATAATAAAAATGAAAACAAAATTGAACAAACTCAGAAGACAGAATGAGCGGTAGAACTGAAAGATCCAGGTAGACTGACCAAAATAAACTCTAGGAAGTCATTTAGCAGAATGTTGAGACATTAGGAACTTCAGAGGACTATTAGAAATATTAGAGGATTTTTAATATAGAAACTTAAAAAACTACCAGATTACTGTGCATCAGTTATATTGAAGAATTTAAAAATTGCTGACAAAAAGTTAATTTGGAGGAAATATCAATTACCAGGATTAATTTCTTTTTTTTTCCCCCCCAGGATTCATTTCTTAAAAAGTAGAAAACTTGAAAAGTCTACTATAGTAGTAGAAATAGAAAATGTTGTACAAAAAAATCACTTAAAAAGACCCTATTCCTGACGGTTTTATGGGCAGACTTTTTCCTGTTTCTGTGAATAGTTTATCCAGGCAATAAAACATGCAAAGTATAAAAACAAAGACTTCCAGTACATGGAACAAAACTGACTTGACTCATAAATAAAACTTAACAGTGCAGAAAGTTATCAATCTAGTAGTTATCAACAAAACTGTAGAAACAAAAATCCTAAGTATCAGTACATAAAATTGGCGTTATATTAAGAGAACTGTATACTATGAACCAAGTATAATTTGTCTCAAGAAAGTTCAGGATGGTTGATTTAACATTAAGAAATTATCAATAATTACATAGGTTGGTTAAAGAGGAACCGTATTTTTATCTGAAATACTTCTCAGCCTACATTTTTAAACATTTGGTCACTTAAAAAAAAATCTGATGGACTACAGATTAAAGAGATTTAAAATGTATTTTAAAACATCCATCATCATGTTGCTTCCCAGGTGGTGCCACGGTAAAGAATCCACCTGCCAACCCAGGAGACACCAGAGACGCGGGTGGGATCCCTGGGTTGGGAAGATCGCTTGGAGAAGGAAATGACAACCCACTCCTGTATTCTTGCCTGGGAAATCCCATGGACAGAGAATCCTGGAGGGTTACAGTCCATGGGGTTGCAAAGAGTTGGGCATGACTCAACACACACACACACACACACACACACACACACACACTTTATTAAGTTATTCAGTTCAGTTCAGTCACTCAGTTGTGTCTGACTCTGTGACCCCATGGACTGCAGCACGCCAGGCTTCCCTATCCATCACCAACTCCCAGGGCTTGCTCCAACTCATGTCCATCGAGTCGGTGATGCCATCCAACCATCTCATCCTCTGTTGTCCCCTTCTCTTCCTGCCTTCAATCTTTCCCAGCATCAGGGTCTTTTCCAGTGAGTCAGCTCTTTGCATCAGGTGGCCAGAGTATTGGAGTTTCAGCTTCAGCATCAGTCCTTCCAATGAATCTTCAGGACTGATTTCCTTTAGGATTGACTGGTTGGATCTCTGGAGTCCAAGGGACTCTCAAGAGTCTTCTCCAACACCACAGTTCAAAAGCATCAGTTCTTTGATGCTCAACTTTCTTTATAGTTCAACTCTCACATCCATACATGACTACTGGAAAAACCATAGCTTTGACTAGACGGACTTTTGTTGGCAAAGTAATGTCTCTGCTTTTTAATATGCTGTCTAGGTTGGTCATAGCTTTTCCTCCAAGGAGCTTTTTTTAATTTCATGGCTGCAGTCACCATCTGCAGTGATTTTGGAGCCCCCCAAAATAAAGTCTGTCACTGTTTCCATCATTTCCCCATCTATTTGCCATGAAGTGATGGGACCAGATGCCATGATCTTTGTTTTGTGAATGTTGAGTTTTAAGCCAGTTTTTTCACTCTCCTCTTTCACTTTCATCAAGAGGCTTTTTAGTTCCTCTTCACTTTCTCCCATAAGGGTGGTGTCACCTGCATACCTGAGGTTATTGATATTTCTCCTGGCAATGTTGATTCCAGCTTGTGCTTCATCCAGCCTGACATTTCGCATGATTAAGTTATTAGTATATTTAATATATTTATCATATAAATAAGCATATTTATTATGTTTTAATACATTTTAAATTTTAATATTTTGATAATATTAAATATATTTTAATATAATACATTTAATATATATTAACATTAATATAATTGATGGTGTTATTAGTAATATGTTTATGTTTTATCTATATTTTATATAAATATAAATATTAACATGTATATTGATATAATTATATATTATAATACATTGATACATGTTTATATAATTAACACATCAATTAATAATAATATATTAACATTACTATATCAATATTATACAATATACTATATATTACATTATTGTATATTAATGTATTAATATATTTGATAATACTTAATATGTTTAATAATATATTTTAATAATATTTTAATAATAGTAAATATTTTAACCTGTTTTAATATATATAATTAATATATATTTATTTTATATATTATGTACATTATATATAATACATATATATTATATATTAATTTATATTAAGTATATTTATATTTAAGTTATTAGTCACTATATTTAGTATATTCCCATTAGAAACAGACATTTTTTTTTTTTTTTTAAATATTTATTTATTTCTTCATTTGACTGTACCAGGTCTTAGTTGCAGCATGTGGGATCTAGTTCCCTGACCAGGGATTGAACTTGGGGCCCCTGAATTGGGAGCCTGGAGTCTTAGCCACTGGACCACCAGGAAAGTCCCGAAACAGACATTTTGTTTAAAACAGGAACAAGATAAGGAGGTCTGCTGGCAACACTATTATTTAGTTTTCTGTTGTTTTTGTTTTTTAAAGTTAAATTTATTATGAAATAAGTTATTTGAAATAAAGTTTACTATTTTTTTTGTATAGTATATATGGGGCCTTCTATCTTGTTAATAAATTCATTAGCTTATTAAAATTTGTTACTTCTGATAGCCTCTTGTTGATTCTTTGGCTTATCTATATCAAGCAGCATTCTTTGGATAGATACTGGTTGCTTCATAATGTATTATCCTTTTTTATCTATTGCTAGATTAAGTTTGCTATCATTTTAAGGATTTTTTATGGTGGTATAATATTCATAACATAAAGCTTATTGTTTTCGCCATTTTCATCTAATTTGATGGCTTTAAGTACAGTCATAGTGCAGCCATCACCACTATCCATCACCAGAACTGTTTCATCATCTCAAAATGAAACTCTACATCAGTTCAGTTCAGTTGCTCAGTCACATCCAACTCTTTGCAACCCCATCCATCAATCTCACCATGCCAGGCCTCCCTATCCATCACTAACTGCTGGAGTCTACCCAAAACCATGTCCATTGAGTCTGTGATTCCATCCAACCATCTCATCCTCTGCTATCCCCTTCTCCTCCTGCCCTCAATCTTTCCCAGCATCAGGGTCTTTTCAAATGAGTCATCTCTTCCCATCAAGTGGCCAAAGTATTTTGAGTTTCAGTTTCAACATCAGTCCTTCCAATGAACACAGTATTGGGATTTCTAATATTTACTTTCAGTTCTATAACTTAAAATCTCCCTTTTATTTCATTTACTTATATTTAAGTGGATTCAGTGTTGTCCACCATCTTTATTATCATGGCATCTGATTGGTTGGATTCAGTTCTTAGGAACTGCCCGTCCACCAGAAGATAAGGGGCTTTCCCACAGTGTAAGTTAACATGGTTTCTGTTATTATAAAGTCTTGCTACCAAAAAAAGTCAGCTGAACTACACAGTGTGCCTAGTGATCTGTGTGATGACATTTTGTTCAGGTTCACCATTTTCATAGTGTACAACAGTTTGCAGATCAGCACTAGTGCGTGGACCACAATTTGAAAAGCACTGCTAACTAGAACTTAAAGGGTACATCTTGGACTTTTCAAAGTCTGACATCCTCAGAGACACTACAAGATCTTAGCCCACTTTAACTCCATTACCCCTTTCTCCTATATATAGTATTCAGTTCAGTTCAGTTCAGTCGCTTAATCGTGTTTGACTCTTTGCCACCCCATGAACCTCAGCACGCCAGGCCTCCCTGTCCATCACCAACTCCTGGAGTTTACCCAAACTCATGTCCATTGAGTCGGTGATGCCATCCAGCCATCTCATCCTCTGTTGTCCCCTTTCCTCCTGCCCTGTCTTTGCCAGCATCAGGGTCTTTTCAAATGAGTCAGCTCTTCACATCAGGCGGCCAAAGGATTGGAGTTTCAGCTTCAGCATCAGTCCTTCCAATGAACACCAAGGACTGATCTCCTTTAGGATGGACTGGTTGGATCTCCTTGCAGTCCAAGGGACTCTCAAGAGTCTTCTCCAACACCACAGTTCAAAAGCATCAATTCTTCAGTGCTCAGCTTTCTTTACAGTCCAACTCTCACATCCATACATGACTACTGGAAAAACCATAGCCTTGACTAGATGGACCTTTGTTGACAAAGTAATGTCTCTGCTTTTTTAATATACTGTCTAGGTTGGTCATAACTTTCCTTCCAAGGAGTAAGCATCTTTTGGAGCCCAAAAAAATAAAGTCAGCCACTGTTTCCACTGTTTCCCCATCTATTTGCCATGAAGTGATGGGACCAGATGCTGTGATCTTAGTTTTCTGAATGTTGAGCTTTGAGCCAACTTTTCTACTTTCCTCTTTCACTTTTATCAAGAGGTTCTTCTTCACTTTCTGCCATACGGATGGTGTCATCTGCATATCTGAGGTTATTGGTATTTCTCCCAGCAATCTTGATTCCAGCTTGTGCTTCCTCCAGCCCAGCTTTTCTTATGATGTTCTCTGCATATAAGTTAAATAAGCAGGGTGACAATATACAACCTTTACGTACTCCTTTTCCTATTTGGAACCAGTCTGTTGTTCCATGTCCAGTTCTAATTGTTGCTTCCTGGCCTGCATAGAGGTTTCTCAAGAGGCAGCCTAGGTGGTCTGGTATTCCCATCTCCTTCAGAATTTTCCACAGTTTGTTGTGATCCACACAGTCAAAGGCTTTAGCATAGCCAATAAAGCAGAAATAGATGTTTTTCTGGAACTCTCTTGCTCTTTCCATGATCCAGCAGATGTTGCCAATTAGATCTCTGTTTTCTCTGCCTTTCCTAAAACCAGCGTGAATGTCTGGAAGTTCATGGTTCACGTATTGCTGAAGCCTGGCTTGGAGAATTTTGAACATCACTTTACTAGCGTGTGGCCACTGCTGAGTTTTCCAAATTTGCTGACATATTGAATGCAGCACTTTCCCAGCATCATCTTTTAGGATTTGAAATAGCTCAACTGGAATTCCATCATCTCCACTAGCTTTGTTTATAGTGACCCTTCCTAAGGCCCACTTAACTTCATATTCCAGCATGTCTGGCTCTAGGTGAGTGTGATAAACACCATCGTGATTATCTAGGTCGTGAAGATCTTTTTTGTACAGTTCTTCTATGTATTCTTGCCACCTCTTCTTAATATCTTCTGCTTCTGTTAGGTCCATACCATTTCTGTCCTTTATTGAGCCCATACATATGAAATAATAATTCCCTGTTTAAAACCTTCCTCTAGCTACTGGTAACTATTGTTCTAATTTCTGTCTCTGAATTTGATGATTTTAGATACCTTATATAATTAGAAACTTAGATTGTTTGTCCTTTTGTATCTATCTTTTTGTACTTGGCACATTGTTGTCAGAGTTCATCAATGTCAGAGCATGTGTCTGAATTTCATTCCTTTCTAAGGCTTGTTAAGGTTTTTGGAGACCATGTTCATGAAGGATATTGATTGGGAATCTTCTTAGTATTTCTTTGTTAACAGTTTTGATACCAGGGTTGTGCTGGCCTTAGCAAATGAATTGGAAATTGTTTTCTACTATTCTGTTTTCTAGAAGAGCTTGTATAGTGTTAATTTTACTGTAAATATTTGGTAGAAAGTGATCCACCCATGTTGCTGCAAATAGCAAAATTATATCCTTTTCTATAATTGAGTGGTGTTTCAATGTATGTGTGTATGTGTGTGCGTGTCACTTCTTCTTTATCCATTCATCTGTTGATGGACACTTAGGTTGCTTCTGTTTCCTTTCCTATGGTAAATAATGCTATGAATATTGGGCTGCGTGTATTTTTTCAAATGCTGTTTTTATTTTCTATGAATATGTACCTAGGAGCAGAATTGCTGGATCATATTGTAGTTCTATTTTTAGTGTTTTGAGGAACCTTCATACTATTTTCCATTGTGGCTGTGACAGTTTACATTCCCACCAACAGTGCATGAGAGTTCCTTTTTTTTTTTTTTTCCCATATCCCCATCAACGTTTGTTATCTGTGGTCTCTCTGATAATAGCCATTCTGATAGGTATGAGGTGATACTTTCTTGTGACTTCTGAGTGCATTTCTCTGATGATTAGCATTGTTGAGAATCTTTTCATATGCCTGTTGGCCATTTGTATGTCTCTTGGGGAAAATATCTGTGTAGGTCTTCTACCCATTTTTTGATTGGGCTTTTTGCTTTTTAGATACTGCATTGTATGAGATGCTTATATATTTTGGATATTAACTCCTATTGGTCATATAATTAGCAAATATTTTCTTCCATTCAGTAGATTGTCTTTTTATTTGTTGTTGGTTTCCTTTGCTCTCCAAAAGTTTTTAAGTTTGATTAGGTCTCATTTGTTTATTTTGCTTTTGTTTCCTTTACTTAGGAGACATATCCAAAATATACTACTACAATTTATGACATAGTGTTCTATGTTTTCTTCTAGGAGTTTCATGGTTTCAGGTCTTATATTTGTATACAGTGTAAGGAAATGTTCTAATTTCCTTCTTTTCTATGTAGCTGTCCAGTTTTCCCCACACAACTTACTGAAGAGATTGACTTTCCCCCTTGTATACTCTTGCCTCCTTTGTTGCAAATAAATTGACCATAAGTACGAGTTTATTTCTGGGCTCTCTGTTCTGTTGATCTGTGTATCTGTTTTTGTGTCAGTTACATACTCTTTTGCTTACTGTAGCTTTGTAGTATTGTCTAAAGTCAGGGAGCATGATGACCAGCTCTGTTCTTCTTTTTCAAAATTGCTTCAGTTATTGAGAATCTTTTAGGACTGTTATAGTTTTGTGTAAAATGCCATGACTGTTTTAATGGGGTGGGATTGCATTGAATATATAGGTTGCCTTGGGTAGTATGTTTATTTAGACAGTATTAATTCTTCCAGTCCATGAATAAGCATATCTGTCTGTTATCTTACACTGTCGTACAGTTTCCCAAATATAGGTCTTTTACCTTCTAAGTTAAGTTTATTCCAAGGTATTTTATTCTCTTCGATGCAGTGGTAAGTGTGATTTTTTTCCCCTTAATTTCTCCTTCTGATAGTGTGCTGTTAGTGTATACAAATGCAATCTACAGAAATCTTTCTGTAGATTAATTTTGTATCCTGCCACTTTACCAGATTCATTGATGAGTTCAGGTTTAATTGGATTCTAGAATTTTCTATATATAGTGTCATGACATCTGCAAACAGTGACAGTTTTACTTCTTCCTTTCTAATTAGCTTCCTTTTATTTATTTATTTATTTTTGTCTGATTACCCTGACTAGGACTTCCAATACTCTGTTAAATAAAAATTATGAGAGTGGGTATCCTTGTCTTGTTCTTAATCTTACAGGAAAAACTTTCAGCTTTTCACCTATGAGTATAATTTCAACTGTGATTTTGTCATAAATGGCCTTTTTTATGTTGAGATATGTCCCTCCAGACCCACTTTGATGAGAGTTTTTTTAAATCATGAATGGCTGTTGAGTTTTGTCAGAAGTTTCTTCTACATCTGTTGAGATGATCATATGACTTTTGTTCTTCAGTTTGTTAATGTGGTTTGCCCTTGGGTTTATAGTGTACATCTTTAAGTTATTACAGTCTGCTTTCAAAGAATTTATGTCATATTTTGCATACTTCCATTTTCTTTCTCCTCTTTTGTGCTATTAATAACATGCATTTAATTTTAAATGTTATAAGCTGTATAATACATTATTAGTGTTCTAGTTTAGATTCTCAATTATCTTTTCAAGTGATTAAACTTAGGGAAAAAATTTCTTCCAGTCTAGTAAAGAGAAAGTGGATATAGTTATTTTAAAGTCCCTTTCTGATATTTTCAACATCCAGGTCATGTATGAGCCTGTGTTTCTTGGCTGCTTTATTTCTTTCAGTAGGGTTTTTTTTTCCCCTTTTGTGTATATTTTACAATTTTAATTTAATGCCTGACACTTTGTATAGAACAGTAGAGCTTGAAATAAGTAGTATTTATACATGGAAATGGGCATGCTTCTACTTCTGTTATGGCATTTGTGGGATTTAGTGAGTCAGTCTGGAGTTGAGCTGGGTTTGGCTTCTGATGTTGCCATGATTATGTTCAGTGTGCCTCAGAGGAAAAAAGAGGTTGAACCTTTAAGAAAAATCTTGGTCTTTGGAAAGGGGAAATGATTCTGAATATTGCATGATGGGAATTACTGAGTTTTATCTTATGGCCAGACCTCTGAAGTCATGTGTGAATCCTATGAGAATAGGGTGGGTATAAGTTTTTATGAAAACAACAAAAATTATCCTTAAAAATAAAATTTAACAAATCATCTTGTTAAGTCACAAGCAGTGCTGCTTATGTATATTTCTTATGAGGTAATCTAGCAAGGGAGCAGAATATTCTTCCTTGTTTCGAAAAAGGCCAAACCTGAAGCTCTGGCATTTTATGGACAAACCGTATTTCTGCAGAGGAGTAGGGAGGTGATCTGTGCCTGGTGCAGGCGGCATTACTCAGCAATACTCTCAGTGGCAGTGAACTCTCAGTGAGGCCATGCGAAAGACTGCATTGGTGTTTCTCTAGCTAAATACAAACTGCAGTCACCTGAGACCTTTAGAATAATACTTCCAACCCTCAGAGGTTTTGATGGAGTTGGGTTGAAATGTGTTTTGGACATGAGATTTTTAGGTTTCCCAGTTGATTATAATGTACAGCCAAGGCTGAAGGTATTTCCTGTCAAGGCTCACAGAAATTCTGTGAGCTGTTGGAGACTTTGAAGTGTCTGGAAATTTTGCATTAGCAGGTGGAGAAAATACCAGTGATATTTAAAGTATTATCATTTCTGTGATATAAAGGAAAAGCAATTGTTTTATTGTGTACTAAGAAACAACTTAGTATAAGACAAGTCTTGAAAAAATAAGTATTTTAAAGTTGACAGTTCTTCCAAAGCAAATAAAAATTATGTATTGCAATTTCCATCAAATATTGCTAGAGTTTTAAAAAGCTAGTAATGTCTCTCACCACCTAGATCTTGGTTTCTAATACTGTTCTCCAGTAAAAACATTCAGGGGCTCCATGGAAAAATAGCTAGTCTGTGTTTGGGCAGGAAATATACAAAATGAACCTGGAGTGTCTCATGGGACCAGAAAGTAAGGAAATATTTTAAAAAAAAGAAAAAAATTGGAGCATGCCAAACCAACACAGGAGCCAACCTGAAAAAGATGCCAGTGGCCAAAACTGGAGCAATTGGAGCATCAAAATAAATAACGCAATGTTGGATTTTAACCTGAAGTTAAAAATTAACAATAAACAAATAGGTATTCATATAAGTAAGTGACTGAATAAATAAGTAGGGGAAAAGAGACAAGTCTCCTATACAGAATTCCAAAAGATGATGGAGTTTACTTCCTGCTCGAGGAGGTAGAGCATAAACCCTCCAACTGCTCCATTTCTTGCAGTGCTTCCAGACAGTAACTCCTGTGAATATGTGGTGGAGGTGGGGCAGTAACTTGACAGTGGGGAAACCTACAACAGCAGTTCGCCCAGGCGATCCTCAAAATTAGCATTAATAGTCATAGATTATTTTGATAGCGTATGCCCTTGATATGATGTAACGAGATCTTCCCAATAACCCATAACCCGAATCTAACAATGAGAGGAAAAAAAAAACCAGCAAAATCCAGACTGTGTGGCTTTATACAAAATGCCTGACCAGTACTTCTCAAAACTGTCAAGGTCTTCGGAAACAGGGCAGATCTGAGAAATAGCCACAGACAAGAGGAGAGTAAACACCATTGTTGTTCAGTCACCCAGTCATGTCCAACTCTTTGTAACTCCACGGACTGCAGCACATCAGGCTTCCCTGTCCTTCACTGTCTCCCTGAGTTTGCTCAAACTCATGTTCATTGAGTTGGTGATGCCATCCAACCATCTCATCCTCTGTCGTCCCTTTCTTCTCCCGTCCTCAGTTTTCCCCAGCATCAGGGTCCTTTCCTGTGAGTCAGCTCTTCGCATCAGGCAGCCAAAGTATTGGAGCTTCAGCTTCAGCATCAGTCCTTCCAAGAATATTTAGGGTTGATTTCCTTTAGGATTAACTGGTTTGATCTCCTTTCTGTCCAAGGGGCTCTTGAGCCTTCTCGAGCACAACAGTTCAAAAGCATCAATTCTTCAGCACTCAGCCTTCTTTATGGTCCAACTCTCACATCCGTACACGACTACTAGAAAAACCATGTAAAAAGCATCATGTAAAAAGCTTAAAAACAAAATCTTCCTCTATCAAATTAACAAAGACTTTCTAGAATTATGACCTGTGTTGGCAAAGGTAAGAAAAGTTGGTATCTTCATTTCATATCCACTTTTTATTCTTATTTATTTATTCTGTTTTATTCTTATTTATTCTGTTTATTCTTATTTTTTTATCTAGGAGTGTGAATTACCACAGGCACTCTGGGGAGCAAACTGGTAATGATGTTCAGTTGCTCAGTTGTGTCCGACTCTTTGCGACTCCATGGTAATAATAACTATCAAACCTCTTGAATGGGTTTCCTTGACCGAGTGCAAACCCTTCGGACATTTTGTCACTAGAAAAGAGTATAAGAGACTTGAGTGTAGAGGTAATTCTTTCATGAGTTAATTATGGCAAAAATGAAGAGACTGTGTAAATATCCATTTATAAGGAAACAAAGTATGACGCATGCACTCAGTGGAATATTATGCATTCACGATTGTCTTTAGAGAATATTTATCGAGCTCTGATAACCTTCTTGTTGCGTTTCAGTCGTCTGGTCAGAATGGCATTCATGATCCTGATTTTTTTTTTTTAGTATACATGAGAGTAAAGAACATTTAATGATGGTTGTATTATTTTATAGATGAGGAAACAGGGACTTGAAAATGTCCAATGAGATGCCTAAGTCCTATGGATAGTAAGTGACTAAAGTAAGAGCTTTTTAAGTGAAGTATAGTTGTTAATACAGTAGTATTTTAGTTTCAGGTGGCACCCCACTCCAGTACTCTTGCCTGGAGAATCCCAGAGACAGGGGAGCCTGGTTGGCTTTCATGTGTGGGATTGCACAGAGTCAGACACGACTGAAGCGACTTAGCAGCAGCAGCAGCATGCTACATAGTGATCTGACATTTACGTATACTAAGAAATTATCACCATGATAAGTCTAGTCACCACCTGTCCCCATACAAAGTTACTGCAATATTAGTGACCACATACCTTGTGCTGTCTGTTACATCCCTGTGGTTTATTTATGTTACAACCAGAGGTTTTGTAACTCCTAATCTCTTCCACCTATTTCATCCCCTCTCCTTTGTGGCAACCACCTATTTGTTCTCTACATCTATGAGTGTGTGTTCATTTCATTGTGTTTCTCTGTTTTGATTTTTGGATTCCACATGGCTCTATTTTTTTCTCCATATTCTTTGCTTTAGCCCCAAGTAAGAAAATAAGAAGTAGGTTCCTTCTACTGTTTTGTGTAAATAACCAAAGTTAGTAAACTTCCCCCCAAACACTCCCTTATGTGTATTTTACTTGTCTTCCTCAGTTTCAGTTTATTGGCTTACTTTTTTTAAAAAGCTGATTTTTTAAGAAAATTATTTGTTTATTTTCAGCTGTGCTGGGTCTTCCTTCCTGCCTTCCTTCCTTTTCTTTAGTTGTAGTGAGTGTGGGCTACTCTCTAGTTGATGTCTGTGGATTTCTTGTGGCGGTGGCTTCTCTTGTTGGCGGGACACGGGCTCCAGGGCACACGGCTTCAGAAGTTGCAGCGTGTGGGCTCAGTAGTCACAGTTCCTGGGTTCTAGAGCCCAGACTCAGTAGTTGTGGTGCTCAGGCTTAGTTGCTCTGCCGCACATGGGATCTTCCCGGACCAGGGATCGAACTCTTGTCTCCTGCACTGGCAGGTGGATTCTTTACCACTGAGCTACCTGGGAAGCCCAGTTTACTGGCTTTACTTATAGTTATGGGTATTATATGAACCTTTTCACAATTGTATTCTTCTACGTAAAATTCTCTTCTGCCTGCTTTTACTGTGGTTGACACCTCCCCATCTTCCAGGTGGCAGCTAAATAGCTCTCGCCTCAGAGAAGTCTTCCTGACCACCTGTTTTATCTGAAAGAGCATGCCTGTCATGCCCCTTCCTAGATCTCTAATGCCCACTAGCTTCTTTCATAAAAGTGAGTACAGTTGATATTTTCCTATGTGTTTGCTTGTTTCCTCCGTTGGACTGTGACTTCCTGAGGCTGGGGATTGTTTTTCCCTTCACCAGTATATTTTTAGCTCCTCTTCTTATGGCTGGCACATTTTAAACAGTAAACATGTGTAGGTTGAATGAAGAAACTTCATTTTTACAGCTGTAAACAGCTCTTTAAGAATTTGTCATGTACTTTAATTGAGTTTAACTTAGATTATATGGATGTTATTCTTATAACACATGTTTAATTCATCTTATCTATATTCGTCTTGATAGTTTAATGTATTTTATGTAGGGATTTGGGCTTCCCAGGTGGCTCTAGTGGTAAAAGACCCGCCTGACAACACAGAACATGTAAGAGATGCCTGTTCGATCCCTGGGTCAAGAAGATCCCCTGGAGGAGGGCATGGCAATCCACTCCGGTATTCTTGCCTGGAGAATCTTTTGGATAGAAGATCCTGGCAGGCTGCAGTCCACAGGGTCACAAAGAGTTGAACGTGACTGAAGCGACTTAGCATGCACAGCATGCATGTAGCAATTTAGAGGAGAGAAGTCAAGTTAGAGGTGAGAAAAGCTCTTAGAGTAGAGGTGGAAGTAATGCTGGCTGCTCAGGAGTGGATAGACTTTGAAGAGGTTAAAGAAGAGGGAAAGACATTTTGGACAAGACTCTTGTATACTTTTTTTTTTTTTACTTTACAATATTGTATTGGTTTTGCCATACATTGACATGAATCCGCCACGGGTGTATACGTGTTCCCCATCCTGAACCCCACCTCCCACTTCCCTCCCTGTATCATCCCTCTGGGTCATTCCAGTGCACCAGCCCCGAGTATCCTGTCTCATGAATCAAACCCAGACTGGCGATTCGTTTCACATATGATGTTATACATGTTTCAATGCCATTCTCCCAAATCATCGCCCCCCCCCTCTCCCACAGAGTCCATAAGACTGTTCTATACATCTGTGTCTCTTTTGCTGTCTCGCATACAGGGTTATTGTTACCATCTTTCTAAATTCCATATATATGCATTAGTATACTGTATTGGTGTTTTTCTTTCTGGCTTACTTCACTCTGTATAATAGGCTCCAGTTTCATCCACCTCATTAGAACTGATTCAAATGTATTTTATATATATATATATTTAGCAAAGTTTTAGGTTCACAGAAAATTCCCATATATCCTTTGTTCCCACTTGTACATGTGTTTTTTTTTCCAATTATAAAAATTGTAGTAAAATACATGTCACATAATATCCACTGTCTTAACCATTTTTAAGTATGCAGTTCAGTGGTACCAAATATATTCATAATGTGCAACCATCATTCCATGCATCCCCATAACTCTTTTTCATCATGTAAAATTGAATCTCTATACCTTTTAAATAATACCTCCCAATTTCTTCTCCCTAGGCCCTGGTTCAGTTCAGTTCAGTTCACTTGCTCAGTTGTGTCCGACTCTTCATGACCCCATGGACTGCAGCATGCCAGGATTCCCTGTCCATCACCAACTCCCGGAGCTTACTCAGACTCATGTGCATTGAGTTGGTGATGCCATCCAACCATGTCATCCTCTGTTGTCCCCTTCTCGTCCTGCCTTCAGTCTTTCCCAGCATCAGGGTCTTTTCCAATGAGTCAGTTCTTCACATCAGGTGACCAAAATATTGGGGCTTCAGCTTCAGCATCAGTCCTTCCAGTGAATATTCAGGACTGATTTCGTCTAGGATGGACTGGTTGGATCTCCTTGCTGTCCAAAGGACTCTCAAGTCCCTGGTAGCCAGCATTTGTTTCCTGTTTCTATGGTATTGATTACTTTTAAGTACCTATATAAGTTGAATCATACAGTATCTGTCTTTTTGCGACTGGCTTATTGCACTTGGTATCCTCATGGTTGATCCATGGTATAGCATATGGCAGAATTTTCTTCCTTTTTAAGGCTGAATACTATTCCATTGTATGTATATATTACATTTTGCTTATCATTCATCTGTCAATAGGCAAATGGGATGCTTTCATTTTTTAACTATGGCGGTAATGCTGCCATGAGCATAAGAGTACATATATCTCTTTAAGAGCCTACTATTAATTAAATGTCTATCAATTGAATTGACCCAGCAGAATCATGATAATTCTATTTTTCATATTTTGGACAGTCAACATTCTGATTTCCATATCAGCTGCACCATTTTACTTTCCCACCAATAGTACACAAGCGTTCCTGTTGCTTTATGTCTTCACCAACACTTGTTTTCCGAGGTGTTTTGATAGTGACCCATCCTAATGAGTGTGAGATCTTACCTCATTGTAATTTTGATTTGTATTTCCAATTGCCTTTCTTTGGGATTGGAATGAAAACTGACCTTTTGCAGTCCTGTGGCCACTGCTGAGTTTTCCAAATTTGCTGGCATATTGAGTGCAGCACTTTCACAGCATCATCTTTCAGGATTTGAAATAACTCAACTGGAATTCTATCACCTCCACTAGCTTTGTTCGTAGTGATGCTTTCTAAGGCCCACTTGACTTCACATTCCAAGATGTCTGGCTCTAGGTGAGTGATCACACCATCGTGATTATCTGGGTCGTGAACATCTTTTTTGTACAGTTCTTCTGTGTATTCTTGCCACCTCTTATTAATATCTTCTGCTTCTGTTAGGTCCATACCATACCATGCCAGCAAATTTGGAAAACTCAGCAGTGGCCACAGGACTAGAAAAGGTCAGTTTTCATCCCAATCCCAAAGAAAGGCAATGCCAAAGAATGCTCAAACTACCGCACAATTGCACTCATCTCACATGCTAGTAAAGTAATGCTCAAAATTCTCCAAGCCAGGCTTCAGCAATATGTGAACCGTGAACGTCCAGATGTTCAAGCTGTTTTAGAAAAGGCAGAGGAACCAGAGATCAAATTGCCAACATCCGCTGGATCATCGAAAAAGCAAGAGAGTTCCAGAAAAACATCTGTTTCTGCTTTATTGACTATGCCAAAGCCTTTGACTGTGTGGATCACAATAAACTGTGGAAAATTCTGAAAGAGATGGGAATACCAGACCACCTGACCTGCCTCTTGAGAAATTTGTATGCAGGTCAGGAAGCAACAGTTAGAACTGGACATGGAACAACAGACTGGTTCCAAATAGGAAAAGGAGTTCGTCAAGGCTGTATACTGTCACCCTGCTTATTTAACTTCTATGCAGAGTACATCATGAGAAATGCTGGACTGGAAGAAGCTCGAGCTGGAATCAAGATTGCCGGGAGAAATATCAATAACCTCAGATATGCAGATTATACCACCCTTATGGCAGAAAGTGAAGAGGAACTAAAAAGCCTCTTGATGAAGGTCAAAGAGGAGAGTGAAAAAGTTGGCTTAAAACTCAGCATTCAGAAAACGAAGATCATGTCATCTGGTCCCATCACTTCATGGGAAATAGATAGGGAAACAGTGGACTTTATTTTTTTGGGCTCCAAAATCACTGCAGATGGTGACTGCAGCCATGAAATTAAAAGACGCTTACTCCTTGGAAGAAAAATTATGCCCAACCTAGATTGCATATTGAAAAGCAGAGACATTACTTTGCCAACAAAGGTTCATCTAGTCAAGGCTATGGTGTTTCCTGTGGTCATGTATGGATGTGAGAGTTGGACTGTGAAGAAGGCTGAGCGCCGAAGAATTGATGCTTTTGAACTGTGGTGTTGGAGAAGACTCTTGAGAGTCCCTTGGACTGCAAGGAGATCCAACCAGTCCATTCTGAAGGAGATCAGCCCTGGGATTTCTTTGGAAGGAATGATGCTAAAGCTGAAACTCCAGTACTTTGGCCACCTCATGTGAAGAGTTGACTCATTGGAAAAGACTATGATGCTGGGAGGGATTGAGGGCAAGAGGAGAAGGGGACGACAGAGGATGAGATGGCTAGATGGCATCACTGACTCGATGGACGTGAGTCTGAGTGAACTCCGGGAGTTGGTGATGGACAGGGAGGCCTGGTGTGCTGCGATTCATGTGGTCACAAAGAGTCAGACACGACTGAGTTACTGAACTAACTGACTGATGATTAGCTATGTGCACCATATTTTCATGTGGCTATTTGTAGAAACATCTTTTAAAGACCTTTGCCCATTTTTTAATCCGAATGTTTCTCTTGTTATTGTTGAGTTTTAGATTTCTTTATGTATTCTGGATATTAACCCCTTTTGAGATGTATAATTTGTCTGTGACAATCCACTTTTCACTTGATGCTTTCAAGATCCTCTCTTTGTTGAAAGATGAAGTTTAATTATAATGCATCTCTTTGAGTTCATTTTATTTGGGGTTTGTTGAGCTTCTTGGATGTTCGTATTCATGTCTTTTATTAAATTTGGGGAAATTTCAGCCATTCTTTCTTCAAATACTCACTTTTCCTTTTCTGTCTTCTCCTTCTGGAAATTTGACAATGAACGTGCTGGTCTGCTTCATGGTTTCCCACAGGTTCATTAGGCTCGTTCATCTTTCTTCATGTTTTTTTTTTTTTTTTTTTTCTTTCAGTTCCACAAGCTTGATAATTTCCATTGTCTTGTCTTCATGTTTGCTGATTCTTTCCTCATTTAATTGTTTTATTTTTCAGCACCAGCGTTTTTTTCAATGGCTTTTTAGGTTTTTCTCTCCCTATTGATACTTCCATTTTATTCATGTATCATTTTCCTGACTTTCTCTACATCTTCCTTTAGTTCTTTGAGCATCTTTCAGACAGTTGTTTTAAAGTCTGTCTAATCTGTCTACCATTAGGACTTTTTCAGGGACAGTTTCTGCTGATTTTTTTTTCCCTTGAAGTGGCCATAATTTCCTGTTCTTTGTATGTCTTGTGATTGTTCATTGAAAACTGGGTGTTTAGATCTGATAATGTAGTAACTCTGGAAATCAGAATTTCACTCTTCCCCGGGTTTGCTGTTGTTCATTACTGGTTTTGTTCATTAGCCTGAGGTGTAGACTTAAGGTCTTCTCAGATCTTTTCTGAGCCTTTACCTGGGTTGTGTGTGGTCACTTTCTAATTTTCCCCATAGAAGCACTTGTTTTTTAATGTCCAGCTCTGGGAAGGGTAAAAAGAGAAAAAACGAAGGAAGGAGGGAGGGATGGAAGGACACCAGTCCTTTGAATCCCCTGGAAGTCACTTCAGCCAGAGGGGGAGGAATCGGAGCAATTGAGGGAGGCACACCAGGGATGCGCCCACTTCTTTGTCTGCACCTCTGTGAGCTAGAAGCAGCAGTCCGCAGTCAGGACACAGATGCCTGGTAGTTGGAAACCAGGTCCTTTTTGCCCACCCTGGTTCCCACATGCTGTGTGCAGGCTGCTCCAGGAACACGTGCACAGCTGCCTGCCACATGGCTGGGATGGGGGAGGGGCAGCTTCGCGTGCAGCACCGTCTCAGTGGACCAGAATTAGCTGCAGTTTACCATGCAAGGTTTCCCCTGGAAGTTACAAGCCTTCATTAGTCCAGAGTTTCAGAATAGTTGCCCGAGACAGATTGTGCCCCTGAGCTCGCTTAGGTGAGCAGAGATTCCTGCTGCTTTCTATTCTGCCCTCTCCCTAGAATCCTCTTTGCTACATGAGTTTTTAGGACAGGACTTCAGGAGTATCTCTAGCATGTTTGGGAAACCATTACAGAAAATTGTAGTTTACCAGTGCAGAAGACAGTCAGTTGGTGGTAATTAGTATTGGAAAGTTATCAGTCATAAAAATTCACCTGAAATCTAATCAAGACTCTGGAATTCAGGCCAAAGCAGGTGAAATTTCTTCTGCTGTCAGTGGCATTCTTTTAACAGAGGGGAAGCTACTGAAGGTGTTTGATCAGTAAAGGACACTTGTCCACTCATTTATTTACTAGATATTATTTGAGTACACACTGTGTGCAGTATAGTTTTCTGGACAGAAAGGGTGCAGAGATGGAACGCGAGGGCTGGAGAGCCAAAAACCTGTCGTAGAAGAATTCACACGCTATCAGAAGTGGTAGACATGTAAGTTACAAAGGAATGTGACAGATGTTACAATAAATGTCTGTCCACAGAGTTGTGGAAACTTAAAATAGGACCAGATCTCCTTCAGGGCATTGGGAATATCTTAACGGAAGAGGCAGCATTTTATGGTTTGTGGGGAGGAGTACCGGTTTACCAGGTGAAGAATATTGAGAGTTTAACAGTAAGGTCATGGTCTGTTCAGGGAATGGTAACTAATTTATGCCCCTGGAGTTCTGGGAAATGGACCTTGAAAAGCAATTTGGGATCCCATCATTAAGGACCTAATGTAATCTGTTTGATGAGGAAACCATGAAAGATTTATAGGCAGGGGACTGAAATGATTTTACTTTTTTTCTCATTTAGAATAGTTTATGCGGCCTTAATATATGACATAAAGAACGATATCTAGATTTTAGTAAGCCTTTTGATTACATCTACTCATTGAATTTATATCTGTAATTAATACCCATAGTCATTAAATGTGTGGCCTTTGAGAAGTTAAGAACTGGCTTAGAATCATAGTACTACCACTTTGTAGCATTTATACAAGTTTTTGATGTGGTGTGAGTGACAGTCTCTCAGTCATGTCTGACTCTCTGCAACCCCATGGACTGTGGCCCGCCAGGCTCCTCTCCATTGAATTCTCTAGGCAGGAATACTGAAGTGAGTAGCCATTTCCTTCCCCAGAGGATGTGGTAAACCTCTCTTTTCTCATCTGGATAATGGGGCTTCTTAATAGTTTCTGGGTCCTGTTGACTGGGGGCAAGCAATGAAGTTTCTATTGGATGAGGAAGAAGTCAAATGAAACTTTACACTAGATGTACTAACGTCTCAGTGTACTCTGAGGACTGAGTGAAGGTAGGTTTTGAAGTAGATTTGAGAGATGGCCATAAAAAAGGTGTACATTTAACTTACAAGAGGTAATTAGTTCTAAATAGACTTTTGTGTGCTTTGCATCAAAATCTGGAGAAGGGAGCCATTGAAGGTGTTTAAGCAGGAATCCATATGATCCAGTTTTTCCAAACTGCTTAAGTTATATCCCAGTATAATTATTTATAGTGTTCCCCCTTTAACGCTCAGTGGTTAACCCAGTTTGGGCAATAAATTATGTGGCCAGTCACTTTCTAAAGCAAAGATATAGTAAGAACAAAGGCATGGTTGAGCCATGTAGAATACAAGTAATGAGAAAAAATAAAGAAACCAGCCTCTGGTTGAAGTGAAACAGAGAAGAAATAGTCTTTAAAAACCCAAGAGAGCATAGTTTTAATGGTATTAACGAGGTGAGATTTGTGAGATCAGCAAAGTCAAATTAGCAAGGTTATGGACCATAAGCATACATTAATTTATCAAGGTAGAGCTCCTTGTCTACTCTAGTTTCTTTTGGGCAGCTGGAGGGAAGTCACATTGGTTTGTTTCTTTGAGGATAAGGACTGTGTCTTTCATTTTTATATCCTTAGTGCCTAGCTCAGTAATTGTTATGTAGGAAGGACTTGGTGCATTTTTTAAGAATTGAAATATAATTAATAGTTTGTAAAAAGGTGAGATAGTAGCCATAGATACTACACTTAAAAACAATTAAGTCAAATGAAAAGGAGGATGTTTTTAGTTCGGCAGCAGTTAGAAAGGACAGATCTCTTCATCTTAAACGTTAAGATGAACTCGGTGAAGAGAGAAAATTAAACTTTCTGGAAGGGGAAGGAAGTTTGAAACCTAAAGTTTCTGCTGCTTAGAAAAGAATCTATTGTGAAGTGAACAGTGTGGCCTTATACCCTCCCCGCCCCCAACCTCACCTTCCACCAGGCACTGCCCAACCTTTGAAGATTTATGAATACGGTCATTGGAGTCAGAAAATCTAGAGCTAAATCTTGACTTTACCTTTTACTAGATTAGTGGCAAGTCATTCTAGTCTATATTCTATCATTCTATTCTGTATTCTCTTATATTTAAATGTCTCAGATTTAGTTTATTTTTTAATTGAAATTTAATTAAAAGAGACTCTAATTTAGAGTAAAAATTTTTTACTGTCATGCTGACTTTTTTTATTTTTTAAACCCAGAAATTCTTGGCCCTAAGCTAATACTTAAAATGATGTTGACTTTTTTCTTCAAAAAAAAAGTTGAACAGATAATGTGTGCATGTGTGTGTGCTCAGTCACTTCAGTCATGTCCAACTCTTTGCCACCCCATGGACTGTAGGCTTCCAGGCTTCTCTGTCCATGGGATTTCGCAGGCAGGAATACTGGAGTGGGTAGCCATTCCCTTTTCCAGGGGATTT
Source organism: Bos taurus (assembly GCF_002263795.3). Taxonomy (NCBI): domain Eukaryota; kingdom Metazoa; phylum Chordata; class Mammalia; order Artiodactyla; family Bovidae; genus Bos; species Bos taurus. Next base: position 126,951,158 of record NC_037328.1, read on the forward strand.
TCCTGACCCAGGGATGGAACCTATATCTCCTGTATTTCCTGCACTGCAGGCAGATTCTTTACCCCTGAGCCTCTGGGGAAGCCCTGATAATGTATGCACCTGACCAAAATTCAAGTGGTGAAATGGGGCATACTCATCTAGAGATTTTAGTGTCATCTGTGAGATGCCGATCTTTTCCTCATCTCCCCAACTACTACACTTTACAAGATAATGTCCTTCTGGCCACAGTTGATTATCCCAGCACATCATTGCTTTGACAACATTTTGCTAAGACAAGCACCTGACCCCAGTTCAGCCACTGAGTGACTTCCTGGTATGTTAAGGCTCAGGCTGAGAGAAGGTGAATGGATCTGTAAGATATGAACTAGTGATACGTCAGTAGCCATGTTTCCCACCAGCTGGAGAATGCTGATCTATAGTGAAAGAGAATCCTGCTGACGTGAGAGAAAATCAGAGGGAAAAGAAGGGAGTCAGTCAGACACAGTCTTGGCACCCTTAGAGTTCCTAAGACCTTCTGCTTCCTTGACCCTCCTAGTTTGGTTCTGTTACTCTTTCTTGCATTCAGTGAGCAAGTTGAGGCAGTGGGTTTCTTTTCAGGTCAGACTAGCTTGAGAGGAGTTTATCTTGTAATTCAACCAACACCTGAATTTCGATGAAATATTCTGACTCCAATGCTCATGTTTTCTCCCCTGCAGCACATTCTTTCTCTTGGGCTAAAATCTTAGGTCTGAAGTTTCGGTCCTTCCTGACTTGTGGGCTTTCCAGGGGGTGCAGCAGTGAAGTATTGAAGCCTGCCAATGCAGGAGACACGAGAGACTCAGGTTCAATCCCTGGGTCAGGAAGGACCCCCTGGAGATGGACATGGCAACCCACTCCAATATTCTTGCTTGGAGAATCCCATGGACAGAGGATCCTGGCAGGCTATAGTTCATGGGGTCGCAAAGAGTCAGACATGGCTGAGCACACTCTCTTTCTGCGCCGCCCCCCACCCCACACCACCCCGTCTGTTCTATCTAACTCCTTTGGTGTCTTCCCCTTCCATAGATCCTTCTCCAAGGTACTGGCAAATGCCTCCCTCATCCTGGAAAGCCTTCACCTTGATTCTTTGGGCTTCATTAAATTCAGTTGTGACTAAAGCATGCATAAGGATTTTGGTAGAAGTTTAGAAAAGGTCATAGATTGCGGCTAGATTGAGGAAAATTTAGACAGCAGTCTTAAGTCGTTTGCTATTATTGTATTGCTAGACCAGAGATATTTAATAGAACTTTCTGTGATGATAGAAATGTTCTGTGTCTGCAAGCTGTTATCCACATGTTGAGGACTTAACATATGTCTAGTGCAACTGGGAAATTGAATTTTTAATTTTATTTAGCTGTAGTCAGTTTAAATTTAAATAGCCATCCAAAGCTAAGGCTGGGGCCTCCCTGGTGGCTCAGTGGTGAAGAATCTGCCTGCAGTGCAGGAGATCTGGGTTTGTCCCTGGGTCGAGAAGATCCCCTGGAAGAGGGCATGGTAACCTACTCCAGTATCATTGGACACAGCTAAAGCGACTTAGCTCACATGCACACATGAGGCTAAGGCTACCAATGTTGACAATGTAGCTCTAGCCATCAGGAAGTCATCAAAAGATATAGTTTTTATTTATTTTGTTTTTAAATCGGGGAAGTGATGTGTGTTTTATAAAAAAGAAAAGTGTGGAAACAGTGTGGGCCTTTGGATGGTAAGGAAGAGGCGAGAATGGAAAACCACTTTCTACCATGTGCCTGTAACAAGGATGGGGAACGTAGGTAGGTGAGCTGCTTTGGGACGGTAGAGGTGGAGTTCAGAAGTTGCATTGACTTTGCAGGACATGTAGACAGAAATGTCCAATAGGCAACTACAAATAAGAGTTGAGAGCAGAGACTAAGATTAGACGTGTGCATGTTTGTAGTCACGTACGTAAAGGTAATAAAGCCATAGAAATGGGTTATGTCCTCTAAAGAGGGAATGGAAACCTTGGATAAAGGAGCATCAAAGGCAGAGGCTTGGAAAATGTTTACATTTAAAGGGTAGAAATAGAGAGAAGAGGTGCAAAAGTCAAGTCACTATGTGATGTTCTTAAGGAACCAGCACTTATCCTTGCAAGTCATAGCAGGAACCCTTTGCTTTAGGCATAGCCCTCATCAGAGAGATTAGACATTTTACTTGAAAACGCGAATAAGTATATCCCTCATGATATGGATCTGGTAGAGAGTTGTAATAAGCAGGCACGGGGCAAGTAAAAACTGCCATTGTGCTATCATAGTGTCATTTCTGCCTGTAGAATCATACGTGTACCTGTAAAATATGATTAATCTTTGGTCAGGTTGCCAATAAACAGAGCAGAGCTTAGTCCAAGTGAATCAGCTTATAACCCTGGGGAAGAGAATGCCTTGAGTCCTTTAATGTTTGCTAGATAATCAATCTGTCCAATCAGTATTATAAATAAATGATGCGTAAGTGTATTTTCTTCTCTCTTTCCCTCGTCTCTCACTTTTTTCCTTTCCTCCCTCTTTTCTCTCACCCTCCCTCCTTCCTTTCTTCCTCCCTGGTTCCTTTCTCCCATGCTATGTGGCTCACAGGATCTTAGTTCCTTGACCAAGACAAGCCCTAATCACTGGCCTGACAGGGAATTGCCTTAAATTGATTTTCCATCTAAGATTAAGGAGAAACTGTTGGGGAGAACCTACACTGGATGCATTTTATTCTGCAAATGGGAAGACTCCTGAGTTTCCCCACAGTGTGTCACAGGCCCATGAAGGTGTACAGAAGGTAGTGCTCAAGCTGCCTTCTTAGAAGGGCTTGGGAGGAGATTAAAGGATAGTGTGAGTGAAGGAAGTTTGGGAGTTGAAAGAAGGCACTGGCAAGGAGGGCAGATAAGGAGAAGACACGTGGAAGAATAGAGGCGGGCTTAAGATCAGAGCTCAGGAGCAGACAGTAGGGGGTAGGTCAGTTGCTGCTTAGCTCGTTGCTGGATACAAAGGAAAGGTGAATGGGAGGGAGAAGCAACGTTGCGCCTGCAGGACCAATGGAATCCGACTTGGCCTCCATCTTTTTTTTTTTTTTTTTTTTTAAGATTTATTTATTTATTTTTTGGCTGTGCTGGGTCTTCGTTGCTTTGCAAGGACTTTCTCTGCTTGCAGGGAGTGGATCTACTCTTCGCTGCGTGTGGCCTTTTTATTGCGGTGGCCTCTCTTGTCACGGAGCCTGGGCTCTAGGTGCACGCGGGCTTCAGTCGTTGTGCTGCTCAGGCTTAGCTGCTCTTAGTTGCGTGTGGGATCTTCCTGGCAAGGGAATGGAACCGGTGTCCCTTGCATTGCAAGGTGGATTCTTAACCCCAGGACCACCAGGGAAGCCCTGGCTCCATGTTATTGTTTTGATTGCTTGACCTCAGTCACCACAGCATCTTCCTGACCTCAGGTTACTGTTAATTTATTGTACTAACTATTCCGGACAGAATATTTGAACATGTAAATCACTGTCTAGTCCTAGGGATCCTAGAAGTAGGATCCATGTACCTGAGTACTAGGAAGTTTAATTTCGTTTTGCTTTAAGACTGTAACAGAGTAGGTATGACCTTTTCTAGCCCCAGAATATCCTGGCCTTGGATAACATGGGCTATCACTTCGGGCTGACCTCGTAGGTCAGAGGTATTGTGTTGTTTCTGGTAAGGCAATCAAGAACAGTGAGAAGCAGGGATAGGAAGATTGTTTTCAAATGTGGGTGTATAAACAGAGGTATCCATACTAGATTTTAATACACGAAACTGATTGGGTGCCATGTAATTTTCAAGTTTCTTGTTTTGTTTTGTTTTTTTTTTAATTCAAAATGCCCCTGAAAAATGATGGTCTATAAAACCTTAATGTATAGAATTTTAACTGATCCCTTTACTCAAATATTACAGTGACCTCATATCTGTTACTGAAAACAGATTTTAGAATCTGAAAAGCTACAGGCCCATTGAGGTTGTATTTTTCAGTTTTAAGCTAATAAGTATTTGCAGTTCAATTTAATTTACATTGTGCTGAATCTTTTTGACATATCTCTGTGTGTAAGATGTGGTACATACATAATCCATTTATAAAGAAAAATTTGGCTAAGAAAAAGCTCTGTTGGAGTTTTTTATTCAGTATATGTTTATTTGAGTGTCTTAACAGTCTCTGTCTTAGCCACTGAGGATATACCAATGAAACAAGCAGAAGATCCTTGCCCTCTGGAGTAAGCTGTACTTTCAAGGGAGAATATTTCACATTAGGTGATAACTAATCAAAGGAAGAAGGGTACCTTAGTCATCCAGGAGTTATACTTTCAGGGACCTGAGATATAAGCAAACCCACTGGAGACAGGGGTTTATTACATTTGACTTTTGTCTGTTGTGTTCCCTGCTGTATCTCAGAGCCCAAAATAGTGCTTGGCTCATATGTCTGTTGATCAGAAGTGTTTATTGTTTTGAATTTGTATAATCAGGGACATGTACTTTAATAAATGATTTTGCACCTAGCTAGTTGAAAAGTTTATCATCTCCTTTACCTTTTTATATTTGTTACCTACTTTTTGTTTCTCTTGGTGTCCTCATGGCCCGATGCAGGAGCACCTTATTAATATTAATAATTAGTCGTATGGTAATCTGATATGGCAAAGGTTAGATTTGGAAAGGAATTTAAGAGGTCATCTTTTGTTCAGCTTCCTGCCTAGGAAAAAACAGTAAGGCAATTAGGTATGTATTTTTAATTAATCATTTAAAAAACTAGGACAACATAATTGGGTTCTCTCTTGGGAAAGTAGTAAAAGGTACTTAACCCTAGATATAAAGGTACTAACCTGAAAAAATTAGAACTTCTAACTGTGTGGGAAAGTGAAAGCACCACTAAGCTGCTCTTTGTTGATATCAGAAATGGGCCTGTCATTCATTTTGGCATTGAAGCATAGCCTCCTATCTCAGGGGGCAGAACCAGGACTTTTTTTTTTCCTCCCAGAGGAGCTGGACAGTTATTACAGGTTGAAAAGGCTGACCAGTTTTTCAAGAGTTTCTCCTTTTTTACCCCCTGCAACTCATGGTGCTTTTGCTCTGCCTTCAAGATGCACTAAAATCTCCTCCTTTGTGACTGCTTCGGAGCCAGCAAATACCCTGATATGTATAATTCAAAATATGCAGAGTTCATGAGTAAGTTCCATCCTATTTTTTGGCCAGTTAAAATTCAAGTGATTTTTAGAAAAGTGTTAGGATCGAGTTAGGCATTTTGTTGTTTCACCACTTTTATTTTAAGGCTATTTCTGAAAGTCTTTAATATGACTTTGTTTCTTTTTAAGTGTTTTTGTGGCATTAGACAGTACTCCTCTTTTAAAAGCCAGTAACAAAACAATTTTCTTGAGCATCTTTTTAGTTTTACTGAGAAGTATGTTAAATTGAGCGTCTCTGAGCTCGATTGCTCATGTCTGACACAGTCTCAAGTTTCCAGTGAATGGTAACAAAGACTGTAGAGTGTTGTTGGTACTGCAGTGAGAGGCATGCTTCTTTAGACCAGGTAAGAGAGATCATTTTGTTTCTTATTGCTGGGTGCCTTTTTACAGCGTTTATTTTATATTCTTTCAACAGCACCAATGTTAAATTGATAAATAGCCAGGAGCACGCCGATTTCAAGACGTCCTTGCTTGTTGCAGACAGGAAAACTACAGGGTATGGGGGTTGGGGTGGGCGGGGGGGAGGGGTAGAGTAAGCTTAGTTCATCACTCAGTTACTTATATAAATCAATTAAAATGTAAAAATAATTCTGGAACTCCATTTTCTCTGTTCAAGAACCAAAGAAGCAATTAAAGAAACAAATCCTTTTAAAGGTACTTCGTGGTTCTTACTTGTGAATGCAATTCAGAAGGGAGTTTTTAGTTTCATTTCTTTCCAGTGGTTAATAAAATAAGCTTTGCCTCTTACCATACAATTTTTTTTCTCATTTATGAAAACTTTGAAATTGTCAAGAGTAAAATCCGCTTCCTCAGGATCTTTGGAATAAACCTGACACTTAAGAAAAATATTTCAGCTTTTATAGCTGTTTCATTCCCTTTTTTCCTAGTTCATTTTTCTTAAAAGTATTTGTGCTTTGAAAATGTCAGCTGTATTCTAATGAAGCTAAGGCATTGTTTGCTCATAAAGGGGCCGGTGCATTCCACTGCTTTATGGTTTATTACCAGGCACAGTGTGAGAGTGTGGGTGGCACCATTTGGTGTCTGCCTCTTGGAAGGGACTGCCATTATGTTAGCATTGGATTGGCAAGGAAAATACAGCGTGCAAGATCCTATATGAATCTGGATCCTGTGAAGAAAATTTTAGCCGTAAGCAGTCCTGCCTGAGCCCAGAATGTGTGACAGCTTGATCTCTTCAAGTGTTGTCCTGAAGCCTGCTTTTCAGTTACAATGAGTATTCCCCCAGTCACATCTCTGGTTTTGTGGTGTATGTAACATTTACTTGTTCTATGAACTTCAGTAAAGTGAATGTTTCTAGATAAACTATGATATTTTAAATGGACACGGTACACTTTTCAATAATATGTTTACTTTAAAAAAAAGTTTGAAGGAACTTAGTGTTGGGGGGTGGCGGGTGGAGAGGGAGAGGAGGTCAGGCAAAGGCTTTCTTTCAGTTTGGAAAGCCCTGATGAAGAAAAAAAGCAACAGATGTTTCTTCTGTTACAATTGAGGTTGTTTCATTCAAAATTCACAGTAGCTGGAATGGGGAGGGGCGGTCATAAATCTGACTTAATTAGTGAATAAAGAAAAAATAGTCATTTAAAATTTATTCTTTTATATTGAGGATTTGAGAAACAGTATAGAGTAACATATTCCAAGTAACATACTTCTTTGAAGAGGTGGTTTTTTTTTTAATTAAAAATAATTTATGTGTCATTAATGGAGATGTGAGAAAGTTAGTGATAGAGGAAATGATCATTAAACCATATATAACATTATGGAAAAAACTAAGCCACTATAAAGTATATAAGGAATACTTAGGTGGCAGAAGTTTGCACAGTAGGTATTAAGGCTCAAAATGAAATTGAAGCATGAAACATCGTTTACATTTAGTGAGAGATTATTTTATCTTCAGTGAGAAGGATGAGACTTAGTCCTAAAGATCTTTGAATAAGAAATGTGGGAGAAATATTTTGAGTTTAATTGAAATGATGTGTTGTAGTTTCCCTCTTTAAAAAAAAAAAAGATAGTAAACTTAGAGCAAGTAAGCTTGTGGAAAGAGGAGAATGTTTATCTGCTGTAAAGGGTAAGAAGGAAGAAAAGCTTGGAAGCGATATGCATGAAATGAAAGCATTCAAAAAATGGCTTTTCACTTGAAGTTCATAATGAGTAAAGCAAAAATGTTTCCTTTTACAAGTAACACATAGAGAAGCTCTTTGCTCCCGTATAGTATGTGTTTATATATATTACGATTTTATGCATCTCTTAAAGTTAGCTCTTAGGAAACCAGTGCTGAGCTCCAGATATTTCTGATTAGGCACTTACTAAAATGTAGCCCCCACCCTGCACCATGAAGTTAGTAATATATGCTAGCCAGAAAATTCTTTGAACCGTAGTTCCACATTTGCATATGGAGCAAATGTTAAACGGTTTTCTAAATGTTTAGCTGGTCTAAGGAGAGGACTGAGAAAGATAGCAACGTTAAAGGAGATTATTAAAAATTTCTCTTGCTCCTTGCTACGATCTCTGGGCTTCCCAGAAGATTTTCTTTGCTTCACGTATTGACAACAGAATTCAGAGATTTTGAAACTTTTCAGACCATTTTTGAATTAAGATTAAGGGTTTAAGGAATAGCAGTATGAAGCGGTTGAATTGTTTTTCTCTAAGATAACTAACTTACAGGAGCTTAAAATGGATTTACCAAGTTATAGGTTTGATTAGAATAAGAATCTTTATCATTTTGACCAAAGAATGTATATAGTGTTAATGGACTAGAGAGCCCTAAAAAATAAAAAAGGTGACTTCACATATGATACATAACTTTGACAGCATCATGGATTATAGTTATCAAAAATATGTTACTTATGATTATAAATGTAGGTATGACAGTACATTACCACATCAGCAACAGCAGTGCAGAAGTCATTGAGACTGTTAAGCCTTCAATTTAAGAATAGCATACTGAACGAAGACTTCTGGAGTGAAATACCTGTGGTTCCTACCTTATATGTAAACTCTTAAGCAAAAACTGAGGTCTGGGGGGTGTGAACCTTTCCTGTTCATTTCTCTCCAATTCCGAAGACCCAGAGAGTGTCAGATTTAGATGTTCTCTTGGCTTTACCTATTTTTATGCCATTAGAAACCATTCATGGTGGCCTAGAAATCTCTCATCTCTGGTGTGCAAGTCATAGGGAAGATTTGCCAGATGCCTATGTTTTCCTTTTTACATTGTTGTTAAGGAGCAGGTACAAGTGCTGTGCTTTAAGTGTATTATGAGCTAACTCTGTTTTGCAAGTGGCTACAGGAACCTGTGGTGTAATAACATTCTTTCTTTCTACCAAGTGTTAAGCAACCAGTTTTCAAGTGAACTTTTGGTTCTTGACTCTGAAGCTAGAGACCATGAGCAGGGGGCTTTGCTTTTGGCACTTGGCTTTCTCTTGCACAGTCTGGCAGCTCTCTTGGCAATTTCTCTCACAGAGAAATGAAGAGACTTCTAACTGAGCACTTACTGTGTGCCAAGTGGACCCAGTAGAACTTATTTTTAAAAAGTTTGCAGAATCTTTTCATGGGTAAGATTTTAATACAAAAGAGTTTGTTGATACTGATGTCTGAGATTTTGTGCTCTTGACATTATGGTTTAAATGTAGCTTCAGTGATAGCTCTCAAGTGGAAGACAGTATTGAAATAAGAGTACCGATAACGGTGCAGTGTTAACAGCGTGGCATATGGAATACAATAATCCCGGTTTTTATTTGCCAAGGAAAAGAACTGCTTTGAAATTCTAATTCATGGATGGTCTTTGGTGTTTTTGAGTTTGTTTCCTAAAGTTTTAAATTTGTTTTAAGAATGCAACTTTTAAACTGAATCTGTCTGTAGCCTTTGGCACCTTTTGTAAATATTAGAAAAGGAGCTTCTCTTGAAAGTGTTAGTCGCTCAGTTGTGTCTGACTCCTTATGACTGCATGGACTATAGCTCCCTAGGCTCCTGTGTCCATGGAATTCTCCAGGCAAGAATACTGGAGTGAGTAGCCATTCCCTTCTCCAGGGGATCTTCTTGACCCATGGATCAAACCCAGGTCTCCTGCAGGCAGATTCTTTACTATCTGAGTGATTTCTTTGTAACAGGGTCGGGGGCAAGTTAGCATCTCAGAGGGGTTATGGGCTTCTTCGTGAGAGTGATTTCCAATTAAGTGCCCTTGGGTATTCTGATGCTCATCGGGCCTGATCTTGTGGTTGCACCCAGCTGTGTTGATCTACTCCAGCCATTCAGTGACTGTTGGTCCAAGATAAAATATGCTGCTTTCCGCTCACTCTCTTTTCTAGACAACAGACAGCGTCTCTGTGCCATCTGGTGGGTCTGTTGGCTCTGGTGAGGTGCTAAAAGTAGTGGCTGAAAATAGGCTAAACGCTGAAAAGATATAACATGTAAGCACAAGAGACAATAAATAATAATAATTAATAATAAATAAGGGTCACTTAGCCCTTTCTCTTTTTAAGACAAAAGTGGAGATAAGTGGAGTAGAAAGAGTCTACTTAGACATCACTGCTTCCTGAATTTGAGCACAGAGGAAAAGGGTCCTTGTAGCAGTTTGTCCCAGTCTTGCTTGATCCTCAGAATCATCTGAGGCACTTACTTATTTAAAATACTCATTGCCACCTGGTTTTTGATTCTTTAGGTGTCTAGTGGAGCCCAGAAATGTATTTTGATGAAGAGGGATACTACCCTCTCCCACTATAGTCGTCCTCTTTGCGTCCTATGACCAGGCACATGGGAAGAATTACTGGGAAGGCTTGGAAGAACCAAATCGTTTGAGGCCATATGGTAAACTTAATTATTAATCAGAAGATAATGTGTTCAACACTTGGAAATCCTAATTAAGGAGGTGGAAGTGGAAATCAAGAATTAAAAGTTGTCCTTGTCTCAGCAAGGTAAACAGAAAAAGGACAAAGGGACATATTTTAACTAAAAATAAAGAAACCATTGAAAAACAATAGGATCCAGCCTCTAGAAGAGCTGAATGTTTTTGGATGGACATTGAAAAGGAAAAGTCCTACAAAAGAAACCCAGAGCAAATGGACTATATGATTTCTAAGATCTTTTAGCTTTGACATGTGATGAACTAAACGAAAACAATGATAATGTTCCTGATACCAGAGCTTGAATTAGCAGTTCATTTAAGAAATTAGTAGGCCCTCTTTAAATTCTGACATGTGAGGAGAAGGAGAAAGAAATGTTTTTCTCCTTTCAGATTGAAGAATCCAGGGTATTTATGGTTATGGATACCAGAGAAAGGGAGAGCTAGCTAATGGTTTTAAAATGTGTCCTCCAAGTAAAAAAGCTTATCAAAGCCAAGAGAAAAGACTGGATCCTCCAGGCAAGGGAGGACTGACATAGAAGATTTATTGGCCCATTGGGAGTATGCCCTGAGGGCTGCAGAGTTGGGTTTTTTCCGGGGGGTGGGGGGTTATGGTCACTTCAAGGATCCTCTCTGGTTCCTTGGAAAGAGTCGGGTTAGGTGGTCCTTTGGTGGGTAATCCTAGAAGTCTTGTTTTCTGACAGCTGCAAAAACACTCCGACTCTGGCTTCCATGCCTGTGATATATAGGAATGTGCATTTCACTTCTTCTGTCTTCATTTATGCTGTAAGGATGCTTGATTTCCATTTTGGAACCACATACACTAAAGGTCATTTTAACCATAACTTTGGAGATCTTATGAACTTTTCTATTTCTCAGCCTTACCAATTACAGTGATACCACGGTCACCCGTGTTACAAAGTGTAGTGATGGTGTTGGATTTAATCTTAGCAACTTTGGTTAACATGATTGAGTACAGATGCAACAGTATAGAACACAGCAGTGTTATGGGGTACATACAGGTAATGCCCAGTATGTAGCTAAACCATAAATAGAAAGAAAACTTTAAAAAAAAGACTTAACAAATGAAGTCAGGGTGACTTCTGGTTTATACAGTCACCAATCCCGACATGCATCTTATACATCAGATCAGATCAGATCTTTACAGATTTGCTATTTCCCCTGTCTTTACAAACTAATGTGTGCCTGCTTTATGAAGATGGTGCTGTTGATCTGTGGGGCCTGAGTTATTTTTCAAATAAAGGTGATAAATATCCCCTGAGCCATCATATTGTTCTCCCTACCCGACTCTCTCTTCAGTGACATGTCATTTGCTAGATGACTGGCTAGAATTAGAAATACAGTCTGAAGACTGTGGACTCTTCCCTTTTTGCAGAATGAATGGACCTCTTCCAGAATTGACCTGTGACTTGACCTCATTAGTACTGTATTTGAAACTGATCTATAGTCCTTTAAAACTGTTATTAACAAATAATTAAAGGGTAGTATGGGAAGGAGGGAAACGCTTGACACTTTCTGAATCTCCTTGTTCTCTGTTGGAAATGTTAATCATGAACAAAGTGAAGCATGTGATGCTGTCACATAAAGAGGCACATCAGTGGAGCAAATAGACAATCAATAAGGTAGACTTAGTAGTACGACTGAAGGTAGTCAGTAAGGTAGACTTCATGTAGCGTGGGGAGGGCAGTAGAGTTCTCATTAGACGGTCGCCATCTACCATTGGTAGCCTGAAGTAGCCATCTAGGGGGCAAAATTGGGTCATTCATTTCTCACGTTAAATAAATTCCAGATGGTCAAGAATATAAAACTTAAATGAAGGTATCAGTGTAGAAAACATGGGGGATGTTTAATACAGTCTTTAGTATGTAATGAATGACAGTTAAGTTCAAGAATAGCATATCTAACTGGAAATACCAAACTTGTGCATGCTAAGTCACTTCAGTCTTGTCTGACTCTCTTGTGACCCTGTGGACTGTAGCCCGCCAGGCTCCTCTGTCCATGGGATTTTCCAGGCAAGAATGCTGGAGTGGGTTGCCATGCCCTCCTTCAGGGGATCTTCCTGACTCAGAGATTTAACCTGCATCTCTTATGTGTTCACAGACCTTTTTAATATGACATTAAAGTCATAAAAGGAAAGAAGTATAAGATTGACAACATTCTTTTCAAATGTGAAGAGAAAATCATATATAAAAGCCAAAGACAAGTGTCAAATTGGGAAAAATATGTTCACCAGCTATAACAAAGAATATTCTTACCCTTTCAGTATTTAAAGAGAGTCCACCAGTGAATCACCAATAGCCAGTAGGAAGATGGTCCTAATTCTCAGGAAGGAAAATTTAGATGACTTTTAAACAAAGCATATTAGCCTATTCATAATAATAAAACCAAAATAAAATCAAAGTGAGATGCTATTTTTAACCTAAAGATTGACAGAAATAAAGTTTGATAAAACACTGAGTTGGTAAGGTTATGTGGAAATGGATACATTCACACATTTCTGAACAGAGGATGAATTTGTACAGATATTTGGTACAACTGATGTGTGTAAAGATATATGTAGTCATTGCAGCATTAGTTGTAGTAATAAAAAGATTTTACTATTAATGTTTGTAACACTAAAAGCCTTACATTATTAAGGGATGCAAGCTGCTAGAGCTATAAAAAGAAATATTATAGCTAACAAAGTAAATGTTGAAGCAAAATTACATATGAATGTAAATAGGTAGGGAAAGACATCTAAAATAGATACAGTATTGTTAAGTGGTAAAAAAGCAATGTGCAAACTGATTTTTTTTGACCATATGTGTAAGGGAAAAAGGGTATATGTATGCATATATGTTAGTATATGCCTTGAGTATTTCTGAAAGGTTATATAGAAACTGGCATCGTAGCTGTCACTAGGGAAGGGGGGAATGGTTAGGTTGTGGTTGGTGATGGGAGGAGATTCAGTTTTCATTGAATATGCCTATCTCCTGAATTTGTATCACATGCTTCCATGCAGACATTCATGTATTCGTGCATTCATTCATTCATCTGACATATATTTTTATTGGAGTATAGTCACTTTACAATGTTGTGGTAGTTTTCGCTTACTGTGCAGCAAAGTGAATCGGCTCTAAGTATACATATACGTCCTCTTTCTTGGATTTCCTTCACGTTGAGGTCATCGTGGAGCAGTGAGTGGAGTCTCCTGTGCTTACAGTGTGTTCTCAGTGTGTGTGGTTTGTCATTTGTGTCCGACTCTCTTGTGAATGTGTAGACCTGTAGCCCGCTAGGCTCCTCTGTCCATGCCAGGATTTTTCTCCGGCAAAATACTGCAGTGGGTTGCCATTTCCTCCTCCAGGGATCTTCCCGACCCTGGGATCGAACCTGCATCTCCTGTATTTCCTGCATTGACAGGTGGATTGTTTACCACTGAGCCACATTAGTTATCTGTTTTATACATCGTATCAATAGTGTGTATATGTCAATCCCAATCTCTCCATTAATCCAACACCCACCCTTCCTCCCTTGGTGTCCATACATTTCATTTGTTCTCTACATCTGTGTCTCTGATGGTCTATACCAATTTGTTCAGATTCCACATATATACATTAATATATACTTGTTTTTCTGACTTCACTCTGTATGACAGTGTTTAGGAGAAGGCAATGGCACCCCCCTCCAGTACTCTTGCCTGGAAAATCCCATGGACGGAGGAGCCTGGTAGGCTGCAGTCCATGGGGTCGCTAAGAGTCAAACACAACTGAGCAACTTCACTTTCACTTTTCACTTTCATGCATCGAAGAAGGAAATGGCAACCCACTCCAGTGTTCTTGCCTGGAGAATCCCAGGGACGGCAGAGCCTGGTGGGCTGCCGTCTATGGGTTGCACAGAGTAGGACACGACTGAAGTGACTTAGCAGCAGCAGTATTCCATTGTATTTACCTGTGTGTGTGTGTGTGTGTGTGTGTGTGTGTGTGTGTGTGTAAATATATATGCATACATACACCACATCTTCTTTATCCATTCCTCTTTTGATGGACATTTAGGTTGTTCCCATGTCCTGGCTATTGTAAATAGTGCTACAGTGAACATCGGGGTGCATGTGTCACTGTGACAGATGTGTCATGTGTGCTGTGGGCAGATAATGATCATACAAGCAAGTAAATGTGCAGTACAGTCAAACAGAGAAGTACTGTGGTGAAAAATCATGGTGAATCAAGAAGTGCTGACATGGGGTAGTCAGGCATTTCTGATGCACTGACAACCGAGCAGAGTCTGGAAGGAAACTGGGGAATAAGGCACATAGATAGATATCTAGGGGAAGGAAGTTATCAACAGAGGGAACTTGAGAGACAAAGGCCATGAGGGAGAACATTGCTGGACGTGGTTTGAGGAGCAGCGCACAGTCCGGGGTGAATGCAGTACAACCAAGGGAGGGATAGGGGAGAGATCTGACAGCTGGTGATGTGAGAAAGGAGGGGTCGAGTGACCTTGTTAACCATCTTAAGGACTTATGCGAACTGAGACGCAAAGTCAATGGGAGAGTTTGGAAGGGAATTACTCCACAAAACAGGATCACTCGGCTGTGTGATGACAGTAGGACGACCTAAGTCACATAATTTTAAATTTTCTAGTAGCCAGGTTAAAATGGTGAAAAGAAACAGATAAAATTAATCTGAATGATAAATTTTATTTACCCCAATATCCAGAACGTTTATCATTGAACATGAAGTCAACATAATTAGATTTTAGTGAGATGGATTTTGGTTACTTAGCCTTCAAAATCTGTTACCTTACACTTAAAGCACGTTTCAGTTTAGATGTTAAAGTTTCAACAATTGGGCTGAAATGCAGTACTACCAAAATAGTCATGCTGTTTTTTAATGGAAAAATATTTTCTACTGCTTCAGTTCGTAAATTTGAGTTAATTAAAATTTTAAAAGTTTAGGAATTTACAGAGGGAAATGGCAACTCACTCCAGTATTCTTACCTGGGAAATCCTGCACACTGGACTTCCCAGGCATGAGGAGCCTGGCAGGCTACAGTCCATGGAGTCACAAAGAGTTGTAAAGGGTATTAACGATGCTAAGACAGGACTTAGCGACTAAGCAACAACCACAAAAGTCTAGAAATTAGGTCCTCAGTCGTGCTAACTACATTTCAAGTGCTTTATAGCTTCTGTCTAATGACTACTGTATTGGAAAGCTTGGGAGTAGAGTTGTGGGGTTAGGTGGGCCTAACGCAGGACAGGTGGATGAATCAGGAACACATTACAATAATTCAAGATAGAAATGGTCACTTGGGTCAGAGTGGTAGCAGCAGAGTGCATGAGAAATGTTTGTATTCAAGATACATTTTATTTTGTTTCATTTATTTTTTAAACTGCGAGTTTATTGAAGGCTTGATATTATTAATTATTTGTTTGCCTGAGCTGGGTCTTCACTGCAGCATGACATGTGGGATCTTTAGTTACAGCTCTTAGTTGTGGCACGTGGGATCTAGTTCCCTGACCAGGGATTGAACCCAGGGCCCCTGCATTGGGAGTGCAGTTTTAGCTACTGGACCACCAAGGAAGTCCCACATTTATTTTATTTTTTGTAAATATTAAATCGTTTTTATTGTGGGTATGGATACAGATGTATAGCAAAGAACTAAGTGAAAATTCAAAATAAGGACCACCATCATAAATATAAACCAGCAATATTCTAACACAACCTCTTTGTACATAGATTGGGTTTTTTTAATTACATTTTTTTGTACATTTTGTTACATTTTTCATTGTCCATCTGCTTTTTTGTTGGTATCTGTAGTTTTATAAGACACTGGCTCTATTTCTCATGTTGAACAAGACTTCCTTGAGCCTATCTTACACCCAATAATTTGTGCTTCCCAATCCCCGACCTCTATATTGTCTGTCCCCCCTAACTGGTAACCACAACTTGGTTCTCTAGTCAGAGTACATTTTAAAGATAGGGCCGGTAGGATTTATTAATGGATTGTATGTAGGATATAAGAGAATGTCAATAGTGATCTCTTTTGGTCTATGCAGAGTTGAAGAATGGAGTTGACATTTACTGCGATGAAGAGAGAGATGGGAGGAGTATTCTGTGTGGGCTGGGGAACGGTTTGGAGATTTGGAGTATAAAGAGTTCAGTTTCAAGTATGTTAAGTTTGAGGTAACAATTAATCATCAAAATGGAGACAGGCAAAAGGACAGTTGGATACATGAGTCTGACAGGAGCTGTCATACCATCTCGAGGAAGAGTTGACAGAGGAGTCAGAGAACTAATAGAAAGGGCTCTCGGTTGTTTCTAGAGGAGGATCCAGCAACCACGAGTGAGGAGAAGCCAGTGGTTCGGAGGAGAACCAAGAGAGAATGGAGGTTTGGATGCCAAGTGGAGAGTGTTTGAGAGGAAGGTGTGATTTTGAAAGTATCAGATATGGCTGGTAGATTAAGGTTAAGTTGAAAACAGAATTGGCCATTGGATTTAGCAACATGGAGATGTTCTTGGTAAGAGCTAGTTCAGTGAAGTTGGGGAGCGGGCATGGGAGTGGGTTAAAGAAAACAGACTGGAGAAGTAGAGAGAGCAGATGTTGACAGATTTGGTGAGTTTTGTTGTGAAGGGCAACAGAAATGAATTGGTAGCTGGAGAGCTGTGTACATAGTTAAGGAAACTTAACTATGTATTTCTGTTCTGTTTTTAAGATGAAAGAAAAAAATGTGTGTTTATAGGCTGGTAAGAGTGATACAGCAGAAGGGGATAGATTGTGATGATGCAAGAGGTTTTCCAAAGAGAGAGTAGCCGGAAGAATGTAGTTTAGACAAATCCATGAACTACCTGTTTAAAAAATAAATTTGTAAAGTAGGTAACAGAAGAGGACAAGCAAGAGGATTGTTTAATCTGTAATTAGCTTCTTAGCAATAAGTAAATAAATTGCATAGGGCACTTTTTTCCGATTTTACAAAATTAAGATGCAATTTACATGCAGTAGAATGAACCCTTTTTAGCCTAGAGTTCTACGAGTTTGACAAACACATATATATACCACCACATTTTTAACTTTTCTTTACGGCTGTAGGTTTAGCTTGTCCTGTGAAGTTTGGACCCTGTACGTATAGGATGTTAACAATTTCTGATTTGAGATATTTATAAACCCGTAAAATAAGCATATTTGTTCCTATAATAAGTTACTAATATGGTTCTTCTAGGAGGATGTGATAGGCTTGGATGGAGGTTTTCCCCAAAGTTAGTTCAAGGCCAAAAATTTTTCCCCCAGAAGATAAAATATTACTTGTACTGACATCATACATGCTTAGTCACTTCAGTCATGTCTGACTCTCTGCAACCCCATGGACTGTAGCCCACCAGGCTCCTCTGTCCATGGGGATTCTCTAGGCAAGAATACCAGAGTGGGTTGCCATGCCCGTCTCCAGGGGAATCTTCCTGACCCATGCCTCTTATATCTCCTGCATTGGCAGGAGGGTTCTTTACCACTAGCACCATCTGGGAAGTCCACTGACATCATAACAAGCCACAATTATTTGAATTTTTCATTTTAATTGGACATATTGAAGGTGATTAACTAGAACTAGAACTGTGCCCTGCACCTGCCCCCCCCCCCAACCCCCCCCTCCCCCCCGCCCCAGCCCAAGTGAAAGAACTCTTTGGTGTCTGGACAATTCTAATGAAAAACAGAATGATTCCAGTTATTCAAGAAATCAAGATAAAATTTGAGGCAAAATTTTGTGCCTCTGTCAAGATTTGGCATAAGTTTTAGCTCTTTTTCGAGCCCCTTTCCTAGGTGATTGATCTCATTTTAGTTAATTCGGGAAATTGCCAGGATCAAAATCCAGGCAGGTCTTTAAATTTTTGTTTTTAATAAATACATCATGTGCTAGACATTGGCTTCTGGACAGTGTCAGGACCCTGTTGCTAGGCAGCTGTGAATTAAGGCCAAGTACTTATGAAAAATTATTTAGACTTGGTTTGGTTTACTTCTAATGGAGCTGACATTTCAGGAGGCTGGATGTTTGTAACCTATTTAAATGTCTTTTTGAATCCAAAAAATTATATTTCTGCTGCTGAGCCTAGTTGATTTTATGAAAGTAAATTATGTCTAAACACATTTCTTTTATTTCTAGATACTACAATTGTGAAATCCCAGTAGAGTCTCTTTAACTGCTCCTTAGCAGTTAAAAGTTAAGTTAAAGTTAAGAGACAAATTTCATTTTTACTAATTATCAAACAGAGATGCTTCATTTATAGATCTTACCTTGTATGAACAGTGCTGGCTGACAAGTGCATACATGTTCAAAAAACTTAATAAAGTATAAAACAAAGGAAAACATTTTTCCCTACTACTCACCCAGAGGTAACCTCTATTAAGTTTGTTATCTTGCCAGACTCTTTCTGCATCTGTAAACTTACATGTATATGTAGGTTTTTTTTTTTTTTTTTTTTTCAATTGAAGGATAATTGCTTTACAGAATTTTGTATTCTGTCAAACCTCACCATGAATCAACCATACATGGATTGATGGATGTATACATACATCCCCTTCCCTTTGAAGCTCCCTCCCATCTCCCTCCCCATCCTACCCCTCTAGGTTGATACAGAGCCCCTGATTTGGGTTTCCTGAGACATACAGCAAATTCCCATTGGCTATCCAATTTACATATGATAATGTAAGTTTCCGTGTTTCTCTTTCCATACATCTCACCCTCTCCTCCCCTCTCCCCATGTCCATAAGTCTGTTTTCTGTGTCTGTTTCTCCATTGCTGCCCTGTAAATAAATTCTTCAGTACCATTTTTCTAGATTCCGTATATATGCATTGGACTATGATATTTATCTTTCTCTTTCTGACTTACTTCACTCTGTATAATAGACTCTAAGTTCACCCACCTCATCAGAACTGACTCAAATGTGTTCCTTTTTATGGCTGAGTAATATTCTATTGTGTATACGTACCACTAATTCTTTATCCATTCATCTGTCGATGGACATCTAGGTTGCTTCCATGTTCTAGCTATTGTAAATAGTGCTGCATTGAACAATGAGATACATGTGTCTTTTTCAGTTTTGGTTTCCTCAGGGTATATGCCTAGGCGTGGATTGCTAGGTCATATGGTGGTTTTAGTCCTAGTTTCCTAAGGAATCTCCGTACCATCTTCCGTAGTGGCTGTATCAATTTACATTCCCACCAGCAGTGCAAGAGCATGCCTTTTTCTCCACATCCTCTCCAGCATTTATTGTTTGTAGACTTTTTGATGATGGCATATGGCTGGTATGAGGTAATAATATCTCATTGGAGTTTTGATTTGCATTTCTCTAATAATGAGTGATGTTGAGCATCTTTTCATGTGTTTGTTAGCCATCTGTATGTCTTCTTTGGAGAAATGTCTGTTTAGGTCTTTTCCCCATTTTTGGATTGGGTTGTTTGTTTTTCTGGTGTTGCATTGTATGATCTACTTGTATATTTTGGAAATTTATCCTTTGTCCATTGTTTCATTTGCTATTGTTTTGTCCCATTCTGAGGGTTGTCTTTTCACCTTGCTTATAGTTTCCTTTGCTGTGCAAAAGCTTTTAGGTTTAATCAGATCCCACTTGTTTACTTCTGTTTTTATTTCCGTTACTCTAGGAGGTAGATTGTGGAGGATCTTGCTTTGATTTATTTCATCAAGCGTTCTGCCTATGTTTTCCTCTAAGAGTTTTGTAGTTTCTGGTCTTACATTTAGGGGTTTACTCCATTTTGAGTTTATTGGCTCAGAGGGTAAAGTGTCTGGCTTACAATCTGGGAGACCTGGGTTCAGTCCCTGGGTTGGGAAGATCCTTTGGAGAAGGAAATGGCAACCCTCTCCAGTACTCTTGCCTGGAAAATCCCATGGACAGAGGAGCGTTGTGGGCTACAGTCCACTGGGTCGCAAAAGTCGGACACGACTGAGCGACTTCATTCATTTCATGGTGTTAGGAAGTGTTCTAATTTGATTCTTTTGCATGTAACTGTCCAGTTTTCCCAGCACCATTTATTGAAGAGGCTGTTCTTGCCCCATTGTATATTCTTGCCTCCTTTGTCAAAAATAAGGTACCCATAGGTGCATAGGTTTATTTCTGGGCTTTCTATCTTATTCTATTGGTCTATATTTCTGTTTTTATACCAGTTATCATACCATCTTGATGACTGTAGCTTTGTAGTATAATCTGAAGTCAGAAAGTTTGATTCCTCCAGCTCCATTCTTCTTTCTCAAGACTGCTTTGGCTATTTGGGGTCTTTTGTGTTTCCATATGAATTGTGAAAATTTTTTTTTAGTTCTGTGAAAAATGCCATTGGTAATTTCACAGGGATAGCATTGAATCCACAGATTGCTGATATATATATTATATATATATGTTGATATATATAATCCATAATTATTGATATATATGTTGTTGTTGTCATTTCTTAATTGGGGTTTGATTTGTAGATTTTTTTCTTGTGTTTCTTGACTGTATAAGTCCCTTTAACATTTGTTTTAAAGCTGGTTTGGTGGTATTGAATTCTCTTAACTTTTACTTGTCTGAAAAGCTTTTGATTTCTCCATCAATTTTGAATGAGATCCTTGCCAGGTAGAGTAATCTTGGTTGTAGATTTTTCCCTTTCAGTACTTTAAATATATCCTGCCATTCCCTTCTGGCCTGCGGAGTTTCTCCTGAAAGATCAGCTGTTAAATGTATGGGGTTTCCCCTGTATGTTACTTTTTGCTTTTCCCTTGCTGCTTTTAATATTCTTTCTTTGTGTTTAATCTTTGTTAGTTTGATTAGTATGTGTCTTGGCATGTTTCTCCTTGGGTTTATTCTGTATGGGACTCTTTGTACCTCTTGGACTTGATTGACTATTTCCTTTTCCATGTTGGGGAAATTTTCAACTATAATCTGAGCACATATAATCTCATACCCTTTCTTTTTCTCTCTTCTTCTGGGACCCCTATAATTCGAATGTTGGTATGTTTGCTATTGTCCCAGAGGTCTCTGAGACTGTCCTCAGCTCTTTTCATTCGTTTTACTTTATTCTGCTCTTCAGAAGTTATTTCCACCATTTTATCTTCCATATCACTGGTTCGTTCTTCTGCTTCTGATATTCTGCTATTGATTCTTCCTATTTTTAATTTCAGTTAATTGTGTTGTTTGTATGTTTATTCTTTAATTCTTCTAGGTCTTTGTTAATTGATTTTTGCATTTTCTCCATTCTGCTTTCAAGGTTTTTTATTATCTGTACTATCATTATCCTGAATTCTTTTTCAGGTAGTTTGCCTATTTCCTCTTCATTTGTTTGGATTTCTGTGTTTCTAATTTGTTCCTTCATTTGTGCAGTATTTCTCTACCTTTTCATTATTATTTTTTTAACTTACTGTGTTTGAGGTCTCCTTTCCCTAGGCTTCAAGGTTGAATTCTTCCTTCCTTTTGTTTTCTGCCCCTCTAAGATTGGTGCAGTGGTTTGTGTAGGCTTCATATACGGTAAGATTTATGCTAAGTTTTGTTTGTTTGTTCTTCCTCTGATGGGCAGGGCTGAGTGCGGTGGTCATCCTGTCTGCAGATGCTCGGGTTTGCTGTTTTGTTTTGTTTGTTGTTTGGATGCACAGGGTGCTACTGGTGGTTGGGTGACGCCAGGTCTTTTATTCAAGTGGTTTCCTTTGTAGGAGTTCTCACTATCTGATACTCCCTAGGGTTAGTTCTCTGGTAGTCTAGGATCTTAGAGTCAGTGCTCCCACTCCAAAGGCTCATGGCTTGATCTCTGGTTGGGAACGAAGATTCCACAAGTGGTTTGTTATGGCATTCAGTTCAGTCACTCAGTTGTGACTGACTCTTGGCGAACCCATGAAATGCAGCACGCCAGGCCTCCCTGTCCATCACCAACTCCTGGAGTCCACCCAAACCCATGTCCGTTGAGTCGGTGATGCCATCCAACCATCTCATCCTCTGTTGTCCCCCTTTCCTCCTGCCCTCAATCTTTCCCAGCGTCAGGGTCTTTTCCAGTGAGTCAGCCCTTTGCATCAGGTGGCCAAAGTATTGGAGTTTCAGCTTCAGCATCAGTCTTTCCAGTGAACACTCAGGACTGATCTCCTTTAGGATGGACTGGTTGGATCACCTTGCAGTCCAAGGGATTCTCCAGAGTCTTCTCCAACACCACAGTTCAAAAGCATGAATTCTTTCACTTAAATTTTCTAAATTCTGTAATCTGCGCTTTCTCCATTCATTTGAAATGCTACTTTTACCACATACAAAATTTCCACATATAAATGAAACAAATTTGGGACTTCAGTTTCTGTTTTGTCAGTTTTTTTGTCTGTATCTTAGCCAGTGTCACATGAATGCAATCCCTTTAGCTATCTAATAATTGTGAAATCTGGGGGTCTAAAGTTCCTCTCTTTCCCCATTATTCCTTCCCCCCCCCCCAAATTTCTCAGATGTTCTCTGTCTTTACTTTTCCAGATACTTTAGAATCAAATTTATTTGTTTCCTGCTAAATTCTTTGATATGAACTGGCATAACAGATCTGGCTTTAATGATATTTTTCTTTTTGTTTTCGACCTAAGTTTTATATTCTTAATTTTCCTTCACTGGTAAGTTTCAAATTGAGATCAATTTATTCCCTAACCTTCATCATCTTTTTTTTGATATGTTTCTTCTTCTCTGTTATTTGCAAATTTTTGACTTTTGCTCCTCACACAGTGTATCAGAGATGATCTCATCTTAAACATTCAGCAGCCCTAAGACTATTAAAAAAAAGAAAAGTCATCTGAGAGTCAGACGATTTCAGGGCTGGATTCATCTTTATATGGATTCGTAATGTGTCCCCCTCCTGCCCAGGACTGAGTGCATGGCACATGTCTGTCAGTTACAGTTCTTCCGCCTAGAATCACAGATTAGTACTGCTGTCCAGTTAGGTGAATTCTTAAGCAGGTGAATAACCACATCTTTAGCAACAGATAAGATATGCATGTTACATGAAAGATCAGTTGAGCAGTTAGAGAGTAAGGACACTTTGATTATACCAATTGCTCAGTCATGTTTTAAAAACAATAAACAAAGGACCAGGTGTGTAAGTTTATTTCACCTGTTAAAAAGTAACAAAAGATACAGTTTAGGCTACATTACGGGAAGTATGGATCCAGATTAGGACAGGTAATAGCTCCAATCTGTACAAGTCAAACAGTTTTTATTGTTTCATGTACCTCTTTGATGCCAGGAACTAAACCAGGCACTTGAATACACAACTGATAACACAGTCTCCTTTACAGTAGAATTTCAATAATAGATTTTCGAAAACCCAGAAGAGCATAGAGGCTAGAGACACAGAGAACAGAAGCTCTAGAGCCTGTGGGACCTTGTACAAATTATTTAACCTCACTCTGTCTTAATTTCTTCATGGGTAAAATGCAGTCAGTAAAAATACACTTCACACTTTTGTCCTAAGCAGTAATGAGATGATGTATATGTGGGAAGCCTCTAGAACACACTTTGGCACATAGTGATGGTTCAGAAAATAGTATGGAGTGCTGTTTTGAAATGCTGAAAGGTAGGAGTTGTCTCAGCAGAGAGGGACTTCCCACCAGAAGGAATTGTGTGCCCCAGAGTTGGAGTGGTTGACCCGGGGCCTTTCTGGAACTGCAGGGAATTTAATCTGATAGGAGGTGCATGTGGACCGAGTAGCTAAGCACGAAGCTTCCCAGGGAGGCCGAGATCTCCAGGCGGAAGCTTTTGTGCCACGTTGAGGAGCATGAAAGGCATTTAGAAAACGTTGTGGAACCTCGGAAATGCCTTAAATAGGGAGTGTCCACAGCAGTTTCATCAGTGGAAAGACTGGTTCTTCACAGATGCGCAGAGACGCTAGGAAAGCCATTTGAGGTAGGACATCCAGTTGGGGAAGTGGTGCTCAGCCCTGGCTGCACCTAGGAGCTGCCTAGAGAACTTGAACAGTCTAATGCCCAGGTTGACTCCAATTATATCAGCAGCCTGAGGTTGAGACCCAGACACTGGCGGTTTTTTATTGCTTCCCAGATAATTCCATTGCACAGCCAGGGCTGTGAACCTCTATATTAGAGAAGTAACTGCAGTCAAATGAGATTTGATAAAGTTCCAAATTAAACAAGTGCCAGCAACATAAAGGAGCCAGGGTAAGGAGATAACAAGTAGGATGTGGTGGTTGGTTGAATGAAGAGGGGTTGATGGTTTCTGGTTTGGGTAGCTGGTGTGTGATGATCTATACCAAGAAGGAGAAGCAGATTTGGGTACTGGTCCTTGCTGAGTGGGCATGAGAAGGGTAAGGAATTCGATTTTTTTTAAGCTTTTTATTTTTGTATTGGAGTCCAGCCGATTAACAATGTTGTGATAGTTTCAGGTAGACGGGGGATTCAGCCATACATATACATTTATCTGCTCTCCCCCAAACTCCTCTCCCCTCCGGGCTGCCGCATAACACTGAGCAGAGTCCCATGCACTAAACAGGAGAACCTTGTTGGCTCTCCATTTTAAATATAGCAGTGTGTACATATCCATCTTCAACTCCCTAAGTATCCCTTCCCCCAGTCCTTCCCCCACCACCCCACCAACCTCTGCAACCTAAGTTTGTTCTCTAGCTCTGTGACTCTGGTTTGTAAATAAGTTCATTTGTATCGTTTCTTTTTAGATTCTGCATAGAAGAGATGTCATATGATTAAAGAATTTGATTTTGAAATGTAGAATTTGAGGGAAATGATATAAGAAACTGAGGGGAAGGAGCCAGTAATATACTTGAAAACTCAGAAGACAGAGGAAATAATTGATGCAAGAGTTCCCTGAGAAGACAGGAAGTACAGAGCAGACATGAAAGAAGTAATTGATATGAGAATCTTCCTCTCTGAGAGAAATAAGTAAAAACATTTGAGGGTGCAAGTAAGCTCACAGGCTGAGGGAGAGGAGCCGTAATTCAGCCTCATGGCCTGAGCTCCTTACTGCAGGAGATCTGCCGAGAACTAAGAGATGAGAGAGCAGGCATTCAGGAGTTGGGCAGGCTTTGTAGGAGCCAACAAAGGGCCATCTGAGGATGGTGTCTTTCCGGTCCTACTCTTAAATGTTGATTTTTCCCCAGAGTTTCAATATTGACCCTGTTTCACACACTTCCTGTGTGATCTCCTTTGTTACACTGGATTCCACTGTTATCTTCTGAGACAAATATTGATAAACTGAAGTTTGTCCAGAAAAGTTAGGTATTAATAGTTGACACATTCAGAAAATTATTGGTCGGCTTTTCATTTGGAGGGATAGCATTTTGCTACCTTAATTTGAAATTTAGTTTGTTGAGATCACTTGAAGACACTGTGAAGATCCTAGCAGTTTCTACCATCAGTCATTTGGTAGCATTATATTTGTTTTTCCAGTATAACAGAAATTTCAAAAAGTGGCTAACTCAACCTTTTGAAACCATGTTAACTTTTAATATTAAAATTTTGTTTTATAGTATAAAAAATTTTAATAGATATTTATTTTATACTTCATCTCCTTGTTGTGTTCTGTCATTTATAATCAAGATCTAACTGGAATTCTCAACTGTGATATAAACTATGATTTACATTAAGTGTTAGTCACTCAGTCGTGCCCGACTCTTTGCAACCTCATGGACTGCAGCCCACCAGGCTCCTCTGTCCATGAGATTTTCCAGGCAAGGATACTGGAGTGGGTTGCCATTTCTTTCTCCAGGGGATCTTCCCAACCCAGGGATCGAACCCAGGTCTCCTGCACTGCAGGCAGATTCTTTACCGACTGAGCTACAAGGGAAGCCCCATGATTTACATTATGTACTCTTAAATATTTTTTCCTTTAAAAAACCAACTTAAGGTTTAGTGGTTATCAGATAGACTGAACTATATATTTTGCAGATTTATTTTGCTAATTATCCTCACTACAACAAAGCAATAGTGTGACTTTCCTATATGCCTTCTTGTTCATAACTTGATAAATTACTTAAGCCCACAAATGTGGGCTTCTCAGCTGGCTCAATGGTAAAGAATCCACCTGCCAGTGCAGGAGACACAGGTTCAGTCTCTGGGTTGGGAAGCTCCCTTGGAGAAGGAAATGACAATCCACTCCAGTACTGCCTGAAAAATCCCATAGACAGATATGCAACCTGGTGGGCTCCAGTCCATGGGGTAGCAAAAGAGTGAGAAACGACTTAGCAACTAAACAGCAGTAAAGCACAGATGTGTAGACTGATAGAAGGTGACCTTGACGTTGCAGAACGTTAACCTAGTGCTCTAATATCATTTCAGGTAACGTTTCATTCGTTGCATTTCCAGTTTCCAGCACCAACTCACCAACAAAGATTTTACCAAAAACCTTAGGACCAATAAATGTGAATGTTGGACCCCAAATGGTAAGAAAATCATCATATTTTAGGATTTGAAACTTTGCTTAGTTTATCCTAATTTAAAGGAAAGTTGTACTGAAGATGCTTGGTGAAATACTCCTGTGAATACCTTATCTCTTAATTTTTAAAGTTTTATTTTTAGCTGAATGTAACTGGTTAGTCTTAAGAAAAAGACACTGTGTTTGTCAATGTTTAATTTTCATGTATTTTTGAATTTGGATTCTGAATGTGTTAAATTAAGTTTTTTGCCCCTCTGCGAGGCTTCTCTTATTTTCAGTTGTTTGAGCCAATTGATTTGAAATCTGTTATGTCTTATGTTCCTCTCCTTTTTCTTTTAAAATAACCTTTACTGCACTAAAGTGTATACTTTCATATAAACTGATTATGACCCAACAGTTAATCTGTATCTGGAGTTACTGATTTGAAAAACTCTTTGATGAAAGGACATTTAGGAAGAAACAACTCACCAATTCATTTCAATCTTTAGCAGTAGAAATAGTGAATTTAAATGGAAAATATTTAACCATTTCTCTGAAGGTATTCCATTAATTATGCTAGAGATTAAAGTAGGTAGTGCTTTTAAGACAGCCTTATTTATAAACAGTCACATGAAGCTAATGTATTAATAAAAACTATACCTAATTTAAATGGCCTCACCCACCATTAGCAAAAGTACATAAACATTTGAACAATAACTCTTCCTTGTCAGTGCTTACATCTTCTTATCTCTAGAGCCATAAGAATAAATTTTGTTCATAATATATGGTACTATAGGCTATGCTAAATGCACAGTTACTTAGATAAAAATCTCTTTTAACATACTGAATGGCTTCGGAAAGTCTTTGAAATCTTAAGACATACTAGACGTGACATTTTTCTTGGTCTCTTGAGGACTGTTAATCATCTGCAGAATCCAAGCTAAAGATGTTGCCCAGTTCTGTAACTATGTGAAGAATGTCATCTAGCCCCAAGCTCATACAAACTGTAGCTCAGGTGAGGAGCCACAGTTCTGAGTAGTTCAGGGTATATTTTCAGACATCTGCTAAGCATTCAGCTCTCCCCAGCCACTGTAGTGGGTGCAAATGCGATGACACACCTGCCTTGAAAGCCGATATTTTGAAAGGTGATTCTATAATCATCAGAATTAAACAAGCATATGTGACCTTTCATGAATTTGTCCCTTACAGTACTCCTGTGTTTTGAAAGACTGTTTCCTCTTGGTATTCCAGTGATGCTGCTAAGGCTCAAATTTGAATTCCTCTTTGGGAAACGTGATTTTCCTTCCCACTGTCAATTGGGACTAAAAGTACATATAAGCCTTTACACACTTCAGGTTTGACAGTGATATGTACTCGTGTATATGAGATACTCGATTACTGCAGACCTCAGAATCAGTGATGCAAAGGTCAGAAGCAGTGGAGATTTGGGGCTCTCCTTAAGAGCCAGCCCAAGACCAGTCTCCCTGATTCTCAGGTACTTTTTGCAGTTCTGGGTCCCCAGGCAGGAATCAGAGTTTTCTATTTTAATTTCCTAGTTTATTGTAATTTGATTTCCTAATATATTGTAGAATCCCAGTAAGAACCACTTCTCTCTCTTCTTGTTTGTCTCTTTTGTATGTTTTCCCCTAATTTTCAGTCTCTTATCCATGATTTTTAAAACAGTTTTGTTAGAAAATTCTTAAGTAAAGCCTCACCCGTTTGCCTCATACTTGCTCTTAAAATTTTTACATATCTCTTTGGAAACTGGATGTTCATGGTAGAGAGAAATTTCAAAAGTTCTCAAGAAAAAAAGTTATTTTCTGTGTTTATAGAAACTAGTTTAGAAGTAACCGTGGCTTGGCATTCTAACTGTCTTCTTAAAGGTACCTGGTTTTATATATATGCACACACACATATATTTATATAAGATAATCTCATGCTTATTTTAACATGGTTAAAAACTGCATGTCTCTTACAATGACAATGAAAATTTTGTGAAATAATGAAACCCTTAAATAGAACACTTTGTATTTAAATAGATTCCTTAGAGTTTATAGTTACAGATTTTTCTTTTCAGAACATACATGCTCTCTTGGCATTTCGTACTGTAGATGGCAGCAGTACATAAGATATCTTGATTGAAGGTAGAAAATTTTCAGACTGAGGTTCAGTTGCTGTATGACTTTCATAGGCTAAGTACAGATGTTCATTTCCCTTATCAGATCAACTGAATATTATTTTAATTTGGGGCTTCAAAATTAAGGTTCAGTTTTATGAAGCATGTGTGACTTATCACCTGTATGAACTAATTTTCCTGTTCATTGGTTGGTCAAGTTCTGTTTATTTCTGTGTGGTTCTGTTTAAGGTTCACTGTCACTGTTCTGGTTTAAGAACTCACTACATCTCACAAGAACTTCTAATATATAGATCCAATACAAGTGTAGCATCCTTCCAGTTTCTTTGTTGGTGAAATGTTTGTTAAAGGCTTGCCAAGAGGAAGGAACAGAGCGTTGCTAATCACTCTCAGGTCAGGAAAGAACAGCAGCTAACCGCCTGCCACTGAGGAAGGAGAAATGAACTAGAACGCAACAACTTAGTCCAAAGTCATTCTCAGTAAAGATAACCAGCTTTTCTCTGTCCTATTTCCCTTCCTCCTTTGTTCTTCTTCTTCTTCTTTTTTTTTTGTTTTTTCCTACAAAGCCCTTAAAATTGGGTAGAACTGAGCCTGTAGAGTCCTAAAGAAAAAAACTCCATAGTTTTTTTCAGACTGCACGAGTAATGCAGTCTGCTTCAGGGTAAGTTGGAATACTTAGAATTGCTTTGTGGAGACTTCTATTCTAGGAATACAGTAGACCAGGGGCTGATCAAATACTCAGACTCTATTTCTCAAGCACTCATTCAGGTCAGCATAATAGAGAACAGAATGTATGATGCAGTGATTGCTGAGAACTACACCCTTTATATTGTATTTTCTTACTGGATTTTATATAATCCTTTCTAGCATATCGATGAAGAAAGAAGCTACTTTTTTTCATCATTTTAAAAGCTGGGTCTTCTGTCTCAGTTCAGTAAATGTTTACTGATTCTTTCCTATGAGTGTCTCCTAGCACTGTGGTAGGCCCTGCAAACACCCTGTACCTTTAAGGATCCTGCATTGAGATGGAGGTGAGGAGTATGGTGGTATGGAAAATGTGGAAGGCTTGTCTAGTGTCCCTTTGTTCTCATGAGGCAGATTTCTGAATGCCTTGTTTAATAATCCTTGGCATATTGTGAGGATCAGAATTCCCCGGCTGTCTGTCGGTATTTGTTGTGTTTTGTTTGACTATAGAATTAATTTATTAAAATAGTTTCCTAATCATTCGTATGTAGTAACATCTCCCCAGCCCCACTAATACTCCCATTCCCTGGAGCATGCCTTTATTTTATTTACTGTTTTGTGTGTGTGTGTGTGTGAAAATAGGGTTTTAGTAAAGTCCTTAATCTTAGTTCTATTCATTCCCTTTCTGGAATCCGTCCATAAAAAATAGAAATTAAAGCCAAGATAATTTTACAAAAAGGTTTATCACAGCATTATTTATAATAATGAATATTTGTAAAAATCTAACAATAAGGTTAATTAATCCACATGACAGAATGTTTTATGGTTTTTAAAATGTGTTTGAATAATATTTAATGATATGAGGAAATGCTCTTAAAAAAACAGATAAAACTGCATCTGTATAAGAATGCAAATCGTATAATGTCTTTGCATATGTTTTGGACTGTGAAAATCTAATTTGCTGTTATCCCAGTTCTAGTTAATCAAGTTCAACTAAAATTAGTTTTCATAATTCTAAAGAAAGGTTTTCATTTTTCTGATTTTTAAAATGTCAGTCGCCAGCTTAATCCTTCCCAGTTGCTATTCACTTGCTGAAATCCACGGTGTACTTGGTATCAGTGTTGATGCTTGTGCTTCAGGATCTTAGAATATACAAGTGGGTCAAAGGGATTGCTTATATTCTAGATGATTGATATTAAGTACATTGTAGATAATAAGGTTTCCTCCTTATAAACTTATTTTCTGCCTGTAGGCTTGCCTTAGCAACTAAGAATAGTTTTCCTTGTTTTGACTTTACAGATTATAAGCACACCGCAGAGACTAACCAGTTCAGGAAGTGTTCTGATTGGGAGTCCATACACCCCTGCTCCAGCAATGGTTACTCAGACACACATAGCAGAAGCTGCTGGCTGGGTCCCAGGGTAAGAGTGGTACTGCAAGTTACCATTTTTAAAAGCTTTTTTTTAAAGTTCTGATCTTTTTTGCTCACTGTCTTACCTTCTGTTCTTGTTTTATGGCTTTAAAAACTAGTATGTTTCCTTTAAGATCACCTGTTTATTTCATGTCCTAGTTATAAAATGGGCATCTAGGATATAGCCTCTGGATCTTGGTTCCCTGACTAGGGATTGAACCCTTGTCCTCTGCAGTGGAAGCGTAGAGTCTTAACCACTGGACCACTCCCTGGAACAACCATTTTAAACAGAAAAATAAAATAATAACTTGTAACTGAAACATCTTTGTTCAGTGCTGAAAGAAGACTGCTTTTTATGATTTGACTTTTAGCCACTTTGGAGATGTAAAAACTGCATTTTATATTGTTTTAACACACATAAGAAAGGAGTTATGTATATGTGTGTGTGTGCTTAGAATTTCCTCTTGAAACTAGCATTTTTGTTTCATTTAAAACCAGAAAAAGAAGGGAAAAAAAGAGACCAAAATATATTAAAACTTTCATTGAGTTTTATCTTGGTTCTTTTAAAACGCTGGGCAGTTAAATCAGTGTCCCTGCTTCGTTACTCATTTGCCACTTTTAATATCGGATCTCTACGTGTTCCATCTTTACCTTAAAATAACCTTATTCAACCTTTTCCCCCTCCTTATCATTTTAGCATCTCATCCCTCCATAAAAGGAAATAGTAAAATAAGTGACTGAAAATTTTATTTTGTCCCTTTAGAAATTATTTCCAACATGGCAAACCACACTGGTGGTTCTGTCATTGACTTACAGTTGTGAGTTCTAATAAGCAAACAGTAAATCTTGGTTCAGTAAGAATCTCCTTGCTTCAAGGATATTAAAGAAATGAATGAAATAACAGTCCTGGCAGAGTGCTTTAAGTTATACACACACACACACACACACACACACTAGAGGCAAAAGAGTTTTGTGTGTGTGTATGTGCTGCTGCTGCTGCTGCTAAGTCGCTTCAGTCGTGTCCGACTCTGTGCAACCCCATAGACGGCAGCCCACCAGGCTCCCTGGGATTCTCCAGGCAAGAACACTAGAGTGGGTTGCCATTTCCTTCTCCAATGCATGAAAGTGAAAAGTGAAAGTGAAGTCACTCAATCATGTCCGACTCTTAGCGACCCCATGGACTGCAGCCTACCAGGCGCCTCTGTCCATGGGATTTTCCAGGCAAGAGTACTGGAGTGGGGTGCCATTGCCTTCTCCAGTATGTGCTTAGTCATGTCCAACTCTTTGTGACCCTGTGGACTGTAGCCTGCCATGCTCTTCTGTCCATGGAATTCTCCAGGCAAGAATACAGGAGTGGGTTGCCATTTACTTCTCCAGGGGCTATTCCATACCCATTGCATCTCTGCATTGGCAGGCAGATTCTTTACCCCTGGCACCACTTGAGACATCGCTTCATATGTATACATAACGTCTTTTCCATTATCAAGTAAGATGAAGTGACGGAATCACCTGTAATTCCATGGCCTTTCAGTTCAGTTCAGCCACTCAGTCGTATCCAACTCTTTGCGACCCCATGGACTGCAGCACACTGCAGCTTCCTTGTCCGTCACCAACTCCTGAAGCTTGCTCAAACTCATGTTCATTGAGTCAGTGATGCCATCTAGCCATCTCATCTTCTGTCGTCCCTTTCTCCTCCTGCCTTCAGTCTTTACCAGCATCAGGGTTTTTTCCAGTGAGTCAGTTCTTTGCATCAGGTGGTCTAAGTATTGGAGTTTCAGCTTCAGCATCAGTCCTTCCAATGAATATTCAGGACTGATTTCCTTCAGAATTGACCGATTTGATCTCCGTGTAGTCCAAGGGACTCTCAAGAGTCTTGCAACACCATAGTTCAAAAGCATCAATTCTTCAGCACTCAGCTTTCCTTATAGTCCAACTTTCACATCTCTACATAACTGCTGGAAAAACCATAGCTTTGACTAGATGGACCTTGGTTGGCAAAGTATTGTCTGTGCTGTCTAGGTTGGTCATAACTTTCTCCCAAGGAGCAAGCATCTTTGAATTTCATGGCTGCAATCACCATCTGCAGTGATTTTGGAGCCCAAGAAAAGAAAGTCCATCACTGTTTACATTGTTTCCCCATCTATTTTCCATGAAGTGATGGGCTCACATGCCATGATCTTCGTTTTTTGAATGTTGAGTTTTAAGCCAGCCTTTTCACTCTCCTCTTTGACTTTCATCAAGAGGCTCTTTATTCCATCCTTAACAATAGCATGTTAAGTCCATAATATCATGTTAAGTCCATAATAATATCAATACTATGACCTTCATTCAAGTCCTTAACAATATCCTCATATAGATCTGCAAGTTAGGTTGGAGTTTTTCGTACCCTTGGAAGGTAATTTAATGAGAGCCAAGTCTCTGCCAGTAGTGCTGGTCTGCTTTGGAGATGAGCAGGGTTTGGTGTTTTCAGTAACTGGCTGTGCTTTATACTGCATGTAGTATGATTGTCTGATGTTTTTAAGAACCAGTCTTCCAGAGTGAATAAAACTTTCCTATGCCTTCTCGTTCATTGTTGTTGTTTCATTGGTAGACACACAAGTCGTGTCTGACTCTTTGTGACCCCGTATACTGTGGCCCACCAGGCTCCTCTCTCCGTGGAATTCTCCAGGCAAGAATACTGGAGTGGGTTGCCATTTCCTTCTCCAGGGGAATCTTCTTCACCCAGGGATCGAACCTGTGTCTCCTGCAGGGAAGCTCTTCTCATTTATAAATTAGCAGTATTTCTTCGTAGAGATTGGTTAAACTCATTTCAAACCTATGACTCTTGTGATTTCTTGGGTCCAGTGACAAAATTCAAGTTCTGATTTTATGTACATATCTTTTGTAATCGTTAGTTTTTTGTTTGGATATATATTCAATGTGGAATTAGATAAGTTAAAATAAATTATTCATGAAGTAAAGTTCCTTATGCATTTTCATGGGTTTTTTTTTTTTTTTTTTTTCTTTTCAGTGATAGAAAACGGGCTAGAGAATTTATAGACTCTGATTTTTCAGAAAGGTGAGTAAAAGTTTTAAGTAATTTGTTCAAGCGATTCTACTGCATAGAGAGGGGTTTAGCACCCAGACTCTTTAAGTAATGAGATGTTTTTCTTCATATAACTTTAAGTTCGTTAAGTTTCAACTGTTATTTCATTCCACATTGAGTATTCTGCTTCACTCATCATTGCATAAATGTATTATGTTTATGTAGTTTTAAAAGATACTCTTCTGTGGGTGGATTGGCTCTTGGCAGTGTGCCATTTAGCACACTCCCTCCTTTGGGGAGATGAACTGTTCTGCTAAAGTGACTATTCTTGATTACCTCAAAATATACAAAGTTTAAAAACAAGTTTTATTGAACACATTTAAAGATAATAGTAAATCCTCTTTTTTTTTAACCTTCCAGTTCTATTGAGATATAATTAACATACAGCCCTGTATAAGTTTAAGGTAATACAGCACAATAATTCAATTTGTTAATACATACATCATGAAGCAGTTATCACAGTAAGTTTAGTGAACCATTTCATATAGATATAAAAGAAATAAGTAAACATTTTTCTTGTGACAAGAACTCTTAGGATTTACTCTCTTAGCAACTTTCACATATAACATACAGGGCTTCCCAGGTGGCGCAGTTGGTAAAGAAGCCACCTGCCAGTGCAGGAGACACACCACGTGAGGGTTTGATCCCTGGGTCGGGAAGATCCCCTGGAGGAGGAAATGGCACCCCACTCCAGTACTTTTGCCTGGAAAATCCCATGGATTGAAGAACCTGGTGGGCTGCAGTCCATGGGATCACTAAGAGTTGGACACGACTGAGTGCACACGCACGCACACCCATCTGAAACACAGCAGTGCTAATTTACCATGTCGTACGTTACGTCTCCTTTCTTAAATAATACAAGTGTAGTGTAATCTTTCCTTAGACTGTTAGGACAGTGATTCTCTGTTCTAGGTGTGCAGCAGGATCACCTATGGCCTGTTGAATAAACTATAATTGCTTACTAAATCAGAAACTCCAGGATTGAAAACTTATCTCTTTAGGATCAGTCTTTGAACTCAGTATTTCACCCAAGTCACTATACTAAGTATCATATTAATGTCACATTATACTAAAATAAAATATAATCTCAGAGGCTGTTTAGATAAAACCTTGCCAGCAACACTTTCTAGATTGATTCTGAGGTTTTTTTTTTTTGATTCTGAGTTTTTTTAATTGCTTTTTTTCAACGATGTTTTAGTCTCCTTTCTCCTGTTGGGTCATCTGCTTTCTTTTTTTTTGTTTGTTTTTTGTTTTTAAATGATTTTATTTATGGTTGTGCACGGTCTTCATGCTGCGTGGGCTTTTCTCTAGCCGTGGCTCCTCTTGTTGCGGAGCATGGGCTCTGGTGCCCACAGACCTCAGTTCTGCGGCTCCCGGGCTCGAGAGCCCTGGCCCAGTGGCTGTGATGCATGGGCTCAGCTGCTCTGCCACGTGTGGTCTTCCCAGACCAGGAGTGGAACTCGCGTCCCCTGCTTTGGCAGGGGGGCAATTCTTTACCAATGAGCTGCCAGGAAAGCCCTCAGGCATATTTTAGACTAGTTTTCCACGCTCCTATCTGATGAGAGAGGCCTGGGAGCCAGGAGTCCTCAGCCACAGTGCTGGCTCTGCCATCAAAAGCTCTGGGGCCTCTAGCAAGCGCCTGCCCCTCCCTCAGTCGTGTCTGACTCTTTGCCCACCAGGTTCCTCTGTCCATGGGATTTCCCAGGCAAGGTTACTGGAGTGGGTTGCCATTTCCTTCTCCAAGGGTCATCTGCTTTCAACACAGCTTTCTGTCTTCCAGTTTGTAGTTGCTACCTCAGATTTGCTGTACACTGAGAAACTACTTGGCCAGGTGTTTTAGAATCCCATCTAAAATGAAAGTGAACGGGCCCCGAAGTGAAGCCTTGAGGGTGTGTTTAAAAATGTTTGTTTTCTTGCATGACACTAGCTCTGCTTTAGTTCCTTACTGACCTTTGTTGTTCTCAGATCTTAACTGTTTGGAACAGATAAAATCATATCTGAGAAGCTGCTGTATTACGTAGAATTATATGGTGAAATGGTCTTTTCTCTCTAATGGGAATTCATATTTCCAGCTCATACTGTTTCTTCTTCATGTTTATCCTGGGAAAGGGCAGCAGTACAACTTTTTAACCGTGTATTTGGCAGTGTTTAAGGCCTTAAAATGGAACTATTCACTTGTTATGATTGACATCACCTGAGTATGCAAATAATACAGAAAAGCAAGATTCTTTTTATTCTTCATAAGAGAGAAAACTCTAGAGATAGCATATAGAAGTGCCAGATTAGGTTTGTTGGTCTAGCCATTGACTTGACTTTGCTTTTCTGCATTTGCTTCATTGGCCTTTTTTCCTGGTGCTTTCTATTACTCTCCTTTTATTCTTTAATATAACTTTTCTGTATCGAATCCCAGCCCCCTCCCTAATCAAACCACCAAAATGACTACATGTGGTTTTCTTCTTGTGTTATTGTTCTTACACATGTTCTTTTCCTCCAGATTAATGTGTTTTTCTGTAATGCTGTAAAAAGTCTTGGGTTCCCTTTTCCCCAGTGCTAAGGTTGAAAAAGCCAGCTCTCAACCACAAACTAATCTTCTTCATTTCTTCATTGTCTCTATAGTGATTTAATATCTCTATAGTGATTAAATATAGTAAGTATTTTTGTTAGTGTTCCTTGGGGACATAGATTCATATATATAATACACATGCATACTCCCACATAGATACATACTATATAAGGTTTCTATCCTCATCTTACCACTTGACAGTAGAACTTGAAGTATGTTTTACACAGCTCTTTGTTGAGTTCCTTTGCAAGACCAAGTCACTTTCTTAAGAAATCTTGTTAGTGGGTAAAGGATCCGTTGAGGGATTCTCGTTAGTTTTTTCTTTGTGTTCTGATCCACTGAACTTCTTTGCAAAGAGCTTGGGGAAATTGCTTTGAAAGCCCCCTTTCTGGTCTCGCCTGGAATTTTGATCCTGAAAGATGTTTGTTCCCTTTTATCTTTCTTCCTTTGGACAGTCTGCTGGTGTTTTGCAAATACATCTCTTCCAAATGGGAAGTGTCCTGTGTGAGAGTTCCCTGGGGGGAAGAAAGGTCCTGGGTGTTTGACAGGCAGCAGCAATATCCTCCACGTGTTTACTTTATTCCTGTTTTAAAGGAATAGGATTTATTATAGTGGTGTTTTTCCTCTTCCTTTGTGCTCATGTACTCTTAATATATATATATATTTTATTCTGTTGGAGTATAGTTAAAACTTTTATTTATAATAAACTAATATAATTTAAACTCAGTCGTGTCCGACTCTTTGCGACCCCACGGACTGTAGCCTACAAGGCTCCTCTCTCCATGGAATTTTCCAGGCAAGAGTACTGGAGTGGGTTGCCATTTCCTTCTCCAAATTTAAACTATAATCTAATAATAAAAATCAATATAATTAATATCTGTACTGCTTTGACGATGTTTATGAAGTTGTCTATTTATTCAACAAGTGTTTTGAATATCTGCTAAGTGTTGGTAAGTTCTAGGCATGGATGAGAATAATAAGCAAGATAGATAAGTCCCTGCCCTTGAAGAGCTAATATTTGGGGAGGAGGTGCAATAAAGAAGATAACTAGATTGTGATGGGTGGTATGCAAAGAACTAAGAAGGATGATTTGTAGATAATTGGAAGGATGGTGGCTACCTTAGAAAGGCCTCTCTAAGGGGTGATGTTTGAATACAAGGAAGACAGGCTAGTTCCTTGAGGAGCTTGGGATTCTAGGCACAGGGAATGGCAAATGCAGAGCTCCTAAGTGAGGAACCAGGTTGTGATACTCAGGGAAGCACAGTGGCTTGAGATCATGAGCACGTCAGAGAGAGAGATGAGATTAGGATGGAGAGGTAGACACAGGTCAGAGTATGAAAGGCCTTGTAGGTCATGGTAGAGAATTTGGTTTTTATTCTAAACAGGATTTTAAGCAGGGGAGTAATGTGATCTGATTTATAATGACTGCTGAGAAGGATCTGGCCTCTAAGGAGATAAGAGCAAAAGTGGAGAAATCAGTTAGAAGGCAGGAGGCAGTGACCTGACAGTGGAGATGGGAAAAAATGGGTAAATTTTTCAATTTGGAAACAGAATTTATTGATAGATTGAATGAAGGAAAGAGAGAAAGGATGACTTGATTTTTTGCAGTGAGAGCTAGGTGAATCCTGGTGCCATTAGCATCTACTGTAGTTAGGAATAGGTTTGGGGAGGAATTGAATTTTGTTCTGGACACATGAAGACTGAGAGGTTTTTCAGTTTTTTGTGTGATGTATCAGTAGTATCAGTTAGTGTATCAATAGTGTCC
Organism: Bos taurus; assembly: GCF_002263795.3. Classification (NCBI taxonomy): domain Eukaryota; kingdom Metazoa; phylum Chordata; class Mammalia; order Artiodactyla; family Bovidae; genus Bos; species Bos taurus. The sequence goes on from NC_037328.1 coordinate 126,989,216, forward strand.
TCAGCTTGGATGAGGCCCACCCAGGCCTGGACGACATAATGCAAGGTGGAGAGTGGAGATCTGTGAATAATAAACATTTCTTTCCCATTTCCCCTCTCCCTCACACAGAGGATATAAATACACAGGAAAATGGGATTTGGGTTGGATTTTTTCCCCTGAATTATGTTACTAAATTACTTTGCTGATTTAAATATTCTGGTTAACTTACTTTAATGAGAAAGGAAGTTTTTATTGTATATTGTATATAATTTCTTGTTTAAATGGGATACATTTATTAGTTTACACCTGGAATATACTGTTATGCTACAGATTCTAGTTTCATATTACTTTTGTAGATAAATATAAATTATTGTGGCAAAATATAAAAAGACAGTGATTGTTGATTCTAGTTAAGTGCCTGGAAAGATAAATACTCTTGGAAACAGTTCTTTTAAATACTTCAAATGAAATATGAATATGAAATTATGAAGACCTCAAATAAAAAATAAAACTTGCTTTTCAAACTGTGCTAGGTTGGGTAGTTTTATTTTCTTAAATATTAAAAACATGTTTAATTTGGTAATTTGATTTTATTTGGCAAGACATGCTTCCTACTGATTCTTTTTTTTTTTTTTTTTTAAGAGACTAATAGAGATGATAGTGTTTACAGCCTGTGACCAAATTTTCATGTTATTTGGAAAGACGGTTTGGGTGGTTCAGAGAGCTCAGGTTTGAGAAAATGTGTAAACTCTACTTTTTAAGATTTCAAGGTAATTCCCTGGTGGCCCAGCAGTTAGGGCTGTGTACTTCTAACTGTCAAGGGCCTGGGCGTGATCTTTGGTTGGGAAACTAAAATCTCAAAAGCTGTACAGCACAGCCAAAAATAAATAAAATTGGCCCACTTAAAAAAAAAAATTTAGATAGGGAGCTTCTAGTTTGAGATGATGGGTTGAATAGCCATTTTTAATCTCCAACTTGTAAGATCCTGTTGAAATTTTTTGTGTGTTAAAAAAAGGAAATCTCTTAAATTGCCATAAAACATGATAGAGGTGTAGGGTTCTCCAAGGATTAGGAGATGAAGGCTGGTGTGATTATAAAGTTGACAAGTGAAAGTGGACAGACCCATGTCCCAAAATATGCGTGGGAGAAGTCAGATTGGGAGACGGAAGCTATTTTCACTTGCACTGACTTGGTGAGGTCCCAGGCCCAGAGTTGAGAGGCATAAAAAGTGAGAATAAACTGGTGGGGGAAGGACTGAGGACAATGAAATGACGACGCCTATCCAAGGAGCACCTGGGCCAGTGGAAGCTTCTCAACCCTCCAGATTGCCTGTATCTACCACCCCGTCTCCACACATAGAAATTACATGTTGTGGTATAAATTATACTTCCTTCCTTTTTATTGCCTTCCTTCCTTTTCATGTACAATATAACATTGTGTGGATATATCACATTTTTCCTGTATTTGTTCATTAATGATGGACATTTTGATTTCCCTTGTGGCTCAGATGGTAAAAGCATCTGCCTACAATGCAGGAGACCCGGATTCAATCCTGGGTCGGGAAGATCCCTGGAGAAGGAAATGGCAACTCACCCTAGTACTCTTGCCTGGAAAATCCCATAGATGGAGGAGCCTGGTAGGCTACAGTCCATGGGGTCGCAAAGAGTCGTACACAACTGAGTGACTTCACTTTCGCTTTCTATTTTGGCTGTTATAAATGCTGCTGTGAACACTTGTGAACAAATCAGTTCTCATTTCTCTTGGATGTATACCTATGAATAAAATTACCTATGGCAATTCTTTCTTTAGCTTTTGGAGTAACTATCAGTTACATTCCCATCAACAAAGGTTATAATGTCTCCAGCTCCTTACCAACATTTCCTATCCATCTCTTTTTATTTTAGCCATCCTTGTGAATGTGAAGTGTATCTCATTTTGGTTTTAATTTGCAGTTCATAGTGGTTGATGATATTAAGCATTTTTTCAAGTGTTTATTGGCTGTTTGTATATCTTTTTATTTTCCTAGTACAAATATTTTATGAATAATTTCTGGCAGTTTCTAACCACTGGAGTATATTGCACAATAAACCACATCACATTTTCCAGGAAGAAAAAAAAAACACTAAGTTTGAATAGTAATGACATCACCCACTGAATTAGGACAGTTAAAATTTGCTTCAAATATTTCTTTGCGGGAAAGGACACCACACTTTCACTCAGTTAAGAGAAATATATTTAGAGTCTGGAGATCTTTTGTGGGTTTTTGTTTTTTAAAATCATGCCATGAATTCATAGGGAGTGGATTCTGGCAGCTCCGGCTCTCTCCCATCAGTTCTCAGAAAGTATGCCTTTCTGGGTGGAGCAGCCTGGTGCATCAGTTGATCCCAAGTACCTTTTTCGACTTTTTTCTTTTTCTCATCATTTTCCTTCACATGTTTCTGGAAGCTCTCCCGGCTTTTAGAGTGCTTACTTTGCTCCATGTGTACAGTCATTCTTTGGGCAGGCATCTTGCCCTTAACTTGTTTGTTTACAACGACGGCAGCAGCATGCTGGATGACATGGTAGACGCTTCCAGTGTTGCCATGGTAGCATTTGTGGGGAATTGCTTTGTGAACAGTGCCCATTCCTTTGATGTCTACAATGTCATGTTTCTTATAGAGTCTCATGTTTGTGGCCAAAGGAACAACTCCATGTTTTCTAAAAAGCCTAGAGAACACAGAGCAGGTGCCGCTCGTCTTTCCTTTATGTTGGTCATTTTGGCAAATTGCTAGAAGATGGCATTCCAGCTTAAAGGAAGGCTAAGTATCTTCTTTGAAGAACTCGATTGAGATCTTTTGGTTTGTTGGTGGTGGTGCTGGTTTTGTTATTGAGTCATAAGAATTCTTTATGGGTTATAGATACAAGACTGTTGTCGGATACATGGTTTGCGAAAAGTTCTCCTGATCTCTGGATTGATTTTTCACCTACAGGAAGCACAGAACTTTAAAAATTTGACTGTGTTTATCTTGTTTATATTTTCTTGTGGTACTTATGTTTTTGGTATCATATCTTACTTTAAGAATTGCCAAATCCCAAGATCACAAAGACTTAACACCAATATTTTTAACAGTTTTATGGGTTTTGCTCTTACATTTAGATCTTTGACCCATTTTGAGTTCATTTTTGTAGCCTGTGACAAAGTTTATTTGTTTAATATAACCCAAAAGCATATAGAAGATCTGTGAAAATGTAGACATTTTTTTATAATATTTTTCAACCATTTAAATTTCTAAAATAAGCCTGGTTTTAAGTTTATTATTTTATAAATTATTAGCTAAATTTAAAAAGTACACTCTGTATTATTTTGTTCTTAACCCTCATTTTGTGATGGGGAATCAAGCATTCCTGGACTATTTTTGTCAAGAAAAGGCACGTCTTCTCTGAATGTGGTAGCAGTAATAGTAAGCCAAATGTGACAATGAAAGTAATTTAAAGAATGAAGAACAAGAAAGTTTGTTTTGCTCAGAAGCATGATCCTTTGTATACTGAGTTTGGTTTTTTGGAAATAATTACAAAATGCTGGAAACCTCAGCATCTTATTTTATAGATACATAAAAGCCATCAGCCCTTAACATAAAAGACAACAAAACATAAATTCAAAACCAAAACAACAAAAAACCACTGAGAAAATAAATTAATAAATTCAAAACATACAAACAGACAAAAAAACACTGAGAAAATTCATTATTGTGTGTCTATCACCACTCTCCATCTCCAGAACTTCTCCACCACCCCCTACTAGAAACCCATACCTATTAAGCAACCTCTCTTCAGTCTCTCCTCTTGCAGTCTCTGGTAACCATAGTTTTACTTCCTGTCTCCATAAATTTGACAATTCTAGGTAGCTCATATAAAAGAAATCATATGATAATTACCCTTTGTGTCTGGCTTGTTTCACTTACCATGTCTTCAGAGTTTATTCATATTGTAACATCTCTCAGAATTTCATTTTTCTAAAAGCTGAATAGTGTTCTATTCTGTGCACATGCCACACTTGCTGTTTATTCGTTCATCTGTTGAGGGACATGTAGGTTTCCACCATTTGACTACTATGAATGTTGCTGGTATGGGTGTGGGTGTACGAACATCTGTTTGAGTCCCCTACTTGAAATTTCTTTGGCTATACACCCTGAAGGGGAATTGCTGGGTCCTATGGTAATTATATGCTTCGTTTGTGTGGAACCACCGTAGTATTTTCTGTAGTGACTTCACCGCTTTACATTCCCACCAGTGGTGCACGAAGGGTCCAGTTTTTCCATGTCCTCCCAGTGCTTATTGGCTGGGGTTTTCCTTGTTTGTTTTGTTTAATTAAAGTCATCCTAATGTGTGTGAATGATATCTCATTGTGGTTTTGTTCTGCATTTCCCTAATGACTAGTGATATTGAACATCTTTTCATGTACTTATTGGCCATTTGTATATCTTCTTGGAAGAAATGTCTACTCAACTCTTTTGTCCATTTTGAGTTGTTTTTTATTGTTGTTGTTATTGTTAAGTTCTTCATCTAGCCTTTAACTTGTAAAATCCTTTTACTGGAGGCATTGTACACTTAACTTTGAAAAAAGTGGTTTACAGATTTGGTTGTAGGACCAAGTCCCCTATCTGTGTACTGCAGGTATCAGCTATTCTAAATTCCGTTGAATTTGATGTAAACATTGAAGGGTTTGGCATGATGATCCACCAGCCTTCCAAAGATGAGGCTTCATTTCTTGATTCAGCCACTGTTGAATGTACCCTTGGGTTGTACTGCTATGAAACTTCATTTCGTATGATAATCTGTAGATCCATCCATGTTGCTGCAGATGTCATCACTGCACTTTTTGTGTGTGTCTAGTTACGTTCTGTGAGAGATTATGAGAGCCTGAACTAGGGTCATGGGAAGAGAGAGAAGATGTTGAATTCAAGAGCTCTTTAAGACAAGACTTAGATTACATTTGATAGAATTTGATTAGATAGAAAGGAGGATTAGGATGATCTGTTGTTTCTGTTTCAGGCAGTTGGATGAATGCGATCACTCATCTAGATGAGAACTGCAGTAGGATCAGAAGTTACCTACTGGCACGTTGAGTTCCCTGTTGTATTTTTAATGTGTTATTGTGATGTATAAGGACCCCTGCCTAGATCACATTGATATTTCCAGTTCCGATCTTATGAAACTTCTTCTCTGTTATCTCAGTCTTCTTTTTTCCATATGAAGAATCCTGATTTTTAAGGACATTGAGGATGAAAAGGACAATAGAATGAGTGTATATGGTAATTACTCATTGACTTTATCCCATATTACATGCTTCAGTTCAGTTCAGTTCAGTCGCTCAGTCGTGTGCGACTCTTGTGACCCCATGAATCCCAGCACGCCAGGCCTCCCTGTCCATCACCAACTCCCGGAGTTCACTCAGACTCACGTCCATCGAGGCAGTGATGCCATCCAGCCATCTCATCCTCTGTCATCCCCTTCTCCTCCTGCCCCCAATCCTTCCCAGCATCAGAGTCTTTTCCGATGAGTCAACTCTTTGCATGAAGTGGCCAAAGTATTGGAGTTTCAGCTTTAGCATCATTCCTTCCAAAGAAATCCCAGGCTGATCTCCTTCAGAATGGACTGGTTGGATCTCCTTGCAGTCCAAGGGACTCTCAAGAGTCTTCTCCAACACCACAGTTCAAAAGCATCAATTCTTCGGCGCTCAGCCTTCTTCACAGTCCAACTCTCACATCCATACATGACCACAGGAAAAACCATAGCCTTGACTAGCCAGACCTTTGTTGGCAAAATAATGTCTCTGCTTTTGAATATGCTATCTAGGTTGGACATAACTTTTCTTCCAAGGAGTAAGCATCTTTTAGTTTCATGGCTGCAGTCACCATCTGCAGTGATTTTGGAGCCCCCCCAAAATAAAGTCTGCCACTGTTGCCACTGTTTCCCCCTCTATTTCCCATGAAGTGATGGGACCAGATGCCATGATCTTCGTTTTCTGAATGTTGAGCTTTAAGCCAACTTTTTCACTCTCCTCTTGCACTTTCATCAAGAGGCTTTTTAGTTCCTCTTCACTTTCTGCCATAAGGGTGGTGTCATCTGCATATCTGAGGTTATTGATGCTTCTCCCGGCAATCTTGATTCCAGCTTGTGTTTCTTCCAGCCCAGTGTTTCTCATGATGTACTCTGCATGTAAGTTAAATAAGCAGGGTGACAATATACAGCCTTGACGTACTCCTTTTCCTATTTGGAACCAGTCTGTTATTCCATGTCCAGTTCTAACTGTTGCTTCCTGACCTGCATACAGATTTCTCAAGAGGCAGGTCAGGTGGTCTGATATTCCCATGTCTTGAAGAATTTTCCACAGTTTATTGTGATCCACAATAAATAAATAAATAAATAAATCCAAAGGCTTTGGCATAGTCAGTAAAGCAGAAATAGATGTTTTTCTGGAACTCTCTTGCTTTTCCCATGATCCAGCGGATGTTGGCAATTTGATCTCTGGTTCCTCTGCCTTTTCTAAAACCAGCTTGAACATCAGGAAGTTCGTGGTTCACGTATTGCTGAAGCCTGGCTTGGAGAATTTTGAGCATTACTTTACTAGCATGTGAGATGAGTGCAATTGTGCCGTAGTTTGAGCATTCTCTGGCATTGCCTTTCTTTGAGATTGGAATGAAAACTGACCTTTTCCAGTCCTGTGGCCACTGCTGAGTTTTCCAAATTTGTTAGCGTATTGAGTGCAGCACTTTCACAGCATCATCTTTCAGGGTTTGGAATAGCTCAACTGGAAGTCCATCACCTCCACTAGCTTTGTTCGTAGTGATGCTTTCTAAGGCCCACTTGACTTCACATTCCAGGATGTCTGGCTCTAAGTGAGTGATCACACCATCGTGATTATCTTGGTCATGAAGATCTTTTTTGTACAGTTCTGTGTATTCTTGCCACCTCTTCTTAATATCTTCTGCTTCCGTTAGATCCATACCATTTCTGTCCTTTATCAAGCCCATCTTTGCATGAAATGTTCCCTTGGTATCTCTAATTTTCTTGAAGAGATCTCTAGTCTTTCCCATTTTGTTGTTTTCCTCTATTTCTTTGCATTGATCATGCTTAATAGTCCCCAATAATAATAATAATAATGTAACCTAATGAGACTGTGCATACTAAGTTGCTTCAGTCATGTCCAGCTCTTTGCAAAGGTATGGACAGTAGCCTGCCAGCTCCTCTGTCCTTGGGATTCTCCAGGCAAGAATACTGGAGTGGGTTGCCATGTCCTCCTCCAAGGGATCTTCCTGATTCTCAGGGTATCTTCCTGACCAGGCTTTGAACCCTCATTTCTTAAGTTTCCTGCATTGGCAGACAGGTTCTTTACCAGCACCACCTGTGAAGCACTGAAAACATTAAAAAATTGTATATGTTCTGTATATGTTCTCTCCATTCTTTTCTCATTTTTCTAATAATTATAGGTAATAGTCCTACAGTGTGGAAGCATACACCTGTTTATACCCTATAATATACACCTCTTAGCACTCACTTAATCTTAACATCTACAGTTAATTATACATAAATTTCTCACAAGAGCTTTATGTCAGTGTTTCTCTAATCGTTTTGACTGTCTCAGTCAGTTTTGCTGAATATAAAAATTCTTGGCTCATACTTTGTTGGAGTTTCTTAAATTTCTTAATTTTCTTCTAATGTAACAGCTTGCTCTTGGAAAATCTGATAGTTTTTTTTTTTTTTTCTAAATGTCTAAATAATTTTTTTTCTTTGAAATCCAGCAATTTTACCAGAATCTTTTGGTCTTTGTCATTCTGGGTTGATACAGTCTCTTTTCTTTTATTTCATAAACATTTTCTTGACTTAACAGCACTTAGTATTTATTCTGTTCCCATGCCTTGATTTTCTTCTTCAGAAACTCTTATTGTCCATATATTCTTTGCCTGCTTTCAGTGTTTTTCATTTGCTCTTGAATATTAATTGTGGGAGTCACATGGGCTAGATTGTTGCAACCTCCTAAGTCTTTATTTCAGCCTCCTGCACTCGGCTGGTATTGAAGAGGGCAAAACTTCCCATTTCAGCTGCGGCTCTCAAATTGGCCTGTTCTTTCTAGCAAAGTCTTGTTAGTTCCATTAAATGCCGCTCCGTTGAGTATTTATTTTTCTACCAATACAGACACGACTCTGTAAGCCTTTGGCCCCGGTCTGTAATCTGGGGTTGGTTGAAGATGCCTTGTCAGCTAGTTTTGTTGTAAACGTTGTCAGGGGTTCAGGCTTTGCTGCTTGCTTGCTCTATTTTGTATGGGGATTTGGAGAGTTTGAGAACTGTGCTGCTGTTGCTGTCTTTCCACACTCTCCTGTAACTGGGGTGTGTATGTGTGTGTGTTTACAGTCTATATGAATCAGAATTTAAATAGTTAAATCTTTTATAATCTGTAGATTTTCCCTCCGTATTTTTCTCACTCTTTCCCTTCCAAATTATTAGTTGAAGAAACCACATTATATGTCCTGAAGAAAAATTCTAAAGATTTTGCTTACCGCATCTCTTTTTTTAAATTAATTGATTGATTGATTTTTGGCTGCTGCTGGGCTTCAGTAGTCGCAGCAAGGCACACGGGGCCAGCCACTCTGAGGCATGTGGGATCTTCCCTTACCAGAAATAGAACCCATGTCCCCTGCATTGGCAGGCACTCTCAACCCCTGGACCACCAGGTAAGTCCCATAGCATCTCTTTAGTATAGTTTAACACGTTCTTCTGTCTTCGGTGTTTCCTTTAAACTGGTAGGTGGATCTTGTGTCTTGATCATATTCGGGTTCCATGATAGGTTGTACACTTGAAAAACAACTGAATGGGCCAGGTCAAGGAAAGCCAATAATACAGGATCAGAAGCACCGAAGTGAGAAACTCCAGTTGCAAAGCTGACATTGAAAAACAGGCAAATCCATAGAAACAGAAAGTAAAACATGGTTGCCAAGGGCTTGAGGACAGGGAGGTGGGAGTGGCTGCTTATGGGGACAGAATTTCTGTTTAAGGTGGAGAAATTAGGTTGTGGTGATGGCTGTGTCCACTGAATTTTATACTTGAAAAGATGAAGTTTATGGTGTGTGAATTGTATTTCATTAAAGCTGTTACCTTGCAAAAGAAAGTTAGATTTGAAAAGGAAGAGAGTATTGGCTAATCTCTGGACTGATGAGAAGAACTGGTAGGTTTATAAGTGGCCGCTCCCACTGGCTGTAGACTTAGGTATTGTTCTACTGTCTCCTGAATATACCCATTTGGATATTCTATAGGCATGTCAAACTCAACCTCATCACTGCCCAATAGAATGTAATACGAGCTGCATGTGAGTTTTAATTTTCCAGCATTCAGTTTAAAAAGTAAACTGGAATATGTGAGACTGATGTTACATCTTTTATTTAATCTAGTATATCTAAAGGGTAATTAATATAAAAATTATACCTTCATCTCTCATGTAGGTCTTTGAAATTAACAGCATAATTAATTTGATTGAGACTTGTCCCATTTCAGGTGTTTGATAGCCACAAGTAGAATATGCCCAGAGCATTAGACAATGCAAGTGAAAAGGTTTAAAATGAAATTCATGAATTCGTTCCAAATTCCTCCATCTCAGTAATGACCCCTCCTTATAAGGATTATTGTCCTGTTTCCCTCTTCCTTACCATCCACAGCAGTCAGTCACTTAGTTCTGCTGATTTTTATCTTGAACATTTTTGCAAATCCATCTTTTCTTATCCAGTCCTACCAGTTGCTCGAATTCCAGGACTCAGCATTGCTTGCTTGGACCATTACAGTAACCTGTCAACGGGTCTTCCTGTTTCTGCTTCTGCCCTCCATAAATTACTCTGCAGCCAGAATCTCTACCTCACTGAAAATTTCACCACGCCACTCCACCCCTCGGTACCACTGAGTGCTATAACAATATCTCAGTAGTAGTCTGTGACCCACAGTGAATACACAGAGAGGATTCTTTGGGGATGCAGGGAAAGAAAGTAGATATCTTCCCTTACTCTTTTGAGAAGTACATTTAGCATCTATTTCTTAATGGCCATAACACAGTAGAACATGTAAATAACATAAATGAATGTAATTATGCTGATGGAATGTGATGAAGTCTAGGTTCCTCTGCACAGCAGACTCCCCATTTCCCCTTTCCCTCCAGCCTCTGCTTTTGGAAGCTTGACTATTTTAGATAGTTCACATAAGTGTAATCGTGCAACAGTTGTCCTTCAGTGACTGGTTTATTTGACTTAGCATGATGTTCTCCAGGTTCCTCCACGTTGTCACATATGGCAGAATTTTTTTTTAAGGCTGAATAATATTTTGTTGTATATGTATAAATATGTCTATATGTCTGTGTGAATATATATGTATTCACATACTACATTTTCTTTATCCATTCATCCATCTATGGATATTTGAGTTTTCCTTGTCTTGGTTCAGTTCAGTTCAGTCGCTCAGTCGTGTCCAACTCTTTGCAACCCCATGAGCCGCAGCACGCCAGGCCTCCCTGTCCATCACCAACTCCCAGAGTTTACGAAAACTCATGTCCACTGAGTTGGTGATGCCATCCAACCATCTTCATCCTCTGTCGTCCCCTTCTCCTCGTGCCTTCAATCTTTCCCAACACCAGGGTCTTTTCAAGTGAGTCAGCTCTTCGCATCAGGTGGCCAAAATATTGGAGTTTAAGCTTCAACATCAGTCCTTCTAATAAACATCCAGGACTGATTTCCTTTAGGATGGACTGGTTGGATGAATAAAGCTGCAGTGAACATGACGGACACCTCTTTGATATCCTGATTTCATTTCTTTTGGATATACCCAGAAATGAGATTACTAAATTATATGGTAGTTCCATTTTTAATTTTTTGAGGAATCTCCATATTTTTTTTCATAACAGTTATACCATGTTATGTTCCCACCAACAGTGTACAAGGGTTCTAATTTCTATATACCTTCACCAACACTTGTAATCCTTTTTTAAAAGTAAATAGTCATCCTAACAGGTGTGGAGATAATGTCATTGTGGCTTTGATTTGTATTTCTCTCATAAGTAGTCATGTTGAACACCATTTCATCTAACTGCTGGTTATAACTGGTCATTTGTATATTTTCTTTGAAGAAATGCCTATTCATGTCCTTTGCCTGTTTTTTGTGTTACATGTTTTGCTGTTGAGGTGTAGGAGTTTCTTAGATATTTCAGATATTAACCATGTATCACATAAAGGGTTTGTAAATATTTTCTCCCTTTCCACAGATTGTCTTTTCTTTCTGTGGATTGTTTTCATTGGTTCTTACTGCAGGAATCTTCCTCCTTTAGGTTAGACTAGATTCCCCTCTTACCAATTCCCATAAAACATTGTGAATAACTCTGACGTGGCACTTACCTTATTATTGTGGAATTATCTGTCATTATATATTAGTTTTGCCTCTCTTCCAGCCTTAGGACTCACTGAGGGAAAGGATTTTGCATCAATTACTGTTTTTGTACTTCTAGCCCCTAATACACAGAGTTCCTAGCATATAATTGTTACTCAGATATTAGTAGAACTAAACTGACGTCTGAAATTTTAATGATTGAATTATCAAAGGTTAGGCCTAGGCATTAACCTAACTTAGGATAACTGAAGATGTAGGTCCATTACTAACACCAATAACTTCTTTTTTAAATTAATTAATGTATTTTAATTGAAGGCTAATTACTTTACAGTATTGTAGTGGTTTTTGCCATACTTGGACATGAATCAGCCACGGGTGTACATGTGTTCCCTGTCTTGAACCCCGCTCCCACTTCCCTCCCCACCCAACACCAATGACTTCTGATTGAAAAATTGAGTAGATAACAGAACTCTAGAATAGTGGTACTTTTAATTTTAGGTGGGGGGGAAAAATCTATAGCATACGTAGAATGCAAAAAGGTAAGTATTAGGAATATAAACTTTACATGGGCACAGTTTTTGTCTGCTGTTTTCAGAGGTCTTCTAATGTGTAGAACAGCGTCTGATACTTAATAGTAAGTAACTGGTCAGTAAATAGGCAACAAATGAGTGAGCATAAAAAGGCACTCTTGCTACACACTTTATTAGGCTTTTAAGGTGAAAATTAAGTTTAAAACATTTCCTTACTCTAATTCAATGTAAAATTGAGCACTGGAAACAAAAAATCAAATTCCTGTCTTCTCACCTTAGTTGAGTTTATAAAGGAAGTCTCTAGTAAGTATAATGGAGTATAATTTTATTTTCTCTTTTAGCAAACGAAGCAAAAAAGGAGATAAAAATGGAAAAGGCTTGAGACATTTTTCAATGAAAGTGTGTGAGAAAGTTCAGCGGAAAGGCACAACGTCATATAATGAAGTAGCTGATGAGCTGGTGTCCGAGTTCACCAATTCAAACAACCACTTGGCAGCTGATTCGGTAGGTAGACCACGCCTTGGTGTTGATGCTGCAGCGCTGTACCTCTCGGGATTGTCTCTGTCAAATCGAGGACTCAGACGAGTTAGCTACTGGGGAATTCTGTTTTGATTTTTTTGTTGTTTTGTTTTGAAAAGGATTCTTACTTATTTAAACATAAAGGTGGAAAAGTATTTTTAAAACATCTTTGGGGGTTATTGAAGAAACATACTTTTTAAAAAGTATACTTTTAATTTTTGAATGACTTTAGATACATCTGAATCTTTCAGTGTTTTAAGTCAGTAAGAAAATTTTATCTTATTTTTAATTGAAAAAATACTATATGAACATGTTTAAAGAAATTCATTTGTACCAAAGACTGTATAATAAAAAATTTTTCTCTTCTACCACAGACTCTAATCTGACTCCGCAAGGCACAGTTTACTATTACCAGATTCTTGAGTATCATTCCAGAAATTCCTTACGCACCTATATAATAAAATTTGTTATTTTAAACATAAATATGGTTGTGCTTTGCATGCTTCATTCTTAATTTTATTTTCTTAGTAATATATCTAGAGCCTCATTTTTAACACATAAAAATCATTCTCATTTTTTTTTAATTGAGATAAATTTACATGCAGGGAGGGAAATGTACATGTCTTAAGTGTACAATTAAACTGCTAAATTATTTTTTTATTTATTGTGGCTAGTTTACATACAACAAGATGTATCCAAGTGTAAAATCCAGTGAGTTTCGACATTTGTATGCTATCTGTGAAGCCACCACCTGATCAGGACGGAATGTTTCCATCGTTCCCAGAGCCTCTTCCTGCCTTTTGTAGTCTATCCCTCCCTCGCCCTCTAGCCCCAGTCAGCTGCTGATATGCTTTTTATAAATCAGTTCGCATTTTACTTAAATGTAGTCATACTTTATATATTCCAGAACAATATTAAATAATAGTAGTAACTCTAGTCATATTGAATCTTCACTTCTTAACGTTAGTGGAAATATTTATAGTTTTGCAGCCTTAATTGTGATAAAGGTTTTAAGATGATAGTAACCATAACTTGATGTTTTTCTTAATGAACATTTCTTTTTTCTTAATTAAAAAAAAGTCAGAAATGGAGTTGAATTTAATCAAGTCTGTCAGGAAGATAGCTTCCTGACATTTTAGGATTTTTACAATGGTATTCATGAATGAAACTGGTGGGGTTATTTGCTTTTATTTTTATTATCTTTGCAATTTTTTAAAATAACGTTTTTTCCATTCTGCGGTCTGGTAGCTCAGATGGTAAAGAATCTGCCTGCAGTCCAGGAGACGCAGATTCGATCCCTGGAGAAGGGACTGGCAACCCACTCCAGTATTCTTGCCTGGTGAATTACATAAACAGAGGAGCCTAGTGGGCTATACAGTCCATGGGGTCACAAAGAGTTAGACATAACTGAGCAACTGTGAATATCGCATTCACATATGATATTCCCAAACACAGCACTTGGTTTTTTCTTCTGACTCTGTTATTCTTTCAGTGTCTGTGTCACATAGATATTTCTCCCAATAGCATAGTTTGACCCTTATCCAGTGGGTGCACACAGGCCCTCATAGACCCTGGCTCTCCAGCATTGGGAGCTTGGTACTGCCTTCTGACCACACCCTTGTCTTTCTGTGCTGGGACTCTGCCTCCTTGTTCCTGTTGCCCTTGAGGTATCCTTAGGCCAGGAATGTCAAACATTTTATGTGTCAACCCTGAGTAAATACAGGAGCTACTTGGACCTTAGGGTCGAGGATAAGGAGGCAGACTGTGCCTGGATTCTTTTACAAAGAGTGCTGTGCTTGATTAGTGATGTCTGCCATGGCAACACCCGCTAGACACATGTCTGGAATGAAGATATTCGGAGAAGAGGCTGCGAGCTGGCCTGGTTCAGAAAGGGACAAGCTGTATGTTCCGTCCTTGCCTTAGGTGGTTGTGCTGATTACCAGGCTGCATTGTCTCTTTGGCCAAGTGGCTGGGGAGGCAGGCTGAAGGCCATGAAGCTTCAAATCGCTTCCCCAGGGCCTGGACGGAAGAGCATAAGCCCCAAGCTAAGAGGAGCCTGGCAGGGCAGCCCATGCAGGGCCCCCCAGGGGTCTACGTGCTGCAGGCCATCCTGGCATTGGCTCCTTATCCTCTGGAGTCAGGTTCCAGCAGAGCCAGCTGGTGGGCTTCAAAGAGTTAAGTGCAACTCAGAGGTAAAAACACATTTCCATAGCATATACACAGAAATAACGTTAATCTCTGGATAAACTCTCAAAAATTCCCAGTCCACACTAAAATGGTTTATTGCCTGTGTGCTACTCAGAAATCAAAATAGAGTATTAGTTTGACTTCAATCAGAGAGATTACTTTGCCAACAAAGGTCTGTCTAGTCAAGGCTATAGTTTTTCCAGTGGTTATGTGTGGATGTGAGAGTTGGACTATAAAGAAAGCTGAGCGCAGAAGAATCGATGCTTTTGAACTGTGGTGTTGGAGAAGACTCTTGAGAGTCCGTTGGGCTGCAAGGAGATCCAACCAGTCCATCCTAAAGGAGATCAGTCCTGGGTGTTCTTTGGAAGGACTGATGTTGAAGCTGAAACTCCAGTCCTTTGGCCACCTCATGCAAAGAGCTGACTCATTGGAAAAGACCCTGAAGCTGGGAAAGATTGGGGGCAGGAAAAGAAGGGGACGACAGAGGATGAGATGGTTGGATGGCATCATTGACTCAATGGACACGGTTTTGGATGGACTCCAGGAGTTGGTGCTGGACAGGAAGGCCTGGCGTGCTGCGGTTCATGGGGTCGCAAAGAATCAGACACAACTGAGCGACTGAACTGAACTGACTTTAATCAAATTCCACAGTGAAGGCACACTGCTTTGGAAAGCGCTGCCTCAGGAGAAGATACAGGGTGTGTGTAAAAGAATGTTTATAGAAAATACCAAGGGCACCAAACATGACCCCAGTTACCTTCCACGCCCCTCCATGCCCCAGGCAGGGGCGCTGCTTCCCCCAGGGCACTCGGGGCGTGTCACGGTGCTAGTGAGTGTGTCCAGGTGCCTCTTGAGCCCTCTGCTTTCAGCTTGTGAGTTTGGGAAGCTTTCTTCAGGATCCTCCCCACTTGCCATTTCTATTGCATCTCCTCGAAGGCCAACTGTGTGGAAGTACCCTTGTCCCAGGCCACACTGCTTCTTGTTCTTTTTATTTTTTGTCCATGCCCTGTGGCATGTGGGAGCTTACCGTCCTGACAAGGGTTTGAACCTGCACCCTTTGCATTAGAAGTTTGGAGTCTTAATCACTGGGCCACCAGGGAAGTCCCTCCTCCTTGTTCTTTATACTCATTCCCATTGCTTCCTCAAGTTTTGATTTGTCTTTGTCCTGTTCCTCCTTCTGCTTGGTCACGCCGAGCTCCGTGATGCCTTTTAGACTCAAGAGCCCACTTTTGACCTGCTTGCCAGCCTCCATGGCACCTGTTTGCAATCAGTACCATCTTTTCAGTTTTGATAAGTAGTGTCATGCTGGCTTTATAAAATAAGTTTAGAGGTCTTCGCTTTCTCTTTTGCTTTACTCCATCACAGATTTAATGGCATGGGATGTCTAGTTTTGTTCCCTGCAATCTAATGGAAATCACCTGAGATAACTGTGGTGATTCAGTGGGGGGTTTAGATAGCTTTCTTCATTTCTTATTTGGTAATCCATCTCTTTAAAATTGCTTTCTCCCTTTGAGTCAGTTTGGTGTTTTTTTGTTTTCTTAGAACATTCTCCATTTCATCCATGTTTTCCAAATTATTTGCGATTGTATTCCCCCCCCAAAAATCTCTTGGATTTGTTTGTATGGACCTCCGGTTCTGAAGTTAATTTCTGTTTTTATCTGTATTTAATATTCTGTTCTCTTTCCTGAAGTTACTTTTATTATTTCTCTACCCTGAAGACTGTGATATATGCTTTATTTACTTTTAATTTCTTTGTTTAATATTGAAAGTCTTTATGGCTGTTATTTTCCTCTTGTACACTACCCATATCCCCATTCATTCTGGTATGTTACTCTTTATTCTGTAACTTTGGCTTAAGAATTGCATTGAAGTTTCTTATAGTTCTAGGTGATAGGAATTTTTGTTTATTGTCATGAATTTTGACTTTTATTACCTGTGATCAGAAATTTTGAGTCAAACTGTTTCCTTAAGGGGGGGATTGCTTTGAGATGTTTCTTGTGAGCTCTTGTATGGTAATTTCTATTTAATTTCCCTGGGCGCTTGAAAGTATATGGCTTTCTAAATTTGACTGAGAGTCTCTCTGAATGGTGCAGCAGGCCCTGTGGGACCTGGCCCTCTGCTGCCTCTCGTCTGCTACCGAGCACCCTCTCAGTTACTACACGCAGCCACACGTGTTCTTTGCTGGGGGTTTCCATACAGTTCTTTTCTCCCGTCTAATTTTCACTCAGATGTCACTAAAGTGAAGCATTTCTTCTTAGCACTTTTCAATATCTAACACACATTTTTAGTAACCACGCCCCCATCCCCACTCCTGAATATAAGCAAGGATTTTTTTTTTTTCTGTTGATTCACTACTTTGTTTTTCTCATAATTTGGAGGCCCTGTAGTCTGTAATTCTTTAAAGTTATTTTTATTATAACCAGTATTTTATAATTTCAGTAATTTCAGTATTTCATTTCTTGAGTTATCACCTATGGACTGTGATTGATTATGGAAGAAAAAATAAATCCCTATGCCTGTTGTGTTCCCATCTCCCATCTTTCCCCTCTTTCCCCTCTACCACAGGATTCAGGTGAATATACTAGTGGCCGTTGTTAAAAGAATGTTATAATTATAGTTGTTTTTATGACTTTGAATATATTGTGCTAAAATTATTGCTTAGTTCATCTGTTTTGAATAGTTCATCTGCTTTGAATTCATAATTCCTTCCAGTATCAAAGAAGAGGAAATCGGGTACTTCCCTGCTGGTCCTGTGGCTAAGACTCCTCGCTTCCAATGCAGGGGGGCCCTGGTTCAATCCCTGGTCAGGGAATTATATCTCGCATGCTCCAACTAAGAGTTCGCAGGCTGGGACTAAAGATCCCACAGGCTGCAACTAATAGATGCCTCGTTTTGCAACCAAGACCCAGCGCAGCCAAAAAATACTTTAAAAAAACAAAAGCACAAACTATTTCTAAAAAAAGAAGAGGAAATCAGCAGACTTGCTGTTGCCTCCTAACGTCTGTTGTTATTTTCTCATTTTCTACAGTATTGGGATTTCTAATATTTACATTCAGTTCTATAACTTAAAATCTCCCTTTTATATAAGTGAAATGAAGTTGCTCAGTCGTGTCCGACTCTTTGCAACCCCGTGTACTACAGCCCACCAGGCTCCTCTGTCCATAGGATTCTCTAGGCAAGAATACTGGAGTGGGTTGCCATTTCCTCCTCCAGGGGATGTTCCCTACCCAGGAATCGAACCCAGGTCTCCCGCGTTGCAGGCAGACGCTTTAACCTCTGAGCCACCAGGAAGCCCTTTATTTAATTTTACTTCTGTATTTAAGTGGATTCAGTGTTGTCCACCATCTTTTATTATCATGGCATTTGATTGGTTGGATTCAGTTCTTAGAAACTGCCTGTCCACCAAAAGATAAGGGGCTTTCCCACACTGTAAGTTAACATAATTTCTGTTATTATAAAGTCTTGCTACCAAAAAAGGTCAGCTGAACTACACAGTGTGCCTAGTGATCTGTGTGATTACATTTTGTTCAGGTTCACCATTTTCATAGTGTACAACAGTTTGCAGATCAGCACTAGTGTGTGGAACACATTTTGAGAAGCACTGCTAACTAGAACTTAAAGGGTACATCTTGGACTTTTCAAAGTCTGACATCCTCAGAGACACTACAAGACCTTAGCCCACTTTAACTCCATTACCCCTTTCTCCTATATATAGTATTCAGTTCAGTTCAGTTCAGTCGCTCAATCGTGTTTGACTCTTTGCCACCCCATGAACCTCAGCACGCCAGGCCTCCCTGTCCAGCACCAACTCCCAGAGTCCACCCAAACCCATGTCCATTGAGTCAGTGATGCCATCCAACCGTCTCATCCTCTGTCATCCCCTTCTCCTCCTGCCCTCAATATTTCCCAGCATCAGGGTCTTTTCAAATGAGTCAGCTCTTCACATCAGGTGGCCAAAAGATTGGAGTTTCAGCTTCAGTCCTTCCAATGAATATTCAGGACTGATTTCCTTTAGGATGGACTGGTTGGATCTCCTTGCAGTCCAAGGGACTCTGAAGAGTCTTCTCCAACACCACAGTTCAAAAGCATCAATTCTTCTGCACTCAGGTTTCTTTATAGTCCAACTCTCACATCCATACATGACTACTGGAAAAACCATAGCCTTGACTAGACGGACCTTTGTAGACAAAGTAATGTCTCTGCTTTTTAAGATGCTGTCTAGGTTGGTCATAACTTTTCTGCCAAGGAGTCAGCGTCTTTTAATTTCCTGGCTGCAGTCACCATCTGCAGTGAATCTGGAGCCCAGAAAAATAAAGGCAGCCACTGCTTCCACTGTTTCCCCATCTATTTGCCATGAAGTGATGGGACCAGATGCCATGATCTTAGTTTTCTGAATGTTTAGTTTTAAGCCAACTTTTTCATTCTCCTCTTTCACTTTCATCAAGAGGCTCTTTAGTTCTTCACTTTTTGCCATAAGGGTGGTGTCATCTGCATATCTGAGGTTATTGATATTTCTCCCAGCAATCTTGATTCCAGCTTGTGCTTCCTCCAGCCCAGTGTTTCTCATAATGTACTTTGCATATAAGCTAAATAAGCAGGGTGATAATATACAGCTTTGATGTACTCCTTTTCCTATTTGGAATCAGTCTGTTTTTCCATGTCCAGTTCTAACTGTTGCTTCCTGACCTGCATACAGGTTTCTCAAGAGGCAGGTCAGGTGGTCTGGTATTACTGTCCTGTATATTAGTTCTTTTTATATTCTAGACTCCCCAAGACATTGTAATTTATAATGAGTATTAATTGAGATTTACCTTTTGAGTTGGTCTTCATGTCCTCTTACATCATCTCCAAGTTCCTATCTTAGATTCTTTTCCTTTGACTTAGAAGAGGCCCTTTTGCATCATTTAATTTAGATATATTAGGAACATAATCCTTATTTTTAAGATTGTTTTGTGTTTTAGATTGCTTGAAAGTATCTTTATTTCATCTTTACTTTTTTTTTAATCTTTAGTTTTGAAGGATACTTTCACAGGGTGAAGAATTCTTTCAGAACTTTGAAGATACTTATGAAATTATTGTTAAATATTTTAATACCTTGTGACTATATCATGACCTTTAAAGTTTATCACTCAATAAACATATTTCTTTTAGCAGGCTTATGATCAGAAGAACATTAGGCGAAGAGTTTATGATGCTTTAAATGTGCTGATGGCAATGAACATAATTTCAAAGGAAAAAAAAGAAATCAAGTGGATTGGCCTGCCTACCAATTCTGCTCAGGAATGTCAAAACCTGGAGGTAAGTGAAGAAAATCTGTTTACAGATAGTACTTTGCTTTATTTTACATCAGAGACGTCTTAATTTAGAAATACAGTCACATAGTATTAAAATATTCATAGCTATTTATTCATGCATAGTATGCCTTTTTTCTTTAAAGTCTCTCCTAGGTAGAATTTCAGAACTGGAAGGAGATTTTGAGAAGTCTAGTCTGACAGATGTCCTGATGAAACATGAAATGAAATGACTTGAAATTTTTTTTTCTCTTTTTTTTTGAGAACATCTTTGTTTTATTCTAATTCTGAGCACTCTACTAATAAATTTTCATTGACTTGTGTACTGGAAATGATCTTATTTGATGAAATACTTGCTGTATAAATCTGAAAGAATGGATTAAAGTTGGCTTTCTTGTATTTAAACTTTTACCTTCAACTCTAGAATTAGTGGCAGGAGAATATGGAATTTCCTTTAAATCTTTATCAGAATGGGTAGAATGTTCAGCTTACAAGAATTTGGGGTGATGTGTGCAAAAGCATGTTTTATTCTTTGAACTTCAATCATTACAGAAAAGCTTTCCTAAGTGAGCATGTGCCCTGACATATTATTTGTAAATTGATTTGACATAATTTTACTATCATATCCAAAAGGCTAACTACAGCTTTAGACGTGACTAGGTTGATTTCATGTTTTGCTTAGTCCCTCTTTTCCCCTAGCAAATCAAAAAATTTTAGTATTAATATACTTGTGGATGGAGGGAGAAAACCTGGCAGTCATCAGAAGTTATAAAATAATGTCATTCATGTGCTTCAATGGAAATGTCCTTTTTTCTCCTCCCAATAGAGTAAAATTTGAGGGTTATTTTAATTACAAGTAATACTAAGCTGGTATCAAAGCCTAAGTAAGCAAAAATCTCTTAACATCTCCCGTGTGCTTAAATGAAAGATTATATGAGATTCCGATCCCAAGCAGCTTTCATTCTAATTGAGGAGAGCAGAAATGTAAAAGGACTTACCAAAATTGTGATGACTCCTATGAAAGAAGTATGTACAGATTCTCTGGAAAAGGGGTATAATGGAGGGAGGGAGCGGGGTTGGGCTTTACCAAGAGATAAAAATACCCCTGTGCTGTAGGAGGAGTTTGCCAAGTGGTTTAGGGCAGGGAGGCAGAGACACTGCCCGGAATGAGGCAGGTGGAGGAAGGCGTGCCCGCAGCTGGGTGTGGCCAGAGCACAGGTCAAAGAGAGGGTAGGTTCCTGGGTGCGAAGTAGTTGCAACCTGATCTACGGGCAGTAGGAACTACTGGAGAATTACAAAGAAGAGGGCTGAGGGAGTGTAATCCAAAGGGTCAGTCTGCCAGTGGGTTGTAAGCCGGACTGACAGGAAGGTGAGGGGGTGGGTCGGAGAGGGGCTGAGTTCTGGCCATGACAGTGAGACTGGAGAAGTGTTTTAGAGGCAGAATCAGTACCACTTGGCCTGGTTGGATGCAAGGCCTGAGGGGCAGTTGGAGCTGCTCTGTCAGCAGTGTCAGATGCTGGGGAAAACCCCAGCAGCATCTTTTCACATGTGACAGAGCACACAGATCTTACAGTGGATCTTAAGTGTTTCGGGGTTCAAGTGGTTGTGATTAGAGGAACCATGAGATAAACTCCCGGCGGGGACTAGATGGGGAGCAAGTAAGAAAGATGCTGTTGGAGTAGACAAGAAAGATGATATTAGATGTCATTGGCTTTTGCCCAAAGACACAGTGAGGAGCTCATCCACAGGGATATTCCAGACCTTAATCTATGTTTTCTAGGTAGCTGTGAGGTTGAGGAAAACAGTAGTTGGTTGAAGCTAGGAAATTTGTCCCATAACCGTGTCTCTTACTGCAGGTAGGAACTGTGTATTGAATATGTAGGAGCCCTGTATCAGCAGCTGTGCCTGTTTAAAAGAGGGAAGATTAAGAAACTGCTCTAGGGACCGTCTTCCCTGGTGGACCAGTGGTTAGGACTCTGTGCTTTCAGTGCGGAGAGCGTGAGTTTGATTCCTGGTCAGGGAATTAAAATCCCACAAGTCACACTAAAAAAAGCAGTTAAACGGAGATCTTAAATGAGATCTTACCTCATTCTGGGAGGTTGATAGAGCAAAGCAATTAATAATGGGATCTCTTAAACCAGGTGGCTTTGATTCAAATCCTGGCTCTTGCCATCCACCAGCGGTGTGACCTTGGACAGATTCTTCGCCCTCTGTGCCTCTGTTTCCTACTGCAAAGAGGGTAACAGCCATACTTATGTCCAGGGTTTTGTGAAGACGAATTAAGAGACCGTGTGTCCAGCGCTCAGGTGACCGCTGACACGTAGAATAGGTGTTCACCAGGTGTCAGCTGTGACTGACGGGAAATCCCATGGACGGAGGAGCCTGGTAGACTGCAGTCCACGGGGTCACAAAGAGTTGGATATGACTGAGCGACTTCACTTTCACTTTTTCAAGTGTTAGCTGTGACTCTGCTTGGCGCTTGTGAAATAAATAGAGCCAGTCCCACAGATCAAGTGTTCATTAGGGGGATGGATGTCGTTTGATGGCGATTGCTACAATTCTGCTGTCTTGCCTCCTTGCTTACCTGACCCCAGAAGGCGGAATCTACCTTTATTGGCGCCAGTAGTTAAATAGGTTGCCTGTCTTTAAGGAAAATTCTTGATGTCTCAGAACTGAGACCTGAAAAGTGAGCAGCATTTTCTACTCTACATGCTCATGCTATTTTGTAACCTGTGTTTTAAAGATAGAGAAGCAGAGGCGGATAGAACGGATAAAGCAGAAGCGGGCTCAGCTTCAAGAACTTCTCCTGCAGGTAAAGAAGCCGGGATGTGTTCATTACCTTCTCTGCGTGTGTCTGCTTCTCCCCAGCTTGCTGAGTCCGTGTTTTCTGCTTTGGGGGCCTTCAGATACCTGGTGGGGCTGCACTAGCGCGTCGTCCCCAAGACCTGAGCCTGTGACTCGCCACACGATCTGCCTTTAAGGCGGTCCATCTCAGGGGAGTTTGGGGGAGAATGGATACATGTATATGTATGGCTGAGTCACTTTCTGTCCACCTGAAACGATCACAACGTTGTTAGTCAGTTGTATTTCAGTATAAAGTAAAAAGTTAAGAAGATGGTCCCATCTCACCATCATCTGGGGCCTCATGGCAGCTCTAATGTGGAACATATTACTCAACAGTTTATTTTTTACTTTTATTCCTACTCTGAGCAGAAATTATTTTAGCCCTTATTTGGAATATGAAGGAGTAAGGCTAATTAAATTTTAGGTGTTTTGAGTAGTTTCGGGCTTCCCTGGTGGCTCAAATGATAAAGAATGTACCTGCAATGCAGGAGATGCTGGATTGGGAAGATCCCCTGGAGAAGGGAATGACTACCCGCTCTAGTAAAATAATCGGATCCACCTGTAATGTTAATACTTACTATCTGTGGATGACGTTATGACATATTCAGCTTTGTAGCAATACCAAAACTTAAAATGCATTTCCATTTAGGAAAATTAAATTTTACAGTGTAATGTAGATCCCTGTATTTATACTTTTTAAAATAATTGTCTAGAATTTGATAATTTAAAAAATAGAGGCTCTGTAGAAAATCATGTGAGGTAAAATCACGGGGTAGGTGGGGTTTTTTTTTAACCTACTTTTGGTCATTTCAGTTGGTGGAGAAATCTACTTTGAGCAGTACAGCAAGACATTTTCAAACCAATCAGAAAACTTTTTAAAATGAGCCAACAAGTCTTTGTACTTTTGTTTTTAATCAGCAAAATGTATTTATATGAAAAACTTTCAGCCAATCTAAAACCCATTTTGACTTGAGCAACCATAGGTCCTATTTCATTTCTGATATAGTCCACTTTTCAGAAATAAAGGGAGCAATAAGTTACCAAATAAGTGTAACAGTTTTTTTTTTTGGTTTGTTTGTTTATCCCCCTTAAAATACTCACTTTGTCTCATGGACAGAATAGGTTAAATATTCCTACGTATTCCAGATTTCTGTTTTTCCTTTCTTGATCCTTACTGTTTGTTTTTTCATATTCGAATACACATCAGAGAGGCAGGAACAGACTGTTAGCTGTGTGTGGTCTAGAAGGATGGGGTGGGAGGAAGCTGGTAGGGACGGGAGCAGCCGCAGATGGAGCAGAGCCCCCGACACAGACAGCCCGGGATGATGCTCCGTCCTCATCAGGCACCTCTCTTTTTCTTGCTCTTCTGTGTCTGTGTCCCATACTGACCCTTGTGGGACCTCCCTGAGGAGCTCCCTCCAGAGCCGGTCTCATGTATTTTTCATATTGGATTTCCAGAGTGGGTTTTGTATGAAGAGAACACTCTGTAGCTTTAAAAACAAACAACTTGAAAGCTGACAGATTTTCCTGTGCCCCTCCCTGGACAGCTCCGCTTCCTGAGAGACCCTCGCCCCCACCCCGTCAGCTTCCCTGGCTGCCTTTCTGTCGTCTGTCTTGCATCAGTGTTTCCCTCCCCACTCACAGTCCCCAAACCCTGTGCTTGGCCCTTCTTACATTTCCTCAGAGCTCTCATGGAACATTTGGGGGCTCCCTTTTTGGCATGTTATTATGAAAACCTGTTTATCAGCGTGTCTGTAATTATCTGTTGATCAGAAAGACTTGTGCTGGGCCAGATCGCCCTCATGTATGTGGGCTTTCCCATCACTAGACGACCAGCGCAAGGAATGGACCAGAGGCCTTCTCTGGCAGTCCAGTGCTTAAGACTTCGGGCTTCCAGTGCAGGGGGTGTGGGTTCCATCTTCAGTCCCTGCTCAGAGAACTGAGATCCCACATGCTTCTCGGTATGGCCAAAAAAAAAAAAATGTGACCTGGAATATTTTTCCCCTTTCTACGATGAACGTTGCTGTTTTTTTTTTTTTTTTTAAGTCCTAAATTTCTTTTTCTCTTCTGTCTCAAACCAAGTATTTGCAGAAGATTTCAACCCAGGCGCAACCTAGCTGTCAACATTTATAAAAGCACGTCTCTCTGAACAGTGAAATGAAGCACAAAATATAACTGAGAACAACTACTTCTAGTCTCCTGGTAGACACACGGCTTATTTCCTCCTAGTGTTTCCTTTTTCTTTCTTGCAGCAAATTACGAAGTTGTCACAGAAAGTACATTAAGCAAGTCGTCCCTGAACACAAATAATTTACTTCTCTGTGGCTAAGCTAGCTTAATTTTTTAACTAGTGAATGTCACAGCTACTGACATCACATGACCCAAGTCCCTTTCACTTACATGCCACCTCTTCTCTTGGTCGTGTAGGAGAGGCATGGTATGCGCTGATTCTGCCCACAGATGACCCAGATGTCCTACTTTTATCTATATCATTGTCCCTTCCAGCCCTTAAACTTTCCCAGAGCTACTAATGCAGAGCAAAATGAATGTCTAAAAATACCTAAAGCTGTTTAGCCTCTGAAATAAATGTTAATAAGCCTGGAAGAGAACTAAAGGCTAAAGATAAATGGCAACAAATAAGAAAACCAGTTTAGAACAAATGGGGTGATTTTTCTTCTTACTATCAAAATAACATTGTATGTATATTTACAGCTCTTTTCCCAAGAACAGTCTTTGATGCTATTAAATGTGCGCAGTATAGAACAGTGAATCATGAATATGTAACAACTTTTACTTACCGCTGTTTATATTTCTACCTCTACCCAGGCCCTCCCATGCCACTAAGACCACAAAGCTAGGCCAAGTATGGGCTGTCTCCAGGATGTGTTTTCTAGAAGAGTAAGATAGCCAGGTGGAGGTATTCAAACATATAATTCTTTTTCTGAGTTTTATAGCTTCAGCATATTTTTCCTCAATATTAAATGAGCTAAGCATTGAATATAATTGCCTTAGTTCATTAGCAGCAGAAAATAACAAATTAGTAAGTTTGTTACAAGTAACGTTTGGTAATGAATGGTGTTGACAGTGATGGTTCTAGACACACTGTCAGGCTAGAATAAATTGGTGTCCCTTCTGTTTTGTGCATTTTAAAGGAGTAAATGTTTACTTTTTAGGGAGCTAGCACCCAACCATTTTAAGACAACATAAATTTTAATCAAACTTCAGTTAAGGCCCAGGACCTAAAATAAACACTGCTAGGATAAAGTTGCTAAAACATAGAAAATAACTGAAATGCATCACTACTGGGTGAGCAGAGGGAACAAGCTGATGGAAGGGATGAAAGGCTCTGACTTCAGGAGCTCTTTTAACCAGTATCTGTTCTGCAAGCAGATGAAAGACTTCACTGTGTAAGGTCTTTCTACCTGTGGAATTCTGTGATACATTTGCCTTATTTAAAAGAGGGTGGTAGGGTCACTTTCCTTGGCTTTTGAGTAATGGTTATAGTTTAAAGGTAATAGCAAGATTCAGTGCAAAGATTCGGGCCTTGATATACCTTATAAATTAGTGCTAAGCCTCAGGTTCCTCTTCTGAAAGATGTCAGCTGGGGAGGGGCTTGGGCTAGATTCCAAACTGTGCCCTATAGATGCTTGGAAGTTCTGTGAAGGAGCCCAAAGGGTGAATGAGGGCAGAGCTGGCAGGGCTCAGGACTCAGCCTCAGTGCAGCCAACCAGAGCAAGGATGTGTTCATCTGTTTTATAAACAGTGGGTGTCCCAGAAGATTTCACTTGAAGAAAGGGTTCTGAGGCTTTGTATAGTTTGTATGTTTCTGGGCGGGATGATCTGAGAGACATATTTAACCCTAAATCCTCAGGAGTCTGTGTTAGTTAAATAGAAAACAAGTCCACTCTTGCTGTATCACCTACGCTGAGAAGAGGTGCAGGTACCACTCTCTCTCTCAGATTTGTAAGATCCTTTTTCTATGGATGATGGAAACTGCGGGCCCCATTATTTGTACTAGGATATGTTAGATACCATTTAAATAAATATTTTTTGCCCTTGAAATGTATTTCTTGAGTTAGATCATTCTAATGTTTTTCCTTAAATATTCAATTTTAATTAACTCATAGGTGGAAGGTCTCTTTAAATGCTCTAATTTTAAACTATATTTTAGATGTACTTACTTCATTTAGTTCCAACTCATTTATCCACGTTAAATGACTGTACGTTTTTGTTGATCCTTACAGCAAATCGCTTTCAAAAACCTGGTACAAAGAAATCGGCAAAATGAACAGCAGAACCAGGGCCCTCCAGCTCTGAACTCCACCATTCAGCTGCCATTTATAATCATCAACACAAGCAGAAAAACAGTCATAGACTGCAGCATCTCCAGTGACAAGTAAGTGGAGACCCAGTGGCAGCGGGCACGGCCAGCCTTCTGTTCAACGTACTTCCTATCATTTGTAATGTTATCTGGGTCCTCCAAGGCTGACTCCCTTGGGCCTCACAAAACAATTCAAACAAGAGCGCCGTCATCTGCTAGTGCTTGCTTCCTTCTTCACCCTCCACATCCCCCTCTTGGGCCTGGCACTGTGCTGTTTGTGCTGAGGACATAACGGTGCCCAAGCTCGAACGTGCATGTACGCACACACAGATGAGATAAGTGGGCAAGTCACTGCGGTAGAGCAGAGCGTCAGGGAGCGTCTGGGACGTGGTGGGTGAGCGTCTGGGATGTGGTGGGCTCACCAGGTCCACTGTGCGTTGTCATGTTCATGGTGCAGACAGCTGGGATCGGCGTGTGGCACTAAAGCAGTTTCTCTTTTTTTTGCTATATCGTAGAAGAGCCGTGCTTCTGTTTATAATGAATGGACACAAAAGCACTAGATGAAAAATGAAAGTACTAGATGGCGTTCTCTGCTTGCTTGCTTTCTTATTATCTTACAACTTGAAGTTTGTACCTTTTAACCAGCTTTATTCATTTCACTCACCACTCCCCCCTACCCCACCCTACCTCTGGCAGCCATCAGTCTATTCTCTGCATCTGTGAGTTTGGTTTTTGAGATCCATGTATAAGGTCTGTCATCTGTGTTGTTGCAAATGGCAGGATTTCCTTTTTATGATCTGTTGCCCATTGTCTTTTTTTATGGTCTATTGTCTCAAGTACATCACAGTTTTTTAATACACTCATCTGATGATAGGTTTTTTCCACGCCTCGGCTATTGCAAGTCATGCTGCACTCACTGAACGTGGGAGTGCAGACGTCTTTTCAGGATGCTTATTTCATTTCCTTCAGATACATATACCCAGAAGTGGGATTGCTGGATCTATTTTTAAATTTTTGAGAAGCCTCCATACTGTTTTCCAGTGGGTGCACCAGTTTACATTTCCACCAACATGTTTTTCATTGTAACTAAGATTGATGGTAATATCAATATATTACTATTATCATAGTGTAAGTGAGAAATAGCAGTTTTCAAAGTACAGTTTATTTGTAACTTATTTTATTCTTCACGAAAACAGTAGTGCTCTGAGGCCGTGAATCAGTATTGAGGTAGTTGAGGGCATAGGATGCAGAGTGAGACAGAAGGAAATGTGGCTTGTGGCTCCCCCAAGCAGCTGCTCTAAGGCTTTGTCTGAAGAACAAATGGGGATGATACTTCCTTAAATAAGGTAATGCCTCTAAAAGATCTGACTCCTGGAAAGTGCTTTATAAATATTAGCTGCTCCAAGGAGCCAGCATCTAACTTACCATCCAAGTTGGGATACATCTGAGACCAAAAGAGGGCTCAGAGTCACATCAGTGCAGAGGCACAGCCCAGGGCGGTCCCAGGGGCCAGAACTTACGGGCTCCTTGGAGCTACTCCATGGCCATGGGGCTTACCCTCCCTGGTTTTTCTCTTTCTTGGCAGTGTTGCTTCCCTGTCTTGACTGTGTACAGAGATCATGGGTTACTTAAATAAGAAGGCACCAAAAAAAGAGGAAGAAGAACAACAGGGATTTCTAAAGTATTTGATAATTACCTTGCTGGTTTACAGAAGTCATAAAGGACTAGCACCGGGGGCAGTAAATGATAGATACGTGTGTTAGTATTCACACACTTTATTGACAGAAACCTGTGTCTACAAGGACTTGTCACATACTCTCATAAATCCGAGACTTACAGAATGGTTAATGTATCTTTGGGAAGAATAAGCTGTTAGATTTCTAGTTCCTGTCTCTAGTTAGCCTCTTGTTCGGTAGGACATTACTAAAATTCTCTATTCCAGTTAGTCTCTGAAGTTTTAAAGAGTAGCAGGAAAGTCTGGGGACCAGTGGCCTAGGAGGATTAAGGACCCTCTTCCTTCTCAGGCGGTTATTGACTCTTGTCCTTTCCTCGCCCTCCCCCAACTGGTGTAAAGGAGGCTCTGAGCTGCTTACAGGGGCTTGATTCTCAAGGTGGGGTGCAAGTATGGCATTTTGCTTTAAATGACAAATTTTACTCTGATCTAAGATCTCAGAATTTCATGACAGCGTAAGCCCAGCACTGTCCCAGCACGCTTACCTCCCCTCTGTCCCCGAGGCTCCTGGCGACGTTGCTCCGAGCCTAGCCTGGGAGCCAGGAGGGCCATTTCTTACAGTGGCCGCTCTATTGCAAGCCTTTGCCAGGTGGCTGGACACCCTGATTTGGTGCTTTTCAAAAACATTTGGAAACGTGCTCTGTGTTATATGTGACACTTTTTTCTTGGGGCATTTCTACTCCTGAGACCCTCAAGACAGGGTTTGGGGTTTGGTTAGTTTGTAAAAAGCCTTCCATTTTGGGGGGTTTGGTTAGTTTGTAAAAAGCCTTCCATTTTTTGTTCATCTAAGGTGTGATGTGGCTAATACTTGACTCATGAAAATGAAGTAAGCGTCCAAAATGTTTTTTCCTCAACCCTAGTAGGCCAACTCATGGTAGGAAAGTTAGGTGCTAAATTGGAAAGGCTTTCTTTCTGTATGTTTTTTTTTTTCTCCCAGTGACTTCTTTGCTTGATTTACCTACTTTTATTGACATATACTTAACATACAGTATTGTATTAGTTTCAGGCATACAGCATAGTGATTTGACATTTGCATCCATTACAAAATGATCACCGTGATAAGTCTAGTAACCATCTGTCCCTTACAGACTTATTACAGTATTACTGGCCATATTCTGTATGCTGTGTGTATCCCTGGGGCCTACTTTATAATTGAAGGTTTGTACCTTTCAACCCCCTTCACCTGTTTCTCTACTGCCTTCAGCCTCTCCCCTCTGGCAACCGCTCATTTGTTCTCTGTGAGTCTATTTTTATTTGTTTGGGTTTTTTAGATTCCACATATAAATGAGATTATGTGATATTTGTCTTTCGGTCTGGTTTCTTTCATTTAGCATAATAGCCTCTAGATCTGAATATATCTTTGCAAATGGCGAGTTTCTTTATGGCTGAGTACTACTGTCCCCGTGTGTGTGCGCATACTCATCTTCACTCATTCATCTACTGATGGACTCTGTTGCTTCCATATCATGGCTGTTATTAATAACACATCAATGAGTGTAACCTTTTCAAATGAGTGTTTTTGTTTTCTTTGGGTAAATACTTGGAATTGCTGGATAATACGGTAGTTCTATTTTTAATTTTTTCGAGGAAGCCTCCAGACTGTTTCCCATAGTGCTGCACCAGTTTACATTCCCAGCCAAGTGCAGGAGAGTTGCCTTTTCTCCACATCCCTGCCGGTGTTTGTTATTTGTCGTCTTTTTGGTGATAGCCGTTCTGACAGGTGTGAGATGATACTTCACTGTGGTTTTGATTTGTGTTTCCCACATGATTAGTGATGTTGAGCAGTTTTGGGTCTTGTGGCCATCTGTACATCTGCTTTGGAAGAAAGTCTACTTGGAAAGGCTTTCTTAATATTTTATCTTTTATGACAAAGCTATAGACAACCTTGAAAAATACTGGATTTAGACCAAAATTCCTGTCTGCACTTTGCCACGGCTTAATGAGGGCTGGAATGTAGGACTCCTGTTGTCCGTCACAGGAAAGTTGTTTTAATTGGGAAAACAGTTTATTTGAGATGTCATTCTTCTGAACCCAGCAGAATGACTCACTGCCCTAAACGGTAACAGTCTCTATACCGTAGCTGAGCTTAGGTCCTCGTGCTTTCATTGAATATACAGAGTACAACACTCTTCAGACCTCCCCGACACCACAGAAACCCCTCACTAACTCTGTTTCCTGATACAGGTTTGAATATCTTTTTAATTTTGACAACACCTTCGAGATTCATGATGACATAGAAGTGCTGAAGCGAATGGGGATGTCCTTCGGCCTGGAGTCAGGCAAATGCTCATTGGAGGATCTGAAACTTGCTAAATCACTGGTGCCCAAGGCTTTAGAAGGCTATATAACAGGTATGTTAACTAATGCAGTCAATGTGGTCCTTGATTAAATGTCAGACCCTAACTCGCTAAAACCTTTCTCATAGAAAATTAGTGCCCGCTATCTGCCCCGTCAGTTCTGTTCCCTTACCCTGAAATATAACCTCTCGAATTTCTTATGTTTCACTACTTTTCTTTAGAGATGCAAACACAAAAAAATACAGTGAGCTGGAAATAATTTATTATTTAGTTTTGTCTAATTCTCACCTTTATAGAAATGGAACCAAACTGATATATTCTTTGGTGATTTGACTTTCACTCAACAACATGTTCTTTAGATTTAGCCACAGGATTTCACGTAGCTGTAGTTGATGTATTTTCACTGCTGTGTGGAATTCCAGCATGTGGAGAAGCACAGTTTCCTTGTTCATTTTACTGATGATAAACCTTTAGTTTTGTTTCCCATCTCTTGATACTTAAACAGTGCTATTTGAACATTCCCACTACTGTTTCTCGGTGACCGTGTGCATGTATCTGCGAGTGAGATTGCTGGGTCCGAGGCAGGCCCATCTTCGTCTTTATTAGATGATGCCATGGCTTTCCAACTTGATTTTAACACGGTACACGCTCACAAACAGAGTGGAAGTGTTTTGTCTTCCCAGGCAGGTGGATGTGAACTGGTATCATTATTTTTTATATTGATATTTAATTCCCATACTGTGTGATATACCACTTTAAAGTGTAGAGTTCAGTGATTTTTAGCATATTCACAAGATTTTTTGTAGTCATCAGTTCAGTTCAGTCGCTCAGTCTTGTCTGACTCTTTGCGACCCCATGAATCACAGCACGCCAGGCCTCCCTGTCCATCACCAACTCCCAGAGTTCACTCAAACTCATGTCCATCGAGTCAGTGATGCCATCCAGCCATCTCATCCTCTGTAGTCGCCTTCTCCTGCCCCCAACCCTCCCAGGATCAGAGTCTTTTCCAGTGAATCAGCTCTTCGCATGAGGTGGCCAAAGTACTGGAGTTTCAGCTTCAGCATCAGTCCTTCGAAAGAACACCCAGGACTGATCTCCTTTAGAATGGCCTGGTTGGATCTCCTTGCAGTCCAAGGGACTCTCAAGAGTCTTCTTCAACACCACAGTTCAAAAGCATCAATTCTTCGGCGCTCAGCTTTATTCACAGTCCAGCTCTCACATCCATACATGACTACTGGAAAAACCATAGCCTTGACTAGACGGACCTTTGTTGGCAAAGTAATGTCTCTGCTTTTGAATATGCCATCTAGGTGGTCGTAAGCGTCTTTTAATTTCCTGGCTGCAGTCACCATCTGCAGTGATTTTGGAGCCGCAAAAAATAAAGTCTGACACTGTTTCCACTCTTTCCCCATCTATTTCCCATGAAGTGATGGGACCAGATGCCATGATCTTAGTTTTCTGATTGTTGAGCTTTAAGCCAACTTTTTCACTCTCCTCTTTCACTTTCATCAAGAGGCTCTTTAGTTCTTCACTTTCTGCCATAGGGTGGTGTCATCTGCATATCTGAGGTTATTGATATTTCTCCTGGCAATCTTGATTCCAGCTTGTGTGTCTTCCAGCCCAGCGTTTCTCACGATGTATTCTGCATGTAAGTTAAATAAACAGGGTGACAATATACAGCCTTGACAAACTCCTTTTCCTATTTGGAACCAGTCTGTTGTTCCATGTCCAGTTCTAACTATTGCTTCCTGACCTGCATATAGGTTTCTCAAGAGGCAGATCAGGTGGTCTGGTATTCCCATCTCTTTCAAAATTTCCCACAGTTTATTGTGATCCACACAGTCAAAGGCTTTGGCATAGTCAATAAAGAAGTAGTAGATGTTTTTTCTGGAACTCTCTTGCTTTTTCCATGATCCAGTGGATGTTGGCAATTTGATCTCTGGTTCCTCTGCCTTTTCTAAAACCAGCTTGAACATCTGGAAGTTCACGGTTCACATATTGCTGAAGCCTGGCTTGGAGAATTTTGAGCATTACTTTATTAGCGTGTGAGATGAGTGCAATTGTGTGGTAGTTTGAGCATTCTTTGCATTGCCTTTCTTTGAGATTGGAATGAAAACTGACCTTTTGCAGTCCTGTGGCCACTGCTGAGTTTTCCAAATTTGCTGGCATATTGAGTACAGCACTTTCACAGCATCATCTTTCAGGATTTGAAATAGCTCAATTGGAATTCCATCACCTCCACTAGCTTTGTTCATATTGATGCTTTCTAAGGCCCACTTGACTTCACATTCCAGGATGTCTGGCTCTAGGTCAGTGATCACACCATCGTGATTATCTGGGTCGTGAAGATATTTTTTATACAGTTCTTCTGTGTATTCTTGCCACCTCTTCTTAATATCTTCTGCTTCTGTTAGGTCCATACCATTTCTGTCCTTTATCGAGCCCATCTTTGCATGAAACGTTCCCTTGGTATCTCTTAATTTTCATTAAGAGATCTCTAGTCTTTCCCATTCTGTTGTTTTCCTCTATTTCTTTGCATTGATTGTTGAGGAAGGCTTTCTTATCTTTTCTTGCTATTTTGTGGAACTCTGCATTCAGATGCTTATATCAAATTGCAAACACTCAAGCGTCAGGGAACACATGCAAACTAACTTCTGCTGCTGCTAAGTCACTTCAGTCGTGTCCGACTCTGTGTGACTCCATAGACGGCAGCCCACTAGGCTCCCCCATCCCTGGGATTCTCCAGGCAAGAACACTGGAGTGGGTTGCCATTTCTTTCTCCAATGCATGAAAGTGAAAAGTCAAAGTGAAGTCGCTCAGTCGTGTCTGATCCTCAGCGACCCCATGGACTGCAGCCTTCCAGGCTCCTCCGTCCATGGGATTTTCCAGGCAAGAGTACTGGAGTGGGGTGCCATTGTAAGTAGCAATTGAATTCAGCCTGTTTAGGAACCACAGTTTCTCAAAGTGGGGAAACAGGGCAGAGCAGTTGAATAGACTTTGAACTTTCAAGTGCTAAATAAGTGGCCATAAAACATATAAACAAGGATAAAGTCTATTTAGTCTGGAAGCATGAGTGCAAGTAGGCTTTACATCAATATCTCTTTTTTAAAAAGTTTCCTTGATCTTATGGTAACTATATTTAGCATTCTGATAGTGCTGAACTATTTCCCAAAGCAGTTGTAGCATTTTACAATCCTACCAGCAATGTATGAGGGTTCTGATTTCTCCATATCCTTCTCAACACTTGTTATTGTTCATTTTATTTTATTACCACCACGGTAGTGAAAGTGAAACGGTATTTCACTGTGGTTTCGATTTGAATTTCCCCAGTGACTGCTGATGGTGAGCATCTTCTCATATACTAATTGACTATTTGTGAATCTTCCTTGAAGAAAGGTCTATTCAGATCCTTTGACCATTTTAAAACTGGGTTATCTTTTCATTATAAGAGTATACTTGAAAGCAGAAACACTTTGTCTTGCGTGTCCTAAAATTCAAATTTTCAATAAGTAAGAAATCTTTATGATTATAGTTCTTAAAACTATGGTATATTGTGCACATATAATTTGGGTATACAAACACAAGTGTTCTACCTTTTTGCCAGTTTCCTTCATTTATAAGTATTACTACCTACAGTTTCATACTGTATCTTAAAGGCACTTTAATATTAGCTCTAACGATTATTAAGCCAGATATAAAGCAGTTGCTGCTGTTCTATGGTTTTAGCCACAACACAAGAGCCTGGATTGAGATTTGGTTTTTATTGCAGTTAGTGCTTAAATTCACACCACACACTTCCTGTCTGACCCCCGCGTCTTGCCCTTCAGCCTCCCAGTCCCCTATTTGCACCCCCTGCCCCCTCCCCCCCATTCTCCCCTTGCTCCTTCCAGAAGAAGACCTGCTGTTTTCTTAGCAGCTCAGGCATTCTAGTCATCCAGTAGGGTCTGCAAAAGGCTCTTACTCTGTAAGTCACCAGGACTTTATTTTAGCTCATTCTCAGTGAAAAGACCAGGCGATTAGGTGGGCTCTGTGGTTTTGATCTCTTCATGACCTCGTTTCCAGACTAGGGTAGACTTTCTGGTTGGTGCAGAAGCGTGTGCCTCTAGCGTGCAGAGGGACAGGATGGCCCTTGAGGAGGGTTGTGAGAACTGTCGTGTGGGTTGGCCTTTCAGAGCCATTGTGAAAGGAAGCTGTATCCTGTCAAGAGCTGTGTTCTGACAGAAGGTTTCCATACATACTAATTAATAATACTTGGTGCAGGATTCTGGCTTTAACTTCATGTACCAACTTGTTCTTGTATCCATTTAAAACCTGCTGTTCTTAGAATTTTTTCCCCCCTCACAGCTGCTTTAGTTAGCCTGTGAAGAAAAGGTTCACAGGCATGTCAGGATGAATGCAGGAGTTACTTTACTTGTTTCCTGCACGGGAGCCTCTCACTTGATCACGTAGTGCTGGGAGGGCAGAGCCTCCAGTCCTAGCACGTGGTTTTTTTTCTTTTTTGCACAATAATTACCAGACTATTTTCATTAATAAAAGCTCATTTTGGCAGTTTACCTTTTTCTGAGCCTATGCTTGGTCTCATCTTACAACATAAGTCAAATAACTTTTTCTCAAGAAATTCATTTCTGATATTTCTACCACCTGTGTTGTAAACTCACCTTTGAAATACACGATGCTCATTCATTAACATTTAGATTTTATTTGTCCCAGTCACTGCCTTCTCTGAGCTAACCATCTAGATAAGGAGACAAGGGTTAAATAAGTTACAGGGCCTCCCTGGTGGCCCAATGGTAAAGAATCCGCCTGCCAATGCAGGAGACACGGGTTCCATCCCTGATCCGGAAAAATCCCACAAGCCAGGGAGCAACTAAGCCCGTGTGCCACAACTCCTGAGCCTGTGCTCCAGAGCCCAGGAACCACAACTGCCAAAGCCCGCGTGCCCTAGAGCCTGTGCTCTGCGGCAAGAGAAGCCCCAACAGTGAGAAGCCTGCGCACAGCAATTACAGTGCAGCCCCCACTTGCCACAAGTAGAAAAAAGCCTGTGCAGCAGCAAAGACCCGGCACAGCCATAAATAAATAATAATAAAGTTACAGTAAGAAGTAGTCAGGGTTGTGATGGGGGAAATACAGTAAATGCATAGAAAACAGGACTGCAAGGATACATCTCCAAAATACTTGATGCAGACTGAAACAGCAATGCCCTCATGAAAAATGTGACTGTGCATAGCCTTTTAAAATAAGGTTTAGTTCAAGCTTTAAAGCAAAGGATACCAGGAAAAAGAATAAATCTTGGTCAGTAATAGCACTGAGTTCCCAGGGGGGCACTTGAAAACATGGCAGTGGGTGTGGGGGTTGAGCAAGAATGTGTCTGTGCCTCTGACATAGGACGTTCTGACTTAACTGCTTATCCACTCCTGCTCTGGTTGTTAACACCCCAGTCAGAGGCTTTTGTGGTGCATCCAGCAGGTGTCCAAGAGTAGTGCAACCATCAATATATTCAGTGGGATGCCCTCTCAAGGGCTTCTGGAAGAAAAAAAGAATGAAGAGTCTGGGCTTGGTCGAATTTGAATTCTTTCCAGCTGTAGTCTGTCTCCCTGTATCCTCCCCCTTGCCCCAGTCTTATGTTCTAGAAATTTCCTTTTTCCAAGCTGAAGAAACCTGGGTTCTCCCCAGGGCAGGAGACTGTAACAGAATGGGCTGCTTGCCTCATTCGTCCGTGCTGTCTTCAGACCATAGCAAAAGCAGCCACGGGACTTACCAGACCTCCATCTGTTTTTGTTTTTTCCTATAGACATCTCCACAGGACCATCTTGGTTAAATCAGGGACTGCTTTTGAACTCTACCCAATCCGTTTCAAATTTAGACCTGACCACTGGTGCCACCTTGTCCCAATCAAGGTATGTACTTTGTCAGGGTTAGAAAGGTTAGCCGCCAAGCCTGCTCCTCACTGGAGGGGCGCTGCAATCAGCTGGGTCTCCTGCGGATCCCGGCAGAGCTCGCCTGTGGCCCTCCCCTTCCTGGGCTCTCGTCCTTTATGTTTTCCAAAGCTTAAAGCCTGCACACCACATTAACGAGCCTGTGTGTTTCCGATTGTTTGCTAGTGTAAACCAAGGGTTGTGCCTGGATGCTGAAGTGGCCTTAGCAACGGGGCAGCTCCTTGCCCCAAACAGTCACCAGTCCAGCAGTGCGGCCTCCCACTGCTCTGAGTCCCGAGGCGAAACGCCCTGTTCATTCAACGATGAAGACGAGGAAGAGGACGAGGAGGACTCATCCTCCCCAGAATAAAGACAGGCGCAAACCCGCGTTTTGCTGTCTGATGCTCATGTGTGTTTTTAGTGTGAGCTCTTGTTTTTGAAACGATTGCTTCAGTCTTTGCCTTTGTTTGCACTGTGTGTTCAGTGAAGACTAGGGAAACACAATAAGCAAATTACCCGAAGGCTGAGATGGTTGAGATGAAAGCTAACGTAGTGTGAATGAAAACTCTGACCAGCAGAGCAGTAGATCACATGGCAAACAAAGCCTGTTCTCAGGTGGCGGAGGGGACCGTGCTTGAGGAGCGGGCAGCGTGAGCGCCACACTCTTCCCTTCCGCGAGGTGGGGCCGCTGTGGCCCCGCGTCCACCCGCCCCCTTAGAACTGAGATGGCTACATGAACAGCCCCCAATGGCCTGGGTCCCCGTCCCGTTCCCTGGCCGGGGCTGCCCTTTCCCCGAGGCTGACCAACCACAAGAGGTTCCCGGTGGGAGGAGCTGTGCAGTGAGTGAGGGAGACCACGGGGCCCCAGGAGCACAGACGGAGCCGCTGAACTAGTTGGAAGTCTAGTCGAGGTGCTTTACGCATCGGCTGCCTTAGACGGCTTCTAGAGAGGAGCGAGCGCATTCTGAAGTACTTAAGTGACATTTAGAATAATTTATAGTCCAACTGAAATTATCACTCTTAGCCAATGCATTGGTGCATAGAATTTTCTAGGGCTACTTCTGGAAGCCAAAATAGAATAGCATTTTCATGTGCATTAAATACTTTGCCAGCACTGCCTTTTGCCAGCATCCTAAACCTGGAGTGTTACAGAGCAGGAAACTGTCTCTGTGGTTTTAATCAGAGCTATGCGTTTCCTATAGCTTTTTCACTTAGCACAAAACAAAGAAACGGCCCTATGACCGAACTGCTTGCTTACTGTTCCCTGCAAATAATTGTATGATTTCACCCAGTGTGCAGTTTGTGAAAGTGAACTGCCATTGCTTTTGTCTGAAAAGGAGTTCAAGAATACGAACAAGCAGTGTTTCCTGTACATGTCACCTTCTCTACATTCTCATGAATCAAAATGACCATACTGGGTTGATTGCTGGGTAAAACACATTTCAAACTAACCTGATAGTTTCACAGAAGCACCAGAAAACGGTGAGCACCCCAGGCGACTGGGTGCGCAGTGGAGCAGGACGTAGCCTGTCAGGACAGACCAAAGACGCCACTGGAAGCCTCACGTGCTGGGTTCAGTTACCGCCCCTCTGAATACGGGTGTGGAGACAGCTGCCACCATGGCCAAACCCCAGCTTAAGTGCACATTAAGGCCTTGGAAAGGAGCAAGTGATAATGGAAAATTAACGCTAGTCCTTTGACTTGACTTGTTTGTATTTGCCCTTAAATTATGTATCCGGTGTCTGTGAGCTCAGCCCACCGATTCTTTTCTAAATCCCGCCCGGGGAGTGTGCAGGCCAATGCCTGCAGTGACCAGAGGGGCAGGGCCTCACTGACCCAAACAGCTAGTACAGAAGAATGTAGAGCGTTAAGTTCCTTTGAGACAAAACTCATTCTGTCAGAAATAAGCCATAGTGCAGAGTGTGGAGGCAGAGGTGGAGACAGGTGCAGGACTCTGGCGCATCCTGAGGCCGGGCATGGAGGAGGTGGGTGGCCAGGGGCCTCCCGACTGGGAAGGTCATCAGTTGCACAGTCGGGTAGAACCAGGTCTCCAGGCTGCCTCCACCTGTACCTACCCCAACCTTTCTCATCCCCGTGCTTGAAAGGGGCCGTAGAGAGCCCCGGGGCCACAACTAGCTTTTCAGACTTGGAAATACTGTGCCATAGGCCCCAGACCCGCCCGTCCACATTCAGGACAGGGGCACTGATGCCAAGCGCGCCTCAGCCTCACCAGAGTGAGTGGGGAACCACTCCCTTCTCTGTTCTCTCTGCTACAGATAAAACACGGGTTCAGGAGAACAAGCAGCCAGACTCTTAGCATTCATTCCCAGTGCCCCATCACTGGCCACTGTGTGGGGTTCAGCAGAACTGGCCTCCGTTCCTCGGTGATGGCCCTGGGTCCCTGGTGAGGATGCCCAGTGGGGTCACGCTGGGGTCACAGGACATGGCACAGGCGGAAGGCTTGACCTGAGCAGAAACCCAGAGGGAGATAGTTGGGGAGGTCCTGTCATTCTTCTGCTTCTTCCCCATAGATTTATCTGGTTCTAAAGTCCAGACAGAATTTCACGAGAAATCAAACAGAAAAGGATGCTAGGAAATTGTGGTTGGAACAGCCAAGCTTCGTTATAGAGCAGTACTTGGGACTGTTTGTACACATGTCCACACACGGACACTCCTCCCAGGCAGTGCGGTCACACTCTGCTCTGGGAGGAGTTCAGGAGGCCTTGTTCTTGCGGGGCCCGGTGTAGTTGGCAACCTTTGCCGCCCACAGTGCCACCCAGCCAGTGGATTCATGATCTGTTCCATATTCACGCAGGGGCACCCAGCCTGCTGTATCTGGCCCTGCTGTGGGAGGGTCCACGGCGCCCAGGCACCTGCCACTCCTCCTTCCCTCCCCACTGTGCACATCACCTGTGATGACAGGATGATGGAAACAGCTCCAGCAGGCGTTGACTTAATAAACTGTGCCTTATGATCATGGAGGACCTCGGGAAGGGGCAGGAAGGGAGGTGCTAAGATGGTGATCCTTGCCTCCCAGCCATGCCTACCACCCTGCAAAAAACATGACAAATGTTGACCCACGTCTCAGAGGAGGGGTGGGGAGAAAACTATGCAGTGGCTGCCATCTCAGCAGGAGAAAGAGGATAACTCTCCCTGCTGGCAGAATTGGCAGTGGCCACTGTTCTCTGCCCCACTTGAAGAATGATGCCTGGGTGAACCCCCAAACAGGAGCCACTGCAGGTAACTCAGAGACGGTCCACAAGGGAGTGGCTCGCTTTAGCCATGCAGACGTCACAAACTCGGCTGTTACAGAGATAGCAGAGTTTGGGTGTAACTTGGGCCCTGGGACGGTCAGAGAGCAGTCAGGATGGATGTCCGTGGGGCAGGGTCAGCAAACGAAGCGAACCGCCTCAGCAGTTTCTACCAGAACCACATACAGAGGGAGAAGCCTGGTTAGCTTCATGGGCAAGTTGCTTCAAGTGCCAGCCCCCTCCCTGTGGGCACATCTGTGAGGTAGCCTTCAAGGCTGTGCTTTCATGGGGTCCCTGAGGGGTGAAGGCTGGACAGTGAGTGAAGATTGAATCCTTCAGTAAGTGAGTGAGTGAGAACAGAAGACGTTCAGATTGATTTGTGCTGTGGAGAAGATGACAGGGTTGTGGCCGGGGGGACAGGCTGCTGTGGCTGGCAGTATCCGGGGGAAGGGGGTAACCGAAAAGGTGACGTTTGTTCTGCATCGAACCACTGAAAGACGTCTCTTCCAGGCCACTCTACCCCACAATTGTGCACTTGGAATCTCTGCTAAATTCCAAAGGCCCCACTGTTCCCAGCTTTCAGTATACGTTTTAGAGTCTGTTAGGGAATTTTTAAAAGAAAACCAAACTTAGCTACCAGCAGTAGCCATAAAACTAAGAACATTCTAACCCATGAAGTTCTCATTATGAGCTGTTACCTTCCAGTTGAACCTACACAAGAGAAAAGTGATTAGAAATGGAGGACTTTTCTAGGCGTTTTCTTCTAGTTTTACAACGTTAGATACTTTATATTAGATATATAAAAGAATCTTTTGTGTATGACTGGCTTTAGTGGAGCTAAAGACTACCCGAGGGCCATTTTCCCAAATAGGTTCCCCATTTCCAGGCACCTGAAGCAGTAGCCCCCCAGCGCTGACCGTGTGTGCCAGGGCCCGCTCCTTGTCGCCGGAGCGGCCCTCAGACGCGCCTCCCCACCCTCTGACCCACAGTCCATGCAACACTCAGGCCATTTGCTTAACTTCAGTTGAGCCAAACACTACCACCTAAAAGGAAAAAGTGACGTTACGATTTTTACCTTTTTCTTAAAAATTTCAAGCTAAATACCCATATAAATTACAGCGTTTCTCAGGAACCAGCCAAGATCTCTCAGAAAAGACGACCTTTAGGATCCCGTTGTCCCATGTACTTATACACTCCCGTTAAGCCCTGGGAATCCCTGACAAGTACAGAAGCTTCGGTGGCAGCAGGTATCCACCGACTGTGCTGTTGAGACAGGAGAAAGCTTGTTCACTTAAATATTTCTGTGCAGCTGCTCTTTCAGACAAAATCTTGCACCATTCTTATGAGGCCTTGGCTTTACACAAAGGCCCATGAGTTCCATGCTGTCTCGACCCCTTGCTTTTCCAGCAGACTTAACTTCGGTCCTTCCTGCTTGTAGCCACCTTAGAAGCCAGTGTAGCAGAAACGAAGGGGCAGGACTTGCCCCTTCTCCACCAAGGGCCTCAGAGTGGGGGAGAATGTCTCCTCCACCCACCGACTCAGGCATGTGAAACAAGCCCAAAGCTGACTGGCCCAACACCCCCCAGCCCGTGTGGCCTCCAGGGCCCGCACTGCACC
Source organism: Bos taurus (assembly GCF_002263795.3). Taxonomy (NCBI): domain Eukaryota; kingdom Metazoa; phylum Chordata; class Mammalia; order Artiodactyla; family Bovidae; genus Bos; species Bos taurus. The sequence goes on from NC_037328.1 coordinate 127,031,096, forward strand.
CAGAATCTCCCTCCTGGGCTACGCTGCCTCCTACACAGCCCTCACCACAGTCCTCACGGAGGGCCTTTGGGTTAGCATCAGCTCTCTGTCACACCAAGTGCTGAACAGCTAAGGAGCAGGAGTGGGACTTTGCTCATGAGGGCTCAGGGTGAGGCTTTGGCGTCATCTCTGGGCCTTCCTCGGCTTGGAAGACCCAGGCTGAGACAGCCAAAACTCAGAAGAAACCCATTCCTCCCTGGGCAGAGGCCCTCACGCAAATTGGAGGTCACCTGGCCCTTCTGTTCCATGTTGGCTTGTTTCTCTCCATGTCTATCCCAGTATAACAAGGAAACGTCACCAGATCATGTTTGAGTTTTGAAAACCATTGATTTGTCGCTTCAAACTTACCGTTTTGTCACTTGAGTCACCTTCAACATGCTGGGCACTAATTAAACAAATGGCCTGGTGGTTCTGCTTGTTCACAACTGGGTCACAGATTTCTGTTATGCTACGAGTCTGTGGGAACCCAGATTCTTTTCTGCTAGCAGATTTCTCTGAGTGCATTGCAGTTGTTCTTCCCAGTAGAGTCATGGTGGCTTCAACCGTTCAGTGTCCCCAAAAGGGGAACCACCAGCCGAGCCGGAGCTCAGAGGGGACCATGGTTCACGACTGTGGTTCCTCGAGGTGGCTGTCTGCCCATCCCCTCCCTGACTGTTAGCCAAAATAGAAAGGCCACGAGCCCAAATCTCCAGCCAGTTCACCTTTTCATTTGGCAGTGTTGTACTCTGATCATGTGCTGTTAGGTTTTATGTCCAGAAAATATAGTTCTGCTTCTCTTTGCATGAAGGAGTCATCATGGTGCCATAGGCTTTAAGCATTTAAACAAGAGAAATAAGGGGAAAATGCAAACACCACATCTGACCTGCCTAATGTAGACTTTATTAGATTGAAGTACCTAACCTAATATGATGTATTATTTTGTAGCATCTCAGACTTTGTAAATAAATACCATTATTTTTATATGGAAATTTTATAGAAGAGCTATTTCTGTATACTTAATTATTCCTGGGTTTTCTGAAATTGCTTCCAATAGGTAACGGACAAGTCCTAATCTGTGCTTCTGTAAGGATGGTTCAAGGACCACCCACACATGGGGGTGAATTGATGGGAGGGGTTTTTAAATTTTGCCTTCCTAAGGCCCACCCCAGATGCTCACTCAAAAGCTCTGGGGGAGGGGAGGGGAGGGGCAGAGCCTGGGAAGCTGTAATTTTAATAAACGGAGTGGTTTTGGTATCCATTAAAGTGTATCTTTGTCCATCCTGAAAGAGTCAAAGAAGGAAAGAATAAGCTTTTGAAATGAGTTTAAGTTGTGCTTGAGGAAAAAAATGTATCAGACTGTTCTATGATTTGAATGAGATGTACTATAGAGAAAATAAATAATTTAAAATAATGGCAGTCTCATTCTTTTGGGGAGGGGGTGGTTGGTGGGTCTTGTGCTGCATGCCCAGCCCTCGCTGAGTCCCTCCCCCAGACTTGCCTTCATACGGGAGCTGCCTCACCCACGGTTACACCTCACGCAGCCAGTGAGGGAGTACAGAAGTCCAGCCTCCTTGGCCCAGCTGGGGTATCCGAAGGGCCACCCGCACTTCAGAATGCCTCGTGGAATTGGTTGGTTCCTCCGGCAACTGCGTCATGGCTCAGCTCCCCTCTGCCCCACCCTGCCCACCTCACTACTCACAGGTCTGTGTCCCCAGAGCATTCCAATGCACGTCCACCACCTGTCCCGCCTAGGATGGACGTGTCAGACATAGGTTTTCTATGTTGGAGATCTACGATGTTACATCTTAATACATGTGTGCACGCTCAGTCGCTTCATTCTTCTCCAACTCTGCGACCCCATGGACTGTAGCCCATCAGGCTACTTCGTCCATGGGATTCTCCAGGCAAAAATACTGGAGCCTTCCTCCAGGGAAGTCTTCCCGACCCAGGAATTGAACTTGTGTCTCTCACATCTTATCCATTGATGGGCAGGTTCTTTACCACTAGCGCCACCAGGGAAGCCCTTCCATCTTTATAAGGTCACTTTAAAAGATAACTGGGACTTCCCTGGTGGTCTAGTGGTTAAGACTTTACACTTCCAAAGCAGGGGGCACTGATTCCATTCCTGGTGAGGGACTAAGATTACATGTACCACGTGGCCAAAAAAAAAGATGACTGTATAAATAATGTCTTTACAGTCCCACAAATGACTGACCTGAACATAATTTTTTAGCCAAGATGCTTCCTGATCATCCCTTTAACCAAACCACAGCGTCAAAGAACAGATCTACAGTGATGAGAACAGAGTGCTGCCAGGCCCCAGGAATCACCATGGCTCCCAGCACCTCCTGCTCAAGCAAAACTGCCTGCCTTGGGAGAGGCAGGGGCCCTTGATAACGCTGTGTTAATTGTACAGTCTGAGGTGGGTGTGTGGTGGGCATGTGGACAGTCAGAATGAAGGGTTTGGAGCAATTTGGGGATCACAGGTTGGGGCCATGTTTCAGGGCCAGTAGGAAATGGTTAAGGAAGCACTAACTCGATGTTAGTGTCCAGCATGACTTCCCTGGCTGTCCAATGGTTAGGACTCCACGCTTCCACTGCAGTGGGCATGCTTTCAATCCCTGGTCAAAGAACTAAGACCCCACAAGCCACACAGCATGACCAAAAAAAAAGAATGTTAATGTCCGGGAGGAAAGGCATCTTCCCTGCAGACTCCTTGAGTTCAGCGGATCAAGTCAGCGATAGTGTGGACTGTCCACTGTTGGAAGCGGGGAACCAGTGCCCACCCCTCATCCCAGGGACTTCCTGGACTGGTGAGCTCAAACTGGTAGCAGGTCCTCTCCGCTCAGTTCCTAGGGCCATTTGGCAGGCATGCCCAAGGACCCACGCGAGTTACGCCGCGTCACTGATTTGATTGCAAAAGTGCTCTTTTTCCTTTTGGTCATGCTGGGGACATGGTGGAGGACTGCTGGGAGTGTCGCTGGTAGCCATCTACACAGCCAGTGGCCCTGGTGCTGACCAGGGAGGGTGTCCACAGAGCCCAAGGCGTTGTTGACTTCCAGACACAGCTCCTTGCTCTGGGCTCCGCGGAGGTTTCAGGAACAAGGCATCAGAAGACAGCCTTAGCCAAGCGTCTTCTCTGGCAGCAGAACTCATGACAGTCAACCTGCCTTTTTTGGTTCCTATTTCCATTAGCTATTTTTTTCCCCATTCCATCTGAGGATGAACTGCGCTTGCAGTTCACACTCCTTCCATTTCTGTATGTGATTTCTTTGAGCACTGGCTCCTCTTCAATTCAGTTGCTCAGTTGTGTCTGACTCTGCGACGCCATGACTGCAGCATGCCAGACTTCCCTGTCCATCACCAACTTCGGGAGCTTCTCTTAGCACCTGCAACCTCCCCCACTTTCTTGCCTGGGAAGAGGGCTCAGTGTGTTCTTACTGTGGACAATTGCCAGATGCCTGGGAGCTCCTTGCCAGCTCTGCCTTCTTCCTGTCAGGCCTTTCCAGTTTCTTGCCGAAACCTGCTTTCAGGAAATCTCAGTGTAAAGTGCTCTGTGGTGAAGGCAGATCTGTGTCAGGGTGGGCAAAGCCAAGCCCATTGAGTGCAAAGAACAACTTGTCATAACCACTCACTTTCATGCAAATTACTTTCGCCACTGGGGCACAGCAGCCATCACCAACCACTTTCTTCTCATTTACATGTCTCCTGCCTCGCTCAAGGGCCTCGAGTACTGTGATGTCTACTGTACTGTGGTCAGGAGATTTGTTTTCTTGCCCTAGCACTTGGCCATGGCCCCCCAAAGCCAAAATTCAATGAGAAGTCCTGAGAAGTGTGCCAACTCTTTGAGACCCCATGGACTGTAACCTGCCAGGCTCCTCTGTCCAAGGGATTTTCCAGGCAAGAATACTGGAGTGGGTTGCAAATCCTTCTCCAGGGGATCTTTCTGACCCGGGGACCAAACCCAAGTCTCCTGCATGGCAGGCAGATTCTTTTACCATCTGAACCACCAGGTAAGCCCCAGTCGTGAGAAGAGGATGTACTAAAGCCTGAAAATGATGGTCCTAAAGGGCATGATCTCCACAGGAATTCTTTCCAGACTCTGCTAATAAATAAACAGATTTGTGTTTGAACCTCCAATAACAAAGACTTGTACTGGATCTTTAATCTGAATACAAGATTTTTGACTTGAAAAAGAGTGGTACCTCTTTCCCTGCCACCACGGAGTGGGGAGGCGGAGGCTCGGGTGCATTCAAGATTCGGCTTCACCCGTAACCCACTGCCATAGCCAAGGAAGGCATTGCTGCTGGAGGTGTAATGGATGTTAATACTGCTCTGCAAGAGGTGCTGAAGACTGCCCTCATCCACGATGGCCTAGCACATGGAATTCACGGAGCTGCCGAAGGCTTAGACAAGTGTCAAGCCCATCTCTGTGCCCTTGCATCCCACTGTGATGAGCCTGTGTATGTCAAGTTGGTGGAGGCCCTTGGTGCAGAGCACCAAGTCAACCTGATTAAGGTCGATGACAACAAGAAACTAGGGGAATGGGCAGGCCTCTGTACAACGGACAGAGAGGGAAAACCCTGTAAAGCGGTTGGTTGCAGTTGTGTGGCAGTTAAGGACTGTGGCAAAGAGTCTCAGGCCAAGGATGTCATCGAGGAGTACTTCAAATGCAAGAAATGATGAAATAAAAAACTGAGTTCTTGGTTTAAAAAAAAAAGACTTGGAGAAATTATTTTAAGAACTAAAACCAGGGATTTCCCTGGTGATCCAGTGATTAAGACTATGCTTCCACTGCAGGGGGCTGAGGGTTCGATCCCTGGTCAGGGAACTAAGATCTCAAATGCCATGCACTGAGGCAGAAAAAAAAGAAACCAAAATGTGAATCCAGTGGACAGTCTTGAAAGTCAGATTAAAGGCATGAAAGAAAAAACATGTCTTATCTGGGGGTCTTAGTGTCCCCACCCATCTTCCCACGGCCTCAGTCAGGCGGGCTGGGGCAGGGTGTGGACGGCCTGCCTCTCCCAGGACGGGGCTGACTCAGACCTGGCAGCACACAGAGAAGGCAGGCGGCTTCAAGAGCATTAGGCTCTGGCCTCCTCACCTGGGCTCTTGGATGGAGACCTCTGGAGGAGAAGTCAGCCTTCAAAGACAGTGCTTGTTAAAGGACACCACCTTCTCTGGGGCTTCCAGGGAAGATTTTCAAAAGGGCATTTCTAAAGCATCTTAGTTAAGGATCGGTAGGTATCAGGGCAGCCATTACCTCCCTGTAGGGCCTGTGCCAAGAAACTTGCCTGTACATTGACTGCGGGTTAAAGACAGGCCTGGCCAAAGAAATCCAGTGGCTGAGGAGAAAGCACTTGCCCCCATGCCCTCCCCACCCTGAATCCCACTTGAAAAGCTGCTCAGAGCCTGAGGGCCAAAGCACTAGCAAGTTGCAGGGTTGGCTGGGGTTAGGGCAGAGAGGCGGGTGCCTGCTGGGGCAGGCTGGGACCACTCCCAGTCATTATGATAAAGGACAGATGCAGAGCAGATGGGAGAAAAAACTTCGGGGAGAAATACCATGGGCAAAACAAGTACAGAAATCAAAGACTACAACACCCACACAGCAGTAGCCACATGGGCCACGGAGGCGCTGGAGGGCCTGGCCCGTGGTCAGCTGGAGAGCAGGGGTATGATGTCCTGCGTGGCGGTGGCATGCTGTGTTTAGATTTCTGTTTGTAAGACTCAACAAATACCAACTGCTGCACCGGGAGTGTCTGGTGGAGTTAAAGTCCTGCTGGGGAACTTCCCTAGTGGTCCAGTTAGAATGTGCCTGCTAATGCCGAGGGCAGGTGTTCAGTCCCTGCTCTGGGAAGATGCCACAGGGCAACTAAGCCCGTGCGCCACAACCACTGCGCCCACGCACCACAGCTACTGAAGCCCAAGAGTTACAGCCCACGCTCCACAACTAAAGAAGCTACTGCGGGGAGAGGCCTGGACACTGCAACTACAGAAAGCCTGCAGGAAGCAACGCAGACCCAGCGCAAACAAACAGCAGGTGGGAAACAAGAAAAAGTCTTGCTGGGTATACAGTAACAGACTGATGAGACAAGCCAGTAACACAATTTCATTTGATGACCTTGGATGAGTAGCCACTTGAGAAGTTTTAGTTGACATTTCTTTACACTTGTGTGTATCCAAATCCCGTAATTCCTATGCATATTCTTAAAACCAAATTCTAATATTTCTGTAGGATTTTGTCATGTTGAATACACAGAACACAGTCTGCAGTTGACACTCTGTTAACTTTGTCAGCAAATTTTTTAGTCAAGTGAGACACACAGTCAGAAGGGAGGGTAGAGAATACACTTTGTACACCTTGACCTGTCTTCCTCCTGCGTGTGTGTCTGAGGGACCTTGGTGGCGGGAACGCTTGCTCACTCACGTGGAATGGTAGGGAGGTAAGTCTCTGAAGCTCACAGGCTTGGCATCACCAGCTGGCACCTGTCCCACTCGGGAACTCTTGAGCTTTGCTGTCAATGTGAACATCTCTGTTTCTCGGAAATTAAAAATTCTCTGAAAGTAATTTACAATCAGGAGTTTGTTTCTTATACATGGACTTTCATCTTTGTAAATTCAGGGCCTGGTACAGCAGTTGGTATGTAATGCTAGATTAAGTCTTTATTGAACAAATGAATAAACAGGTGAGCTACACTCTCTTTACACTGATCCTTTGCTTAGTCTTGAGTAATCAACTAGCACCACCACCTTCAGCATGAATGATCCGGCCAAAGCCTGGGTAAACCTGAAAGATCAGTCTCTTACCACCCTATGTTCTACCAGATTGAGTTGAGAGAGGACAAGAAGAGAGTGAGATGTTTGCCTGGCTTCAGAAGTAACTGGGTGGTAGGAGAAAATAAACTGATCCAAGGAGGGAAACACTGCTTCTAAGGAAGATCGGGACGGTGGGCCTCATTGTCTTCCCGCCTTGGGTCCGAGACAGCAAACCCTTCTAGCAACTTGCCCACCGACCAACTGTGCTTTTCCAACCAGCCTAGGCTGCTGCATGCTGTCCCCCTTTCTCTCCTCACGGGGAAAGTTAGTATTTATAGGGTGAGGGCTATACTTCTTTGGTTAAGTCTCAAGTCCACATGGTCCATGTTTCAAATACAGAAACAGCTGCTTCATTCCCCACCCGACCCCTAGTCCAGTACCAATTAGTTCATTCCTTCTGCTGCTGCCATTAACACACTTGTTCTAACTGGCAGCCACTGGACTTTTCATTACTTAAGTGTGGGCAGCTGCTAACAAGAGAACACTTGCCCAGAGAAGTCAGCCAGCATGGGAGGGCGTGAACTTCTTATGTTACATAGTCAAAAGCAGATGATGAGAACAATTCCAGCTGCTTTCCATGTAAATTTATCAGTAACACATCCCAGGAGAAGCCTGGGGGAGACAGAAGATGAGAAACTCTCCCAAGGTAATGAAGAGACCACCTCATTTGCTAAGACAGCATTCCAGCCAAAGAGCTTACTCCATCCCATCTCTGTATCCAGGGAGGGAAAAGCTTTAAATGCTGGAGGAGTCAACACGAGGCTCCTCCCAAGCCCCAAGGTTAAATTTTCAGTTCAGTTGCTCAGACTCTTTGCAACCCAATGGACTGCAGCATGCCAGGCTTATTCTTATCTCTCCTTGCTATTCTTTGAAACTCTGCATTCAAATGGGTATTTTTTCCTTTTCTCCTTCACTTTTCACGTCTTGTCTTTTCTCAGCTATTTGTAAGGCTTCCTCAGACAACATTTTGCCTTTTTGCATTTCTTTTTCTTGGGGATGTTCTTGATCACTGCCTCCTGTACAATGTCACCATGAACCTCCATCCATAGTTCTTCAGGGACTCTGTCAGATCTAATCCCTTCAATCTATTTGTCACTTCCACTGTATAACATAAGAGAAGTTCAGAGTCACTTAAGATGCCTGGTTTAAAAGGTGAATCCAGCCCAGGGATAGTCCATTTAAAAAGTCTCCTGGGCCAGGTACACAACCTGTTTTCCTATTCTCTGCACCCATAGATGTGTTCACAGGCCAAGGATGCACCTCTCGTTGGGGCTAAACCCTTAGTCATTGGTACACTGAATGAGTGACTAGTCTTTGATGGGGAAGATGCTTCTCCTCTATCCCGAGGAAGCACGATCAGCCCCGAGCAAGTCTCCCTAGCTGAAAAATGGGCTCCAGATGTCCGCGGTGGTCAGAGTGCAGCAACGTGCCTCAGCCAGGGAGACTCTTGGGGGAAGAGAGAAATCCTCTGTTCCTAAATAAATCTTTTCTAATCGTAGCCGCTCTCTTCCTCAGTGCTGCCTACAGAGGCAGTCGTTTCCTATGTGACTCATGGCCACCCGAAGACCCCATGTAAAGACCTAGATCATCAAAAAGAGACCAAGAAGCTGATCCAGCACATCAGACCCTTAAGTTAAGATGGAGGGACTTCCCTGGTGGTCCAGTGGTTAAGAATCCACCTTGCAATGCAGGGGACATAGGTTCCATCCCTGGTCAAGGAAATAAGATCCCATGTGTTGCAGAGCAACTAAGCTTGTGTGCCACAACTAAGACCCAAGGCAGCCAAATAAATTTAAAAAAAACTTTTTTAAAAACTGAAACAGAACTGGCACAGATAACAGGGTGCATGAGAGATTCAAGGGCCAGATCTTGATACCCAACATCAAAGAGCCTGAAGTGCTGCTGATGGGCAGCAAACCTCACGGTGCTCGAGACTGCTCACGTCTCCTCCAAGAACCACCAAGCCATCATGGAGACCGCAGCCCAGCTGGCCACCAATCTCCACGCCAGGCTCCGCACCAAAGAAAACGAACAGACAGCTTCTGTGCACACTGTATGCCCGTTACTAAAACCATGAAATTTGGCCCAAAAAAAAGAAACCAGTATTAAGTAGCTAAGGCATTGGGCACTAATGGCCAGGCATTCTTCTAAGACTGTTCTAGCTTACAAACAAAGCTGAGAAACCGAGAAGTTACTGTCCAAGGTCACACAGCTCGAGCGAGGGGCAGAGCCAGGATTGAAGGTGAGCGGCCAAACTCCACGTTGTACTCCTAAGGATCAGTGAGAGCCGCTCCAGGCCCCTTCAAGGCAGTCTTTTCCATTCTGGCTAAGTGTAAGCTTACATTTCACACCAAGAAATCCAGGTCAAATGGGCTGTCTGTCACTTCTTGGCTCAGAGGTGGTTGGGGGTGAGGGTATGGGCGGTCAGTTCCCTGGGTCTTCCCGTGAATGAGAATGTGGTTTTGAAGTCTGTGCAGCAAGTTGGGACAGTGGCAAAGGAAAGAAAGACTAATTCCTACAGCAAAGCCCCTCTCTCCTGCCCCAGCCTCTCCGAGGGAGGGCAGCATCTTTTGGAAGTGGGGTCCCCAGCAGGCAGTGTCTGAAGGTGGCATGGCTGTGCCCAAAAGTCTCCTGTTTGCTTCCCCGCCCATCTCTTGACCCTGCGGGTTCTTTTCTCAGGCGAGTTCTCCCCAGATGGTGGCCAGATGGTCCCCAGCAGCTGCTGGACTCCTCAGTACCCCCAGGCCTCCAGCCCAGGTCAGTGCTTCACCTGACCTGTGTCTTAGGGTTCACATTCCCTGGACCAGCCTGGGACCATGCTATCCCAACACGAACTCGTGGGGCTGCAAAGACCATGTAGATGAGCTCGGCTCAGGCAACTCCTCACCCCTGCAAACTGGCTGGTGTGGCAGCCTTGCCTGGACTACATGGCCTGAGGTGGGCAACACCCAGGAGCTGTGATGTGGCCAGACAGAGACCATGGACACCCCCTCTTACCTGGAGCAGCCCTGCTGAAGAATTTCTTATAAGTAAACATTTGCATTCTGGAGCAACACTGTTTTGAGTGCACAGTGGTGGAGGACTGGGTGCTTAACAAAAACAGGCATGCTTTTCAGTATGGGAGGGCAGGTCTGAGCAAAGACCTGGATCTCCAGTGGAACGCCACTAAAACCAAGGCCCCGGTTGGACTTTTCTCATCCTCACTGAATGGCAGCCTCCCCTGTGCCCTCTCAGCGCCTCCCAGGCACTTCAGGGAAACTAGGATGGGAATGTGCCTTGCCCCGGGGCAGGAATGTTAAATTCTGAGCAACATCCCTCAGGAACTGGGGCAAAGTGAGGGCCAGAAGTCAGTACAACAGGCGCAGGGGCCTTGGAGGGTGGGATGTCACAAGCAGCCCCAGGTAGGAGGGCAAGAGACTAGAGGCCCGCAGAGGGTAGGTTCCTGGCGTGGGGAAGGGTGGTGCGGTGCAGGGGCGGGGGTTGTCCAACAATCACTGATGAGAAAAGATAACATATTTCACAGACTAGATGCTTCGGTGTCACAAAACAGCACAAATGACCAGGTCTAAACAGGACAGACAGGCACTGACCAGCAGAGAGCCACTGCCCAGACAGCCCTGAGAACAGAGAGGGCAAGTGCAGAGCCGCACGACCCTGAGGCAGGACTGCCAATGGACAGAGGCACGTTCCTGGCAGGCTGGGGACAGTCGGGCCAGCAAGAGACTGAGTGCAGCCTCAGGAGCTGCTACTTCAGAAGCCCTGTAACTACAGGACTCACAGAAATGGCGACACATGGAGTAAAGCAGAAAGCGCGCCAGGCCAGCATCGAAAAGACAGCTGGGACTTGCATGCTGGTTCAGTGGCTAAAACTCCGAGCTCCCAGTACAGAGTGTTCATGTTCCATCCCTGGTCAGGGAACTAGATCCCACATGCCGCAACTAAAGATCTCACATGGCTCAGTGAAGCCAAATAAATATATGTTTAAAATAAAAAGACTCACCTGCTACCATGTATAAAATAGGTAAACAATAAGAACCTACTGTTTAGCACTCAATATTTTCTAATAATCTATAAGGGAAAAGAGTCTAGAAAGACCCAACTGGGTATATCTCCAACAGCCCAGAGGACAGGCTGTGCTCCTCTGCCCAGGCCACCCCTAATCAGAAGGCTCAGTGTGGAAAAGACACCCATCCAGACTGCAGAGAAAAACGCACTGCTGTTTGCGTCTGCAGTCTAAACAGAGTTGACTAGTTGGGGTTCCTCCAGTAAGGCTGTCACAGAGGTCTGGGGCACCCCAAATCTGGCTGATCCTTGGGGTCTGCTGTGAAGTCACTTTACTTGGGGTGCCTCATTAACTTTCTGAGATAGATTCTGGGACATTCTTTAAAAATAGCTGCTTCTCTGAGGAACCCCAATGACAGACTAAGGACCAGAGAGGAGGCTTTCAGGAGCCCTTGCACTACATTTAAATGCTAACATGTGTTTCTTATACTTGCAACAAACATACTTAGAAATATCACATTATTCTTTCCCAATTAAGAGAGATTTTGGAATTCTGCACCTGCTATACCAGCTAAATTTCTTGTCCACTGGAGTTAAGGATCTGACAGAGACTTCTACAATCCTTTGTCTCAAAGCATTTACAAAAAGCGAGGATTTGGAAGACTGGGTCTGCAGGTGTGGTTACAGCCATCCTTCTGGGTAGATCCTAACTTAAAGCCGTTTAAAGTCAGTTTCAACGTGTCTCCTCAGAAGAGGCTCCCCAGACCTGGTGAGTGCTGGCCGGGGGCAGAAGGCAAGCATAGCAGGGGGAGCAGCCCACCCCGGCCAGAGGCCACCACCTCCTGGAAGAGCAGCAATCACAGCCACCCACACAGAGCCTACCAGCAGCAGTTTCAGCCTTGCTGTAGTTGCTAGGCTGTGAGCTCCACGAGCACGGGGATCTTGTTTTGATCCCCTGTGTGTCCCAAGATCCTAGTATACTGCCTGATACACATCTAAAACATTTAAAAAAATTTTAAAACTTTATAAGCTGTGCCTTGCAGCATGTGGGATCTTAGTTCCCCGACCAGGGATCAAAGCTCTACCTCAGAAGTGCAGAGTCTTGACCACTGAACTGCCAAGTCCAAATTTCTTCTTTTTTTTAATGAATGACTATTCCTTCTAAGTGATAGCAACTTTGCAGAGTGTGTTGATGAGGTGGGTTCCCTTCATCTTCAAGCCAGTGGCCTCCAGAAGCTGAGGCCTTCTATTCAGCTGGGAGAAAGGGAGTGCTGGCAAGGACATGGCTAAAGGTCAGACTGGCACTATCAGTCTGAAAACCTCAGGAAGGTAGCACCAATAGCTGCCAGCTCTTGTCCTCCTCTAAGGCCTCAGAAAAAAGCAAAGGACATGGAAACATCCCACCCGTACCAACGTCCTGCCTGCCATGCATGCCACGGACCACAGCCATGAAGCTCAAGACACAAAAGCCAGGGGCTCATACCACAGGGCTCCTCTCCACTTCGGTCTCTGTGAATACTGTTCCACAGCACTATGACATGTACACTAGGCCCTTCTCCACTCAGTGTCCACTCCCTCCCTCCTTTGCCCTGGCTCTGAACTCCAGGCCATGCACTGACCAGGATGCACAAGACCTTGTGGGCAAAGGTGCTCCTTAGAGCAGCAGATGGGAGCATGTCAGGAATGCAGACTCTCAGGCCCCACCCCAGACATGGCTGCATCAGAATAGTTTATGATTTTATTTTTTAGGGTGTACTGGGTCTTTGTTGCTACACGGTCTCTCTGTAGTTGTGGCGAGTTGGGGCTTCTCCTGTTACAGAGAATGGGCTCTAGGGTGTGCAGGCTCAGTAGCTGTGGTGCACGGGCTTAGCTGACCCACTGGCATGTGGTTATCTTCTGGACCAGGGATCAAAGCCACGTCCCCTGCTTTGGCAGGTGGATTCTTATCCAGTGGACCACCAGGGAAGTCCAGAACATGCATTTTAAACAGGATTCCTTGATGAATTACATGCACCCTAGGCTTGAGAAGTACTGGGTTAGAGCATACAAACTTCACTGAGAAAATGACCATCTTAGCTTTCCATAGCTATGACAAATGACCACAAATTTAGTGGCTTCAGATAATACTCATTTATTTACCGTCTCCATTTCTGTGGTCAGCAGTCTTGGGGTCTCACAGGGCTGCAGGCACAATGTGGGCTGGGCTGAACTCTCTTCCAGAGGACTGAGAAAACTTGGCTTCCAGAATTCGGTTCCTTCTCCCATTTCCACACAGCCGTCTTCATCAGGAGAGCAACAATATCTTCTCACACTTGGGACCTGACTTCTGCCTCAGTTCAGTTCAGTTCAGTCACTCAGTCATGTCTGACTCTTTGCAACCCCATCGACTGCAGCACGCCAGGCCTCCCTATCTATCACCAACTCCCAGAATTTACTCAAACTCATGTCCATTGAGTCAGTGATGCCATCCAACCATCTCATCCTCTGCCTCAGGCTCCCCTGATTACCTTGAGCCCTCTGGAAAATCCAGGATAATCTCATTTTAAAGTCAACTGATAAGTAAATCCTTAATTTCATTTGTAATGTCCTTACTGCCATATGATGCAACAGGAGCACAGGTCCTGGCAGAGGTCATGGGAGCCCAAATGCCAGTGACCACAGTGATTTCACCCACAGCAAGGCCAAGCTGGATGAATGGTCTCAGAAGGTACTCTGAATTTTCAGTCATCCCTGTCAACTCCTCTGCCCGCAACGCCACATTTGGCTCTTCCTCCCTGGCCCTTAGTTGTCACTCCACCCTCCACTGGCCACCCTCCACCCTGTCATATAGTCTCAACACATCAACTCCTTCCCCACCCCAGCAGAGCTCTTATCTGAGGGTGCACATAATTCTGCGGGAAATCCATCCTTTCCACACCATCCCCCAGCTGTTCTTAGCCACCCAGAGGAAGATCATAAGGAACGAGGTTAATGCAAAAAAAAAAAAAACACGTGGTACCCATGCCTGCCCCTTGATGTCACCCACCCTTCTCCTTTGGCTCTGGCATTAAGAGACCTGGGGCTCTGACCTGCAGAACAGAAGGGACCCTTCCCGTGTGTCAGCACAAGGCTTTTGGGAGCTCAGCATCACCCCAAGTTCACCTGAGCCAGTAGCCCTGCCTCCTGGTTTTCTCAGGGTCTCTTGTAACCAGCAGAGCTGCACTCCCTCCAATCCAAACAGATTCATATCTGAGTGGGTAGTGGGCCTGTTTTCAAGCAAACCCACAACTAATGATAGTCTGTCACTAGCCGCTTGGTCACCAGTCAGATCCAATTCATTGTATCAAGGCTCTTCTGAGTTATCCCAAGACCACACAAATAATCTTAAAAGAGCAGGTTAGAAGACATGCTCTGCTTTGGTTTTCACTCTTAGATATCAGCTCTTACCAGTCTTGACTCCCTAGTGAATTGTTTCTAAAAAGTAAGCTCGTCCTCAACAGACAAATCCTGCCACTTGTGACAGGGGTCAAAGACTGCTTTATGCTTCTGAACACAAATCCCAAAATCACTCATAAGAAGTTCTGTATGGGAGAAAACTGGTTTGTTCAGGAAGACCCTGATCTCCTTGTGTCACTTCCGGGGTGAAGAAAGCGCTCCTGGGAACAGATGCTCCCTCCCTAGAGCAGCAGTCAACCTCCGGCCAGCCTCAGGGAGGTGCACATGAAGACCCACTGTTCACCCACTGCTCGAAATACAGCTCCTTCAGGGTGGGAGCAAGGGAGATAGAAAACTCTGATATCAACATAGCAAATTCTGTTCAGCCTTCTTTAAATGCCAACTTGATGACTTTATTAAAGCAAGAATAACCCTTTGAAATTCAAATTCACGTGGACTGACGGTTTCAAATTCACTTGTATCCCTCTCCCTCCATACAAATCCACTGCACAGGATCATAGGCACCCAAAAAAGACTTTCAACTCCTTCTTTACCATGCCCTTCTCAGTAATAAACAATCCTTCAACGCAGTAGCAACACAGTAGTTACACTATCCCAAGTTACTGAAAATCCCGTAACTTCAAAAGGAGCAGGAAGTCCTCGGAAACAAACATCTGTCAACAACTACTGCACGCTGGTGGGCCTCCCTGGTGGCTCAGTGGTAAAGAATCCACCTGCAATGCAGGAGACGTAGGTTTGATCCCTGGGTGGGGAAGATCCCCTGGAGGAGGAAATGGCAACCCATTCCAGTATTCTTGCTTGGAAAATTCCACGGACAGAGGAGCCTGAGGGGCTACCATCCCTGGGGTTGCACAGAATCATACACCACTGAGAGACTGACCACCACCACATGCTGGCATGGCCTATTTCCCCATTCAATCTTCAGTCCTGAAGGCTGGCAACAGCTTCATTTTACAGTTAAAATGAGAAGTGCAGCTCAGAAGAGTAAGGACCGCACCAAAGACTTCCAAGCAATCAAATGCAAATCAAGATTTAAATCCAACTCCCCCTACGCCTCCTTCCACAATGAAGGATCGTGGATTCTACATGACTTTCTCTCTTCCATCAGATTCTATCTAGAATCTGGGAAGTCCTCCTCACAGGGCTGTACCTTTAGTGAGAGGGTTTCACGAAGAGGACAGACCAACCTTTCTTATCTCACTGCTGCACATGGGGGCAAAGTAACCACTAAGAAAGGAGAACGGGGCTTAAGTTATAGGACTAACTGCATACGGGGGGCAGGGAAAGTACCTGGTACAGAAAACCCGACTAAAAGATACCATGTACGGAGACACTATGATCGTGTGGGTTTCCCAGGCGGCGCTGTGGTGAAGAACCTGCCTGCCAATGCAAGAGACACAGGAGATGCGGGTTTGATCCCTGGGTTGGGAAGATCCCCTGGAGAAGGAAATGGCAACCCACTCTAGTATTCTTGCCTGGAGAACCCTGTGGACAGAGGAGCCTGGTGGGCTGCCGTCTATGGGGTTGCACAGAGTCAGACATAACTGAAGCGACTTAGCATGCATGCATGCACTGGAGAAGGAAATAGCAACCCACTCCAGTATTCTTGCCTGGAGAATCCCAGGGACAGAGGAGCCTGGTGGGCTGCCATCTATGGGGTTGCAGAGTCGGACATAACTGAAGCAACCTAGCAGCAGCAGTATTTAAAAAAAAAAAAAAACTCCCAAGTTTGGACATCTGAAGAAACTTAGAAACTTAACCCATAATTTTCTTTTAGCTAGAAATATATTAATAACATACCTGTTGAATTTTAAGTACAAGTTAATGTCAACTGACAGTTTAATCTTCTCCATCCAGTAATGAAACTAGTGCCAGACTCAGCCGCTGAGGATGCAAAGCTGTCTTTAGTTCTCTGTCCCCTGCTAGTCAAATTGTGGTCTGTGAATAAGCATCATTGAGGTTGCTCAGTGTAGAAATGTCTCCTAGGGAATCAGAATCTGCATGTTAACAAGATACACATGAAGTTCTCAGAAAAACCTGAAATGGAGCAAAAATGCAGACTCAACAACACATGTCCAGGGCTCCATTCATTCCTAGTCAGCCTCTGTATCTATTCCATACAGACCCAACCCCTGCCCACACTGACTGTCTTGGGGTACCCGTGAAAGACCTAGGCCTCCCCAACTCCCTTGCACGTACCTGCCATCATCTCAGAGCCTGCTCCCTCCCAGTTTGAGATCTTCAAGAGACCACAGTGCTTCATTTCTTTATCCTCAGTCTGGAAACTACCTGGCCCACAGGCCTGTGAAGAAGCTGTTAAACACCTCTAATTTCAATATGAAACAGAGCTAGGAAAAGTTGGGTATGTCAACTAAGGTCACAGGCAGTTGGGCTGAGCCACAGCCAACCTCCTGAACCAAGGAGGCACAGATGTGACCACGCCCCTTTATTTCTCTCCAAAATCTCTCTCCCACACAACCCACTTTGGATATCTCAAGTCTTATCACATGTTCTGAGAAGTACTTTGCTTTTACCTAAGCTCCTTTATTTAACTTACATGCAGAGTACATCATGAGAAACGCTGGGCTGGAAGAAGCACAAGCTGGAATCAAGATTGCTGGGAGAAATATCAATAACCTCAAACATGCAGACGACACCACCCTTATGGCAGAAAGTGAAGAGGAACGAAAGAGCCTCTTGATGAAAGTCAAAGAGGAGAGTGAAAAAGTTGGTTTAAAGCTCAACATTCAGAAAACTAAGATCATGGCATCTGGTCCCATCACTTCATGGGAAATAGATGGGGAAACAGTGGAAACAGTGTCAGACTTTAATTCAAGGGGCCCCAAAATCACTGCAGATGGCGATTGCAGCCAGGAAATTAATAGATGCTTACTCCTTGGAAGGAAAGTTATGACCAACCTAGATGGCATATTGAAAAGCAGAGACCTTTGCCAACAAAGGTCCGTCTAGTCAAGCCTATGGTTTTTCCAGTGGTCATATATGGATGTGAGTTGGACTGTGAAGAATTGATGCTTTTGAACTGTGGTGTTGGAGAAGACTCCTGAGAGTCCCTTGGACTGCAAGAGCCAACCAGTCCATCCTAAAGGAGGTCAGTCCTGGGTGTTCATTGGAAGGACTGATGCTGAAGCTGAAACTCCAATACTTTGGCCACCTCATGAGAAGAGTTGACTCATTGGAAAAGACCCTGATGCTGGGAGGGATTGGGGGCAGGAGGAGAAGGCGACGATAGAGGATGAGATGGCTAGATGGTATCACTGACTCGATGGACGTGAGTCTGGGTAAACTCCGAGAGTTGGCGATGGACAGGGAGGCCTGGTGTGCTGTGATTCATGGGGTCACAAAGAGTCGGACAAGACTGAGTGACTGGACTGAACTGAAGCTCCGTAAAACAAAATTTCTACCCACACTACACTTTGAAAGATACAAAAATACAAATTTAAGTGATAGCTGCTGAGTACCTGTTCATACTTAGCAGACTAAAGTAATATCCTAGTTGCAGCCTGCCGTTCACCACCCTGCCCCCACCCCCTCGTTTTATACTCTTGAGAGAGAGGGTTGAGAGGAAAATCAAAGTAAAGGTTTGGTTTATCAACTCCAGGGACTTCCCCAGTGGTCCAATGGCTAAGAATCTGCCTGCCAGGGCAGGGGACACGAGTTTGATTCTTGGTTCAGGAAGATGCCACACGCCAGAGTAACCAGGCCTGTGAGCCACAACTATTGAGCCCATGTGCCTAGAGCCTGTGCTCTGCAACAAGAAGCCACCACAGTGAGAAGCCTGCACAACACAATTAGAGAGTGGCCCCCACTCTCTCCAACTAGAGCAGAACCGCACAACAAAGACCCAGCCAGGCCAAAAATAAATATTTCTTAAAATGTTTCCAAGAATCATTTTCTTCAGTTGCAAAGGAGGCTTCTAAATGAAAATCTGTAATCACTAAGATGTTAGTGGCAGAGCAATAAGCAGACCTCCCAATGGGGCTGAGTGATAACCACCGAAGTGTTTAGGCTGCTGGCCCACCTGGCCAGTCGAGACCACCCAGAGCACACAGGTTTTCTCCACACAGCCACTCCTGAACCCGCTGGGTGCGTCCCTGCTCTTCCTGGCTTGCACTAACACAAACAAAGCCTCAAATATACTAGCTTTGGTTTTTAAGGAGAAAAGTAACAAAAAAAAAGGGGGGGGGGGGTAAAAAAACCCACAGATCGTAAGGGAAGCACACCTTTTTCAGGTGAGGAGAAAGGAGCTGACATTATGACAAAGAATCATACCAAACACCTCAGATTGAAGGAGGAAGTGTTTCATGACACTAATCAAACAATGCTGAAGTTTAACTATTGTTTGGTTTGAAGTTCTGAATAAGTTCTAAGTTTTTTATATTTCACAATTTGTATTTTTTATTAGAGTCTACTCCACAATTAGCTAAATAAAAGCAGTCATAAGACCCCACAAACTCTTGCACAATTTAAATCT
This sequence comes from Bos taurus, assembly GCF_002263795.3. Taxonomy (NCBI): domain Eukaryota; kingdom Metazoa; phylum Chordata; class Mammalia; order Artiodactyla; family Bovidae; genus Bos; species Bos taurus. The sequence continues at coordinate 127,049,859 of NC_037328.1, forward strand.
TATGAATTTAATTTCATAAAAATTTAGGTGTGTATTCCTAATGACCAACCTAAAAATGCTGTTTTTATCTATGGTCTAAAATACTTCAATCTAACTACTTTAAAAGATTTAGTTCCAGTGTTAAAAATAATCCCATCACTATCTCTTTCTGTTTGTTTTTACATGTTTTGCAGCAAAAGATCCACAAACTAATTCAGCACGTAAAAAATAATTTTACAAAACATCCAAGCCAACCTTTCAAATCCACTTTTATTTTCCTTTTTCCTCTTCAGATACAGAACTTTTCCACACACTGAATTTCTTGCAGCTATGAAGTCACTTGATGTTGGTCAGGTACCATTTTATCCCTTAAAATTTTGCTGGCATCAAAATATGACAGTTAACCAGTGTTAAATCTATAAAATATTTACATAGCACAGCACATTAAGCTTTAGACACTTGGCAATTAAACCACATAAAAATTGGACAAGACCCCCAACCTACATGTTCAGAATCAGGTGTTCACAGTCGCCACCTGGTGACTGTACATGGTTCAAAAGGCAGCAGAGGCAACAGGCAGTTACTCCGAAGGACATGGACCACTATTATCTGGAAGCACATTATGTTATCCCAGTGTCATGTACCACTCCACCTTTCCTCAAGGTGGTCTCATAATTCTGGAATGGCAGGTCCCGCTGATACAAAATGAAGACAGACAACACAACGTTTACTCTGTAGAGACATCCTAACTCCTACTATGCATGCATGGTGATCTTGAATGCAACTCGTCCTAAAAACTTGTCACGGTCATTCTGGGTTTTTAGGTTGGGTGATCCATCGATCTTGCACTCAACCATTACTTCTCTTACGTCAGCATCACTACCAAAGCCGACCTGGACGGCAACTAGTGGCTGCAGGTAGTTCCCCTGGCGAATAGAGGAAAATACATTAATTCAAATTCTACAGTAACTTTACCTACACTTTTTAGGAGCTTGCCTATTCTTTAAAAATTAAAAAAACAAACAAGATTTTAACCTATTAATCAGATGTATTTTTTTATCCTCTAGCTTTTTTTCCTTAACTGAATATTCATTTACTTTTACTTTTTTTTTTACTGATCAAAGTGTTTATGACTATGAATTTTCCTCTAAGCACTGCTTTAAATGTATTCCATAGATTGTGATTATGTTGTGTTTCATTATTTTTAGATACTCTATAAACTTGGTTTACGTTCCCTTCTTTACTCAAGTTAATAGAGAGGTCCCACTTCCTCCCTCTTTAGGAAGGGCACTTTTATTTCAATAATTTTTAGTTTTACTGTATTTGATCACAAGATATTATTATATTTCTATCCTATGAAACTTGAAGATGCATTTTTTATGATAAATTTTTGTGACAGTTCCAGGTGTTTGAGAAGAACATGTATTTATCTATTAATATGTTTGATAAACATGCGGAAGGTTACCTCACTGATGCTACTTAGGTTTCTAAATATCCTTACGGTTGCTGTTTAACTTGATGCAAATATACTCATAACTGTTTTGCCATCACTGGTTTCTAAATACAAGCCTTCACTAAAAGGAACTAAGGGCTAATTCCAGGGCCGAGGCAGGGAAAATACAAGATGAACCTGGACCCCTTGTGGTGCCAGAAAGTAAGTTAGTGCTGTAGGAATCCAGGGAACATGCCTAAAAGACACAGAAGCTAGAGCCAGTCTCCACCAGCCAAATGCGGGAGAGTTTTAGCACCAAAATAAATGATTATAACGTATTAACAGCTAAATTATGTAACAATCTATGAGACTATATTGATACCACTTCCCTCCTGACATGCCATTCTGAAAAGGACATACCATTTCTTCTGAGGCATTCGTGCCAAAAATGCACAACCTACATTTAACCATGAAAAACATCAGATAAACTCAAACTGAGGAACATAAGCCACAAAGTAAGCCCCAAAAGGCCTGCACTCATTTTTGAGGAGTTCAAGGGCATGAAGCAGACAGACTGAGGAACTGTTGCAGGTTACAGGCAACTAAAGATGTAAGAATGTAACAACCTGGACCAGGAAAACACTTTCTTGTGCAATAAAGAACATTACTGGAACAACTGGTGACATTTCAACATGGTCTGTAGATCAGATATTAATACAGTTCAGCTGATTTCCTTTGTTAAGTACATGATGGCTATTATGATAATGTCCTTACTTTTAGGAAATTCAATGTAAAGAGCATTTAGTGTAAAGAAGCACCGTGTTTATAACTTATGACCAAGGGTTCATGTGAAAAACACATATGGAGACTGATACGACAAATGATGTAAAACATCAACACAGGCAAGTTGGGTAAAAGGTTAATAGGAATCCTCTGTATGGTGCAAGCCACTTGAGTTTAGAATTATTTCAAAATAAAATTAAAAGTTTACTACTATATATGTATAACGGTAAATATATATATATATATATAATACATATATATTTATATATAAAATACACTTAGAGAAAAAATGTGGAAGAAATTCCACTACAATAATAGTTATCTCTGGGTAATGACTTAACCACTTTTCTATATTCTTTAAATAAGCACACTCTATCACATGAAAGAGAAAATGCTATTTTGAAAATAATCATCTTTTAACTCATCTGCTTCCGTTCTGTGCTCCACTTGTAGACCTGGAGTCTTCATTTGCCATCACCAACGTATGTAAAAACCAGAACAGATGACGCACACATCACACAGGGCGTATGTCTATCTGACCCAGACAACTGACATTTTAATACAGATGTGCCCGCTTCCCAAGAGTCTCAACCACTTAAGAATTTCTAAATACTCACATGCAGTTTTTTCCCATAATATGGAAAATATTTTAAATCTATCGTTCCATTGGAAGGATAAGTTGATAGAAATGCTGTGCTTTCGCTCTAAAGTTGAAAACAAAAGAAACTCTTGTTAGGTCACAAAAAATAGTTTTTAAAAGTATATTTTTATTAAAGCAATATCAATTATGAACAGTATGGAGAAACTACAATGCTGTTTCAACTGCATTTGCTACAAGAGGATTTTTTGAAAAAAGACTTACTCATGTTGATTTAAACCCCCTGACATGAATTATCCTGATTTCCTGATTTATTTCCATGACAGTCCCTTTAACTTATAGCTGGATCTACTCATGCACTGTCTGTAAAATCATATCTGTGTTCCAACTACCAAATACCCGTTCTCTAGCCATTGACAGCAGGAGTGCACCAGTAGGTCTGGGACCAATGAATTCTAAAATGAAAATACTGTGCATTTCCAGACCGGGAAGCAATAGCTGCTACAACTCAGAATGTGCCACTCGGGCCTGGGAGGCAGCAGGTGCAAAACAACTATGATAACTGTAGTCAGAGGTAGAATGGATTATGCAGCTGATAAAAAATTCAAGGGAAAATTTAAAGTACTCTGAGCTAATACTCTTCTTATGCAATCTGAATATCACATTTTCCTTGAATTCTTTTATGAGCACATGTAAGTGAATTAAAGGTGTTACATGACTGCTGCAATTATATTCACGTGTTTAAAGATAAATTGTACAAGCACAAGGAATAGAATCAATATTTTATAATAACTATAAATGGAGTATAATATTTAACAATTGTGAATCATTCTGTTGTATACCCAAAACTTATGTAATATTATAAATCAATCATACCTCAAAAAAACTTTTATACACAATAAAAACACAAACCTAGTATTCTTCCTGAAAAATAACTAATTCACAAAATTTCTCATGTAACACATTCTGAATAGGTCCAGTATTAATGACTGTAACTTTACACATACTGAGTAGATGACAGAGACATCAAGTGATTAAAATCAGTGGCAATGTCACAAAGCAGTAATATAAAACATTACTAAATGTTTGAATTGTAGATGTGAATAAACTAATCTCTACTTGAGAGAGAAAACAGGAAACACTATAGCAAAACTAAGAATCTCCTCTTAAGGGAATGCCTACTCTCTGCTTACTTCACTGAACCACTGTGAAGTAGCACGTGTGTGGGGGGTGAGAGAAACACATGAATAAGCAATATAGACAAGGCAGCAAAGACGAATTTGATGACACTCCAAAAAGGGGGCAAGTTCTAATGATCCAGAACAAAAACTGTGAAAAGAACAAGCAATAACAAGGCTAAGAAAAGTATAGAAGCCTTTTTTCAACCACTATTCAAATACCATCTTATGTTGTACTCCTTAATTTAAAAAATGTGAAATCTAAAATAACATTTTACACAGGAGAAAAAAAGTCACTTTAATGTGTTTCTGTACATTACTTACTTTTGTTTAACCTTAGTATATGAGCTTAATTCCTAAAAACACAGAGATGTTCCCCAAAATGTAAAAGGTTTTCCTTGGGTTAGTTTATTGAGCTCTTCAGTGTGTATGTTCAGCCAGATACGACGCTCAATTTATATTTACCTTGTTTAGGCCTAACAACCCTTTCGTGTGTGCGATCAATTACACAGAGGGGAACTGAGGCTCAGTTATGGCCACATGCTCAATGAACTGCTCCACTGGTTTGTATCAACACCATCAAGCTGGTAGAATTTTAAACTTGCATTTTATAAAGGTGTATCTGAACAATGATAAATTTTAGGGTAAAGCTGCATGTCATGGTTTTCTACTAGCAGTCACTAAATTCCACTGAAAACAAAATAAAGATTTAAAATGAATGCATTCTGTTTATTCTATATCACCATCATTTGGAAATCATTTGAAGAACACACACCAAATGCCCTAAGCAGTGGTTATCTCTGGGCAAAAATCTACCAAAATTTTTCCTTCTGTATTTTTCTAAATTGTCTTTAATAAATACGATTCATTTTTGTGAGGAAATTTAAAAAACTAATGACATAAATATGAATATTACATCTTTTTGCAGGAACCATTCTTTAAAATTAAAGGCTACTTTTAAGAGCATGTCCTATCATCAATGTTTTAGTGTTTCCAGAACTCTTAACTTGTATAAAAAGCAATTAAAGCAGATCAAAGTTAAGAATGTAAGACAAAAGAAATATACTACATAAAAAGTAATTCAACTGAAGAATTTACACCAAGAACACTTGATACAGACAAATCTAATGGAAAAGAGCAATATGATGATATGCAATAAAGGTTTCCATCTGTTCACATAGCCACACCTCTAAAATGTATGTATGCCACCTGGTTACTCCTTTGTAACTAGCCTATGAGTAATGCAAGATTTTATAAGCATTTCTTCCAATTCTGTGTTTTTTTCTAAAAACAAAAATATTCCACAACAAAACAAAAACTCTAATTAGTTTATATACTTTCCACACAACTCTTCAAACCAAAAGGGACAGCAACTGAAACTTGAGTCATCAGACCAAAATTTTTCATTAACATTTCTCCCAACTATTCTAGAAGCAAAAGAAACATAACAGATAAACAAGGAGAAAAACCCATTTATAACCCTAAGGGAAGAGTTACACAAAGTTGTTTATACTGGCCACAGGCTTACAGAAATGAAACCTTGGGAAAGGAGTGGAAAGCTTTTGCCCTTCTGGCCTGCGTATGTGTTCATTCTCCTTTCATGGTGGTGTTGGCCCCACAGACTCACTGGCTCAAGTGTATCTACATGGTCTGCTCACGTTCAGAGGTAAACGCCCTTGAACACAGGACACTATCATAAAATCGGCACTTCCGCCTGGCTGAGGGCTCACACCTGGCCTCGGGAACCTTCTCTTGGAAAGACTTGCAAGCAAAGGCGATCACAGAGTTACACATTTCCTAAATCTGTCCCATAGCTGAAACGTTTTCTTCTGTCTTAAGAGATGGCAGTCGAGTAGAGGCTCACTATATTTTTAGAAGGATTTGTATACCAAGAAAAACTCCCCTCAGATGCAGAATCTGGTTTTTAAGTGAGATTCTGATTTTTAATCCAAGTTTCCTACTGAGCTGACTACAGCATAAGGAGATCCAGTAAGTTGCCTATGGTTACCCTGCATACTTCAACCCAGATGAGAAAGCACAAAAATTCCTGGCTTTTTATACTACTCTAAACAACGAATAAATACTCAAAATAGATCAATACTCTAAAGCAGGAGTTCTCAAAGTATGGGTCCCAGACCAGCAGTAACTTAATTAGAAAAGCAAACTTTGGGGTGTCACCCCAGACCTACTGAGTTAGAACCTGCAGAACTGGGACCCAAAAGACCCTCCAAGTGGTTCTGAGGCATGATCAGATTTGAGAACCACAAGCAAGTTTCTGCCCAAATAAGAAATTCATTCATGATTAAAAGGGATTAGTTTTCTTTGGCAAACAACTTCAGAAGTGATTTCAATGTAACATTTCAATCAAGACACTTCTGTCACTATTAACTAGAGGTGGAATGCTAATATTTTATTTTACACAGTAACAAAATTAAATTTAGAACTTAACAGTTTCTCCTGAGAACTCTTACCCATCATTTACATATTTGTCTTAGTTGCACTTTGCAGCATGGAGAGAAAACAAAAGAAATCATGAAATGAAAATAGCACAGCACTCTGGAAAAAATAAAGTAGGGATAAGAGAGCAAAATAATGCCTCTACCTTAAGGAAAAGATACCGAGTTTCATTAAATCTCAGATGCCACTGATGTACACCAATTTATGTACTATTAAGAGAGAAAAAATTTTATACACTATTAAGACTATCAATTATAAGGCCAACCCCAATTTCAGTTTTATTCAGGTAGAAAAAAGAAATTGAATCTTAAAATCAATGAAATATGGTACATGTAAATATAAAGGGAAAGAGTGTGATATCAAGTGCACACAGAAAATAAGTCTTTTCGCATTATCATTAGCAAACAGAAGCTGGAGGAGTTTATTCTAAGAATGGCACTACAATGGACTTTAAAATATGACAGGGAAGGGAAAAAATGACTAAATTCATTAGACTTTTAAAGTATTTTTAAGATACACTAGAACTTCAACAGAAATTCAGTTATTTTCTGAATACTGACCTTTCCAGTACATTCTATCCTTGGTTCTCCTTGAGGCTTTAATCCAATTATCTAAGGTAAAGAAACACTGATTAACTGAAACATCACAATTGTATACAACAGAACCTCCTCCTTTGTTGCTGAGGACAAAAGATGGGAAGGCTGAGATGAACATTCTCTCTCTTCAGTCGACAACTCATGTCCAACTCTTGCGATCCCATGGACTGTAGCCTCCCAGGCTCCTTTGTCCATGGGATTCTCCAGGTAAGAATACTGGAGTGAGTTGCCATTTCCTTCTCCAGTGGATCTTCCCGACCCAGGTCTCCTGCATTTCAGGCAGATTCTTTACCAACTGAGCTATGAGGGAAGCCACTGCCTTAACATCTTTTACATTTGCCTTTTGATTTTATTTTAGAGGAATAGAATAGACTTTTCAATATAATAATCTTACCAATTATCTATCTCATTATAGTACTGGGGCAATTTAGAAAATTAAGTCATCAAAAAATTGACTGAAACACAGTATTATTGTACTTTGCTCCCCTTAAAATAATAGAAATCTTTACATTATTTATGTTAAGACATCACTAACGCAAATAAGCACTGCAAAGGCATAATATAAGAAGTAACTGTTCTTCATGAAAATGTTAGGTCACCACCCAACCATGTTTCCATAGGCTTCTACAGAACCCTACTGTATCAGATCTATAAAACACATACACTGAATGAATCCCATTTTAAAGATGGGACCATTCAGCTCTATGTAATGAAGCTACTTTCATGTATGTAGTTGAAATAACTAACTGTGTGAATGATCAGATATTTATCCAGGCATTTTGTGAGGATTTTTGACATCTTGAATTTATATGCATTTTAGTTTATAATTTATATGCATTTTAATGTGAATGCCTTAAAATATAAGAAAATATAAGTACTCTCCCCCAAAGAAAAGTAGTGTTGCAGCCTAAATAATAATTTCAAGAGCAATAACTATCTGTGTCCTTGCAATGACTGGAACAAACTATACTGGGATTTGATGCCCACCTACACTCCTTGTAGCATCTCAGTACTGATTCCCATTTGCCTTATAATATCTTCCTGTCAAGCCCTGCCAAGTTCTGCCTCCATCAGCAACTACAGTCTCAGACCCTCATTATTCAGTGGACATACTGGCAAAGAAAATAAACTTGGAAGTTTGGCCCCGTGGGAGAAGGAACCAGAGCTTCTTCTCTTGGTTTTCTATTGGGAACAAGTGTTCCATTAAACTAGGTGTTGCGAGGATACTTCTAGGAGGCAATGATTACAAAAGGCATTCCTGTTAAAGAGAATAAATTCAATCAACCTTAAAAGCTGGATCACCTGATTTCACATTACAGTTTGCCCTTCCTACCCACGGGTTCCACACCTGTGAATTCAACCAATCACACACTGAAAACATTTGAGCAAAAAAATTCCAAAAAGTTCCAAAGCAACACTCAAATTTCCTGTGTGTTGACAACTATTTTAAACAGCATCTACACTGGATTAAGTGTAAGTAATCTAGAGATGCTTTTAAGTACACAGGAGGATGTGCACAGGTTATACACAAACTGCACCACTTTATAGAAGGAACTTGTACATCCCCAGATTTTGATGTCCTCAGCAGTCCTAGAATCAATTCTCCACAGATACCCATTTTAAAGATGGGACCATTCAGTCCCTTCAGTCAACTATGGATGACCATGAAGATCATTTCTTGTGTGGACTATGAAAACCCACTTCTACTTTATTTAACAGTATGTGGTATGTATGAGCTCCCTAGCACTTCTAGGGAAAGTAGGGGTCCCCTTCAAATAGCTGTTCACATTGCTCCCACTTGCTGCCCGCCTACCTTGCCTTTAGTTTCACCTCCACTTTAACCTTAATTCTTACAGTGCCTACCATGTGTCAGGCAATGTTTCAGAATGATCTCTACAGTGCTAAGGGGTAATCAGAGAACTGTCATCATCCACAGAGGGAGGGAAGGACAGACTGGAGGGAAGCCAGTCTGGACACCTAAGCATCTAGCTGGCTCTCCCTAAGGGAAACTCCTTATCTAGCAGTGCCAGCTTCAGAAGACTCAAGTTTCAGTCTTATTAGGGATGTTGACTTCAGTGATGTGTATACTCAAGACCCTGAGAGGTCTGCACCTGTTCAGGAACCTGCCTATTCTCTGAATAAATGACCAGGAATGATTTCACTCTTCAGGAGAGACCATGCAGGTATCAACAGGTTACCTGGATTGGAACACAACTCTGCAGTACATTTAGACAGTAGCAAGGCACAGGGTTAGGCGATCACTTCATTATGCAAGGAAAGCATCTTCCTTTTGCCCAATGACCCCAAGACACTATTACTTAGACATAGAGAACATTATTAGCTTCTTGGTTTGCTGGTGGCTATACAATTCAGGCACTTCTTCTGGACAACATAGCATAATGCTGGATAGGCTCATTTTAATACAACTTTATCTGTATTTTTACTATTAATTACATAGTTGTATACTGTAAAGCTATTCAGAAAAAGTTAAATGAGCCCAAAGTTCACAGATCTGCCATGGGATTTTAAATTACATTACTGTTCAGATGCGAAGATGAGCACAGCACACTAATACCACCATGCTGTGGGCACAACCCCCAGAATACCTGATGCCTGAAGTCCTGATCTACACTTAAGTGTGTGTGTGTAGCTAGCTCCAAAAGAGAAAAGCCGAAGTTGTGATACTCCCTAATTTATGACTAACTTATGAACCCACTGCTAACCTTTTACATAAGCTACCACCAAATGAGATAGCACTGAATAAACAGTTGTCAGCTTAATAGGAAATTAGAAAAAAGCAGCAGCAGCAAATTTTGTACATACTCTGTTCATTTTCACAAGAATACAAGGCTTTCCTTCTTGGTAGCCAAACGTGGGATCATCCACACCACTGCATGCTTCAAGTAAGGCAAGAGGAAACTGACATGCTGTGTATTCTGGACCCTTCTGCTCAAAAAAGGTTCCATTGGTACAATCTGTGAGATTCTTCTGTTCTTCTAAGCCATATGCTAAAAAGGAAATATGTATGTGTGAATAGATCAGTCAAAAAGGACCTTAAACACAACCAGAACTGTGTCACCCTTTGGACAATATTCTTCCAACACAAAAACAACAGGCCACGCACTGGGAAATTTTAGGGCAAGAACGTGAAGTCTGTTCCTCTAACTTCTAACGGCTATCCAGTGCTTTACAGTTTATTTAATTTCAATACAAACTGGATGACAGAGGGATCTCTTTTGTCACCATTAGGTGGCACCAGCCATGGCTACAACATTATCTGAATGCTTTCCATGTTCTTGGCCCAAAAGGTAAAATGGTGAGGAAATAAAAAGGCATGGCGGCCACCCTTACGGAGCTTACTTACATCGTAGTGGGGAAGACATTGCTCAATAAAATCATAACCGAAGGGCCTAAAGATACACGGAGCTATCTATATTCTATGTTCTAAACCTATATTCTAAACGGACTGCAACAGAGCTAATCAGTGACAGGGTCCATGTGAGGTAATGTTAGCTTACCAAACGGTGTTTTCAGCAGAGGCTGAGGTAACGAGACAGATTCAAAGTGACAGGGGAGCAAAATGGTTACAACTTGGAGATGGGGAAGAAAGGAGAGGCAGACAACTCAGTGGTTTTCAAATGTGTGTTGTGCACTTGGCACGGTGTTAAGACAAAAAGGTGGCACAGCAGTAAGCAGGTCTGCTGTGGTCTCTGTCCTGAATGAGCTTAGGCCACTGCAAGATACTCACTAATCAACAGTCAAGGCATGGTATCACAACGCCTCATGGTCAGTGCGTGGGGATAACTGGTACCAGAAAAAAAGCCACCTAAAATGAATTGAACCAAAACTGGAACCAAAATTTCCAAGTAAACACATTTAGTTTTGTCGTTCAGTTGCTAAGTCATGTCTGACTCTACCAGGCGCCTCTGGCCATGAGATTTTCCAAGCAAGAATATTAAGACTGGGTTGCTATTTCCTTCTCCAGGGGAATCTTCCTGACCCAAGAACCAAACCTCCATCTCCTGCATTGGCAGGCGTATTTTTTACCACTGAGCTACCTGGGAAGCCCAGTTAGTTAATTTTAACTATTTATTTAAAATTTGTTTGTTTGCCTGCTTGTCATGCTATGAGGCTTGAGGGATCTTAGTTCCCAGAGCAGTGACTGACCCCGGGGTTCAGCAGGGTAATCGAATACAGATTTTCCCCCTTAAAAAAAAAAAAAAAAAAGGTTAAAATTTTTGCTTTCTTCATTTACGAAAAATTAGGATACCATTGGAACCATGTACCAATTTAAAAGCCAAGAATGACTTAGGTATTGGGGGAAGGGGGAAGGGGGTAAACTTTTACAACAGAAAAGAGCCACTGACATTTATCACTCCTTTTTTGACTTTTCTGGCACAATTCTGCAGAAAGTATTCAAGGCCTACACCAGTAGCCTCCAAGGGCCTCTCCTGTATATACTCTGTTGGTACAGTTCATCAAGGATCATTTTCGTATGATGCCAACTTCCACTTCTACACAAAACCTAGGTAAGTGCAAAGAGTTGGATGATAAATGGTCAGAATACGAAGATGTCCCTATGCTGGGCATGATGGGAGCACAGAAAGGTCATCTTCTCAGAGAGAGCAACCAAAGAACCCCACATTTTCAAGGAAAGCCTAAAGGAAGACATAAAGAGGTGTAGGTAAACGGGGGGGGGGGGGGACACGACATCTGAAAGGGATCTGAACTAGATAAAATGTTAAGTTCTAATTAGTATTTATAGGGGAAAAAACCAAGATAATGTATCCTTTAACAGGAGACTATCTTCTAAACATGAGAAACGCATCCCTAAGAACAACAATGACAATTCAAAGTTTAAAAAAAGGGAAGGGGGATGATGAACATTAAAGATATGAAAGTAACCCCCCAGTATAATAAAATAAGAACAGAAAATGAGAGAGCAAATACCCAACAACTAACAGAATAGTTCTAGAAAGAGGACCAGAAAAGTGAGGTGAGGAAATTTTCAAGTAATAGTAGTTTCCTCAACCGGAGGACCCAAGTCTTCATCCTGAAAGACCCCATCCAGTATTCCGCAAAATGACACTAGAGACTGACACCAATACAAAATTTTAGAACCAAAGACAATATAATCAAACACAAAAACAAAAAACAAACAGTGCTGAACAGAAAAAGGTAGATACAAAGGAACTATTGATAAAATTCTATATTTAAACTACAAACAATACAAGCAAAATGCAGTCACTTTCAGAAATGAAAGGACTAAAAACTTAAATTACATGTATATTTAAAATTTTTTAACTGAAATATAAGTTGAAATGTAATCCACATATAACATTAGTTTCAGGTGTACAACACAATGAATGCTTAAATTATTTGTATACATTGTGAAATCACCATGGTAAATCTAGTTAATATCTTGCTCCCACATACAGTTACAAATTCTTTTTCTTGTGATGAGGACTTTTAAGATCTATTCTGTTAGCAACTTCCAAATACACAATACAATATTGCCAACAGCAGTCACTGTGCTGTGTATCATATCCCCAGGGCTTATTCACATATAACTGGAAGACTGGACCTTCTGATCATCTTTCATCATTTCACCTCCGCCTCCTGCTGCCCTTGGCGACCACGTCTTTTTTGGATCTATGAGTTTGGTTTTCTTGTTTGTTCTGTTTCTTATATTCCACACATAAGTGAGACCATTTGTTGTTGTGTCTCTGTTTGACCTATTTCACATAGCATCATGTCCTCAGGGCCCACCCACGTTGTTGCAAACAGCAAGATTTCATTCCTTTTTATGGCTAACTAGTATAGTGGTAAATATACCATGGAGCAGTATTCATGTATCTTTTCCTACAAAGTTATTTGAGAACATATGCCACCAAAACTAGAAAGTAAATAAAGAATAATAAAGCAGGAGCCAAGCAACAGTGAATCCAATTCAAAAATGATCAAACGAAGTCCCCAAATGATAGCTGGGTGGTGGATGCCTGAACAGAAACAAGTGCAGACTGCAGCAACGGCAAAGACTTAGGAAGGAGTTTGCAGCAAAAAGGATTAAGAGAATACCTCATATGACAATATACAAATAAAAGAGTTAGATGAAAGTCTTATGTAAAGACAAGTATAAAAAGGCAAACAATAATGAAAACAACTTAGTAGTTCAATTACTTTTGAATTGAAAATAAGGGGACATCTGAGGCATGTGAGCTAAATCCTCATCTAACATAAAAGGAAGTAAAGACAATATGTAAAAGTGGTAGGGGACTTCCCTGGTGGTCTAAAAGTTAAGAACCCACCTTGCAGCGCAGGGGACACAGCTTTGATCCCTGGTTGGGGAACTACGATCCCACGTGCTGTGGAACAACTAAGCCTGTGTGCCACAATGAGAGAGCTGGTGCGCCACAATTAAGACCCAATGTAGCCAAACAAATAAAATTTCAATTAAAAAAGTAAAGAAGAAAAGTTTTGTAAGAAAAAGTTCGAAAGCATGAAGTTATTTCCTGTTGAAAATATATCCACAATCAGATAATTTTTCACAGCCTCCAATGTTCCAATTCCAAGCCATGATCTCCACTCACCTGGGTGACTGCAATGGGCTTTTGACTAGCCTCCTTGGTTCCTCACCTAGAATCTAGTCTCAAAATACAGCCTGAGTGATCCTTTAAAAATCTGTGTGAGTTGTTATTTTCTGCTTAAGAACTTCCATCTTGTTTGCTGTGAAAGTCAAAGAACTGAGCAACAGCCTCTAAGGCCTCCCTGACCTCAACCCCTACTACATTCTCCCCACTCACTTCATCCAGCCCCTCTGGCTTCCATGACAAACTTGTAACACACTGGACCTTATGAGCCTCAGGGCCTTCCCACCTACTGCTAGACAGCTACACGGCTAGTTCCCTCATTCTCAGAGTTCTCCTCAAACATCCCCTTTCAACGAGGCCTTCCCAGGCCACTCTCTTTAAAATTGTGATTCTCTTAACTCTATTTCCTTTCTCTGCTTTATTTTCCTCCACAGCACTTATTACTTTCTAACACACCACTAGGTTATAAAAACTCCAGGAACTCAGGAAATTTTCATTTGTTCACTGGTGGAAATTAGAGTGCTTAACATACACAAAAAAACCACATCCTCTGTTGAATAAAGCAAAGGACTGCAGCTAGAATGGAGTAGGGCAGGGAACTACTGTTTTAATTACAGGGCTTTCTTTACTATTTGTCTTTTAAACCATGAATTACACTTTCACAAAACATCTCTATTTAAATAATAAGTATATATTTAACTATCAAAGGAAAGAGATTTAGCAAGGTAGCTATTAGAAGGTACAGGATCAAAAGGTTTTTAAGATGGGAGTTGAGGATTTTTGCATGTTGACCGAAGGAATCCAACAGAGAAGCTAAACATATATACGAGAAGGATCAGTAATTAGCACCATGTTTCTGAGGCAGTGAGAGTGGACAGGTGGGCACAGATAAGAGGAAGGGCAGCTTCCCTTGTCAGAGCAAGAGGAATATCACAGTTGCAGAAACCTGGAGTTTCCACTTGAGTATTTCTACTTTCTCTTGAATCAGGAAACCAGATTATACGAAGAAAGTGAGTTAACAGGCGGGGGGTGGGAGTCGGGGGAGCTAAGGAGCTAGTTTTGAGTAGAGGTTGGAAATAATCCCTTCAGAGAATTTCAGCAGGTCTTCCAGGCAGTAGACTGGGTCCATTTGAGGGAGGTGATCAAGTGTTCACAGTTTACTTAGTCCTCAGAGGGCAGACTCGAAGGAAGGGCTCATCCATCTAGGAATTACATAGCTTCTTCGACTTGCAAGTTTATACAAATGGAATAAGAGGCAAAGGATTTTAGAGTACTAGCTTCTATAAAATTGAAATGAAAAACTATGGAACTGATAAGCCTGTCCAGTAGAGAAGCTGAGAGTGGAGAGACTGGAATAAAATAAAGGGATCAGTGAACTGGAAGTCCCCGAGAGGCAGACAAATAGTCAGGGCAAGTTACACAAGCAAACGAGAAGGTGATATACGGAGCTTCATCAGTGATCTTGGCAATGGAGTCCTACACATTCTAAGGAGCAAACTGCAGGGGAGAGCGGCTGAGGAAGAGCTGCCTATTCATTCAAATGCTAATACCACAGAGTTAGGGAAAGCAAAACGCAGAGAAAACTGGGCTATTCGAAAGCTTTACAAACCCGTAACCAGGGACGGAGGAGCCTGGTGGGCTGGAGTCCATGGGGTCACTAAGAGTCGGACACAACTGAGCGACTTCACTTTCACTTTTCACTTTCATGCACTGGACAAGGAAACGGCAACCCACTCCAGTGTTCTTGCCTGGAGAATCCCAGGGACGGAGGAGCCTTGTGGGCTGCTGTCTATGGGGTCGCACAGAGTTGGACACGACTGAAGTGACTTAGCAGCAGCTTGGGAAAACTAACAACTGGGAAGACTTCTTTTAGTGATAAAACACCATTCCTCACTCTCACACAAGCACTACTTTGGATCCAAAGGCCCAAATACTTAGGAGGCAAGATTTATAATATAGTTTTGCTCTTTAGTCAAATGCTATTTAACGCAGGTATAAATGTTATGCCTCAATGAACTTACTCATGTATTTATATAGGGTAGTTTAAAAAAAAAATCAAATCAACTACCCATTAGGTTTAGAACTCTACACTTTCCAGAAGTTGGAATATAAAATAATCATAAATTCCTCATCAATAATCATAATTCTACTTGCCCAGTCCTCTCTTTAGCAGAAAGAGAGAGAAAAAGGCAGAACAAACTCTAAGAACAATGTTTTTAAAAGTAATCATAATTTGGTACTAGTTTCTATAACAACTAGAATCTTTTACCTTACCCTAAAAAATCATACTTACGCTTTAGAAATTTCTTAAGGTCATCAATGTACCCTTGATAGGATTCTGCATCAGACAGGCTGAATGAAAAATCCAACGCTGACACTGGTTTTGGAAAAACCATAAGTCCTATAGAGATAAGAGAAAACGGGGGAAATTAACTGCAGCAAATTTCCTTCTCTCTTTCCTTCTCCTTACACTCTTATCTCTAAAAAGGAAGGTCTCAATAAATTATGTGGACACTGTGTTCACAGGTAGATTCAGAGAACCACCAAGAACTCCCCACTTATGTCTGACTACAAAAATACATCTAAAAGGAAAGAATCCCAAAGTCTTCAAAGTCACTTCAGACAAAACCAATTAGAAACCACCTCTAAATCTTAGAATTGCTCTGGTCCTTAGTGAAAAGACACAAATTTTACTTTGTACTTTCTACATTCATTTTCTATTCAGTGTTTTAGGGTTTGCCAATTTGTCGTTAATATATGGAGAAAATTTTAGCAAATCAAAATCTAAGCCCTTCTGTCACTGAAATTACAGCTCTATGGAAGCATTCATAAAGAAAGCAAACCTTATTCAACGAAAGAGACCTATACAATTTAAAATCTATAATTAAATATTCTTCTTTCAGTAATAAACACTGCTCTGTAACTAAAATGTAGTTCTCTCATACCGAACTGGCATATAACCACCAACAATTTCATATCAGCAATCAACAACCATGTCTCTAGAACATGTCTGCATGAGTTTATTAACAGAAAATGTAAGCATGTTTTTGTGCAACAAACACAATCAGGCTTCCAACTTTAAGCTTTCCTAGATTTAAAAGCATTAGATCTACTTTAAGTCTTGCACAAAAGGCTTAAAATAAAAAAAACCCTAAAATTTTCACTAGTCACTAAACATTCCCCATACATCAGTTACTATAGATAAGTCTTGCGTTAAATCTAAAGATAAACAACAACCAAGGCTATTTTAGTTTTCATTAAAATTTCTCAGACATCTAATTCATATTAGATCAAATCTATGTCTTTCAAATCCTAAATGCTTGCCTGTGTTGATTTGCAAGGCTCTTGAGTTAAACTCAATCCGATGCTACCCAATGATTTTCAAAAAGGCAGAGCAAGTCTTATTCCATATGTACACAAAAAAGCTCCAATTCAGTTACTACTTCAACATATCAGATCACTTGGATTTAGATGATCACAACTTTAGCTTCTCTTTGGGAGCTAACTACGCACACTTAAACACAGATCAGGGCTTCAGGGATCAGGTATTCTGGGGGTCATGCCCACAGCCGGAAGCCTGGTGTGCTGCAGTCCACCGGGTCGCCAAGAGCAGGACACAACGAATGAACAACAAGAACATGCCCACAGCATGGCTGTATTAATGTGCTGCGCTTATCTCTGCATCCTGTGAGGCAACATAATTTAAAATCCCATGGCAAAACTATAAACTTCTGATTCATTTAACATTTTCTTTATATTTAAGGAACTCAGTTTAAAACTGTATACTTAAAACGTATATTGAATACATTTTACTGCTTATATTATTCATGCAATTATAAATGGTTCAATATTTCTGAAATATATCCGCTTATGTTCAATAGTAAGGCAGCAAGAGAAATAATTATCTTAGAATTCATGTAGGGACAAAGAAAACAGGGCTATAATGAGACATGAGGGAAAAAATCAGCATAGAGCTGGTCCTAGATATATGGTCAGAAAGATTAACGGAGTTATTCATGATATTTTGATAAAATCAGCTACAGACAAAGGAAAAAAGCCGTTAGAACAAACTGGTTGGGGAAACTGGTTCATTCTCGCTGCTGCTATGGCTGAGAAGTCCATGCAGTGAGCAAGGATCTAGACTAGAGTTCCTCAGCCGTGGTCCTAATGACATTCTGGATTGGATGAGTCTTTCTTGTGGGGAGGGCGGGGGGGGGTTTCTCATGCATTGCAGGGATGTTCAGCAACACCAGTAGCGCACCTGCAGTTGTGAGAACCAAAAATATCTTCAGAATAGCCTTGGGGGCAAATCACAGCCGGAACAGAAGCAGTGCTGGACAGAAACCTCCTGCAGATTCCCACCTTCCCTGACTTGTGTGCCCACTCTGCCTGCTGCCAAACTGTACTCCTCCATGGAGAGCCATCCCTTTGCTGCAATCTCCGGAAGTTGTTCATATTTGTGGGAATCAGCTACACTGGGTCTCCGGGCCTTACTGTTACCTACTTCCATAAAAACTGCCAGCAGCGTGAGGAAAAGGCCCATATGCAACAATGAAGGCAGAGCTGGCATTCAAATACAAACTTTAAAAAGAAGAAATATGGGAGGGAGAAAATGTGATTTAAGTAAGTGTTACAGTCAAGATTTTTTTCTGTACTAAAGTACATTCTCCAGTATCCTAGAGGAATTTTTTTCCCCATA
The DNA here is from genome assembly GCF_002263795.3 of Bos taurus. Classification (NCBI taxonomy): domain Eukaryota; kingdom Metazoa; phylum Chordata; class Mammalia; order Artiodactyla; family Bovidae; genus Bos; species Bos taurus. Next base: position 127,068,171 of record NC_037328.1, read on the forward strand.
AGACAATCAATAGAGAATAAACATATTAAGTGCACACTCATTTTATTCTCTATTAATAGATCCTTATTTAATACTTGTGGAAAGTGTCAGACTTTATTTTTCTGGGCTCCAAAACCACTACAGATGGTGACTGCAGCCATGAAATTAAACGACGCTTACTCCTTGGAAGGAAAGTTATGACCAACCTAGATAGCATATTGAAAAGCAGAGACGTTACTTTGCCAACAAAAGTCCGTCTAGTCAAGGCTATGGTTTTTCCTGTGGTCGTGTATGGATGTGAGAGTTGGACTGTGAAGAAGGCTGAGCACCGAAGAATTGATGCTTTTGAACTGTGGTGTCGGAGAAGACACTTGAGAGTCCCTTGGACTGCAAGGAGATCCAACCAGTCCATTCTAAAGGAGATCAGCCCTGGGATTTCTTTGGAAGGAATGATGCTAAAGCTGAAACTCCAGTCCTTTGGCCACCTCATGTGAAGAGTTGACTCACTGGAAAAGACTCTGATGCTGGGAGGGATTGGGGGCAGGAGGAGAAGGGGACGACAGAGGATGAGATGGCTGGATGGCATCACTAACTCGATGGACGTGAGTCTCAGTGAACTCCGGGAGTTGGTGATGGACAGGGAGGCCTGGCGTGCTGCGACCAATGCTTTAACCCAAGCTAGAGCTGAAATATATATAAGTAAATTACTCAGGGCAAAGTGAAACTGCTACTCAATATTCATAAGCATCACTTATAACTATATTCATCAATGTGGCTTTACTTTAACCCTCAATATTTATTTCTGTTTACCCTTGGCAAAAGACTCAAGATTTATCAGCCAAGTTTTTGTATCACTGTGTAAATATTAAAGGTCTTTATATCAGCATGTACATATTAAAGGTCTTTGTATCAGCATGTAAATATTAAACAAATAAAAACTTTCACATTATTTGACTCTGAAATTTACCATCTCCTACCTGCTCTATAATACAGACTTCCAGAGAAGATAAAATATAATCCAATTTTGTTAGAACCCATAATAATCACAACATAATTACCTGGACTAGGAATCTGGTCACGATATTTTGGAACCTCATCATTCAGAGTCTGAAGCATGGCCCACATTGTGAATGAAAAGAGTGCAGCCAGGAACCCATAAAAGACTAGGTAGAAGAGCAAGATCAAACCTGTAAAAGAAAACAAAACTCATAAAACTTGAAGATACACACATTGTGTGTGTTTGTCTGTGTGTAATGAAGCCAAGGTGGAAAAACAAACCAACCATCGCAAGGCTAGGATTCCAAGCTTTGCCATGCACACAGCCAAGTATCTTCATATTCCAAACATTATGAATTTGCCCAAGCAAGAGGTATTTCAGCAGACAGCACCCACCCATCCTGTGATCCCCTCCTCTCCTCTGATACTTCCAAATACAAGCAGCTTCCACAGATCATACTAATTCAAGATCAGAGCTTGAAAATTCCAGCACATAAGGGAGTGTTTCCCAAAATGAATTTGATGCCCTCCAGAAAAAAGATGATTTTAGGTTGGATAAATCCCCTTCATGTGTATGTGAGAAACAAAAGAATGAGCATTATCAACCCTGTATTTCATAATAATTATCTGCATAAATTTGAGTTTTGAAAAGTGAGTTGATTTAAAGAATAGCCAGGAAGCATGCAGAGAAGGCAAGTCATGAAGATGGTTATCAATGAATAAAGTTTAGGAAATACTGGCTGAGTGGAAGCCTCATGCAGAAGTGCAGAGAGGACAAGATGAGAACAGGCACTCTGACCAGGGGACTTGACAGCTCCACTGCTAAGCACGAAGCCAGAGCTGGCACACGCAAGTTTCATATAAAGGGCCTAACCTTCTTTTTTTCTTCACAATCTGGAAACACTAAAATCTATCCCAAGCCAGTGATTTCTTTTGTGAACATCTAGAATTATTCTTCTCAAATGTCTGTAGTCAAAGATCTAACATTGTAAGTGGTCACCATCAAGATTATATGCTACAATACATTGCTAACGTCACACATTTACATTTGAACATTTAAAAACTGATCAAAAAATATTCAATTAATTCCCAGGTATGGCAACAGTAAAGAACACTTAATTCCCCAAAGCTGAATTAACATCAGCTTTATTTTCCAGTCTTAACATAAACTTGCTTATTAATATTTGTCCTTGAAGAAAGGCTAGAGGAGGCATTCCCCTAGGATCTATGGACCCTTCACCCTCACCCATTCCCAGCAAAGATGAACTTCAGAGCTTCTGAGATTTCTATAAGAATACATTTCTGAATACATCCATTTTTCTTTGTGGAGTTTATTCTTGTGATGCTCAAAAGACCCTGTGACCTCAAACAAATTGTGGCAAAAGCTAGATAACTTTCATTTGTTACCTGCAGGCCAGAAAACTGTTAGGGGAAAACAGTTAAAGCAATTTCATCTTAATTCAGACTGGCATTCCCCATCCTCCCCCGCCCCAATTACCAGGAGGCCAAAATAGGGAGCGAAAGGACAGAAGGAAGGAGCACAGTACGTTCACCGCAGACAGCAGCACTTCCCTACCACACAGAGCGATCCTGCTGCAGAAAAACAGAGGAAAACCAACCTCAAAGCCGTGATCAGTTTACTGTAAGGAAAACGAAACAGGTAAAGCCCAAAGCTGGTTTAATGAGATACAGGGAAAAGCCATTCTTTCAGATTTGGCTCTTTGTAGGAACTAACAGATACATTCCTCCACACAGCAGGCCAGAGCACAAATAAATAAACGTAATGAGTGGGGGCTGTGTTCCAATAAAACGTCACTTAACGAAAACAGGCAGTCGGAGGCCACAGGAGTTTGTCAACTGATGAAGTTGATAGTAAACTGGAAAAGTTTAATACAGAAGTGCTAAGAGTTATTTAGCAGTGCTTTAAAGTCATCTAAAAGTATTCTTATCATGCCATTTTCAATTTTGATTTTCAGTTTCCAGGAAAAATAATGTAAATGAAATTTATAAAAGCAACAAGCAAATGAGCACATAGCAAGCACAAACAAAAATGTTAAAACTCCCTATACAGTCAGGTTCATAAAAACAGACACACAAATTAACAGCCATGTCCCAAACCTGATGCCATACACTAGTGGCCATTAAGTCAATTGTGAATGTGGGCAGTGTACAACAAGTAAATAAGTGATTTCCAGCACTGAAGCCAATTTCCCCTACTTGATAAGATACTATTGCCAAGAACCAAACTTAACATTGAAAAACTAAAATTAACCTCACTTATAAACACCACATCCGGGCTTCCCTGATAGCTCAGTTGGTAAGAATCCACCTGTAATGCAGGAGACCCTGGTTCGACTCCTGGGTCGGGAAGATCCCCTGGAGAAAGGATAGGCTAACCACTCCAGTACTCTTGGGCTTCCCTTGTGACTCAGCTGGTCAAGAATCCCCTGCAAAGCAGGAGACCTGGGCTGGATCCCTGGGTTGGGAAGATCCCCTGGGAAGGGAAAGGCTACCCACTCCAGCACTCTGGCCTAGAGAATTCCATGGACTATAGAGTCCATGGGGTCGCAAAGAGTCAAACATGACTAACTTTCACTTTCATAAAAACCACATATGAAAGACCACTCACAAGGATGCCAGTAACTTTTTATCAACTTAATCTTCTTCCTCTAAGGAAAAAAAAAAAAAAAAAAAACTGGAAAATAAAAACAGAAGTTATAAACTGCTGTTCTTACATGGGGGTATCTTGCAGTTAGTTTACTCAGATGCATCCCTGACAATGATAGGGATAAAACTGAGGGTACCTTAGATAAGGAATGGGCTTCCCTGGTGGCTCAGATGGTAAAGAATCTGCCTGCAATGCAGGAGACCTGGGTTTGATCCCTGGGACGGGGAAGATCCCCTGGAGAAGGGAATGGCTGCCCACTCCAGTATTCTTGCCTGGGGAATTCCATGGACAGAACAGCCCTCCATGGGGTCACAAAGAGTAGGACACGATAGCTCAGTTACAGGTAGGGCCGAGGGGACCTAATAAATGTGCCACGCCCCCCTCAGTGCTGGTTAATGTGAGCAAGGGAAGTCATTAGGCTTCAAGGCCTGGACATCCACATTCGTTCAACACACTTTGAGACTGTGTGATCTGACTCCCTACTTCTTGCTCAAACTTCCTAGTTATCTAGATACCAGAAAGGCTATGCCTTATTCCCAGAGAATTTCGGTAAGAAACAATTTTCCCTGGGTAAATAAAATAGCAACCTGCTTACAGTTTTATGGACTGTAGCCTACCAGGCTCCTCCGTCCATGGAATTTTCCAGGCAAGAGTACTGGAGTGGGTTGCCATTTCCTTCTCCAGGGGATCTTCCCAACCCAGGGATAGAACCCGAGTCTCCCGCATTGCAGGCAGACGCTTTTAAGGGCTTCCCTGATGGCTCAGAGGTTAAAGCATCTGCCTGCAATGTGGGAGACCAGGGTTTGATCCCTGGGTTGGGAAGATCCCCTGGAGAAGGAAATGGCAACCCACTCCAGTACTCTTGCCTGGAGAATCCCATGGACGGAGGAGCCTGGTAGGCTACAGTCCACGGTGTCGCAAAGAGTCGGGACACGACTGAGCGACTTCACTTTCACTTACAGTTTTAAAAAACCTTTTTTAAAGCAAAGGCAGGTATAACTTTTTAAAAAAATCAATTATATGGACAAGTACAAATTTAAAGTCCTTTGTAAGTTTAAATTTTTATAAGGAGCTATTTATTGAGGTATAATTCACATTTCATTCACTATGAGTGGAAGTGCTTGGTCATATGGTAACTGTTTAGTATTTTGAGTTAAGTGCTAGACAGTCTTCCAAAGCAGCTGTAACATCCTACGTTCCCACTGGCAGAATTCCAATTTCTTCACATCTTTATCAATACTTCCTAGTGGGTTAACTTGCATTTCCCTAATGACTAATGATGTTGAGCATCTTTTCATGAGCTTATTGGTCATTTGTGTCTTCTTTGGAGAACTGTCTATTCAGACTGTTGGTCCATTTTTATACTGAATTTCCTTTTTATGTAAGTTCTAACAGTTCTTCATACATTACAGACATGAGCCTTTTGTCATATACACGATGTACAACTATTTCCCCTCATTCTGTGGGTTGTCTGTTCACTTTCATGAGAGTGTCCCTTAAAGCAGAAAAGTTCTTAATTACAAGGAAGTCTAATTTACTTTTCTCCTTGGTTGCTTGGTTTTTGGTATTATATCTAAGATACCATTGCCTAAGCCAAAGTCAAGACCTGTAGCTATGTTTTCTTCTAAGAATTCTTAGTTTTAGCTCGTTTGGATCTTTGATCCACTGTGTATTAATTTCTGTACATGGTATGAAGAAGGGAGAGCCAAGAACTTCCAGATGTACAAGCTGGAACCAAGAACTTCCAGATGTACAGGCTGGATTTAGAAAAGGCAGAGGAACCAGAGATTAAATTGCCAACATCCATTGGATCATAGAAAAAGCAAGAGAATTCCAGAAAAAACATCTGTTTCTGCTTCACTGACTATGCTAAAGCCTTTGACTGTGTGGATCACAACAAACCATGGAAAATTCTTTAAGAGATGATAATACCATTCCACCTTACCTGCTTCCCGAGAAACCTGTGTGCAGGTCAAGAAGCAACAGTGAGAACTGGATGGAACAACAGACTGGTTCCAAAGTGGGAAGTACATCAAGGAGTACATCTAAGCTGTATACTGTCACCCTGTTTATTTAACTTATATGAAGAGTGCATCATGCAAAATGCGAGGCTGGAAGAAGCACAAGCTGGAATCAAGATCGCCAGGAGAAAATATCAACAACCTCAGACATTACCACTCTAAGAGAAGGAAGTGAAGAGGAATGGAAGGAATAAGGAATCAATCCTTATTGATGAGGATGAAAATGGGAGAGTGAAAAAGCTGGCTTAAAATTCAACATTCAAAAAACTAAGTTCATGGCATCTGGTCTTACCATTTCCATTTCATGACAAATAAAATAGGCTTGGAGGGTGGGGGAAGTGGAAGCAGTGAGAGATTTTCTTTTCTTGGGCTCCAAAACCACTGTGACTGAACAACAGCAAAGAAAGAATTCAGTTACATTGTTTTGCATATCGATATCCTGCTGTCCCAGGACCACTTGTTTAAAAATCATTTGTTCCTCACTGAACTAATTAATTAGCACATTGCTGTTGTTAGGTCGCTAAGTCGGGTCAGACTCTGTGACCCCATGGACTGCAGCACACCAGGCTCTTCCACTATCTTCCAGTATTTCCTGGAGGTTTCTCAAATTCATGTTCATTGAATCAGTGATGCTATCTAACCCATCTCATCCTGTGCTGCCCGTTCTTCTTTTGCCTTCGAACTATTTATATTATTAAAAATACATGTGTGTATATACATATACACTCAAATTTTATATATTTATTTAAAAAAATATGGTAGTATAAAACATATTAAACAAGATTAAATAATTTGCCTAAGATTAACTTACCAATAAGAGAAACACCCAGACCAGTACCTCTCCATGTGGCACCTTACCTGGTCTGCTCTCCCTGGGAGCCTCAAGCAATCAACCTTTTGCAATCAAAACTCCTCTTCTCTGAAGTGCATCATGCAAGCATTCTGCGTTACTTCAGGTGACAAAAATTTACATGGAATAAGGTATCTGTTCCTGTTCTCCAAGAGTCCAGTTACAAGCAACAGACATATAAACATAGAGAAAGAATTAACTGTCTCTAACAGGAAGAGGAAGGAAAGGATTTCATCAGAGAAGGACTCCTAGAAAAAAGCAAGTTGGCTCACCAAAATGGAGAACAGGAGGGCGCTCTGGGCCACAGATTAGATGACTCCGCAGCAGGAGCAGCCAGGTGAGTATAACTTTGCGCCTCCCCCCAACACACACACACACACACACACACACACACACACACACACACACACACACACACACACACACACACACACACACACACACACACACACACACACACACACACACACACACACACACACACACACACACACACACACACACACACACACACACACACCTTTGAATTAAAAAGACAACAAAACATGAAATATTCAAAATACAAAACAATAATGCAGCCGAAGCAGAACACAAAGGAAAATCCATAGCTTTATATGAATTCACAAAAACCCCAAGACTAACCAAAAATGTCAGGTTTTAAATTCAAGACTAAAATAAATTCAAGGGAAAGTAAGAGAGATTTAAGATAGTATCACAAGTTAATTGAAACAAACGCATTTAATTTGATCAATAAAACCAGTTTCCAACTAGTAAAGAAAGTGAAAGAAAGTGAAGTCGTTCAGTCGTGTCCAACTCTTTGCAACCCGTGGACTGTAGCCCACCAAGCTCCGCTGTCCATGGGATTCTCCAGGCAAGAATACTGGAGTGGGTTGCCATTTCCTTCTCCAGGGGATCTTCCTGACCCAGGGATCGAACCCAGGTCTCCCACATTGCAGGCAGACGCTTTAACCTCTGCGCCACCAGGGAAGCCCCCAAAAACTTGAGAATAAATGAAATATATGATTTTGTGAGAAAATAAACATTTGCAAATCAGAAGTTTTTACAAAACAATAAACAGAGCTCTATTCTTAAAAGAGATACCACATCCAAATGGTTTTAGTTAGTTCTCCCAATTTTCAAGAAATAGATTTTTTATACATAAGCTATCTCTTTTGGATGCTCCATACGTTACCTAAATATTTATAAGGCTAGAATTCTCCAGACACCAAAACTGAACAGCCAGTAGTTACACAAGTCTCACACATTATATTTTATTTCACAAATGCTTACGTAGAGCTTACATATTATAGTGTGATAATGACAAAGGAACAAAGATATAGATTAGTAACAAAACGCAATATCCAAGAAAGGATCCATGTAAAATGCATGTAAAAAAGTTGGCATTTCAAATCAGTGAGGAAATGATGGGTTATTCAATATACTTGGGGATAACTGGTCAGGAACAGTGTATAAAAGATTGCTAAATTTGTAATAATATTTATTTAAACAAGTAAAATTTTTAAAAGAATTAAGTGAACATGTATAAACCTCACCCAGATTCTACATAAGTAGACAATCTACTATATTCATCTATCTATTCAATAATTACCATCTTTTTTTTATGCATTTCAAGTTGCAGATGTTTGTACACTTAACCCCTGAACACTTCAATATGCATATTAACTAAAACTGAGGGAAAAATTACATTCAGTGAAATATATGACTCTACAAAGTACTATGACATGGATTTTTGACAAATGCATTCACCTCTGTGATACAAACTGCTATCAAGATACACAACATTGTCATCACCCTATCAAGTTCTCTCATGCCCCTTCCCAGTCAATCCCCAGGCCCATCCTAGAGGCAAACACTGTTCTAGGCTTTTTTCCAGCATAGGTAAGTACCGCTTGATTTAGAATTTCAAAGAAATGAAATGACATAGTACATTCTCATCAGTAAAGCTTATTTTCTGCTTAGCCTAATAGTGGGATTCACTCAGGTTTTCCATTATCTGTAGTTTGTTCTTTTTTTTGGACTGTTGAGTAGTAGTCCACTATGTGGACACTGGTTTGTTTATCCATTCTACTGAACACCTGGGCTATTTCCAGTTTGAAGCTACTATGAATATTTTCATGTATTTCTGTGGACATATGTTTTCATTTCTCTTGGGTAAATATCTAGAACTGCTGGGGCATGGGGTACGTGTATATTTACTTTTATAGGAAACTGTCAGACTTTTATCCAAAGGGGATATGCCACATATGTTTTAAAAAGTATTACAGGTAGCAGTGATTACTCAGGGAAGAAACTGAGGATGGCAGTGGACTTACTGACTACTCACCGTAAAAATTCAAATAATGAGGTGACTTTTGTTACACGAAAAGAACAAAGCCAAGAGTTCTCACATTTAAGACCTCATTCAGTTTTCTTGGATTAGCCTATACTGACCACAAACTTCTAAAGCGCAGCTCAGCAAATCTCAGCTGCTGCCTGTTTTTGTAAATAAAATACTGAAACACAGTTAGGCCACTAGTTTGCATATTGTTTAAGGCCATTTCAAGCTACTAATAGCAGAGGTGAGTAGCTGCAACAGACACTGCCTGGCTGGCAGAGCCTAAAATATTACCTGGTCCTTTGAAGAAAAAGTTTACAGCCGCCAGTTCAAAAGGCTTTGTTTTTCATTCCAAAGTGACACCTGAAACTATCTCACGCAACTCTTCCCTTAAAGAAGAAACTGAGACCAAAAGATTTTTTTTAATGACTTATCTAAGCTTCAGATCAGATCAGATCAGTCGCTCAGTCGTGTCCGACTCTTTGCGACCCCATGAATCGCAGCCCGCCAGGCCTCCCTGTCCATCACCAACTCCCGGAGTTCACTCAGACTCACGTCCATCGAGTCAGTGATGCCATCCAGCCATCTCATCCTCTGTCGTCCCCTTCTCCTCCTGCCCCCAGTTCCTCCCAGCATCAGAGTCTTTTCCAGTGAGTCAGCTCTTCACATGAGGTGGCCAAAGGACTGGAGTTTCAGCTTTAGCATCATTCCTTCCAAAGAAATCCCAGGGCTGATCTCCTTCAGAATGGACTGGTTGTATCTCCTTACAGTCCAAGGGACTCTCAAGAGTCTTCTCTGACACCACAGTTCAAAAGCATCAATTCTTCGGTGCTCAGCCTTCTTCACAGTCCAACTCTCACATCCATACATGACCACAGGAAAAACCATAGCCTTGACTAGACGAACCTTTGTTGGCAAAGTAATGTCTCTGCTTTTCAATATGCTATCTAGGTTGGTCATAACTTTCCTTCCAAGGAATAAGCGTCTTTTAATTTAGAGATGTAGAATTCTAATGCAGGTCTACCTCAGTGAACTGGTAAACTTCTAAACTTATCAAGTAAAAATGCATATGCCCATAGGCTCACTTTGACTATAATGCCCTATCTGGAAACTCAAAATGAACTAGAAATTTAGTGGAATAGAAAGAATCATGGTGAGCTGAGGGGAATTATGAACAAGTTTCTCCACAAACAAGACTTTCACAGTATGGAGCTATGTCAATTAATCCATAATACTCTCAACTTCATTCAGCACAACGAACAGGTGAATCACAAGTGGACACTGACTAAACGACAATTTATCAGAAAAGCAGTTAAGTGTTTCCTATGTGCTGGATGCTGCAGGGCTATACATGCACCTGCAAGTCCTGCTCTGTGAGACCATCCGGTTAGAAGCAACATATAAACAACTCTGATCCAGGGCACAAAGTTTTTAGGTGTCACAGATGATAAATGTGGTATCCTTTTCACCTGGGCAAGTCAGAGAAGGCTTGTGGCAGAGCTGGCCCTCAATGCAGGAATCAGGGGAGAATTTACAATGCAGTGAATGGCACGGAGAGGGAATGAGCAGGGCACCCCAGGCCAAGGGGCCTTAGATATAGCCATTTGGCTATGACACAGTGGTATGTGGGGTGTACGGTACACAATGACAGATTATATAAGGTTGGAAATATAGTTCTAAGCCAACATGTAATACACCTGGAACACCAGGCTATCTGGAACTGATTTAAATCTGAAAGCAGTGGGGATCCAAATACTTTTGGGGTATGGGGAGTACCTTGATCAAAGCTGCAGCCTTAAAAATCAATCTGAAACAGGGAGGTTGTACACAATAATTCTAACTGATGCCCAGGATCTTTCTGGGACTGCACCAGAAGGTAAGAGCCTACCTTCCCCAGTCAACAGCACTACACTGTTTTTTCAGCAGCAGATAAAGGTTGGAAAGCCAATGGCCCCATTTAAACTTGGAACAATTTTAAAAGAAAGTTACAAAAAGACCTTCATCTGATCCTTCAAGTTTTTTTCATCAGAGAATTTACAAGAAAAGACACTACCAGATCCTTAAAAAGTGGGGCAGGATTGGTGGGAATGTTAAGGACTATGCAATTTGCAACAGGTGGTTAGCATTAAGAATGCCAGGAAAAACAAGCCCCCTGGGCTTCCTCTGAAAGTGCCTGTTCACAAGATACTTCAGGGTGGGGTGAGGTGAGTGAGTGGCGAGAAGGTCAGAGAAAATTCATTCCTGGATTAACTGCAGCAGTGGTAATGAGCTGTGGGTCACCAAGAGATTCTAAAAATGTTACGGAACTAGGACTATGCCTAGTGACAGTCTTCAAGAATTGCAAACAGAGAAGTAACTCAGAACTCCAATGGAAGAAGGGGAAAGAGTTGTTTATCAGCTGATTAATAAGGTAGTGGAGCTGTCTAAGCCTCACTCTCAGATTTATGGGATATGCAAGAAGCAACTGGAATCTGAGAGATATTAACCAAGAAGTAAAATTTGTCAGTAATTTTTGCAGTTGTTTTGAGATGAAGAAAATGAAGAGAAAACAAAGCCTAACACAGTGCCTGGGAAACATACTTTAGGAACCAAGAGAGTCAGAAAAAGACTGGTTAGAGAAGTATGGAGTGGGAGTAAGGACCACTTTTTAGGGGCCAGACACTGACAACAGTGACAACAGGCCAGAAACTGCCAAAAGAAAACTACCTCACTTCGTGGACAAGGGTCTGTTCCTTAGCATGGCATCAGCAAAATACTAGGAGTAAGTTGTACTTAAGCACCAGCTCTACCAATGGCTCAGTAAACAGATATGGGGAGGTTGTTGCTGCTACTAAGTTGCTTCAGTCCTGTCCGACTCTGTGCGACCCCATAGACGGAAGCCCACCAGGCTCCCCGGGGAGGTTGTTAAGTCAGAGAATTCTTTTCAAAACTATTACTGGTTAAATAGCATGTATAGGGAGAGGAAGACACTATTAACTAAACCCTCATTAAATCTGAGAGCAGATAAGTTTAAAAAGAAAAAGCCTCTATGAAGTTCTCATAAGAGCCATAAGAAGCCTTAAAGAGAGCAATAAAACAGGACCCAGGAGACGGGATAATAACCCTGGTTCTGTTATTCTAATCAGATGCACGACCTAGGCATGTCAAACTCAGCCGAGTCTCCCATGAGAAAGTTAAATGGAAACTTTTTCTGAACACTAAACTATGAAACCCAAGTGTGGCAGAAAAAAAAAGGAAAATGCTCAAATATCGGGTAAATCTTTATGCAATGACATACCAAAACCAAAGACACTAAAAAGTGTTGCAGAAGACTAATTACATTTAATTAGACTGGGAACATTTCACAATACTGCTCTTTCATTCAACCAACTTTTACTACATTCCCACCAAGTGCAAGCAATAGGTTAGGTGTTAGGGAATTCCAGAGTAAGACGTGAATAAGAAGCCTTCAGCCTAACAAATGCATTACGAAAGCATAAATGCTCCACTAGAAAAAGGTATCACTGGATACACTGGAGGACTTGACACAGTCTCAAAGCAAAAAATGATTCAAAAATGTTTACCAGAAGAGATCAGGCTGTCAAAGCTGACATCCGAGTAACTAGGTCAAGGTGAAGGAAGAAGGGGTTCAGAATCTAGGAAACAGGCCCGAAAGTGATGGGAGAGAACTACGTAGAACAGTAGATGACGAGAGAGAAATATGCCAAGTCTGCAAATAGTCTGCACGTGATGCTAAGGAGTCGGAGGGCAACAGAGATTTACATGAAGAGGTGGCTGTGAAACAGCCCATAAAGATTTTCGACAGGCCATCTTTAAAGATTCCGACAGGTTATAAGAATGCAAAAAAGCCTTAGGGACCAGAAATGCAGTTTGTAAGCCCCAACACAGAAACGATACCTAAAGTCACCAGAAACCTAAGTTCTAGCAGTGTGTGTGGATGGTCCCCACAGAGGTGATAGAAAGTGCCAAGATACCCCCAACACATCAACCTCTAAGAAAGAGGTAGAGGAATAAAAAACACTCCCCTTAAATTTTAAGTGATAAAACCAGGTAGCTAACTGTACATTTTCACTTATTTATACATTTGAAAAAACTTTATACATAGGAAAATGTTAACAATGGTTATTCTATGTAGTCAAAGATGACAGATTTTACTTCAAAATCAATGTAATGAATGCCTAATTAGAAAATAATGAATTTATCTTCCAAAGTAAATTTTGTTCTTTTATGACACAATTTCTTTTTAAAAAATGCTAGCTTAGGAGAGGCTTCATCTTAATGGAAACGTTAGAAGTCTATAAAGGGGAAGGGGAATAGATATCCCCCAAGAGTAACCTTCACTTTTAAAAATTATTGTACACGTGACTTTTTTCCCCCTTTTCATACAGTTGTACTGCCAAGTACTTTGGCACACTGTAATAAAATTGTTTGGAAAATAAAAGCGTTAAATGGTCTTTAAATATGATGATACACCACAGTGAAGATGTTACTAAGGACAGAAGGATTTTTTTTAGCTGCTTTTAATACAACTAATTCTAAAGCTGCAAATCCAAAGTCAATTTCAAAGAAATCAAATTATTTTGGGGGTGAGGGGAGGCTGCTCTGTAACACAGTAAAGCACATACTATTGTCATCACATAGCCTGGTGGGCTACAGTCCTTGGGATCGCAGACTCAGACACGACTTAGTGACCGCACAGGCTGCTGCTGCTGCTGCTGCTAAGTCGCTTCAGTCATGTCTGACTCTGTGCGACCCCATAGACGGCAGCACACCAGGCTCCCCCTTCCCTGGGATTCTCCAGGCAAGAACACTGGAGTGGGTTGCCATTTCCTTCTCCAATGCATGAAAGTGAAGTGACAGTCAAGTCGCTCAGTCGTGCCCGACTCTTAGCGACCCCATGGACTGCAGCCTACCAGGCTCCTCCATCCATGGGAGTTTCCAGGCAAGAGTACTGGAGTGGGGTGCCAGGGCCTTCTCCGCACCACACTATTATTACAGGTATCTGGACTACAATACACACACTTCCCCCTCCCTCCATCAACCCAGGAAGTGCTGCCTCCTGCCAGGTGATGGCTCAGTTAGCCTCAGCAGTTGCTGCTGCCACACCCACCACTTGACCTTCATTTACAGTCAGCCCACAGGGTAAGGCAAGGCCTGTTACTTTTCCAACAGTGCAAATTTTTGTAAAGTTTCTTTGATACAACATTCCACCAGAGAAAGAATACCTTACAAAACTGGGAAAATAAACACACTTGCCTTCTCCCTTACAGTCAAATACACAAGACTGGGATGGAGCCTGATCTCCAAAGCAGAACATTTACTGAGGCATGACCCAGAATGGGAGCAGGTGATTGAAAAAAACTGCAATTCGTGGGCCTACAATGAAAGAGAAGCATATGAACAAAATGTAGATGTTAGTAGTTTCAGTCCAGAATCCTGATCCTGCTTGGAATCAGTACCTTGAGTTTAAGATTATCATTAAAGCATCTACTGAGAGATAACCTTAAGATAACGAAGGCCAAAGAAGCCTACAGGCAGATGTCATTAAATGACATCATGTCATGGGTTTCCCTGGTAGCTCAGATGGTAAAGAATCTGCTTGCAATGCAGGAGATCCAGGGTCCATCCCTGGTTGGGGAAGATCCCTTGGAGAAGAGAATGGTCACTCACTCCAGTGTTCTTGCCTGTAGAATTCCATGGACAGAGGAGTCTGGTGGTCTGCAGTCCATGGGCTCGCAAAGAGCTGGACACAACTGAGCGACTAATACTTCCACTATTCCTGACTTGCCCTTACGTTCAGCCTGGATATCAGCTCTTAGGAACACTTTGATCACCTACACGGTATACATTAGAAAGCCGTGAAAATGGAATAAAGTACATGTATATAAACATTCTGAAACTGCTGAAACCAAGTGAAACACATTAGCCAAATATATAAGAACCTAGTCAAAATCCTCACACAGCTGTTTTAAAGACGGCAATGACATGGATCATGAGGTATTTTCACTTTATCCCAAATGTAAAGGGCAAGATTGCTTCTTAAATATTAATATGCAGTGCACTTAGAAAGGAACCTCACTTGGGACAAATGTGCTGAAGACTTGAATGTAAAAGATAAAATCAGAAAACATCTTAAATGAATGTCTTTACAGAACCCTTGAGGTAGAGAAAGGTTGTCTCTATATGCCAGCAGCCCAGCAAATCTACCCAGGTCAAAAAAAGATGTAATAATCCCCTCCCTCATTAATTTCAAAAGCAAAACAAAACATCTGCACAAATGAGGTTTAAAAAGAAAAAAAACTATAACACACTTTCAGAATATAAAAGGTACACAGATTATCCGCAACCCAGAAATTCCACCAGTAGAAACATATTTCAAGGAAATCAATTTACAAAAATGCACAAGGATAAAGGAATGGGGGGAGGAGGGCCCAGTACATAAAATATGCACTAGTTTAAAAAAAATGAAGAATTACTTCTATTACCATAGGTATCTCCCATGTATACATAAGATACATGTTAAACTAAAAAAAACAAACATGTAACTATACAATGGAACAGCTATTAAAAATGATATAAATCTTTATTTAATAACACAGGAAGAGGCCCACAATATACTCAAAAGATTATAAAGCATAATTTACTGTATGATCTCTGTTAAAAAATTAATAACATTATATGCATTAAGTCTGCCCACACATGTACTGAAATACATAGTGTGGACTATAGTCCACTTCTCCACTGGGAAGTGGATAGTGGACTTCTCCAGTTGGGAAGATCCCCTGGAGAAAGGAATGGCTACCCACTCTGGTATCCTTGCCTGGAGAATTCCATGGACAGAGGAGCCCGATGGGCTACACTACATGGGGTTGCAAAGAGTCGGCACTACTGAGTGTCTAACAGGGGTAATGAGATCAGGCAACTCACTCATACACTACCTTTCTGATAAAGAAAGGCCAGAGGATACGCTTTCTCCAGGTGGACCCCATGCTTGAGGGTACACAGCGCTGATTCCAGCCTACAGGCACCACTCCCCAACATCTCCTTGGAGTGTCCTTATGCCTGCTGGGATAGGATTATGGACAGTTCTCACCTATTTATCCCATTCAGTGTTGCCTTACTATTATTACAATAAATGCAGAAATTTACTCTTTGCTGACAATTTCCATTTTGAAAATAAAGAGTCTTGCCTTCATTCTTCTAAATCTAATCCCAACTTCACCTGTACTCCTTCCACTGCCCTTACATAATCCCATTCTCTGATACCAAATAAAATCTCTATCCCAACAGCATGTAATACAAAGGTTAAAGAGCACACCCTGCATTAAGAAACGTCATTCAAAAAAAAAAATGTCATTCTAACAAAGCGAAGACACTTAGTACTGGAACTGAGAAAGGTAGTCTACACAAATTCATCCCTCTTCACCACTCAAATATTTCTTCAGCAAAAAGTACACTCTAAAAACAAAAATAACTGTTTACAGCCCCCCCTCCACTTAATTCTAAATGCAAGATCTATTTCCTCATCACACTAGTGGGTTCCCCATAGACAGCCATTTGAATAAAAATCGTGATTACCATGCAGTAAGGCAAGGCATCTGTAAAATAATACAACCGCTGGACTAGGATTAAAGGACAACTGGGTTCTTTTCTTGGTTCTGTGGAATATATAATTTTACACAAACGAAATCACAACCTCTCTGGGGCTCATTTTCCTCATCTCTGAAGCAGGGTTTGAGCTTAAAAAAAAAACCCTCCAAGGCCCCCTTGCAACTTGTAATAGGGCTTTAAGCCGCCTTCCTATTCTAGAAGAGCCGATTTCAAGTAGCAGCAACAGTTTATTTCCTAAGTCAAAGCTAATTCACTCTCTTGATGCTTCTTTTCAAAGTGTCGTGCTCAAATAGTTCTCCAGTCTAGAAATACTCTCACGCAGAAAAGTCTGTCATGACCAACGAACAAAATATTTTTCAAAAGAAAAAAAATTGGTTTACTTAAGTTTAAAGGAGGGAAGCGCTAGTCGGGGGGAGCACGAGTCCTTATTCAGACGTTAACAGTTTTTCCAAAAAAAAGAGGCACTCGAAAGCAGCACCACACTGGCGGATGGTTTAAATATTTCTTTTAAAACAAAGAACCCATGCAGAGGAAAACTGCTAGCAAATACAACCATCACACGTTTTGAAGGCACAGGGTAAAAAAACCAAACAAACAAAAAAACAAACCGTGCCTTTCAGACCGAATTTACTTTCCCCTAATAAAGTACGTTGGTAAGGAAGAAAACCTGTGTCACTAAAAAGGAATTAGGAAGGAAGCAACCTTTTTAAGGGTCTTTTCACTGGACAAATTCAACTGCATTTTCGGGTATCGTGTACTTGTGTGCTTAACACAGTCGTGCAGCCCACACACTGAACACTAGTTCACACTCTTCCGACCGGCTGGGGTGGCAGCGTGGACGAGTCACAAGATAGCGGCGGGAGTGGAAATTTCCTCTCCCCGGGCGTGGGGCAGGGTCTAGCTTCCCCGAACCGCTCGGCGCCGCCGGCCGCCTCCGCCAGGGCCTCTCGGGGCCGGCGCGCTCCGTACAAAGGAGGCCGGGCGCTCGGCCCCCACGCGCTCCGGGCTCCGGGCAGCGGTCCCCGGCTTCCGGCGCCTCAGGCCCCGGCAGCACGTGCGCCCGCTCCGGGCCGGGAGGAAGGAACCGACGCGGCCCGGCGGGGGCTGCCAGCGGGCCCCGCCGCCAAGCCCGCCCGCCAGCCCCGCGAGAAATGAATGGGGCCACGCTACTCCTCTGCCGCCGCTGCCGCTCGCGTTCCAGTCTGGCGGCCAAGACGAAGACCGCTGCGGGCGGCGGTGGCTCCTGGGGCCCCCACGCGGGGAGCCGCCTCCCGCCTTCCCTTCCCACCCGACCCCACCCGGCGTCCCCCCAGACCGCGGCCGGCCCGGGTGCCCAACCGTCGCCCGCTCACCCCAGCTCTTGGCGGTGCGCCCCAGGAACTCTCCGGTTGTCCGGTTGTAGATGAAGAGCTTCCACTCGGCCAGGCTCTGGTTGAAGGACTTCTTGTCTGTCTTCGTCATGGTGTGTGTGCCGACGGCGAGAGGAGCGGCGGCCGCGGGGGTGGAAGCGGCGAGGAGCCCGGAGGCGCGTCCCGGCACTAGCGGCGAAGCCCGGCGGCGGCGGCGGAAGGCGCGACGGCAGAGGAAACCTTCTCGCTGCGGTGAGCGCTCAAGCAGACTGCGCTGCGCCGCGCCGAGCCGGGGCCGCCGCTCCGGCCGCGGGAGCCTGACGTCTCCGCCCTCCGCAGCCAATCCCCGCGCTGTTCAGGCCCCGCCGCCACCGCCGCCACCGCCTCCCGCCCACGGCTAGGCGCAGCCGGACGCGGCGAAGACGCCCCGCCCATTGCCCCGCCCCCACTCCCGCCCCTCCCCGCGGTACCCGGCAGGGCTCCGGGACGCTCTGAGTTCCCTTATCCCTGGCCGGAGGGAGCGAAAACTGTGCAAAGCAACTTAAAAAAAAAAAAAAGTCATGAGAGCTTAATAAAAAGCAGGTTTATAATGACAAGCAAAAGATGAGCGTCCCTGACCCACAGGTTTCTCAGAAGGAGGACTCTGGGGAGATGCTGCGGGCGACCGGGACCCGGGGTCCCCTCGCTTCTTGGCCTGCTGCGACGCGGGACAAGGAGAGCACGGAAACTACTCCAGTCAGCTAAGTCGCCTTCACCGAGAAGGGGACCTCACCCCTCTCTCCGCAAACCGTTTCCAGGCGTTCTCCTCTGGGCTCTATGACGTGACTTAAAAGATAGTCGGCTGAAGTTTTTCGTGAAGGTGTTTGATGTACTACATACCGCTGCTCAGAGAACGCCCTGACTTGGCTCTTTTGAAGGAGTCAACTAGGAATCTTAGGTCAATGGGGATTTCATCCAAAGTTTGCCAGTGTTAAGTAAGTTCAGTATAGTTTTCTCCAGCTTTAATTGAATTTATCAGTGAAACCAATACATATGTTTTCCTGAAGTTCCTATCAGCTGTTAAGATCTGCTTTTTCTCAAACACTCAGGCTGTACAGGAAATCAATTCTTCGTTTAGTGTTGATGCCTAAATAATGTTCCTGACTTTTCATCTTTTCCACTGCATGGTTGCTCCCTTTGGTCAGAGCTGAGGGTGCAGTCGTTGTTTTCCTACACGAGGTGGAGCTGAAGAGTACTGTGCTCTGAGACTTGTGACAGCATAAAAAAATTTAAATGGAAGTTTGGGCAGGAGGTGGGGGTTTGTTTTGTTTTGTTTTTAGAGAACAGAAATAGAGCACCGCCTCTGTTTTATCAGCAAATAAAAATTATGAATGAAGGAATGTAGCACACACCTTATTGTTGGAAATGATGCATTATAGTCTATCAGAGAGTTTAAACAGCTTGCAAATGCATTAAAGGAGTAAATGGATAACAAAATTCTGGTATTTCTCTTGTTTCCTCACTTTGTTTATCAAAGCAAGGAATTACGTCTTTCACAAATTGAAAAGGGATAGAAGAATATCTTATTATAAAGTGATTTCCCCCTGTGCTTAGGAAAGCTAAATTTATAATTATGACCAAATCCAGTTATTTTGTCGAACCAATGACAGCAAAAGAGTTGTAGAAGACTTTGGTAAAGTTTGGCATGAAAATGGTATTAGAAATAGCAAAATATTGTGCAAGCAAACTAGAATGCATCTCTACAGTTCCTAAATAAGGTTGAAAAGGAACTGAGGAATGGAAGTAGTTAAGTATTTTTGTCTCATTTAAAATCGAACTATGAATTAGAGGACAGCTAAAATATTGCTGGAGTTGGTAGCAGGCTTTCTAGTTTGGGCAACACTAAAGATGCAGAGTCTGTTTGAAATAAAATATAAAACCATCTGCTTTATTGATACTGTGTGTGTGTTAACAAGCACACTTCGGGAAATAACCTGGCGCAAACAGAAACACGGTAAACAAGAACATTATGAAACAGCGTTTCAAAGATATTGAACGCTGCCAGAGATTGGTAGTTTGTATATTTTTAATGGTCATTAATATGCTTTTCGTACATAATGCTTTTCCAATTAGGTAAATAAAAATATAATTCAGTAAGTGTTTTCAAAATTCATGGCTAGCTTAGTGTAATAACTAATCTAACCGATTTCAGTTGGGGAAAAGTTTACATCCTAATTCAAAACACAGCAACTATTTGTTTCTCTGATACATGATTCTTGAGCATTACTTGGAAGAGAATATGCTAAGTGTATTGGGGGATATTGGCCCACCAGGTACGAGCAGATGAAATATCAAATTTAATTGCAGTATTATTCCCTCTAGATTTACTTTACCATACTTAAGTCTCCCTTGTGAAAGCAAAGTTATTTTGGATTTCCCTGGTGTTACAGTGGTAGTCAGGATGGCCCAGTGGCAGTCAGGGTGGCCAAGTTGGAGTAGTAAATGGCAACCCACTCCAGTATCCTTGCCTGGAATTTTCCATGTACAGAGGAATCTGGCGGGCTATAGTCCATGGGGTTGCAAACAGTTGGACATGACTAAGCGACCGAGCGGTTAGGGGACGCTGGTTTGATCCAGGGCAGCTAGGCCTGTGCACCACAACTAATGAGCCCACACGCTGCAACTGCTGAAGTCCGTGTGCCTAGACCCTGTGCTCCACAAGAAGAGAAGCCACTGCAATGAGAAGCATATGCACTGCAACTCGAGAGCAGCTCCTGCTCTTCACAACTAGAGAAAAGCCCGCACGGCAAAGAAGACCTAGCACAGCCAAAATAAATAAATTGATTTTTTTTTTAAAGTATCAGACAAGAGTGATTCAGTGTCCGTCTCTCCTCCACCACCCAATTACCGCCTCCACGGTGAATGATGACAAAGCTCTGGGGAAACTTCGCAAAGCTGGATGAGGCAGAATGCGGAAGAAGTAGTTGTGGACCACTGGCTCAGTCTGCTCTCCAGTCAGCAGAATTCATTTACTAGTTTCTAGTGGGCACAAGCAAGATATTTTGGCTCTCAATTTTTTTACTTTGCTAAAACTCTTCATTTATTTCTGAATTTTACAATTATGTATACAGAAAAAAGTATTCCAGTTCTTAAAACAGCGTCTTATTTATAACTTAGTGTTGTAACTAGGACTGTGGTACTAAATCACTGAAAGACCATTGTCCTTCAGAGAATAGATATTAAGATTTCCTTTCTTAATAAAAGTCCTTTCTTTCCCACAAGCGACAGCTATAATTGTGTTGGCGTTTTATTGTATCTGAGAAACACAGTCATGAATACATATTCCTCTTCACAGAAAATGTTCTTTTCCACACATTGATTCTAATTTTGAATGCTTTTACTAATCCTTTAACAAACAGCATCTCTACTTCCTTTGCAGGTTAAAGGGCAGATCTCGCATTGTTGATTATCTTGAATTAAATGAACCAGTGCTTTCGTAAACCATGAGCCCAGAAAGTGCTCTGTAAATGGTGGGGGAAGGCTGTTGGGTAATAATTTCTAATACTATCATACACGGTGTTCGATGTCTTATAAAACAGTGTATGATATGGTCTAACAAGGTTATTTACTAAATGAAATATAAATTCAAATGACCAACTCAATGTGAAAGATTATTTAATTAATAATTTGGCTATACAAATTAACAGGAGTAGGTGAAGTTGCATGTGAAACAATGGCAGAATACTGATGTTTTTTGAAACTGGATGATGGGTACATGAAGTTCATTATGCTTTGTTTACTTTGTATATCCTTGAAAGTTTCCAGAATAGAATGTTTGGGTTTTTTTTTTAAATGGGGGCAAAGGATAGGCAATTTTTTGATGCACATTCTTCTGATTCACTTAGTTGAAAAATAACCAGAAGAAGGTATAGATGTAATGTTTTCAAAAGAACTGTTTTTTTAATTTGAAAAGCTGAACCAATGGGAAACAGAGTTATGGGAACATAAGATAATATTATTGTATTCTAATTAGTAACCTTAGGTAAATTTGAGAAGCTATTTTATCTATAACAAGGACAAGTATATGTGTATATATACACATGTATATACATATACACATACACACACATATATAGGCCTAAAATAACAACTGTAAGCAGGCTAGGAGAGCAACTGGTTTTGAAGGGAGAAGAATAGCTTCAAGCAGAAAGTATACTCCATGGCCACAAAGACTGGCATTAAGTTCCTAAACAAGTTTAGTCATATGGTGAAGACGTGCTTCTTTTGTTAAATGGAAATCAATTAAAACCAGCAGAAAACTCTTCCAAATATAAAGCAAACTAAAAGACAGTATTATTTTGAGCAGTTCTTGGAGGGTTTGAAAATATGATTATATAATCTCAGTGTTTGAGTATCCTTTCTAGTGGCACAGGGCTAGTGACATGGATTTAGTTTTTCTTTTTTAATTTAATTTTTCTTTTATATTGGGGTATAGTTGATTTGCAATGTTGTGTTAGTTTCAGGTGTACAGAAAAGAGCTTCAGTTATACATATTCATATATTCACTCTTTTTCAGATTCTTTTCCTATATAGGTTACTACAGAATTTCAAGTAGAGTTCCCTGTGCCATAGAGTAGGTCCTTGTTGATTGTCTAGTTTACGTATAGGTTTGCTTTTTTCTGGGCTTCCCAGGTGGCTCAGACAGTAAAGAATCTGCCTTTAATTCAGGAGAAAGTGAAAGACGCTCAGTTGTGTCCGACTCTTTGCAACTCCACGGACTATATAGTCCATGGAATTCTCTAGGCCAGAATACTGGAGTGGGAATCCCTTCTCCAGGGGATCGTCCCAACCCAGGAATTGAATCCAGGCCTCCTGCACTGCAGGCGGATTCTTTACCAGTTGAGACACAGTGTAATGCAGGAGATCGGGGTTCAATCCATGGGTAGGGAAGATCCCCTGGGGAAGGGAATGGCTACCCAATCCAGTATTCTTGCCTGGAGAATCCCATGGACAGAGGAGCCTGGCAGGCTGCAGTTCATAGGGCCGCAGAGTCAGACACGACTGAAGATGACTTAGCACACATAAACTATACATTTAGTTTTTTGTATTGATTTTTCTACTTAATTAAAAAATGTAAACCCCACAGAGCTCTGTTAAAAACACAAAACAATTTTTAGTCATAGAAAGAGTAAGCCATCAATCTCCTGTGGATTTGGGTTTACTTTTGTGTTATATGTCTCTTACAAAGCAACTTACTAATTTAATTCAAATTTCAAACTAAAAGGATGTCACGTGAAGCCATCTATTAAATATTTAGGCCCCTTGGACATGTAATATGCTAAAGTAGTATACCCTATAATTTTTCTATTTATGGCTATCATGAAAAACTCTAACCAAAGAGGGGCCAGGAAAAATTTCCTTGTACAAGGGCAGAGCAGACTTAAGAACAATGTCTTATACTTTACTGTTTTTCAGTAAACCTTGATAGTATTAATAATCTGAAACTCAAAATTTAGGCCCAGGTTTTTTTTTAAAATAAAACTGTAATCTCCTACCAAATTTGAGGTATTTGATTCCCTAATCAAGCATCCTTCTGAGTATGTCATCCTATACCTGACAGTTTATTTCTGATTGCTTCTATGAAGACCTACAGGACCTTTTAGAACTAACACCCAAAAAAGATGTCCTTTTCATTATGCTGCTAAGTCGCTTCAGTCGTGTCAGAATCTGTGCGACCTCAAAGATGGCAGCCCACCAGGCTCCCCCATCCCTGGGATTCTCCAGGCAAGAACACTGGAGTGGGTTGCCATTTCCTTCTCCTTTTCATTATATGGGACTGGAATGCAAAAGTAGGAAGTCAAGAAACACCTGGAGTAACAGGCAAATTTGGCCTTGGAGTACAGAATGAAGCAGGGTAAGGCTAATAGAGTTTTGCCAAGAGAACGCACTGGTCATAGCAAACACCCTCTTCCAACAACACAAGAGAAGACTCTATACATGGACATCACCAGATGGCCAACATCGAAATCAGATTGATTGCATTCTTTGCAGCCAAAGATGGAGATCTGCTCTATACAGTCAGCAAAAACAAGACCAGAAGCTGACTGTGGCTCAGATCATGAACTCCTTATTGCCAAATTCAGACTTAAATTGAAGAAAGTGCAGAAAACCACTGGACCATTCTAATATGGCCTTAAATCAAATCCCTAACAATTATACAGTAGAAGTGAGAAATAGATTTAAGGATTAGGTCTGATAGACAGAGTGCCTGATGAACAATGGATGGAGGTTCCTGACATTGTACAGGAGACAGGGAGCAAGACAATCTCCAAGAAAAAGAAATGCAAAAAAGGCAAAATGGCTGTCTGAGGAGGCCTTACAAATAGCTATGAAAAGAAGAGAAGTGAAAAGCAAAGGAGAAAAGGAAAGATATAAGCATCTGAATGCAGAGTTCCAAAGAATAGGAAGGAGAGATAAGAAAGCCTTTCTCAGTGATCAATGCAAAGAAATAGAGGAAAACAATAGAATGGGAAAGCCTAGAGATCTCTTCAAGAAAATTAGAGATACCAAGGGAACATTTCATGTAAAGATGGGCTCAATAAGGACAGAAATTGTATGGACCTAACAGAAGCAGAAGATATTAAGAAGTGGCAAGAATACATGGAAGAACTGTACAAAAAAGATCTTCATGACCAAGATAATCACAATGATGTGATCAGTAACATAGAACCAGAAATCCTGGAATGTGAAGTCAAGTGGGCCTTAGAAAGCATCACTATGAACAAAGGTAGTGGAGGTGATGGAATTCCAGTTGAGCTATTTCAGATCTTGAAAGATGATGCTGTAAAAGTGCTACATTCAATATGCCAGCAAATTTGAAAAACTCAGCAGTGGCCACAGGACTGGAAACGGTCAGTTTTCATTCCAATCCCAAAGAGAGGCAATGCCAAAGAATGCTCAAACTACTGCAAATTGCACTCATCTCACACGCTAGTAAAGTAATGCTCAAAATTCTCCCAGCCAGGCTTCAACAGTACATGAACCATGAACTTCCAGATGTTCAAGCTGGTTTTACGAAAGGCAGAGGAAGGATCATGGAAAAAGGAAGAGAGTTCCAGAAAAACATCTATTTCTGCTTTATTAACTATGCCAAAGCCTTTGACTGTGTGGATCACAATAAACTGTGGAAAATTCTGAAAGAGATGGGAATACCAGACCAGCTGACTTGCCTCTTGAGAAACCTGTATGCAGGTCCGGAAGCAACAGTTAGAACTGAACATGGAGCAGCAGACTGGTTCCAAATAGGAAAAGGAGTACGTCAAAGCTGTATATTGTCACCCTGCTTATTTAACTTGTATGCAGAGTACATCATGAGAAACGCTGGGCTGGAAGAAGCACAAGCTGGAATCAGGATTGCTGGGAGAAATATCAATAACTTCAGATATGCAGATGACACCACCCTTATGGCAGAATATGACTAAGGAACATGAAGGAAGATTTAAATGTCACTTTAGGCAGCACTATTTCCTAAGAGTCTTGGTAATATCTCCAGGGCCATGGACATTCAAGTTCCTTGATTCTTAATTATTGTATTGCAATCAACTTCTGATAGGACCATAGCTACCATAGGTAATTACTTTTACACAAATTCATTATGTCTCATGCATTGTGTACAAGTATATAACTCTGCCTTATTGGGCATATTATGAGGAGAATGGTCTTTTGGTTAAATGACAGTTTGGGAGTTAGGAAATCCCCATAAATGCATATTGTGTTTCAACTTCCTGTAAATCACATAAGCTTATATCAGCTAAGATCTTTCCACAGAAAGAAACAGAAAGCAAGTTCAATGTGACCTAAACAATAAGGAAAATGTGCAGATGAACTTAGTGTAAAGTCCAACTTTGAGAAAAGTTTGACCCAGAGCTCAAATAAAATCAGTAAATCCTTGCTTTCCATTCATTGGTTCTATTACCTTAGGATTAGTTTCCAGAAGCTTCTGGGCCTACTTATTTCCAGGTATAAACTCAGCAGAAAAGAGAGAACCCTCAAAGCCACCCTCAAAGCTTAAATAAAACTCACAAATACAGTCTTCTTGACCCCCCAGCACCGCCCTGACTTGGGTACTGTGTTTGTCCTAAACCAACTGAGAAGGCCAGGGAGAGAGCTGTAATATGCTGATTGGATGAAGCCCAGGAGGGTCCATTCTTGACCTGGTGGCGTGGTCAATCCCTCTCAATTGCGTTGTTAAGAAATTTGGAATAGTGACAGTGGCAGACTTTATTTTTTTTGGCTCCAAAATCACTGCAGATGGTGATTGAAGCCATGAAATTAAAAGACGCTTACTCCTTGGAAGGAAAGTTATGACCAACCTAGACAGCATATTCAAAAGCAGAGACATTACTTTGCCAACAAAGGTCCGGCTAGTCAAGGCTATGGTTTTTCCTGTGGTCACGTATGGATATGAGAAGAAAGCTGAGCACCGAAGAATTGATGCTTTTGAACTGTGGTGTTGGAGAAGACTCTTGAGAGTCCCTTGGACTGCAAGGAGATCCAACCAGTCCATCCTAAAGGAGATCAGTCCTGGGTGTTCTTTGGAAGAAATGATACTAAAGCTGAAACTCCAGTCCTTTGGCCACCTCATGCGAAGAGTTGACTCATTGGAAAAGACTCTGATGCTGGGAGGGATTGGGGGCAGGAGGAGAAGGGGATGACAGAGGATGAGATGGCTGGATGGCATCACCGACTCGATGGATGTGAGTTGAGTGAACTCTGGGAGTTGGTGATGGACAGGGAGGCCTGGCATGCTGCGATTCATGGGGTCACAAAGAGTCAGACATGACTGAGCAACTGAACTGAACTGAACTGAACTAGGAAGAGGAATGGGGAGATAAATTCTACAGACTTCTATTTAATTAAATGCCTTAAAAAACTAACATTTCAGGGAATTCCCTGGCAGTTCAGTGGTTAGGGGTCTGAACTTCCACTGCAGGTGGCCCCTGGTTCAATACCTGGTTGGTGAAGTAAGATCCCACATGCTGCACAGTATGGTAAAAAAAAAACAAAACACACACAACCAAACCACCCAGTAAACAGCAACAGCAACAAAGAACCCCAAAACAACAACTAACATTTCAACCTAGAGTCATTCTTGTGTTCGTTGATTCATTTAACATTTCTTCAGGGCTCCCTATATGTGAGATCTGGACATCACTCTTCTTGACTCCATCTCCAGGCCTCTTTTAAAAGAAAGCACCAAGGATTGGAGCTCAGACTGGAGGAAAAATTATGAGTCTAAGAAAACTGATCTCCCAAGAGCCTCCATTTT
This sequence comes from Bos taurus, assembly GCF_002263795.3. NCBI lineage: Eukaryota > Metazoa > Chordata > Mammalia > Artiodactyla > Bovidae > Bos > Bos taurus. Next base: position 127,095,287 of record NC_037328.1, read on the forward strand.
TGGGGGGCTTGTTCCTTACATTTTCAGATTTCTGAGAAAGAAAGAAATAGCCATCTCATTGTCTACATAGCCTACCTGGCACAACGTCCACCTGTATATTCACACTTTGAGGGTTAATAGACTCCTCCAAGCCGGGGTCAAGAACCCTTAGGCTATATGATTGTCAAGATATATAAGTGATCCACCTCTATATATAAGATTTATGATGATACTGTGATTTGATAGTGACATTTAAAACAAAGTTTTGCTTTTCTGAGTGGCCAAGGAAAAATAAGCACATTCCACTTCTTGGAAGGCAACACCCCTTACCTAACTTGAGAGAAGGGGTAGATACAACCTATAGTAGTTGACTTAGGTTCCCAAATACCACCCAAATCCAGGTGGAGTTAGATCAGAAAACAATTTCTCTAGCATGTGAGTTCCTAAGCAAAATGGGAAGGGACAAAACTAAAAATTGTTCATATATTTCTGATGTTCCCATTGACTGTGTAGGAAGCAGCAAGAGAGAAAACAGAAAGGTCCTCTCCCCAGCCTCCCTTTGAGAAAGCAGCCTTTGGGAAAACACATGCAGAAAATGAGAAACAAGTGCAACTGAAATGTTTTCAACCCTGCTCTGGCTATACTGGCCCTGTTTACAGAGCTCTGTGAAATAACCAAATGAAACTGATACATGTCTAGGATATCATGAAAAGAAGAAGGCCCTGGTGACAGCTCGCTCTCTCTCGCTGTCTCAGCTCACTAAATCAGTGGTGCCTGAGGATTCATTTATGTTTTCATTCCCAGGGGGAAGACATGTTTCGGTGTTTAACAGGATGCTCTGATCCTCCTGGTGTAAACTCTGAGATTTATTTCCATGCCTTTGTTTGAGAGCAGGTGCACCTAACGTAAACTTGGAAGGTGGGAAAGGAAATGAAAATGAGAAGTCAAACTGAAAAAGCAGAGAAGGACAACAGCAGTCCTGCTGATCCAACTAGTAGAAAATAAGATGGCCTTTGATTCTCACCAAGATTTGACTCTGTGTCTTCAGTAAATATTATAGTGGGGACTTCCCTGGTGGTCCAGTGGTTAAGAATCTGTCTGCCAAAGTGGGGGACATGGGTTCGATCCCTGGCCTGGGAAGATTCCACCTGCCATGGAGCAACTAGGCCCATGGGCCACCACTACTGAGCCTGTGCTCCACAACAAGAAAAGCCACTGCAACAAGAAGCCCATACATTACAACTAGAGAAAACCTGCACACGGCAATGCAGACCCAGCACAACCAAACACACACACACACACACACACACACTAACACACACACACACATATATTAGTGGAAGTCCTGTGGGTGTTGCTGAGAGATAAAATGACAGAACATTAGAAAGATAGGATCTTAGTTCTAAGACAAATGTGCACGGACCAGGAGGAAACTAGATCCAAGCTTCAGTACCCACCTTTGCCCCATGTTCTTCTTCTGCAGGACATCCCCCTTCAAGAGCATGGCTTCTTGAGGGATGGATTCACTCACGCTAATCCCAGCAGAGATTAACTTCTTTTTATGTTCCCCAGATGAACAAATAGTAACTGATTCTCAGTTACTTTGGAAGTTAAGGCCAAGTGCTTACTTACAAAGTTTGTAAGAGGGGTTTAGTTAGGTGATAGCACGTGGGCACTTTGGACTTCTTGGATGGGCCAGCCTTCTGAAGTGAATGTGTTTTGATTTCTGAACGTGTTTTGATTTCTGGGTTTCAGTATTTATAAGACAGCTCATAGGATATGGTTCAGAATATTATCTATTGCCCTTGAGAAAGAACTACAGGTCCTTGACTGTGCTTAACTTGAGGGTTGGAGGAGGGTTTACACACATTGAACACAAGACATTGTCTTCATAGTTTTTTTTCCAAAGTCAGCTCCCTTTAGATCCTGGAAGTAAATAGGTCCTCTTCTTAGAGAAGCAGTTTGTCAGCCTTTTCAGACTGCAGCTCAGGTGCTGAGGGAGCAGTTCATTAGTTTAATATAATGAACTTGTCTTAGAACTCTTCCTTGACTCCTGATTCTTCCCAGCTCCCACCTCCAGGCTCAGGGTTGCATCTCATTCTAGGGATGATGCAATGGGCCAGAAGCTTCCAACTCTCAAGCTCTTGTTGGAAATTCATTGGCTCAGAATAGATTAGTCTTGCTCTTTCCTGCAACTGCCTTGACCTTGGTTTCTGGATTTCTAGTAACCAAGATCTGCCCATCTGCTTGTTCCTGACTGACCCTTGCTCTGTCCCTGAGTTCCTGATAACTGCATTTCCCTCCCAGTTTCACAGGAAGGTTATTGCCCTCTGTAATTGCCCTCTGTTCCCTCCAGTAACTAGATTTGTCTGACCTTGACTCCTAAACTCCTACACTTGAGTTATCTGCATGTATTTCACCTCTCCTTGGCTCCGGAATCATTCACCTAACACAGGTGTAAGAGTGTTTTTTATTTATTGTTTTTTAATTGGGGCCATATATTTTACTTAGCTTTAATTTTTTTTAAATTTTATTTCCCTGACCAGGGATTGAATCTGTGCTCCCTGCAGTGGAAGTGCAGAGTCTTAACCCCTAGACCACCAGCGAAGTCCCAGAGCTTCTTCATTTTCTGAATGTCCTGAATCGCACTGAAAATAGCTCGTTAACTTGCTAGCATTGAATTACATCAGCTGACAGGAACACAAACAAGAAGGGCTAGGGAAAAAAAAAACAACCAAAAATTGGATGAACACCTAACACCTCACAATGTAAACAAGAGGAAGCTTAACTATCAGTGTGATATAGACAACAAACAGTGCAAACATTTCAGTAAAATCTGAACCAATTACAATGTTACCAAAAGTGTACTCTGGGTGCTTCCCCGCTTAAAAGGCAATAAAGGGTCCAGGTTGGTGGAAAGGAAAGTTTGCTTTATTTTGGATGCAGGCAACAGGTAGGAGGTAGAGCGGGGAGGGGGTGGGGGCAGACCACGCCTGTCCAAACACTGACTCCCCTCCCCTGACAGTCAGTGGGCAAGAACGTTTAAAGACAGAGCGAGGGGGCTACATGCAGAAACAGTAAGGTCAGCTCTGACAGTCATCCTGGAATTGGTCATCTATGGTCTCACCAGTGTCGTTTTGGTTGTTTTAGTTACAGTTAATCTTTAGTTCCAGGGTCAGTTTGTTTGCATCTCTTTGAGGCCAGTTCTTGCAATTGTGGTAGCTTATGTCATGGCTACAGTCTGGTCATCGTGTAATTAGCTTCTTCCACCTGGTGGGGGTTTCAGTATCTATAAGACAGCTCACAGGACATGGCTCAGAATATTATCTATTGTCCTTCAGAAGGAACTAAAGGTCCTTAACTATGCTTAATGACTGCATTATTATTATTTGGTCTCCTTTGACTGTTTCCTTTTGTTTTTATATTTTCTCACTTCCTAAACTTATTCATTGGCTAACATTTTCCCACAGACAAAAGGCAGGCTGAGGACATTGGGGTGGGGTGGGGCAAGGACCATAGGATCCTGCTCCATTTCAATAGCAGCCATCTGGTCATAAATCCCATTTTACTTTTTACAAGAGATCAAAGGCTTAAGAATTAAGAATCATAGTCATAACAACTTCCATAATCACCTCACTAGGTAAAAGAGGAGGAAAAAAGATTCAGTATACTGTGTTTTCTCTAAGGTATCTTGGCAGGAAAAAATGAAATGTGATTCAGTTTTGCAGGTAAGAATTTGTTTGGAGCATCTTTCTTAAAGACAATGGTTTCTGTAGACTCACAGATACAGAGAACAGACTTGCGGTTGCCAAGTGGTGGGGGTGGGGAGGACGGGAGGGGGATGGCCTGGGAATTTGGGGTTCAGTTCAGTCACTCAGTCATGTCCGACTCTTTGCAACCCCATGAACTGCAGCACACCAGGCTCCCTGTCCATCACCAACTCCTGGGGCTCACCCAAACCCATGTCCATTGAGTCAGTGATGCCATCCAACCATCTCATCCTCTGTCATCCCCTTCTCCTCCTGCCCTCAATCTTTCCCAGCATCAGGGTCTTTTCAAATGAGTCATCAGGTGGCCAAAGTATTGGAGTTTCAGCTTTAGCATCAGTTCTTCCAGTGAACACCCAGGACTGATCTCCTTCAGAATGGACTGGTTGGATCTCCTTGCAGTCCAAGGGACTCTCAAGAGTCTTCTCCAACACCACAGTTCAGGCAAACAACAACGTCCTGCTGTATAGCACAAGGAACTATATTCAGTATCTTGTGATAAACCATAATGGAAAAGAATATGAAAAAGAATGTATACATTTATATGTATGATTAAATCACTTTGTTGTATAGCAGAAATTAACACATTATAAATTAAGTCTACCTCAGCAACAACAATAAAAAAGAAAAGGATTTCTGTGTCTATTTCATCATGAAACAGTTCAATAGACCAACTGCACTATAGGATTAAAAGACAAATTTCTCTGCAGAAATGGTATATGAAAGTATTTAGTTGTACTTTCAAGATTATGCAAGACTATGCAAAATTAGTTGCAAAACTCTTAAACTTTTTCTGGGTTCTGAAACCACTGATATTATCAGGGGTGTTTGAGCTGTTTAAAAGTTTGATAGAGTGTTCTCAGCTGCCATTCCAATAAACAATAAATAAAAGTGTTTATATGACAAGAGTATATTTTTCTCGTGAAGGAAGGCTCAGAGCTGGTTCAGTGCTCAACAGTATCATAGAGAATCCAAATTCTTCCCATCTCATTCTCAGTGGGTCAGCTGAGTGTTCCCTTGGGGTCACTGCTGTAGCTGCTCCACAGGGACACATCCCCAAGCAGGGGGCGGGGAGCAGGGTTTCCTCACAAATCTGACTCTCTTTATTGGAGAAGAAAACCTTTCCCCAAAGCACATACCTCTTTTTCCCCTTCTTTCATTGACCAGAAATTGATTCTACAGTACCTTTCACTGAAAAGTGAAAATCTGCTATTGGAAAGCTTTTCGCCTTTCACTAACCCATGGAACATGAGCTTCACAGGTTGGCACAGTGGTAAAGAATCCACCTGCCAGTGCAGAAGTTTCAGGAGACACTGGTTTGATCCCTGGGTTGGGAAGATCCCCTGGAGAAAGAAATGGCACCCCATTTCAGTATTCTTGCCTGGGAAATCCCATGGACAAAGGAGCCTGGCAGGTTACAGTTCATGGGGTCCCAAAGAGTTGGACATGACTGAGTACACCACACGTATGAGGAGGAACATTTCCTATTACACAGGGTTTATTTCCTTGAAGTCATGACAGTTTTCAACCTTATGGGCCATGTGGACTTGTTTTCTTTTTTAAAAATATTTACTCATTTGTTTAGCTGTGCCGGATCTTCATTGCACCACAGCATGTGGAATCTTTAGATGTGGCATGTGAGATCTAGTTCCCTGATCAGGGATTGTACCTGGACCTCCTGCATTGGGAAGGTGGAATCTTTGCCACCGGCCCACGATGGAAGTCCCTTGTTTTCTGTTTTGAAGGCAGACCTTTCACTTTTTTTTATGTTATTATTGGTGATTTCAGGGTTTCTCTTTATTTAGTCAAGTTTGGTAATTTATATTTTTCTAGAAAGTCATTCCCCCGGTCTAGATTTTTGAAGTCACTGGAAGGAAGCTGTATGTAGCATTAAAAATTAAAAAAACAACAAAAAAAAATCTCTGCATCCTGTTTTTATTCCTAATGAACGTTATTGAGTCTTTTTGCTTTCTTTCTTTTCTGGAACATACTTGCCAAAGGCTTTCTATGTTTTGATCTTCTCAGAACTTAGAGGTTGAAGCTATTATTTTGGGTGTTCTATTTCATACTATCTACTTTATCTTTATTAATTCCTTCCTTCTGTCTTCTTTGGTTTATTTTTAAATTTCTAGTTTCTAGAGGTGAAGGCTAAGTTCATTTATTTTCAGCCTTTTTTGCTTTCTGACATCTGGATTTAACATTATAATTTGGTCCCTGAGAAACTATTCTGTTATTACTCAGGGCTGAGGTGCTTTGTCCCCTTTTGTCACTGATTTCTAAGTAATTCTACTGCCCCCACCCTGTGGGGGAATTATAATTCCTTATCCCATTGACGCTAGACTTGCCCATAAAAATTATACTTTAGCCAATAAAACATGAGTCCAAGTGAAGCCTACCTTTTACACATCACAGTGTGGTTCCTTCATCTTTCTTTTCATTTGACAAAAAGACCAGCAAAGTCCTAGATAGGGCTGCTCCTTCAGCCTGCACATCAGACTGAAGGCGATAAAAGACTGGCTACCCACCGGGATCGTGATGTAGTGTGAGTGAGAAATAAATATTTGCCGTTTTAAATTCCTGATACCACCTTAAATGCTTCAGCATGAATTTCTAAAGAATAAGAACATCTTCCTATATAGCCAAAATGACATTTCACATCTAAAAATATTGATGATCTCTTAATATTATCCAATACTTAAAACATATTTAGAACTCCTCTGGTGGTCCAGTGGTTAAGAGTCTGCCTGCCAATGCAGGGGACATAGTTCAATTCCTGGTCTGGAAAGATGCCACGTGTGACAGGGTAGCTAAACCTGTGTGCCGCTGCTACTGAAACCTGAGCGCTTAAAGGCCACACTCTGCGAAAAGAGAAGCCACCACAATGAGAAGCCCAAGAACCGCGCCTGGAGTGTAGCTCCCCACTCATGGCAACTAGAGAAAGAAAGACTGCAAGTAGTGACAAAGACCCAGCAAAGTCAATAGAAATAAATAAATACAATTTTAAAAATATTTGAATTTCTTCATTTGGCCTAAAATGTCCTTTATAGCTGGTTTGTACAAACCAGGAACCAATCCAGAGCCACCTGTTCCATATTGAGTGTTATGTTTTTCAACTCTCTTTTAACCTCCCTTTTTCTTATTACACTGATTTGTTAAAGATCCTGGGCCAGCTGTCCTAAAGAATGTGTTATCTTTACAATTTGCTTTTTCCCCATATTGTTGTTTAGCTTCTTCCTGTAGCCCCCATATTTCAGTAAATAAGTTAGATATAAGCATTTGGTTGGGCTTCCCGGGTGGCTCAGCAGTAAAGAATCCGCTTACCAATGCAGGAGACTCAGGTTCAATCCATGGTTAGGAAGATTCCCTAGAGAAGAAAATGGCAACCCACTCCAGTATTCTTGCCTGGAGAACCCCATGGACAGAGGAGCCTGGTGGTCTACAGTCCACAGGATCGAAAAAGAGTCGAACATGACCTAGTGACTAACAACAACAAAAACATTTGGTTAGATTTGAGTTAAACATTTTTGGCTAGAGCACAATATACCTGATGTGGTATATTTTGTATTGTACCACATCAAAAGACACATACAGTGGATTATCTCACCATTAGTCATCGAATGGGACAGAGGACCATGAGGTTAAGGTGGGAGCAGTCTGATCCCTCCATTATCAGCTGTGTTTTTATCTCCTGTGATCAGAAAATAACCCAAATGTTACCACTTTGATACCATATGAATAACCACTAGCATCCATCCATAGAGGTTTTTTTAAACAATGAAAACTTAAAAAAAATGTCTCTACTATTTATTTTTATTTATTTATTTCGCCGTGCCAGGTCTTAGTTACCACATGTGGGAGCTCGTTTCCTGACCGGAGATTGAGGAATCTTAGCTATTGAACCACTAGGGAAGCCCCATGCATGGAGGTTTTACAACAGTCGATAATCCTTGCCTGAAAAATCAGTTCAGTTGGACCTATAAAGTGACTCCTCTGTAAAGTAGAGCTTCCCCTTCTCAATGGAGTCATTTGGTTTCTGCAGTAAAGTTGCTACTAGAAAGATAGGACAAACGTTTGATTCTTTCCTCTTTGTTATGTACTTCCAAAGCCAAGAGTTGGTTCAAATGTGACAAATGAGTGATTCCCTGGATTTACCGTGTCATAATGGGCTTCTGGATTCTCTGAGATTTGATATGTTTCAGTCAACTATTGTAGTCCTCTTTTTGATGTTCTAATTGCTTCTAATACAATCCCTAATAAAATTATTGATTCTAGTAGAATCCTTCAGATGGAAAAACAGAAGCAAACAGACCCCAATCACTGGACTCAGTAAGTCAATGGAAAGTTCAGAAAGGGGAAAAATGGGATAGATGGCCAGGACACAGACATAGGTATCCATTTTCCTCAGAGAGGTTCACAGTGCATCACTGTGAATAAGATGGATCTGATTTGTTCCTCTATATAACAACCCAAAGAATGTTCTCAGAAAGAATCACTTTGATAGAACCAAGAATCACTATCACTTATCAGATATACCAAAATGGCCAAACTGTTTCCACCACCCTGGCTTGAGCCAGGGGTGATGGGTTTATCTCTGGAATGTAGATGGTGAACCCCATAGAGAAAATCAGATCAATCACATCCCCTTCAAACAGACACATTATTCTGGTGAAATAAAGAACTATACACACACCTCCAGTAATATACCATCCATTTGGGAATACTCATTCCATTAACAAATATTTACTGATGAGGTAAAATGATGGGGCAATAAATATTAGCTATCAAACCATCAACTGAGATTCAAAAGAGAGAGGAATCCTTTGTAGCTGTGGAAGTCAGGCGAGTTTCGCTGGAAGAGATAGGGTTGGAATGAGGCTTTGAAATCTGGGAAATAGTTGACAGTAAGAAGCTGTATGTTGGGAAGACTGTGAGCACCAGCTGTGAGAGGGCAGACAGCTTTATACCGGATTCTGCAGTGCCTAAGATTTCAGACACTGATGGAGAAAAGGGAACGTTCCTATACTGTTGGTGGGAATGTAAATTGGAACAGCCACTATGGAGAAAAGTACGAAAGCTCCTTCAAAAACTAAAAATAGTTACCATATGATTCAGCAATCCTACGGCTGGGAATATATCCAGAAAAGATGAAAACTCGAAAAGATATGTGCACTCCAGTGCTCACAGCAGCACTGTACACAATAGTCAAAACATGGAAAAAACCTAGACGTCCGTTGACAGATGAATGGAGATATATATATATATATATATATATATAATGTACAGACACGACTGAGCGACTTCACTTTCACTTTTCACTTTCATGCATTGGAGAAGGAAATGGCAACCCACTCCAGTGTTCTTGCCTGGAGAATCCCAGGGACGGGGGAGCCTGGTGGGCTGCCGTCTATGGGGTCGCACAGAGTCGGACACGACTGAAGCGACTTAGCAGCAGCAATGTATATTATATATACATTATGTTATATATAATGTATATTATATATATTATAATTTATATATATAATGGAATATTATTCAGCCCTAAAAAAAGAATGAAATAATGCCATTTCGAGCAACATGGATGGACCTAGAGATTATCATACTAAAGTGATATAACCTGGACAGAGAATGACAAATATCATGTGATACCACTTATATGTGGAATCTAAAAAAGTGATACAAATGAACTTATTTACAAAATAGAAATAGACTCACAGACATAGAAAACAAACTTATGGTTACTGAAGGGGGAAGGACGGTAGGAGGGATAAATTAGGAGTCTGAGATTCACAGATACACACTATTGTATATAAAATAGATAAACAATAGGAACTATTGTATAGTACAAGAAACTATATTCAGTATCTACAATGGAAAAGAATCTGGAAAAGGATAAATATGTATTTTATATATATATATATATATGAATCACTTTGCTGTATACCTGAGATTCACACAGCAGTGTAAATCAACTCTACTTCAATTAAAAAAGAAGACTTCAGACACTGAGAATATCTTGGAGTATGCAAGAGCCACTGCTGGTTGTGGCTGCTACCTTGTTGAGAAAAAGTGTACCATGTACTTTGAATCACTGGTCACAGTGATAAAATTAGCTACATGAGTAAGCAGTACTTAATTTCATTTTGGTTTAGTTTAGTTTTTAATCACAAGAGACTGTGGGCATTGTGCAAGAGGACAGGACTTTTCTTCAGAGGGCCACTTTGACTCAGCTTTTATCACCACGTGACCTTAGGAAAGATGGAGCCTCTCCAAGATTCAAGTCCCTTATCTGTAAAGTAAGGACAAGAGCCCTCATCCTTACAGGGCTCTGCTGAGAATTTACAGGAAGGTACTGAGAAGCCCCATGTAAATAAAACGTGTGAAACAATAAGTTAGAAATGTTTCAGGTTCTGGAAATGCCTGGAAGTTTTGGATTCAGTACTGATTTGTAAAATCAGGACTTGCCTGTGACTTCCTGGTACAGAGTGGTTAGAGTGGAAGGGCGGACCCAGCAGACCCACCCACTGAGTGCCTCAGCACGACAGTCTTGATGACTGGAAACTCACAAAACCATCACAAATGCTCAGAATCCTCTTCTAGAACAAGTAATGGATGAGAGATTTTTTTTCAGTTATTCACAGGTTGAAGCTTTCTGATAGGCTGGGTTTTGCTGCTCTCCTCTAGTTGTAGGGAACAAAGAATAGTGATTTATTGGAAAACAATACCTCTTTTCCTAGCCTTAATCTGGACCAGCAGCTGTTCCCTGCATGGTCACATTCATGGGTCCCCAACCTCTACTGATACAATAATAATATAAATAAAGAGAAAGAAAGAAAGTGAAATCGCCCAGTCATGTCCGACTCTTTGCAACCCCATGGACTGTAGCCTACCAGGCTCCTCCATCCACAGCATTTTCCAGGCAAGAGTACTGGAGTGGGTCGCCATTTCCTTCTCCACGGGATGTTCACGACCCAGCGATTGAACCCGGGTCTCCGGCATTGCAGGCAGACACTTTACCGTCTGTAATGCGCTTGATTCACCCGGAAACCATCCTCGCTTCCTGTCCATGGAAACCTTATCTTCCACATAATCTGTGCCTTGTGCCAAAAAACACTGGGGACCACTATGAGGACTGTCTAAAGAGCTCCTTACTTTCTGGTGTGAGATTTGAAGAGTGACCTGTGGGATGTCCCCTCTGGAAAGTAAGCAATACATACGACATAAACTTAACTCTTATGCCTGGAAAGTTCTGCTTAGATTATTTATTACAGACAATGTTAATGGAAGCCATTGATTCTGTGGGCCTGCTCTGGAAATGGTGTGAAACAAATGGAACACTGGAAAGACTGCCGAGTGTCTCCTCATTGTGCCATTTATATACAAGGCCTTATTAGGCAACGGGAAAAAAGCCTTTGTGCAATTTCATCAACTGTGATCTGGAAAGTATTAAGAGCCACACCCTCCTCTCAGAACTTCCCTCTTCCCACACAAAGCTTTTTCCTTTTGAAAAGGAGACCTTCGTTTATAAAAGAAACGTGTGCTCCTTTCTCCAATTATAGCCTACCACTAAATCAATTTTCCATCAGGTGAAAGTCAGTCCTTTGTTCTGAATGACAACATGAACGTTCATGGAACTGGTAATTTTTGCTAGTGAATCATGTCCCAGAACAAGGGTAGGATTGATGAATTGCTTTAAATCTGTCCCGGAGCAAGTCCAGATGAAGGTGCACACAGAGGAAATCAAATACACGAAGAAGACAGAAACGAAAATCAGCATGTGCTTTAGTGCTATGTTAGGAGATTGTCTTATATATAGTCATTTCTACATGCTAAACACTTTACAGGTATTTTAGCATTTAATATAACAACCGCGTTAAGATAAGTATTATTATTATCCCTATTTTAAAATAAGGAAACCTCAGAGTGATTAAATAGGGACTTCCCTGCTGGTCCAGTGGCTAAGACTCCACACTCCCAGTGCAGGGGGCCCAGGTTCAACCACAGGTCAGGGAACTAGATCCCACATATGGCAACTGAGACCTGGCACAATCAAATAAATAAGTGGATAAAAATAAATATTAAAAAAAAGAATGATTAAATAACTTGCTTATGGTCACAAACTGAACCCTAGTCTCAGACTCTATTTACTAAATATTCCTTTTTGTTGAATCAACTGTAGATCCTGGGGGTCTTGAAGATTCTCTGTCACTTTTTCCAAATTCATGGTAATCCAAAAACTCATATGCACAACCTTGCCAGTCCCTGTCTGCCAGCACCTCAGCCTCCTCTCTTCAGTGATTTTGTTCTTTCACCCTACCTATGCCAGAGGTCAGCTGTGGCTCCCCAAATATGTTTCCTCTCCTTCCTGGGCAGATGACATTTCCCCTACTCATCTGTAGTCAGATGTGGCATTGTGACTGAGTTCTGCATGAAGGAATATGGAAACTGGCCTCTGCTTGCTCCATTATCTACAGCCATGTGGAGAGTGTCCAAGGCCCTTGAACAGCACTGTCCAGTAGAAAGACCACGTGTGATTTTAAATTTTCTTGTGGTTGCTTTAAAACACACACACACACACACACACACACAAAGAAACAGGGGAAACTAATTTTTTTTAATTAATTAATTTATTTTTGTCCATGTTAGGTCTTTGTTGTGACTCGTGGGTTTTCTCTAATGTGATGTGTGGGTTTCTCTTTGCGGCGGCTTTTCTTGTTGGGGAGCATGGGCTCTAGGCATGTGGGCTCAGTAGTTGTGGTACACAGGCTTAGCTGTCCCACAGTGTTTGGGATCTTCCTGGATCAGGGATCAAACCTGTATCCCTGCATTGACAGGTGGATTCTTAACCACTAGACCACCAGGGAAGCCCCTGATTTTAATAATATATTTTATTTAACCCAGTATGTCAAAAACATTATCATTTCAACATGTGATCACTATAAAAATTATTGGAGATATTTTGCATTCTTTTTTCATATTAAGTCTTTCAAAAATGGTAATTTACACTTTTCAGATCAGATCAGATCAGTCGCTCAGTTGTGTCCGACTCTTTGCGACCCCATGAATCGCAGCATGCCAGGCCTCCCTGTCCATCACCAACTCCCGGAGTTCACTCAGACTCAAGTCCATCAAGTCAGTGATGCCATCCAGCCATCTCATCCTCTGTCGTCCCCTTCTCCTCCTGCCCCCAATCCTCCCAGCATCAGAGTCTTTTCCAATGAGTCAACTCTTCGCATGAGGTGGCCAAAGGACTGGAGTTTCAGCTTTAGCATCATTCCTTCCAAAGAAATCCCAGGGCTGATCTCCTTTAGGATGGACTGGTTGGATCTCCTTGCAGTCCAAGGGACTCTCAAGAGTCTTCTTCAACACCACAGTTCAAAAGCATCAATTCTTCGGTGCTCAGCCTTCTTCACAGTCCAACTCTCACATCCATACATGACCAATGGAAAAACCATAGCCTTGACCAGACGAACCTTTGTTGGCAAAGCAATGTCTCTGCTTTTCAATTATGCTATCTAGGTTGGTCATAACTTTCCTTCCAAGGAGCAAGCATCTTCTAATTTCATGGCTGCAGTCACCATCTGTAGTGATTTTGGAGCCCCCCAAAATAAAGTCTGCCACTGTTGCCACTATTTCCCCATCTATTTCCCATGAAGTGGTGGGACCAGATGCCATGATCTTTGTTTTCTGAATGTTGAGCTTTAAGCCAACTTTTTCACTCTCCTCTTTCACTTTCATCAAGAGGCTTTTGAGTTCCTCTTCACTTTCTGCCATAAGGGTGGTGTCATCTGCATATCTGAGGTTATTGATATTTCTCCCGGCAATCTTGATTCCAGCTTGTGTTTCTTCCAATCAAGCATTTCTCATGATGTACTCTGCATATAAGTTAAATAAGCAGGGTGACAATATACAGCCTTGACGTACTCCTTTTCCTATTTGGAACCAGTCTGTTGTTCCATGTCCAGTTCTAACTGTTGCTTCCGGACCTGCATACAAATTTCTCAAGAGGCAGATCAGGTGGTCTGATATTCCCATCTCTTTCAGAATTTTCCACAGTTTATTGTGATCCACACAGTCAAAGGCTTTGGCATAGTCAATAAAGCAGAAATAGATGTTTTTCGGGAACTCTCTTGCTTTTCCCATGATCCAGCGGATGTTGGCAATTTGATCTCTGGTTCCTCTGCATTTTCTAAACCAGCTTGAACATCAGGAAGTTCACGGTTCACATATTGCTGAAGCCTGGCTTGGAGAATTTTGAGCATTACCTTACTAGCGTGTGAGATGAGTGCAATTGTGCGGTAGTTTGAGCATTCTTTGGCATTGCCTTTCTTTGGGATTGGAATGAAAACTGACCGTTTCCAGTCCTGTGGCCACTGCTGAGTTTTCCAAATTTGCTGGCACATTGAGTGCAGCACTTTCACAGCATCATCTTTCAGGATTTGGAATAGCTCAACTGGAATTCCATCACCTCCACTAGCTTTGTTCATAGTGATGCTTTCTAAGGCCCACTTGACTTCACATTCCAGGATGTCTGGCTCTAGGTCAGTGATCACACCACCGTGATTATCTTGGTCCTGAAGATCTTTTTTGTACAGTTCTTCTGTGTATTCTTGCCATCTCTTCTTAATATCTTCTGCTTCTGTTAGGTCCATACCATTTCTGTCCTTTATCGAGCTCATTTTTGCATGAAGTGTTCCTTTGGTATCTCTGGTTTTCTTGAAGAGATCCCTAGTCTTTCCTATTCTGTTGTTTTCCTCTATTTCTTCACATTGATTGCTGTTCTTCAGCTTTCTTATCTCTTCTTGCTATTCTTTGGAACTCTGCATTCAGATGTTTATATCTTTCCTTTTCTCCTTTGCTTTTCGCTTCTCTTCTTTTCACAGCTATTTGTAAGGCCTCCCCAGACAGCCATTTTGCTTTTTTGCATTTCTTTTCTATGGGAATGGTCTTGATCCCTGTCTCCTGTACAATGTCACGAACCTCATTCCATAGTTCATCAGGCACTCTATGTATCAGATCTAGGCCCTTAAATCTATTTCTCACTTCCACTGTATAATCATAAGGGATTTGATTTAGGTCATACCTGAATGGTCTAGTGGTTTTCCCTACTTTCTTCAATTTAAGTCTGAATTTGGCAATAAGGAGTTCATGGTCTGAGCCACAGTCAGCTCCTGGTCTTGTTTTTGCTGACTGTATAGAGCTTCTCCATCTTTGGCTGCAAAGAATAGAATCAATCTGATTTCGGTGTTGACCATCTGGTGATGTCCATGTGTAGAGTCTTCTCTTGTGTTGTTGGAAGAGGGTGTTTGTTATGACCAGAGCATTTTCTTGGCAAAACTCTATTAGTCTTCCCATAAAAAATATTTGATTAAAAAAAAAAAAAAAAAACCCTTGATTTTAATTCAGTTTCTTTGTTGCACCACACACATTTCAGGTGCTCAGTACTGAAAAGTGTGGGCCTAGAATCTGAGCTGCTATGGAAAGAGCCTAGGACACAAAATGACTTTAGGGAATCACCTTTCACCCCCACCTCCTCCATAAGCATATGACTATGGTGTGAGCAAGAAGCAAACTTTGTGTGCCAAGCCACTAAGATTTAGGACTATTTGTTACAGCAGCTACTCTGACCAATACACAATAGCCACACCTGGTGTAACAATAGCTCTGCCTTCTCTTTAAGGGCCATTTCAATGTTCCTCCTCTTCTCACTTACTATATTTTCAGCTCCTTTTCTCTCATACCAAAACTCTAATAATTTGCCACCCCTACTTTCCTCCTCACCCAGGGACCCTCATCGTCTGGCTTATACTCCCTTGTATACACCCTCAGCTCCCGTGTCCCTGCCTTCTTCCGCTGTGCTGTCCTAGCAAAACCACACTGGGGTGACGTCTACTTCATTTCCTGCAGCCAGTGTATGTGGACACACAGAACCAAACTGCCTCTGCTAAAATTAAATGACCAAATACTTTAATAGAGCATTTAGTGCTACTAGAAAATCATCTGACATTTCCATTCTACACTACTCTATCCCAATTTTTCTTCTCTTCAACCCTGCACATCTCCTGCCATTCCCCTGTATCAGTGTCTGACAGGCTACCTATTTCCAGTGAGAAAACAGCAGCAGTCCAAAGAGCTGTAAGATCCAAGTTTTATTTACGCTTAATTCATTTAAAAATTTGAAAGAATGTTTGAGGGGAGATAGATAAATTAGGAGGTTGGGGTTAACATATACACTGTACATAAAATATAAATATATGTGCTTCCTTGGTGGCTTAGTGGTAAACAATCCACCTGTCAATGCAGGAGACTCAGTTTTGACCCCTGGGTCAGGAAGATCCCCTGGAGAAGGAAATAGCAACCCATTCCAATATTCTTGCCTGGACAGAGGAGCCAAGCAGGATAGAGTCCATGGGGTCGAAAAAGTCAGACACGACTTAGTGACTAAAAACAACCAGAAATATGTAAAACAGATAACCAACAAGGACCTACTGGGCGGCAAGGGAACTACACTCAATATTTGTAATAACCTATAAGGGAAAAGAATCTGAAAAAGAGTGCATACACATATATGTATGCACACATACGTGTGTGTGCATTTCTGCTCCATGCACTTGTACAACCACACCAGCCAGCCTATGCATGCATCCCATCCCCTCTTACCTTTCACACAAACTTCCAGTAACTCTTTTCTCTTTCTTGCATCATTTTGGTTTGCTTTAGATTTTAAAAAATGCATGTATACTTTTTAAAAATTATTTATTTATTTATTATTTTTGGCTGTGCACAGGCTTTCTCCAGCTGTGGCAAGTAGGGGCTACTCTCTAGTTGCGGTGTGCGGGCTTCTCATTGTGGTAGCTTCTCTTGTGGCGCACAGGCTCTTGGGTACGCCGGCTTCAGTAGTTGTGGCACATGGGCTTAGTTGCTCTGTGGCATGTGGCATCTCAGTTTCCAGACCAGGGAACAAATCTGTGTCCCCTGCATTGACAGGTGGATTCTCAACCACTGGACCACCCAGGAATGTTCCCAGTTTGCATATTTTAAAATATAGCAAAAAGCACCAATCTTAAATGTAATGCTTGATGCATTTTTATATATGTATATACCTCTCTGATTCGGAGAAGGCAATGGCACCCCACTCCAGTACTTTTGTCTGGAAAATCCCGTGGACAGAGGAGCCTGGTGGGCTGCAGTCCATGGGGTCACTAGAGTCGGACACAACTGAGCGACTTCACTTTCACTTTTCACTTTCATGCATTGGAGAAGGAAATGGCAACCCACTCCAGTGTTCTTGCCTGGAGAATCCCAGGGATGGGGAAGCCTAGTGGGCTGCCGTCTATGGGGTCACACAGAGTCGGACACGACTGAAGCAACTTAGCAGCAGCAGCAGCATAACTCTCTGATTACTATTCATGTCCAGATAAAGAACATTTCTATCACTCCTGAAGCCTTCCCCATACATTTCATCCAAGTAAGTACCTGCTCAAGGGTATCCACCATTCTAACCTCTGTCACCCTAATTGATTATGCAAATAAGACCTCATATAAATGGAATATGACAGAATGTAATCTTTTGTGCCTGACCATTTCATTTAACTTTATACCTGTGAGGTTAATTGCAAGCAGCAGGAATTCATCTTTTTTATTGCTGTGCAATATTCCATTTTATGAGTACACAACAATTTATTCACCTGTTTTACTGATTGTGGCAGATTTAAGATTGCTGCAAATTCCTTGACATTCCTCCCATTGAAAGATGGAGGGGTCTGTGTCCCCTTGAACTGGGCTGGTCTGTGACTGCGTTGACCAAGAGTATGGTGGCAGTGAGCTTAAGCTGCTTTCAGCCTAGCTTTTAAGAGGTTTGGCACCTCTTTCCTTTCTCTTGGAGCCCAGAACCACCATATAAGAAGACTGACTATTCTAAAGGCACTATGCTTCATGAAAGCCCATGTAAAGTGGCTGAGAGTAGAAACAGAGTTTTGGGGACTTCCCTGGTGGTCCAGGGAGAAGGCAATGGCACCCCACTCCAGTACTCTTGCCTGGAAAATCCCGTGGACAGAGGAGCCTGGTGGGCTGCAGTCCATGGGGTCGCTAGAGTCGGAGACGAGTGACTTCACTTTCACTTTTCACTTTCATGCATTGGAGAAGGAAATGGCAACCCACTCCAGTGTTCTTGCCTGGAGAATCCCAGGGATGGGGAAGCCTGGTGGGCTGCCGTCTATGGGGTCGCACAGAGTCAGACACGACTGAAGCGACTTAGCAGCAGCAGCAGCAGTAGCAGCAGCAGCAGCAGCTGATGGTCCAGTGGTTAAGAATCCACCTTCCAATGCAGGGGATGCAGGTTCAATCCCAATTAGGGATTGAACTAAGATCCCACATGCCTTGGGGCAACTACGCCTACACAACAGGACTAGAGAAGCCCAAGAAGCGATGAAGAGCCAGGGCAGCCAAAAAAGAAAAAGAGAGTTTCCTTGCCAGTCCCCATATGTTCAAATCATCCCACTGAGGCTCCAGAGATCGTAGAGCAAAGATGAGCTGTCTCTGTTGTGCCTTGTCTGATATCCTGACCCACAGAACCGTAAGACATAATAATACAGACATATTGTTATTTTAAGCCTCTAAGTTTGGGGATTGTTTGGTGCACAATAATCAATAACCAGGAAACTGCTGCTGCTACTGCTGCTAAGTCGTGTCAGTCGTGTCCAACTCTGTGCGACCCCACAGACGGCAGCCCACCAGGCTCCCCCGTCCCTGGGATTCTCCAGGCAAGAACACTGGAGTGGGTTGCCATTTCCTTCTCCAATGCATGAAAGTGAAAAGTGAAAGTGAAGTCGCTCAGTTGTGTCGGACTCCTAGCGACCCCATGGACTGCAGCCTACCAGGCCCCTCCGTCCATGGGATTTTCCAGGCAAGAGTACTGGAGTGGGTTACTGTCAGATATTTGGATTATTTCCTGTTTCTGGCTTCTAGGAGTAAGGTGGTTACAAACATTCTTGCACATGTCTTTTAGTAGTTATAAGCATCATTACTCTTTGGTATGGGCTTCCCTGGTGACTCAGACAGTAAAGAATCTGTCTGCAATGCAGGATACCTGGGTTTGATACCTGGGTCGGGAAGATCCCCTGGAGAAGGGAATGGCAACCCACGCCAGTATTCTTGCCTGGAGAATTCCATGAACAGAGGACCTGGTGGGCTGCAGTCCATAATGTTGTAAAGAGTCAGACACGACTAGGGGACTAACATTTTCACTCTTGAGTCTAAGCATTATCACCAGTTTTTCCCTTTTCTAAATCATTCTCATCAATATATAGGAACACTCCCATCTTAAAGAAACATATTCTGAACCCCAGCTGCTGCCCCATTTCTTTACTCCCCTTACAGCAATACTTCTTGAGTTGTCTACACTTCCTGTCTTCACTTCTCCCCTGCATCTACTCCAGCCACATTTTCGTCTCCTCTACTCCATAGAAAGAGCTCTTGTCAATGTCCCCAGGGCCTTTATGCTCCCAAATCCACTGGGTATTTATTGGTCATCATTCTTACTCAACTTTTTCAGCAGCATTGGACACACAGGATCTCTCTCACCTTGTTGCAGCACTTCTTCATTTAATATCTGTATAGACTCCACTCTTGATTGTTCTTTCACTTTTTTGGCCATTTCTCTTTAGCCTCATCTCATCATTCCAAATCTCTAAAAGTTAATATCTCCCAGAGCACTAGCCACACTCAATCGATATTCACACACAGTATCAAGGCTTTAAGTACCATCTATTTGCTGCTCATTTCCAAATTTATATTTCCAGCCTGTACCTCTTCCTTGACTTGTACTCAATTGCCCACTCTGATGACTTTATCTTTTACCTCTCTTCTTCTCACCTTACCATGCTCCAGCTTCAGTGATCTCTTGCTTTCTCATGAACTCCCAAGCTTAACTGCACTTGGAGCCTTTGACTTTGCTGTTTCCGCTCTCTTGGAATGCTCTTTTCTACATCTGTGCATGGCCGGCTCATTATCTTTCAGGACTGAATGAGTGACCAAATGAATTATTTGAAAGATATGTTTCATAACTTTGTATTTTTTCAATATTAGCTGTTTATTTAAATTATTTATTTGCTGTGGTGGGTCTTTGTTGCTGCACAGGCTTTTCTCCAGTTGCCGTGAGCAGGGGCTACTTTCCAGTTGCGGTGCATGGGCTTCTCACTGCAGTGGCTTCTCTTGTGGAGCATGGGCTCAGGCCTCGGTTGCTGAGGCTTCAGGGCTCAGTAGTTGTGGTTCCTAGGCTCTGGAGCACAGCCTCTATAGTTGTGGTGCACGGGTCCAGGATCTTCCTGGACCAGGGGTCAAACCCGTGTCTCCCACATTGGCAGATTGATTCTTTACCACTGAGCCCTCAGGAAAGCTCCTGTTTCATAACTTTAATAGTATTATTATTAGCATCTTTTTTATGAGCCTATATCTTGAATATAAAAATGAAGAGCATCTTTATATTCAAGATATAGGCTTGAGAGCATTTTAATGACCTATTTAATACAACACAGAAATATAAAGAATAGTACAACAAATGCGCAGGGACCTCCCATCCCTTATTAATTCAGGTGAACTCCCTTGGGCCCTACCCACAGTGGACAAATTGTATGACAGAATTTGCTTTCAGTGACTAATTTACATGGTTAATTAAAATCAAATCAACAAGGACAAGAGTCAATACATCACATATCCAGAAATAGTAACTGTATGGGAAAGGACATCTGATCCTTGCAGGTGTAAGTAGAAGAGAAGATTAAGGTGAGTCATGACTGGGGGAATGGTGGGTGCAAATATCTGGAGTGCTCTTATGTGGGAAAGCGAGTGAATTTCTGCGTCATTCCAGAATGTCTATGCAAGGGTAGATGTTGGATGCAGTCCAACACCAGCATGCTTACCGTAACACTCAGGCAACTTCTGAATTTTTTTGTTTGTTTATTTAGGAAATTTCTTCAGCCTTCCCCCTACCCCAATTCACTTGACTCATTTTCTATTTTGGACCTAGAAACTGGCTTGCAAACTTGACCCTTGGTCCAAACTTTGGTCTAGCAACTTCTTCCTTCACCATGACTGCATTTTCCTCCAGAAGGCTACCTCCAACCCTCCGGGCAAATACCTTGCTGGGTTTGCCAGGACTTGCCATAGGACTTGGCCAAGGAAATCAAGTTGCAGCGGGTAGGTTTCAGCTCCATGAAGTGAAGGAAGTTGTCCTTCACTCTGTTCCTGGGTATGTGATTGAAGTGACTGGGAGCCACCTCTTCAAAGAAGCAAAGGGAACTCCTGAACTGGGGGTTCAGTGAGGCGACTGAAGGCCAGCAACTTTCCCAAATCTAATCTCCCAAGGGTCCAAGAACTGCTATTACAGAGAGGTCTAGGACTAACCAAGGATAGGATTCTTTATGTTGATGTCCATTTTGTATTCCAGAAAACAGTGAAGTATTCCAGATTTAATCATTTTGAGTCTCTGTTTCTTTAGCTCTAAAAATCAGAAACATATGGGACTTCCCTAAATGTACTGTGAAGAACTTGCCTGTCAGTGCTAGAGACACAGGAGACACAGGTTCGATCCCTGAATCAGGAAGATCCCCTGGAGGAGGGCATGGCAACCCACTCCAGAATTCTTGCCTGGAGAATCCCATGGACAGAGGAGCCTGGTGGGCTACATTCCATGGGCTCACAAAGAGTCAGATATGACTGGGCACACATGTATGCACTGTAGTTACATCCGTGTTTTATACATAAGTTAGTGGTCCAGGGACTTCCTTGGTAGTCCAGTGGCTAAGACTCTGCACTCCCAATGCATGGGGCTTGAGTTCAATCCCTGGTCAGGGAACTAGATCCCACGTGCTAAAACGAAGCCCTAGTGCAGCCAAATAAATAATTTTTAAAAGAAAAAAAGTTACTGGTCCAGTGGTTACAACCCCATGCTTCCAATGAGGGGGCCTGGTTTCAATCCCTAGTCCAGGAACTAAAATCTCCCAGTGCAGCGCCGTGCCCCACCCCCACCAAAATCAGGAAAAAATAAAAATACTATATACCATGGGAGTTATTGTAAAAATTAAGAGATGTTTGCTTTGTAAATTGTAAAGCACTTGAAAATTTAAACAGGTCTGACCAAATTGTTGACAGTGGTAACCTCCAAGGAGTGGCCGAGAATAAAAATCTTTGAATTTTTTTCAATGAGCGTGTATTGTTTGTTATTCAGTTGCTCAGTTGTGTCCGACTCTCTGCAACCCCATCGACTGCGGTACACCAGGTTTCCCTTCACCATCTTCCGGAGCTTGCTCAAACTCGTGTTCATAGAGTTGGTGATGCCATCCAACCATCTTGTCCTCTGTCATCCCCTTCTCCTCCTGCCTTCAGTCTTTCCCAGCATCAGGGTCTTTTCTAATGAGTTGGCTCTGCATCAGGTGGCCAAAGTATTGGAGTTTCAGCATCAGTCCTTCCAATGAATATTCAGGATTAATTTCCTTTAGGTTTGATCTCCTTGCAGTTCAAGGGACTCTTAAGAATCTTCTCTGACACCACATGTATTGGAGAAGCATGTACTACATTTGCAATAAAAATTAAAGATTTTAAAATATTACATATAGTATATACTGATTATGTAATTACATAGGAACCCATAAATATGTTTCTATGAAGATATATATATCCTTTCAGTCCTTTTCTCCCTTTGGGATGATACTGATAGCCATCATGTTATAATATGAGTTAACATCACTTCATGCTATTAATTGAGGCTTCCTTGATGGCTCAGATAAGTGTCTGCCTGCAATGTGGGATACCCGGGTTCGATCCCTGGGTCGGGAAGATCCTCTGGAGGAGGAAATGGCAACCCATTGCAGTACCTGTGCCTGGAAAATCCCATGGATGGAGGAGCCTGGTATGCTACAGTCCATGGGGTCGCAAAGAGTCGGACACGACTGAGCGACTTCACTTTCCTTTCCTTTTCCATGCTATTAAACATTCTTTAATAACATTCCTATAATGATGTCTGTAGATTTATTTAACTGGTTCCTTATTGTCTGAGTTGACTCCAGTTTTTCCATATTATAAACAATACTGTGATGAATATTCTTGTGTCTATTTCTGATTATTCCCTTAGGATGGCTTCTTTTGACTTCAAAAAATGTGCAATGTGAGTGTTGTGCATTAAGTTTTATCTGGGGCAAAATGGGGACTGCAGCCTGGGATAGAGCACCTCAGATACCTTTTAGAAACTGCTCCAAAGAGGCAGGGGAAGGTCAAGATATAGGTGATACGGCGAAGATGGAGTATGTACAATCAAGCACGTACTTTTTGCAGAAGGTTTCCGCTAGTCACAAAGAGCAGTCATCACCAGGAAGGATTTTAGTGTTCTTCTAGATGTGAGGAGATATAAGAATTGGGCTCATAAAAATCAGCTCCTGAAAATAACTATCTGAAGACCTGTTTTGCCAGTCCCCACCCCTACCCCAGTACAGAGTGCCTCATTTCTGCTCTCCACTTTAAACTCCTTTCAGGGTATGTTGAAAATCAATAGCTATAGCAGCACATGACCTAATCCTTGTAGAGGTAGATGGCAAGTGCCAATTTGCAGTTGACACCACTTTCTAGAAGTAGAATTGCAGGGTCAAAGGGAAAGCTTGTTTTCCAGGCTTCTGATCCTGTTATGAAAAAGCCTTCCAGAAAGATGGTACCAATTATGTTTCTGCCAGCAGTGCACTGTCCAACGAATTGAAACAATGAAAATGCAAGATAAGTGACAGCTGGATGGTTTTTCTGGTGTGTGACCCAGGAAACACTGAGTTGAGGAGGGAGATTCGTCGGCTGGTTCAGACCCTGTAGGGAAGTCTTACTCTACTAGAGCCTTGTCATTCATTAACTACTTGAAGCCTCTATGGTTCATTTCCCCAGTGAGAAGTCCATTGGGTCAGATACACCGTCTCCACTGTGGCACCAATTGGCATGATCAGGAGAGGAGACAGTCCCTCCAGTTCACCCAGGGCCACCTTCTCAGAGCCAAGTTGATAGAGTGAACTGGTGGCCTAGTCAGCCTGGCCAGCTTCCTGCATGGCCCGAGGATAGAATGAGCCTCTTTATTTCTGGCCTCACTGTCTTTCACCCTCAAACTGTCTGAAAACTGGGTGTAGATCAGGCCCTGCAAGGGAGAAGCAGCCTGGCCCTTTCCCCTTTCCTTGTGGATCCTCCCTAAACCCCAACCTCACTTGAGGTTTTTATGAACCTGGGCCCTGTTGGACTGGCAGTAGGAACAAGCTCAGCACTTTCTCTATTATTTCCATCCCCCCGCCCCCACCACCCAAGAGCCCAAGACCTGGAGGAAATGAATAAAAATTCTTCTCATGCTTTCAAGTATTTCTTGTTGTTGCTGTTGTTATCAGAAGTCAAATCTGAAGGGGAGGAAGGGAGGCCTTGGGAAGTTTTTGAACTCTTATTTCTTCAATAGGTTTTGGTTCTCAGCTTATACTCTAATGCTTTGACATTTCCAAGCTAAACAAGAGATAATGTGGTGGGAGTGGGGTGGCTTGTGTTGGGAAGAAAGTATCATTTCTGGATAAGAGAGAGATATAAAACATCTATGGGTTAGTGAAGAAGACCACAGGACTCAATATCTAGGGGTCTTCACCCTGTTATCCATTAATAGCCCCAAAGTGGAAGAATCCCTATGCCTATCCACAATAGAGCAGATAAATAAACTGTGGCATATTCATGTGGTGGAATACTATACAGCAACGAAAAAGAACACATTCTATGTACACAGAATACGGATGGCTCTCAAACACATAATGCCAGGTGAAAGAAGTCTGATCCAGAAGAATACATATCATATGACCCCATTTATACCGAATTAAACAATAAGCCAGATGTAACTGTAGTGTTTAGGAATGCCTATTGGGTAATACACTACTAAGAAAAGTAATAAGTGATTTTCATTAAAGTCAAGATAGTACTGACCTCCGGTAGAACAGAGGGAGATTGGGAGGGAGTATCAGGGGGCTTCTGGGTGCTGGTGATGAGCTATTAATGCTTTTTTTTTTCTATTGAGGTATAGTTGATATACAATATTTATGTTTCAGGTATACAACATAGTGATTCACAATTTTTAAAGGTTACATTTCACTTATAGTTATTATAAAACTTTGGCTATATTCTTCCTGTTGGATAATACATCCTTATAGCTTATTTATGACTTCCCTGGTGGCTCAGATGGTAAAGCATCTGTCTACAATGTGGGAGACTGGGGTTCAATCCCTGGGTTGGGAAGATCCCCTGGAGAAGGAAATGGCAATCCACTCCAGTACTATTGCCTGGAAAATCCCATGGACAGAGGAGCCTGGTAGGCTACAGTCCATGGGGTTGCAAAGAGTTGGACACGACTCAGTGATTTCACTTTTCATTTTCATAGCTTATTTATGGTGATAAGCTATTTCTTGACCTGTGGGGTAGTTTTATGGGTTTTTACTTTATAATAATTTTTTAGGCTTGCATTCTATGTTTTGCCCATTTTTAGGTATATCTGTTGTTTTTCACAATTTGGAAAGTGTGTTTGTTGGTTTTATGTCTGTGTATATTTAGAAAGATTCAGCCAGTTCAGTTCAGTTCAGTTGCTCAGTCGTGTCCAACTCTTTGCGACCCCATGAATCGCAGCACACCAGGCCTCCCTGTCCATCACCAAGTCCTGGAGTTCACTCAGACTCATGTGCATCGAGTCAGTGATGCCATCCAGCCATCTCATCCTCTGTCGTCCCCTTCTCCTCCTGCCCCCAATCCCTCCCAGCATCAGAGTCTTTTCCAATGAGTCAACTCTTCGCATGAGGTGGCCAAAGGACTGGAGTTTCAGCTTTAGCATCATTCCTTCCAAAGAAATCCCAGGGCTGATCTCTTTCAGAACGGACTGGTTGGATCTCCTTGCAGTCCAAGGGACTCTCAAGAGTCTTCTCCAACACCACAGTTCAAAAGCATCAATTCTTCGGCGCTCAGCCTTCTTCACAGTCCAACTCTCACATCCATACATGACCACAGGAAAAACCGTAGCCTTGACTAGACGGACCTTTGTTGGCAAAGTAATGTCTCTGCTTTTGAATATGCTGTCTAGGTTGGTCATAACTTTCCTTCCAAGGAGTAAGCATCTTTTAATTTCATGGCTGCAGTCACCATCTGTAGTGATTTTGGAGCCCAGAAAAATAAAGTCTGCCACTGTTTCCACTGTTTCCCCGTCTATTTCCCATGAGATCAAGGGTTGCTATTTACTGGGCTCAGGCACCAGTTGATGCAAACATTTTACGTGATGTATTTCAAGGACGCCTCTGAGGCCACACTTGTTAGACTGCTCTGTGAAGGACTATTAGGACTGTGTGATAAGGCAGAAAAAGGAGAGCAACACAACTGCTGAGTCACAAAGCTGTTGACATTCTCGTCTATTCTACCTTCTCAAAGACTAGTGCAGCGGGAATCACGAAAGAATTGTTCCCGTGTAAAAGGTGGAGGATAATCTATTAGAAAGACATGAAATCAAATAGACCAGAGTCACAACTTGTCCAAGCCTGAGAGATCTCTAAAACAGCGAAATAATCCCTTCTTTTAGGGCTTTAGGGAAGGATATGTGAGCTGATTGGTAGAGAGCCCGACACATGAAGATGATAAACGGTAGAAGTATTATCCTCATTTTATTCAAGGAGACACAGAGCCCAGGTCTGGCTGAGACTTGCCCAAGGTCACCCAGTAACAAGGGGAGGACTAGAGAGTCAAGCCTGGGCATTTCCCTTTTGGAGCCCAAGGCACAAACTCCCCCACCTCTCCCATCGATAGCTGTGTTGTAATAGATGTTTCCTCTGGGAACTCAGGGGAGGGAGCAGATACATGGGAAACCTTGTCACAGAGAACGTGACTTTTGAATTGACCCTTGAAGAAGACGAAGGATATGTCGGGCAGAAGAGAGAGCACAGATCAGTTTAGGAGACATGACAATTTGTAGAATCACAGGGAAATGGTGGGTGATTAAGTCGCTGAATTACCCTAAGTGTTAAATACTACACATATGAGGGTGAAGGTAAGAAGAGTTGCCTTGTTAATCAACAACAATCCAATATAAAATGAAAAGCTAAAAGAAAAAAAGAATAACTGCCCTGCTTATTTCAAAATGTTATTCCAATGATCGAAGGATAGCATATTTGAAAGTTCTTTATAAATTATTCAGAATTATGCAAATGTTAGGCTGTGTAAGCACACACCTGTGAGCATGTGTGTGCATGCACATGTATACTCCAGGGAAAATTTTAACTTGGCTCATGTCTGTGGGTAAAACAGAAATCATGACCTCACCTTTTGCCCTATGGAGACCGCTCCCAAGCCTGGAGCACGGGATGCTAAAGGAAATTTCCTGAAAGATATTTAGCACATCCAGTGAAGCCCATATATATATATATATATATATATATATATATATATATATATATATGGGATGTGCTAAATATCTTTCATGTATATATATATATACGACCTTGGTCAGGTTACCTAAGATCTCGCCATTTGTAGGCCAGAGGTTGGTACTTAGAATCTATTGTTAATAAGCATTGTATTTAAAATACATATATTTTATTTTTGTTCATTTATGTCTTTGACTGCCTTGGGTCTTAGTTGTAGGGCTCAGGATCTTTAGTTACAGTATGGGAACTCTTAGTTGTAGCATGGAGGATATAGTTCCCTGACCAGGAATCAAACCCAGGCCCCCACATAGTCTGGGATCACATTGTCTTAGCCACTGGATCACCAGGGAAGTCCCAAGCATGGAATTGTTAACATAAACTCCAGGATGTCTAGTATCTGTTGGCAGCACATTTCAGAGGGCAAAGTTGAGCTCATATTCTATGGAAACTCCATGAACAAAGGATTGACTTCATTAGCAAAATCATCCACATGCTCCCTGGCATTTAGTGATCCTCTCAAAGTGTTGATAGCTAACACTTCTTCTGTGCTTACTATGTGTCAGATACTTTTATAAGTACTTTATGTAATTTCTTACTATTAAATTAATAATTATAAAAATATTGTTAATAATCACAACAATCCTGTAAGATATGCTACTTTGCTCACCTCCATTTTACAGATGGGGCGATCTTAGGTAATCTGACCAAGGTTACACAGCTAGGACAAGGTGGAGTTTGAACCCAGGCAGGTCTGATCCTAGAGTCCACGTGCTTATCCATGTCCCTCCACTATCTTCAGCCTGGTTAATTTATCAATAACAGAGACCGTTTATAGGAAGTGACTGATTATTTACTTTATCTTTTTCAAATTCACCCTAGAATCTCTACACGTCTTAAAGTCATTACCAATTGGTAAACTCATTACCAATTTTGAATTCAAGGCAACACAAAGAATACAGATGAACATCACCGGTATTTCTGAGAGGCATTTCCGAATGTTTATTTACTTGTTCAAAGTTTTGAGAGTTTCGAAAGGTATAAAAATGTGTTGACCTAAAAAAAATGCACAACATGAGAACTGTGAGTTAAGATTTATTTGGGGCAAAATGAGGACTGCAGCCCAGAAGACAGAAGCTCAGGTAGCTCTGAGAAACTGCTACAAAGAGGTAGAGGTGAAGGTCAGTATATAGGTGATTTTGGTGAAGAGGAAACACATGCAATCAAGCACATATTTTTTTTTTGCAGAAGGTTTCTGCTACTCTCATGAAGGTTTCTGCTAGTGTCATGAAGTTTTCTCCAAGTCATGAGGAGCAGTCATCACCATGAAGGATTTCAGTGCTTTTCTAGATTTGAGGAGATACAAGAATTGGGCTCATAAAATTGCTTCCTGAAAATATCTCTCTGAAGACCTGTTCTGCCAGTCGTCCTCCCCACCCCGACCCTGCCCCTGAGCACAGGGTGCCTCATTTCTGATCTCCACCCTGAACTCCTTTCAGGAGATGTTGAAAATCAGCACATGAATTAATCCTTGTAGAAGTAGATGGTAAGTGCCAGTTTGTAGTTGGCAAACGGCTGACCCATGGTCAAGAACTTTGGGGAATAAAGGAGAGGGGAAACAGGTAAGAATGAATGAAGCTCTGTGATGATGGTGAATCAGAGAAGAGATTGGAGACAGAAGAATCTGAGAATGATGTAGAGTTGGAGTATCATGGGCCTCATCTGAACACAATTAACAGGCACAATTCCCGGTAACACTCAATGCTGAAGACGGCATGGTGGACTTCAACAGAAATAAAGATGTTTAATTAATATCCATCAAGGTATGCCAGCACAGCCCACAAGTACACATGGATAGGTAAAGATAATTTAGTTTGTGTGCCCAGGCTACTCTATAACCTTTTTTATTTTTTATGTATTTATTTATTTATTTTGCTGCGCTGGGTCTTCACTATGGCATGGGATTTTTAGTTGTGGCATGTGGGATCTTAGTTCCTAGACCAGGGATAAAACTCGGGCCCCTGCTTGTGAGCTCTGAGTCTCAGCCACTGGACTACCAGGGAAGTCCCCCTAACCTTCCTTTCTAAATTGCCTTCTGAGCTTCAGCCAGAGTGGATGAATTGGCAACTGCTCCATGAGCTGTGCAGAGTCCAGAGCTGACTCTGATGATGCCCTAAAGAAAGGGAAAGGTGTCCAGGCTCTCTGTCCCCCAACTCACAGTCCCAGAAATCACAGAACCTGTAAACCATGGCTCTTTTCTGCTACAGATGATTAAAGACATATCTTATCTGGGTTGTGCTCCTGGCAGGCTTTGGCACCAGTGTATGTGTGTGTGTGTGTGTGAGCTCAGATGCTCAGTCTTGTCCGACTCTTTCTGACTCCATGGACTATAGCCAGCCAGGCTCTTCTGTCCATGGGATTTCCCAAGCAAGAACACTGCAGTGGGTTGTTATTTCCTTCTCCAGGGGATCTTTCTTACCCAGGGAGCAAACCCAGGAGGGATCCCAAGGATCGAACCTGTGTCTCTTTCGTCTCCTGCATTGGCAGGTGGATTC
This sequence comes from Bos taurus, assembly GCF_002263795.3. Taxonomy (NCBI): domain Eukaryota; kingdom Metazoa; phylum Chordata; class Mammalia; order Artiodactyla; family Bovidae; genus Bos; species Bos taurus. The sequence goes on from NC_037328.1 coordinate 127,125,032, forward strand.
TTTACCACTGTTCCACCTTTGGTACCAGTGAGGTTTTTCTTCAATCAGAAAAAAAAAGGAAAAAAGAAAAAAAATTGGCAATTGACAGAGCTAAGTAAACAAGCTGAGAAGAGGCCAAAGAATAGCGGTTGGATGATTCATAAGGTGGGGTGCTCCTTTCTTGGCAAAAAAAAAATATTATTATAAGATTGTAATCTGCTGGTGGCTGTCTTGTTCTTTAATGACTAGGCTCTCCTTCAGAATTCTAAGTGTAGGTTAGGTCTGGAAAAGAGAAAAAAGTTGAAACGAAGGACTTTTATTATGATCCGGTCTCTAGCCTCTGTCTTCCCTCTTTGTGAGCACTGTGGACATGACTGTGTTGCCCGTCTTACAGTTGAATCATGGTTGCACTTGTCCAGGTGATGTAGTTCATTCTATTTTGCCACCTTGGAAGACACAAGAAGGAAAGAGACTTTAAAGTTCTGCCTCGGTTTGCTCCAGAGAGACCTGGGGATTGTTTGTGGGTTACTTGATTTCCAGGTCCAGTAACTTTTTCCTCTGCTATTGTGAGCTCTTTCATTGTTTTCAGCAAATAATAGTCCAGGAGCAGCCAGAACTTTTTCTTTTTGACAGGAAGACCCCAGGAAGAGCTGTCAATTAGTAACCATTTACAAGGTACAATTGCTGGGTATCTGTCATCGTTTCCAGTACTGTTGAAGAACTGAAAGTTTGGACATCCAGCTCTATCTAGATTAAGGAGGGGGAAATCGCACACATTGTTCTCTCAGGCTATTCCAGGAGAAGGTTTGCTTTAAAGAATAGTAGCTCCTATCAACAATCAGAAAAGAAGTTTAAGAAACATGAAGTTCCATAAAAATCCTTCCATTAAGAGGAAATGAGCAGTGACGAGAGCATGACCGGGGTGGGGTGCAGGTACGGAACAAAAGCCACAAGATTCCAGTCACACCTGTGCTCCTGGAAAATTGGGTGGGGACCAGCCTGGCCTGAAAGGACTTATTATTATTACTTTTAAAATACGTATTTGCTTATTTGGTTGTGCCGGCTCTTAGTTGCAGCATGAGGGATCTAGCTTTCTGACCAGAGATGGAACCCAGTCCCCCTTCATTTGGAGCACAGAGTCTCAGCCACTGGACCACCAGGGAAGTCCCCTGAAAGAAATTAATTTATTCAATTTCACTTCCAGGATTAAAAATAAGGCATGTGCTGATAATCTACGGTTAAATTGAGTTTTGGGGCATTATTTGCCTGGATTTAAACCTGAAATCTTTAATGTATTTGTCGTGTGTCTTTTGTCTAGTTATTTCACCTCCTTGTGCTTTTTTCTCTTCTTTGTCACTTCATTTTTTGTTTTTATTAAAGTGGTACATATCCACAATTTTTAAAAGTTGAATGGTTCTTCAAGGTCACTTGTAAAAAACATAGCTTTGTGGTCCATTTCTCCCTCTATTCCTATTTTCGTCTAGCTGCTTTTTTGAGTATATCCGTATTGCTAAATCATTTATAAATGATTTTTTTCCTGATTGAACATCTGTGTAAGGGATAAAGATTTTGTCCTCTTACTTGTTTGTTCCTTTAAACCACATGCATACATCTTTCCCCAATCCTCCTGTATATAATTTTTAGTTTGATCTATGTTTAGCTTTTAGATTATTGTGACCGTGGCAAGTGTCTTTTTAACTTAAATGTAACTTAACTTCTTAACTTAAATGTAACTTCTTAACTTAAAAGTAAAATGGGGAGGGATCAAATCATGAATTCATGAAGAGCCTGGAGTAAAGTGCTCAGCAGATGTTACAGAAATTCCAGAAAGTTTTCAATTAGCTATCCGACCTTGGGGCTGAATTTTCTCATCTGTAAAATTCAGGAGTTGGATCAGATAAGGTCTGAACTGACCTTAAAGGTCTTGATTTACAATTTACATTTTTTGCATTTTCCAAATGGAAATTCTGAGGCATACGGACAATAGTACCTGCTACTGATACAAGGCAACCTAGCAACAATCAGGTTGTGTAGTTTCCAATTATCTTACCAGAAGATGATTGCCCACAGTTCATAGGAGTACACTGGTATAACATTTCCAGAGGTCAATCTGGCAATACTTATCCAAAGTCTCAAAATTATGCCCCTAAATCCCATTTCTCAGAGTTTATCCTAGAACAAGAATAAGGAATAATTGAGGATGTTGCAAGATAGCTACAAGGATAGTCATTACAGGATTATTTCTAATAAGGAACTGAAAAAATATTGATAATCAAAACAGAGGATTGGTTAAATTATGGTACATATACCATATGAAAGGGCTTTCCTGGTGGCTCGGACGGTAAAGCGTCTGCCTACAATGAGGGAGACCCGGGTTTGATCCCTGGGTCAGGAAGATTCTCTGGAGGAGGAAACGACAACCCACTCCAGTACTCTTGCCTGGAAAATCCCATGGACGGAGGAGCCTGGTAGGCTACAGTCTATGGGGTCGAAAAGAGTCGGACACGACTGAGAGACTTCACTTTCTTTCTTTCTTTTTTTCTATACCGTATGAAATGAAATGCAGTTGTTATCATGATTAACAAGGAATGTTTCCACATGAGAAGAGCTTATAATACATTGTTTAATGAAAGACATATTCTCAATATAGACACTAAGACCCCAGAGTAGTTAAAAACCAACATATATATCCACACCAAATAGTCTACCAGATCCACCAAATATGAAACCAGTCCACTAAATGTATCCACCAGAATCTACCAAAATATAAATGGTTAGCTTAAGATAATGGTTCTTTTTTGGATTTAGTTTTTTTTTAAACTAATTTTATCCAATGAATATGTTGTGCTTTTTTCTGGTCTTTTTGTTTTGGAAAAATTGAAACATAAACAAAAAGTAGAAAAAGTTATGATAACCCTCCTCTTCACCATCTACCCATCACTGAATTTCAGTAATTATCTATGACCAGTCTTGCTTCATCTTGTATTATTATTTTTAAAACAAGTTTTATTTACTTTTAGTTTTTTAAAGTCTGCATTGACAATATTGCTTCTGTTTTCTGTCTTGGTTTTTTAGCCAAGAGGCATGTGTGATCTTAGTTCCTTGACTAGGAATGGAACCCACACTACCTACATTGGAAGGTGGAGTCTTAACCACAGGACTGCTGGGGAAGTCCCATATTGCTTTTTAATAGGAAAGAAAAACATCTCTGGAAAAAATTTCCAAGACTCTCATCTTAGAAGAGGTATGGCTGTTCATTTCACTCCAACTACAGGATAAATAATAGGCTTCCCAGGTGGCACAGTGGTAAAGAATCTGCCTGCCAATCCAGGGTCAGGGAAGATCCCCTGGAGTAGGAAATGGCAGCCTGCTCCAGTACTCTTGCATGGAAAATTCCAAGGACAGAGGAGCCTGGAGGGCTACAGGCCATGGGGTTGAAAAGAGTCGAACATGACTGAGTGACTGAGCACACACACAGCCCACAGGACAAATAATAGACATTAGTTCAAAATTCATAGTGGTCCAGAGCATGGCATTTTTAATCATATCAAGAGCCGTTCTCCACAGACGGAAACACATCCCGGTCAAGACTGGCTTCTGGTACAAGTACAGAAACTCAGGGCTACCAAGTGAAGGTGGGAAGAGGTTGGCTTTTGTGATCTCACAGGGCTGGGGCTGGGGGTGGGGGAAAGAGGGCAGACAGAGGCAAAGGTCCCTAGGGCCTCAGGCCTAATCTACCGGAGTCACAGGAAGAGCAGCACACAGGCTCTCAGCAATGGGAATGTGAGTCCCACTGCTGTCAGTCACAGAAACTGGAGTGGCCTCTATATGATGGTCCTTGGCTCAAGTCACTTCTCTGTGACCAGGAGGCACAGAGCCAGGGCCATAATGAGATAGTTAGAGGTTGTAACAGTAATATTACAATAATATTAATAACAGCAACAGCTTGTAAACATACAGTATCTGTTCTGTGCCAGGTATTGTCCAAACACTATGTATATATGCACTCATCTCAGGCTATGGTTTTTCCAGTAGTCATGTATGGATGTGAGAGTTGGACTGTGAAGAAAGCTGAGCGCCGAAGAATTGATGCTTTTGAACTGTGGTGTTGGAGAAGACTCTTGAGAGTCCCTTGGACTGCAAGGAGATCCAACCAGTCCATCCTAAAGGAGATCAGTCCTGGGTGTTCTTTGGAAGGAATGATGCTAAAGCTGAAACTCCAGTCCTTTGGCCACCTCATGCGAAGAGTTGACTCATTGGAAAAGACTCTGATGCTAGGTGGGATTGGGGGCAGGAGGAGAAGGGGATGACAGAGGATGAGATGGCTGGATGGCATCACTGACTCCATGGACATGAGTTTGAGTGAACTCTGGGAGTTGGTGATGGACAGGGAGGCCTGGTGTGCTGCAATTTATGGGGTCGCAAAGAGTCGGACACGACTGAGCAACTGAACTGAAATGAATTCAACTGAAGCCTCACAACATCTCTAAAAGGTGGGTGCTAGTATTAGCATCATTACCCTATTTTAGAGATGGGGAAAAAAGGCAAAAAATTAAAAAAAACCCAAGGTCATATGATTAGCAAGTAACAGAATCAGGATTCAAGGTTCAGTGCAATGAACCCATCAGTGATTTCACTGCTTGAGATTCTGAGCATCAGAAATATTGCACCCCTGGGAAATTCCCTGACAATCCAGTGGTTAGGACTTGGCACTTTCATGCTGGGTCCCAGGTTCGATCCCTGGTCACAGAATTCCCATAAGCTATGTGCTGTGGTTAAAAAAAAAAAAAAAATGCCTCTGAGCAAATATAATCCAAATCCAAAACACTAAATTCTGAAGTAGGATATGAAATTGTATACATTTAAAAACCTTTTCCTGTGATGACTCTGATTTTTCTATTGCATGCTTTTCTCATGGTTTTGGTGCTGGTAGCACTTTGTCTGCACTTGGATAACTAGTCCCAGGGTTTGGAAAGGGATTTGTGGTGCGAAAAGAGAGAGCAGATGTAGTTCTACAGCCAAAGGTGTGTTGGGTGCCTTAGGCCCCCACAGGGCGTTCTTCAGCCCACTTTGAGGACTCACTTTGGAAGTTCTGGCAGCAGCTGTAGATCTGACAGTCCACTTTTTTTTAAGGGTGATTCACAAGTTCAATATATTTATTGTGGTGGTGGTTACACAATTATATATCTAATACAAACTTCATCACACTGAACACTTACTGGTGAATTTTGGGATTTAATTTTTATTGACATCATATTGGTTTACAACATTATACAAGTTTCATGTGTACAGTATTATATTTTTACTTCTGGATAGCCTACAGTAAGCTCACCACAAAAAATTTAGTGTCCATCTGTCACCATCCAGTTGATCTCATTTACCTATTTCACCTTCTTCCCCACCTCCTGCCACTTCCTCTCTGGTAACCACTCCTCCGTTCTCTGTCTCTGTGCATTTGTTTTCTGACATCTCCTTCTGTAACGGCATGCTGTGTATCCCTCTGGCTTTTCTTCTTCCTTCTTTTATTCTTTAAGTATGTTTGGCAGCAAGCAATCAGAATCTCTACTATCAGTGCAAATCTAAACCTTAAGAGGTCTATTATCTTCTTCAGAAGTCTGAGGGTGGTAGGTTTGACAGCTCAGTAGTATCATCAAGAACCTAGGCCTGGGGAATTCCCTGGTGGTCCAGAAGTTTGAACCCTGTGCTCTTACTGCCAAGGGCCTGGAAAACAGCCAAAAAAAAAAAAAAATCCAGGCCTTTCCATCTTGCCACTCTGCCTCTTCATGTGTTAGCTCTTATCCTCAGGTTCCTACCCTATGGTCTCAAGATGGCCACCTCAGGGCAAAGCACCATTGTTCCTTTATCACTTAAACAGTAAAAAAAAGAAGAGGACAAAGGGATTTCTTTTTCCTGTGGTTCTTTTTATTCAGAACAAGGAAAAAAAATTCTGTCCAGAAAAACATCTCAAGAGGCATTTGCTTACTTCTCATTGGCCAGGGAGAGGTCACATGACCATGCCTAGACCAATTATTGGTAAAAGGGATGCTGGGCTGAGACCAATCAAGATTCATCTTCTAGGTAAAGTCATGCAGCTTCCCTGAGCAATATTTGGCATCTGTGTGCAAGGAAGGAGGAAAGATGGCTGTTGGGTAGGCTGCCTTTCTTTTTCTCTCATGTTCTTCCTCCCCAAAAGCCTTAAAAACAAAAACAAAAAAACACCAACCCTGCCCTCCCCTGGGTTAAGGTCCAGGTCAGGATTGGAGAATAGGGGACATGGTTTGCTAATTGATGCAGTTCATAGTTGTTTTTTTGCAGAATAATTGACCTTTGTATTTTCCTAATTCTCCTAAAGCCTCAGAAAATTCTCTAATTCCAATACCATAAAAAATACATCTGACCTTGTATTAGTTTCCTATGTCTGCTGTAACAAATTACCACAAACTTGGTGACTTAACACAAATTTATTCATTTACAGCTCTGGAGGCCAAAAATCCAAAATCTGTTTCACTGCGCTAAAAGTCATGGTGTTGGTTGGCCTGGTTGCTTCTTGAGAATCCAAGGAGAGTCCATTTCCTTGCTTTCTTCAACTTCTGGTGGCTTCCTGTCTTCCTTGGCTTATGGCCCCTTCCTCCATCTTAACATGGGTTAACTGTACCAACAGCATCTGCTTCTGTGTATCCCACAGTCTTCTCCTCTGACTGACTCCTGCATCCCTCTTAGAAGGAGGGATGTGATTATTAATTCAGGATAATCTCCATTTCTCAACATTTTTTTGGTTTTGTTTTGTTTTCACTTTGTCTCCAAGATCTGAAACTGAAAGCCTTCAGTCAGCCATTCACATGGTGCTGGAACTACTGTAGCTCTGGAATGGACCCCAACAGCCACAGGCAGACTCAATATTCTTTTTTTTTTTTTAAACATATTTATTTATTTGGCTGCAACAAGTCTTAGCTGTGACACATGGAATCTTCATTGCATCATGCAGGAGTTCCTGCTGTGGCGCAGGGACTCTCTAGTTGTGGTGCATGGTCTTAGCTGCTCCTCAGCATGTGGGGTCTTACTTCCCCAACCAGGAATTGAACCCAAGTCCCCTGCATTTTGAGTCTTAAGTGCTAAACCACCAGAGAAGGCCTTTGAGATTCTTAAATTAATCATACCTGCAAAGATCCTTTTGCCATATAAGGTTAACATTTACCAGGAATTAGGGGGCCTGACTCGGAGAAGGCAATGGCACCCCACTCCAGTACTCTTGCCTGGAAAATCCCATGGACAGAGGAGCCTGGTAGGCTGCAGTCAATGGGGTCGCTAAGAGTTGGACATGACTGAGTGACTTCACTTTCACTTTTCACATTCATGCATTGGAGAAGGAAATGGCAACCCACTCCAGTGTTCTTGCCTGGAGAATCCCAGGGACGGGGGAGCCTGGTGGGCTGTCGTCTATGGGGTCGCATAGAGTTGGACACGACTGAAGCGACTTAGCAGCAGCAGCAGCAGGACCTGACTGTGTTTGGGGGCTATTAATCAGCCTACCACATACCCTAATACCTGATCCTTCAATCTCAAATGTTTCAGAAGGGGGAACTTACTAGGCAGGAGGGAGTTGTAATATTTTCTCAGTGACAGCTCAGCTGCTTGAAATTGTGATTTTGGGGTCTATGGCTTAGGTCTGTGGCTGATGCTTGCGGTGGTGATTTGTGCCTGAAGGACCAGAATGCCTAGCAGAAGGATGTCTTTCTTGGGAACCTGTTGGGGATGCTTTTAACTCTGTGTGTTTTGTATTTTTGTAGATGAATGAATCATGTTTGATTTAAACATGTTTATGGAAGTGTGTGATTTCCCTGGTGGCTCAGTTGATAGAGCCTCGACCTACAATGCAGGAGACCTGGGTTTGATCCTTGGGTCGGGAAGATCCTCTGGAGAAGGAAATGGCAACCCCCCCACCTCCCCCCAGTATTCTTGCCTGGAAAATCCCATGGATGGAGGAGCCTAGTAGGCTTCAGTCCATGGGGTCGCAAAGAGTTGGACATGACTGAATGACTTCACTCACTCACTCATGGAAGTGTATATGGAAGAGGTGGCAGATCCCAGTAACATGAAGTAACTTCCATCAAACCTCATGCCCACATTAGCTTCCTCACAATTTTAATGAGTCCTCCATGTGGAGAGATGATTCCATGGGACACCTCAGGACATTATGTAGAATTTTTGTAGTGAACTTACAGAGCTCTTGGCCCATTTTCCTCTCCCTGCCTTCCTTTCCTTCCTGGTTTTGGTGATTTCCCTTCTTTCACGTTCTCTTAGTGTCATCTTTCAGATATTCAAAGCCTCACATCCAGTTTCCCTTGCCATTTCTCAGCTCCTGCTGAGTGATCTCCCCTGGGCAGTGGCTTGTGACTCTAGCTAATGTCTCCCCTACAGCCTTGCCCTACCCCTTGCAAATAGAAGCAAAGTTTGAGGCAGAGCGTGTGGGGTCCCAGGCAGAGTCATACCTTAACTAGACATGGTATATGCCAGGGACAAGTCAGTGAAGAGCTGGTAAATGCTTAAAAACTCACTCGTCAGAAAAAAGATAAATCTGCTTTGTAGGATTTGCCAATTTTCATGATGCAGACACACCCACTGTGATCTAATCCAAGCTACAGAAGTGAGGTCACCCAGACCTTAGAGACGGGAAGAGGTGAGCATGCTGCAGGGCCAGTGCAGACATGGCCCTCATGATGCAATATTTTAATAGTCCATGTCTTCCAAAACAGAGTCAAACAATTTCTCTCTGGAATTTTTTCCAATGGAAATCTTCCATGCGCTCACAATCTCCCTGAGTCAGTATTTGGAGCAGGCAGGGGTATGATTAGAAGTCAGCTTTGATTTGAAATTGCATTTTGCTTTTCAGCTGTGCTGGGTCTTCATCGCAGTGCATGGGCTTTCTCTCGTTGTGACACGTGGGTTTTTAGCTACCCCAGAGCAGGTGGGATCTTAGTTCCCTAACCAGGGATCAGACCACTGTCCCCTGCATTGGAAGGTGGATTCTTAACCACTGGACCACCAGGGAAGTCCTGCATTTTGCTTTTAGTCTTTCCCATTGTCCTTCCTTCTTCCTTATACGAAGGCATGCTGGCTTATAGTCACTGGCAAGATGGTCACCAATTTGGGCTTCTCTGGTGGTCCAGTGGTTAAAAATCTGCCTGGCCAATGCAGGAGACATGGGTTCGATTCCTAGTCCAGGAATTAAGATCCCACATGCTGCAGAGCAGCTAAGCCAGTGTACCACAACTACTGAGCTCACGCTCTAGACCCTGCAAGTGGCAACTACTTAAGCCTGAGCACCCTAGAGCCGGTGCTTCACAGAAGCCACTGCATGGGAAACCTGTGGACTGCAACGAAGAGGAGCCCCCCTCTTGCCACAACTAGAGAAAGCCCACTCACAGCATTGAAAACCCAAGCGTAGCCAAAAATAAATAACTAAATACATAATAAATAAATCTTGAAAAAAAGAGAAAATTCCAACTTAATGTAACATCTGAGGTGAATGAGCTGAGCTATCTTTTCATCAAAGAAAGGGGGGTAGGAGATGTGAGCAGATAGAGCATGTCAGTATGTCACAGAGAATTCAGAATCCAGTGAATGGTTTTGGCCGTCTTCTTAAATACTTGTTCCCAAATCAAATGAATGGATTTATTTCTCTTCCTTTCTGCAGCCCCACACACAGGAAGGTAGGGCACAGTGAGTGACAGATTGCCCCAAAATGCTCTGCAGGAGGGAGAGGCAAGGTGGCCAGCAAATCTACAAACTGCATGGGAATCTTAAGTGACTTAGAATTGATTAAACACTCAACCGTGACAGGAAATGTGGCCGATAAAGTCGTAAAGTAATCACAGTCATGAAAACCCCACATGTCTGGGCCCAGTTCTGCCCTGTGGTATCTGCTGTGCTGTTTTTATGAGCCTGGCCCAGAACACAGCCAAGCAGAGGCGAGAGCCGGAGGGCACCCCGCTCCCTGGGAAGCGAGGCGCAGACAAGGGCATCCGCATGTTTGTTTGGTTGAGCTGCGGTCTCACCATTGTCTGCCTTGTTACCAGTTATGACATGTGCCAGGGCAGGCTTTGCGCCTTCATTCCGCTGGCATTTGTTAAAACAACATTTACCAAGATCTGATCTGGATCTGTCTTTTGGTCTGCCTGTAACTTTCCACTTTAGGGGAGATGTAATGAGGAGTTTACAAGTCTTAATTTCACAGCTTTGTAAGAACAAGGATTTTAAAGCATAAACCCAGGAGAAATTTTTTAATTTATTGATTTAAAAAAAGATTTTATTTTTTGGCCATGCAGTGCAGCCTGTGGCATCTTAGAAATTGAACCCACACCTCTTGGGGTGGAAGCCTGGGTTCATAACCACTGGACCACCAGGGAAGTCCTTGCAAGAAATTTTTTGAAGAGGAAAGGAAGAGGGGAAAGTGAGTTTCTGTTCTTAACTACCTACCTCCTGGGCATTATGCCTCTGGGTCCTTGACATCCACTAAAGGGTGACAAGAGGAGGAGGAAAAAAATTATTGATTGATATTGCCTAACAGAGATATCCAGCCAAATTCAGGACAAGTATGGTCTATCCTAGGTGGTATGCCTGTCTCCTACAACAGGCCTAGCACATGGTAAGTCCTAAACTAGAATTTGTTGTATGAATAAATGTAAATGATTGTTTTTGAAGATGCAAAGAAATAAATGTTTCAAAAGCATTTTTCTATGTTTCTGCACCTGAGCTGGCTAGGCCACAGGCCCAGAGTTAGGGCCGGCAGAAGGAAAGGTCTACAGAATTGACTGAGGTACTCTCTTCCATTTTGTGAGGGAGGCACTCATTTCGGTTTTGTGCAGGTTTCCAGGCTGCACCTGCTGGCATGATCCTGAGAGAGAGTGCTGTTCAAATGTTCTAAATATTGTGCTCCAGCTGCCTCATTCACCTCACTCCTAGTTCTCTCCCCACCCCAACTTGGTCCATTTAGAACCAATAAAATACATCTTTTAAAAAATTATTTCCTTCTTGGGCTTGGTCCATTGACTCTGCTCTGAGCCCCAGGGGAGATGTTTCAGGGAGTAGAACAGGGGCAGTTCCTACCTGGGAAACCAGTGACCACATAGACAAGAGCTATCAGGTAGACCTGGGTTTACTGAGCACTTACTCTGTACTTAGATAAGTCCATTAAATTCTGGAGCTTTCCTGCTTCCTCAATAAAATGCAGATAATACCAGCTTCACTGGCTATTGTGACCACTGGTAATAATACCCAAAAAGCGCTAAGTGCAGAGCCTGGCAAATTGTAGGTGCTCAATACATAGGACTTTTTGCTGTGTTATTATTATTGGCGATGCTGGCAATGCTGTCTGGCCAACTCTTTAGGTGAGTTAGAGATAGAGTTAGAGATAGTTAGAGCTCACATGTGGGCTTGTCAAAAAAAAAATAAAATTCACAGCAGCTGTGCAGGAGGAGAGAGGCCACAAGTTTGAGCAGCCCAGGTAGAGCCCTATCTGTCAGGTGCTGTGCTGGGAGTTTTCCTGTATTTTCTTTAGTCCTGACAGAATTGACTATCCTCAGTCAATTCTGTACATTTGTGGACAAGAGACTTCTAAAAAATATTTATTTATTTGAGACTTTTTAGTACAAGTATGTCCCACACAACATTTGGGATATACTTATACTAGCAAAAACACCAATTAATTGTTTACTAAAATTCAAATGTAACAGGACATCCTGGATTTGAACTGGCACACTTCAGAGGGGAATCTTTAGTCCAGGGACTCTGAAATGCGGCCCACCTCTGGGTGTGCCTCTGGAATGCACGTCTGCACTGTGGCCTCAGGCTCAGCGCCCCGCCCTAAGAGCAGGTGAAGTTGTGAAGCTGTCTTTGATTCTTGTGGCCCCTGGCTCTCTCCTCCCTGCTCCTCTTTCCTGAAAGCTTCCCCTACTGCATGCAGAAACAGCGGGCACGGCAGGAATGTGCCTGACAGCTGGCCATGCAGATGGGAGAGCCAGGATGAAGAGAATAGGCTTAAAAATATGGAATAGTCAGCTGGCCCCCTGCACCTCAACCAGACTTCCTGGGAAATGCTAGCAGCTTTCTGGGCTCACCACAGTTCCCACCAGCCCTCTGTCTAGGGGCTCTGCTCTCTGCTGTGTGTTTCATAAGAGAACAAAATGAGAGAGGGCTCTTGTTGAGAACTTTTGCTTATGGAAGTGGAATTTTCGAAATATGCCCCAGGTTTCTTAATGGCATTGTGACATTCTGCATTGTGTTAATGGATAATCCTCAAAACATAAAGGGGGAGTGTTAAAATTATGACTGTCATACAGAAACAAAAATGAACACATGTTAGACTTTAACTCTTTAAGAAGGAAACTGGCCTTATGACCAGTTCAAGAAGTAATAAAAGCCACAGATTTATATGGGGTAAAGAAATGTTGAAATGAGTGAGCAAATGGACATAAAATTAGCTTCAGGGGTGTTATAAAGTGAGTTGTATCTCCCCAAATGTTTAAGTCCTAACCCTGAGGTACCTTGAACTGTGACTGTATTTGGAGATAAGGTCTTTAAAAAGGTAATCAAGTTAAAATGAGGTCATCAGAGTGCCTTAATCCAATATGACTGTTGTCCTTATAAGGAGAAGAAATTAGGACACAGACCCACATAGAAGGAGAGCCCTGAGCCAAGGGATTGGGGGCAGGAGGAGAAGGGGATGACAGAGGATGAGATGGCTGGATGGCATCACTGACTCGATGGACGTGAGTCTGAGTGAACTCCGGGAGTTGGTGATGGACGGGGAGGCCCGGCGTGCTGCGATTCATGGGGTCGCAAAGAGTCGGACACGACTGAGCGACTGATCTGATCTGATCTGAGCCAAAAGGAGAAGGTGGCCATTTACAAGTCAAGCAAGGACAGAGGCCTCAAAAGAAACCAACCCCAATGACACCTTGATCTAAGACTTCCAGCTTTCAGAACTGAGATAAATGTCCCTTGTGTCAGCCACCCAGTTTATGGTGCTTCGTTATCATAGCCCTAACTAATTCAGTGGGAAAGGCTCATTTGAACATAGATAATCAAGAATTAATTTACACCCCAGTTAGCTATTTATAATGTATAGAATTGTAAAATAGCTCTGTTAGAGTCAGATAATCTAGTCAGTTTAATAAGACATTTATGACTACAATCAGTAAACCACAGCTTGTGGGTCGAATCCAGTTCCACCACCTGTTTTTGTAAATAAAGCTTTATTGGCACGCAGACATATTTACTCCTTTCCCTTGTCTGTAGCTGCTTTGCCACCACAAGGCAGAGTTAAGTAGTTCTCATCCCCAAAATCTAAAATATTTACTATCACGTCTTTTACAGAAAAAATTTGTAGATCTTCCTCTAGACAATGCATCATTTTGCACTGAAGCATAGTTTCCCTATAGTTGGAATGCCCTTCAAGGTCATCCAGTCCAGTGGGGTTCCAGATTTTGAAATCTCATGTGTCAGTAAAATTTCCAAAAAATACATGAGGGGTGGTCACTGGTCTACATTTTTTACTTCTGTCAAATATCAACTACTTCATAAAAGGAGACATTTTAGCTCCTTGATAAAAGACGATATTTTGAAGAGCATAATGCTTGAAAAACTTGCTACGTTCTCCATTCTTTTTTTTCTTTGAGGTTCTGTCAAAATTTTGCCACCAACCAGCTGCAGTTCATGGTCTGGATTGTGGAGCCAATAATCTGGCCCAACCTTAGGCACTAACTTCTGGCTCTGTTGAGAAAGACCCTCTAGCCTCAGACCAGGAGTCCTGGACTTAATCCTGGTACCCAGGCTAATTTATGCCTTTTGGCAGGCAAGGAGGTCCTTGTATGCTTAATTGGTTAGCTGTGTCCAACTCTTTGTGAGCCTTTGGACTGCAGCCTGCCAGGTTCCTCTGTCCATGGGATTCTCCAGGCAAGAATATTCGAGTGGGTTGCCATTTTTCTCCTCCAGGGGATATTCCCCATCCAGGGATCAAACCTGCACACCCTGTGTCTCCTATGTTGCAGGCAGATTCTTTACCTACTGAGCCATCAGGGAAGCCCCCAAGGAGGTCCTTTTAGTTCCGTTCAGTTGCTCAGTTGTGTGCGACTCTTTGTGACCCCATGGACTGCAGAATGCCAGGCCTCCCTGTCCATCACCAACTCCCAGAGTTTACCTAAACTCACGTCCACTGAGTCGATGATGCCATCCAACTATCTCATCCTCTATTGTTCCCTTCTCCTCCTGCCCTCAATCTTTCCCAGCATCAGGGTCTTTTCAAATGAGTCAGCTCTTTGCATCAGGTGGGGCCAAAGTATTGGAGTTTCAGCTTCAACATCAGTCCTTCCAATGAACACCCAGGATTGATATCCTTTAGGATGGACTGGTTGGATCTCCTTGCAGTCCAAGGGACTCTCAAGAGTCTTCTCCAACACCACAGTTCAAAAGCATCAATTCTTCTGCTCTCACCTTTCTTTACAGTCCAACTCATATCCATACATGACTACTGGAAAAACCATAGCCTTGACTAGATGGACCTTTGTTGACAAAATAATGTCTCTGCTTTTTAATATGCTGTCAAAGTTGGTCATAACTTTCCTTCCAAGGAATAAGCATTTTTTAATTTCATGGCTGCAGTCACCATTTGCAGTGATTTTTGGAGCCCCCAAAAATAACGTCAGCCACTGTTTCCACTGTTTCCCCATCTATTTGCCATGAAGGGATGGGACCAGATGCTATGATCTTAGTTTTCTGAATATTGAGCTTAAAGCCAACTTTTTCACTCTCCTCTTTCACTTTCATCAAGAGGCTCTTTAGCTCTTCTTTACTTTCTGCCATAAGGGTGGTATCATCTGCATATCTGAGGTTATTGATATTTCTCCCAGCAATCTTGATTCTAGCTTGTGCTTCATCCAGTCCAAAATTTCTCATGATTTACTCTGCATATAAGATAAATAAGCAAGGTGACAATATACAGCTTTGATGTTCTCCTTTCCCTATTTGGAACCAGTCTGTTTTCCCATGTCCAGTTCTAACTGTTGCTTCCTGACCTGCATACAGATTTCTCAAGAGGCAGGTCAGGTGGTCTGGTATTCCCATCTCTTGAAGAATTTTCCACAGTTTATTGTGATCCACACAGTCAAAGGCTTTGGCATCGTCAATAAAGCAGAAATAGATGTTTTTCTGGAACTCTCTTGCTTTTTCGATGATCCAGCAATGTTGGCAATTTGATCTCTGGTTCCTCTGCCTTTCCTAAAACCAGCTTGAACACCTGGAAGTTCATGGTTCACATATTGGTGAAGCCTGGCTTGGAGAATTTTGAGCATTACTTCGCTAGCGTGTGAGATGAGTGCAATTGTGCGGTAGTTTGAGCATTCTCTGGCATTGCCTTTCTTTGGGATTGGAGTGAAAACTGACCTTTTCCAGTCCTGTGGCCACTGCTGAGTTTTCCAAATTTGCTGGCATATTGAGTGTAGCACTTTCACAGCATCATCTTTTAGGAGTTGAAATAGCTCAACTGGAATTCCATCACCTCCACTAGCTTTGTTCGTAGTGATGCTTCCTAAAGCCCACCTGACTTCACATTCCAGGATGTCTGGCTCTAGGTGAGTGATCACACCATCATGATTATCTGGGTTGTGAAGATCTTTTTAGTACAGTTCTTCTGTGTTTTTGCCACCTCTTCTTAATATCTTCTGCTTTTGTTAGGTCCATATCGTTTCTGTCCTTTATTGAGCCCATCTTTGCATAAAATGTTCCCTTGGTATCTCTGATTTTCTTGAAGGGATCTCTAGTCTTTTCCATTCTATTGTTTTCCTCTATTTCTTTGCACTGATCACTGAGGAAGACTTTCTTATCTCTCCTTGCTATTCTTTGGAACTCTGCATTCAAATGGGTATATCTTTCCTTTTCTCCTTTGCAAAAGGAAGTCCTTGGGAGTTGGTTATTGCCAGAGCCAGCCTGGGCTCACACCCAGGTCCAATTATGTTTTGCTTTAAAATGTATACTTTTTCTTGATTTTTAAAAGGAAGTTTTAATTTTAAGTTCTAATGTTCAAGTTTAAGTTTAAATGTTCAGTGCAGAAAACTTAGGAAAAAATGAAGAAAACAAAATTCATCTTTCCCCAGAGAGGTATAAAGTTTTAGTGAAATACAAAGTGAATGAAAGCACCCTCCAATCTAAAAATTTTAAAGGGACAAACCCCAGAATATCTCCTCAAACTGAAACGGGGCCTAGAACATTACTGTAAGAATATTTATTGAAAGATGAAGCTTAAACAACTGCAATTATTTTTCCCAGATGATCCAAGAAAATTCAGTCTTTTTACATTTTTGATAATCAAAATGGCTAATATGGTAAGTCTTCTAGGCTCCCCTTTGCCACCCCCCAAAATCTTTTATCTATTTTTTTCCCTTTATGATTTTTTTTTCTCCTTAAGGTTTGTAACTGCCAAGAACAATCATTTAAGAAGGATTATATATTTTTCATTATTTTCATCATGTTTTACTGTCTAAAACTTAATGTATGTTAAATTGCCCCAATGATAAACACAATATAATAATAATGATCTTTTAAAATCGATGTAGAATTCTCTATGATTTCTTTTTTCTTTCTGCCTTTTTTTTTGGCGGCACCACATGGCCTGTGGGATCTTAGTTACCCAACCAGGGATTGAACCAAGGCCACTGCTGTGTGCAGTGAAAGTGCTGAATTCTAACTGCTGGACTGTCAGGGAACTTCCTCTATGTTTTCATATGAGCAATTCCCAAGAAGCAAAGCTTAAATTATTCAGTTATTTCACATTCATGCCTGGTCACCTAAATGAGAAACATCTTAAATTTGATATTCAAAGTAACCAATTGAGAATACTTTTTAAAAAAATGTATTAAATATTTACGTATTGATTTATGACTGTGCTGGGTCTTAGTTGCGGCATATAGGATCTTTATACGATCTCCTTTATAGGATCTCCTTCACTCTGATTTGGCCCAAGTGAATCCCCACCTGGCATATGATAGGCAGAAGGCCTAAGATGGGCTTCTGTGTCTCCACTTATTGCAGTTAGATTTTTCTTCTGTTGTGTGTAAAGAATACCTTCTCAACCACTCCCCAGGAACCATCTTTCTTGCCTCTCTTACCCACTCTGTAACTTTTAATGAAGATGTGGGTTCAGCTCTTGATACTTTGTTCCTCAACCTAGAGTCATTTGACCTGCTGCTACTTCCTGACCATGATCTTCAATTTGTTAGAAAGAGATGGCTGGATGGCATCACCGTTGCAATGGACATGAACTAGGGCAAACTTTGGGAGATGGTGAGGGACAGAGAGGCCTGGCATGCTGCAGTCCATGGGGTCACAAAGAGTCGGACACGACTGGGTACTGAACAACAACAACTCAGGCTATTTGCTTCCTATACATTATTTCTATTATTTCTACATCATGTCTTCTCAATAACACTGTAAAGCTGTGTGACCTTGGAAAAGCTATAAAACATTTATGAGTATCAGTTTCCTCTTTTAAAATGTGAGTAATATACCCACATACATCTGCATTCTACATGACACCACATGGCCTTTCTTAGATGGTTGTCTTATTTCTCTGCTGTGTCCCCAACACTACCCAGTATAGGGCTCAATGTAATTAAAGCTCAACACATACTTACTTGGCGACTGTTTAAATGTACTGCTGTGTTCAGTTGTGTCCAATTCTTTGTGGTCCCATGGACTGTAGCCCACCAAGCTGCTCTGCCCGTGAAATTTTCCAGACAAGAATGCTGGAGTGAGGTGCCAGGGGATCTTCCTGACCCAGGGATCAAACCTGCTTCTTTTGAGTCTCCTGTATTGGCAGGCGGATTCTTTGAACATGCTTATCTTACTCAATTATTTTCCTGAGTTACTTCTAAAAAGTGAAACAGATTTGCTTTTGAAGTTTATCAAAACCAGTAGGCATTCACTTGAAAAAAATGAATGCAAGTAGACTTCACTTTTAAAAAATGTTTAATGCTTATAAAGCTAAATCTTGAGATCTCTACTCTTGGAATGCTGTGGTTAATTAGGTTTCTGTTAACTGTTGATTAGTTTTTTTTTGTTAAACAGACATTTTATCAAGTTGTAATCTACTTTCTGGCCTTAGGAAGGAGAATCTGATGGACACACTTGTATTTCACTTGGGTGACTCAGGACTCTGTGGTGTCTCCAGGGTAGGGTTTGCAGCTTCAGGGAGCTCAGTGAGGATAGAGGGTGAGCAGGAGGGTGAATGGCAGGTGTTCTAACCCAGAGCTCAACTCCAAGGGCATTTCTTCCTCCTGGTTCCTGATATGGTTGATGTTGTAGTTGAGTCTCGTAGTTGAGGATTACTGTTAGGTGGATTCCAATTAACCAAAAGAATTTTTGCCAGTGTTTTTGTAATTTTTGGCTCCCTTACTCAAGGGACAAAACTTTTAAAATAAGTTCAGCCAAGTTTCTCACCTTTGGGACAAACAAGATTGCCTTATGCGCGCGCACATACACACACACACACAATCACTCCAGATATATTTATGTCAAATTTATATATCTCAGCCTTAAAATTCTTACTTTGGCTGTGCTTTAAAAATTTTTTTTTTGTTGTTCTATTTAGTTATTTGGCTATGCCAGGTCTCAACTGGGATCTTAGTTGCAGCATGTGGGATCTAGTTCCCTGACCACAGATAGAACCTGAGCATTGGGATCATAGAGTCTTAGTCACTGGACCACCAGGGAAATCCTGGCTGTGCTTTTGAGAAGTGCTAATTGGTGTGCTACTGGTAAAGAATCCACCTGCCAATGCAGGAGACACAAGAGATGCAGGTTCAATCCCTGGGTCGGGAAGATCCCCTAAAGAAGGAAATGGCAACCTGTTCCAGTATTCTTGCTTGGAAAATTCCATGGACAGAGAAACCTGGCAGGCTATAGTCCATGGGACCTCAAAGAATCAGACACGACTGAGTGATTAAGTACAATACTCCTATAGAGTGTTGGCTGGGCACCCACTTGAATTGAAAGCCACCATTTGTTCAAATTAGTTTCAAGGCCCATGTTTCTCCTTTAGGTCTTGAAACAGTCAAGAGATCTACTTTCCAAGATATGTGTGAAGAACTAAAGTGTGCCTGGGCAAGAAAATCTACAAGATGAATACAGATTATAATCGCTTCATTTAAGTGCAATTGCCCAAGTTATGCATTTTTTGGAGTATTTGGAAGATTGCTGTCAAAATGTCTGATTAGGGTTTTGAGTGACCCAAACAAGGATCCGTGTATAAACATTTAAATCTACAAGGCCGTAGATCCCAAACTTTGTTGCACACTGGTATCACCTGGAGAGCTTATGAAAATCTAGATGCCCAGGTTGTACCCCAGATCGATTAAAATCTGGCAGTGGGAGTTAACGCACTAGTATTTTAAAAGACTTCTGGGTGATTCCAAAGTTCAGCAAAAATTGGGAAGCAATGGAATATGGGAGTATACAAGTGAGCAATTTGTAGAATACTACTTAAAGAACTCAATTTACAGAATACTTTAATCCACAGACATCATGTGTATCTATATTTAACATGCTTCAGTCAAGGCTATGGTTTTTCCAGTAGTCATGTATGGATGTGAGAGTTGGACTGTGAAGAAAGCTGAGCGCTGAAGAATTGATGCTTTTGAACTGTAGTGTTGGAGAAGACTCTTGAGAGTCCCTTGGACTGCAAGGAGATCCAACCAGTCCATTCTAAAGGAGATCAGTTCTGGGTGTTCTTTGGAAGGAATGATGCTAAAGCTGAAACTCCAGTACTTTGGCCACTTTATGTGAAGAGTTGACTCATTGGAAAAGACTCTGATGCTGGGAGGGATTGGGGGCAGGAGGAGAAGGGGACGACAGAGGATGAGATGGCTGGATGGAATCACCGACTCGATGGACGTGAGTCTGAGTGAACTCTGGGAGTTGGTGATGGACAGGGAGGCGTGGCGTGCTGCGATTCATGCGGTCGCAAAGAGTCAAACACGACTGAGCGACTGAACTGAACTGAACATTATAATGGTAGAATATTTCAAAAATATGAAAAAGAGACATTCTGCAAATTAAAAATTATTTTGTGATCTGAAATATTTCCAAAATATTACAATCCACTCCCTTTTTTTTTTTTAAACAGGGGAGAAGGAAGTCAGAAATATTTATTTTCAGGTTTAAAATCCTTTTCATAAGTACAGAAGGGGAAGAAATACTGAAAGATGAAAGGAAGAAAAGATATAAACAAAGAAAAACTAAAATGATTATTTACTAAGAATTGAAAATGCTCATTTTTCTGAGCATACCCCAAAGCTCCATCCTCTGTTCCTAGGACTTGACGTCATTTTTCAAGGGCATGATGGCGAAGGCTCAGGCTTTTACTTTATCAAAACAAATCTGAGGGCTCCTTTTCCCAGCACTCAGTGAAAACCGAGACTGTACTTTTCTTTGTGAAGGAAGAAAGAAAGAATAAAGAAGTAAGGTAGGGAGGAAAAGAAGAAGGGAGGAAAGGAGGGAAGGAAGGAGAGCAAATATGTCCTAGTGGTGAGTTCATTTGTCTTTTGAACTGTTCTGTAGTTGAGGTACCCCTCCTGATTGATCAGTCCTTCACAACAGATTTCATGTATTAAGAACATTCGAGGATTCTGTCAGCTGAGACTCCTGCTGCTGGTCTGGTAGAGACAACAACTTATAATAACAAACATACGCCAGACCTGGATGAACCCTCCCCACAACCTGCGGGCCTGTTGGGGTCATTCAATTCTGCAAACAGTCCCGTTTCTATAATCTCTTCCTGCCAAGCTATGGGGACAGCACCTGTTGCAAACCTTTGAAAGAACTGCTTATCGTTATCATCAAATTCAACTCCTCGAACCTCAGAGAAATCATCGATTTCATTGATGTCTTTGGCATAAACCACTGATGGGTCTGGCACAAATGGAGGTTCAACTAGGCCGGCTTCCAGGCGAGGAAAATTGATGGTTTTGAAGAAATGGTGTTTCCTGGGATCATCAGACTTTTCTCTGTGAAGAAAGGAGACGGTCAGCCTGAGACATAGTAACAAACCCAAAGAGGAACTCTTCTAGCAATACAAAGCATGTGGTATTCTTTTCCTAGAATTACATTTCATTCTCATTGCAAAGATGATATAAAAATAATAATTTAGAAAAATAACATCTTTAAAAATCACTCCACAATTCTACCATATGCATTCAGTAGCATTTTCATTGTTTGTAGACCACTTTCACTTTAGATGTAATTTTTAGAGTCAGGCAGTTTGGCATGACTTTTGTTCATGGTGTTTCACGGAAACACCAGCAAAATTCAGTGGGGCCAGAACCTGCTTGCCTACAACTTCCAGTCACATCCTCTTGCTTTGTCCTTCAGGGTTAGAGAGAACAAGTTAAGCATGTCTTTCCTCACCTGATCACCACTTACTTTTTAAAAGATAGCAGTCATATCTCCTTACTGTTCATATGACACAATTTCTAAGAACCCCACCTACCTCCCCCAACTGCCACAATAATATTTAAAGACTTTAAAATAACCCATTAGCAATTTTTAGTAGCATAAATGAGCATACATTTGATACTCATGACTTTCATTATTTGTTTTCAAGCCCTTCTTCCCAATGCTAGAAATTATTCTGGTATTTGCCTTATAATAAGGGGGGAAAGTGTGTTTCTAGTTGAGTAACCTTTTGTGTTAGTTATCTTTTGCTGTGTAACAGATAGCCCCAACACTTAGTGACTTAAAACAACAAACATTTGCTATTATCTCACAGTTTCTGTGGGGCAAGTATCTAGGCTCTGATAAACCAGGCAGGCACTTCTGGCTCAAGGTCTCTAGTGACATCACAGTAAAGCTATCGGTCAGGGCTGTGGTCTCATCTGAAGGTTTGACTAGGGGGTCAGTGACAGGGGTAATCTGCTTCCAAGCTCACTGACATGGTTACTGGAAAGTACCCCCCTCACCATGTGAGCCTCTTCTTGTTATTACCTAATCTTGGAAGTGACATCTCCTTACTTCTAGCCTATTCTATTTGGTAGAAGCAAGTCAGTCAGCTCAGCCCATCCTTAAGGGAAGGGGTTACTCAAGGGTGTGGACGGCAAGAGGTGGAGATCTTTGGGGATTATGTCAAGGGTGGTCTGCCATACACTTCTCTTGGTTCTTTTTTTTAAAGGAAGATATTTATTTGGCTGCACCATATTTTAGTTGTGGCATATGGGATATATTTTTTTAGTTGTGGTATGTGAGATCTAGTTCCGCAACCAGGAATTGAGTCTGGGCCCTATTCATTGTGAGTGAGAAGGGACCATCAGGGAAGTCCCCTCTTGATTTTCTTAAGTCCAAGTTTTCAAGAAATGTTTTAAAAAGTAGGGGAGCTGTTTTGCAGTATCAGGTTCAAACAATTTTTTTCTCTTTTTCTTTTGTTGTTGTTCAGTCAGTTTTATTGAAGTATATTCAAGGAATGGGGGTTGGAATCAGATAGATTTTAAATGTGTCAGAACTAGACTAGAGCTAAAATTCTATTCCAAGTATATCAGGAATGAACCTCAGGTCTGTGTGTCTTGAAGACAACAGAGGAGTTAGGATGGGACCAGGTGCCATGAGAAAGGAGCTTGTACCACCTTGATGGCTGCTGGCAGGTATGAACGCACTGTACCAGAGGTCAAGAGGGCACCTTTAAAGTCACTCTGAGCAGATTTAACTTGGATAAAGGAGAGCGCCCAGGAGCTCAGTAACCATGGGGAACTTGCCGAGCCAGTCTTCACATCAAGATGCAGAGTTTTCTTATGCAGGAAACAGAAAGAAACTCACAAATCTAGACAACAGACTTGTGGTTGCCAAGAGGTGGGGGTGGGTGGGTGGGGAGTTTGGGATTAGCAGATGCAAGCTGTTATATATAGAATGGATAAACAACACAGTCCTTTTGGGTAACATAGGGAACTATATTCAGTATCCTGTAATAAACCATCATGGGAAAGAATATGAAAAGGAATATGTTTATATATGTATAACTGACTTCCCTGGTGGCTCAGATGGTAAAGCGTCTGCCTACAATGTGGGAGACCTGGGTTTGAACCCTGGGTGGGGAAGATCCTCTGGAGAAGGAAATGGCAACCCACTCCAGTACTCTTGCCTGGAAAATCCCATGGATGGAGGAGCTTGATTAAGCTACAGCATGTGGTGTCGCATGAGCGACTTCACCTTACCTTATTTGAATCACTTTGCTGTATAGCAGACATTAACACCATGCATCAGTAGAATGATGTATAGTTTTAAAAATCACGTATAATTTTAAAAATGCAGTTTTTTCATTGATGACTGTCTCTTTTTTAAAATATTTATTTAGTTTTTTCGGCTGCGTTGGTTCTTGGTTGCTTGTGGCACAGGCAATCTTGTTGCAGTGCACAGGCTCTAGAGTGCTCTGGCTTGGTTGCCCCATGGCATGTGAGCTCTTAATTCCCTGATCAGGGATCAAATCTGTGTCCCTTGCATTGGAAGGCAAATTCTTAGCCACTGAACCACCAGGGAAGTCCCCCCAAATGTACAGTTCTCAACTAACATCTCAACTAGGCCCAGATGGCCTTGGTTTGTCCATTAAGAAGGACCAACTGCTGCCTTTTTTGCAACTAGTCACAGACAGACAAGGACACAATGGGCCACGTTGAGGTTTCCCTCATGTTCCTCAACATCTCCCACCAGGTGCCCCTAGAGGGCAGGGCCCATGCCTTTTGCCCCTTTCCAATAAATGCCTCTGGTTGCTGATGCTAACAACAGAAGACTAGGCTCTCCAACTTCTGTTCTTTCCCTCTGTGTCTAGGCCACCATGGGGCTGCTCACTTGGTTCTTTGGCACGAGTGATGTTTAGCCTCAGTTGTGGAATTAGAAATTGTGTGAAGGTCAGTTGACTCTTAAACATTTCCCTGGCAGCTTTCTTTAGGGCTCTTTTAAAATTTATTTTATTTTTTAAGTTTTATTTATTTGGTTACACTGGGTCTTAGTTGCGGCACATGGGATCTTTAGTTGTCTCAGGGGAGCTCCAGGTTCCCTGACCAGGGATTGAACCCAGGCCCTCTGCAGTGGGAGTGGGAATCTTAACCCCTGAGCCACTAGGGAAGTCCCTGCTCAGGGTTCTTTTGACGCATCATCATGCTGTGCCCTTTGGACTAATAGAAGAGGCTATTGAAGGAAGCAGCACCTTTTCTAATAGCCAAATCAGCAGCTCCAGGGAGACTTCTGCTTATTAAATACATTTCAGAGCACTGACAGGGGCTCTTGTGTTACCAAGCCCCACACAGATTACAATGGATTTTTTGGTAACAATCATTGAAGAAAAGATACCAGCTGCCCATACACAAGGACCACACTGTGGGGTTTGGTCTGCCAAGAACCTGAATTGGCCCAAAATTGTGTCTTGGAGAAGCGCTTAAGTCAGAGACTTACATGGTTATTTGTCCTTGTCTGCACTATCTGATCAGAATAAATCCTGCAAAGTACTTGAGTCTTCACTTTTTATTTTATTGGAAAACACCATAGTTGACTCTATCTGGAGTCCCTGTGTCAAAAAGGTTTTTGGCCTCTCTGCAAAATTAACTCACAAACCCCACATAAAGGCAAAAGAGGAGATTCCCTTGAGTGATGTCTAAAAGAGCAGGGTTTTTAATTTCTTTCAAATGCTCGTGAATGCAACAGTGAGGGGGGCACTTGACCTCTCCGCTGTGTAACACTCTGTCTAGGCATTTGCTGTCTTTGCAGGATGCCCACGACAGTAATCAAACGTTATCTCGTCTGAATGAATGTTTAAAAAATACAAAGAGTTGAAATGAAAATGTTGGAAGGTTTTCTCTTTCACTGAACAGCTGGTTTTTATATGCCTTCGCTCTAATGTTGTAAACAGCTTTTATTCAAAACAGTCTCAACAACAGATGCTTTTTAAAAAGGTTTCGCTTGACAGAGCAGCTTCAGGCCATGATATGGTGCTTTAAGGTGGTGTTTTCCTAAAGAGGTTGGTCAATGTTTCATTTTATAGATTCAAAGTGTGCTTATAAAGTATTGAGATAGATTTTTATTCAAACACAACGAGTGGGTCGTGTTTCCTTCAGGGAGGTGATCTAAAGAGACTGTTCACTTCTTCCAGTGCCTTGGCCACTGTTGACACTCCACCCCCGCTTCCCACCCCCTGCATGTGCTTGAAATCCAGGATGGTAGAGATGATCAGTGGTCACCATATTCAGTTCTCCTCTCCTCCTTCCTGGGCAGATAGAAGGCAATACGAGACAGCCTCCTGGCTCTTAGGGCCCAAGGATTCTTTCTGGCTAACAGAAGTGTGTCTGAACTGACCTGTGAAGTGGGTCTGAGGCAGGACAAAGCTCCCAGGTGTTCTACATGCACTTGTGTTGCCATAGCAACCGAAACCCACAAGTTCCAGTGGAGCTGAAAGATGGAGGTAGCCTGGAGCTTTGAGTCACCGCTCTGAAAGGAAATACGCTGGAGAACCACTGGACATATAAAGGACTTCGTGTGAATGAGAAATAATACTTTAAAGTGGCTGAGACTTTGGGATTTGCCTGTTATCACAACATGGCCTATTCTGACCACATTAATACAACCATGTTGAAATCTACACAAGAAAATCACTTCCAGATTTTACTTCCCATCAATGTAGGGTTTCATCTCATTTCAAAATACTCCTCTGTAAGTTTGGTTATCTTTGAAATGTTTTGAAAGTCATTATAAATACATTTTGTTTCACTGTTTTAAAAAATCAGGTCAAAAATCAAAAGCTTGCCTCCATACAAAAGCATTGTACGCTAAGGCAGCCTTGTTCTAGAGCTTCCATGACAACTACTCAGAGGATTTTAATTTCGCCCCCCAAGTTTTGGTAATTTTAAAAATCAGTCATATTACTTTATGGTTGTAACTTTCTATTTGTTATATGTTTTTAGATTTTGAAAATTCAATCCAAGTAATTTAAGACACATAAACTCATAGGTGAGTTAAAACATTAGCTGATATCACTCTTAGGACTACTTAATAATTGCTATCATTTATTGAATGATTCCTAACATACATTATATCTAACCTCCCTGTAGGCTCAGATGGTAAAGAATCTAACCTTGCATGTATTATATCTAAGCCTCAAAATATCCCACTGAGTGAGTTAGGGTTCTTTAGAAAAACAGAACCAAAAGGATGTTGAAGGGGTCCAGAATGCACGCCAGTGACATAAAAACTGGGCTTCCCTGATAGCTCAGTTGGTAAAGAATCTGGCTGTAATGCAGGAGACCCCAGTTCAATTCCTGGGTTGGGAAGATCTGCTGGAGAAGTGATAGGCTACCCACACCAGTATTCTTGTGCTTCCCTGTGGCTCAGCTGGTGAAGAATCTGCCTGCAATGCGGGAGACCTGGGTTTGATCCCTGGGTTGGAAAGGCTACCCAACCCAGGTCCCCACTTCAGTATTCTGGCCTGGATAATTCCATGGACTATATAGATCATGGGGTCAAAAGCATCGGACACAACTGAGCTGTGCTGTAGGTATTTGAGAGTCAACAGATGCAGGTTTTGAAGTCCCCTTGTCTGCCTTTAAGATAAGCAGAGCCTTGGAAAAATACCTAACTCATAAATCCTCTCCCCAGGAGTTTCAGAGTTTTGAAATCAGGTAAGACTGACTCTTATCACCACTGAGAGAAGTCAGCACCACACATAAATAGACATTGTCACAAAGATATCATATCTCCCATCTAGTCTCCTAAGGGCCATTTATCTTTCCTAAAAGTCAACTGCTCTCCCATAAGTGCCCTTCCCCCACCATTTCAAAGAAATCATTTGTTTTCTGGTAAGTAACCTTCTCCCCATCCACCTTCCCTATTAGGATGGTGTGTAAGCCTGAAATTCTAACTGCCTCCTAGCCACAATTTTCTGTGAACTCCGGGTATGAATGTAAATAAAAATCTGTCTCTTGTTAATCATCTTCCGGCAGTTTAATTTTCAGGCCTCCATTCCTAAACCTAAGGAAGGTAGAAGAAAAGTTCTTTCCTCTCCCAGCAATATGTATATGATAAAGAGAGAGAGAGAGGTTTATTTTAAAGAACTGGCTCAGGCGACTGTGGAGGTTTGGCAAGTTCACATTCTGCAAGGTAGGCTGTGTGGCTGGAGACCCAGGGAAGAGGTGCAGTTCAAGTTTAAAGATAGTTTGCTGGCAGAATTCCCTCTTCTCCCAGGGAAGCCAGTTCTTTTCTATTAAGGCCTTCAAATGGATAGCAAGAGGCTCGTTCACATAATGAAGAATAACCTGCTTTACTCATGTGTTTATATATTAATCTTGCCTAAAAATACCTGCACAGAAACATCTGGAATAATGTTTGATCAAATATCTGAGTACTGTGGCCTAGTCAAGTTGAGACACAAAATTAACCATCACGCCCACAAAAATCTCATTTTATATATTAGGATATTGAGACTCAGAGAAAATAATTCAATTGCTGGGGATAAAATGACCAGTATGTAGCAGAGCTGGGATGTGAGTCTATCTCTGTGACTCGAAAAATCTTGGTTTTCCCCCTACGTAACACAATTACTTGCTGCCGAGGGTGCTATCACAGGTCAGCTTTTGTAATTTTTTTCTTCTAAAATATCTTGATCTTATTACTCCATTGTAAGCAATAAAACTTGACTTTTCTCAAAACTAATTTCAACTGTACTTAACATACCTGGCAACATCATATGTACTTATTAAATATCTATTGACTGATTGATGGTATTTTACAGAGATGTTTAAAAGGGGCAGAATTTCCCAGAACTATGGCTATCTGTACTGATGGCTTTTATTTTAAGTTTTACTCATTTTTGAGTAATAATTTATTCACATAGCTCAAAATTCAAGCAACCAGTCCATTCTGAAGGAGATCAGCCCTGGGATTTCTTTGGAAGGAATGATGCTAAAGCTGAAACTCCAGTACTTTGGCCACCTCATGCGAAGAGTTGACTCACTGGAAAGGACTCTGATGCTGGGAGGGATTGGGGGCAGGAGGAGAAGGGGACGACAGAGGATGAGATGGCTGGATGGCATCACCGACTCGATGGATGTGAGTCTGAGTGAACTCTGGGAGTTGGTGGTGGACAGGGAGGCCTGTCATGCTGCAATTCATGGGGTCGCAAAGAGTCGGACACAACTGAGCGACTGAACTGAACTGAACTGAATGAAAATTGTTATTTTGTATCCCTGTCGCCAGCTCTCTCAATTTCTCTCTTTTTAGGTCAGTTAATCCTGGGACTCCCCTGGCTATCCAGTGGTTAAGACTCCATGCCTCCATTGCAGAGGGCATGGGTTTGAGCCCTGGTTGGTGAACTAAGATCCCATATGACACACGGAGAAGGCAATGGCAAATCACTTCAGTATGCTTGCCTTGAGAATCGAAGGAACAGTATGAAAAGGCAAAAAGATACGACACTGAAAGATGAACTCCCCAGGTCAGTGGGTGCCCAATGTGCTACTGAAGAAGAGTGGAGAAATAACTCCAGAAAGAATGAAGAGATGGAGCCAAAGTGAAAAAAATGCCCAGTTATGGATGTGACTGGTGATGAAAATAAAGTTCAATGCTGCAAAGAGCAAAATTGCATAGGAACCTGGAATGTTAGTTCCATGAATCAGGGTAAATTAGAAGTGGTCAAATAGGAGATGGCAAGAGTGAACATCGACATTTTAGGAATCAGTGAACTAAAATGGACTGGAATGGGTGAATTTAATTCAGATGACCATTATATCTACTACTGTGGGCAAGAAGCCCATAGAAGAAATGGAGTAGCCCTTATAGTCAACAAAACAGTCCAAAATGCAGTACTTGGGTGCAATCTCAAAAATGACAGAATGATCTCTGTCTCTTTCCAAGGCAAACCATTCAGTATCACAGAAAACCAAGTCTATGCCCCGACCAGTAATGCTGAAGAAGCTGAAGCTGAATGGTTCTACGAAGACCTACAAGATCTTCTAGAACAAACACCTAAAAAAAGATATCATTTTCATCATCAGTCAGTTCAGTTCAGTTCAGTTGCTCAGTCGTGTCTGACTCTTTGCGACCCCATGAATCGCAGCACACCAGGCCTCCTTGTCCATCACCATCTCATAGGGGACTGGAATTCAAAAGTAGGAAGTCAAAAGATACCTGGAGTAACAGGCAAGTTTGGCCTTGGAATACGAAATGAAGCAGGGCAAAGGCTAACAGAGTTTTGCCAAGAGAACTCACCAGTCATAGCAAGCACCCTCTTCCAACAACATAAGAGAAGACTCTACACATGGACACCACCAGATGGTCAATACTGAAATCAGATTGATTATATTCTTTGCAGCCAAAGTGGAGAAGATCTATACAGTCAGCAAAAACAAGACTGGGAGCAGACAGTGGCACAGATCATGAACTATTTATTGCCAAATTCAGACTTAAATTGAAGAAAGTAGGGAAAACCACTAGACCATTCAGGTATGGCCTAAATCAAATCCCTAACAATTATACAGTGGAAGTGACAAATAGATTCAAGGGATTAGATCTGATAGAGTGCCTGATGAACTATGGACGGAGGTTCATGACATTGTACAGGAGGCAGTGATCAAGACTCAAGAAAAAGAAATGCAAAAAGGCAAAATGGTTGTCTGAGGAGGTCTTATAAATATCTGAGAAAAGAAGAGATGCTAAAGGCAAAGGAGAAAAGGAAAGATACACACATTCGAATACAGAGTTCCAAAGAATAGCAAGGAGAGATAAGAAAGCCTTCCTCAGCGATAGGTGCAAAGAAACAGAGGAAAGCAATAGAATGGGAAAGATGAGAGATCTCTTCAAGAAAATTAGAGATACCAAGGGAACATTTCATGCAAAGATGGGCACAATAAAGGACAGAAACGGTATGGACCTAACAGAAGCAGAAGATATTAAGAAGAGGTGGCAAGAATACACAGAAGAACTATACAAAAAAGATCTTCATGACCCAGATAACCATAATGATGTGATCACTCACCTAGAGCCAGACGTCCTGGAATGTGAAGTCAAGTGAGCCTTAGGAAGCATCACTACAAACAAAGCTAGTGGAGGTGATGGAATTCCAGTTGAGCTATTTCAAGTCCTAAAAGATGATGCTATGAAAGTGCTGCACTCAATATGCCAGCAAATTTGGAAAACTCAGCAGTGGCCACAGGACTAGAAAAGGTCAGTTTTCATTCCAATCCCAAAGGGCAATGCCAAAGAATGCTCAAACTATCACACAATTGCACTCATTCTCACACACTAGCAAAGCAATACTCAAAATTCTCCAAGCCAGTCTTCAACAGTATGTGAACCATGAGCTTCCAGATGTTCAAGCGGGATTTAGACAAGGCAGAGGAACCAGAGATTAAATTGCCAACATCTGTTGGATCATAGAAAAAGCAAGAGAATTCCAGAAAAACATCTACTTCTTCTTTATTGACTACACCAAAGCCTTTGACTGTGTGGATCACAACAAACTGTGGAATATTCTTCAAGGGATGGAAATACCAGACCACCTTACTTGCCTCCTGAGAAATCTGTATGCAGGTCAAGAAGCAACAGTTAGTACCGGACATGGAACAACAGACTGGTTCCAAATTGGGAAAGGAGTACGTCAAGGCTGTATATTGTCACCCTGCTTATTTAACTTATATGCAGAGTACATCATGAGAAATCCTGGACTGGATGAAGCACAAGCTGAAATCAAGATTGCAGGGAGAAATATCAATAACCTCAGATACACAGATGACACCACCCTTATGGCAGAAAGTGAAGAGGAACTAAACAGCCTCTTAATGAAAGTGAAAGAGGAGAGTGAAAAAGCTGGCTTAAAACTCAATGTTAAAAAAACGAAGATCATGGCATCCAGTCCATCACTTCATGGCAAATAGATGGGGAAACAATGGAAACAGTGAGAGACTTTATTTTCCTGGACTCCAAAATCACTGCAGATGGTTACTGCAGCCATGAAATTCAAAGGCTCTTATTCCTTGGAAGAAAAGCTATGATCACCCTCGACAGCATATTAAGAAACAGAGACATTCCTTTGCTGACAAAGGTCCAAGCCATGGTTTTTCCAGTGGTCATGTATGGATGTGAGAGTTGGACTGTGAAGAAAGCTGAGTGCCGAAGAATTGATGCTTTTGAACTGTGGTTTGGAGAAGTCTCTTGAGAGTCCCTTGGACTGCAAGAAGATCCAACCAGTCCATCCTAAAGGAAATCAGTCATAAATATTCATTGGAAGGACTGATGCTGAAACTGAAACTCCAATACTTTGGCCACCTGATGCAAAGAACGGACTCATTGAAAAAGACCCTGATTTTGGGAAAGATTGAAGGCGGAAGGAGAAGGGGACAACAGAGGAGATGGTTGGATGGCATCACCAACTCGATGGACATGAGTCTAAGCAAGCTCTGGGAATTGGTGATAACAGGGAAGGCTGGTATGCTGCAGTCTGTGGGATCGCAAAGAATCAGACAGGACTGAGTGACTGATCTGAACTGATGACACACAGTGCAGGCAAAAGATAAAATAAAAGTAAATTCAATCAATCCTATATATTCCTTCTATACTCTGCTTGAAATAGTCAATGCAACTATTTGAATTATGTATTATTTTTCTTCTTTTTAATGTATGCTGCTTTGCACCTCACCTTTTCACTTTAAAATGTATTTTGGAGACTGTTGGACATCAAGTGTTTCTAGTATTTGAAAGTGTTGAAAATACTTAACCACACAATATGCAAATAATAAGAAAATACTGCTATTATTTAATACCAAGGCCTTATCATCAATCCAAAGTATTCTCCAAATCCCTGTGGCAATGCTGACAATAAATATTTATTTATAAGATAATATAAACATTATCTTTATATAATAGTTACCTGCTTCCTAAGCGTTGCTCTGGTGTCTTAGCCAAGAAGAGTCTGCAAATATCTTTTGCTTCCTCTGTGAAGTTACTGTGTTGGAATCTGACTTCCTCTTTCAGTGTTCTTTGCTTTAAATCCTCTTTACTGACTTTTTCCTTGTAATCTCTGAATGGTGTTCGTCCAGCAACCATTTCATAAATACTGCATCCCATTGCAAACCAGTCCACAGGATAGGAATAACTTGCTTTTTCCATTAGGATTTCAGGAGCCATATAACCATTAGTTCCAGCCTGTAATGCCCCAAGCAAAAAAACAAAACAAAAACACTAATGTGAGTGTAACAGACACGGCTGATGCCTTCCCAATGCCCATTCTCCTTCTCTTTCCTTATGAGGGAACCCTAATTTACTTGGAGTGGCCACGTGTCTAACCTGTTCTATTCCCCAACTTTCCCAATAGCCTCTGATGTAGTCAGGGCAAGCCACGCAATCCATTTTAGCCAATGAGACATTAAGAGGACTTGGCTGGAGTGCATTATGATGGAGAGAGATACTGTGACTCTTGAAGTGGGAAAATCAAGAGATTTTGGTCTCTTGATCAAAATCAAACCTAGACTCTTTTCAGAGAAGGCAATGGCACCCGACTCCAGTACTCTTGCCTGGAAAATCCCATGGATGGAGGAGCCTGGTAGGCTGCAGTCCATGGGGTTGCTAAGAGTCGGACACGACTGATCGACTTAGCACAGCAGCAAACTCTTTTAGTCTCCTCACTTCATCCTTAGGTGAAAAATTCACATGGCTGTTGCTAAGAGCCCCTAAATTGTGCTTCTGCTTTTCATTCAAAGATAATAGAAAATTAGATGCATGATTTTTTAAAAGGTAGAGCTCTTTAATGATAATATTGGATGCTCACATAGTAGTATCTGTATAAGAGTTTTTTAGTCTATTTGGCATGTGATGATATTATCATCAGCCATCTTTGCCTATTTGTCTCTGCACTGAAAAATTAACACAAATATTTTAAATCAGAAAATTCCACACATGAAACTTCATTTAACATGAATGACTATATATTATAGGCACACTGCCACTGATAATATATACCAAATGATCATTGGGTTTATATATATATATATATATATATATATATATATATATGTTTTTTTTTTTTTTTTACAGGCTTCTCAGGTGACTCAGTGGTAAAAAAAAATCTGCCTGCCAATGTAGGAAATGTAGATTCGATCCCTGGGTCAGAAAGATCGCCTGGAGAGGGAAATGGCAACCCATCCCAGTATTTTTGTCTCAGAAATCCCATGGACAGCGGAGCCTGGCAGGCTACAGTCTATGGGATTGCAAAGAGTTGGATATTTCTGAGCAACTGAGCACACACAAAGACATACACACACACGCACACACATATATATATTACACATAATACACAATTTACCATCTTACCATTTTAAATGGTCAGTTCAACTAGTAAGTACATTCACATTGTGCAATGAATCTCCTAAATTCTTTTCATCTTTAAAAGCTGAAACTCTGTACCCATTAAACAACTCCCCATTGCCTCCACTCCCCAAGCCCTGGCAACTGCCATCTACTTTCTGTCTTTATGAATTTGACCATTCTAGGTACCTCATTTAAGTAGAATCACACAGCATCTCTCTTTGTAACTCAGCATAATTTCACTCATTCATTCAACAAATACTTAACGAATACCTGCAACAAATCTTATAATTATAATGTATATATTTACATTAGAATGTGTTTTCATAAAAACTAAGCTGCTTTTGTTTAAAGTATAATGTATATATATAATGTATAACCTCTGCAGCACTTAAAAATGCTAACAACATCCTAAATGACAATTCAGTTCAGTTCAGTTCAGTTCAGTCGCTCAGTTGTGTCCGATTCTTTGCGACCCCATGAATCGCAACACAATAAACACCTATTAATACAGAAAACATGAAAACATCAATTATTGACAGAGCTCTGAGAAACAGATGTGCTCTGTGATTTGACTCAGATTTTCAGGAGAGCGGTCAGACACAGACCAATAGGTAAGTAAGATGTATCTACCATTCTCGTTCCAGAACCAGATCACTTGGAGCAAGTAGCTCAAAGAATTGACTCAGAAGAAAGGGAAAGGAATCTACATCAAGATGTTCATAGTGCCATTATGGCCACAGGCTGGAAACACCCAATGCCTTTCAGTAAAGACAACAGACCAGAGTCACATGTTAATACCAAGAAGTGCATATATGTAATGGGTTTTGCATACTGTTTGTAAATGTGAATTTAGTACACCAGAAAAGGTTGAAAAACGTTTTTGTTGTTCATTGGGTGATTTTTTTTCTTTCTGGTTGCATAAGTATATATATATATTTTTTTCAATGTATTTTTGGCCGCATTGGGTCTTCATTGCTGTGCATAGGCTTTCTCTTATTGTAGATGGTGGGCTTCTAGTTGCAGTGTCTTCTCTTATTGCAGAACATGAGCTCCACGGTGTGCGGAGCTCATGGAGCTGTGGGCTCAGTCACTGTGGCACACAGCCTTAGCTTCTCCGTGGCATGTGGGATCTTCCCGGACCAGGTATCTAACCCATGTATCCTGCATTGCAAGGCGGATTCTTAACCACTGGGCCACCAGGGAAGCCCAAGTATATGTTTCTTTTATGTGCACAATGTATGTACTACCTTAGGAATATTAAATTTCATGGGTGATTTTTTTACATGGATAATAACAATGAAAAACACGAATAACCCAAGCACTGATTAGGAGTAATTGGCCCGTGCAAGAAAATTCTGGAAGTGACTGGTCTGACAGGCTGGTCATGAGTCAGCGTGGCACTGCTGTTTTCATAGACGTGGACATGTAATTTGGGTGACCTTATGTTCCGGTTTGCCCGGGACAGTACCAGTTTACATCTGTTGTCCTGGCATCTTGTCCAGTGTTACATCTGCCCAGAACGAAAGGGTGCTGGAGGTCCTCTGAGGCCCAGGATATAGTCTTACTCATCATTGTTTCAAACCAGGTATTTACTCCCAAGTCTCCTTTCCTGCATGCCCCAAAACATGTTTGGCAGGTAAACAATAGTAACAATGGTAACCAGACGTTTTCCATTCAATATCCAACAAATATTTGTGGAGCCACCCCTGCAGTGATTTCTAGGGATACCAAGATATACAAGGCCTGGCCCCTGCCTCTGAGGATTTACAGGTTGGTGGAGACAGATCAAAAGGTTAATTCAATAAAGGAGGGTCAATGCCAAAATGGGAGTGGAAAGCAAACAAAGGGAGGCCAGAGGGTGTGTGTGTGTGTTTGTGTGTTGGGGATATTTCACTGAAGGGTGACAGCTGAGTTGAATTAGGAGGAAAGAACCTGTCACACAGAGAAGGTTGTCCGGGTAAAGGATGAGTGTAAGAGTTGGAGTCCAGAAAAACGTGGGGTGCCCAGGGAACTTTAAGGAGTTTCGGATTTCTAGAATAAAAGATCTGTGAGATGCAATGGTGGGAGGGGAATCTGGAGGGGGAGATGTGGACGAAATTGAGAAATGCTGTCTGCCAAGGTAACAAAAATCCATTCCCAGGCTCCCTTTTCTCTTTGTCCCTCTGTGTAGAGCCAGAAGGCTAAGTACTCCATCTCCCAGCCCCTGTTGCTCCCAGGGTGGCCATGTGATAATGTGACATGAGTTGTATTGAAAGGTGTGCAAGGCAAAGGCAATGAGAGTTGTGGAAAGACTTAAAAAACCGGAAATACATAAAAGATATAAGATGGATTCATGGATCCATAGGGGGAAGGATAGATGGATGGACAGGTGATAAAGCACATATAAAATGTTAATAATATACAATGAAATACTATATAAAAAAGAATAAAGCATGGATAAATGTTACAACATGGATAAGCCTTAAAAACATTATGCTAAGTGAAAGAAACAAGTCACCAAAGACCACTTACTGTATGACTCCATTGATATGCAGTGTCTAAAATAGGTGATTCCATAGATTCAGAAAGTAGATTAGTGGTTGTTTAAGACTGGGAAAGGTGGCACAGCGGGCAAAGAATCTGCCTGCAATGCTGGAGACATAGGAGATGAGGATTGGATCTCTGGGTCAGGAAGGAGGTCGTAGCAACCCACTGCAGTATTCTTGCCTGGAGAATCCCATGGACGAGGAACCTGGCAGGCTACAGTCCATAAGGTTGCAAGAAGTCGGACACGACTGAGCAACTGGGCAGGAACGCATGCGTGCAAGGTTGGGAGAAGGGGAATGAGAGTGACTGTTAATTGACAGGTGGTTTCTTTTAGGGGTGAAGAGAATATTCTAAAACTGTGACAATGTTCACGTATCTGTGAATATACTAGAAACCACTGGATTGTACACTTTATATGGTCAATTTTATGTATTTAAATTATATCTCAGGACTTCCCTAGTGGTCCAATGGTTAAGAACTTGCTTGGGACGTGGGTTTGATTCCTGGTCAGGGAACTAAGACTGCAAGTGCCACAGGGCAAGTAAGCCCACAGGCCGCAGCTACTGAGCCCACGTGCCACAACAAAAGATCCCGCACATTGCAACTAAGAGCCAGTGCAGCCAAATGAATATTTAAAAAAGTAAGTTATATCTCAATAAAGCTGTTTATAAAGAAATCTGAGTGCTGAAGAACTGATGCTTTTGAACTGTGGTGTTGGAGAAGACTCTTGAGAGTCCCTTGGACTGCAAGGAGATCCAACCAGTCCATCCTAAAGGAAATCAGTCTTGAATATTCATTGGAAGGACTGATGCTGAAGCGGAAACTCCAATACTTGGGCCACCTGATGCGAAGAACTGACTCACTAGAAAAGACTCTGATGCTGGGAAAGATTGAAGGAGGGAGGAAAAGGGGACGACAGAAGATGACATGTTGGATGGCATCACTGACTTGATGGACATGGGTTTGAGTAAGCTCCGGGAATTAGTGATGGAAGGGGAAGCCTGGCGTGCTGCAGTCCATCAGGTCACAAAGAGTTGGACACAACTGAGCGACTGAACTGAACTGAAAGCTGTTTAAAATGTCTATGGTAAAATCTAGGTAATGGGTATACAGGCGCTCATTGTGAATTCTTTCAACTTCTCTATATGTTTGAAAGTTTTCATAATAGAATGTACAGGGAGGGCTTCCTTGGTGGCTCAGTGGTAAAGAATCTGCCTGCCAATGCAGGAGACACGGGTTCAGTCCCTGATCTGGGAAGATTCCGCATGCCGAGGAACAACTAAAACGGCTGCCACAACTACTGAGCCTGTGCCCTAGAACCCACACTTCACAAAAGAAGCTACCACAAGAGAAGCCCAGCCACTGCAGTGAAGAGCAGCCCACTCACCACAACTAGAGAAAAGCCCCCACAGCAACGAAGAGCCAGCACAGTCAAAAAGAAATAAAACTATATAGAAAAAAAAGAACGCACAGGGAAAAAAGGAAAGAGGGGCAGGGGGAATGTGATGTCAGATGTTACCACACTGGCTTCTAGTTTAATGGGTACATAACACTCTTCCAGAAGGGTCACAAGGAGGAACCATAGGAGAGGGGCATCTGTCTGCCCAGCTCCCTCTCATCTCCCATTGCCATTAGTCAATAGTAACCCTGTATGCTATAACTTATACGTGGAATCTAAAAAAATGCAACAAATCAGTGGCTATAACCACAGCAACCACAAAAAAGCAGACTCACAGATATAGAGAATAAAACAGTGGCTACCAGTGCCAGGGGGCAATATAGGGATAGGAGATTAAGAGGCACAAACTATTAAATATAAAATAAGCAAGGATATATTGTACAACACTGGGAATTATAGCCAATATTTTATAATAACTATAAATGGAGTATGTGTATGTGTTAGTTGCTTCAGTTCAGTTCAGTTTAGTCACTCAGTCGTGTCCGACTCTTTGCGACCCCATGAATCGCAGCACGCCAGGCCTCTCTGTCCATCACCAACTCCCAGAGTTCACTCAAATTCATGTCCATCGAGTCGGTGATGCCATCCAGCCATCTCATCCTCTGTCGTCCCCTTCTCCTCCTGCCCCCAATCCCTCCCAGCATCAGGGTCTTTTCCAATGAGTCAACTCTTCGCATGAGGTGGCCAGAGTACTGGAGTTTCAGCTTTAGCATCAGTCCTTCTAATGAACACCCAGGACTGATCTCCTTTAGGATGGACTGGTTGGATCTCCTTGCAGTCCAAGGGACTCTCAAGAGTCTTCTCCAACACCACAGTTCAAAAGCATCAGTTCTTCCGCGCTCAGCTTTCTTCACAGTCCAACTATCACATCCATACATGACCACTGGAAAAACCATAGCCTTGAGTAGACGGACCTTTGTTGGCAAAGTAATGTCTCTGCTTTTGAATATGCTATCTAGGTTGGTCATAACTTTCCTTCCAAGGAGTAAGTGTCTTTTAATTTCATGGCTGCAATCACCATCTGCAGTGATTTTGGAGCCCCCCAAAATAAAGTCAGCCACTGTTTCCACATCTATTTGCCATGAAGTGATGGGACCAGATGCCATGATCTTCGTTTTCTGAATGTTGAGCTTTAAGCCAACTTTTTCACTTTCCTCTTTCACTTTCATCAAGATGCTTTTTTAGTTCTTCTTCACTTTCTGCCATAAGGGTGTTGTCATCTGCATATCTGAGGTTATTGATATTTCTCCCGGGAATCTTGATTCTAGCTTGTGCTTCTTCCAGCCCAGCATTTCTCATGATGTACTCTGCATATAAGTTAAATAAGCAGGGTGACAATATACAGCCTTGACGTCCTCATTTTTCTATTTGGAACCAGTCTGTTGTTCCATGTCCAGTTCTAACTGTTGCTTCCTGACCTGTTAGTTGCTTATTCTTGTCCAGCTCTTTGCAACCCCATGGACTGTATCCTGCTAGGTTCCTCTGTCCATGGGATTCTCCAGGCAAGAATACTGGAGTAGGTTGCTGTTTCCTACTCCAGGGGGCCTTCCAGAACCAGGGATTGAACCCTCATCTACTTCACTGCAGGTAGATTCTTCATCATCTGTGCCATCAGGGAAGTCCATAAATGGAGCATAACATTTAAAAATTGAAAATCACTATATTGCATACCTATAACTTACATAATATTGTATATCAACTATATTTCATTTTTTAAAGAAATTTTATTTAAGTTTAATCTCTGCTAGGTCTTTATTGCTGTGTGTGGACTTTCTCTAGTTGTGATGCTCAGAGGCTACTCTCTCGTTGCAGCCCAAGGACTCAGTAGTCTGTGGCATGTGGGATCTTAGTTCCTATACCAGGGATCAAACCCGTGTACACTGCATTGGCAGGCGGTTCTTAACCACTGGCCCACGAGGGAAATTCCAACTATATTTCAATTTGAAAATGTTATTTTCAGGTAAATGTTTAATTGTATTTTGAAATTATATCATGACTAAATATAATAAAAAACAGAATTGTTAAAGCATGAAAGAAAAAGACAGTTACGCTGAAGCTAGCTTGTCTACCCAGATATGTTATCCAGACCCTCAGCAGTCGCGCTGAAAACCAGGTCCCGCATCATACCAAAGTATGATGTTTCATCCGCTTCTAAAAGTGGAGGAGCAACTTGGCCTCTACAAGTGGTGCCAACAGGGTACTGCCCAAGAGAGAGAGAAAAAGGAGGCATCAGTGAAGACTGTCGGTGTGTGAGGTTGTGAGCCGGTACACCAGCTTCATGAAATTTCTCTATGATGGGCTTTGGTGTGGGCTATTTTTCACCCCGTGTTGGCTACTGGCTGGCCTCTCAGTCTAGAAACTAATGGCTGTCAGTATCATAAAATTTGCTCGAATTATTTCTTTGATCATTTTCTTCTTTTCATTTTCTTTCTTCTCTCTCTCCTGCTCTCTCTCTCTCTCTCTTTAAATCTGAACTTATTGTGTTTCTTACCTTTTGCTTCTATTTTCCATCTCTTTGTCTTTTTCTTTCCTTCCTTTTTTAATCTGGGAGACTTCCTCAGTTTTTCTTCTAACTCTTCTATTTTTTTTAAAGTACTTTATTAATGGGAAATTTCAAACACACACAAAAGAAAAGACACTAGAATAATAAACCCAGTGTACTCTACTCCCAGCTTTAACAATTATCAACACATGATCAATCTTGTTTCTTTTGTCCTTACTCACTCTTATTGCCCTCCACTCTACTAACTCAGATATTACTTGAAGTATTTCACTATGAATCTTTAAAAGGTAAGGTCACTTTAAAAAAAAAAAAAGCAAACAAACCCAAAGCACTACAAACACCATTATCTCACTTTAAAAATAACAATAATTCTTGAATATTATCAAATATCTGGACATGTTTCCCTATTGTTCAGTAAACTTGTCCTCTAAATTGTTTGTTTAAATTTAGATTCAAACAAGGTTCACACAATGTGATTGATTATATGTCTCTTAAATCTCTGTGACAATTAATTTTTTCTGTCTCTCCTCACCACCTCCCCTTGCAAGTTTTTATTAGAAAAAAAATTGGTTAAACTCTAGAGTTTCCCACAGTCAGACTTTGCTAATTGCATTCCTGTGATGTCATTTAACATGCTCCTCTGTTCTTTGTTTCCTGTAAGTTGATAGCTAGATCTAGAAACTTCTACTGAACTTTTCATTTCTGCAAATATGTTTTTATTAACATAATTAACACAGAATAATGTGCATAGATCTTATACTGTTGGTTCAGTAAATTTTGATAATTGACTACATCCACACAAATAGAACCCAAACCAGATAAAGAACATTTCCATTCACGTCGAAAGCTACTTTGTGCCCCTTCTGGTTCCTTCTCCTCCCTGCTTCCCAGGCAACCACTTCCTGATTTCTGTCACCATCAATTAGTCTTGCATTTCATATAGAAGGAATTGTAAGATAGATTCTCCTTTGTGTTTGACTTCTCTTTTTTTAAACATAGTGTTTTTTGAGATTTATCCATGCTGTTCTGCAGACATATTTACACATATTTTATTTCCAAATGTCCTTTTTCTTCTCTGAATGTTCTTTGTTTTACAGCATCTGTCCCTGTTTCATGGATGCAATATCTTCCCTTAAATCTCAAAGATAAGAATTGTAGGTTTTCAAAAATGTTCTTTTTTACTCCCTGAATTGTTCCTGTTTGCTCCAAGTTTCTTTCTTCTGTTTGTTTTGGCACTGCCTTTCATTTTGGATGATTTTTTTCAAGTGA
Source organism: Bos taurus (assembly GCF_002263795.3). NCBI lineage: Eukaryota > Metazoa > Chordata > Mammalia > Artiodactyla > Bovidae > Bos > Bos taurus. The sequence continues at coordinate 127,166,140 of NC_037328.1, forward strand.
CAAACGATCTTTGTTTATGCTTAACAGTGTGACACCAAAAAGCTGACAAAAGCTTGGATTTCACTGTAGGGTGATTATGCCAAGCCATGTCATCAAGGATCTCACCTGTAGACCTCTTTTGTTAGGCTATTCAGTGTCCCCAGAGGGAGATTCTCTACTACTCCATAAGAGAGGTGTCAGTCTGCTTGCCCTCATTATGGGTGCTGAGATGGAAAGCTGCTAAAGGTCTCCTTGTGTGTAGAATTTCATCCTCTACAGCTCTGAGTTGGGCTGTAAGTTCCTGGGTCAGGCTTCTCTCTGTTGAATTTCTTGAGCTGGGGTGGGAGAGGCATAAAAAAAGACTATAAACCACATCCTACTGCATTTCAGATGGTGATGATGGGTAAATTCTACTTGGTTACATTTATTGTGAGCTTACTCTGTGTGTGGCAAGCTTCCAATGAGCAGATTTCAGAGGCAAGTGACTTGAAGGATTAAAATCACTAATCAGGACACTGGATAAACATCAGTTGATTGGTAGAAGCTTTAGGGTAAAAGTGGAGAGCATATGCCAGTCCGTCCTGAACAAAGGATTGTGAGACACACACTGGGAGAAAAATTGGAAATATTAACAATGGGAAATAGGTATTGAGTGTTTATTACACGCTAAATATTTTCTCCATTGCTTTCTATGAATTTCTTATTTACTCTTCATGATAACCCTATGAGATAGAGACTACTTTATCGCCCATTTTGCCGACTGGAAAACTAACCCACAGAGGTTAAATCTTGCCCAAGGTCACCCACCCAAGATTTACACACAGGCTTGCGTTGTGAATTACTACACTACATTGCCTCTGTGGAAATGGCTGAGGTAACTTTTTCTTACTCTTCCAAGTTCCCTTCAGGATTTCTTTTTCTCCCTCTAGAGTATCCTCCTTCCCTCTCCCCATCTGCCAAGTACTAAGTCTTCATTGTGGTCCATGCTTGCTTAAGCTACATCTCTTCCCCTTTTCCCAGCAAGTTCTCTGTTCCCTGCCTGCATTTCTGCTCACCAGGTTGGCTGGGCTGCTCCACACCAGAGGCTGCTAGGTGGTGGGAACCAGACCTTGAACCATGCCGGGACCACGTTGCTCCCTCTCCAGGAAATAAGGGAAGAATCGGCCAGCTGACACTATAGCCCCTTGGGGTTTTGAAGCATTAATAGTACAGAGGGTAACCTCAGACTCATTCCAAATAATTTTCAGCACTAAATTTACCTCTTGACTCTAAAGAGAAAATATCATCACTGACTCAATGGACATGAGTTTAAGCAAACTCTAGGAGATAATGAAGGACAGGGAAGCCTGGTGTGCTGCAGTCCATGGGGTTGCAAAGAGTCGGACATGACTTAGTGACTGAACAAAGAATTTACCTCTTGGCCCCAAAGGCAGAAAACATCAGTGATGGAATTTTGAAGGGCACCACCCCCTTGCAGAGTGGAGGTATTTCACAGAGGAGAAGAATGGAATTAGCAGTGCACGCCAGAGTCTAAGCACCCAAATTCCTTCACAGCCTCCAGCTGAAAAAATTAATTGCCTGCCCTTTACGCCATTTGTCTTCTGCATGTGAACTGCCTCCTCAGAACGGGGTGGGAGGAGAGACCGGGCCAAACAGCACCGGGCAGGGTCCAGCCACGCTGACCTCTCGCAGCTCAGTTTAACTCCTGCAGTTACAAAGGGCCCCCGCACATCAGTCTCTATGGCATCAAAACAATCTTTTTCAGTCCGTGTGACCAGAACTGCCATCGCAAGGGCTGTAGGGATCACCCAAGTATCAGCAGCAACAGGACTCAGTGGAGGTTTTTGTGTATAGTTTAACTTCTTTTGATTCATTTTGTTTTGTTTTGCCATGGTTTTCTAGTGCCCTTGGATGGGCTCACTCTGTCAACACCTGGTCAGGCAAAACACAGTATGCCCAGCATTCAGGATATCAAACATCAAACCTCGTAGGGTTTAGGAAGCCAGTTGTTGTTCTTGAGTTGCTAAGTCGTGTCCTACTCTTTTGCGACCCCGTGGACTGTAGCTCATCAGGCTCTTCTGTCCTTGGGATTTCCCATGCAAGAATACTGGAGAGGGTTGCCATTTCCTTCTCCAGGGGGTCTTTTCCACCCAGGGGTTAAACCAATTTCTCCTGTATTGGCAGGGAGATTCTTTACCACTGAGCCACCAGGGAAGCCAGATGGAGGTTCAAATCCCCACCCACCTGCAAGCGGGCAGCAGGAGGTGCATCAGCCACTGTCATCACACGTGGGTTGCTTAGTCCCATCAGGGCCACCTGTCACCTACAGGTATCCAGACTTGGAGGGAGGTGGACACCCCAGGCGAGCATCAGGATCCCAGCTAGCTTGTGGGGACCTGTGTGGACACCTCCTGCCTGCCTTGCTCTTGCTGTCAGATGCTGGCTTCCCCTGACCCTGCAGCTGTAGTCGCTCTCACCCCTGGGCCCCTGAGAGCGAAGTGGCTGGGTCCAGGCTGGGCGGAATTTGCACACTGAGTTGTCCAAGGGTGGCTCTGGGCAGGAGTGAACTGTGACCTCAGCCGCGGTGATGAGAGCAGGGAGTGGACTTTCAGAGGGGCTGAGAGGGCATAGTTCGTCTCTTAATAGTTTTACACGTCCATAAAAAAAGTGTGTCCCCCGAGCATGCGTGCCGTGTGTACAGTGCAGGTCTTTCAAGGTCAAGGTCACTGCCAGTTCCCAGTGAACCTGCAAAGTTGGCAATCTTCAATTCATCAGGAAAAGAAATGCCTGTATCGCGGGCCCCGGGTGTGGCCAGGCCGGGCTGGATTTACTGAGTCGCGCGGGACAAAGAGGCGGTCAAAGAAGCTATCTCCGCGTCTCGCGATGGCCCAGCAAACTGGCCAGCGGAGCAAGAAACCGCCCGCGGATTCTCTTCCCCCCAGTTTATCACAGACCAGATCCACTCGACAGCACAATCCAAACAGAAGAGGGAATCAGAATGTACATCTTTTGTTTGCCGTGGCAAGAGAACTGTTGAGCAGAGGAAAAAAAACAAGCTGAGCTTAGCGCTATCAGCTGTTTCCTGGGGCTCGCTCCTTCCTTCCTCCGAGGGGGGCCCGGCCGCTTTGTTCTCGTTCCCAGCTGCTCCTCTGCGCCTTTAAGCGGTGGCCTTTGCAGACCTCAGAGGAATGCGGCCCGGGACCCCAGGGGACTTTGCTCCGAGGCCCCGCCCTATGTGCTTAGCGCCCCCGGCTGCAGCCTCCAGATCGCCGCCGGCGTAACTTTTGTTCCTCGTCCGCCTGCCTTGTTGCTTTCTGCCAGCCGGGGAAAGCAACTTCCTGGGCCGGGGCGGGAACCTCATCAGAGGGGCTTTGCTACTCTCCCTGACAGCCCTGGGAGAAGGGGATCCAGAAAAGGGGTCCCTGCAAGAACGAATCCTGCACCTATACAGTCTGGCGTCAGTCAGCTCTAGTGCACATCCCAGCTGTACTCATTATTAGCTGGTCACCCCCAGGCCAGTTACTCAACCTCTCTGAGCTTCACAGCTCTGATCTCATAGGATCGTGATGAATATTAAAACCATAAGACACACTGAGTGCTTTTTCAAAGTCTGGCATGTTTCACACCCTCAATAGGTGTTAGCCACGACCAAGCCAAAGCTGGTCCTGTAGGCAGGGCAGCTACACACACAAAAAACCCAGAAGCCTCTAAGACTCCATCAGATTGAAAGATGAGCCTGGTGCATCATCAGAGATCAATAGCAGTAGTTCTTCCTCTGGAGTGTGTCCTTGGGTGGATTCATGTTCTGTGAATCTGTCCAGTGGCAGGCTGATACCTGTTTTCCATGATGCCTCTAAAAGGCTCAGAATAAAATCACAAAGCTCCATGTGGCTGTGAGGAAGCAAGATGATGGTGTGTGCCTGCTGGGCTCAGCTAGCAGGTGAGCTGTGCCCTCATCCACTGCCCACCCCGCTGCAGCCTTGGAGTCCTGCTGGCTCTCTGCGTCCCTCAGAGAAAAAGCACAGCAGCCAAGGTCCCTGGAGCAGCTACAGTGCCTTTCCGGTGAGGCAGAAACAGTGCAATAGTGGGGATCACGACAAAGGGTTCGGTGCTGGGCTTCTTGTAGAATGACCATAGCAATCATTTTTTGAGTGCCTACCAAGTGGCTTATCTCTGCTAGGCATTTATCTACCTTAATCTTCTCATCAAGCCTAAGAGGCGAGCAGTATTAACCAAGCTCAGAGAAGAGGCATGACTTGCCTGGGGTTAAGTGCAGGGCTGAGACCAGCCTAAGTAGCAAGTCTGGGCCAATTAGGAGGCAGTCTGCCTGGCTTGGCTGGCTGTCAGTCCTCACTGTCCCCACAGCCAAGTGCCCCAGGTGTGGGGTCAGCCTGTGCTTCTATAAACAGCAGCCATAGTAAATGGCAGAACCGGATTGACAAACTCACTGTCCTCCCATCTCACTGATCCTGTAGACGGCATTTCATCAGCTGCACTTGATCTGAAAGGATGCTCTGAGCCTCCAACCCGTGTCTACCTTAAATTAGAAGATGCGGCAACTGGTTGTTCTCTGGATTGCATCATCTCGCAAGACAGCCCCCTCCTGCTGCAGACTGCAGACCTCACGGCTCTTCTTTCTCCTCACAGCCACAAATCAACAGACAATGTGCCAGCCTGCCCAGTCCCCAGGGAAGACCCAGGGCCAACCTGCTCTCCACACACCAAGCCGTGCAGACTGTCAAATTCTCTTTCCTCTCTCCTTTGGTAACTACAGGTTTGTTCTCTGTATCTCACTCTTTGTGATCCCATGAACTGCAGCCCGTCAGGCTCCTCTGTCCCTGGGATTCTCCAGGCAAGAATACTGGAGTGGGTTGCCATTCCCTTCTCCAGGGGATCTTCCCAACCCAGGGAGCAACCCAGGTCTCCCACATTGCAGGCAGATTCTTTACTGTCTGAGATATCAGGAAGCCCATATTATTTTTTACTTTCCCTATATAAGCAGGATTTCATTCTTTTGTATGGAGAAGTAATATTCTAATGTATGTGTGTATATATACATATATGTGTGTGTGTGTATATACACACATCACTTCTTAAACCGACTGTTGATGGGTATTTCCATGTCCTGGCTTTTGTAAATAGTACTACTATGAACACTGCATTCCCCTATTCTTTACCTTCAACTCCCTCTTCCTGACTGTTCTTCCAAGGCTGATTTGTCACTTTTCTGCCTGGAAATCTTCAATGGCTCCCCAGTACCCTTGGCACTGGGTTCGAATGCCTTTGTCCGACTCCTCCAGCCCTCTAGGGCCTGACATACGCCCATTTTCCAGTTGCACTTGCTGTCACCCCTCACGCCCTGTGACTTCACACTCGAGGCAGCTACAGAGTCAGTCTGTTCTGTGGCTGAGCCCTAAGCCTCTGATCAGGGCTGTCCACTGAAGCACTGTGGACATGGAGGGTGCTCTTTGGGCGGGGAGCGGGAGGGGGTGTCCTGCACATCGTAAGATGTTCACAGCCTCCCTGGACCCTATCCACTAGAAGCCAGTGGCAGTTCCCCCTTCATGACAAACGAAAAAGTCTCCAGACATTTTCATAATGCTCTGGGGGCCCAAACTGCTCTCGGTTGCAGACCACCACCCTATGCTGAGCCCTGTGCCAAGCCCACTTTCCTTTCGGTTCACCTGGCTCACCTCTGTTTGCCTTACAAGTCTGCCTTTGGTTGTCATTTCCTCCTGGAAGCCCTTCCTGACCCCATGCTGGGGTTGGTGACCTTCCTGCGCACCCAACTGGGACAGCTTGCCTGCTGTACTGTCACTGCCCTGTGGCTTGATGGTCTCTTCCCTGTCCGGGACTTCATGAAGACAGGCATTTGTCTGTACTCAGAGCCAAGTCAGTACCTGTGACATGACCTCACCTAGTAAATCACCTTGATCCCCTCTCCCTTAGCTCACATCCAAACCATTACTGAAGCCGGGTCATTCTGGAATCTCTTTCCAAATCAAACACTGTGCTCTGACTACCCCTCACACCCCCCACCATTCCCCAGCACATGTGGGCTGAGCTGCCATCATCTTTCACCGGGATTGCAAACAACCACAATCCACATGAATCCCCTCTGATCTGCTTTCACTTCAGATGGAGTCATTTTGTTCCAAAATGGAATTCTAAACTCTTTGCCTGCTTTGGTTAAACACTTTCAAAGGCTTTCCAGGGACTTCCCTAGTGGTCCAGTGATTGAGAATCTGCCTGCCAATGCAGGGGATCCGGGTTCGATTCCTGCCCCAGGAAGATTCCACATGCCTCGGAGCAATAAGCCTGTGGGCCACAGCTAGTGAGTCTGCGCCCTAGAGCCAGTGCTCTGCAACAGGAGAAACCACTCCTATAAGAAGACCACACACCACAACTACAGAGTAGCCCGCTCACAGCAACGAAGACCCAGCGTTGCTATGAATAAATAATAAAATTTTGAAAATAGATAAATAAATCCTCCACATGGAAATCTGTTTCTGAGTCAGTTTCTAGTGACACCTACCAAGACACCACCCAAACTGCTTTGCCGAGTGAATTTCTATCTTCTTTCTGATGTCAGTGAGTTTTCCCCTATGGCTGATGCTCAGAGTCTCACATGCGAGTGGGCTCACTTCAGTCACGTCTGACTCTTTGTGACCCTATGTACTGTAGCCTGCCAGGCTCCTCTGTCCATGGGATTCTCCAGGCAAAAATACTGGAGTGGGTTGCCATGCCCTCCTCCAGAGAATCTTTCCAACCCAGAGATCGAAACTTTGTCTCCTGTGGCTCCCGCATTGTGGGCAGGTTCTTTACTATTGAGCCACCTGGGAAGCCCCAGAGTCTCACATGTTAACAAATCCTCCCTGAAGAGCCCCATGTACCACATCTTCACAGCACTTGTCATCATTGAAAGGTTACATTCATTGGGTGAAATGAAGTTCTGTCTCCTTCACTAGACTGTAAGCTCCATGAGGGCAAGAAATGTCTCTTTTTGCTCATGGCTCTATGCCTTATTTTATTTTATTGTTTTTTGAGGGAGTTTTGGTGGAGACCAGCATGTGACAATAAAGTAACCAGAATGCCTGTCCTGTGTGGTTCTCAGAAGTAAATTCTCAAAGAGAAAAATACTTGGAGCAGGGTCATAAGGGCTGTGATATATGTAGTTGTCAACCCAGCAATGCTGGGTCTTTCTTGCTGTTTCAAGTAATTAAAACACACTCAGAGATCTTTTAAAAATCACTTATTTAGTGTGTCCCTAGCATTTTATTCAACACAATAAGAGCTTCAAAATAAATATGATGGCTGGGACTTCCCTGGTGGTCCAGTGGTTTAGAATCCAGCTTACAATGCAGGGGACACAGGTTTGATCCCTGGTAGGGGAACTAAGATCCCACGTGCCACAGAGCAACTAAGCCCATGTACCACAACTACTGAACCTGCATGCCACAACTAGAAAGTCCATGCACCTGAACAAAAGGTCTCACTGCTGCTAAGTCGCTTCAATCTGTCCGACTCTGTGCAACCCCATAGACGGCAGCCCGCCAAGCTCCCCCGTCCCTGGGATTCTCCAGGCAAGAACACTGGAGTGGGGTGCCATTTCTTCTCCAATGCATGAAAGTGAAAAGTGAAAGTGAAGTTGCTAAGTCACGTCCGACTCTTAGCGACCCCATGGACTTCAGCCTACCAGGTTCCTCCGTCCATGGGATTTTCCAGGCAAGAGTACTAGAGTGGGGTGCCATTGCCTTCTCCGAAAGATCTCACAGGACTCAATAAATATCTCATGCAGCAACTAAGACCCGATGCAGCCAAATAAATAAACATTCAGAAAATAAATGTAATGCTGGAGCTCTGTCACCCATCATCCTTCTGAGTGTGAAGAACTGATCAGAGGTAGGGCAAGGTAACCAAACATGTCATGAGCTCTTGGGTCACTGTGCTAATTTCATTCTAATTCCTGACAAAATAGCAAGTTTTAAGGATTGACTCATGTTCCTTAAAATCTGAAGGTCATTGCTCTCCACATAGAACATTGAACTTGAAAAGTCCTAGCACAAGCCCCACTGCCTGATTTTCCTATTATATTTACCTCATATCTCTAAAACTGCCAAGAGTTAGTTTTAATGTGTGCATGTGAATGTCAGCTGGAAACAGGCTGGAGTGCTTATCACATTTATTATAGGTGAATACTGACGGTGGCTGGGACCACAGTTAATGATATTGTGTCGGGCTGTGGGAGGCTGACTCTGAAATATTAGTCACATGTTTCCCTGTAAAGGTTGGGCTCCTTTTCCAAAGTCTGAACTCCATCAGAGGTTCAACTAAGCCTGAGATTGGTGTACATGTCAGACCAGACTTAGGAAGTTATGCGTCATCACACACACTCATTCTGAGTTTTATTCAATGGAGGGTCTTTTACAGCATTATAAACCAGAGGCAACCTTCTGCCCTGTGTGTGAATTTGAAAGTTCAGTTCAGTTCAGTTCAGTCGCTCAGTCGTGTCAAGGTGGAGTCAAAACTATAAGTGCTGTTGAATCTGGCATACCTGGGTTCATCTCACATATGAGCAACGTGACTTTGGATGGGTAACTTAACCTGAGTTTCAACTTCTCCATCTGTAAAATGGAGCTAATAATAGCCCCTACCTTGTAACATCTTTTTGTAAAGGCTCTATCTAGATGCTGTCATCACTTAAGTAAGAGGTCAGAAAGTTTCCAAACCATCGAGCAGTTATTAAGGGCATCCACTGTTTCTGTCTATCTGAATTCCATTCCCATTCTCTTCCATCCCTATTTTCTTGTTTTCTTTTGGCCTTGTGGTGTGGCATTTGGATCTCTGTTCCCCAACCAGCGATCAAACCCAAGGTCCCTGCATTGGAAGCGTAGAGTCTTAACCAATGGGCCACCAGGGAAGTCCCTCCATCTCTGTTTTCTATTGGAGAACACTTTCCCCTGTCTCCGATATTTATATAGGACCGAACTCCCTAGTTCCTGAGAACAGAGACATAGTCCTGGCCAGTGGACTTGGATATGATTGGGCATGTAACTTGAGTTGTCCATTGAGAGTCTTCCCTGGGAATTTGAAGGACCTTTTGTAAAGAACTGTTCCCTTTCCATGAAATTGTTTGGTTGCTAGGATATGCGTGGAGCTGCCAGTGGCCTCCACGTAGGAGCTCCTCAGAGTGAGAGTGAGGCCAGTACCAAGGAGGGCAGAGCTGGGACACAGAGGGAGAGCTTTCAGCGACACTGCTCAGACCCTGGATCAGACCAAACTGCTAGGCTTCTCAGTTATGAAAACCATTAATTTCATTTTCTTGAGTAACTTCACTTTGTTCCTTAAGATCCCTGATTGATAGCCCAGTAAATCATAGTAAAATGTAGGCCATATGTTCATCTTCTGAGTTTATGAGTCTTTTCCTATAAATAATTCAAAGACTATCTCATAGATTCATGAAATCTTATAGATTAAGGATGTCCTGGGGCCTGCCTGAGATGGCTGACTCCGTGAGTCAGGGATAGGTCTGGGACAGGAAGCCAGGGCCTCTGCATTCCAGCCAGTGCTCTTAAGCATCCTTGCCTCTCATTGTGTGTCTTCCTCAGTCTTTCTCAGACTCGGGCAGAACTACCCTCACCTTTCCTACGTGAATCATTGTCCAACTACCCGAAACCAAGGAGACCCACTGGACAAAGGGCATCACCTTCTAGAAGTGGCTCCATTCCCCCAATAACCATGGCCTCTTCCACCGAAGACAGCCATGCTTTAAGAGAAATAGACACAGATGTGGGTCTTGATGGAACTTAGGTGAAGCCAGAGAGCTGAACTCTGGAAGTAAGGCTGTTCAGAGCCCAGGGCCATACTTCAATTCTCATTACTTCATGTGGGGATTATTACAGTAATTCATCATACTTCAATTCATCATATATGCTGTTAATCATCTTCTTAAAGAAGCACTCTGTATAGCCAGACAAAACTATAAGTTGAAAAGATACATGCCCCTATGTTCACAGCAGCACTATGTGCAATAGCCAAGACATGGAAGAAACCTAAATGCCCACTGACAGATGAATGGATAAAAAAGATGTGGTATAAATACACAATGAAATATTACTCAGCCATAACAAAGAATGAAATAAGGCCGCCTGCAGCAACATGAAGGGACCCAGAGATTACCATGTTAAGTGAAAAAGGTCAGAAAGAGAAAGATAGATACCATAGCATTTGATATTACTTATGTGTGGAATCTAAAATACGACATAAATGAATGTTTCTACAAAGCAGAAACAGACTCGCGGTCACAGAAAATAGACTTGTGTTTGCCACGGGGGTGAGGTGGAGGAAAAGAGGATTGGGAATTCCGATTACCAGATGCAAATTAGTACATATGCTGCTAAGTCGCTTCAGTTGTGTCCGACTCTGTGCGACCCCATAGACGGCAGCCCACCAGGCTCCCCTGTCCCTGGGATTCTCCAGGCAAGAACACTGGAGTGGGTTGCCATTTCCTTCTCCAATGCATGAAAGTGAAAAGTCAAAGTGAAGTAGCTCAGTCGTGTCCGACTCTTAGCGACCCCATGGACTGTAGCCTATGAGGCTCCTCCATCCATGGGATTTTCCAGGGAAGAGTACTGGAGTGGGGTGCCATTGCCTTCTCCGATTAGTACATATAGGATGGATAAACTATAGCACAGGGAACTATACTCAGTATCTTATGATAAACCACACCGGAAATGAATATGAAAAAGAACACACACACACACACACACATCTTTGCTATATAGCAGAAATTAACACAACATTGTAAATCAAATATACTTCAATAAAACTCTTTAAAAAAGAAGAATCACTCTGGTCATGCCATTTTCTTGTTGAAAAAAATCTTCAATACTAGGTGCATATCACATTCTTTTCTTGCCTTTAAGATATAGTGGCCTTCAGAGCATCTATATTGAACTTTATATTCAGAGACTGTCAAACATGGATAGCGTGATAACAAACTCCATGAATACAGATGGCAGCTAGTGTGATTAATCTCACTAGGATTTTGTTGTTGTTGGTTTATGGTTTGGGCTCATTTTGAATTAATTGTCCTCATTTTATTTATCTATTTTTAAAATTAATTAATTTATTTTAATTGGAGGCTAATTACTTTACAATATTGTAGTGGTTTTTGCCATACATTGACATGAATCCACTACGGGTGTACATGTGTTCCCCATCCTGAAACCCCCTCCCACCTCCCTCCCCATCCCATCCCTCTGAGTCATCCCAGTGCACTGGCCCAGAGCACCCTGTCTCATGCATCGAACCTGGACTGGCAATCTGTTTCACATATGATAATTTACATGTTCCAATGCTATTCTCTCAAATCACCCCACCTTCGCCTTCTCCCACAGAGTCCAAAAGACTGTTCTTTACATCTGTGTCTCTTTTGCTGTCTCGCGTATAGGGTCATCGTTACCATCTTTCTAAATTCCATATATATGCGTTAGTATAGTGTATTGGTGTTTTTCTTTCTGACTTACTTCACTGTGTATAATAGGCTCCAGTTTCAGCCACCTCATTAGAACTAATTCAAATGCATTCTTTTTAATGAATTGTCCTCATTTTAAAAGCAAGACACTTCTCAAAAATTCACAGGTGTCCGTTTCTGTTTTAAAAAGTCAGGGGACTTCTCTGGTGACCCAGTGGATGAGAACTCGCCTGCTAATGCAGGGGACACAGGTTCAATTCTTGGCCTGGGAACTAGGATCCCACATGCTGCAGGGCAGCTAAACCTGTGCACCGTGACTACTGAAGCCTGTGAGCCCAGAGCCCCTGCTTCACAACAAGAAAAGCCACAGCAATGAGAAGTCTGAGCACCGCAAGTAGAGAGTGGCCTCCCTCGCTGCACCTAGAGAAAGCCTGTGTGCAGCAACGAAGACCCAGTGCAGCCAAAAATAATAAATGAATGAATAAATATTAAAGAAAAAAGAGCCAGAACTTTGGATCTCTGTTCTCACAGTGTGGTCACTGGACACGAGGAGTGGCTTCCCTCCTTAGATGGAAGTGCTCACTCTGTTCTGGGCTCCACGGCACTCGCTTCACTTCTTACGCTGCATGCCATTTGGGTTTGCTCCTTCAGCTCTGCACAATTGTTGTTCAAAGTCTTTTTAATCCACGTTATAGAATTATCTCACAAATGCAATTTCCCTGTAAGGCAAAATGATACATGCTTTCCTTTGATAGGATCCAATCAGTGTCGAAATATTCTAGTGGGTTTCCTTACATTTATGCAAAAATTTAGCAGGACTTTTCTTTACAGTTCTACCTTCATCCAGCTGATCATATTCTGGGAATATAGTGAGATCTGTACTTAAAATTTTTGTTTTTATTTGGTTGCACCAGGTTCTAGTTGGGGCATGTGGGATCATCAATCTTCACTGTGGCATGCAGGATCTTCAGCTGTGGTATGTGGGATCTAGTTCCCTGGGTTCCCTGCATTGGGAGTGTAGAGTCTTAGCTACTGCACCACCAGGGAAGACCCAGTAATTCTTTATCTGGTTTCTTGACATCAAAACATTAGTTAGTTACAGAAGCTGTATAAAATATGTTCCTTTTCATTTCTTCTGTGAAATGGATTGTGAGTATAATGATTTAAAATCCACTTGGGGGCCCAGTTATTGTGTGGGAACTGCAGTAAGTACGATACTGAAGGGCTTCACTTAGCTATGTAGACCAGTAAACAGTGAAGGAGGAACGCATTTCTTTTTTCTTTCTTTCTGTGGCTTTCTAAACCTTCTCTCTGACCCCCTTTTTTCCCTCCATCCTTCCTGAAAATCTTCCTGGGCTTCAGAGGCAGGTCCAAGGACCAGGGCATAAACTTTCTTGGATGGGGCAAGTGGTCTAAACCCAGAAATCTGGTCTCTTGGGACAAAGAGGGACTCAGAAAAGGCAAAAGGGTGAGAGGCCTCTAGGCATTGTATGCACGCACGCTAAGTTGCTTCAGTTCTGTCTAACTCTGTGCAACCCTATGGATCACAGCCTGCCAGGCTCCTCTGTCCATGGGATTCTCCTAGCAATAATACTGGAGTTTCCATGCCCTCCTCCAGGGGATCTTCCTGACCCAGGGCTGAACCCGCATCTCTTATGTCTCCTGCACTGGCAGGCAGGTTCTTTACCACTAACACCACCGGGGAAGCCCTAAACCCCACCAACTGCCCTTGTTATAGTGGACAATACTGAGGAGGCACCAAAAGCTTCCTGCAGGTTCCAAAAGAGCCAGAGAGCTGGATGTAGGAGGAACTGTCCCTAAATATTCTCTTGGCCCATGAACAGAGCTGGAGGAAGACTGAGAAGGGATTTACAAGAGACTGAGCTGTGTGTCTCCTCATCCTTCAGCAAGGTGGAGACGGTGCCACCGGTCAGCATGATGCATGCCCACGGGACACTCAGAAGGAACACTTCCTCTCTGCATAATCAGCAATACAAATTCAAAATAATATACTGAAATAATACACTTCTGATTTTGTGTGCATTGATAGACATGCATTCACGGTGTCTCTCTTTTCATAGTAAAGTCCCAGGGAGGCAAACACTCTGCTTCCTCCCCATCTTCTTGCTTCCTCCACCTCTACTTAGCAGATAGTTATACTGAAGTTCTCCATCCTTCTCCACCGCTTTCTCGATTTCTCCACCTTCATTCAGCCTCTTTCCTTTCTACATGACCAGCAATTTATCTCCCGAATCTTTTTTATTTTTCCCATTATTTTTGATTTTAAGCCATAAGGTATGTAGAATCCTAGTTCCCTTACCAGGGATCAAACCCAGGCCCCGTTGTCCTTGGGAGTGCAGAGTCTTAACCACTGGACTGACAGGGAAGTCCTCTCTTCTGCTTCTAGCCTCAGCATCTAAATCTCCAGTCTCCCTACTTAAAACTCCATCCTGCTCCTTCCTTCATCTCATTCTTTACTTCCAGGTCAATCCAACCTCTGCTATCTGAGTTTTGACCTTGAAAACCTCTCTTCCTGAGGACACTGTGGTTTCCAGATTGTCAAACCCCGCAGTCTGTGTGACCTCTTGGCAGTACTTAACAGTGCTGACCACACTCCTCCCTTAAATCCTCTTTTTCTTTGGCTCCTGTGGCAGAGGCCGCCAGTTATTTGCTCCATATTCCTTAGTAGTTACTTGCTCTCCTTCCTTAGTAACTAGAATTCCTCTCTCCCTCTCAAAAAAGCAAAAACAAAAAAAAGTCATTTATCAGCTGCCCCTGCAGGTGGGGTGGCCAGATAAATGTCCTAGCCAATGAGATTTAAATGGAAGCTGTCAGATGGGCCTTCTAGGGAAGTTCCTTAGAGGGAGATATATTCAGTTGCTGTGGGCATCCCTATTTACTTCTGACCCTTCCTCCTTTCTCTGCCTAGACTTGATGGTTGGGGCTAGAGCAGCCATTTTGCAACACATGGAAAAGGACAAAATCACAGAGATGTGATTTCTGCCATTATCCCATAGCTGCGGAACTAATATCAGTCATCCTTATCTCTACACTACTTGTTACATAAGAAAAATAACCCTTTCTCTTGTTTAATCCACTGTTATTTGGGTTTTCTATTATTGCTAGTGAAATCAACACTTAACTGATACAGCTCCAATGACTCTGCCATTTTCATCCTACTTCTTTAATCTCTTCAAGACCCCTCTTCTTCCACACCCCTACACGTTGCTATTCCTTGGTCCTCTTCCTCCACTGTTTCTCTTTTTTTTTTCTTTGTGTCAGGCGTTTTTCTTTCTTTCTTTTTTTAATTTTATTTTAATTTTAAGCTTTACAATATTGTATTGCTTCTGCCATATATCTCAATGAATCCGCCACAGGCATACATGTGTTCCCCATCCTGAACCCTCCTCCCTCCTCCCTCCCCATACCATCCCTCTGGGTCGTCCCAGTGCACCAGCCCCAAGCATCCAGTATCGTGCATCAAATCTGGACTGGCAACTCGTTTCATATATGATATTATACATATTTCAATGCCATTCTCCCAAATCATCCCACCCTCTCCCTCTCCCACAGAGTCCAAAAGACTGTCCTCCACTGTTTCTCAAACAACCCAGTGGTGTCTGCTGCTTCCCAAGCCATGGTGACTCCAAATTCCAGTGTCTAACTCAGACCTTTCATCACAGCACCTGCCTGTCATAGAAGAGCCTTATATATACTATACTCACAATTAAACTTTCCAGCTTTCCCATAACTGTTTTCTTCCTTCTAGTCACTGGAGCTAGGGACCTTCCCAATTCCTCACCCTCATACTCAGCTGGTCCTGAAATCCCAACAAGTCTCTTTCCAACAGCTCTGATTTACTTCCCACTTCATCGGTCCTAATGTCTTACACAGGCGCCATCATTTCTTCCTGCACCACTGCATATGCTAGCTCCTCTGCTTCCCATCTACGATCAAACTGGTGTCTAAAAGAATGCAAATCTGATCATGTCATTCCTTTTTAAAAATTCCTTCAATAGCTTCTTGTCCCTCACAAGAAAAGAATTCCAATGTCTTTGCATGATCTGAGCCTTACACGTCTTGTCAACATTCCTTCCATTATAGCCACATAAAATCACCTTCAGTTTCCCAAACTTGCCATGATTTTTCTCACTTCCTTGCCTGATTGTCCTCTCTGCCTTGCAAGCTGGAAACTGTGCAGAAACAAAGTTTTAAGTGTATGTTTAGGAACCTGACTTGAGCCTTTATCTTCCTGGGACTTCTCCCATCTTTGTGCACAGAAACTCAATAGTAAAGACCTGTCAGAATTTGAGAGATTTTTGTATTGATCACTTAACATAATGTGATATAAGAATTAATCTTAACATATAAGAATTAATATTCTTATAATCCCTTTTTTAATCAAAGAATTCTCTGCAAGTCTCTTTGGACCAAACTGATCAAAATAAACATCAGTTGCTTTTGTTGACTTGTATATATCTTTTCATTTAAAATTTCACCTTTGTCCAATGTAAAACATTTCTCCATTGTGCACTCAACAGGAAAGGAGATATTTAATGGGCTAAGTGTTGGGGTTTCTTCTATTTATTATCCTATTAAATTTTACCTTCTGTTGCTGCTGCTGCTGCGTCGCTTTAGTCATGTCCAACTCTGTGTGACCCCATAGACGGCAGCCCACCAGGCTCCCCCGTCCCTGGGATTCTCCAAGCAAGAACACTGGAGTTGGTTGCCATTTCCTTCTCCAATGCATGAAAGTGAAAAGTGAAAGTGAAGTCGCTCAGTCGTGTCCGACTCTAGCAACCCCATGGACTGCAGCCTACCAGGCTCCTCCATCCATGGGATTTTCTAGGCAAAAGTACTGGAGTGGGGTTAGAATTTTAGGGTCCAGCCCCTAAAATTTTCCCGAAGAGGAAATCAAAGCTCTACTGATGCAGGAACACAGCACCAGGGAGGTGGTCATGGGCAGGACATACCTAGCTCCTGGCTATGGATTCAGCTCTTGCTATCTATGGTGAAGGCACAGACCACCTCCAATTCACAAAGAAGGCTACCCTCTGCTTCCAATGAGAGGAGAACAAAGTAGACCTCAAAGAGCCAGTAAAGCTAATCCTCTTACACCACTTAAGGCAAATGACAGCACAAGGGGTTTAGGAACAAGAAAATTAGAAGCATTAAGTCCAAGGCTCTGTCTGCTCTGGGAAAGAACAGCTTTCTCCCTTCCTCTCTGACTCTGTGGCCCACCTTTGGGCCAGTGGAGGCTCACTCACCCTCTGGGTGATGGGTTTACCATCCTGGATCTGCACGGCCAGCCCCAGGTCAGACAGTCTGCAGTTGCCGAGGTCGTCCAGAAGCACGTTCTCGGGTTTCATGTCCCGATAGACGATGCCGAGGGAGTGGAGGTGCAGCACGCCACAGGTTATCTGGGCCGAGTAGAAGATCACCCTGCTCATGTCCAGGCCTGGTTCACCCACACTGTAGATGTGGAACTTGAGGTCTCCACCATTCATCAGGCTCATCACCAGGCAGAGATGGGACTTGCTCTCAAAGGCGTACGCCAGAGAGACAATGAACGGGCTGCTGACCCTCTCCAAGATTTCCTTTTCCAAGAGAGCCATTTTCTCACCATTTTTCTTCTTCAGTCGCTTCTTGTCCAGTTTCTTACAGGCATACATCTTACCGGTGTTTTTCACCTGGACAGCACATACCTTAAGGAGAGAAAGAAAGGGAAAACAAGAGGTAGAAATAGACAGCAGTGGAGAGAGGAAGGGAGTGGAGGATACAGAGGATGGAGGGGCAGAAACCAATCAAGGTGGCAAGATAGCAGGCTTACTGAGGAAAGAAAAGCTGTGAGTGAGAGGGTTCTTGGAGAAGGAGCTTCGACCACAGTGAGGTATCATGTGATGCATACTAAATGGGCCATTAAAAAAAGAAGGAATAACAAGTGTTGGCCAGAATGTGGAGAAACTGAAACACTCATGCATTGCTTGTTGTTTAGTTGCTAAGTTGTGCCCGACTCTTTGTGACACCATGGACTGTAGCTCACCAGATTCCTCTGTCCATGGGATTTTCCAGGCAAGAATACTGGAGTGCCTCTTCCTTCTCCAGGGGATCTTCCTGACCCAGGGATCAAACCCAAGTCTCTTGCAGTGGTAGACAGATTCTTTACTACTGAGCCACCAGGGAAGCCCTCATGCATTGCTGGAGGGAACTTAAAACATGAAGACTTTGGTGATTTCCCAAAAAGTTAAACACAGAATTGCCCTAAGACAAGACCCAGCAATTCCATTCCTCGCCACATATGAAACAGAAATGAAAGCAGGTATTCAAATAAATACTTGTACATAAATATTTACAGCAGCGCTATTCACGATAGCCAAAAGGCAGAAACAACCCAACTGTCCATCAATAGATGAACGGATACATGAAATGTAGTATTCCCATACAGTGGAATGAAGTATTGATCCACGCTACAAGGTGAATGAACCTCCAATACACTACTCAGCAAAAGTACACTTTTCAGTGAAAGAATTCAGAGACAAAAGCTCACATATTGTATGACTCCATCTATATGAAACATCAGAATAGGCAAGTCCATAGAGGCAGAAAGTAGCCCAGAGGCTGCCAGGAGCTTGGGGGTTGGGGTGGGGAAGTAGCTGTTAATGGGCACAGGAGTATTGAAAATGGAACTAGAGATGATGGCTGCATAACATTGTAATGTATTAAATGCTATTAAATTGTACACCTGAAAATGGTTAATGGCTAATCTTATGCAAATTTCATCTCAAAGAATTTTTTTTTCTTCTTAAAAAAAAAAAAGCTGAACACAGCAGAGGTGCAAAACAGATTTATAGACTCTAATTCAAGATGATTGTTTTCTTAGATACCTGAAGTTTTTCTCAAATTACCTCCATGAGCACAAGTAAAGGGGAAGGGAACTCTCCCATTGTATTGATGTCTTGATATCATTCACCAAAGGGGCATTTCAGAGTGTTCCTGCCTCCTGGAAACCCCATGATCATGATTCCTGGCCAGTTCCACATCTTGTTTGTTTTTCCTATGGCATTCTCACTTTATTTCACCCAGCGACAAAAAAGAAGAGGTGAGAGCAAGCTAGGAATGCTTTCTCCACATGTGGCACTGAAATTAGTTCTAAGATCCCTTAAGATTAAAAAGAAGACAAAAAGAAGACAAACAGAACTCTATTATGCCGTCTATCTCCTCTTTCAGCCTGGCTCCTCGCAGACACCTACCTCCCCGAAACCACCTTTCCCCAGCACCCGGAACTCTTCAAAGTACTTGTCTGACACTGGCTGCATCTCGAAGACTTTCCATTGCAGAAACTTGTCATAGAAGGGACTGGCTAGGAACTCCCGGAAGGGCTGGTCCTGCAGGAAGGCCATGACCTCGGCCTTGGCCAGCTCCACCAGGGATGCTCGATCGTCGTCGGTGGTGGCTGCTTGGCACTTGGTGACCAGAGCTGGGCTGAAGAAGGGGTGTGGGCGCCCCGGGACAGGGGCGGCGGCACAAGTGGTCACCAGCCCCTGCAGCGCGCTGCCCTTGGCGGGGCCCTCTTCGGCCAGCTCCCAGCTCTGCACCTCCTCCAGAAAGCCCCTGGCCTCCTGGTATGCAGGCACCGTGGCCAGGAAGTCCCGGAAGAGGCGGCGGCCGATAGGCTGCTGCTCGCACAGACTATGGAAGTCGGTGGCCAGGGCCTGGCGGAGCTGCTCGCAGCTCTGCGGCCCGGGCAGCATCAGGCTCCGGCGCCGGCGCTGCAGCTCCTTGCTGTCGGCGTCCGAGGACTTCCGAGCCTGCAGGTAGGCCGTGTTGGCGATCAGGTTGTCCAGGCCCCCCATGTCGACCATGGCTGAGCACCGATCGTGCTCCCCTGGTACAGACAAGGAAGGATGGAGAGCGGCGGCGGTGGAGACGCGGTCAGGCCCGGGGCCAGCTGGCAGCTCTCTGATCCGAGACGCAGTGACTTCCAGGGGATTTACAGCGAATCTTTGGGGTGACGGATGGGACTGGTGGAGGGTGAGGAAAGAGGTTTCTCTAGTAAGAAGCTTTGCTGGCTATGTATAGCTGGCCAGGGACGGGCGCATCACGGATCACCCAGCAACCTGGAACACCTGCAGGGTCTACCTGTTCATCCCCTGGCCATGTTCCTCACACCTGCTTCCTGCATCCAGTGACCAATCACCAAAGGAAAAGACTCATTCTACGGTGATGCGCTGTTTGCTGTTGACAGCAGTGTTTGCAACTGTGTCTGATTTTACATTTCCCAGCAAGTGCAAGCTCTGTAAACCTCTAGGAGAGACGGGTCAGGAAGAGGAGCTGTGAGAAGCTGGAGAGGTTTTCCTTCCCCCGGTCTAGCAGCCTGATACAGAGCAGGTTACAGAAGGGGATGCTCTGAGCTGCGAGTCACTGGACATGTTCCCAGAGGCCCAGGTCGTGACTCTCAGGGCAGGGGCTGTGGCTCTCCCATGGCCGGTGGCACCCTCAAGTGCCTGTGGAGATCAAGACATGGCTGCCTTAGTTCTGAGGAGTCTGTGACCTACAGTACCCTGTTAAAAGGGGAGGGTCACCCTGACCCGGAACATCCCGTGAAATGACATCAGCAGGGAAGTCGCCCACTTCACGGCAGGTGGCCCAGAATCTCCCAAGGGCACAAGCCTAATGAAGGGGACCTGAGAGTGAAGGGGCTGTGTGTGGAGACCCCAAGCAGGGATGTTCCAGGCATGGCCCCTGGACACCTCGGCCCAGGCTGCTTCATGAAACCAGGAAGCTTCCCTCCACGGAGATGACTCTGAGCTGCCCCAGACCACGACCTCACAAAGAACAGAAATTGGTTTAGACAGAGATCAGGCTAAGAATCTCTGCTCCAAAAATAACACTTGCGTCCTACAGGGAGAGAATTCTCGGGCTTTTTCTTCACAAAGCAAGGCTAAGGCAGCTTAAAAACAAAGTCATTCAGTATTATGCCAGAGTGTTTAAAAGGGGAAAAAGAGAGAGAGGAAGGAGGACGGAGGGAAAAAAAAGAGCTGGTCAGTCTTTTTCCAAACAAACAACCTCTAGCACACTCTCTGTCAAAACATCACTGTGATGGCCATGGTGGGCCTGAGCAGAGCCTGCCACCTGGCCCCCGGAGCAGATATGCGCTTGGCCTCACGCTACCAAGAATTATGTAATGAACTCGTGGGTGCCCTTTGGCTCTGCACTGCTGCGCTGTAAACCATCGGACCAGTGCAGAGGTGGAGGATCTGCATGAGTGACCACTGTTCAGAACCATCATCTGCTTTGCAACCCACACTAAAAATGTTGATACTTTTTTTTTTTTTTTTGTCTTTGACAGGTCATCCCAGGCTCACATTTCTGAGTAGAGAAAAATCAATCGGAGACTCTCCCCTAAGTGGGAAATGACTTTCCTGTTTTTTTTTTTTTTTTAAGAGTAAGGTTCTTTTGTTTATTTTAAATGTTTATTTACTTATTTGTCTGTGTTGTGTCTTAGTCACGGCATGTGGGATCTAGTTCCCTGACCAGGAATCAAACCTGGGTCCCCTTTGGGAGCTTGGGATCTTAGTCCCTGGACCACCAGGGAAGTCCTTATGAATATAGTGGCAATCCAGCAGGGCAGAACTTTGAGAAAATGGTATGGCTGTCATCACATCACTATTTAACCTCACTGAAAAAAAGATGTTTTTCACTGATGCCTGTATCTGCTATGAGCTGCTTGATCCCACTGGCACGGATACTTACTTTAAATCACCAAGTGATCACTTAACCCTGCACTGTCCAACACATAAATGCAAGGCCACAGGTGTAATTTCAGATTTTCTAGCAACCACATTAAAGAAACAAGTGAAATTAACCTTAATAAGATATTTTACTTGGTCCAATATGTGCAAATTATTATCATTTCAACTTATATTTGATATAAACATTGCTAATGGGATATTTTACATCTTTTTTCGTGTCCTGAGTTTTCAGAATTGACTTTGTATTTTACACTTACCAATTCAAGTCAGTCACATTTCAAATGGTCAGTAGCCACATGTGGTCAGTGGCCACCTTGTTGGACAGTATGGACAAATTTTCTTCATGTAGCTTTGTCATTCATAAGTAAGAGAAAGTTTTTCTTATTTTTTTTTCTAATTAGTAATACTATAGACCATCTGGGTAAAAAAACTCTCTTAGTAATTAAACATGATCTGACTGATGAGAATGGAATTTAAATAGTATGTTACAAAGTTTAGAATTTATAAAATGATTATACATCAACTACTGCAATTTTAAAGAGTACCATTATTTTTAAAATTTTACCCACTTGAAACAAAAGAAAGGTCTAGTTAAAAATGGAACACTTGGTGTGATGACTAACAATTAGGATTCAGGGGTTTTCCCAAATTGATGAAACAGTAATTGTAGATCAGTTAAAGAACAGCACTAAATCCTTAGCTTAGAAGCAGAGCCAAGTGCTGGGCACATTCAAGGTACACTGCACCAGTGGAGGAAATCATCAGAGATCTTGGACTGGAGATGTGGCCCTATGGTTATAAGCAGCCCAGCACAGCTTGGGAGAGCTGAGTCCTGGTTTTAGCAAGTCCTAGCTGTGTGACCTTCTGCAAGTTAGTTAACTTCTCTGAGTTTCAATCTAATTATGAGAAAAGAGAGATGATCTATGTTTATGCTTTTAAAAAATTATAGTTGGTATACAATATTATATTTTGCAGGTATACAATATAATGATTCCCAATTTTTAAAGATTATACTCCATTTATATCAATGTTGATTTTTGAGTAAGTTCTTGAGAGAATTAAATACCAAACAGTTACTGGCACAAAGTTGACAACAAAGGTCCGTCTAATCAAAGCTTTGGTTTTTCCAGAAATGGTATGGACCTAACAGAAGCAAAAGATATTAAGAAGAGGTGGCAAGAATGACGTGGCAAGAATACACAGAAGAACTGTACAAAAAGATCTTCATGACTCAGATAATCACGATGGCCTGATCACTCACCTAGAGCCAGACATTTTGGAATGTGAAGTCAAGTGGGCCTTAGGAAGTATCACTACGAACAAAGCTAGTGGAGGTGATGGAATTCCAGTTGAGCTACTTCAAATCCTAAAAGATGATGCTCTGAAAGTGCTTCACTCAGTATGTCAGCAAATTTGGAAAACTCAGCAGTGGCCACAGGACTGGAAAAGGTCAGTTTTCATTTCAGTCCCAAAGAAAGGCAATGCCAAAGAATGCTCAAACTACCGCACAATTGCACTCATCTCACACACTAGCAAAGTAATACACAAAATTCTCCAAGCCAGGCTTCAACAGTATGTGAACCGTGAACTTCCAGATGTTAAGGTGGATTTAGAAAAGGCAGAGGAACCAGAGATCAAATTGCCAACATCCGTTGGATCATCGAAAAAGCAAGAGAGTTTCAAAGAAACATCTACTTCTGCTTTATTGACTATGCCAAAGCCTTTGACTGTGTGGGTCACAACAAACCGTAGAAAATTCTTAAAGAGATGAGAATACCAGACCACCTTACCTGCCTCCTGAGAAACCTGTATGCAGGTCAAGAAGCAACAGTTAGAACCAGACGTGGAACAACAGACTGGTTCCAAATCAAGGCTGTATATTGTCACCCTGCTTATTTAACTTATAGGCAGAGTACATCATGAGAAATCCTGGACTGGATGAAGCACAAGCTGAAATCAAGATTGCAGGGAGAAATATCAATAACGTCAGATATGCAGATGATACCATCCTTATGGCAGAAAGTGAAGAACAAAAGAGCCTCTTGATGAAAGTGAAAGAGGAGAGTGAAAAAGTTGGCTTAAAACTCAACATTCAGAAAACAAAGATCATGGCATCTGGTCCTATCACTTCATGGCAAATAGATGGGGAAACAATGGAAACAGTGAGAGATTTTATTTTTGGTGGCTCCAAAATCACTGCTGATGGTGACTGCAGCCATGAAATTAAAAGACGCTTACTCCTTGGAAGAAAAGCTATGATCAACCTAGACAGCATATTAAAAAGTAGAGACATTACTTTGCCAACAAAGGTCTGTCTAGTTAAGGCTATGGTTTTTCCAGTAGTCATGTGTGGATGTGAGAGTTGCACTATAAGGAAAGCTGAACCCAGAAGAATTGATGCTTTTTTTTTTTGAATTTTTATTTAATTTTTAAACTTTACATAATTGTATTAGTTTTGCCAAATATCAAAATGAATCCACCACAGGTATACATGTGTTCCCCATCCTGAACCCTCCTCCCTCCTCCCTCCCCATACTATCCCTCTGGGTCGTCCCAGTGCACTAGCCCCAAGCATCCAGTATCGTGATACTTTTGAACTGTGATGTTGGAGAGGACTCTTGAGAGTCCCTTGGACTGCAAGGGATCCAACCAGTCCATCCTAAAGGAAATCAGTCCTGAATATTCATTGGAAGGACTGATGGTGAAGCCGAAACTCCAATCCTTTGGCCACCTGATGGGAAGAGCTGACTTGTTTGAAAAGACCCTGATTCTGGGAAAGATTGAAGGTGGGAGGAGAAGGGTATGATAGAGGATGAGATGGTTGGATGGCATCACCGTTGCAATGGACATGAGTTTGAGTAGGCTCCAGGAGTTGGTGATCGACAGGGAGGCCTGGCGTGCTGTAGTCCAAGAGGTCACAAAAAGTCAGACATGACTGAGCGACTGGACTGGAACTGAATCAAACAAAGTCCACAGTTTACACTAGGATTTCCTCCACCACTCCCCCCCTTTTTTGCTGGAATATTTTAAAGAAAATCCCATCTGTAAATACTTTGGTATTATGTATATATATACTGGGTACATATATGTACACAAATATTACATACCTTGTGCAATACAGACAAGTAGGATTTGGTGAAGCAGCTCAGAGATGAGCTTGAGCAGAAAGCTACTCCCAACCCAGGTGCTGGGGAAGTGTGTTCCTAAACCTTAGGGCCACAGACACCCAGTGATGGGGTTGTAGGAAGTTGAATGAAGCATTCAAGTCCTAAACCCCAGTATGTGTGAATGTGACTTTATTAGGAAATAGGGATTTTCACAGATGCACTCAAGTCAAGATGAGGTCACACTAGATTTGGGTGGGTCTTAAGTCTGGTGACTGGTGTCTTTTAAAAAAAGGAGAGATCTGGATACAGAGACACAGAGGAGATATACAGAAAAAAAAAAAAAACAAAGACAGAGATTGGAGTAATGTGCCTATAAACCAAGGAACATGAAGGATTGCTGACACCCACCAGAAGTCAGGAGATAAGCATAGAACATGTTCTTACTCAGAGGCTTCAGAAAGAACCAACTCTGCTGACAGCTTGATCTTGGACCTCTGGTCTCCTGAGCTGTGAGAGAATGAATTTCAGTTGCTTAAGCTTCTTTAGTCTATAGAATTTTGTCAGCAGCCCTAGCAGGTTGATACAACAGGGGAGGCTGGGAGGTGAGTCATCTGAGATGTAGATCAGAGAAGGGCAAAGTTAGAGGACATATCTGAGAATAAGCAGATGGATAGTCAGCGTAAGTATCATGCCATTATCCCCCAATCACTGTTACCAACAATTCCTTAATATAATCTCATATCCAGAATAAACCTATATGTATTAAGTGTTGAGATTTGGACGTTTTGTTTCCTATCAAAATGGCAGACTTTCTAGTTGTCAGGCTTCTGTGGTATTGTGGTATAGCACCAAGAATTTCATTCAGCTCTATTGCAATTGATAATGAAACAGTCACTGTGCATCTGAAGGAACAATCCTTTCATTGGCAGGAATCCTGACCTTCTTTAAAAGCTATAACAGATTTCCTTAGTGGTCCAATGGGTTGAGACTCCATGTTTCCACTGCAGGGAGCATGGGTTCGATCCCTGACAGAGGAAGTTCCACATACTATGCATGTGGCAAAAAAATAAAATAAAAGCCATACCAAGAAATTTTGGTTTTGAGGCTACTTAGACTAGAAGATTGGAGAAGGTAATGGCACCCCACTCCAGTACTCTTGCCTGGAAAATCCCATGAACGGAGGAGCCTGGTAGGCTGCAGTCCATGAGGTCGATAAGAGTCGGACACGACTGAGTGACTTCACTTTCACTTTTCACTTTCATGCATTGGAGAAGGAAAGGGCAACCCACTCCAGTATTCTTGCCTGGAGAATCCCAGGGACGGGGGAGCCTGGTGGGCTGCTGTCTCTGGGGTTGCACAGAGTTGGACACGACTGAAGTGACTTAGCAGCAGCAGCCGCAGCAGACTAGAAGATTCACTGGAAAAGACCTTGATGCTGGGGAAAGCAGAAGGCAGGAGGAGAATGGGGCAACAGAAGATGAGATGGTTGGATTGCATCACTGACTCAATGGACATGAGTTTGAGCAGCTCCAAGCGATGGTGAAGGACAAGGGAAGCCTGGTGTGCGGCAGTCCATGGAGTTGCAAAGAGTCAGACATGACTGAGCGACTGAACAACAACAATAAGACTAGAAGAGGTTGCAACAGCCCAAAGAATCTGTGGACATTGTTTAAATTCATAAATATTGATTCTTAAGAGCCATAATCTGGTATTATATAAACATCTTCCTCTCTAAATAAGACTCTGATTGTTCTAATAATGACTACACACCCATAACAGAAGATATTCTTCTTAAACAAGGAGTCATAAGAGCTGAAAGAGAAAATTAAGTAATTGGTATATTTGAAGGAAATAGAAAATACTTCCTGATAGAGGTTTAGTTTGAAAGTAGATCATGACAGATGCACAAAAGAAAATGAACTGTGTATATGTTTGCACAATGATACTTTAAACATTTATAAACAATTCTCCAGAGAGTAAGACATTTTATTAAAGAAGGCTAAGAGATTATTAGAGAAGACCAAACAATATAATGTTAACAAAGAAAAAGCAAAATAAAGTCTACTAAAAATATTACTATATATTTGATATATGGGGGAAATGTGAGAAACAGCAAGAAAAAGTTCTTGTGGTTACGATGAAGAGTAAAACCAAGTTTTGGTAGAACATAAAAGACTATTGTGGAAGTATAAACTATCAGGTTGAAGATAAGCTACAAAGATATAGCAGACATAAGGCTTCCCTGGTGGCTCAGTGGTAAAGAATCTGCCTGACAATTCAGGACACATGGGTTCAATTCCTGGATTGAGAAGATCCCCTGGAGAAGGAAATGTCAGCCCACTCCAGTATTCTTGCCTGGGAAATCCCATGAACAGAGACTGGTGGGCTACAGTCCATGAGGTCAAGAGTCAGACACGATTTAGCGACCAAACAACAGCAAGTATATTGTACAACACGGAATATGGCCGATATTTTATAATAACTATAAATAGAGCATAACTTAAAAAATCGTAATTCACTGTATTATATACCTGTAACTTTTATAATATTGTACATCAACTATACTTCAATTTAAAAAATCAGTTGTAGTGAGTCCCAGTTTAAAAGAAAGACTATATTGTGGAATGGAATGGAGAAGTGTTAAGTGTTTGCCACAAATCTTGGTAAGTCTGCTTCTAAAATATTTTCTTTTTTCATATTCAGCAAAGAATAAAATATTAATAATTATGAGTTGAGAAAATAAGAGAATTATAAGGAGAAGTGAACCAGCCAAGCATTTGATCCCAGCTCAGGGTCATCTCGGAGAAGGCAATGGCACCCCACTCCAGTACTCTTGCCTGGAAAATCCATGGACGGAGGAGCCTGGTAGGCTGCAGTCCATGGGGTCGCTAAGAGTCAGACATGACTGAGCGACTTCACTTTCACTTTTCACTTTCATGCACTGGAGAAGGAAATGGCAACCCACTCCAGTGTTCTTGCCTGGAGAATCCCGGGGCGGGGAAGTCTGGTGGGCTGCCGTCTATGGGGTTGCACAGAGTCGGACATGACTGAAGCGACTTAGCAGCAGCAGCAGCAGCAGCAGCAGGGTCATCTGGTGGGGAGGGGAAGTTATATTAAAAATATTTTCAAGTATATAAATACTGTCATGTTTGATTAACAGTGGTAACACTGGGGTCATTTGGTAATAGCAAACAAGATGAAAGCTTTATTTCCATATACAGTGCATGCATGCTCAGTCCTGTCAGACTCTTTGCAACCCCATAGACTGTAGCCAGCCAGGCTCCTCTGTTCATGGAATTCTCCAGGCAAGAATATTGGAGTGGGCTGCCATTTCCTCATCCAGGGTATCTTCCCAATCCAGGGATGGAACCCGAGTCTCCTCTGGCTCGTACATTGGCAGGCAGATTCTTTACCACTGAGTTACCTGGGAAGACTTCCATATACGGTAGGGGCCGTAATAGAAGGCTGGCTCTGGCATGGGGTAGCCTAAAGACAATGCAACATGATTCAGCTGGTGAGACTTAAGCATCTCAAATCTGATCTTCCATTGCAATAATGACCTTGATGTAAAAAAGGGGGATTAAGGAAAGGTGGAACTGAGGACTAAGTCATGCATATCAACTAAAATCCTTATATCACTCTCCTGACATCTTTTCATTTGTTTGTTCTGTGTATTCATTCATCCCACTGGTAGAGATAGATAGATACATAGACAGGAGACTTTTCTGGCGGTTCAGTGATTAAGAATCTGCTTTCCTTGCAGGGGACAAGGGTTTGATCCCTGTAGGGGAACTAAAATCCCACGTGATGCAGGGCAATTAAGCTAGCACACAGCAAGTACTGAGCCCACACACTGCAACTAGAGAGAAGCCCCAAGCACCACAGCTAAGACCCAGTGCCACCAAGTAAATGAAAAATAAATTGAAAAAAAATAGACAGATAAATAAAACATATTATGTCAGATATTGTTCTAGGCACTGGGTGTGCAACAGTAAACAAAAGAGAAAAAAAAATCCCTGTCTTTATGGAGATTACATTGAGTGGATGAGAATATCAACAAACAAAATAAGTAAAATGTATAATGCATTAAATGGTGGCATTACAAACTACCCCAAAATATCATAACCTAAAATAATGATTTATACCTTCTCAGGACTTGGTGTTTCATTGGGCAACTCTCTTCGAGTTTCACTCAGTGGGCTCATTTACCCGGTCAGTTGGCAGATGGCTGAGCTCGGCTGGGACATCTGGAAGCCACTGGAAGTTTTCAGCAGAGGAATGCTCTGCGTGGATGGACATTTTAACAGGAGCACAAGCTGAAGGGGCCAAGGCTAGAAACAAAATCAATTTGGAGTCTGTGGTAGTAACTCTGATGAGAGGTCAGTGGAGGGGGTAGGAGGGTTTGCTCCTGAGTTGAATGTGGGGTGTGGCAGGAAAAAGATCAACTCTGGGGTTTGGGGCCTGAGTAACTGGATGGATGAATTTCCTATAAATGCAGCTGGAAATCCTCCAGAAGGATGGGTTTCAGGAAAGATGAAGAACTCCGCCTTGCACCTGTTAAATCCGAACTGCCTGCGGGGCAACTGAATGGAGATCTTAATTCATCTGCTGGGTCTGTGAGTCTGGAGTATAGGGGAGAGACCTGGACTGGACATGTTCGCTGTCACCAAGCATATAAATGGCATTTAAAGCTGTAGGACAGGATTGCGACACAGTGGGGTGAGAGCAGAGAAGGTTAAGGACTGAGCCCTAGAGGTCAGAGGGCAGAAGGGCAGAGGATGCTAGCCTAGAAAGGATGTCCAGGAAGAGTGATGACAGATGCTGCTGATAGACCAAGCAGGATAAGCATTGAAGAACTGATCATCGTTGACAGTTTTATTGGCTTCCTTGTGTTGGAGAAGACTCTTGAGAGTCCCTTGGACTGCAAGGAGATCCAACCAGTCCATTCTTAAGGAGATCAGCCCTGGGATTTCTTTGGAAGGACTGATGCTAAAGCTGAAACTCCAGTACTTTGGCCACCTCATGCAAAGAGTTGACTCATTGGAAAAGACTCTGATGCTGGGAGGGATTGGGGGCAGGAGGAGAAGGGGATGACAGAGGATGAAATGGCTGGATGGCATCACTGACTCAATGGATGTGAGTCTGGGTGAACTCCGGGGGTTGGTGATGGACAGGGAGGCCTGGTGTGCTGTGATTAATGGGGTCGCAAAGAGTCGGACACAACTGAGCGACTGAACTGAACTGAACTGAGCTGTGAAACTGAAAAGGAATATCAAATGGGATAAAAAAAATGCTAATTTTACTTATAAAAGTGGGTACTTATAAATGAGAGGTTATGCTATGTATAAAGGAAAGCCAACCAACTAGCGTTGTAGTATTTTCAGAGTGGCACACCAGCATTTACTATTTGGGCAGATAAATGAACTCTGTTTGACACTTTTAATTCAGAATTTTTCCAAGGTGTTTTTAGTAGCAAACTTGACTGAACTATTTCTGTTGGTCACCGTAATCAAGGGTATTGACATCACTACTATGTCATACTGCCTATTTTGGCAGGGTAAGGCGGTGGCAGGCAAGACAAAGTTCATATAGTTTCGATGAACAGTGATTAAGTATGTTATTTTAATAAGATACTGAAACAAGAAATTTGCAATTTAAAGCTCACTGGGGAACTTGGCAAGAGCAGTTTCAATGGAGTGATGTGAGGAAACACTTATTAGACTCAGTTAATAGGGAATGGAAGGAGAAAGTTGGAACCAGGCAGTATAAGCTTCTCTTTAAAAAAAAAAAAAAGTTATTTATTGATTTATGGTTGGGCTGGGTCTTCGTTGCTGCTCAGGCTTTCTCTAGTTTTGGCCATGGGGGCTTGTGTCTAGTTGGGGTACATGGGCCTCTCATTGCCGTATTGTCTCTTATTTCAAGCTCCAGGGTGTTGGGGCTTCAGCAGCTGTGTCACGTGGGCTCAGTAGTTTTGGCTCCTGGGCTCTAGAGCAAAGGCTCAGTAGTTGTGGCACACTGGCTTAGTTGCTCTACAACCTGTGGGATCTTCCCAGACCAGGGGTCAAACCCACGTCTCTTGCATTGGCAGTCAGATTCTTTACCACTGAGCCACTAGGGAAGCCCAGTGTTAGCTTTTCTTTTAAGGAGTTTTGCTCTTGGGTGTGACCACTGGAGTGAGTGTCCAAGGTAGGGGTGGAGAGCACACGATCACTGGAGGAGAAGAGGTCAGGGGTTGAGAAACCAGGGTATTCGTAGTATCATTTATGTGAATGTTGAAGTTACTAAGAACGACCCAAAGAGTAGTGATGAAGAGATACACAGAGAGCCAGGAGCTAGAGTCTTCATCCAACAAAGGGGAGTGATTATGAGGCCATTAGTGAGAGGTGGAGTCTAATGATATAAGCATCAAAGCTGGGTGGTTTTAGGGAGGGAAGCAGCAACAGAGAGAAATTAAGACATCCCACATATTACCAGGCCCATCCATATGAACGAGCAGAAGGGTTGAGAGGAAGCAGTGTTCTCGGGGGAGAAGAAGGCTTGAGAGAGAAGAAGAAAGTGAAGTGGAGAAGGATGAAGATGGAGGAAACTTTTTTAAAATAAATTTAGCTTTATTTTATTTTTTTTGGTTGTACTGGGTCTTAGAGCATGCAGGATCGTCAGTCTTCGTTTTGGGTTGTGGGATCTTTAGTTGTGGCATGCAAACTCTTAGCTGTGGCATGTGAGATCTAGTTCCCCAACAAGGGTTGGATGCTTACTCCTTGGAAGAAAAGTTATGACCAACCTAGACAGCATATTAAAAAGCAGAGACATTACTTTGCCAACAAAGGTCTGTCTAGTCAAGGCTATGGTTTTTCCAGTGGTCATGTATGGGTGTGACAGTCAGACTACAAAGAAAGCTGAGCGCTGAAGAATTGATGCTTTTGAACTGTGGCGTTGGAGAAGACTCTTGAGAGTCCCTTGGACTGCAAGGAGATTCAACCAGCCCATCCTAAAGGAGAGCAGTCCTGAATATTCATTGGAAGGACTGATGTTGAAGCTGAGACTCCAATACTTTGGCCACCTGATGTGAAGAGCTGACTCATTTGAAAAGACCCTGATGCTGGGAAAGATTGAGGGCAGGAGGAGAAGGGGACGACAGAGAATGAGATGGTTGGATGACATCACTGACTCAATGGACATGAGTTTGGGTAAACTCAGGGAGTAGGTGATGGACAGGGAGGTCTGGTGTGCGGCAGTCCACAGGGTTGCAAAGAGTCAGACATGACTGAGTGACTGAACTGAGGGATGGAACCTAGGCCCCATGCATCGGGAGCTTGGAGTCTTAGCCACTGGACCACCAGGAAGTTCCAAGACAGAGGATGTTTCATTAGTATGAATATCAGAGGTCACAGAGGAAGAGTTTCAGAAATTGAGGAGGAGTGGGACTGTGTGTGTGTTTAATTGCTCAGTCGTGTCTGACTCTTTGCAACCTCGTGGACTGGAGCCAGCCAAGCTCCTCTGTACGTGGAATTCTCCAGGCCAAAGAGTGGGTTGGCATTCCTTTCTCCAGGGAGTCTTCCTGACCCAGGGATTGAACCCAGGGTTCCACCTCCTGAGCTGCAGGAGGATTCTTTACTGTCTGAGCTACCAGGGAAGCCCCAGGAGTGGAGATGAAGGAATAAAAGGGAATGTAAAAGACTACTTCGGATTAGATTTAAGAGAATGGGAGGTAAGTTGGAAAGCCTGGGTTTCTTCAAGGGCAGGGTGGTCTCAAAGCAGAGGGTGGTACCCAGACCCTGAGTTTTCCAGGCGGGGAGGGGTGCACACAGAGTGCTGGAGCTCCCACTGGAACGATATGGCTGGAGTCAAGGGAGGTCTTATGTGCAGCACTTGGGCCCCTCCACCTGGTCTATGTAGGCAGAGCTCGCAGAGGTTTGGTCTGACCTAAGCTGGGAGGACCTGGTGTATTCACATGGTTAGATGATGGGTTTGAGAGCAGCCTGTGAGGACCTCATAAGGGCTTGAAGAGTAACTTCTTGACTTTACATCTGCCTTAAGGACCAAATGGCAGGGCTGTGGAGGAATTGGAGGGACTTCAGCACTCCTAAACTTCAGTAGGTATCTGTATGCACTCATAAAACTCCAATTCTGGACCATCAGTCAGACAGAAACTCAACACTACCAGCCTCAGGGCTGTTGAGGGCTATTTTAAGCCCAAGGTCTGGAAAAGATACATATCCATATCTTTATCCTTAAGAAGATTTAAGCCTATTATAAAAATTCAGTGTTAGTGTGTTCAATTTAGAGTTCAGTGAAGAATTTCAGGCTACCCTAAAATCTCCATCTTATAATTGGGGGAAGCTGCAAGATTTTGTATGTTTAAAACCCTGAAAAACATACTAGAAGAGAGTTGGAATGAATAAAATGTCTGCTCTTTTAAAAAGTCACTTCTTCCTTTACTTATTTCTTCTGTATTTTGATAAACTTCTTGAAAATGTAGCCCTTCTAATGAACTCCAAGGAGCTTTCTCAAATTACCTCCGCAGGGGACCAGAACAAGATGAGAAACACAATTATTTTGATTTGAGTGCTTTCTTGAAGAGTTGAACAATAAGACAAATGGAACAACCATTAGTGAATTTTCTTGTATTTTCCACTTAGTAACAAATGTAAAAAGGTGTTGGTTATGATCTTAAATAATAATATCCATTTCTGTTTTTAAATGCAGGTTTATTTTATATAGATTGAAATGCATAGCTCTTAAGTGTACAGTCTAAGAATTTTGACAAGTATGTAAACGCATGTAGCCATTACCCAAGTCAATTTATAGAACTTTTCTTTCATCATTGAAAGCTTTCTTGTGCCTTTTCCAGTCAATAGCCCCTCTGAAAGGCTACCATTCTTCTGATTTTTTATCACTATAGTTTAGTTCTACTTTTTATTGAACTTTGTAGAAATAGAATCATACAGTTAAATACTCTTTTATGCCTGGCTGCTTTTGCTCAACAAAATGTTTTGAGATTCATTCATGTTGCACCATGTATCACTTTTTCCTTTTATTTTTTTAGACTGCTACTCTATTCATTCCATTCTATGAATAGAATGTTATTCTTCTATTGATGGACATTTGGGTTGTTTCCAGTTTGGGGTTAGTATAAGTACGAAAAGTGCCTTTAAAGATTCATCGACATTTTTTTGTGGTCAAATGTTTTCATTTTTCTTGGGCAAATACCCAGGAATAGAATTGCTGGATCATAGGGTAGATGCATACTTAACTTTTTATGACCCTGCCTTTTATTTTCCAAAATGGCTGTTTCATTTCTTATTCCCACCAGCAAAGAAGGAGAATTCCAGAGCTTCTGCATCTTCACCAAGACTTGGTGTTATCAGTCTTTTAAACTGGAGCTATTCTCTGGGGTGCATAGAGGCATTTCATGGCAATTTTAACTTACATTTCTGATGGGGAAAGTTAGGCATATTTTCATATGCTGACTGTCTATTTGTATATCTGCTTTTGTGAAGTATCTTTTTAATTCTTTCGCCTGACATCTAGTTCTTTAATTAAGCTTTTGTTGACAATATGGCCTCATCAGGCAGTATTCTGTTGACTGACCACGTTCTTTAGTAGAGAAGCTGAATGTTTTATAGACCTTGAGGCAGTGAAGGCAGCAATAAGATAGTTAGATAAGAGCTTTAGGTTTATATCTTTCTAAACAGTTTACATTTCTCAGGAAAATTATAGAAGCAATCAATTTTATCTGTGAAAGATTTCATGCACTATTTCAGTTCAAAGTTTCAAAATATAAAGACTAATTACTCTACAATCTCTGCATAAAAATAGAGTCAGGAAAAATATCTAAAAGTGGTATTACAGCCTGGATGATATGATTTTTATAGAGTTATATTTTTGAGACATATAATTTTATTCAAGAACTATCCAAATTCGTGTCATAAGGAACATGTACTCAGGCTCATTAGAGTTTTTTGCTTTCCAAGTCAGCATATTAAAAAATACAAACACAAAGCTGTCATTTCAGAGAGAAAATGAGCTCTAAGATCCTTTCCAGTTCTAGGAATCTATAAAAAGAAAGTGCATGTGTTACAAAATCAGGCTGGTTTGCCTGATGCATAGCAAGCCAAACCCTGAGATGCCAAGGGTTTGCAGCAGAGAAAGTATTGACGAGGCAGCCAAGTGAGAAAATGGGAGAACAAGTCTCAGATCTGCCTTTCTGAAGGCAAGGGACCTGAGACATTTATGGGATAAATGAGTAGAGTGGTCTCAGGAGTGGAGAAAGGTGATTGGAGGTAGGGAAAGAGTGAGGTGATCGGTGTTCTGTACAGGTGTATCATGCTTCTTGGGAGACGCATGGTCAAAAATAGAGGTGCTTAGCATGTTCCAAAGGTGGAGTTTTTGACCCTCTGACATCTAAAAGAGTCATTCATGGACACCTATACAGGCCCAGTTTTGTTTTGTTTTTTTTCAGTTGCAGCGTGTGGAATCTAGCTCCCTGACCACGGGTTGAATCCAGGCTCCCTGCATTGGGAGCTCAGAGCCCTAGCCACTGGACCGCCAGGAAAAGTCCCAGGCCCAGTTATAAGATCAGTGGTTCCAACCAGTCTTAGCTGGCTTGAACTGGACAAGAGCTGACTCTAATTTCCTAAAAAACAACTTATGCTCCAGTTACTAGCAAGCCATAGGTCAGAGGTGTCATCTATAAAGGTGGTTTATGACTCTTGTGATAGATTACCTAGGCTATGTGAAGATCGGAGGTAGACAATTAAGGAAGAAAAAAAAAAACTAAAGCAAGCTTTACTTTGGCCACCTAATGCAAAGAACTGATTCATTGGAAAAGACCCTGATGCTGGGAAAGATTGAGGGCAGGAGGAGAAGGGGATGACAGAGGATGAGATGGCTGGATGGCATCACCGACTTGATGGACATGAGTTTGAGTAAGCTCTGGGAGTTGGTGATGGACAGGGAAGCCTGGTGTGCTGTAGTCCATGGGGTTGCAAAGTGTTGGACACAACTGAGTGACTGAACTAAAATGAAAGCAAGCTTAACCAGTAAGGGCAGGTTACAAGCAGAGGGGTTTTAACAAGTTGTTCCCTTATTTATTGTTTCATAAGACAAGCTCAAGAATTTCTGTTAGTCACCAGCTTCGTGGGGCATGGTTTCACATGTAAACAACTCCCCAAGTATAAACAATTGTTAAGTTACTTGCTAACATGAATTGTGGCAGATGATATAGGTTGATTCATCCAACACCTGTTCCCAATGACTTTTCCTTTTTTATTCCTCTACTGTAAAAGTTGGTAAGTCAAACTTTTTTTAGTATAAATGTATTTATTTTAATTGGAGGCTAATTGGAAAATCAAACTTTATCTCCCTTTCCCTTTGCTTTAGAAGGGGCTGTGTGACAAAATTCTGGCCACTGAGAAATAGACTAAAGACAGTGGGAAGGGTGGCCCTTCCCAAGTAAAAGTCCAAGTCTCCTTAAGGAAAAAAAAATCCTTCCCCCACACCTCCTCACTTTTCCCCAAGAATGTGAATATGAGGCATGCAGAACAGCAGCAATCCTGGGACCGTGGGGGAGAGGGCGTGAGAATGAGATTTTAAGATAAAGATGTCAAGGGCAGAAAGGAGAGAGTCTGGCTCCTGATAGTGCCACCGACCATTGTATTAGCCCTGCTTCCTACCCCGGCCTTCTCATTGTGAGACAATTACCCCCCATCTTTTAAAGCAAATGTGCTCAGGTTTTCTGATATTTGCTGCCAAATGTATTGCCAGCTGGTTCACTAGTGTTTAAAAGATACCAGAACAAACATGCAATTAACTCTACATTATGCACCATTATCTATTTGTTAAACCTGACTTATTAAGGATATAACTAGGTTTTCCAGGAACTCCAAGTCTTGAGACATAAATATACTTTTACATGGGAAGAAGGGCTTAACATTTTTCAGCATATTATTTGCCCCAGAACTTCCAGATGTACAAGCTGGATTTAGAAAAGGCAGAGAAGCCAGAGATCGAATTGCCAACATCCACTGGATCATATAAAAAGTGAGAGAATTAAAAAAAAAACACAAAAACCTGCTTCATTGACTATCCTAAAACCTTTGAGTGTGTGGATCACAGCAAACTGTGGAAAATTCTTAAAGAGATGAGAATACCAGACCACCAGACCTGCCTCCTGAGAAACCTGTATACAGTTCAAGAAGCAATAGTTAGAACCGGACATGGAACAACAGACTGGTTCCAAATTGGGAAAGAAGTACATCAAGGCTGTATTTTGTCACCCTGCTTATTTAACTTATACGCAAAGTACATCATGCGAAACGCCGGGCTTGATGAAGTACAAGTTGGAATCAAGATTGCTGGGAGAAATACCAATAATCTCAGGTATGTAAATGACACCACCCTATGGCAGAAAGGAAACGGGAACTAAAGAGACTCTTGATGAAGGTGAAAGAGGAGAGTGAAAAAGCTGGCTTACACCTCAGAATTCAAAAAATGAAGATAATGGTATCTGATCCCATCACTTCCTGGTAAATAGATGGGGAAACAATGGGATGACAGACTTTATTTTCTTGGCTCCAAAATCACTGTGGATGGTGACTGCAGCCATGAAATTAAAAGACGCTTGCTCCTTGGAAGAAAAGCTATGACCAACCTAGACAGCATATTAAAAAGCAGAGACATTACTTTGCTGACAAAGGTCCATACAGTCAAAACTATGGTTTTTCCAGTAGTCACGTATGGATGTGAGAGTTGAACCATAAAGAAGGCTGAATGCCAAAGAACTGATGCTTTCAAACTGTGGTGTTGGAGAAGACTTTTGAGAGTCTCTTGGACTGCAAGGAGATCAAACCAGTCAATCCTAAAGGAAATCAACCCTGAAAGTTCATTGGGAGGACTGATGCTGAAGCTGAAGCTCCAATACTTTGGCCACCTGATGCGAAGAGCTGACTCACTGGAAAAGCCCAGGATGCTGGGAAAGATTGAAGGCAGGAGGAGAGGGTGACGACAGAGGATGAGATGGTTGGATGGCATCACTAACTCAATGGACATGAGTTTGAGCAAACTCCGGGAGATGGTGAAGGACAGGGAAAACTGGGGTGCTGCTGGCTTACAACTCGACATTCAAAAAATGAAGATCATGGTATCCGGTCCCATCACTTCATGGGTGGCAAAGAGTCGGACATGACTGAGTAACTGAACAGCAACAAAATAAACTTTTGGGCTTCCCTGTGGCTCAGTGGCTAAGAATTTGCCTGCCAACGCAGGAGACAAGGGTTCAATCCCTGGGTTGGGAAGATCCCCTGAAAAAGGAAATGGCAACCCATTCCAGTATTCTTGCCTGGGAAATCCCATGAACAGAGGAGCCTAGTGGGCTACAGTCCATGGGGTTGTGACTAAACAACAAACCAAATTTTAAAACACTGATAAATCTAGTACTAATAATAACCTGCTTCAGTATTATTTGACCATTTATGAAAAATGTACCACTTTAATATATTACTTTTTTTTAAGCCAAAGATTTTGTCATAAGCACCTACTCTTTTTAAGTAAACATAAACTCCCTTTTCAGCATATGAACCTCTGAATTTATTTTTTTCACTTTTATTGAAGTATAGTTGATATACCATATTATATGTTACAGGTGTATGATATAGTGATTTTTAAAGGTTATATACTCCAGTTACAGTTACTATAAAATATTGGCTATATTCCTTGTGTTGTACAATATGTCTTTGGGTTTATTTTATACATAATAGTTTGTACCTCTTTTGAGTGTTTGAATTTAGGTCATATATGGCAGCAGTATGCTAGGGCACAATAAAATGATGCAGGACACAATAAAATGGTAGAGAACACAATGAAATGGCTTGGCCAATATACCACAGAATATACTGCTCTAAAACACAGTTATAAATCGAGAAGTATCTTCACAGAATTGAAAACAGAAATGTGTGAACAAACTTTAGAAAAGCAATTTTGGAGAAAAATATGTTCAAATAAGGTATTCTATTAGGATAATATAAAGTGAAAAGTGTTAGCCACTAATTCATGTCCGACTCCTTGCAACCCCATGGTCCATAGCCTGCCAGGCTCCTCTGTCCATAGAATTTTCCTGGCAACAATACTGTAGTTGCCATTTCCTTCTCCAGGGAATCTTCCTGACCAAGGGATTGAAGCCACTTCTCCAGCATTGGCAGGTGGATTCTTTACCGCTGAGCCACCAGGGAAGCCCACTGGGATAATACGGGCTAGTGATAAAAACACAGATTCTGGAACCAGTCTGCCTGGATTTTCATCCTGCTTTTCATTCCCTGGTGTTTTAAAGTTGGGCAGGTGTCTTAGCTCAGGCTGCCTTAACAACATACCATAGATTGAGTAGCTTAAACAACAGGAATGCATTTTCTCAGTATCTCAGAAATGTATTTCTACAGTTCTGAAGGCTGGAAATTCTAAGACATCAGCGTCAGTGTCTGGTGAGGGCTTTCGTGGGGTTGCAGATGACTACAGACACTGTGTCCTCACATGGCCTTTTCTCAGCACATATAGGAGTGCCAGGGTAGGAGGAGACACACACACACACACACACACACACACACACAGAGATGTCTTTCCCTTCTTAAAAGTTCATCATTTCCATAGGATAGAACATATACATTAATTTTGGGGGAACACAATTTAGTCCATAGCAATACTTAGCCTCTTATGTCTATGTTTCCTCAGCTTAAAAAAAAAGAGTTAATGATAACAGAGAAGGGTTTTGTGAGGATTAAATGAGTTAATACACGTAAAGCTCTTAGAAGAGAATTTGGCACATAGTGTTATACAAAGTTTATCATGGTTACTGACCATGTTTCAGCAGGCTTCTAATAGGGAATTCTACCTTCTCAAAAAAATGATCAAAATGTATATAAATTAGCATTAACCAGGATTTCTCAACCCCAGTGCTATGGGGCCCCATAATCCTCTGTTGTAAGGGACTGTCCTGTGCTCTGTTGAGTGGTTAGCAGCATCCCTGGCTTCTACCCACTACATCCCAGTAGCATCCCTGATCCTAGCTGTGACAACTGCAAATGTCTCCGGACATTGACAAATGTCCCATTGCTATAAATCTATCAAGGACATAGAAGCAGGTACTTGAATTTACAGTTATATATATATATATATATGACCAGGAATAGGACTGCAGGATCACATGACAACTATATGGGGCTTCCCGTGTGGTGCAAGTGGTAAAAAACCTGCCTGCCAATGAAGGAGATGGAAGAGATGTGGGTCAGGAAGATCCTCTGGAGGAGGGCATGGCAACCCACTCCAGTGTTCTTGCCTGAAGAATCCCACGGACAGAGGAGCCTGGTGGGCTACAGCTCTTTGGTCGCAAAGAGTCAGAGATGACTGAAGCAATTTGGCAGCATAAAATAAATAAATATATATATATATATATATGCTGCTAAGTCGCTTCAGTCGTGTCCGACTCTGTGCGACCCCAGAGACAGCAGCCCACCAGGCTCCCCCGTCCCTGGGATTCTCCAGGCAAGAACTGGAGTGGGTTGCCATTTCCTTCTCCAATGCATGAAAGTGAAAAGTGAAAGTGAAGTCGCTCAGTCGTGTCCAACTCCTAGCGACCCCATGGACTGCAGCCCACCAGGCTCCTCCATCCATGGGATTTTCCAGGCAAGAGTACTGGAGTGGGGTGCCATTGCCTTCTCCAATATATATATATATAATGGACTATTGCTGAACCATAAAAAGAATAAATCGTGCCATTTACAGCAACATGGGTGGACCTAGAGACTATCATGTTAAGTGAAGTCAATCAGAAAGAAAAAAGCAAATACTATACAATATTACTTATATGTATTAATAGAATCTAAAATACAGCACAAATGAATGTATCTATGAAACAGAAACTGGCTCACAGACATAGAGAACAGGCTTGTGCTTGCCAAGGGTAGGTGGGGTGGGGAAGGAATGGAGTGGGAGTTTGGCATTGGCAGACGCAAACTATTATACATAGAATGGATAAACAACAAGCTCCTACTGTATAGCACAGTAAAATACATATGATTTACGTGAGAAACCATAATGGAAAAGTATATAAGCATATCATCTTAGTCGCTCGGTCATGTCCGACTCTTTCCTACCCCATGAACTGCAGCCTGCCGTGTTCCTCTGTCCATGGAATTTTCCAGGCAAGAATACTGGAGTGGGTTGCCATTTCCTTCTCCCAGGGCTCTTCCTGACTCAGGGATCGAACCTAGGTCTCCTGCACTGTAGGCAGACTCTTTACCATCTGAGCCACCTGAGCCACCTTTACCGTCTGAGCCACCTTTCATGCATGCGTGCGTGCGTGCGTGTGTGTGTGTGTGTGTGTGTGTGTGTATGACTGAATCATTTTGCTATAATAGTAGAAATTATCACAACACAGTAAATCAACTATACTTCAAAAAGAACATATTTTTAAAATGTTTAATTCTTTCTTTTTTGCCAAGGATAATATTTATTAGTAAAATAAGGCTCATGTTCAACATTCTAGTTTCCAGAGATAATCTTTTAAAGGTAAGGTGGAAGGACACTTAAAACAGAATTGAATATACCTAAGGCTCCCATGGAAAGACCTAATGGAAAGACCCATTCTGATGGAAAGACCTTATAAAATGGATGGTCTACACCACCACTGTCCAACAGAACTTTCTTGCATGAGGGAAATGTTCTGTTTGTGATATCCGGTATGGAAGCCATCATCTACATGTGACTGCTGGGTGCTTGAAATGTGGCTGGTATAACTAAAGGACTGAATTTAAAGTTTTACTTTAATTATTTAAATTTATTGGCTAGCAGCTACATTATTTTTTTTTACAGCCTTTTATTTTTAATTGGGGGATCATTACTTTACAATATTGTGATGGCTTTCTGCCATGCACCAACACGAATCAGTCATAGGTATATATGTGTCCCCTCCCTCCTGAACGTCTCGCCCACCTCCCTCCCCATCCCACCTCTCTAGGTTGTCACAGGGCACTGGCTTTGGGCTCCCTTTGTCATACAGCCAATTCACACAGGCTATCTACTTTACATATGGTAGTATGTATGTTTCAATGCTACTCTCTCAATCATCCCACCTTCTTTCTCCCTAGCTGTATCCAAAAGCCTGTTCTTTGCATCTCCACTGCTGCCCTGTGGATAGGCTCATCAGTACCATCTTTCTTGATTTCATACATATGCATTAATATACAATATTTGTCTTTCTTTCTGACTTCACATTGTATAATAGGCTCTAAGTTCCTCCACCTCATTAGAACCAACTCAAATGCATTCCTTTTTATAGCTGAATAATATTGTATTGTATATATGTAACATAACTTCCCTATCCATTCATCTGTCAATGGACATCTAGGCTGCTTCCATGTCTTAGCTATTGTAAATAATGCTGCAGTGAACATGTGTCTTATTCAATTATGAAAAAGACATAATTGGTTACAAGGTAAGGTTATAAGGCCAGTAGTGGGGTTGCTGCATCATATGGTTGTTTTACTCCTAGTGTTTTAAGGAATAGCCATACCGTTCTGCATTGTGGCTGTATCAGTTTGCATTCCCACCAACAGTGCAAAAGGGTTCTCTTTTCTCCACGCCCTCTCCAGCATTGATTGTGGACTTTCTGATGATGGCCACTCTGACAGATAATACCTCATTGTAGTTTTGATTTGTATTTCTCTGATAACGAGCAATGCTGAGCATCTTTTCTGCTTATTGGCCATCCGTATGTCTTTGGAGAAACGTCTGTTTAGGTCTTCTGCCCACTTTTTGATTGGTTGTTTGTTTTTCTGGTATTGAACTTCATGAGCTGCTTATATATTCTGGAGTTTACGTATTTGTCAATTGTTTCATTTGCTATTATTTTCTCCCGTTC
Organism: Bos taurus; assembly: GCF_002263795.3. Lineage (NCBI taxonomy): Eukaryota > Metazoa > Chordata > Mammalia > Artiodactyla > Bovidae > Bos > Bos taurus. The sequence continues at coordinate 127,208,362 of NC_037328.1, forward strand.
TGAGGTTTGCCTTTTCACCTTGCTTATAGTTTCCTTCACTGTGCAAAAGCTTTTAAGTATAATTGGGTCCCCTTACACTAGTATGTGTATTGCTGTGGTTTATGTCAGAGTGTTTTGCCTATGTTTTCCCTGAAGTTTTATAGTTTCTGGTCCTACATTTAGGTCGTTAATCCATCTTGAATTTATTTTTGTGTATAGTGTTAGGAAGTGTTCTAATTTCATTCTTTTACATGTAGCTGCCTAGTTTTCCCCGGAGAAGGCAATGGCACCCCACTCCAGTACTCTTGCCTGGAGAATCCCAGGGACGGCGGAGCCTGGTGGGCTGCCGTCTATGGGGTCGCACAGAGTCGGACATGACTGACGCGACTTAGCAGCAGCAGCAGCCTAGTTTTCCCAGCACCACTTATTGAAGAGACTGTCTTTCTGCAGTGTATATTTTTGCCTCATTTGTCAAAGATAAGGAGACCATAGGTGCGTGGATCTATCTCTGGAATTTCTATCTTGTTCCATTGTTCTATATTTCTATTTTTGTGCTAGTATCATACTGTCTTGATGACTGTAGTAGCGACACTACTAAACAGCGCAGATCTATACCTTCAAGAAAGAAATGATTTCACATGCTTTCTTCCTTAAGGGAGTCTGATTCGCCCATGGGCAGGCCCCCCTTCTCCCCTTACCTTACATAGAAGGATACTACCAGGCAAATATGAGGGTGTGTGCAGTGTTGATAGAACCGAAGGCGATGTCTTTTTGGAGATTTTTTTGTGTGTGTGACTGAAAACTATAGACTGCTTCATGTATTGGCATGTCATTCTTGCTCAGTGGCCATACTAATCTTCTCTGTATCATTTTTTGGAATCCTGGATGTAGGAACTGAAGATATGGACGGCTGACTGTACTGTATATGTTGCGAGAGAATGTGTTCTGTCCCTTCTAATTCCTAGAGCACTGAGTGTCTCTTAGACGGTACATTACATTCTACTACACAATGCTGTTGTAAATCTAACATTCCCTAACAGACCTGCCACCTCTGAGAGAGAAAATTTTTGTATTTGTATTCAAATTCCATTGGTATGCCAAGCAAGAAATAATAAAATTTTATTATAAATATATAATGTTATTCCCAAGTGGAACAGTGGTAAAGAATCTGCCTACCAATGCAGGAGATGCAAGAGACTGGGTTGGGAAGATCCCCTGGAGGAGGAAATGGCAACCCATTCCAGTATTCTTGCCTGGAAAATTACATGGACAGAGGAGCCTGGCAGGCTACAGTCCATGGGGTCGAAAAGAGTTGGACACGACTGAGTGCGCACACACATTTACAATGTTATATATAACTTTTTATAAAAGTAGAGAAATAGCAGAGTAGGAATTAGCATTGTAGGGTTTAATGTACAATAAAGGTCTAAGAATTGCTATTATAACAACCACACAAAGCTTGTTTTATGCTATGTATTATTTGGATTTATAAAGTCACATCCATGGTGGTCTGGCAAGAATTATGATTATTCTATTACACTAAAATTTTGGGATAAAGAATTTAGTTATATTTTCTTTGTAAGTCCCAATAAGTTAAGACAGTAGGCATCTTCTTACAGGCTAGGATAAAATTCAACTGGCATAGAACATTTCATCTGTGCTAAAATAGTTCCATTTTTTTTTTTCTCTTGGCCGAGGTGAGTTAGTAGCATGCGGGATCTTAGTTCCCCAATCAGGGATACTCGAGCCCCTCAGATTGGAAGCTCGGAGTCTTAACATTGGACAACCAGGGAAGTCCCAGTTCCAAAATTTTTACCTAAGATTGTCATCTGGGTATTTTTTCCTAACTCTTCTCCCTGCCCATCTGCTACACACATCCTATTTTGAGAATCTTTCTGGGAGATCCCATTGTTACTGATGAAATGTGCTTTTCAGATGTGTTGAGGTGGTTAAAAAATAAAAGGTTGAAAACCATTCTTCTAAAAACCCATGTTGACAGTTCCTTACACGTTGTAGGGACATGCAAATGTCAGGATTCTTACAAGAAGCAAACAATAAACCTTTCTGAAAGGCCATTCTCTGATTAAGGCAGAGATCGGCAATGGCAGTAGTGACCTACTGGGTTGGCTAAAATTTCCTTCAGGTTTTTCGTAACATCTTGCAGAAAAATCTGAAGGAAGCTTTTGGCCAATCCAATACAAAGATGGCTACCATTTATTGAGTGTGTACTCTGTTTCAGGCATTGTTCTAGGCAGTTAACATCACTAATTCATTTAATCTTCATAGCGGCTCTATGAGGTAGATAATATTGTTATTCTATTTTAGGTGAGGAAATAGGCACAAAGAAGTTAAGGACTTTGTGCAATATCACACAGATGCAGCTACAATTCCAAGCCAGGCTGAGTGGCTTCAAAACAGGCGGTCTTACTACTATGCTGCGTGGCAGCTACAGCCACTCAGGAAGGCGTTTCCAGCCAACCTAGGAAAAGCAGCTTGAGTTTCAACCGTTGACTCAGGTTTAACAAGTGCATGGGCAAGAGAAAGTATCAGATTGATCGTAAAGCTTATTCCTAGAAAATCTAGGAAGATGAAAACTGAGAGCAATCAAAAAAGATACATTTTTCTAAATGTGTGGATACGCCCCAAATCAAGTGGTTGAAAAATATACTGCTTGATAACAGAGAACAGATTTGTGGTTGCCAAGGGGGAGATGTGAGGAGGGAGGGATGAACTGGGAGTTCCGGATTAGCAGATGCAAATTATTAAACATAGAATGGATAAACAACAAGGTCCTATGCATCACAGGGAACTTTATATGGGCTTCCCTGGTGGCCCAGAGGTAATCTGCCTGCAATGCAGGAGACCTGAGTTTGATCCCTGGGTTGGGAATAACCCCTGGAGAAGGGAATGGCAACACTCTATTATTTTTGCCTGGAGAATTCCAAGGACAGTGGTGCCTGGTGGGCTACAGTCCACTGGGTTGCAGAGTCCGACACAACTGAGTGACTACTACTTTCATACACAAAACTGAATCACTTTCCTGTACAGCAGAAATTAACTGCTGCTACTGCTACTGCTAAGTCGCTTCAGTCGTGTCCGACTCTGTGCGACCTCATAGACGGCAGCCCACCAGGCTCCTGTCTCTGGGATTCTCCAGGCAAGAACACTGGAGTGGGTTGCCAATTCCTTCTCCAATGCATGAAAGTGAAAAATGAAAGTGAAGTTGCTCAGTCATGTCCGACTCCTAGTGACCCCATGGAGCCTACCAGGCTCCTCTGTCCATGGGATTTTTCAGGCAAGAGTACTAGAGTGGGGTGCCATCGGACAACATTGTAAATCAACTGTAATTCAATAAAAAAATTTTAAATGTACTGCTATATTCATATCTGTAAGGTCTGATGAAATATTTCTGAGATGGGAAACCTAAAATTAAAGAGAGCTCAACATTTACAAAACCTTTTAATATAAAATCTAGAAATCTTGACGTGAATGATTAGAAAAAAATTTAACAGGCAAGTCATGAAGGTCTCATTACCATCCTCCACAAAAACTCACAGCGCTACAAGAAATCTGTTTATGACAATTTTTCCTCAGAATACTTTTATTCAGAAGTTAGGAATGTTTTGCCCCATAACTAAAAGCACAGTATTTTTTAAAGTTCCACTTCTGTTAAAGCATCTTCCAGAAATCACTAAAATGAAGTAACAGCAGCACTTACCATGCACTAGGAGCTGTTTTCAGTTTTACATTTGTATTAACACATTTGGTCTTCAGTCCTCAAAACGATCTGGTGAGGGAGGTATCGTTATTGTTATCTACATTGTACATGAGGAAACTTAAGTAAAGGGAGAAGCAACTTGTTCAAGGTCATACAAGAAAATGTTGGCACTGGGATGCAAATCCAGGTGTTCTGGCACTAGAGTTTCAGCTCTCAGGCTTTAAACTCAATATCAACATGTAGAGAAAAGACTTCCTGAAGGCATATTTTTGCTGAACAAAACCTGACCGTGGTAGAAATGGAATGACATAAAGATGGCTATAGAGGAACCATTATGTAAGCTTTTCTCATGTATTTTGTTATACCATTCAAACATCCAATACAGAAATAACTTACATTTATTTGTATTTAATTCTAGTTTTCCTTACATCCAAATCAGTGATATTTTTAAAAATAAGGATTCACTAAAGTAAACATGGAATTTTTCTTTCTTTTCAGAGTATTACTCAAAGATAGCCCTTGGCAATATTCTAAAAAGCAACAAAGCATTGTTTTAATATTTCCTTTCTTATCAGATGTCTACTAAACTTCTAAAGGAACACTTAAAACACTTTTCTCTGATTCTAAAAGCTTTCTATATTAGTGTCACTTAAATAATTTAAGGCTTATTCTTTAAGCCTAAAGTGAATATTCACCATCACATGTATCCTAGGTATTGCACACTAATTTAATAGTGGTTCACACCTTTAGAGATGAGGGCACGGATCAGTAAGATTTGGCTCTATGTAGAATAGCAGCTATCCAAGATTCTGAATCCTATATATTTAAAACAATGTATTTTCTGTGTCATATTAGCATGTTTCTCCAAAATAGTGGCAGCAAAGTATACATCGCAATCGCCGGTACAAGCACTGAAACCAGTGTCCCCCCAAACAGCCACTGCTACCTCTAGAGGGGATGGTTTGGAAATGTTTTCTTTGGATGGCACCACTGGTGTTTGGTGAGTGGAGGCCAGAGAAGTGTGGTACCTTGTAATGTAGAGTCTCACAGGAAGAAACATAGTTCAACATCCTACATGACTTTCAAATGTCCACTCATGTAGTTGAAAAATCTGATTATCTGTGGCTAGAACCTGATTTCTTTCTACATGTAGACACAAAGCACAGTTCTGCCTAGCTTTAAAATCCACTGAAGTTACCAAATATGCAGTTAAAATGTAAATCAAGATTGTACATTGGTTTTGTTCAGAACTTTACTAGCACAATCCACCATTTTGGGAGGAAAACGTCTTATCAGTGGAAAAGCTCCTCACCTTTCTGAGTAACAGCGGTCTACATTGTTGCTGTCTTCCTGCAGCGATTACACACACACACACCACACACACACACCACACACACACACACTCACCAGCCTACTTCATTACGTCTTCTGGTGTAATTGTGTCTAAGAATTTACATACTGAAAAAGAAATGAATTATACTTTCATTTCTACTTTATATTACAATTCAATTATTACTATATACATTTTAATTATGTGTGGAGACATTTACGTTAGTTTACTGCAGGAGAGTAAAGAGGACATATTTTATTAAAAAGCAAGTAATAGTTTTGGTAGGATGATATCTTCTTAGATGTCAGCTGTAATACAAGAATACAACTTGCAGAGATAGAAAATTAAATAGCCCAAGCTCACAGATGTGTTTCCAATACACTGCTGCTGCTAAGTCACTTCAGTCGTGTCCGACTGTGTGACCCCAGAGACGGCGTCCCTTAGTGAAGTAAAATTCAACATTGTTTAACCAAATGGAAAGAAAAACCTGTTCACTGCTTAACTTCTGCACTGGAACTCATGTCACAGTGTGCCCTTTCTGATGAAACAACGTATATTCAACCTTCAGATGGCTATGCAGATGAGCTGGTATCACCCCAGATGGGTAGGATCAGGGCTGCATTGTCCCAGTCCCTCCTCCTCTTCTACCCTCAGATGCTGATGTGGAATAGAAACAGAGCTTTGTTAGGAGGTGGGCTGAGGTTTTGCTGTATGGAAAATCAACTTATTACCACCATTCTCCAGATTTCATTTACATACTGTCATACAGACTGAAATAACTCAACATTCTTACTAAACATTCTTACTATTTCTCTCTTCATTGCAGAGCCAAATATTTGGTTCACATTTTATAGACACCACCTTTTAAGAAGGGAAAAGAGAAGCTAAAATAGCTTACTGCACAATAAGAAACACATTCAATTGGTCCAAACATCAACAAAGTACAAACATAGTTGTATATTGTAATTAATTCTTTCAGTAGCTAATTGTGAAAAAAATAATAAAGCAAAATTTACAAGAAATCTAATACATAGTAAGTAAGTTGAAAGCATACAGAATTCTAATTTTTAATTATTATACTTTTAATATTCTTTTATGTATCCACATTCCTTAGACTCAAAAAGATTCAGACTGGCAAACTCCACAACTGCACAAGTGAATGATTAAGATTTCAAGATTTTAGTTGGCTAAATGCATAGCAATAGCCTATGTTATGAAAAAGTTCAAAATGAACTTGTGGCTTCTAAATTATCCTAAGATATTTCCATTGAATGTGAATTGATAAAATTTAAGTATTTTCTTACATTTATGTTTGTAGGTAATAAAGTTATTAATAATTTTATTATTACCAAAGAAAGAACAAATGAATATTTTTTCAAATTAACCAAAAGCATTCACTTGCCAAATTAGTTTAAGTTGAAAGTTGAGCATAAACTTGCAATAATGACAATTCAAATGAGGTAAACAGAATAAACCATTTATTAAAACATCATGTGGTAAAGTTAACTTTTTGACCCAATGTGACAATGGTAAACATTTCCCCCTAAAACACAGTTAAATTATAACACAATACAACCAGAAGCTGAAAAGACTTCTGTCCTTTACCACTCCCTAGGTGAGTGCAGATCTGGGTTTTCTTGAAGAGTCAAGAGAGAGAGGATTATAAAGACACTCGAAATCCCATATACCCAAAGGTTAAATTTTATTTACCCTGTTCCCTGGCCCAAACTTAAAATTATATCAAATAAAAATTTCATTAATTATCCTCCCCCCTGCCAAAAATAAATATTAGGAACACATTAAGGATAAGAACTGGGTTTTAAACTGTACTTTATTTGTTACTATAACATTGTCTTTTAAAAAAATTGATCAACCATAAGCATGCAAAAAATTCTCTTCTGAACGGAACCGCTTCAATAACTCCTTGGATATCGGTAAGTAAATTATGAAGGTTGTTCAATTTATAGTCCTCTCCTTTATAGCACTTCTAAGCAGTGTGTGAGACACATACCACAGAGGTAGGAAAGACCATCCTTAATAAATTATCTTAATTGTAGAGAATTTCTGAAAATAAAACTGAAAAAGGCCAAACCATGCCTTTGATGAGTTCCAGAAGACCACAGATCCATCTCCTATTCGAAGACTTAGACCCCTGGAGAGTTCTAGCCTCTGTAGGGCACCTGATAACAAGATCCACCAGGGCTCCAAACAACTGACTGCTTGAAGAACACCTTCGGCTGCTCTCACTTCCCGATTCTCTGGACCACCCAGTCCTGCTGGCAGAGAGGGCAGCGATTGTTCTGTTTCACCCACAAGGACATGCAGCAGTTGTGGAAGGAATGATTACATTCTCCCCAGACCACTTGGAAAAAAGAAAAAAGAATATCTGACATTACATATTTCAATTTAACTTACTGAACTCAAAATTCTATTTTGTTATGTAATAATTATGGTTCATAATCTTAAAGATGGTTAACTGGCCAAAATAAATTTTTTTTAGTCATAAAGAAAAAGAACCTTACATATAGAAATTACACTTTAAAAAATGAGGTAAGGGAACTTCCCTGGTGGTCCAGTGGCTAAGACTCTGCGCTCCCAATGTAGGGGGCCGGGGGTTCAATCCCTGTTCAGGGAACTAGATTCCGCATGCCACAACGGTGCAATCAAATGAAAAAAACAAGGAGGTTAAGGCACCATGCTCGGAAACCTGACATCACTGTTGGAATCTGAGGATGCTGTGGTGGCTTCCCACTCCTACATAGCTCCACATGCTTTCTCACGTTGGGAGATTAAAAGACCTGTGTACGTGTACTAAGTCGGTTCACTTATATTTGACTCCTTGCAACCCTATGGACTGTAGCCTGCCAAGCTCCTCTGTCCATGGGATTCTCCAGGCAAGAATAGTGGAGTGGATTTCCAGGCCCTTATCCAAGGGATCTTTCAGACTCAGGGATGGAACCCACATCTCTTGTGCCTCCTGCACTGGCAGGCAGGTTCTTTACTAGCACCACCAGGGAAGCCCTAAAAGATGAGTCTTCCTTAGATCCCAAACCACTCCACTCATGCACTGACCTTGGAGACCTTTTGGGCCTTTAAGTTAGTTTATTGAAAAATGTCCTCCTGATTTTTAAATTTTCTTTCTTTATTTTTGGTTGTGCTGGGTCTTTGTTGCTGCTTGGGCTTTTTCTCTAATTGTGTCGAGCAAAGGCTACTCTCTAGTTGCGATGCGTGGGCTTCTCATTGCCATGGTTTCTCTTGTTACAGAGCACGGGCTCTAGGTGTTCGGGCTTCCGTATCTGCAGTTCCCAGGCTCCAGAGCACAGGCTCAGTAGTTGTGGCACATGGGCTTAGTTGCTCCACGGCACGTGGGATCCTGCCGGACCAGGGATCAAACATTGTCTTCTGCACTGGCAGGGGGATTTCTTACCACTGAGCCACCAGGGAAGACCCTCCTGAGTTTTATCTACTAAGATATAATGAGTTTTAAATGTTTTCAGCTCATAGCAGGCTATTATAAATAGGTGGCATGCTTCTAAAAAACATTATTAGTGGTACCTCTGAACTGTTTCTTTCCTTGGACTGCAAGGAGATCCAACCAGTCCATTCTAAAGGAGATCAGCCCTGGGATTTCTTTGGAAGGAATGATGCTAAAGCTGAAACTCCAGTCCTTTGGCCACCTCATGCGAAGAGTTGACTCATTGGAAAAGACTCTGATGCTGGGAGGGATTGGGGGCAGGAGGAGAAGGGGACGACAGAGGATGAGATGGCTGGATGCCATCACTGACTCGATGGACGTGAGTCTGAGTGAACTCTGGGAGTTGGTAATGGACAGGGAGGCCTGGTGTGCTGCGATTCATGGGGTCGCAAAGAGTCGGACACGACTGAGCGACTGATCTGATCTGAACTGTTTTCTGGAAGTGGTGATGATCTGTGTTAAGTCATTCATAGGCAGTGCAGTTCCTCATGTGACAAACAGAATGGAATTTTCAAAGTGGTTGGCTTTGAAAGACAGGGCTGTTTCAAGAAAAGAAGGGCCTCTCTATGATCAAAGAAAGCTGGCCTACCCCTCACAATCCTCAATTAAATTAATATTTTTAAAACAGCATCAAAGAAAAAATTTAAATCAAGGGAAATCACCCATAATACGGAATACAACCTCAAACATGGGCTTCATTTGTCCCTTGCTTGACCAACTTAGCCATATAACAGAACAATGAAAAAGAAAAAAAAAACCTTTTAATGAAAATTGGTTGTGGGGGTTGGAAGCTAGGGGGACTCATTTTAAGTCTTTCAGAAGAAAGAAACAGGATTTGATTAAAACTACATGAATCATTCAGAAGCTGTATGTAAACCATATAAACAAAAGTACAAAGTTAATCTTTCATTCCAGGAAAATCTTTATATACTTTTATATAGCAATCTTAGAAGTGATGACCTCAAGAGCTAGAGCATAAAAATCTGAGTTGCTTACAATATTTAACCTAAGACAACTTTTTTTTTTCCCCTAAGACAACTACTGTAGTACCACATGTAAGTAAAATTTAACAGATTTCTATCTATAAACTACATCCAAAGGAATCTGGAGATTTAGAACTGTTTTCACCTTAGTAGAAAAGTTAAATACTGGATCATAAAAGAGTACTGAAAACTGAAATGCTTTGTTAGAATAAAATCCTGACTGACCAAAACTAACCTGTAACATACTCAAAATTTAAAGGATGTTTTGGCAAATTCCTTATTTTATATTTTTCTTAATAGAAGAAAATATATTTCTTTTTTGATTATTAAAACATTTACCATGCCCATGTCTACAATATATAATCAATTCTTCTGAATTACAAGCAATTAAAGGACTTACAGATAATCCTATTAAAACCCTTTGAGAACCAACACATTTTATATTAATAATGAATCGCTGCTTTACAGTTTATTTTTGTGTATTGATAAAGCCAATCTTAATTGCAAATTCAAACATCCCCACTGAGAGAAAACCTTCAGTTGAAAAAGCAGGAGAACAAAATTACAACATACCAACACAATCCTCTTGTTTGTTTTCAGCTTGACATCTAAGACAGGCATCTGAAAGCAAACAAACAGCAATTCTCATTCTGATGCTCAGAATGCAATTTTTAAAACCCCACATACTTTAAAGTCAAATAAAAGGCCCAAAGGGTTAGAGATGTAGATTAAAAGACTCATACTATTAATTTCTCATCTGAACATAACTGCTTAAAGATGAGTCAAGTACAAGGCACTCTACTAATTTACTTATGACCAGGAGCAATTTCACAAGGGTTACTGACCCTCTATTTTTACAAGCGCTAATGAAAAGATGTCCTGACAGTGGATGTAACCTCTAGAGAAAAATATGCTATATTCCGCTATATTACTCACTGGACACATGCACACGTATCAATTTTACGCATAGTTTATTTTCAAGACATCCTTTAAAATAAGCCACACATATATATTGGTATTTGCTTACATATATATAGAAACTCTAGAAGGATATTCAAGAAACTAATAATAAAGTTCACCTGGGAGGAGATGGACTGGGAAGGGGTTTTTCACTGCATACTTTCTCAAGTTTTTAAGTTGTGACTGTACAACCTACATAAAAATCAAATTTAAAAAACCCCTAAATATTAGGTTTCTCTCTTATTTTTTCTTTTTTAAGGAAATGCTCCCTTTACAAATAATCTGAGCCTAATGCATTTACCCAACAACGGTAAAGTATTTTAATAAATTACCTGGGAGTAAATATGAGGAATGGGAACCAAAAGGATATACTAGACATTTTCAAAATTCAGGCTGTACTACCATTTGCTTGATGAAGAAGGTAATATAGAATATTTCAGGAACCAAAGAAATGGACTCATTCACTAGCTGACAGCAGTCAAAGTTGGGTGAAAGGAAGTTCAAACTAACAGAAAAAAAATAGATTTTAATATAAATTAGAGAAAAATTCTATAAAAATAGAAACAGGATAGAGTTGAAGCCTGCTTCTTTTCTTCCACTGGATATAGCTCAGGCATTTGTTTGGTCCTCTCTGCATGCTCTTACCCTTAAAAAAACACACCACCCTGGCCTCTTCAGTGTGGATTAAAAACAACCACTGCCTCCTGAGGCTTTCTTCAATTTCACAGTTACTGAGTACCTACCCTGTGCAAAGAGTAATGCCCGGGGGGCCACCAAAATGACCAAGTCTGGGTCCCTGGTCTCACCAGTAAATGGGAAAGCAGATAGGTAAACAATTAAATATCGCAAGGATCATGATATAAGGGGGAAGACATGCCTCTGGTTCTGTGCAGTCACAGAATTAGAGTTCATGATCCCAACTGTCTCTTTTACAAGTTAGGAAAACAAGGCTCCAGAAGGTTATGTCAAACGTCCAAGTTAACGGATAGCTGTGGAAGGTTACTCTGGCTCTTTATCCCTTCACAGTGCAAGCAAACTTAGTCCCCTCTTCCTCACTGGTGCTTGCTAGCTGCTCCTTTCACAATAAAGTCGGCAGAGTGGAAACCAAGGAAGAGTGTGTTAACTATATTAGAATGGGCTGACTGGCAACTCTTAGATCAAGAAGTTATAACAAATCATTTAGGTGTATGAGATGAATTCAAATATCAAGGACACGGGATTAAGTGGGCTTTTTATAGAATCTAGAAGTCTCTGAATTATGCCTACAGCTTTGATTTAGATTCACTATCAACAACTGACCTGAACAGATAAAAATTCCTAAAGTTTCAGATGAAAGAAAACATTTTTTTTTGATGATGTTCTTAATATCTAGAACAGCGCATTTCTAAGGAGTACAGTAACACCTTTTAGAATGATGCCAGAAAACAAACTTCCTTCTGCTGTCACCTGACCACTAAATGGATTTTAACACCTCATAAACAAAATAGAGAGGTCTAGCCCAGAATACTTTCCTGAACCCAAAGTACAGCTGTTGTAAATCTGAAACATTAATCCACAGTAGCCAAATACTTGTTATAATTAGAAAGTTAATGTGAGAAGTGAGTCATTTATAGCCCATACTTTGACTTACCTTAAATATCCCAGTAAAGTTTATTTCTTGCAAACTTTCAACCATTATATTTTGCATTTCTACCTAATTTAAAAGTTTTCTTTGGGGAGAAAAATAAAATGCTCTTTTAGGAAAATTATTTTAAACTAAAAAAGAAAAAAATCCCACAAACTGGAAGTTATGATTCTAGCTTTCAAGAAAGGGTTAGGGCAAGGGGGCTGTATTGCAGGCCCATAAACTAAGTACCTAAAAACCCGATACACAAAATAAGTGGATCACATCTGAAATCTAGTTCTTTTAAAAAGTAAAAAAAATTTGAATCCCATAGTTGCAAATTCTCTTTATAACAAATTCCTACGAATACATAACATAAGCACATACCACAGAGAGAGTAAATTGTGAAATCTCTTATTTCTGCTAGGTCTGAATTTTCAATGCTCAAGAAGGGAAAGCAACTTCTAAGTTATTTTCTCCAACTGTCTCATTTTTCAGTGCAAGACACAAAGTTTTCAAACTACAGAAGCCTCAGTTTTCTCCAACTACCTTCAAGAAATGACATTTAAGACGCTCTTAAATGCTGTAGTTTTAAATGCCCTATTTAAAAATATAACGTGCATTTAAACAGCAACTCTGTTTTAAGGTCGTCTAAGATCTTAAAACAGAGACCATATAAAACACAACGAGATGAAGCTGTTCTGAAATGCTTCATTTGGTCCAATATTTTTATTAAAAATATCATAGAAAGAAGTAACAAGTCTGCAAAAGAGGGCTTTCCATAAAGGCCGGACTTGAGGACACTACCCTTCTCCAGGAAATGGCATGCTAGGATGGGGAGTGGCCAGTAAAGAGATGAAGCTTCATGTCTCTGAATAAAAGGGTTTACATTCTTCTAGTTCAAGCGAACCGAGCGCTATCTGACCAATCTTGAATCATCCAGGTTTAAAAGCCAGCAGAACAGTAGCCAATCCAGAAAGGGGACGGCTAGGAACTCTCTTCTTCCCTGAGCCTCTCCAGAGCACGACTAGTGGTCATTTTGGGGGAAGATGACTCCAGAGCATCACTTTGATGTGTGACCAGAACCATCAGACTGACCCGCTGACTCAGGGCCTTGACCTTGACCTCTGTGTGGTTTGCTTTCGGCAAAGGGTGCCGTCGCTGGCCACACAAACCGAAGTGGTTCCTCTCAGCTCCCGTTAAATCATCTACTTTTATTGTCGTGATCACACCGATCACTACTGGAAATGACCTTGTTTAATCGTCCTGCCTGCTACTCCTTTTTTGCCCCCAGAATACCCGTCCCCGGCACAGGTCGCCTGCTGAACGACCCCTCGGCCCCTGGCAGCGGCCGCAGCCCTCGGATCAGCGGCAGCTCGGCGTGGCCCGCGGTCTCCCGGGGCCGGGGCAGGGCGATCCCGCCCTTACTCCTCCCGGAACGGTCTCTCGGAGGCTTGGTCCTTCAAGCCCCTACGCCCGATGCCGGGCCTGCGGAGGCCGCAGCACAGCCGGGGCCTCGCGTGCTGCGCTTACCCATCACCTGGACCCTGCAGATGGCGCACGTATCGCACTCCACGTCCCAGCTCCACATGGCCACCGCGTTCCACTTCTTGAGAGAGAACATTTTGTCGCCGCCCGACTTGGATCCTGCGCTCCCCGAGTGAGAGGACAGGGCGCAGGGTTCCTCACCGTCTTCCACGTCGGCCATAGCGGCGGCGCGGAGCCGGCGACGGAGACGTTGAGTCGTGGGAGGCGGGCGGCTATGGCGGCTCCGTGGGGCCGTCCGACGGGCCACAGCGCCGCCCGCAGGCCGCGGGTCGCCGCGGGGGTCTAGGACGGGGGAGCGCCCGCGATTGGCTGGCGCGGCCCAGTGACATCACCGTACGCCGGCACCAGCGGCTTCCCGGTGTGCTGGTTCCCGGTACTCGCGTCCCCATCGCCCGGCCAGCTCAGCGGGCTGAGAGACCCCGGGCCGACCCTGCGCGGTGGAAACACGTGTCCTGTTTTATGTCTTCATGACACCGCTTTTAGAAGTTGTCTTGTTGATATATTCGTCCCTCTCAAATGTAAACGCCCTGGGAGCGGGGACTATTTCTTGATCATCGCCTTCGTTTAAGAAATGCAGCCTCGGGAAGGGACAGTTATTTGTTGAGTGAATGAATGACGAGCTAGAAATCTGGTTCAACGGTTCTCAAATATTTTGGTCTCGGGACCCCTTTACACTTAAAAATTACTTAAGGACATTTAAGAACTTTTGTTTGTGTAGGATGGATGTGTACATATACACGCTTATACATATGTATTTCCTTTTTAAGAAAACGGGAAAAATTTGAATATATTAATTCACTTCAAAACAGTAAGAAATCCATTACAAGTTATCCTTAGAATACCAATATTGTACACTCACAAGAGAGAATGAAGAAAAATAGCTATGAGTGCTGTGCTGTGCTTAGTCTCTCAGTCGTGTCCGACTCTTTGCAGATCCCATGGACTGTGTAGCCCGTCAGGCTTATCTGTCCATAGGATTCTCCAGGGAAGAATACTGGAGTGGGTAGCCATTCCCTTCTCCAGGGGATCTTCCCAACCCAGGAATTGAACCGGGGTCTTCTGCATTACAGGCTGATTGTTTACCAGCTGAGCTACCAGGGAACCTCATAGCTATGAATACTGTTATGTAAATAGTTTTGACGTTGTTGGTCCCCTGAAAGGATTCCAGGAACCCAGGAGACCACACTCTAAGAAACTTAAAGCTAGTTTAACTTTTTATATGCAGGAATAATGAAGTCCCAAAAAGTAATTGATAGTAATTCTGCTATATTTATAAAAGTAATTTATAGTAATTCAGAAAAGTAATTCTGCTATTCTGAGAAGGGGACAGTGGAAACTAGGGTTCTTCTATTACTACCAGCCCAGGGTCATGTTATTATGTTTTCCCAAGCAAAGCAGGTAACATCTTCATTTAAAAGATACCGAAGCTGAGGCAGGGAGACCGGAAGATGCTTGGTCACCACTACCACCTAGTGGTGGCCACCTGCTGTGTCAGGATTAGGACTCAGAGCTTCCCACTTCTTTTTATTGGGCCTCATCATTCCCTCACCTCCTGAGGTCAGGCCTGGTGCCCCTGGGTCTAGGCTAACCAAACTCCAGAAATCTGGCAGAGGAGTCAAGGATGCATTAAAATGTAAGATTACAAATATGGACACAGGGTCACATTTGTGCTGTTTGTTGAGTGGTGCATTAAGTGCTGTAAGAGACAGATGGTAGATAGTGAAGTTGCTCAGTCCTGTCCAACTCTTGGCGACCCCATCTTTGCGACCCCATGGACAGTAGCCAACCAGGCTCCTCCGTCCATGAGATTTTCCAGGCAAGAATACAGGAGTGGATTGCCATTTCCTTCTCCAGAATACTGGAGTGGGTTGCCATTTCCTTCTCCAAGGGATACTGGGTTGCCATTTCCTTCTCCAAGGGATCTTCCCGACCCAAGGATCGAACCCGGGTCTCCCGCATTGTGGGCAGATGCTTTACCATCTGAGCCACTGAGGAAGTCCAGTTGGGTAAGAGACAGAAACCTTCCTCAAGACAGATGGAGTGAGGGAAAGCCTCATAGAAGAGGTAAAGTTTGAACTGGGGGGGAGATGGGGGGCCTTGGAGGCCAGGAAGTAAATGGTGAAAGCAAACGGACAGAGCAGTAGTAGTGGTAGCAGATGTAAATTTGACCACCGTAACTTCATGAGCCAGACAAAAATGTCTGTAAACAAACCCAGATGAACCATCCAGAACATGTTTCATTCACATTAAGCTACCGCATATCTGACTATAAATGATTATAAATGCTAGATAATTAATTAAAAAAAAAAAAAAAAAAGACTGGAACCAGAAGAGGATAAAAATGCCCCAATTGGTGGGAACTGGGCAGTTTGAAAGAGAAAAAGAGGGACCTTAGATGAAAGGCCAGAGGATGATTAAGAAGGAGTGGTACCTGTTGGTGTTGAGTCTGAACCTCACCTCCCCACCCCTGGATTATTGTGTCCTGACTTCCTTCCTATCTCTGCTCCCCACTCTAGCATTCAATCTAAAGTGCCTGTTTAATTTTCCTATACTCCTTTTCCACCCAGCACTCTCCTATTCAAAATGTTCCACAGCTCTGCATTATCATTACAGCAAAATCTAAATGTGCCAGTTGGTCCCTTAAATCCTGCCGCAATATAGCACCAATCCACTTTTCCAGTGTCATTTCCTAAACACTCCTCACTGGGACCCTCATCAGATTAATTAGCTCAGGCATCCAAACACACCGAGGACTGTCTTTTTCCCCGCCTCACATTTTAACATTTCTGAAATTGGTCAGAACTTCTCTCTACCTGTTCCAGCTACATTGCTTCTGCATTGAGGAAAAACTCACTTATCTTGTTGTCCTTAGTGAGCATCCTTTGCCACTATTCGTTCCTCCCAGAAAAATCATGACACGTGGCACTTACTGTGTTTCTTCCTCTCTTTTGGCACCAGGTCATATAACAACCCCAAAGTGCTGTTACTGATGTTCATCAAACAATTGTAAGGTGTTTTTTTTTTTAATTGACAGCTCATAAATGATAAAAACCTTAAAATAGTAAATTGAGTATCCAATGGGAAAAAAGCAAGTACTATTAATAGACTCTTCAGAAACTGCTACATATATACTAGCAGACATGTAACACATCAACTCATTTAAAAACTTAAATTGTGGTAAAATATATATAACGTAGAGTTTACCATCCTAAAGATTTAAACTTTATTTACTTACTTATTTTTGGCTGTGCCGGGTCTTCTTTGCAGGCGGGGGCTCTTCCAGTTGCAGTGCCGGGCTTCTCACTGCAGTGGCTTCTCTTGCTGTGTGGCACAGACTCTAGGGTGCAAGGGCTTCAGTAGTTGTGACTCCTGGACTCTAGAACATAGGTTCAGTAGTTGGGGTGCATGGGCTTAGTTGCTCCACGGCATATGGGATATTCCTGGATCAGGGATGGAACCATTGTCTCTTTCATTGGTGGGTGGATTCTTTTTCCCATGAGCCACCAGGGAAACCCCCATCCTAACCATTTTTAAGTGTATATAGTTCAGTAGCATTAAGTATATTCACATTGTTAGCAACCAATCTCTAGAACTTTTTCATCTTCCCAAACTGAAACTGTATTCCATACCCATTAAACAACTCTGCATTTCGCCCTTGTCCCTCTGGCACCCACCATTTTCCTTTCTGTTTCTGAGTTTGAATAATCTAGGTACCTCACATAATTGGAATTATACAGTGTTTGTCTTTTTGTAACTGGTGTACACAGCATAAAGTCCTCCAGGTTCATCCATGCTATAGCATGTGTCAGAATTTCCTTCCTTTTTAAAAGTGAATACTATGCCATTGTATGTATCGACCACATTTTGCTGATCTATTCATCCATCAGTGGATACATGGGTTGCTTCTATCATTTAATTATTATGAATAACACTTTATGAACATAGGTGTACAATTATCTCTTCGTGATCTTGCTTTCAATTTTTTTGGATATATAAACCCAGAGATGAAATTGCCAACTCATATTATACCAGTTCATTTTAATGTGAAATTTTCACATTCACTATTCTCCAGGCTGCTCTTTTTGTTTAATAGTATGACTAGCGCGTCTCTCCACATAAGCTTTTTCATATGCACGTTGTTCTTCCTAATGACCGCACAGTATTCCACTATATACATTTCCTGTGATTTATGTCTCTGAGAACCAGTTGAGAGACATTTAGTTGTTTCCAATGTATAATTAATAGTGCTGCTGTAAACATCTTAATACATATTTCCTTAGATATTTCTATATACATGGAGAAGGCAATGGCACCCCACTCCAGTACTCTTGCCTGGAAAATCCCATGGATGGAGGAGCCTGGTAGGCTGCAGTCCATGGGGTCTCAAAGAGTCAGACACGACTGAGCGACTTCACTTTCACGCACTGAAGGAAATGGCAACCCACTCCAGTGTTCTTGCCTGGAGAATCCCAGGGACGGGGGAGCCTGGTGGGCTGCCATCTATGGGGTCGCACAGAGTCGGACACGACTGAAGCGACTTAGCAGCAGCAGCAGCAGCATATACATATTTCTATAGATAGATATACTCCAGACATGTGCAAGGAAATATGTATGTATGCCTAAGTCAAGGCTATGTTGTTTTTTTTTTTTTTTTCATTTTGATAGACATTGTCAAAAGACCCCTAAATGTAGGCATGCCTGAGTCAAGGCTATAGGTTGTTTGTTTGTTTTCATTTTGATAGACATTGTCAAAATACACCTAAATGAACACACAGATTTTACACTCCCATCCCGTGGATGTCAGTGGCAAATCTTTAAAAAGTTCTATTTTTTTTTTTTAGCAGAAACAATTTACCAGGAAGCCTCACACATCTTAACATCAGATATATAAGTTCTGGAGATTTGTTAAGTTGCTGTCACTATTCCATAGGCTTGCTTACCCTGACTATTTCAACTCATGCCCTAATGTTTACTTTTAATGAATGAGGATCCTGACTTCCTTGCTAGGAGCTAAGATCCTCAAGAGAGGACATAATTTACCATAACCATCCTCACCTCCACAATTAGATTTTTGCCCAGAACATACCAGAACTTGTTACATTATACATAGAATCAATGGCAGTTTCTAAGTGCTAAATGAAGAGATCTTAAGCCTTTTTTTTTTTTTCTATTTTTCTTGTGTAGCTATTGTAAGTGAAATAACTGGAATCACTCAATTCTAACATCAGCAATAATACCAGTCATTAATATTAATTTTTGAAAACATACAATGAAACAGGTATTATCTTAAAATACTTGACATGTGTCACCTCATTCAATGCTCACCAAATGACTATGTGCTCTTCTTATCTGTATCTTATGTAAGGAGAAACTGAGGCACAGTGAGGTTAACTGACCTGCCCAAGGTCACCTGAAAAGCAGCAGGTTTCCACAGAGAATTCTGGTTTCATTTTAATTGCCCAATCTATGCTTTTTATCCCTGCAACATGTACAATTTAACAAACCCAATTTATCATCAATATATTGATCCATGACACCTCTTCCATTGCCCATGGAGCTGTCTGAAACTTTAATGCGGGTATAGGTTGCAGTAAGCGGAGGTTTCCTCATTTGGGGTAAGATCCCTATTTTTAGAGATGTTGTCTTTCAGAAAGTGGTTATTATTTCCCAAATTCCTGTTGCTCCCAACCATAGATACATTTATGAAAGAAGATTTTTTTCTTTTCTAGATAAAGATCATAACTTCCTTCAAATTATAAACTTGACATGCACAAGAGCCCCAAAGAAGAATTCCACTTATTTTTACTAAGACATGTTTGTGAAACCCACATTTTAGAAAATGATAAACATGATAAGACTAACACTATTCTGAACTTTCATAAAAGAGGCTTATCAAATTTTAGAACTTGAAAGGGGCTTGGTTACAGTGATACTTGGTTACAAGCCACTTGGTTACAAGCAATATTTTTCCAGGCGCATCTAGTTGTCCATGGAAATAGATAGAATCCATATGGATACATGGCATTCGTATTCAGTTTTTAGCCTGTGAAAAAATGGACAGGAAATCATAATTAGAAAAAAAGAAAAAGGAAGTTCAACTTCATACAGTAGAAAGGAAGCATATGTAAATCATTACCCGCCCTAAGAGGCAGAATACGGAAGACTGAAGAATTGGTGCTTTTGAACTGTGGTGCTGGAGAAGACGCTTGAGAGTCCCTTGGACAGCAAGGTGATCAAACCAGTCAGTCCTAAAGGAAATAACCCTGAATATTTGTTGGAAGGACTGATGTTGAAGCTGAAGCCCCAGTATTTTGGCCATCTGATGTGAAAAGCCAACTCACTGGAAAAGATCCTAATGTTGGGAAAGATTGAAGGCAGGAGGAGAGGGGGTGACAGAGGATGAGATAGTTGGATGACATCATCATCTCAATGGGCACGAGTCTGAGCAAACTCTGGGAGATGGTGAAGGACGGGGAAGTTTGGCGTGCTGCAGTCCATGGGGTCACAAAGAGTCAGATACAACTTACTGACTGAACAACAAAAAGAGGCAACACAGCACAGCTTCATAAAGAATTGATATAAATTCACCGTTGCAGACCCACAGTAGGCTAACAGGAACCAGAATGTGTGTGTGTGTGTGTGTGTGTGTGTGTGTGTGTTGGGGTTGGTGGGGAAAGTTCAAAGAGAGGCGGCAGAGTTTGCACTAATCTTTGAGAGAACTGTGCTGTTCTCTTCCTGCTTGTCCCTTGGTATAGTCATCATCCATCAGAGTGCAATGATGGTTTAGGGGAGTGTGACTTCGAACTCAAATGCTCATGCTCTCACCAAGCCCATGTGCTACCCATGGTACCATCTACCCCAACAGAGTACCCAGGCTCCATTCAGTGGAGCTGCTACTCACATGCATAGATAGCCAAGAGCATACCTTTTTCTTCTTTTTATGAGTACTACTAGATTTCTTGCTGTTTTTCCAAATAGATCTGAAGGTGTCTGAAGAGATCTGGGGAGTGACTGTAATTTTTAAAACTGGCAGTTTACCTGAGAGGAGGAAGAACATAATAGTGATGGGTAGGCTATTTCACAATTCCATGGTGGACTGAGTCTTAGCATTCTGAGCAGGGCATTCTCCCACATTTTATTAACTGGGCAACTTTCCTTTTACCTAATATCTTTTCCTTATATCTCCTTGATGTGAGTGATCATAATAATTTCTGTAATAACTTCTTGTACTAGTCCTTTCTTTTTCTATTCCACTGTCATATCCTTTACCTGGATCAATCTAGTTGCCTTCTAACTAGTCCTCCTAACCTCAGACTTCCACAATCCCAAGTCCATCCTGGACCCAGGTTCCAGATTAATCATCCAAAAGCAAAATTCTGATCTTTTAGTTCATCAGCTCTGATAACATTATTGACTCTCCATCTTTAGCAGGTATCTCTGGTTTGTGCTTGCCAAGCCTCCACTGTGGCTTCTTGCTGGAACAGAACATTGAGTTTCCTTTGGGGTTCCACTCCCTGCCCTCCAGGGTTGGGTATATAACTCAGACCTGGCTGATCCACGCATTTCTTCTCCCTGGCAGTGACTGGTCAATGGGTGTCCATGTAACTTGTGCTGGTCCAATGAATGTGAAGAGAAAGGATCTTTCTTAAGATTAAACAGGCAGAATGTAAACTCCTAGCTTGTGCTTCCCTACTTGCCACTGTGCAGAAAGAATCTGCCTAAGAATAAAGTCAACCTAGAAGCAGGACTTTCAGGAGGTGGGAGTAGACGGCATCATTTGAATCCCTGATTCTAAGGGAAACTGTTCAGTTCAGTTCAGTTCAGTCGCTCAGTCGTGTCTGACTCTTTGCGACCCCATGAATCGCAGCACACCAGGCCTCCCTGTCCATCACCAACTCCTGGAGTTCACTCAGACTCACGTCCATTGAGTCAGTGATGCCATCCAGCCATCTCATCCTCTGTCGTCCCCTTCTCCTCCTGCCCCCAATCCCTCCCAGCATCAGAGTCTTTTCCAATGAGTCAACTCTTCGCATGAGGTGGCCAAAGTACTGGAATTTCAGCTTTAGCATCATTCCTTCCAAAGAAATCCCAGGGCTGATCTCCTTCAGAATGGACTGGTTGGATCTCCTTGCAGTCCAGGGGACTCTCAAGAGTCTTCTCCAGCACCACAATTCAAAAGCATCAATTCTTCGGCGCTCAGCCTTCTTCACAATCCAACTCTCACATCCATTACATGACCACTGGAAAAACCATAGCCTTGACTAGACAGACCTTTGTTGGCAAAGTAATGTCTCTGCTTTTGAATATGCTATCTCGGTTGGTCATAACTTTCCTTCTAAGGAGTAAGCGTCTTTTAATTTCATGGCTGCAGTCACCATCTGCAGTGATTTTGGAGCCCCAAAAATAAAGTCGGACACTGTTTCCACTGTTTCCCCATCTATTTCCCATGAAGTGATGGGACCGGATGCCATGATCTTCGTTTTCTGAATGTTGAGCTTTAAGCCAACTTTTTCACTCTCCTCGTTCATCTTCTTCAAGAGGCTTTTTAGTTCCTCTTCACTTTCTGCCATAAGGGTGGTGTCATCTGCATATCTGAGGTGATTGATATTTCTCCCGGCAATCTTGATTCCAGCTTGTGCTTCTTCCAGCCCAGCGTTTCTCATGATGTACTCTGCATAGAAGTTAAATAAGCAGGGTGACAATATACAGCCTTGACATACTCCTTTTCCTATTTGGAACCAATCTGTTGTTCCATATCCAGTTGTAACTGTTGCTTCCTGACCTGCATACAGATTTCCCAAGAGGCAGGTCAGGTGGTCTGGTATTCCCATCTCTTTCAAAATTTCCCACAGTTTATTGTGATCCACACAGTCAAAGGCTTTGGCATAGTCAATAATGCAGAAATAGATGTTTTTCTGGAATTCTCTTGCTTTTTCAATGATCTTTTTATTCATAACAAGCCCCTTCTTACCACGGGCTGGGGCTATGTTAATAAAGTGACTTTCAGAAATTCCCTAAAGAGTGGGACTGCTTGCCAAGGGAACCAACCTGGAATGGAGGTTTGGAACTTTCAGTCTCTGATTTCCAGGGAGGGGAGAGAGGCTGGCACTTAATGGCCAATGACTGGCCATTGGTTAATGGCCACCAACAGCCAACGATTTAACCAACCATGCCTATGTGATTCGGAGAAGCAATGGCACCCCACTCCAGTACTCTTGCTTGGAAAACCCCATGGGTGGAGGAGCCTGGTAGGCTGCAGTCCATGGGGTTGTGAAGAGTCGGACACGACTGAAATGACTTAGCAGCAGCAGCAGCAGCCTGTGTGATGAAGCCTTCGTAAGAACCAAAAGGATGAGGTTCAGAGAGTGTCTAAGTTGGGGAAACAATGCTTCCATGTGTCTCTGTGCTGGGTCCCAGACTCCAGGAGGACAGAAGCTCCTTTGGGACCTCACCCTGTGTACATCTTCAGCTGGCTGAAGATTCATAGCCTTTAATGTCCTTTGCAATAAACTGACAATTGGTGAGTAAACTGGTTTCCTGTATCCTAATTGAACCTAAGGAGGGGCTCGTGAGAGACTCTGATTTATAGTCAGTTGGTCAGAAGTACAAGTAACAAGGGGCTTCCCAGGTGGCACTAGTGGTAAAGAACCCGCCTGCCAATGCAGGAGACATAAGAGACAAGGGTTCTATCCTTGGGTCGGGACGATCCCCTGGAGGAGGACACGGCAACCCACTCCAGTATTCTTGCCTGGAGAATCCCCATGGACAGAGGAGCCTGGCAGGCTACAGTCCACAGGGTCACAAAGAGTTGGACACAACTGAAGTGAATTAGCATGGCAGCACGGCACACAAGTAACCACCTGGATATGAACTGAGGTTGAAACTTGAAGCTGGCTGTAAAAGTGTGGGATGAGGTCAGGCTGGGTACAGTAAAGGGTGGTGGAGGGCAAGGGGCTTGGAGCTGTAAGACAATATGGTTTATAATTTCAGGACTTGGAAAGGGCCAGAACCTGGGTCACTGAGGGTCTGGGTGGTAAAAATGTGGCTGGGAGAGAAAGGAGTCAGTATCCTAGCTGGATGATTTCCCCTGGTGATCGATGGTTATCAGTACTTGGTGTGCTAGGGAGTCCTTTCATCCCATGGCTCATACAAAAAATCAGGGTGTGTGTTAATGTGGTGGAGGTCTGCTCTGATGCTCCACAGTGGGGTTGGTCCAGGACAAAATCTAAGGTAATCATCTTTCAGGGGCATGCCTATATTGGGAGAGCATGCAGTAGCCCCTTGTTTTTCCTAGGTCTATTTTAAAATTAAATTAATTGATTTAAACTGAGTAATTTAAAAATTAAAGTCAATTTAAAATTTAATTATTAAAAGATTAATTAATTTTGCTGTGTTGAGTTTTAGTTGTGGCTTTCGGGGTCTTCCTTGTGCCAAGTGGGATCTTTTGTTGCGGTGCACAGACCCTCTAGTTGTGGCATGGGGTCTTGGTTGCACTGTGGCACGTGGGATCATAGTTCCCCAACCAGGGATCCAACCTGAGTCCCCTGTATTGGAAGGTAGATTCTTATCCATGGGACCACCAGGGAAGTCCCTTCTTGGGTCCACTTTTGGCCCAGGTGTGTGTCTTCTACGTTCCCTCGTAGAGCAGCAGGTTATACAGATGCAAGTCTGCTAGTTGACTCAAGGGGCCATGCCGAATGTCTAATAAAGAGCCTGGTTTCTCTCACTTGGGCCACTCTGAAGGGGTCACTGGCTTCAAAGGCCTTTGACAAAGGACTGGCTGACTGATCTATAGCAATCTAAAAGAGTGAGGCAAAGACAGCCACCTCCCTGCTTGATCTCTTTTCTCCTCTTCTAAAAGAACTCATTTTTTTTTTAAGTGTAACAATGTGCCCAGCTATAAAAAAAATCTATTTTCCAGTCCTCCTTGGCATTAAGGGTGGGCATGTGACATACTTCTCACCAACTAAACATAAGCCAAACTATCCTGGGAATTTCAGAGATTTTCCTCATATAGGTGCCCACAATTTTTCCTTGTCCTTTCCTTCTTCTGTTGTGGGATAGAAATGGGAGGCTACTGGTGAAGCAGCCACTTTGCAACCATGAGGATAAACCATGAGGATAACCTTGCTGAGGTTAATGGTGACAAAAGAGAGGGAACCTGGGATGTGAATGACATGGTGGAGTGTCTCTTACCTCCCCAGTCTTCCTCTACCTTATTAGACCACTGTAGCTGGTTCTTTTCCACACAGCCAAGTATCATCTCAATAGGTGTGAATCATAGTCATGGAGAGAAACAAAGCTCAGAGTTGAAAAGAAAGAAACAGGATAGGTCCAAAGTAGAGGAAAACAAGGTCTTCAATAGGAAAAAAGGTCCAAAGTCTTGATCACTGAGAAAGGCAGGAAGAGTGTGGGATTCGTGGCTCTGGCTGAAAGGAGTTTCGGGGGTTGGAGACCATTTGAAATGGGGCCAGCAGTATGGTTTGGGGGCCAGCCTGAAGCCTCAGAATGTTGGTATAGCAACCAAACCCACAAAAGACTGTCATGTTCCCTGAACATACTTTCGGTCATCAATTTCTTCTCCTTGTAAAGTTCTACCCATTCTTCAATGCTCAAAGTCCTTAGCAGAAGCTGAGATGACTTAAGATAGTATTAGATACTGAGATGGAATTATATAATGGTGACTGGCATGGTGAGAAAGCTATGCCCTGCTCAATTCTCTAAAAATATTTCAATCAAAATAATGCATGCTGCTGCTAAGTTGCTTCAGTTGTGTCCGACTCTGTGCGACCCCATAGACGGCAGCCCACCAGGCTCCCCCGTCCCTGGGATTCTCCAGGCAAGAACACTGGAGTAGGTTGCCATTTCCTTCTCCAATGCATGAAAGGGAAAAGTGAAAGTGAAGTCGCTCAGTCGTGTCCGACTCTTAGCGATCCCATGGACTGCAGCCCACTAGGCTCCTCTGTCCATGGGATTCTCCAGGCAAGAGTACTGGAGTGGGGCACCATTGCCTATTTGAAATAGTCCCCTTAATTTCTTTTATTTCTCACATAACTATCATTATTTCTTTCAAAATACTTAAGCATTTTCAATCCCCTATTAATTCAGTTTTTAATGCAATATTCCCCCTTTTTAAAGTCCTCCATTTTCCTGACCTAAACCATCATCTGGGACTCCCTTTTCTACACTTCTTCTGATTTCTGGATTCTATATTCTTTGTCTATGTGAATTCCCTCACTTTGCTCAAGTATATTCTCTGGAAGCTTTCTGAGAATGGATACAGAGGAGGTACAGAGTTTGAGTCCTTTCAAGCTACAGACATCTCTAGTTCCCACTCACACTTGGTAAGGAGTTAGGAATGTGTAGAGTTCTCACAGAGTCATCATGGCAGGGCTCCTTTGCCTCTAGTTTTCAGTTACGAAGTCTATGATTTTCCTGACTTCCAGTCCTTTGTATGCAATCTTTCTTTCTCTTTTTATATACTGTTGTGTGTGCTAGTCGCTCAGTCGTGTCCAACTCTTTGCGACCCCATGGTTTGTCCATGGAGTTCTCTAGGCAAGGATACTGAAGTGGGTTGCCATTCCCTTCTCCAGGGGATCTTCCTGACCCAGGGATCGAACCTGGGTCTCCTGCACTACAGGCAGATTCTTTACCAGCTGAGCTAGCAGGGAAGCCCCGTATGTTGTTAGGATCTACCTTTTATTCCTAGCATTCTGAAAGCCATGATTGTCATGCACTGTGCTGAGCACTCAGTGGGCTTTTTCAATATGCAGATTTATGTCCCTTGGTTCTGGGAAAGTTCTTGGTTTATTCCTTTGATAATTCCCTTCCCTCACTTCTTTCTTTTCTTTCTGAAATTATGAGTTAGCTACTGGTGCTCTTAGATTGATCCTCTTGCTCATATTTTCTCACCAATTTTTCATCTCCCTATCTTTTGCTCTACTTTTGAAGACTTTCTTGACTTCGTTTTTCAACATTTGTTTGAAGTTTTTATTTTCACTTCTAATAACCTAATTTTTTTCCTAATCTTTTTTCATAGCATCCTGTTCTTGTTTTATAGATGCATGATCTTCTGTTTAACTGAGAGTGTTTTAACTTATTTCTTTTTAAAGTTTTTCACATAGTCTCTATATCTTCAGGGCTCTTTTATTCTCTTTGTTTCAGGCACGGTTTCCTGTGTTGGAGAATTGCTTCATGTCTCTGGAGATTCTGAGATTTCTGTTCACAGTGAAGCAAGAGGCATCCAAAGGCTGATGGGAAGCTCCTGTGTATGTGCAGGGCTGCTTTGAATGGTGAGGGAGTGGCCAGCTCTCAGCATCTGGAGTTCCTTTCTCTGGGGCTGTTCAGTTTTTCAAAGAATACCCCAGTCTTCTACATGACTATCAGCCTTCTGGAAGCAAGGCAGACAAAGATATCTTGGGTGAAAAGAGGCTGAATCCCAGATGTTCAATGTGTAGAATTTTCCTTACTCCTCCTATTTCTAGCTTCTCATCTAAAGCTCATTGCTGGGTGTCCTGGGTCTGCTGAAAGGCTGTTTCATTTTTCCAGAGAAAACTCCCTAAGTGTTTTCTTTGCTTCTACTCTTGCCTCCCCCGGAATCTGTTTCAATTTAGAGCTGGAATGATCCTGTTAAAACTCAGCTTAAAATTCTCAGGTGCTTTTCCGTCTCTATAGAGTTAAAAAAAAGTTCTCGTAATTGTCTAGAAGGCCCCCCACCCTCCACACTTACTTCTTGGAATTTTTACCTTATTACCTTCCTGTTCTCTCTCACCCCATTCCAGCCCTGCTGGCTGCCTTTCTGGCACTGGAACACACCAGGTAGCCTCCTGCTTTATGACCACTGTGCTTGCTATTCATTTACCTGGAATGCGCATCTCACAGATACTTACATGGCTTGCTCCCTTCCTCCTTTGGGTCTTTATTCAAATGTCTCTTTTCCCTGGCAGCCTCCAGCCCCTGACATATACACACTATCTCCTTTTCTTGCTTTATTTTTCTTTGAAATATAATCTCTATATGATACACAATCATATATATTTTCCTTCTTTGTGAAGTAGCTGATTTAATGTCTGTTATTCTCCACTAGGAAGTAAGCCTCGTGGAGGCAGGAATTCATTGCTCAATTACCAGCATTTAGAATAGGGCCTGGCACACAAAAAGCATTTAATAAATGTATGTGAAAGAAATAAGTATGAATAAATAAACAAAGTGATCCTGAAGTATTCTTTTCAGGATTAGTCAAAAAACAGTGCTGTAAGATGTGGATTGAGACTTGTCTTTCTGTTAAATTTTTTTTTTAAACACATAAAGTTGATGTTTCTGAGGAAACATCGTTATTGTGTGTATTCCATCATTAAAATAGGTCATTAAAAACTCCTTGGCTGGTAAATAAATAGCCTTAGGCTATTAATTTGGATTTCATGAGAGAAGGAGAATTAGAATTAAAAATTAGCGTAATAACTTATTAATTATAAGAACACAGAAGCAATCAGAAGAACATTAGTTCTCTAACCAGTAATATTACTAATTGCTTTTAATGTTTAAAATGATGTCATATTAGGGCTAAATGTCAAGATATTTTCCCTGTAGAATCCAACCAAGTAACCTTGGTTTGAAGGGTCTTTTCTGGTATTCAAACTAACAAATCTGATTGAACTGCTCCAGCAGAAATATCTCATAATTATTTGGTTCAAAATATGAATGCATTCAAACTATTCATATGTATTACCACATTTGGGAAAAGCGGATTTCTTGAACTAGAAGGGACATTTTAACGCTTTCTAAATGACTATTTTCAGGCAGGTATTTCATGATCATCTTCCTACTTATGCAAATTGAACCATTTACCAGGCAAGCACC
The DNA here is from genome assembly GCF_002263795.3 of Bos taurus. Taxonomy (NCBI): domain Eukaryota; kingdom Metazoa; phylum Chordata; class Mammalia; order Artiodactyla; family Bovidae; genus Bos; species Bos taurus. The sequence goes on from NC_037328.1 coordinate 127,236,817, forward strand.
ATGTTTTGCAGCTCCAAATACGCGCTCAGTGATAATTATTTGCCATCAGCCATCTGAGACCACCCATCATGAGCACCCACTGCAGCCTTATAATGTCTCTGGTGCAGTGTGGAATGAGAAAGCTGCTACAGTGCCAAGAAAAACCAAATGAAATCATTGACCTGCCTTCTGTTTATTGAGCCTAAATTAAAGTTAAATTTAAGTTAATTTTAACAGAATAAATCTGTTTAGTTTAAATTCAACTTAAATGGACTAGGAAGTAGATGTTCTGTTTCTCTAAAAATAAAGGGAGGATCTTAAAATCCTGGAATCATTTGATTGTTAAATGGCAATGCAGTAATTTCAGTTTAAAGATGACAGTGGGAAAAAAAAATGACAGTGAAGTAAACAGTAATATTATAATTCTCTCTAAAGCTGCCAGTGTTAAAAAAAAAAAAAAATCTGCAGTGTGAAATTATGTCATGCCTCTAATAAGACTTTTACTATAGAAATGATAGAAGACTGGATGCTTATATCATTTCATTCTCTCCACATAATCTACCAGATAGTGTACCAAGATGTGTCTCGTGTTTTACTAACACTGAGTTTGGATTTTCAAATGTGTCTATGCTGTCTTTCATTGAGCTTTATTGAAAACGATCTTTCTTTGTACACACTGCTATTTTTACAATGGATAACCAATAAAAACCTACTGTATAGCACATGGAACTCTGCTCAATGTTATGTGCCAGCCTGGATGGGAGGGGGCTTTGGGGGAGAATGGACACATATACATGTATGGCTGAGTCCCTTCACTGTTCATCTGAAGCTATCACAACATTGCTAATAGGCTATACCCCAGTACAAAATGTTTTGGTGTTACAAAATAAATAGATAAATAAAATTTAAAAATAAAATAAAATGACCTTTCCTCATTTTTCCACCAGCAGTAAGAGTGGCTATCATTAATTCTGGACATGCGTATTGTGAAGGAGAGGACAGGTGTGGCCAGTACTAAACAGCTGGTTCCATATGTGAGCCTCTCACTTTCAAAGGATTTTGGTTGTTGCTTAGTGGCCCAGTCACGTCCAACTCTTTGTGACTCTATGGACTGCAGCCCACCAGGCCTCCCTGTCCCTCACCATCTCCCGAAATTTGCCTAAGTTCATGTCCATTGCATTGGTGATGCCATCCAGCCATCTCATCCTCTGATGCCCTCTTCTCCTTTTGCCTTCAATCTTCCCCAGCATCAGGGACTTTTCCAATGAATCAGCTGTTTGCAGCAGATGACCAAAATATTGGAGTTTCAGCTTCAGCATCAGTTCTTCCAATGAGTATTCAGGGTTGATTTCCCTTAAGACTGACTGGTTTGATCTCCTTGCCATCCAAGGAGCCCTCAGGAGTCTTCTCCAGCACCATAGTTCAAAGGCATCAATTCTTTGGCATTCTGCCTTCTTTATGGCCCAGTTCTCACAACTGTACATGACCACTGGGAAGACCATAGCCTTGACTATACAGACCTTTGTCGGTAGAGTAACGTGTCTGCTTTTCAATATACTGTCTAGGTTTTTCATAGCTATCCTGCCAAGAAGCAAATGTCTTCTGATTTCATGGCTGCAGTCAGCATCTGCAGTGATCTTAGAGCCCAAGAAGAGGAAATCTGTCACTACTTCCACCTTTTCCCCCTCTATTTGCCATGAAGTAACCGGGCTGGATGCCATGATCTTAGTTTTTTTCATATTTAGTTTTAAGCTGGCTCTTTCACTTTCCTCCTTCACCCTCATCAAGGGCTCTTTAGTCCCTCCTTGTTTTCTGCCATTAGAGTGGTATCATCCGCATATCTGAAGTTGTTGATGTTTCTCCTGTCTGTCTTGATCAGATCAGATCAGATCAGTCGCTCAGTCGTGTCCAACTCTTCTCGATCCCATGAATTGCAGCACGCCAGGCCTCCCTGTCCATCACCAACTCCCAGAGTTCACTGAAACTCACGTCCATCAAGTCAGTGATGCCATCCAGCCATCTTATCCTCTGTCGTCCCCTTCTCCTCCTGCCCCCAATCCCTCCCAGTATCAGAGTCTTTTCCAATGAGTCAATTCTTCGCATGAGGTGGCCAAAGGACTGGAGTTTAAGCTTTAGCATCATTCCTTCCAAAGAAATCCCAGGGCTGATCTCCTTTAGAATGGACTGGTTGGATCTCCTTGCAGTCCAAGGGACTCTCAAGAGTCTTCTCCAACACCACAGTTCAAAAGCATCAGTTCTTCGGTGCTCAGCCTTCTTCACAGTCCAACTCTCACATCCATACATGACCACTGGAAAAACCATAGCCTTGACTAGATGGACCTTTGTTGGCAAAGTAATGTCTCTGCTTTTGAATATGCTGTCTAGGTTGGTCATAACTTTCCTTCCAAGGAGTAAGTGTCTTTTAATTTCATGGCTGCAATCACCATCTGCAGTGATTTTGGAGGCCAAAAAAATAAAGTCAGCCACTGTTTCCACTGTTTCCCCCTCTATTTCCCATGAAGTGGTGGGACCGGATGCCATGATCTTCGTTTTCTGAATGTTCAGCTTTAAGCCAACTTTTTTACTCTCCACTTTCACTTTCATCAAGAGGCTTTTGAGTTCCTCTTCACTTTCTGCCCTAAGGGTGGTGTCACCTGCATATCTGAGATTATTGATATTTCTCCCGGCAATCTTGATTCCAGCTTGTGTTTCTTCCAGTCCAGCGTTTCTCATGATGTACTCTGCATAGAAGTTAAATAAACAGGGTGACAATATACAGCCTTGACGAACTCCTTTTCCTATTTGGAACCAGTCTGTTGTTCCATATCCAGTTGTAACTGTTGCTTCCTGACCTGCATACAGATTTCTCAAGAGGCAGGTCAGGTGGTCTGGTATTCCCATCTCTTGAAGAATTTTCCACAGTTTATTGTGATCCACACAGTCAAAGGCTTTGGCATAGTCAATAAAGCAGAAATAGATGTTTTTCTGGAACTCTCTTGCTTTTTCTATGATCCAGCGGACGTTGGCAATTTGATCTCTGGTTCCTCTGCCTTTTCTAAATCCACCTTAACATCTGGAAGTTCACGGTTCACATATTACTGAAGCCTGGCTTGGAGAATTTTGAGCATTACTTTACTAGCGTGTGAGATGAGTGCAATTGTGTGGTAGTTTGAGCATTCTTTGGCATTGCCTTTCTTTGGGACTGGAATGAAAACTGACCTTTTCCAGTCCTGTGGCCACTGCTGAGTTTTCCAAATTTGCTGGCACATTGAGTGCAGCACTTTCACAGCATCATCTTTCAGGATTTGGAATAGCTCAACTGGAATTCCATCACCTCCACTAGCTTTGTTTGTAGTGATGCTTTCTAAGGCCCACTTGACTTCACATTCCAGGATGTCTGGCTCTAGGTCAGTGATCACACCACCGTGATTATCTGGGTCGTGAAGATCTTTTTTGTACAGTTCTTCTGTGTATTCTTGCCATCTCTTCTTAATATCTTCTGCTTCTGTTAGGTCCATACCATTTCTGTCCTTTATCGAGCTCATTTTTGCATGAAATGTTCCTTTGGTATCTCTGGTTTTCTTGAAGAGATCCCTAGTCTTTCCTATTCTGTTGTTTTCCTCTATTTCTTTGCATTGATTGCTGTTCTTCAGCTTTCTTATCTCTTCTTGCTATTCTTTGGAACTCTGCATTCAGATGTTTATATCTTTCCTTTTCTCCTTTGCTTTTCGCTTCTCTTCTTTTCACAGCTATTTGTAAGGCCTCCCAGACAGCCATTTTGCTTTTTTGCATTTCTTTTCTATGGGGATGGTCTTGATCCCTGTCTCCTGTACAATGTCATGAACCTCATTCCATAGTTCATCAGGCACTCTATCTATCAGATCTAGGCCCTTAAATCTATTTCTCACTTCCACTGTATAATCATAAGGGATTTGATTTAGGTCATACCTGAATGGTCTAGTGGTTTTCCCTACTTTCTTCAATTTAAGTCTGAATTTGGCAATAAGGAGTTCATGGTCTGAGCCACAGTCAGCTCCTGGTCTTGTTTTTGCTGACTGTATAGAGCTTCTCCATCTTTGGCTGCGAAGAATAGAATCAATCTGATTTCGGTGTTGACCATCTGGTGATGTCCATGTATAGAGTCTTCTCTTGTGTTGTTGGAAGAGGGTATTTGTTATGACCAGTGCATTTTCTTGGCAAAACTCTATTAGTCTTTGCCCTGCTTCATTCCATATTCCAAGGCCAAATTTGCCTGTTACTCCAGGTGTTTCTTGACTTCCTACTTTTGCATTCCAGTCCCCTATAATGAAAAGGACATCTTTTTTGGGTGTTAGTTCTAAAAGGTCTTGTAGGTCTTCATAGAACCATTCAACTTCAGCTTCTTCAGTGTTACTGGTTGGGGCATAGACTTGGATTACTGTGATATTGAATGGTTTGCCTTGGAAACGAACAGAGACCATGAACAGTATGAAAAGGCAAAATGATAGGATACTGAAAGAGAAACTCCCCAGGTCAGTAGGTGCCCAATATGCTACTGGAGATCAGTGGAGAAATAACTCCAGAAAGAATGAAGGGATGGAGCCAAAGCAAAAACAATACCCAGCTGTGGATGTGACTGGTGATAGAAGCAAGGTCCGATGCTGTAAAGAGCAATATTGCATAGGAACCTGGAATGTCAGGTCCGTGAATCAAGGCAAATTGGAAGTGGTCAAACAAGAGATGGCAAGAGTAAATGTCGACATTCTAGGAATCAGCGAACTGAAATGGACTGGAATGGGTGAATTTAACTCAGATGACCATTATATCTACTACTGTGGTCAGGAATCCCTCAGAAGAAATGGAGTGGCCATCATGGTCAACAAAAGAGTCTGAAATGCAGTACTTGGATGCAATCTCAAAAATGACAGAATGATCTCTGTTCGTTTCCAAGGCAAACCATTCAATACCACAATAATCCAAGTCTATGCCCCAACCAGTAACGCTGAAGAAGCTGAAGTTGAACGGTCCAGCCTGGCATTTCTCATGATGTGCTCAGCATACAGGTTAAATAAACAGGGTGACAGCAGACAGCTCTGTCATACTCGTTTCTCAATTTTGAACCAGTCAGTTGTTCCAACAGGGTTCTAACTGTTGCTTGTTGACTCCCATACAGGTTTCTCAGGAGATGGGTGAGGTGGTCTGATATTCCCATCTCTTTTAGAGCTTTCCACAATTTATTACGATCCACACAGTTAAAGGCTTTGGCATAGTCAATGACAGAGACGCAGATGTTTTTCTGGAATTCCCTAGCTTTCTTTCTCTATGATCCAGCAAATGTTGGCAATTTGATCTCTGGTTCCTCTGCCTTTTCTAAACCTTGTTTGGACATCTGGAATTTCTTGGTTTGCATAAAGCTGAAGCCTAGCATGCAAGATTTTAAACACAACCTTACTAGCATGGGAGATGAGTGCAATTGTCTGATGGTTAGAACATTCATTAGTACTACCCTTCTTGGGAAATTGGGATAAAGATTAACCTTTTCCAGTCCTTTTCCAGGCCAGACCCAGTGGCCACTGCTGGGTCTTCCAGATTTGCTAACATAATGAATGCAACACCTTGATGACATCATCCATTAGGGTTTTGAAGAGTCCTGCTGGAATTTCATTGCATCCACTAGCTTTATCAACAGCAATGCTTCCTAAGGCCTACTTGACTTCACTCTCCACAATGTCTGGCTCTGGATTACAAAAGGATTACATGATAAAAAAATACCCTTAATGCTCTCTCTGTACCTATCACACTTGAGCCATTCTTTGATGATCCAGGAAGCATATCAGAATCTTATGAGGGCTGTTACTTTAGTTTTCCAGTTGATACCTGGAGAAATCTTTGCAGGTCGGGTTGGGAGAAAGAATAGAGAACAGGAGACAGGTCCTCAGAGAATAGGTGAGGATAAGAGTTCAGGGCTTCCCTGATGACTCAGTTGGTAAAGAATCTGTCTGCAATGCGGGAGACCCAGGTTTGATCCCTGGGGAAGATCCTCTTTGGTATTCTTGTCTGGAGAATTCATGGACAGAGGAGCCTGGTGGGCTACAGTACATGGGGTCGCAAAGAGTCAGACATGACTGAGTGACTAACACTTTGACTTTTCAAGAGCACAGGAGAAAAGAAAGAGCAACAGCAAAAATTTCATTTCAACAACATTTATCACCTAGATCAAAGACTACATATCACATCCTAAGAGCACTAGAACTTAATGCAAATCACAGGCCACACAATGGTGGCCAGCCTGTGACAGTGATCCTGGTCATCACTTAGCTCCAGCCAGTTGTTCAGTGGAAAAAGTGGAGCAAGTTGTGAGTAGTGCAGCATTTGGGAAGGAGTGGATGTGGACAGGTGAAGGGGAACACAAACTGAAAACACCTACCTGTCTTTCTGGCTCTCAGTGCTTCAAGTAGGTCAACAGCAGCCTTTTCTCCCAGGACATTGTTTCCAAGGTCAATCTCCTTTAAGTGGACAGAGTATTTGATCAGGCTGACCAGAGAAAGTGACAAAACAAAATGGTGTTGTACCAAGCATGGTTACGCAAAGAAACGCAATCCAGTTATTTTGGAGTATGCTCTTTTTTCTTTTTTTTTTTAAGGTCCTCTCCACCGCCCCTCCCCTCCCTCCCAAAGATGCGGCACTGACCCAATTTGAAACTGAAGACATCCTGAATACAGTTTCCCCCCCAGTTTAATCTCTCTAGTTTGGGTGCCTCTCCTAAGTAAGCTGGTACGATAAGGATTTTAGCTGCCTTAAATATTCCATGCATTTATTTATTCAAAAGATATGGCGTGTTATTGCACAGTGCTTCTCAGTCTTTTAGATTTTACACACCAGTAAAACGTCAGATAACTGGGGGGTGGGGAGACAGACAAATGTCACTCGGGCAACTTTTGGTAGGTCTAATAACTTTCACCTAGTAACACTATAGAAGAACATACATTTTTATATAAAATTAGGAAGAGTACAGTCTCACAATAAAGGATTTTTAAATTGAGTTTTAAAAAACGTTTATTGATTTGGTTGCGTTGGGTCTTAGTTGCGGCATGCAGGGTCTTCCGTTGAGGCACAGAGGCCCTAGTTGTGGTGCGTGGGTTCAGTCCTTGCAGCGCGTGGGCTCTCTGGTTGTGGAACGTGGGCCCCAGAGCACATGGCTCAGTAGCTGCAGCGCATGGCTTTAGCTGCTGTGTAGCCTGTGGGATCTTAGCTCTCCCACCAGGGGCTGAACCTGTATCCCCAGCATTGCAAGGTGGATTCCTAACCACTGGACCACCAGGGAAGCCCCCAAGGTTAGCTTTTTAAATGAAGTAAGTTTAGCTTTATGGAAAATGAACACTCTACCTATCTTTATTTTTCTAGTTTCTTTGAGGATCATTGAAACTTCATTCATTTTCTGGCCTTGGCCTGCCAAATGGACTTAGGGAGTCTCTGGCATTGTAAGGGGCATGGAATCTGGGTGAGGTCCTAGGTTCTGAAGTCCTAGGCTCTGGATCAGCTTTTATGTTTTGTCAACTCTGTGATCATGGGCAGGCCACAAGCCATGTTGGGTCTTATCTTCCTCATCTGTAAATTTGGCCTCAAAAGGGTGAGTTTGCCTATTTCACAAGGTTGTGGAAAAATAGAACGAAGCCATTTTTATGAAAGCATTTGCAAAATGCAATACCAATGATGCTATTAATTCTGAGTGTATAGTTACTAAGTGCACATTAAGTGCCTGACATTGCAGGGACTAAAAGCAATTTAACACATGTTCTTGGGACTTCCCTGGTATTCTGGTGAATAGGAATCCCCTTCAGCTGCCAATGCAGGGAACACAGGTTTGACCCCTGGTCCAGGAAGATTCCACACACCATGGAGCAACTAAACCCATGTGCCACAACTACTGAGCCTGTGCTCTGCAACCACAGAAGCCACCATGGGGAGAAGCCTGCACGCTCCAACCAGAGAGTAGTTCCCGCTTGCTGTAACCTGAGAAAGCAGGAAGGAAGACCCAGGGCAGCCAAACATAAATAAATAAGTAAATAAATAAAATAAAAACAACCCATGGCCTGTGCTCTGAAAGAAATTATCATAACTATCAATAAAACAATTTTAAGCCTTTACCATGTGCTGGGGATATGAAATTTCAGTTAGGGTCAGTAGTGAATACAAGGCCATTCTCTTGCTACCCACAATTTCTATTGATTGAGGAGCCAGAATTCAAAGCCAGGACTGAATGGTCTTGCCAGACTCTGCCTCTCGATCTCACTCCCAAGGAAACAGTCTGCCTAATCAGGACTTGACAAGCTTTGGCTTCCTGAACTGCCTGACTATGTCCAATTCCTTCAGAGAAGATGAGGGAGAGCTGGGATGCTTCAAGGAGGAAACGGAGAAAGAGAAGCACCAAAGGAGAATGGAGGGTGTTGAAGACAAATTTTACAACTCAACCATTCTATATCTAGGTCTGATTCCGGATGCCATGGATTTAACCACTATGCTTTGGATTTACGGAGCATTCACTATGCATCAGATATGATCATGGCCACCCACATGTTTAAGTACTGTGCTTGGCACAATGGGGCGTTCCAAGGGTATGAGTGGGGCTGAAAGCCAGCCAAGGTCTGTTTGCCAAGTCCTGGGCATGAAGCATAGACCTGGAAGGGATAACTTCCTCTGACTCACTGGTGAGAGGAAGTGCCTTTTAATTCCTCTACCCAAAGGGGCACTTTTTCTAACTCATATAGAGGTGCTAGTTGGAGCCTTAGGCACTACATTTAGCACCTCATATATGATCTCATTTACCCTACAACAATCTCTTTAGTTAGAGATTGTTATTATCCCCGATTTTACAAATGAGGGACTGAAATACAGAGAAGTTATTTAACTTGCCTGAGATTAAATTGTGACACAGGGATGTGAACGTAGGCAGTTTGCTTGAAAATAACCATGAAGTATGATTCAAATATACCAAGGAAATGTTTGAATTTTCATTAGTTCTTAATATTTACAGTTTGATTAAATATTAAAAATAATAACCATGAAGTTTGATTCAAATATACCAAGAAAATGTTTTAATTTTCAGTAGCTCTTAATATTTGCAGTTTAAAAAAGACAACAAAGAGATCTAAGTATTTAGTGTCAGAACTAAAAAAAACAAAAAGATGCAAAAGGAATTCCTGGTCCTGGTGCACATTGTTAAGTTGTATTTATAACCCTGTCACACACGGCCAGCAGCTGCACAGGACCCTGTGCTCAGAAGGGCTCCTCACTTGGTTAAGTGCTCTGTCATCCTCTTGAAATGCTTAATAATATTTGAACAAGGGCCCATGAGTTTCCATTTGCACGGGGTCCCTACAAATTCTGTAGTCAGTTCCTGTTGTCACGTTTAGTGTGGTCAGAGAAGAAGGTAAAATCTGACAGTCAGCGTTAAGTAATTATATTGTTCTGTCAGCCCTATAGACCACTGTTAGAGGAATCCTGGTCAGAGGGAGGTGTGGTTCATGAGATGGGGAACCAGCAGGGTTCCTTCACCCAAACCAGCATTTGAGTTTCTGCCTTGAAGTCAAATCCTCTGATACTGCCTTTTGGGGTAGGCTTAAGCAGCAGAGTTAGGTAAAGACTCATCACACACAAAAGGCATATCTCTTGACCCTGGATCAGCTAATCTGAAGGTGAGGCTAGACCCAGGTGCTACCAAGGGTGCATAGTGCCAGGAGGCAGGCAGTTGGTTAGTGCCCCACGATCTCCATCACCAAATCTTACCCCAACATAAATGCATATGCATAAGCCACCCCAAGTAAACATTTAATTAAGCAGACCCATGGAGCTGATTTTGCTAGCAGGCCCCCTCACAAGTCCCTTGCCTCCTCATTCATCCACTGAGCTCCTCCTTTGTAAATCCTCAGGACATTCAATGATAAAAGGTGAGGAGCCATAAATCTGTTCTCCAAAGTGCTCCTGGAGCCTGTTTGCTCATCCTCCAACTTGGTCTACAGCTGGCCCAGAACTGGACTTGCCAGAGTGCGGGTGGAGGGTTGTGAAGATGGTGCTTCTACTTCCAGGGCATCAGCCTGTCAGAACTCATAGAGGTGAAGAAGGAAAATGAGTGTTAGACCTGCAGATGTAGAAATATGGAGGGGAGCTATCCTTGAGGTGAATATGCAGCTCATTTCAGAAGTCACACCAGAAAATAACCCATGAGATAGAGTGAGACTAAAAAACCCCAGAGAAGATGAATGATACAAAGGCCATGGATATTAAGTTTGGGCTAAGCTGTCTTTGTGAGTTGATGTTGTAGGTCACTAGAGCAGTAAAGAGAAAGTCTTAAAAGCAGCCAAAGAAAAAGACAAATTATGTTCAAAAGAAAAAAGATAAAAGTAACTGCAGACTTCTTTTCAGAAACAATGTAAGCAGAAGACAGTGGAGCAACATCTTGAAAGTATTAACTGTCAGCCAAGTATTCTATATCCAGGAAAAAAATCTTAAAAAATGAAGGCAAACATACCACACATACTAAAACTCAGAGAAGTCATCAAAAGTAGGTCAGGACTATAATAAATCTATAAAGAAAGTCCTTCAGATCAAAGGAAAATGATACTAGTGTTGTCTTTGGCAACACATATACTAAAATTGGAACAACAGAGATTAGCATGGCCCCTGAACAAAGATGAGGCACAAATACATAAAATGTTAAAAAAAGGGAAAATGATACTAGAGAGAAATTTGGATACATCCAAAGGAATGAAGAAGACTAGAAATGGTAAATGTGTGAATAGTTATAAAAGACTTACCCTTCTTTTTAAGAAAATATTAACTGCTTAAAACAAGTATAATGATAATATGTTTGGGGATTTATAACAGTAAAATATATGATAACAGTAAAACAAAGAATGAGAGGGAATGGAAATGTAAGATTTTTAAACTATAAGTGAAATAGTATATTATTTGAAGGTAAATTGTGATAAACTAAAATGAATAGTGTGCAATCACTAAAAAAAAAAGTATAGCTAATGGAACAATAAAAGAGATAAAAATGGAATTATAAATATTATTCAATCCAAAAACAGAAATATACTTTAAATTGAACAGAAAAAAAAACCACATACGACAAAGAAAACAAATAACATGATGGTATGTTAAAATCCAGTCATATTGATAATCATATTAAATATAGCTGTCTAGATAAAAAACAGTTAAAAGACAAAGATTGTCCAAATAGGTTTTTAAAAAAATAAGATCTCAACTATCTGCTGTTTATAAGAATTTAGATAAAAAAATATAGATAGGCTAAAAGTAAAACGACAGAGACAGATATATCATGCTAATATCAATCTAAAGAAGATTGGAGTGGATATATTAATATTAGTCAAGTTAGATTTCAGAGATGGGAATAAGACCAGAGATAAGAGAAAAATATTACTAGGGATTTCATAATGATAATAAGGGTCAATTCTGCAAGAGACTTAAGAACCCTAAAAGTTCATGCAGCTAATAACAGTGCTTCAAAATACATGAAGTAAAATTGATTAAACTGCAAGGAGATATTTGTTGTTGTTGTTCAGTCTCTAAGTCATGTCCGACTCTTGGCAATCTCATAGACTGCAGCATGCCAGGCTCCTCTGTCCTCCGCTATCTCCTGGAGTTTGCCCAAATTCATGTTCATTGAGTAAGTGATGCTATCTAACCATCTTATCCTCTGCTGTTCTAGTCTCCTTTTGCCTTCAATGTTTCCCAGCATCAGGGGCTTTTCCAATGAATCAGCTCTTTGTATCGGGTGGCCAAAGTACTGGAACTTCAGCATCAGTCTTTCCAATGAATATTCAGGGTTGATTTCCTAGAGGATTGACTGGTCTGACCTCCTTGAAGTCCAAGGGACTCTTAAGAGTCCTCCAGCACCGCAATTCGAAAGCATCAATTCTTTGGCACTCAGCCTTCATGATCCAGCTCATACATCCATACATAACTACTGGAAAAACCATGGCTTTAACTATATGGACCTTTGTTGGCAAAGTGATGTCTCTGCTTTTTAATATGCTGTCTAGGTTTGTCACAGCTTTCCTTTCAAGGAACAAGTGTCTTTTAACTTTGTGGCTGTAGTCACTGTCTGCAGTGATTTTGGAGCCCAAGAGAAAAAAATCTCACTGTTTCCACTTTTCTCCCTTCTGTTTGCCATAAAGTGATGGGACCAGATGACCAAATCTTAGCTTTTATTAATGTTGAGTTTCAAGCCATCTTTTTCACTGTCCTCTTTCAGCCTCATCAAGAGGCTCTTCAGTTCCTCTTCACTTTCTACCATTAAAGTGTATCATCTGCATATCTAAGATTGTTGATATTTCTTACAGTAATCTTGATTCCACCTTGTGATTCATCCAGCCTGGTATTTTGCATGATGTTCTCTGCAAATAAGTTAAATGAACAAGGTGACATTATACAACCTTGTTGTACTCCTTTCCCATTTTAAACCAGTAAGTTGTTTCATGTCCAGTTCTTTTTTTTTTTTTTTAAGAAAAATGATACAAGTAAATTTATTTACAAAACAGAAATAGACTTACAGACATGGAAAATAAACCTATGTTTACCAAACAGGGAAGTGGAGAAAGGGATAAATTAGGAGTTTGAGATTAACATATAAACACTGCTGCTACTAAGTCACTTCAGTCGTGTCCGACTCTGTGTGACCCCATAGACGGCAGCCCACCAGGCTCCACCGTCCCTGGGATTCTCCAGGCAAGAACACTGGAGTGGGTTGCCATTTCCTTCTCCAATGCAGGAAAGTGAAAAGTGAAAGGGAAGTCGCTCAGTCGTGTCCGACTCTTAGTGACCCCGTGGACTGCAGCCTACCAGGCTCCTCCGTCCATGGGATTTTCCAGGCAAGAGTACTGGAGTGGGGTGCCATCGCCTTCTCCGTCATGTCCAGTTCTAACTGTTCCTTCTTGACCCACATATAGGTTTCTCACAAGACAGATAAGGTGGTCTGGTACTCCCATGTCTTTAAGAATTCTCCAGTTTGTTGTGATCCACATAGTCAAAGGCTTATCACAGTCAACTGAGGCAGAAGTAGATGGTTTTTTTCTGGAACTTCCTTGCTTTCTTAATGATCCAAGGAATGTTGGCAATTTGATCTCTGATTCCTCTGCCACTTTGAAACCCAGCTTGTACATCTGGAAGTTCTTGGTTCACACACTGCTCAAGCCTAGCTTGAAGGATTTTGAGCATAACCTTGTTAGCATATGAAATGAGCACAATTGTATGGTAGTATGAACATTCTTTGACATTGTCCTTCTTTGGGATTGGAATGAAAACTGACCTTTTTCAGTCCTGTGGCCAGTGCCGAGCTTTCCAAATTTGATGATATATTGATACTTTTAAAATTACAATTATCTCTATCTCAATAATTGATAGAGTAAGTTAACAGAAAATTTGTAAAGATATAGCAGATGTTACAACACTTGAGCAACACTGCTGACCAGCTTGACCTAACTGACATTTATGGAATATTTTCCTCCAATAATAGCAGAATACACATTCTTTTCAAGTGCACATGGAAGATTTACCAAAATTGATCATAAATTTTGATCAGTTGGGTCATAAAACTGGTATGTTTTCCACCCACAGCAGAATTTACTTAGAAATCAACCAAAAAAAAAATATGAAAATTTAACAAATATGTGAAAACTAAACAGCTCTCTTCTAATAATCCATAGGTCAAAGAAGAAATCAAGAGGGCAATTAGAAAATAGCTTGAGTTGAATAACAATAAAGATACAATATATCAAAATTTGTAGGATGCAACAAAAGAATACATCAGTTCAGTTCAGTTCATTTCAGTCACTCAGTCATGTCCGACTCTTTGTGACCCCATGAATCGCAGCACGCCAGACCTCCCTGTCCATCGCCAACTCCCGGAGTTTACCCAAACTCATGTCCATTGAGTTGGTGATGCCATTCAACCATCTCATCCTCCGTCGTCCCCTTCTCCTCCTGCCCTCAATCTTTCCCAGCATCAAGGTCTTTTCAAATGAGTCAGCTCTTCGCATCAGGTGGCCAACGTATTGGAGTTTCAGCTTCAACATCAGTTCTTCCAATGAACACCCAAGATTGGTCTCCTTTAGGATGGACTGGTTGGATCTCCTTGCAGTCCAAGAGTCTTCTCCAATACCTCAGTTCAAAAGCATCAATTTTTCGGTGCTCAGCTTTCTTTATAGTCCAACTCTCACATCCATACATGACTACTGGAAAAACCATAGCCTTGACTAGATAGACCATTGTTGGCAAAGTTTGCTTTTTAATATGCTGTCTAGGTTGGTCATAACTTTCCTTCCAAGGAATAAGTGTCTTTTAATTTCATGGCTGCAGTCACTATCTGCAGTGATTTTGTAGCCCAAAAAAATAAAGTCAGCCACTGTTTCCACTGTTTCCCCATCTATTTGCCATGAAGTGATGGGACTGGATGCCATGATCTTAGTTTTCTGAATGTTGAGCTTTAAGCCAACTTTTTCACTCTCTTTCACTTTCATCAAGAGGCTCTTTAGTTCTTCTTCACTTTCTGCCATAAGGGTGGTGTCATCTGTGTATCTGAGGTTATTGATATTTCTCCTGGCAATCTTGATTCCAGCTTGTGCTTCTTCCAGCCCAGTGTTTCTCATGATGTACTCTGCACATAAGTTAAATAAGCAGGGTGACAATATACAGCCTTGACATACTCCTTTCCCGATTTGGAACCAATCTGTTGTTCCATATCTAGTTGTAACTGTTGCTTCCTGACCTGCATACAGATTTCTCAAGAGGCAGGTCAGGTGGTCTGGTATTTCCATCTCTTTCAGAATTTTCCACAGTTTATTGTGATCCACACAGTCAAAGGCTTTGGCATAGTCAATAAAGCAGAAATAGATGTTTTTCTAGAACTTTCTTGCTTTTTCAATGATCCAGCAGATGTTGGCAATTTGATCTTTGGTTCCTCTGCCTTTTCTAAATCCAGCTTGAACATCTGGAAGTTTACAGTTCACGTATTGCTGAAGCCTGGCTTGGAGAATTTTGAGCATTACTTTGCTAGCATGCAGATGAGTGCAATTGTGCAGTAGTTTGAGCACTCTTTGGCTTGCCTTTCTTTGGGTTTGGAATGAAAACTGACCTTTTCCAATCCTGTGGCCACTGCTGAGTTTTCCAAATTTGCTGGCATATTGAGTATACTTAGCATTAATATAAATATTTATATTTGAATTAAAAAGGTTTAAAGTCAATAACTTAAACCTCTACCTTAATAAACTAGAAAGAGAGGAGAGCATATTATACCCAAGGTAAGCAGGATAAAAGAAATGATAAAAAAGAATAGATCAAGGAAATTGAATAAAGATTAACATTAGAAAAAGCCAGAAGTTGTTTTTTTGTAAAGATCAATAAAACTGACAAATTTCCAATCAGATTAATTGGAAAGGAGAAAACAAATCAAGAATTTCAAACATGGAAGAAGCGATATCACTACAGATCCCACATGAAAAAGATTATAAGAAAATATATGAATAACTTGATACCAATACATTTGAAAAGTTAAATGACATGAACAAATTTCTTGAAAAGACACAAAGTTTTACTCAAAAAAAAAAAAAAAAAAAGCCAGAACAGCCATCTGTCGATTAAAAAATTGAAGTTGTAGTTTAAATATCTTTCCATAAAGAAAACTCTAAGTCCAGATATCTTCATCATTGAATTTTAGCAAATATTTAGAGATGAAATAATGTGAATTCTACACGACTTATTTCATTAAGTAGAAGAGGAGGAAACACTTCCTAACTCATTCTGTGAGGCCAGAATTACCCTGATCCCCAATACCAGCTGAAGACATTACAAGAGAAGTATAGACTAACATTCTTCATGAACATAGACACAAAAGTTATTTTCTTTTTTTAATTAAAAAATATTTTCATTGCTGTGCATGGGCTTTTTCCTAGTTGTGGTGAGCAGGGGCTAGTCTCTGCTGCAGCATAAGGGCTTCTCATCATGGTGGCTTCTCTTTTTGTGGAGTACGTGCTCTAGAGTGTGGGCGCAGTAGTTATGGCACATGGGCTTAGCTGCCCCATAGTACATGGATTCTTCCCAGATGAGGGATTGAACCTGTTGTCTCCTGATTCTTAACCACTGGACCACCAGGGAAGTCCAATGCAAAAATGCTTAACAAAATGTTAGCAATATACTAAAAGGATAATACATTAGAATATAGTAAATCTAGTGTTGTACTATGGGTTAACAAAACTAAGTTTACTAATATATTTACTATAAAAAATACCAGCAAAGTTATCCAAGTTGTAAATCTCATCCTTCCTGAATAAGGAAATACATTAGAGAAGGAATTTATTACTTTATAAATAGGGACTTCCCTGGTGATTCAGTGGTTAAGAATTAGCCTTCCAACACAGCGGATGTGGGTTGGATCCTTCGTCTGGGAACTAATATCCCATGGGGCAACTAAACCCCTGCACCACAACCACTGAGGCTGAGCTCCAGAGCCTGCAGATCACAACTATTGAAGCCTGTGCACAGCAACGAAGAACGACTGCAGACAAAAATAAATAAATATACAAATAATTATTTTTTAAAAATAGTCTTCAATCAAGCCCTCAAGCCCCAAATCTTGGCTATGCTCTATTGCCCTTGATTGCCCCAAGATGCTATAACTACTGATGTCCTAAGATGGACAATTGTCCTAAGAGCCAATCCAGAAAGCTTTCTCACAGGGCTACCCCTGCTCACTTATGGCTTGGCCTACTGGGCATGCATTTTCAGGAGAGTGGACAGGGAGACAATCAAGGGTGGGAAGATAAAAGCGGCAAGGAAATATTCTGTTTTCTAGAAGCTTCCAAGAATAGCTCTTTCTCCTTTTAAGGAGATTGGGACAATTTTGTAATCAAACACAAAGGAGTGTTCACTCTTGAGTAGGCTGCCTTTCTTCCTCACGTCACATTGCTTAGATTTACATTATATCCTGACCATAGGGAAGAAAAATCTGGAAGTCATACCTCTTGCCTTGCCTTAGTTGTCAATTTTTTAAAATGGGGCTTCTAATGAGGTCTTCAAGACCCATTTGTGGGCTAACATACAACTATCTGCCATGCCATTTTCATGATTTCAGGCCTTCCCACAGACCAGGTACCAATGACAGGATGGATCACTGCTTTCCTCTCAGCTGAAAATCTCACTTGGCACAACTCACAAGCTGCAATTAAATGATTGTCCCCATGATTTAACCCAAGCACCTCATTTTGGAAGGTGAACAAATAAACCATTTTAGTTTTCTACTCACCATGTTAATATTTGAGTTAATTCCAACAAGTCATTTTCTCCTTCTTTTCCCTTTCCATCTATACCATTATCTGCTAAATACAACTTCACCAACCAAGGACCAGTTTCAATCAAATCTTTAATTTTTTTCTTGATTCCTGTAGAAAGACCAGAGTATTTGATTATTTTTAGACAATAGTTCTCCCATTTCACCACCTTAATTGATTTTAATTTTTAAGATTATACTGATCTAACTTGTGTCGGAGAAGGCAATGGCACCTCACTTTAGTACTCTTGCCTGGAAAATCCCATGAACAGAGGAGCCTGGTAGGCTGCAGTCCATGAGGTCGCTAAGAGTCAGACACAACTGAGTGACTTCACTTTCACTTTTCACTTTCCTGCATTGGAGAAGGAAATGGCAACCCACTCCAGTGTTCTTGCCTGGAGAATCCCAGGGACGGGGGAGCCTGGTGGGCTGCCATCTATGGGGTCGCACCAAGTCGGACAGGACTGATGCGACTTAGCAGCAGCAGCAGTGGATCAGACAGGCAGCAGACCACCAAACAGTGACCATGACTGTTTTTTGGGTGCAAGTTTGGTTTTGGCAAGTGCTTTGGAGCTTCTTCTTGGTCTAGCCACTGAGGTAGTCATTGCTGATTGTTGTATACAATCCACTTTTTGTCACACATCACAATCCCATTGAGAAATGGTTCATTATTGTGTAGAATAAGTGATGACTCTTCAAAACGATGACTTTTTGATTTGTGGTCAGTTCATGAGGCATCAACTTAACAAGCTTTTTCACTTTTCAAATTTGCTTCAAATGCTGAATGACTGTAGAATGGGTGACGCTGAGTTCTTTGACAATTTCTCATGTAGTTGTACGAGGATCAGCTTCGATGGTCCTCTCAGTTGGTCGCTGTCAATTTCCAACGGCCAGCCACTATGTTCCTCATCTTTAAGGCTCGGCCTTTGCAGAAGTTCTTGAATACTGTATGTTAGCAGTTCCTGAGCCAAATGCATTGTTGATGTTGTGACTTGTCTCTGCTACTTTATGACTCATTTTGAACTCGAATAAGAAAATTGTTCAAATTTGCTTTTTGTCTAACATAATTTCCATAGTCTAAAATAAATATAAAATGAACAGCTAGTAATAAGTCATTGGCAAATAAACAAAAAGAAAGAAATACACATTAAAATGATGTATAACACTTATTTAACTGTGAAGAAAGCTGAGCACTGAAGAATTGATGCTTTTGAACTGTGGTGTTGGAGAAGACTCTTGAGAGTCCCTAGGACTGCAAGGAGACCCAACCAGTCCATTCTAAAGGAGATCAATCCTGGGTGTTCTTTGGAAGGACTGATGCTAAAGCTGAAACTCCAGTACTTTGGCCACCTCATGCAAAGAGTTGACTCATTGGAAAAGACTCTGATGCTGGGAGGGATTGGGGGCAGGAGGAGAAGGGGATGACAGAGGATGAGATGGCTGGATGGCATCACCGACTTGATGGACGTGAGTCTGAGTGAACTCCAGGAGTTAGTGATGGACAGGGAGGCCTGGCGTGCTGCAATTCATGGGGTCACAAAGAGTTGGACATAACTGAGTGACTGAACTGGACTGAACTGAACATAACCACATTTATTTAAGAATGTATTCCAATATGAAATGGCAAATTTCAATAATGCAAAACTGCAATTATTTTTGCACCAACTTAATATAAGGATTCAGCCCTCTAAAAGAGCTTGCAAAGTTATCACGTTTTTTGAGTTCTAGAAGGACAAATTTGAGGAAAGAACCATCCTGCCTGAGTTCAGTGGTCCTGGAGCCTGGTTCACCCTCGTTCTATACAGCTTTCACAAAATTCACATTTTGGGGGGGTATTTAATTTTTATTGGAGTGCAGTTGATTCACAGTATCATATTCACATTTGATTTATAAGTTTAGGAGTTTGGCAAAGGAAAAAAAAAAACAGGAAGGAGATAGAGAAAGAGAAAAGAGTTATGGATATAATGCTGGTTTATCCACTCATAAGTGTGAGATGAGAGAGCTAAATCTCCAGTTAGGAAGCTGATCGCTTCCCCTGGGGCCTCCAAGAGTTTGTAGGTAAATGCTTTGTGTGCACTGACCCTGGGAATCACAGCCAACTACTTCACGAGAGGCTTGACTGAACACCAGTGACCTGTTTCAAAGTCAGAAAGAAAATGCATGGAACTTAGAGATAACATATATCTATACACTGTCTTGTGTTGGTGATTCAAAGGATTATAAAGGCTCATTTAGGGACTTTCCTGGTGGTCTGGTGGTTAAGACTCTGCACTTCCAATGCAGGGGGTGTGGGTTGGATCCTGGTGGGGAAACTAAGATTCCCACATGCCGCCTGACCAAAAGAAAAAGAAGGAATGAAGAAATGAAAAGGGAGATTTTAAAGGCTTATTTAAGGAATTTCCTGGCACTCTAGTGGTTAGGACTCAGTGTTTTCATTGCCATGGCCTGGGGTTCAATTCCTAGTCAGGAACTAAGATCCCACAAGCTGTGCATCCAGAAAAAAAAAAAAAAAGCTCATACTAATTTTGCCTGAGGTACTGACTTGAGAATCTAACCCCAGGGCTGGATGGGACTCTTCTGTTCTTGAATTCATTCAGCATTCAACAAATATTTTTGAGCTCTTATTATGTGCCAGCCACAGTTCTAGCTGCTGGGAATTTAACAGGGAGCAAAAGAGACAGAACTTCCTGCCCTCATGAAGCTGAGGGAGTACATTACCTAGTGTGTGGGATGAGCGAAGAAGAGACGAGAGTGGATGATAACTCAGGGTATGTTTTCAAGTCATGAAAGATAACTGACTTTTTAGGGAAACATGACAAATCTGGACATTGGATCATTCTAGCTTGCCAATTTAAAAATAAAAGCATGCTTTTAGAAAAGATCCAATTGGTTTATTTGGATATAAATGTAATCTGCTGAGTTACTAAAGGAAATAGGATTCATTTTCCTTCAAGACATAGTTGGAGGGATGACAACTAGCCTATCCTTTAGTTTTACTGAAGATAAGCCTAACTGGTCCACCCCTCATTTGTCCTTACATTCAGGGTATGAGAATGATAGCTAATGACAGCCATTATGAATTATATAACAGTACCAATGTCCTAGCACAGCATCTGGCACACCATAGGTATTTAATAACTGTTTCTTGAATAAATGAGTGAATCAATGAATAAGTGTAATCATGTTGTAGAAAATTTTATCTCACCATTCATTGTATTTCCAAGCCTGGTATAGTTAATAATGCCTTGAGACACACAACTCATGAACATGAAGAAAGTATGATTTTTCTGTTTTTGACATCTCTTCACAAATACAAATGCCTTTGAGAAGTTGACTACCCAGAATGATTAACAATGTGGATACTGATTGCAGGTGGCACTCATTTCTGTTTGCCCCCTCCTGGCATGCCAGAAAGCAGCAGTGAGGAAGCATGAGGCCAAGGGGCCAAGGCCAAAGGCCAAATTCCTGTGCAGCTGCTCAGCTTTGCAAGGAAAGAAACAAAATGGTCTCAGTCAGTCATCATCCTGCACTGAGCCAGCGTGGCGTAAGTGTGTGCAACTGGAGAGGAAGGAGGCTCCCCAGCTTGTTATTGTCCTGGTCCAGCTTGCATTCCCATGGATAAAACAATCCAAATCTCACTCCAACTGGTAAGGCAGGTAATAATGTCATCTGGGCCCATGAAAAATAACCAGTTTAGAAAGTGCTAGTCCAAGGCACTCTCCAGAATTTAGACCTCTAGGGAGTCCCACATGCCCTGTTAGGGGGTAGGAAGGCTAATGCTGCCTTAGGTCAGGGGACTTCCTGCTCCAAGACCCTAACTAAATTTCAAGCAGAATCAAATTCTCTTCTTTGAATGGGAAACAAATTTCTTGGAGTAAGAGTGAGTCCATGCTCAGCTCCTGGTAATACTTGATCCACCCCAGCTGTATTCACTCCAACCTAGTTTTACCTAATCTTACACTTCTTTAAACAAAAACAAGCTCACCAACAATGAGCACTTTAATTGACCCTCCTCTGTCTCAGAGACCTTAGTAGTGGAATAGCAATGCCTGTTGTGCCTGCGACAGAATGGTGTACTGAAATGAGAAGAATCTCCAGGTTTGAAACCTCTCTGAAAAATGCTGCGTGACTCCCCAGAAAGTCACTTAACTTCTCTGAACCTAAATGTCCCCAATGCTGACATATAGATCATAATACTCATATCCTGGGCTTCCCAGTTGGCACTAGTGGTAAAGAACCTGCCTGCCAATGCAGGAGACATAGAGACGTAGGTTCGATCCCTGGGTCAGGAAGATCCCTTAGAGGAGGGCATGACAACCCACTCCAGTATTCTTCCTGGAGAATCCCATGGACAGAGGAGCCTGGCGGGCTACAGTCCATAGGGTTGCAAAGAGACACAGCCGAAGTGACTTGGAACACACACATGCACTCATATCCTAAATGCACTGTGAAGACTGACTGGGAAGCATGGTGGAATAAAGATTGCAGAGTCATGTAGTGCACAGCAAATATTACTGCCTAACTTTCCAGCTTCATTTCTGGATTGTGTGTCATTGAAATCCTGGGATGGGTCCAACCTGATGGAGAACCTCCAGGTATAAAATGTCCCCACTTCTGCCAGTGCCTCCCTGAGGATCAGATACATGTTTCTGACAACTGCATGCCTCACCAGGGAGCCATACCACAGATCCAATGTAGACTCGCCCTACCTTGAGCTTCCTCCCATTTTCTCTTCAATTAATCTCTGAGATTCCCCAGCTATTCCTGATTTCAGAACCTTTCTTACCACCCTCACTAGGTCCTGTCAATTCTCCTTCCTAAATATATCTAGACTCTATATTTCCATCACTGCAGTCTCAGTTCTGCCCTCTATCTTCTTTTGCCTGATCTGTAAAAACCTCTAAACTAGTCTCCCATTGTCCTGATGTCCATCTCTAAAACAAGTGCTGCAAAGCTGCTGGAGGTTCTTTTTAAAAATCCAGCTCTTATTATGTCACTGTCTTGTTCCAAATGCATCATGGCTCCCCCTCTGCACACAGAAGAAAGTCCTGTTCCTTAACAACATTTGTGGCTTTTGGCCATATGTGTCCACTGGCCTCCAGCCCTCTCCCCATAATCACTCTGCAGTGAATGTCACACTTTCCAGATGCTGAACACTCCAGGCACTTTCACCCCGAGCCTTTTCTCACCTGGTTCCCTTTGCCTTGGAGAAGGAAATAGCAACCCACTCAAGTACTCTTGCCTGGAAAATCTCATGGATGGAGAAGCCTGGTAGGTTACAGTCCATGGGGTCGCAAAGAGTCGGACACGACTGAGCGACTCCACTTCACTTCACTTCCCTTCCCTTTGCCTAGAATGCTCTCTCTTTCACAGCTGATGAACCTCTTCTCATTCCTTCCAGCTGCTGTGCTGTGCTGTGCTAAATCGCTTCAGCTGTGTCCGACTCTTTGTGACCCTGTGGACTGTAGCCTGCCAGGCTCCTCTGTCTGTGGAATTATCCAGGCAAGAATACTAGAGTGGGCTTCCATGCCCTCCTCCAGGGCATCTTCCCCACCCAGGGATCAAACCTGTGTCTCTTTCTCCTCCTGCATTGGCAGGCAGGTTCTTTACCACTAGCCCCACCTGGGAAGCCCCATTCCTTCCAGAGAGAGCTGTTTCCCATATGAGCCCACATCCAAAGATCAAGTGTAAATTTTTATGGAGCCAGAAATTCCCATCTAGCCTCTTCTGAGACCAACAGATGGGTATCACTCATTCCGGTGGGCATCAGAATGCGAACCATTACTCAGTGTTCATCTGTGGATGCCAGGTCCCGGTAGGACCTTCTTCTTGAAGTTGGCTTTTGTCTTTTTAAACTTATTAAAACAGCTTATTTCCATCAGCAAGGAGCATGTGCGATTTTCTGTGTGATTACCAGAGGTTTATCAGCCAGAATATAAATCCTATTGATTGCAGGACTTAAGGAAGCAAAGTGTAATTAGTGTTGGGTGATTCACACCTTGGACCTTGGAACCTGTCCACAAAGATTCCATTGTCTAGCTATCACTCAGGATAAAATCTTGAGTAAAACAATTTCTGGATTATAACCAGTAATTTCCTGACTTGGAACTAATAAAGCTGTTTTGAAGATTACATCTTGACTTTTGAACTTGACCCTTGCATTCCTTAAAGCCACTAGCATTCCTATGGTCTGTGGCAATGATATAAACACGAATAGTTTATTTGGGGAAGTGAATTTGCCACCTGAGTGACTTTAGTACTGTAGCAACGGTCTGTCTGGAATAGAAAATGGCAACCTACTCCAGTATTCTTGCCTGGAAAATTTCATGGATAGAGGAGCCTGGTAGGCTTCAGTCCACAGGGGTGCAAAGAATCGGATACAATTGAAAGCACATGCAAGCTTGGGGACTGAGCATGTGTCAGATTTTGCTCTCTGAACACATCTAAGCCATATGTTTGGGGCTCCCAGTTCTAAATCCTTGAGAGTTAGGACAATCCTGGAAACTATGGTGTGGGGCTTGGGCTGGGAAATGGAGCAGACCCAGGGGACAGAGCACTCCTAAGTCCTTGCTGGGTCTTCTGAACTTTGAGGGCCTTGAGGTGACATGACCAGTCAAGCTGAATGGGGCACAGGGAGCTGTCTTATCTGCAGATGACTATTTCTGAGGACCTCTCAGTGATTTTCAGTGTTCATCCATCCTCTGGCTCCTTATGGACCTGACAAGCGTGTGACTAAGGTAGGCCAAGCCAGACCTCACCCACGTGAGTGCTGATGTTGTCAAGTTCCTGTAATTCATTTGGAAGGAATAGAAAGGGTGTCAGGCTTCTGAATAGGGGTATAGTAGAGTTCAACTTTCCAAGCAGCAGACCAAAAGCCTCTTGTCCACAAAGGGGCGAGCATAAAAATAGTTTGGCTGTTTCCAATTGGGACCAAATGGAAACCATCTGGACTCCTCACCCAGGAGGTTGATGTAAATCAGCTCTATCTGAATCTTATTTTGAAACATGTAGAACTCTTCTACCAAAGACCAACCTCATCCTCAGACAAATAAACACCTTATGACTGTGAAAGTAACTATCCAGTATAGGAAGCTGTTTTTTAATTTGCTTTGTGAAGTCTGGATAGCATGAAAATGCTCTACTTTGACAAGAGGCTACAAAGTAAATAAATATTAGATACAAAGTGGTTTCTATTGATTCCAGGCACAGAATTCCTTGGGAGACAAAAGACTTTAATGCTCCCATTGTCTATTGGATTAAGTCCAAACTTTTGGCCTGGCATGCAATCCTCCTTAATGTGACGCACCCCTCTTGCCATGTCTACCCTCCCATGTACTCTTGTTCCAGCTAAGATTATAGGCTTGTGGCTTGCATTGCCTTTTTTTTTTTTTTAATGTATTTATTTATGTCTGTGCTGAGTCTTCATCCCTGCTGTATGGACTTTTCTCTAGTTGTGGTGAGCGGGGGCTACTCCCTAGTTTCAGCGCGTGGGCTTCTCATTGCCGGAGCTTCTCTTGTCGCTGAGCATGGGCCATAGAACGCGAGGGCTTCAGTTGTGGTTCCCGGGTTCCAAAGCACAGGCTCAGTAGCTGTGGTGCACAGGTTTAGTTCTTTCTCCGAATATGGGATCTTCCCGGATCAGGGATTGAACCCATGTCTCCTGTATCGGCAGGTGGATTCTTTACCCCTGTGAGCTGCCAGGGAAGTCCTGCATTGTTTTTTAATTTAAAAATTTTTTTAAAATAGTGCTAGTGGATTTTGGAAAATCTACTAAAGGGGGAAAGAGGAAGGAGGAAGAGGAGGAGGAGGAGCACCATACTAGGTTATCATTTGTTTTAGACAGTTGCCATTTGGGAATATTTTCAACCAAAAATGCTCTCAGAGGAGTTGGCTGGGGTTCCTCTGGGGATGAGGAGGATCAGTGTGTCCAAGCCAGGTTGCCGTACAGAGGACAGTCCTTACACTGGGCTGGATGACATCTGAGGGGATAGGACTGTTGAGTCACTATTCAGCAGAAAGACTGTATTCACATCAGACAACAGCCAGGGCCTGATAAATGTTCTCACTTTACCTTTTCATCTGGCTTTTTTAGATCACTAAATTATATTTTTTTCAAATTCAGTGAGATTTCACAGAAAAGAAACAAGAATAATTCAAGGACAGAAAAAAGACCACGTAAGAACAGATTAAAATTGGGGACGAGAAAGCCCAAGGGTGAAAAGCTTCATTATAAGGGCCTACTACCACAAATTACAAAACAAAAAAAAAGTGGACTAAAACAGAATAACAGAAAGTTAGGCTAGCCTCCACGAGGAATTTCCCAAAGACTGCTCATGACACATCCAGTGATCAATCATCTTGTGCTGTCTCTTCGTAACTTCAAAATGTTAAAGCTAGAGTGGAATTTAGGAAGCTGTGAGCACAAGTCCTTGACTTGCAAAACAGGAGGCTGAGACCATCAGGGCAAGTACTGGGAATGGAATCCTGGTTCCCTACCATTTAGTGCAAACCTTTAATACTTGGACAGCTTCTCTCTTAGTTTAATCTTGCTCAGAGGTTATGGAGCTGGTGACTTCTTAAAATTCCCTCTAAATTACCCTGTTTCTACCTTTTTTTAACTGGAGCATAATTGCTTTACAATGTTGTGATGGTCTCTGATGTGCAGCAATTCGAATCAGTCATGATTTTACATACGTTCCCTCTCTCTTGAGTCTCCCTCCTCCCCTCATCCCATCCCTCTAGGTCGTCACAGAGTGCCAGGCTGGGCTCCCTGTGTTAATCAGCAGCTTCCTGCTAGTTGTCTAGCCTTCACATGGCAGTGTATATATGTCGATGCTACTCTCAATTTGCGCTATCCACGCCTTCCCCTGCCATGTCCAGCAGACTGTTTTTCTAGATTCCACATACATGTGTGTGTGCGTGTGTGTTAATATACAATATTTGCTTTTCTCTTTCTGACTTACTTCACTCTGGATAAAAGGCTCTAGGTTCATCCACCTCACTACAACTGACTCAAATTTGTTCCTTTTTATGGCCGAGTAATATTCCATTGTATATATGTATGACAGCCTCTTTATCCATTCATCTGTCGATGGACATCTAGGTTGCTTCCGTGTCCTGGCTATTGCAAATAGCATTGCAATAAACATTGGGGTGCATGTGTCTTTTTGGATTGTGGTTTTCTCAAGGTATATGCTCCATTTCTACCTCTAAGGAATGACCAGAGGAAAAGAGTTTCCAAGCTGAATTTATCAGGCCTTCTGTTTATTGCAGACTGTTCCTGTAATTTTTTTTTTTTTTTTTGGACTTGTTGAATGTGGCAGAGTCATATTCCTCTGGTGGTTATAGTTCCCGTGGGTATGGCTAAGCTGGTCAGTACTAGGTTTATATGAAGCCATCAGACACTGAGTCTTTTTCTGCACTTGAGTTTTTCTCTCTGTTTCGGGTAATTACTTTAGTAATTACACACAGGCTATGAAAGGAGGAAGTGATTTACAAGATGAATGAAGTAAGAGGAACAGTTTAAATAACCAAAAATACCTTTTTTTCTCTTCTTCCCTGAGGTATGTTTCACTGTTACAGCCCTGGATGACTCTGCAATCTGGTTCAGAGGTGAACTTCCTCTCTGTCTGGCTGTATGAAAAAAATTAAAAGGTTAAAAAAAATAATAATTCAAAGTTGCATGCATGGATTTTTGACACTCTCTAATATCATTTATTGCCTTCATTTTATGTATACTTTGAGCAGAGGTATTTCTCATAAAAAAGAATTATCTGACCCACTGACTTCACTTCTGTCTTGTCTTTTTCATGTTTCTCCACTCAAAGGCTTGAAGAAAGCATGCAGCCAGGCAGCACCTGAAGAACCAACCTGAGGTCCGTGTGTAAACCCTTCTTTCAGTTCCACAGTTGCCCTCTATACCAGTGGCTCCATTCTCAGGAATTAGTAAGAATGTAGCAGAGAAGAAAACATTTTTGGCACATTTAAATACATATATTGGAGACAACCCTAGTGGCCCAGTAGTTAAGAATCCACTTTCCAAAGCCAGGGACACAGGTTCGATTCCTGGTCCAGAAAGATTCCACATGCCTTGGAGAAACTAAGCCCATGCACTGCAACTACTGAGCCTGAGCACCCTAGAGCTCCACAACTTCTCAAGAGAAGCCACTGTTGCAACTAGAGAGTAACCACTGCTTGCTGCAACTAGAGAAAGCCTACATGCAGCAGCAGAGACCTGGCGCAGTCAAAAATAAAAATAAATAAATAGGTAAAATTATAAAATAAATAAGTATACATTCTGATATATTATCACACTAGGGTCGCTCTGGACCCTCTTTCCCTCTCTCTCACACCCCACATCCCATCGACCAGGAAGCAGTGTAGATGTAGAGCGTCCTCCGCTGCCGTCTCGTCTCACCTGGGTGGAACCCTCTCACCTCTCACCACCACTGCTCATCTGAGTGACAACAGCCTCCCAGAAGGTCTCTGTGCCCCCCACCCACACTGAGTCTGTTTGCCACACAGACTGAGTGGTCCTTCTCAAACCTAAGTCCCGACTCAGTCCTGATTCCTCTGTGCTTTCCTAGCTAACAAGGAAGGCACGTGACTCCTGGCCCCGGGACTGCCCAGGCACCTGCTGCTCCTTGTGTGCAGGCCTTGGGGTGTTCCTGGAACACTCCTCATTTATCTGCAGGCTTGATCCCTCCCCTCCTGTGTCTGTGCACAAATGCTACCTCTTCAAGGAAGCCTATACTCAACCATCTATTTAAAGTCACTCTAGGGACTTCGCTGGTGGTCCAGGGGTTAAGAATCTGCCTTGCAACGCAGGTGATGCCGGTTCGATTCCTGGTGAGGAAACTAAGATCCCACATGCCAGGGGTTAACTAAGCTCCTGTGTTACAACTACTGAGCCCACGCACTCTGAAGCCTATGTGCAACAATGAAAGATCACACAACAAAGATCCTGAGTTCTGCAACCAAGACCCAACACAGCCAAATAAATAAATGCTAAGATAAAAATAAAGTCACTAAATTCACATGCCTTTTGGCCCTATAATTCTACTTCTAAGAATTTTCCGTATTGCTATATTTGCACCTGACCGTGTGTGTGTGTGTGTGTGTGTGTGTATTAGCAAACTATAAAGCTATTTGTATTTGAGGATAAAAATAAAATAAAATCACACCCCAACCATTTTTTCCTTCCCCAGGTTCCCAAACTTACTTACCTTGATTGTTTTTTCCTTTTTCCCATAGCAGTTATCATCTTATAGTAAACTATAGCTGGTATATATTTGTTATGCTTTTTAAAAGTTGTCTGACTCCCCCCACCTCTCACACACACACACATACACAAGCACACTGTGTTCCCAGCCCTCTCCTCGGGGCAGGGATCTTTGTTTTATGCTCTAACATGTGTGTAAGGAAAGACACAGGTAAACACACACACACATACATATGATAAAGGAAGGAAGGAGCGTTATTCCCAAAATTGCATTTTATACATTATAATAAGTAATTAAGAAAGCAAACTTGTCATTGGATAGTGAGGCATTCATGCCTCTTTGGTGGTCGGCAGCAGAAAGCTTCTGTGCCCACCTCTGGCAAGAAGCTACTAGGAGCCTGGGAGTAGCTCACAGAGCAGGAAAGGAAATCAAACATTTGGGCCTTATGAAGCATTGGCCTCAAGACATTTTTGCCTTCAATAACACCCTAGAGGGAAATGGAAAAGTCATAAACAATCTTGTAACTTTTTAGTTTGGTATCTACACTTGTTCATCATAAGTTTTAAAATTTCAAAGGATGAAAATTCTGACATATAGAAAATATTGACATTTAAAAATAGAATCTAGGGTGAGGAGAGGGATAAATTAGGAGTTTGGGATTAACATATACACACTGCTGCTGCTGCTGCTGCTAAGTCGCTTCCGTCGTGTCCGACTCTGTGCGACCCCATAGACGGCAGCCCACCAGGCTCCCCCATCCCTGGGATTCTCCAGGCAAGAACACTGGAGTGGGTTGCCATTTCCTTCTCCAATGCATGAAAGGGAAAAGTGAAAGTGAAGTCGCTCAGTCGTGTCCAACTCTTAGCGATCCCATGGACTGCAGCCTACTAGGCTCCCCCATCCATGGGATTTTACAGGCAAGAGTACTGGAGTGGGGTGCCATTGCCTTCTCTGATATACACACTGCTATATATAAAATAGATAACCAACAAGGACCTCCTGTATAGTACAGGAAACTATAATAAATATTTTGTAATGACCTATAAGGGAAAAAAAATCTGAAAAAAGTTATATATGTATATGTAACTGAATCACTTTACATGATTCCCTTTTTTCCTGTGTTTTTACTAGTATTTTCATTTTAATAACTCTACAGAATTTTATATTTGAAAGTCATTTATGGGTCATCCTATAATACTTCTCTGTAAAAAAATGCTTCACTTACAAGTATTTAAATTTTAAAAATTTGTTGTGATCATAAGCCTCTAAAGTATTAAAAAGTCTTCTGTAGTTATTACTCAATGTTTAGACATATGCAATTGATGAATACAATATATTTTATATATTTTGATAAATCCTAATTAAATACAAAAATAAAATTTTATTGACCACCTCTCCCAAAGAGATGGATGGTGCTGTTTTATTTATTTTTATAATTAATTCATGTATTTATTAAAGAATATCACTGCTAAAATGAAGCAGACTTCAGCATCAGTGCTTTTTCTCTTTTTTATTGCTATAGTTGTAACTGCTGAGAAATCTTATTCATATGGATGGGAATGGGATAATAGCTTCAGCAGGTTTACTCTCTCTTGTCCTCCAAATACAGGACACCCAGTTCAATTTGAATGTCAGATAAACAAAGAATAATCATTTTAAGTGTATCCCAAACATTGCATGGAACATACTTATAATTAATTAATGGCACCCCACTCCAGTACTCTTGCCTGGAAAATCCCATGGATGGAGGAGCCTGGTAGGCTGCAGTCCATGGGGTCGCAAAGAGTCATACACGACTGAGCGACTTCACTTTCACTTTTCCCATTGGAGAGGGAAATGGCAACCCACTCCAGTGTTCTTGCCTGGAGAATCACAGGGACGGGGGAGCCTGGTGGGCTGCCGTCTATGGGGTCGCACAGAGTCGGACACGACTGAAGTGACTTAGCAGCAGCATCTAAAATTCAAATAAATCCCAGGAGTTTTATCACAGCAGTATTATTCAATTCTTTGAACTCTTGTGTGTGTGCCAATCGCTCAGTCATTTCTGACTCTTTGCAACCCCGTGGACTGTAGCCCATCAGGCTCCTCTGTCCACAGGGTTTTTCAGGCAAGCATACTGGAGTGTGTTGCCATTTCCCTCCTCCAGGTGATCTTCTCAACCAAGGGATGGAACCCACATCCCCTGTGTCTCCTGCATTGCAGGGGAATTCTTTACCTGCTGAGCCATCAGGGAAGCCCTTGAACTCCTGAGTTATGGGCTAAAAACTATATAGTGATTGACCAAAAAAAAATGTGTGTGTGTGTAATAAAGTTTTATTAAAGTATAAAAGAGATAGAGAAAGCTTCCAATATAGACATCAAAAGGGGGCAGAAGTAGTACCCTCCTGCTAGTCTTTAGTAGGAAGTTATATACCTACTAGCAGGCTGCCAATTAGAGAAAAGAAATATCTCAAAACTCAGAGACTGGCACCAGGCCCCTCACCTCAACATACATTTTGAGATAACATTGGCACAAGGTGAGTTGTCCTGGATCATAAAACAATTGACATGAATCTTGAAGAAAGGCAATTTTCCAAGCAAAGACATAGTCTCATTAACATGGCTTAAGATAACATTTGCATGAGTAAAACATACTGGTTTGTAATGTCATTTCTGAGTCTTAGGCCAACCGGAACTGGAACCAATTTAAAGAAAGACAGAATCTAGGGTAAATACATAGTTCATTCACATAGTTTAATAAAAACATTTCCATGAGAAAAATGCACTGGTTAGTTCAAGGTTTGACAAAAGTTAAGTTCAGGTGGAACCAGGCATCATCATGGCAACACAGAATTTTATTTTATTAAAAAAAATTTTTTTAATGATCTGTTTATAACTTAATTCCTCCTTCAATTTTGTTAAAAGCAAAATTGGAAGCCATGTGACCTGTAAAACATGATTTATTGCTGAGTTATTAGAGTCATTCATTTTTTTTTTAAACACACTCATATTTTGAACTATCTCTTTGTTTCTGAACCCTAGGGGAGATACTCTGCTCAGATACTTGATGGGGGACAGGTGTGCCTTTCTTTCACAAAGTAGAATGATGATTGTGACCAATGATACCAACCACAGGTACTAGGTCATTACGAAAGGTGAGAATCTGGACATTTTAAGAAACCATCCACGTTCCCACAAACGTTGCTACTGGGAAGTTTGTGTGTACTCTTTGTCTTAATGTGTTTGGGCTGTTATAACAAAACACCATAGACTGGGTGGCTTATGAACAATAATTATTTTTCACAGTTCATAAGAGGTTGGGAAGTCCAAGATCCAGGTACCGGCAGATTCAGTGTCTGGTGAGAGCCTGCATCCTGGTTCACAGATGGCTGTCTTCTTGCTATAATCCCACAAGGTGAAACAATAAGGGAACTCTGGGGTCTCTCTCTTTATTTTTGGCTGTGCTGGGTCTTCAGTGTTCTTCCCTTATGGCTTAGCTGGTAAAGAGTCTGCCTGCAATGCAGAAGACCTGCGCTTGATCCCTGGGTTGGGAAGATCCCCTGGAGAAGGGAAAGGCTATCCACTCCAGTATTCTGGCCTGGAGAATTCCATGGACTGGGTTTGTGCACAGGTCTTCTCTAGTTGCAGAGAGCGGGGGCTACTATCTAGTTGCAACGCTTTGGCTTCTCATCGTGGTGGCTTCTCTTGTGGAGCATAGACTATAGAGCACATGGGCTTCATTAATTGCAGCTCGTGGGCTCAGTTGCCCTGCAGCATGTGGAATCTTTCCATGTCTCCCGCATTGGCAGGTGGATTCTTAACCACTGGGCCACCAAGGAAGCCCAAGATTAGTGTTCTTGTCAGAAACCAGAGAGCTTGCTCTGTCTGCCTTCACACACCTAGGAAAGACCCTGTGAGGACAAAGCAAGAGGGGGGCCATCAGCTGGCCAGGAAGAGAGCTCTTATCAGGAACCAAAGCAGTTGTAACAGAGACCACAAACTTAGTGGCTTAAAATAGTACATGTGTATCATTTTACAGCTCTGGGGGTCAGAGTCCAAAAGGGCTCCTATAGGCAAAAGTCAAGATGTCAGTGGACCTGCATTCCCTTTGGAGGCTCTGAAAAGAACTTGTTTCCTTGTCCCTTCTAGCTCCTACTGGCCACCATGGCTTATGAACACTACCTCACGTCACTCCAACCTCTCCTTCTATTCTAACACTTCCTTCTCTCTGACTCTAACTGTCTGCCTCCCTCTTGCAATGATCTTTTTGCCATGTGAGCAAAGATAGTCACAGGATCTGAAGATTAGGACAAAGACATCTTTGGGGACCTGTTATTCTGTCCCTACACATTCTCAGGAAGAAGAATCTCCATGAATCACTGGGAAGGTCACCTTTAATTGCAAAACAAAGGTTCCGTCTTTTAGGCAGCCCCAATGAGCCTAGGAGAATCCCAGGGACGGGGGAGCCTGGTGGGCTGCCGCCTGTGGGGTCGGGCAGAGTCGGACAGGACTGCAGCGACTTAGCGACTTAGTGAATGAGCCTAGGACCAAGTTTCCCACAGCTTACCTTGGAGCAGCGGAGGGGGGTTCCCGGTGTCTGGTGGGGAAATGGCCAGTTGGTCTTTCCCCTGCATCTCTGCATACTCTGCCAGGGGTCTGAGGAGACCCAGAGCTCCAGAACATTGCAAGTAATTGCCACCGAGGTGCAGCTCACTGGGGAAGGGGCGAAATACGCTGTTCATTAGATATTTTTTCCCCTCTGTCAAATTTAGATTTGAGGTCTTCAACTCATAAAATAATAGGCCTAGTTACAAAATAATACATAAATAATCATAATAAATAATAATAGGCCATGTCATAAAAAATAGACCTAGTAACTGCATCAGCCGGCCAAAACAGGCATTTAGCACAACACCCTTGATTCTCAAATATAACTAAAGGATCTTTCTATTATAATTAAGAAAAGAGAAACAAAATAACTAGAGGAGGAAAACATGATGAGAAACGTAATAAAAAATCTAAGAACTCATGGGTTAGCAGGCTCTGTAAGTAAGTGTTTATATAACTCAAGACGCAACAGTGCCAAGATGTGACGGGGCGGGGGTGGCGGGGAGCAGGGGACCCTCTCACCGAATGGCACTGTGGCATACGATGGAGCCCAGCCTCGGTCCATTCTGTGGCCCCAGACCACAGTAGCGCAGACTGAGGCTCTGAAGCCTTTGGTTGTTCTCCAGGCCTGAGAAAATACTCTCAATTTCTTCATGTGTAAATCTAAAAAGAAAGGATAGGAACTTTAAAATTTATGCTACCCATTGGATTATTAATGTTAAGTACTTCCAAGGCAGTGAGCAGCACTTCTGCTGGTCTCAGTTTAGGCTTCCAGGGCTAGGGCTGCCTGTGGGGGTCGGCTGGGATGAATGAGGCGGGCAGCCTGCCTGTGGAGGAAAGGGGACCCGGAGTCTGCCTCCTGGGCAAAGAGAGCAGAGGACTGTTTGAAGTACCCATTCAAGGGAGCAGATGGAGAGCAAGTTGTGAATCCTGAAGACGAGAGAGGTGGCCCAGTTGGTAGTCTGGGAAGACTCATTGGTACCAGGACTCTGTAAGGAGAATCCTCTTAAGCCATGTCCACAGCAGGTTCAGGAAAGTTAAACCTCTCAGCCCTCCTTGGCCCTGAGGTCCTCTTGCCCTAATCTGCACAATCCCTAGAGTTTCAAAGTGAAATCACACCCATCATCTCATTCATGCCAGCAACAGCCTCTGTGGGTAGGTAGGGATTAGGTCAAGAAACTGAGGCCCAGCAACATGTTTGGGGAATTTGCAGAGTCAAGGCTTGAACTTTAAAAAAAAATGAGAACTTGCCTGGTGGCACAGGGCTTCCCAGGTGGCTCAGATGGTTAAGAATCTGCCTGCAACACGGGAGACCTGGGTTGGATCCCTGGGC
This sequence comes from Bos taurus, assembly GCF_002263795.3. Lineage (NCBI taxonomy): Eukaryota > Metazoa > Chordata > Mammalia > Artiodactyla > Bovidae > Bos > Bos taurus. Next base: position 127,271,261 of record NC_037328.1, read on the forward strand.
TGGGAAGACCCCCTGGTGGAGAGCATAGCGACCCACTCCAGTATTCTTGCCTGGAGTATCCCATGGACAGAGGAGCCTGGCAGGCTACAGTCCATGGGATCACAAAGAGTCAGACACGACTGAACGACTAAACTCATATATACTCCCTGGTGGCACAGTGGATAAGAATCCACCTGCCAATGCAGGGGACACAGGTTCGATCCCTGGTCCAGAAAGATCCTACATGCCACAGAATAACTAATCCTGTGTACCACAACTAGTGAAGCCCACATGCCCAGAGCCCATGCTCTGCAGCCACTGTAATGAGAAGCCCATGCCCATCAATGAAGAGTAGCCCCTGCTCTCCACAACTAGAGAAAGCCCTCACAAAAGAAACAAAGACCTAGCACAGCCAAGAATAAAAATAAATAAAAATTTTAAAAATGAAGTGAACAGTACTGACAGAAATAACTTTAAAATTTATAAATGTATTCAACAAGTAATTATTGAGGACCACAGTGGCTGAGGGGATGCAGCTGTGTATGAGAAAGAGGGGCGTCCTGCCTGCTGGACTTCATAGTCTATCAGGGAAAACGCTGAGGACAGAGCTCCAGTCCCCAGAGGGCAGTGACCTGCAATCTGTCCATGTTGAGGTCTCAGTGCAGACTCCCAGCTACCCAACCCTGACAGCTCTAGGTGTCAGCAGCAGCAGTATTTCCACTGACAATTAAAACAAGCTGTTTCTTAAAGACGGGAATTCCTTCTTTCTTCCCCGCAGTGCAGGTCTCTGGGTACAGCACAGCAACTGGAGTCTAGAGGGTCTCCTAGCAGTGGGGTTGGTTCTACTTGGTCCATTTGGGGAACTCTGTGGCTGCTCCTGAATCACTGCACGGTGTCCCGAGGACCCTGTCCTTCTGCTGCCCTGAATTAAGAGACCCTAAGGCTCCTGGTGGCTCAGCGGTAAAGAATCCGCCTACAATGCAGGAGACATAAGAGATGCAGGTTTGATCCCTGGGTCAGGAAGGTCCCCTGGAGGAGGGCATGGTAGCCCACTCCAGTATTCTTGCCTGGAGAATCCCACGGACAGAGAAGCCTTGGCAGGCTTCAGTCTGTAGGTTCACACAGAGTCAGACATGACTGAAGTAACAGCATAAGGCTCCTCCCAGCATTTCAGAAACGCGGAGAATCTCCATAGAATATTGACTTTCCCCAGCTTGTGCTGATGGACTTGTTCTCTGTCACCACCAGGGCCCTAATAAGATCCCAGTCCTTTAGTGGGGTCTTTGTGTCACTGAGCTACCACTTCTCAGGCATGACTTCACAGCCCACTGGCCTTTTGAGTACAGGGCACCACCTGGCTCCGTGGCAAGAGTCACAGAATCATAGACTTGGGAAGTGGAAGACATCAGCTCATAGATCAGAGAGGTGGCACGACCAACCCCAGATCACATAAGCAGTTTGAAATCTTTTATGGATTGTAAATTAAGACCCCAGCAGTCTAGTATCATTGATTAAAGGTGGACTCTGAATCAGACACCTGAATTCACATCTAGTCTCCATCCCTAAGAACCAAATGGCCTTGAACAAGCCAGTTAATCCCCCTGAGTTTTTCCTTACCTATAGTCAAGGGTTAGAAATGGTACATATCTATCATTATAATCATATATCTCTATGTAATGGTATATATTGATACATATCTACTGTAATGAGAAAATCCACGTCCTGTGCTTGGCACGCAGTAATAACCATTAGCAAATATTGTCATTATTAGTATTATTGACTTTGACCTCCCCTGACCACTCGGAGCCCAGCCCTCTGAAGGACTTGCTCTGCTCTTGTCTGGCACCATACCTTTCCTCCCACCTTCTTTCCTAGTGAACACTGACCATGTCTGTGGAACTGCAATTCCCCTTATCCAAACTACTGCTAAAATGTATATCAACAACTTTTGTGATATTCAGACTTTCCGCCTTGTGCTTTACATAATCAAGAGCGTGTCTCCTCCTCTGTACACTGAAGACTCCCTTGGACAGTGGCAGTGCCTTAAGTACACTTATATCTTCCTTAGCAACAAGCACCATGCCTTGGACAAACTAGCCTTCGACAAATGTTTGTTAAAAGAGTAAACAAATGACTAGAGACTCTTTTTGAGAACCCTAACATTTACTAGGAACATGAACTCTAAGGAAGTTTTAGGGTGTCCTTTGCAGCAATGACTTGATTAGACACAAGGAACTAGGATATTTCCCTCCCCTGCCTTTGCCTCCCCCAGCTGCCAGCGGGGGCGGGGGTAGGCATGGGGAACTTTGAAGGATCTGCATTCCAGCCTTACCTGCAGTAGTCGAGGACAAGAACATGCAGACTGCTGAGATGCAAAGCCTGCCCAAGCCTCCCCAGAGACCATGGATCCATCTTGCAGTCAATGAGTTCCAGGGTGGTAAATGGGCAGCAGGTGTGCCCCTTCGATTCTAGAAGCAAAGCCTGAGAATGCAAGGTTAAAAGTGCAGACACAATGAAAACAAAGATGATCTGTGTTTGGTTTTTTATATTCGAGTTTATTCTTCATTTAACTTTTAAACACTACTATGGTTGAATATCGGAGAAGGCAATGGCACCCCACTCCTGTACTCTTGCCTGGGAAATCCCATGGATGGAGGAGCCTCATAGGCTACAGTCCATGGGGTCGCTAAGAGTCGGACACAACTGAGCAACTTTACTTTCACGTTTCACTTTCATGCATTGGAGAAGGAAATGGCAACCCACTCCAGTGTTCTTGCCTGGAGAATCCCAGGGATGGGGGAGCCTGGTGGGCTGCGGTCTATGGGGTCACACAGAGTCAGACATGACTGACGTGACTTAGCAGCAGCAGCAGCAGCATGGTTGAATATGATCTGTGTTTTTATAAATTACTTCAAAGTCACTTATGTTAATTATTCAACATTTTGGCCTCTAAGATAACTTTCTAGTTACCCAAAGAGAAAGTGGCACAAAAACAAAATAATTTCCCTTTAAAATGAAGACTCACTAGGAATTCCCTGGCTGTCCAGTGGTTAGGACTCCATGCTTTCACTGCCAAGGGCCAGGTTTCGATCCCTGGTTAGGGGACTAAGATCCCACAGCTGCTTGGCGTGGCAAAATAAATAAAAATTTAAAATAAAAGATAAAATGAAGACTCATTGAAGAATTGTTCAGGAAACATCAAGCTTTATGATGAGAGAAAATATACGGTAACACAATATAAGCACAAGTCTAAGGCAAGGTCATTTCTTGCTGTAACGAAGGATCCCAATGACAGTGAAATTCCAACCTGATAGGAAAAAGTATTTAAAGCTAAAAAACACGAAAGCTGCCTTTTTAGCAATTAGAATCACCATGACCTGAGGATTCCCTCAGTACAGAATTTAAGCCTGAAAGTGACTTTGGTAGGGTTTGGAGGATGTAGGGTTTTGTGAGGTAATGACATGTGGGTCAGAGACAGGATTCCAAATTACAGCTTGGTTGAGAATAAAAAAGCCCTTGCAATCTTAACTACAGAGCTGGTGCCTGAGGCTTCTTTAATGAGAGAAAGTCTAGTTTGAGTGCTGGATCAGATTTCTCAAGCTGTATTTCTTTCTTTTTTTTTTTTATCAAGCTGTATTTCTGACAGAGGAGGCCATGTGGCACATCCCTGCTGATGTTAACGTTGGTCTGTGCAAAATAAACTCTGGACCAGGTCCTAAAGATCTCAACCAGTGGTTTGCAGGGTTACCCGCCCTGCTGTGGGCAAGACCACGGCCATCTGATAGAATTTCTCAGCAGCCTTCAGCTGACCGAGAAAGTGAAAAAATAAAAGTGTTAGTTGCTCAGCTGTGTTCGACCCTTTGTGACCCCATGGACTATAGCCCACCAGGCTCCTCTGTCCATGGGATTCTCCAGGCAAGAATACTGAAATGGGTAGGCATTCTCTTCTCCAGGGTATCTTCCCCACTCAGGGATCAAACTCAGGAATCTCCTGCATTGTAGGCAGATCCTTTACCATCTGAGCCACCAGAGAAGCCTGTAGATTACCAAGAGGGCTACATTTTAAGGAACTGTTAAGGATCACTTTTAACATGCATGAATAGCATTCTCTTTCCAATTTGAATGAACTGAGTACCTGACTGAGCCTCTGAATAAAAAAAAATTAAAAATTCTGTTTATATATTTTAAATACCTTTTTAAAGATTCATTTTAAAATTAAAGTCAAAAACATATAAAATTTACCATTTTAATAACTTTTAAGTGTACATCTCTGTGGCTTTAAGTGTATTCACACTGTTGTGCAAGCCCCATCACCATTCCTCTCCTGAATGTTTTCCATTGGTCAAAACTGAACCTCTGTACCCATTCAACAAACGCTCCCATTGTCTTCAGCCCCCAGCCCCTGGCAACTGCCAATTCTACTGTCTGCTCTATGAATTTGACTACTCTAGGTACCTCATATAAGTGAAATGATACACTATCCTTTTGTTTCTGACTTATTTCACTCACTTCAAGGTTCATCCATGTTGTAGTATGTGTCAGAATTTCCTTCAAGTTATGTCCAACCTAGATAGCATATTCAAAAGCAGAGACATTACTTTGCCAACGAAGGTCTGTCTAGTCAAGGCTATGGTTTTTCCTGTGGTCATGTATGGATGTGAGTGTTGGACTGTGAAGAAGGCTGAGCGCCGAAGAATTGATGCTTTTGAACTGTGGTGTTGGAGAAGACTCTTGAGAGTCACCTGGACTGCAAGGACAGCCAACCAGTCCATTCTGAAGGAGATCAGCCCTGGGATTTCTTTGGAAGGAATGATGCTAAAGCTGAAACTCCAGTCCTTTGGCCACCTCATTCGAAGAGCTGACTCATTGGAAAAGACTCTGATGCTGGGAGGGATTGGGGGCAGGAGGAGAAGGGGACGACAGAGGATGAGATGGCTGGATGGCATCACTGACTCGATGGACGTGAGTCTGAGTGAACTCTGGGAATTGGTGATGGACAGGGAGGCCTGGTGTGCTGTGATTCATGGGGTCACAAAGAGTCGGACACGACTGAGCGCCTGAACTGAACTGAACTGAATATCCGACTGTATGTATATACCATATTTTGTTTACCCATTGGTCTGTCAGTAGATACTCGGTTTGCTTCCATCTATGGCTATTGTGAATAATGCTGCTATGAACATGAATGTATAAATATCTCTTTGAGACCCTTCTTTCAATTCTCATGGGTACGTACTCAGAAGTGGAATTGCTGGATGATATAGCAGTTCTCTATTTTTAATGTTTGGAGGAGCCACCATACTATTTTCCATAGTGGCACCATTTTACATTTCCACCAATAGTGCACAAGGGTTCCAATTTCTCTGCATCCTCATCAACACTTTATTTTCTGCTTTTTTGAATAGTAACCATCTTAGTTAACATGGGGTGGTATCTCATGGTGGTTTTGATTTGCATTTCTCTAATGATTGATAGTGGCCCCCAAAAAGATTTTCACAACCAAGATAATCACGATGGTGTGATCACTTACCTAGAACCAGACATCCTGGAATGTGAAGTCAAGTGGGCCTTAGAAAGCATCACTACGAACAAAGCTAGTGGAGATGATGGAATTCCAGTTGAGCTATTTCAAATCCTGGAAGATGATGCTGTGAAAATGCTGCACTCAATGTGCCAGCAAATTTGGAAAACTCAGCAGTGGCCAGAGGACTGGAAAAGGTCAGTTTTCATTCCAATCCCAAAGAAAGGCAATGCCAAAGAATGCTCAAACTATCGCACAGTTGCACTCATCTCACATGCTAGTAAAGTAATGCTCAAAATTCTCCAAGCCAGGCTTCAGCAGTATGTGAACCATGAACTTCCAGATGTTCAAGCTGGTTTTAGGAAAGGCAGAGGAACCAGAGATCAAATTGCCAACATCCGCTGGATCATAGAAAAAGCAAGAGAGTTCCAGAAAAACATCTATGTCTGCTTTATTGACTATGCCAAAGCCTTTGACTGTGTGGATCACAATAAACTGTGGAAAATTCTGAAAGAGATGGGAATACCAGACCACCTGACCTGCCTCTTGAGAAACCCGTATGCAGGTCAGGAAGCAACAGTTAGAACTGGACATGGAACAACAGACTGGTTCCAAATAGGAAAAGGAGTACATCAAGGCTGTATATTGTCACCCTGTTTATTTAACTTATATGCAGAGTACATCATGAGAAACGCTGGACTGGAAGAAACACAAGCTGGAATCAAGACTGCCGGGAGAAATATCAATAACCTCAGATATGCAGATGACACCACCCTATGGCAGAAAGCAAAGAAGAACTGAAGAGCCTCTTGATGAAAGTGAAAGAGGAGAGTGAAAAAGTTGGCTTAAAACTCAACATTCAGAAAACTAAGATCATGGTATCTGGTCCCATCACTTCATGGCAAATAGAGAATAGGGAAACAGTGGAAACAGTGTCAGACTTTATTTTTTGGGCTCCAAAATCACTGCAGATGGTGATTGCAGCCATAAAATTAAAACTCCTTGGAAGGAAAGTTATGACCAACCTAGATAACATATTGAAAAGCAGAGACATTCCTTTGCCAACAAAGGTCCGTCTAGTCAAGGCTATGGTTTTTCCAGTGTTCATGTATGGATGTGAAAGCTGGACTGTGAAGAAAGCTGAGCGCCAGAGAATTGATGCTTTTGAAGTGTGGTTTGGAGAAGACTCTTGAGAGTCCCTTGGACTGCAAGGAGATCCAACCAGTCCATCCTAAAGGAGATTAGTCCTGGGTGTTCATTGGAAGGACTGATGCTGAAGCTGAAACTCCAATACTTTGGCCACCTCATGTGAAGAGCTGACTCACTGGAAAAGACCCTGATGCTGGGAGGGATTGGGGGCAGGAGGAGAAGGGGATGACAGAAGATGAGATGGCTGGATGGCATCACTGACTCAATGGACGTGAGTCTGAGTGAACTCTGGGAGTTGGTGATGGACAGGGAGATCTGGCGTGCTGCAATTCATGGAGTCACAAAGAGTTGGACACAACTGAGCGACTGAACTGAATTGAATGATTGATGGTGTTCAAAATCTTTTCAGGTGCTTCTTGGTCATTTGTGTATCTTCTTCAGAGAATGTCTGTTCAAGCCCTTGACCATTTTAAAATCAGTTTGCTTATTTCTTGTTGCTGAGTTATATGAGTTCTTTATATATTCTGGATATTAACCCCTTACCACATATATGCTTTGCAATTATTTTCTCCCTTTTCACTCGGTTGATTGTGTCCTTTGAAGCACAGAAGTTTTTCATTTTTATGAGGTCCGATTCACTTAATGAGGGTGTGTGTGTGTTGCTTGTGCTTTTAGTGTATATCTAAGAAATCACTGCCAAATCTAACATTATGAAGCTTTTCCTCTATGCATTGTTCGGAGAGTTTTAAACATATCTTTTTAAAATGTGTTGATTGACAGGCAGGTTAGGGAGAAATATCCAAAGGGCAAAGAATGAGAAGAAAATGACCCAGAGAGGTATGCGGCCCTGAAGCCAGCTTTCCCTTTTGACAGCATCATTAAAGCAGTAGATTTGGGCTTTGATTTTACTGGATCATACAGTCCAGGGGACAAGGTGAGCAGTCCAACAGGAAATCCTGAATAGAGGTGTGGCTCAAAACATAAAGTGGATTGTAGTGCTATGTCCTTAGAGTAACAAAGAACTAGAAATAAACCCAACTCTTCCCTTCCCCAAAGGATCCCAGGGAAAATGGCCCATCTCAAACTGAGTATATGGAAAAAAATACATCCCCCGAGAACTCACAAAACTAGCCTTAGCACAGGTTTGCAACTTGAATTAACATCACCAGAATGGTTCAAAAAACCTTGAAAGTGAAAGTGTTAGTCACTCAATAATGTCTGACTCTTTCCATCCCATGGACTGTAGCCTGCCAGGCTTCTCTATCCATGGAATTCTCCAGGTTAGAATATTGGAGGGGGTCATCATTCTTTTCTCCAGGGGATCTTCCCAACCCAGAGACAACCCAGGTCTCCTGCATCACAGGCAGATTCTTTACCATCTGAGCCACCAGGGAAGCCCCAAAGAAACCTTAGATTAAGAACTTAATTTTGGGACTTCCCTGGCAGTACAGCAGTTAAGACTGCATTTCCACTGCAGGGGACACAAGTTCCATCCTTGGTTGGGAAACTAAGATCCTGAATGCCATGTGGTACGGCCAAAAAAAAAACCAAAGGGAAAAAAAAAAAAGAATTTAACAGCTCTGAGCGTGTGGTAGAAAAACCTGTAAATATTCTCTGGAGAGAGCTATCTGCAAATCAGAGCTCAAGAAATTGCCATAGCTATTTTTGTCCCCACAAAATATGAATTTACAGTTAAAAAAAAAAAAAATCACAAAAACATACAAAGGAATGCCCTCATAAGTAAGAACCAGTAGAAGCAAGAGTCAGAAATGTCAGACTCCAAAATAATTCAGATTATTGAAATTATTAGACATAGATTATAAGTTTAAACATTCAGAGAAATAAGGGACTTTCAAAAAGGCTAGGAACTGGAAAAATTAGTGTTTTTTGTGTTCTGTTTGAGTTTTTCTCCACCCCAGAATCATGATTCTGGTGTTGTCCTAGACTATCTTCTAGAAACCTTATTGTTTTGCCTTAAATAATATATAATCCATCTGGAATTGATTCTGGGGTATGATGTGAAGTAGAAATCAAGCTTATTTATCTCCCATATTGTGTATGTTAGCTTATCTTTTTGTCCTCAGTGAAAGGATTTACCTGAATTATCTGATTTGCCCTTGCCAGAAGTAAAGTCCTATATATAACTTAGGACTCACTATAAAGGAAGTTCAATATAAAAAATAATGATATTTAATCTATAAGCGTGTTTTCAGCAAACCATCATTCAAGACTGAAGGCTATGTGTTATACAATAGCAGTCAAAATTAATAAACATGGAGAAATCTTGACAACATAATGTGAGTAAAAGAAGTCATAAAATCACACAAAGTACAATTCACGTAGGTAAGTAAAAATATACATGCATATGTAATAAAAGCACAAAAACATGAATGGGGTTGATACACATCAACTCCAGGCTAGTGATACCTCCTGGAAGTAGATGGGGGAGAAGAAGAAAGATGGCACTTTAGCTCTTGTATTTGTAAGTATCTTCAATATCCATTCCTTAAAAAGTATATTATGCAACGGTGAGTACATAGATGTCAGTTCTATTATTTTTTGCACTTTTATATGTCTGAAATATTTCACTAAAAATACTTTTAAAAAAGAATAGTTTGGAGCATATCAGTCAACAACCACATAAACTATAGCTGGAACACATGATAATATGCTTGCATTCAATTTTAAGGTTAAATGGAGAGCAATTTTTTAAATGCATGACTCACAAGTCTGGCGATCTCTGGGTTGCTCAGTTGAAAGCCCCAGATGCAGATCTCTCTCCCCAGCATGTAACACTCATCCCGAACAGTCATGAGCAAAGCTTCCAAGGACATTGGTGGGATGCCTGGCGGGGAGTCATCAGGTCTCACCAGTACAAACTAGAATGTTAAAAAAAACTACAGGTGGGCATCATAAACGGAGGTTCATGTGTCCAAATATGTAGAGAAAAATATCGTCATTAGACAACATTAGAAGGACATTACTTATTATTTTTGGATCAAGTGTGCATTGGGGTTCAACACAAACTTAGGGAGTTCCTGCCTAAGCTTCATGAAAAGTCCCACAAGGCAGAGATTTTTTTCCAGCAGGCTACTGTCCATAACTGGGTCAGGAAATCAATTTAGTGGGTTGTTACCAGCTTTTTCTTTATTTCTTTAATGAAACAGAAAAGAAGGGAAATTATCTGAGTATATACTATGCAGTAAGGAATAACTGTCTCATGACACTTTCATTTTACTGACGTTCGAAATCAAAATGGAGACCCAACCAAAGCAACCCAACATAAACAGCTCTTAGGGTCACACAGATTCCAGTACTTATATACTGGGTCATAATGTTAATTATATTTCTGATGGTGATTATAATTAAAAATACTTGGAAAATACTGCTGACATGGTTATAAATTTGAATAAAGTTTATGATTAACCCTATGATTAAGTAGTGCAGCCTAATTATAATAACTACAACCAGAAAAAATGAATTAGGCCAATGCAGGAGACACAGGAGACTTGGGTTTGATCCCTGCGTCAGGAAGTCCCCCAGAGGAGGGCATGGTAACCCATCCCAGTATTCCTGCCTGGAGAATCCCATGGATAGACCAGCCTGGTGGGCTACAGTCCATGGAATTGCAGAGTCGAACACGACTGAAGCGACTGAGCACGTGCAGGAGCGCAGGTCAGGAAGAGGAGAAGTGGAGAGTGAAAGCCTGAAGGAATATAGTGGGTGCCGGCAGCTTTCCTGAGAATGGGAGTTCAGAAAGAGAGAGAGATTTAGACAGGAACTGTGGGAGGGTTTCTCTGTGGAGGGTGCAATGTAATCACCCTCCCAACCCCAGAAACATTCAGGAAAAATATGGGTGGAATGGATTTGTGTCAAAGTCTTAAGTAATGGTATTTAAAGTACCCATCTCTATCTAATTATTTTGTTTAATTTGTTGTCTTGCTTAACACCCAGCATTTTATGAAATCAGTAGGTATGTGGTTATTAAAACACAGACTGTCTTTCTGGGCTGGTGATAGAGAAGTTGTGAAGCTGGACAGTCCGTCTTTGGGTGCCAGGCTCCCCCTTCTGGTCACTCAGGCGCCCCTTCCCGAGCTGACCACTTAGGCTGGCCTCTCTTCCTCCCCCCTGACATTCAACCAGTAGATTTAATCTCAGAAAAGATGTGACATCAGGTTTTTTTCCCCTGAAATCCAAATGATATGCTGTCTTACTCCAAGTGAGATGGGAGGGGTGTGGGTATTTGCAGGTCTAGCTTGATGGCTTGGACGCATCAGATGTCAAGACAAGGAGACATTCTTTTGGAGGGTCGGGAGTGCTGGCGAGGGAGGTTCTGCAATGATGACAAAAGGGATGCTTTCGAGCTGGACTCTCCAGACATAGAGTGGGAGGAGAGGCAGGCTGGCCGTTCCGGAGGTGAAGCGGGGTGAGAACAGGCAGAGCTGCTCGAAGGATGAAGGACGGGGATGGGCAGACTGGGAGGGAGGAGTGGGAAGGTAGGAGGAGTGCCGAGCAGACTTTGGTGCCAGAGTCAGGCTCTGGACGGCATGCAGGCAGGAACGCAGAGCGGGCGACCCCGCCAATTCTGGGCTTGAAGGGATTGAGGATCCATGTTCCTTGGTTTCTTGAGAGGATACACTCACCTTCCTGAGAATCCGTTCATGGTTGATGCTGGCTTTCAAGTCCCTTTTGATGGCTGGACACACAGACGTCTGAGTCTGTACACAACGCTTCTCGTATGTTTTCAGGAACTTTTGAAGAATGGAAACAATGGACTGGGGTGCTCCTTTAGTTTTTCGTTTTCCTTGCTTTTCTCTTGGCATTGTTTCATAGCGTTAGATTCCACTTGGATTCTGAGAACTGTAACTTGCCCTGAAACCCAGCACACAGATATCTTTTTAAGGAGGAGATCACACTTTCCCACTAAAAATGAGCAAATATCGCTGCACACCTTCTCTGAAAATCATAAAGTACTTCACTAATCTTAAAATGAGAGTGGAGAATCAGAGCAGAAAATTTCAATTTGCAAGGACTATACTCATGGAAATGGATTCTTTCTTTTAGATTGTTTAAAATGGGGGAAGTTCTTTGAATTCAATTGTAAAGGAACACAATTAACATTAGTAGTGGGCTTTAAATACTTCCACGTTCATATTGATTTAAAAGTGGCATAATTTTCTTTTAGACATAATTCCTGCCACGCAGTAATTATAGTGGTTAAGAATGTGGGCTTTGGAAGGTAACAAACTTGGATTTTAGTCTTATCTCCACTACTTGATTTACTGTGTGGCCTTAGAGAAATTATAAACTCTTCAAGCCTCCATTTCCCAATCTGTAAAATGGATTATGGTTGTCATAAAGGTTAAATGAGATGAGTTTATAAAGCACTACACAGTGCCTGGCATGTAGTGATAAGGAAACATTTTTATTATTATTGATGTTATTTTTACTCTGCTGGCTGCAAGAGTCAGTTCTAATTTTTGTCAGTGGGATTGCTGGATCATACGGAATTTTTAGTCTTTTAAGGAACCTCTATGCTGTTCTCCATAGTGGCTGCACCAGTTTACATTCCCACCAACAGTGTAGGAGGGTTCCCTTTTCTCCACACCTTCTCTATCACTTATTAATTTGTAGCACAAGTTTTTGTTTTATACATTTTGGCACTATGGTATTAATACTGGGTACTTACAAATTTAGAACTGATAAATTTTCCTAGGAGATGTACTCTTTTGACATTACTTAACATCCCTTTTTGTCTCTAGAAATGCTTCATGTCTCAGAGTCACAGATCCCAAAATGTACTGAGATGCGTGGAGGCACTGCACACTTCCAGGGCGCTTGGGGATGTTTTAAATTTTCAAGGGAAAGCTAGCGTCATCTGTTAGAAGCCATACGAACTACTGGGGGTAGTCCACATTTTCAATTTAGGTCACACTTGCATTGGTATCCTATTGCTAGAAATTAGCCCATCACAAGTGAAAAACATTCTAAAAAGGGAGAGTAAACCCAGTAGAATGTAGAGACTCAGGTAAGGAAAAATCATATTCTTAATAGCTCTGGTTGGGACTTTATAGATTATCTAATCCATGTAAGCTATCACTGGGATGACCCACTGTCTCAGGACTTTAAGTGCTAAAACCAGGAAAATACTGGGCCAACCAAAATGGCTCTTCACCCTACCACTCACCCGACCCATGGCCAGCACCCAGTTGTAGCTCCAGCATTCTGCTCATAGCTCTGCTCCAGCAGCTCCTGCAGAGCAACCAGACTTGGCAGCTACCCAAAACCTACTTTTCATCTTGGGGCTGGTCTAACTTCTTCTTTTATATGGAACAAAAATGAGGCCCAGGAAGGGAGAGAAGGGATTTGCTCTGGCTGAAAACAGAACTGAGCGTACTGATTCCCAAGACCATTAAAAAAAATTTATTGGCATATAGTTGTTTTACAGTGTTGTGTTTCTACTGTACAGCAAAGTAAATCAGTGAATCACTGAATCAGCTATATATATATATATCCCCTCTTTTTTGGATTTCCTTCCCATTTAGGTTACCACCAGGCACTGAGTTCCCTGTGCTATACAGTAGGTTCTTGTTAGTTATTTTATTTTATACATAGCAGTGTATATATGTCTGTCAGGAAGCATTTAAACAGGAGGCTTCCTGTGTGCTGTTTTGGATCTGTCAGGAATCTGTTCCTTATTAATTCCTGAATATCCAGGAATTAAGAGGAGAGGAAGCCTCTCCCGGGGGGGCTGAGGAATCCAGGCATTTCCTTCATTAGTTTTTCTATACGGTGATAAGTACCCTCTTCCTTTTTATGAACCGTATGGTAAAAGTGATTATTTACAACTCTGTCTCTCAGGCTATTTCTTTGGAGCGCAGAGGTTCTCTGTGTTGACTTTGCTGCCCGGGCTTCTAAGACCCTCTCGAGAAAGTGCTCTGCGCCTTCACCCCATCGAGAGGGCGCCTGAGGCCTTTGTGAACAGAGCAAGCCCGGTGCAGAGGCTTTATTGGCTTCCTGCGTAAACCAACAAATATCAGCCTCTTTCTCTCTCCTTTACTTTCTTATCAGTCGACTCCGGACCACCAGGTTCTGGTCCATTAAAGGACCCCAACATATGTCGGGCTCCCCCAGTGATTCAGCAGTAAAGTATCTGCCTGCAATGCATGAGCCGCAGGAGACTTGGGTTCGATCCCTGGGTTGGGAAATTCCCCTGGAGGAGGGCATGGCTACCCATTCCAGTATTCTTGCCTGGAGAATCCCATGGACAGAGGAACCTGGCAGCATATAGTCCATGGGGTTGCAAGAGTCAGACACGACTGAAGTGACTTAGCATGCACGCAGTGTATATATGTCAATCCCAATCTCCCAATTCATCCCACCTCCCTTTCCCCCTTGGTATGTACACATTTGTTCTCTACTTCTGTTTTGTAAATAAGAAGGTTTATAACAGTTTTTTCGAATTCCCCACGCATAAATACATGGTATTTATTTTTCTGACCTACTTCACTCTGGATGACAGTCTCTAGGTCCATCCATGCTAAGACCATTTTTGGAAAGCATCTCTAGTGCTGCTTATCATCAGGCAATTGGCAAACACTGCATAGCACCATGGGAGACTGTGTGGGTCGGGAGCAGGTGGCCCAGTTCACCGGAACAGGTTTGAATCCTGTTTCTGTCCATTACCAGCAGGGTGATCGTGGGTAATCAACTTCTCTTCCTTGAACCTCATTTTCTTCATCTGTACACATGGTGGGAATATTAACTCTTTGACATTTGTGAGGATTATATGAGATAACAATTGTAAAGATTTTTCATCAGTAAGATGGAGATGATGGTGACAAAGAAGTGTTATGGGGAATAATGAGTTACTTCTACTACTACTACTACTAAGTCGCTTCAGTCGTGTCCGATTCTGTGCAACCCCAGAGACGGCAGCCCACCAGGCTCCCCCGTCCCTGGGATTCTCCAGGCAAGAACACTGGAGTGGGTTGCCATTTCCTTCTCCAATGCATGAAAGTGAAAAGTGAAAGTGAAGTCGCTCAGTCGTGTCCGACCCTCAGTGACCCCATGGACTGCAGCCTACCAGGCTCCTCCGTCCATGGGATTTTCCAGGCAAGAGTACTGGAGTGGGGTGCCATTGCCTTCTGAGAACAGAATCTGACACATAGCAGATGCTAAGGAGGGAACCTGAGGCATACTGAGTTTATGTGATTTGCCTAAGGGCAGACACTGGTAAGTGGTGTAGTTGGGATTCAAATTTAGACAATCTAGATCCATAGCCCCCATTTGTAACCACTCTAAGGTACCATTTGTTAGAAACTGTTATGAATTGAATGTTTTCACCTCCCCTCCCCTTCAAATTCAAATGCTGAATCCCCAGTGTGATGATGTGGGTTCTTTGGAAGGTAATTACAGTTAGATAAGGTCATGAGGGTGGGGCCCTAATGATGGGATTAAGAAGAGACAACAGAGCTCACCTCCAACCCATCCACACCCAAGCTGTTGAATCGGCCATCACCTACAAACCAAGGGGGCTGCCTTGGTGGCTCAGATTGTTAAGAATCTGCCTGCAGTGCAGAAGACCTGGGTTCAATCCCTCAGCTGGGAAGATCCCCAGGAGAAGGAAATGGCTATTCACTCCAGTATTCTTGCCTGGAGAATTCCATGGACAAAGGAGCCCTGTGACCATGGAGTCACAAAGAGTCAGAACAATTGAGCGACTAACACTTTCTTTCCCTTACAAACCAAGAGAACAGGCTTCAAAATGAAATCTATCTTACTAGTATTTTCGTCTTGGATTTCCCAGCCTCTAGAACTGTGAAAAACATTTCTGTTGTCATTGGTATTCTATTATGGAAATGGCAATCCACTCCAGTACTATTGCCTGGAAAATCCCATAGACAGAGGAGCCTGGTAGGCTACAGTCCATGGGCTCGCAAAGAGTTGGACATGACTGAGCGACTTCACTTCAAGCTGACTAAGATGGTACTATCCAATATTGTTTGTTCAGTCGCCAAGTCATGTCTAACTCTTTGTGACCCCATGGACTGCAGCATGCCAGGCTTGCCTAGCCCTTACCATTTCCAGAGTTTGCCCAAGTTCATGTCCATTTAATCAATAATGGCATCCAACCATCTCATCCTCTGTCACACTCTTCTCCTTCTGTCTTCAATCTTTCTCAGCATCAGGGTCTTTTCTAATGAGTCCACTCTTCTATCAGGTGGCCAAAGTATTGGAGCTTCAGCTTCAGCATCAGCCTTTCCAATAAGTATTCAGAATTGATTTCCTTTAAGATTGACTGGTTTGATCTGCTTGATGTGCACGGGACTCTCAAAAGTCTTCTCCAGCACCACAGTTTGAAAGCATCAATTATTCGGCATTCAGCCTTCTTTATGGTCCAACTCTCACATCTGTACATGACTAGCCTTGACTGTTTGGATTTTGTCCGTAAAGTAATGTCTGCTTTTTAACCCACTGTCTAGGTTTGTCATAGCTTTCTGCCAAGAAGCAATCATCTTCTAATTTCATGGCTGTGGTCACCATCTGCAGTGATTTCAAAGCCTAAGAGGAGGAAATCTGTCTCTGCTTCCACCTTTTCCCCTTTTATTTGCCATGAAGTGATGAGACTGGGTGCCATGATCTTAGTTTTTTTAATATCAAAATTTAAGTTGATTTTTTTCACTCTACTCTTTCACCCTCATCAAGAGGCTCTTTAGTTTCTCTTCTGCTATTGGAGTGGTTTCATCTCATACCTGAGGTTGTTTTTATTTCTCTAGACAATCTTGATTCAAGCTTGTAACTAGGGGAGGGAATGGCAAACCACTCCAGTATACTTACCATGAGAACCCCACTATTCAGTACTACTGTTCACAATATCAAGTATTTCTCATGAGCCTCTTCTGGGTATATACACATATATTCGATAAATATTCTACTTAGACCCTCTTAAATCTTGAGTTTTTCACTTACTATTTCAGTATGAGTATTTCCTTCTGTCATTTCTATAAGTGTGTGGCCCAGCTTAGCAATTACCTAGGTGATTGGCTAGTAAGTTAATGAATATTTATTGGAGGTTTCCGGAGTGGATACTCCACGGATGCTAGATTTTCTCATCTTGTCTGGTTGTGATTCTCCTGGAAATGGAAGGTGGGGATGGGGGGTGAGCAGGTGAGAGTAGGGGCCTGAGGGTCCTGCCGTCTGGAGAAGCGGTGAGGGGAGAAGAGCCCCTGCCCTGAGTTCTGAGTGCCCTGCCCGCCCAGCTCCAACAGCGGCTAGCTCCCAGAGGGGCAGCTACCTGGCAGGCCTGAGGGGCTGCCTTTTTCGGCCTTCTTCAAAACCCCTGGTGCACACAACAGTTTCGAAAGATCCCGGAAAGAATTCCCACTACCCACCGATGCCGGAAATCCCTACCCTGGGGATGTCTGGGTGGGGAGGCCTATGTCCCTGGGGCGGGGCAGGCGCAAACCAAGCAAGACCTCCACCGAGCCCAGGTCCCAGCGTGTCTGGAGCACCTAATCACGGTTCGGAGTGCCGGTGCAACCTCGCCCTCACCCAGCACGCGCTCCTGGCGCCTGGCCCGCGCCCCGCACTCACTCATGCGCCGGGTCCCTGCCTCCCTCCACCGCCGCCGGGTGGCTTCCCGCGTCTGGTGTGCACCATGGAGACGGCTGCCAGGGGGCGGTAGCGGCTAGGGGCGGAGGCCGGAGGAAGTCAGCGACCCGCGGGGGCCAGAGCGCCAGGAGGAGAGGAGAAACAGCAGGAGGAGGGAAAGAGGAGCAGCAGGAAACAGCGTTCCAGGGTTCGCGGGGGCTCTGCCTGGGACCGGGAGAACTCCAGGTGCCCTTGCTGCGGATCTGGGTCCTGGCAGCTGATGGGGCTGCAAGGGACGAGGTCTAGGAGGGGACAGAGCTGGGGACCCGTGTCCCTGGTTATCAATGGGTCATTGGGAGGGAGGAGCAGAGGTCTCCAAAGAGTAGATGCCTCGGCCTATTTCCCGCCCACGCGATGTCAGCTGTGGACCGCACCGGAGCCCCTAAGTGGGTTTTTCAAAGAAACCGAGGTTATAAATGGTGGTTACAGCCCACAGCAATAAGCAGAAACCAAGGTGAGAGGACTCACCTGCGCACTAGCGAGGTTTCCTTTTGCGACATTTTGTCTCCCCACTCCCAAGAGAAAGGGGGCGCCAGGATAAAGGAGGCTGTTCAGGGGCTGGGCCTGGGAGTTTTTCTGGGGAAAATGGAGAACAGAGGTGCAAAGCAGTTGGAGCTTTGGGAAGAAGTGGTTGGGGGAGGAAAAGGGATTTTTGTTTGTTTGTTTTTTGTTTTTTCTTTTTGGTCGTGCTGTATGACTTGCGGTATCTTCCCCTACCAGGGTTTGAACCCATGTTCTCTGCAGTAGAAGCATGGAATCCTAACCACTGAACTGCCAGGAAAGTCCCTGAAAAGAGATTTTTAAGAAATCTTGCTGTGGGCAGTGGCTTTGGGGCTTGCAAATTTAAGGCCCCCAAAGATATCTATGCCCCAGTCCTGGAAACCTATGGATATGGTACCTTACATGACAAAAGAGACTTTGTAGATGTGATTAAAGTTATAGACCTTGAGATGGGACTGCTATCCTTGATTCCCTGGGTGGGGCCAATCTAAGTCTGAGAACTTGAAGTAGGGAAACTTTCGCTGCTGTGCTAGAGATGAGTGATGAAAAGAAAGGTCAGAGAGATGTAATGAGAAGCACTCAACTGGCTGTTGCTGGCTTTAAAGATGGCAAAAGAGCCAAGGAATGTGGGCAGTTTCTAGGGGCTCAAAAGAAGCGGAAATGAACTCTCTCAAACCCACATAAAAGCACTCAGCTGTCCTGACACCTCGCTCCTAGTCCAGTGATACCCGTCTGGGACTTTGACCTCCAGAACTATCAGATAATAAGTTATTTGTATCTTTCTATCTGTTTATCTGTGTCTCTCACGTAGGGTGTAGAATAGGCTCTTAGTAAATGTTTAATGAAACAATGAATAATGAAATAAATTGGATTAAACAAATTCATAGTAAACTGCAAGTGGAAAATAGTCCCACAACTCCTCCACACTGGCTATTTTTAAGTGTATATTTTAAACCCAAATGGATCTAAGTAGGCCCAAAGTAAACTGAAGCTGTGGGGAAGGTCAAGAAGGGCAGGGAGGGATCCTGTTTGGACAGACTGGACTGTCCAGTGAGCTGCCCCTAAAAGTTGTCACCCCTAGGTCATTTCTGCTTTGTGCAGCCTCTTCCTTTCCTCTGCTGGGCCCTAGTCCAGGCTTCCTACAATGTAACCAGAAGGACAGTGCGAGGAGTGTGGAGTGGGATGAGAGACTGCACTTACATTTTATAGACCAGGACTCAAAAGCAGATGCTTAAGAAATAGAGAATGATCAGGAAGGTCAGAGCCCCTGAGGACAGGACAGAGCAAAGTCAGAAACTAGACAGGCCATCAGAGAGGAGATGAGGATCCCTGTGCACCGTGGGCAGGTTTGTAAAGGAAATGTAACACTAGGATTAGGATCAGCTGCAAGTGTCAGAAACCCATTAACACTGGTTGGAAAAAGATAGAAGTTCATTTCCCTTTCATGTTAGTGAAACTCATTGGGCAAACAGTCCAGAGCTGCTATCAAAGGCCCAAGATCATGAAGAATCCAGGCTCTTTCTACTTTATTACTCTGCCATCTTCAGTGTGACTTTCACACATGGCCCCAAATGGGTGCTGAGCTCCAGCCAATTTTGTTCCTATTTGAGATATAAGGAAGGAAAACTGGACAAAGAAGGGCACTTTCTCTCCCTTTAAGGACATTTCCCGGAAATCGAGTGTAATACCTTTGCTTCTATTCCACTAGCCAGGCCTATGGACACGATCATGTGCTGTGGTGCGCTCAGTCGCTTCAGTCGTGTCCGACTCTTTGCATAGCCCACCAGGCTCATACCTAGGGCAAAGGAGGCTGGGAAAGATGGGAAAGATGATCTTTATTCCAGACAGACATGAGCCCAGTGAAAAACGAGAACTTCTGTTATTTACAGAAGAAGGGAAAGATGGATATTGGGAGATAACTAGCAACCTCAGTCACAGCAGCTATTAGCTGCCAGGACCACAAGGATGGCTGGGGCAGTGGGTGCGATGGGCACCAGTTTGAGACTATTATATGGATTCCTCGTACATCCAGCATCTGTGAGTCAGGGCAGCCCAGAGCTCATTTCACAGTTGTTAACATTTTAGGGTGTGACTCACCAGGGCTGAATTACAGGACATGCTAAACATGTGTTTTGAGCTCCTGCAAAGCTGGGAGACAACAACAGAAAATGCAAGGACAGAATTTAATATTTCATGTTTTAAGAAAAACCCTAGCAAAATAGTTTTGGGAAAAGTCAGAACTTTGTTGAACTTCTTTATCTGTCTTTTGCAGTGTAATGTTTTGGTTTTCTATTTATGCATAGGAAGAGGGTAGATGTTCATGATCTTTTTGGTTCTCAGAGCCCTGATCAGACCTTAAGAATCAACACGAAGGGACTTCCCTGGTGGTCCAATGGCTAAGACTCTGTGGTCCCAAGGCAGGGGGCCCTGGTTCGCTCCCTGGTCAGGGAACTGATCCCATATGCCATAACTAAAGATCACATGTGCCACAGCTAAAAAAAGATCCTGCACCCAAATAAATAAAAGCAAATAAATACTAAAACCCCAAAAAACTACAAAAAAGAATCACCCCATAATCACGATTTGCTCCCCATTGACTCTAGCAATTGGAGTCTTAGAAGGGGTTTGAGATGAATTTGGCTTTTTGGGGAGAGAGGCTGTTCTGCCATAGAGGAGGAAACCCAGGAGACCTGATGATGGAAAAGAAAAAGAAAGGAAAAGGAGAAAGAAAGAGGGAGAGTGAGTAGAGGAAGGAAGAGATGCAAAGGACGGTGTGAGGTGAGACAGGGCAGAACAGCTCAGGGGCAGTCCACCCCAGAGGAAGTGGTTTATAAATGTCTCCACAACTATATCTACTCCTCCCTTCAAAAGGCAGAACCTAATTACTCTTTCCTTGAGTGTGAGTTGGATTAGTGACTCGGCTTCTAACAAATAAACTAGGATGGAAGCGATGGTGCGCGACCAGGTCATAAAGGGCATCATGACACCCTCTTTGTCTCTTCCTTGTCTTCTCTGGGAGAAGCCAGTTACCACTTGGTAAGGTCATCCAAGCAGCCCTAGGAAAGGCCCCCAACCTAGGGCTGTGTGGATGAGATGTCCTGAAAGTGGATCCTTCAAGCCCATTTAAGCCTTCAAGTCCTGTAAGCCTATGAGCAACTCTGAGCCAGAACCACCCAGCTAAGCTGCTCCCAGAATCTCAACTCTCAGAAATTGTATGTAATCATAAACATTTGCTGTATTAAGCCATTACATTTTAGAGTAATTTCCTCCACCTCCAATATATAACTAACACACCTAAGTACTTCTCAATAAAAGATGGTTTACAGGGTGCATGACTCAGCCACTGGTGAGTGGGGAACATCCACTCTCTACTTCCACCTTGCTGACTGAACTCTATTTTGGCCTAGGGGTTAGTAAGCCAGGCATCTCTTCTTTTCTCAGCTATTTGTAAGGCCTCCTCAGACAACCATTTTGCCTTTTTGAATTTCTTTTTCTTGGGGATGGTCTTGATCCCTGTCTCCTGTACAATGTCATGAACCTCCATCCATAGTTCTTCAGGCACTCTATTAGATCTAATCCGTTGAATCTATTAGTCACTTCCACTGTATAATCGTAAGGCACTTGGTTTAGGTCATACCTGAATGGTCTAGTGGTTTTCCCTACTTTCTTCAATTTAAGTCTGAATTTGGTAATAAGGAGTTCATGATCTGAGCCACAGTCAGCTCCTGGTCTTGTTTTTGCTGACTGTATAGAGCTTCTCCATCTTTGGCTGCAAAGAATATAAACAATCTGATTTCACTATTGACCATCTGATGATGTCCATGTGTAGAGTCATCTCTTGTGTTGTTGGAGGAGGGTGCTTGCTATGACCAGTACATTTTCTTGGCAAAACTCTGTTAGCCTTTGCCCTGCTTCATTCCGTATTCCAAGGCCAAATTTGCCTGTTTTTCCAGGTATGTCTTGACTTCCTACTTTTGCATTCCAGTCTCCTCTGATGAAAAGGACATCTTTTTTTTGGTGTTAGTTCTAGAAGGTCTTGTAGGTCATCATAGACCATTCAACTTCAGCTTCTTCAGCATTCCTGGTTGGGGCATAGACTTGGATTACTGTGATAGTGAATGATCTGCCTTGGAAAGGAACAGAGGTCATTCTGTCATTTGCACCCAAGTACAGCATTTTGGTCTCTTGTTGACTATGAGGGCTATTCCATTTCTTCTATGGGATTCTTGCCCACAGTAGTAGATATGACGGTCATCTGAGTTAAATTCGCCCATTCCAGTCCATTTTAGTTTACTGATTCCTAAAATGTTGACATTCACTCTTGCTATATCCTGTTTGACCACTTCTAATTTACCTTGATTCATGGACCTAGCATTCCAGGTTCCTACGCAATATTGTTCTTTACAGCATTGGAATTTACTTCCATCACCAGTCCCATCCACAGCTGGGCTTTGTTTTTGCTTTGGCTCCATCCCTTCATTCTTTCTGGCGTTATTTCACCACTCTTCTCCAGTAGCATATTGGGCACCTACCAACCTGGAGAGTTCATTTCTCAGTGTCATATCTTTTTTCCTTTTCATACTGTTCATGGGGTTCTCAAGGAAAGAATACTGAAGTGGTTTGCCATTCCCTTCTCCAGTGGACCACATTTTGTCAGAACTCTCCACTGTGACCCATCTGTCTTGGGTGGCCCTAACACACCATGACTCATAGTTTCATTGAGTTAGACAAGGCTGTGATCCATGTGATCAGTTAGGTTAGTTTTCTGTGATTGTGGTTTTCATTCTATCTGCCCTCTGATGGATAAGGATAAGAGGCTTATGGAAGCTTCCAGATGGGAGAGACTGACTATGGGGGAAACTGGGTCTTGTTCTGATGGGCAGGGCCGTGCTCAGTAAATCTTTAATTCAATTTTCTGTTGATGGGTGGGGCTGTGTTCTCTCCCTGTTGTTTGGCTTGAGGCCAAACTATGATAGGGGTAATAAAGGCTGTATATTGTCACCCTGCTTATTTAATTTATATGCAGAGTACATCATGTGAAATGCCAGGCTGGATGAAGCACAAGCTGGAATCAAGATTGGCCAGAGATAAATCAATAACCTCAGATATGCAGATGACACCACCCTTATGGCAGAAAGTGAAGAGAAACTAAAGAGCCTCTTGATGAAAGTGAAAGAGGTGAGTGAAAAAGCTGGCTTAAAACTCAACATTCAGAAAATTAAGATCATGACATCTGGTCCCATCACTTCATAGTAAATAGATGGGGACACAATGGAAACAGTGACAGACTTTATTTTCTTGGGCTCCAAAATCACTGCAGATGGTGACTGCAGCCATGAATTTAAAACACATTTGATCCTTGGAAGAGAAGCTATGACACACCTAGATAGCATATTAAAAAGCAGAGACATTACTTTGCCAACAAAGGTCCGTCTAGTTAAAGCTATGGTTTTTCCAGTACTCATGTATGGATGTGAGAGTTGGATCATAAAGAAAGCTGAGTGCCAAAGAATTGATGCTTTTGAACTGTGGTGTTGGAGAAGACTCTTGAGAGTCACTGGATGGCAAGGAGATCCAACCAGTCCATCCTAAAGGAAATCAGTCCTGACTATTCAGTGGAAGGACTGATGCTGAAGCTTAAACTCCAATACTTTGGTCATCTGATGTGAAGAACTGCCTTCACTGGAAAAGACCCTGATGCTTTCCAGATCAGAAAGATTGAAGGCAGGAGGAGAAGGGGAGGGCAGAGGATGAGATGATTGGATGACATCACCGACTCAGTGGACACGAGTTGGAGCAAGCTCTGGGAGTTGATGATGGACAGTGAAGCCTGGCATGCTGCAGTCCATGGGGTCACAAAGAGTCAGACACAATTGAGCGACTGAACTGAACTGAACTAGTAAGCCAGGCTAGGAAAACAACATCCCTGGCATTACTTGCCTATGGGGTAACCATGTGACATTGCAATGCTGGATAAGACAGAAGCAGAAGTTAATAGATGAGGCTTCCCAGAAAGCTCTTCAAACCGGCAGACCCAAGTCGTACGAGTATTTGTGTTTTGTTCTTCCATTTCTTCTCACTCAGAACACAGTCATCACATTGAAAGTGAAGCTGCTGTCTTGCACATCACCCCCAGACATCAACTGCAGCCTGGATGGCTGAGAAGATGGATGGAAAGAGTCAGGTCTCTGATAGCATCGTGGAGCCATTGAACCCATCCAGGTTGACCACCTCTGGGTTCTCATTACATAAGGAAAGGGAGCCCTGGTTTAGTTAAGGCAAAGCTGATCAGATTTCTGTTACCCCCAAGCACAATGGGAATTTCTGGAAACAGGAACTCCTTGATTGATGCATCTTCAGAGAATGTGGAAACATTCAATTACATGATGAAAAAAGGGTGCAGTGAGCAGGTTTCACAGTTTTGATTGGGATCGTTTTATTTAGAAGTTTTATTGTTGACCCCTCTCTGAAAGCACATAGTCACTGTTGTGAAGAGAACAGGGATTGCAGAGGCAAGAAATGATGACAGAATCTCTTTGAGTTCTCAAGAAAAACATGGGGTTTTAAACCAAAAACGTGAAAGCCAAGCCAGTCCTGCCGGCAGCCAGACTGTTGGTTTTCCCACCTGCATGGCAGCGATGTTCAGGCAAGCCCCCCACCCTCCAAAACGTTTGGAAGGAGACTGAGCAAGGCCATTCTCTAAACACAAGAGTGACTGACCGACCCCCTTCTTCTGAGATATCTGACTGCTACCTCTTCATCAGTTACAACCAAGTCTAGTGCCCCCTGTTTTCTAGATAACATTAGATGTTCAATTACCAAAATGCTCTATTCTTGGCTGCATCTAGCTAGGACTGCCCCCCACCTTCCTCATGCCATCTGAGAATCACTCAACACTGTGTGGTCCTGTGAGAAGTCCCTCCCAGGTCCCCTCTCCTGAGCCTCTGGGCCCATCCTCTCCTGCAAGCCCAGTAAATCTACTGTCTTTATCTTTGACTGCAGGTGAGCACCTGGTAATCTTTGGTCAACTGACTTTAATAGATTACATGAAAGCCAAAGTTATAAGCCCCTACCACCTCTAGTAGGGCTTCCCAGGTGGCTCACTGGTAAAGAATCCCCCTTCAATGCAGGAGGTGCAGGAGACACAGGTTCAGGAAGATCCCCTGGAGGAGGAAATGGCAACCCACTCTAGTATTCTTGCCCGAAAAATCCTGTGGACAGAGGGGCATGGTGGGCCACAGTCCATGAGATTGCAAAGAGTCAGACACAACTGAGTGACTGAGTGCACACACACACAAACACACACATACACACCCTCTAGTGGTCCAAAGACAGGTTCAGGAATGGGTGCCAAGAGCTCCCGGCAGCATACTCAGGACTGGAGCTGTTGTAACTTTGTCTCCACACCTGTGTGTTCTTCCAGCACTGACTGGAGGCATAAGAAAAAGAGCGGAGACGGCCACCACCACCTTCCCCAGCCCTCGTCCCCCTCCAGAGTTCTTGGGAAGCTCCCCTCTCCTGTTTGTTCTCATCAGTCAGTCCTGACTGGGTCCATGTGGAAAAAAGACAAAATGTTCAGGGGAGAAATGGTGAGGCCCTTGCACCAGGCAGGGAAGCTGGGAGTTTCTTAGGAAGAGGAGGTTTTCCCGGGTTGGGCAGGCCTGAAGTTCGTCAGCATTAGATATAGGAGGCTCACTGAGCCCTGGCCTTGCAGTCATTTGCAGGTGTTTCTGAAACATGATCTGATCAGAAAAAAGATCCCAAATGAAGATTGTAATGAAAAGGGTCAAGGAATATTTTCCAATGAGAGACTCCATGGAGGCTTCAAATAGTCTTTGAAGGTGAGCAGGATAATGATTAAAAAAAACCTAAGTCTTCAAAGTGGGCTATATCAGTGCCTCTCAACGTTGTCTACACATTAGAATTAGCTGGGGGGTCAAAAGAATGCCCATGCCTGGGACCCTACCCCAGACCAATCACGCTAGAATCCATCAACCTAGGAGACAATAAGAAGCCCCAGGAAGTTCCTTTTGTCCACTTTCTCTCCTTGTGTAATACTTACCAACTCTTTTGCCCCATCAGCCCTAGGGATCTTCACTATTAGAAAGTCTGAACGTTGAGTGTAAAGGAATGCTTCTCAAAGCTCGAAACCAACCACGCTACCCCTTTCCTGGGTGGGCTGTCGTACACCAAGTCTGATCATGCCTCGCTTCACCAAATGGAGATGAACAAACACCAGTTTTGAGTTGTAAGTTTGCCTATCAAATTAGCAGTGATTTTTAAAGAAAGCTCTTCCTCCTTGGTGACTCAGTGTTAAGAAGGTTGCTGTGAGAATGTGTCTCACTATTGTCACAGGAGTGATTTGTGTGTATGTATCAATAATTTAGAAATTCCCCACTTAGGATCCTACTCTAGGAAATCATTTATATTTAGATTGTAGGAACTAGAATGCTTTCAGCTGCCAGCAGCCGGAAATTCAATTAATATAGCAACAGTAGTCCAATGTTTATTGACCATGTAACAAGAAGTCTGGGCTTCCCAGGTGGCACTAGTGGTAAAGAAGCTGCCTGCTAATGCAGGAGAAACAAGGTTCCTTGGAAGAGGGCATAACAATCCACTTGAGTATTCTTGCCTGGAGAATCCCACTGACAGAGGAGCCTTGTGGGCTACGGTCCATTACATCACAGAGTCAGACACGACGAAGCAACTTGGCACTCAGGCAACAAAAATTCTGGTGGAAAGAGGTCCCAGAGTTGGTTTGGTGTGTCCATGATGTAAGGAAGGACCTCAGAGCTTTCTTTTCCCACTCTGCAATCCACAGTTTGTCTTCTCTCCTGATGGTGGCACTATCAGCTGTTTGCAACTCAAAGTGTCCTGTTTTTACAAGACAGTGGCCAAGCAGAAAAGAAGAGAGAAGGGGGAAAACAGACTTTCTTCAAGAAATGCATTCCCAGAAGCCTCTGAAACACTTAACTTCTAATTTCATTGTTCAAAGTAGGACAACATGCCTGCCCCTCAGACATATCATTAACAAAGGGACCGAGGTCTCCATGGTGGATGTGCCTGCCTACACAACAGCAGGGTACTTTTGGAAGGGAAGGAAGGTGAGTGATTTCTGGGTGAGGAGCCAACAGTGTCTGTCACTGGAAATTAAAATTTTCATACAATATATTTGGTGTAGTGTTATTCATAAATATTAAGAAATGGAAACTCTGGGGTTAAAAAATTACAATGTATTTGTTTGCATGAAGAAACTACTAAAACTAAGGCATAAAAGCTGGCTTCTAATCATTTCTGTCTGACTTCAAACCCACTATGTCAGCCGCTACTTCCTCCTTGGGTTTAACAAAAGCATTCACAACAATAGAAGCAAAAGCAATAGAAAATCTTCCAAAACGTGTTAGGTTTCTTAATAAAAAACAGCCAATGCAATATGATACCCCCATTCTTCAAGGGTGAGGGTTAGCCAAGGGGTTCCTGACATCCTTAGCCCGACTGTCAGTTTTGAGAGATTAGTAGACTCTTCTGAAATTCTTTGCCTGATTCCTGCTGAGAGACCAAAAACAGATAAAAGTTAAAACAATGTCAGCTTATGGTTCCATGGCTTCTGCCTGCCTTACTGGGTCACCCATAATGTAATTCAAACACCAAAGACCTTCAGTCAAACCCAGGGTGTGTGAAAAAGACTGATTAAAGAAAAAGAATTACTGGAGGATTTAGATAATGGTAACATGATTTTCTTCCAGATGTTCAAGCTGGTTTTAGAAAAGGCAGAGGAACCAGAGATCAAATTGCCAACATGCGCTGGATCATTGAAATAGGAAGAGAGTTCCAGAAAAACATCTATTTCTGCTTTATTGACTATGCCAAAGCCTTTGACTGTGTGGATCACAATAAACTGTGGAAAATTCTTCAAGAGATGGGAATACCAGACCACCTGACCTGCCTCTTGAGAAACCTATGCGCAGGTCAGGAAGCAACAGTTAGAACTGGACGTGGAACAACACACTGGTTCCAAATAGGAAGAGGAGTACGTCAAGGCTGTATATTGTCACCCTGCTTATTTAACTTCTATGCAGAGTACATCATGAGAAATGCTGGGCTGGAAGAAGCACAAGCTGGAATCAAGATTGCCGGGAGAAATATCAATCACCTCAGATATGCAGATGACACCACCCTTATGGCAGAAAGTGAAGAGGAACTAAAAAGCCTCTTGATGAAAGTGAAAGTGGAGAGTGAAAAAGTTGGCTTAAAGCTCAACATTCAGAAAACGAAGATCATGGCATCTGGTCCCATCACTTCATGGGAAATAGATGGGGAAACAGTGGAAACAGTGTCAGACTTTATTTTTTTGGGCTCCAAAATCACTGTAAATGGTGACTGCAACCATGAAATTAAAAGATGCTTACTCCTTGGAAGGAAAGTTATGACCAACTGAGATAGCATATTCAAAAGCAGAGACATTACTTTGCCAACAAAGGTCTGTCTAGTCAAGGCTGTAGTTTTTCCAGTGGTCATGTATGGATGTGAGAGTTGGACTGTGAAGAAAACTGAGCGCTGAAGAATTGATGCTTTTGAACTGTGGTGTTGGAGAAGACTCTTGAGAGTCCCTTGGACTGCAAGGAGATCCAACCAGTCCATTCTAAAGGAGATCAGTCCGGGGTGTTCTTTGGAAGGAATGATGCTAAAGCTGAAACTCCAGTACTTTGGCCACCTCATGCAAAGAGCTGACTCATTGGAAAAGACCCTGATGCTGGGAGGGATTGGGGGCAGGAGGAGAAGGGGACGACAGAGGATGAGATGGCTGGATGGCACCACTGATTCGATGGACATAAGTTTGAGTGAACTCCAGGAGTTGGTGATGGACAGGGAGGCCTGGTGTGCTGCAGTTTGAGAGAGTCATTTCCTAGGCAGGTTGATAGGGAGTCTAGGGGTCCCCAAGGAGAGAGGGGTCTAGAATTCTCAAGGAGGAAGAAAGGACAAACTTTTTCTTTCTCCACATTCCTTAGGATTATATAACAATAATGTATCCTGCCTAAGGACAGTCTTTGGATTAAACCTTCTGTTATCTTCAAATGTTAATTATGGGAGTAGACCTGGTCTTTACAAGGATGTATCTTGCCTGAGGACAGTGTTATCTTAAAATGTAAATTATGGGAGTAGGTCTGATGAGGTCTTTACAACCTCCAGACATTCTTTGGATTATATAACCTCATTGTTAACACTAGCAAGCAAGGGGTACTCTTTCTGCCCCCTTCTGATGCTTATGTCAGAAGCTTTCTCTATCTCCTTTATACTTTAATAAAACTTTATTACACAAAAGCTCTGAGCAATCAAGCCTTGTCTCTGGCCCCGGATTGAATTCTTCTCCTCCAGGGGCCAAGAATCCCGGTGTGTTCGCGTGATTCAACAACAACCTTTCAAGTTCCTGGGGTTGCAAAGAGTCGGACATGACTGAGCGACTGAACTGAACTGAACATGGTTTTCTGACAATAATGGAAGATAATTGTCAAAGTTGAAGGGATTCTTGTGGGTCTTTGCCTCAGGCCCTCTGTACGGATGGGTCTGCCCATTCTGTTCTATATGGATGGACTGGTTGTGAATGTGGCAAACCCTACTGGCCTGTTACTTGCCTTCCAGAACTCTACTGTCCCCCTTCCCTCTTTTAGTTTTTCTATCAGAGAACAGAAAGGCGTGTCAAGGGAAAGCTAGGTGCCAATTTAGTTATTTTTTTAATTAATAGGTCTGGCTATATTTTTGCTGGGGAAGAAAAATTGCTACCTTTCTTTGGCACTGTGACGTGGTTAGATGTGAAGTATCTAAAATCTAGGCAGATCTCAAAATTCACAATGTCTTTTCCTCTCAAAGCCACCCTTATGTTTACACAGAATAACCACAACATTTTTCTTGGGCTTTGCAAAGGCCGTCACAAGCTCATTCTGTTTGCTTTGTAGGAAGGGTGCACAGTGAGACCTGCAGTCTGACGGGGTGGGGGAATTTCACCACCTTGATGACGGATGGACCCACGCTTGTCATGGTTACCTGACCATTTCACACTTGTTTCACAGTCTCATTTATTTCAGAGATTCAATTTTCCATTTATAGGTGCCAGGCTTGTGGGTGGCTTGGAAAACAACAGCAAGAACAATAGCAACAACCATTTGGCCTTCAGTCTAACAGCAAAAATGGACGTGTGGACACCCTTGTGAGAGCAGAGTCTGTGTTCCTGGGCAGTTCCTCCTCGAGGTCTCTCATGCCACCTCTACCCCACTTTGTAAATCTAGTCTTGCTGATGTGGATGCTTGTCTCTCTCTGGAAACTCCTACTCGCTCTTCAAGGCTCCACTCAAAGTTTTCTTTCATCTGGAGGGGCGCCCCAAATCTCCCAGGCAGAATGTTTTTTATTGGAGTATAATTGCTTTATAATGTTATGTTAGTTTCTGCTACACACCAAAGTGAGTCAGCTATATGTACACATGTATCCTCTCCTTGAATCTCTGTCCCTCTCCCCGCATCCCACCCACCCTTCTAGGTCATCAGAGCACCGAGCTTCCCACTAGATTTCTAAATAGATCAGTTCAGTCAGTTCAGTTGCTCAGTCGTGTCCAACTCTTTGCGACCCCATGGACTGCAGCACACCAGGCTTCCCTGTCCATCACCAATTCTTGGAGCTTGCTCAAACTCATGTCCATCGAGTCTGTGATGCCATCTATTCTAAATAGATATATGGTGTATATACGTCAGTCCTCCTCTCGCAGTTTGTCTCACCCTCCTCTTTGCCTCTGTTTCCACATGTCTGTTCTCTACAATTGCCTCTCTATTCCTGCCCTGCAAACAAGCTCATCTTTACCATCTTTCTGGATTCCACATACATGCATTAATATAAATATTTGTTTTTCTCTTTCTGACTTGCCTCACTCTGTATGACAGACTCCAGGTCCCTCCACATCACTACAAATGATCCAATTTCGTTCCTTTTTATGACTGATATTCCATCATATATATGTACCACATCTTCTTTATCCATTCCTCTGTTAATGGACATTTAGGTTGCTTCCATGT
The DNA here is from genome assembly GCF_002263795.3 of Bos taurus. Taxonomy (NCBI): domain Eukaryota; kingdom Metazoa; phylum Chordata; class Mammalia; order Artiodactyla; family Bovidae; genus Bos; species Bos taurus. The sequence goes on from NC_037328.1 coordinate 127,302,125, forward strand.
TCCTAGGCAGAATTGATGCCTCTCTCTTCTTGGTGCTCTTGGAGCATTAATATCCACCTATGTTGAACTGGGATGATTTGATTTTCTGTTTTCTTGACTGTGCTTCAAGTCTTCCAGAGGCAAGATAGTGTCTCAGGAACAAAGCAGGGCAACACTGCTATGAAAGTGAGTGAAAGTGAAGTCACTCAGTTGTGTCTGACTCTTTGCAACCCCATGGACTGTAGCCTACCAGGCTCCTCCGTCCATAGGATTTTCCAGGCAAGAGTACTGGAGTGAGTTGCTATTTCCTTCTCCAGGGGATCTTCCTGACCTAGGGATCGAACCCAGGTTTTATGCATTTTAGGCAAACGCTTTACCATCTGAGCCACCAGGAAAGTCACTAAAGATAGTGTCTATTTCATTTTAAATCAATTTCTGATTTAAAAATTATGAAATATTTTCTACATACAGTAGAACATGTATACACAATAGAATATATATATATATGTAACACATATATGTAATAATAATAATAAAAAATTTGTGTAGCCAACCTTCATTTAAGTACAGACACTGGGACGCCTTCCCATGGGCCCCTCCCTCTGTCTTTCATCCTGAAGTAACCCCTATTCTCAGGTATGTATTATTCCCTTGTTTTTCTTTATAGATTTACAACATATGTATACATCTTGTGAAAAAATGCCTGTTGTCCCCAGTTGTTCGATTGGGGATTTAAAACTTTGCCCATTTAGTGACTGGAAAACAGTATTTTGTTGCACTTTTAATTTGCATTTTCACAGTTACTAATGAGGTGAGGCTCATAAACCATGCTGAGGTGTAGTTAAATGTGTTTATTGGTCATTTGGGTCTCCTTTTTTAGCAAAAACTTGTTCTTGTCTTTATTTTGCTGCAGGGTTGTTTTCTTTATTGATTTATTCTTATATTTGGATACTAAGTCCTTGTCAGTTATTTGTATTGAGAACATATTCTCCGAGCCTATCATTTGCCTTTTCAATTTCTTTATGACTTTTTCAGATGAACTCAACTCCTGATTTTAGTGTGGTTTATTTTGTCAATAATTTTCTTTTTTGTTTGACATTTTTGTGTTGTGTGTTTTTAAAAAACTACTTTGTCTGCAGCGGGTCTTAGTTGCGGCATGCAGGAACTTTATTTGTGGTGTGTGAACTCCTAGTTGCAGATGTGGGAACCCAATTCCCTGGGTCAAACCTAGGACTCCTGCGTTGGGAGCACAGAGTCTTGGTCACTGGACCAAGACAGCAGGGAGGTCCCCGTGCTGTGTTTAAGAATCCTTTCCCAATTGGTCTTAAAGATATTCTGTATTTTCTTTTACAATCGTTAGAGCTCAGCCTTTCATATTTAACAGTTTATCAAGAAAAGCAATAAAACAATAAAAATGATACAGTGGACAAAAGGATCCTAGCACTATGAGTTGGAAAGTCATCTTTCCCTTGCTGACCTGTGGTTCCTCTGTCAGGTGTCACCCACACATGTGGGGCTCTGCTTATGGGCCTTTGTTCCTGGTCCTTTGGTATAGTTTTCTGTCCTTGGGCCAATACTATACCATTACTACAGTTTTATAGTAACTTATATTTCCTGACAAGGCAGGTTTCCCCTCCCCCCATATTTAGGAAAAGTTTGGCTATTTTTGGCCATTTCCTCTTTCAAATACATTTTAAAATTAGCTGCTCAAGTTCCATGAAAAGCTATGTTAGGATTTTGATGAGCATTGCATCAGATCTAAAAGTTAACTTGGGGATAATGAATGCTTTTGTGATATGGAGTCTTCCTATCAATAAACATTTGTTTTGATCTTGTCTCATGTCCGGGGCAGAGAAGACAATGGCAACCTACTCCAGTACTCTTGCCTAGAAAATCTCATGGACGGAGGAGCTTGGTAGGCTGCAGTCCATGGGGTCGCTAAGAGTCGGACACGACTGAGGGACTTCACTTTCACTTTTCACTTCCACGCATTGGAGAAGGAAATGGCAACCCACTCCAGTGTTCTTGCCTGGAGAATCCCAGGGACGGGGGAGCCTGGTGAGCTGCTGTCTGTCTTTGGGGTCGCACAGAGTCAGACACGACTGAAGCGACTTAGCAGCGGCAGCAGCATGTCTGTGGTGAGAACTGTCTAGTGTTTTGGACAGCCTACTTCCCTTTTGTTTAGCTCACACCAGGACTACACCCCCCTCCAGCTTTCCTAAGGGTGATGGGGCCCATGGGTGGGCTCTGAACAATGAAATGAGAGCAGAAATCGCCTTGTGCCGCACTGCCAGGCCTGGCCCTCCTCTGGGATCCTCCTCCCTTTGACTATTCCCCTTAGTGTAGAGGGATGCAGGGGATCATGAAAACGATTCTGAGGCCCCAGGAAACAGAAGGCCACAAATTAGAAGAATCTGGTCCCCCAGTCCCTGTGTGGAAGTCTCTCACAGAATACCCACACTGAACTTTTGGGAGAGCAAGAAAACAAAAAAACAAAAACAACCCTTCTATTGTGTTATACCATCCAGAGTTTGGAGTTTGTTAGAATTGTTCAGTTCAAGTCAATCGCTCAGTTGTGTCCGACTCTTAGCGACCCCATGGACTGCAGCACGCCAGGCCTCCCTGTCCATTGCCAACTCCTGGAGCCTACTCAAACTCATGTCCACCGTGTCGGTGATGCCATCCAACCATCTCATCCTCTTCGTCCCCTTTTCCTCATTCCTTCAATCTTTCCCAGCATCAGGGTCTTTTCAGATGAGTCGGTTCTTCACATCAGGTACTCAAAGTATTGGAGTTTCAGCTTCAGCATCACTCCTTCCAATGAATAGTCAGGACTGATTTCCTTTAGGATGGACTGGTTGGATCTCCTTGCACTCCAAGGGACTCTCTTCAAAAGCATCAATTCTTCAGTGCTCAGCCTTCTTCACAGTCCAACTCTCACATCCATACATGACTACTGGAAAAACCACAGCTTTGACTAGATGGACCTTTGTTGGTAAAGTAATGTCTCTGCTTTTTAATATGCTGTCTAGGTGTGTCATAGCTTTTCTTCCAAGGAGCAAGCGTCTTTTAATTTCATGGCTGCAGTCACCATCTGCAATGATTTTAGAGCCTAAAAAAATAAAGTCTGTCACTGTTTCCCCATCTATTTCCCATGAAGTGATGGGACTGGATGCCATGATCTTAGTTTTCTGAATGTTGAGCTTTAAGCCAACTTTTTTACTCTCCTCTTTCACTTTCATCAAGAGGCTCTTTAGTTCTTCTTTGCTTTCTGCCATAAGGGTGGTGTCATCTGCATAACTAAGGTTATTGATATTTTTCCTGGCAATCTTGATTCCAGCTTGTGCTTCATCCAGACCAGCATTTCACATGATGTACTCTGCATATAAGTTAAATAAGCAGGGTGACAATATGCAGCCTTGACAGTCCTTTGCTGATTTGGAACCAGTTTGTTGTTCCATGTCCAGTTCTAACTGTTACTTCTTGATCTGCATACAGATTTCTCAGGAGGCAGGTCAGGTGGTCTGGTATTCCCATCTCTTGAAGAATTTTCCACAGTTTGTTGTGATCCACATAGTCAAAGGCTTTGGCGTTAGTTTATACTAATGATCTCCCAATTACACTACACAATTTGTTTCCATAAATCTGTCTTTTGTTAGATTTCTTCTTTAGGTATATTATCAGTTTTTTTTTTTTTTTTTTATGGGTCAGCACTTTTATGTAAATTATCTCAAAACAACACAGTGAAACAGGTATTATTAGCTCCAAGGTGGTGCAGGCAGTGAATGGATGGCCGAGCTGGGTGGAGGGGAACGGATCCAGATCATCAGGGCCTATCCAGAGCATCCTTTCCACTACGGCAGGATGCTGCACCAGAAATACTACAAGGCCCTCACATCTAAACTGTAATTGTCTCAAGCTGAGCAAGTTTCTACCAACAATGTCAAAAAGGAACACCCTCTGTCAAAGAGGCCTGTCCAAAGACAAAATTCCAGGAGTCTCTTGGGTAAAGATCGATCATCGGTATTTCCACAACACAAAAGGCATCTTCGGGTTTCTTCTTTTTTAAGAATGTCAGGATCTGCCCTGCATGAATCTGAAGGTTCCGTGTGCTATTGTTGATTCTAAAGGAACATCTGGTTGCAGAGACAGGAATCGGCTCTAGGAGTTTGACTGTCAACTTGTAGAAGAAGGCTTCACAGTAGTAGCCCTTGAGCCATTTCAAATATTCTTATTGCAGTTATATGTGGTATTTTATAAAAAAAAATGTTTCCCCCAATATTACTGGTATGCAGAAATACAATTAGTGTTTCTATGTGACCTGTGTCCAACAATCTTGACCAGATCTCTTATTAATTCTATTAATTTGGTTGTAGAGTTTTGTGCTTTACTATAAAGACTATCACCTGATTTAATGCCAGTTTGGTTTTTCTCCCTTTCCATCTATTATTTCTTATTATTTTCTTATTTGTACTAGTGAGTACCTATTGAACACTGATTAGTTACGAGCACATGCATTTTCACATTCTGTTTTTTTTTGAGCTTTCAGTGTTTCATCGTTGAGAATGGCATTTGCCATAGTATTTCAGGGACATCGTTCATTGGGGTCCTTGTTCTTTATAGTTTTATTTATAATCATTATTCAGTGCTTTTCCTGTCCATATTTGAGATGATCATTACCTTCCTTCTTTAGTCAGTTGTATGAATATATTTTCTAATGTTAAAAACCAGACACCAGGCCCCAAATGCAGTCAGTCATGCTAAACCCCATGTCACCAAACTAAGACTTACTTACAGTTTCTGGCTCTCCCAGAACTGCAGTCTTAAACTAGTCAGTCAGGAATCACCTGATTAGCATTAGTTAGGTCATCTACCTGACTGGACTCTTGCTATCCCCTAAAGGAAAAGGACCTTGAAATAACCAGCCTGCTTTTAGCCTAGTATGATTACCTTGTTCCTGCTCCCTTCTGCCTAGTCTCTCATATTGTATAGCTCCTTGGAGCTCCTTTCCATCTGCTCATGGAATGCTGCTTCATGAATCATTAAATAAAGCCAATAAAATCTTCAAAATTTTCTCAGTTGGATTTTGATTTTGGATTATAATATTTAACCAACCTGGTCTGAGATAAGCCCAACTTGGTCATGTTGTATTATATTTGCTGATCAATAACTGGTCTGTTGCCACTCTATTTAGGATTTTGTATATACATTCATGGGCAAAACTATCTCTGAGTTCTTTTCTTGCTTCTTGTCTGGGTATCAAAATTATGTTGCCTTTATATAATGAGTTGGAGAGTTAAGGCTTCCAGGGGACCTTAATGGCCCTTCTACCCAGAGTCAAGGCCATATCGGCAAGTTTTCTTGCTACCACCTTTTGTGGGATAGATGTTTCCATGGATTTCTTGTTGTTGTTTTTTAGTCGCTAAGTCATGTCCGACTCTTTTGCGACCTCCTGGACTGTAGCACACCAGGCTTCTCTGTCTATGGGATTTCCCAGACAAGAATACTGGAGTGGGTTCCCATTTCCTTCTCCAGGGGATTTTCCCATTCCTGGGATGGAACCTGCATCCCCTGCATTGGCAGGCAGATTCTTTACCACTGAGCCACCAAGGAAACCACCTTCATTAAGGATCTTCTTTAAGGCCCCAGCTTTATTTGAGACTCTAAGTGCTGACTTCCTCTTGCCAGGGCCTTGCACAGTATTTCTGCCCTTCTCCCTGAGTCTTGAACACCAAGTCCTTCTGTGCAGGATTTTACTGATGCCTTAGTGCACTCATGCTTTAGCATTAGTTGGCTTTCTTAGTTTTGTATTCGCTCGTAATTCTGACTTCTGAGGTTTTCTCTTAATTTCATGTCAACTTAGCCACAAATTTTAAAATATTAAAATATATGTATATGTCCCCAGAGTATTAGGTGTTTTATGGTAGGAAGGTTTGGTGTCATTCAGTCTACCATATTGCTCTATGTGGGAGCATTTTTTAAAATTAATTTTTAAAAACAGTTTTTTGAAGCCTAGGTAATATAATCACATATTTCAAAATTCAAAGGTACAAAAGAGTATACAGTGAAGAAAAGTCAGTCTCACCCTTTGCCTCCCCCGTTTTCTCCAGCCAATGTTAAGTTTTTCTTACATAGTCTTTCAAAGAAATTCTATGCATAGAGAAACATAGGTTTATACAAATGATAGCATACTGAACCCACTGTTCTATATGTTGTTTTTTCTTTAACCTAATATTAAATTTTAGTTAGTTTTGAGAGGTTTAACAGGTAGCACGGAGAAAGCAATGGCACCCCACTCCAGTACTCTTGCCTGGAAAATCCTACGGATGGAGGAGCCTGGTGGGCTGCAGTCCATGGGGTCGCAAAGAGTCGGACACGACTGAGCGACTTCACTTTCACTTTTCACTTTCAAGCATTGGAGAAGGAAATGGCAACCCACTCCTGTGTTCTTGCCTGGAGAATCCCAGGGATGGTGGGGCCTGGTGGGCTGCCGTCTATGGGGTCGCACAGAGTCGGACACAGCTGAAGTGACTTAGCAGCAGCAGCAACAGGTAGCAAGACCAGAGGTCCTCAGGAGGCAGGAGTAAATAAACTCCAAGTGGCAGACGTTCCCCCCCCCCTTCTCTATACAAAATTACAAGAGGCTTCTTTTAATTCTGTGTTGATAACACGTGGTTCCTTTTCTCAAACCTTGAGTGAACCAAAGCATTTTTCTTATGAAACTATGTATTTGCTTTGAAATCTGCCTTTTGGCTCTACCTAAGACTAACCTTTTTTTCTTTTCTCAAATCTTGGGCTGATAATGGCTCAACAAACCAGTATTCACGTCAATTGTTTTATGGCTGGGGGGGGTGCCATTCTATCTCAAAAATGCATATTCTGGGAGAAGGGCCTGAGGAGAAGGGCCCCTCAACCTTGAGGTGTTTCCCTTATCTGATTAGCAGCTTGCTAACAGACCTAGAAAGTGAAGTCGTTCAGTTGTGTCTGACTCTTTGTGACCCCATGGATTATAGCCTACCACGCTCCTCCATCCTTTGGATTTTCCAGGCAAGAGTACTGGAGTGGGTTGCCATTTCCTTCTCCTAAAATGCCTTGCTAAAAACTAACAAAGGGGCACTCTTTCTGTCCCCTTCTGATGTCTGTCAGAAGCTTTCCGTATCTCTTTTATACTTTAATAAAACTTCTCTATACAAAAAGCTCTGAGTAGTCAAGCCTTGTCTCTGGCCCCGGATTGAAATCCTCTCCTCTGGAGGTCACGAATCCCAGTGTAGCACAAGGCTTGCAACCGCAGCCTTTCAGTTTCATACTACATAAAATCTTTCCCATTAAAATTCTTATATAGACATAACACTTTTTTAAAAATTTATTTTTTTATTAAAGGATAATTGCTTTACAGAATTTTGTTGTTTTTTTGTCAAACCTCAATATAAATCAACCATAGGTATACATATATCACCTCCCTTTTGAACCTCCCTCTCATCTCCCTCCCCATCCCACCCCTCTAGGTTGATACAGAGCCCCTTTTTGAGTTTCCTGAGCCATACAGCAAATTCCTGTTGGCTATCTATTTTACATATGGTAATGTAAGTTTCCATGTTACTCTTTCCATACATCTCACCCTCTCCCCACGTCCATGTCTATTCTCTAGGTCTGTTTCTCCATTGCTGCCCTGCAAATAAATACTTCAGTACCATTTTTCTAGATTTTCTAGATTTCTAGACTAGTGCATAGTCTATATATGCATTAGATTATGACAGTTATCTTTCTCTTTCTGACTTACTTCACTCTGTATAATAGGTTCTAGGTTCATCTACCTCATTAAAACTGACTCAAATGTGTCCCTTTTTATGGCTGCATAATATTCCATTGTCTATGCTGCTGCTGCAACAAAGTCACATCAGTTGTGTCCAACTCTGTGCGACCCCATGGACAGCAGCCTACCCGGCTCCTCGGTCCCCGGGATTCTCTAGGCAAGAATACTGGAGTGGGTTGCCATGTCTTTCTCCATCCATTGTCTGTATGTACCACTAATTCTTTATCCATTCATCTGTCGATGGACATCTAAGTTGCTTCCATGTTCTAGCTATTGTAAATAGTGCTGCAATGAACAATGGGATACATGTGTCTTTTTCAATTTTTGTTTCCTCAGGGTATATGCCTAGGAGTGCGATTGCTGGGTCATATGGTGGTTTTATTCCTAGTTTTTTAAGGAATCTCTATACCATCTTCCATAGTGGCTGCATCAATTTACATTCCCACCAAAAGTGCAAGAGCATACCCTTTTCTCCACACCCTCTCCAGCATTTATTGTTTGTAGACTTTTTTTGTTTGTTTGTTCGTAGACTTTTTGATGATGACCATTCTGACTGGTGTGAGGTGATATCTCATTGTATTTTCGATTTGCATTTCTCTAATAATGAACGATGTTGAGCATCTTTTCATGTGCTTGTTAGCCATCTGTATGTCTTTGGAGAAATGTCTGTTTAGGTCTTTTTCCCACTTTTTGATAGGGTTGTTTGTTTTTCTGGTATTGAGTTGTATGAATTGCTTGTATATTTTGGAAATTAATCCTTTGTTCCTTGTTTCATTTGCTATTATTTTCTCCCATTCTGAGGGTTGTCTTTTTACCTTGCTTACAGTTTCCTTTGCTGTGCAAAAGCTTTTAAATTTAATCAGGTCCCACTTGTTTACTTTTGTTTTTATTTCCATTACTCTAGGAGGTAGGTCATAGAGGGTCTTGCTTTGATTTATGTCATTGAGTGTTCTGCCTATGTTTTGCTCTAAGAGTTTTATAGTTTCTGGTCTTACATTTAGGTGTTTAATCCATGTGAAGAGTTGACTCATTGGAAAAGTCTCTGATGCTGGGAGGGATTGGGGGCAGGAGGAGAAGGGGATGACAGAGGATGAGATGGCTGGATAACATCACTGACTTGATGGACATGAGTCTGAATGAACTCTGGGAGTTGATGAGGGACGGGGAGGCCTGGTGTGCTGCGATTCATGGGGTCTCAAAGAGTCGGACATGACTGAGCGACTGACCTGAACTGAACTGATGGTGTTAGGAAGTGTTCTAATTTCATTCTTTTACATGTAACTGTCCAGTTTTCCCAGCACCATTTATTGAAGGGGCTGTCTTTGCCCTATTGTATATTTTTGCCTCCTTTGTCAAAAATAAGGTACCCATAAGTGGATGGGTTTATTTCTGGGCTTTCTATCTTGTTCCATTGGTCTATAGTTTTGTTTTTGTGGCAGTACCATACTGTCTTGATGACTGTAGCTTTGTAATATAATCTGAAGTCAGGAAGGTTGATTCTTCCAGTTCCATTCTTCTTTCTCAAGGCTGCTTTGGCTGTTTGGGGTCTTTTGTATTTCCATACGAATTGTGAAATTTTTTGTTCTAGTTCTGTGAAAAATGCCACTGATAATTTGGTAGGGATCACATTAAATCTGTAGATCATGTTTGGTAGTATAGACATTTTCACAGTACTGAGTCTTCCTACCTAGGAATATGGAATATCTCTCTGTCTGTTTATATTATCTTTGATTTCTTTCATCAGTGTCTTACAATTTTCTGTGCACAGTTCTTTTGTCTCCTTAGGTAAGTCTATTCCTAGATATTTAATTCTTTTTGTTGCAATGGTGAATGGGATTGATTCTTTAACTTCTCTTTCTGAATTTTCATTGTTAGTATAAAGAAATGCAAGTGATTTCTGTGTACTGATTTTGTATCCTGCAACTTTGCTAAATTCACCGACTAGCTCTAGTATTTTCTGATACTATCTTTAGGGTTTTCTATGTACAATATCGTGTCATCTGCAAACAGTGAGAGCTTTACTTCTTCTTTTCTGATCTGGATTCCTTTTATTTCTTTTTCTTCTCTGATTGCTGTAGCTAGGACTTCCAGAACTATGTTGAATAATAGTGGTGAAAGTGGACACCCTTGTCTTGCTCCTGATCTTAGGGGAATGTTTTTAGTTTTTCATCATTGAGAATAATGTTTACTGTAGGCTTATCATACTATGTTGAGGTAGACTATGCCCATTTTTTGAGTTTTAATCATAAATAGGTGCTGTATTTTGTCAAAGGCTTTTTTCTGCATCTATTGAGATTATCATATGGTTTTTATCTTTCAGTTTGTTAATATGGTGTATCACATCAATTGATTTGCGTATGTCAAAGAACAATTGCATCCCTGGAATAAACCTAACTTGATCATGGTGTATGATCAAGTTGTGTTGCTGAATTCTGTTTGCTAAAATTTTGTTGAGGATTTTTGCATCTATGTTCATCAGTGATATTGGCCTGTAGTTTTCTTTTTTTGTGTTGTCTTTGTCTGGGTTTGGTATCAGGGTGATAGTGGCCTCATAGAATGAGTTTGGAAGTGTTCCTTCCTCTACAATTTTTTGAAAGAGTTTTAGAAAGATAGGCATCAGCTCTTCTCTAAATGTTTGACAAAATTCTCCTGTGAAACCATTTGTCTGGGCATTTGTTTTTTGGGAGATTTTTGATCACAGCTTCAATTTCAGTGCTTGTAATTGGCTTGTTCATAATTCTTAATTCTTCCTGGTTTAGTCTTGGAAGGCTGAACATTTCTAAGAATCTGTCCATTTCTTCCGGGTTATCTATTTTATTGCCATATAGTTGTTCATAATAGTCTCTCATAATCCTTTCTATTTCTGCATTGTCTGTTGTAACCTCTCCTTTTTCATTTCTAATCTTGTTGATTTGATTCATCTCTCTTTTTTTCTTGAAGAGTCTGGCTAAAGGTTTGTCAATTTTGTTTATCTTCTCAAAAAACCAGTTTTTAGTTTTATTAATCTTTAGTATTGTTTCTTTCATTTCTTTTTCATTTATTTCTGCTCAGATCTTTATGATTTCTTCCCTCTACTAATTTTGGGGGGGTTTTGTTCTTCTTTTTCTGGTTGTTTTAGGTATAAAGTTAGGTTATCTATTGGATGGTTTTCTTGTTTCTTGAGGTAGGATTGTGTTGCTATAAACTTCCCTCTTAGAACTGCTTTTGCTGCATCCTATAGGTTTTGAGTTGTCGTGTTTTCATTGTCATTTGTTTCTAGAAATTTTTTGATTTCCCTTTTGATTTCTTCAGTAACTTGTTGGTTATTTAGAAGTATGTTGTTTAATCTCCATGTGTTTGTGTTTTTCACAGTTTTTTTCTTGTAATCGATATCTAGTTTCATAGTGTTGTGATCGGAGAAGATGCTTGATACGATTTCAATTTTCTTAAATTTACTGAGGTTTGATTTGTGACCCAAGATGTGATCTGGGTCATATTCCATGTGTACTTGAAATATTCCATGTGTACTTGAGAAGAAGGTGTATTCTTCTGGCTTTGGATGGAATGTCCTGAAGATATCAGTGAGATCTGTCTCATCTAATGCATAATTTACGGCTTGTGTTTCCTTATTAATTTTCTGTTTTGATGATCTGTCCATTGGTGTGAGTGGGGTGTTAAAGTCTCCTACTATTATTGTATTACTGTCAATTTCTCCTTTTATGCTTGTTAGTGTTTGTATTATGTATTGAGGTGCTCCTATGTTGGGTGCATAGATATTTACAATTGTTATGTCTTCGTCTTGGATTGATCCCTTGATCATTATGTAATGTCCCTCCTCATTTCTTGTAATCTTTTTTATAGGGTCTATTTTGTCTGATATGAGGATTGATACTCCAGCTTTGTTTTGCTTTCCATTTGCATGGAATATAATTTTCCATCCTCTCACTTTCAGTCTATATGTGTCTTGAGGTCTCAAGTGGGTTTCTTGTAGACAGCATATATATGGGTCCTGTTTTTGTATCTGTTCAGCCAGTCTCTGTCTTTTGGTTGGAGCATTTAATCCATTTATATTGAAAGTAATTATTGAGATATATGTTCCTATTGCCATTTTCTTAATTGTTTCGGTTGATTTTGAGGATCTTTTTTCTTCTCTTGTATTTCTTGACTATATAAGTCCCTTTAACATTTGTTGTAAAGCTGGTTTGGTGGTACTGAATTCTCTTAACTTTTGCTTGTCTGAAAAGCTTTTTATTTCTCCATCAATTTTGAACAAGATTCTTGCTGGGTACAGTAATCTTGGTTGCAAATTTTTCCCTTTCACTACTTTAAATATATCCTGCCATTCCCTTCTGGGCTGTAGAATTTCTGTTGAAAGATCAGCTGTTAAGTGTATGTTACTTGTATGTTACTTGTTGCTTCTCTCTTGTGGCTTTTAATATTCTTTCTTTCTGTTTAGTCTTTGTTAGTTTGATTAGTATGTGTCTTGGTGTGTTTCTCCTTGGGTTTATTCTGTATGGGACTCTTTGTTCCTCTTGGACTTGATTGACTATTTCCTTTTCCATTTGGGGAAATTTTCAACTATAATCTCTTCAAAAAATTTCTCATACCCTTTCTTTTTCTCTTCTTCTTCTGGTACCCCTATAATTTGAATGTTGGTGTGTTTGATATTGTCCCAGAGGTCTCTGAGACTATCCTCAGTTCTTTTTATTCTTTTTAGTTTATACTGCTCTTCAGAACTTATTTCCACCATTTTATCTTCCAGCTCACTGAATCGTTATTCTGCTTCAGATATTCTGCTATTGATTCCTTCTAGAGTATTTTTAATTTCAGTAATTCTGTTGTTTGACTCTGCATATTTATTCTTTAATTCTTCTAGGTCTTTGTTAATTGATTCTTGCATTTTCTCCATTTGGTTTTCAGGGTTTTTGACCATCTTTACTTTCATTATTCTGAATTATTTTTCAGTTAATTCGCCTATTTCCTCTTCATTTATTTGGACTTCTGTGTTTCTAGTTTGTTCCTTCATTTGTGTAGTATTTCTCTGCCTTTTCCTTATTTTTTTAAAAACTTATTGTGTTTGAGGTCTCCTTTTCCCAGGCTTCAAGGAAAGTTGAATTCTTACCTTGAAGAAGGTTGAATTCGTTCTTCCTTTTGGTTTCTGCCCTGCTAAGGTTGGTCCAGTGGTTTGTGTAAGCTTTGTATAGGGTGAGATTTGTGCCGAGTTTTTGTTTGTCGCTTGTCTTTCCGCACAAGGCTGAGTGAGGTGGTAATCCTGTCTGCTGATGACTGGGTTTGTATTTTTGTTTTGTCTGTTGTTAGATGACGTGTCCGGCACAGAGTGCTGCTCCTGGTGGTTGGGTGATGCTGGGTCTTGTATTCAAGTGGTTTCATTTGTGTGAGTTCACACAATTTGATACTCCCTAGGATTAATTCTCTTGTAGTCTAGAGTCTTGGAGTCTGTGCTCCCACTCCAAAGGCTCAGGGCTTGGATCTCTGGTCAAAAACAAAGATTCCACAAGTGGCATTAAGTGAGATTAAAACAAATATCCAAAAATGAGAAGCCAAAGATGAAGCCCAGACAAATGGCAAAATAAGTCAGGCAAATAATAATTAAAATAATGGAATATATACGTACACATATACACCCATGAGCAAAGTCAAAACAGTCCAACAAAAATAAAGTACAGTAGATTGACCCAGCAAACAAAGGAAATAAAAAATTATATTTACCAGTTAAGAACAAAACTAACTAAAGCACAAACTGCAAAACAAAACTAAAGCAAGGTGCCAAGTGGGGAATAAAGCAATGAAAACAAAACAAATATGCTGTTCAGTTCAGTTCAGTCACAGTTGTGTCCGACTCTTTGCAACCCCATGGACTGCACCGTGCCAGGCTTCCCTGTCCATCACCAACTCCTGGAGCCTACTCAAACTCATGTCCAACATGTCAGTCATGCCATCCAACCATCTCATCTTCTGTCATCCTCTTCTCCTCCTGCCCTCAATCTTTCCCAGCATCAGAGTCTTTTCAAATGAGTCAGTTCTTCGAATCAGGCGGCCAAAGTATTGGAGCTTTAGCTTCAGCACCAGTCCTTCCAATGAATAGTCAGGACTGATTTCCTTTAGGATGGACTGGTTGGATCTTCTTGCACTCCAAAGGACTCTCAAGAGTCTTCTCCAACACCACACTTCAAAAGCATCAATTCTTCAGTGCTCAGCTTTCTTTATAGTCCAACTCTCACATCCATACATGACTACTGGAAAAACCATAGCTTTGACTAGACAGACCTCTGTTGGCAAAGTAATGTCTCTGCTTTTAAATATGCTATCTAGGTTGGTCATAACTTCTTCCAAGGAGCAAGCGTCTTTTAATTTCATGGCTACAGTCACCATCTGCAGTGATTTTGGAGCCTAAAAAAAATAAAGTCTGTCACTGTTTTCATTGTTTCCTCATCTATTTGCCATGAAAGTGATAGGACCGGATGCCATGATCTTAGTTTTCTGAATGTTGAGTTTTAAGCCAACATTTTTACTCTCCTCTTTCACTTTCATCAAGAGGCTCTTTAGTTCTTCTTTGCTTTCTGCCATAAGGGTGGTGTCATCTGCATATCTGAGGTTATTGATATGTCTCCTGACACTCATGATTCCACCTTGTGCTTCATCCAGACCAGTGTTTCTCATGATGTACTCTGTATATAAGTTAAATAAGTAGGGTGACAATATACAGCCTTGATGTACTCCTTTCCTGATTTGGAGCCAGCCTTTTGTTCCATGTCCAGTTCTAATTGTTGCTTCCTGACCTGCATGCAGATTTCTCAAGAGGTAGGTCAGGTGGTTTGGTATTCCCATCTCTTTAAGAATTTCCCACAGTTTGTTGTGATCCACACAAAGGCTTTTGGCATAGTCAGTAAAGCCGAAGTAGATGTTTTTCTGGAACTCTCTTGCTTTTTCAGTAATCAAACAGATGTTGGCAATTTGATCTCTGGTTCCTCTGCCTTTTCTAAATGCAGCTTGAACATCTGGAAGTTTATGGTTCATGTACTGTTGAAGTCTGGCTTGGAGAATTTTGAGCATTACTTTACTAGCATGTGAGATGAGTGCAATTGTGCAGTAGTTTGAGCATTCTTTGGCATTGCCTTTCTTTGGGATTAGAATGAAAACTGAACTTATGCAGTCCTGTGACCACTGCTGAGTTTTCCAGATTTGCTGGCATATTGAGTGCAGCACTTTCACAGCACCATCTTTTAGGATTTGAAATAGCTCAACTGGACTTCCATCACCTCCACTAGCTTTGTTTGTAGTGTAGTCAAGTGTAAGGCCCACTTGACTTTGCATTTCAAGGTGTTTGGCTCTAGGTGAGTGATCACACCATCGGAATTATCTGGGTTGTGAAGATCTTTATTGTATAGTTCTTCTGTGTATTCTTGCCACCTCTTCTTAATATCTTCTGCTGTCATTGGATCCATTTCTGTCCTTTATTGTGCCCATCTTTGCATGAAATGTTCCGTTGGTATCTCTAATATTCTTGAAAAGGAAAGAAAGAAAAAAAAGGAAGAATAGATATGCAAAGTTAAATAGAGGTATATGAAGAAGATTTATATACATTAAAGATTAACTGCAAGGGGAAAAGAACAGTAGGAAAGGCAAACAAAGGAATATATGTAGAAAAAATATAATAGGTTTTAAAAAACTAAAAATTAAAATGATAAAAAAGAGAAAAAAGAAAAAAAAAGATGAAAGAAAAAAACAGAAAAAAAGGAAAAACACCTCAGAACTGCAAAAGCTCAACATAGAGGCAGAGATTTATTACATTAAAAATTATGGCTGAATATACACATATACATATACATCCATCGGAGAAGGCAATGGCACCCCACTCCAGTACTTTTGCCTAGAAAATCCCATGGATGGAGGAGCCTGGTAGGCTGCAGTCCATGGGGTCGCTAGGAGTCGGACTTGACTGAGTGACTTCACTTTCACTTTTCACTTTCATGCATTGGAGAAGGAAATGGCAACCCACTCCAGTGTTCTTGCCTGGAGAATCCCAGGGACGGGGGAGCCTGGTGGGCTGCCGTCTATGGGGTCACACAGAGTCAGACGTGACTGACGTGACTTAGCAGTAGCGTATACATCCATAAGCAAAATCAAAACATTCCAACAAAAATAAAGTACAATAGATTGACTCGGTGAACAAAGGAAATCAAAAATTATATCTACCAGAACAAAACTAACTAAAACACAAACTGCAAACAAAACTAAAGCAAGGTGCCAATAGGGTAACAAAGCAATGAAAATAAAACTAACAAATATGTTGAGAGGAAAAGAGAGACGCAAAGAAAAAAAGAATAGATATGCAAAGTTAAATAGAGGTAGGTAAAGAAGATTTATATATGTTAAAGATTAACTGCAAGGAGAAAAGAACAGTAGGAAAAGCAAACAAAGGAATAAATGCAGGAAAAAGTAACATTAGTTTTTAAAAGATTAAAATTAAAAAAAGAGAGAAAGAAAGGAAAATTCCACAGAACTGCAAAAGCCCAACAAGTTAAAACATAAGAATAATAAATGTTTTTCTTGAGTCACTGCTGTCAGAGTCCTTTCCCTCACTGGGAGTCACAGTCCACCTCACCTCCCTAGGATGCCCTAAAACACTGTGGTGATCTCTGGACCTGCTGTGGGGGCAGCTCAGATTCTAATCTGGTCCTACTCCTGGGTGTTCTTGCCTCCAAAATCCACAGCTATCAGAACTAGTGTGTTTTCTTTTGTGGGAGCGCTCAATGACTTTTTGTATATTCCATAGACACAGAGTCTGCCTAGTTGATCATGTGGATTTAATCTGCAGCTTGTAGAGCTGGTGGGAAGGTTTGGTCTTCTTCCTTAGCCACACTGCCCCTGGGTTTCAGTTGTGGTTTTATTTCTACCTCTGCATGTGGGTCGTCCACTGGGGTCGTCCTGCAGCTGCCCTGGAGGACTTGGGCTTGTCCCTGTGAGGGCCAGGTGTGGAGATGGTGCAGCTGCTTGGGTCACAGGGGTTCTGGCAGCACCAGGTACCCAGAGGGGTTGGCAGCTAGGGCAGCAGGAAATATGGTGCTCTAGAAGGGTATGGCAACCAGTATTGGCCAATACACTCCAGTACTCTTGCCTGGAGAATCCCATGGATGGAGGAGCCTGGTGGGCTGCAGTCCATGGGGTCGCTAAGAGTTGGACAAGACTCAGCGACTTCACTTTCACTTTTCACTTTCCTGCATTGGAGAAGCAAATGGCAACCCACTCCAGTGTTCTTGCCTGGAGAATCCCAGGGACGGGGGAGCCTGGTGGGCTGCCGTCTATGGGGTCGCACAGAGTCGGACACGACTGAAGCGACTTAGCAGCAGCAGCAGCAGCAGAAAGGTATGGCAACCAGTATTGGCCAATACACTCCAGTATTCTTGCCTGGAGAACCGCCCTCCCTGACAGGCCTGGCAGGCCACAGTCTTCAAGACTGCAAAGAGTCAGACATGACCAAAGCGACCCTGCGTGCATAGACATAAGACTATTTTTGCCTGTGGCAGCTCTGCCCCAGTGAGCCCTGAGCGTGAAGGCGGCTCAGCTGCTTGGCTTGTGGGGACCCTGGTGGTGCCAAGTGTGTAGGGACACAGACTGTCTCCACTGCAGGAGTTATGGCCGTATCAGAGTCTTTTTTTGAGCATCTTGTAGCTGGTGTTCAGAGGCCTCTTCAGCCAGTCTTTCTCTGCAGCTCCGCCTGTTCAGGTACTTAGAGGGCTCCCTTGCCTGGGGTCCTTCTCTGTTGTTCGGCACATCAGGCACATAGAGGGGCACCCCTGGCTGGGGCCCTACTCTGTAAATCGGCGGTCAGGCATTTAAAGGGGCACCCTGGGTGAGGTCCTATGCTGTAGTTCAGTGCATCAGGCCTTTGATGGACCAGCCTCTCTATTGTTCAGCTGCCTTTGCTGGCGTGTGAGGTGAGAGAGGCTATGGTGATGGCTCCACCCTCTATGTGTGACTAGCAGTACCGCCTTGCTTCCATGGCTGCCTGGCTTTTCTCTGCCAGCATTTCCCATCACGATCTCCTCCCTCACTTCCCCTTGATCTGTCTCTCCGCAGTCAACAGCAGCCCTTGGCCTGGGATTGCTTCATAATCCTGAAACTCGAGCTCCCAACTGCTGCACCTTCCAGGGGTCCCTCGTCCCCGTCTGGGGTATGTATGGCTGCAGCAAGGACGGTCTGATGCTCATTCCATTTAGGCTGCCACAGATCAGTTGTTTCACTCTCAGCTTTGTTTCTCCTCTGACTCAGACAATTGCCTTGTGTGGGGATCGGACCCCTGCTTCAGTTCCCCCACCCGCTGAGGGCAGGTCCGGTCCTACTAACACTCCTGTTTTCCCCCTAGTTCCTTTGTCCTACCGAGTTTTGCGTGGTTCTATATATTCTTTTCCACTGGTCAGGTACTCCTGTCGGCTCTCAACTGGTGTTCTGCATGCACTTCTGTGTCTGAAGGTGTATTCCTGATGTATCTGTGGAGAGAGATGTACTCCTCGTCCACCTACTCCTCTGCCATCTTTTTCTTCATTCAATAACACTTTTTTTGAATAGACTTGGTGGATATTTAGGATATTAGGATGCTCATCGTCTTCTGCCATTTCACGTGGGGCTGCAGAGAAAAACCTTGTGCATAAGATTTCATGCTCATGTCTGTCTATACACTCATAGGACAAATGTCTGAGTGAAACTTGCTTCATCAGTAGGGATGTATATTCATAATTTGATTGCTATTGCTGAATTACCCTCTGTATCAAATAATTCTTACAGCAACTTCTAAAAGTAATTGTTTCTTTACACTCTAGTGAATATGGTATAAGACTTTAAAATTCTTTTTCAAACTGGTAGGTGGAATATGGTACCTTGTAGTTTGTTGATGAAAAATCAAATAACAATCAAGCTATGAAAAAGGAAAGAGAATTTTGAGTCAAACTGAGGACTCCAACCCAGGAAACAGGTTCTCATCCATGGATCAAGAGTTAGCGATGCAGTTTTATACATATTTGAAATGAAGAAATTATGTATCATACAGGTTAGCGTTGTGTAAACAATTCATCAATTTTTTTTTTTTTTTGTCAATAATGCATGTACAGACAAGCCTTTGGGCAATGCAACCCCTTATTTCAGATGAAAAAAAAAATACATTAATCATAGAATTATAATGCTGGCACCTGAAGAAAGGGGCCAACTTTTTCTCAAAGGTTGATTTCATTCTCCTGCTTTGAGGTCTGGTTAACATATAATATAGATGCACACTGAGCTTTGGGAAAGGCCTTCCACAAAGGGAGCATGTAATTTTTTTCCCCTTTCTTTCTTTGATTGTCTTGCCATAGAAAATTTATGATATTCTTCATCAAGTTTTAATTTGTATTTTTTATTACATGTGAGATTTAGCATTTCTTCATGTATAAAAAAGCCACATTTCCCTTCCTGTGAACCTACTGTACATATCTTTTTATTATTTTTTTCAATTTTTTTCTTATTTTGGTGTTTATATTGATTTCTGGAAGCTCATTCTATATCAGGGGAGATGGAATATTTTTATACTGAGTAATTAGCAAACATTTGGCAGATACCATCTACTCCCCAAAATGTGTTCTGAACTAATTTTTCAAGGCAATTTCTGTTGTATTGATTGTGATCAAATATAACATATGCCATGTGTTATTGTTTTCCCTCTACAACATAAATGATATGGTACCTTTCAGGAAAATCTAGAACACACCAACAAACAAATCCACCACCCAGTATTTCATAAGATACTTTTCACAGGCATAGAGGCATGCTTTTAAGGCTGTATAATAGTCTAAGTGTGCGAATCCTTGGGGAAATTACTACATCCAACAAAGGACTTTTATGGGTGTCATAGTCAGGCTCTCGTAGAAGGCAAACCCATTGCAGCTAGTATGAGGGGAAAGGCCTACAGGGATGAAGACCGAGTGCAAAGTGGTGCCATCCTGAGCAGTGCAGCTCTGCGGATGTTGATGGCCCTGGAACTGGCGGGGAGGAGCCAGGAAATTCAACTGTCAGCTCTAAGAATCAACTTTTTGGTCCTCCGGCTTCCAGGTAGCGGCTCTCGGGGCAGCAGTTCCTGGGGAGCAGATCCCAGGCTCTGAAGCATGTATGTCATCTGAGGTGAGAGGGGGTGGAGGTGTAGAGTCTCAGGGGGTTCCGGCATCCAGGGTTGAACGAGGCCAATCCAGAGAACAGCCTGCATGCTGGAGCTGAGACGAGGTGACCACAGCGTGGCTGAGGTCTTTACTGAGAAAGCAACTGAGGGCCAAGAAGGCAGGTGGGAAGCACGGACTTCATAGATTCATGGCCACTAGTGTATTAATGTCTGGCTTTCAAGTTTCAGTCCAAGTTGACCCACCATCATCCCAGGGAGAAGCTCCGACAGCAGGAGTTGGCAAACTTTTTCTGTAAAAAGCCAGACAGTAAATATTTTAGGCTTGCAGGCCATCATCTCTGTTGAAATCACTCCATTCTGCCACTGGAGTCTGAAAGCAGCAACCAGATACGTAAATGAACGAACATGCATGTGCTCTAAGCAAACTTTCTTCCTGACACTGAAATTCAACTGATATGTCATGAAATATTATTTCTCTTTCAACTTTTTAAAACCATTTAAAAATGTATAGGAAAGCTACTATCAACAAAAACAGAAAATATGTGTCGGGAAAGATGTGGAAACATTGAAACCTTTGAGCGCTGTGGGTGAGAATGTAAACTGGGGCAGCCACTTCTGAAAACAGTTTGCAGCTTCCTCAAAAAATTAGAAGTAGAGCTATCATATATAATACAGTAATCAACTTTCAGGTATTTATCTTAAAAAAATGAAAATACTAATTCAAAAAATGTATGCACCCCCATGGTCATTGAAGCATTATTTATAACAGACAAGACATGGAAATAATGTGTCCATTGTTGGATGAATAGATAAAGAAAATGTGATATTTATATACAGTTATCTATATATACACAATAGAATGATATTCAGCTATAAAAAAGAATGAAATCTTGCTATTTGCAACAACATGAATGAAACTTGAGGGCATTATGCTAAATGAAATAAGTCAAACAGAGAGAGACAAATACTGTATGATCACACTTACATGTGGCATCTAGAAGAAAAAACCAAACTCAAGCTCATGCAGAACAATTGGAGGTTGCCAGAGGCAGGGGGTGAGACGAGGGAGAAGGTATGGTTATAAAATAAGTAAGTCGTAGAGATGTGCTTCCCTGGTGGCTCAGAAGGTAAAGAATCCACCTGCAGTGTGGGAGACCTCGGTTCAATCCCTGGGTTGGGAAGATCCCCTGGAGGAGGGCATGGCAACCCACTTCAGTATTCTTGCCTGGAGAATCCCCATGGACAGCGGAGCCTGGCGGGCTACAGTCCATGGGTCACAAAGAGTCAGACCCGATTGAGTGACTAAGCACGCATGCATAGAGATGTAAAGTACAGCATGGTGACTGTATCGGATAGTACTGTACTACATATCTGACAGCTGCTAAGAGAACAGATCTAAAGGTTCTCATCATAAGAAAAAAGATTTGTAACGACGTATGGTGACGGAAGTTAGCCAGACTTATTTTGATGATCATTTTGCAGTGTGTGTATTGACTAATTCAAGTTATATACTTGAAACAATATAACGTTATATGTCAATTATATAGGAAAACAATATGGTAGTTCCTTAAAAAATTAAAAATAGAATTACATACACATACGTGTGTGTGTGTGTGTGTGTGTGTACTCAGTCACTCAGTTCTGTCTGACTTTTTGTGACCCCATGGACTGTAACCCGCCAGGCTCCTCTGTTATGGAATTTTCTTGGCAAGAATACTGAAATGGGTGCTGGGCTGTGCTTAGTTGCTCAGTCGTGTCTGATTCTCTGCAACCCCATGGACTGTAGCCTGCCAGGCTCCTCTGTCCATGGGGATTTGCCAGGCAAGAATACTTGAATGGGTAGATGCTTCTCCAGAGGATCTTCCCAACGCAGGGATTGAACCTGGGTCTCCCACATTGGAGGTGGTTCTTTACTGTCTGAGCCACCAGGGAAGCCCAATCCTCCCTAATTCAGATAAAAAATCCCATATGGCAAATAATTAAAAATGTCATCCATAAGGAAGAGGGTAGATGAATAATCTTTATTCATAGTGAGTGTAAGAAAAATGTGCTATGTTATTGAAAAGCAGAAATAAACTTTGACACATGCTCTGCAAACATCACCATGGAGAGATCCTTACGAACTTTTCCCTAAACCCGGTGGCCTTCCTCCTCAAGGACAAAAGAGGTAATGCTGTCGAGCCTTTCCCTGTTTTGAGCTGGGATGTGAATGATCTGCCTCAAATCATCAGAGCATCTTTCCTCTTCTGCTTCTCTCTCTGCTATTTTTGAAGACCACTGTAAGTTACCAGCTATCGTTTTGGTTCCTTGACAGATAGCATGGTTTTCCATAAAAACAGACCGAAAGAAAGTGATGGCTAAGCAAGTGACTATAATACATCAATTGCATGAAATATTACATATCTCTTTAAAGAATAAATGAGAAGTCTATGTAACAGTATGGAAAACATTGCTCCACTGGTCTAAATAGAAAATAGAACAGTCAGTGACAGATGGCCAGAGTGACTCCAGCTATGTTAAATCCGTGCACACACCTCCTGGACTGGAAGGGACTCAGGGAGTTAAAATGGCCATGCAAGCATTTGGTGGACATGAAATCTGGGTCCACGAACATAAAAAGAACAAGTGTTCCACACACAAAGTGGTCTGAGTTCACATTCTGGCTCTTACACTTCTTAGCTTTGTCATTTGTGACACAAGCTCATCTACTCTTGAGTCTCAGCCTCAGAGAAGAGGAATAATTAGGGGCTTCCTTGGTGGCTCAGACGGTAAAGCGTCTGCCTGCAATGCGGGAGACCTGGGTTTGATTCCTGGGTCAGAAAGATCCCCTGGAGAAGGAAATGGCAATCCACTCCAGCACTCTTGCCTGGAAGATCCCATGGACAGAGGAGCCTGATAGGCTATAGTCCATGGGGTCACAAAGAATCGGACATGACTGAGTGACTTCACTTTCACTTTCCCTGGCGGTCCAGAGGCTAAGATTCCACGCTCACAATGCAGGGGGCCCAGGTTCTATCCCTGGTCAGGGAACTAGATCCCACATGCCGCAACTGAAAAGGATCCTGCATGCGGCAATGAAAATTAAAGATCCCATGTGCCACAACTAAGACATGTTGCAGCCAAATAAATAAATAAAAATAAATATTTAAAAAGAAATTATTAAAAGAAAGGAACAATTAAGTATGTGTTACCTAATAGGTTCAATAAGCAGTCGGAATTACCTATGCTGCTGCTGCTGCTGCTAAGTCGCTTCAGTAAGCGTGTCCGACTCTGTGCGACCCCATAGACAGCAGCCCACCAGGCTCCCCCGTCCCTGGGATTCTCCAGGCAAGAACACCGGAGTGGGTTGCCATTTCTTTCTCCAATGCATGAAACTGAAAAGTGAGAGTGAAGTCGCTGAGTCGTATCCAACTCTTAGCAACCCCATGGACTGCAGCCTACCAGGCTCCTCCATCCATGGGATTTTCCAGGCAAGAGTACTGGAGTCGGGTGCCAGTGCCTTCTCTGAGAAGAAATTTTCAAGTGTTGTTACCAAGTGATTTTAATAACTTTAAAGACTGAAAGATTTTTGATTAATAGTAATTTATTTTCTTTGTAGAAAGTTTAAGAAGTACACACAAATAAATAAATACCTGTTTCAAATCCTGAATCTGCTTGCCACTCCTTAGGATGTCAGGTATCTCCCTTAGTCTGCTCTTCTGTAAATTGAGTCCAATAACATCTATTCTCAAGGTTGCATGAGTATTAAATAAGGTAATGTACAATGATCAGCCTGGCAGACAAAAAATGCTCAGATTGGTGATGATTAATAGCACAGTTGCTATGAAAGAGATGTATTTCTTCATTCCCCTGCCCCACAGACTCATAAACTCTTGTTCCATTTCTCCTGAAATACATACTCTCTCTCTCTCTTTAAAAAATATCTATTTATTTAATTTATTTGGCTGCACCAGGTCTTGGTTGCAGCATGCAGGATCTTCAGTCTTCAGCATGTGAACTCCTAGTTGCGGCATGTGGGGTCTAGTTCCCTGAGCAGGGATTTAACTTGACCCCCTGCATTGGGAGCACAGAGTCTTAGCCACTGGACCACCAGGAAAGACCCCTCACTATTTCTCTTGATGTCAACAAGAATCTATTTCCAGTTTAGCCAGAAAGAGGAGGGACTCTAGCAGAAATGTGACCAGTTTATCCAAGAAACAGTCAAAATTGCCAACCCATATATTTAAAAATTTCACTGACATCTAACTGGTATATAATAGACAGTATATCTTCAAGTATATAATTTGATAAAATTTGACATATGTAAATTTCTCGTGTGACCAGCACCCCAGTGGAGAGGGTGAAGGGATCCAGCCCTCACCAACATTTCTTTGTGGCTTTGTGACCCTCCCCTAGTCCCCTTTCCCTCCCCCAGATAACCACTGGTCTGCGTTTTGTCACTGTAGATTAGTTTGCACTTTCTAGAATTGTATACAAATATATCACACAGCACATTATCTCTTATGACTGGCTTCATTCGCTCAAGACGGCAACTTTGAGATTGACGCCTTGTTGGCTGTGTTGGTTGTTCGTGTCTTCATTTTGCCGAGCAGCGAGTACTCCATCTTTGGGACAGACATATCACAGCTTCGTTTTCTATTTACCTGTTAATGAACACTTCAGTTGTCTCCATTTTTGGGCAATTACACTAAAGCATTCCAATCCCAAAGAAAGGCAATGCCAGAGAATGCCCAAACTACCACATGATGGCACTTATCTCTTACGCTGGCAAAGTAATGTTCAAAATTCTCCAAGCCAGACTCCAACAGTACGCAAACCATGAACTTCCAGGTGTTCAAGCTGGATTTAGAAAAGGCAGAGAAACCAGAGATCAAATTGCCAACATCTGTTGGATCATTGAAAAAGCAAGAGAATTCCAGAAAAACATCTACTTCTGCTTTATTGACTATGCCAAAAGCCTTTGACTGTGTGGATCACAACAAACTGGAAAATTCTGAAAGAGATGGGAATACCAGACCACCTGCTCTGCCTCCTGAGAAATCTGTGTGCAGGTCAAGAAGCAACAGTTAGAACTGGACATGGAACAACAGACTGGTTCCAAATTGGAAAGGAATACATCAAGGTTGTATATTGTAACCCTTCTTCAGTTCAGTTCAGTCGCTCAGTCATGTCCGACTCTTTGCGACCCCATGAATTGCAGCATGCCAGGCCTCCCTGTCCACCAGCAACTCCTGGAGTTCACTCAGACTGACGTCTATCAAGTCAGTGATGCCATCCAGCCATCTCATACTCTGTCGTCCTCTTCTCCTCCTGCCCCCAATCCCTCCCAGCATCAGAGTCTTTTCCAGTGAGTCAGCTCTTCTCATGAGGTGGCCAAAGTACTGGAGTTTCAGCTTTAGCATCATTCCTTCCAAAGAAATCCCAGGGCTGATCTCTTTCAGAATGGACTGGTTGGATCTCCTTGCAGTCCAAGGGACTCTCAAGAGTCTTCTCCAACATCACAGTTCAAAAGCATCAATTCTTTGGTGCTCGGCCTTCTTCACAGTCCAACTCTCACATCCATACATGACCACAGGAAAAACCATAGCCTTGACTAGATGAACCTTTGTTGGCAAAGTAATGTCTCTGCTTTTGAATATGCTATCTAGGTTGGTCATAACTCTCCTTCCAAGGAGTAAGCGTCTTTTAATTTCATGGCTGCAGTCACCATTTGCAGCAGAGTACATCATGCAAAATGCTGGACTGGATGAAGCACAAGCTGGAATCAAGATTGCCAGGAGAAATATCAATAACCCCAGATATGCAGATGACACTACCCTTATGGCAGAAAGCAAAGAACTGAAGAGCCTCTTGATGAAAGTGAAAGAGGAGAATGAAAAAGTTGGCTTAAAACTCAACATTCAGAAAACAAAGATCATGGCATCTGGTCCCATCACTTCATGGTAAGTAGACGGGGAAACAGTGGAAACAGTGGCTGACTTTATTTTTTTGGGCTCCAAAATCACTGCAGATGGTGACTGCAGCCATGAAATTAAAAGACGCTTGCTCCTTGGAAGGAAAATTATGACCAACCTAGACAGCATATTAAAAAACAGAGGCATTACTTTGCCAACAAAGGTCCATCTAGTCAAAGCTATGGTTTTTCCAGTAGTCATGTATGGATATGAGAGTTGGACTGTGAAGAAGGCTGAGCGCCAAAGAATTGATGCTTTTGAAGTGTGGTTTTGGAGAAGACTCTTGAGAGTCCTTTGGAGTGCAAGGAGATCCAACCAGTCCATCCTAAAGGAAATCAGTCCTGACTATTCATTGGAAGGACTGGTGCTGAAGCTGAAACTCCAATACTTTGCCCACCTGATGAGAAGAACCAACTTGTTGGAAAAGACCCTGATGCTGGGAAAGATTGAAGGTGGGAAGAGAAGGGAATGACAGAGAATGAGTTGGTTGGATGGCAGGAACGACTGGATGGACATGAGCTTGAGTAAACTCTGGGAGTTTGTGATGGACAGGGAAGCCTGGCGTGCTGCAGTCCATGGGGTTGCAAAGAGTCAGACATGACTGAGTGACTGAACTGAACTGACATGTCTCTGTGTAAACATATGTTTTTGTTTCTCTCAATCCAATCTTAAAAATCACTCTTATCTCCAAATGCCACACACGTCCAGCTTTACTCTCAAGGATATAGAGTCAGAGGAGGCACCTTGTCTTTGGGTTTAACTTTGCTCATGTGTTTAATAGGCCTTCACCATCACAGGTCGCAGGGGCTCCATTTTCTCTTACATTTAGTGCATGAGCCCTGTGGGTCAGTTGGAATTTTAGGCAGGAGGTTTATGGCGATCACTGTAGGGATCCATACTCAAGGATTTCCTGAGAGCCTGGCTCTAGACAAGGTCAGAGGTCTGAGTCTGCAGTGCATCTGGCTTCTCAGCTCCACCACGAGGCCAAGAAACAAGGCGAAACTGAACACAGAAAAGGCAGTGTGATTTGAGATTGCTGGGTCAGGCACCCTCTGTCAGGACTGCTTGCCTCCTCCCACTGACCTGCTCTTGCTTTTTACTAAGAAGCAAGATGCCTGGAGTGACGTGACTTAGAAACAAATGGGACACGTTGGGATCTTTTTAACCAGAAGGAAATGTCTACATTATTTACCAATTAACTCCTTGCTCCTCCTCAGGGGCAGTGCTTTAGCTCCAGGGTTCTATAATCACGTAGGAAATATTTCCACTATCACGATGCTCATCCAAAAATAAATAAATATCAGCACCCCCACTGATGTTTCCTTATTTGCTGAAGGAAAAAGAAGATAAACACAGTTATTGTGACTCACAATATTTGTGTAAAAGGCACCACACTAGCGCCTTCCTAAGTACTCCCAACAATAATATTTTGGAAACTTTAATTTTTTATCTCTGGTGGCTCCATGCCAATTTGATTCAGCTTCAGGCTTTTTCCCTCAATGTTAACACCTAAGTAAGTCAGAGAGCATTGGGGTATCACCTGGTGCTTCTAGGAATAGCTTCTGCCCCCAGACGTGGACCCCTCTACATGGAGTTGACAGCACTTGAATCTGTGCAGAGCAGCTCCTGATGGCTAAAGCAGGGACTCTCCAACTTGAGTTAACTGTCAGAATCTCCTGGAAGGCAGGTTGACCAGATGGCTGGGGTCTGCCCGAGAGCTCTGACTCAGCAGGTCTGGCAGGGAAGGGTCTGAGCATTTGTATTTCTATTAAGTTTCCAGGTGATATTGATGCTACTGGTCCTGGGTCCTCACTTTGAAAACCACTAGTCTAATGTTTCTCTTTCTTTCCAAAGTTCCCCAAAATGTTAACTCACAGCTGGGGAACTGACTCGCAGAGCCCCGAGAAGAGGTGTTCCTCCCTCCCCTAGGGATTTGTGCTTAAATGGGAGGATTAGTAGGGAGAGGTAAGAAGCTGGTTCCCAGGCCTGGATAAAGGGGGGTTGTCTGAAGGGGCTCAAGAGTCCGACTATGGTCGCTGACCATGTTCTAGAAGGTCCCCAGAAATGGTCACTCCCTGAAAAGAGGTTTATCCTGGACTCTCTCTGGCCATCCAAAGTGCAGGGTGTCTGAGCCAGAGAGAGGAGGGAGCCTGAGGCCTGAGCCTTGGGCCCTAGTCTGTCCGTCTGCCCCAGAATGTGTCCAAAGACTGGGCAGGAAGTTCCATCAGTGAGCCAGGCCAATGCATATATACACTGGGAATGTGTCATGGTGGGGAGTCCAGCCCCCTGAGATCTGGGTTTGTGTGGGGATAAGAGGCTTGCCAGGTGGGCTCACTGAGGAGCTGGCAGGCAGGTGTGGGGAACCATAGCTTGAGGGTAGGGGTGACTCAGGCCCCATCCCAGCTCAGTGCCCTGTGTCTGGGCTCAGCAAATGAGGTGTGTGTCTAGCCCTTAGGGTGCTTTGTTGACCTAAGTGCTCTAGGTCCCAGAGCTGCCTCCTTGGCCCACCTGTCTCCCTGGATTCTGGCCCAGCCTCCTGATCGCAGATTTTGATAGCACCCCTTTATCCTGGCTGTGGTCCGCACTCCCCCAGGTGCACACAAACCTCTAATTGACACACTCCTGGTCTGTCTGAAGTCAGACACCCTGGAGGCGGACCCTTGCTGCTTCCGTGTCTCCCCGTCTGGCTTCCAGATTCCTGGTCCCTGGTGACCCCTCTGGGTCCCTCCCACTCAGAGGCTGGGCAGGGAGCTGGGCCAAATCCTACCTCTTGCTTCTTGGTAGGAGGGGACTCGCTGCCACTGAGGCTCTCATCCATCTGTTTTCAAGTCCTGAAGCCTTGAGTTCCAGCTCCACCCACTGGTCTAGCGAGCAGGACACCTCTGGACCCACACTTTCCTCCCTGGGCAGGTCCCTCAGCCTCTCAGGATGAAGACTCTGACGTGGTGTCAGGACTCTTGTGAAGATTCCCTAAGAGACTACTCAGAACATGCGTGGTAGGGCCTCCTTGGTCTCTGCCCCCACTTATAGCACTGTGGTCCACTTTGACCCCTGTGTCCAACACTAAAACCTTGCCCCCTGGTTGGCAATCTGGAGCATGGGCTGGATGCTGGGGAGACGTGGGCATTGAGACAGAACCCAGTGAGGCTGAAAGGGTGGTCAGGACTCTCCCCCAGGTTGTGAAAGTTCAGATGATGTGGGAATCTGAAAAATGGTAGAAGATGCTCTGAAAATACAATTCCTGGATATAAAGACTCCACAGAGAGGGTTCTTAGACTGGAAGGAACCAGGGGACTGAGGCAGCCATTCTACTCTGAGGGAGCACTAATTCTGGTGACACACCCCCCAGGAAGATCATCTTTTCCCTTAGAGTTTAAGGGGTCCTGAACCTCTCCCTCAGCTATGGGGCCTCACACTGCATGGATTCTTTGTGTGTATATATGTGCGTGCTCAGTTGCTTGGTTGTGTCTGACTCTATAACCCCATGGACTGTAGTTCGCCAGGCTCCTGTTGTCCATGGAATTTTTCAGGCAAGAATACTGGAGTGGAATTCCATGCCCTCCTCCAGGGGATCTTCCCAACTCAGGGACTGAACCCAGATCTCTTGCGTCTTCTGCATTGGCAAGCAGGTTCTTTACCAGTAGCACCACCTGCACCGATGCTTTATGTTTCAAATGGGAAGAACAAAGAGTAAGTGGGTGGCCCCTTGCATGGATTGGATTTAGGGACCCAGAGGACAGTAGCCATCCTGACATAGGCATCATCCTTTACCGCTGACCACAGACTTTTGGCCCCTGATGGAAGCAGCACACTCACTCTCCAGTCTCTGGAGGAAGGAATGGAGGCTGATGCCAGCTGGGGACTTGCCTTAAGGGCACAGGCTGGCAAGCAATGGAGCCAGGCTCTGGGATGCACCCACAGCAGCCTGGATTGCTGTTCCCATGCTCCTTCATCTCAGGAAGAATACCTGATTCCATCATCAGAGTGAGGGCTGGGTGAGTCGGTGTCTTTAGCCATAGACTTGAAATTAGGAGCTACCGAGGGAAGAGCACTTCTTCCTATGGACTGTCCTCTAGAGGCATGTGGAGAAGCTGGGGGTGCCACAGAAAATATGGAAATACTGCATGGAACCTACTTACACTAAAAAATTCATTGTAGTTTCACTAAAATCCCAACTTGGATTTCCTGTCTTTTCTCCCCTCCCTCCTTCCTTCCTTCCTCCCCTTAGTGAACATCTTGTTGTTGGAGAAGTCTGGTAGGCACTTAGGTCTGCAGCTGCATGAGCTGGGAGACTCTAGGCCATGAGCGCATGGCAGTGAGTGCAGAGACGGACGCCCCCGTGCCCTGGAGGAGGGCATCACCACCACCACGAACTGAATCCCTGTCATCAGCATCAGTGATCCGGGGAGGTTTCCTCTGGACCCTCAGGACAGAAGCCTGACTCAAAGGAAAAAGGAACCTTCTCTGTCACTTAGTCAGAAGCGTCTTCAGGGGCATCCCAGGAGGCTGCCAGGGCTCTTCCGTAGGGCAACTGGGGGACAGGAACACAGGTAGCACCACGATAGTCGCAGGTGCCACTCACGTGGCATCTTCCAGCCCCCACCTGTTTGTGTCCCTGTGGAAGGAACAGGCCTTCTTGGTAGCATGGGTCAGGACCTTTGGGTCCCAAATGCCTCTGCCTGTGGACAAGAACATCATCATGGGTTCTACCCATGAGGCTGAAGTCTGGGAGGAGAGCTCCAGGCACTTGGTTGGGGTGGTGGGGAGGGGGTGGTTGCCTGATGCCCTGATCTGTTAAGATGAGGGGCTTATGGTTCAGACAGAACAAGGTGATATCCCCTTCAGAGAGAACCTGAGGGGTTGAAGGAAATGTCATCAGGGTTTTGGGCCGCTCTCTTGAGACTGAGGCTTCTCAGTCTCAGGCTTCGCAGTCTTAATGATGACATTTGTTTAGAAATGTATCGTGTGCCTAGTTCAGCAGAGGACACAATCGCACAGACCCCCATGAGCTGACCCCTGTGGCATATTAATAATTTTAAGAATTTATTTAAGCAAAAATCAATTCAGATGGGGCTGCACCAAACTGGAAGAGGTTAAGATGGCTCTGCAGACGGGAGCCAGGGAAAGACTTTCATGTCAATTGCAGAAGTGAAGAAAGGACACTGATTTGTAATCACTAAAAGCCTGGTTGGCTGTTTCTGATTCGTTGTTCTTAGCATTGTCAGGATGCTGAGGCATTTACAGTCTTGGATTTTGGATTGCTTATGTGGATGCCATGGCATTGGAGTCACTTAAATATAACAGACTCCTTGTTTAATTAACACCTTGGTGGGTATTTCCCACACCAGACTGTTTCATTTGTAAATCAGCTGTTTCAATAATGTGTGTGTGCATGCATGCTAAGTTGCTTCAGTCATGTCTGAATCTGTGCCACCCTATGGACTGTAGCCCGCCAGACTCCTCTGTCCCTGGGATTCTCCAGGCAAGAATACTGGAGTGGGTTGCCATGCCCTCCTCCAGGGGATCTTCCCAACCCAGGGATCAAACCTGCATCTCCTGCATTGGTAGGCGGCTTCTTTACCACTGAGACACCTGGGAAGGCCATTAATTCTTTAAAGGATGATAATACTTTAAAGGATGATAAAGGGTCTAACAGGGTCTGCACTGCTGGTTTGGTTCATAATCATGGAGCTTTGGGTGAGAGCTGGGAACATTCTGCCAGGAAAGGGCCATGAAGGAACTGAATTACTGACAATTAGTTGAGGTAGTGGGTGTGTGGGAGGGCCCCCGGGGTTGCCTGGGTATTGAACTTGTAGAAAAACCTCAGGTAACTCTGCTCCAGTCTTTGGCTTGATTGGAGGGCAGTATCCCAGGGGCTCCTGGGTTTAGCAGAGGGCTTAGTGCATAGCAAGGGCCCAATACCTTGTTCTTGAAGATACTTTTACATTTTACATGTGTAGGGAAACCAAACCCCCAAGGGGTTATCTGACCAAGATCATGAAGGTTGTTTCCAGTTGACTCGTTGACTTTCTACCACAGTCCTTGCTTCTCCATCAGCCACAGAACGTCATTCATTCACGGAGTATGTATTCAATCTTCCTCATCTAAAGGGCGAGAAGCTGTGGGTACAATGGAGGTCCTCCCTATCCTTGGAATCACTGACCATCTAGTGAGGAAGATGCAATAAGTACATAAACTACATGCCGTACTTACCAAGTGATTTAAATGGACTGGCTTTCAGCTCTCACTAATACGAACACAGCTGACTCTCTGGGAAGCCAAGTAACACCCAGAAACGGAGACATGGGGCTAGCGTGTGGGGCCTGCACCCACCACCCATCCAGTGAGCTGCTGGCTCCCAGCTGTTTCCTCGTTGCCCTCTGAGGGGACCAGGGCCTCCTGGTAGGGGGATTAGCTTTGCAAAACCTCTCCTCCAGCAAGTTCATGTTATAAAACCTTCTTTTAACAGGATTCGTCTTACAGTCCTATTTTGGGAGTCACCTGTGAGACCTGTTGTCCTGATGTGGGTTCAGCATCATGTCACCGGAGCAGCTTTCCTGGGTCACAGTCATCGCTTGGTCATCCACTCCCAGCTCAGACCCAGAAAGTCTCGTCCCCTGAGCCCTACGGCTCTGCCTGGGCACCCACTCCCCTCCTGCCTGGTCCCTCCTTCCCGTGTCCACTGCAGGGTCACCAGGAGCTCCCACCAGCCTGGGGCAGGCTGTCCGTCCTGTCCTTGGGAGGCTTCGTGGTGTCAAGTGGATGAAACAAGAGGTACCTGTGGGGTCTCCCTCATGTCTCACAGCCACCAGGTCTCACCTATTGTCCTTCTTTATTTAGATGGGCCCAGGGGTGCTCTGGAGAAGGTAATGGCACCCCACCCCAGTACTCTTGCCTGGAAAATCCCACGGACGGAGGAGCCTGGTGGGCTGCAGTCCATGGAGTTGCGAAGAGTCGGACACGACTGAGCGACTTCACTTTCACTTTTCACTCTCATGCACTGGAGAAGGAAATGGCAACCCACTCCAGTGTTCTTGCCTGGAGAATCCCAGGGATGGGGGAGCCTGGTGGGCTGCCGTCTCTGGGGTCACACAGAGTTGGACACGACTGAAGTGACTTAGCAGCAACAGCAGCAGGGGTGCTCAGTGCCTGCAGGATCTCCTGGTTCTCATCCCATCCCAGCACTGCCCACAGGTGATTCACTAAGCAACTCTGTGCCGGCTGCAAAGAGAGGCTGCTCATTCACATGCCCCTCCTGCGTACAGGGCTCTCTTGGGCAGGCATCTCCCAGGATAAGGAGCTCACCTGGGCCGGCACTGAGCTGCCCATGGGGCTCGAGTGGGGAGGCCCCTTCCAGAGGCTAGGACTCACCTGGGCAGCTCATGGGGCTCTTCTGGGCAGGCCCCTTCCAGGGCCCGGGGCCCTCTGGGTGGGCACCCTGGCCTGGGTCGGCGCAAAGGAACCATGCACAGAGCCCTTCTGCAGAGCACCCCTAGCCCCACCTGCTGGTCAGAGCTGACCCTGAGCACCTCAGAGCAGGACCCGAACTAAGAAGCAGCAGCTCCTGGACAGGTCTGTCACCCTGGGATTCATTCTGGGCAGCCTCCCTCCTCTGGCTCTTCCAGAGGCTTCCACTGCCCTGGGGCACCAGGCCTGTCTCCGCCCAGCCCCCTTCCTCTCTTGACTCATGGGATTGTCTCGCAAGGAGTGGGTATTCTGGATGTTACCTCCCACTTGTGGGCCAGGTAAAATGATTAGAAAACAAGCCAGAGCTGCAGATCATGTTCATCCTGACCCTCAGAACCCCACATTCCTTGGAGCAGACCAGCACAGCAAAACCCATTTTCTATAACCGTGAGCCCCTGATGGGTGATAGCTGGCTGACTTGGGCAGCCTGACTGGGCCGGCCAGCCCTTCCCAGGTGTGCCTCCCCGGGACTGTGAGCACCACCTCCGGGCAGCAAGAGCACCTCCGGGTGCACCTCAAGCCATACTTGCTGCCCCGTCAGCCGTGGATGGGCTAGTAAGGGACCCTGACTGTGAGTGTGGCCTGAGAGGGCCTGTCAGGAGTTGCCCGGCTGCCACCTGCCAAGAAGAAGAGGATGTATCGCCTCACCTGCTGCTGGAAGTTCTCGATAGACAGATGCGAGGAAAGAAAAAAAGCAGTGGGGGCGGGGGGCCAAGAAAGGAGGGGTAGCCCAGACAGGTAAACAGAAAATTTCCAGAACACCCAGGCCACGACCATCCGTGTGGCCTGCGATTCAGCATGCGAGCTGTTGCTGGTGTTGCTCCAAGCCCTTTCCTGCAGCCCCTAAGGTCCTTGCACATATTCGGGTGTTTTACCAGAAAGGGGAGATAAGCTTCAGGAACCACTAATTCACGGGTCAGGTAATGTTTACTCAGGGACGCCTCCACACATGCACCAGCTTTCCAATGAGGACGCTCCCTGTGGGGGGCTGCTGGCCCATGTGGGAGAAAGTACCAGAACTCTGACCAACTGCAGAATTCTCCTCAGCATAGCAAGTAGCCCAATTGGGTTTTCATCTGTGTAACTGCCTGCTTATTCTTTTCAAAAAATATTCACGCTGTACCAGGTCTTCGTTGTGGCATGCGGGAATCTTTAATTGTGGCATGCAGACTCTTAGTTGTGGCCTATGGGATCCAGTTCCCCAACCAGGGATTGAACAGGGTCCCCCCATTGGGAACGTGGAGTCTCAGCTACTGGACCACCGAGGAAGTCCTGCCTGCCTCTTAATTACTGATTTGAATGGTAACGTTGAAGGGTCTCAATCAGGAGCCTGAAATGCTTCCAGAAGTCTATAGGGCAGGGCCTGTGTGTGTGGCTATCCTGTGGCTTTTATGACAAATGACAAGCTGGGGTTTTTAAAACAACAGGAATTCATCCTCCCCCAGCTCTGGAGACCAGACCTCTCAATCAAGGTGTGGGCAGGGCCATGCTTTCTGAGGAGGCTCCAGGGAATGTTCCTTCTTGCCTCTACCAGATTCTGGGGGCTCTGGGCATCTCTGGGCTTGTGGCGACCTCCCTCTCAACTCCATCTTCTTGCGGCCTCTCTCTCGGGCTCTCCTCTTCTGTCTCATATGAGGACACTGGCATTGGATTTGGGTCACCCTCATCCAGGATGACCTCTTCTCAGCTTCTTCACTAAGTCTGCAATGACCCTTTGTTTCAGGTAAGGTCCCTTCATATGTTCTGGGGGACACACCTTTTGGGGCCACCACTCAACACACTGTCTTTGTAATAAAAGAACCCTTGCATGTTAGACGACTGAGGTCTGTATAACCTGGCGTGGCAGCAGCCATGTAGGTGGGGCTCTGGGGAGAATGAGGACCCTGGAGACATGATGGGGTGTCAAGGCCTTGTGGGGTGAGTGGCCAGGCTTCTTCCCAGCTCACCTGTGGTTTTTTCACTTTGATGGTGGCACAGGGTTGGCCTTGCCACTGGGTTTTGTTTGTTTTTAAGCAGTCGGATTATCAGTCTTTCTGTGTGGCTTTCGATTTTTGACATATTTGAAAAAACCTTCCCTATTCTGATAATATAACAATTGTTATACCTTGAGTTCTTTTAAAATTGTTACGTTCTTGGTTTCACATATTTGGTCGAGCTGGAGTGTGTGTGTATCACATGTGAGATAGGAGACTTTTTTTCCTAGACAGTTACAATTTTCTCAATAAAGATCCCTCTTTACCCAACTATCTGCAATATTAATCTTTTACTAACATCATGTATGTTTGGAGGTTTACGTATGACGTTTTTATTGTTTTGTTCGTCTGAGAATCCATGAATCTAGATGGAGTTCAAAGACAAAATCAGCTTTATTTTTATTTTTGTTCATCTGAGAATCCATGTTTCACAGCAATTCCAAAGCACATGTCTTTTCACACTGTGAGATCTTTGAATCAGGAGACATCTAGTAGGTCATAGATTAATTGGTTTAATATCAGAGAGTGAGTTTCCTCTAGCTGCTGGTGTCCTTTCTCAGGTTCCCTTAGCTGTTCAGAGTTCTCTGTGGTTTCATACAAATGTCAGGATGGTTGTTTGGTCTCTGTGAAAAATGCCATTGGAATTCGGCTAAGAATTGCATTGAAAATTATATATTCTTTTGGGTGGAATGGACATTTTAGCACTACTGATTGTTTTTCATCCACGAACACAGGATATCATTCCATTTATTTGCATCTTTGACTTCTTCATTAATGTCTCAATATTTTCAGTGTGCACATATTTCAAGTCCTTAGTTAAATTTATTCCTTGGTATTTTGTTATTTTTGATGCAGCTGCAAACTGATTTTCTCTTTCTGATGGTTTGTTATTGGTGTTGAGAAACACAGTTGATTTTTGTGTGTTGATTTGTAACTTTACTGAATTCCTATATTAGTTCTAATAGTTTGTTGTTGGAATAATGCAGAAAATTGGAACTGTTAAGAGTTCACTCTTTGTCACATCCTGGTCATCTGCAATATGGAAGACACAGTGGCTCCTGATATAACCTTCTCACAGTTCCTGTCAGTTACATGTGAATTCCTAGGAGAGCCGTGATGTTTCTTTGTGTGAACTGAAGTGGGTAAGGCTTGGACTTTGTAGAGAAATGTTTTTCCCTGTAACGTGATGTTTTCTGTGTTTTCTGGTGTGGTACTGACATGGGGTTTCGGAATGTCACTGACTTCCCAGTAATTTCAAACATAAAACTTTGCATTAACAAAAGAAAGTACTTTTATCTGCATGATTTATTGATTTTTAATGTGATTACAAATTCTTTATAAGACATGTGTTTAGCAAATATTTTTCTCCCACTATGAGGCTTATCTTTTGGTTTTTGAATTTAGTATCCCTAAGTAAAAATTTTTAGTTGTAGACAGTACATGTTATTAATTCCCCACTCCTTTTCTGTGTGGGCTTTTCATGCTGTACATTAAAAGTCAAAGCTCCTGACCTATGTGACAAACCCATGGCCATGTTTATTTTCTTCTATAATGTTTATATTTTTAAATGTGTCTGTGGACAATTTTGAGTGATTTTAGGTGTGAGTTATAAACTTTGTATGTACGTTCATTTCATTGCGTATGGTTTCTAATTGTTTTAGAACTCTTTGAGAAATCATGGGATACTGGCCTCCATCTCTTTGAATTCCCAAAGTATAATAGATTCAGCAGGACTGTCAGCAGGGATCTTGGCCTCCATGGGAACTGTTGAGCGGGTGAGGCCTGCATTTCACAAGTGGCCAGCAGAGGGCGATAAGCCTACCTCTCTTAGCAGTGCAGGACCTGCCTGACTTGGCCGCAGATTTGGCTCTGTGCACAGCTGACAAGGAGGGCTTCCTAGGTGGCGCTAGTGGTAAAAAAAAAAAAAGCCACCTGTCGATGCAGGAGACCTAAGAGAGGGAGTTCACTTCTTGGGCCAGGAAGATCCCCTGGAGGAGGAAATGACAACCCACTTCAGTGTTCTTGTCTTGAGAATCCTGTGGATGGAAGAGCCTGGTGGGCTACAGTCCATGGGGTTGCAAAGAGTCAGACATAACTGAAGTGACTTAGCACAGAT
This sequence comes from Bos taurus, assembly GCF_002263795.3. NCBI lineage: Eukaryota > Metazoa > Chordata > Mammalia > Artiodactyla > Bovidae > Bos > Bos taurus. Next base: position 127,339,572 of record NC_037328.1, read on the forward strand.
GACAGGACATGCCAGGGATTTGGTTTCATGACAATTCAGAGCTGGAACCACATTTAGTGGATCTGTTTCTTCAGGACCTGCTGTAAGGTTATGCCATGGGAGAAAAAGTGGTGAAAAATTGGGGAGAATCTTCTCTAAGTGGCTGACTGCTGGGGGTCTGTCATTAGAGGACTCAGCAAAGGAAGGGCTTGATGTGCACAGTTGTGTGTTTAGTTTTGTGTGCAAAGCAGATGATGTGCAGTGTCCTTTGGCTTGTGATGTTCCATTTTCCAAGCGATTTATTGAGGGACATATCCTTAGGGTGTGAGAGTTGGACCATAAAGAAAGCCGAGTGCTGAAGAATTGATGATTTTGAATTGTGGTGCTAGAGAAGACTCTCGAGAGTCCCCTGGACTGCAAGGGAGCAAACTAGTCAGTCCTAAAGGAAATCAACCCTGAATATTCATTGGAAGGACTGATGTTGAAGCTCCAATACTTTGGCCACCTGATGGAAGAGCTGCCTCAAGACCCTGAGGCTGGGAAGGATTGAAGGCAAAAAGGGAAGGGGGCAGCAGAAGATGAGATGGTTAGACAGCATCACTGACTCAATGGACATGAGTTTGACCAAATTCTGGTAGATAGTGAAGGACAGGGAAGCCTGGCGAGCTGCAGTCCACGGGGTCGTGGAGTTGGACACGACTTAGTGACAAACAACATTCTTTGGCTACTCTATGTCCTTTATATGGCAGCTTTGTCATAAATTAACTGACCACATATTTGTGGGTTTATTCCTGGGCGTTCTCTTCTATTCCTCTGGCCCATGCATCTCTTGTACCATTTCTACACTGTCTTATTTCTGTAGCTTCAGAATATGAAGTCAAGGGCAGAGTTTCCTCCAGCTGCTGGTCTCCTTTGTCAGGCTCCCCTTGGCTGTTCGGGGTCCTCTGTGTTCCATATGAACCTCACATGATTCAACCCAATCTCCAACTGCCTCCTATGCCTGTGAGACTTCTCTCAGCCAGAGCAATCTGAAAAAGCCAAGTCCATCATGTCATCCCACTGCTCAAAACCCTCCCTCATTGCAGGATCTTACCAGTCCCTCTTACTCATTTTGTTCTGGCCACACTCATCTCCTTGCTGTTTTTGAGATGGGAGGATCTTTCCCTACATTTCTGTAAGACTCCCTTTCCTCATCTTCCTCAGATCTTGGTTCAAATGTAACCTTCCTAGTGAGGTCTTGCTGGAGAATCTTAGAATTCTAAGTTTATTTTAAACTTAGAATAAACCTAAGTTTATTTTTTAAATATTTACTCATTTACTTATTTGGCTGTGCCGGGTCTTTCTTCTGGCACACGGGATCTTTGATCTTCACTGTGGCGTGTGGGGTCTTTTGTTGAGGGATGCAATCTCTTAGTGGGAGCATGTGGGATCTAGTTCTCTGACCAGGGATTGAACCCATGTCCCTTGCATTGGGAAAGTGGAGTCTTAGCCACAAGACCACTAAGGAAGCCCCTAATTTTAAACTGTATCCCAGCCCCTCCAGCTCCATACACAGCACTGTCTCCCTTCCCTGCTTTACTTTGCTCCATTATACTTCTCACAATCAGACACATTTTACGTCTTCGTCTCATCTGCCTCCTCTCCTCAGAATGCAAGCTGCAAGGAGGCAGTGGTCGTGGCTGTATTCTTACCTGACACCAACTTCTGATGTAGAGTTTGAGAGACTGGGGATCAGGATTTGGAATTCATGTTAGCCCATATTGCAGTGTTTCCCAAACTTCTAAAAAACGCCCCATATTAACATAAATATTGCAGGCTCCATACTGCAAAGGGCCTCTGGATGAAAACTGTGGTCTCACCTACGCATTTGTATGGGTCAAGATTTTGTTGAGATTTTTCTGTAGTATGAAGTACAAAAACAGGTGTTTGCACTTTCAAGTGTATGAATTTTACTGACTATGCCTTTTCAAACTATGTCTGAGCCCTCTATCTCCTCAGGGAGATTCTGACATGCCTCTCGAAGCATCCCTCAGTCTGCCCAGCACCGAGTCTGTCTAAAATGATGGGTGCTTTTTTAACAGTGCAGTGTGGCCTTCTCAGTTCTGGGTGGAGTTGAGAATATGTGTTAAATTTGGAAAACAATGTTGTCTACTCTGGACAGAACTTTTTTTTGATGAGCAAAAACTCCATGTATCTAAGACCATGTCAAAAAGTAGATCAATACAAAGAAATCACAAAGGCTTTGATAGTATGAAATAAAGACAATTTGAGACAACGCAGAAAACTAAATAAATCCAAATAGGGCTTTAAGCAGGTTATACCTTCTCTGCTGTTAATACCTAGACATAAGCTTAAAACATGGCACCAAATGGCTCACCAAACTAAGATGTCACATGGCAAAACGATAAGCTACAGAGACTTTCAGCCACAAGAGACTAAACCTCAGGTGAAGATGTGAACGAGGAATGAAGACTCATGGTCTCTGGACACGGTCTCTGGTCAGTTTATTTCTAAAGTACATCAGGTATACCCAAGGCAGGTATTCTCTGAAGGACCACGCTGGCCGTTGAGACTTAGGGTAGTAGGGAAACTCACATGGCAACTGCAACAGGAAGGGACTCTGCTTGGCCTCAGGTGGCTCTTATTTTGGAATCATGAAACTTGAAAAGGGAAACCCACCAAAAATACGGTCTCCTCTATCTGAAGAACTAGCTTGTATCATGAATAAAACTTGCATAGAACCTCTTGATGCTTCTATTCTAAGGTCTATTCTTTTCTTTAAAATGATGAGTCTATAGATGCCCATTATATCCAGTTGACCGATGGTGAGTTCAACTATGCCCTTACCAGTTTTTCTAAGGTCTGTTCTAATACATGGGCTTATGTGGAAGTCTGGTATTTCAATAAAAAGAAGATGCTTAAGAGATTCAGAACCCTATTCCTTCATCTTTACCAACCTGCAATTCCTCTGGGGTTGCAGGGGCTAGGTCTTATCAAGGTCTGTTTAGAAATAATAAGAGGCTGCTGAGGGTAGTAATGGGGAAGATCCTGGCTCCTTTCACTGGGGGCACAAGTCAGCTCTAAACTGTGGACTCAGATGAGTGGAACATACCCCCACATACTGGACGTGCACGGCTCTCGGGAACGACGGGTCCTGCACACGGCAGGTCCTCCAGACAAGTCTGCTGAATGAACAAACAAGGGCCTCGGTCCAAACAACCAGCCCAGATAAACGCCGCAGGAGGTTTCTGCACCCTTTTCAGATGGCTTGCTCTTCTGTCATTGAGGACTCCTCACTTGCTATTCCCTTCCTAATAGGTGAGTTATGGTCATTCTAATGAGCAGAGATTCTCACATCAGTGAGAAAGTGAGGTCACGCAGAGAGTGGACAGGCTTCTTGTAATTTATTTGTTATTTCCAAGCAACAGCTACAAAAGTTTTTAATTTTTATAATACTCTTGATAAGAAAATAAAATTTAAATAAAAATACATTCTCAACAGTACAACATGGTTACACAAATTCACTACATTAAGTTTTGATAACTTACATTTTCAAACTGGACACTGTAAAAACCAATATTTACTAGCAACATATTAATTTCCAAGTTAATAAAAATGGAAGCAGATAGTATCAATCGAGACTGGTAATTTAGAATGAGTCCTGTAGTTTTCACATACTGTAAGGACACCTAAAAGGCTTTGAGGCTTTTTGTCTTTACAGGATGTACCGTTAGAACAAATTAAAGGTGCTTTTACTTAAAAATGACATCTGTCTTCTAAAACCTGGCATGAATAAGCCTTTCTGAAAAATGAATGAAATTAGGCTTCAGAAACAGAAACAAAAGCTACATCATTCATCACCCTTTTTTTTTTTTTGTACAATAAGCAAAGCCTTGTTTTGACACTTAAATCATTACCCGTGATATTATAAACATACTTCTTTGGCAAAGAAAATAGTTCAATTTGATAAATTATATTCCTGGGAGTAAAAAAATGTTGCTATTGCCTATTATCATATTAAATGAATATTAAAAAACAAAGCTAAACAAAGAACAAACGATGACAACAAAACAAGCGACACGCCACCATAATTTCAAATGATGGAAATGGCTAAACTAAGAACCAAGTCGGCATTTATGGCAAGAGTTCCTCCGGATCATCCTTTGCTTGCTTTCTTGGGGTTTTCACGGCGTTAGGGTAAAGTGAGCTGCCATGTATTTTTCAAGTTTGGAAAAGGGAGAGAAAGCAGATCAGGTAGTAAAAATCAAAGTACTCATAAGTAACAGCGGAAGAATGAGGCCCTTGGAAGCAAGTAAAAGTACCTCGGTTATCTTTGGGTCCCACTGACATGGTCTCTTATTTCAGAAGACTTTCAAAGAAAATTTCATTTCACATTACTTGTTTTTAGGCTGTGCCAAGGTGGTTAATTCCAGTCAAACTGGCTGTTTAAAAGTGAAGAAAAGAACTAGTAACTGAATTCTTTTCAAATTCTGAGTTACATATTCAGACAGCCTTGGTCCCTTTGAGAACACTGTGATCTTTAAAAACAGTCATAACTTGGTATTATGTTACCAAGGGCTTGATATTAGAAATGTCAGAATATAAGTCAAGAAGCCACTGGAGAGCAATGAGTGGTACCTGGCAATGCTCACATGGCCTTTCCAGGCGTACATTCAGAGACTCTGAAAAGGAAATTTCAATCTGAATAAAATTCAACAGTGAGAAATGGATTAAAACAGTAAAATTCTTTCACACTGATTAATCAGTGGAGTTTATGGAATCTACAAATTCATAAAATTTAAAAGTCTTTTTCAAACTTGTCTTTAAAATGGGCCAGGAATAACTTAATGCAGACTAGGACTGATCCTTAAATAAAACTAACTGATTTTTACAAGTCCTTTAGAGAAATACATTGCTTAGTTGTAATCATTTATGGAACTTTGATTGTTTGCCAATGGTCTTTAAAAATAATTACCCAGTAACGTTATAATTTAAAAACAATCACTCACCAATAACATAATTGGCAAAGTGTATCTTGAAATATAGCTTATGTTCAGGGAAACAAAAAAGCACTACTAGCTAGACTTACATTAATAAGTCACAGTTTTAAACAGAAACGTGTAAAATACTCCAAGGTTCAAAGTACCACATTTAGAAAATGTTTTGAATTTAAAAACACGTAGTAAGAGTACCATGGTTTTTAATACTGATGAAGCGAAGTGTATTCCTCTTAACTTCAAGGTGGCCACTTGCTTCGACTGCTTATTTACAGTTGTGATTTTTAGGATAAAGGTAAATTATTAGGGAAAAACAGGATTCAAACAGTTGCTTGCCCAATTCCATTTGGCTAGCAGGCAATAAGGAAACAGCAGTGAAATATAAACATTTTCAAGAAAGCATTATTTCTAGACTTAAACACTGATCATTCAACTGATCATAAAGGTTAGATACCATGGAGTATCTGAAGCATAATCTGGGGTCGCCCAGATGAGTAAAGTGCACCGAGTGACTGTCCTCGAGTTGGATCTCACCCTCACGTGGGGAGGAGGGCGTCCCGTGGTGGCGGCCCTTATAATGACGGGGCAACGAGTGAAGTCAAGTGATTGTACCACCACCTGTCCCCACTGTTTACTTTCTCTTCTTTTTCAGAAGTGAAGTCCTTAGAAGTCACAACAGCCTGAACTCTCAAATCAAAAATATGAGTACCTGATGTTTAAACGGTGAAAAAAAATTTAGTGGTCTGGTTGTATTTCATCTGCCATCACTCATCCCACATGTAAACAAGATGCAGACAACAGTACATGTTCCCTGATTTCTCCTATCTGAGCTGTTTGCATCTCTAAATGGGTAAAAGGGTCCACCAACTTCCAAGGATACTGTGGTAGTTTCTAAAGTTTCTGTCACTGTCTCTAATGTAATCTGTAATGACCGATGGGCCAAAGGAGATCTTTTTTGTTTTTTTTTGAAGAGGAAGGGTCTAGATGAACTAAACGGAAAGCTCTGAATAGTCATGGATTGAAATTTTCTAGTAAAACACAATGTTGGCAGTATAGAGCAGGCACTAATGGTAGTGAAAAGTCCACAGAACATGGAGTGTTACAAGAAGAGATGGTTTCTTGCTATGGAGGAGTTCTCCTTTTGTTATAAAGCTTCTTTAGGAAGAGTCTTTCTATTAAAAAGAAGTTGCAGAAACATGGCTTTCGACACATAAGATATGAAGGGAATCCTGGGTTTTAAATTCTCTAGTGAAACATCACACCAGAATTTCCAAACAGTTAGTTTCAATTATTAAATATTAAATACAATGTGAATGCAGATGACAGTGAAGCCGATGTTCATTCTTAAATACTATGAACAAAATACACGATGAATTGAAAAACTCCAACTAAAATATCTTCCAGTTCTTCCGAATCAATTGGCCAAACTCTAAAATATTTTCCCGATTGGATTTTCCCTAGAAAATAATAAAAATAATTTTTCAAATGTTGAAGAAAATTGTAAAAAGTAACAAATATCTCATAGTATCCAGTGTCTGTAATTCTCTCTTGCCAAGTCCTACGTCACTGATTCAGCAAGCTTTTTGTGACTACCCAGTAAATGTCAGGCACTGTTTGAGCAACTGTGGACACAGAGGTGAAGACAAATGACAAACCCTTGGCCCTGTGGAGCCTATATTCTGCTACAGAGAAAATAAGATAAACAAATAAAATATTTAGCACAAGAAAGAGTGCTAGGTTTTAAGTGAGAAAAATACAACTGGAAGGGGTATAGTGTGTGTGGGTACGGTGGGGGAGAATACTACTCAGGAAGGATGCCAAGCACTGGCTAGAACCTCACGGAAACCTGCCATGGCTCCAAGAAAACTGCATTACTTTACCGCTGGAAGAGAACAAAATATACTAATGTAGAAAAGACAGTAACAGGATGCTTACAATAACCTTTTTACTGTACTGAGCCTTCCATCTAGGCAGAACACAAATATTTATACCGGTCAAACTGATTTTTACTGTTTATAAAACACAATTAAAATGATCAATCCACGTAAGTTAAAAAAAATACTTAAAATGGTTGGGGCCAAGATTCAAAGCCCCCTTATGAATCAGCTCTATGGCTTCCCTGATAGCTCAGTTGGAAAGAATCCGCCTGCAATGCGGGAGACCTGGGTTCAACCCCAACTGTACCTCTGTGCAAACAGAAGCCTGATTCTAGTGCTGGTGCTGGGTAGCCCCCATGGTTCAGGGGAAGCCAGGGTAAATTCAGACAAGGTTTCTTTCCTTTTGAGGAAGAAACAGCTCTTTCTGCCTCTAGACACTATTATTATAAATGTGAACTATTGCAGCCCAGCTGTGACCATAAGGGCACCAGCCTGAGGAAGACAGAAATCATCTTGTTTGATTTCTAATGGCTGAGTGGCTGGATCATCCTTGATGACAGTGTTGAGCTAAACTAGCTAAATGTAGAAATCAGGACTTATAATTTGTGAGATTAAATGTTTTCCTATTATTTAAGCCATTGAGATTTTCTGTTACTTGCTGCTAAAAAAAATCTAATTGATGGAATGTAAAGTACTTGGCACAGTGTCTAGTGGTGAGGAGGAAGGTCCTTAATAACTGTTGTTGCTGTTCCTATCAGTGTCCATCTGCCTCTGAGATGGATCCAAAGCATCAATTATAAAATACTTCTAGCACTGTCAAAGCTAATTTTTTTTTGTACTTAGGATGTATAAAGGTACTGTGACAGATAAAGAAGAGGATCAGTAAAAATCAAAACAAGAAGCTACTAAGTATTCAATTCAATGATTAAACTGAAATATAACACTGAAGGTGACGATAAGGTACTGCCCCAACACAATGAATGATGCTAGAATTGAAAAGACTCCTGCAGGAGTGACTCCGGAGATTCCTGCACAAGAGAAAGGTTTTAAGTTGGTCTTGAGAGAGGAAGGTAGGCAGGAGACCTGCACTTCGGGTGTGAGTAGAGGGTAGCAGAGGAAAGTGCAAACTGTGTTCAAAAATGTCTGAAGTATCTTAACAGTACTTACTTGCTCCCGTATTTTGCACTACTTGATCTTTTCTTCCTATACTTTTCATGAGGTTCATCTAGCTTCTCTATGACACTTTTTATTTGTTGAATTGTCTTGAAGGTTGTTACAGAATCCTCAATTACAAAGTTGGAATAGTCATCAGGCTCTTTCTGTGGTCCTTGATAGACTGCTATAGTTCCACAAGCCTCTACAAGAAGAAATGAAATCTCTGATCAGACAACTAAATTCATTAAGCATAATCTGTAATATAAATAAAGAACTTTTCAAGAGGGGCTCAAGCTGGGAAAAGCTCCCTTGGAAATGCATAGACAACCAAAATCCATACATTTTATTAATTATAATTACATATGCAAAAACAATATTTTTATTTAAAGAACTCCTTTGGGAGTTTGTCACCTTCCATATAGGTAACATTTTGATAAATGCCTTTGACTGTGTGGATCACGATAAACTGTGGAAAATTCTGAAAGAGATGGGAATACCAGACCACCTGACCTGCCTCTTGAGAAACCTGTACGCAGGTCAGGAAGCAACAGTTAGAACTGGACATGGAACAACAGACTGGTTCCAAATAGGAAAAAGAGTATGTCAAGGCTATATATTGTCACTCTGTTTATTTAACTTATACGCAGAGTACATCATGAGAAACGTTGGGCTGGAGGAAGCACAAGCTGGAATCAAGATTGCCGGGAGAAATATCAATAACCTCAGATATGCAGATGACACCACCCTTATGGCAGGAAGCGAAGAGGACCTAAAAAGCCTCTTGATGAAAGTGAAAGTGGAGAGTGAAAAAGTTGGCTTAAAGCTCAACATTCAGAAAACTAAGATCATGGCATCCAGTCCCATCACTTCATGGGAAATAGATGGGGAAACAGTGGAAACAGTGTCAGATTTTTGGGGGCTCCAAAATCACTGCAGACGGTGACTGCAGCCATGAAATTAAAAGACACTTACTCCTTGGAAGGAGGGTTATGACCAACTTAGATAGCATATTCAAAAGCAGAGGAATTACTTTGCCAACAAAGGTCCATCTAGTCAAGGCTATGGTTTTTCCAGTGGTCATGTATGGATGTAAGAGTTGGACTGTGAAGAAGGCTGAGTGCCGAAGAATTGATGCTTTTGAACTGCGGTGTTGAAGAAGACTCTTGAGAGTCCCTTGGACTGCAAGGAGATCCAACCAGTCCATTCTAAAGGAGATTAGTCCTGGGTGTTCTTTGGAAGGAATGATGCTAAAGCTGAAACTCCAGTACTTTGGCCACCTCATGCGAAGAGTTGACTCATTGGAAAAGACTCTGATGCTGGGAGGGACTGGGGGCAGGAGGATAAGGGGACGACAGAGGATGAGATGGCTGGATGGCATCACCGACTCAATGAACATGAGTTTGAGTGAACTCCGGGAGTTGGTGATGGACAGGGAGGCCTGGCATGCTGCAATTCATGGTGTTGCAAAGAGTTGGACACGAATGAGCAACTGAACTGAACTGAACTGAATGAGAATCTTTTGACTTTAAGATAATGCCAAAGCAACACTTCAGGTACTGGTAATGAAGGATCATGATTATATAAAAGAATTTTAATTATATACTTACCTTCCATTTTATGCAGCTTAAGTAAACTGAGGGTGAAAAGGGAGTAAATTCTTTCTGTTTCTCTGTCTTCGTCAATATCTATTTGTATGTCTGCAGGGACACCTCTGTGTAAAAATGAAATAAAACACACTGGAAAAATATCATTTTGTTAACATGCTAAAGACTTCTGACTGTTTGAGACTGAAAACAGAAACACAGAATTTTGTAAAAGGAACCTTAGGAATCTAGTCTAACTTGATAATTAAATAGATTGAGATTCTTAGGTTTGGTCATTATGTGACTATACTCAAAAGGAAGAGGATTTTAAGTGCAATCATTTTCACTACTTGTGCTTCATCATATTACTTTATAAGTCTGTAAAGCTACCATGGCTGTTCCACGCAATTACAACAAGAATGCTAGGCCCTTCTTCCTCAATACCTTGCTCAAGTTTGCACGTCTATTTAAACACTGCCCTTTTTTTGACTTATGAAACCACAATTTACTGAGAATATTTTCATCACCCCAAAAGAATCTCTGTATTCATTAAGTACTCCCCATTGTTCCCTCCCTCAAATCCCTCACAACTGCTAATCTACTTTGTCACCATAAATTTACCTATGCTGGATACTTCATGTAAGTGTTACCCTGAAGTACATGGCCTTTGTGTCGGACTTCTTTTAGCATGTTTTTCTGGCTTTTTTTCAGCATGTTTTCAAGATGCATCCATGCACGTATCAGGACATCATTCCGTTTTATGGATGAATAATATCTCATTGTATGGATACAGCATTTAAGACACTGCCTTTGTAATCAAAAAGAAACTTACGCAGTACACGGCTTACAGCCGAGAGCATTTTCACTAGTCTCCAGACAGCAGAGCCAGTTTCCGTTTAGATATGCGGAGGGGTGATAAGAGCTGAGTCTGTTCTGATTGCATCGGCTCACCCTGCAGAGCACATCTATCCATTCATTAGCTTCTACACAATTATTTGCCTGGACATAGAGTGGTTTCTCCGTGTGTATCACTTGGAACATCTTCACAGACAATTAAGACAAAAAGTTAGTAACAGTCTAAAAATCAAACACAGTACAGAACACAAGAAGGTACGTAGCAGAAATGTAGTCTGCGTGTAGGTAACTGTTGCTCAGGTACATCATAAACGGTTATGTCCCCAGGACTGCTGGAGTTCTACGGTACTCAACAGTACAACAGAATAGAATGTTTAGAAACCACACAAGTCCTAGGGAAGGGGCTATCATACACATAGGAATAAAGGGAGAGAATTTCAGGTAGAGGAAAACCTATGGGTAAAGACAGCAGTGGGCAAATAGAAACAAGGAAATCATCTTGGTTACTTGAGTGCACTGGTGTCTATTGGTATGTACTGAAGGGCAGCAGAGGATTAGGCTGCACAGACAGGCTGGGACTATATTCTGAAGGTCAAGCTGAGAAATTTGATAAAACTCAAGTATTGAGAGAAGTTGTTTAGTCTCTCAGTTGTTTCTGACTCTTTCGACTCCACGGACTGCAGCCCACCAGGCTCCTGTCTATGGGGTTTCCCAGGCAAGGATACTGGAGATGGTTGCCATTCCCTTCTCCAGGGGATCTTCCCAACCCACGGATAGAACCTGCATCTACTGCACTGGCAGGCGAATTCTTCACCACTGAGCCCATTGAGCACAGAATTCTTAAATGAAAAAAGTGCCTTTAACTTAATAGGTGAGGTGGACTATACAAAGCATCAACAGTAATGGACAATTTTAAACAGAGTTCCAGCTACGAATTATAAGATATTAATGATTAAAAACAAATACTAAACTTCTTGTAAAATTTTCAGCTAAGTAATATATGCAGTTTAAAAAACTTTAAATTATATAACTTACATTTTTCTTGTTGAAAGAGCTCTCTTCCAGTTTTTCCACAGCAAGAATGTTTTTCACTGGAATTGTGTAAATTGCATCTTTGCCTAAATTATAAAAGAAGATAAAATTAAAATAATTTTCATCAGAATTATAAAGGTGAAAGGTTAACTCTATATGGTTTAAGATCATTCTCTTGACGGTGGGTGGGTAAGTGACCCACACATTTCCAAATGGTGCACAATAAATATGTTTTATGGACCAAATGAATCTTCATTGTTTTCCACGATATGACTTCCTCTTTAATTAAAATTAAAACATTTTCATGGAAAAATTAGGGAATAAATTTAATCTCTGTAGAAAATAAAAATATTATTGTACTTTGTAACATTAATTATATGGAGACTGAAAAAATACATAATTTACAATAAAGGCCTACTCAAAACTTGCTGAGACATGGAATTTTCTTCATGGAGTTATTACATAAACAAAGAATCTGACTGTACCTAAGTGGATTTTTCTGCTTCTCCAACCTAATATTTAATTAAGGAACTAACCCTCAAAACAATTATTTGAAACTGAAAAATTGTTCATTACTTTTGCGTACTGTCTGGTCAGCTGACTAGAGCTACCAAATTTACTTTAAGAGATACAGGGAATAAAAGTAAAAATTTTACTTGGTAGAGTGAATCATTAACCTAATTTAAGAATTTGGAAATTTGTTTGCTAAAGGGGCTCCACAACAGCATGAGGCTATGATGCATTTCAACTTAAAATTTACTTGAATAAAATACATTCATATAATCATGCTGCTGCTAAGTCGCTTCAGTCGTGCTGGACTCTGTGCGATCCCATAGATGGAAGCCAACCAGGCTCCCCCATCCGTGGGATTCTCCAGGCAAGAGTACTGGAGTGGGTTGCCATTTCCTTCTCCAATGCAGGAAAGTGAAAAGTTAAAGTGAAGTCGCTCAGCTGTATCCGACTCTTAGCGACCCCATGGACTGCAGCCTACCAGGCTCCTCCGTCCATGGGATTTTCCAGGCAAGAGTACTGGAGTGGGGTGCCATTGCCTTCTCTGTCATATAATCATAGAAACTAAGCAAATATAATCATGAACTTTTCTGGTCATTTACATTATAAAATGTGGTTCTTAGAAAATGAAAGCTTTGCTTCCCTCCTCCCAACAAACTTCAGTTTAATGACTTGTGGGCTGAAGTGCTGAAGGTGAAGATCTTTTATATTACTCATGGATTAATGTACAGCTTTGGGGTTAAAGACACTAAAAAGGTTTTCTTTATTGAACAGAGAAATTAACAAAGAGTATTTGCTAAGCTTAGTTCCTGCTGTAAAATCTAAAATTCGTGTGATTCAAGCAGATGTGTGATATACAATATACAGTCACTTAATTTAGCTATCACGTTTAGCTATCCTATAACAGACACTATCCTAACCACTTGGGATAGAGCAGTGAATAGAACATATAAGGCCCCTAATGGAGTTTGCATTTAGGTCTGGAAAGACTGACGAGGACAAATATTAGGTAGAGATAAATGCAATAAAGATAGCAACATAAAGTGATGCGACAGGAAGTAATTGGGATGTTACTTTAAGTTGGGCAGTTAGGGAAAACTTTTCTGAAGAAATGACATTTAAATACAACAATTACAAATTATATATACATGTGAAAATAGGAAAAGACTATCAGCAGTCTGCTGGAAGCAGACAAGATCAAATTTATGAAGGGGTGAGGGGAGGCGAGGAGGGAGGAAACTGCAAGAAGCCACAGCTGGAGCCGCATGGAGGAAAAGACACATTTGCAAAAGGAGGGCTGGTCAGAAGAGCTTCAAGCCAGAGTCACTGGACACAGCGAGCTGGGGGGACGGGGGGGCATACTTAGATGTCTATCAGGATGACTACGTGGTAAGCTGCATTTGGAGCAGCTGGGTCAATTAGGTCCTCACATACTGTCCCCCTCAACCCGCTTGTACTAAGCAGCAGTCCACAGAGGCACAGTCCCAGGTTGAAGCAGTGAAGATGCATACTGGCTGGAAAGCGGGGTAGCCACAGGCTGCTGACAGTGCCCATGCCAGGGGACGAGCACCAGCACCCCTGCCCATCAGCAGCTCATCCTTTCCCTCCCTTGATCACACTGGCCATAAGCTACTGGATCCTCAGGCAGGTGAATGCACTGTAACACAAAAATGAGCAAATTGCCAAAAAATCACCAAACGGATGAGGAAAATCAGCACTCTGAAGGAAACACGTACAACAAAGAGAATAACATTGGAGGAGATCAGGGGTGTAACACATGAGGGGGCAGAGGAGACATGCCTTTGGGTGCCAATTTACATGGGGCACCACAGGGTCCAGAGAATTTAAAAATTGTGCAGGAAGTAGATTCTGTAGATTTTCAACAACTCTTTAGATTTGTTGAATACACAAAGCATGCCCACATCCTAGAATTGCTGTGTTTGTTCATTTCTGGACAAATTATATCACAGCATACAGAGAGAAAATGCATTGTTCCCAGGCACACATGACGTTATTATTATTAGAGTTAACTGAAATTAACTGAAGTTGCTAATGTTAACTTGAACGAATTGCAAAGTGAATCAGTAAAACAGAGGATTGTACTGAGGACTCTCCAAATATATAGTACAAAAGGACAGAGCCATGATGGCTGAATTTAGAAGTTTTGAGATCAGCTGTAATAAGCATTCCAGAAACAATTGAGTTGTTCAGAAGAAAATTACTAATGAAAATGTCCAAGAATAAAGATAGAAATCTTCAGACTGAAAGGACCCATCAAGTGCTGATGAAAGTGTAGGAAGAAAGAAAGGTAATACTTAAGACACTGGGCAGAATTTTAGAGCTTGAAGGTTAAAGAAAGTCCAGAGGGTTTCCAAGAAGAATCAAGACTAAGAATGACATCAAAATCCTTACCACCAACAATGGAAACCAGTAAATCGTGGAGAAATATGTTAAAAATCTTATAGGAAATGATTTTAAATCTGGTCTTGCTTATCATTCAAGTGTAAGGGTAAAATACTTTTTTTAATATGTAAGAACTCTGAAAACTTATCAGCCCTAAAGCTATATGGAGTAATTCCTTGAGGACATAACTCCTGCAAAATAAGTAAGAATCCAGGAAAAAGACAAGTATGTTAATGTAAGAAATAGTGTTGGGCAAAGACATCAGAAAAACTGATAAGAATGCTTAGAAAAGGGCTTCTCAGGTGGCACTAGTGGTAAACAACCTGCCTGCCAATGCAGGAGATGTAAGAGAACCTGGGTTCGATCCCTGGGTTGGGAAGATTCCCTGGAGGAGGGCATGGCAACCCAGTCCAGTATTCTTGCCTGGACAGAGGAGCCTGGTCGCAAATTCCATGGACAGCATGGTCCACAGGGTTGCAAAGAGTTGGATACGACTGAAGCGACTTAGCACACATGCATGCTTAGAAAAAAATGATGAAAACATAAAAAGGTAAAAGAAACAGAAACTAGTACTAAAATTTAAGATGACTTCACTAGATAGTGTTAGGAAAAATAAATTTGAAAGCATGCTATGGTCCTTCTCCGCTTGAATGGAGATGGTGATTAACTGCAGACAATAAGATGAACACGCAAGTTTAAACCTATCTGTTAACAATTTAAAAGTAGAAACAGAATGTCCAAATTCTCTCACTAGATAAGACAGAGTGAATATGTGTGGGACTGATTATTCCAATAAAAATGCAGGAAAAAAAAAACAATCCCAACGAACAGAAGAGCTTAATAAACAGAAAACAAAACAAAATATTGGTTACAGTAATCACAATAAATGTGATGGTATTAAGTTTCCCTATTAAATGCCAAATCCAGTTTTAGTTAAAAATCACCATCACCTTCTCAAAAAGTTAAACATAAAGTTAGTTACTATATGACTCAATGATTTCACTCCTAGATACAGACCCAAGAGAAGTGAAAATATATGTCCACACAAAAAAGTGTATGTCAATGTTTACAGCGGCATTATTCATAATAATAAAAAACTGGAAACAATTTAAAGGTACATCAACTGATAAACTGGTAAAATCTGGAATATATCCAATGAAATATTATTTAGCCATAAAGTACTGATTCATGCCATATCACAGATGAACTTTGAAAACATCATGCTAAGTGAAAGAAGGCAGTTACAAGGGCTGCGTGCTAATGCGTGCTCAGTCGCTTTAGTCGTGTCCGACTCTGTATGCCTCTATAGATCGCAGCCCTCCAGGCTCCTCTGTCCATGGGAGTCTCCAGGCAAGAATACTGGAGTGGGTTGCCATGCCCTCCTCCTCCAGGGGATCTTTCCAACCCAGGGATATAACCCACGTCTCTTATGTCTCCTGCGCTGGCAGGAAAGTTCTTTACCACTAGGAAGATGGCAAAGTCCAAAACCTGGGAAGCCCAAAAGGTTACTCTTTAAATGAAATGTCCAGAACAGGCAAATCCACAGAGACAAAAAGCAGATTTGTGTTTGCCAGGGGCTGGGAGAAGGAAGGACAGGGCAGTGACTGTTAATGGGTACAGGTTTTCTTTCTGGGGCGATGAAAATGTTATGTAACCAGTGGTGACTGCATAACTTTGTGAATATACTGAAAATGAATTATATACTTTCAATAGGTGAATTTTACGGTATGTGAATTCTATTTCCATTAAAAAAAAATTACTATCTTTCTAAATTCCATATATATGCGTTAGTATACTGTATTGGTGTTTTTCTTTCTGGCTTACTTCACTCTGTATAATAGGCTCCAGTTTCATCCATCTCATTAGAACTGATTCAAATGTATTCTTTTTAATGGCTGAGTAATACTCCATTGTGTATATGTACCACAGCTTTCTTATCCATTCATCTGCTGATGGGCATCTAGGTTGCTTCCATGTCCTGGCTATTATAAACAGTGCTGCGATGAACACTGGGGTACACGTGTCTCTTTCCCTTCTGGTATCCTCAGTGTGTATGCCCAGCAGTGGGATTGCTGGATCATAAGGCAGTTCTAGGAAGATGGTAACAATAACCCTGTGTACGAGACAGCAAAAGAGACACTGATGTATAGATCAGTCTTATGGACTCTGTGGGAGAGGGAGAGGGTGGGGAGATTTGGGCGAATAGCATTGAAACATGTATAATATCATGTATGAAATGAGTCGCCAGTCCAGGTTCGATGCACAATACCGGATGCTTGGGGCTGGTGCACTGGGACGACCCAGAGGGAGGGTATGGGGAGGGAGGAGGGTTCACAATGGGGAACACAGGTATACCTGTGGCGGATTCATTTCGATGTTTGGCAAAACTAATATTGTAAAGTTTAAAAATAAAATAAAATTTAAAAAAAATTACTACCCCAAGAAAAACAGAAGTCCAGCTAGATACTGGTCCTAAGGAACATAGCTGAAATAAAGTAACTGTTAATCTTTTTTTTGATAGTATACTGAGGTTGCATACTTCTATTCCTCAGAAAATAAGTATAAGACTGGGAAAATTATTAAAAACAACCACTTCAGGGTGCTAGAAAATAACCAAACGCAAGTAAAAATCTGAGAAGTGTTCATCCATGAACAACTGCTATAGCATAGGTTAGAACCTGTGGATTTATTGTCTTCCAGGGAGGAGGTGTTTCCATAACTCCTCAGTTCAATGAAAACTCAACAGCTTTACTGGCTGAAGGTTACAGATTCAGCCTAAGGGTGAGATTTTAGAAACAATAGAGCTACAGAAAGGCTGAGATCATGAACACACCACATCCCTGGCTGACTGCTAAAGACGCCTGTATATGGATCATCCCAGAGTCTGGCAAAAGTGGAAAGCTTGGGAAGACTTGTGAATCTGCTGTGCCTTTGAATATGTTCTGATTCAAAAACAGCACAGGCGGTAAAAGGTAGAAGACTTACTGACTTCAGGCATTTGAGCTCTATGCGCAAATCATTGGCTGACCACTAAGCTAAAAAAGCTCAGGTGAGACCCCTAGGGAGGCAGCTAGGATTAGGGAATAAAACAGAACCTGAGTAAAGACAACAGCAGCTATACAATGAGAGCGCGAATGAGAGAGACAGACAGACAGACGCACAAAAAACAGACACTGCAGTGTGAATCTAGGCAAGCCTTCAGAAGAACAAAGAGAATCCAGACACACTTTATTACATACAACGCTCAGTTTTTAACCAAAAAAATAAGATGTGAAAAACAGAAAAGTGTGACCCATACTTGGGAAAGAAAGTAGCCAACAACCTGAGTCTGAGTGGGCTCAAATGCTGAATTTATTCTATTAGCAAGCAAAGCCATTATTATAAATGTTTAAACAATTTAAGGAAAATATGCTAATGATGACTGAACAAATGTGGACTTTAAACAGGAGAACAGAAACTATAAAAAGAATCAAACAAATTTTAGAGCTGAAAAGCACAATAAATGGAATGACAAATTCATCACATTTAGCTAAAAAGACTTGAGATGGTAAATAAATCAATGAATGTAAATAGAAATTATCCAAGCTAAAGAACAAAGATAAAGAATGAAGACAAATGAACTGAGTCTCACAGAGACCTGTGAAACGGTCTCAAGCATGCCTGGATAAGTATAACTTGAGTCCTAAGAAGGAGAGAAAATGAACAGAAATAAGTGAAAAAACTTTTTTAAGTTTGGGTTTGGTGAAAACCCTTAGCTTATGGCTTAAAGAAACTCAAATCCCAAAAACCTATTGAAAAATTTCAACTGCCAAGCAATACATTTTATGCCCATTATTAGAACAAAAAAGAAAGAAGGAGCAATGATAGAAAGGGGGAAATATGGAAAAGTCTTACTTTAATGAAGTTCAATTTATCTTAAAAAATGTTCAGTGCATTTAATATCCTAAGAAATCATTGCATACTCCATGGTTGCAAAGATATTCTCTTATGCTTTCACTGATCCTCTTATCTTGAATTAAATTTTGTGTGTACTATGACATAAGATGAAGTTCACTTTCTGTGTTTACCCAGTTGTTCTAACACCATTTGTTGAAAATACATTCCTTTCCCAATTGAACTGTCTTGACACTTCTGTTAAAACTAAACTGACCATATGTGTGTGTGTCTTTCTGGACTCTTGACTGTTCACCTCTAGCTTTTATGTCAAAATCTCAGACTTGAATATTGTAGCTTAGTCTTAGTCCTTCAACTTTGTTCATTTTTTTCAACACTGCTTCAGCCATTATAGTCCTCTGTTCCCCCACTGACATCAATTTTAGAATCAATTTGTCAATTTTCACCAAAAAAAACTTGTAGATTTGTAGTGGGACTGTGTTAAAATCAAGATGAACTTGAGAAGTGAATTCTTAAAAAATATCCAAGCTTCAAATCCACAAACATGACACATTAAAGAAAAAAATACTTCAGAGCCCTGTGTATCAAAATGTGTGCTCAGTCCCTAAGTTGTGTCCAACTGTTTCATGACTCCATGGACTATAGCCCACCAGGCTCCTCTCTGTCCATGGGATTCTTCAGGCAAGAATATTGGAATGGGTTGCCATTTCCTCCTCCAGGGGATCTTCCTGACCCAGGGATCGAACCTGCATCTCCTGCATTGGCAGGAGGATTCTTTACCATTAAGACATCTGGGAAGCCCCATGTGTCAAGATAGGAGCAGGTAAAAACCAAGTATTGAGATTTGTGTTTAAAACATCATGAAAACTTCTTTTATATTGTCCATCGATTATATGAGCTAGAACACAGAGAGCATATGGAAATTGTGTAGGCTCTACATACATATCTGTGTATAAAAGGTCATCCTCAAGTAGACAAGATCTAATCAAATTTGGAGAACACATATGGGATTTCAGAGATGAATTTGTTCATCATATATTATTAGTAAGCTTGGTGGAAATTTTAGAAAGTGGTTCTTAATATAGAAAACAGCATATCTGGAAGACATGGTGTTTTCTGAAGAATACCATTTATTACAAATTAATAAATGCCTAATGATAGCAGTAAAAACATGGTCCTTACCCACTGAGGATCGTGAAAGACTAGGGTGAAAGACATAAAAGTAATGACCACACACTGTGACAGAAGTTACCACTAACATGCTACAGAAATATAGTAAGAGAATACCCAACTGAAGTGGCCAGAGCTTTATGAAAATGACTTCCATAAGGAGCTGACATTTGATCTGAGGCTTAAAGGACAACAAATTACACAGGTAAAGAAGGAAAGAAAGATTTCTCGACAGAGCCAATGCAAAAGCATGAATGTAAAAGAGCACAACTGAAAGGAACTTCAAGAGTCAACCTGGCAAAGCAACATACGGAGAATGCAAAAGATGAGGCTGCACCGAGAGACGGGAAAAGGCTGCAACGTGGATAACATCTGATTACAGCATACAACTAGAAGAACTACTTGTAGAAGATGACCACATTACAGTAGAGCAATATAAAACCATAATCACAGGCACACAGATCCATCCAAACTGTCAAGGTAACCATGGTGATAGCTGGACGAATGAATGCCTATGATATTCATTTACCACGTTAGTTTTGTGATATTGAAGATTAGTTGCTTACTCTGCTGGACCATGGAAAAAGCAAGATCAGATCAGATCAGTACCAGTCGTGTCCGACTCGTTGCAACCCCGTGAATCACAGCACGCCAGGCCTCTCTGTCTATCACCAACTCCCAGAGTTCACTCAGACTCATGTCCATAGAGTCGGTGATGCCATCCACCCATCTCATCCTCTGTCGTCCCCTTCTCCTGCCACTAATCCCTTCCAGCATCAGAGTCTTTTCCAATGAGTCAACTCTTCGCATGAAGTGGCCAAAGTACTGGAGTTTTAGCTTTAGCATCATTCCTTCCAAAGAAATCCCAGGGCTGATCTCCTTCAGAATGGACTGGTTGGATCTCCTTGCAGTCCAAGGGACTCTCAACAGTCTTCTCCAACACCATAGTTCAAGAGCATCAATTCTTCGGTGCTCAGCCTTCTTCACAGTCCAACTCTCACATCCATACATGACCACTGGAAAAACCATAGCCTTGACTAGACGAACCTTTGTTGGCAAAGTAATGTCTCTGCTTTTGAATATGCTATCTAGGTTGGTCATAACTTTCCTTCCAAGGAGTAAGTGTCTTTTAATTTCATGGCTGCAGTCACCGTCTGCAGTGATTTTGGAGCCCAAAAAAATAAAGTCTGACACTGTTTCCACTGTTTCCCCATCTATTTCCCACGAAGTGATGGGACCAGATGCCATGATCTTTGTTTTCTGAATGTTGAGCTTTAAGCCAACTTTTTCACTCTCCTCTTTCCCTTTCCTCAAGAGGCTTTTGAGTTCCTCTTCACTTTCTGCCCTAAGGGTGGTGTCATCTGCATATCTGAGGTTATTGATATTTCTCCCAGCAATCTTGATTCCAGCTTGTGTTTCTTCCAGTCCAGCATTTCTCATGATGTGCTCTGCATATAAGTTAAATAAGCAGGGTGACAATATACAGCCTTGACATACTCCTTTTCCTATTTGGAACCAATCTGTTGTTCCATGTCCAGTTCTAACTGTTGCTTCCTGACCTGCATACAAATTTCTCAAGAGGCAGATCAGGTGGTCTGGTATTGCCATCTCTTGAAGAATTTTCCACAGTTTATTGTGATCCACACAGTCAAAGGCTTTGGCATAGTCAATAAAGCAGAAATAGATGTTTTTCTGGAACTCTCTTGCTTTTTCCATGATCCAGCGGATGTTGGCAATTTGATCTCTGGTTCCTCTACCTTTTCTAAAACCAGCTTTAACATCAAGAAGTTCACGGTTCACATACTGCTGAAGCCTGGCTTGGAGAATTTTGAGCATTACTTTACTAGAGTGTGAGATGAGTGCAATTGTGCAGTAGTTTGAGCATTCTTTGGCATTGCCTTTCTTTGGGATTGGAATGAAAACTGACCTTTTCCAGTCCTGTGGCCACTGCTGAGTTTTCCAAATTTGCTGGCATATCGGGTGCAGCACTTTCACAGCATCATCTTTCAGGATTTGGATTAGCTCAACTGGAATTCCATCACCTCCACTAGCTTTGTTCGTAGTGATGTTTTCTAAGGCCCACTTGACTTCACATTCCAGGATGTCTGGCTCTAGGTGAGTGATCACACCATTGTGATTATCTGGGTCATGAAGATCTTTTTTGTACAGTTCTTCTGTGTATTCTTGCCATCTCTTCTTAATATCTTCTGCTTCTGTTAGGTCCATACCATTTCTGCCCTTTATCGAGCCCATCTTTGCATGAAAGGTTCCTTTGGTATCTCTGATTTTCTTGAAGAGATCTCTAGTCTTTCCCATTCTGTTGTTTTCCTCTATTTCTTTGCAATGATCGCTGAAGAAGGCTTTCTTATCTCTTCTTGCTATTCTTTGGAACTCTGCATTCAGATGTTTATATCTTTCCTTTTCTCCTCTGCTTTTCACTTCTCTTCTTTTCACAGCTATTTGTAGGGCCTCGCCAGACAGCCATTTTGCTTTTTCGCATTTCTTTTCCATGGGGATGGTCTTGATCCCTGTCTCATGTACAATGTCATGAACCTCATTCCAGAAAAACATCTATTTCTGCTTTATTGACCATGCCAAAGCCTTTGACTGTGTGGATCACAAAGTGTGGAAAATTCTGAAAGAGATGGGAATACCAGACCACCTGACCTGCCTCTTGAGAAACCTATATGCAGGTCAGAAAGCAACAGTTAGAACTGGACATGGGAACAAGAGACTGGTTCCAAATAGGAAAAGGAGTACGTCCAGGCTGTATATTGTCACCCTGTTTATTTAACTTACATGCAGAGTACATCATGAGAAATGCTGGGCTGGAAAAAGCACAAGCTGGAATCAAGATTGCCAGGAGAAATATCAATAACCTCAGATATGCAGATGACACCACCCTTAGGGCAGAAAGTGAAGAGGAACTCAAAAGCCTCTTGAGGAAAGTGAAAGAGGAGAGTGAAAAAGTTGGCTTAAAGCTCAACATTCAGAAAACAAAGATCATGGCATCTGGTCCCATCACTTCGTGGGAAATAGATGGGGAAACAGTGGAAACAGTGTCAGACTTTATTTTTTTGGGCTCCAAAATCACTGCAGACAGTGACTGCAGCCATGAAATTAAAAGACACTTACTCCTTGGAAGGAAAGTTATGACCAACCTAGATAGCATATTCAAAAGCAGAGACATTACTTTGCCAACAAAGGTTCGTCTAATCAAGGCTATGGTTTTTCCAGTGGTCATGTATGGATGTGAGAGTTGGACTGTGAAGAAGGCTGAGCACCGAAGAATTGATGCTCTTGAACTATGGTGTTGGAGAAGACTCTTGAGAGTCCCTTGGACTGCAAGGAGATCCAACCAGTTTTAGCTTTATGCTAAAGCTAAAACTCCAGTACTTTGGCCACCTCATGCGAAGAGTTGACTCATTGGAAAAGACTCTGATGCTGGGAGGGATTGGTGGCAGGAGAAGGGGACGACAGAGGATGAGATGGGTGGATGGCATCACCGACTCTATGGACATGAGTCTGAATGAACTCTGGGAGTTGGTGATAGACAGGAAGGCCTGGTGTGCTGTGATTCACGGGGTCGCAAAGAGTCGGACATGAATGAGCGATTGAACTGAACTGATTACTAAGTGGGCATCAGTTTTTAACTAATTTGAGAAAAACCCTTAAAACTGAGAGAATTCTAATTATTTTTCTAGTAAATTAGAAAAAGAATCTTTTATTTGATTCTAAGTGACAGAAATACTTCATTCAGAATATTAGTGTCCAGTAGGAGCAAACAGTGAAGACTCAATGATTTAAAGCTATGTTACAGAATATCTGGGAGGCACTCTTTGAAACACCAAAGTCATAAAGTGTAATAAGAAACTACCTAACTAGCAGTCTTAGCTATGCAGAAAATTGCAAGGAACCAGGAAGTAAGCAAAACATTTGCAGAGCAACCAAAGGGAGAATCCAAAGCCTATGTATTTTAGTCAGAGAGGAAAGTCCTGAAATGTTCAGTCAAAGCCTTTTAATCATATGCATAATTTTAACAAACACAGTACCTACATCCTTACTCACAGTATATTAGCAGTAAAAATGGAATTGGGGGTAAAGATGGGAGTGAGATGTTACATTACCATTCACTGACAGCACAAGAAACTTAAGGTGACAGCCTGAACATAAAGGGGACAATGAAAAACTGTATAAAGCAAACACAGGAACACAAAATAGCACAGCAGTCCAAGGCATGTAGCTGGGAAGTAAACAGCTGCACACATCCATAAGCAGCCCTGAAAACATCACTAAATCAGAGTACTAAATGATAATTAACATTATCAATGAGAGCCCCAAGTCATCTAGAAAATGTTAACTTACGTTCAATGAACTCTTTTTTAGAAGGCAGGGAAGCATGTAATACATTTTGGAAAAATCCAACAAAACAGTTAAAAACAAAAAGCATGGGTGCTTAGAACTGTTGGCTTTGGTAAATAATCTCGAAACTTCATGTAACAGAGCTCATTCCTCCAATGCCATTCCAACATGTTAAATTTCTTAAGGCCTGAAAATAATGGAACTTCCAATGTGTCTATTCTATAGCTTAGACCAATCTAATCATTCTACAGAATTTTATCCTCATAAGATCACTGGATAGAACAGAAGTTCCTAAGAACTGTGTATAGCCTCTGGAACTATGAACTTCCTGGAATTATATGTGAGACCTTGTGTCTCTTGTGTGTACATGCATTTTTTTCTAGAGGAAAAGGATCTGAAACTATCATCTGATTCCTGAAGTCTTAAAGCAAAGACTTCAGAATATTGGTTTAGATTAGAAAATACTTTAAATGAGGAGAAAACAGCCAATTTATTCATAGAGAATGACTAACTTATGAAAACATAATCAGCATATTATACCAGCTATTATTAAAATGTTACTATATATGCGAGAGCATTTATATAGTATTCAATATAAACTATAACCACTAAAACTTTAAGAAACGTGTAGCTTAAAGAATGCTGTCTGGAAGTGCAGGGATGCAGCCTGCTGATCTTTAGTCATTAGAATATTCATATTCCACAACAAAACATCTAGGTGCCTAAAAATATAGTGCATCTGGCTTCATATGTCTTACTACTGTATTTGGACATACTTGGTCATTCTGGCTAAAGATTCTAAGGAATTATGAAACAGAATTTCTTTTCACTTTCCTCCTTAAGAATCTCTACTGAAGCACCCATACTTAACTGAAAGGACATTCTCTTGAAAGTATCTTATGTCTAGTGTTTATCATTTCAGAATTTATACCAGGCACTCTTCACCTAACAGATTTGACAGATTAACCAAGACTCCATTTCCTCTGTCAAACATCCTGAGCGATGCTCATGAGACACTGAATCCTTGTGGCTGCTAGGGTTCTATTAAGCTTGTACCCTTTGATCTCCACTGGTTAGGCTGTTTTGATTACAGAGTCCAGTAGGTTTGTTCCCAGACTTTATGCCCTTTTTCCATGCTGTAATTATAATTTACTTAACATTATGTAAAGTGACACAGTAAGTGTCACAGTAAGTGTCACACAGTAAGTGACACCAAGAGGCATATATTTATCTGAAAATCAGGCACTCTGAAAAGCTTTTCAAAAAAGGAGACCAGCACCCACACAAATCAAATTGATTTATATGGTTGCGAGACAGTGGCAAAAGCTTAGGGTAACTATTATGACTCTAAAAGGATTCTATAATTGGGTCACTTTTCAAATATTTATTAATAATTTCCAGCTTCACTTTGGAGAAATCAACCAAGAAAAGATCTTGGCTCTCTATCAAAAGACTGGTAAACAAACATATAACTACTTAAGCTACGCATGCATCTTTTGTTCTTGTTGTCTTAAAGTGATTCTTGCTTTAACTGACCTTTTTGGCTAAGTGACGCTTTGGGTCCTGATCACTTCAAATAGAAGGGATTTTACTGTATGTGACCTATGATCAAGATACTAAGTTCTTGCCAAGGTATCAGAGGCTAGTGGCCTTCTATGGATAATGCTTTACCCCAAAGGAATACACTCAAAAGGCAGAGATGATAAGCATTATGTCAGTCCACTGAGGGACAAACTTTGCCTCTCTGAAACTCTCAAATCACACTATAGGAAGATGGCTTTCTTTACCCAGAAAGACAATTTGTGCCTTTTCAGGAGGCAAATTACTAGAATTTTCATCTTAAGAGTTAGCCAGGCTAATATAAATGAATGAATGTTTTAACTGAATAGGAAACACTGTCTATGGTATAACTGTGGGAATTTTTGGCAAACTACTGAAACACTCTCATTTATTAGAAACTGATTCTTACCAATCTGATTCTGGAAGTTCAAGAAACCTCTAAGTTCTAAAATATCTAACTGTTGTTCTTTATATACTAATTTAAAAAAAAAAAATGGATTTACCATGGGTTTTTAGAAAACAGAGCATACTGTAGGAACATCTTTTTTTTTTTTTTTTTTAGGAACATCATTTTTAAGTAACACAAGACAGTCAATGTAAGAGAAAAAATGTTATTTACATGGTGTCATTAGTCACATATTTATTATATTTTTAGGGTGTATGCGTCACTGTAAGAAACCATAAACTATTAACGTTAGTAAAAAGGTTCACTAGTCACACTGAGCAGCGGGAAAAGCCATCTTCACTGGGAAGCAGGAGGAGACCCCACAGAAAAGCATAAGCACAACTACCTGGCTGCTTGTGGTAGGTGAGCTCTCTGCTTGTTAAGCAGAACCACCGTTTCTTGAAATTCTTTTTTCCAATCCGAGTTCTTCCCTGAGCTCTTTTATACATCTCACTGCCAAAACAACAGATGTAAACATTTAGCTACAAATATTAAAAGAATTAATCCAAAACAAAAAAAAATTTGCAAAGTCATTTCCTCTTTTAATTTTAAATGACATGAACAGTTGTCAAAGACTATATTAAGTAGATGAAACGTCTTTGCCATCTATAACTGCTACATTTATTTTGGCCATACTAAGGGAATAAAATCTTCAAATAACTTAGTATTTACAACTGTCCTATCCAGAACTAAAAAGGCCAAATGAGTAATTTTCCCCTTTAACTTCCAATGAAAACACTAGGACTGAACAATGCTGTTACTTTTTTTTCAAAGTACTCTAACACCCACCATCTCACTATTTTTGAAAACAACTCTCGCACTGTATGGAAAGAAGTCATGTCCGTATGGCATGAAGTTAATAGGACAGTGAGGATGAATTACCTGACTGATGTTACGGGCAGTTTTAGCTCAGAACAAAACCCAGTCTTCTTCACTTCTGCACCCATGCTCTTTGTACTTACTTACTGTCTATACTGAAATACGACTTTAATATCTAATTTCATTAAATTACCCTTCTTTCAGGTGCACAGGCTCACTTGTACCACTGGACTCTTTAGTTTCAGTAGATGAAATTTCATCCAAGAACTAAATGAAGAAAGGGGCAAATGTTACACTTTGTGATAAGGTACATCATAAATTCAGTTTATCAGTGTCACAGATAGATAATATAGTGAAGTTCTTCATTAACAAGCAAAACACGTATTTAATTGTAGAGGAGACCCCAAAATACAGCTTAAAGGTACTTAAAACCCAGAATATGTGTCCCTATAGGAATAACTCAACCCACAATCCCTTAACTGCAACTCTGAAACCTATAAAGTTCTGAGTACACAGACCTTTTTGCTTCTGATTTACAGTAAACTCACTTACAGTAACTTAATGTGAACTGGGGAAAGGCTATTTAAAGCCATTTATCCTACTTAGGGTGGATATTCACTAATATGCTACATAAACACTGATATGTTTGATTACGGGGTGTTATAACATGACACCCCCTATAATATATAGCATATACTTATTATCTTTCAAAGTTCTGAAAAACTGAATTCTGAAATACTTCTGTTACCAAAGATTTTTGACACAGGTTGTGAACCTATATTGTGGGGTCAGGGATCATCAAACTATAGTTCAGCAGGCCAGATTCAACTGGTTTTTGCAAGGCCCACAAGTTAAGAACATTTTTAAAATTTTTAAAGAGTTGTAAAATCATAGCGAAATATGCAGCACTGCCTTTACATGGCCATCAGTCTGAAGTATTTACTCACTGGCCCTTACAGAAAAGTTTGCTGACTTTTATTATATATAATTGACTTCAGCCCGCAGAGCTAATATTTTCAGTTATGACGAAAGTATAATTTGGGTTCTCTGGAATAACCTGGAAATCTAATAACCATTTAGAAACTTCCTATGGAAAATGTGAGAATGTGGTGGCTCAAGAAAATCTGGATTACCCAAATCCAGCAATGGCAAACCACCCAATGAGCAGCATTCAACTTCATGAATATGTTACCTCAACTGGTCAAGAGATTCCTGACATGTGGCCTTCTCTTCATAGGAGAGGAAAATTCAGGGTTCAGGGACAATTCCTGTTCTTAGAAAAGACTCCTATTTTGCCCCATAAGTGAACTATTTGTTTAGTCCTTGTTTTTTCCTTTATACTTTTCTGTGTTGTCCCGCTTAGGGTTTAAAACAAAAACAAAGTACATTCCAGTAAGGACGATAGTGAATAATCTAAAGCAGAATTTGTGGGCACAGTCATTTTCTCCTAAGACTGGCTATCGAGTGCCCGTGAGAATCTCCATTTGTGGTATTTTCCAGTATAATGTTTACTTCAAGTTCGCTGGAAGAAATCTTGGTAAGTGAAAGAACAAGGACAGAGTTTCTTTTGAAGCATATGTGGGTGACAAAGAAGAAGTATTCAAGGGAACTAAAGAAGTGTCCTATTACGTCTTCAGTTCTCACAAATGGACCATCCACTAATGCAGTGAGAAAGAATTACTTGAATATTTTATTTCTTAGTGTTTGCCTGTGGGCACTAATTTTCTTATTTAATATTTATTATTTATTTATAGTTATTAAGTTTATTACTTATTTGTTATACTGTTAAGGAATATGAGGTAAACCTAGTTATATAAAGCAAAAGGAAACATAATAATTAAGGTAGACTCTAGGCAGGGTGAACATAGGCCTCAATTTGTTCAGGGCCATTCTGTCTACAACTTTGGTCGTGGCATAATCAAAGTACTTCTTTTTATTCTTGAGAACTTTGTAGGTTTGGACACTAAATTATATGGTCAACCTGTTTATAGACCTATTCTGGTATTCTTCCTAGACTTTGTGGAAATTAAGTATAGGATTCAGAGTTATAAACTATTCTCTTCTGGAGCAGTGACCAATGTCATTAGTGAGAGTACTACTAATTAAATAAGAAATTGGGTTTCATAAACTTTTGCTATTCCTAGTGCTGCACATATCTAGATTTAGCCAGTAAATAATAAAATTCATATGTTAGGGCAAAATATCCTATACAAATCTGAGACAGGAGATGTACCACAGTGATAGTTCACGGGAACGTGAGTGGGTGACTCAGAGCAGATCATGAGCAGACTAAACTCCTGACACCCTTAAATACTTTCTCCACTGACATTACCCACTACACATTCTGATGATTGTATCAGCAAAAAGAAATCAGATGCTGCCAGAGCCTAGGTCATGGAAATGGAAAAACAGCCCCCAAAACAAAAGACAGTACATTATAATCTTGCCAACAGAAGTCTGCCTACACTGTCCCACAACTGTTTCAACAATGTCCTAAAAATAAAAAAGCCAGCTTGTTCTTTGCATATTCTTTTTTTTTTTTGAACGTTTTTTAGTGTGTGTTTTTTTTAAAGGGGACATGTGAGTTACCTTTTTTTCTTTTAAATTACGTATTTATTTTCCATTTTGGATGTGCTGGGTCTTTGCTGCTACATGTGGGCTCTCTTTGGTTGTGGTGTGTGGCCTTCTCGTGGCAGTGGCTTCTCTGTGGCAGAGAATAGGCTCTAGGCACATGGGCGTTAGAAGCTGCAGCACGCAGGGGAGTAGTTACGGCTTGTGGGCCATAGGGTGTGCAGGCGTCAGGAGCTGTGGCGTGTGAGCTTAGTTGTTCCGCAGCACATGGAATCTCCCCAGAGCAGGGACTGAACCTGTGTCCCCCACACTGGCAGGCAGATTCTCACCCACTGTACCACTCTGCATATTCTTTTGAAAGACTTCTTCCTCAAAAGCATTCAATCACTGCTTAAATAAATATATATATATATTTTTGGCTGAACTTACATTGTTATTCTAGATGAAAAAGTTCCAACTGGCTTTAATTTTTTCAATAATCATTTTCAGTCATGAGTCTCTGTAAGAATTTTTATTTTTATTTTTTTTGTGTGTAAGAATTTTTAAAGTGCACACACAAAAATACAAACAAAATGTGCTCTTCAACAAAATATACTCTTGGCTGCTGCTGCCACTGCTAAATCGCGTCAGTCGTGTCTGACTCTGTGTGACCCCATAGACGGCAGCCCACCAGGCTCCCCCGTCCCTGGGAATCTCCAGGCAAGAACACTGGAGTGGGTTGCCTTGTCCTTCTGCAGTGCATGAAAGTGAAAAGTGAAAGTCAAGTCGCTGAGTCTTGTCCGACGCTTAGCAACCCCTTGGTCACCAGTGAATCACTACAGAACTTGAATGCAATCTTTAAAATCTGACCTTGTTAGTTTGGATTCATTAAGTGAGAATTGTGAAAAATAAGACAGTACTTTCTTCAAGCTAAGCTTAGATATACTTCAAAATAACTTTTCTTTACAAATTTTTAGGGTTTTATAACAATGGCGTATTTTGTTTGGGATGACTCAGAACTAAAGACTCAGAAAGTAAAAATCTTCTCAAAACATTCTCAGCTTCTAAGTATAGCAACTGTGGTTTGTTGTAGGCCTTTTGTTAGGATATTATATACTGTAGGCTTTCATACATATTAAATTAACTTTCCTCAGGTTACTAACCACAAGCCTATACTGTATATGAGATATTCAATAATTCATATATTTTTTTCCCGTGTCAATTAAGTGCCCACTTTATACCAGGTACCATTAAGCCTTTCTCCCGAGACCAGAGATCCTCAATCAGAGGCAATTTTGCTCCTCAGGGGACTTTTGGCAATGCTTAGAGACAGACATTTTTAGTTGTGAAAACCGGGCCTATGCCACTTGCATCCAATAGTAGGGGCCAGGGCTGCTGCTAAGCATTTTACAATGCACAAAAAAGCCCCTCACAGTAAGAATTACCCAAGCAAACTGTCAACGGTGCTGCTGTTAAGAAATCTTAACTCTAGATATTTATAATTAGCGTTGCTAAAACTCATTTAGGTATTTCCATAGCTAAAAAACCCATAGTTATGTATGGAGGGAGAACAGCCGAAAAAGACAGCCTTTTTATATTTGACAGATAGTTTAAATGTATTTTTTTTAACTGGGGATTGGTTCCCAGGAACAATATAAAATGTTATTTCCCTAATGCTATTTGATAAGTTAATATTTCCAGAGTAAAACAATCATTACCTTTTTAACTGCCATAATATATCCTTCTTCTTGAAACATTTTGAAAAATTCACACATGAATGTCTCTTTGAAACTTGACTAAAAAAAAAAACACACACACAGAATTTATATATGTTAAGTAGAGAACTAAGAATACAGAATATAATGGGCTGTATTTTTAAGCTTAGGATTAGGGCCCAAAGGGGTTCAATCATATATTTCAAGAGAGTTATGGGGTTTGGAGCTAAAGATTTTTCTCAAGAGCTGCCTGATGATTATGGCACAAAAAGATAAAGACAAGGCTCTTACATCTGTTAACTAGACCCTCTACCCCATCTTAGACACATTAGTTTAAATGAAACTGTCTTCTTTAACAGGTGACTAAGATAAGACATTTAAAAGACAACTATCGCATCTCTCTCTCTATATATAGTTTTTTGATTTTGCTTTGTTTTTAATTTGGAAGGGAGGGAGCAGTGAGTGAGCAGGGATCATAGGGTTTAACAACATTTAGAAGTGTGAACACAAAGCAATACAAAGTAACACTCACCTTGCTTTTGGACAGACTCCCCCAGCTTCCCAAAGTCTGAATAGTTTTTGAGATGAGAGTTAATGTTCTGATTGTCTGTGGATCCTAAAGAACATAGAAAAGACACAAAAAGTCTTGTTAGGTTTTCAAGGAATAGAATTTGTGTAAAAAGTAGAGTGAATGGGCTACAATGCTCTAAAACAGTGACTCAACAATGTGCATTCAAACAAGTTAAAACATAGCAAAAGATGGGCACAGCTCACTGGACTAAGGAATTAAAAGACTAAAGAAGCCATATGTAATTGATAATCCCTCCTGAAGTAAATATATCTAATGATGTGTTACTTTTGAAAGTCATAATCAATTATTTTTTAGGGAGGGGTACAGTATGGTAGTGGAGAAGGCAACGGCACCCCACTCCAGTACTCTTGCCTGGAAAATCCATGGACAGAGGAGCCTGGTAGGCTACAGTCCATGGAGTCGCAAAGAGTCGGACACGACTGAGCGACTTCACTTTCACTTTTCACTTTCATGCATTGGAGAAGGAAATGGCAACCCACTCCAGTGTTCTTGCCTGGAGAATCCCAGGGACTGGGAAGTATGGTAGATGGGACTACCTAAAAAAAATTTTATTTACTTTTGGAATGTCAATGGCATCTACTTCTTTTTACTTTATGACTTAAAATGGCAATTTCCAAATTTTTTGTACTCAACTCACTTGTAAGCATATTCAATAATCTTATGGCTTCTGCAATCAATTGTTTTCACCATGGAAACAAAAACCTAACTTCAGCTTAGGAAATGAGAAATCATTCAGTTCATGTACGATTTTAGCAGAAAGTAACTACTTGAGTCTACAATCCAAGGTGTTTTCCAGGGCTGTCTGCTAGAAAGAAGTAAATATAAATAAAACTGACCAAATAGTGTTCCCTAACAAATCCTTGCTGCTTTTTTTTTTTTTTTAATTGAGGTATAATTTACATACAGTGAAATGAACAAATTTTAAATGTATATAGTCTGATGAGTTTTCACACATCCATACATTTTGTATAACTAATTCCTCTATCACTATATAAAAACATCTTTTTTTGTTCTGGAGATTCAGATAAACAGTATTTGCCATCAAAAGACATATTCAAGAAAATTTAGATACAGAAATGCTTTTGTAAACTAAAGTGGTTGATACTCCTTAATATTTTAGTATCACCACACTGAAAATAGACAGTGACTGTGAGGTGAAGAGATGGCTAAGGATGTAAGGCAATTCTGAAAAAGAAGGAATATCTGAGATATGATAAGTTATGATATACTTATGAAATAGTTACACACCTTAATTATAGTTATTCAGAAAACATTTTAGCTACAACATCCAGGATTCCATTATATCTATAAAAGGTCCCTCCAATTCTCTGCCTTTGAAGAATATAAAATTCTTAACAATCTGCTAACAAGCTGAATTTGAACTGAATTTCATCAAGACTTCCCTGCTCAAATTTGGGTAAAACTGCATTTATCTACTTATTCCTTAATCTTTTTCAATTGGATTTTCTTCTTTTCTCCTCTACTAAAACTGACTTCTCAAAATTCAAAGAACCTCTAAATGGTGGTTCTCCTCTTCAATCACTCTGTAACTTTCATTACTGGTCCTGACAATGTCATCACTCTCAGGTCACCAGGATTATTCCTTGCTCTCAATTTCTGTAGTATGAACTGTCTGTACTGCTCACCTGGTACTAATCAGGTGCTAGATTTATGCTTGCAGTTTTAGACTGTGTCTTAAGTGTTTGCCTTATTTCCCCAATTAGAAGGAAAGGTTCATTTAAAAACAAACAATAAAGAAATAAAATAAAAACAAACAATAAAGTTATATGACAGTGTGAAGCAGTCCTTCTGGCATACTGATTAGAAAGGTGACCTAAAATACAGAGTCTGTGATCAGAAGGATTTTACTGCAACCCATCTGTTATAGGGATATGCAAATCCAAGTCTGAATACAAGGCAAGGTCACATGTTCAGAGGTAGGAGTTCTGTTTCTGTCCAGAATGCCATCACGCTTTCGCTGCTCCAGAGCTCTGTACAGAACCACAGAAAAGACAAAGGACACTGGTCCACTGCAGCTACTCAAAGATCATTCATTCTTTGACAAGAAAAGGTGTGTTACTACCACAGCAGTGTGGTTATACTCAGTTCTCAAGTTAAATGAGTGGCCAATGTGTAGTTGCTAAGAGGAGAGGTGGCCTTCAGAGCCTAGTTTAACTACAAAACCTCTGTGTCTCCCCTACACTGTATTAGCAAGTTTCCTTAGGGGAAGGTGTGTCTTCCTCATCAATGCCTCTCCAGGGCTGAGCACAGCATTGAATACACTGCAGGTGTTCACACACCTGACCTGCTAAGAGGCAGTAAGGAACACGGGTAAGCTCATAGTCTGGGAGGACTGAATGGGTCAGAATTCTCATTTAATCCAGTTCAAACTGAGATCAAATCGTAATATTTTAATTGTACGACCCTAAAAAAGTTCTTGAATTGTAGTTTTCTAATCTATAAATGGGGCTTCCCTTGTGGCTCAGCTGGTAAAAAATCCGCCTGCAATGTGGGAGACCTAGGTTCGATCCCTGGGTTGGGAAGATCCCCTGGAGAAGGGAAAGGCTACTCACTCCCGTATTCTGGCCTAGAGAATCCCATGGACTACACAGTCCATGGGGTTGCACAGAGTTGGACATGACTGAGCAACTTTCACTTTACCTATAAATGAAGATTATAACAGAACCTACCTCATAACGTTACTGGGAGAACTAAGTTACAACATGTAAAGTACTTAGACCAAGGTGTAGTGCAAAGCAAGCACTAAATAAATGTTGGCTTTTATTATTATTACTTGCTACAAAAATCAGCAAAAAAACAATTAGATAAGATTATAAAATGTCTGGAACATAAAAGGTTATAGACTTAGCAAAAAAATACTGTATGAGAAGGAAAAAGAAACAGCAAAATTAATGAGTTTTAAATGTTAACGATGGGGAACCTGGCGTGCTGCAATCCATGGGGCTGCAAAGAGTTGGACACGACTTAGTGACTAAACAACAAAATGTTAAGAAACATGTCAATCTACGTAGTGTTGATTAAGATTTAAGTAAATATGACTTTAGAACAAAAAGATTATATGCCTTAAGTTTTAAATCTCATACATTTATAATATCTCAGGTGAATAAAAAGTAAATATGGAGATACCAAATTACATTCCAATGAAAGTTTCTACACCTTCCAGAAATGAGCCTCTTCAAATGTCTGTGAGATTTAAAGCTATCCGCAAGATTAAACCTACAACTAATGAAAGAAAAAAAAAGACAACCCTGTTGTAAAGAAATTTACAAATGTACACAACAGCAGAGGGAAAAGATGATGAGCTCTCTTCCCGCCCATCACCAAGCTGCAACTAGCACCAACACTGTATTACCCATGTGTAAGTAAGTATCTTTTAACAACAAAAATAATGGGACTTTCAGCCTTTTCTGAAAGAATGAAATGGCTAAGGAAAATAACCAGTTAAATTTAAGTACTGGTTATAAGAAAACACAGCCAAGTGCAACTGGCCTGTTATTTTGTTTTTTCTTATTTTAATGAAAATAAACAAAAATGGAATAAAGCTTTGAAAAGAACAACACTTACTGGATGATGAGGTCGCAAATGAAAAGTATGAGGTGATACTACTGCTACAGCAAAGAAACGAAGAAATACAAAGCTGCTCACTGCAGAATACTGAACATGAGGGTCATCTGCAGGAAAAAAAATGGTGAAATGTCATGCACAAAACACTGAATTACAAAACGAAATGACAAAAAGTATCGGAAAAAAGTATGTAAACTTAATAGGAGATAAATATAACCTGGCTAGTAAGAACTGAATTGATGAAATGATAGTAATGGTTATGACCAAATTAAAGGGAAAAAATCCTATGACTAAAAAAATGAAACTTGAAAAAAAAAATAGTAAGAAATAACAAAGAAAATGAAAGGCAAAGCTGCTAGGTTGTGAGAAATAATTTAATTTGGAAAAATACCTCTTTCCTCATCTATAAGAAGAAACTCCTGAAATTACAACAACAAAAATAAAAGTAGTATCTAGTACTATCCAGTACTCCTGCCTGGAAACTCCCATGGACAGAGGAGCCTGGTGGGCTGCAGTCCATGGGGTCGCTAAGAGTCGGACACGACTGAGCGACTTCACTTTCACTTTTCACTCTCATGCACTGGAGAAGGAAATGGCAACCCACTCCAGTGTTCTTGCCTGGAGAATCCCAGGGACAGGGGAGCCTGGTGGGCTGCCATCTATGGGGTCGCACAGAGTCGGACACGACTGAAGCGACTTAGCAGCAGCAGCAGCAGCACTATCCAGTAGTAATAATTAAGCCCCTAAGACTAGGACAGGAGATTGTCTTCAGTTTCGGGATACTGTTTCAGTTCCCCCTCAGAAATCGTGATAAAATCAAAGGCTGGATAACAAAATAATTAGAAATCTTTACTTTTAAAAATCTGCCAATATTACCTATAAAAATGCAGATGAACTGAGACAACTTGTGGCTTTGATCACTCAGCTACAGCTGAGTAGCTTTCAGACTGGAGTCAACACTTAACACAACAATCAATCAGATGGCAGAGATGCAGGTGGTGAGGGAAACAATGTCTGCATTTGGTGTGAGTAACTCTTCTGAGCCACTCAGCACGTAGTCACCAAGTCATTTACTATGTAGTTCTTTACATAATAATATACTAATATACTTTATGGGCTTCCCTGGTGGCTCATTGGTAAAGAATCCGCTTGCAATGCAGAAGACCTTGGTTTGATCCCTGGGTTGGGAAGATATCCCCTGGAGGAGGGCATGGCAACCCACTCCAGTACTCATGCCTGGAGAATCCCCATGGACAGAGGAGCCTGGTGGGCTGCAGTCCATGGGGTCACAAAGAGTTGGATATGACTGAGCGACTAAGTACAATATACTTTATAGTAATATAATAACGTTTGCTTCCGTGACTGCTTCCTCCCCGCTCCCCACCCATCTTTCCAGGATAGTTAAGTACAAATGAGAAAATAATGCAAATACTTTATGAGAACAAAACTATCACTACTGGGGTCTATAGAGAATAGGAAGACACGTTAATATTTCAGGACAACAATGAGATAGTTAAGGAAATACATTTACATTTATTTAAAATAATAAAAAATGTATTTTAGATTATCCATATAAACAAGAATTAAACAGCTAATGCATATTGAAGGTCAAAATCCCTGGGTAGACTACAGTGATTAGTAACACATTGGAGTGCGTTGGGCCCAGGTTTGAGACCCAGCATGCCTGTTGGCCATGTCACAGGCCATTTGGCAAATCACTTGACTTCCCTAAACCTACGTTTCATTAACTGATGAAGGAGAACGTCCCTGACTCATGTGGTGGTGTGCAGGTGAGAGAGGAGCTAATTCAGGCTAGCACTGTCCTGCTCACTAAGCCCTCAATATGGTTATTATGGTCTAACTCACTATTTAAAAATAAAATCTCAGCACTTCACCCTTCTATATTTTAATGTCTCTGCCCACCCCCCTGCCCCCGATATTTGTTACAAAGTCTGGGTTTAGTATGCTTATTTCAAGCCAACTGTTTACAGCCTTACTGTAATTAGTAAAGACGTCTAGGGCTGAATTTATCTACTTGTTAGGTAAAGAATTCAGGCTCATTTTAGCTTTGGTTAATTTAGTGGAGGGGCAGATAACTGCAAACACCTGTGTGCACATGCACACTTGAAAAATATGATAAAGTAGCAAAATCTCTTCAGATGGTTACAGAAATAAACTTATAGTTTCACACATCTGGGTAAGACTGATAATTTAAGTAGCTGCCTTATCTCCTTTATCCTCCCCCCATTACAAGCAGATCAGGAAAGAGCCATAGTAAATAAGTTTATTTACTTATCAGAGATGCATATAAACAGAATAATTCCAAGTGTTGACAACCAGAGGTAGCAACTATTAATTTTATGAAATGTTGCTAAGCAAAGCTTGGACACAGCTGCTCTTGCAAAATTAAAGCATGACAGTTATTGATATATGTACCTCAAAATTCTAGGTATATTGCAACGGAGATGTTTCTAATGTCTAAAGTCATTTCTGTAAAAACCACTCACCAATAAAACCTTAGCATTCTCAAACTGTCAAATCTAGTCAGTTGTATGGAACTAAAAATTCTCACTATTTTGAATGCATGCAAGTGGAAAATACAGCTGGCACAAATGACAAAGGTGTTTTTATCTATCATATTTAATAGTCTTATAAGCACCCAGTATAAATGTTTACTTATATAATATGTAGTTTGTAATCTTTGCCTTTCTTAAAAATAGTGGTGATTCTGATTGGCATGTAAAAAGTTGCCATTAAATTAAATCATACATTTCATTAATGAGCTAGAACTATTTTTAAAAACAAACTGTACTTAAAACCTTAAACCTTTTACATAAACCAAATACATAAGTCTACATAAAATCATACAGTAAAAGAAATGGCATATTTTAGTAAAACAAGGCACTTACTAGGAAATCTTTGAGTAGCCATTTGCCTTAGAGAATAAAAGATATCACACATTACAGTGGGGCAGCTCATACTTGATTTGACAATTGTACTGAACAACTTGTCTACATAGTAGCGCAGATTCTCCTGCAGGGTTTAAAAAGGTGAACATTAAGATTTTGACTTTTCCACATCTTCAATACCCTTTATGGAAAAAAATGCAGTGAAAATGAGATATACTAGTCTATCTAGTATTCTAAAGCTTTGCTTCCCTTCTATAAATTCATTCAGTGAAAGGACAATTTTCATCCTGACCTCATTTAATAAGTTAGATTTAGACTAGTTAGATACAAGAGGTGAATGTATAGAAGAAAATTCACAGGAAGCAACAGAGAATAAAACGATACAAAGATAAATCAGGGAAACAGCATTCTGAAAACTAGACGGAGGCAATGCTGCTAATAGTATGGGCATCCTGTAAGTAAAAGCACTGCTTCCCTCCAAACAGCATTACTACAACACAAGTGAGAGACAGATACACCATTAAGACCAATTTTAACGCAGTTGTAAAGACAGCAAAGGCTTACCTTATTATTTTCTACATTATCTCCCTCTTTCAATTTAATAGGATCAATTTCACAGGATTTTGAGGATTCACATATCTGGAAAACAGGTAATTTTTCATTTAATGCTCTTTTCTAAATAATTTGGAAAAATGAAAAATTCATAGTGGCCAAAAAGTTTTTTTGGTTTTTCAATTAACAGCATAAGGAAACTTTCTGGCCAACCCAATAACTATTATTTTTCTGATCATACAAATTAATTATAAAAATTTAAACTGTAATCAAGTTTAAAACCCTCATCCAGAGATAATGTATACACCTAAAGAACTGTATCAAAAAAACTTTCACATATTTGAAACTCTAGCTACTATAAATCTGGTAAGGAATAAATAATTATGTAGAGTACATTATAATGTGCATTCAACTAAAAATACATTAAAGGAAAAGTAAATCATTTATTTTACTTTAGTGTTCAGCCTTATGTTTTCAGTAATGTATGAATGGATATGTCATTCATATCACCAGATCACTTGATGGAAGACACACTATAAGAATGACAACATATTACTATCTGAGGTATATTCTGTACCTCATCTAGAATAGGTTTTAATGTTACTTTCAGGTAGTGCCCTCCCACTATTTTCATCATCTCATCCAGGCATCGGGTAGCCAAGGAGTTTCCTCTAAAAATTGTGTTTGCATCTCTGAAATACAAACAGAAACAAGGTAAAACCAAGCGCAATAAACAAAGGCTGTAAAATCAATAACCAGGCATTTGACTTTGACCGTGTATACAATTTTAATAATTTTTACCAACCATTTAAAAGTTTGCTACTCTAAGGATTTTCACACTTATAAAAATCCCTTAACAAAAATATAAAAAAACAAGCTAACAAGAAAAGCAACCTGTATTTGAACTACAAAAGTAGTGTGTCTCTCTAAACAAGTGTTAGACTTGATAGGAACGGGAAGCCATCTGATGGCTTTTAATAACACGTGCATCAGTTCAGTTCAGTCGGTTAGTCGTGTCCAACTCCACAACCCCATGAACTGCAGCACAACAGGCCTCCCTGTCCATCACCAACTCCTGGAGTTCACTCAAACTCATGTCCATCGAGTCGGTGATGCCATCCAGCTATCTCATCCTCTGTTGTCCCCTTCTCCTCCGGCCTCCAATTCCTCCCAGCATCAGAGTCTTTTCCAATGAGTCAACTCTTCCCATGAGGTGGCCAAAGTATTGGAGTTTCAGCTTCAGCATCAGTCCTTCCAAAGAACACCCAGGACTGATCTCTTTGCAGTCCAAGGGACTCTCAAGAGTCTTCTCCAACACCACAGTTCAAAAGCATCCATTCTTCGGCACTCAGCTTTCTTCACAGTCCAACTCTCACATCCATACATGACCACTGGAAAAACCAAAGCCTTGACTAGACGGACCTTTGTTGGCAAAGTAATGTCTCTGCTTTTCAATATGCTATCTAGGTTGGTCATAACTTTCCTTCCAAGGAGTAAGTGTCTTTTAATTTCATGGCTGCAATCACCATCTGCAGTGATTCTGGAGCCCAGAAAATAAAGTCTGACACTGTTTCCACTGTTTCCCCATCTATTTCCCATGAAGTGATGGGACCAGATGCCATGATCTTTGTTTCCTGAATGTTGAGCTTTAAGCCAACTTTTTCACTCTCCTCTTTCACTTTCATCAAGAGGCTTTTTAGGTCCTCTTCACTTTCTGCCAAAAGGGTGGTATCATCTGCATATCTGATGTTATTGATATTTCTCCTGGCAATCTTGATTCCAGCTTGTGCTTCTTCCAGTCCAGCGTTTCTCATGATGTGCTCTGCATATAAGTTAAATAAGCAGGGTGACAACATACAGCCTTGACGTACTCCTTTTCCTATTTGGAACCAGTCTGTTGTTCCATGTCCAATTCTAACTGTTGCTTCCTGACCTGCATACGGGTTTCTCAAGAGGCAGATCAGGTGGTCTGGTATTCCTATTTCTTTCAGAATTTCCAGTTTATTGTGATCCACACAGTCAAAGGCTTTGGCATAGTCAATAAAGCAGAAATAGATGTTTTTCTGGAACTCTCTTGCTTTTTCCATGATCCAGCAGATGTTGGCAATTTGATCTCTGGTTCCTCTGCCTTTTCTAAAACCAGCTTGAACATCTTGAAGTTCACGGTTCACGTATTGCTGAAGCCTGGCTTGGAGAATTTTGAGCATTACTTTACTAGCGTGTGAGATGAGTGCAATTATGCGGTGGTTCGAGTATTCTTTGGCATTGCTTTTCTTTGGGACTGAAATGAAAACTGACTTTTTCCAGTCCTGTGGCCACTGCTGAGTTTTCCAAATTTGCTGGCACATTGAGTGCAGCACTTTCACAGCATCATCTTTTAGGATTTGAAATAGCTCAACTGGAATTCCATCATCTCCTCTAGCTTTGTTCGTAGTGATGCACATGTGCATATCAGGGTGATATATATATAATGGATAAGGGGAAAAAAATCTTCTGTCCTGGTGTTTTATTTGTGACACATGAATCATTACAATGACAAAGCAAAGATCAGGAACAGGAAATTTTGACACTAAATGGAAAAAAAAAAACTTCATTACTTGTTAAGTTTACTGTTGGCGGACACTGCTTGTTAACTTAAAGAACTGCCTTTTATTACTTGCTTTGTAGTCCTTTTAGACCTCTCTACAGAAAGGCTAGTCAATATAAAAAAACTGAGACTGTGAAAAATTTTGTTAAATTAAGGCCCAATTTCAGTGGCGCATAATTAACACTTAATAAAATAAAACTCTTACTGTGTTTCCTTCAAGTCTAGTTCCGCCACTGCAGTGGCAAAAGGAACAAGTTTATCATGGTGGAGCAGCAGTCGTACAAGGGGCAAAACAGCATCATTTTTATCTCGACATATTTCACCCAAAATGTAAGCAGCTGAGGCAGATATTGGCTAGAATACAGAAAGGTGGAAAACAAGCACAAAATCAGAGACGCATGATTAAATGTTCAATCACTATCCATTAAAAAGTAATTCAAATATGCTCATTAACTATAATTATTATATAGCATAATATTAAATTTTTTAACTTAAAAAAAAACACTTTATTTTGTACTGGGGTATAGATGATTAATAAACAATGTGATAGTGTCAGGGGAACAGCAAAGGGACTCAGCCATACATACACCCATTCTCCCTCAAACTCCTCTCCCATCCAGGCTGGCACATAACATTGACAAAAATAATTTTCTAACTTTTTATCAGAGATGAAATTTGGAGCAGATATTGGTATATAGTACTCTGGTTCAAATAAAACACACAAAAACATACATACGTGTAGAGTATGTGTGTGTATATCTAGACACACATATCAGTTCAGTTGCTCAGTTGTGTCTGACTCTGCGACCCCATGGACTGCAGCATGCTAGGCCTCCCTGTCTATCACCAACTCCTGGAGTCCACCCAAACCCATGTCCATTGAGTCGGTGATGCCATCCAACCATCTCATACTCTGTCATCCCTTTTTCCTACTGCCTTCAATCTTTTCCAGCATCAGGGTCTTATCCAATGAGTCAGTTCTTAGTATCAGGTGGCCAACGTATTGGAGTTTCAGCTTCAACATCAGTCCTTCCAATGAACACTCAGGACTGATCTTTAGGATGGACTGGTTGGATCTCCTTGCAGTCCAAGGGACTCTCAAGAGTCTTCTCCAACACCACAGTTCAAAAGCATCAATTCTTTGGTGCTCAGCTTTCTTCACAGTCCAACTCTCACATCCATACATGACCACAGGAAAAACCACAGCCTTGACTAGATGGACTTTTGTTGGCAAAGTAATGTCTCTGCTTTTGAATATGCTGTCTAGGTTGGTCATAACTTTCCTTCCAAGGACTAAGCGTCTTTTAATTTCATGGCTGTAGTCACCATCCACAGTGATTTTGGAGCCCCCCAAAAATAAAGTCAGCCACTGTTCCCACTGTTTCCCCATCTATTTCCCATGAAGTGACTGGACTGGAATTGCCTTTCTTTGGGACTGGAATGAAAACTGACCTTTTCCAGTCCTGTGGCCACTGCTGAGTTTCCCAAATTTGCTGACATATTGAGTGCAGCACTTTCACAGCATCATCTTTTAGGATTTGAAATAGCTCAACTGGAATTCCATCGCCTCCACTATCCACTAGCTTTGTTCATAGTGATGCTTCCTAAGGCCCACCTGACTTCACATTCCAGGATGTCTGGCTCTAGGTGAGTGATCACACCATCGTGATTATCTGGGTCATGAAGATCTTTTCTGTATAGTTCTTCTGTGTATTCTTGCCACCTCTTAATATATTCTGCTTCTGTTAGGTCCATACCATTTCTGCCCTTTATTGAGCCCATCTTTGTATGAGATGTTCCCTTGGTATCTCTAATTTTCTTGAAGAGATGTCTAATCTTTCCCATTCTATTGTTTTCCTCTATTTCTTTGCACTGATCGCTGAAGAAGGCTTTCTTATCTCACATATATATAGTTTTAATAAAATTTGATACTCTGAAATCTTTTTCTCATCATTTATAGAATTATTTTAGCCTTTTCATTTTGGGCTTCACAGGAGGCTCAGTTGGTAAAGAATCTGCCTGCAATGTGGGAGACCTGGGTTTGTTCACTGGGTTGGGAAGATCCCCTGGAGAATGGAACGGCTACCCACTCCAGTAATGTGGCCTGGAAAATTCCATGGACTTCCCTATAGTCCACAGGGTCACAAAGAGTTGGACACAACTGAGCGACTTTCACTGGACTATTAAGTAACACACAAGATTTTTAAAGTACCTGAACATCTGGTGATTTTAGCAGCAGTGTTTTCAAAGGACCATAGTACTCTGAAGGAAGCACATAGTCTTCTGTATAACATATATTCAATCGAAGGGACCCCAGGTCATCAGTTTTAGATGACTTGTTTCCATTGTCTCTTGGTTGTAGCAAGTACCTAAAGAAAAAATACAATCAATTCTATGCAATGATAATGTGCATCAAAACTAGAGAGATAATTAAACAGCTAAGCTATAAAAAAAAAATAAAAAAAGTCAGTATTTAATGTTAGGATAATTCATTAAATAGCAGAGTATTAATTTTCAGAGGCTAAGTGGTGGCTGTAAATGGAACTAGAAAACTAAAAATAGATTTTTATCCAGGAAACAAAAAAGAAATAGATAGTACAAAAGTCAATATCTCAAAAGGACTGAGTAAGAGTTTGATTAGCCTGCAGGTTAGGAAAAATATTATAAACGATTTAAAATCCAATGTATTATCAAAAATAACTTTTCATTAACTAAATTTAAGAAAGATACATTTGGTTAAAATAGATAAGACATACTATAAGAAGATGTAAGTGATCTCATTTTAAAGTAAATCCTATATTGTAAAAATTTGAACTAATTTTTTAAGAGTAAGTGGTTGAAGGTTTATAAAGAGTTTTTTATATTGTTAAAGGATTAGCACTGCAACTATATTGAAAATGATTTCAGCTGCAAAAATTGGATTCACATGAATTTGTAGGATCAAAACCAGAAATCTAAGTTAAAGACTATTTGTCATGGAAATTTAAAAATCATACAAAAGTAAGAAGAGCAGAATACTGAACTTCCATGTACTCATCATCTAACATTACTGATTATCAGTTCAAAGCCATTATTGTTTTAGCCACATCTCTACTCACTCCTCCCATCCCACTTATTATTTTAAAGCAATGTACAGGTGTTTTCTAATTTCATCTATAAATATTTCGGTATATATAACTACATTATCCAGTCAGTATTCAAATTCTCCTGAACTTACCGAACAGTTTTCTAATAGTCTATTCAAATCCAAGTTCACAGACTGTAATTGGTTGATGGATTCAAGCAATTAAGAAATCAGATAATTTATCTATAGAATTTTCCAGTCTTAGGACTATGTTAACTCTATCCCCATGGTATCATTTAACATATTCGTCTGTCTCATTTCCTGTATCCTGGAGTATATTGGATACTGGAGTATATCTAGGGCTTGGTTAGATTGAATTTGATATTG
Source organism: Bos taurus (assembly GCF_002263795.3). Classification (NCBI taxonomy): domain Eukaryota; kingdom Metazoa; phylum Chordata; class Mammalia; order Artiodactyla; family Bovidae; genus Bos; species Bos taurus. The sequence continues at coordinate 127,384,154 of NC_037328.1, forward strand.
TGGTAGGAATACATTGATAGTATTGTGTAGTTATACCAGGAGGCAGTGATGTCATTGTTTTCTCCTTTTTGTGATATTTGCAATTATTGATGATCACTGCCAAGAGTCATTAATCTGCACAGGTTTCAAAATGATAACTATAATTCTATCATTCCTCCTTCAATCATTAGCCAGAATGTTTTTTTATAAAGAAGTCAGTAGTTCTGATATTTACTCCTGACATTTACCACTTATGTCCTCCCCTAATACACTAACTTGATTAAAAATAGGAGAGGAGGTTTTAACAGAATACTAGCTTTGAGAAAGATATGATAAAGATAAATGAGAATAGAGAATTAACCAAGCAACATTTAAAAAATGAAGGAATGGTAATATAAGAAGAAATTATATAGAAATTATAGCACTACCCACAAAAAAGGAATTCCTGTTTCAGAAAATCAAGCTTCAGAACTTCTACTCTCTGATTTGAGAAATAATGATGTAAATAATTTGCCTATGGAAATAACTGGAAATAAGCCTGTCAGCAAAGATGACTCTGAAGTGCCTCCAATGGAAGTCTAGGTGGCAGATCCCCAATCATTCTGGCGTGGGCATCACTTTGGTCAATTTCCCACAGTGTAATATGTATGTGTACATACATACACTACACAGTGTCGTGCAGTATGTTCTGTAGCTCTGCAAATTCAGATATCTAGTTCAATCAGCAAATCTAGAAGTGAATCTGAATCACAATGATGGAGCAGAGACCAATATATTTAAAATAGAAGGCCAATTACTAAATTTATGGCAAGAAATACTGCTGACATGCAAACAACATGGGTTCAAACTACACAATTCCTGGAATACACAATCCCCCACGAATACAGAGGGAAGACTGTACCGCATTCGAGTGGCAAAGATACCTGTACTTTATCGTGACTGATGTATTTTATTACGGAAATGTTAATTCACAAAAGTAGGGAGAAGAGTGATACTATTAACAAGCAACACCCTCACCATCAACCCCATGCATTTATCACCTGGCTTAACTATTATCACCATTTTCTACAGTGTTTCATCTAAATCTCTCATTTCAACTAGTACATTTTTTACCTGTTAACATATAGTTTTTTATGTTTGGTCAATACATTTTTTTACCTACTGGCAAGCTATGTGGAAAGTCAAATTATCTATCAGAAGGTGTGCTGTGGTGACTACAGGGACATAACACAGAGATTTATGGAATCTTAATCTCTCAGCTAAGACAACTTTGCCAAGGAAAGAACAATGCTTCTAGAACAGATTGCTCTTACCCCACGACTGGGCTTGAATGGGCAGTACTCACCCATGTTTGCCTCTTTGGGAGCCTTTTTTACTGTTCTAGATTAACTGCCCCTTCTATTGTAACTCCTGTTTTTCATATATGGTAGAATAAGATTACTTGTATTACAGTTAAAACCTGCTTCTGCCTCCCAGGGACTGCATCTACCCACTCTAAACAGTATCCTCACACTCTAATCAGGTTTACAGACTCTATTTTGGTTTGTTCTATAGAAATTATCCTCAGAGTATATTATTCCCTTATCTCCAAATTGCTGGGGGAAGGAATGCCTTATCCCTCTGGTATTCTCATAAAACTACAAAATATCTGCAAAATAGGTCTACAGTCCTAACAGGGAGGGATTCAGGCAGTGATATGACAGTTACTGATTTTTATGTATACACTGTTTTAGGATGCTCAGGAACTCCAGAAGGGCTCTCTCCGGACACTCTTTTTAAACTTGCCTCCTTGGGTTTCTTTGGCAGGAACGGGAAATTCCTATGGACAAAGTATCTCATCCATGTCTACTGGAACAAAATACAGAATTACAAAATTGTCCTACCCATTCCTTGAAAAGATCTTTTTTTTTTTTTTAAATGAGAAGGGATCACTCACTTGATTTCTTTTTTAATAATATTAAAAGGGACACTCAAATATTTGCTGGCAATTTAAAACAGAATATTTTTGAGTCTTAAACATACTCAAAAGCATTTAGGTGAAAAGTACTAACTTATTATAGTACACTGGTTAAGAGCACAAACTTTGGAGTCAAAAGAATTTGGTCCAAATTCCAGGTCTGCAACCTTGGGCAAATTGCTCAATCTCTCTGTGCTTGCTTCCTTATCTGTTACATAAGGAGTAAAGATAGTATTTAAATGATTAATCCTTATAAAAACCCTAAGGAGGTTATATAAGTGGAGCACTTAGAATAGTGCTTTGCACATAGTAAATGTGATTTATAAAACATTTATATACATATAACTGTTACCACTTAAAATACTGTTACAAAAAGCTCAATTTCAACCAACTGAAGGATCCCTTGTGAATTAATCAATCTTGTATGAATTAGAGTTAAAGAGAAAAACCTCAAGATTTGTTACATTGAGGGTATCTGGTGTGTCTAAGGTCTAGGGATACAAAAAAAATCTCAAGTATATTTTTCTTCAGTTTTTAAATGAACTGTTTCAGTTTGAAAGAATAAGGAACAGGAATTAAAAAGAAGTTATTAACTGAAAAGGGCACTCAGTTGCTTACATTTTTTTTTTTTTTCCAATTTATAGTTGGGCATAAAAGCAATTCTAATGATCTCAAGAGTCAGGCTTTTAAAAGAAAAAAAAAAGCATTTGAAAGTTTTAACAAGGCTGTATCATTAAAATTGAGGTATGTAGACAAAGATTACCATTATTTGTGAATAATGCTGCCTAAGCTGGAAAACAACTGTTCAGAGGCAGCTTTTCCAATACGTGAATGTCACTTCTGGTTTCAGAAAGATAATCACTGTCAATGGATTTTTACCAAAGACAGGTGGCAAAACTAGCAAACTAGAAAACCAATTCATCTTAAGTAAACATTAATCCAGTTTTATATTTGTATAAAGTGCTTATGTTGAAAAAAAAACCTCCAACCATGTGCTTTATTTCTATTCGAATTTTACTTTCAAAATTAAAAAATTATAACATGAAAAGATCTTTGCATCAATTTTCTTAATGTTCATTTTGGATCATCTAGGAGGAAATGATTGTACCAATATATACAATCACACAAAGGTTTCGCACATATTAAGTTCTCTGACACCAGGTTCCTGGTAAAATAAGACAGAACTATATTAGCACTAAGGTTCTCTTCATTTATACCATTCCACACCAATGGAATACTGGTACCAAAGGAAAAAAAAAGATGCAGAAATTCTGTATGTACTGATGCAGAATAATGGTGATGACAGCAGCAATAACTGTAACGATGAGTGTGAGAGATACCCATGGTCACAGCACTTACTTTATGTGAAACCAATTCATCCTCTAGTGTTGAGAGGCAGGTATTAAGTGTACCACCCCCATTCCATAGCCAAAGAAAATAAAAGCATTCAGGTGGAACACCTTGTCAGGGATCAGCCAGGTAGTTAATGACAGAGATGGGATTTGAACCACGGTAGTCTGATTCTAGAATCCATACTCTTAACCACTATAAAAAGTCAACAAATACTTAATGAAGTTCTACTAAACTGCTAACTGAAAAAAAGGTATAGAACATGATACAACATGTGTCCATTCATGTAAAGAAGAGGAAAGATGGACATATCCACATTTGCCTGTATTTACATAAAATATTTCCAGGAACTCAAAACAGGGGCTGCCTCAGAAGAGGTTAGCTGCGGGACAGAGGCAGGACATAAGACTTTTATCTTCTAAACTGTGAACCACGTGAATGAGTTCTGTTGTTTACATATGTGAAAGATAAAACTAGCTAATAGCGACAATAACGAGCTAATCCTAACACTTTAACAGAAGTTTCAGAATAAAGAATACACACTATCACTAAGGAACTGACTAGTTAACAAAGGAAAGGGAAAGTAACTGAATCATGTCATAATTTGAGAACAAAATTGAAACCACAAAAGATCAGTTTTCAGGGGACATCCCTGGTGGTCCAGTGGCTAAGACTCCATGTTTCCAATGCAAGGGGCCTGGGTTCCATACTTGATCAGGGAACTAGATCCCACATACCACAGCCAAGATCCAGCACAGCCAAATAGATAAAAATAATAAATATTTTTTGAAAAAAAATCAGTTTTCAGGAAAAGACTCTAATAGTAAATGCTAAATAGAAATAATGTGGAAAGGGAAAGCAAATGAATACTTCTCAAACAACAGAATTATATTACTGATAATTACTTTCTTTCCTACTATTAAGATTAGAAAAAATACACTTGAAATCCTGAAGGTAAAGCTTTTCTTGAGTTTTCATTTAGTTACTAACAACCCCACAAGGGGACGCTGCAGTTCTACAACTGACAAAGGAGATTGTGTTTTAATCTGACTTAAAAGGAAATTGCATTCACATTTTTATATTTCCTCACGTATAGGGAAGTGTAAATGAACGAGCAGGATGTTTCTATTTCACGCTGCATAAATTTTAACACATACTTCTGGCACGTCACCTTTAACATATTACTGGCCAAAAATAAATCTATAGGAATAAAATTAATTTCTGTTAGTGCTCATACATCCTGACTTGGTAGTTCGACAAACTGTTGCCAAATTTGGAGGGCCTGTTTGGAGACATCTTATTTAAAATACAGGCTATAATGGCACATTTCAAGTTCACTTGGAGGAGCCTTGGGAGGCACAACAACTTATCTGTTATTTTGTACCAAGCAGCATGCTATGGACTTCCCTGGTGGGTCAGTGGTAAGTCTGCAATGCAGGAGCCACAGAATCCCTAGGTCAGGAGATCCCCTGGAGGAGGGCATGGGAACCCACTCTAGTATTTTTGCCTGGAGAATCCCATGGACAGAGGAGCCTGGTGGGCTACAGTCCACAGGGTTGCACAGAGTCGGACACGAATGAAGTGACTTGGCACACATGGCGTATCACTTTAAAGACAATGAACTGAGTTCAGAAATTTTCATTTAAAAAAATGTATGCTAACTTTATATAAGGTGGAAGAAGTTCGGCAGGAGGGAATGACAAGCCTCAAATGTTAATAAAAAAAATGACCACGTTTTTTTTTTTTCTTTTTTTTCCCCCATCTATGGACACGTTTTGGAAGTTACAGCATATAAAACGCCACCATAAAGACTAATCTTAGATCTGCATTAGCAAAAGGTAAAAAATAAAAGAAAAATTTTGAGACTACACAGACAAAACTGAAGAATGCCTGACAGCAGGCACTCAGGAGAGGCAGGATCCTGCAGACAAAGGAGACTGCTGCCCGCAGTAAGAAAACATCGGAACAGTTGGTTTCAAGTCCTCTTCCAGGCAACTGAAGCTGAGCACTAAAAGGGGGCCTCACAAGGTAAATGAGAAAGGCATGTTGTTTTATACTCAGTTGAAACCCAAGTTTAGCATGATGGCTACTGGGCAACCTACTGGAGGGGAGAGGACATACCTGCTCTTATGTGCTGTAGACAGGGGGAAAAAAACAATAGTTTCACACTGATTTTGCTAAGGAAGCTAACATCAGTTTAATGTCTGAACATTAACATGAATTTAAAAGTCAAGAAAAGGTTTAATACTGTAGCCAATACTGAGCCACCAGAACCCCTGAAAAGCTCATTAACTGAATGAGCTCAACATCTAGATCCCAGACATTAAGAAAATAACACCAGAGCCAGTCACAGTACATTTCAATGGGGTTTGGGGAAGAAAAATCACTGGTGAGATTTCATAACAGCTGAATCTCTACAATAAACCCTTTGCTTTCAAACATTCACAATTTCCGTGCCTGTTAATAAAGTTTTTGAACTACAGATGTTGATCTGTGATCAAACTTTCTCTCACAAGAGCAATTCTTATGTAATGTTTGAAATGTTCTACATTTTCCCTTCAGAGTTAAGATTAAGTTTTTGAACAGGAAAATATTCCAGACAATTCAGTTCTTTTATCTCAGTACCAGAGGGCAAGTCATAAAACAAAAATAATTGTACTTCTATTTCTGCGACAATAAATTAATGGCCAAATCAGTGTTAATGACTTTGGGCTTATCCATTCAAAACTTAAAATATGCTTAGAAGAACCGTTTATTTGCATAGACAGTGAATGAAAGGGGCTGAACAATGTGTAGTTCACTACAGCATCGGTCTTCTTACCAGGCTTGGTGAGAGGCATCATTTCTTAATACATTCACAGGAACCTTGATTTCACCGAGGAAAACATCTTGGACCAGGTTTCCATTGTTCCACAAGTCGATCCTGAAAATTTTCAAGTTGGCTTGATTTTTTTTGCAAACAATGTGTAAGAGAACAAACATGACCAAATAGCTTCAAACTACTATGATTTGTATTATAGCATTAATTTAAGGTTCTGAGTACTTTTGCCATAAGCACCTTTGCCACAGACATCTTTCCCTCAAGCATTTTTGCCACACACATTTTCACCACATAACTAACTGGTTATAAGGCAATTCTGTCATAAAAAGATAAAGTAAATAAATAAAAGAGAGACATTACAAAAGACACAAACATAAAAAATAAAATTAAAAAGACTTCATTGCAAAATACAAAATTTTAATACATTCAAAATATGTATAAATTCATGGCAATAATTCACAAATAACTGACTTTATTTTGTGGGCTGTACCTAAACACTTGTCTTCTAAGTCCTTCGTTCACAGTATTTTACACATTGTTTTTGTTTTGGCTTATTGATTGGTCTCCTTATTTGGCATTACACTGTTTTGCTAAAATTCCTTCCTTTGTTAAGAGAGGTGTCCATTTCCAAACACTACTTGCTTCTGAGCTTTGTACTGCGTTGGGAAAACCATCCACACTATTGTTCATTCTTGGCACAGTGTCCCATGTCTATTGACAGATGTTTCCAAGTTCTATGGGAAATGTGGGTTCAACCCTATGCCTCTGAGGCCCTCAGACTCTCCTCCAATGTGGTGTGTTTCACATAAGAAACCAACTCCTGGGGCAAATCACTGTCACCTGTCTGATCAATAAAGCTATCAATTACATAGATAACTAGAAGAAACACTAATGTAGGTCAACCAGTTGAAACCAAACTGTCAACCAGTTATTTTATTTTTCACAGCGAAGTTGACTTATAGCCAATTAGTTATGTGGTGAAAATGTCTGTGGCAAAGATGTTTACAGTAAAGGTGCTTATGGCAAAGATGCTTATGGTGAAAGTACCAGACAAGTAATTTCACATGCTTAAAAATAAGAGATGTTAGCCATACACCTCACTAGCTAAACTAAGACAGCAGACTACTACAGAAAACTATACTAGTTTTACTTAAAAGCACAGAATTTAACTATCTTAAACAATTTCTTAGTTCCAAAATCTAGGTTTTATTTTAACCTGTAGAAATAAGGACTACAGAATTACATTTTTGAATTTGAGAAAAGAAACCAACACAAGACTATAGTTTCTTTCTCAAAACCAGTTAATATGTAAAGATAGGTGATTTTTAAAAAATACATTACCTGATCATTCCAAACATGTGATTAATACACCCTTCAGATGAACACACTGTTAACACCACACCTATACATGCATTTACAAAACTTTCACCTCCCAAACAGCATAGATATTTAAGACCTAGGAAATAGCACAAACTTCAAACACATGCACCTGATGGGTTATCTTACAAGACTTCTTACCTCACTGAAATTTCTGTTAGACAGCAGATATGTTAAGAAGAATAAAAAAATTATTTCTAAATTGGCTAGTATGTAATTACTTTTCTATATATTCTTCGCATCCATTATGTTATGATTTAAAATTTTAAGGAGCAATTAAATTTGGGAAAAACTAAAAATATAAATAGGTAAAAATAAAATGGGTGATAATAAGGTCATTTTTAAAATAAATACACCTTGACTACTTCTGCAAAGAAATGAGATTTTGAGAAGATAATTTGGATTTAAATTAGAAGATAATTTAAATTTAATGCACATTCCTCTAAGTTTCATTGATGAACTTGCTCAAGAGAATTCTGTTAAGCTTGAGTCATCTTTTTCAGTTAAATTTAGGATTTTTCTTTTGGCACAGAAAACAGCAACTCTAAAATCCAATTCACATACCTAATTTCCAGCTTTTCAATGTCCTCCTCTTCTACCTGGAACTGGGACTTTCTGGTGTAACTACTGGATCTCGTCACCTATAAACAAAAAATTTTAGTAAAAAAGTTTTTAATGTTTTTCCTACACAAACTTTAAAAAACCATCCCTAAAGTGTTTGTGTTTCTTATAAACAGAAGAAAATGCATATGTAATATCTGACCCCAAATCTAAATACACAAACAGCTATGGAAGTAGCAGAGAGAGGTAAAGATAAGGTGGTAAATAAAACATCAAAATCAACTTTACCTCCATACCCTTCCTTATCGATTCAATATGTAGGAACACTGGGTTCTCTGGTTCATATGTATCTGTTGGTGACTCAGAGTAAAAGTGTTCTATTTCAGTGAAACTGCATAAGCTAGGAACTGTTTGAAGACTTTCCCACATTTCTCAAGATAACAATGCCACCCTCACACTTTCTTCTCACATTTTTACTGAAAATATCAAGGCCATTGGCAGGAACTTCCTCAACTACTGTCCACCTGAACACGTCCATTCCCATAGAGGCCTGTTTCCTGGATGACTTTTCTCACCCTTTTCTGAATCAGAGGGTGAGATGATCCTCCTCTTTTCTGAGACAGCTCCACCCCCACATGGTATGCAGTAAACACGCAGTCAGCATTCGATCTATTTTAATTGCAGCTTTCTTGACCAGACTGTTCACCTCATTCAAGTCTAAGAAAAATTCTCCCTTTAAATTATGGTCTTCCTATCTCTTTCCTTTCACAGACAAGTATCTCAAAACTGCTACCCATCCTTACAGCCTCCACTTCCTCACCACCCACTCACTACAGTAACTCCTTATAATCTGGCTTCCTCATAGATCATCCTCCTAAAACCCCTCTCTTAATCATCAAGTCTGATGACGAAATTTTGAGTTCTCACCTTCCGTGACCCCTTTATCTGAATGAGTGACCATACAAACATCCTCCATTTTCCCAGAGATATTCTTTTCTCTGAGCTTACCCAGCACGATCCTGGCTACCTTCTGCTCTCCTTGCTTCTACCTCTGCCATTACTTCTTCCTCAGAACATACAAACATGGGTTTTCTCCAGGGTTTTATATTTTATTTTGCTTTAAGCTACACAGGGCTGTATGGTTAACAAAGTGCTTTCATGTTCATTATCTTCTGTGTTCATCAGAACACTGCTCTGAGGCAGGCAGGGCTAGATTTATTATCCTCATCTTGAAAATGAGGAAGCTAAAGTACAGAAATTAAGAAACACATTCAAAGTCAAATATTTAACATGTGGCAGAACTTAGCTGGTTCACTTCTCTCCTTTCTTGCATACCTCTACGCCCTTGGCTTGCTTTCTTGACTCACTGTAAACAATTCTTGAATCTTTATCTACAGTCATCACCCATCTTAGTCATGAAGTTCTTATGGGAGGATTTTACATGTCAGAGCTCAAGCTCATTATGCCCCACACTGAACCACTTGTTTTCCTTCTTAACTTTTCCAGATTTGAAATCATGAGGACAACATCTGACTCCTCCTTTTATCTTTTCTTCTGTAACCAATTTGTTATCTTGCCATTTGTAGTTTCTCATCTTTCTCTTCCGCCCTGTTTCCATATTACTCTCTTGAGTCAGACTCTTCCCCCGCTTTTGCTTTTTCCTTTTTTAAAAAAAACACCTAGACTACAATAGTCTCTTGATCTCTGTTCTCTCTCGCAGCCATCTGGCCAACAGATCATGGTTAATTCTTCTCAAAATACTTCATTACTCTTGTTACCTCTGGGCTCAACAATATTCAATGTCCAATACTCCAACCTGCTCTCAAGGTCTTTCATTAGTTGGTCCTACTTTATCTTTCTAAGCTTAACTCCCTTTATTCCCTTTCAGTCAAATCACTACTTGCTACTCTTTGGACATAACTTTCTATGTCTTTGTTCAAAATATTCCATCTCTAATACTCTTTCCCCTGGCTTAACTCAGTGGCAGCAGAGCTCCCCAGCATCTACTACTGCATTTTACTGCTGCATGTCTGCATGCGTGTGCATGCTTTGGGTCTCTTACTCTAGCTAGAGGACAGAGACTGAACTTTTATCTTTATAATCAACTCAACAAAAGGGCCCTTCGAATGAATGTTTTGAGGCTTGATATGCATGCTTGCATATACCAAACAGGTCAGGTCTTGATTTTCAAAGGACCATCTGCTTGTTGCTACATGTTGCCCCTTCTTGGATTTTCTTCAGGCTAGATGTAATGGCCATTTTTAAATACGGAACAACTGAATTAAGTAAGTCCTTGGCTGGAAAATGGAAAAATCTCACACTGGTACATTTTCTTTTGTTTTTCTTTTTTCCTTGCCTCCACCCCCACAATTCTTCCTACTTCAATTCTGGCATTTTCAACTGTGTTCCTTTATTAAAGCACAGTAATCAGGCATGGCTAGATGTGCCCTCACTCTCTTCACTTCGAAATATCAAAAAAACAAAAAAACCCATGTAAAAAAAAGGAAAAGCACAAAATGTAACTTAAAAAAACCAAAAACAAAACTTTCCTACAGGTTAATTTCAACTGCAACATATCCTATGGGCAGAACACAATCTTTTAGAATAGAGCTTAATTATTTTTGTTTTTTCCTGTCGTTTTCTAATATGAAAAAGGATTTATTTAACAATGCTCCATAGTAAGGAACTTCAAAGCCCTGTATTTTGGGCAACTTCAAGGCAGCTGAAGTTCTCTATGAAAAAAGCATGTGTCCTTAGAGTGATTTAGCTAATAACAAGGCCTTAATCATATTGTACTTTATAATCTCAAAGCATTTTCCCATTTGAACCTCATAGAAACTCTATGACTTAGGTTGGGATGCTATTGTTCTCTCTGACAAAATTATCCTTTCACAAGAAATTTGAGTCTCTCATGTAGTGATCTGTCCAAACTCAACTGGGACTAGAACCCAGATCTAACAAGTGGATGTTGCACTTATTTCACTAATGGCTTTCAAGCAGTATTCTGCCAAAGAGTCCTGGGGGGCTGGATAAGGTGGGGTTCTGTGTGAAGTGGGGTGTGATACCACGGCTGACTGAAGAACGGGTGTGGTCCTAGACCTCCCCCTCCTCAAATTAATCAGACTCTGCCTTCGTTTTATGCACTGGGCCTCCACTGTGTCACACCATGAACCCACAGTTTTCAGGGAAAAAATGCTTAGTTGTATTAACATTTAAATAAAACAAAAAGTTACCTCAAAATAAAAGATTTCATTAAACTGCGGATTGCTTGTTTTCTTCTTTACTTTTGTCTTCTTTTGGTCATTCCTGTTCCAATGTGGTAGAGTTTTACCTTGTAGAACTTAACAGTACACAATTATAAAACATGCTATTTCCAACCAGGGAGCCAGGCCTCTTTCTGTTTAACTGTTAGGATGATTCAGGGAAGGCAGTAGCTTTAAACATTACTTGAGGGGAAAAACTGATGTGTCTCTAAAAACTCAAACCAAAGAAGACACAAATTTTGTATATGTGATATATGCCAAGATTTTATTATTCCATGGCTATATTAGATTGACTGTCAAGTTTCCTTCAGGGGTTTTTAAATAACACGTTCCATTATATAAGCAACTCAAATAAATAGCAGAAGGAAGACAATGAGATTCAAATACCTTATTCTATGTTGAAAAATACCCCAGGAACACATTTAACTCAGTTTACCTCTTGGACTTTGGCTACAATGTGGCTTTTTTTTAAAAAAACTTTTTACTTTGAAATAATTAGAGATGCAGAGGAGGCTGCAAAGAAATGTACAGGGAAGTCCCATGGAGACTTTGACCAGCTTCCCAACAGTAACATCCTCCACAACCACAGCACAGTATCAAAACCAATAGTGACTTTTTAAAACAAACTCAGATGCTAAACAGTTTCTATCTGTACATTACTAAGCATTTACACTAAGGAATCTGTTGGGCACTGATTATAAACAAGAACAAAAACCAAGAACAATTCCACTAAACACTTGAAACATGGAGAACTAAATCCCTTTGACAGCATGAATGTTATACAACTGAGTATCTGCTTTTAAATTTAAAACCATCTTACTAATAATAGGCTACTATTGCTTGAGACCCAGTAAGTACCAGGCATGGTGCTTGACATACCATAGGGACAAATACATTTTTCAAAGTGACTTACTGGTTATTTTCTTAAAAATAAGATACATAGTGAGTTTGGGGCTGGGAAGAAGCAGTACATGTATGTATGTATGTGTATGTATATATATATGTTTCTGTGTGGCACTATTATGCTCTTTGTTTCTTGATTCTAAGCCTTCAAGTTGTAGACAAATTTCAACTAGTCAGGCTCTGAAAGAAACCATAATGAAATTATAAAATAGAAAATACTAAAAATTGCTATAAATGTTCTATAAATTATTGTTAAGTAATTTAAATCAATGATACAGTATGCTTCACCATGTTCTGGAATTCTCTCTGAACAGCACAGATGGCACAAGCAGAAAAGGTATTTTTAGTCCTGAGTTGCTTTCTAGATAAAAATATTGAAACTTCCTTGCTATTTTGAGCTAACATTTCTTAAAACAGGATTCTACCTGCAATAAAATCTAAGACATTTGAAAATAAGAAGGCTGATGATGAAAGAAGGTCAAGTTCATGTTTTAAAGTACATTTTAAATACTGTAAAAGAGGTTGCTCCCCATAGCCTAAGAGTCTGGCAGATTTGAAATGGCACTTGTTTTCCTTCATAAAAGAAGAGTTGGCTATTTGCAAGTATATAACAGAACTGAAGATTTTTCTTTCAAAAAGCATTCATTAGTCTATTTCATAAATAGATATTTAATATGTTCCCTTAGAAACTTAATTTGTAATTTTTAAACTTAAAAATCTAATACTAATTCAATAAACATTACCTGGAAGGGCCCACTAGAGAAACTGTTGCATAAGGGTCACAGCTTTGTCCATTTATTAGAGGCAACCCATGGCACGCCTTGACACTAAGGAAGAATAAGGGAAAATTAACATTATTACACTCAAGTTAAACAACATAAAACATTATCTTTAAATACAAGTTAATAAAGTCAAATAAAATCTATTTTCGCATGTCTAAAGTTGTATGCTGCGATTCATGGGGTCACAAAGAGTCAGACATGACTGAGCGACTGAATTGAACTGAAAGTTGTATGCCTATATATATATCACTTATCCCAAACATATGTATGCATGCACTTATTTTTTTTAGATTTTTTTGGATAGTATAATTGCTTTACAATGTTGTGTTAGTTTCTGCTGTACAACAACATGAATCGGCTATATGTATACATATATTCCCTCCCCCGTGAACCTACCACCCCTCCAACCCCCACCCCTCTAGGTTATCACAAAGCACTGAGCTGAGCTCCCTGAACTCATTTTCTTATGCTATACTTCCAAAACAGGACTAGACCACCACAATTAGTACTGAGACTACCAAGTGATATTTAGCACACAAAGCATATCCAACAAGGTACATGCTGTGGTTTGCTAATACATTAAAACGACTGTGGCTTCTAAAAAGGAAAAGAAAAGGGTGTGAACCTTAAAGGAGAAACTACAAACCAAGTCAAATCTGTAGCATCATATCCTCTGCTAAAGCATGAATGAGAAACAAGGAAACAACTGTGGTTTCCACTTAAAATCTGATTCATAAATAAAGAGCAAGCCACATACAGTCCTGCAGCCTTTTATTCTGACTCTCAGTAACAGCTCCTGCATCATTCTGCAGAAAATGATTTAGACCATAAAAACCAAGATCATCTCATCTACTTCATGGATAATGGTCACTGGTATTTACAAAGAACACTGAATCTGACTTAATGACCTGCTCCTCAAATTTTCTCTTTATTGAGGTTCACAATTCAGTTGACCATCTAAGGGTGTACATTTCCCAGTGCCTACAATAAATTCATGACTGTTGGTGAAAAGCATTCTTGGCTGAAAGATATGAGCTACTGAACGACATTCTAATTTCTCTCTACAACCCACAGATCATATATGTGTGTGAAGTGCAAATGGTATGCTGCCGAGTAAAGAAAGAAATGATAATATGACTCATTTCTATTAAACTGGGTATCAAAAATCAAATTAAAAAAATTTCTGAAACTAACTGATGAAAAGTACAGGTCAATACAACAATTCTGGTTATTAATGTCAGGCTTGGGTATAGTCAAATTTTCCCACTGTACATACTGTTTGAAATGTATACTTCTTAGGCTCAATCTCAAAATGATACCTGATTTTTATACAGTTTTTGCAGTTTACTATTTATTTTCACAGAATGCACCTAATTCTCACAACTGTCTTTGAGAAAGGTATAATCATGTCATTTTAAAGAAGAAAGTAAGGCTAAAAAATTTATGTGAGAAAATAACAAAATAATGCTTACAACTTGTAAGAAGTGGGACTCAACTTCTACTTTCTTAACTCCATCTCTAAAGTTCAAAGTCCTCCTACATTCCCACTGTGCCAGAATATACTGTATTTGCTTGGCCACAAAGTTTGTTCGGGTTTTTCCGTAACATACTAAGGAAAAACCCGAACGAACTTTGGGGCAACGCATACTTTCTTCATAATACCAAATTTATCTGATGTAAACACTAATTATGAGAAATCTTAATTATAAAAAGTCACTATAATTTTATGAAGTATGAAAATAATGAGAAAAATGCTTTTCAGTATACAAACCAAAAAAACACCCATAACCCAAAAATATGAGTCTATAAAAATCATCAGAAGTACTCTTAAATAATTTTAAAATATAAGTATAAAAATTAGGTTTTCTGACAAACTAGTAGTATTAAATACAGATTATTTTATTTGCTACATATATTATGAAATATTTTCCTATTTAACTACACTTCTAATTGGTAAATCAAACAACTTCACATCGTAAACCATGAATGAGTTAAAATTAATGTTAAAATAACCTTACTACACCAAATTATCTTGTATTTTATTTATATATGACATATAAAGCATTAGATAATGACACATTTTCTAGAAATTACAAAGGAAAATAAATTTAGTTCAAACTTGTTTATAATACAGAATGATTTGATTCTTTGCCTAGGATTTTTAAACTAAAAGACAAATATTAACTTCTGCATATATTAAGAAGAGGTGGCAAGAATACACATAAGAACTATACAAAAAAGATCTTCACAACCCAGATAATCATGATGGTGTGATCACCAACCTAGAGCCAGACATTCTGGAATGTGAAGTCAAGTCAATGGGCGTTAGGAAGCATGACTATGACTACGAACAAAGCTAGTGCAGGTGATGGAATTCCAGTTGAGCTATTTCAGATCCTAAAAGATGATGCTGTGAAAGTGCTGCACTCAATATGCCAGCAAATTTGGAAAACTCAGCAGTGGCCACAGGACTGCAAAAGGTCCATTTTCATTCCAACCCCAAAGAAAGACAATGCCAGCAAATGTTCAAACTACCACACAATTGCACTTATCTCACATGCTAGTAAAGTAATGCTCAAAATTCTTCAAGCCAGGCTTCAACAGTACATGAACCATGAACTTCCTGAAGTTCAAGCTGGATTTAGAAAAGGCAGAGGAACTAGAGATCAAATTGCTAACATCCTTTGGATCATCAAAAAAGCAAGAGAGTTTCAGAAAAACATCAACTTCTGCTCTGCTTTATTGACTATGACAAAGCCTTTGACTGTGTGGACCACAACAAACTCTGGAAAATTCTTCAAGTGATGGGAATACAAGACCACCTGAACTGCCTCCTGAAAAATCTGTACACAGATCAAGAAGCAACAGTTAGAACTGGACATGGAACAACAGACTGGTTCCAAATTGGGAAAGGAGTCTGTCAAGGCTGTATATTGTCACTCTGCTTATTTAAACTTATATGCAGAGTACCTCATGCGAACTGATGGGCTGGATGAGGTACAAGCTGGAATCAAGATTGCTGGGAGAAATATCAATAACCTCAGATATGCAGATGACACCACCCTTACGGCAGAAAGCAAAGAAGAACTAAAGAGCCTCTTAATGAAAGTGAAAGAAGAAAGTGAAAAAGCTGGCTTAAAACTCAACATTCGGAAAACTAAGATCATGGCACCCAGTCCCATCACTTCATGGCAAATAGATGGGGAAACAATGGAAACAGTGAGAGACTTTATTTTGGGGGGCTCCAAAATCACTGCAGATGATGACTACTGCCATGAAATTAAAAGACACTTGCTCCTTGGAACAAAAGCTATGACCAACTTAGCATATTAAAAAGCAGAGACATTACTTTGCTGACAAAGGTCTGTCTAGTCAAAGGTATGGTTTTTCTAGTAGTCATGTATGAATGTGAGAGTTGGACTATAAAGAAAGCTGAGCACCAAAGATTTGATGCTTTTGAACTGTGGTGTTGGAGAAGACTCTTGAGAGTCACTTGAACTGCAAGGAGATTCAACCAGTCCATCCTAAAGGAAATCAGTCCTGAATATTCATTGGAAGGACTGATGCTAAAGATGAAACTCCAATACTCTGGCCACCTGATGCAAAGAACTGACTCATTGGAAAAGACCCTAATGCTGGGAAAGATTGAAGGCAGGGGGAGAACAGGATGACAGAGGATGAGATGGTTGGATGGCATCACTGACTCAAAGGGTACGAGTTTGAGTAGGCTCCGGGAGTTGGTGATGGACAGGGAGGCCTGGCATGCTGCAGTCCATGGGGTCGCAGAGTCAGACACGACTGAGTGACTGAACTGAACTGAACTGACAAACAAGAGTATGTTGTAGTACAGGGAGTTAACATTTATCCTCCCACTTCAATACCTTTAAAAAAAAAAGCGTAATTACCAGAAGTTCAGGACAGTAATCTCAAGGGGATAATAAACAAGGTGAGCCCTCTAACTGTCTCAGCCTATTGCTAGATGGTCTCCTTGAGAAGAAAGAGAGAGGCTGTCAGTTGGGGAAGGCCAAGGTGACTAGAGTACCCAGGACAGAGTACGGGAGGAAACAGAGCTGCACAGAGTGAAAGAAATTGCCAGAGAGCTACAAAATTACCCACACCACCTGCCATCCCCAGTCTTCAGCTAAGTGCTGATAAACACATACATGTGAGGAAACTGTATGTGCTAATAAGCACATACATGTGAGGCATTGGGGGGGAGTTGGAAAAGAACAGAGGGGACAATTCCTGAAGCCTACAAATGACTATCAAGAGATCCCATGGGCATGGTAAAAAGCTGGTAATTTATGGGTGCTGGCCTCAGTAGTGGGAAAATATTAGCCACAGGCTAAAAGGCCATTCTGGTTCCAGTTAACAAAGCTTAAATGTAAACCATAAATGAATCAAACTGTTTCCAAATAATTTAAGTCGTCAAGTATATTCATAAGCATACAAAAGTATCCAGCAACTTCACAATGTCTAGCATCCAACAGAAAATAACTAGAAACACAAAGAAGTCAAGAAAATACAACCCAGGATGGAAAAAAGCCAAATCAACAGTAACAGATCCAGAAATGACACAGAGGATAGAATTAGTAGATGAGGACATAGAAAAAGTTATTATAACTATATTTCATATGTTTGGTAGAAACACAGAAGACATTAAAATCTGAACGTCCTCAAGTTCTGATATGAAAAATACTGAGTGGGATTAATAGAAGGTTAGAAATGGCAGAAGAAAAGATTAGTAAACATGAAGGTAGAGTAAAAGACACATTATACAGATATGTAAATGGTCTAAACATGTCAACTAAAGCATAAATTTTCAGATGGGACAAAAAAATTTTACTCTGTCTTTAAGAAATTCTTTTAAATATAAGATAAAAATAAAAGTAAAAAACAGAAAAATATATGCCATGCTAATACTAACTAAAGGAAAGCTGAATGAATGAGTAATGACAATCCAAATACCCATTAGCAAGGGTCTAGCTGAATAAATTATGGTAAATCTATACAATGGAATTCTACATAGTTGTCTAAAGAATGGAGTAAATATCTATTCTCTGATTACACTGATTATGGAGAGATCTTCAGTATATATTCTTAAGTGAAGAAAGAAGTTACAGAACTCTATACTTTGTATAAGAATGGAATGGGAAACATTAATATATTTTTATTTATATCAATATATGTGCATAAATCTATTTGCTTGTATTTGTAAAAATACTGAAAAGACTAAAATTTGGGAATGGGGACTTATTCAGATATATCTGACACAGTTTTGAGTTTGCAAACAGAAAACTTTTACATTTCAAAAGTGAAAATAAACTTAAAGAGATAACTCGAATTAGTTCAAAAGACTAGAGCACAGTATTTGATTCTAATCCATAGTGATATACAGTCTTAGAACAAATAGAACAGTTAAGACCTCTAAAACTTCATTCAGTAACCTAATCATCAGTGGTAATACTGGTATTATTATTTTGAATCTACTGTCTGTATTTTATAAAGTAATGTAAATAAATAATCATATTGTTAAGTATATAATGTTAAGGATTAAGATTTTCAATGTAAGGGGAAAGAAATACAAGTATAAAATCAAAGTTGGACTAAAAATCTTCTAGTATTAAATTTAAATTACAAACATGAAAAAAGGAAGAAAGCAAGTGAAACAA
The DNA here is from genome assembly GCF_002263795.3 of Bos taurus. Lineage (NCBI taxonomy): Eukaryota > Metazoa > Chordata > Mammalia > Artiodactyla > Bovidae > Bos > Bos taurus. The sequence continues at coordinate 127,402,819 of NC_037328.1, forward strand.
CCAGCCACAGAGCCAGAGTGGGCATATTAATATCAAACTAGATTTCACAATGAAGAATATTACCAATATTAGAATAAAGAAGGATATTCTATAATAACGAGTTCAATTTATCAAGCAGACATAAAAATACAATATAAAACAAAACAAACACACTCCAGACCCAGATAGCTTCACTGGTGAATTCTTACACAAATCATGTAAAAAATAAATTACATGAGTTCTATAAAAACTTGGAAAACTGAAGAGGAGAGACTATTTCCCAATTCATCCAAAGTGACCATTAACATCCTGATTACAAAACCAAAGACATTATAAGAAAACTACAAACTAATATCTTTCATGAACAGAGATGCAAAAATCCTTAACAAAATTTCAGCAAATCAAAGCCAGAAATATGTAACAATATTAACACAACATGACCAAGTGGATGTAGTTTAAACATTCAAAAATCAGTCAACAAAATTCACCATTTTAACAGATAAAAACAAAAAATAAGTGTTAAGATCATCTGAATATCCATCTCTGGTAAAAATTCTCAGTAAACTAGGAACAAAGGGGGAATTTTCTCAACCTGATGACGGATAGCTAACATTGTACTTGGTGGTTAAAAAATTGAAAAATTACCCCCTAAGATAAGTAATAAGACAAGAATGTTTGTTCTCACAACTTCTATTCAACATTGTACTGGAGTTTCTGGCCAGTACAATAAAGGAAGAAACAGACTGAAAAGGAAGAAGTAAAGCCATCTATTCATAGATGACATAACTGTCTGTGTACAACATTGAATGAAATCTATTTTAAAAAGCTAGTAGAATTAATAAGTGAATGTAAAAAGGTTGCAGGATATAAAACAATTTTTAAAATTTTCATATACTAGCAACAACCATATATTCAATTTGTCTCAATTTTCTCTCCTGAGGTTCTTTACTTCAGTCCGTTTCTCTAAAATAAAAATTACTGCCTGGACCTCAAGTCACTTTGCACCTATCTAATTTTTCTATTTTCACTCCCAATTTCTTGACCTCCTACTCACTCCTTCCCTTACTGAAATCCAGTTTTTTCTGTTTTTCATTCCATGGAAACTCTCCTCATTAAGGTCCCCTGAGTGTCAAATGCTATCCATATTTTTCAGGGGTTTTCTCACTGGATTTCTTGGCAGCATGCAATATTCCTGATCACTCTCTCCTTGAAACTCTCTTCTCTCTTGGTTCCCTTGACCCTAACTTCCTTTGTAACACCTATCTGTATGCTTCAGGTTTTTTGCACATGTTTTTGTAATTCTAACTTCTGGAAAAAACTGAGTGTTAGCTGCTCAGTCGTGTCTGACTCTTTGCAACCCCATGAACTGCAGCCTGCCACGCTCCTCTATGAGATTTCCCAGGCAAGAATACTGCAGTGAGTTGCCATTCCTTTCTCAAGATGATGGAGATCATCTCGACCCAGGGATTGAATCCAGGTCTCCTGCACTGACATTGGCAAGTGGATTCTTTACCATCTGAACAACCAGGGAAGCCCTCTACTGCTGGATTTGCTAGCAACTGCTCTCTTTATGCTACATAACCTCCCTTAAGCCTACTACAATCTATCACATCTATTCTTATGGCCACAACTATCAACAATACACTTGAATATGAGATCTCACCACAGAGTTAAAGATTTCTGTATCTGAATGTCTGATGGAAATCCCTACATAGATGTTCAAGAGTGGCTAAAACTCAACTCACTACCATCTACTAAAGCAGCTCCTCCTCCAGTATTTTTTCTTAGTTGTATATACCACCACCCCCCCCATAACACAGCTAGAAATCTAGGAGCCATATTGGAATAATTCCTCCTTCCTCACTTTCTATATCTAATCAATCAATACATTTCAGTGATTCTACTCTCTAAATATTACTTCATCTGGCCTCTTTTCTCATATCTGCAACTATTGTTCTGGCACAGAATCCACTCTCACTTGGATCTCACAAAGTAAATCCAGTAACCCTTTATTGTTATTGTTCAGTCGCTAAGTTATGCTCAACTCTTTGTGACTCCATGGACTACAGCACGCCAGGCTCCTCTGTCCTCCACTATCTCCTGGAGTTTGCTCAAATTCATATCCTCTGAGTTGGTGATGCTATCTAACTATCTCATCCTCTACTGCTCCCTTCTCCTTTCGCCTTCACTCTTTCCCAGCATCAGGGTCTTTGCCAATGAGTCAGCTCTTGCATCAGGTGGCCAAAGTATTGGAGCATCAGCTTCAGCAACAGTCCTTCCAGTGAGTATTAAGGAATGATTTCCCTTAGGATTGACTGGTTGGTTTGATCTCTTTGCAGTCAAAGGGATTCTCAAGAATTTTCTCCAGCATCAGCGTAATATTCTTCAAGTTCACCTCCTAGTTTCTATACTTACTGCTCTCACAAATCTGATCTTTCTAAAATGCAAATCAGGTGCTCGCTTTGGCAGCACCAGATACAAATCTGTCCACTCTCTACTGTCTAAAACCTTCCAATAGTTCCATAAGCTCCTAAGTTTTATAAGTTCATATGGTACATAAAAGCCTCTAAGAACTAGCTCCAGCCTAGTTCATCAATTTCTGATCAATCTCTGACTCAGTGTTCATATATCAGGCAACATCAAACTGCTTTTAATCATACACACACACAAAATACCATGCTGTTTCTTGACTTTGTATTTTTGTTTGTATTATTTTTTTCCTTTTGGAAAAAAACACTTTTTCTAGACAAGCTACTTTCTATTCATCCATTAAGAAGTCAAATGTTAACCTTTCTTCATTTACCTGTTTTAAAATTTATTTAGTGCCTAGTTAAGTGCCAGATGCCGGGGCCATGAAGTCAGTAAGACAAACACAGCCCCGCCCTCATGGAGCTTAGAGTCTGCCTGAAGAAAGAGATGACAAGCAACAACTGAAAACTAATAATAACTACAAATAGTGGCGAGTGCTGTGGAAGACAAAGAACAGTGTGCCCTATTTTACGATAAGTGACATTTAAGTTGAAACTTAAAAAACAAGAATGAACCAAATAGAAGAATAATGGGCATAAGGACATTCCTGGGAAAAGGAAAGGCAGCTAGAAGAGTAATGTCACTCTCAGAGAACTGAGAGAAGGCCAACAAGCATATTTATACGAAGTATGCAACAAAACAAGATCAAAGAGGCAGGAGAGGTCGCTGGATCTATGGGCCATGATAAGGAGCCTGAATTTTATTCTAAATAAATGCACTGCAAACTCAAGTGTCTGAGCAGGGGACTGCCATGGTCTAGTTTATGTTCCAAAAGACTGCTCTGGGCTGCTTACAAACAGAATGGACTGCTGAATGGAAGAAGACTTAAAAGATTATTGAAATAGTCAAGGTAAGAAATGATTGGTGGTCTGAAATAAGGAGATGTCAGTAGATATTTATTAAAAATTAGAAAATTCAAGAAAAAATTTTATAGAACCAATAAAAAACAATCCTATCTGTGGTGGGGTAGAGGAGAAAAAATTTTAAGTGACTTCAGATTTCTGGCTTGATCAATCGGGTGGATGGTGGTACTATCTGCTAAGGCTGTGGGGAAGAGTTAGATATTAACAGATATAAGAATCAATATTGCAGTTTTAAATGTGTTAAATTTGTGTGCTGTGAGACATCAAAGTGGAATAGCCAAAAAGGCAGGTGGACAATGAGTCTGGAGCTAGAAAAAAGATCTGGGTGGGATGCACAAGTTGTAGACAATTTTTAAAACTTTTTATTTTGAATTAATTTTTGACTTTCAAAAAGCTGTTAAATGTTTGGAGTTCCTGTATACCCATCACCCAATGTTAACATTTTGTGTAATCAGAGTAGAATTATAGAAACAGAAAACAGTCATTGATACGATGTTAGTTAATAATAAAGTTAACTAGTCTACAGACGTTACTTAAATGTCACCAATGTCCTTTTCCTGGTGCATGATGCAACACAGGATCTCAAACTGCATTTAGATGTCATGTCCACTTAGTCTCCTCTATCCAAAATGGTTGTTTGCTCCATGAACTTGCCAGTACTGGCCAGTTATTTTGTAAAATATTCCTTAAATTGAATTTGCCTGATGTTTGCTTATGATTAGACTAAGGTTATGCATCTTGGTATCCTTAATGCAACTTACCAGGAGGTACTGAATGTCTCATTATTGGTGACATTAGTTTTGAGCACTCAGTTAAGATGGGGATTCCCAGCTGGTACAGCAGGAAGTAACCTGTCTGCCAAGCAGGAGACCTAAGAGACGTAGGTTTGATCCCTGGGATGGGAAGATACCCTAGAGGAGGAAATGGAAACCAGCTCCAATATTCTTGCCTAGACAATTCCATGGACAGAGGAGCCTGGGGTTGCAAAGTGTCAGACACAAGTGAATACCACCACTAGTTAAGATGGTATGTACCTATCAGACATCTTACAGTGTTATTCTTTGAAGACTATGCATATATGCTGTCTGTCATTACACTTATGTCCACTTATTCAGTATCTATAGATAATCTGTCCCTGCACTAATATTGTAGTACTTGCTAATAGTGATTTATTTCTATCATTTGTCCTATATTCACAAATAAGGAAAAGCAGTCCCTTTCTCTACCATGTACTTGTTACATCAGCATTGGCTCACTGATATTTACTTTACAGACTTTAATCTATTATTATCATTATTCATTTTCATGCTCAAACTGTCCCAGACTTGGTTATTTGGAGCACTTTCTAATTGACTTCAACATCCTTTCTACATGCCCTCATTATTTTTTGAGCAATTCCTTACTTTCTGACTCCATAGATGCTCTAGGCTCATCTTTCATATTTTTCTCTGTTTCAGTGACTCTCAAACAAGTCACTACTTCAAAAAAAAGTTCACCTTCTTTTCACTGGAGTATGTCTAATAGGCAGCCAGTAGCCACATGTGGCTATTTAAATTTTAATTAAAATTAGACAAAACTTAAAATTTAGTTCTTTTTTTTTTTTTTTGTCCAGTCGGCCCACCTTCACCGGCGTGGCGGCCCCCGCTGCGGCCCCACCTTAGCGGGCCGGCCCGTCTGCGCCTGCGCGGGAGCCACCACCCCCGCAAGGCGTCAACGCCTCCCCTAAAATTTAGTTCTTCAGTTGCACTAGTCGCATTTCAAGTTTTCAATAAGCCACACAGCTACTGGCCACTAAAATGAACAATTAAGACAAAAGACATTTTCATAATTACAGAAAAATCTAGTGTACAATCCTGACTGGAGAATGTTATTTAGAAATCAAGTATATAGGAAGTAAGCATATTCACTGCTACTGGGATGATACTGCCTACAGTGAATAGAGCTAGTATCCATACATGCATGCACACACACACACACACACAACCCGCGCCCCCCCCCCCCCCGCCCCCCGCCATATCTATTAGACAATCTTACTTTGAGAAGTCTGCCTTCAAAGGAGAGCAAATAAACAGGAATGGTAGTGGGAGAGGGGACTGGAGACGAGGCCTGGGAACACATGTCTTTTAGAATGGGAGCTCCTAGAACATGTTTATACGCTACTGAGAATAACCTAAAAGAGCAGATAACACTGATGAAACAGAAGAAGGTATAAATGAAGGGGCAAAGTCCTTTAGTAGGAATAAAGACAGAGAACCCAGAGCTCAAATGGAAGAATTCACTCACAACAAGATAAGGGGCACCACATCTACTAAGTGTTAAGGACAAAGAGATGGAGGCCAATCCAGGTTTGCAGATTTGGATTCAGGAAGCTGTGACCAATTTACAGTTTGCAGAGATGGAGAATCTCATAGGTATAATGAGAAGCACAGTAAAACTCCACATTAATTGCTAAGTACCCATGTGAGGTTTGTGATCATGAATTTAAAGTAAAATTAGTCTTTCTGTGTGATTTTTCTCTAGCAATATTCAGGTGCACACTGAACATAAAGGAAGAGGTTGAGTTCATTTATATTAAAGGGAAGAGAAGGGCAGGGGAGTCCAGGTAACCTGTAAGAAAATAACTATAGTGACAGATCATGGAAAAAGGCCTAGAAGAAAGTAAAATAGGAGAAGAAAAGAATGTGGTAAAGATCAGTGGATGGAAGTCTTATTGAAGTTCAAGAAATGCTACAATGGGGAGCTTTCCAGGCCTGAGAGTAACAGCAACTACTGGGATATGAAACTTTCCACAGACCTCTCCCCAGAACTGTTAAGTTCAGCAAGGAGCACAAAGGAAACAGCACAGAAAGCCATGGCTTGAACATTACTGAAAAAAAGAAAATACTACGAACTTCAAAATACCTCTACAGCTGAGAAATCAGCAATAAACTCCACAAAGCTACTACTGGAGTTCCATTGTTCTATGGACGTTGAGTATGGACAGTGAAGGCTTAAGTGAAAAAGGCAAGGAAAAAAAGAATGCAGATCAATATATGTCCACATACAGACCTGTTTGTGAATACTTAATAGCAGTTTTCTTTATAACAGCCTCAAATGGGAAACAATTAAAATATCCATTAACTAGTGAATGCGTAAACAAATTCCATACAAATGAATACTATTCTTAAATAAAAAGAAATGAACTGGCTTCCAATTCTAGGACAAGATGGAGTAGATGCATATCTCCCTCTTCTTCCCAACAAGCATGGCTAATAGCCCAGGATGTTGAACAAACATAATAAAACTAAAAAGTCAAGAGAAGAAGGCAAGTCAATCAGAGATCTTGGAAACCAACAAAATTGGGACTTGGCAGTGAATTCCCTAGGTTTTCTTGTTATCCCTTATACATCCCAGACTGAGTACCAGAGAAGCTACCAATCCAGAAGTACCAATGGGAAGAGACAAAAAGTGCCCAGAGAAAAGCCAGCTTTCTCTAGCCAGCTTAGCAAGATAAAAGCCATTTTTAGACAATAACCATCTATTCCAATTAAACACCATGAAAAATACTGGCTCTACCCTCACACCCCCATCAACAAAGGCCTAAAGTTGAGGTGAGAACCTAGACTTCAACCTCTGACAAGTTGTAATAAGCCCTTCTTCTTGTGGAGTCAGCAGAGACCACATGAGGAGCCTGGATTTCCATCGCCACCAAGTCTAACCATTCCTCCTCCTCCATGTCAGGGTGGCGTCGGAGAAGGCTGAGTGGGAAGGTTAGACTTTCACCACTTTGTAGGTGTAACTGACTCCTCCCAACCAGGATATCACTGGAGGCCACAGGGAACAGTAATAAGGTACTCCTCCCTGTCCCAGTCAGAGTGGTAACAGGAAGAAGCAAAGGGGAGCCTGAACCAGCTCTCATTCAGCAGTTATAAGGAACTCTTCTCCTTCCTCCAGGGGTATCAACAGCAGTTGACTCAGGAACCTGGGCTTCTATTTCTACATGATAGTAATGAATAAGAATTCCTCTTCCCCCACCAGCAGAGAATCAGAATCTGGCTAAAACAGAAGATTTAAATAAGATTCAGAGTCTTATTACACAATTCCTAAAATGTACAGGATAGAACTGAAAACCAAACAATCTCCAGCTTAAAAGATAAAAGACAATCATTAGGACAACAACACTGAGACAACATGGATGTTGAACTTATCTGATAGAAAATGTGAAAGCAGGCATCATAAAAATGACTCAATGAGCAATTATGAACACATTTGAAATAAATAAAAACATAGAAAGTTTCAGCAAAAAAAAAAAAAAGTAAGTCTTACCAAAGAAATAAAGAACCACCAAGTGGACATTTTAGGACTTAAAAATACCATAACCAAAATAAAAATAACTCCATAGATGAGTCCAAGACTAGAACAGACAGAACAAAGGATCAGTGAGCTTAAAGAAATAACCTAATAGGAACAACAGAGGGAAAACAGACCAGAAAAAAAAGAGAGGGGATGGTGGGCAGAGCCTCAGGTATGTATGGGATAATAACAGATCTAACATTCAAGCCACTGGAGTCTCAAAAGGACAGGGGAGAAATCTAGCAGGGTTGATAAATGTAACAAGAAAAAAATGACTAAAAATTTCCTAATCTGGCAAAAGATATAAGTATGTAGGTTCAAGAAGCTGAGCAGGATAAACCCAAACAAATCTACAGTCCAACTATTAACACTTAGACAATGAAAGACAAAGAAAAAATCTTGGAAGTATCCAGAGGGAAAAATAGGAAAATCTGCATAGGAAAAACAATTTGAACGATAGTGGATTTCTCATCAAAAATCATGGAGGCCAAAAGGAAATAGTACATTTTTCATGTGCTGAGGAAAAAAAAGAATTATCAACCAAGAATTCTATATTCAGTGAAAATATCCTTTAGGAATGAAGAAAAAAAATCAAGACATTTTCACATAATGAAAAACTAAAAGAAAGTGTAACCGGTAGACCAATCCTAAAAATAATGGTAAGAGAAAATTCTCTAAACATAAAAGACAGTGATAGAAGAAGGGATCCTGAAATGACAGGAAGGAAAAAATACAGAAAGAGCAAATATGTAACTAAATACAAGAGACTTAAAATTTTCTTCTTTTCTAAATTGTGTTAGATAGCTGAAAGACTGTAACACTGATGGAGGTTCTTACTGTTGTACAAGAAATACTTCAGACAATTATATTACAAATGGTGGAGGACTAAAAGAAGGTAAGGTTTCTACATTTTATTCTCACTAACAAAATGTCAACACTAGTAGACTACAAGTTACACATGTATAATGTAAACCTAAAGCAAACACTAAAAAAAACTAAACAAAGAGATACAGGGTAGATTTAAAAAAAATTATAGATAAAATTAAATTCTAAAAAATGTTCAAGAAACTCACAGGAAAAAGAAAATAGGGGACAGAAAATAAAAAATAAAATGGTAGATTTAAGCCTAACAGATTTAAGCCTGGTAGATTTAAGCACTAAAGAATTGATGTTTTTATGGATCAGAAGAATCAATAGTGAAAATGAGTATACTACCCAAAGCAATCTATAGATTCAATGCAATCCCTATCAAGCTACCAACAGTATTTTTCACAGAGCTAGAACAAATAATTTCACACTTTATATGGAAATACAAAAAAACTCGAATAGCCAAAGCAATCTTGAGAAAGAAGAATGGAACTAGAGCAATCAACCTGCCTGACTTCAGGCTCTACTACAAAGCCACAGTCATCAAGACAGTATGGTACTGGCACAAAGACAGAAATATAGATCAATGGAACAAAACAGAAAGCCCAGAGATAAATCCAAGCACCTGTGGACACCTTATCTTTTTACAAAAGAGGCAAGAATATACAATGGATTAAAGACAATCTCTTTAACAAGTGGTGCTGGGAAAACTGGTCAACCACTTGTAAAAGAATGAAACTAGAACAATTTCTAACACCATACACAAAAATAAACTCAAAATGGATTAAAGATCTAAACATAAGACCAGAAACTATAAAACTCCTAGAGGAGAACATAGGCAAAACACTCTCCGACATAAATCACAGCAGGATCCTCTATGACCCTCCCAGAATATTGGAAATAAATGCAAAAATAAACAAATGGGACCTAATTAAAATTAAAAGCTTCTGCACAACAAAGGAAACTATAAGCAAGGTGAAAAGACAGCCTTCAGAAAATGGGAGAAAATAATAGCAAATGAAGCAACTGACAAACAACTAATCTCAAAAATATACAAGCAACTCCTGCAACTCAATTCCAGAAAAATAAACAACCCAATTGAAAAATGGGCCAAAGAACTAAATAGACATTTCTCCAAAGAAGACATACAGATGGCTAACAAACACATGAAAAGATGCTCAACATCACTCATTATCAGAGAAATGCAAATCAAAACCACAATGAGGTACCATTTCACGCCAGTCAGAATGGCTGCGATCCAAAAGTCTGCAAGCAATAAATGCTGGAGAGGGTGTGAAGAAAAGGGAACCCTCTTACACTGTTGGTGGGAATGCAAACTAGTACAGCCACCATGGAGAACAGTGTGGAGATTCCTTAAAAAACTGGAAATAGAACTGCCTTATGACCCAACAATCCCACTGCTGGGCATACACACCAAGGAAACCAGAACTGAAAGAGACACGTGTACCCCAATGTTCATTGCAGCACTGTTTATAATAGCCAGGACATGGAAGCAACCTAGATGTTCATCAGCAGATGAATGGATAAGAAAGCTGTGGTACATATACACAATGGAGTATTAAGTATTACTCAGCCATTAAAAAGAATATATTTGAGTCAGTTCTAATGAGGTGGATGAAACTGGAGCCTATTATACAGAGTGAAGTAAGCCAGAAAGAAAAACACCAATACAGTATACTAACGCATATATATGGAATTTAGAAAGATGGTAACGATAACGCTGTACGCAAGACAGCAAAAGAGACACAGATGTATAGAACAGTCTTTTGGACTCTGTGGGAGAGGGAGAGGGTGGGATGATTTGGGAGAACGGCATTGAAACATGTATAATATCATGTATGAAACGAACCGCCAGTCCAAGTTCGATGCATGATACTGGTTGCTTGGGGCTGGTGCACTGGGACGACCCAGAAGGATGGTACAGGGAGGGAGGAGGGAGGGGGGTTCGGGATGCGGAACACGTGTATACCTGTGGTGGATTCATGTTGATGTATGGCAAAACCAATACAATATTGTAAAGTAATTAACCTCCAATTAAAATAAATAAATTTAGATTAAAAAAAAAAAGAATTGATGCTTTTGAACTGTGGTTTGGAGAAGACTCTTGAGAGTCCCTTGGACTGCAAGGAGATCCAACCAGTCCATCCTAAAGGAAATCAGTCCTGAATATTCACTGGAAGGACTGATGTTGAAGCTGAAACTCCAATACTTTGGCCACCTGATGTGAAGAACTGACTCAATGGAAAATACCCTGATGCTGGGAAAGACTGAAGGCAGGAGGAGAAGCGGACAACAGAGAATGAGATGGGTTGGATGGCATCAACAACTTGATGAACATGAGTTTGAGCAAGCTCCAGGAGGTGGTGATGGACAGGGAGGCCTGGTGTGCTGCCGTCCATGGTGTCACAAAGAGTCGGACACAACTGAGCGATTGAATTGAACAGAAATGAAGCTTAACATCAGTAATTATATTAAAAGTAAGTGGTATAAACTCACTAAATAAAAGACAGAAATTGGCAAAACAGATCTTAAAAACTGTGCACAAAAATTGGCTGGATCTGATTGGGAAAAAAGCCAATCTCAAAAGGTTACATATTATAAGAGTCCATTTACATAACATTTTTGAAATGACAAAATTTTAGATATGGAGACAGATCAGATGTTGCATGATTAGGGATGGTGGTAGGGGAAGTGTGGGTGTGACTATAAAGGGCTAGCATAAGGGAGATATTTACAGTGATAGAATCATTTCGTATCTTGATTGTGGTGGTGGTTATACAAATCTACACACGATAAAATGATAAAATGTATACTCTGCAATGTCAATTTTCTGGTTTTTATATTGTATTTATAGTTATGTAAGATGTAACCACGGAGGGAAACTAAGTGAAGGGTACCAAGGACCTCTCTGTACTTTGTAATTTCCTGTAAATCTATGATTTATTTCAAAACTAAAAAAAAAAAAAAAAAATCAAACTGCCAGAGTTTAAAACCAGACTCCACTGTTCCTATATGAACTTGGACTTATTTAACCAATCTGTGCATTGTTTCATCACCTGAAAAACAAGGACAACAGTATCTACTAATAAGTTATGACATGAAATAAAAAATACCTAAAAAAAGGATGCACTGCTGATATATAATGTGGATATATCTTAAAAGCAGTATACTAAGTAAAAGACACAAGAGATTATATATTATATAAACCTGTTCATATGACTTTCTGTAAAAGGCGAAAACTACAGGGAGAGAAACCAGATCATGGATGCTTGAAAGTGAAAGTCACTCAGTCGTGTCTGACTCTTTGCAACCCCATGGACTATACAGTCCATGGAATCCTCCAGACCAGAATACCCATTGGAGTGGGTAGCCTTTTCCTTCTCCAGGGGATCTTCCCAACCCAGGGATAGAACCCAAGTCTCCCACATTGCAGGTAGATTCTTTACCAACTGAGCTATCAGGGAAGCCCCTATGGTTGCCTAGAGTTGGATATAAGGAGAGGGGAATTTAACACATCTCTGAGTAATGCCTTTTGGTATAGTTTTGACTTCTGAAGTCATCCAGATATTCTACATATTCAAAAAATAAAAGTAAACCAACAAGGATGGGGAAAAACAACATTAAACTAAATACAAACAAACCAAATCAATCCACTTAACTGTGTTTCACATGTACAACATAACCAAACTGAACAGAGTCAAGAGAATAGTGGAAGGCGGACTAATCCAAATACCTTCACTATACGCTCTCAGTCTAGAAGAAAAACTATAAACAAATCTTAACTGTTTTCAGTAGGCAAATCCAAATTGAGGAATATCTAAAAAAAATAACTGGCCTGTATCTTCAAAAATTTCAATACCATGAAAGACAAAAAAGCTAAAGACTGCTTACTACAGGTTAAGGAGATGAGAGACATTACAATTAAATGTAACACATGATCTTGGACTGTGTACTTTTTTGGAGAAAAAAAGATGTCTAAAGGACATTATTGGAACAGTTGACAGAAGTAAAATGTAGTAACTGTAAAGCACTGAAATATAAAAGCTATAGATAAAACTTTTATTGTAACAATGTTACACTTCCTAAATTCAAAAACTGAAATAGAGTACATTTAAATATTATATTTATAATATTTATAATACTGTCATTATTCTTAGAAAACGCACACTGATATATTAAGGATTATGGTATGTGCAACCTTCTTTAAAAGAGTTCAGAAGAAATTAACTAAGTAAGTAATACATATAGTATTTTATGTGTGTGTAGACATATATAAGTACATAATATAAATATATATTTATACAGAAAGAGAATACATCAAAGGAGCTGGGTTTTTTTTTTTTTTTTTTTTAGGAGAATATAGTCTGGAGCAGCAGTATAGTATATGTGTGGCTCAGTCATGTCTGACTCTCCATGGACTGTAGCCCACCAGCCTCCTCTGTCCATGGGATTTTCCAGGCAAGAAGACTGGAGTGGGTTGCCATTTCCTCCTCCAGGGGATCTTCCTGACCCAGAGATGGAACGCAAGTCTCTTGCATGTCCTGCACTGGCAGGTGGATTCTTTACCACTGTGCCACCTAGGAAGCCCATTAGGAGCAGCAGTAGAAGAGTACTATTGACCCTACTCCCTGGCCCCTAGAATACATAGCCTCAGACTGAGAAGGCAAGAGGAATCAGAGATCAAATTGCCAACATCTGCTGGATCACTGAAAAGGCAAGAGAGTTCCAGAAAAACATCTACTTCTGCTTTACTGACCATACCAAAGCCTTTGACTGTATGGATCACAACTGTGGAAAATTCTGAAAGAGATGGGAATACCAGACCACCTGACCTGCCTCTTGAGAAACCTATATGCAGGTCAAGAAACAACAGTTAGAACTGCACATGGAACAACAGACTGGTTCCAAAGTGGGAAAGGAGTCTGTCAAGGCTGTATACTGTCACCCTGTTTATTTAACTTATATGCAGAGTACATCAGGCGAAATGCTGTGCTGAATGAAGCACAAGCTGGAATGAAGACTGCCGGGAGAAATATCAATAACCTCAGATACGCAGATGACACCACCCTTATGGCAGAAAGTGAAGAAGAACTAAAGAGGCTCTTGATGAAAGTGAAAGAGGAAAGTGAAAAAGTTGGCTTAAAGCTCAACATTCGGAAAACTAAGATCATGGCATCCAGTCCCATCACTTCAAGGCAAATAGATGGGGGCACAATGGAAACAGTGACAGACTTTATATTGGGGGGGGCTCCAAAATCACTGCAGATGGTGACTACAGCCATGAAATTAAAAGATGCTTGCTCCTTGGAAGAAAAGCTATGACCAACCTAGACAGCATATTAAAAAGCAGAGACATTACCTTGCCAACAAAGGTCCATCTAGTCAAAGCTATGGTTTTTCCAGTAGTCATGTATGGATGTGAGAGTTGGACTACAAAGAAAGCTGAGCGCCGAAGAATTGATGATTTTGAACTGTGGTGTTGGAGAAGACTCTTGAGAGTTCCTTGGACTGCAAGGAGATCAAACCAGTCCATCCTGAAGGAAATCAGTTCTGAATATTCATTGGAAGGACTGATGCTGAAGCTGAAACGCCAATACTTTGGCCACCTGATGCAAAGAACTGACTAATTGGATAAGACCCTGATGCTAGGAAAGATTGAAGGTGAGAGGAGAAGGGGATCACAGAGGATGAGATGGTTGGATGGCATCACCAACTCGATGGACATGAGTCTGAGTAAGCTTGGGGAATTGGTGATGGACAGGGAAGCCTGGCATGCTGCAATCCATGGGGTCGCAAAGAGTTAGGCACATCTGAGCAACTGAACTAAGAAGGCAGCAGAGGGAACAGTAAGTACTTCAGGCGATATTCATTATTTATCAGTTAAGACATAGAGAAAACATTCAGAAGTCAGGGATATTCAGTTGTTCATTGACAGCCCAGAGGAAGGGTTTTGGACAGAGGGAAAAGGCTGAAACAGATTTACTGAACAGTTAGAAGATTAGAGTCTGGGTGATAAAAATGAGTTAAGAGCAAAAGTGTAAAAAAGGAATTCAAAGCAGGTAAGAATCAACACTGGTAATCTCAAGGTACGCATTCAGTTTTAGCCCTAAGGGTCCCTAATGCCCTGCTGGGTTTTATCTATTGGAGTTTCTAGAGGCCATCTACTAGGAAGCTTTTCCAACTCCTTCCTGTTAGGTGGCTATACATACATGTTTATCTGTGATCCTATGAAAACCCCCTACCTCTATCATTTAACACACATTAAATAAATTATTGGTTGAATGAATTAATGACTCATATATAAACTGAGTAGACTAGATGTGAGAAAATAAACTGGAAAACGAATTAATATAGGAATAGCATAGCAGAGTTCATTTCTTAAAAAAAACTTTTGAAGTATTTAAAATAAGGAGTTGTCTTAAGAGTCAAAGAATACAAAATGGAGAATTATTTCTAGTTGATTTTGGCAAAAGAAACATGCTTACTGTACAACAAGCTGCTGGCACACAGTTCCATTTTCTGTTATCAGTTCATTCAGTTTTAATTCAAGGTGAACTTTACCCTATAAAGACAAAAAAAAAAAATCACAAACTGAGAAGTCTACTTTACTGACAAAATATTAAGTAAAGGTATACTCTTTTTTTTAACTTCTTATTTTGTATTGGGGTATAGCAGATAAACAGTGCTGTGGTAGTTTCTGGTGAACAGCAAAAGGACTCAGCCATACACATACATGTCTCCATTCTCCCCTAAATTCTCCCCCATCCAGGCTGGCACATAACACTGAACAGAGTTCCATGTGCTATAAAGGTATGTTCTTTTTCAAATGGCAGTCATAATATTTAGTTATCCACTAACCAAATTTTAGTGATCCTTAGCACATGGCTTTGTCTACATCAAGTATGTGTTAAATGACTTATAACCAACAATGCAGATCAAAATCTGAGAGATAAGCAGTCAAATGCTTATATCGAACATGGTATTCAAATCTAAGAATTCTATGCCCTATTCAACAAATATTTATTTATCTCAATTACCATGAATTAGAAAGATAACACACATTTTAGGCAAGTTTGAATTTAACAAATTCAAGACACAGAATGCTTTTTCCAGAAAAGACAAGTATAAAGATAGTATCATACAAGGCTAAACAATAAAAGTAACTTAAAACTGGTAAGATTCAATTTGTCACACTTACTTTTCTCAAATAATTAAGATTTATGGAATATTTACTATATTTTAGGAGACACTGTAGGAGCGGGTAGGAATCTACATAAGTATAAAATAAAGTCATTGGGAATTCCCTGGTAGGCCAGTGGTTAAGACTCTATGCTTTCTCTGCTCAGGGCCCAGGTTCAATCCCTGGTCAGGGAACTAAGATCCCAAAGCCATGCGGTGAGGGGAAAAAAAAAAAAACAGGTAAAGTCACTGCTTATAAGAACTTACAATCTAGTTGGATAGACAATAAACAGGTGAAGAACACTGATGAAAACATAGGATGCTGAGAACGAAAATAAAGGGCTACTTTCTTAAAAAGCCATTAATAAATGGACTTTTAAAAAATTTAGTAGTAAAAATTTAAAGCAAACTATCAACTTCTCAAGAAACAAAGGCTTAGGAACAATATAATCCAGAACTTGATTATTTCTACCCTGCCACCAGTAATGAGCAACTCTAAACTGGTTATGAGCAATTCAGAGCTGGTTAAGAGCTGGTGCTAGATTACCTCCACCCAGCTGACATGACAAACTGTCACGCTGCCAAGTGAAGATTTCAAGGGTGTGATATCTAGACACTAATGACGTAAGTAATTTCATCAGAGGATGGAAAGTTTATTATCTAGTTACTATTCTTCTTTGAAACAAGCCTTTAGACATACGCAGAAATCTAACCTGAATCAGCCTATTTTTAATAAGCATATTTTATATAAGAGAGATCCTGAGGTTCACTGACTATAAAGCTCCAGGGATTGAGTAATAAGCACAACATATTGTGTTATATGTTGATGTATCTCAACATAAAAGTCTGCATAAGAAAGTTAAGCTCTAAAAAACAAAGGCATCAGTTGCCATAAAATTAGCAGTTAGGTGGCTGCTGCTACTGCTGCTAAGTAGCTTCAGTCGTGTCTGACTCTGTGCGAACCCACAGACGGCAGCCACCAGGCTCCCCCGTCCCTGGGATTCTCCAGGCAAGAACACCAGAGTGGGTTGCCATTTCCTTCTCCAATGCGTGAAAGTGAAAGGTGAAAGTGAAGTCGCTCAGTCATGTCCGACTCTTAGCGACCCCGTGGACTGCAGTTAGGTGGAATTGGAACTAGATCTAGCAAACCTTCCACTAAAAACCTAGATACAAATTATTTATAAAATCATATGTGATTTATAAAACAGGTCTTTCATTCACCAGGCATTTAATATTCACAATCCCTACTATTCAAGAGTGATCTCGAGAAGGTCCATGATATGCAGTAATTTATGACTCAACTAAAATTCTGAATCCTATTTGCTGTCACACCAGCATCTGTGTCGCTTGACTCACGAGTGAGCCTAGCCAACTGCATCAACATTTACGTCTCAAAGCAGTTGTACCATTTTAACATGTATGTATTTTATGGTAGAAACTGTATACTAGCAAGGCACTCCCAAATGCTTCTCAGAAAATGTCTAGGATCTACTCTATTTTGAAAACAATAAAAACTATTAATAAAGAGTAGAAAAACAGTATAATAATTTCACTGACAGAAAAATGTATCATGCACTGTATCAAATGTATTGAACACTGTATCAAGTCAAGACTAGAAATAAAAAAGATATTTAACGGGGTTCTAACATGAATCACTGCCATTGAGTCAGAGCCTACCTAACATGTTCATTACTTCCACTGGCTGTTAAACAGAACATTCTTTTGGTATTAGTCAACAATAACATAATTACGTATTAACCTGGTCAAAAAAAGAGTGGAGAACAAGCATACACAAGATACATACTACTAGGGTGGAACACTGAAATTAAAAAGCATTATGAACTGAATTAAGGAAACGAATTTCTAAACTGTAAGGTACTACCCTCATTATATACTTTAACATGGAAATACACACATATATATATGATACTTAGTAAAAGAAACAAATCACAAAATAGGGTATATAACTCAGAGTTAATTTGTAAAAATAAAACATACTACATGTATTGTTATATAAAATTACTATAAAGCTCCCTACCAAAACATTGATCAAACTTTGGTTGGTAGGATTTCAAGTTTTTTCTTTTCTGTTCATCTAGATTTTTAAAGTTTCTACTACCAAGGTGTTTGCTTTCTAGTAAAAAAAAAAAAAAAAATGAACAAAAAGTTTAAAAAATTATTTGAAGGTCCTTTTCAGTGTTAGAAACCCATATTTGAAAACACTTACGAAAAATCTGGTATTCCCTACTATATTCACCTGCAAGTTCAGTTTTATTTACATCTGTCACCATTTTATAAATCTGGAGAGTATTAAAACAAGTTTATTTGGGGCTGAGAGGGGGGAGGTTTCAGTAGAACATTATGAGTTCAGCAAAACAGTTCCTAGTTTCCTTTGAAGCCAGGGACAGTGGCTAAGGTTAGCCAAAAGATACAGTTTTGGCCAATGAGGTATAAACAGAAGCTGCCGGTAGAGCAACCAAAGAAGCTGCTGAAAGGCACTCTCGAACTTCAGCAGTGGCCTGAAAGGCTAAAAAGCTTACTCAAAACTTTCTATAATCTCATGCTGGAAATGATAAAAGTGGGAGCCCAGGGCCCAACAAGATAGCGAAGCCCTTGTAAACACCCAGGCTTTCTGTTGGCATCTTTGAAGGCCTATGCTTGAGTAGGAAAGGTGAACTGTTAACATAGATCAGCCTTACGATGAGTGAAATCTAGCCTGGAATCAGCCAAATCCCTAACTGGATTAAAGAGATCAGCCTCTAGCCTAACCACACGCCAAAAGTAAATTTTTCTGGAGGGAGGAAAAAATATCCAGAGCTTCAAGTTATCTCTAAAATATTTCATATTTCAATATCCAGCATTCCATCAAAAATTATGAAACATGCCATTAGACCAAACACCAACCCCCCTCCACGAAACCCCAAAAATCAAAACCTGACAAAGAGGATCAGATTCATGACAGACACAGACAATGGATTTAACTGACAGAGTTTGGTTTTGGGTTTTTTTGAGATAGAAAATGAAATGAAAAGCTGAGCAAATACCTGGAAATGCTAAAATATTGTCAAATGAAAAATTTAGAATTAAGCAATAAAATGACCAAAATGAACATGTATTTAACCACAGATTAGCCATAGCTGAAAAGAGGACTGGTGAAATAGATGATAGATTAGTCAGAGAGGAAGAGCGCATAAGAGACATATGAGACATAGTAAAATGGTCTATTATTCATGTAACTGAAGTCCCAGAAGAAAAGACAAAGAACAAACAAGGGGGAAAAATGGAAAGAGATAATTGCCTGGAATTTTCCTAAACTGAAGACAGACATCAAGGCACAGTAACCAAGAGCCCCTAGGAACACCCAAGTAGGATAAATATAAAGAAAACCACACGTAGGCAGGGCATAGTAAAACTGATGAAAACAGAAGATAAAGAATCCTAAGGCGACTAAAAAAACAAGGACGGTACTCACAAAGAAATAACTGTAAGATGCTGACAAGAAACTATATCTGGTGATAAATGTGCAGTGTGATTCGATCCACCATAGCTTTCTTATTATCCATCCTCATTAGGAAGGTTCAATAACAAAATAATATATCCTTTATATGTGAGGAAATAATAGAAGATCAAATATCTGATCATCTTCTATATTCTCATTTAAAAAACAAATCAAATTCTTAGAGGGCATTATTCTATATATATTTCAGAGCACCAATCATGGTAGGTTAATATAAGCAACTATATCACATTAATATGTATAAGCAGCATACTTGAAGCTTATATTACTCTGGTACTATCTGAGGGTTTATATTCTAACTTTATTTCAGCTAGTATTATAAAAATTTCACATAGAAAAATCTGGGATTATTTTAATTTTATAGTACATATATTCTCATACCATATAGTAGATATTACGTGAATTTTTGCATACAGTTTGGGAAAGTCAAATGAATACAGATATTTGGGCAAAACACAATACATACACTTAAAAACTGCATGAGTCTAAACTTTTTTTAGTTTTCAATCACAAAAACACTAAATTTTAACAATAATCTCACAGAACTCAGTAATTTTCAACTGATGAAAAATTTTCTTCATCTGAAGGAAACTTCTAGATTTCTGATCAATGTTCTTTTATATAATAATTAATTCTATAAATCATTTTGGACACAGCTGCCTAGCTGATGTAAAAATAAAGGCTGTACTTAATTATCTTCTATTTACAGATGGATTTGTTTTCTCTTTAAAAATTATTTATTATGATCTAGAATGACTCATTCCTTTATTAGTCCATGTTTATAAATTTACAATATCTACAGATGCAGTTTTTAAAATACCTACATACTCATTATGTCTTAACTGGACATGTTTAAAGAAATCCTAAAGTATGCATTATTTGCTATAATCACTGTACTTTTTAGTTTTTATTTATTTTTAAAAATGTTTTCTATAAATTTATAACAAAAAACATACACATAGTTGCATATAAGAATACATTGTTACTGTATTTTTTTTAATGCTTGTTTTAAATAGATAGGGCAGAAGCCATATTACCACCCCCGCACACACGAAAAAAAACCTACAAAACAATCAATAACTTATGGCATGATCCAGAAATTCAAGATAAGCTTGTTGGTAAAGACTTATTAACTAAGCAATTACAGCAAAAGGATGTGACTGACACTGCATCTGGATTTACTGCTTGTACAAGTTGTGTTGAGACAAACACCCTTAATTAATGAGAACTTCTCCATATGAGCGATTTAGTTTAATCAGTCATATCAATATAAAAGCATACTTTTTAAATCATAGCACTTGAAAAATAAAGAAAGGAAAAATACTTAAGGAGTTTGTGGTGAACTCCAGGACCAAACAGCTTTAAAAGCATGGCTGCAGATCACCTTAGCCAAAAGAGAATTTATAGGAAGGGGTACCAACACAACTCATTAACTTTGTTTAGGTGGCAAAGAATACAGAGAAAGGACACCAAATGAAGTACGATGATAACCAGAACCAGAAATTAAGGAAGAACATGCTTCATAAAACAGGGAGCAGTCAACAATACCAAAAGCTGCTGAAAGACCATGTAAGAGGAGGACTGAAAAATGACCACCAGACTCAGTAACACAGTAACATTAGTGAGAGCTGTCCATGCATTCCCTCCAACCCATTGTGGGGTCTGAAGGCAGGTTAGAGAAGGTTGAGAAAAGAATAGTTCAAGCCACAGAGGAATGCTGCAAAACAAAACAAACAAACAAAAAAAAGTATAGAAAAATGCACTCATGAAATATTATTTATCTTGAATGTTTGAAAAGAAAACTGAAAAAAATTAACATTAACAGCAATTAATAAAGCATCTGGGAAATAATTCAAGGTAAGGGGTTAAGTGTTCTTAGCAATTTTTGAATTGTTTTGATAAAAAATCTATCTTACTACTAAGGGAGCTTCTTATTTGAGGGCTAAATTATGTTTCTGCATGTTCCCTAGAACTTTAGCACTGAAAGGAATCCTATCTACTGAAGAATGAGTGAAGTTCTCATGCACAGTTGAAAATCTTTAGGCAACAATAACTTAGCAACTCTTTTGGGTACAAATGCCAATTGGAGCTAGGAAATCAAGTATCTCCCCTGGAGCAGGTAAATCATTTCCTCAACCCTAATCCCTTTCCTTATGGGACAAGCCCAAAACTTTACTCCCCAATCATATCAAATTAGACTGCAGTGGGCTAACCCAAGTCTGCCAAATTTTCCCTCTAAACTGTGGCAGAGAACTGAGTCAGACCTTAGAGGTCTTAGGGTGAGTGGTCCTTTAGGGGTCTAAAGGCCTGACTACGGCCCTTAGCATGACAGGGACATATGGTCAAACAGGCTTAAAGACTGATTTGGCATTTTTTTAGCTGTCAATAAGAAATTAGAGTGGGTTTATGGAGAGAAGCAGAAGGGGGAGACATGTAGTCTCATCAGACATATAAAAGGAATACAATGGAATCTCATCATTAAACAATTTTTTTCTCTTTCCTCTTCATTTTACAAAGTGAATAGTTATTAAAACTAGAGGGGAAACAGAAAACATTAACTATTCACTTTACAAAATAAAAGGGAAAGAAAAAAAACACTATTTAAATAATAAGCACTTATACTCAATGAGCACAATAAACACATGATATAGGGAGAAATGCATCAGTGAGTTTCATTCCTATGTCCCTTCTGCAGTACCTACTGCTGTACTGAGAGAAACTCTATGCAGCATATATTTTTTATCTGCCATGGCACCAAATGCAGGCCAGCTATTTTATGCAGTGGTCAACCAAAAACAAATAAACCACCCAATATTTTAGTGTACTTTATGAGAAATTAAAAACAATATTTTAGTGTACTTTATGAGAAACCTCAAAAACAATTTTGACTATGTGAACTGTATCTGGTCTGTTATAGTAAAACCTGCAGCTCCTTTATAACTGCCTGACAACTTTCTAGCTCTCATTGGTCATATTAAAGTTCCTATAATCATACTCCAAGGAGCTCCCTAGGAACTTTCTAACATCCTTCCCTTTTTTCTTTGAGCTAATTTGGTACACTTCAGTGCCTTATACTCAGATTTTCCTAAGTGATTCTCCTAATAATCTGTTGGAGTCTTTTTCTGACCAACAGTACAGAAAAGTGACAGGCAGTAAAACCATATGGTTAGGAATTTAAGAATCAGATAAGCTCTTTATAGGAATCATGGCTCCACCACTTAATAGTTTTGTAACTTTGCAGACATCATTTAACCTCTATGAATCCATTTTCTACATCTATAAAATGGACATAATGCTACCTACAACTCACAATGCTAATCTGAAGATTAAGTTAAATAATATGTTAAATAATATAATTATTTAACTTATATTAAGTCAAATATTTTATTATATTATTTATATTATATAATATATTATTTATATTATATAATATATATTATATTATATTGTATATTAAATTATATTATTAAGTTAAATATATTATTAAATAATATAAGTCCTTAGTACTGTGCACGGTATATGCTGTTCTAATTACTAATGGTAATTATTAGCTTAAATTCCTGCTGAATTCAACCTGTTTCATCGCTTTCTCCTAAGGCTCCACAATTGCTCTTATTTCCATGACATTTTTATGAAATTTTATAAAACTTATGCAAGAAACAAATTTATTAACAAAATAGAATTTGTATGAATCAAGCTGCTTTTCTATCTTTCTCAGACTCACAAGGTTAATTTAATATTCCGAGATCCATTTGGGGGCCAAACAATATTTCCAATGTACACATTAATGTGATCAGTGTTATGCATCCCTCCCAACCACTGAAATACTCTTCCTTCTAAAATTTATTTTAAATAGTGAGCGGATCTTACAAAGTAACTATCATTTAAGACAAAAGAACTGTAAAGGTTAATAACTCAAGGTCATGAAAATTATTCATAGCAAATAAAACATATATAACAATATCTAACAGTTAAATGCTATTTTCAGATTTTCATGTTTTGGACATACCATTAAATATACACCATCAAATAAAAAGTCTGTTTCCCAGTACTGATCTCTAATACTACCTCCAATAAATTATATAAACAGTATTCTACAGAAATAACTAACTTTGGAGAGCCGGGTCCCTTAAATCCTTTAACAAATCACATTAGTCATAAGAAAAACACTGGACTTTAATAAACTACATTTTAAAATAATCCTCAAACTTCCTTTTAGACCAATTATCAAAGTCTTTTCCATATCTTTTTTTGTTACAACTATTAAAGAGAAAAATAAGCACTTCAAAACTTTCGGTCTGCCTTCTGGTAAAGGCATATCAGGGAAATGAACACCTGACTGACTAGCGGTAAACAGACATTTTACATTTGTATAGCTATTAACAGCTTCTGAAATACTCTTAAAGGTATTTCACTTAATTCTCATAGTCATTTGAGTCAACATGGTAACTTTCATTCCCATTTTACAGAAATAAAATTCAAGGTCAGTAAAATAACCACATATGAAAATTAGGACCTACATTTTTACACTTCAAGTTTAAAACCCTTTCCATATCATCACATTGCCTCTCACCTGGATCATTTACCAAATTGTATAACTGGGATAAGAATAAAAGCTATTGTCAGATGTAAAGAAAAGAACATTAAAATGGGATAGAGTGAGGAAAGGAGAAGTTTCAATTATACTTTATACTTAAGAAGGGGTTTTAGCAAACAAATAATTTTTTGAGAATTTAATCAAACAGAATGCTTGAGAGGTTTTGAGGAAACAGAGACACGGGCACTTTATTTGCAAACATCTGTGGGTGTGCGTGCAGTACTTTTTTCTTGCCTTAAACTTCAGTTTGAGTCATAGTGGTAAATTATAACTTCTTTTAAGAGAGGAAGAATTCTGCTTGCAGTTATGCCCTTGGGAAACAATTTCACAATCCTTACCATATTTTATAAATAAACAGGGTTACCAGAAAAAAGAAAAAGGATTCCCTTTAGATAGAAATAACAATTTCGAAGAGCAGCTCACACTTTTCAGAAACAAATACAAAGTTAAGCTACACAGCCAAACATATTTCTTTACTCACACACAGAATCTTTAAGATCTCTCATTTTGGCAAGAGGAAAGACCTCTTATTTAAAGCTAGAGCTTTGAAATGAGTAATGATATCCTTTCAAATAAAAAGAAAGGTGAACAACAGGAAACACGGTGGGTATGAAGGCTCTCCATGGTGGGCTTAGGCATGGTTTGAATGAATAACACTGGCCCAAATCTAGTTTATTCCACAGTAAAGAGAGCATCTGGAAAAGGAAACGGCAATCCACTCCAGTGTTCTTGCCTGGAGAATCCCAGGGACAGGGGAGCCTGGTGGGCTTCTGTCTATGGGGTCACACAGAGTCGGACATGACTGTAGTGACTTAGTAGCAGCAAAGAGAACATCGTGATCAGAACAGATGAAATCACACACTTCTAAGGATTCTCCTCTGAGTTAATAAAACATATCTTTTTCGTTAAAACTTCTTCCTTATCTAAAAAAATTACTAATTTGCTACTGTGACTCAAACAAAAGAACTAAGGCAGGGAAACAAATGTCCTCCTAATATAATCCCCCCAAACACATACACATACATAAATTATTCTTGATTTCATGTGGTAAGGCATTTTCTTCCAGTTATATGTCACCCAGAGATGTATAATGCGTGGTCCCAGAATTTAAAATAAGTATGATAAGTTCTCTCTGTATGAACGAGTATAATCAGTTCATTTTTCATTCCTTTTCTTCCATTACTTATTCCTTAATATTTACCTGAACCTCTGAATTGGAATCAACAGGCTGTAGCGAAAACCAAGTTTCTTTGCCACTGTGGTTACACAAGTCTTCTTTTTTGATGGCTACTTTTCCTATAATAAATAAGTAAAACAATGAGGAAACATATTTTCTATAATCATCACCACCATTACATATTTTTTAAAAAAACATTTAAAAATAATTTTTATCTGCTGATATCAAAATCCATTCTTATAAAGCAGTTTCTGTATTTTAAAGAATGAAAAGGTGCCTCATTTTCCTCTACCGCTTGGCTGACCCTTCTCTGTGCCATTTTGAATTAGGGGATTAGACCAAAACTCAGTTGTATTTATATACAATTGCACTTTTTAGTGGAAAAGGCAATGGCACCCCACTCCAGCACTCTTGCCTGGAAAATCCCATGGACGGAGGAGCCTGGTGGGCTGAAGTCCATGGGGTCGTGAAGAGTCGGACACGACTGAGCGACTTCACTTTCACTTTCCTGCACTGGAGAAGGAAATGGCAACCCCCTCCAGTGTTCTTGCCTGGAGAATCCCAGGGACGGTGGGACGGTGGAGCCTGGTGGGCTGCCGTCTATGGGGTCACACAGGGTCGGACAAGACTGAAGCGACTTAGCAGCAGCAGCACTTTTTAGTACTTATTCAGATTCACTGTTTTACCCAGAGTACACTCAGTATAAAAAGCAATGTACAATGATTGTCCAATGACAGCGCAAACTAATCCTCCCAATTCTTTAACACTGTGAATAGACTATGTGTTTTGTCTAAACAGACATATCTGCACTTAATAAGAGTTTATAAGCTCCAATTAAGAGAACAGAAAATAACAATATCATATGGTCATTAATAATTTTGAAAACTGACTTGAAATTATGAGATTAAAATAATTTTACTGAAAATTTGGTTTTATCAAAACACTGTAAACACTGCTTATGTTGCTTCAATGCATTAAAAAAAAAAAATCAAAGCAGTTCCCTAAAGAGTTTCTATGTCTCAGAAACAGACACAGAGCAATGAACAAAGTAGTATGAGAGGAAGAAACAGAAATGTTCTTATTATAATGAAGTATTTGCCATGTTGGTTACAAAGCATTTCCTTCCTCAATTCAAGTTTTAAGAAGTAGATAGTTTTGCATATGACTGACAATTTATTCCAACATTCAACACAAAAACGTCAACAAAGGATATACGTTAAAGTAAAAAATAGCTCACTTTCTTTGATTTTACCAAATAAAAATTTTCATTTTAAGTGCCCAAATTATACTTCATATCCTTTCACTTTATGACCTAGCTTGGTCTTTCAGTTCAACATTTGAAAACTTACAGAAAACAGTAAAAAAAAAAAAGTTTTCTGTCAAGATATATCAATTTTAGTGTATCAAGTGAAAAGAAAAGACATAACAAGAAAGCAAACACAGAAAAACTGTCTTTAAAATTTTATTCTGGAATTAGATTAGTAGTAATGGTTGCACAACTCTATGAATATACTTAAAACCACGGAACTGCATGCTTTAAAAGGGTAAATTCTATGGCATGTATATAGCACATCAATAAAGCTATTAATTAAAAAGTAATCATATAGACCCTATTGGACAATTTCTGGGATTTTTAGTTTTATACATAATTTATGAATATGTATGTAAGTGTACATATGCATGCATGTACAATACATCCAAACATCACTAAAGCAAGCCCTCAACTTAAAAAAAGGCTTTTTAGGGGGTTCCCTGGTGGCTCAGCAGTAAAGAATCCATCTGCAATGCAGGAGCCGCAGGAAGACACAGGTTTGATCCCTAGGTTGGGAAGAATCCCTGGAGGAGGGCACGGCAACCCACGCCCATTAAAAAAAAAAAAAAGTTTTTTGGGAAATGTACTGGTTTGATGGATTCATTTACTCATTCAACAAATAATCACAATGACACTATATTTTAAATGGTAAGCTGATTTTCAGAATTCTTCAACTAAAGGCTGCTGCTGCTGCTGCTGCTGCTAAGTCGCTTCAGTTGTGTCTGACTCTGTGCAACGCCATAGATGGCAGCCCACCAGGCTCCCCTGCCCCTGGGATTCTCCAGGCAAGAACACTGGAGTGGGCTGCCATTTCCTTCTCCAACGCATGAAAGTGAAAAGTGAAAAGTGAAGTCGCTCAGTCGTGTCCGACTCTTTACAATCCCATGGACTGCAGCCCACCAGGCTCCTCTGTCCATGGGATTTTCTAGGCAAGAGTATTACTTAACCAATAATGCTTCTAAAAACTAGAGTAGAAATCTAAGAAATACCTGTTCTATTCATGACTCACAACACAGATCACTGGAAACACATCTTTGTTACAAGTGCCTAACCAAAAGTTAGTTCAAAGGTTAAAAAAAAAAAAAGCCCAGAAAGAGAGGACCCTCTTCTCTTACTTCATGTCTCATGTGTCCATGGTACCCACTGTCATAAAAGAATTGAATGGCTCATATCCCCTGGGAGAAAAACCCTTTTCTGACTAGCTGTATAAATAAGCCATTTGTTTTTTAAGTTGAGAAAAACCTGCAATTTTATTGCCAGCTCTTACTCTTATCAAGTTCCTTTTAAGACATCAATTTGTAAAATGTGAAGATTTGGTTGCAAGAGACTAGTCAGTCCAAAGAAGCAGGGAAGAGCACAGGATCTCAAGAAGTCAAAGAAACTGACAAAGCACGACAGAAAAACAAAGAAAAATATTTGAAGTCATTAGGTATTAGGATACCAGCCAACACATTCAGCATTTCATTGGGCAATATAACACTTGAAAAAGAAATGTCATCAGCCTTAGGGAATCAAACAGGATAGAGAGGAGTTATGAAGCGAAGGAGGGAAGGTAAATAAATGAATGAATGAATGAGAAAGGTTGGAGGGTAAAGGAGAAGGGAACTCAGGGAAGGAAGAAAAGAGCAGGGAAGGGAGGAACAAGTTTCTGAAATACAAGTAAGACCCCAAAAATTGTTCCTCATTCTTGTTGTGAGCTATCCTTAAACAGGTTATATGGCAGCTATTAAATACAAAATGTAAGCAGCCTGATTATAGTGGAATGAGCACGGAACTGAAAAGAAAAGCCAAAATTTATTGAATATCTACCAGGGAGTAAACATTCTTACACATTTTGTTTAATCTTCATAACAATCTTGAGGGTAGATGGTGTATTACAGATGAGGAAAGCTGAATGATACTAAAAACCCGCACACGAATGAGTGCTAGAGCCCGATTTCAAAACCAAGGCACTCCTGTTCAGGTTTCTTCCAAGACACTAATTCTCAGCCGACTGTCAATTCTGTTACTTATTAGCTGTGTAATCTTGGGTGATTTAAACTCTATATCTCATTTACCTCCTCTGTAACAACTTTCAGTTCCAATGATCTTAAAAACTTATTCTGTGCATCCTCATGGTCTCCAACAGCATTTTAATGTTTACTATTTTAAACAAAGGTAACTCATTATTTCACTAGCTATGAGATCAGCAACATCAAAAATAAACAAATAACTCCCAATGCTTCACACAAGGTATGTCTGGAAACCATGTTTCTTGACACAACTTTGGGAACTGGGCTCTTTTGAAAATAACTTTTATCCAGTCCTATTCTCTTTCTGACAGCAAATTTATGTCTTTGGCAAACACTGTTTATTTAAGGAAGTATATGGTAAAATCATGTATAAATTATGGAGTAGTCATTTCAACAGTTGCTTAAACTGGGAAATATCTCTTAGGAATAGAACTTTTGATTAAACATTTGCTTGGCTCTAAAACTCAAAAAAATAAAATAAAAATAATTAACCAGTCAACACAGGAACCAAATACAAAACACATTATTTAAAGGTACTATTTCATTTCCCCACTATACTGACAAACTCATACACAGAAAAAGTTTAGACCACATATACACACATTTATATACCAGATGCTGTATCAGTTTCTTAAAATCAGACAAGGAGAGGAAATACAAAAAGAAATGAAGGAACTGTGGACACAGAAACCATCCTTGTTGGTCTCTAAGTAAAAAAATATATAAATATTCTTAGCTTTCCAGTACCACTTCTAGGCAGCATTTTCTTACCATCTGTAAAAACTCTGTTCTACTAGGGCCCCGTTTTTAGATACAACATATTCTTAGAAATTTCATCCTGATACAGATCACCAACTGGCAACATCCTGATGGCCTTGTTCCTACTTGATTACTAGTAGAAATGATGAAACGGTAGATAAATGTAGGGATAAGTGTGACTGCCTATACAAGATGAAAAAGAACCAGAGGACTAAACAGATTCTGGCAGCATCAATAACAGCAACTCAGTCAATGGCAACACTTAGGTACCTTAGTGTACAGGGTTTAGATGATTCCTTTTGGTTTCTGTGGCAGACTGGTATATTAGTAACGGCTTTCAAAAAATCATACTTCCCTGTCTATGCCACTGTGTCGTCTCCTCCAGCACTGACTCTGAGTTTGGCTATGCCACTTACTTTTGCCAATGGATACCAGCAAATGTAAATGCAAGTAGTCTTAATAAACATCTGCAGTAGGACTTGCCCTCAACATTATGTGGAGGGGGAGCACATGGCCAGCACCAGCCATCAGACACATGGATCAGATCACTTAGCCCAGTCAATTTCCCAAGTAACTGCATATTAGTGACTCCAGGGAAGACCAGCAGAAGAACCACCCACTGAGCTTGGCCCAAACTGATGACCTGCAGGACCATGAGCAAATACAGGATTGCTAAATTAAGCCACTAAGTATTAGGGTGATTTGTTATGTCGCAATAGATAACTGATACAGTTCCTATGCAAACAGACACAGAAGTGTAGCCTTAAGCTATTTAAACAGTAGGTTTGACCTAAGAGCTAAGTAAGTGCCAGCAGAAATGACAATTCTAATGTTGAAAAACACATTAGCTGTCTTAAACCCAACCTCATTTTATAGGTGAACAAGGCTATGAAGGTACAGTGACTTGCTTAAGGTCACAAAGCCAGTGAGTGATAGAGTCATAAATGGAATTCAGGTCTCTGATATCCTAGTGAAATTCTCTTACAACATTCTGAATCAAGAGGTAAGAAATACAAGTTAACCAGTCTACCATGGTTCAATTGTTTGAGCCTAGATCCCTCTGAAAACTAAAATAATTAGAAAATATACATTAGAAGGTAAAATGTATATGTTTAATATTACTAGGATCCTTACTGGAAATGGAATTTTTTGTTAACAAAAAGTTTTTCTCTTCTCTTCTCCCTTTTTAAGGGAAGAAGACACTATATCATAGGACAACACATCACACAATAAAAGACTTTCAAAGCCTTACTTTTACAATTTCCTATCTTTTTCTAACATGGTTCCTCGGTTTCAAGTTTTCAATTAATCTATAATCAGTTTTCATCCTAACTGTTCTGGCATATAAAGGTTTCTAATACAAAAAATTATGCCTCATATTAATAACAGTTATCACTTCCAGGAAGGGGACTGGGGGGGGGGAGGTCAGTGACCAAAATTAATTGTCTGTAATATTATAACTAAAAATTTTCTTTTACAAAAAGAAAAATATTCTTTTTTTTTTTTTAAAGGAATAACAACTTATTCAGAAAGGTGGCAAACTGAGAAGATGGCAGACTAGTATCTCAAAATAACATCTAATCAGGGTTTAGATGCCAGTTTCTTTTTTTTAATTAAATAGAGCACAGGCGTCTCAGTGCACTGGCTTCTGTTGTGGAGCTGGAGCACAGGCTTTAGAGTCTGTGGGCTCAGCAGCTGAGGCACACGTGCTTAGCTGCTCTGAGGCACGTGGGATCTCCCAGGACCAGGGATGGAACCCATGTCCCCTGCTATGGCAGGCAGGTTCTTAAGTACTGGACCACCAGAAAAGTTCTCCATGTATTATCAAACAATTAAAAATAAAAAACAAACAAGTTCTTAAAGCTATCCAACCAGTACACGTTTTTAGATCTTCTTAAGTTTAAAAGATGGTTCTCTCAATTCTAGCTCAAATTTAATTCCCAGAAAATGCTATGGTACTATTTAGCCTACAACTGGGCAAAGACTTGTAAAATAAGTGAAAATATCAAGATTACCTTCCAATTTTAAAGGCTACATATGTACTTTACTTTAATAAAAGAAAAAACAAAAATTTCTACATTTAGTAAAGTTTTTTTTTTTTTTTTTTTACAGTTCCTACAGCAAGTTATGACCTTCTGATACCACTCCACGAAGGACTGATTTTTACTTTAAAAATTAAAAAACAAAACAAAACAAAACAAGCAATGTTTGGAAATAATTATAAACCTCAACTAAAGGCCTTTTCAACAAATACTATATGATGACTATGAGTAAATAGATGATGAAAATTACAAAACATTTTCTTAAAAAGTCAGAGTAGTCAATTAAAGATACACACTCTCTCGTGTTGCTAATAATCACCAAAAGCCTCTATCAAGTCTTGTTTTCCCATTAAGAGATCTCCTTGCTTTCCCTCCTCTCTCTCTTCCAATCTTCCTGATACACTTCATCAATCTTCACTAAGGCCTCATTTCCCCTGTTAAGCCTCCAGAAGTGCTCCTAGGGCAATTTCATTCATTCCAACAGAGGCTTCAAGTTTCACATAATGCTAATGATTCTCAATATCACATCTCCAAACATCAAATTCAGATCTTTTCTGTGAGCTTCAGGTCTGTGTTTCCAACAATCAACAAACATGTCCACCAAGATGCTCCCCAGGTAATGCAAGTTTAACCTGTTTGTAACCAAAGTCATCCTCTCCCTTTCTCATCCTGAATGCTCTTTATCTCAGTTAATGACAGCAATTAAAACAAGCTTATTTTTAACTCTTTCCTTTCTTATATCCCCCCTTTATCTCCTCAGTCCCTAAATCCCATGTGAAGCTATTCCTGTGAAGGACATTCCCTCATCTGCGTTTCCACTGCCACTGCCCTATTCATCTCATCTGATAACAGCCTCCTTGCCTCTAATCTCTCTCTATTCTAAAACATAAACCATACATGATATATTTAAACCAGATTTTTCATACTTTAAAAATATGTGTATATATAGTTATATATATGTATACACATTTTAAATATGTTATCTATGGACACTGAGTTTATTATTGTTCAGACCATAGGAAGTTGTTAAAATACACAAGTATATTCATATATACAGTTATACATAATTTTTAAAAGGTTCCCGATTCTTAAAAGGTTAAATTGTCTACAGAGTGAAGTCCAAATTCCTTAGCAAGGCTTTAAGTGTCCATCACAACTTGCTCCAATTTACATTCCCAGATTCACCTTCTACCAACCTTGGCCTAAGTAATTTACATATATCAGCAGATACACCACAAATACGACTCACCTTTCCTTCTGTGCTTCTGCTAATCCCTATTATCTTGAAACTTCTTTCTTTTCCTACCTAGGTAGTCTCTGTTAATTCTTCACCAAACAAAATTAACTCTTCTTTCCTCTACGCTCCCAACTACTTTGTTCCTACCTCTAGCACTGCTAGGTCACTTCAGTCGTGTCCGACTCTGTGCAACCCCATAGACGGCAGCCCACCAGGCTCCCCCATCCCTGGGATTCTCCAGGCAAGAACAATGGAGTGGGGTACCATTTCCTTCTCCAATGCATGAAAGTGAAAAGTGAAAGTGAAGTCGCTCAGTCCTGTCTGACCCTCAGCGACCCCATAGACTGCAGCCTTCCAGGCTCCTCCGTCCATGAGATTTTCCAGGCAAGAGTACTGGAGTGGGGTGCCATTGCCTTCTCTGACCTCCAGCACAGACCCTATTAAATATATTAGTATTAATCAGCCAGATAACCTGGGAGCAACTTGAAATTTATTCACCTTAATATTCCCACCTTTTGTACACCACATAGACAAGTGTTTAAGGATGTAGCCTTGGGATGATCCATAATTAAGGGTTTGCTGGACAGAGAAAAGTCTACATATAAGTAAAGCAGAAGTCAGAAGGAAAATAATTAGGAAAATACAATAATATTAAACTGCCTTTTCCTTGGCTTTCAACAAGTTGAATAAGCAATCCGAAGAGTTTAATGTGACACAGAGGCAGATGAGGACTGAAAACTATGAAATGCCTTCTGCGACAGAAGAAAAGTATTTGATATGCATATAGTTGACAAAAGTTAATGGATTTATCAAATATGGAGGCAGAAGAATAAATAAAATTCCACCCAAAAGAAAAATAAGCAAAAGAACTAATTCACAGAAGAAAAATGTAAAAGACCAATAAACATATAAAAATTCCTCAAATTCACTAGTAATCAGAAAATACAGGTTTAAAAAAATCAAATATTACTTTCACTGATCAAGTCAGAAAAAAATTTTTCAGTAATATCCAAGAACAACAAATTTTCAATGATAATTTCCAAGGTACAGTGAAATGATTATGCCCATGTCATGTTTGAAGGAATGTGAATTAAGTGAAAGAGGAAAAAACAGCTGAATAAACAATACAGTATAATAATATAAATGCATGAAGTAAAGAATGAGAAGACACAAAGCATTAACCGTAGCTATTCTTAGGCAGAATCATTACCAGTCCCTTAAAACATGTAATAATTTTAGAATTAAGAGAAAATATTACTGTTTTTAAAAAGGTATTTTTAAATGACTTTGGTAAACTTCAAAAATGAAGTCAGATTACAGTGAATTAAAAAAGAAATAAGTAGTAAGCAGAAAGATATAAATCACTTGTTCAGGAGTTCAACAGTAAAAGCAGAAGCAAATTAGATGGTAGTCAAGAGGTCAAAGTTAAATAAAGCTTAATCATTTAAACTGCAGGTGATGAGTATATTTGAAACTGGAAAGGAGAGATGGAGATGATGAAACTCATGACACTAAAAACGGAGACTAATGCATGTAAGTGAAAGCCCTCTGTTATTCAAAGACAGTGGTGCAAAAGCCATAAATGTGACACATATGTGGTCAGTTAGCTTTGTCCAAGTTGATGCTCACAGATCATACCTCAGGAAATTATTTAAGAAACAGAGTTACTGGTCACCAATACAGCCAGAGAGAAAACATGTGATCAGATTAAAGTGAATTATTACTTCTATTAGAAAAACTTCAAAAACAGCTGTTCTTTGGTAGGGATCAAATACTGTAATCTTTGTATAAAAACATTCTTTGAATCATTCAACGATTCTTGTACTGATCATTCACCAAATTTAAGGCACTCTGGGAGTGACAGTCTCTGCCTTCATAAATATATATATTCAACTAGAGCATCTAGACATTAAACAACAAACTGATGAACAAATATAATGAATACTACAGAAAAGGGACCCATCAGGCACTACAGAAATATATGGCACCATGACTAGAGGGAAAATGGTCATGTCAATTCCCTGACAAAGTGTCGCCCAAGTTGAGCATACAAATTAAAAATCAGATCCGCAAATGAACATGAAGTCTAGAGGGAAGGATTAGAAGTTTGAGAGTATATTATTCTGTTGTTTTCAATACTTTATACTTAGAAAAAGAATGAATATAAACACCAATGTTGTGATTAAAAGATAATTATGAACGGTACATACCTATACGAAGGTCTCTTTGTAAAACATTCTTATCATAAACATAGAAAGACAAATACTGGAAAGTTCTTGGAATCTCAAAATAAAATTCTTCACTGAAAAACGGGCTAGAGAGAAAAGAGGGAAAGCTCATTAAATTTAAACTCGACAGTGTCCTCATATTTTATTTTCAATAAAATAAAATTATAGATTAAACCATAAAGAAAAACATCAAGAATTCCAAAATAATTCTCTATACTAAGTTTCAATTAAGCCTGGACAAACTAAGCTGAATTTCTGAAAGGACCTTGACTGCCAGGTTGGGCTCGGAAGATTTTCTGGAGTCCTATGGACAGAAGATCCAGTAACTGCCTGAGGTCATGCTCACCTTAAAGTGGACACAGTTGAGAGCTGAGGACAGTGTCATTCACACCATTATCTCAAAAATACGTAAATCACAATAATATATAATACCTAAAATGAATATGGTTATGTAAAATGTTATTTAAAACATATTTTTAAAAACTGAATTAGGTTATTTTTAATCAGCTTTATTGAGGTACAAATCATATAACATGTAACTTAAAGTACAGAGGTTACTGACTTGTGATAAATTTACAAACCTGTGTAGCATCCATCCCAATCAAAATATAGGAACATTCTAACTCCCCACAAAGTTTCCTGTTGTTTCTCTGCAGTTACTCCATCATACGTGCCACAGGCAACCAGTGATCTGACTTCCGTCATTAAAGATCTACTGTAAGATTTCCTATAAATGGAATCAAATAATATGTACACTTGCATCCAGCTTCTTTCACTCAGTTTAATACCTATGAGATTTTTTTCCATTTTGCTGCATATATCTTTAGTTCATTTCTTCTAATTGTTGGGACAATAAAATATTGAATTGTTGAATACTGACTGTTGAATATTCCACAGTCTATTCTCCTAGTGATGTTATCTGAGTTGTTTCCAGTTCAGGCTATCAAAAATACAGTGGCTATGAACATTTTTATAAAACTCTTGAATGCTTTCAGTTCTTTTGGTGAGGTAACTAAAAATAGAATTGCTGAGTTAAAAGGTAGGTGAGTTTTTAATTTATGAGAAACTGTCAGACTGTTTCCGATGTGGCTATACTATTTTACACTCCTACCAGCAATGTGTGACAGCTCCAGCTGTTCCACATCATTGTCAACTTTTGCTACGGGAAGTTTTTTTAAATTAGCTACTCTACAACATTATAACTCAACTATACATCAGTTAAAAGTCATTTTGAAAAAAACTAGCTATTCCAGTGAATGACATGATAAATGCTTACACCTGTGTAATCTCTACCCTAATCAAGATAAAGAATACTTCCATCTCCCTAGAAAGTTCCCATGTGTACTCATTCCCTCCATACTGTCACGGGAACCAGTGATCTGATTTCTATCATGACACATTATGTTCAAGACTGTATGGAGACAAAAATATACAAACTATATTTCCCTTATGAATAAGGATGTTGAATATCTTTTCATGTGCTTGTTGCCCATTTGTATATCTTATTTTAGGAACTGTTGGAGTCTCCACCACAGGTTTTAAAAGGTTTGTCTGTTTTCTCATCGGGTTTTTTTGTTTTTTGTTTTAATAAATTCTGGACACAAGTCTTTTGTCAGAACATTTCTAGCAGGTGTGGCCTGCCATTTCATTTTCTTGACAGTATCTGTTAAAGGGCAGAAGGCTCTGATTTTGACAAAATCCAATTTATTATTTCTCCTCTTTTATGACTGATGCTTTTGGCACCTAAGTAAAGAAATCTTTGCCTTCCCCCAAATTGCTAAGATTTTCTCCTACGAAACAGCTTTTCTAAGTTCACTGTAAGAATGCTATTTTGATATTTAAATTCTCCTACTAAGACATGAATCTCTGAAACACTAGTCAACATCCTTTATCAAGAGTACCTCTTTCCTGGTAATGTTTAAAGAATTAAAAAGATATTTTTAAAATGTCACCATAACTTACAATCTCTTCAGGATGTCACAACTTAAAAAGAAGATGAAATGCAAACTAAATGTCTCTTGTGCTGTGCTGTGCTTAGTTGCTCAATCGTGTCCGACTCTTTGCCACCCCGTGGACTGTAGCCCTCCAGGCTCCTCTGTCCGTAGGGATTCTCCAGATAAGAATACTGGAGTGGGTTGCCATGCCCTCCCCCAGGGGATCTTCCCAACCCATGAATCAAACTGGATTCTCTGGCATTGCAGGCGGATTCTTTACCAGCTGAGCTATCAGGGAAGCCCAAATGACTCTTAAAGAAGTCATTTCTGACCCTATCCAGGAAACAGTTGACTCAGCTTCTCAGTTATTATAAAACCTGGTCAATTTCTGTCAATATATTTTTCACTTCAAATTCATTACAACTGCACTTCAAATTGTAACCAAAATAAACTTTTAAAAATTGGTCTGTCAAAATAGTCTTCTGAATTAGTCTCAACATAGAAATTAATATAAAACAACTGTTAGGCAAAGATGCGTAGGTATTGTTTTCTCCTTTGTGTCACTTTATAAAAAATGATAAAACTGAGAATTTCCTTCTTTGGAAGGAATGATGCTAAAGCTGAAACTCCAGTACTTTGGCCACCTCATGCGAAGAGCTGACTCATTGGAAAAGACTCTGCTGCTGGGAGGGACTGGGGGCAGGAGGAGAAGGGGACGACAGAGGATGAGATGGCTGGATGGCATCACTGACTTGATGGACGTGAGTCTCAGTAAACTCCGGGAGTTGGTGATGAACAGGGAGGCCTGGCGTGCTGCGATTCATGGGGTCGCAAAGAGTCAGACACGACTGAGCGACTGATCTGATCTGATTTGATCATGTATCCACTCTCAAATACTATTTTTAAAACACATTCTAAAGCCAAATAAGAACAAGATGAAAATTATTCACTAAGTCACCTGTATCACTGTATCATCACAATCTCAACAACCTAATCCCCACATCTGGGTGCCCACATCTTTATTTTATAAATAAGTAAGGTAACTAATCAATCCATTTGAGAAAAGTTTTCAACGAGGTTGGTGAAGAGCCATGACAAGACTTATACTCTACCGTTACCACCGACCCATGATTATGCATATCACTCCCAAGGAAATTCCTGGTGGGGGAAGAGAAGCACAAGGTACAAGAAGTATTGCTACTTAGTTTGTTTATAGGTCTCCTACTTCTCAGAAGGATTGAGACAGAGATTTAGGAGCTATGGATTCCACATGTGACTCCTACTTACCTGCTATGAAAATTCTATAAAAACTGTAATATTCAGAACCCATAACAGATCTAAATGATATCTACTGTCTTTTGACTTAACAGCTTATCACAACATTCAGAAGAGTAGAAACACTGAAATGAAACCACGGTGAGCAAGGGTTCATACTACAGATTCTTTCACCCTGTTCCGCAAGAATGCTAGGAGGCACCTAGAATCCAAAAAACATCTAGCCTAATTGTATTGAAATGACCTAAGGTAACCATCGGAGATGGCAATGGCACCCCACTCCAGTACTCTTGCCTGGAAAATCCCATGGACGGAGGAGGCTGGTGGGCTGCAGTCCATGGGGTCATGAAGAGTCGGACATGACTGAGTGACTTCATTTTCTCTTTTCACTTTCATGCATTGGAGAAGGAAATGGCAACCCACTCCAGTGTGCTTGCCTGGAGAATCCCAGGGACGGGGGAGCCTGGTGGGCTGCTGTCTATGGGGTCGCACAGAGTCGGACACAACTGAAGTGACTTAGCATAGCATAGCATAGCAAAGGTAACCACTGGAGAAGGCAATGGCACCCCACTCCAGTACTCTTGCCTGGAAAATCCCATGGATGGAGGAGCCTGGTGGGCTACAGTCCATGGGATCGCTAAGAATCAGACAGGACCGAGTGACTTCACTTTCACACACTGGAGAAGGAAATGGCAACCCACTCCAGTGTTCCTTGCCTGGAGAATCCCAGGGACGGGGGAGCCTGGTCAGCTGCCGTCTATGGGGTGGCACAAAGTCGGATACGACTGAGGCGACTTAGCAGCAGCAGCAGCAGCAGCAGCAAGGTAACCACTGACAGCCTTAAAATAGCTTCCAAGTGGCTATGAATCTAGAAAAATAACTTAAGGTGGACAGGTAGCTCAGCTGGTAAAGAATCCGCCTGCAATGCTGGAGACCCCGGTTTGATTTCTGGGTCAGGAAGATCCCCTGGCGAAGGGATAGGCTACCCACTCTAGTATTCTTGAGCTTCCCTGCTGGCTCAGTCAGTGAAGAATCCACCTGCAATGTGGGAGACCTGGGTTCGATCCCTGGGTTGGGAAGATACCCTGGGGGAGGGCATGGCAACCTACTCCAGTACTCTTGCCTTGGAGAATCCCCATGGATAGAGGAGCCTGGTGGGCTACATTCCATGGGGTGGCAAAGAGTTGGGCATGACTGAGCAACTAAGCAGCAGCAAGAATAATTGATTTTATCATTTTCCCCAACACAAACAGCTGGCAAGGCAAGGGCTTAAAACAAAAAGTAAGCTAATTTTAGTTTCTCATTTACGAGGCTATGTAGTAGAAACTAAAACAAGTATTCAACTTATTGAAAATTACTAGTTTTATATATCACTGATTTTTATGTGATATGTAATCAACATACATTTAGAAACAAACAGTTTCAGGTTCCAATCTCAGTTTTGCTTCTAACTTCCTTTATTAAGTGTGCAAATTGTTCAGTCTTTTGGTGACTCAGTTTCATCATTTATGTAAATTCTAATAAAGAATTACAGAATTCTAATAAAACAGGGCAGGTGATTTATGATTAAAGATGTGAAGTATATTCAAATCTTCTTGGGCTACTAAATATTTCATCCATCATATGTTCATTCCAACAACTTCTGATTCCCTTATTTTAACTTTTATCTCTGGACAAGACTGTATCCCTCCAGCACAGCTCTGCACTAGAATTATATCCTCAGATGCTATTAAAGGGAAGAGTGGCACATTTCAATTTTATGAATTAAAATTTACTGATACTCTTGCAGTGCTACTACACTTTCAAAAAATGAGAAATCTACCTAAGAGCTCGTTCCCTTACACTGCACTACTTTAGTTAAGTGACTTGTATAAACGTTAAGGGGTAATTTATTCTCAAGAGAAATAAAATTATGATGTACTTTGAGAAAAGTTCAAATAAGTGGGCAAAATTTAGCCTAGAGAAAAAAACTGAGGTATTGGTGGTTGTTTTCAAAAACTTCAAAGACTATCATGTGAAAGATGGATTAAACTTGTTCCCCATATATTCAAGGGACAGAATTAGGAACAATTAAAAGGAAGACACATTTCTGAGGCAATGAGAAGCCACATGAAAGCAAGTTCTGTGTCCATCTTGTTCTCGTGGATGTATGAATATATAGCGCCTGGCAAGTGCTTGGCATACAGTAGGTTTTCCTTTTGATAGACATTAGTCAACTAAATCTAAGAGTCAGAATAGTTCTAAGACCTAACAGGCTGCTTAGGAGGCAGTGAAATCCTTGGTCACTGGAATATTAAGCAAATGCCAGATGACGACTTGTCAAAAATAATTGTCAGGAGGAACTAAGCATAATGGATTTAGTCCAGCTCAATGAACATTAAGGCTCCTTCAAACTCTGAGATTCTGTAATTCTAAAAATAAATTCAGAAACGAAAAGGAAAATAAAAGTTTCAGATGAAGAAAGACTTCTTGATAACAGTCAGGAAAACATATAAAAGCTATCATTCAATACATATCGTATTAGTGATAATTTACTAATTTTTTACAAACCTTAAAGATTTTTCAACAACTTGGGTACGATAAACTTCTTCCTGGTCCAAATTTATGGTGCAGAAACAATCTCTCATCTTGTTGGGTCCAAGATATGGCAATAAATTTTTCGCTTCACCTGTTGGCACAAAAATTAAAACTGGTGTTAAATATCACTGGCTGCTTCATGCTAAACCTTATATGGGATGCATTAAATGAAAAAGAACATATAAGATATAGCACAGAAAATAGTATTAGTGATTACAGAAAGATAATAAACTTGGTCAAAAATAGTCTGGTGAGACGGAGGTGAGGAGCTGTGTGTAACGGGGCACGTGAGATATGTTGTACCACTGGATCCCTGGTCCCAGGAAAGAGCAATGCCCCCAGCTTGTGCTCTTACCCCATCCCACTGGCACCACCCCAAGGACTTGCCTCCACAACTAATCCCTCTTTCCTGTATCACTAACTGTCCTCTCTACTGGATCATTACCATCAGGTCATAAATAAACTCTGGTATTTCACAATTGTAAAAACAGCACAAAAAAGAAAAAAATCTCCTTTGATTCCACCTCCCCCTCATGACATCATTCCATTTCTAGACTCCCTTTCACAGCAAAACTTCTCAAAAGCAAACATCTACAGTCACTGTTTCTAATTCCACACCTTCCATTCATTCTTCCATCCAATCAGCTTTTAACTCCATGACGACAAAGAAGCTACTCTAGGCAGGGTCACCAATGCCTTTCATATTGCCAAACCCAAGGACATTGCTCTGTCCTCATCATACCTGATCTGACAGCACTGTTTAATGTAAGTGAAGGCTAACATCTCTCCTTAAAACTCATTTTTTCTTGGCTTCCATAACACAGTATTTCTGGTTTTCTTCCTACATCACTGGCCCTCTGCTGACATCTTTCCCTGCCTCACCTATAAATGTTGCAGTGCCTCAGGGCTCAGTTCTGGGCCACCTTCTCTTCTTTCCCTAAGCAAATTCCTTCAGTATATGGTGTTAACGCCCATGCCTCTCAGAGGCCTGAGGTCATTTCCAGGCCTGATTTCTCCTCCTCAACACTAGATGTGAATATTCAACTGCCTCTTCGAATATCCAGTAGAGTTCTCAAATTTTTTAAGTCCCAAACCATCTGATTTCCTCCCCTAAAACCCACTGTTTTCCCCAGTCTACCACCATCTTCCTCTTTTCCTCTCACCTGTTCCCCATACTTCCCACTCCCACATCCAGTCCATCAGTAAATCCACTGAACTCCATAATAAATCCCAAATGAAATCACTTCTCCTTGCCTTAATCAGTATAATCCTACAATTCACTCATCAAGGAGTGTGATCTTTTAAACACAATATTCAGATCAATCACTCCCCTACTCCAATACCATTTGACTTCACCGGGGCTTCCCCAATGGCTCAGAGGATAAAGAATCCACCAGGAATTCAGGAGACTCAGGTTTGCTCCCTGGGTTGGGACGATGCCCTGGAGGAGGAAACTGAAACCTACACCAGTATTCTTGCCTGAAAAATCTTGTGGACAGGGTCACAGAGAATCAGACACAGATTCTTTCTGAGCAACTAAACAGAGAACAGAAGTCAATCCATTTCTAAATTCCCCTGGTCTACCCAGCCCCACTCAACTGTCCTCTCTTTGACCTCTTTCCTCCCACTCTCCCCAGTGTTCACCCTCTTTCCATTCATCAACCATGTCAAACTTGTTCAAGCTTAGGACCTCTGTCTGGAGTCCTCTAACCCATCTTCATATGGCTGTCTCTTCCTCTCATTTAGGTCTCAGTGCAAACGCCACTTCCTCAGAGAAACCCGTCCGTACTATTCTATCTACAAAAATAATCCTGCTACTATATTCTATTTCTCTCTTTTCTTGATAGCATTTACAACTATCTGAAACTCTTCATTTTTATATCTGATTCCCTCATTCTTAGGGAGTTCTTAGCTACCTCATTCAAGGCCTGAGAACTTAACTGATCTTCAGGATCTCAAATAGTGACTGTCAACTATTGAGAAATATGTGCTGAATGAATATTAAAGAATCAAGTACGTCTAGTTTTGAAGTTCTTGTGAGAAGCGGGTGCTGAAATCAGACGCCCGCTAAATTAGGGAAAAAGGTGGTGGGCATTAGGGAAAGAGCACTTCCCTGAGAATCATGAAACTAAGTATTTCCGTATTACCTTTGATACTAAGTGGCCAAATGGCTTCAGACAAACCTGGGAAGAACAAGTTTTCCTGACAAAAAAGTCTGGGCTGGATAAACCCAGGTCTCTTTCTGCTTACCAACTTTAAAACAAAAGGCCATTTGAACCAATTTACTTTAAAGAAGTCTATCAGAAACTTAAGTACCTGCGAAAAACTCAATACACAAATGATTTTTTTAAATTAAAATTAGAAAAATCAGGGAGAAGTCCCTCAGAGCCATCTGGGAGACTGTCTCTCCGGCTTAAGTCCTGAGTAAGTCCACTGAATAAAACATACTTCTCAAAAATTAAAAGTAAAATTAGAAAAATCAATGGAAGAGCACCAGTAAGATACTGTTATTTAGTTATCACTGAGAGATTAGAAAAAAAAATCAAGTTACCATGTCACAGAATAAACATATTCATTTCAAGTCAAAATAAAGGAATCTAATCTTTTAAATGACCCCTAAATTGCCCAATATGGGTTGGCCTTTACAAATTCACTAGTTTTCTAAAAGGCAAAAATACTGTACATCTGAATTTGTATCCATCTAGTCTCCTCTTCCTCAGAAGATTACATGTCCGCCCTTATTATCCACAGCTCATCCCTCTGCTGTGTTCTCTCATCCCCGTTTCCTCTCTCTCACTCTAGCACACTGCCCAACAATTTCATTTTCATTATTTTCGACTTTCTCCTTTAAGTCTTTCCTTTTTTGCCTCCCCTCTGTACAATCCAGAGGGTTTGAGGGTTTGTTTTTTTTTTAGCGAAAAATCCACCTAGGTCACCATAAAGGGCTTGCAATATAAACAAATTTGGAATTAAAATCATAATAAACATGCTCCATATCTAATGAGGGAATCTGGAATACTAAATCATTGCCCTTGAACATGTTGCTATTTCATTCACACAAGCGCAACTTGAGAAACTACACTGTATAAATGTACACATATTCCGCCACCCACCTTTTTAAGAGGGAAACGGGATTATTTTCTCTGCGGAATCCAATGAAAGTGACATTATTAGATATTTACTTAGAATAAGGAAAAATTCAAATTCTACAGAATATTTAAATTTAAAATGCACTCAACATCACTTCCTAAAAAAGTTGTTCATAATCTTTGAATATCTGTCACTGCTGTTCAAAATAAAGTAAAATCATCTAATCAATGCTAGATCACCAATCGACCATGCTAATAGGTTAAGTCAACTTTCGAGTCTTTAAACTGTACCTTCAAACTGCAGCAGTAACTAACTGGCATTAATCAAAATAATTAATTGCCACATTATTTAAAAAGATCAAAAGTGAAGTAACTAAAGGTTAGAGAATTCACAAAAATAATGTTGCACTCCATACATCTCTAAACAAAAAGATTATTTTAAGAGCACACTCTTTATATTAAGCTACACAAAAAGAAATGAGGAACTTCAGAAGATACCTGTCCTGCATATGGTATTTTCATAGGGCCTCACTAGTTCTAGTAAATTACTGTATATAAATAAGTAAGTACACTGGTCAAAAAATAAACAAACAAAAAACTACTGCTCCTTAAAAGGCAAGCGTCTGGAAAACTTATTCTATAATCTCTGCTCCAATTCTTCCCCTCCTACTCACAGCCTGAATCTGCAATTTGGCTTCTGAACCTATTTCTTTACTGTAACTCCCAAGAACACTAATAATATTTGTTGTTGTTTAGTCACTAAATCACGTCTGACTCTTTGCCACTGAGCCACCTGGGAAGCTCTGCTAATAATACTGTGCGTGTGGATGTGTATGTTCAGTTGCTCAGCTGGGTCCAACTCT
The DNA here is from genome assembly GCF_002263795.3 of Bos taurus. Classification (NCBI taxonomy): domain Eukaryota; kingdom Metazoa; phylum Chordata; class Mammalia; order Artiodactyla; family Bovidae; genus Bos; species Bos taurus. The sequence goes on from NC_037328.1 coordinate 127,447,208, forward strand.
TTGTGACTCCATGGACGGTAGCCTGCCAGGCTCCTCTGTCCACGGGAGTTCCCAGGCAAGAATACTAGAGTGGGGTGCCATTTCCTTCCCCAGGGGATCTTCCTGACCCAGGGATTGAACCCACGACTTCCACATTGGCAAGCAGATTCTTTACCACTGAGCCACCTCTGTGGTAATAATGTCAGGAAACTTTGGGCATACACAGACCATTAAATTCATCATACAGGTGGAGAACCAATTTCAGCTATTTTTTTAATGTTTCATTATAAAACAATAAAAATATACTAAAATACAAACTTACAAGCTTCTCAACATTATTTCATGGTATTACTTGCAATCTTTCTCAATTTATCTGCAGCCTATTTGGCGATGGTTGGCCTTCAGGAAAATCAGGGTCTGTATCTGTGGTAGATATGGTGGGTCAGTATGACTTCCTGTACTGCAGAGACTAGAAAGCTAAAAACTACATTTCCCAGCCTCTCGTGCAGTTAGGGTTGTGGCTGTGATTTAAATTCCATCAATTAGATGCTCTCTGGAAATTTGGAGGACAAAAGAGAATGGAGGTGGCATTTAGGTTGCTTCTACTAGTAAGCACTGTCATGGAGATGTCTAGGTTTTCTATAGCAGCACTTGCTGCAGTCCTGGTATCCAGTCACAGGTTTCACAGGTATCAGGAAGGATACACAGCATCCATTCTGTCACACAGGTCGTGTGCATGACGGCAGCAGCACGAGCCAGCAGCAGTGACAACCATTTACTTGTCGCCGGCTGTTTCCTAACAGTGGCAGACTTCTGATCATGGCCCAGGTGACAAGGTTCTAAAGACTAGCAGCTAAAAGTTACAATTTCCTAATTTTTCAGGCACCTTTCTGATCCTAAAAGAGGTGGTAACTCCCATCATGGCCCCGATGCAATGTGGCTTTTGTACGTTATTTTTGAAAGTTTAAGGGCTTCCCAGATGGTGCTCATGGTAAAGAACCTACTTGCCAATCAGGAGATGTAAGAGATATGGGTTCAATTCCTGGGTTAGGAAGATCCCTTGGAGAAGGAAATGGCAACCCACTCCACTATTCTTGCCTGGAGAGTCCCATGGACAGAGGAGTCTGGTGGGCTACAGTCCTTAGGGTCGCAAAGAGTCGGACACAACTAAAGCAACTGAGCACTTAAAAGTTTGACTAAAGTGTGTTCCTTCAGTCTTTCCAACAATTCTATATAAGTCACTTAAAATCATTTATTAAATCTCTTTCTGCTTACACTAGCTAGAGTTGATTCTGTAACCTAATCCTGACTAGCTTCTTTTCTTATCCTTTCTATCTTTTCTAAAAAATCTAAGAATCCCATTTCATATTACTGGTCATCAGAGCTTGGTAAATCTTTCAGCTATTAATAGATGTGGCTATCTGGATCAAACATGGACTCAGAAATTATAAAGTAATATCTCACTGCAACGACTTCTGTGTTCCATTAGACAGTGAGCTGAACAGCACAGCACACCCAAAAGGTGAAAGTGTCAACTTGGAAACGGGAGAAGGATACAGCCTGACTCTCTGCATGGTTGTTACTATCTGCTTTCAGAGAACACTTCTGCATTTCTTATTGTAGCATTTAGATGTGGTTTTTAAACAGTATGTACTAGCACAAAAATAGAAATATATATCAGTGGAACAGGACAGAAAACCCAGAAATAAGCCCATGCACCTACCGCCAATTAATCTCTGACAAAGGAGGCAAGACTACCCAATGCTGGAAAGACAGTCTCTGCAACAAATGGTGCTGGGAAAACTGGACAGCCAAATGTAAAAAAGTGAAATTAAATAATTCCTTATCTCTATACATAAAAATAAGCTCAAAATGGATTAAAGACCTACACAGACACTATAAAACTCCTTGAGAAAAACATAGGCAGAATACTATTTGACATAAATCACAGCAATATCGTTTTCAATCCATCTCCCAGAATAATGGAAATAAAAACAAAAATAAACAAATGGGACCTACTTAAGCTCAAAAGCTTTTGCACAGCAAAGGCAACAATAAACAAAGCGAAAAGACATCCCACAGACTGGGAGAAAATATGTGCAAAAGATGTGACTGATAAGGAATTAGTCTCCAAAATTTACAAACAGCTTATGATGCTTAACAGTATCCTGAAGACACATTTCTCCAAAGAGGACATACAAATGGACAATAGGCACATGCAAAGCTGCTCAATATTGCTAGTTATTAGAGAAATGCAAATCAAATATTTGCATTTGATTTGTGCAAATTGGTGTGAGGTATTACCTCACACCAGTCAGAATGGCTATCAGCAAAAAATCTACAAACAATAAATGCTAGAGAGGGTGCGGAGAGAAGGAAACCCTCCTACACTGTTGGTGGGAATGTAAATTACTACAGCCACTATGGAGAACAGTACGGAGGTTCCTTAAAACACTAAAAATAGAGCTGCCATATGACCATATGCAATCCCACTCCTGGGCATATATCCAGACAAAAGCACGATCCGAAAGGTTACACTCATCCCAATGTTCATTGCATCACTGTTTACAACAGACAAGACATGGAAGTAACCTAAATGTCCATCAACAGAGGAATGGATAAAAAAGATGTGGTACATATATACAATGGAATATTACTCAGCCATTAAAAAGAATGAAATAATGCCATTTGCAGCAACATGGATGGGCCTAGACAGTGTCATACTGAGTGAAGTAAGTCAGAAAGAAAAGGAGAAATATCCTATGACATCCCTTATATTTGGAATCTAAAAAGAAATGATACAAATGAACTTATTTACAAAACAGAAAGAGACTCACAGACTTAGAAAATGAACTTATGGTTGCCCGGGGAGAAGGGAGAGCTGGGAGGTTTGGGAAGGTCATGTACACACTGCTATGTTCAAAATGGATAACCAACAAGGACCTATTTTATAGCACACAGAACTATAATCTATTATGTGCTGGCATGGATGGGAGGCGGGGTTCAGGAGAGAATGGATACGTGTATATGTATGTATGTCTGAGCCCCTTTGCTGTTCACCTAAAACTACCACAACATTGTTAATCAGCTATATCCTAATACAAAATAAAAAGTTTTAAGTTTGAAAAAAAATGTGATTTTTAAAACATGCTTGATAATACAATATCATGTCTCCATGAATTTGGAACTCCCAAATTCTCAATATGTAAACCATGTGCACTACTTTGTGTACCTCCATCTTATCCTTAAATTTACACATCCTATTTTAACTCTATTAAGATTAAAGTGTTCAAGACATTCAATAAATTGCTAAGATACAACACTTGAGCAAGATAGCTGAAATAATGGAAATAATTTTTACCTGCATTTGAATGAAAGTAGGAGATGTTTTCAGCTTAGTCTTTATTTTAAAAATTTTGTGCATACACAAAGGTAGGAACTTGTCCTATAAAGGCAGATGTATTATTGGCCCCACAGCAAACAGTATAGATCTGATTACATTTAGAAGTGTCGCTATTTCCTTCAACAAAGAATCAATTATCAGGAGGCATATTACTAACAAAACAACTGTTCCTCTATGAAGAAAGGAGCCTGGCCTTCAAGCACAACATCTTTTACTCTGTAATAAGACCATTTCTTGTTGAATTCATAACTGGTACTCTTTAAGAGGGCTTCCTGGTGGCTCAGTGGTAAAGAACTGGCCTGCTAATGCAGGAGATGACAGTTTGATTCCTGGTCGGGCAGATTCCCCAGAGAAGGAAATGGTTACCCCACTCCAGTATTCTTGCCTGGGAAATTCCATGGACAGAAGGAGTTTTGTGGGCTACATTCAGTAAATGAGGTCGCAAAAGAGTAGGACATGCTTAGCAACTAAACAATAGGTCTTTAAGAGCTTTTCTAGTCTACATGCTTTACAACGTTAACTGTTAACCAAATTAAAAAAAAAAAACAAAAAACACATTCTCTCTTAAAGCAAGGGTTTTAGAGATGAACTAATTATCCACCGGGCATTTGTTTCTTCCCCCTCACAGATGGGCTGCAAGTATGCCAAGAACACCTTCATATGACAGACACATCACTGGTTTTGTTCAACCATAAAATGAAACAGCCGCCTGTTCATTCATGTGATAGTAATTGTTTCTCTGCATCATTGAAACCTTATAACATCAAATACACAGCATGTAATAAAATGGTATATTTAGCTTGGATCCCCATCCTTCACACTGTTGCTAGTTCCTTTTTTTAAATACATTACATAGCACTCCTGCTCAAGCCTTCAGTGGTTGCACACTACCTACCACTGCCCGCCTTGCAGGATAAAATCTAAAACTCCTTAGTCTGGCATAAAAATGCTTCATGATCTGGCACCATCTACTATTTAATCATAACCACACAAGTTATGCTCCACAGTACTGCACTTTTAGTTCCTTGAAAACACTGTATTCTCTCATGCCTCTGGACATTTACAGCGCTATTTTCACTGCATGAGATGCTCTCACCTGATCTTTTCCCCCACAAAGCTCTGCTTAAGGCATCTTTGTACAATCTTCCCTCAACTCCTAGGTAGTCATGTCACCTTTTCCTCTCTTTCCTACTGCATTGTATCTGTACTTCTACTATAAGGATCATATTGTATTGCACCTGTTCTGTTTCATTTAACATATTAAGTGCCTACAGGATGCCAGGCACCTTTCTAAATACTGGGAATATAACAATGAATAAAAAATATAGGTCTTTGCCCACATGGAACCACTGTACAATCTAGACAGTGGAAACAAACATCATAAACTCTTAACCAAGTATATAATATTTATTGCCATGGAAGAAAATAAAGGTAAGAGACTTAGGGAGTGCCACGCCCAGAGGGGAGAGAGAGGGAGGACAGCAATGCTATTTTATACGAGGAAGGCCTTTATATGGAGATATTCGAGGAGATCTTTGAAGGAGGTCAGTGAGGGAATGAGTCACCCAGATACCTAGGGAAAGACACAAGCAGAAACAATAAAATATGCAAAGGTCATGACAGAGGATAACTTGGCATACTGAAGGAACAGCAAGGCGGCCAGTACGGCTGTAAAACAATAAACAAGGTAGGAAGAAGGAGGAAACAGTAAGAGATGAGATAGGAGTGGGGAAGGAAGCAGGTTAAATAGGGTCTTGTGGCCAATGGAAAGCCTTAGGCTTTCCTGAATGAGATGGGAAGCTATTGAAGGATTATGGGCAGAAGAATGGCATGATCTAACTTTGTTCTAAAGAATCATGGCAGAAGGTAAAAGGTGGAAGCCGGAAGCTGGACAGGAGGCTACTGTAATAATTTTGATTACAGTTAACTTAGACCAGACAGGCAGTCTTGGCATGCAAAGAAGTGGCCAACTGGTCATATAATTTGAAGATAAAGCCAACAGGATTACGGATATTTTGGATGTGGGTGTAAGAGGAAGGGAGTCAAGGATCACTTCTTAAAGAGTTTCAGCCAGAGCAGCTGGATGAACAGAGATGCCACTTCCAGAGCAAAGAGCGTCTTGTTGGCAAAGAGAGTATGCTAAGTCTGAGACGCCTTTAAATATCCAAGTGCAGATGTGCAGCAGGCAAGGAAATGCTGGCTAGAGATAGAACCTGAGAATCATTAGCAACTATATAGTATTTCTCAAACCATAAGACTATCCAATTACAAGAACAGTAAATATGGAAAAAAGAGAAGAGATTTGACGACTGAGCCTCAGAGTTCTCCATCATTTTGCGTTAGTAGAGTTAAGAAGGAACCAGCAAATGAGACTGCTGTATGTCTCTTCGCTGAATATAAACTCACCGAACCAATTCTTAGCACCATGCTTAGCTTATAATAGATAATGAAATACCTACTAATGTGTATGTTTATAACTTTAGCATGGGCAAAGAAGAGGTTCTAACATCACATCACAAGTTACAAAATTGCAAATAAACTTCTTTTTATATGTTTGATATAAGCTGATCCATGTCAGTTGCTCCAAAGGTTTAAAAAGAAAATGTCTCCTGTATAGTTACCAAAAGCACTAAATTTAAAAATCTCCATAGTACGAAAACAGAGACATCGTACTGAAAATAAACAAAACACTCCTGAGATGCACACATTCATTTATTGAGTGCCTACTAAGATAGTAAGGACACATGAGTGCGAAAAACACACAAAAACCGTGTCCACACTGAGCTAGTAAGATGGATAGATAATAAATAAATTAAATGGTATGTTAGTATTAAGTAGAAACAGGTACCACATGAAATGGCAGAGGGAAGGGTGCCAAGGAAGGCTCCACCCACAAGGTAACTTCTGCATAAATATCTGAAGAAAAAGGGAAGCCAAGTAAGTATTTTACAGAAAATAGCTTTTAGTCATTGGCAAAAAGTAAACAATTTAAACCAAGAAGATAAATACCACTGGAAATCAAAACTGATAACCTAGATTAACAGAAATAGAAAGATGGCCAACTCTATGTGTACAAGATCAGTGATTCTATGCAAAGGTCAAAGGGCATAAATCCAGATCCTACCATATAATTTTACCTAAATCTAGAATTCCAAATATCAGGGTACTGGGAGAGATTCCAGTGTATATGCTTCTGGGCATGAATGCAAGTATGCACATACGTGTTTATGTGGATGTTTTGCAGGGACTATGTGCATGCATTTTATCTGTAGGTTTGCATGTGTGTTTCTGCGTCCTAGAGGGAGACATTACTGGGATAAGTAAGAATAGAAGACAAGTATTTTTCAAGCAGTTGCATGCTCCAAAACAATACTAAACATTTTCTAAAATATCCCATTTGGTTGGTACAACAACCTTTGACATAAGCATTACTGTTCTCCTTTATAAATTGAAAAAAAAAATCATAGTTACACTGGCAGTACAGTGAATTGACAAAAATCAAATTCCAAAGCCTAGTCTTTCCATTCCTATTCATGTCTTTCTGAACAGAGAAGTGCCTAGAGGAACAGACAGCTATTCCTTTCTGAAACTATCCTAAGAGATCCTGTAGGATCTCCAATCTATTTCAAAGGATACCTTAAACACAGAAATAAGAGGTTCAGAATGTGAATAACTCCCAAGAGAAACTGCAAAGGGCCAGGGTCCTGGACAAGATGATCCTAAGAAAAAGATTACCTGCAGTGGGAGGAACGCTGAATCATAATAATAGTTTCCATTTATCAAATATTTACATTATACACACACACACAGATGATGTTTTTTAGGGACTTCACATGTATGTCACTTAATCTTCGTAATAACTTCTTCCAAGTAATTTTTTTTAAATAGAGAAATTGGGGACGGAGGGATAACACTGCAGGGGTAAAGCATAACAGGAACAAGTTCAGGAGGTGGAAACAGCAGGAGCACCTTCAAGAAAGCAGTTAACAGTACTAACTGACTCAAGCAGAGAGAGATGAAAGGGGAGTAGAAAGGATGCAGCTGTAAAAGAAAGGTGGCACTGCACAGAACCTGTGATGTCAAGCCAAGGAGTTTTAATTTCATTCAGCAAGCAACAGAGTCACTAGAAGTTCCCGTGTGATCAAATCTATGCTTCAGGAAAATCACTGACAGTTACAGGGCCTAATCTAAGGTAACAAAGGGGCAATGGAGGAAAAGAAATATGGAAGAGATACTGCAGAGGGAAAATCCAGAATTTGGCCAGACTCAGGATATGATGTTCTAATAACTGGAGTATCAACCTAAGCAGAGGATTAGAACTTTAGATGGGGGGAAGATACGAAAATATGCAAACATTATCATTTATGTACTCAACCAAAAAATGGAGTGAAGGAATCAAATGTACACTTAAAAACATAAGTTTCGGTGTACACAAGCTTAGAATAAAACGCTATTATACCATCTAGTTATAGATACATAAGACAATCCTATATAATTTTTTTTCTTTTTGGCCACACCATGCAGGATGTGAGATCTTAGTTCCCCAACCAGGGATCAAACCAGTGCCTCCTGCCGTGGAAGCACAGCGTCCTAACCACTGGACCGCAGGGATGTCTCAAGACAATCCTATGTAATGTTAACATATAAGATCTTTCAATTTTCATATAAAGTTTAATTTTAACTTTCCCAGTAAGACAAAAGTTGAAAATAATTCTGAAAACATCTACAGTACTGCCATAGTACAGCAAGTTAGAACAAATTCATTTTGGAGACGGGAGTTTCAGTGTGAGTTTTGTACTTAATTCTCTACATGCCCTAGTCTCAACCTCCTGTGTAAAAAGAAGTCATTACAACGCTTCAAGGGCTACTGTGGCCATCAGCTGAGTAAGTGAAGTGAAAGTCGCTCAGTCGTGTCCAACTCTTTGTGACCCCATGGACTATATAGTCCATGGAACTCTCCAGGCCAGAATACTGGAATGGGAAGCCATTTCTTTCTCCAGGCGATCTTCCCAACACAGGGATTGATCCCAGGCCTCCTGCATTGCAGGCAGATTCTTTACAGCTGAGCCACCAGGGAAGCCCAGCTGAGGTAAAGCACTTACCATAATGCCTAGAACAAAATAAGCACTCAGTAAACAGTAACTAGCAGTGCCCTTCCTGGTTACAGATCCCTAAGAAACAGCGTCTGTACACAATTCCCTTCACTCAAGCTACTAGGTCTGACCAAAGATAACCTGTAATTTAATAACTGGACACACCAGAGGAGCTCATTTTTTTAATGAACTTCTATTACAGAAATAATGCATTTCTATTGGAAGAAACAAATGAAAAACACCTGGCCTTTCTGTATCTCAGGCTCCAAATCTCTAAAATGAGATGCCTGAACTCTTTCAGATGGAGGGGGAGGACAAAAATTGGGGGTCAGCCAGCCAGAGATTTGTTTGGCTTGCACAGTGTTAGGAAAAATGTAGCCAACATCTAGAACTGGAAGAGTTAATAATAAATCAATCCACATTTCTGGTTTCTCTTTAACAATCAGAGTCCTGGCAATGAGGTTCTGAATGGAAACTGTAGACAAGATACTCTTTTGAAATCCTAACAATCCCCACCTGGCTTTCCTTCACTATGCCTGGTGGTCTCTGTAGACTGGAGTTTGCAACTCCTTAATTAGTTAATCCTCTAAGTTCCCCTAACTTTAAGATCCTGAAAAGTTGTAAAAAGAGCACATGGCAACACTGATTTCAAATGTTTTTAGATATTGCTACCCTGGGCCAGGTGAATCTGATAAACACTATAAGAACTAGATACACATTTATGTTAAATAAACTGTTCATCAAGAAAACTATGAACATAAACTTTACCAATTCTCACTTCTACTCACGTTACAGCCAGCACTTAACTGAGCACAATGTGCCAGGTAGTACACCAAGTCATCCAATCTTTTCATAACCACTCTGTAAGATGAGAATAACTACTACCTCCAATTTATACAAAAGGAAGCTGAAGCTCAGAGAGGTTAGGTGATTACTAGAAAAGTAGCAGAAAATTCATGCTTTCAACATGCTCCATTTTCATTTATCATTCAACCAATTTCTATTTACCTAATCTAATAAATACTTTCTACAGAATAAAGAAATCTGACACAAGAGCTCTCTCATTTATTTCTCTTTACAGCTTTCAAAGAAGAACAGAAGAGAAAAACCGCCAAAAAACACCTTTCGAATGGTTTCTCAGGCACCCTCTTCAGAGTATGTCAGACTGCCCCAGGTGTACAGTAGCCAACGAGGAGGTGGGGCGCCCAAGAACTGTTGCTGTTGTTTAGTTGCTAAGCCATGTCCAACTCTTGTGACCCCATGGACTGTAGCCCGCCAGGCCCCTCTGTCCATTGGATTCTCCAGGCAAGAACACTGGAGTGGATTGCCATTTCCTTCTCCAGGGGATATTCCCGACCTTGGGATCGAACCCAATTCTCCTGCATTGGCAGGTGGATTTTTTACGACTGAGACACCTTGGAAGCTCACCTAAGAACTACTGAAGAGAGACAAATGTTACACAGCTATTACTTCCCTCATCTTTAGTTGTCACTTTAAAAGCACCACTGAAAAGATAGACATTTATACTTGTGATATTATTCAGGCAGAGAATGAGTCACAAACAGGCATATGGAGACTGCTGGGATATCTAGTAAGTAGGGTTTTCCAGTGTCTAAAATTAACATGATTAGAGAACTGGATTGTCAAGCAGCTTTTCTCACTCCCAGTAAATGAAAAATTACCTTAAAAAAAAAAAAAAGTCATCTGAGATTCTATAATCCCATTCAACTGGCAACCTTAAAAAATCAACACATTACATAATTATTATCATAAATCTGATTCTACCTAAGAATGGCCATTATGATATTAACCTAGGACCTGGAGGTTAAATAAATACAGAATAATAAAGTGTCACTAACACTGCACTCCTGCTCCATCATGGAAATAAGGTACTGTGCAATTCCTAGGAAAACACAAACAAGGTAATAGCACTGAGCAAGCACTTGAGTGGGCAAAGGACTCCCAGAATCCAGCACAGTTCAGGTGGTGAGCCAAGAACTGCTTGGTGGTTTTAATACCTGAACAATTCTTGACAAGGCAGAAAGCCAAGGTTAAAGCGTGAATTCCATGGCAACTCCTCAGAATGTCCTAGTAGTGAAGATGCAGCTCTTCAGTGTGAAAATCTACAGAATGTAATTAGAGTCCGATTGTTTTACACAAGTCATGTGCACAATAATTATCATACAGTTATCTATATCACTATCATATTAATCACCTCTGACTGCAGCTCAGTCCAGAACCAACGACTGTACATGAAAAGACAAGTTTCGCAAGGTACTGCCAGGAAACGTCCATGGGTCATAGAGCAACGTCACCAAGTTGCAGGCAGGATCTTCCTGTGGTTTGCCTTACCCACTTCTGGTTTCAGTTGTGAACGTGTGCTGATCCCAAGCTTCTTACAGCCCCCTTCTCGAGGAGCAGCCCAAACTCTGAAACACATATGGTAGAAAGCTCTCCTAGGATAGACCCATGGTCCCTATGGTGACATGAATCTTTAGAGGCTTTTGAGCTGACCAGGAGAGCCTCCTATGGCAAGTAAATTAAAGGCCATAGCCAGGTGGTGGCAGAACTAAGGGCTACTTGGACAAGTCATACATGGGATAAGGCTACTATTTCTAGTAACAGCATCCAGGAAGGTAAAATGGGATTCAGTCATGACCTAGTGTTTTTTTAAAAAAAGAAAAAGATATAAAGAAGCTGTACCACACAGGTCAATGTATGTGAGTATTGTGTTCTAAGAGAACAATTAACATGCAGAAATTCACATGAGCATAGTCAAGCTGATGGACGAGTAACATTTTTTTGTGATCCTCAAAACAGAACTAAATATAAATTTTTATAGCATTTCAACATTTTAATTTTACTGACTATCCATTACTTTAGACAGAAACCAATCTAGGGATAATCATCAACTTCTTGACAAAAGAAATATACTCACCAGCTCTTCCCAATATGCCATGACAGGCAACTTGACAGAGAAAAAGACATGGCTTTTGATGTCTTAAAAGCCATTCTGAATACCTGGCTCTGCCCCATTGAACCCTGAGCAAATAACCTTTCTGTGTGCTCCTTTGCTAAAACTGGAATTAATCACAAATTTCTTCATGAAATTGAATTAATGAAACAATTTACAAAATATCCTGGAAAGTGCTTGGAAAAGAGTAAATAATAAATATTAGTCTACTTCCCCCATCCACTAGGAAAATTTTTTTATAAAATAAAACTGTCCAAATTCAAAATGAAAAGGTTTTGTACCACTCACATGTTAAAGTATTTTAAGAGATTGGAATATTCTTTTTACTACATTCCTCTGAAACACTGAATTTTTTTAAAGTCAACTTTCTGAATGCAAACAACTGTTGAAAATAGGCAGAGCAAATAGGAATTCACTATATTATTCTTACAGTTTTGTGGGTGTGAAGTTTTATCAGTTACCCAAAAACTTCAGAGAAAAACTGTCTTTATGTGCACTCAAAATATTATCCAACCTAACCTTTGGTTACTGTTTTTGCAGACAGAATACTCTTCAACAGTTAAAGAAAGAGAGGCTCTTACAGCATAAGATTAATACTAAATCAAATTCATTTATACAAATAGTCATTTTTTGATAACATAGCTCATACATAAATACACTTCCTAGAAAAGTAAATCATTATAAGGCCAATTCCCTTTGTCCACCACTGACAACCCATGGTGTTCATCTTTTCAAACATCTTTCTGTCTTTTTTTCCATATACATATAAAGAAGATAAGATACATATAACTATACATATCACCCTCAAGACAGGCTTCCTTTTTCCACAATAATACTTCTTGAAGTTCTTTCCTTTCACATTATAGATACATCTCATTCTTTTTAGCTGTTATAAAATATGTACATGAATATACTAGTCATTTTCCTACTGATGGACACTTAAGTTGCCTCTGTTTTGTTTTACCAACAAGGTAACAATAAACATCTTTGTATACACCTCTTCTGCAAATGTTTAAGTGTCTCTGTAGGGCAGATATGTAGAAGTAGAAATATATAGGGTGTGCTGTGCTGTGTTGTACTTAGTCGCTCAGTCATGTCTAACTCTTTGTGAACCCAGTCTGTGGCCCTCCATGCTTCTCTGTCCTTGGGGATTCTCCAGGCAATGATACTGGAGTGGGTTGCATGCCCTCCTCCAGAGGGTGGGAGGAGGACCGAACCCAGGTCTCCTGCATTGCAGGTGGATTCTTTACCATCTAAGCCACCAGGGAAGCCCAAGAATACTGCAGTGGGTAGCCTATACCTTCTCCAGTGGATCTTCCTGACCCAGGAATCAAACCACGGTCTCCTGCATTGCAAGCAGATTCTTTACCAGCTGAGCTACCAGGGAAGCCCAATACACATTTAAATTCTTAACAGATATTGGAAAAATGCTCTCCAACATTGCTTTCCAATTTAAACTCAAGCAACAGTGAAGAAAGTACCTGTTTTCCTAAACTTTCACCAAGTACTGACATTAATGAGCTTTTATTTTTTCACAAACTGATGACTTTTTAAAATTTTATTTCCCTGATTAATTTTTGTTAAACCTTTCCAGTATTTTCTTATGTTTATGGCCTTTTGTATCTTTTCTGTGGAATGCCTATTTATATCCTTTATTTTTCTAATGGCCTTTTCCTTTTAAAAATTTGGATGAACTTTTTATATATTCTGGATATGAACATATAGGGAGCATAGACAGTAGGTTAAGAGTAACAGAGCCAGTCTGCCCAGGGCTCACTAGCTGACAGATCTTGGCAAGTTACTTAGTTTAGCTATTCCATGCCTCAGTTTCCTCATCTGTAAAAATGGGGTAATAACTGTACTTACAGTCACCATGAGGGTTAAGTTAGTTGAAATACTTAAAGTGCTTTAAAACAGTGCTTGGCACACAGGTTAAGTGTTATATAAGAGTTTTCTTTTTGTCTGTAGAATTTGTTGCAAATATCTTCTCCCAATCTATTGTTTATGTTTTAGTTCCTGTTTACAGTAAGTCTTCACTTACTTTTCCTCAAACAGTTCTTTTTCCATCTCTATTCTAATATCAGAAATTATTTAAGTAGACAAAACCAACAAGACCCCCTCATTGTATCTCACAACCAACTTCTCAAGAATACAAGCAGACATCAGCCAAGACATCTAAATTTAAAAAATCTTTCCACTAAAGAAATCTAACTTCCTTACTAGCATAGTCCCCACAAATTAGTAAAAAGACTGATAATTCAGCAGGAAAAAAGGCAAATCAAATCAACACCAAAAAATGGAAATAAAAATGACTCTTAAAAATATGAAGAGATTCTCAACTTTGTTTTAGAAGTGTAAATTAAAACTAAAAATTAGCGTTCCTTTTCATCTTACAGACAAACAAAGATCAAGAAGTTTTAAAATACACACTATCCGGGTATAAAGAAATAGGCATTCATACATTGCTGCTGGGAGCATAAATTGTTAGTTTCTATGAGAAGCAATTTGGCACTGTCTTTCCAGAATAAAAATGCACATACCACTCAATTCATCAACTTAATATCTAGGAATTTATCTTATAGACACATGCAATCATATTAAAAATAACATACCTATTTATTTATATATTAATAAACTTACATATTTTTAAAAATATTTAAAATAACATATTTATTTATTCAGTAAAGTTTGTAATAGTAAAGATCAGAAAAAATCTAAATGTCCATCAATAGGGGACTGGCTATATAAACTGTGGTGTATTGAGATGATGAACTTTTATGCAGCTGTTAAAAAAATGAGGTAGTTTCCCTCACCTCCCCTCCTTCTCCCACGTGTGTGTGTGTGTGTGTGTGTGTGTGTGTGTGTGTGTGTGAGAGAGAGAGAGAGAGAGAGAGAGAGAGAGAGAGAGAGAGAGATACCTCACATAAATGTGGGGCTTCCCAGGTGACTCAGTGGTAAAGAACTTGCTCGCTAATGTAGAAGACATATGAGACGCCGGTTCCATTCCTGGGTCGGGAAGATCCGCTAGAGCAGAAATTCTTATAGTATTCTTGTCTGGGAAATCTCAAGTTCAGAGGAGCATGGCAAGCTATAGCCCATGGGTCACTAAGAGTGGGACAGAACTGAGCACACATGCAAAGCAAATCATATATATGTATACATATATATACACACATATATACACACACACACACTTATCTGTGAAAAATCTTCAGATTACCATTAAGCATAAAAAAGCAAGATGCAAACCATGTGTATATTTTGTTGTGATGTGTATATTGGTGAGAGGGAGATACTAATACTCATACATTTAAGTGTAAGTGCCTAAATAAACTCTGTATGGATAAACGAGAAACTGGTAATGCTTGCTTCTGGGAAGGGAACGGCTAGAGGATAAAAGAAGTCTCAGTTAACTTTTTAATGTATGCCATTACTTACCTTTTGAATAGGGTACCAAGTATTTGTACTATCTAATCAAATAAAAGGAAAACATTTAAAAACAATCAAATGAAAACCTCCCTGTGATCACACTGACATTTCTACTGGTATCTTTTAAACAGTCACACACAGCAGGTTGCTATCATTCAAGTAGTGGGTGGCTAGTCTGTTCAATGGGCAAAAGCAGAGGCCCACCATTCTAGCTGCCCACCCTGCAGAATGTTTTAAACCGACAGATGTCCAAGTACCACTCCGAGACTCTGAGTCAGTAGGTCTGGGGTAAAGCCTGTGCATCAGAATTTTTTTAAGTTCACAGGTGACACTGATGGACAGCCACGTCTGAAAACAACTGAGTTAAGAGCGTGACACAAACAGGTAAACATCCAGGCTCACTCTCTACTTAAATTACAAACACAGTTTCACTGCTAACCCTAACCACTTCACGCAGTTCTTAAAAAGGAACAGATGAGAGTGTGTAGATGGTACAGTGAAAATCTATTACTACTTCTGGATATTATCAGTAGATAGTCAGTGTCATCTTCATATACTAAACACAGTACCTTTGCAACATTCACACTAATGAGTTCATCCCATGTAGCATTTTAGCAAAAACTGATAGCAGTGGACTAATACCCAGCGGGCCGTTAATGGGGTTTTTGAGTGTCAACCTCTTCATCTGTAAAGTGAGAGGACTGAACAAGATATGTTCTCCACTTCCCCCACCTAACCTTCTATAATTCTCTAAGAATACAGGTGTTTAAAAGAAACTATCACTTTAGGATAAACTAGTAAGAACCTTTTTTCATCTCATTTACCGCTTAGGCCCATTTCATAGTCTAGTAAGCTAGGGTCCTCAAAGAAACTCAGATATGCATTGAGTACTGCTGAATAAAGTAACAGTCACAGAAAAAAAAAAAAAAAAAAACTGTTAGCATTCAAACAATCTTATCTAGTAAATCTTACATAAGTTTTTAAGTTTTTAAAAATACTAAATATCATACACAGTAAGTATACTAAATACATTTAAGCACTAAAATAAAAGCGCCTGATGTGCTATCTCAAACTAATTGGTTCAAGTTAAAACACAACAATCAAAGACTCAGTGCTGGAAGGGACGGGAAAGACCACATCCAGATCTCTCATTTTACAAGTAAGAAAACAGAAACTCAGCAAAGTTAAAGAATTTGCCCAAACTCATTCTGTCATTAATGATATTCTTAGAACCAAGTTCACAGTAACAAATTTATCAAGTACTGTACACTCATGTTTGCATGAGTTGTACTAGTATAACCTTATAAAGTGTAATTATTTTAGCTAGGGATTTTTGGTGACAATGACACACAAAACTAAAGATTATCATAGAAATTTCTTTATATACATAAAAGTTTCTGAATTTGCATTAACTGATTACAACAAAACTGTTAGCAGCTCTCAAAAGCACACACAATTTCATTAGTATAGCAGGTAAAACATAATCTGCTATTACAGTCAAATAATTTCATAAAGCACATTAACAAATAGGATTAGCATCTACGATTAAAGGATAAAGCAATAGTTTTATTTTAGCTACATTAGTTCCACAGTCTCTTAAGAGTCTATTCAAAGAGTCCTAAGTTAAAAAAGAAAAATTCTATGAACTCATTGAGGTTTACCTCCTGTCTTCCTCAGAGCAAATGATTAGCAGACTGCTCTGTGAACTTTTACAAAGAACCCTTTTCTCTCATTTCTATCCATTTGAAAGATGGATTCTTCCTCCATTGTAAATAACTCATCATCTCATTTTAAATTTCTGACAATAATGAGTTCTTGGCATGAACAAACCCTTTTAACCTCTCTCTTTCTACTAACTTATTAAATAACTCATCTCATTTCAAATATCTGATAATAAAAAATTCTCAGCATGAATAAACTTTTTAATCTCTCCTCAATTCTATTGCATGGTCAATAAATTGTCTTAGTTTTGTATTTGATTACCAAAAAAATTAAACCTGCTATGACAAATAAAAACATCTAATGTGTAAGGTGGGATTATGAGATTTTTCTGTTACAGGGTCAGGACCAATTAGTAACAATATTCATGGAATACAGTCAGATAACAATATTCAATCCCCTAATAACAAGCAATCTGAGCATTTAGAAACATTTAATACTTTTCCTAATGTGGTAACTTTGGCAACAGTTCAAACCTAAGGTCACCTGGCACTGTGATTTTGAAAGGGATGAACTTCCTGCCATAGGCCCATGTAGTTTTCTTTTAAGAATACACTAGTTTGCTTAGCTGTAAAATTTACAGAACACTTTCATGTCTAGCATGTATCTAAAATCTCCCTCAGGATAATATAGAGAAGTAAGGCATTTTCTAAAGGCTGATTTTGTTCTAGGCACCATGCTGACACCTGGATAGCTTTTTAAAAAAAAAAAAAGAGAGAACATGAACAAGAATGAATTCTACCTTGGAAGAATTCACAGTCTAATGGAGGAAATAAATGATTTCTATAAAATGTGCCGTAATAAGGAAATCAACAACAAACTGTGATCCCCCAACAGTACAAAGGCCTAACATAGTCTCTCCAGGAATGAAGGTAGCAATGCTCCCCCAAAAGACTCTAGTTAGGAGATCACATGGAGAAAGCTTCTGAAGGATGAGCAGGGGTTCCCTGACATAAATATGGGGTGGAGGAAAGGAGAAGGCACTCCCAAGCAGAGGGAAACAAGTAAAAACGCCTAGTGATGAGGCATTTATTTCCATTTTAAAGATGACAGAGGTAAGTGAGCTGCCTACAGTCACATGAATAATAACTAACAGTGTATGAAACAGAATTCAGGACTCTCGATTCTAATCAGCTTTGTACATCAGGAAATGCCAGCACATACTGTACAAGAACATAAACGTTTGTTTTTATTTATTACTTTACTCCTTCCTAAGAGATGGTCCGAGTCTGATTCACCTCCTTGGGAGGAGAAAGAGAAATGATCAGAGAAGGGGTTTTATTTAATCCTCACATCAATCCTGTGAGATAGACGTGTTTTTATTACCCCCACTTTACACACAAGAATACAGAGACACACAGAGGTTAACAAAAGTCAGAAATTAAGTGAAGAATCAAACCTAGGCGACTCCCCTGACCAAGCATCTAAACTCAAGCACTTAACCATCCTACTCTGTCAAACAGTCCTAGGTCATTCTTCATCTGAAGATACCAGGGAGAACATGTAAGTTCTGGGACATATCACGGTCCCACAGATCTCAAACTGTACAAAACATC
Source organism: Bos taurus (assembly GCF_002263795.3). Taxonomy (NCBI): domain Eukaryota; kingdom Metazoa; phylum Chordata; class Mammalia; order Artiodactyla; family Bovidae; genus Bos; species Bos taurus. The sequence continues at coordinate 127,465,361 of NC_037328.1, forward strand.
TCAATATTCACACAAATTCTCATTGGCTCCCTTATCAATCTGGTCTCCCTTGAGCAGGTAAATCCATGCATAAGGTGGTGTGGGCTCTTTGAGTAACATTTTTACAACATGATTTAACTGGATGAGAGCAAACTTCACAAAAAGCACTAACCAAAAAGGAAGACATCACACAATAAGAGCGTGAAGAGTTGAGAGTATAAAGGAGAAAGCCCTAATCCCTATCTTTCACTTATGTATGCTGTTTTTAGAGGGCTGGGGCCAAAGTGCTTCTAGAAGTCTAACATACCAGTCACTCACTGCACAGAGTTCAGATGAAAGGATGGAGTCTGGAGAAGCCTTAACTTTCCTGTATCAAAGGTTCATACGACAACTCTAGGACATCCAACAACCAAACCTGCTCCCTGATTATTAATATTTGGAGCTTCCATGGTTTCCTACTGCACTAGTATGACCTCAGGGAACTGGGGATCAGCATATAAGCTCAAACACTATAGCAACCCTGGATTTGCAAATGTAAGTTGACTGTTGGAGAGTGACCACAAAATGTCATTTCACCTTGAGGAGTATATGGGAAATGCATGTGAAAATTATATGGGATGTGGGAAAATTAATAAATACTGAAATGAAATGTCTAAAGATCCATGGAATTTTCCAGGCAAGAATAATGGAGTAGGTTACCATGCCCTCCTCCAGGGGATCTTCCTGACCCAGAAATGGAACCAGCATCTCCTGAATTGCAGGAGCAATTCACGGGAATTGCTGAGCCACTGGGGAAGCCCCCTAAATATATACATACGTGTGTGTGTGTGTGTGTGTGTGTGTGTATACATAAACCCATTCCTCCTCACTTTATGCTGGCACAATTTGGAGTTGAAGGGTCCAAGTCCATGAAAAAGGACATTTCCTTTCAGGCTCACTTTCAGACCTATGAATCTCTAGTTCCCCAAGTCAGAGACTCTCAATCAGCATTTTGCAATCTGCCACCACATCTCCAAGCCAGTGGCTCCAAGGTCTCCTAGCATTGTGAAGAGGAGAGCTGACAAGCTTACCCCATCCCCAAGCTGCTTAATATCTGCACTGTCAGAACCACTATCATCCCATTTCTGTGACTTTAGCACCTGCTAATAATGACTCTTCCAGCCCCCCAGCCCCCAACCTGCAAAACCCACATGTCAGTTTCAGGGAAACAGAAAACTGCATCTCTTCACAGGTTCTGAAGGTCAACCGACCAGCTAAAAGGAGGGCAAAGAAAACAGAGAGGGAAATAGAGAGAACCTTCATAAATAAATGTCCTAATACCTTTTTTCTATGCAACAGACATTCCATGACCTGAGCTATAGGCTGAGCAATTCAAAAAGCAAGAAACTGACTTGAAATAACAGATGTAATACTTTAACTATGGCTAAAGAGGTAACTGCATTCTGGGCAATAAGATGTTCAATCTCCAAGTCTGGGGGAGTGGAGCTGCTCTCTCCCATAGAAACAAAGTTGTGTTTTTTTATTTGTAGGCTAGAGTTTCACTCACAATGTTATCATTTACAGTGCTACCTTTGCCATGGAGGAGGTGAGAATGTGGTGCAGGGCAGCTAACTCCTGGAAAACGGCCCAACTCTCAACTCCAAGACATGTGTATATGTAGTTCCACGGTATAACATGCAGCTATATAAATCAGCAAGGCTCCAATAGATGCTGCCTAACATCGAGTGCCACTGAAATATAAAGCAGTGAAAATCTGAAAAACTAGATCAAGAGAGGTGCTCTACCCATTCATTTATGCTGCTGCTGCTAAGTGGCTTCAGTCGTGTCCAACTCTGTGCGACCCCATAGACAGCAGCCCACCAGGCTCCTCCGTCCCTGGGATTCTCCAGGCGAGAACGCTGGAGTGGGTTGCCATTTCCTTCTCCAATGCAGGAAAATGAAAAGTCAAAGTGAAGTCACTCAGTCGTGTCTGACTCTTAGCGACCCCATGGACTGCAGCCTACCAGGCTCCTCTGTCCGTGGGATTTTCCAGGCAGGAGTACTGGAGTGGGTCGTCATTGCCTTCTCCGACCCATTCATTTATAGTTTTCCCAAATATTAGATTTATTAAGTATTAAGCATAATACTTAATTTGAATACTGAAAACATTTTATATCCTAGAAGGTTATGTTGGTAACTCAGATACTGACAAGATCTTCTTCTTTGCTGTCATTTTTTTTCAGGTTTTGAGAACTGTACTCTCTTAAGAACCCCAGGATTACTTGTGGAAATAAAAAGGTGAGAGAATTTAAGATGTCTGCTTCTGAGGTTTAATAAAATCCTAAGTTCTTGAAAGGGGGAGCAACTTGAAAAAAATAAAGTGGGGAAATTTAAGCTCAATTAATAGTATCACTATTAGGAAAGAGGAAAATTTTACACCCTGTGCAAGAAAGAGCATTGTTAACCATATTAAAGCAATTTGATTTTCTTCAAGGCAAAAAATACTCATGACTAAGGGCTATTTAAATGAAATATGAAGCATGTTTCCAATCTGAGGATACAGAATCAAGGAAGCAAAGCTAATTATCGACCAAAACAAAAATATGCTGTATTTGATATAAATTACAAATAGCCCCCCCCCCCAAAAGCGTTTCTTCTGAATAAACTACTATGAAAAAAAAACTGGAAATCGAAAGCCAAAGGGTCATTTAAAAAAATAAATAAAGTCCAAATGACTGAACTCAAATAGTCTGTCTATTACTCGGGGCCTCTAAGTAAAAATGTGAAGGCAAGTAGGTTGGCTTACTCACAAACAATTAAATGCATGAGAAAGAAAGGAATTAAGTGGGTTAAGTGAGGGCTGGATGACTGTGTTTTGAGACCTGCTCACAGGAAGCCACTACATCCTGCCTCAAGAACCTGTCAGTCACGCTGTCTCTCGATTCAAGTCCCCGCCGCAGCGAGGTGGGGCGAGTACAGGTGTCCGGCCCCTGCCCCTCCCGGCGCTCTCACTCTCGAGCACCCGTGCGGCCGCTGGAGTCCCGGGGCGTATCTCTTCCTCCAGCTCTGGGCGCCTTCTCCAACCTCGAGAACCCAGAAAAACAGGCAGCCCCCTCCCCTCGGGCCAGCCCCACTTCCACGCCCTCCTCCTCCGGCCGCGCCCCCCGGTAATTACCGCCCGGCTCCCACCACGGTGCCGCTCCCGACGCCCTCAGCCGCCTGGAGGCCTGCGTCGGAGGACAGCCGGAAGCTCCTCACGCCCCCGGCCCGCGCCCCCGGCCGCACCCCGGGCCGGGGCGTCCCCTCGTCCAGGCCGCGCCCCAAAGCCAAGCCCCTCGCGCGGGCGCTGCCCCAGCACTGCCTCCCCCCGCCCCCCATCCCCGTCCCCGGCAAATTCCCCGGACAGGGGCAGCCTCAGTCCACGCCGCCCCGTCTGAGCGACGCCTCCCCCAACACACCCCCACTTCCAGCCTCTTGTGCCGGCCCTCCTCCCGGCCACCGGCCAGGCCCCTCTCGGCCCCGCGGTCCCGGCGCCGCCACCCCCGCGCGCCCGCCGCCCCCCTCAGCCCCGCGGCCGCCGTCGCAGCCGGGTGGGTTCCCTCACCCCGGCCCCGCTTACAGATCTTGCCCCGCAGGCTCTGCAGCACTCGGACCTCACGACTGTCCTCGCCTCCGGCCTCTGGCTGTGCCGTCGCAGTCGGAGCCGGCGCCTCGGAAAAACCCGCAGGAGCATCAGGCGCCGCCGCCGCCATGGTGCCGCCCGGCCTGTGCCGCAGCTCCGCCGCCTGCGTAGCCCGGCGAGGCGGAGCCCAGCCCGCGGCCTCCGCGAGGGCGAGCCGCGCGCCTTGCTCCGCCCCGGGACCTCGGCCTGGCTAGCCCCGCCCCGCCCCGCCCCCGCCCCACCCGCGGCCCCACAGTCACCGCCCCCGCTCCACCGAACCGGGACAGCCCGGCGCGAACCCACCTCGTGCGTTTCCTCGGCGTAGCCTTGTAAAAGCCAACACTCTAGCCAAGTATGGCTCCAAGTCGTGGCTGTGAGCAGCCTTAAAACCCCACTGAGAAAACCCCAGCCCTCCGAGATTCCCCAAACCCTTCTGGGAATTGGTTTCCGCACCCCCCCCTCCCCGCCCCTCAGCGGATTTATACATCTAACGCTCAAGGGAAATCCCTGCGGAAAGAACATAGAATGGAATTTGACAGTTGCCACTGGACCTCAAAGCTACGTTTTTCAAAAGGAGCCGAGGTGCCTTAGAGACTCCCCCACTTCCCCAGTGATAGCCACATGCCCTCACCCTGAAGCTGGACCACACAGAGAGAAATTTTTACTTTCAAGTAAGAACACTGTTTACTCTGCGAAAGCTGATTCAAAAAAAGGTCCATACTCCCAATCACAACCTGAGTGCAGCGCCTGAGACCCTCCCAAAGAGGAATTTTGAAGAGCCTCTACCACCACTTGTATTTTGAAAACAAAGAGCAAAGAAGGGTTTCATCCCCCACACCCCAGCCCAGAAGTGATCTGTTGGAAAAGTTGATTGACACTAGGAAGCTCGTAAATCTTTGACTAGTTGTTAGCTTTTTTTCAAGGGAAATTTTTGCAGTGAGTAAACTGCATGAATAATAGCCTGGTATGTGAGGAGGAAGATGATTTCCTAGTCTTGAGGTTAACTGCACTGTCCTAAGAAGGAAGAAACTGTGACTTAACAGGGCAGGGTAGGGTTGTTTTCTAGGGCAACAATAGCAATCAGTCAGGCTGCCAACAAATATTTTTTGAGGGTCAGACTTTAACAATAGATACCTTCAGAGACTGCACAATGTCAAGGTGAAGACAGCCCCAGCCCTCCAGCTGGTCAGTCTGGGAGGAGACGCAGAAAAGGACAGAGGCACTGGGAGAAAAGAATTAAGATGATTAAACTGGGGAGTCAGGGAAGGCTGTCCTGGGAAATGGGCCTAGGGATGAACTGAAGATGGAGAGAGGTAGAAAGGTACCAAGGAGCAGAAGCCACCTGTGCAAAGGCTGGACAGCCAGAGACAATGGCCTTGGTGTGCATCTGTGGCCTAGGACTGACACTTTACATTCTGCGTGGGTTGCCAGTGGCCTCTATGTGATTTTTACACATGTTGGAGAAAATGAACCTGCCTCCCCTTGTATGAATGTTTTGCTGTCATCTCAAAAACAATAAACCCTCAACTTAATTCCTTATCTTCATTTGCAGATCTGAGTTCACAGCCGTATTGTGTTATCTGGACTGGAAACTTAGACTCTTTTTTTGAATCCCTTATCCCCTTACAGTTTTCAGTTGCCACATACTTCTGACTCTGCTGAAATCTCTTCTCTCTCTTCCTTCCTTTCCATTCCCTGTCATTGTCCTTATTAAAACCATCGTGTCCTCATTTGAATAGTGTCAACGTGTTACAGTGTTTGTGTGTGTTTTCAAAAAGAAGGAGCTTATGAGACAAACTTGGGTTGGAGACTAATTCTATCACTTTTACACGTGTGATGTTTGGAAAGTTATGCAACCTTTCTGAACCTGTTTTTTAACAGTAAAATGGAAATTTCTGTCCTTATTCTTCCTTCTTCAAAGGGTGATTCTCGGGATTAAATCATTATTGAGAATGTGTGTGTGAAGCATCTAATGGAGTATTGGGCACAAAGTAGGGTTAACTCAGTAAACTTTTAGAATAGATCTCCCATCCTCCTCCCTCCTACACACCACTTAATCTTTTTAAAACAAAAATTGGAGTTTGTCGCTTGTCTGCTCAAAAAAGCATTTCAATGGCTTCATTCATCCCTTCAGCCTGCAGCAAGCTACACTACAGGTCATAAAGAGTACTAGAAATGAAGAGTAAAGTTCAGATTCCTCGAGCGAGTCTTCAGGGTTGGTCCTGGACCAGGCCTACCTGACGCTGCATCCCTCACCACCCTGAGCCACTTTTCCAACCAGCCTGACTCTTTTAGTACGGTTCTTCCTCCTCCCTGACCAAATGCTGCCCCATCCATCTCTTTTTTTCTCTCAGAAAGAGGTTCTCTTGGACAGAGGTTCTGATTTGTACCTGTTTGTGGCATTGATCGTTTTCCACCTGGTGTTTTGTTACCTGTGTACTTGTTTATCTCTTCTTCTAGGTTCATTTTTTTTTTTAACTCTCCCAATAAATATCTTTTGAATGAATGATTTGAATCATATTAGCTCAGTTATTCCTCCACTCTGCACACTTGAAATGTTCCTGTTTGGGAAATTCTTGATTTGTATTTATTATTCCTTTTCATACCTGTCCAAATAGTTAAGATAAGAATGGGACACCTTAATAACAACCTGTAATTTTAAATTGAAGGCTAGTTTTTCAAGGTTTCTTCCTTTCTTTAAAATATTGTCTGTACAGATTCTCTTAATTTTCTGTCTTTCCACCAGTTTAACCTCAAGTGCATAGCTCTATCACTAAACTGTTTGAAAACAATTTTACATAAAGTGTAAAAGTACCCTCTTTCCCTCCCAGGCAGACATCCTGTTGCAGATTTCAGAATTATCATACTATTTCACTAAAACTCAAAAACTCCATTTTTTTCTCCATCTGAAAGTATTCCTAAATTACTCTATTTCTGAATAAACATTTAAGGACATTACTATTCTTTTGCTAGTACTGGTCTGCTTTGCAGAGATTTTTAGCAAAGTCAGTGTTTCCTTAATGTAAAATATTTGGGAAATAAGGTTCTGTCAAGATTTACTCACTATGACAAGAAGCCTGTTGTATCCCCCTCCCTTAATGGCCCTTGCATTGTGTTTTAAATTCAACTACAGTTCCTCTCATTTCTTCATGATGTTTAGTAACTGGAACAATATTGCATCATACACAAACTTGCCCTTCACTTCCTTCCTCAAATTATTAATGAATGTGTTTAAAGGCCCTCACTCCTATCTCTACCCCCTCCATTCACTACTCTGCCCTTTCCTATTTCTTCACAAGTTTTTAACCCATTCAGTCATTTCGCCATAAGTTGGCTGGCATCATGGTGGCTAAAGTAGGGGAACTCATTAAGAATATGCCCTGCAGCTAGGAACTAATCCCTAAATAGAGGAGTGTTTTGAGTCAGCACCCACCAACCCATAACAGCAATATAAGGGCTACCTCCTGGCCCTGAGTTATTTATTTGCATTCTTTCTGGTGAGTCATGGGGAAGAGAAATGTGCTTGTTTTTAATATTGAAATGTAGATCATTTCCATAGGGCTGTACACTCATTAGGCAGAATTAGTGGAGAGGCAAATTCCTTTGGTCATTGATGACTTGCTTTCCTATTCATCTCACTTGTATCTCAAGTATTATGCACTCGGTTACACTGTACAACTTGCCTCTAAATGCAGCTGGCCTTTTTCTTTTTGATAAGTTACAATGGTGAAAGGTGAAGCAATACCTTTAACATTCAGAATATTTTGCAGAATATTCAAAACGTTCTTTTAACAATTTACCTCAAGATCAAACAGGGCCATGACAGGGATGTGTTAAAAAACACATGCCAATTTTTATCCCAAAGCCTCTAGCTCCTCCATTAAAAATATTCTCGTGTTTGCCCAGCTTCCAGAACAGGACCTTGAAGGCCTGAATGCTGGAGCATGGCACAGTCTATGCCCTTAAGCCTGCCTGACTTCAGTCACTTCTTAGCCTCCTTCCTTTTAAACTGTGATGGTATATCCACTCCGACTCCACTGTGGACAGTGACTTTTCTTGTCATTTTATTTTTTACAAAGTCTTTACTGAATTTTTTACATTATCTTCTTTTTTTTTTTAATGTTTTGGGTTTTGTGGCCAGGAGGCATGTGGGGTCTTAACTTCCCAACAAGGATTGAACCTGAGTCCCCAGCATTGGAAGGCCAAGTCTTAAACACGGGACTGCCAGGGAAGTTCCTTCCTGTCATTTTAGACTGATACAATAATGGGTCTGAAAAGAAAACTGGAAAGTTGAACAATCATGCACTTGTCTCATCTCCTACTCTGTACTCAAGAAATTTCTGTGTTTGTCTGGGTATATTTGTCCATTCACCCTGAACACTGGAAGCATGCTCTATCCAGTTGGCAAGACCCAGAGCAGGGCCCAGCTGATTTTCATGCTCTGAAGACATAGCTAAGGTCTTCTGAGGCCAAGAACTGTGTCACTTGCCTGCTTGGTACACATTTGAGTTTGTACCTCCAGTGGTCATCAAAGAAGGATAGGACTTTTCCGCCCACTCCGCTGCTGTCCCCCATCTCACTCCAGTGTTTCTCTGGCAGCACTGCACTAGCTCTGAGCTCTGTGCTCATACTAAGCTAACACCACCAATGCGTCCCTCCAGTTGCTACCATGACAATCTACCGGGACCTTATCAGCCATGATGAGATGTTTTCCAGACATCTGTGTCTGGAGGAGTGGGGAGGATGGTCAGGAGGACAGAGGGTAACATTGATGACTGGCTCATTGGTGGAAATGCCTCCCCTGAAGGCCCAGAGGGCAAAGGAACCGAAAGTACAGTAAGTAATCATTGGTGTCGATGATTGTCATGAACCGTCCCTTCTAGGAAACCAGCTTCACAAAAGAAGCCTACAAGAAGGCCATCAAAGATTACATGAAGTCAGTCAAAGGGAAATTTGAAGAACAGAGACCAAAAGGAGTAAAACCTTTTATGACAAGGACTGCAGAACAAATCAAGCACATTCTTGCTGATTTCAAACACTATTAGCTCTTTATCGGTGAAAATGATCCAGATGGCAGGGTTGCTCTGATGGACTACCCTGAGGATGATGTGACCCCATAGATGATTTTCTTTAAAGATGGCTTAGAAATGGAAAATATTAACAAATTTGACAATGACTTTGGATCTCTCACCATGATCATAACTGACTGCTGCTTTTCATCCAGCAACACCAGGACTTAGACAAAGGAGACTGATGTCATCTTAAGCTCTTCATTTGTTTTGAAAGTTGATTTGTTTGGAGTGGAGGCATTGTTTTTGAGGGAAAAAAAATCATAACATGTAGGTTGTTTAAAAATAAAATGCATTTAAACTCAAAAAAAAAAAAAAAAATGTTGGGGCTGGAGACCCACCAGGCTCTACTCATGGCAGGTTAAAGATCGATGTGTCACCCACTGGCTTATCCCTCCCCAGGGCTGTGGGAGAATAATGCAGTGGGGCTTCAGTACATGATACCCTTGAGTTCTTCCAAACCCTGAGAAAGGAGACTTGGGTAGCAGTAGAAAGGAGCTGTGGAGAAGAGCCTGGCAACCCACTCCAGTATTCTTGCCTGGAGAATCCCCATGGACAGAGGAGCCTGGTGGGCTAGAGTCCACGGGATCACAAAGAGTCGGGCATGACTGAAGCGACTGAGCATACACGCACTGAAAGGCGCTGGCTACAGAACTGGCCCAAAGCTTCCTCCAGCAGCAAAGCTCAGTGGTGGAGAGATTCAATAACAAAGGAACTCTTCTGAAAAATATCTCTATTTTCCAGCAAAACACAGGAACTAATAGTGCCCTGTATTGAGCCAGTCTCTTCATATGAACCCACACAGGTTGATATGATTGTTGCTTATTATTGCTTTTGTAGTTGTAGTTATTCTGCATCTCTCAGCACAGGATGGTTTTTAAAAAGTCCCACAGGTCAGACAGCTAGTAAATAGGATACCTGGGGCAGGAACTGATGCAGCTCTGACCACAGTGCACGTTCCCAGTCACACCACTCCAGGGTCATCCGAGGAAGATACATCTCCCACTGGGCAGTTTTCTAAGTGGTGAAAGTTTGGGAGACCCTGGTTCTGAAAGGCAGTCAGTCACTCCTGATGGTGAGAGTAACTTCTGAGCAGCTTCCATGGTGTTTTGGAGGTGAAAAAGCTGTTTGGGCATTTAATTCCAAAGCAGCAACACCAGCTCCAGAAAAGAACCCTTAGGAGAATCTTATCTGAACAAAAAAGGGAACAGGAGACAAAAATGACTCCAGAAAGAAAGGATCTGACTGGAGGAGTGCGTGCATGCTAAGTTGCTTTAGTCGTGTCCAGCTCTGTGTGACCCTATGGACCAAAGCCCAACAGGCTCCCCTGTCCATGGGATTCTCCAGGCAAGAATACTGGAGTGGGTTGCCATGCACTCTTCCAGGGGATCTTCCCAACCCAGGGAAAGAACCTGCGTCTCTTATATCTCTTGCATCAGCAGGCAAGTTCTTTACCACTAGCACCACTTGGGAAGCCCAGATGGAGGAATCAGATCAGATCAGATCAGATCAGCCGCTCAGTTGTGTCCGACCCTCTGGGACCCCATGAATCGCAGCATGCCAGGCCTCCCTGTCCATCACCAACTCCTGGAGTTCACTGAGATGGAGGAATAGGAGCTAGCAATTCCTGCCTGCACTGGCCATTTTATTGCATAAGCTGAATCCTGTGTGTACAAAACAATTTTATTTCTGATTCCAAGTGCTTTTCTCCCTGCTCTGGGTCTCCTCTTTCAGCCGGGGGTGAAGTGTCATACAGGTTCTGCTGCTTGTCTAGTCACTTTTAGTGACCCAAACTGTCTCACGACAGTAATTTAAGTGTCTAGTTCAAACTAATAATCCAAACTTCTCACTTCAGTATCAAGCCTTCTTCTCTGCCCTGATTTAGACCTGCCCCAGGCTGAATGTGAAGAGTGGACTCACTGGAAAAGATCCCGATGATGGGAAAGAGTGAAGGCAAAAGGAGAAGGGGGCAACAGAGGATGAGTTGATTAGGTAACATCACAGACTCAGTGGACATGAATTTGAGCAAACTCTGGGAGATGGTGGAGGACAAAAGAGCCTGTTGTGCTACAGTCTACAGAGTGGCAAAGAGTTGGCTTAGTGACTGAATGACAACAGGCTGGAAGGTTGTCGAGAGGAGGGAGGATGAGTTTGACTTCTTGCCTTTTCCTGAGCTCCTTCTACACTCAGTGTGGTTGCTGACTCCTTAGGGATAGGCGGGGTCCAGGGGAAGGGGGATGGAGAATGACACGGTCTTAGATGACCTGTCCTGGCATGATGTGGCTCTGTGGCTCTCTGAGCCTGATGATGCTCAAAGCAGCCTCTTTCTTTCCTGGACCACTTAGGTGACTTTCTTGGAGATTCTGTTCTGAATCTCAATTCTGGCCATGTCTCTTCCAGCCAACAGCTGACAACTCCAAACATTTGGCCCCTAGATTTCCTCAGCACCCCTCTCTGCTAGGTCAATCCCTCTGGCACCCCCCACTTTGGATGAATCCCTTAAGAGATGTCTCTGGTCAATCCCTCCTGGGAATCGTGTGCCCTCTCAGTAGACAGAAGCTCCCTCCCACTGCACCTCATCCCAGTTTCCTCCTTCTCCCTCACTCTGAAACCTTAGGGCAGTAGCCTCAGCCTCTTGCCTTTAGATTTCTCAGATCTGTCACATTGCATCCCCCAGGTGCAATGAGGCATCACTTGGAGGTCACTTTCACTTGTCTTAATAAGAAATGCCCTCCTTATCTTTGCCCCCTAGAAGGGCGTGGAGAAATGCCATAGGCCAGATACAACTCTTTTGGGTATACTGTTCTAGCCTCTTGCTGTTATAGGCCAGAATGTGGAGACAGTCAAAGCCTGCCCACAGAATGGGTCTCCCAGACTCTTGTGGATCCTGCACAGATCTGACCTCTCATATAAGGATGTGAGGAGGCACCCATAGTACTGTCCTGTCACACCAAGAAAGTGAGACAAGAGAGACTGATCAAGCCACTCATCACCCCCAGACTCCAAAAGAAAGTGATGGGCCTTTACAGAGACTGGCTGGGGAAGGTTTCCTAGTTCTTGGGAGGGAGTGATCCAGAGACTCTCTCTGACTTCTTATGAGGAGGATAGTCTGAAAGGATGGGACATAGGGATGATGAGTTTGATGAGGCTGGAACTCTGAGACTGACCCAGGAGGACAGCAGGTGAAGGATGCTCCCTCCAAGAGGCTGTAGGTCCAGGGGACTCTCAGCCCAAGGGCACATGGAGTCTCAGAATCTGAATGACTGGCTGTTCCTGGGGAAAGCAGAGTGAAGGCCTGAGAATGTGTATCTTCCAGGGAGACTGCAAAGGGGCATGGGGGAGGAAGGACAGATGACGTGAACCCAGGAGGTGAGTTTGCTAAGGGCTCACTCTCTAGGAATGGAGGATGCTTACATAATAAAAAATGCACAAAACTCTGATAACTGCAAGCACCTACATCTAATTTGTTGAGTCACAAAACGTATTCTTTTAAAACTTAAAGACTCTTAAATTCTTTAAGACACTTTGTCTTTAGATATCATTTTAGGCTCATAGATGAAAGTGAGGGTGAAAGTTATTCAATCATGTCCGACTCTTTGTGACCGTATAGACTGTGGCCCACCAGGCTCCTCTGTCCATGGAATTCTCCAGGCAAGAATACTGGAGCGGGTAGTCATTCCCTTCTCCAGGGGATCTTCCCGACCCAGGGATTGAACCTATGTCTCCTGCCTGCCTCTCCTTCATTGGCAACAGGATTCTTGACCACTTGAGCCACCTGGGCATACATCCAAATGTGAATACAGTTAATACAGGCCAGTCATTTAAAAATATTTGCTTTATGGCTTTGCCATTCTCTCTGAATCTCTCTCTCCTCACCTCTCTTCTATCCCTCCCTCCCTTTTCCCATCTCTTGCAACCATTTTGGGGTATGTGTAGTGCCTCTACCCCTAAATATTTGCATGTATATACCCTAAAACACAAGGGTTCTCTTATATGAGTTAGTGCAATGATCAAAGTCAGGAAATTAACAATACTATATATATATATATATATATAAATTTATTGGAGAAGGAAATGACAACCCACTCCAGTATTCTTGCTTGGAGAATTCCAAGGACATAGGAGCCTGGTGGGCAACACCATCTGTGGGGTCGCAAAGAGTCAGACACAACAAAGTGACTAACGCATTCAAATTTCACCAACTGTCCCAACGATGATCTTTATTGAAAAAGAAAATCCTGGATCACAAGTTGCATTCAACTGTTACATGTCTTTAATCTGGGAAGGTTCTTTGATTTTACCTAGTCTTTCACAACCTTGACATTTTTTATTAATACAGGCCAGTCAGTTACTTTACAGACTATTCCCCCAGTTTGTGTTATGCGTTTTTGGCAGGAATACTACATAAGCAATGCTGAGTTCTTCTCTGTACATCTTTCTGGGGAGCTCCTGGTGACTACCCATTCCACTACTGGTGACATTACCTTTTTGATCACCTGGTTAAGGTGGTGTCTGCCAGCTTTGTCCTCTGAGAGACATTCTGTTTCCATGTCATAAATAAGTACCTTGTGGGTTGATACTTGAGATTTAATAGAAGTGAATTTCTTTTTCTCCCCACACGTGTTCCTCCTTACATATTCTGCTTGGATGAATTACATCTTCACTTGGCCAACTGCCCAAGCTAGAAACTAGACAGTCATCACTTTCTTCTTCCTTGTCTTTTGTATTCAGTAACCAGATTCTGTAGATGCTGCCCCTTTAACTCCTTTCAAATTGGTCTTCTCTGTTTCTACTGCAGCTGCTTAGCTCAGCTTCTCATCATCTTCCACTTCAGTTACTGAGATACCCCTAAGTAGGCTCTGTACTTCCTATCCCTCTCCCATCCTACCTGCTTTACCACCAGAGCTGTCTTTCAAAAATGCCAATTTGCATTTTCCTACCTAAAAATCTTTAATGAAGTAGTTGCAATCTGGAGGTTTTCAGGCATTGATGGGAACGATGTGACACATGTACTGCACCTCTGTACCATAACAAAATGCCACAGACTGGGTGGCTTAAATAGCACAAATTTATTTTCTCACAGTTCTGGAGGCCAGAAGTTCAAGATCAAGATTGTGGTCAACTCTATTTCTGTCAAGAGCACTCTTCCTGGCTTTCAGATGGTGCCTTCTTGCTCTGTCTTCACACAGCCTTTCTTTGATGCTTACACATGGAGAAAGAGAATGAGCTTTCTGGTGTCCCTTCTTGTTCAGTCACTCAGTCATAGCCGACTCTCTGTGACCCCATGAATCGCAGCACGCCAGGCCTCCCTGTCTATCACCAACTCCCGGAGTTCACTCAAACTCACATCCATTGAGTCAGTGATGCCATCCCGCCATCTCATCCTCTGTCGTCCCCTTCTCCTCCTGCCCCCAATCCCTCCCAGCATCAGAGTCTTTTCCAATGAGTCAACTCTTCGCCAAAGTACTGGAGTTTCAGCTTTAACATCATTCCTTCCAAAGAACACCCAGGGCTGATCTCCTTCAGAATGGACTGGTTGGATCTCCTTGCAGTCCAAGGGACTCTCAAGAGTCTTCTCCAACACCACAGTTCAAAAGCATCAATTCTTTGGTGCTCAGCTTTCTTCACAGTCCAACTCTCACATCCATACATGACCACTGGAAAAACCATAGCCTTGACTAGATGGACCTTTGTTGGCAAAGTAATGTCTCTGCTTTTCAATATGCTCTCTAGGTTGGTCGTTAACTTTCCTTCCAAGGAGTAAGCATCTTTTAATTTCATGGCTGCAGTCACCATCTGCAGTGATTTTGGAGCCCCCAAAAATAAAGTCAGCCACTGTTTCCACTGTTTCCCCATCTATTTCCCATGAAGTCACAAATTCTATTGGATCAGGGCCCCTCTCTTATGACCTCATTTGACCTTAATTACTTCCTTAAAGGCCCCATCTCCAAACACAGCCACACTCCGTCATATATATGTTAGGGCTTCAGTATGAATTTCAGGGAGACACAGACGTTCCGGCCACATGTGCATGTGTGTGCTCAATTGTGTCTGACTCTTTGCAACCCTGTGGACTGTAGCCCACTGGGCTCCTCTGTCCATGGGATTTTCCAAGCAAAAATATTGGAGTGGGTTGCCATTTCCTGCTCTAGGGGATCTTCCTGACCCACGGATCGAATCTGCATCTCTTGCGTCTCCTGAATTGGCAGGCAGATTCTTTACCACTCTGCCACCTGGGAAATTCTCAGTCCATAATAAGCTCCCATATTTCCCTTTTTCATACCCATGGCATACTCAGTTAGAGCACTCTTTTCTGTAGAATTTGGTGTTTGGGTTTTTTTGTTTTGTTTTGTTTAGTTGGTTGAGGGTTATTTTGGCTGCCCTGTGGGACCTGCGGGATTGTAATTCCCCAACCAGGGGTCAAACCTGTGCTCCCTGAGGTAGAAGTGTGGAGTCTTAACCACTGGACCACCAGGGAAGTCCCTCTTTCCTACTGAATTTGAATGAGTCTCAGAACATTGTGTCCTACCTTCTCAAGGTCAAAGTCTCCTTTCAAACTGGAATGCAGTTTCCCCCAGGGAGCTTTAGCCATGTGTGTTAGTCATTTAGTCTTGTCCGACTAAGGAAAATCCTGAAAGAGATGGGAATACCAGACCACCTGACCTGCCTCTTGAGAAACCTGTATGCAGGTCAGGAAGCAACAGTTAGAACTGGACATGGAACAACAGACTGGTTCCAAATAGGAAAAGGAGTATGTCAAGACTGTATATTGTCACTCTGCTTATTTAACTTATATGCAGAGTACATCATGAGAAATGCTGGGCTGGAGGAAGCACAAGCTGGAATCAAGATTGCTGGGAGAAATATCAATAACCTCAGATATGCAGATGACACCACCCTTATGGCAGAAAATGAAGAACTGAAGGAGAAGGCAATGGCACCCCACTCCAGTACTCTTGCCTGGAGGATCCCATGGACGGAGGAGCCTGGCGGGCTATAGTACATGGGATCACAAAGAGTCGGACATGACTGAGGGACTTCATTTTATTTTTCACTTTCATGCATTGGAGAAGGAAATGGCAACCCATTCCAGTGTTCTTGCTTGGAGAATACCAGGGACAGGGGAGCCTGGTGGGCTGCCGTCTCTGGGGTCCCACAGAGTCGGACACAACTGAAGTGACTTAGCAGCAAAGAGCCTCTTGATGAAAGTGAAAGAAGAGAGGGGGAAAGTTGGCTTAAAGCTCAACATTCAGAAAACTAAGATCATGGCATCCGGTCCCATCACTTGATGGCAAATAGATGGGGAAACAGTGGAAGCAGTGGCTGACTTTATTTTTCTCGGCTCCAAAATCACTGCAGATGGTGATTGCAGCCATGAAATTAAAAGACACTTACTCCTTGGAAGGAAAGTTATGATCAACCCAGACAGCATATTAAAAAGCAGAGGCATTACTTTGCCAACAAAGGTCTGAGTAGTCAAGACTATGATTTTTCCAGTAGTCATGTATGGATGTGAGAGTTGGACTGTAAAGAAAGCTGAGCACCGAAGAATTGATGCTTTTGAATTGTGGTGTTGGAGAAGACTCTTGAGAGTCCCTTGGATTGCAAGGAGATCCAACCAGTCCATCCTAAAGGAGATCAGTCCTGGGTGTTCATTGGTGGGACTGATGTTGAAGCTGAAACTCCAATATTTTGGCCACCTGATGCGGAGAGCTGATTCATTTGAAAAGACCCTAATGCTGGGAAAGATTGAGGGCAGGAGGAGAAGGGGATGACAGAGGATGAGATGGTTGGATGGCATCACTGACGAAATGGACATGGGTTTGGGTGGACTCCAGGAGTTGGTGATGGACAGGGAGGCCTGGTGTGCTGTGGTTCATGGGGTCACAAAGAGTTGGACACAACTGAGCGACTGAACTGAACTGAATTCTTTGTGACCCCATGGACTGTCACTTGCCAGGCTCCTCTGTCCATGGAATTCCCCAGGCAAGAATATTGGAGTGGTTTGCCATTTCCTTCTCCAAGCTTTAGCCATGAGAGAATTTAATTCAGAGGAGAGAAATACAAGGAAGAAGAGGACATTGCTGATGAAGGTGGCAAAACAGCAGAAAGACCTCAGGAAGTAAAGGTAGAAGCCTGGGTTACTGTATCCTGTGCAAACCACAGTGCCTGTGTGTGTTTACCAGATGTGTGACTTGGGGATTGTGATTACTTGGGTATTGAGTAATTAGGCAAAAAAACTTTCCAACTTGACTCTTTGACCCTCCAGGAGATTCTTAGTTACCAGGTACTTTCACGAAGAAGGCAATGGCACCCCCACTCTAGTACTCTTGCCTGGAAAATCCCATGGACGGAGGAGCCTGGAAGGCTGCAGTTCATGGGGTCGCTGAGGGTCGGACATGACTGAGCGTTCACTTTCACTTTTCACTTTCATGCATTGGAGAAGGAAATGGCAACCCACTCCAGTGTTCCTGCCTGGAAAATCCCAGGGACGGGGAGCCTGGTGAGCTGCCGTCTCTGGGGTCGCACAGAGTCGCACACAACTGAAGTGACTTAGCAGCAGTAGCAGATACTTTCAATGCATTTGTTTCCTGCTTAAAGTAGTTAGGGTGGGCTCTGTTTTTTCTACAACAAATAAAACTGAGGCATTCCTGCACTTTATGTGCTGATATGTCAAGCTCTTTGCCATTTCCTAAATGTGCCAGGTAGTTCTGTGCAGATCTGCTGTACTCAACTGCGTTCTTTGTCTAATATTCCCTCCCTCCTTCCATCATACTAAGTAGGAGGTGTTTGGCTGCAAGTAACAGAAAAACTGTCAGAAAATGGCTTAAACAATTACAGGTTATTTTGTCCATAAAAAAAGAGTCCTATGGGTCTTCAAAAATTTTAAAATAGAATTACTACATGATCCAGCAATTCCATTTCTGGGTATATACCCCGAAGAACTGAAAGCAGAGTCTCAAAAAAATGTGTATACCCACGTCCATGGCAGCATTAGTCACAATAGTGAAAAGGCAGAAGCAACATAGATGTCCACTGATGAATGGAAATTTGGTGAATGAATAAACAAAATGTGGTATATACATATAATGGAATACTATTCAGTCTCAAAAAGGAAGATAAATCTGACATGTTACAACATGGCTGAACCTTGAGGCTGTTATGTGAAGTGAAATAAGCTGGTCATAAGAATATATAAACTGTATGATTCCACTTTTATGTGGAACCTAGAGTAGTCAAATGGCAACCCACTCCAGTGTTCTTGCCTGGAGAATCCCAGGGACGGGGGAGCCTGGTGGGCTGCCGTCTCTGGGGTCGCACAGAGTCGGACACGACTCAAGTGACTTAGCAGCAGCAGCAGCAGAGTAGTCAAAATCCTACAGACAAAGTAGAATGGTGGTTGCCAAGGACTGAGGGGAGAGAGATATGGAAGAGTTATTGTTTGATGGGTACAGAGTTTCAGTTTTGCAAGATGAAAGGAGTTCGGGAGATGAATAGAGCTGACGGTTGCACATCAGCATGACTATACATAAAGGGCTGAATTGTACAACCAAATCTATGGTAAATTTTATGTTATGTGTATTTACTACAATAAAAATTGGGGTGGAGGATAGTCAAGTACACAGCCCCGGGATGCTTAATTTATCAACACAACAATGTCAAGGTTCTGAGTTATCTTCTTTGCCTTTTTCTTACTTCGAGCCCATGGGCACAAGATGACTGCTGCAGCTCCAGATATCTCATAACCAATGACAGGAATGAGCATTTTCTCCTAAAATGTAATTTTTATTTTTTATTAGAGGGGAAAACCCTTCCCAGATTTTTTTTTTTTGCAAGTCATCCCCACCATACTCCTTCAAACCCTGACCAAGTTTCTTCTCCTTAACATCTCATGATGAATGTATAACTGTCTTAGTCTAGTCAACATTAATACCCCTGAATCTGGAGATGGACTTTCCTTCCCAAAATGCATTTCTGCCTGAGACCTGAGACCTGAGACCTGAACAAAATTAGTGTTGTGACAAAAAAAGGAGGAGAAACAGCCTCAGAACAGGCAGCCAGTTCTGTGCATCACACCAACATACCTATTTATCTTTCAATAATAGGTTCAACTGAAAATATTTCTGTAATACATGGACACCTGGGATTCATCTGGCTTGCCCTGTAGAACTGGCCTCTTCCTTCTTGGTTCCACTGTAGTACGCTGCGTGTACATTCACTGTAATGCCCAAAACACGTTCACCTTTCCTATTTGTTCACCTCTATGTAAGATTCTCAAAGACTGTGTTACCACATCTAAGTTTGTTCCGTAGACAAGTTGTTGGGGTAAGGAATAGCAACTTTATTCAGAAAGCCAGCAGACTGAGAAGATGGTGGACTAGCGTCCCAAACAATCATATTACTGGAGTTTGAATTCAGACTTCTTTTATATTAAGAGGGGAGGAGGTGTTGGTTGTTGCAAACTTTTTGGTGTCAGTATCCTTTGTTCTTGCAGCTGTCCACCAGAGGTTAGGCTATGAGGTTCCTGTAAACCTGCAGCAGCACAAAGGTTATTCTCTGTCTATACTAATGGAAAAATGTTACACAGTTAAAGGTCAGAGCCTTGACAACAGGCTATCCTGTATATTTCAGACTATAGGCAACACTCTTGTAGAAAAAGCAACAGAATAAAAAGGTTAAAGTTAAAGAAACTGATCTAATATTGAGTCAGATTTGCTTTTTCCTATTACAACTGGACAATATTTTATTTCTTTGCCTCTCTTACACATAGAAAATACAGGAGAACACGGAAGGCAGTTACTCAATGATTGCTGAATGCTGAATGAATGAATGAGCAAATGAATGAGATCGTCTGTTCAGAGAAGCTGTTAACAAATGAGCTTAAAATTCTGAATTTAAAGCCCACAAAGGAAACCAATCAGACCACATAACCATTGCAGAAAGCTTAGGTGCAAAGAAAAGGCAACATCTCAGAAGTCAGATGAGGAAGGCGGAAGGGAAGGAGGTAGGGTCTGGGGTTTGCAATCCTTCCCCTGAGTTGAGGCTATGTATTTCACAAGCAGCTAATTTTTTTCATTTTTGGCAGAGGTAGGGGAGGAGAGCAGAAGCTCATGGGTCGTGAACTGTTGTCTAGTAGTCGGCTAGATCTAATCATCTTCTATTTTTTGTGAGTTGTTGTAGAAGCTGGAAAATTAATTTCAAAGTTTCAAGTTGTTTTCATGCTTGGTTACTATGGTGAGATCTCCAGAGGGCTTTATCAGCTTGTGGCTACCTCCTTACCCCCAATAATCCATTTTAATAGATGTCTTATCTGCAATGACACAAAAGAAATGTATTAGGATCTCAGTGAAACTGTCCTGAGGGGAGGGATGGGAGAAGAGCTAGATTCTGAGGATTCGATTTTCCTGTTGTTCAGTCACTAAGTCATGTCTGACTCTTTGTTACCCTATGGACTACAGCATGCCAGGCTTCTCTGTCCACTATCGCCTGGAGTTTGCTCAAATTCAGGTCCATTGAATAGTGATGCTATCTAACCATCTCATCCTCTGCCACCCCCTTCTCCTTTTGCTTTCAGTCTTTCCCAGCATCAGGGTCTTTTCCAGTGAGTCTGCTCTTCCCATCAGGTAGCCAAAGCATTGGAGTTTCAGCTTCAGCAATAGTCCTTCCAGTGAATATTCAGGGTTGATTTCCTTTAGGATTCACTAGTAGTGAACAAAAGATGGAGAGTAACCATGACTACTCATATTGATCACATCTAAAATGTGATAGTTATTTAATCTGGTGTGTTAGTTTTATATTTTTATATAAAGAATAAAAAATGTATAAGGACTTTTCATGAACTTTCTAGAAACCTTCATATTCAACTCTATTTTTCCATAGGGTGTGAAATTCTTCAATGGACCCTCTCCCATCCTAAATGTTTCAGAAATCTGAATTCTATGATTTGGCTGATATAACTGTGAGTAAGTAGTGCATTTTAAGAATTAACATTACAAAATGTTTAAAATGAAAAAAAAAAAAAAAACTGTCTTTCACTTGGTCTTTGGGAAGAGAAGGGGAAAGGAAACAACGGCCCCTTTCCTCCATTTTCCTGTATTGGGTTTTTTCAGCTGTGACTCTATTGACATTTTGGCTGAGAGAATTTTTTGCTGGGGGAGGCACTGTCTTGCACATTGTAGGATGTTTAGTGGCATGCCTGGCTAGATGCCACTAGCATCTTCTCAGTTGTGACCATCAAAAATGTCTTCAGACATCACCAAATGTCATTTCAGAGGCAAAATCAATCTCTGCTCTATATTAATGCATCTCTTATATAGTAGCAGGGTGACTGTGTGTGTAAGTCAGAGACCTGTCAAAACTGAGATCCACATGGTCTAGGCCCTAAGTGGGTGGGGTTCCAAGAAGCAAAGTCCTGATAGGATTTACACATTTCATCTCAAGGAATATATATATATATAAGCCTTGGTGGCTCAGACAGTAAAGAATCTGCTTGCAGTGCAGGAGACCTGGGTTTGATTCTTGGGTTGGGAAGATTCCTTGGAGGAGGGCATGGCAACCCACTCCAGTATTCTTGCCTGGAAAATCCCCATGTATAGAGGATCCTGGCAGGCTGCAGTCCATGGGGTCGCAAAGATTTGGAGACAACTGAGAGATTAAACATTTTATATATATATAATATACATAATTAATATATAATATACATATATTCCTATTTATGGCTGTGTGAGGTCTTTGTTACTGTGCGACCTTATCCTCTAATTGTGGCACGCAGCGTTCTCATTCTCATTGCAGTGGCTTATCATGTTGCCCAGCATGGGCTCTAGGGCACCTGGCCTTCAGTAGTTGCAGTGTGTGAGCTCTGTAGTTGCAGCCCCTGGGCTCTAGAGTGTGGGCTCAGTACTTGTGGCACACGGGCTTAGTTTCTCCGCACCATGTAGGATCTTCCCTGATCAGGGATCAAACCTGTGTCTCCTGCATTGGCAGGTAGATGCTTATCCACTATCCCACCAAGGAGGCCTCTATCACAAGGAATATAAATGAGGCCCCAGTATGGAATCTAGAGCAGTTTTTATCAAAATATCTTTCTTTTTCTCTAATATCCAACCCTCCATTCTTCACTCTCTCTCCCTAGATTAGCAGCTCTCACCCGCCCATTCTCTCTCTACATCCATCTGCGGCCCCGGCTCACTTCCACTTGTTGCCTCTGATAAAGTCATACCCCCACTCTCGATTCCCCCTTAGAATCTACCCCTGTGACTTGTACTCTATCCCTTTGCCTTTTCCCTGATTCTCCAATGATGTAATCTGGACCTTCCCAGCTCTTCTCCACAGTTGGATGTGGGTGGATGGGAGGGACTGAACGGCTCAGGCTATACCAAATTTAGCAGCCAGGAGGAGGACAGGGAGAGCTGGCAGCACGCACATGTGTGAAGAGTTGCAGAGTTTTTCACCCTACTCACAAATGTGCAAAGAAGACATAGCATTTCATTTCTCCAAAATTGTTCTCATCTTTCCTACAAGCTTCCAACCACTAAATAGAAGGAGAAATATTCTGGCACAATTTAAATTGACATTTTAGGTACATGGTATTTACCTTTAGGTATTATCATCTTTTTAGGTATTAAAAAATGCTATCTCTTAGGCAACTGCATCCTCCTTTTTTGAGATGGTGTCTGGGTTTTTGGTGGAATTATGGCTGACAACCCTGGAGGGACAGAGAGAAGAATATGGAAACCTCAGACCCATGTAGCATCTTCTGCTTCCTTGCTGATTTCTGTTGTCGGGGGCAGGGGTCTGGACTTTCCTGGGTTGTATCTACCCCTTCCCTGGGAGTTCAGTGAGGACTTGCTGCTGAGGCTGTGCTTACAGTAACTGTGGTCTGAATCCTCCTGGCTTGGAAGCTCACTGATGACTCTGTCTCTGCTCTGGCTGCTGCTGCTTCAGATCCCTCATCCTCCACCTGGCTCTTGCTGAGAATGTTCACCCTGGGTCTTGCTGCTGACTCACCTTCCCTTGAGGGGTGAGGTGTGGTCTCTTGGCTCTCAACTCAGTTACTCCCCAGGCCTCTTCTCTGGACCAGATGGAAGCTCCTTCACCCAATTTATTCCTGGGGGCAGCCCAGGAAATTAGATTCTGCCTCTCTCCCTGCAGAATCATGCCATGCTACTGAGTTCAATTGGGATGTAGCCACTCCCAGGGTGATGCCAGCCAACCTGCAAGGTGAGCCCCTCCCAAAGCCCCAAAGAGGAAGACTTCAGATGCCCCTAGCCTTTCCCCCACCTACTTAACAAACCTGCCCACTTTGGGTGGAATCAGGGAAAGGGAGATTAGAGTCATCTCTGACAATTTAGTACTGATTGGGTGGGGGGTGGGGAGGTGGGGGTTCCTCTTTCTTTTCCTTCTCTACTTCCCCGTGTAAAGCTCTATGATCAAGTTGACTTTTGTTTTAGTTTTGTTTTATTTAATTTATTTTATTGAAGCATAAGTTGATTTACAATGTTGTGTTAGTTTCTGTTACAGCAAAGTGACTCAGTTTTACATATATATATTTTTTTCATATTCTTTTCCATTATGGTTTATCACAGGGTACTGAATATAGTTCCTTATGGGACCTTGTTTATCCATTCTATATGTAATATTTGCATCTGCTAATTCCCAACTCCTAATCTGTCCCTATCTCTCCCTCCCCCATCTCCCTCACCCTTGACAACCACAAGTCTATTATTTTTTTTTAAGCCAGTGGACAAACACATGTCTTTATGGTATCAATCACTTACAGATTCAAAACTCCAAGAGAAAAAGTGCTAAAGGAATAAGCCACCATGTCACTAAAGGAAATATGCAAAGTACCAAAAAGTTGGGCATGTTATGTATGAAGCATCAGAGGACATTTTTTCCTGTGCCTATTCCTATTTATTTGACCAATTCGATTTTATATGCCTGGAGAATCCCAGGGACGGGGGAGCCTGGTGGGCTGCTATCTATGGGGTCGCACAGAGTTGGACACAACTGAAACGTCTTAGCAGCAGCAGCAGCAGCATAGGGAATGAGGCATGTCCCCTTTACTTTTCTTTCTTTTTTTAAAATCAGAGTATAGTTGCTTTACACTGTTGTTTCAGTTTCTGCTGCACAGCAAAGTGAATCAGCTATGCATATACATATATCACCTTTTTTTGTACTTCCTTCCCATTTAGGCCACCACAGAGCACCAAGTAGAGTTCCCTGTGCTATACAGCAGTTCTCACTAGTTATCTGTTCTATATGTGTGTGTGTGCTCAGTTGTGTCTGATTCTTTTCAACCCCATGTAGCCCACCAGGCTGTAGCCCACCAGGCTCCTCTGTCCATGGAATTTTCCAGACAAGAATACTGGAGTGGATTGCCGTTTGCCACTCTAGGGAATCTTCGTGAACCAGGGATCAAACCCATGTCTTCTGCATCTCCTGCATTGGCAGGCAGATTCTTTACCACTCCACCACATGGGAATCCCCATAGTATATATGTCAATCCCAATCTCCCAATTCATTCCCCCTACACTTTCCCACTTGGTATCCATACGTTTGTTCTCTACCTCTGTGTTTCTATTTCTGCTTTGCAAATAAGATCATCTTTACCATTTTTCTAGATTCCACATTTTTCTAGATTTCTAGATTAATACATTAGTCATTCATTGAAAAGTGGAAGTGAAAGTGTAAGTTGCTCAGTTTTGTCTGACTCTTTGTGATTCCATGGACTGTATAGTCCATGGATTTCTCCAGGCCAGAATATTGGAATGGGTAGCCTTTCCCTTCTCCAGGGGATCTTCCCAACCCAGGGATCGAACCTGGGTCCCCCACATTGCAGGTGGATTCTTTACCAGCTGAGCCACAAGGGAAGCCCTGAAGTGGGTAGCCGATCCCTTCTCCAGCAGATCTTCTTGAACCAGGAATCAAACTGGGGTCTTCTGCATTGCAGGCAGATTCTTTACCAACTGAGCTAATTATATGATTATTTGTTTTTCTTTTTCTGACTTACTTCACTCTGTATGACAGTCTCTAGTTCCATCCATTTCTCTGCAAAGGAGACAATTTTGTTCCTTTTTACGGCTGAGTAATGTTCCATTGTATATATGCACCACATCTTCTTTATCCATTCCTTTGTTAATGGACATTTTGGTTGCTTCTATGTCCTGGCTGTTGTAAATGGTACTGCAATAAACATTGGGGTGCATGTATCTTTTTGAATTATAGTTTACTTTGGGCTTCCCTCATAGCTCAGTTGGTAAAGAATCTGCCTGCAATGCAGGAGACCTGGGTTCAATCCTAAGGATTTGGAAGATCCCCTGGAAAAGGGAAAGGCTATCCACTCCAGTATTCTGGCCTGGAGAATTCCATGGACTATTCAATCCATGGGGTTGCAAAGAGTCAGATACAACTGAGCGACTTTCACTTTCACTGAGCATATATCCAGTAGTGGAATTATTGGGTCATATGGTAGTTCTATTTTTAGTTTTCCAAGGAACCTCCATACTGTTCTCCATAGTGACTGTATCAGTTTACATTCCCATCAACGGTGTAAGAGGGTTCCCTTTTCTCCACACCCTCTCCAGTATTTATTGTTTGTAGATTTTTTGATAATGGCCATTCTGACTGGGGTGAGGTAATAACCTCATTATAGTTTTGATTTGCATTTCTTTGGTAACTAGTGATGTTGAGCATCTTTTCATATGTTTATTGGCCATCTGTATAAATTATTTGGACAAATGTCTATTTAGGTCTTCTACCCATTTTTGATTAGGTTATTTGTTTCTTTGATATTGAGCTGCATGAACTTATTGTATATTTTGGAGACTAACCTTTTGTCAGTGGTTTTGTTTGCAAATATTTTCCCCCATTCTGAGAATTGTCTTATATTGTTTATGGTTTCTTTTGCTGTGCAAAAGTTTTTAAGTTTAATTAGGTCCCATTTGTTTATTTTTGCTTTTATATTCATTAGTCTAGAAAGTGGGTAAAAAGGGATCTTGCTGCAATGTATGTTAAAGAGTGTTCTGCTTACTTTTCCTTTAAGGGTTTTATAGTGTCTGGCCTTAAATTTAGGTCTTTAATCCATTTCAAGTTTATTTTTGTGTATGGTGTTAGGGAGTGTTCTAATTTCATTCTTTTACATGTAGCTGTCCAGTTTTCCCAATGCCTCTTAATGAAGAGGCTGTCTTTTCTCCATTGTATATTCTTGCCTCCTTTGTCATAGACTAGGTGACCATAGGTGAGTGGGTTTATCTCAGAACTTTCTATCCTGCTCCATTGATCTATATTTCTATTTTTGTGCCAGTACCATATGGTCCTGATTACTGTGGCTTTGTAGTATATTTGGAAGCCAGGGAACTTGTTTCCTCCAGCTCCATTTTTCTTTCTCAAGATTGCTTTGGCTATTCAGGGTCTTTTGTGTTTTCATACAAATTGTATAATTTTTGTTCTAACTTTGTGAAAAAATGCCACTGGTAATTTGATAGGGATTGCATTGAGTCTGTAGATTGCTTTTGGTAATATAGTCATTTTCACAATATTGATTCTTCCAATCCAAGAACGTGGCATATCTCTCCACTTGTTTGTGTTGTCTTTATTTTCTTTCATCAGCAGCTTATAGTTCTCTGCATACAGGTCTTTTTCCTCCTTAGGCAGGTTTATTCCTAGGTATTTTATTCTTTTGTTGCAATGGTAGATGAGATTGTTTCCTTAATTTCTCTTTCTGATCTTTTGTTGTTAGTGCATAGGAATGCAAGAGATTCCTGTATATTAATTTTGAATCCTGAAACTTTACTAAATTCATTGATTAGCTCTAAAAGTTTTCTGGTAGCCTCTTTAAGATTTTCAATGTATAGTATCATGTCATCTGAAAACAGTGACAGCTTTACTTCTTTTCCAGTTTGGATTCCTTTTATTTCTCTTTATTCTTTGATTACCATAGCAAGGAATTCCAAAACTGTAATGAATAATAGTGGCAAGAGAGGACATTCTTGTCTTGCTCCTGATCATAGAGTAAATGCTTTCAGTTTTTCACCATTGAAAGTGATATTTGCTATAGGTTTGTCATATATGACCTTTATTATACTCTGTGCCCATTTTTTGGAGAGGTTTTTTTTTTTTTTAATCATAAATGGGTGTTGAATTTTGTCAAAAGCTTTTCTGCATCTACTGAGATGATCATATGGTTTTTTTAACAGATACACTTAAAAAAATGATTTACCTTGTATTTTTGGTGGTGTTGGGTCCTAGTTGCTGTGCAGGCTTTTCTCTAGCTGCAGTCAGTGGAGGCTGCTCTCTAACTGGGGCATGTGGGCCTCTCATTTCAGTGGCCTCTCTTTTGCAGAGCATGGGCTCTACACGTGGGCTTCAGTAGTTGTGGCTTCTGGGCTTTAGAGCACAGGCTCAGTGGTTGTGGTACATGGGCTTAGTTGCTTCATGGCATGTGGGATCTTCCTGGACCAGTGATTGAACCCATGTCCCCTGCATTGGCAGTTGGATTTTCTACCGCTGAACCACCAGGGAAGACCCAATCATACGGTTTTCATTCTTCAATTTGTTAATGTGGTGTATCACATTGACTGATTTGCATGTATTGAAGAATCCTGGCATCCCTGGGATAAATCCCACTTAATTATAATCCTTTTAAGGTATTGCTGGATTCGGTTTGCTGGTATTTTGTTGAGGATATTTGTGTCTATTTTCATCAGTGATGCTGCTGCTGCTAAGTCGCTTCAGTCGTGTCCGACTCTGTGCAATCCCATAGACGGCAGCCCACCAGGCTTCCCGTCCCTGGGATCCTCCAGGCAAGAACACTTAATTTTCTTTTTTTTGTGGTATCTTTGTTTGGTTTTGGTATCAAGGTGATGGTAGCCTCTTAAAATAAGCTTGGGAGTGTTCCTCCTTCTGCAGGTTTTTGGAAGAGCTTGAGAAGGATAGGTGTTAGCTCTTCACTAAATGTTTGATAGACTTCACCTGTGAAGACATTTGGTCCTGGACTTTTGTTTGATGGGAGTTTTGTAAAGCACAGTTTCAGTTTCATTACTTTGATCAGTCTCTTCATGTTTTCTGTTTCATCTTGGTTCGGTATTGGAAGTTTGTGCTTTTCTAAGAGTCTGTACTTCTTCCAGGTTTTCCATTTTATTGGCATATAGTTTTGTAGTAGTTTCCTATGATCCTTTGTATTTCTGTGATGTCTGTTGTAACTTCTTTTTAATTTTTAATTTTATTGATTTGAATCCTCTTCCTTATTTCCTTGATGAATCTGGCTAAAGGTCTACCAATTTTATTTTCTCGAAGAACCAGCTTTTAGTTTCATTGATATTTGCTATTGTTTTCTTCGTTTCTATTTCATTTATTTCTGCTCTGATGTTTATGATTTCTTTCCTCTTACTAACTTTGGGGTTTTCTTTGTTCTTTCTCTGTTTGCTTTAGGTGTAAGATTAGGTTATTTGTTTGAGATTTTTCTTGTTTCTTAAGGCAGGATTCTATTGCAGTTCCCTTTTAGAACTGCTTTTGCTGCATCCCATAGGTTTTTGGTCGTTTTCATTGTCATTTGTCTCTAATTTTTTAAATTTCCTTGTTGATTTCTTCAGTGATCAATTGGTTATTTAATAGCATATTGTTTAGCCTCCATGTGTTTGGGTTTTTTTTACAGTTTTTTCCCCCCTGTAATTGATGCCTAACCTCTTAGCATTGTGGTCAGAAAAGATGTTTGATATGATTTTAATTTTCTTAAATTTATCAAGGTTTGATTTGTGACCAAAGATGTGATCTACCCTGAAGAATGTTCTGTGTACACTTGAGAAGAAAGTGTATCTGTTGCTTTCAGATGGAATATCCTATAAATATCAATTAAGTCCCTCTGGTTCAATGTGTCATTTAAGGCTTGTGTTTCCTTATTAATTTTCGTTTTGATTATTTATACGTTGGTATAAGTGGAGTGTTATTGCGTTACTATCGATTTTCCCTTTTACAGCTGTTAGCATTTACCTTACATCTTCAGGTGCTCCTATGTTGGGTACATAAATATTTACAATTGTTGTATCTTCTTCTTGGATTGCTCCCTTGATCATTATGTTATGTCCTTCTTTGTCTCTTGTTTATAAGTCTATTTTATCTGATATAATTATTGCTGCTCCAGCTTTCTTTTGATTTACATCTGCATGGAGTATCTTTTTCCATCCTCTCATTTTCAGTCTGTATGTGTCCTAGGTAGGCAGCATATATAAGTTATTGTTTTTGTATCCATTCAGTCAGTCTATGTCTTTTGGTTGGAGCATTCAATCCATTTACATTTAAGGTAACTATTGATATATATGTCCTATTACCAGTTTAATTGTTTTGAGTTTGTTTTTGTACTTCTTTTTCTTCTCTTGTGCTTCCTGCCTAGAAAAATTCCCTTTGCATTTGTTGTAAAGCTGATTTGGCAGTGCTGAATTCTCTCAGCTTTTGCTTTTCTGTAAAGCTTTTGATTTATCTGTCCAATCTGAATGAGATCCTTGCAAGAGTCATCTTGGTTGCAGGTTTTCCCCTTCCATCACTTTAAATATATCCTGCCACTCCCTTCTGGCATGCAGAGTTTCTGCTGAAAAATCAGCAGATAACCTTATGGGGATTCCCTTGTATATTATTTGTTGCTTTTCCTTTGTGTTTTTAAATATTTTTCTTTGTATTCAATTTTTGTTAGTGTGATCAACATGTGTCTTGGCATGCTGCTCCTTGTGTGTATCCTGTATGGAACTCTGCACTTCCCGGATTTGGTTGACTATTTCCTTTCCCATATTAGGGAAATTTTCGACTATAATCTCTTCAAATTTTTTCTCAGACCCCTTCCTCTTGCTCTTCTTCTTCTGCTTCTGGGACCTCTATAATTGGTACACGTAATGTCGTCCCAGAGGTCTCTGGGGTTGTCCTCATTTTTAAAAAAACATTCTTTTTCCTTTATTCTGCTCCACAGCATTTATTTCCACCATTCTGTCTTCTAGCTCACTTATCCATTCTTCTGCCTCTGTTATTCTGCTGTTGGTTTCTTCTAGGGTGTTTTCTAGTTCAATTACTGTGTTATTCATCAATCCTTGTTTGTTCTTTAGTTCTTCCATGTCCTTGTTAAACATGTCTTGTATCTTCTCAATCTGTGCCTCCATTCTATTTCCAAGATCTTGGATCATCTTTACTAACACCACTCGGAATTATTTTCAGGTAGTTTGCCTATTTCCTCCTTATTTGGTCTTGCGTGTTTTGTTTTTTTCACCTTGCTCCTTCATCTGCAGCATAGTTCTGTCATCTCATTTTGTCTAATTTACTGTGCTTATGATCTTTCCCCAGGCTGCAGGAACTATGGTTCCTCTTACTTTTGTTGTCTATCCCCCAGTGAGTGAATTTGGTCCAGGGGCTTGTGTAGGCTTTCTGGTGAGAGGGACTGGTGCCTGTGCTCTGGTGGGTAGAGCTGAATCTTCCTTCTGATGGGCAGGGCTGTGTCAGATGGGGTATTTTGGGGTGTCTGTGAGCTTAGTATGACTTTAGGCAGCCTGTATGCTGATGAATGGGGCTGTATTCCTATCTTGCTAGTTGTTTGGTATGAGGTGTCCAGCATTGGAGCCTGTAGTCAGTTGGGAGGAGCCAGTTCTTGGTGTTGAGATGAATACTTCCAGGAATGTGCAAGTCAGTTAATATTCCCTGGATCCAGGAATTCTCTGGCAGTCCAATGTCCTGGACTTGGCTCTCCCCCTCCAGTGGCCCAGGCCTGACCTCTTTTTGGCTGGGGAATCAAGAGCCTACACAGTGCAGCCAGAGAAAAAAGAAAGAAAAAAAAAAAAAAAAAAAAAACCCAAGACACATAGCAAAACCAACAAAAAACAAAAACACACAAAGAAAATTAAAAAAAGAAAAAAAACACGGCACAAAGAATTTAAAAAATGGAAATAATCAATAAGGACTAAACTAATAAAAACACAAAAATGAAAAAGAGAACAAAAGCAGAAAGCAAACAAAAAAAATCAAACAAAACATAAAACAAACTCATAAAAATAATAAAAAGTGCAAAAGCAAGAATAAAAACAAAAAACAACCATAAAGTTAAAATAGAAAAATAAAAAATATTTTAAAAATAAAAGCAAAATAATAAAAATAACACTAACAACTGAACAAAGCAAAACAAAACAAAAAGAATAATTGTAATAAGAGTATTTTCCTGGGGCCTCTGCTATCAGTGTCTGTACTCCCATGGTGAGTCATAGCCAACCCCTGCCGCCCCAGGAGACCCTCAGGGTAGATATCTGGACCTGATGTGGGCACTGTGGGGCCAGATCAGACTCGGAGCTGGTCCAACTCCTGTGTGTACCTGCTCATAAAGTCCACTCCTGCTGAAGTTAGACCATTCTCAGTTGTGGGAATGCTTGCTGTCTATTCAGATATTCCAGACACAGGATTTACCATGCTAATTGCGAGGATAATAATCCATGGCTTGTGCAGCTGCACAGAGATTTCCATTCCTCTTCCTTAGTTGCACTGCCCCTGAGGCTCAGCTTTGGTTTCAGCCCTACTTCTGTGTGTGCGCCACCCTCAGGCATCTGTTCTCTGCCCAGACGAGAGGGAGTAAAAGAAGTGGCTGACTGGGACACACTTGCTCACTCAGGCCAGGGAGGGGTACGGTGGCCACGTTGGGCTATGCACACAGCGTCCGTGGTGGCAGAGATCCGCAGGCAGTTGCAGCAAACTGGGGCTCGCTTGCTCTGGTGGGAGTCCCCTTCCAGAGCCTGTGGAGGCAGGCTCTGGTGTGTAGGGGTGGTGGTGGCCCTACCCCTCGTGTGTCACTCAGCACTGGCACCTCATTTCCTAGGCAGACCACGCTTCCTCTAGGGATATTCCTGGCCATGGAGCCCCTCACTCCTGTCTCCTCTGTGCTAGCTGAACAGCCAACAGTGGTCATTTCCTCAGATCTGCTCTCAACCTGAGAGCTTCAGCACTCAGTCTCCATCAGCACAGATCTGTTCTCTTCTCCTGAGAGCTTCAGCAGTCAGCTTCCACCAGCACTGGCAAATTCCCATCCCAGGCGGGGGACCCCAGGGCTGATTCCCAAGAAGGCTTTGGGATACGTGGCTCTCAGGACTCCAGAGCCTACACAGAGGAGGCCTTGCAAGCTATGCCAACAAGAGAAATCAAGGAATCTAGAACATATTTTATTTCTTTTATGAAACCTAGCTTTCAAGATTATCTGGCGGAAAAATCCTAAAATCCTATTTGGAAGCTGATACTTAACTTTTTTTTTTCCTCTTTCTCTTTGTTCCCTTCTGTAACAACTCTAAACCTCCCTGAGGCAAGTAGAAAGTGCTAGAAATATGAAGCAGGGGGAAGGGCAGTATAAGGAAATTAAAAAAAAAAAAAAGAATCAGCATATTTGGATATTCCAAAATGAAATTATCATCGTTATGAATTTGATCATTTTTTCTATCACATGTCATGTTCTAATGTGGTTGTTCCATAGAGGCCTGGAAGGCCAAGACCGCAGCCTGTGGGTAGACCGCGTCTGTCCGGTGAATGGCCGGAAAAAGATGTAGGTCCTCAGACAGGAAACCAGAACTCTGAGGGCAAACCTGAACAGAAAGGAGATCTGTTTACCATCCATTAAGTTCTCTTGGCCTGGAATCACAGGGCCTCAGGACTAGGACAGTTCTCCCATGTGTGGGATGATTTTCTCTCCCAAATGAAATTGGGCCAGAGCCTGCCAAGGGAGACTTCTTTGTAGGGCTGTGCTTCCTAGACTCTACAATTCAAAAGATCAGTGTAATAAAATATTTTTAATGAGGGGACTAGCATAGAGTTAACGATTTTAAAAATACATTTGTTGAAATATAGTTGATTTATTATGTTGGGTTAATTTCTACTGTATAGCAAAGCGACTCAGTTACACATCTATACACATTCTTTTCCAAGCTCTTTTTCATTACAATTCATCACAGGATATTGAATATAGTTCCCTGTGTTATACTGTAGGACCTTGCTGTTTATCCACCCTGTATACAAAAGTTTACATCTGCTCACCTCAAACTTGCAATCCGTCGCTCTCCTATTTGCCTCCCCTTTGTCAACCACAAGTCTGTTCTTTATATCTGTAAGTCTGTTTCTGTTCCATAGATAGGTTTGTTTGTGTCATATTTAGATTCCACATGTGAGTTATCAACTTCTACTTTGCCAAGCAAGTATGTTTAAAACAAACCCCCTATTCCTATCCTCATGTTTCCTTCTTTTTTTGTGTGTTCAAGATTTTGTATTAAGTGATAATATTTTGAGAAAGATTTTATTTGCTTTACACAACAGTAAAAATTATATATTATACATTGTGTGCATGCTAAGTTGTGTCTGACTCTTTGTGACCCCATGGACTGTAGCCCACCAGGTTCTTCGGTCCCTGTCATTTTCCAGGCAAGAATACCGGAGTGGGTTGCCATTTTCTACTCCAATGTCTATTTCTTTTTAAAAAGGACTTTCAACACCTAAAAAGCCGGTGGTTTTCTTTTAAGGAAAACATCATTTATCGATAAGAAAGAAAACTACACAAATGCCTGGAATGGTAAGGAGCAAAGGCATGGAACAGAGGCGGGGGACAGAGATAGGCAATGTCTATCCCAAGATGGTAGGTATACTAAGAAATGCCTACAATATTTGTAGAGGGCCCAGTGGGAAGCAGACTGAAAGGAAGTTAGAGCATGTCATGGAGATCCTTCTGTGAAGTGATGAGAAACTGGAATGTCAGCTTTGAGGGAGTCAGAGCTTTTGACTCTTTCATGAGAAGAGAACCAATATTAAGAAAACCATGTTGGGGAAATTTAAGTTGTAAGTTATATGTAGCCTCTGATGGAATTAGTATATTCCAAGGGAGAAAAGCTAGAGGAAGGAAAGCCATTTAGGAGAGAACATATGGAATTACCCCAGACTTTGGCTGAAGTGTAGTCTTTAGTGGGAGATGAACGGGACAGTTCTCCATGCCTGTTGGTTATTGGGTCTACCGGTTACCATGGCAAGGGTGGCGGATGATTCTGAAGAGTGCTATTTATCCTCCTAATAATAGATCGTCACGGGGTAGATTTGAACATTTTAGACAATTCCTGTTTCATTCTGTGCAGAATTTCATCCATATTTGTGCAGCCTTTCTCCCTTAGTTCATCTTATCCTGGTGTCTGTACTGTTAAATGACTTGTACTTTTTCCTTTGGATCACTTATCGTAATTTGTGATGAGTTCCTTAAAGTGAGCATTTCAGTAATGTCTGTGTCCTCCACTAAACCATAGGAATAGGGTCCATGTATTTTCTCCATAATTATATCTCCAGCCCTAAACAAGGGGCCCACCTGATATTTGAGAGACACACAATAAATATTTATTGACTATGTAAATGAGTGAACAAATGAGTGAATTTAGGAAGAATGATTGGAATCATCCTCCACAAATACATAGATACACTTATGAAGTGCTATTCTATGTGTGGGCCTGTGCTAGGTTATGCTTTATGACAGAAGGAGGTTCTTGAGGGCCACAGTCAAACATAAATAACAGATCCCATGATCACTGCTACAGGAAATGGGCTTGGTGGTTTCTGGTGGCCTTTCCCCAGCCTGTGTTCATGCGGCAGGCTGCTAGAGTAGTGCCACCTGTTGGAGAAAACAAAAAGTCTAGTTTTTTGCTCAATCATTTTATTTCTTTAAACATACTGAAGTCCCATCTAATTTTTGCTGATTGAGGATCTTCTCTGTCATTTACATTTTCTTCTTATACATTAAAAACATTTGGCTTCATTTCCTCAGCAAAACTTACCATTTTTAACTCTTTCTCTGTTAAATAGTAGCTTTGTTTAATTCCATTCACCACATTTCAGAGAAAGAAATCTTCTATAGTAAATAGTAAAATTTCCATTACACATAAGGAGTGTATAGTAGAAAAAACAGTGTATGTATTAGTGACTTTAAAACACAGATATCTGTGATAGCAATACATTCTAGAACAATGGTGTGACAGCACTTTTGTTGATGAAGGATTATTGAAAGGAAACTTCAAGAACATGCAGTGCCTTGGTCATTATTATAAACACCTGTTATTGAACTGGAAAAGCACAAACATAACAGTTAATGGAATTCCAAACAAAGATGTTACTAATTATACTTTATAGGGACACATATATTTTCAAACACTATATGTCAAACACATGTGCACATCTTGGCCTATCTGTCCGTTTTAGGAGAAATGTGTGACTTAAATGATGCTGAGTTCCCAGGGGCCCCTGTCAGTGGTCTCATCAAGTCAGTGTGGAAGAGGAAATGTTCACTTGCCAGTCTGGACAGATTTCCTAACTCTCTTTTAAAGTCCAATGTTTTGGTATTTGATATTTTATCTTTTTCTTTTGCCTTTTCATACTTTTCACGGGGTTCTCAAGGGAAGAATGCTGAAATGTTTTGCCATTCCCTTCTCCCATGGACCAAGCACAAACTGGAATCAAGCTTGTGGGGAGAAATATCAGTAACCTCAGGTATGCAGATGACATCTTCCTTATGGCAGAAAGTAAAGAGGAATTAAAGAGCCTCTTGATGAAGGTGAAGGAGGAGAGTGAAAAAGCTGGCTTAAAACTCAACATTCAAAAAACAAAGATCATGACATCTGGTCCCATCACTTCATGGCAAATAGATGGGGAAGCAATGGAAACAGTGACAGACTTTATTTTCTTGGGCTCCAAAATCACTGTGGATGATGACTGAAGCCATGAAATTAAGATGCTTGCTCCTTGGAAGAAAAGCAATGTATTAGACATTGTATTAGTGTATTCAACCTAGACAGTGTATTAAAAAGCAGAGACTTGACTTTGCCTACAAAGGTCTGTCTAGTCAAAGCTATGGTTTTTCCAGTAGTCATATATGGATGTGAGAGC
This sequence comes from Bos taurus, assembly GCF_002263795.3. Taxonomy (NCBI): domain Eukaryota; kingdom Metazoa; phylum Chordata; class Mammalia; order Artiodactyla; family Bovidae; genus Bos; species Bos taurus. Next base: position 127,500,962 of record NC_037328.1, read on the forward strand.
TGGACAATAAAAGAGGCTGAGCACTAAAGAATTGATGCCTTGGAACTGGTGCTGGAGAAGACTCTTGAGAGCCCCTTGGTCTGCAAGGAGATCAAATCAGTCAGTTCTAAAGAAAATCAACCCTGAATATTCACTGGACTGAAGTTGAAACTCCAATACTTTGGCCCTCTGATGTGAAGAGCTGACTCATTGGAAAAGACCCCTGATGCTGGGAAAGATTGAAGGCAGGAGGAGAAGGGGATGACAGAGGATGAGATGGTTGGATGGCATCACCAACTCAATAGACATGAGTTTGAGCAAGATCTGGGAGTTGGTGATGGACAGAGAAGCTTGGCATGCTGCAGTCTGTGGGGTCGCAAAGAGTCAGACATGACTGAGCAACTGTTTGAACAACAACATTTTATCTTTTATTTGCTTTCCTGATTCCAGGTTCCATATCAGAAGTGGAACCTCTTTATGATTCTTTTATTTGGGGAGGTGGGAGGAGAAGCATGTTTTCTTCTTACTGATTTCTAGGAAATAGTTATATACAGCAGATCTGAACTATGTATACAGCAGAACTGTGGAGTCCTAGCCCGAGGTCACAGGTGTGAGCCCTTGTACCAAGGCCACAGATGCAGAGCCCAGTCACCTCTGGAACTGATTGAGGCCCATAGTAACTGCGGCCAAAAGCCCCTCAGTCCTTACCAGCCCGTTTCCTGACCCTAAATTAGGCAAAAACGCCCACGCAGGTATTCACCATACAGCACCCTAACCGATCACCTGATGCCATCCTGCCAGCAGTAATTTTCTTTGTCTGAAGGCTATAAAAATTGGCTACAAACACACAAAAGGGGCCGGCTCGCCCTTAAGCCAGCCTGCTGTTTTAATGGTTGGCTCTCCTTGGTCTATCAGGAGGTCAGTCCAGCCTGCTGTTTTAATGGTTGGCTCTCCTTGGTCTATCAGGAGGTCAGTCCGCTGCGTTTGCAGTGCCCTTATTATCTCTGCTCCCTGCTCTTAATAAACTCACCCCTTTCTGAAATACTCTGTGTCTGGAAATTCGTTTCCAACCAATGCTTGGACTGCCACTATGCAAACCATTTATATGTACATGATGTACTGCTATTTTCTCCTAGTCTCTGTGTGTGTGTTTGTGTGTATAACCTTCTCTGTAATATTTTCATAGAAATTGTCAGTTTTTATGGATCCAAATTCAATCTTTTCCTTTGTGATAATTTTTATCACCACTTTTGTGCTCAGAATATCTTTTCTGACCAGAGACTTAGGCATATGTGCATTTAGTTTTTATTTTGTTTTTCTGATTTTATTTCTTTTTAAAGATTTTTATTTATTTATTTTTGATTGTGCTGGGTTGTCGTTGCTGTGCACAGGTTTTCTCTAGTTGCAGCGAGCAGGGGCTACTCACTAGTTGCCGTGTGTGGGCTTCTGATTGCAGTGGCTTCTCTTGTTGCGGAGCACAGGCTCTAGGGCATGCAGGCTTCAGCAGTTGCGGCACACGGGCTTAGTTGCTCCACGGCATATGGGGTCTTCCTGGACCAAGGATCGAACCCGTGTCTCCTGCATTGGCAGGCAGATTCTTTACCACTGAGCCACCAGGGATGCCCTGTTTTTTCTGATTTTATATTTTCCATTGCACTCCTTAATTCATTTGACAGTGAGTGCATCGCTTGAGCCAAGTTTCACATATTTCTTCCAAATCGGCAGTAATCTCGACACCATTTGTTTAACAGGCCAATTTCTTTTCATTGGTTTCTGTTCCTTCTTTTATTACAAACTGCATAATCTTATAAGTAAAAATCAGTTTGTGACTTATTTCTGTTTCTTCAAGCAGTTTGTCAATTATTATGTCAATACCACACATATTTAACTCCAATAACTAATAACTTTCGACATCTAAATCTTCTTTATTACTATTCCCTTTGGAATTGTGATTACCTATTCTTGGAAGAAAAGTTATGACCCATCTAGATAGCATATTGAAAAGCAGAGACATTACTTTGCCAACAAAGGTCCATCTAGTCAAGGCTATGGTTTTTCCTGTGGTCATGTATGGACGTGAGAGTTGGGCTGTGAAGAAATCTGAGCGCCGAAGAATTGATGCCTTTGAACTGTGGTGTTGGAGAAGACTCTTGAGAGTCCCTTGGACTGCAGGGACATCCAACCAGTCCATTCTGAAGGAGATCAGCCCTGGGATTTATTTGGAAGGAATGATGCTAAAGCTGAAACTCCAGTACTTTGGCCACCTCATGCGAAGAGTTGACTCATTGGAAAAGACCCTGATGCTGGGAGGGATTGGGGGCAGGAGGAGAAGGGGATGACAGAGGATGAGATGGCTGGATGGCATCACTGAGTCGATGGACGTGAGTCTGAGTGAACTCCAGATGTTGGTGATGGACAGGGAGGCCTGGCGTGCTGCGATCCATGGGGTCTCAAAGAATCGGACACGACTGAGCGACTGAACTGAACTGATTCTTGTTTTCTCTTCCAAATGAACTATTCAAATGATCTTGCTCTTTCCCCAAATACAAATTTAGAACTTTGATTCACCCCTTTCCATCCTATTCAACAAGTATTTATTGAGCATTGATATGAAGGAAATAATACACATTGACTAAATAACAATGGCATCAACATTGAGTGTACTTCCTATGTTTGTAAGATGCTTTAAATATTTTAAAGGGTATCTCCTTTCATATTATTCATCAAGGTCTTTCAGAATACTTGAACACAAGACAATTAAGGCAGCTGTAAAGAGGGGGAAAATCTTTTCACTGATTATTTAAAATGTGTTACTATTTATAATTCACTTTTTAGTAACCGTGAAATTCACACATCATACCATTCACTCATTGAAAGTGTACACCTCAATGGTTTTTAATATATTCACAGACTCATACAACTGTCATCACAATTAATTTTACCATATTTTCCTCACCCCAAAAAGAAGCTCCAAGCCTATGAGGAGTCACTTTCCACTTCCCTCCAGCCAGCTCTCGGTGATTATGGATACTCCATATCTTTAAAGATTTGCCTATTCTGGAAATTTTATATAAATGGAGTCATGTAACATGGGATCTTCTGCGTCTGGATTGTTTTTAACTTATTAGTATGTTTTTAAGGTTCACCCATGTTGTAGTATTAGTACTTCATTCCCCTTTATGCCAAATAATATTCCACAGTGTGGATAGACCACATTTTATTTATCCCTTCATCAATTGATGGGTATTTAGGTTATTTTTACCTTGTGGACATTATGAATGGCCAGATGCTGCTATGAACACTCGTGTACAAGTCTATGTAGACATATACTTTCATTTCTTTGGGTACATACCTAGGAGTGGAATTACTGGGTTATATAGTAATCCAATGTTTAATCTTTTGAGGAATTGCCAGATTGCTTTCAAAGAGGCTGCAACATTTCACACTGTCGCAAACTGTGTATGGGGGTTCCGGTTTCTCAGCCTTCTTCCTAACACTTGCTGTTATCTTTCTTTCTTTATTATAGGTACTCTACTGGGTGTGAAGGGGTGCTGTACTGTGGTTTGGATTTGCATTTCCGTGATGATTAATGGTATTGAGCAGCTTTTCATGTACTTGCCAGCCATTTGTGTGCCTTCTTTGAGAAAATGTATATTTAGATCATTTTCCTATTTTTAAATTGGGTTATTTATCTTTTTATTATTGAGTTATCACTGTATTTTATATATTTTGGATATATGTCTGTTATCAGGTAAATGATTTTCAAATGTTTTCTACCATTTTGAGGGGTGTATTTCATTTTCAAATGATTGAAAAGTCCTTTGAAGCAAAAAGTTTTTCATTTTGATAATGTCCAATTTATCTATTTTTTTCCTTTGTTGCTTTTGCTCTCATATTTAAGATATAGTTCACTTTTAAAAGTTATCATGATACGAAAATAGATGTTAGTTGTATATGTGTGTGTACAGTAATTTAAATACCTTAAGCTTATATGTACATTCTTAGTGACTGGAGGTCCAGAAAACAAGATGTGACCCTAGGTTCAAATTCCATTGAAGAAGAGAGGCATTTTCTCTCCTTTCTCTCTTTCTTGTTTGTTTGTTTGTTTGTTTGTTTTTAAGGCTGAGCCACGAGGCTTATGGGATCTTATTTCCCTGACCAGGGATTGAACTCAGGCCCCAGGCCCGCGACAGTGAAAGAGTCCTTACTGGACTGCCAGGGAACACCTGAGAGGCATTTTCAACCTGAGACATTTTTCTAAAAGTGGGAGGATGAAGTGGGACTGAGGAGATGGCAATACTCATTAGAACAAGAACAATAAATGTGGGAAACATTTCTTGAGCTGCTGTGATATGAAAATATTTATTATCTGGGAAAGTATTAAGTCCAGGAAGCACCATGAAGAGGTTTTCCAAGATTGGTGCAGGGTAGGGGGAAACAGTCTTACAGGTATAAAACTGACTAGGTGAATTCTTCAAACCCCAAATCAGTTGAAATTTGTTTTTTCTTAGGATTGGACAGTAGATGTCTCAGTTACATTGAGTCTGTAACAAGAAAAGAAGAATTAATTAAAAAGAATGGCACAGATAAGTGAGCTATGTAATCTTGTATATGAAGTAGCTTCTTATTTGGGGTACTAAAAATTTTTTTTGGCCACATGTCATGTGGGATCTTAGTTCCCATGTCCAGGGATCGAACCCATGCCCTCAGCAATGGAAGTACGGAGCAGTAACCACTGGACCACCAGGGAAGTCTCTAGGGTACTGAAATTTAATTTCAGTTAAACTTTCTTTGAAAGACTATATTGCTGTTGTTTAGTTGCTAAGTCATGTCCAGCTCTTGTGACCCCCCATAGACGGTAGCCCTCCAGGCTCCTCTGTCCATGGCATTTCCCAGGCAAGAATACTAGAGTGGGCTGCCATTTCCTTCTCCAGGTGATCTTCCTAACCTAAGGATTGAACTCATGTCTCCTGCTTGGCAGGCATATTCTTTTTTGAGCCACCAGAGAAGCCCTTGAAAGACTATAGGTATTACCTTTAAAATTCTTAATTAAAAACTCATTGAAACATCAGAAATGTTCTATAATTTCCTGGATGAAGAAATAAAAAGAAAGATATTTAGAGGTTTGTTGAAAGACTTAGATGAAAGTAGAATTAGAAATCAGGGTACAATCAAAAAATTATCAACTCCCTATATTGTTCCCTAAAAAGCAGCTATTTCCATTGAATAATTTACAGGAAGATTTTTGTTAATGTGCAAAGAGAAAGTGCTCCAGATGAGACATATATATATATATATAACAGGAATATGATGTGGAGGAGCCCAAACACTTGATTTTTTAATACTGAAATCACTGCTTTTATTCTCAAGATGCCATCCACTCAAATTCCCTTCATCCAGGTCTCATTTTCCTCTAGCACTATGGGGAGTTCAACATTCTTTTCCTGAAGGAATAATTCAAGAACCAAAGGAATTCTCATTACTACCATACAACTCACAATTTTTTTTTTTTTAGTAAAAAGTTTTAGTTTTTACTTTGCCAACAGAGGTCCATGTAGTCAAAGCTATGGTTTTTCCAGTAATCATGTATGGATGTGAGAGTTGGACCATAAAAAAAGCCGAGTGCTAAAGAATTGATGCTTTTGAACTGAGGTGTTGGAGAAGACTTTGGAGAGTCCCTTGGACTGCAAGGAGATCAAACCAGTCAATCCTAAAGAAAATCAGTCCTGAATATTCATTGGAAGGACTGATGCTGAAGCTGAAGCTCCAATACTTTGGCCACCTGATGCAAAGAACTGACTCCTTGGAAAAGACCCTGATGCTGGGAAAGATTGAAGGCGGGAGGAGAAGGTGATGACAGAAGATGAGATGGTTGGACAGCATCACCGACTCGATGGACATGAGTTTGAGCAAGCTCCAGGAGTTGGTGATGGACTGGGAAGCCTGGCATCGTGAAGAGTCAGACATGAATGAATGACTGAACTGACTGAAAAACTTTTAAAAATGCATGTCTATTAAACCACAAAATGTTCATTTATCCTGAAATAATCTTGGGTGCCTCTAGTGGTTATATCCTGTTCTTGGAGGAAGTGGACTCCTGACTTTTCTGCAGCCCTGTCTAGAAACAAGGAGAAAGGATGAGAGTAGAAGCAGGAAGTGGATGAAGTTTAAAAAGAGGCCCAGAGAGCACATGACAATGATCAACGAGCCAGCATATACCTGTTCTTCTGCCCAGATGATCTCATGGGCTCCTCCCAACCCTGGGAAGGAGGATAAAGTGTGGTACCCTGTGGACCCAGGGTGATCCCAGGGGTGGGGGGGTGGGTTAATTACAACAGGTGCCACTTGCTCTCTGGGCCTCTGGTACTGCTCACCTCCCTCTCACTCACACACACATACCCAGCTCCTGATCTCTAAGACACACACACACACACACACACACACACAATGCAATCAGGGTAGCCTTGGTCCTGCCTCCATAACTGCAGAGAAATGGTGGAAATAAAAGGCGAATTGTTAGTACATGAGCCTCTTAGGTGACATTTTTGGTACTTCCCAGGAAATCACCCCTTGCCCTCAACCTCTGGCCCTCCCAGGGTCATTGCCCACCCCTCCCCCACGCCTCCTTCACGGGGCCATTTATCCCGGCTCCTGTGGGTGTGCTCTTGAGGCAGAGCTCACCAGGGAAGTTGAAGGGCGCTCAGCTCTGTTCCCAGGCTGCTGAGTTTCACTGAGAAGGAACAAATGATGACTGTTCTGTGAGGCCATACAATGAGCGGCTTTCTCCCAGAGCTGTGACCTTTACCCAGGAAGAGGCCAAGCACACTTATTGAGTCTCTGCATTTGCTGGAGACAATCTGTGGTAAACAGAGCAAGAAGGCCCTCATTGTCACTGAAGGCCTCCAGAAGCCACCAGGGCTTTTTGCACAGAGCCCTTGGCTGCCTGGTCCATTGGCTGTCATCCAATTTTACTATGGAAATGGATTATTTAAAGTTAAAAAATAATTTATTTAGTTCAATTTGGCTTGACCTGGATGATTGCCAATAACTGCCCATGTGGCTGTGCTGCAGCAAACAGGTTGGTTGCTCACTCATAACTCATTTCTTCTCCTTCTGTGCTCAAAGAGTCCAGGTTTCCAGCCATTTGGTGACCATGAGCCCAGTTTGCAGGATAACACTTATCACAACCATCTGTTTCCTCTTTACCGAGGATTAGTCTAACTTGTGGACTACTGAGAGACTTGGAAGAAGGGAGAAAGGCCTAGCCACGCTGCCCTTTCTTCTGGCTCTTGGTGTAAGGCCTGATGCTTGCACTGGCTTTGGCCATCGTCTTCTCTCTTTGAGGGTACACACTACAACGCTGACAGGTGTGAATCAAGGCCTGAGTCCTTGTTGACACAACCAAGTTTCAGAATTTCTTGTCAAGTTGGTTTTTTTGTAGATAGCTCTCCAAAGCATCTTAACTGACATATATCCCCCCATCACAAGGGATCTAACATTATTAGGCATAAACCCTTCAGCGAACAATTTATACACACTCTGGTTTCATTATGATTTAAAGCAAGATGCTGGACTCTAGAGAATTTCCAGGGAGTTTGACTGCACAGTTACACTGCAGAGGAACTGGAAATTGATTTGGAAATAAACACCAGGTGAGACGGCCAGGGAATCCCTTTCCCGTCAAGACAACAGCCTGCTTACCTTAGGATCGTCTTTCTTCTTTTAGTCCTTTTCCTCTCCCTGAAGGATTTGGAACAGAGATTCATCCGTCCACCTGGTAATTATGTATTAAATTTGTGTGTGAGCATTTGCTAGGATGGCTGTGACGGGGGTGCCTGGCTCCCCTTAGCCAGGCGCTGTGAGCACTATGACGAGTGTGGCAGTCCCTACGGGCCGTGGGCTTTTTGGTCAACAGGCTCCTGCTCCCGAAGCTGGGCTCTTCTGGAGGCAGTGTCAAGGTGGCTGTTGGGCAGAACTCACCCTAACAGGGATTGATCCGGGGCCAATCACACAGGGCCCCTGCGTCAGGTGTGGGGTGAAAGACACTGCCATTAAGATAGAGGTGCTGTTGCATCAAAACATGCAGGACGGATGTCACTGGCTTGGAAGAGGTCTCTGTGGAGACACTTAGGAAATGCTCCTGTGCTTTCTTGGTAGAAGAGGACACACACCCAGAGAGGAGGAGTTGCTTGTCTTACATGTTACATCCATCAAGCAACTGTACACTTGAAATTTGCACTTTAGTTTGTGTACGTTTTTTCTTTAAGAAAAAAAAAGCAAAAAAGAACAGAAGAAAAAAATGACCCTTCATATGTATTTTTTTAAACCACCACTCAAAGAAAGGGATAAAGGCAGAATTTTGAATAAAGGGAAAATCAGAGACTTCCCCTCACACATTTTTTAAATGTGTGAGACTTTACACATTTAAATTAGTAATCATGGGAGTGATCCAATTAATTTATCATTTGTCTCCAGCTGGAAGCTCTTCTAAATCTTGAGCTGAAGTTTCAATTTCAGTTTCAGTGAGATGCTTCTAAATATATGCTCTTTTCTGTGGGAGATACGCAATAGAAATGCTGGTATCTTGGTGTTGATCTTAGAGTTCAAATTCATACCTTGAAGTTGTTGGCTCCCACTCTGGGGTCAGGAATGTTGATCAAGATTGAAAATGGCATGGATGTTTGTAAGAGAACAACTTCTGGTGACCTTTCGAGCCTGAGGAGCTTGCCTCAGCTGCCTGGATTTATCTCGGTTCCACCTGCATATCAGGAATCCTTAGATGTCAGAACTTGCTCAGAGAACACCCATCTCCTCTTTCCCACACCAGGAGAAACAGGAATGCTGCCATAATGGGTACAAGGGGAGCTCATTGCCTCGCTGGAAACCCAGGAGTAGCACTGACTTCAGATGTGGCTGGACTCAGATGTGGCTCAAACAATGTCATCAGGACTCAACTTCCCTCCATCTTGAGGTCCTTCCATTGAGACAGTCACGATCTCAGGAGCTCAAGGTGGCCACGCTCAGCTCCAGGCCAGGAGGAGGCAGTATCTCCAGACTCTATCTCCTCAGCTCCAAGTCCAGTCAGGAGAGAATCACCTCTTCTGATTTACAGCATTTCCAGGAGTCACTAAGTCTCCCTGGCTCTGAGTGGGTCACGTGCACATTGCTGATCCAATCACTGTGACCATGAAAATGCAATGCATTGATTGGCGTAGGCCTAGCTCATGTACTTCTTCCTTTGAACTCTTTACAAATGGACAGTTTCCTCCCATTCCCTTAAGGCTTCCTGCTGCCACAGGTACCTCTGTATTTCCTTCTGGCTTCATGAGACCATCACACATCAATTGCCCAGTGACTGTGAGGTGCAATTACCCGACTGTCTGCATGGGAAACAGACCACATATCTTAATGGCTTACAAAGTTGGTATTCTCATTTGGCCTCAGAGGCTGGCAGCATCTTAGCCTTGGCCAGTATGCAACATGCGTGTCTGATTCTTCATGACCCTGTGGACCATAGGAGGCCAGGCTCCTCTGTCCATTGGATTCTCCAGGCAAGAATACTGGAGTGGGTTGCTATGCTCTATTCTAGGATATCTTCCTGATCCAGGGACCGAACTTGCATCTCTTACGTCTCCTGCATTGGCAGGTGGTGTTCTTTACCTCTAGTGCCACCTGGGAAGCCCAGTAAGTCCCTTCAGTCGTGTCCGACTCTGTGAGACCCCATAGACAGCAGCCCACCAGGCTCCCCCATCCCTGGGATTCTCCAGGCAAGAACACTGGAGTGGGTTGCCATTTCCTTCTCCAATGCATGAAAGGGAAAGGTGAAAGTGAAGCCGCTTAGTCGTGTCTGACTCCTAGCGACCCCATGGACTACAGCCCACCAGGCTCCTCCGTCCATGGAATTTTCCAGGCAAGAGTACTGGAGTGGGGTGCCATTGCCTTCTCTGAAGGTAGGTGCTACCGTTCAGCAATTCAATGGTTTTCAGGTGCTCTATTCCTTCCTCCCCGATTCTGCAAATGCAGTTTCTTCCTTTCTACCCTTTATGGGTAGATGACCCTTGGTAGCATCTCTTTGTTCTATTGGTGGCCACTTGAGAATGCAGGCAAGCTGGTCCATGGTCTGTAGCAATTGTCCATGGCTAGCTTTTGGCACTGGAGAAGGCTGCCGTCTATGGGGTCGCACAGAGTCGGACACGACTGAAGCGACTTAGCAGCAGCAGCTTTTGGCACACACATGGCTCATAGATGCTCCTCATTCTTTTCAGGCCATCTACAAACCCCTCTTTTTACCCTTCTGGGAGCATCATGCCATTCCATACCATGGTGTCTAGCCTTGCTCTAGGGGTTTTTGCATGTAACTTCACCCTGTGTGTGTATGTGTGTGTGAGTGGGTATGTATGTGTCTGTGTGTGCATGTGTGTGGTGGGGTCACCTCCCAGTCTTCCAGGTAAGAAGTAAGTATAACTTGTTTCTAGAATGGGAACACTTGGTCAAGTACAACCCAAGGTTGAAGCGGAACTTGATGTCCTGTTATTGTTTGTCTCATTCTGCCAGGCTCCTCTGTCTATGGGATTCTCCAGGCAACAGTACTGGAGTGGGTTGCCATTTCCTTCTCCAGGGGATCTTCCTGACTCTGATATTGAACCTGCATCTCTTGTGTCTTCTGCATTGGCAGGTGAATTCTTTACCACTGCACCACCTGGGAAGCAGACTGTATTAATGTTAATCTAAAAACTCTCCATCCTAAAGGAGATCAGTCCTGGGTGTTCACTGGAGGGAGTGATGCTGAGGCTGAAACTCCAATACCTTGGCCACCTCATGCGAAGAGTCGACTCATTGGAAAAGACCCTGATGCTGGGAGGGATTGGGGGCAGGAGGAGAAGGGGATGACAGAGGGTGAGATGGCTGGATGGCATCACTGACTTGATGGACGTGAGTCTGAGTGAACTCCGGGAGTTGGGTGATGGACAGGGAGGCCTGGCGTGCTGCAATTCCTGGGGTCACAAAGAGTTGGACACAACTGAGCGACTGAACTGAACTGAACTGAAAAACTCTGAGGTTCAGGATATCAAGGGAGGTACTACTGAGAAAAGTTGCTGTTAGCATGCACACACTTGGAGTACACCAGCGACATTTATTCCCTTCAATAGACTAAGCAGGGAGCAGGTTAACGGACAGGGGCTGTAGAAGGGGCAAGCACAGCATTATTGGAGTGTACTGTCCTGCCGAGTCGCAGCTGGAGCATCAGTGACCTCTGGTGGTAGGATTTTCCTCTCTGGTCCTCACGGTGTTAGCATCTCCTTCAGGTCTGTGTGTCTGGTTCAGTGTTCAAAGAGATGCTGCAAGATTAATCTCAGAGTGGGTAGGGTAGACTGGGTTTTCCTGCTAAAACTTTTACTAGTGGGTCAGAGGTGACACAGTCAGGAATTTAAACACAGATCCTATTCCTGCCTCCATCAATTTTATCTGATGAGGACAGCTTATTTACAAAACTCATATTCCGGATATAAGCATGTTTTCTTTCATTTTTAAAAATACTTTCCCCCTGGAGAAGGAAAAGGCAACCCACTTCAGAATTCTTTTCTAGAGAATCTCATGGACAGTGGAGTCTGGCAGGCTACAGTCCACAGGGTCACAAAGAGTCAGATGTGACTGAGAATGCATACACAGGTATTATAAGTAATCTAGGGATTTAAAGTATATGGGAGGATGTGCATAGGTTATATGCAAAACCATACCATTTTACATAAGGGACTTGAGCATCTGCAGATTTTGGTATCCTAGGGGTGGAGCGGGGGAAATCTTGGAACCAATCCCCCATGTATAATGAGGGACAACTGTACATTCAAGGTGTATTATTCAATGATTATGCTATTTGCAAAACATTCAAATTTGTGCAGTTTTATTCACCATACACATGCATTACTAATGCAGTCTTGATTGTTTAAATATTTTGGTGTAGCATACATATTTATTGGTTGACAAATAAAAGATGTGTTCACACGCTAGTAAAGTAATGCTCAAAATTCTCAAAGCCAGGTTTCAGCAATACGTGAACCGTGAACTTCCAGATGTACAAGCTGGTTTTAGAAAAGGCAGAGGAACAATAGATCAAATTGCCAAAATCCACTGGATCATGGAAAAAGCAAGAGAGTTCCAGAAAAACATCTATTTCTGCTTTATTAACTATGCCAAAGCCTTTGACTGTGTGGATCACAATAAACTGTGGAAAATTCTGAAAGAGATGGGAATACCAGACCACCTGACCTGCCTCTTGAGAAACCTGTATGCAGGTCAGGAAGCAACAGTTAGAACTGGACATGGAACAACAGACTGGTTCCAAATAGGAAAAGGAGTACATCAAGGCTGTATATTGTCACCCTGTTTATTGAACTTATATGCAGAGTACATCATGAGAAATGCTGGGCTGGAGGAAGCACAAGCTGGAATCAAGATTGCTGGGAGAAATATCAATAACCTCAGATATGCAGATGACACCACCCTTATGGCAGAAAGTGAAGAGGAACTAAAATGCATCTTGATGAGAGTGAAAGATGAGAGTGAAAAAGTTGGCTTAAAGCTCAACATTCCGAAAACTAAGATTATGGAATCTGGTCCCATCACTTCATGGCAAACAGATGGAGAAACAGTGTCAGACTTTATTTTTCTGGGCTCCAAAATCACTGCAGATGATGATTGCAGCCATGAAATGAAAAGACGCTTGCTCCTTGGAAGGAAATTATGACCAACCTAGACAGCATATTAAAAAGCAGAGACATTTGTCAACAAAGGTCCGTCTAGTCAAGGTTATGGTTTTTTCAGTGGTCATGTATGGATGTGAGAATTGGACTATAAAGAAAGCTGAGTGCCGAAGAATTGATGCTTTTGAACTGTGGTGTTGGAGAAGACTCTTGAGAGTCCCTTGGATTGCAAGGAGATCCAACCAGTCCGTCCTAAAGATCAGTCCTGGGTGTTCATTGGTAGGACTGATTTTGAAGCTGAAACTCCAATACTTTGGCCACCTGATGCAAAGAACTGACTCATTTGAAAAGACCCTGATGCTGGGAAAGATTGAGGGCAGGAGGAGAAGGGGACAACAGAGGATAAGATGGTTGGATGGCATCACTGACTCAATGAACATGGGTTTGGGTGAACTCTGGAGTTGGTGATGGACAGGGGGGCCTGACGTGCTGTGGTTCATGGGGTTGCAAAGAGTCAGACACGACTGAGCAAATGAACTGAACTGAACTAAGTGTTTAAAAAAAATACTTTCCCCAAAAAGAACATTGAAAACACAGGTTTCACATTCCCTGGTGGCTCAGACGGTAAAGTGTCTATCTACAATGTGGAAGACCGGGATTTAATCCCTGGTTTGGGAAGATCCCCTGGAGAAGGAAATGGCAATCACCTCCAGTACTATTGCCTGGAAAATCCCATGGACAGAGGAGCCTGGTAGGCTACAGTCCATGGAGTCGCAAAGAGTTGGACATGGCTGAGTGAGTTCACTTTCACTTTCAAAATGTCTTAAGCATAACATGTTTGCATTTGACAAAGTGAGGTGAAAACACTGTCAAAATAAGTTCACTTTTTTTAGGTAAAGAATGAGGTGTTTTTTACAAACACCTCCATCAAATCCCACACTTCACCTTGCCACGTGTCATCTCACCCACAAAGACCTGTGAAATGCTTCTGCTGGATGAGGCCTGAGCCTACCTCTAGCCAGGCTGACTTTTTAATAACTGTGTATCTGTATTGGGAGACTGGAGTAGAGAGCTGGGCAGCAAACTCATAAGAAGTCATACTTGAGAGTAGAAGGACTACTCTGGTGGCCCAGAGGTTAAGAATATGCCTTGCGATGCAGGGGACGCAGGTGTGATCTCTGGTCAGGGAACTAAAATCTCACATGCTGTGGAGCAACTAAGCCAGCATGCTAAAACTTCCGAGCCTGCGCTCTCCAGAGCCCTGGAGCTCCAGAGCCTACGCACCACAACTAGAGACTCTTCGCCATGACAGAAGATCCAAAGCAATAACAAGCCTGTGTGCCGCTAAGACCTGATGCAGCCTCATAAATAAACATAAAAAACAGAGTAGAATGGGGTCACCAGGGATTGGGATGGGAGTAAGTGGGGAGATGTTATTTCGAGTACAAACTTTCAACTAATAGATAAGTTCTGGAGATTTAATGCACAATATAATGATTATATCAACACTTCTGAATTAGAAACCTCAAAGTTGCCAAGAGAGTAGATCTTAGTTGTTCTCACCACAAAAAAGAAATATAATAATATAATAGAGGTGTTAGCTAATGCTACAGTGATGATCATATTGCAATATATAAATGTATCAAACTAACACATTGTATACCTTAAGCATATACAATCTTACATAGCAACTCTATCTCAACAAAAAATTGTTAGTAAAAAAAAAAAAAAGCTGAGCAGCAAAATTGAAGCAATCATGACAGTTTTTTTAAAAAACATTATTATTAATTTACTTATTTGGCTGCACTGGGTCTTAGTTGTGGCATGCAGGGTCCAGTTCCCTGACCAAGGATTGAACCCAGGCCACTTACACTGAGACCTCGGAGTCTTAGCTTCTGGACCACCAGGGAGGTCCCCATGATAGGTGTTGTGAGATACACTGATGCAGTGATAAGAGTAAGCAGCTCTTGTCCCCATGGGGCATGCTGGGCACTTGAAGGCCCCTCCCAGTCAACCCGCCTTCTCTGACCTGGTTTGCCTTCTCTGATCATGGTTTGCTCTCAGGGTTGGGCCTCTGCAGCCACCTTCTAATAGAGCTCCATCCCTTTAACTAGAGTTCATTCCATCAAGAGTAAACTGAGGAGGGGAACCAAGCCCTTCAGTGGGGAGTAGGGGAGGGTGGGAATTAGATTTCCTTTTCCAGAAATTGGCAATTAGAACACAGGCACAGCAGACAGTCTCTGATGGAAACTCTGCCTGTCCTGCAGAGATGGCCAGCATCTTCCACTGCAGGCAGGGAGAGGCAGAGAAGGCCAGTCAGCGCAGAGAGGACTTAATAAAGGTGACTTGAAGCAGGCACAGATATAGGGTGACAAGGAGAGACAGAAGGCTTCTACTTCCTGATTCCAGTTTTCATCCATCCTCCCTTCAATTCTGTCTTATACCTTTATCTTCCTCCCATATTCCATTTTGCTTAAACAACAAAAGACCTGTAAGACACGTGCGCTTCTCTTTAATTTGCAATCAATTCAGAGCAAAATGATTCTGAAAACTTTTGCTTGAGAGCTCGGAATTTGAATTATGTTGATTCAAACTACCAGGAATACTTAGGATGGAATGAGATCTCTTATTAGTTGGATTTTCCAGGTAAATGAGAGGTAAGCAGAAAACTCTTTTTCTGTGTGTCTCCAACCTTTGTTATAAAAATCTGCCTAAAATGCTTGTGTAAAGAAAAGATTGGAAACAACTTAATGTCTATCAGGAGACTGGTTAGAGATTCACGTAAGGGAAGAGTACCATGCAGGTCTTAAAAGAATAAGACGGATCCGTATGTCCCACCATGGAAGTTTCTCCATGATATACTATTTAAAAAAAATATATTCTCTTTTTTTAGTAATTTTATTTATGGGTGTCCTGGGTTTTTCTTGCTGTGCAGCCTTTTCTCTGATTGTGGCAAGTGGGGGCTACTCTCCAGTTGCGGTGCGTCAGTATTCATTGTGGTAGCTTCTCTTGGTTTCAAAGCAGGAACTTCCAGCATCATGGCTGACATTCAATCTCTACTAGTAGAGACTACGCACCTCCTTCTAGGACATATTGTAGAAGAATCAGTCAAAAGGACCACGAACACACAGCATTCAGCTAAGACTGAGCTGGTGACTGTGCCATATGCTTTCGTCTCTATTCCTCAGAAGTACCTGAAAAGAAGGTATTGTTTTCATCGTTTAATAGATGCAAAAGGCCCAAGTCCAGAGCTGTCACCTCTCTGATGAGAATCCACACAGAACATAAGAACCCAGATTGCTGGCAGTTCCTGGAGCTCCAATGGATATCAACTTGCTGGTATTCAAAACGACCCCTGCACCTCCCTCTTCCCTCAATGCCTTTGCTCTCTTTGAAGACTTTTTTGAGGGGAGGAAAACCTTATTCCATTCAGCATGGACATCTTGCCATTAATCACAGAGAACCACCCTGAGACTAAAGCCAGAGGAAAGCAGAGCAGAGAGAAAAGGGTGAGACAGAGGAAAGACAGGAGTGGAAGAGAAAGAATATCATTTAGCTTGAGCCCTTGGATCCAGTTTTTCTTAAAGCCAAGTATTCTGTCTATGGCAATTGAGAAGATCCAACTGACAACTGGGTATGGCGGTTGACTCAGTTTTCTTGTTCTTATGTTAAGATGTAGAAATACAGTGTGCGTGCGTGCCAAGTTGCGCGGTCATGTCCAACTCTTTGAGACCCTATAGACTACTGTAGTCTGCCAGGCTCCTCTGTCCATGGGCTTCTCCAGGCAAGAATACTGGAGCGGGTTGCCAAGCCCTTCTCCAGGGGATCTTCCTGATCCAGTGATCGAGTGCACATCTCTTTCATCTCCTGCATTGGCAGGCAGGTTCTTTACCACCAGTACCACCTGGAAAGTCCAGAAATACAGTGTGCTAGAAACCAAATCTTTTGTTTCCCACCCATCCAGGCCCTGCCCCCCACTCCCACCCCATCCCACTCCCATGGTCTGAAGGCAGGATTGGGGAATGAGGGATTAAGGGGTGGTTTCTAAAGGAAATTCAGATGCTTTAACCCTAAAAACAGAAAAGAACTCAGCAGGAAAGCCCATCCACCACATTTGAAGGACAGATGCGGGATGGGGGTTGGGGGCGGGGAGGGGGCGGGGAGAGGGCGGGGAAGACTCAGTCAGACTATCACGGCTCCTTAGAGCGGACTCTATGAAATCCATTGTGAGGGCATCTGGAAGCTGCATGATGAGCTGGTTTCCCCAGAAGATCCTTCAGAGAAACCAAAGACTCAAGGGGGTCTTTGTGAAATAATTAAAGGATTTTTGTTGCTGCTATTAAAAATCCTTTACTTCTTTAAATTAAATGAATAATTATTAACTGGTGAAAAATAGGATTTTCTCTCCAGGTTCTTCCAAAGAATAAAGATGAGGGCATCTTTAACCATGGTTGCCCCTCCATTCTGCTAGCCCAGACCTGCACAGCCTGGCTAGACGTCTGCATGCTCTGGAAATTTCCTCATGGCTCAGGGGTGGGTGGTGGAAAGCCAAGAGTCTTGTTCGTTGTTTCAGATGGACACTGGCCACTTTGTTGTTCATGTGTGCTGGCTGCTGATGTCCTGTTTCTTTCTAGACTTCTCCCCCATGAAGGTGACCCATCACCCTGGTCTTCTCAAGGCTATCTTGGTTTAGCACCGCGAGACCTGCATCTTGAGAAAAAGATCCTTCCTGGATGCACCGGGCATGGCTGGTCACCCTAGAATGGAGCTCTTGATAGGTGACGTGTGTTTGAGAGTGCTGTTCTGATGCTGTCTACAGGGAGCTAAATAAGCCAGTTCTGGGCTCAGCCTGGAGGGGCTGGTTGTCTGATAGCAGGGCTGGAATATAAAATGATGATCTCAGATTGCTGTGTGGGGCCAAGGGGAGGGCCAACAGAGGTGTGAGGGGCTGTCTCCCCCAGTGCTATTAACAAGACCCTTTTAAAGGGGCTTTTTATTTATTTATTATTATTAAAAAATTTTTATTGGAGTATAGTGTTCTTGCCTGGAGAATCCCAGGGACAGGGGAGCCTGGTGGGCTGCCGTCTCTGGGGTCGCACAGAGTCGGACACGACTGAAGCGACTTAGCAGCAGCAGCTTATTTATAATGTGTTAGCTTCAGACATACAGCAAAGTAAATTAGTTTATATGTGTACATATAGCCATTCGGTTTTAGATTCCTTCCCTATGTAGGCCATTACAGAGTACTGAGTGGAGTTCCCTGTGCTATACAGCAGGTTTTTATTAGTTATCTATTTTATACATAGTAATGTGTATATGTCAATCCCAATCTCCCAATGTATCCCTCCTTTGCCTTATCCCCTGGTAACCATATGTTTGTTTCCAACATCCACAACTCTATTTCTGTTCTGTTAATAAGTTCATTTGTACATTTTATATTTAAGTATGTACGATATATTTAAATATATAAAATATATTTAATATGTTAAATATATTTAAATATTGTAAATACATGAATATATTTAAATATATATACATATAAGTGATACTATATGATATCTATCTTTCTGTGTCTGACTTACTTCACTCAGTATGGCAATCTCTAGGACCATCCATGTTGCTGCAGTAAAGGGGGCTTTTGACCTAGATATTGAGAAATGATTATGCCTGTGGATAAGGGTGGAGTAAAGGTGGGTATGGACATTTCAATACATCCCAGAGCTTGTACACAGACATTGTGATGGAAAGGCAGGCATTTTAAGGAACAGTGACAGCTACACCTCCCCCGCCCCAAACATTTGCAGGGTTGAGGGTAAGAACATAGACGGAGGTCTAGATATCAAAATATTTAAAAGTTATAAATCAGCCTAACAAGCACTTAATTAAATACACTCTATTCTCTTCCCTTGACAAACACACTCTCCCAACAACCTGAAAGGTCGAGTTTGAATTTGCAGTTCCTGTTTCTTTATTGTTTCAGGCTGGAACAAGACAGCACAAGAAGGACTGGGCCCTGGTCTTCCTCCCATTGCTTCCTACCCTCAATTCTGCTCCTTACCTCAAGGCTGGGGACCTCACGTGGACCCTAAAACTACATCCCAACTCTGTCCACATGCCCTGCAAACAGCTGCCCCTTACTGGTCCCTGGGGTCTGGGGTGGGTGACACTGGCAGAGAACAGGCCTGAGCAGATCCTGGAAGGGGACAGGGAATCTTAGGTCCTGCGTGTTCAGAGTGTGGTGTGGGGGATGGCTCAGACTCTGGGCTGGCCCATCTCTGCTGGCCCTTCAGACTCTTTGCCCTAAGGGGAGGGGGCCTCTTGCCTGGTATAAGAACAATGCTGAGTGGGTGGTGAGCGCTTTCCAGTGCCTGGAATATTGTCATATCAGCCTGAGCAATAGCAGAGGAGGAGCTGTGCTGGTTCCCACTGTGATGAGAGATGACAGAAACTGTGACCCGGAATTTTCGCCTTTGGTCTTTGGGAGGAAAAATATCAGAAAACGCCTAAGAATGGCCCACTGCTTTTCCCACTCACCGCATGTATACAGGAACTGGGCATGTCACAGTCAATGTACGACCAGGCCTTTTTTTTTTTTTTTTTTAATTTTTGGCTGTGCTGCGCAGTGTGTGGGATCTTAGTTCCCCAACCAGGGATTGAACCCTGCATTGGAATCATGGAGGTTTAACCACTGGATCGCCAGGGAAGTCTCAGACTTAGCCTTATGACCAAGTAAAACTGAAAGTGAAGTCGCTTCAGTTGTGTCCGACTCTTTGCAACCCCATGGACTGTAGCCTGCCAGGCTTCTGCCAGGCTTCTCCATCCATGGGATTCTCCAGGCAAGAATATTGGAGTGGGTTGCCATTTCCTTCTCCATCTGATTAAAACTGAGAAGCTAAAAATTAATAGGATGGATTTAAACAATACATTCTTTCAGGTTGTCAGAGTTGGGGAGAAGGGCTACTTGGGAACGAATCAGCTTCTCTCTGGCAACATCCCTTGCTCCAGTGAAATGAGTAAGCTTTTTGAAGTAGGGATGTCACTTTCTTGTCCTTCCATGGAGGGGCCAGGATCTACCTAAAGTAAGCGATGATGCAGATTTTCAGGGCTGTGACATTGTACAGCAGGGGGCGCTGAAGGGGCTTGGGAAACCTTCCTGAGGCTGCTCTGCTGGGTGTGTATGCTCGGTTGTGTCTAACTCTTTGGGACCCCATGGACTGTAGCCCACCAGGTTCCTCTGTCCATGGGACTTCCCAGGCAAGAATACTGGAGTGGGTTACCAATTTCCTCCTCCAGGGTATCTTCCTGACCCAGGATTGAACCTGGGTCTCTCGTGTCTCCTGCATTGGCTGCTCTACACCTCACTTCTAACTCTCTGGTCCCAGCTGTAGGCTCCCTTTATGTCAGATTCTTTTGAGTTGATATGTAACATTTTTAGATTTCAACTACTTATAGGAAAAAATAACACCTACAGACACACACACACACACACACACACACATTTCCATTTCCTGATTGGAGGGAGACAAGCAGAAGTATGAAATCTTTCATTTGCCTTGGGCCACACAAGACCATATTTTCACCCTCAACATAAAAAGAGCCTTGAAATTTGACCCAATTTTTACTCTCCTCATTTCTTTCCATTCATAGTATTTTTAGAATTTCTTTTCTCCCAAATTCCTGAGAGAGAACCCCAGGAACTCTCTGGTTCTACCACGGATAACTCTGTGCTCTTGACCACCACAGCTTTTTTTGTGAGAGGTTGTGCTGTGCTCTTGGGCCCCTTTTGCCTCTTCTAGCAGGCTCTGGAATTCAGCTGCCTGGGATTAACTCTGTTTCTCCACAGTTGGGAAGCTGTAAGAGCTTGAGTAAGTGATCTAACTTCTCTGTGCCTTGGTTTTCTCTCTGGGAATGATCCCTTACAGTAGCTTGTCTCTAAAGACACCTGCCAGCAATTCCTTCCCTCCCTGTACGTGACTGCCACTCCGCTATCGAGACGTGGGGTCTAGTCCTTCACCCTATTGGATCTGGGCTGGGCTGTGACTCCTTTGATGCCCAGTGAGGTCAAGCCCTTAGCTGATTCCACCCTACCACCATCTGATTACAACTGCATGGGAGGCCTGTTCAGCTGACCCCAAACTACAGAACATGTTAAATATTAATAAGTGGTTGTTTTTTAAATTGAAGTATAGCTGATTTACAATATTGTGTTAGTTTCAGGTATACAGCAAAGTGATTCAGTTATATTTCTTCGGATTATTTTCCACTATAGGTTTTTGCAAGATACTGAATATTATTCCCTGTGTTATATAATAAATCCTTGTTGCTTATCTATTTTATATATAGTGTGTGCGTGCGTGCTAAGTCACTTCAGTCATGTCTGACCCTGTGACCTTATGGACTGTAGCCCTCCAGGCTCCTCTCTCCATGCGATTCTCCAGGCAAGAATACTGGAGTGGGTTGCCATGCCCTCCTTGAGGAGATCTTCCTGACGTAGAGATCAAACCTGCGTCTCATGTCTCCTGCATCGGCAGGCAGGCTCTTGACCACTAGTGCCACCTTGGAAACCCCTTGCGTATAGTCGTTTGGATCTCTTAACCCCGTACTCCTAATTTATCCCTTCCTTTCCCCTTTGGTAACCACAGGTTTGTTTTCTATGCGAATCTGTTTCTATTTTGTATATAGTTTTATTTATTTTTTTAAGAGTCCACGTGTAAGTGATATCATATAATATTTGTCTTTCTCTGTCTGAACTACTTCACTTAGTATGATAATCTCTAGGTCCATCCATGGTGCTGCAAATGGCCATATTTCATTCTTTTTTATGGCTGAGTACTATGCCCTTGTATATGTTCCACATGGTCTTTATTTGTTCCTCTGTTGATGGGCATTTGGGTTGTTTCCATTGGCTATAATAAATGGTTGTTTTAAGCCACTAAGTTTGGTGGCACTGTGCAGCAAAGTGACTACACTGAACATTAACGGAGATAATAACAATTATGTCTCCCTCACAGGATGGATATTAGGATTAGATGAGTTAATATTTGTTAGAGGCTCAGAATAGTGCCTGGCAACACTAATTGCCATATGAGAACATACTGAATGAAAAAGTGAATGACATAGGCCCCTGAAGAAATGTATTATAGTCTCATGCTAATAAACACCCTTTTTGAGGAAAGCACAATAGTTACCATTCCAGTCCTTGGTCTTCCAAAAAATACCTTAGTCAGTGTAAAGTCTGTTGATGGTGTAAACAGTATCATAAAAGCCCAAAGGCTCAGTGTTTGTCCCATGATCCTGAGCCTGAACAAGTCGCTGGCTTTCCCTATGCCTCCACGGCCACAACTTTTAAATGAAGACAGTGGTCATAGCTACCACAATCGGACTGATAAGAGGGCAGATATGAAAATGGTTGTGAAAGAGTTTTGAAGAACATAGATTTTTTGCTGTTGTGCAACAAATATTTATTAAACATTGCTATTTGCTATAAACCCTGTTCTTTTGAAAAATTAACTTATTTTATCATCTTCAGCTAGTAGTTCCCTCGGCTTCCTTAATTTAGGGCTTCCCTGGTGGCTCAGATGGTAAACAATCTGCATGCAATGCAGGAGACCCGGGTTCGATCCCTGGGTCGGGAAAATCCCCTGGAGGAGGAAATGGCAACCCACTCCAGTATTCTTCCCTGGAGAATTCCATGGACAGAGGAGCCTGACGGGCTACAGTCCATGGTGTCACAAAGAGTCAGACATGACTGAGTGACTAACACTGTCACCTTCTATTTTAAACTGAGGTACAACACTGTACTAATTTCAGGTGTACAACATAACGATTCGACATTTATACTATTAGGAAGGGGGAATTTCACCCCCCTGCCTCTCTTGAGTTCTGGTGGCAAGACTGATAATAAAATTGACCTAAGAAAGATTAATCGGAGAAGGCGATGGCACCCCACTCTAGTACTCTTGCCTGGAAAATCCCATGGACGGAGGAGCCTGGTAGGCTGCAGTCCATGGGGTCGTGAAGGGTTGGACACAACTGAGCTACTTCACTTTCCCTTTTCACTTTCATGCATTGGAGAAGGAAATGGCAACCCACTCCAGTGTTCTTGCCTGGAGAATCCCAGGGATGGGGGAGCCTGGTGGGCTGCTGTCTATGGGACACGACTGAGTCGGACACAACTGAAGCGACAGCAGCAGCAGCAGCAGCAAGAAAGATTAATAGGAGAAAAAGGAACAAATTTCAATTCATGTGTGTGGAGGCCTCATAGAAATAGGACCGAAGAAGTGGCCAAAATGGACAGCTTTTATACTTTTTACATACAGGACAAAGAAACTTGGGCTTTGTGTTCTCAGTGAAGAATCTAAATGGAATTCGAGCTTGGAGAAGGGAATTTAAGAAGTGACAAGGTTTGCTTACACACAGGCTTCAAGGATGGAGTTCCCTGTCTCCGGCAATAAGGTTGTCCTTTTACCTCCAGACACAGGGGGTGCCCTTCTCATTTGAGAGCTTTATTTCCTGCTTCCAGGGAGACAGAGAGGAGGGTCAGCATGTCCCACTTGCTTTGGCTGTTTCTTAAGTAACTTTAATTCAAAATAATCAACATGCCATTGTGGCTTATTTGGGGATGGCCTGTCCTGCGCCCAGCAGTGCATACAGCAAAATGATCATCACAATAAATCTAGTTACCATTCATCACCATACATAGTTAATTTTTTTTTCTCATGATGAGAACGTTTAAGATCTACTCTTGGGACTTCTTTGTGGTAGTCCAGTGGTTAAGACTTTACCTTTCATTGCAGAGAGGTGAAGTTTCAATCCCTGTTGAGGAGCTAAGATCTCACATGCCTCACAGTCATAAAACCAAAACATAAAACAGAAACAGTGTTGTAACACATTCAATAAAGACTTAAAATAACATCAAAAAATTCTTAAAAAAAAAAGATCTACTCTCTTAGACCATGTCCGAAGCACTGGAGACACAGCAGTGAAGAAAACAGAGAAAACACCTAGAAAAATATTAAAACCTGGAAACTTACAAGTCTAAGCATTCGCTAAGTAGAACATAGATTCTTTAACCTTTACTGAGACACCCCATGTCTGACCCTCCATTTGTGTTTATCAGACACTGAGGTCTGTATTTCTTTCAATTAAACCCCAGCTCCACAGTTGTTAGGCTTCCCTGGTGGCTTAGTGTTAAAGAATCCACCTGCCAATGCAGGAGTTGCTGGTTTGATCCCTGGGTTGGGAAGATGCCCTGGAGAAGGAAATGTCATTCTTGCCATTCCGGTATTCTTGCCTGGGAAATCCCATGGCATGCTATCATCCATGGGATCCCAAAAGAGTCAAACACAACTTATCAATTAAATAACACCCACCAGCATGCTTCTTGGCTATAACCAGTCTCTTGCCAGTCTCTTCAACTCCCTTGCCTCCTCATCCTGTTCGACTCAGGTGGAATCTCAATCTTCAGATCTTAGTTGCCTTTGCCTGTTTTTCTTCTCCCCTTCAGAGCTAAGCATCTTGACAGAAGAGCCTCACTCACTGTCTGCACCCCCATTCTTGCATCCACCCCTCATTCCTGCCTGCACCACCACACTGGAGCCACTCATGTCAAGATTACAAGTTGAGACCCTAGAGCAGGCTCATATCTGCCACCAATGACATCGTATTGGTGGCTTAAAATCATCCACTGTGGGCGTATTTACACCACAGAAATTGACACATATTATAAATCTAGGACTTCCCTGGTGGCTCAGACGGTAAAGCATCTGCCTACAACGAGGGAGACCCGGGTTCAATCCCTGGGTTGGGAAGATCTCTTGGAGAAGGAAATGGCAACCCACTCCAGTATTCTTGCCCGGAAAATCCCATAGACGGAGAAGCCTGGTAAGCTACAGTCCATGGGGTCGAGAAGAGTCGGATACGACTGAGCGACTTCAGTTTCACTTTCCCCATTAAAGAGCCAGGGTTACCATTTACCAGGACATCCCTGCCAGTCACCTTCCTGTTGCTGAGGGTGAAAGGGCACTTCCTAGACTTTCCTTACTTGGCTTTATATTCATTCGACACAACTGACCATGCTTTCCTTTCTTAGAGGTTCTTCATCTCTGGCTTCCTAGCTGCCACTCCCTCAGTTTTCCTCTGACTTCTCTGACACCATCTTTGCCTCAGCCTCTTATAATAGGCTCTTACTTAACTCATCTTTCACATATTGGTGTTTTCTGAGATTCTGTCTTTTCCTATAGAAGCTTTATAGAGGACATCTTATATTCCCATAGTTTCTACAATTATGAATTCAAAAGGTTAGCCTTACCCCTTCTTAGCCCTCCTTCCCAGACCAGTCCAACAAGCCCTGCTGATTCTGTCACCTAAATGCAAGTGTTAGTTGCTCAGTTGTGTCCAGTTCTTTGCGACCCTATGCACTGTAGCCTGCCAGGCTCCTCAGGCCATGGGATTTCCCAGGCAAGAACACTGGAGTGGGTAGCCACTCCCTTCTCCTCGGGATCTTCCCAACCCAGAGATCAAACCTGGGTTTCTGCATTGCAGGCAGATTCTTTACCACCTGAGCCACCAGGGAAGTCCCTCAATAGCTCTCAAATCCTCCCCTTTTCTATCTTTACTGTCTATATGTAACCCATGCCATCATCTCCAGCTTGGACCATGGCAATAGCTTCCTAACTGCTCTATTCCTGCTTCCTACCCTCCTCCAGTTTGTGCTCTACATTTCAGTGACAGTGACTTTTTAACAACACAAAACTGATGACAATACCTCCTTTTGTCCCAATCTGCTGGAAACAGATCAGTGGTTTCCCGCTGATCTGAGTGTAAGATCAAAGTCCTTAGTGTGATCTGGGAGGGCCATGTGGACTGGCTGTGGTCCTCCAGTCTCATCTCAGATCCATCTCTCTTGTCTTCTGGCCACCACTGGTTCCAGGGCACCCTGTTCGTTCTAGAGGCAGACTTTTGTATTGTATTCCACCTGGAAACTCTCTCCCATTTCAACTCTCATTCATCCCTTAGACTTCAGCTCAGAAATTACTTCCTCAAGGATGTCTTCTCTTGAACTCCCAGACTTGGTTAGGTCCCCCCATCAAATATCCCCATAACAATATGTATCTATTCTTTATAGCACTTACCATAGTTGTAATTATTTAGCGTATTATGTTTTTCACTAGATCACAAATTCCAGGGACCAATGGTTTCACCCACTCTCGGATTCTCATTACTTGGCTCAAATATGTTTTGAGTGAATGAAACATAACTTGCAGATACATACCTGAAGACTGTCCTCTGTTACAAACTTCTGATCTGTGTATCTAGTTGTCTATTGGCAACTCCATCCTTCCAATTGCTCAGGCCCAAAGCTCAGAGTCATTCTTGACTGTTCTGTTTTCCTCATCCACTTAAATGGATTTAAGTCCATTTTCAGGACTTAAATCACCTGCAAATCCTATCTTCAGTACATCCCTAAGCTCAGCTGGACCATACAAACCTCCCTAGGAAGTTGTCTTGCTGCTTCACAGGTACTGAGAAACTCTTTAGGATCTAATTTCCTCAAAAATAAATTTCAGGGACTTTCCTGATGGTTCAGTGGTTAAGAATTCACCTTGCAATGCAGGCAACTCAGGTTTGATCCCTGGTTGGGGAACTAGGATCCCACATACTGCAGAGCAACTAAGCCCAAGTACCACAACTAAGACCCAGTGCAGCCAAATAAATATTAAAAATAAATAAATTACAAAGGGGGAAAAAGCGATGGGGGAACCAAAGATTAAAAGATACTTAGCTATATCAACCAATTGTAGTGTGGGACCTTATTTGGATGCTGATTCAAATTGTAAAGACGATTATGACAATTATAAGAATATTCAGAAATTTTAATGAATGAATTTGATAATATTAAGGAATATTATTTTTGAAGGTGTGATAATAGTATGGTTATATTAGAAATGCTTATTTTTAAAAAAAAAAGATATATTCTGAAATATTTCGACAAAATAGTATGATGTCTGGGATATGCTTCAAAACAATACAGTACAGAGGGGAAGCAGGTGAGGGTATAGGTAGAACAAAATTGGCTACGAATGGTGGATTGTTGGAGTTGGATGATGGGTAGATACACTGGAGTCCACCATAGTATTCTACTTCTGCATGTTTGAAATTTTTTAAATTCAAGATTAAAAACAGTCTATCCAGAATGTGACCTAGTCCATTTTCATTGCTCCCATTTTTGTCCAGGCTACTGTCATCTCTCCTGTGTGCTGTCTCAGCCTCTCATCTGATTTCCCCACCCCAACCCGTCCTGTGGTCTGTTCACTGAACTTCGGGAGGGTGAGCCTTTAAACACATCAGATGGTTTCCTCTCTGTTTAAGCCCTGCAATGGCTTCTCATCTTGCTTGGACCTGTGATTCATCTCTCTGACTTCATCTCCTAGCACTCAGACCCTCATGGGCTCCTCCAACCCCCACTATGGCCCTTCTGCTTTCAGACAGAAAAAAAGAAAACAAACCACTCTTTGGCCAGACCCATGAGGCCCTAGTGATGTGCCCTTAGCACACCTCTCTTGACTCACCACCACAAAGGTGATGAGTCACCACCCAGGCTTTTGGGGCAAAATATATTCACTCCTAGCTCTTTTTAATCAATTCTACTTGGACCTGCTCACACTAGGAAGCCCAAGCTCTGTAAGCCCCAGCTCAGTGCCAACGCTCCCTGCTTTGGTTCTGAGTCCCTAGGAGCTCAGGGCTTATTTTGTAATCATCTATTGCCTCCTTCCCTGGACTCAGATTCCTTGAAGTCACAAGTTACCCCTTTTATCTCTGTAGCCGTAACCTTGACAAAATCCCGGATACTGAAAATTAAACATATTTTGAATAAATGAAATAAAATTCTTCATAAAATTCTTCTTTACAGCTTTTAAATATAACAAAGTGTCTTGTAACTGGAATAAAATACTCCTATGATTCCCAGGTGGTGCTAGTGGTAAAGAATCTTGCCAATGCTGGAGATGTAGGTTTGATCCCTGGCTTGGGAAGATACCCTGGAGAAGGGAATGGCGATTCACACTAGTATTCTTGCCTGGAAAATTCCATGGACAGAGGAGCCTGGTGGGCTACAGTTCATGGGGCCACAGTTGGACATGACTGAACATATAATGACACAAAAAGTCATAACCTTAAAAATTATTGAAAAAGATGCTCTTCTCAGTAAAACATACTAAATAGAATTAGTTGGTATCTCAGACGTCATAAAGGAAATAATAAAAACGTAATCCCATTTCTGCTATAAACAGTTTTTCCAAATCTAAACTTGGAGTATTTAGTTTTAAAAACTGCACACCAACTCAACTCGCCTGCTCACTTGCTTGAATATTCAGGGTCAAAGGCTGCAAACTGGGGAGGGAAGAAGAAAAGGAGGGGCTAAGAGGGGTTAGATTAACAGAGGCCACAATGCGGGTGTGAGTTGAGGAGTTTTCAGATAAAAGAGCTTGAAATGGGAAGAACTATTGTCCCCACAAAGAGGAATAGATGGAAACAGGGAGTGGAGTAAAATCAATCAATCGGAGGTAAGAAAGAGGAAAGTGAGCAATAAGGATAAAAAGCCCTGAAGTCATTAAAAGGATATGTACAGGGGCTTCCTTAGCAGTCCAGTGGTAAGACTTCACCTTGCAAAGCAGGGCATGTGAGTTCGATCCCTGGTCGGGGAGCTAAGATCTCACATGCCTCAATGCAAAAACAAACAAACAAAAAAAACTACCCAAAACATAAAACAGAAGCAATACTGTAAAAAATTCGATAAGGATTTTTAAAAAATGGTACACATCAAGAAAAATCTTAAAAAGGATATGTACAAACAGGACTGCTTTGTGTGATTTGTTTTTATGGTTTTAATCTAGTTTCTCAACGGTTACAAATGCTTTCAATAATAATTATTCTGTTTTGATAGATAAAATTAAGTTCCTTTTAGCAGACAGTAGTTATAGAATTTTTGGAGAATTTGGTTTGGGTTGCCCTTCAAATACAAAACTGATGCTGTGGACCAGCAATCAGGGCTGGACACTTGAGCTGTTTTCCCTGTGCTGCTGATGGGTTATATTGCCTGAGCCTCTGGCTCTCCTGTCACATTACCCATTGTGACTAATTGCCTGTATTTGCAGATAAGTAGCTAAGGTTGACGGAGAAGGCAATGGCAACCCGCTCCAGTACTCCTGCCTGGAAAATCCCATGGACAGAGGAGCCTGGTAGGCTGCAGTCCGTAGGGTCTCTAGGAGTCGGACACGACTGAGCCACTTCACTTTCCTTTTTCACTTGCATGCATCGGAGAAGGAAATGGCAACCCACTCCAGTGTTCTTCCCTGGAGAATCCCAGGGACGGGGGAGTCTGGTGGGTTGCCATCTATGGGGTCGCACAGAGTCGGACACGACTGAAGCGACTTAGCAGCAGCAGCAACAGCAGCTAAGGTCAGGAGTATGATCTGCGATGACAGGACAGATTTTTTTATGTGAAAAATGGCTAGTTTACAACAGCATTAAATCATAATTTCACTCCACATTAAAAAAAGTTTACAAACTTTTACCAACTGACTTCATAGAGCAATATCCTCACATACAAGAGTTGACCAAACGCCCCAAGTATTGAGGCCTCAGTAAGAAAACCAGAGTAGAGTCGGGGGAGCCGACCCTACTACGGCCTCCTTACAGCTGAGAATGTGACAGCTACCACCACAAGCTGCACGACTTGGTCAGGTCTCTTCCTCTCCCTGCTCAGTTTACATTGAGCATTTCCCTCTAAGATGCAGAGAAGGAACAAAAGCCTGGGCTTTGGAGTCAGGCGGCCAAGGGTTGGGATCCTGGCTGGCTGGCTGTGGGATCTTCTCAAAGTCACTTATAAAATGCAGATAAAGAAGTCTATTGCCCAGGGTCGTTGGGAAAGGACTGAATGAGATAGACCGTGGCAAGAATGCTGCCAAATACCTGGGAGTTAATACGTGAAACCTGTTTTCTGTGGATGACTGGAGCAGAATACTTCCAACACTCAGGTTTACCATAATAGCAGGCCTATCCAAAGCACTAAATGATAACAAGATTTCAGTCTCTTTTATTCTGCTTTTTTTTAATGTCATATTCCATTTGAGTCCTAAGCATGTAAGCAGGTACCATGGAATGTAAACAAGTGAGGAAACAGAAATATACTGAATGAATCATATGTGAAACAACGCTGTGACTCATACAAATGAAATTGCTGCTTGGCTACACAAAAGAATTAACACTAAAATGTTTAAAAAGAGACAACATAAGAATGAGCTATTTTAATCAAGCAAAAACAAATTTATATCCATTAGTTCTAAAAATAAAATTAGACTTTTCCAACCCTTAACATCTGCATTTAATAATATCTTCTAACCAAAATACAGATGCTAAAACAGCAAATTACAATATATCTTGTACAGCATACAGTATGTTTCACTGTTCACACTTACTTTAACTCTAGTTGGTCGTTATGTACTCAATGCATAAACATCACTTCGAATAAAATTTTCACAATTAACAAAAAGTGTGACAAGGCTGTCTTAAAACGGCTCTGCTATAAATTGTATAGAATATACAGAATTACAAAGTCAAGTATTTTTTATCAAAATATACACCCCTCCCTGAAACTAACACAAGCTATCAACATTTTAAACGAATAATACAATTATAGAAAATATTTGCAAAATTATTTTTTCATGTATAAATATTCTGCCATATTTACTTTGGTCTAGAATTATTAGCATACAAGTCCACTTAAAAAATATCCACATGGAAGGGCTGGGAGACATCGTTACATGTAATCATTTTATATTTAGAGTTACTTCAAATCAAAATGACTGAAATACACAGTAATTCTTGATTCATAATCCTGACTGAAATAAAACAAATTGGTAGATCACAGGATTGCTTATTCAGTTTTCTAATTATCAATTCAAAATGATTTGCATAAGCCCTTTGTGACTATCTCTTTAACAAAACCCAAATGAATGGTTCAAGTGTACATATATACAATGTATAAAATAAAGTTGAACTCATCTGCATTTTTCCATTTTCCTCTATTACATAATACTGTTTGTAAGTGAAAGTAGATGAACAAAAGATAAATGCAAATACAATATTGGGGTTATTTAACAACAAAGTACTACAGTATAAAAAGATCAGCTTTGATTATGTCCTTTTCTGGGTGTTGAGATGCTTTCTGGTCCACCCCAATCCATATGAAGTCTTCTTTGTGGAGACATCACAACACTTGAAGAGAGAACCCGGAGTCCTTCAAGCCATTTCTTCACAATGGTAATCTAGTAACCTTGGGTTTCCAGCTGTCAAATCCTGTGAACACGAATGGCTGCAAGTCATCCTTGAACTGGGTTCCAGATTCTGCTCATACTGGTGTTCTGGTATCAAATGGGTAAGAATGTTTTCTCTCTCCCTCCTATTCTGGCAGTTTAAAAAGTTAAAGAATCGTGATTTCCAGCTTCCCAGGAACCTAGTCCACGTGACGGAATATTCTATAGGGGGGTTAGACTTTGAGGGCAGTGTTGATGGTGTGGGTCAAAGAATAAGAACATTAAACACAGAAATGGGTTTTTAGCAAGGGGGCTGAAAGTGGCTCAGTCGTGTCCGACTCTGCAACCCCATGGACTATACAGCCCATGGAACTCTCCAGGCCAGAACACTGGAGTGGGGAGCCTTTCCCTTCTCCAGGGGATCTTCCCAACCCAGGGACTGAACCCAAGTCTCCTGCATTGCAGGTGGATTCTTTACCAGCTGAGCTACAAGGGAAGCCCAAGAATACTGGAGTGGGTAGCCTATCCCTTCTCCAGCAAATCTTCCTGACCCAGGAATTGAACCAGGGTCTCAGTTGTCTGCAAACATGAAGACAAGGCATCTGACTTGTGAATATATTCTATATATTTTTGAAGCATGTAAGTCATGGAACCTCGTCACTTCACATTCTATCTCCCCACCCTCCAAAGACAAAGCTCCATTTGAGGCAAGGAAGGTCATCACTTCCTACCCACTCAAGTCATTATTGGGTGGGGCAGGGGTGTGTGTGTTTCTGTTGTCCTTTATTTATTTTTTAAATAGTATATGCTTGTGGGCTGCATGATTTCCAAGAAGGCTGACAATTGTAGGGATTAGGCTTTCTGTCGCTTTCAAGTGCCTGGGAATTCACCACCACACGTGTGCCTTGCACTTAATTTCCAAGACACTCCTTCAGTGATACAGGAGATGCTAGGTTTTACTTGAACCCTTGAGAATAGTTAAATCTATCTGGAAAGACCTCCACGTCCATGGCCTTGTGATGGATGGAAGACTTCAGGGAGTTTCAGAAGAATTTGACCTTTTTTCATTTTCTGAAGTGAGGCCACTAGAAAGTAATACACAGCACAGCACAGGTAATCACAAGTAACTTCTGGGAAGGTTCTCCCCCGTGGATAAGGCATGACCTATGTTTTTTGGGACTTGAGAAGACCGGTTCTAGTAACAGCTCAGCCATAACTTCAAGAGAACAGCATTCCATCTAAAAGCATACACATGCTCTGAAGTCATACTCAAAATGCTTCCTACTGATTTTTACATCAGTTCTCATTATTTGCAGATCTATTGCTCATCATTATAATTCGCTACAGGGGACATGGACAGTTAAAAGTTATAGTGCTTTATATCTGTATTTTACAAGGTTTGTGTTGCAGAAAAGTAGTTCTAGATAACGTATGAATGTCCTACTTGGGTTACTCATTTCACAAGTATTTTCAGCTATACTATTATTTCATATGTACCCATTAATTTAAACAATTTTTAATAGTGCAGAAGCTGGATGAGAATAATGACTGTCATAGCTCATTTACCTTTTAACATATTTATGAAGGTGACATTTTCATGATATCTGACCCTTATATCTCCAGTTACTAAAGACAGTTCAGCAGCCAGCTCCTCTGAGCACTCACCAGAAAGTTTTAAATTACACTAAAATTAAACTCTTTTTTTCTCCCACTGGCAAAAATATCACAACTTAGAACTTCATAAACTTTCACAAGACACTTGGGATACTGGAAGATTCGGCTATTTTGTTTTTGTGTACTTCGCATGAGGTTAATGCTAAAACCCAGAGAGGATATTAGGATCCTTCTTCTGGAATTTGAACAAATGAGATTTTCTTTGTTACATTTCACTCCTTCATAGCTGTTAAGTGAACAAAACTAAACAGAAACAAAAGAAACATCTAACTAAAAAAAAAAAAACAACAAAAAAACCCCCACCAACTTGTATTCTCAAAGGTTTTTTTTCCCCTAAGGATCTCCATTCAAAGGACATTATCAACAATGGTTTGTACATTATCCTTTTGCTCAGTACCTTCCGAATCAATGAAATGTGGATTCTCCAGGGGACTGGAGTTTTCGTGGCCCATGTCACCTTCCGTTTTCTCCTGCTGACTGGGGCTTTTGAACAAGTGTTTCTTCTGGTGCATTCCCAGAGCAGCAGCTGTTTTGCAAATTTTGGGGCACTGGAAGCAGGCATAGCCCTTCCCGTTATGCTCCCTGATATGCCTCTGCTCGTGATTCCTTTTCGTGGACAGATACAAAAAACTCTGAAAGCAGAACTGACAGTGGTATCGTTTTTCTCCCGTGTGGATCCTTTCGTGGATTTTGAGGGTCTCGTTCAAAGTGAAGGCCTTGTTGCAGTACTGACAGACGAACTCCTTCACGCCCAGGTGGATGCGCTCATGCTTCTGGAGGTTGCCGTGCACGGAGAAGCACCGGCCGCAGGTCTTGCACTGGTATGGCTTCTCTCCCGTGTGGCACCGCATGTGCATTTTGAGGGTGGAGGGGCTCTGAAACTGCTTGGCACAGAGCTCACATGCGTAAGGCCGGGCCGTGAGATGCCGGTGGGGCCTCCCTTGGCTCCCGGCCCCTGAGGCTTTGTCTCCGTCGTCGCAGAGTTCACACTGCAGCTTAGGCATCTCTTTGTTTTCCTCTTCCTCGAAGGCCTTCTCCTGCGGAGCCTTGCCCACCACTGCACAGTCCAGGTCGGCCGGGTATCTACACTTACTGCTCGGGCTCCTGTTTTCATGCTCCTTCCTCCAGTTGGCCTTCCTCATTTTTCTCAACTGTCTGGATTTCTTCTTGGGTTTGTAGTTGTAGTACGGGCGCCACGGTTTGTCCGTGGAATCCTGGTCACTGGCATCGTCAAACATCTCGCTCATCTCCATGCACTCGGACTGGCAGAGCCCGAGAGGGTTGTCCCCGTTGGCTTCCTGGTCGCTCTCCTGGGGCAGCGTCTCCTCCGGCGTTTGATACTTGGGTCTCCGCCCTCTCTTATAGAACAGTTTAGAGCCGAGGATGTGCCTCTTCACAATGGCTTCATTTCCGATTTTCACCGTTATTTGACAAAGGGGTGCGACGTTGCTGTTTGTGGAGGTTCCAGGGAGAGCGGGCTTTGCGATGTAGGTTTCAATTTTACTCGTTTCTTTAATGGTATTTGTAGTTTTGCCCAGTGAGCCTCCAGGATCAGCAGTGAATTTGGACTCCTCTGGTACTTCTCCCCTGCTACACGGGCCGGCTTTCTTTTTCTCCTTCATGCTCTTGGGTCTGCTGACGGCCCTCCCAACTTTGTCTGGCTCGGCGGGCTTGCCATCCTCTTTTGGGGTCTGACTGACAGTCTGGTCTGAAGGAGCTCCTCTGGGGTTGCGGCTGGTCATGGCAGCAATGGCATTGCTGTGCATTATCACCGATGAAAACTGGCTGCTGTGCACGATGACCGAGGGGGCTGAGCCACTGTAGCTGATCACAGAGGTGGAGTTCTCACTGCCGTTACTCACAGCCAAAACTGGCACATCCCCTGCTCGGGGGTCCGAACTGACAGCGTTTTCAGTGGAAGAAACCGACACCTCTGTGGAATAAAAGTTATTGTCCAGATCCACTTTTAACTCTCCCCTCTCACCCCATTTGGTACCTTCTGCGTTTTGCATACTGGCCGAAGTGGGCACGTCCTGACGTGCTGGTGTTTCCAATGGGATGGCTGGACTGTTGGTCAAGGTGTTTACACTGTCCTGGAAATTCAGAGTAGGTAATTCAGAGCTGTGTGGATTCTGAATAACATAGGGACCAGGTGCAGGCTCATTTAGCTGACTGTTTTCTCGAGCATTTTCATAGGAAGAATGTCGGTAGCTCTTGTAAGGAGCCCTCTTGCATTTCATGGGCAGGAGCCTGTAAAGTTTATATGGATAGACACTAGGCTTCAAGCCTCCATTTGCTGTTTTCTTACTGATGGAAAGTCTGTGATCGATGGCATGGAAAGACTTCTGGTGGTTTTTGAGTATATAGTAGGTCATGAATGTCTCCAGGCAGAAAATGCACTGATACCGCCTTTCCCCTGTGTGCCAAATCTCGTGTCTTGTCCTGTACTCAGCCAAGGCAAACACTTTGTTGCAGTAATGGCAAGGATATGTTCTCCTCCAGGAGTGAACATTTGCATGTCTTCGGAGGCTGGATAAAGTCACATAACTGCGTTTGCACACCACGCAGCTGTAGAGCATTTGCCCATTAACAAATTTAACTATGTGTTCTGTTTCTGGCAGCGTACTCCCGGGACTGGAAAAGTCACCAATCCTATTCTCAGCTAATAAAGGTTCTGGACCTGTGAATGAACTTCCATTCTGCCCGATGGTGGGATAGTTTTCTAAGAAGCGCTGATTCCCTCCAGGAACGGGCATGTGGCTGGACCTCATGCAGATCTGCTCATGCCGATCCAGCCTGTTGAGGGTGCTGAACTGCTTGTTGCAGTGCTTGCACACCAAGGGCTCCTGGGTCGGCTTGTGAAGCTGCATGTGGGCGCTGAGCAAAGTGCTGCTCTCGAAAGATTTGGAACAACAGCTGCAGTTGTAAACGAGAGGCGGCACCTCGGCGGCTGGCGGCCCAGGGACATCAGAGGATTTATTTCCCTCCGCCCTGGGAAATTGGACCTCTCCTTCGTTGTGGCTGGGGGATTTTGAAAGGGAAAGAACTGCAGCTGGCTGCGGACTTTCTTCTTGACGCACCTCCAAGTTGCTTGCTGGAGGGGGTGGTATATTTTCTGGAGTGGAATCTGATTCCTGGGGTACGGAGAGTGTCTTTGGCTTTCGGCATGTTTTCGGTTTTGCTGCAACAGCTTCAGAGTTCTCCTTCCCTGTTTTCGCAGGTGAGCTGCTGTCCTGTTCCCGGGCAGGCTGACTTCTGTAAGCCTCAGCCACGGAAGACACGGCAGACACGGCGTAGGAGTGCTCGGCGAGGGTGCGCACGGGCTCCACCTCGTGGCAGACGTCAGTCCTCTCCAGGCAGAGGCTGGTGTTCCTCATGGAGTCGGAGACCTTTTTGAAACTTGCTCTCAAGTCCAGAGGGGAGAACATGTTATTACTGTTTTCTGTTTCGATGATGGAAAATGCATTTGTGATCCTTGGCCCATTAGTGATGGCTGGTTCTTCATGCCTTTTTTCATTTTTTTCTTCCTTAACCACTCCCTTCTCAGTAATGCAGAATACATAGGGACCCGGGGAATTGGAGAAGTTGCGATCAGTAAGATCTTCCAAGAAGGATATTCCCAGCTTTTTCCCAGCAGCTGCGAGATCAGTGACAGTTTCCTGTCTCTTGACGACGACTGTGGAGCTGTAGATATAATTGAGGATTTCTGTAAACACTTCAGCTTTGAGATCGTCCAGCTCCAGGACGTGGCTGGAAATACAGATGGTATGGCTCCAAAAGATGTTTTTGAAATAAAGGCTTGAAGCAGCCAGGACATTGCTGTGGGCTTTAAACTTGGTGTCTTCCACAATGATAGTGACATCACACAAAATGCCCCGAATGCGCTGCTCGTTTAAGATGGAGAGCACTGTGTCGCTGTGTAAGTTGTCCTTGAGGTCCCTGGAAAGGGACATGACTGTCATCTAAAAGAAGAAGAGAGAAGTGGTCAGAGATAAAGGTCCTTCCATGAGGAGCTCTTTGGTGTATAGGCTATTTTTGATTTCTTTGAAAATCTTACTTTATGTATGAAAATACAGAGTTTTGTAGTCTTTGTTTCTTTTTAATCTCATTTCGTTGTTGCTCCAAAGACTTGGAGTCAACCTTAGAAGCTTAATCTTTATCTTGCCCCAGCCTGTTTCTCATACCATTGCTCACAGTTGTTATAGTTGGAAATCCTCCCAGAACTTTTTCTCTGACTTTCTCCAAAGTTGTAGGCTACATATACATGTCCAAATTTGGTGTGGGGGGGGGGGGCAGGGTAAGGTTCCCTGATAAATGTTAAGGGTCTCATCATCACTCAGGGCTGCTGTGTTCAATTCTTAGAATCAGGCAATGTCATGGTCCCATCACAAGACTGCTGTCTATTTCTGATGATCCACCCTAATGATTTGATCCAAACATAGCCAGCAATGCAGGAGACCTTGGTTCGATTCCTGGGTTGGGAAGATCCCCTGGAGAAGGAAAAGGCTACCCACTCCAGTATTCTGGCCTGGAGAATTCCATAGGCTGTATAGTCCATGGGGTCGCAAAGAACTGGACACGACTGAGTGACTTTCACTTTCACCTTAGTTCATGAAGCAAGAAAATTATTTAAGTTTTCCTTAACTAAGCAGTGTGTGTGTGTGTGTGTGTGTGTGCGTGCGTGCACGCGCGCATGCCCTCAGTCATGTCTGACTCTTAGTGACCCCAAGGACTGTAGCCTGCCATGTTCCTCTGTCCATAGGATTTCCCATGCAAGAATACTGGAGTGGGTTGCCCTTTTCTGCTCCAGAGAATCTTCCCCACCCAGGGTCTCCTGCATTGCAGGTGGAGGCTTTACTGCTGAGCCACTGGGGAAGCTGAAGCAAGCAGTATCTGTAACTAAAGGTATTGGCTGCTCAGGGAAGAAGCAAGAACTGGAGGAATCATTCCTCATCTGTGGCTCTGAAAGGTCTCTCAGTGGAAAGTCTTGGTCTGCATGACTGAGTCTGACCACCAGGGGCCCCCCACCCTCTGCACTACTGGCCTGTATGGGGACCCATCTCATTCCTCTGATTTCCCTTTTATCATAGCCATAGTAGACTGGGGTGTTCAAAAATAACTCTGTGAGGTACTAAAGGCAACCAAAATGGAAACAAAACACAAAACCAGAGAAGTATGTTTCTGAGTTTATAATACTGTCTAGTCACAGGTTCTTAAATTAGCACAATTTAAAGGCACGGTGGCTCTTGCTCTGGTCTGAGGATCCCGCTCCTGTTGTACTCAGGTCATATTATTCTCTATGTTCTATAATGAGCCTGGGTTGGCCAGAGCCTACCCACTACTGTTCTAGTGAGGGACAGTCCAAAGCACCAGCTTTCATGGTTAGCTACAGTAAAAAATACACGGTGCACAGGGACTCGAGACAAAAGTGAAGCTAAAACTTACCCTTGAGAGGTGTGATGCTGTCTGTCCTGTTCTATTATCTTTCACTTAAAAAATGCTAACAGCAACTCAGCAAACTAATTTCACTATATGCTAAGAGATCACTCCTGCACTTAAACTGCAGTGCCCTGGCCAAAATACCTGCTCTGGTCTAAAAGACATACTACCCAGCTGCTGTTCATCAAGTCTCTCTCTCTCTGATCAAGTGATGTCCAGAAAGCCCATACAGCTTGCCGCTCTTTAAGTCCCAGTGGCCGTGTCTTCCTAGCACCGGAATAAAACGTTTAGCTCATGGCATTCATTCAGTTGGAAAGACCAGATGGCCACATTAAAGCCTCTCTCTTTCTACCTTTTTGTAAAGCAATTATGAGCTGTGCCCATTATGTTATTTAGTGTCCTTTATACAAGAATCCATTTGATAACTTCTTTTATCTCATTCAGCCACTGGAAAAAGTGCATTTCTACTAACAAATTTTTCATTAACCAGATAATGAGAACAATGCACTCACCACGTTTCTTTTTTAATTCTCGAAACGAGGAAGCTGAGAGCTAAGGTTTACCGTCGACTGTTGTAGCCACTGTTGTGAGCCTGGGTTTCTGGTGTGACCACTGTCTCACTTTATTTAGTGATAGCTCTTCTACTCTTGTTTCACCTGCCTTTACCTGTAACCTTCCATGAATCTTTTCCAGGGATGTGGGGGATTATATCTTTAAATAAAATTAAATAAAAAGGAATCTTTATGGCCCCCTCTGTACCCCTAAAGAGAGAAAGGGTCACCCTGAATGGATTGCCAGAGTCTATCCTTCACTGGCTTACACAGATCAGTGACCTACCTACTTGGCAGGTGCCTCTTTGGTCTTCCGTGAGGTCTCTGTTTTGGGCCCCTGGGGGATCTACTTTCTCTCCCTTCTCATATCTTCTCCTGTTTGGAAGGGTCGTGTGTGCTCAGTCGCTCCGTCATGTCTGACTCTTTTGGGCCCTATGGATTGTGGACCACCAGCCTCCTCTGTCCATTGGATTTTTCAGGCAAGAATACTGGAGTCGGTTGCTATTTCCTCCTCCAGGGGATCTTCCCGACCCAGGACTCAAACCCCGTGTCTCAGGCGTTGGCAGGTGGATTCTTTACCACTAGCACCACCTGGGAAGCTTGAAAAGGTCAGACCAGATCATAACAGGCTCTAGTGGACTCCCCACAGCAAGTTTTATATTGCAAGTACTAGTTATCATTAAAAGTTATCATTAGATTTGAGTTAAATCACTCAGGATCACTGAGGCTTCAGCACATGGACAGGATTAGAGGGAGGCCAGCTGGTTGCAAACCAGCTAGTCAGGCCATCCTCTGGCCCAGGTAAGAATTAATCCATCCACCCCAGACAGTGTGAGAGCCTGGGAAGGAGTAGATGGCCTCAGCCCCACCTAAAAAGGTGAGATGGGGAGAGTTAGTATGTGAATTCAGAATTTAATTCTCTTGACCATTATTTCTTGAATATTGGCTGAGTGCTATAGGAAGACAAGAGTTCATTTCTCCTTGGAACAGAGATTTACTGAATACCTACTTTATGCTGTGGGACAGAAGTTCTCGAACCTGGCTATGTATCTGAATCACCTGGGAAGCTTTAATATAGTACAGAATTTACAGAGTCCCCCCGCAGAGATTCTTGTTTGGAATAGCTGAGGTGAGACCCTGGAACCTATATATATTTTTGTACCTTATTTAGCGAATAAGGAACATTCTATTTGTCCCTGTGATAACAAATTTGAAAGGCACACAAGTAAACACTGAAAAATCTTGTCTCAGAGGATATTCACGTGGTTTTTATCCATCAGCCATAACCAGGTCTGGGGGCTGACACTAAAATCCAGCACTGTAACAGAAACAAAAATTCTGCCCCCAAAGGTCTGCAGTATAGCAGGGAAGGTAAGACGGGTTCACACAATGCTGTAAAGCCAAGATTCTCAGTGAAGGTGCAGGATCAGGAGTGCTGGGACAAAGAGTAGCGGGGAGTGGCCCCGGGATGGGGTGAGGGAAGGCAGGAGTGCCTCACCAAACCCCCTTTCCGGGAGAGGTGACACTGACTTCAGCTCTGCCTGCTGAAGTGGACAAAGCTGAGAACACGAAGTTCAGTCAGAACGAGGCACAGCTGAGTTTCATGCCCTCAAGAAGCTTGTAATCAAGGAGCCCATGTCACAGTTTGGAACAAAGCATCCAAATCCATAAATACAAGGTGAAAAGGCAGTGACAGTTGTCAAAGATGCAATTTCAAGTCATATTCTACATGTCCGACGTGCAACTGAGTTTGAAGTCTGAAGACCAGAGGGGACCCACTGTGGCCCTCAAACACAGCTGGTCCCTACCAGTGGTGTTTGATACAGGTAGCATTTGGACCATGGTTTTGGAAAAAAAAAAGTTGATGTCAAAGAACAGTAAGATTTAACATAAAAATCAATATGTCTTCTCTTGAGAAACAGGAAGACTGGACAACAGTGGGGCTGCTGCCCGCCTGGCAACCGGGCGGCTGCAGGCACGTGCTGCCTTTCCCGGCGCTCACTGCCCAGCGGCTTCTCTCAGCACCAAGCCCAGCCCGGCCCCGTTGGCCAGTTTGGTTTGCGCCACTGACGAGAACATGAAGTAAAATCACATTGGACCCGGAGTTTTGAACAGTCATCCTTACTTTAAGTATATCCCTAAAGTTAGAATTCAGACTTAAATGAGTTCAGGGGGGAGGCAGTCATTCCCACCAAAAATAGTATTCTTTGACTTAAAAAAAAAAAAGTGATCTCCTCTGCTATTTTTCT
The DNA here is from genome assembly GCF_002263795.3 of Bos taurus. NCBI lineage: Eukaryota > Metazoa > Chordata > Mammalia > Artiodactyla > Bovidae > Bos > Bos taurus. Next base: position 127,541,869 of record NC_037328.1, read on the forward strand.
TCATTGAGAGTAAGTAAAAACAGAAGTCTTAGGAGTTCTTGCTAATGGAAAGCCCACAACACACTTCAGAAAAAGAAATAGAAGCTGGAAAGCAGGTGAGATTAAGTTTATATGTAATATTCTGAAACATGTACTAAAAAGCAAGTTTTGTATAATATATCTATTATTTTCAGTAGTATCACCGAGATGGAATAAATAAGCATGAAAAATGTTATTGTTACAAAATTTTTGGTGAGCCAGTATTTTAAAACAATAAATCAATCTGTAATTAGATAACTGTGATCATCTGATTTATGTTACTATTTTCCTGAGTTTGTTTTTTAGCTGTAAAGCTTTTAACATACACCTTCTAAACACATAAATACATGTATGTATATATCCACATGCATGTACCAATAGATCTATGATTATATAAACATATGAACATGTGCTAGTGGAAACAGATTTTATAAGCACAACAAATATCGTGAACGTATAATTCAGCATCTAAAACAACAAGACACTTGAGAGAGAAAAGGGGATACAACTAATAACTATGCCAGATAAACAGGTATACATTGGGACTATATCCTGGGAAATGAGGATGCAGGGTCATCCTGTATTTATATATACACAAAAATATACATATCTATATAAACTAAATATAAAATTCTACATTATAATTACATGTGTATATTGAGATAAAGTATACTTCATAAGTATTTTAAATGCTTTGAAGAATTTTATAAATATATGATAAACATACTTTATAATTATACTTCATACCAGGGCCATTGGGAAATTCTACTTAATTAGCATATGCAGAATCTGCTGCTGCCTTTGTCTCCTGCATTATTCCAATCTTATATAATACATTCATATTATGTAAGGATGGGCACTGAAGATGCTTTTGATGATTAAAATGACTTTTCTTTTTTCAAATTAATTTTTATTGGAGTATAGTTGCTTTACAATGTTGTGTTAGTTTCTACTATTCAGCAAAGTTAATCCACTGTATGTTTACATTTATCCCCTCTTTGTTGGATTTCCTTCCTCTTTAGGTCACCACAGAGCACCGAATTGAGTTCTCTGGGCTGTACAGTAGGTTCTTATCAGTTATCTATATATTATATATACATAATATCAATAGTGTAAATATATTAATTCTAATCTCCCAATTCATCCCACCCCACCTAAAATGACTTCTTCACTTACTTTTAGAGTTAACTAGTATTAAAAAAGTTAAAAAAAAAAAATCTATGCTGATGGTAAAATATGCAAACAGTACAGCAGCGGATTAAGGGACAAAGCAGAAGGCCCCTCCCCTCTGCCAGGCTCCTCAACTCCACTCCAGCATACACACAACACACACAACTCACGCACTCCCTACACGAGTCCTCTTCTCATAACTCAGAAAGATTTCTACGTTCTGCCTGTATGAAGCTTTAGAAGAAAAACCGCATTTCCTCCTGAGGCTCTTCTGTCCTCACCCCTAGCTCCTCTGCCTGGCAATTCCTGTAATTTACTCATCTCAGGTGACATCTCCTTCGGTCAGCCTCCTTCCTCATGAATTTTCAGTCTGGGGTTCCAACCTTTATTGTCGCATGCAATATTGTGCATTTGTACACATTTCTATCCTTCCTATTTGCTCCTTGAGTTTAGGGACAGTCTTGGTACCAATACATTGTTGATTCTGACAGTAAGTGAGCAGAGAGACATTGGCTCCTCAGGGCCCGAGCAGCAAATGGCTTAAATGACGTATTGTACTTAGAAAGCTACCTTACTTAAAGCTTTAAAAATGAGACCTGGGTGAACCCAAATTCTACTCGAGGGAAAGCAAAATTACTAGGAAAATAAAAATAAATTCCTGTTCCTTTTTTTCTTTCCTAGTTTCCTTATAACCCTGAGGGTTCTCAAAGTATGTTTCATGGATCTCTGAGTCTCCCAAGACCCTTTCAGCAAGTTTTTAAGGTCAAAACTATTTTCATAACCACACTAAGATGTCATGTGTCTTTTTTACTGTGTGAACATGTGCACTAATGGTACAAAACCAAAGATGGGGAAAACTTCTACAGCCTTATCACATATCTAGCCAGTAACAGCTGGATTAAGGAGTAATTATCATTTTATTAAATCTGGATCCTCAGAAGGACACATAAAACACTTCTGAATGCATAAGGAAAAATGATGACTACCTTGAGAAAAAGCATCTGGTGTTTCCTAGAGCTCTGAGTCAAACTTACCAATTTTTTTTTCATGGAACATCATTTTTACTTGAAAAAAATTACAGTAAGATAAACCATGGCTATTCAGATACGGGTACGTGGGCAAATATTTTCTTAAAAATGAAATAAGTGAGTCTGTCTTTTCAAGGAAGCAGCCATTTTGTTGCCAATAATAAAATCAGACTGGAGCAAAAAACAGAATTTTGGAAAACTTGTATCTACCACAATGAGCTCAACACTCCTCAATACATAATGACTTTTCTGATGATGTTGGTGGTGACGTTAATGGAAGTGATTTTTGGATACTGAGTAATGAATTTGGAAGATATACATGGCTCAGTGAACCAATATTTTCCAAGTGACCAATGCATATTACCAAAAAAAATCATGCATGAGCTAAAAAGTGTAACAGAGAGCCATATATTTACATGTAACAAACTGGGGAAAGTTCACTGATACGAATTCCATGTTGCAATTAACCTTTAAGAAAGTCCTACTGGTAGATACTGGTAGAGCATCAAAGAATATCCACAACTAACTAAAAAGGCTATTAAAAAACAAAAAACAAAAAACTTCCCTTTTCCAACTACCTAGCTGTGTGAGGCTGGGTTTTTTTCATATAGTTCAACTAAAACAGCACATTGCAGCTGAATCCAGAAGCAGATTTGAAAATCCAGCTACCTTTCTATTAAGTCAGATAATAAAGATATAGTATACCTTTGAACAGTACAGGTTTGAACTGCTTAGATCCACTTGTACACAGATTTTTTTTCAGTAAATATGTACTACAGTGCTACATGATCCACGGTTGGCTGAACCCACAGATGCAGAACTGGAGGAAGGGATACAGAGGAGGCGAGATTTTGTGGATTTTTGACCCAGTGGAGAGTCTGTGCTGTATCTAACACTTGTGTTGTTCAAGGGGCAACCATATTTGCAAAAAATAACACCACTCTTCTCACAAATTTTTGCTTTAGAAAATAGTTACTTTAAAAATAAAAATGTATCGTTTTACCATGTAATTGGGTTTATTGTAGTCAATTTTTGCAAGTTAACAAATAGTTTTTAAATTCTCCTTTAAAACTTTGAATGTAACTCAGATAAACAAAAGCTCTTTGGATCCTTAAAGATTTATAAGAATGTAATGGGGTCCTGGGAATCAAAAGTTTGAGAACCACTGCTTTAAACAGTAAGAAAATATTCAAAATCATATTTAAATAAATGACTTAGAAATTATTTTACTCAATAAAATGAATCACATGTAAGACAAAATGAATGAAAGTGTGCTAAAGTACAAAGCAGAAATACCCAGGAGTCAGGAGAAACCAAGGCACAGAGAAACACAGACACACCTCGGTCACACAGATACACACACACACTCTATAGCTGTCTTTAATTTTCTAAGCCAGAAGTGACTGCTACCTATCACTTGAGTGTGAGCATGGCTGTAAAACCAGGTGGACCAATAGTCCCTTCACACTACACTCAGGTAAAAACCGCTCCTCGATTTGCTGCCTATATTGTTTGTACAACCTATCCTGGCTTGAATCTTTGCCTTCAAGTCTCAAAGGCTGGCTTGGTTTGCCCTTGGAGTCTATCCATTCATCTACTAAATCAGCCCCTCTCCATTATATCCTGGATACCTGTTCTGGGTTTAAACTTGAAAACAATTCTTGGCAATGATCTGAGCAACTAATTCCTAGTATTTCCAGCCTAATTAAATCTTCCCTTCCCCAAGTAGACAAGGCAATTTTACTAAAGCACAGAAAAGTCAAAAACTTAAAATGATAGTTTCCATAACATTTTTAACTCTCCCAATGTAAACCGCCCCCCCCCACCAAAAAATCTTGAAAAACCTCTTTAAATTGTTTAACCAAGTGTAACTATTATGTAACTTTATAGAGCCTGTTAATAAAATCTGGTGTACTTTTATTAGCAAGTCTTTAAGACATCACAGATGGAGAGTGAAGTAATCCTGTCCAGTCTGCATTCTTAGTGAGAACTTGCAGTCACTCACTCAAGGCCACGCTCCAGGGCCAGACTGAATCCCATTTTTCTGTATCTTCTGATCAGAGGAAAACGCCAGGCGCCTTCTCGCAGCACCTTGGCCACTCAATTCCCAACATACATAGTAATGAAACTGAATCAACAGAGCAACTTTCTCCTCTTTCTACTGCCATGCTTCTATAAAAAGACACTTGGAAATAAAACCCAACTAAAAAAAGAACACACTGCATTAGGATACTGACCTGGAATCACGCACAAGTCAAACTCACAGTCTATTTGGGGCCAGCGCAAGACCCATACTGAAGCAGAATCTACTGCGTGGACCTGCCATTCTCCGCAGAAAGTGTTCTGACAAAGGACACCACTTCAGTGATCTGGGTCCCCATCCCACACACATCTTTGCAGTGCCTTTTCTCACAGTCACGTTGGGTGACTACGTCAGACCTCCTCACGTGACGGGGTCTTAGAAACACATGCATCAGATCTCGGAAACAGATTACAAAACAGAAGCCCTTTATGGAGTTCAGCGACGTCTAAGAAAAGGAAAATCCTCTCACGTTGCCTTCTAAATGCAGCCCAAAAGGAGCAGAGAAGAGCTGCATTTATCAGATTCTCATGCATTTAAGCTATCAGATTCAAGAAGGTGTAGCATGACAAGGGAGGTCTGTTTTTCATCTGAAATTCAGGTGGCTGGAAAAGGTAACATCAGGAAACTGCTGGAGTCCACTCAACAGGGAGGCAGCTTGGCTTGAGCCACCTTTCTTGACTATGTTGTTCTGAAAAGGCAAACATTTGGTCTCCAGACTTGTAGTTGCGTGCATATGGATTGTGAGAAGGAGTATTATCAGATTCACAAGTGACGCAACGTGCCCGGTGAAATATTTCAGGTTGCTTGTTTGGAAAGATGAAAGGGGGAAAAGGTCCTTTGTTTCTCTCTTTTTTTTTTTTATCCTTTTTGAAACACAGCAGTGTTTAGAGGAGGTAGCCTTTGGGTTCATCTCACGATTGAGCTTGCCCGGACACCTGCTTGCTTAAGAAAGCTGGCAAATGTGCTTGGAGAATCTTCTCTCTAAAGCCCTGAAGTGCTGCATCCGTTTCTTGTCCTACCAAATTCCACTGACATTTAGAGGTGCTAATGTGAAAAGGAATTTTAAAAGTCTGAATGCTGTGGGAACTGAGTTACCAGAATGACCAGGACAGGGGTCCCATCCCCTGGAACTTCTCATTTTATGGGTGAGCATATAATCTAGAGTTGGTTTCAGAAGCCAAATACCTTTTTCTTAAAGGCCTATCTGATTGAATAGCCCCATTCCTCTCAGTTGACTGTGACCTGTCAGGGAGGATGGAGGGAAGAACTATTATACATTCTGGCTTCTGAGCAAAAATGAACTTCCTGCTCATTGCGATGGGTTATCCTAAAAAAAGGACAGAGACCAACTGCTGCATGGTGTTAAAACTATCTAAATCCACCTGCCATTGCACCCTTGTTCCCCATCCCTAGCTTCCTGCACCCCAGCTTTCTGGGGACTCCTGCAAGACAATGAATCACAGTTTGCATGGACTCTTTCTGGATGAACCAGAACCTGGGCAGAGAGGAATGAACCAGGTAATACACGTGAAAAGCAGCAAGCACAGTGCTCAGCACACAGCAGGGGTTCAAAGAATACGGGTGAGAATCAGCTTGAGAACTGACTCCCAGTTCTGTGTCCTGCTCGCCTGTGACTGAACAGAACCACTTAGGCATGCAATGCGTAGGGTGGTCTTTTAACTGCACGAAGGAGATCAAGTCAGGCCCTGCCTAGAGCCCTTCAGTGGCTATCCCCAGATGTTAGGGTGGAATGAAGACCCCTCGCTGTGGCCTGTGAGGCCCTGCACTGTCCATGGGTCCCAGCCACTATTCCCAGACTCCCACCCCCTCTGCCCCACTCTCTCTGCTCACACTCAGTCCTCCCTTTGCTGCCAGTCTCTCCTGGCCCAATTCCAGTCCTGCCCAGGGGGCTGGCTTACCCCTGCTTTAGGCCCAGCTCAAATGTCAACTCTGAGGGCCCACCCCATCTCTCTATTTGCTCCCGCCTCTACTTGCCCTCACATCATCTTCATGCTACATACTTCAACCTGCAATTATCACAAGTATTTGCCTGCTTGTTCGCTGTCCACTGTGTCTGCCAGAAAGTAAACTCCAGGAGGGAAAGGACCTTATCCGTCCAGTTCACGGCTGTGTCTCCAGGCCACAGGGCACGGTAGGCACTTGGGAACTATTTGAAAGCACAGAGACTCACCCTGATGAAAAGAGCCACCACACTCCTGGGCCCACTTATCTGCTCTGCTTTTCTTTTCCACAGCACTCACAGCATCCCCATACACTGCAGAATTTACTCATTATTGACTGTCCATCTGCCTGCTAGAAATTTAAGCATCATGAGGACAGAAATCTCTGATTTTCTGCACTGATGTATCTTAGGCACCTAGAACAGTGCCTGATACATCGCAGGCCCTCAAAATATTCATGTACTACATGAACGATCCGTACTACAAACAGATACACGGTCCTAAATCAGCATTATGTATGGATAGGCACTGTATATACTTCGAATTACAAGGTTCATCTATGTGAATTTCCCCAACCAATTTTGAATAAAACTGCTTTCATCTGATACATTTCAGGTTATAAAGCACTTCACATATTAATCTATTTAATCCCCTTCATAATCCCGTGAGGCAGACACATAAAATGGAGACACTGCCACCAACTCAGGGTTAAATGCATTAACAGAGTCAGTGCTCACCACACGGAAGCTGCTAATCTCAGGCCCACGGTACAGATGTGGAAACGGAACCCAGGGTACTGCCTCACTCACAGCAGAGTGGTAATTGCTGATGTGCCCAGCGCCCAGCCCCCTGCAGGCTACCGCGTCACGCAGAGCAGGAGGGAAGTCGGAGCAGCTGACTCGCCATCTCCGAGCACAAGATGGCTCTGCACCAAGCCCAAGCTGCAGGCGGGTGGTGCAGGCTCACCCCTGAAAAGCCCGAGGCAGGGAACAGACCCGGGTGGACTCCAAGAGCTAGGGCTGGTCGGTGGGTAGCCTGCCTGGGCCCCACACTCGAAAGTCACTAAAAAATGCTGCCTGACGTGAAGCAGAGTGTGCCAGAGGGGTCCCCTGAAAAACCAGCCAAGGACTGGAGCTCAGGCAAGCCGACCCGTGACCATGGCTGGTAGTTACCAGGGCAACCTGTGCGTTGCCAGAGGATGAGCCTCAGGCCCAGGACCTATCACGGCTTCCCCGGGTGTACCGTTATGGGACACAAGGCAATTTCAAGGTGCCAGCTGAACACACAGTCAGTCAGCGTCTGCCCCACAGCCCAGAATTTACTAAACAGCCGAGGCTTTTACATTACACTCACATGTAGCCAACTTAAGATTTTTTAGTATTAAAAAAAAAAAGTTGATTTTTAAAAGTTTGTTGCCAACTCAGTCCAAGGATGTGGACTGAATCCATCAGGAAGATGAGTTTTCATGTGCCTCCCCCCATCCCCCACTTGAGTATTTAGACTTGTCCTTTCATTACAGGCCTGTGGATGATACAATCTCAGGGATCATGAGACTCAGGCTGGGGACCTGTCAGTTGGGATAAAGCATGAGACCAGTGGCGATGAAGCATCAGGGGAGGGTTAGGGGAAGGGAAGCTGTGGGGTGGGGCCGCCTTTGGGAGGGAGCCTTTCCATGACAGTGAAAACAATCTCCTGGCCAACATGGATCTGAGACACGGTTAGGGAGGCTCCTTAGAACCCTGAACCCAAATTCCAGTATCTTTACCAAAGCTTAGAAGGTCTCTGTGATTTGACCTCATTTCCTGCCACTCTAACCCAACCCAGCCCTCCTTCTGTTCATTGAATATGCTGAGGATCTTCCCACCTCAGGGCCTCTGCGCATGTGGCTTCTGAAGCCAAGAATGCCTTTCCAGCCCAGGCAGCAGCCTATCCTGGTCTCTATCCAACAATCCATTACCCCTCAATCAGGTGTACCTGTCCTATACTCCTCAGCAGACTCTTCTTGCATAGTATATACTATGGTTATAGGCTTCCCAGGTGGAGCTAGTGGTAAAGAACCTGCCTGCAACGCAGGAGACACGTTCTTGATCCCCGGGTAGGGAAGATCCCCTGGAGGAGGGCATGGCAACCCACTCCCGTACTCTTGCCTGGAGAATCCCATGGACAGAGGAGCCTGGAGGGCTACAGTCCACAGGCTCACCAAGAGTCAGACATGACTGAAACGACTTAGCATGCACACACGCACTATGGTTGTAGTTAAGTATTATTTGATAAATGTGTGCTTTACCACAAGCATATGAATTCTGTGAAGGCTGAAAACTATTTACCACTATTTACCACAGTTTCCCCTAGCTCTCAGCACCACACTTGGCACATAACACGCTGATAAACTTTTATGAAGTAAATGCAAAAACAAAAAACACCCAGACAATAAGCTTTCTAGAGCCCACCATACCTGGCACTGTTAACCAGGCTTTCTGGATCCAGAGTTAGGTCAACACGAACTGCCCTACAACTTGTCACCGATGCTAAAAGGTTGAACATTAAAAAATCAACAAGTCTGACACTGTAAAAGGAAAAACAAAACACACACACACACAATCAACTCTGCTGGTCTAAAACTGGAGCTGGATAAGACAAGCGAGGGCTGTGCACTGCCATGAAGTTATTACGGCTCACACAAGCTATAACAATGAAACACAGCTCTGAAGCACCAAAAAACTGCTTACTGTTATTGCTTTGGCTCAGAGAAAGGAAAAGAGTATTTCTTCAAGCTCTAATGACGTGCTTTGTTCTGTTAACGACAAAACAACAGGCCCAAAATGGAGCTGCTAATGCTATGCCTCATGTCATCAAACTGGAACTTACTTAAGAGTTTTGGCTCTCTCTGCAATGCAATCCTAAACTAGATATCAGCTTAAATCAGGAATAGACTGATAAGCATTAGTTAGGTAGTCTGCGTGACAATCCCTGTCATCCCCTATAAGGAAAGGAACCTTGCAATAACCAACCCACCTTTTTGCCTGGTATAATTTCCTTGTTCTGTTCCCTTCTGCCAATAAAACCTCTCACCTTGTGTAGCTCTTTGGAGCTCCATTCTGTCTGCCAGATTGGATGTTGCCTGACTCATGAATCACTAAATAAAGCCAGTAAGATCTTTAAAATGTACTCAGTTGAATTTTGTCCTTTTGTCTTTAAGCCCTAAGCATTTGGCCTTTGTCTCCTGAGTGCTTGGACTGAACTAGCAACAAACTTTTAAAAGTTAACTTAAAAAAAAAATGCTAAAAATTTAAAGTTATCAACGCGGGGGTGCAGCATAAGGTCCTAGTGTCAGGTAATTAACAAGGCTCCATTTCCGTACCTGTGCTCCCTGCAAGCACCTCCAGGGATGTCCGCTTTCTGTAACCACTTTCAGTTCCTTCCAAGGTCATTTTCCTCACTCAGCCCCCTCTCATGAAATGCTGATCAGGAGAAGGGTCTGGGCTAAGTGAAGCACAGCTGGGTCTGTGGCCTGCTTCTGGGTCCTGTAACTGTGGATGCTTGTGTTTCCTGGTACACTGATTGGTGACCCACCCCAAAGGCATACACAAGCCCTCTTTGCCCATCAGGCAACCAGCAGTAAGACGGAAGAGGCATCATAATGTGAGCTTACAATGGTGGTTCTCTGCAGAACTGTACATCGGACTCACCTGTGGAGTCTCAAAAAGAATAGGAGCCAGGTGACACTGCTGAGACTGAATCCGTTTCGGGAACAGGATCTGGGTAGGTGGGAGTGTGGCATCCTGCTGAAAGTTACCCAGGTATGTTGTGCACACAAGCTGGCACACGACTTCTAACTACCCTTTGACGAATCAGGTCACTGTGTCTCCTGTAGGTGTTGGAGCCCCTCTGGGCAGCCTCCCTGAGAGCTGCTTTAAAGTGACATTGACATTCCACCACACATGTGTCGGCATCCCCCACTCATTCATGGGACAGGAGGAAGCTCACCTAAATATGCCAGCCGCATGCTATGCCCCCAACACCACACAAGCACATCCCTGTGCCCAGCAGTGCTCTGCACACTCCATATACACCATCCTGATGAAGCCTCACAGCAACCTTATTTTGAAAATGAGAAAACTGAGACTTGGAGAGGCTGTGTAATTTGACCAAGGTCATTTAGTCAGTGAGCAGCAAAACTGGGATTAAAACCTGAGCAGGATGACTCAAAAACTACACTCTCCACTATAGGTTTGGAGCACCAAAAAACAAAGCGCTTAGCTTTTCCTGGTATCAGAAGTTCTTTACTGGTATCAAAAGCTCCTATGCTCATGACCCCAGCCTACCAACCAGCATGTGGGTGCTTAGCAATCGGTAGCCTGGATTTGAGGGGGGCACCACCTTCAAGGGGACAGGTTATGCCCTGTGGTATGCTGTGGGGTGGGGGTCTTGTGGGGCTCATAGCCCACCCACAGTTTGCTTGGCCCCAGGCAGGTACCCTGCTGAGGGCTGCATCCCCCTGCCAGAAGGGGCTGTATCCCCCATATGCACAACGATTCTATACGGATCATCAAATGGCTCTGAAGTGAACACTTCACGTAATTCAGAATTTTCCATAAATTTCTACTTTTATTTTCTTTAAAAAATGTAAACTTCACGGGCTTCCCTGGTGGTCCAGTGGCTCAGACCTCGTGCTCCCAATGCAGGGGGCCCGGGCTTGATCCCTGTTTGGGAAACTAGATCCCACACGCTGCAACTAAGAGTTCAAATGCTGCCACGAAGATCGAAGACCCTGCCATGTCGCAACTAAGACCTGGGGCAGCTAAATAAGTAATTTAAAAAAATGTCATTTTAAAAAAGTCATCAAAGTAACAGATGACACTATTAAATAAACATTATCATTTTGGTCCATTTCCATTTCAAGGTAATATTTATCAAATGTCTACCACCCTCCAGTTATTGAGTATAACACAAGAGGCTACCACAAAAAGTGGGTACAGAAGGGGCATACGGCTGCTGCTCCTGCTAAGTCGCTTCAGTCGTGTCCGACTCTGTGCGACCCCATAGATGGCAGCCCACGAGGCTCCGCCATCCCTGGGATTCTCCAGGCAAGAGTACTGGAGTGGGTTGTATAGGGGGTGATTAAAGCTACTGAACTAAGACAGCTGAGGGACCTGAGAACACTGTATCAGTCCACTCATGAAGCAGGGTTCTCCTGAAGGATAATGTGGGATACAGCAGACCATGTCCAGTCTAGCACTGTGGCTAAGAGCCTGAACTCTGATGTCAAGTTTGGCTCTCATCATGTTCTGGCTATGACCTTGGGCAAGCTTCTTACTCTGCACCTCAGCATCTTCATGTGCAAAATGGAGCTAATAATAGCATCTTATCAGGTTAAAATGAAGATTAAATGACAGTAACCATGAAGTGGTTGGCTTAATATCTGGCACAAAGTCAAGCTTAATAAACATTAGCTATTATTAGTATAACTATTACCAATTAATTATTATTAGTGGTAAATGTCAGTAGGAACAAGTATTACCAAGTCTTGACCACAGGCCCCAAATATAGGGAATGTGACATTCCTCAATGGTAGGGACAAATACTCTATTTCACTGTGTGCCGGGAGTTCGCCAGTCCCCCTCACAGTGTTTACCACCCTAGAGGGGCTCATCAACTAATCATCTTCCTAACGCCAAAAGCAGTTATTACATCTGCGCCTTAGCTGATATGTGGGAACTGAGTTGCAAGTATTACCAAAATGATTTTCTTTAGTTGCATCATATGTTAGCACTTCTTCTAAGCCTATGGAAGAAAGCATTCATATCTTAAATAAAAATTATCCAAGTAGGCTATTAGCAATTTTTTAGCAATTAGTAAAAGCTTGACAGGAAGGAAACTAAAATAATGTATTTAAGACAAATAATCTATACATTTCTTCTGTGTGCACTTGTCTTTTTAAGTCAGAACGTCACTCAACTTTTGGCTATAAAAACAAGGTCTGGTGCTGGTCGTTGATTGGGTCATGTGCTGGTTTTATTTTTATTTTTTGGCCATTTGGCACATGGGATCTAAGTTCTCCAACCAGGGACTGAACCCATACCCCCTGTGGTGGAAGCATGGAGTTCTACCCACTGGACTGTAGGGGAAGTCCCATGTGCTTGTTTTATATGGTGAAATTCTTTCATTTTCTAAGAAAGCCTTCCCTGTGTTCTGCTTCATCATCTGTCCTATCTCTTTAGTCTCTTGGCAGACCACATTTGCTCCTCTGCCCTCACACTGAGGGGATTTTTACAAGGGTAAGTTCTTAAGACCTCCTCTCTCTTACTTTAAACTAGGAACCTAATAACAGTAGTTTGGTTATGATTTATTTTAGAGAACATTTTGATGTTCTGCATTTTTCATGTTAAAGTCTTTTTAATTTATGTCTTAGTTTAATGGATTCATTAGGTTGTGGCTGATTCAGTGAAATTTTTTTTGAAAATCTGGGTTTGGTCTGGGGTTTTGCACATTTATGTGCTGATTCTGGATTTTGGTTCAAGCTGCCATTGAATCACTGAATTCCCTGATTAAAATTTTTGACAACTGTCAGAAGGAGCCAGTTGTTCCAAGCTTTCTTTTTCTTGGTCCCCAAGCTGTCCTTTCTCCTCCTGTGGAGTTATCTTTGTCCTCAGAGGGCAGAGCAGGGCCCCTGCTTACACACTCCTGGGCTCAAACTCCAGTTCTGCTACTTAGTAGCTGTATGAATTTAAACAAGTTAATTAGCATCTCAAGACTTGGGCTTTTTTTTTTTTTTTTAATCTATAAAATGGATATAATAGTGCAACTTAGTTCTTAATAGGATTAGAAGGGACAATCCAGATAAACCATAGTATCTCAGTCTATTGCTCTTTTACACTCTGATAATTTTCCATGAAAATTCCAGAAAACAAAACAATCCCAGCAACTCTTTTCTTTAGCTCATCTCATTATGATAATAGCAACCAATTTAACGCCTGTTGGTTGAAAGGGTGTTGGAAGCAGGGGGTCATTTTGTAAGTGGGGATTTCCCTGGGGCTGAAGTGGAGCAATGAGTGGCCTGGAGAGTCCCTGGCTTTAAGGGCTTCCAAGGAGCCTGGGCAACTTAATTCTGGTGGGCCGGACAGGCAGGAGTTACGGGACTCAGGTCAGGCTGACCCCAAAAGAAGAAAAGTTAGAAAAACATACTTGTGAAAAAGAAGTACAAAAATAAATACTCAACAAAATAAGGGACTGTGGGTAACACATTGTGTGTTAGTCGCTCAGTCCTGTCCGACTCTTTGTGACCCCACAGACTGTAGCCCACCAGGCTCCTCTGTCCATGGAATTCTCCAGGCAAGAATACTGGAGTGGGTTGCCATTTTCTTCTCCAGGGGATCTTCCTGACCTAGGGATAGAACCTGGGTCTCCTGCATTACAGGCAGATTCTTTACCATCTGAGCCTGTTAGGGAAGTCTGTTAATATGGGTATAGTAATGTAATTAAAAGAACACTTTCAAAGAACAGGTATATGTATCATAATATAGTATCAATAAAGCCAGTAACTATGTGTAAACAGGTGCAAAATCTGTGATTCTATTATTTGGGGGAGCCCTGCATGTCTATTACACATATTTCTACCAACCCAACTATGAAGAATAAGCAGAGAAAAAGAGGTTGGGTTCACAACAACCAGGGAGAGCTTCTACCCCTCGAGTGGCCTCTTCAGGGCCACGGGTCGCCCTTTTCAGCCTAGTAAAGGCGCTGAGCAATACTGCTCTCGACCGTCATCTTAGCTCTGAATAAGATTATTGCTCAGCTTCTTCACATACAGAAATGCCAAGAACATCCAGATGGCTAGTCTCACCATTATTAGGGGTCAGGGTTGGGGAGGGAAAGCATTCTAAGCCCCAGTGCTCTGTTCCCTTTACACCTTCCATCTGTTCCATCCTCACCTTGTGGAGAGGGGTCCTTGAAGCACAACAGGGCAAGCGATGCCCTGAGTGGCGATCAATGCCAGCAAGAAGGAGAGCGGACGAAGCAGAGTCCTGGACCAGGAGAGGTGGGGCTGGATACAGGCTATGGGAGATGGAGGCCAGAGGGAAGGGGCCCGGGGCTCCCTCCTGAGGCCTCTGTACCGATGCCCCCCCTACCCTGCTAGGAGATAGGACCCCGGGTGCTGTTCCACAACTCCTTGGAAGGTCTGGCTTACTGTGTCACTGAACCTGCCCACTCTACTCTCCCAGGTGTCAAGGGCATAATAGCAGGGTTAGAGACACACAAGTAAATTCCCCATGGCAGACCTTCACTTTGAGAGCAGGCAGTTCCTCTAAGGGATCAGCCCCTCATGATCCCTGAGGAGCCTTTCCCAGGGCAGCAACTCTTTCATGCTTGTATCCTGAAGTTCTTTTCCACTTGACGACTGGAGTACATTCCCAGTTCCCAGTGCTACATCCACAAGATGGTGCTAAGTCCACACAAAGAGATGCTCTTGGGTCCTGAGTCACTGGGGATCCAGTCCCCAAAACCTTGCTCAAAATGGGCAGATGAACGAATTTTGTTTCAAAATAAATAGACCTTGGGTGTTTTAGATAACAAAAAGCATAGAGCAAGTTTCTTAGTGGAGCATGCCTTCTAACTACTTCTTCATTTGCTATAGATGGATTCTCGAGATTCTTCAGACCAGGAGTAGGGACCACTCCACCCAGTGTGGGAATTTCCTCCTTAGAGGAGCAGTCCTCATGCAGAGCCCTCAGTTGTGACCTCTGCATGTGACAGCCCTTCGAAGGTTTGCATGTCCCTTCCCCGGGCTAAACATCTCTAGTTCCTTCAACTAGGCCCCAGCAAAGAGAATTTTATAGACAAGGAACTTTAGATAGTTTCGTCCAACCCTCTCATTTTAGAGTGAGAAAATGGAGGCACAGAGAAGTAGAATGACTTGTATAAGGTCTCATGGTATCACTAAAACAGGTTTCCAGATTTCTGGCTCCATACACCATAAGCATATCACCATACTCCTCAACTGACAGCCACCAAACCTGCTCACTGACACAGGACCTTAGAATGTTTTTGACTTCCCTAAGCCTCAGTCTCTTCACATATTAATTGGAGCAAATCATACAGCCCTCGTGGGCTGCTGGGGGGATTCAAGGAGAGTACCAGGTGGCGCTAGTGGTAAAGAGCCCACCTGCCAACGCAGGAGACGTAAGAGATGCGAGTTCGATCCCTGAGTTGGGAAGATCCCCAGGAGAAGGAAATGGCAACCCACTCCAGTATTCTTGCCTAGAGAACCCCATGGACAGAGAAGCCTGGTGGGCTAGAGTCCATGGGGTTGCAAAGAATCAGATGTGACTGAAGCAACTTCACACACACACACACACACACACACACACACACACACACACACAGAAGGGCACCTAGCCAGGGCAAGTACATAGCAAATAGTAAGTGTGTGATAATTGATTTTATTTATAATATTCAGACTCTTTTTTTGGCATGGAGTTCTCCTTTCTGCCTTTGTAGTCTTCTTCTTCCGTGGCTTCCCAACTTCCAAGGCTGAATTTTTAAACTGATTCTCAAAAATTCATGTAGGCTTCCCATGTAGCTCAGCTGGTAAAGAATCTATCTACAATGCAGGAGACCTGAGTTCCACTCCTGGGTCAGGAAGATCCCCTGAAGAAGGAAATGGCAACCCATTCCAGTATCCTTGCGTGGAGAATCTCCTGGACAGAGGAGCCTGGCGGGCTACAGTTCATGGGGTCACAAGAGTTGGATATGACTTAGTGTTATCTTTCTTTCTTTCAAAAATTCACTCATTCTTGTGAAATGCAGTTGTGTTCCTTCGATCCATAATTTTTAGTCTGTTGGAATATTTCAGAAAGACAATGCTATCTTAAAATATAACTACTGATTCCTTGAACATGATATGCTGACTCCTCCTTCAGAAACTTCCAAGTAAGTCTAGGGTGGTAATGTCTGTGGCAAAAGGCAGTCTCCTCCAAAGACTGGCAGAATGTGATCATTCTTTTTACCCACTCAGACTTTATTTTAACATCAGGACTGTTATACTGATGACGACTTAGAAAATATTCTTCAATTTGTTAGAATAAAAAAAGATAAAGCTCAGTATCATCTAAAAGAGGAAGAAGGTTACAGCCACACTATCAGGAAGCAACCCTGACTTTTCGAAGAGAAGCTCTGGTGTGTTAATACACTAATATGTTTGGATGAAGACACTGGGACCTCAGGGTAAGTGAACTTTTACCCTGAGACCTCAAAACTTCAGAGTTGCTGGGGGGTAAAGTTGTTGGGAATAGACTATGAGCTAAAGAACAAGATGGCAAGGCCCTGGAGCTGATCTGTGGTTCCTGGGCTGGTCCCTGGTTGCAGGCATTCTCCCAACTCCATTGCTGGAGAAGGCAACCCACTCCAGTACTCTTGCCTGGAAAATTCCATGGATGGAGGAGTCTGGTAGGCTGCAGTCCATGGGGTCGCAAAGAGTCGGACACGACTGAGTGATTTCACTTTCCCTTTCCACTTTCATGCACTGGAGAAGGAAATGGCAACCCACTCCAGTGTTCTTGCCTGGAGAATCCCAGGGATGGGGGAGCCTGGTGGGCTGCTGTCTATGGGGTCGCACAGAGTCGGACACGACTGAAGTGACTTAGCAGCAGCAGCAGCAGCTCCACTGTATCAACAAGCACAGGAATACTAATTCTCCAAACATTCTTCTCTTTCCCTCATCCTAACTAGCTCAGGCCACTTGTTTTTCAGGGGCTCCCATCCCAGCATCCTCGGATCCTGCTGCTCTGGAGAATACAGCCAGCCTATAATCATTCCAGTGCCCGTATCTGCTCACCCGGAAAAACACTGCCTTCCCCATCCTGCGGCTTTCCAAACACCAACCTTCTGGAAACTTTCTTGTTCAACAAAGGCAGAACAAAAAGAAAGAACACCTCACCTTACTCCTGTTTAGCTCTCTACCATTTATAAAGCAGGCTTCCCTGGTGGCTCAATGGTAAAGAATCTGCCTGCCAGGCAGGAGACATGAGTTGTATCCCTGGGTCGGGAAGATCCCCTGGAGAAGGAAATGGCAACCGACTCCAGTACTCTTCCCTAGGAAATCCCATGAACAGAGGAGTCTGGCGGGGCTACAGTCTATAGGGTCGCAAAGAGTCGGACATGACTTAGTGACCAAACAACGACGACGGCTACAAAGCACTTCCGCACACAACATCTGATCTCCTTTCTCACAACACCCCTGTGGACTGTGAAATAATATTTCCATTTCAAAGATGAAGATGTTAAAGCTCAGAAAAATTAAACCAAAATCCAAACACCACATGGCTTTAAGTTGACCAGGTTGAGTTTTTCAACCCTGATCGTGTGACTCTGGATCAAATTCTTTCTAGCATACTTAAAAGGAAGACTGTATTTATGTGATTCTAAGTTTTAGTAAATATAAACCACTATCTCATCTTCTGATTGGTATGTTTAGTAGCTGTGTATCTTTGTCGGCCAAAGTCAATGTCAAATGTGTACTTGCCACTCAAAAAACTACACATCATCAGCTATTTTTACCAATAAAATGGGGTTTTCCTGTTCAGCCTATGTACCACAGACATACTGCTGACTAGCTGATCATTTATGCATTTTACTTCATATTCTCTGCCATTCTGCATGACTTGACCACACAGTGCTTTATTTAATTCATTCTGTAAAATGGGAATGATGCCTGAGATGATGATCATGATAGTTAAATGAGGCATGATTACAGAGACCTCAGCTAGCAGGTGTTCCCTTCAGTTCAGTTCAGTCACTCAGTCGCGTCTGACTCTTTGCGACTCCATGGTCTGCAGCATGCCAGGCTTCCCTGTCCATCACCAACTTCAAGAGCTTACTCAAACTCATGTCCATTGAGTCGGTGATGCCATCCAACCATCTCATTCTCTGTCATCCCCTTCTCCTCCTGCCTTTGACCTTTCCCAACACCAGGGTCTTTTCCAATGAGTCAGTTCTTCACACCAGGTGGCCAAAATATTGAAGTTTCAGCTTCAGCATCGTCCTTCCAAAAAAATATTCAGGACTGATTTCCTTTAGGATTGACTGGTTTGATCTCCTTGCAGTCCAAGAGTCTTCTCCAACACCACAGTTCATAAGCATCAATTCTTTGGCGCTCGTCCTTCTCTATGGTCCAACTCTCAGATCCATACATGACTAATGGAAAAACCATAGCTTCGACTAGAGTTGACTAGCTTTTAACTAGGTGGTCACTTAATGGTATTATATACTACTGCTTCTACTGCTACAACTTCATTACATTCACTAAAACCAAGTAGAGTTTTTTAAAAATATTTATTTATTTGGCTGCACCTGGACTATGCACTAAGGATCTTCATTCTTTATTGTGGCACACAGGATCATTTCAGTTGTGGCATGCGAACTCTCAGTTGCGGAATGTGGGATCTAGTTTCCTTACTAGGGATCAGACGTGGGCCCCCTGCTTTGGGAGTGTGGAGTTTGAGCCACTGGACCACCAGGGAAGTCCCTTAAGTAGACTTTTGTTTTCTAAAAAGTGCCTGATGTACTATAAGGCAGTATGGATACCATGATTCAGAGAAGCAGAAAAATGATTTCGTCCCCTTGGCCTTATTTAATCCTTTATTTCTTTTCAGAAAGCTCCTGGAGCCCACAGTCCAATGGAGGACACAGACATGCAGACAAACAGCTCCTCCGTGATGACGGAAGTGCTCTAATGAGCACGCCCAGGGCTTTGAAGGAGGCAGCCTTACACTGAGTTTGGGGAAGAATTGTCAGGGAAAATGAGGTGGAACCAAGTCTTGAGAGACAGGGAGAATTTCTCTGGGATCTAAGAAGGAAAAAGGCATTCTATTCTAATAAGAGGTCAGGCAAAGGCAAAGGAGCAGGAAACAGAATGACGCATTTGGAGACTGGCAAAGAGGTGGGGCTTCCCACATGGCTCAGTGTTAATGAATCTCCAATGCAGGAGACGCAAGAGACACGGGTTGGATCCCTGGACTGGAAAGATCCCCTGGAGAAGGGCATGGCAACCCACTCCAGTATTCTTGCCTGGGAAATCCCATGGCCAGAGGAACCTGGTGGGCTACAGTCTGTGGGGTTGCAGAGAGTCAGACCTGACTTAGTGACTAAACACACAAAGAGGTGGGATGTCTGCTGCACAGACGTTGGGCAGGGCCGGATGGGAGATGGAGATGGAGAGACTGGCAGGGACCTTGATCCTCTAGCCTGGTAGAGAAACCTTACCTGCATACTTGAATCACCTATGAGAACTCGAGAACATGAACACTCAGGCTCCATCTCGAGATTCTAATTTGTTTGGTCTTGAGTAAAAAGAAAAAACTCTCCAGGTGATTCTAATGTGCACCCAGGACAATGGTGAGTACTTTAAAAGATCTGAAGCAGAATCATTTAGACAAATATGCAGACAGGTCATTCTGGGAGCAGTTTGATGAGAAGGATGTCTGGAGGGGGCCGGAAAGAAGGCAAGGAGACAGCTGGGGATGACAAAGAGAGAAATAAGTAAAAGCTATTTGAATGGAAGAATCAACTAGTTATAAACTCGAGGAGAGAGAAAGGGGGAACAAGACCAGAGGGCTGGTCTGGCAGAAGAAGAATTAAGTCAGTGTGGCCTCTGAGGAGCCTGGTGGGAGACGCAGCTGGCACTCTCAAGCAGGACGCCTCCACAGTGGACTTTGATCCACGATGGACTTTGATGCTACGAGGAAGCTGGGCTGAGGATGCAGCCATGCATCGCACTGACACACAAGCTGGCTGCACACAAGAGCATGGATGCTGCCCAAGGAAAGCGGATGAAAAAGAAATAGGGCAGAAGAAGGAACTTGACCAATACTGAGAGGTGATTGGATGTATCAGAATCACCTGGAGGTTCTTACTAAAAATTTAGTTTCTTGGTGCTACCCTAGACTGAATCACAACAGCCAGGGGGTAAGACCCCAGAAACTGATTTTTCCCAAGTTCCCAGGCACTTCTGAATCAAGGTTAGGCTGGACACTGTATCAGTTTGCTAACATTGCCATAACAAACTACCACAAACTTGGTGACGTAAAACAACAGAGATTTATTCTCTTACAGCTAATGGAGGCCAGAGGTCCAAAACCAAGACGCAGGCAGGGCCGTGCCCTCTCTGAAGCCCCCAGGGGGAGAATCCTTCCTGCCTCTTCCAGCTTGTGATGGTTCTACGGGCCCTTGGCCTGTGGCTGCGTAACCCCAGTCTCTGCCTTCATGCTCACGTGGCCCTCCCCTCTTTCTGCATCTCTCTTCTGTGTGTCTCTTATAAGGACACCTGCCATTGGATTCAGGGTCCACCTGATAATCCAGGATGAATTCATCTCAAGATCCTTAAACATTTACATCTGTGAAGACCCCCTCTTTCCCCAAAATGTCACATTCACAGCTTTGGGGATGTAGAAACATCCTTGGCGGGCTACCAGACACCATGACAATAACTCGACTGGGTGGATGGGGGAGGGGACTGGAGTCCAGAACTCCAAGCTAAGTTCTCCAACAGTGGCAGGAAGAGGTGGGAAAAAGAAAACACTCTCTCTCTCAACCGAGAGAGAGTCATCTGCTAAGTACACAGCTCCACTTCTAAGTCTCGTGCAGCCCTAGGGATCCCAGGCCACTAAGTATCCAGGACTCCATCTGAAAGTACTTTAGAAAACAGAAAAAAGCACCACAATTACCAATTGATAAAATACTAGACCACGTTACCCTCAAAATAGAGGTGAGAGCTTTGAAGGGCTGAAAAGGCTTTTATTAATTTGCTTTCTAAACTAAGTGAATTTGATATGAAGCTAGGATTTCATCTCTAAGATGCTGTGGCCATTTTCTCCTCACCACCTTAGTAACTTCCAGTCCAAACAATAAGTCACCATGGGAGCATGGCATCAGTTATTTCCATTTTCTGAAGTATTTCCTAGGAGGGATTTCCCTGGCAGTCAGGGGGTACGGGTTTGATCCTTGGTTGGGGAGCTAAGATCCCATATGCTTTCTGGCCCAAAACCCAAAAAAAACATTAAAAAAAAATCCACAGAAGCAATAATGTAACAAATTTAATAAAGACTTTAAAAAACAGTGCACATCAAAAAAAAATTTTTTTTAAAGTGTTTCCAAGGAGCAGGCGATATTCTTCAGTCAACAACTCTGAAGAAGGTTCAGTTATACCCCACTTCTCATCACCTACCAGTGCCCCAAAATCTTCACGGACTGACCTCATTTTTATATCTACACATGCTCTACCTTCAAAGTTCTATATTATTACTATTTGGTGGGCTCCCTGATGCACAAAAGTGGTCTATCCTCTAACAAGGAATTCCCCTGCTTGGCAAAAGGGTTTGCATGGCCAAAGGGTCAATGGCGAGTGGTGGGGGTGTGTGAGTAAGGAGTCCGGTACTTGGCTGAAGTTAAAGTTGCAGCCAGGGGACAAAGCCTTCAGGATCAGATTCCCAGCGTGGTCAAAACCACCCCATCATACAAGCCTACAGTGTAATGTGAAAGGCACACCTCTCCATAGCCTCCACCCAGAGACTGTCCCAAAGAGACTGTGTGGAGGTACACAACCAAAAAGAAACCAAGTTTCCGTATCTGCTGGGGAAACGACAATAGTTATCATGGTGATGATGATGGTGCCAATGACGATAAAAGCTAATATTTACTGAGCACTTTCTACGTGCCAGGCCCTGTGCTGAGTGTTTGCAGACATTATGACTCACTTAGCACCAAGAGAGCTGATGAAAAGGAGAGTGATTAAAAGATGTTTAGAAAAAAGGGAAGGCATTATAAATTCCAGGATGTTCGGAAGGTCAATAGAGTGTCAACAGAGAAAGGGAGGACAATTCTCACATTGTCCCAGCCTAGGATGAGTTAGGAAGTAGCTAACTGCCTAATATTTCAGAAAGCATTCTTGGGCCAAGGAGGTCAATATCACAGACCAGGTTTAATCAAAATATGCCCGCTGTCCCGTTTTCACCCCATTGCCCAAGAGCATCCAGATCAGCCTTGGCATTTAGCTGCCTTGGGAGTGACGTGGCCAGATAAGATGGGGCTTCCTTTGGTGGGCTCTTCCTGTTGCATCCTGAAATGGGCACTCTGAGCACAGAGCAGCTTAATCAAGGCTGCTTTGTCTGATGCCCCTCCAGATATCCTTGGACACAAAAGCTGTGTTCTCCTGACGAATCACTGCCCATATGAGATGGACACACTTCACAGCCAAAGTAGCTCCTTTCTTTGCTGTGACATGGAGAAGGCTCGATGGCCACGAATTTTTCTTGGGCTGGGCCTTGGAGAGCTCCAAGCCCAACGCTCTGCAGGAAAAGGCTGGGCAGGTTGCCACTGAGGAAATCCAGCCTGGTGGATTGAGTCAGATGGCGAAGCTCTACAGCTGCCGAGCAGAGCAGCAGTCCAGAGGCTGAGTAGGCCTGCGGACCTGGCTCATTCAGCCCTACGGTATTTTAGAAGTTTTCATGTCCTCCAGTTTGCCATGATCTAACCTTTCTATCTTCTTAAATCCAGCCTACATTGAACATTCATATCACCTTCCTGTCCCTGTATATATCAGCATTTTAGACCCTAATCTACAATGACATAGAGATAGATCACTTAGGCCTTAAAGTACCGGTGATTCCTACAGTGATTCACAGGCCTCCTAAAATTTAAATGGTGAGATACCAGTATTCAAGCTTTCAAAATTACAGAAGTACTCCATTTTAATGAAGAAGAGGGGGTCAGAAGCCCTAACATGGAATATCTTTGGGTCACATAATATTCCTTCACATTCCCTCCAGTCTGTTCACTCCCATGTGGAAAATTTCCTACTGTATGAGTCCTGGGAGACAAAAAGGGTAGATATCAAATTCTCCACTTTGATTCAAACTGTTTTATTTTTAAATTTTTATTTGTTCATTTTTGGTTGTACTGCAAAGCTTGCAGGCTCTTAGTTCCCTGACCAGGGATTGAACCTTGGTTCCAGCAGTGAAAGCACGGAATAATAACCACTGGACCACCAGGGCATTCCCTAAAGTCATTTTAATGATACGGTCTGCTCAAACTCTGAGAAAGGGATGATAACTCCTCATCAGACCTCCACACAATCAGACTCACACTCTCAGAGGCATCCATTTTTAGAGAGGGTTCCAGGGGCTTCCCTGGAGGTCCAGTGGCTAAGACACCGCTTCCACTGCACGGGGTGCAGGTTTGATCCTCTGTTGGGAAACGAAGATCCTGCATCCCATGCAGCATGGCCAAAAAAATTTTTTTAACTAAAAAAATAAATCTAGGAAAAGAGGTTTCCATATTCATCATTAGCAGGTGATGTAACAAGGGAAGCAGTAACTACAGAGGATGCACAGCTCCTTACCGGATAAGGGCATTTTGAATTGGTATCATGCTCCTTCACTGCATTACCTAGACAATAACAATTCTAGAAACTAGATCACAGAAGCACAGCCTGGATGTCAAGCAAAAGGGTCAACACAATAAAGCCTAAACCAGCAAGATCACAAGTGTCCTTGGGGAATCTCAGAGAAGTTCTCAGTGGAACAACAGAGATCTCTTCAAGGAAGCAACCGTACCTGGTCTAGAGACTTTGGGGGTGCTGGCGCAGAGCAAATCCCTTGGTCTGGAGACCAAGCTAAGCATTTGTCATACTGTGGGCGGGGGGCAGGGGCAGGTGGGAACCTCCTGGAGAACAGCTCCTGATGCTCTTGCCCCACTCTGCCATACTTCCTCTCCACCGTCAACAGACAAACCTGTGTTCCCAGCAGATCCTCACCTGGATCCATCCAAAATGCCAATGTACGGAGATGATTTTTACGGCCCTGGGCTGTCAGCTATTTATTTGAGTCCACGTAGATACTTTCCTTGCACACACATTCCTTCTCTTTTGTTTTCCACAATCTCTCCCCCCAGTGTTTTCCATCATTTCTCTCCACCTCCCGTTTTCCCAGTTTGAAGCCACCACTGGCAATACCGCAATCTCTGGAAAGAGGCCAGGCATGACACACACTTTGTGGAACTGTCACCTCGCCCTGCGGTTCAGGAGGTGCGGGAGACTGGAGGGACCGTCCAACAAGCCCACCAGCTGGGCTGACACATGACCAGAGGCCCAGAAACTTTTCTGTACTGCAGAAATGTTACCAAAACTCTGGCCAGACACACACATGGATGCACAATGGTTCAGACAAAAGAAACCGACTGGGAAAAACTGTGGGGCGGGGGGAGGGCAGAGTATTAAAGGAACTAAATTCCTGTTTGCTTCTGCCAAGTTTACCCACAAAATAAATCTGATCAAAACTGAATGAAGGTTTCTGGCAGTAGGTATCCAAACAGTTCCCCCTGCTCACCTGTTTTAGAATGAAATGATCAGGGGGCGAAGGGACACAGGGAACAATTACGTCAATAAATATGTTGCCTGAATTAAAAAAAAAAAAAAAGTAAAATTCCCCAGACAAACCTTAACTCAGTGTAGATATTAGCCCACAATAGACTGTTTAGAAAAATTATGCTTTAAATACACTGATTAAGAAAAAAAAAATCTAAAAATAGGCTGTTCTGTAGAACAGCTCGAGTCTCTGCCTGTGCTTTCATTTTAGAAAACAAATGCTCATGGACTCCTCGGGGGAGGGGTTTAGCACAGGGATTCAAACTCACAGAAAATGGCCACCGGGTTTCAGAAACCTGAACGCAACTACCAGGGGCACTCAGGGGACCTTCTGGAAACACAGGGCACTTACCTTTCACAACAGTCAGTGCTAGAGACAGATATAACCTGGTTTGTTTTGCCCCGCCAGCGACATAAATCATGGCCTCCAAAGTGTTTGTTTGCTGAACGCCACAATGACTAATCACCCGACTTTTATTTTTCTCCCTGAGCCAGAGAACCTCATGTGGGGGGCGGGGAACAGGTCATTTTTAGTGTAAGGGAGCTGCTAGGATTGGAGGTAAGATTCCCGTTTAAGCTTCATACATGAAAAAGAGAAGTTAAGGACCTCGAAAAGTATTTCCTAAAATAGGGACGCGCAGTCTTCTTATCAGACATGCCAATCATTCAATAGAAAAGAAAGTCTTAAAATAGATCATTCAAACATGGTACAAAGCTCTTGAGTGATTTCCTGAAACTTGTCAAAAAACAAAAATGAATATTCAGACTTAAATAAACAACCAAACAAGGTCAGAACTCACTTCACAGTGTATATTCATTTACAGGGAAAAAACAAAATGTTCTCCCAGGTAATTTACAATGCTTCTGTGCAAAAAAAGTCAACTTGCAGGGCAGAGTGGCTAAAGCAAACTCCAGAATTGCTAGACCTTGACAGGAAAAAATCTTAAAGGTCAGGCTTTTTTTTTTCAAACCCGATTTAGCACAGCACCCGGGGTGGGCCAGTTCTCTAATGTCTGAGTAAAACCCCATTTGGGGCTTCATTTCACTGCCACGTCATCGCTTTTTCCGTCTATCCCTGTGCCTTCGGCTTCCTCAAAGTGGTCCTCCCACCCCTTCCCGTTTTAAAGCAAAGATGGAACATGCATTAGTCTGAGGGAAAGGGTGGAACAGGCAACAGAAGGAAATTTGCAGCAGGGACCCGAGATGCAGTGAGACTGGCCATGGCCTCCCCTACGAGTATCAAGGACCACCCGAGACCTTGGCACACCTGCTCTCCGAGTTTGGGTCAAGGACTATAGGACCAGAATAGACAGTCTACACAGGGACAGACCAGAATGCTGAGTAGATTCTGAGACCAAAAAACTCTTCCCTTTGGTCTAGAAGTGAATTGGCGTTCCATTAGAGCTAATCAGAAATGGCCATGCCTGCGTGAAAATGCTTATGTGTTTGGGGAGATGGATTCTGAATGCCGCTGTCTTCTGCCTGGCGAGATAATAAATTCAGCTCTGTTTTTACTGAATCGCTGGTCTTATTATCTAGTGATCATCAACTCTGCAAATAATCACAAGTGTCCTAACACACAAACAAGAAAAATAACACAAACAGAACGGGACCTAGAAACAATATCCCATGCACAAAGCAGGAAGTGGCAGCTTGTATCTATCTCACCTGGCACAAAGCCAGCCTTCAGGGGGTGGCCGAAAGACCCCCAGGATGCTCTTTTAGCACTTGAACAGCCACTGGATTCCTCAGGACCACAGGGCAACGAGGACCACGTGCACAGGTGTGACCAGCAACATGGGCTGTGCGAGCTGGGTCTTCCTCTTTATACTCCTTGAGAAAATGCTTCGTTCCTCTCAAAACTAAATTATTGGAGACCTTAGAAATTTTCACTTAAATAAAAGAGGAAAAAATGCTTTAAAAAATAGGAGACAGCCTTCTGCCTCTCTTAGCTTAAAAGGAAAATTTTCTTGACTCTCTTAATTGACAAGAATCCAAGAGCTTCGATGGAACAGGAAGTTTGCATTGTGGTGTCTTTCTGGTGACGTTTGTGAGAAGCCTAGCAGGCATGGCGGGCTGCTCTCGTCAACAGAACAGTTGGAGAGAGCCAGTGCTTCCTTGGGCTTGGCTTGCTGACTGCCCATTCCTGCTCTCCTGATAATCCACCTTACGACAGGACCTACCCGTTTCTGTAGCAAACTGAAACAGGCAAGGGACACTAGCTTCTGTTCCCCGTCTGCCACAAGTGGTGTGACCCTGAGCAAATACTATGACTTCCCTGCACTTCCGTTCCCTTATCTGGAATGTGAAGAGGCTGGGCTAGTTTATTTCCTCAGGTTCTTTCCAGCCATAAAGTTTCAAACCATGATTCCTTACCTCCTATTTTGTCACCTGTTGACTGATTCCCCAGCCAGTAGAAAAAAATCCTCATTTCCTCCAAAGCAGAGCATCTCTCCCACCCTTAAACCCATGCACTTTCCTCAAAAGGGTATGGGGTAAAGGCCGGACTCAAGGTCTGGCCAGTACAAGTACACCTTGGAGAACAGTGGGAGGGAGCTTCGCAACTGGGATCTCTGGCCAACCTCAGACGTGGAGTTACCATCTGCTTGTTTTAGCACACCTGCTTTTCTGCTGGGGAGGAAGTAGAATTACTGCTGGAAGGAGCCTTTTCTATCACTGAACCAAACTTTCTCAGGTTACAGGTGAGGAAATCAAGCCAGCACAGTTCTGTGCCTTTCCGTCCCAAGGCTGCACACTGGGTCACGGGAGCCAGTCCCAGGTCTCCAGTCCGATCTTTTACAGGATGCTCTTTGACCTCCCCTCAACCCCCCCACTGCAGGGCTCTGGGCTCTTTCCCCTGTAGAATTCCTTAGGGCCCCAGGGCAATCCCCTAAGGAACTGTTTTAAACTTTCAAAGTGACAGAGCAACTCTGGGAACATAAAGCCCCACACAGGGACAGTGACAGCTATAAAGTGAAAGTGAAAGTAAAGTCGCTCAGTCGTGTCTGACTCTTTGAGACCCCATGGACTGTAGCTCGCCAGGCTCCTCCGTCCATGGGATCTTCCAGGCAAGATTACCGGAGTGGGTTGCCATTTCCTTTTCCAGATGATTTTCCTGACCCAGGGATAGAACCTAGGTCTCCTGCATTACAGGCAGATGCTTTACAGTCTGAGCCACCAGGGAAGTCTAATGACAGCTATAGCAAGAGGTCAAACAAATCTTTGACCTTATCAGTGCAGCAATCCACTGGTATCTTCGGTCTAAAAGACAAGCCTGCAGCAGCACTTAGATGGTAGATAAGAACAGGTGAGAAAGATAGGGAGGCCCTGAGGGTAGGGTCCTGATCTGATGATACCTAGCACCAAGCTCATATTTGTTGAATGAATTCAAGTTTGCACATTACCACTGTCCATTCGCTTCTTGTCAAAAATTCTGAGATTACTGGAATACCAGGGGCAAGGGTCTCTAAACCACAATCAGGAACGATGAGCTATTTCATGCTCTCAGTATGTGACTGGGGAAACTACGTGGGGTGTGGAGACAGAAGGCTGGACTTTGGAGCCAGATAAGAGCCCAAAGTGTGAAAAACTCATGTTTACAACATCAGACTGAACCTCTCAGACTCAATTTCTGCCACACCAGTTATCTGGAGATTAGAGTAAGACGGCCGAGATAATGCATGTAAGGGGCAGGATGGACTCCATGAAATTCAGTTCAGTCTTCTCCCCTCAGGGCCTATGTGTTTCGACATAGAAGCCCTGATTCTAAGCAAGGCTCCAGGACACTGGCATCCTGTTCCCAAAAAAGTGAACTGTCAGTGGAATGCCAACAACAGTTATAAAATGAATCAGTAGAGTTTTAATAAACATATCCCCATTGAGTCACCTGATTTTTAAATTACATACAAGGAATGTAAAGTGCAATTTAATAAACACGAGTCAAATATGTTTTATATTCTCCATAAATAGCTTAACACCAAACATGTATGTATGTCTCAATCCTTTCCTGTGAATAAATAAAGAGAGCTGGGATGAGGAGGAGAAAAAAAGGATAAATTATTCTCTCACCTATAAAATGAGGTTGGAAACAATGTGAACTAGTCTAAAAAGTATATGATTACAAGATGTGAAGAAAAAAGAAATATGACACGGATGTTTGTCAACCAGAAGACAGAGTCAGATAGACAGATGCATCAAACTATTTTAATGGTGTGCTTGTGCACTGTTACTGCCATTAAATATGTTATTGATAACAACACTTAAAGTTGCACTGGTTTTTCAAACTCTGAGCATAGGAACAGGGTGTTACCACTTACTCCACAGGAAAAGAAGTTGATATGAGGGCTGTGTCACCCAGTACTGCTGTGGCTACACCGCAGATGGCAACAGTGGGGTGTGATAAGACTACCATTCCTTCACTATCTGGGATCAACGTGTCTTTATCTTATTACAAAATAATTCGTAAACATGAATAACACAAAACTTTTGAGTACAGGCACGTCTTTATGGATTTTAAATGAACCTATCAAGTCTCAGGTTTATCTCCTTTCTCTGCTTCCTAAAATCTGGCATTTGCTAATCTTCATCACTGCAGTACTTGCTTAAAATGAACATTCTCAGGAGTCTGCCCGAAATTTACTGAATTTGAGTCTCTGTGCCAAGGACCTGAGAACCTACATTTTAGTCAATCTCTCAGGTGTAATCTTTTATAAAAAGATTTTTTTTTGATGTGGACCATTTTTAAAGTCTTTATTGTATGTATTACAATATTTCTTCTGTTTCGTGTTCTGGTTTTTTGGCCGTGAGGTGTGTGGGAACTTATCTCTCCTACCACAGATCGAACCCACACCACCTGCATTGGAAGGTGAAGCCTTAACCACTGGACCACCAGGGAGCTCCTTCCCAGGTAGATTCTTATCCATACTAAACTGCAGGTCATTTGAACTCTCACAGGATAGACTAGCTATCATGGAAGGTATGCGTGTGCCATGACTAGATGAACATGCTAAAATAAGTCATAAAAATAAGCCTTTAGGTATAGACAGATATTAGACAAAAATACATATACCTAAAAAATTGTAAGGGGAATGGAATTAGCACTTATTAATTGCCTACTATGGCATGGATCCTGACCAAGTTATATATTACTCAATCTCCAAAACAATCCTATTTGAGTTATGGATGGAAAAAGTTAGGCTTAGAGAGTAACTTTTCTGAAGTCACAACCCTGGAAAATGGCCCAGCTAGGTTGTGAAATAGATTTATCTGACCCCAGCCTTCTCATTCCATTGTACTAAGCTCATATGCCCATGAAATACATACACACACGTGCGCGTGCACACACACACACACACACTCTCTCTTTCCCCTGTCATACAACAGTCATGTGGCAAAAGGCAAAATACAAACCTGATTACTGTTAGAAACCTTTACATCAACAGCAATGTAGTTTTTAAGAACTTTCTATCAACGGATATTCTTTGGTCGTCTGTTGACAACAGAATAAAGAGGACAACAACCGTCAAAACCACATTTAACATCTTGAAATTTTAGTAATCGGAAGTGTGTTTTGGGGCTTGCTAGGATAAAATTTTTGCAGTGATTCTTGATTTGTGCAAACTAACACATTTTTTTTTGGAAATGAAACCACTTGAGATCCATTCTGCAAGTCATAGCATGTTACCAAGGAAAACAACAAGTAAGGGATCTAGCACTTGTCAATCCGATGGCCGTCTTGGGCCTCATATCCCCTGTCTCGTTCATCTGGGCTTCCCTGGTGGCCAAGTGGTAAAGAATCTGGCTGCAGTGCAGGAGACCCGGGTTCACTCCCTGAGTGGGGCAGATCCCCTGGAGGAGGGCATGGCAACTGACTCTAGTCCTCTTGCCTGGGAATCGTGACCGAAGCGACTAAGCAGAAGCCTAACACTTCACGCTCTCTCCTCTGGGAAACCCTCTAGTGCTGGCTTCCAGAGCCCTGTTCTCCCATTCTTCTTTGCTCTCTTGTCAGACTTTTTGCTAGGTCCTCCATAACGTCCTTCTTTTCTCAGAAGGCTCCATCCTCAAGCTTTGCCTCTCTACGGTTTTTCACTGGAAAATTTGTTCTCTCATCTCTTAACTTTTTTTATATCAGTGATTCTAAACTAGCCCTGGCCTCCCTCTGGGGTGCAAAACCACTGATCATCTAGGGGACATCATACTTCATACTTCAACACTTCAAACTCAGCCCCTCGAAAATGTAGTCGCTCACCCTTCTCCAAGTTGTCTTCATGGGTACCACTGCTCTGGAAATCTCAGTGTCAGCTTTAGCTGTTTTTTCTCTACTCAGATGTCAGATTGGGTCAGTTTTTCCCTTTGCGTCTGTTCCTTTCCCATTTCACTGCTATCATCCATTTCCGGCGTTCCCCAAGTTCCCTCCACCCTGCCTTTTCCTTGGTGGATTCTGGCGCCCTTCTAACTGGTCTCCCTGTCTCTGGTTTCTGCCCTGCCTTTTCTTCTGATTTCAAAGTAGGTACTCGATAAATATTTGCTGTGACATTTATAGAACTCCTAGAAGTTTGCAAAGCACACTCACACTCAACATCTCATTTGTTCCATTTGAAGCTTAAGTTTATTACAAGTAGCATTCCAGGCTTACAATCTGATTTCTGTTACTTGAGGCAATCACTGGAGCTACTTCTAACTTTGAACCTTGTAAATTAAAGCATCTCTTAAATTGCTTTACTTTTGAAGATTCAGTGTCTTGTGTGGCCTACAAGCTAAAAGAGAAGAGCATTTCAAGTCAGAGAGAGAGCCCCCTTGCCAAAATGCTTTTTTCTCTGCTGATAAAGGTGATGGTAACAGCAAAATCAAAATTTAAAAGAAACTCCTTTCTGAAGATTTTTAAAAAAAGTTTTTCCTATTTATCCCGTTGGTATCTTATTTACAAGTCAATCTCCAACATCCTTGGAAGCTGATATCCTGGCATGGTAACAGAAAAATTCTAACAGTTGAGCAATAATTCCTCACTAAGAGAAGGAACATGACCATTATCATGACTGTAAAAACAGAGTAATATGTTTGGTCTTAAATACCCAAATAAGTGCCTTAAATACCCAAATAAGAGCTCAATAAACATTTGTTGAATGAATAAATGGATTCAGAGCCAACCTTACTATTGTTTATAAATTGAAAGCATCAGTTTCCACAGAGGGATGGAAAAGTATGTTAAATTTGAAAAAACAAAAAAACTTGCATCGAGGGGCCAGAACTGTGATACATCAACTACCCTGGTCTCTTCTGGGTCCACTCCAACTGCTGCAGAAGTAGGCGGAGGAGACGGGGGCTACTGGCAGGCACTGTCCTCTTGACTCGGCCTCTCCGGAGTTAAGGTTTCAAGCTCCTGGAGGGCAAGCACTCTACCTTGAACTTCGTGGTCCTAGCTCTGTGCTCTGCATACCGAATGTGCATCATAAAAGTGGTCTGAGAGGCAAAGTCCTCCATGACCTGCCTGCATTTTCACCTTTCAATCCTTCACATTTATACTTTCTTACTTCGCAGAGGTAGTGTGAGGAGTGAGTAAGAACACAGCACTTAAAGCATTTAACATACTGCCTTGCACTCACACACAAAAGTGCTTGATCAATGGTAGTTGTTATCACCGTCATCTGGGGCTCTGTCTATGCCTCAAAGGTGGAGCTTAGTGTGCTGGGCTGTCAATACCTGTCGGTGCAAACAGCGTGCGTCCTGGGGGTGGACTCTTCATGTGTTTATCCTCAGCGCCTAGCACAGTGTTCCCCCTGTAGCAGGCCCAGAAGCTGACTGCACGGATGGCAATCGAGATGCAAGCTTCAGGCCTGCCCCAACTCAGCC
The DNA here is from genome assembly GCF_002263795.3 of Bos taurus. Classification (NCBI taxonomy): domain Eukaryota; kingdom Metazoa; phylum Chordata; class Mammalia; order Artiodactyla; family Bovidae; genus Bos; species Bos taurus. Next base: position 127,574,392 of record NC_037328.1, read on the forward strand.
CACTGGGTCTCCCTAAAGAGTCATTTAAACTCTCTGGGCTTTGGTGACGTCTGTGGGTCCTTCCGGCCTGAAGAAGCCAGAAGACAAGGCTCACAGAAGCTCTCACAACAGTCACTGGCAGAACTGGAACTAGAAGGCTTTCATCCCCCCTTCATCACCAGGCACCTCACACATCACGTCTCCTTAATAACAGCTTGCCTAAATGTCATTGTCACTTTGTAATCCCCAAACCTGGTGGATTGCTGGCCACAAAGCATAAGCTCCTTGGGAGCGGTTTAGTCCCTCGGAAAAAAACATTGCCTATTTCAAGTAGAGAACAAAAGACGTAAATTTGATTACCTCAGTTAGAACAGACCAGCTTTAAAAGAGTTAGCGTCTTGAGCTTTGGAAGAAATCACTTGGAAATCCTTGGTTCTGAGTCCTCCATTTCCTCCACATCTAGATCTAAAAAGAAGTAAAGCAAAAAAAATAATGTCTCATGACTAGGTGCCAAGACTGAACGTATCAGACACAAAAGTGACTTCCATCAGCATATGGACTGAACACCTACTGTCAGTCCAGCACTGGGCAAAGCAAATGACATAGGTGATTTCATACAGTCCTCAAAACATAGGAGACATCCCCCCATTTTACAGCTACATCAAAAGAGGCTCTGAAAGGTCACAGAATCTGTTCAAGGTCACAGAGCTACTCTATGTTAGACCTGGGACTTAAACACAGGTTCACCCCAGATTCCAAATCCTGGGTTATTAACCTGTAGATCAGCGTTTAAAAACTTTTTTGACAGTGACCCACCATTTTTTAAAATCATATTACATAAACTGAAAGTCCAAAGCCTGAAAACAACGCTTACTCTTGCACCCTGATATTTTCTATTTTATATTGCATTATATATTCTATATCTTCAAAAAAAAATCTGGTAGCAACCCACTATACTGATTTCACAATCCTCTAATGGGTCTCAATTCTTGCTAGAAAAACACTACCCTCAGAGATAGTACCTCACTAGAAGTTTCTCAGAAACCGCGGACCTAATCCTCCTATGCTTTTTAACCATGAGAACCTGACCGAGTCGTTGAGCTTCATAATTAGGAGAAAAGTTTCTAACCTTTAAAATATGTCTAAGGCACCAAAATACGTATCATCCATTATGGATCCTTAGAAGAGATATTTAATTTGGGCCAAAGTCCAGAATGGAATTAGTCACTTACCTATAGGAGAGGAGTTATAAAGTGGCACCGCAGACAGACTAAAACCTCAGGTGATTTATAATATATCCTGCAAAAAGTGGCTAACAGCGGGCGGTCATGTTGTACCAACAGTGGAGACCTAACTACTGCCGAAGTAGGAGGCTGAGATTGCAAAGCCCTGGGGGCAGGGCCCTGCCTTTGCACTTCCCATTCAATTCCAGGGGCTTTGGTGTTCAACCAAGGAAATCCTCAGGTTCCGGATGGGTCAGGACGGGGGTCCAAGTCGCGGTCCGAGGGAGGGGAGATGCGACTGTCAGCGCCGTTCCCGAGCCTGCTGGACCGGAGCCCGTCACGTCCCCCGCCCTTGGGTGCGCGTTGGTCCCCGGACCCCCGCCCTTCAGCATAGCCTTGCAGATGGGCCACAGCTGCGGCGCAACGTGCCCGACTCCGCGGCTGGACCCCGACTCCCAGGGCGCAGGCCCGGGCGTCCGGGCACCTGCGGGCGCCGGGTCCCCGCAACACCTCGGCTCTCCGGAGTCCGCGGAGCTCCCAGCCCAGCGCGAGCGTCCCCCGGCCGGGTTTTGAGGCTCCTTCCCGGGAGAGCAGGGGTCGGGCCGGCCTCGCCTCGCCCGCCCGCCCGCACACGGCCCCTGCGCTGGCACTTACAGGGCTCGGCCGCTGCCCCGCGAGCGCGTTCCCCGGGGGTCCATGGCGCTTCCGGACCCGCGAGTCAGGCCGCGGCGTCTCGCAGCACCGCCCAGAAAATGGACGCCGGCGGCTCGGCTCGGCCGGCCCGGCCCGCCCCCGGCGCGGGGTTGGGGACGCCACCCGGCCGGGAAGAAGGCTCCTCGGCCTCAGCCGCGGGCTGGGCTCCGGGGCACCAACGAGCGAGCCCAGGCCCAGGCCTCGGGAGGACAGGGGCAGGGCCGGGACGTGGGGGGCGGGGGACACACCTCGGCCCCGCAAAACCCCAAACCCAACCTGGACGCGACGGGAAAGGTGGGGGGCCCACGACGGCCCCAGATGCCACCAAAGGGGCTGCGGCCTCAGCCTCTCTCCTCTCGGGCGATCCCAGAACCCGCCCCAAGGGCAACCACTTAGGGGTCTACGGCCACAAAACCTAGTCCGTACCAGAACCAGGCCTGGGTTTGCAGACGGGTCCCCAGGTTCCGCATCCAGATCCCAGACAGCATCCAACCCCTGCCCGTTTAAGAGAGGTAGGTTTCAGAGTAAGTCAACTGCAGTTTTCATTTAAATTCTCAGGAATCGAGTGTCACCTGCGCTTTCCCATGGCTGACAGGAGATATCTAGACAGATTTTCCCAACGTGCTGTGAAAACTAGATCGCGCAAAAGACCCAGGCCTCCTCCTGAAATCGCGCTGACTGCCTGCTATGCTAGACCTTTCGTCCAAAGATCCAGGGGACTGCTCATTGAAAAAGTATTTACTGAGGCCTGCCACAAACTCGCCTTATGGAGGAGCTAACAGCCTAGTTAGCTATATTGTAGAGGTTTTGTTTTCTTGTTTTCTACAAACCATCCACCTTCTCCGCATTTTAGTGGTATGAGTCTTATTTTTTATATTTTCTTTTGAAAAGATGCACTCCCAGGTTACAGTTTAAAAAGATAAGTCTGTTCTTTGCATGACTTAACATCCTGTTTTTAGTTTGGAATACAGCGCTCTGCATCCTAGTTCCTGATCACGTTTTAAGATTGTGAACATTCTTACAGAAAACAAACCTATGGTTACTAAAGGGCAAACGTGGGGGTGGGGGCGGCAGGGAAAATCAGGAGCTTGGGATGAATATACACACATTACTGTAAGACAGATAAGCAACAAGGGACCTCCTGTATAGCACAGAGACTCTACTCAATATTCTGTGATAACTATAAGAGAAAAGAATTGGAAAAAGAATGAATATATGTATATGTATAACTAAATTGCATTGCTGTACCCCTGAAACTAACACAATATTGTAAATCAACTATACTCCAATAAAATTTTTTAAAAGTCCCAATGTAAAAGGAAAAAAAGATTGTGATGATTCTGAGGAATAAAGTAGAATCCAATATTATATACAAAGTTGGTAAAACATTTTAATAATCAAGGAGAAATGTACTGACTTAAAGTCAAATAAAAGCATCATGTAATTTAAAAATAAAGACAGGGTTTTGAAGGCCGATAGGTTGGGCAACATGCACACACATGTACACTAGCCATTCCTAACTTCCTCAAAGCCAAGCGTCCTTTATTCTTTCTCTGTGGGTCACGTTCAAAAAGAGCTATTCCACTAAATTGCATTTATTAACTAATGATTTATCTTCCCACTAAAAAAACAACAACCCTGGCATGTTTTTGTGTATGCCATTGCCCATCAGAACTTCAACCAAAACCTGAGTGAACCCATTGTTAATCATGGATTCCAAACTAAAGAAATCTCTGGTCTGATTGCAACTTTATGTGTTTCCATTGAGCCTTTGGGAAAACTGCTGCTGCTGCTGCTGCCAAGTTGCTTCAGTCGTGTCCGACTCTGTGCGACCCCAGAGACAGCAGCCCACCAGGCTCCCCCATCCCTGGGATTCTCCAGGCAAGAACACTGGAGTGGGTTGCCATTTCCTTCTCCATTTGGGAAAACTAGGCATGGGCATTAGGAACCTCAGGTTGGGAAGTGCCAGTATGAGGTATTGCTCTCCACGCTGCCCTGCTGCGACTGGAGGTGGGAGGGTGGCACAGCGAGGCAGTTTGGCCTTTGGATTCTGCCTGCTTGGGTTTAAAGCCTAGCTTTGTCATTTACGAGGCTACTCGCTGACTTTAGGCAAGCTACTTAACCTCCCTGAGCCTCAGCTTGCTCATCTGTAAAATGGGGCTGATTTTAATATTACACTTACCTCATAGGGCTTTTTGATAGTTAAATGGGATAATATGTGTGAAGCATCTGCATTATGCTTGTTGGTGCTGGAAGTCAAGTATTCAGAGTTCTAAGTTTCTACCACCAAGCGGTAAGAATCATAGTTCCCATGTGTAAAGCAACTTTTATGCCCTAGAAAATTTCCATGGGTAGGCTCCCAGGGTCACATGCTGAGTGACATAAAGGGATTTAAATACAGGTCTGACTGTACACTCCACTTTCTGTGCTGCTAACATGTTCCCCGTGGTACCTTGTCAACAGCTTGTTAAGGTTGAAATCAGCTCTGGCTTTCCTAAGAGGCTTAGCAAGTGAATGGCTCCTTACATCCACTTGCAAATTCACGAACAGTGGCATTTCTTTCTCATTAGGGCCAAATGTTTCTCCAGAAGTGAGTAGATTTCCCCCAAATTGTTATTAATAACTAAAATATCACAGCAACAGTTTTAAACACTGCAGCCTAAAACTTACATAATCATCCTGTCCTTCAAAATTTTCCACCCTTCCTCATAACCAGTTACATATTCTCTCTCTTAATCATTCTTCTGAGTATGGGGAACTATCTGGAAATTTCCAAGAATGTCCCAATTTGTTATAATATTCATTCTTTTCTATAAAGATTTATTCCTTTCAAAGCAACTAAGTATGATATATTTTCATATCTTTATAATACTTTTCATTTCAGTGTATTAGCAAATAAGAAAAAAATATCCTAAGACTTTTAAGTCTTTAATTTCTACTATTAGTAGTTCTTCACCATCTCCCCAGCATGGCTCCTGATCCTTTTCTAGTGGCCTTTTGTAGGAAGTTTTCCTTGTTTTCTACCTCATTTTGTTTAATCCCTGCATGATTTCTATTATGCTACAATTGCCTGTTTGAGCTTTCTGATTTAAGATACTTGGCCAATTTACTGTCCCCCTTCTTTCTCTTTTTTAAGGTTTCCATATTCTCATCATATATAAAAAGTCTAAAGCATGTCTCATAAACCCACTTGCTTCCTTTGTTTTCCACCATGGGTTAGGAATCTGTAAGTCATTCCGCCTCCCATTCTTCCTGTACTCTGTTAATTTATTGTTTTATTTCTCTCTTCCCCTCATCCTGGGCACTCACCAGGTTCTATCACTTGGCTTCCTCTTCTATAGCTGCTTCTCTCTTTCCCTTTAAGCATTTTAAGAAAGTCCCTGTCCAAATCTTCTATAATCCCTGCCACATTTCTGAAAGGCCTCTTGTGATGTCATGTTGAGAAGTCTACCAAAGTCCTTGCAGAGGTAGGGTGTGGACAGGGGTGGCAGCTCCCCACCCCTGGGAGCCAGGCAGGAAGTAGTAGGAACTGGGGCCTAGAGGGTCATTCATGTCCCACCTAAGTGGGGAGTGGGGGTGTCACTCCCCAGCCCCAGACTCATTGTTGTCAGATGAGAATGCCAGATCTGCAGAGTTTTCCAATGGAGCCCAAATCAGGATTTTTATATAAAATATATAAAATGTTGACCCCATTAAAAAAAGAAAATGAATTTGTATATGATCAAGCCTTTAGCTGTAACTCTAATTTACAGAAAACCTCTGAGACGGAGGAACATGTAAAACAGCATGAAGGAATGCAATCTCAAATTTCTGACTGTGGGAAACTATGAGTCAGACAAATTGTTTCTTCAACAAAATTTTTATGATGATACCAAGGATGACAGGAAGAGAGGGAAGGAAACCTATTGGTTAAATAAAATTTAAGGAAATATTAATTGCAGTATGAACCTTATTTAGAATTGTACTTTGAGCACTTTTTTTTTTTTAAATGACCTAACTGGATAGATTTGAATGCTGACTGTAATATTAGCAAAGAATTATTGTTATTTGTTGACATGATAATGATACTGTGGTTATTTTTCTTTTTTACTAGTTGACATTTTTCATGTATTTTTTTAGTATTCCACATTTTAAAAACTTTTTATTTAGACCTGTTTCAAAGTCATGGAAGACTTATTAGAGCAGTACCAAAAAACCCTATGTATACCACACCTATATCTACCTTTTTATCTATTTTTTTCTTGATTCATTTGTAAGTTGCAAATATTATTATTTATTGTAACAATTATTTATAAATATATAATAATATTATATTATATAATATTATATATTATAAATATATAATAATTATTTATTGTAATAATTGTTGTAATAATATTGTAAGTTGCAAATAATATTATTATTGCAAATAATATTATTATTATTATTATTCTATACCTAAATACTTTAGCATTTATTTCCTTTAAAAAAGTCTTCTCTCTTAGTATCTTTATCTTTTAGAGACTCATACTGATAGATGGGGAAACAGTGGAAACAGTGTGAGACTTTATTTTTCTGGGCTCCAAAATCACTGCAGATGGTGATTGCAACCATGAAATTAAAAGACGCTTACTCCTTGGAAGGAAAGTTATGACCAACCTAGACAGTATATTAAGAAGCAGAGACATTACTTTGCCAACAAAGGTCCATCTAGTCAAGGCTATGGTTTTTCCAGTGGTCACGTATGGACGTGAGAGTTGGACTGTGAAGAAAGCTGAGCGCCGAAGAATTGATGCTTTTGAATTGTGGTGTTGGAGAAGACTCTTGAGGGTCCCTTGGACTGCAAGGAGGTCCAACCAGTCCATCCTAAAGGAGATCAGTCCTGGGTGTTCATTGGTAGGACTGATGCTGAAGCTGAAACTCCAATACTTTGGCCACCTCATGCGAAGAGTTGACTCACTGGAAAAGACCCTGATGCTAAGAAAGTAGAGGGCAGGGGGAGAAGGGGACAACAGAGGATGAGATGGCTGGATGGCATCACCGACTTGATGGACATGAGTTTGAGTAAACTCCGGGAGTTGGTGGTGGACAGGGAGGCCTGGCGTGCTACAATTCATGGGGTTGCAAAGAGTCGGACACGACTGAGCGAATGAACTGAACTGAACTGAACTAAAGTATTTAGAGATAAAGCGATGTGATCTGGAATTTGCTTTAAAATAATACAGATGAGGATTTACATGAAACAAGATTGGCTAGTTATTGAGAATTGTTGAAACAGCCATGACTATACAGGATTTCATTGAAGTAGTTTTTCCATATTGTACACATGTTTAAGATTTTCATAATAAAGTTTTAAAAGATTATGTTAATGAAAGACTTTAAAGTGATATGCCATGCTTACGGTATAGCAAGTAAATAAAAAGATACGAAATTGCCTATAAAAATATTATCTCAACTATTAGAAAAATTAATGGGCATAGATAAAGGGCTAAAAGAATGCATGTCAAGCTGGTAACATTCCAAATTATTTCAAAGTAAGTATATATTACTTTTATAATTAGAAGGAAAAAGAGTAATATAGTTCAAAAAACAGAAAACAAAGTTGGCAATGGATTCAATTAAAACTATTGTTAGAAGTCAAACAAAGCACATATGTAGGTTGGATTGACCAGTGGGCCCCCAGTTTGTAGCTTTTGACTTAGAAAATGAGTCCACAAAACTGTATCCTACAGGCCAATTTCACCTGCCAAGTGTTTTTGTATAACCTACAAGCTAAAGATGGTTTCAACATCTTTAAATGATTGAAAAAAAACAACAACAAAAGAAAAACAATATTTCATGACATGAAAAGTTACATGAAAATCAAATTTCATTGCGCATAAGTGAAATTTTATTGGGACACAGCCATAGCCGTTCATTTCTGTATCTATGACAGTACATACATTATATATAATTCATATTATATTTTAGTATATTTTAAATTTCATCAATAGTTTGTGAAAAATTGTTTTCTTTGTTGTTATATAAATATGCAGATAACATCCTCAGTTTTGCCTCCACTCACAGAGCTAAAATACTTACTATCTGGCCCTTTAAAGAAAAAGGCTGCCAACCTCTGGTTTAAAAGCGGGCTTCCCATGTGACCTTAAAGCATCTTGATTTAGCAGAAAGAGCACTGGACTAGGAGTTAAGCGAGGCCACTTAACTCTCTGAGTGACCTAGAGAAGTCACAACTTCTCTGGGCCACAGTTCTCTCAATACGACCGAATAAAGTGAACCTACCATTCCCACAGCAACTGAAGTCTGGGGTTCATGTTCCCATAAGAGCTGAGCAAGAGGTACAGGATGATGGCAGCATTACGTGCTGATGTGCCAGCCATGGGCAGTGCTTCTGGAGACCATGGAACTCAAACAGTCAGAATCTCCACTGCGGGTGGCTTAATGGGCACTCAGAGCAGGGCGTGGATAGGCGGGTGAAGAGCAAGGGAAGAGGCTTTGTGAGCTTCAGAAGCTGAGCTGCATGCCTGCTGAGGGCAACATGACTTTGGGCAAAAGAGTTTCTAATATTTTCCATGCATCTAAGGCCATGGAATTCTCCAGGCAAGAATCCTGGAGTGGGCAGCCTTTCCCTTCTCCAGGGGATCTTCCTGACCCAAAGGTTCAAAGTTGAGTCTCCCACATTTCAGGCAGATTCTTTACCATCTGAGCCACCAGGAAAGCCACCTAAAAGGCATATTTTGGGTCTATCTCCGGGCTGAGCTTTGTGGAAAACGAAAAGAATTGGTGACAACACATGTAAAAATCTGCCCATTTAAAATTTAGTCCAGATCCAGTCAAGTGACAGTGGCAGGGCTAGGGGTGGTCCCAGCATGAAAATAGGAGCATGAAAATAGGAGCCTTGGGACAGAGACTTTCTAGATCCTGGGATAAATCACCCTTAGTGAGGCCAATCTGTAGGCTCTTTGTCACAGCCACGGTGGGACAGTGGAGCCCCAAGGCCAACATCATGACTGAAGCCAGACAGAACATGGGAGCACCCAGCCCATACAAGCCTGCACCTCAGGGGCTCTCCCAGCCTCTTTTTACTCCTTGCAACCCCTCCTACTCTTTCTCCTGTGCCCGGCAACCCCAGCTTCAGGGTGCGGCACAGCAGCCTGCCTCCTGACTGCCCGCTTTGTTCCCTCTTCCTGATTTCCTGCACCCCCCTCCCCACCTCCTTGCTGCCCTCTCCGTCCGCAGTCCTTCCATCTCTCCACTTTGCCCCACAGATGACCATCCCACTCGCTTTCACATCGTTTCCCCGATACCTTGCATTTTCTAATCTTTCAGAGTAACCCCTCTGTTTCCCTACTACGGGTCCCCTACTTCCCTTCCACAGCTCAAGAAACAAGAGAAAAAGGGGAAAAAAATTACAAGGGCACTGCCCTTCTGGGATTTAACCACATTCTCAGCTGGTGGCTTTTGTTTTCTTGTCTCACTGGCTTGTAAGGCCCTCGGGGCAGGGACACCACGTCATGCTCGGCGCTGGGGAAGATGGGCAGGACTGTGAGGCCTTAATTAGAGCAAGGCCTCAGACAGGGTAGAAGATTTCAGCAGGCAAAAAAAAAAAAAAAGGAATTTCAAAATATCTATTTGGCAGCAATGACCACAGGGTAAGGAAGAGGTTTATTTAATCACATAAAGAAAATCATGAAAACTTCACAGCTTTTTATGAACACAGAAAAAAAATATTTATACTGGCATTTGAAAAACAAAATTGAACCAGAAAACAAACTTCCTCCGTAGGCCAAATATAGTGACTGTAGACACAAACGCTAGTCTCGAACCCTGAACTAGAACAGCTGCAGAAGCAAGAAAACCATTAAAGGAAAAGATGCAAAACGAATCACAAGATCAAAAGAGCTATTTTCTGGTCAATGAGATGTTTGGGCCATGGCAGTGTCATGCTGGGCTCACCTAACAAAGATAAGGGCTTTGGCAACTGGTCTTTGATTTACCTGCTTCCCACAGAAGCAGAACAGGGCTTCAAGGAGACCCCCCATGACCTGTCAGGGAAGGTAAAAAAAGCAGAAACATCTTGCCTGAATCACAAATTCAATTTTTTTGCATTCAAGGGCTTCTCAACTTAACATCTGCTCATGAATGCGAAAGAGTGGCAGCCCTTATGGAGGTCACCTGGCAAGGCAGGCAGACCAGCTTGGAGCAGGGCAGCCAGACATACGGTGGCTTATTAGGAGCCAAGACATTTCAGGAAGGTGACCGAGGATAAGACACAGAGTCCCGGGGAAGAACCATCCTTGCCATCGGTTGCAATGCCCCCAAAGTGAAGGCTGACCTCCAGGAAACAGTATAAAAGGCCACTAAGAGAATAGCATGCCATTCATTCATTTCTTTCTGAAACAGAGAGGGCGTACAAGTGTACCTGTCCATACAATGCCCTAGCTTTGTACACAAACCTGGACATGAGCTTCCTAGGGAGTTTTATGTCACATTTCCATTCTGTTTGGGGGGCAGTGGTCTCTGTCACATAGGAGATGCTCAACAAATATTTGAAGAAGTGAACTGACTTGGTGAAGCCCCCTCCCACTCACCCCTACCCCCACTGATGAACAATAGTCTACTCCAAAGGGCTAGAACATTCTTCAGTGCAGTGGAATGTTTCATGGCTGGTCAAATCCAAACAAAGTGGACTGAGTCAGGCCACTTCTAACTTCTGATAAGCAAAGCCCGATAAATTGTGAATCAATTATAGGAGGGGCTTTTGAAACATTCAGAAGACGTTGAAGGGCCTTGTTTCTAACTTGCAGAGCAAACCTATCCCTTTGTTCTTGGAGCTTCTTTAGCAGACGAACCTAAAAGGCACAAAAGATTTCTGGTTCTGAAGAATTTCCTTAGCATTATTTGTTCAAATAGAGAAAGATCAGTCCAAGCAGCAAAGTCTTTAGAAAGCCACCAACAAACAAGCAAAGAGTTCTGCAGAAACTGAAGCATTTGAGGCGTTAGAGGACAAAGGCAATTTACTGGCAAGATGGGACAGACCCTTCCACTTCTTGCCTTTGAAAAAAAAAAATTAAAGGAAGTGGCTCTCTCAGTGTTTTGCCATGAGTCAAAGTTCTGGAGTTCTTAAGAAAAACAAAGCAAGAGGCTTCCCAGAAATTTCCTCGCTCCAGGATTCCTTTCTTTTGCGGATTTCTTGGGTTAAACTGAACCTGTGCCTGAATTTCACCACCACCTAGGACTGCAATGTTCAGAGCGTCACTGCATCTTTGGAGCAGTGCTGGGGTGAGGCTGGGCCAAAGGCAATGCCTCTGATGGCACCAAGTTCTGGGAATTTGGGAGTCTGGGCCACTGTCTCACTGCAGGGGCAGCTTACCTAAGCCAGGCTCAACCCACGAAGTCTCAGACATGACTCTGATACAATGGCAGTAACTCATTAGAAAGGAAAGTTTGCGGTCTGAGTATGAACAACTCTCTGCCTGGTAATGCTCTCCATCAGATCTTCACCTGTCTGGATCCATCTCACCATCGAGGTTTTCACCTAAATACCACCTCCTACAATGCTTTGCCTGGCCAACCCTTCTCAAGTGGCTCTTCTCCTCCCAAAAAGATACCCTCACTTTTTAAAACTTTATCTTCTCTTTCTTACTTGCACTTGTCTTCTATAATTATTTGTTTACATATTTATTTTTGTGCCCCTGGCCCCCCACCCCTCCACCACACTAGGGGTGGGTCTATGAGAGGCAGGCCCAGATCTCTGTTGTTTGTTACTCTATTTCTAGCCTCCGGAATATGACCGGTAGGTAGTAGGTACTCAATATGTGTGTTGAATGTTTAATTACTAAAAAAGCTGTGAAGGATAGCATTTCCCATGGAAAGGAGCTGCTAGAATGAACCATATGGTACCAGGAACTCAAAGGCATCGTGTATCAAAAAGAAAAGTGCTAGATCATTTTCAAGATTCGTCTCCCCATATCAACCAGCCCTAAGATGTGGTCTGGGTACTCAGACCCTCTATGGGGGGAATCCATGGAAATCATTGACGTAGATCAACATCACTGTAGTAGCAAGAGATGCAATCTTGGTATTCTCACCGAGTTAAGGCTTGGGAAAAAAAATCCTATTCTCTAAAATAATAACAATAATAATAATAATATTAGATAATAATGATATATTATTTGATGATAATAATTATCAAATCTTATTATTATTATAAGATTTGAGAATTGTAGACTCCAAATCATTCAGGTAGAAACCCACAGGTTCATCCATTTCGTTTTGGTGGGAGCCAAGCAGTTGTTCGCACATTCTTTCTGTCGCACCTGCCTTGGCCTGCCCAGCGTAAACACCTTAGCCAAAAAGTGTAAATGGGTGGAGCACTGCCTTTTCAACAATGAGCAGGAAAAAGTGTGATTCTCTGTAATTGGCATGAAGTGTTTTTGGCTAATTTAGAAAATCCAATGATAATTGTAAATGGGTAAGTTTAGAAAAGCTTTGTGTTTGGTAAACATTTCTGTGAAATATGAAGGCAAAGCATTAAGGCAAAACACACAAAGTAATAAATAATATTCTTCCATTCACTGTTCTATTTATTACAATGACAATGATACAATAAACTTCCCACCCATCTTATTTGGCTTTCAAGCTCCTTGACTTATGTTTCAAATTCTTTTAGGAGAGACGAAGAGCAAAGAATGAAAAATGCCAGAAAAAAAAACCATGAGGTATGAAAATCTACAAGATGACGCAACCATGCTTGAGTTAAAAACAAAAGGATCGACATTTTACAGAGAAGTAATACACTGTTCAATCTCTCTGGCATTCAGTTGGAGGGTAAAACAATTCCATTGAATCCATCTAATCTTGTGATTAAGATTCAAATGGTTTCAAAATGATTAATTTGTACCAGCCTATCAAAATAGAAGACATTGAGTTGTAATCTTTCTGAACAGCAATAGTGTTTTAATTACAAATGCCAGGCTCATTATTTTCTCAAGAGCAAATGACGATTAGCCTAGTCCTACTGCAACTGTTAATGCTGCTGATGCTAAAATAAATAGGCAATATGGAATCAGGGCTCTGACATTTCCCTTCAGTTTACGATCTTCTGATTGATGCTATATGCAAAATGTACTTAGTCATTTTAAGTCACAGGCAAGCAGGAAAATGGCTCCCAAACAGCAAAAAAAAAAAAGAAAAGAAAAGGAGGGGGAAAAAAAGATGTTACAGGAAGAATATTTCATGGCAAGCCCACAGAACAAAATCACTGTGAGCTGAATCGTGTTCTAATACAACTGAACCAGAGAAAAGCTCCAAGCAAGATATTTAAGTTGGCCTCAAAACAACAACACAACAACAACAAATCTTTAGTCCACTAGAGGTTTGATTTTACAGACAGTGCTTTGGGATATTAGACAAACTGCTAGGATAAAGCAACTATTTACACAGATGGTTGTGCATTTCAACATTCTGCACGTTGGAGCAAACCTCAGGGAGGTTTTGGGTTTAGCAGCATCTTCCTCCTAACACACCTACAAAGACATTTCTCACAGAGACTCAGTATGCACTTATTGTGGGGGTGGGCTCAGGTTTGGGTCCGTCTCTACCGATAGCTCAGAGGTTACCTATGGAGGGATCAGGCAGAACAAGAGCATAAGCATTTTCTGATTCTGAGAATTTCTGAGATACCTTTTGTTTCAGTGGCGCTGGTGAACTCGTGATAATGAAACTACACCTTTGCACACAAGCCTTGACCAGCATTCTGGAGCACGTTACAAAGAAAAAACCTTAATTTTGAAAGTACTGAGCACAAAGGAGGAAAGAAAAAGCTCTTACTATGCAAGGTTTCTCTCTATGTACAGAATTATGGCTTAATTTTTAAGGCATGAAGACCGCATTTTAAAACGTCTAAAACCAGTTCAGACTCTCCAAGAGAGGAAAAGAACTGCAAAATTTTCATGAAACATTTGGTTTTTCTTAAGACAATCTTTTGCATATCTGTTACTGCATTTTTAAATAAGATGTGGTTACTAAGGAAACAAGTTCTGGCCCAGTGTTAATTTGAAACCAAAATATATTTGAGAAGTTAAGCTCAAAGGAAAGAACCCATGAAATAATTTTGAAAAGTGCCAGAATTTGGTACTTACAGAACCACAGCTGTATGGTCTGCAATGAACCATTCTAGGGGCTCTTTTATTCAGTGAAGCTCTCTTTCTTCTAACAGAGTCATCTATATTTAATATTTCCCCCTTTAAAAATTATAATTCCTTGTGTCCCCAAATAACAGATATATAAATAATGAACTTATTCTTGTGTATCATTTAAAATTGATTTTGGAAGCATCTAAGTTTTTATTTTCATCTTTCATATAACACGTTTAAAGACCGCTTCTTAAAATTTAAATATTTTAAATGTTTCTTATTAAGCTTGTTTGCGCTGTTCGAAATTATCTCCAGAAACCCATTTATTTTTAGTTTCAAGCTAACATGGAGCTGAATCCACAGACTTTTCAAAAAATTCTTTTGTTGTCTGATGGCGCCACACCTATCATATATATGATTTTTTAAAAGGAATCATCTCACTTTTATAGCAGAATCATCTTAGAAGTTTATAAAAGTTATATATTTATATAGAATCTAAATAGGAAAGGCCATCCAAGTGAATACCCCCACCTCACAATTACAACTGTCTTATTTAATTTTTGTTTTAAAAGTCATATTTTAATCTAATATTCTTGCTACATGGCTCAAAAAAAATCTATAAAACATGCAAATTTCAACCTACCTGTATTGTATCACTTAATGCAGTGCTAGCATGACAAGACACTCAGCCATTTTTATGTAAAGCGATGGAGACCCACTGATTTCTCCGTCTTCTTGCTCTCAAGTTTTAGATGCAATTGTCACACACACACAAAACCATACGCAGAACAGCTTGAATGTACTGTGATCACGAGAACTGAATTTATCAACAGGAAAACAGGTTTGAAAAAACAAGTTTCTCATCCAAGGTTTCTCTGAGGCTGCAACCAAGGAGGTAGTGTGTTGAATTTTTTTCCCTTCCTCCTCTGAGAGTTCAAAGCCCGGAGCTGACCACTGCAAAGGCCACTGTCACATTTGCTGAAAATCAAACCACTGATACCAGCACTGAAAATACGAATTCAAGAACCAAGTTGCTTGCACACCATGGAGTGCATCAGAGTTAAAAATAGATTCCACCTTGCCTTCTACCTGCATAATAAACATGTAAGTTTCAAGTGTTTAATTTGATATTCACATTAATTAACAATACAACATACATTATTTAAAAGACAGCAAAAGCAAGAAGAAAGGGGAGACACCATCTGGTAGCAGAGTTTAGTTGTTGTTTTTGTTTTTAGGGTTGGTTTTTTTTTTTTGGCTTTGTTAAAAAAAAAAAAAAAGGTAAAAATCTATTTTGAATGTGATGAAAAGCAAACATCCAGAAGCAAATGAATCGGAACTGAAAGGTGATGCTGAAATAGCTAAGGCTGTAATGAGGCAAAAACAAGTCTTCGCTACCAGATGATATGGCATCCCGAGCATTTACATACTCACATCTGAAATACTAGGCAACGTGTAATGAATTCTCTACACAGCATGCACACACAGCACAAGCACGGCTAATCCTGCCTGCCATCTTAGCTCACAGAAGCCAGATACGCACTGCATGCAGCACACGAGCTCTGGGGAAGGAGGAGGCAGGGGACAGCTCACCTTAAATGCGGTATCTGATTAATGTTGTAAGTGACATTGCATATCAGCCTCAGAGTCTTGGTTCAACTGAGTAGGAGGGAACAAAGAAAAATGTCATCAACTGGTGATGCAAGATGAGCCCAATCACTAAACACTGTTTAGCAAACTCCAAATTCTGCAACCAGGCAGTAGAAGGCATTTCATACAGTTCAGCAGAGCTGCTGCACAATGACTGGGTCCTTCTGCTTCTGAGAATCAAACGGTCCTTTTTGCTAAGGAAGAAAATAAGCTGGAACGAACACTGTCATATCTTCTTCTTGAAGAAAGCTTTCAATACAGTATGTATCTGGCTCGGGATGCATTTTATAGACTGTTGATTTCATAGAATTGCTAGCAAACAACAACAACAAAAACAAACCTTTTAAAGCTATTGTAAAGTAAAGAGTCGTAGCATTTCTAGACTATTTTTCAGAATCCTAACTGGTGCCGGCAGGCTTGTAGAAGAATGCATGATCAGCTGTCTGTATCCGTGCTATAACCTCTAACCACAAGTCGTGTAAATGTATTCAGCTAAATGTATCTGCAGTACAGAACAGCAGATAGCTCCTCATCAGAATGGTATGAAAATGTGAATGAATTTGCTTAAACTTAGAAGCAGAATAAAAGCAGTTACAGAAAGATAAATTAATGCTGAGTTCCTTTGGATGTCTAGCTGACCATCATGAACAATAAAAGCTGTCCTTAGGACACTGACCTAAATAATGTTAAGTCTTGCAACAGCATACTGTACTTGCTCAGAATCTAGGAAATGTAAAATGATTTTTCTCCTTTTTCCCCCCTCCAAAAGCTAAATTGTCGAGTAACAAGCCATTCACAGGAATGCCAAGAGGCTTTGTGTGTATGTATCATGCAAACTGTAAGGGAAGAAATGGTGTTGAGCTGACATTCGATGTTTCTTTGTTTTACTTTGAGGCTTATCTTAGCTATGCTCCCACGATGACATTGACATCATGGAGGTCAGAGCTGACACTGGGGTGCTATCCGTTTTATGAGTGAAATGTTTTCCGAAAATTAAATCTCATCTACTCAAACACCGAATTTCATGTCTTCTTCAATATCCCCTCCCTAACCCCGCTGCTCAAGATTGATGGGCTTTACTTTGGCTGTATGTAATAAATCGGAATCACCTTCCGTAGAGGCTCTGATACATAATCGTAGGAATTAAATTTTTAAAGAAAAAAACCTTCAAGAATCCTTAGGCATTCCCTTTCAGTCTTTCATATCAACACACACACACAATTGAAGCTCAAATTGCAGTGAAATGTTTAACATGTGGAACAAAAAATGTGGAAAGAGCTGCTTATTCAGGATTTTGAAGAAATGCCTAATAAGCAAAGACTGTTTTGCTACAAAACCAGTGTCACCATGTTCCCAAAGAGAGGAAAACAGCATAGCCTGCTAGAAAAATTTCCTCCAGATACTGCCGGCAGGTAAAAAATCAGAAAAGCATTTCATTTATCATGCTGTAAAAAACATGAAGTCTTTTATTTTTAAGGAAATAGACCAGATTCTTTTCTACTCTTTCTTCAGCTACAAAGAAACCATACCCACCCCCACCCTTAGATCCTGGATGTAAGCCAACATTTTCATAAAATGCTATGAGACTGATTTTGAGTATATAATACTATGTTTTTTCTTCCTCATATTTCTCCAAAAGTCTTTAATTGCCTATTACATCACTAAATATGCTAACGTTCATTAATTTCAACATGTGCAAAAATGAATCCATCTTTTCTGGGGTTGCCTCTATTTTCTGTAAGGACTGACTGCAAATAATCAGATCAGCAAAACATTCCAGTCCCCCAGAATTTTTTTAAAGGAGAAAATGTATTTGAACATCTTAACCTAGGTACTAGGTTTCACTATCAGATCCTTTGTTTCTAACTCTCGTTCTGTCTCCTTCCACAGCACCCAAGCGATTTTTAGCTCAATGTATGGAAAGTGCCCAACCTACCTCTAACCTGTACTCTGAGTTGGGCTGGCCAGATGGTCGGTCATACCTGAACCACACTGAGTCCTCTTCTCTTTGGAGCACATTTCTCTCCCACAACTATTCCAGAAATAAACGTGGCTTTAACGGAAATAGTAGCTTCTGGTCTAATACCAATGGTGGAGCCATCTTCCCCACCCCCACAGCATTGCTCTATGAGCTCTGGTTAGCACTGACAGCGACAGAAAATTAGAATGGAGTGTCCTTAGGCTAATTCCTTCTTTACTATGGCAGTTGAGAATTAGAGAGACTATAGCGCTCAGTTACAAGGTACCAGTTTAATGTATGGTCATCTATAAAGCAGAGTCCTGGGAGTGGGGTTGGAGGAGGTTGAACCGAAAACCTAGGCATGTGATGCTCTTGGTGTCTGTCCAGATATTCCTCAGCAATAAAACTCAGACATTCACATTAAAATACTCACAAATTATCATGGAAGCTAAATACACACAATATGGGATCTACTCTGGACACACAAAATGAAGTCGCTGCCTCCTCTGCCTGAGACAATAAATGACAGTGACAAGGACAGTAATCCACACCAGGTCCCACAAGAGGAGTGCACAGTGTCACATCCACTTTGTAGGGGCAGGGTGGTGAAGATGGGCAGGTCCCTGACTGCTGCTCGGAAGCCAGGTGCCAGGGCAGGCGGTTTCCAAACCTCCCTGTGGGGTTCTCTGTCTACTCTTTTGTCAAAACGAGTCTAAACCATGTATTGGTTTATTTTGTGAAGTTCCAAAACATTCAACGAACAAATGTGGCTCGTTTACCAAACCTGCTTGTATTAAACAAATTTGAACTGTAGTTGAGAGCACCTAGATGGATGAGCTTGTTTAGACAGACGTTCTCAACCAGTAAATCCTGTTTTGCACTTAAAAAAAAAAAAAAAAAAAACATGCTAATGCCCAAATTACTTAAGCTTTGTCGTGATTACAAGTGGCAAGGGTATGCACTCACTTATGATTTTTAAAAATTGCCTGCTTGTCAACCTCCTCGGGGCATAGGCACAAATGTTCGTTTATCAGACAAATGCCTTTTCCATGATGAAAATTTTAACCTGTTTTTGCCACTTTGATGAGTCAAGCACAAGGAACCCAAAATAATCTGGCAGCAGCAGGCTGGAGAAGGACAGAGCTAACAGTAAGGGGTGCCTCTTTCACTTTGATTAATGCCCTTACTTGCTTACAGTCTCCTTCTACAGTCTGAGTTCATTTTATTTTCAGTCCTGTGGGTTCAAGTCAAATTGCATGACTTATGCAAAGTACATAATTCAAGTATGAACAAAGCTTGACTCTCTGTTTAAAAAAAACAAAACATAAAGTCAAGGCACTGAGTCCCAGAGGAATCCTTCGTTTATAAACATTTGGATTGGTTTGCACATTTCTTCGCTCCATTCACTGCATTAAAAACTACAGCTGGTTTCCGTTTATACCTAATATAGATATTCAGCATTTGTGGGTAAATTTGTTACCAGGTTCAGCTATTCTAATCTCAATTTTTAAAAATAAAATGTTTACCAGATGTAACATTTCTGCTTAAGTTCTTAGAATTTAAACGTTTTTATGAGGTTGCTTTTTACATTTGTTTGTAGGATGTTCACAGAAGCAACATAGTGACAATTTACCAATGACTAAAAATGCCTTTGGATGCTATTTTAGCCTAAATTCTTAGGAAAGTCCAGTGCTACTTTAAACATCTACATTTTGCCTAAAGATGTAGGTGGGAACTTCTGCTTTCTAACTAAGTCTATAGTAGCTACCATTTATTGAAAACCTACAACGTACTCAATATTTTAGCTATCCCTGGTAGCTCAGCTGGTAAAGAATCCACCTACAATGCAGGAGACCCTGGTTCTATTCCTGGGTCGGGAAGATCCCTGGAGAAGGGATAGGCTACCCACTCCAGTATTCATGGATTTCCCTGGTGGCTCAGATGGTAAAGAATCCGCCCACGTTGCGGGAGACTTCGACTTGGGAAGACCCCCTGAGGAGGGCATGGCAACCCACTCCAGTATTCTTGCCTGGAGAATCCCCATGGACAGAGGAGCCTGGTGGGCTACAGTCCATGAGGTCACAAAGAGTCAGACATAACTGAGCAACTAAGCACAGCACATATTATTTAATTCTCACCCAATGCCATTTCCTTCTCCAGGGGATCTTCCTGACCCGGAGATTGAACCCAGGTCTCCCACATTGTAGACAGACGCTTTACCATCTGAGCCAACAGGAATAATCCTGCAAGATGAATTATCATCACCTTTAGGTGAGGAACTAATTGAGATTACCAGTCACACACAGCAGAGTTAGGATTCAAACCAAGTCCAGTTGATTCCAAAGTCTGGGTCTTTCCACCAATCTAAGGAGGATAAAACCTGCTTCATCCACACTCTGCCCTGATGTGAGAATCTTCTTACTGCGCAGACTTGCGGTAGAGAAGACTTCCACTCCCTGGAGCCAGGATCATCCCTGTTGAGATGAAACAGTTTCAACTCTCCAGGCTCTGGGAACCGTGGGGACCAACGGCAGACAGTTTGGACCAGCAAGTGGAAAAGAATAAGAGAAGAGGGATTAACTGGACTGTGTTGGAAAGTTAAGGGTAGAAACCAGGATAACAATTTTGGTCAGAGATTTGTCATCATTTGGAAATGTTTTATCAGGCGAAATCAGTGGAAAAGCTTATGTATCCATCTGAACAAACTACTTCACCTAATGAAGTCCCGTCTTTCTGTGGTACAGATGAGGAAACCAAGGTTATGAGAGAGATGGTCATTGGCCCAAGATCACACACTTAATAAGTGAGTTTACTCATTTCCTACATTAAAATTTTTCTACAAGCCTGCATTTGTGGATAAATCTGTTATCTGGTTGTTAGATGGTCCAAATCTAAATTATCAAAGAAAAATCAGTATAACAATCAAGATGGACCTGGTTTCTACTCACAAATAGTATTTCTGTCCTAAACAGATAACATAAGTCTGTATGATGAGTTCCTTCCCCAAAAATATTTTATTTTTTAAAAGATTTTTTTTTTTGGATGCAGACCATTGTTAAAGTCTTTATTGAATTTTTTACAATATTGCTCCCATTTTATGTTTTGGTTTTTTGGCTGTGTGGCATATGGGATCTTAACCCCTGGCCAGGGATTGAACCTACACCCTCTGCATCAGAAGGTGAAGTCCCAACCACTGGACCACCAGGGAGGTCTCCCTAACACATTTTTAAAACGAACTTTTGAATGGGAAATTTTGCTCAACCAAGTTTAGTGTTTCAAGTGCATCATTTTAACAATTACCTCTTTATGTGGACATCTGCTTTCACCCCCATTTAACATCCCCTCCAGCTCTGAAGGTTTGGGATTCTAAAAAATCCAGCCTAGCTTGCTTCCTAGGTTGGTTAGGCCAAGAGCTGCACTCTGAGCCTCCTGCTTTCAGGTTATATGGCCAGTTGACTGTCTCGCTCATTGGCAGTAATTCTAGATGGCAACCAGAGAGTTTGGAAACAGGGTTTTCTAATCAACTCTATGAGCTCTAGCCTGCTTGGGATAGAAATATAAGAGGAGGATTATCTCTCTCAACCCTCCTAAAGCAGTAGAACAAAGGGTTAGATAAATGGACGAGCATGATGAGTTTGAGCTCCCAGAAGCCTGCTCCAGTTCTTTTGTTGCTATTGTTCAGCCACTCAGTTGTCTTTGACTCTTTGCGATGCCATAGTCGGCAGCATGTTAGGCTTCCCTGTCCTTAAGCATCTCCCGGAGTTTGCTCAAGACATGAGCTTTCTCACTTTCATCCATCAGCATCTGTATAATATGTGGACAAGGAGCACAGATTTGATGGCAAGGAGCCCTGGGGACCAAACTGAGGTTACCCTCAAGGAAAGGGCTGCAGGGAGAAGGGAATGTGAACCATGGGGCTTTAGACTGAGACAAAGTGGTGACTGACTTTGTGTTTCCAGGGAGACTGTGGTAGACAACGTCCCCCTTCACCCTCATCCAGCTCAGACTCTCCTGTGGGAATACTGTCAGCAGGGCTCACCATCATTTTCAATATCGCAACCTCAGCTCTAGCAGGAGATTGCCCCTGCTTTCACTGTGCAGCGCATTGGAAACATGGCACTAATAAGCATCTCGCCTGCCCACGAGGCCAAGAGCATTCCTGCATCCTCAGTCGCACATTGGCTTGCAGTCATCACTGTTTGCCACACCCAAGATGGAGAGCAAATGGAACAACAGGGTCTTCTAGATCCTGAACTGACCAAAGACATTCAGCAAGAAGGCCAAATTTCTTCTTTCTAGAGAGATTGGCAACTAGTTTGAAGAGGGAAGGTGGGGATGTAAATGATGGTAGAGAAGGAAGAAATCTTACAGATGGGGAAAATCTATCCTCACATGAGAGGATAATCCTCTCCTTATATCTCTGTGCATCCTGGGCAACAAATATTCCACGACAACCTGGGAACAAAGTCATTTGCTTTTTTTTCTCTCAGATAAATGACTTCGTGTTTCCGAAAGGTCATGACCATCAACCTCTTCTCACCAGAGCAGCTTAACAAACCTCAGTGAATCTTGACTTCCTTTGCACTAAAGATAAAAGCACAGTAGTTTTTGTTGTATTGAACTATCTGCCTTTACTCACGTCTCTGGCTGGCACCCTGTGAGACCTGTGTCTCTCCCATGGCAAACAGAGCATTGCCTAATGCGATGGAGGGACTTCTACGGGTAGGCTCTTAATTGACCAACACCAAATTAGGGGTCCTTTCTCTGCTCCACTCCCAGTGGAATCCTCAGCTTTATCTCCTGAAACCACTTCCTAAAATGAGAAAACTTGTTCCATGAGTTAAGGAAGGGATCTGGGGACTAAAAATACCTATGGAAGTCTTTCAAGTTCTTAATCACTTGTTTACCAAGGTGAGGGGCGGGGGCACAAGTTGTCTGGCGAGCGGACCACAGGCTATGTTTACATCTGTCCCTCCTAGAACAGGGAAAGGGGAGACAGAAATTAAGAGAGGCCTGATGACAACACCACAGCCTCCAAAATGTGCCTCAACATTTCCCCATGCTGTCAGTGGCAGAGCCCATTACACAGAATTACAGGATGGGCAAGGCACATGGGAAGGTGTCATCTGGACCTTTCTTGAAGGGAGGAGAAAATCAGATTCAGGGAGTGTGATATCTGAAGACCTCAGCAACCAGGATAAAAGCCAGATTCCTAAATTACGAGTATTCTGCTCTTTGTAGTTCAACACACTGGCTCAACTAATTAAAAAAAAAAATCCACCTTTCACTTGAGCGGATGCCTCAAAAATGATTATAGAATAAGTGAGTTAACAAATAGATTCCAGTATAGAGGGTTTTAACTTCTTTCCCAATTCCTCCCAGAAGAAAATGTTTAGCTATTTAACTTTTTTAAAGCTCAACAGAACATAATTTGAAGCAAAAATAGTAAATATCAGCCAAAATTATCACCTGAGACCCAGTATCATTTGAGAAGTATCAAGAGAAGCAGACTTGATTGCTATATTAAGTCAATCAGATTAAGTTCAGCCGGCTGAAGTAGCCTTTATCCTATTTGGTTTGCAAAGAAAAAAAAAAAAATCTCATGAGTTAGCATTAGCAGCTAAAAATAAGTTGCAGGTTTCATTTTCCGTTGTTCAGTACAGTTTTGAAACCAAAAGGTGCAAAACTAGGAGATTCACCAACGCCTACTGAAGATCAACAACTCAAATAGTCAGTCCCCTTTTGGGCACAGCGTCCTGATTACAACTCACAGCCAGGCCTGAGACACGTACACTTGGGCCCCTCTCCCCATGGTCTCTTGAGATGACTGCCCCTAATAAATAAGATGCGGCAGGAAATTAGGGGCTGAGGCCAGTCCTGGGGGGGGACAGTGGCTTGTGTGTGTTTCTTGTCATATCCGGATAGAATGCCACATAGACAGCAGCCCCATAGGCACAGCTTTGATCTTAGATGGCGCTGGGGACCCCTCCACAAAACAACTGAGTAAATAATGCTAGAATTTCGCTCGGATGAGGCCCTGAAGGTAATGAGCACAGTGGGGAGGCCTTGACCTAAATGCCCCAGGACCTTGTGCAATTCCCTACTGCGAACCCCGGCAGCTCACGATAAGTTTAATTTCAAAACTGTCTTCCCAGGGCCAAGTCTGGCAAAAAGGTGTTTGACAGAGGCGCAAATGCTTCAGAGGGAAGGCAGCCATCGCAGGCTGGGGCGTTCAGCTGTGGCACGGGGCCCGGAGAGAGCAGAGCTGGTGAGAGAAAGCCCTCTACTGAATGAGAGTGGTGGGGGGCGGGGGACGAGCAGAGAAGGGTTAATCTCCTTCCATTAGAGGAGGGGCCCTTTGGTGGAGGTGAAGAGAATAATCTGTATGAAGAGCAGGGAAGATAAAGAGCCATTCCAGAGAAGAAATTACTGTGCTGGGGCTGGAAGGATGATTCGTCCTAGAGTTTCACTGTGAGAGCGTTTCTTAGATCTGAGTCTTCACCTCGCTTTGAAGTTACAGCCTCAGGGTGGGGGAAGGGGGGATCGTCACACGTAGCCCTGCAAGACTTGAGCTTCGATTGCATCTGAGATGGGCCAACTTTGACTGATTCCGAGATGCAGAGGGTGAGGCCGCCTTAGAAGCCGAACCATAAATTAGCAATAAACAATGGGAGTTGCTCACAACAGAGAAGCCAGTGGCTGCATCCCCCTTTCTTGGGGGTGAGGAGCAACCTCTCTCTTTAATTAAACTTAAACTTTTAAAAAGTTGTTTTTAATAGTTTTGGGGGAACTAGTTTACTATTCACAAGAAGTTGCAAAAACAGTACAGTAGCTGTATGATGTCACCTGTCTTCTCAGAATGACACTATCTTGTATCAGTACTACTGTAATACAGTCTCTAAACCAAGAAGGTAATACTAATACCGGTACAACACTGTTAACTTAGGTACAGACTACTACTTCAGATTTTAGCAGTTTTTACATGCACTTGTGTGTGTGTGTGTGTGTGTCAAGAGTTCCATGAAATGTTAT
Organism: Bos taurus; assembly: GCF_002263795.3. Taxonomy (NCBI): domain Eukaryota; kingdom Metazoa; phylum Chordata; class Mammalia; order Artiodactyla; family Bovidae; genus Bos; species Bos taurus. The sequence continues at coordinate 127,599,045 of NC_037328.1, forward strand.
CACATGTGAAGACTGGAGTAGCTGTCAACACAATCCTGATACAAGACCAAACCATCACCACAAAGAAACCCCCTGTGCGACCCCACCGTAGTCACACCTTCCCCCAAGCCTAGCCCCTGGCACTGATCTGTTCTCAGCACTGTAATTTTGCCCCTTTGATAATGTGATATAAATGGAATCTTGCAGTCTGTAACCCTTTAGGACTGACTTTCTCTCACCCAGCAGAATGCCCTTATGAGCCATTCAAGTTGGATGGGTAGATGTGACTTTTTATTGCTGAATAGTATTCCATGATATGAATGTATCAGTTTGTTATCCATTCACCCACTGAAGGGCATTTGGCGGGTATCCAGTTTTAAGCTAGAACAAATAAAAAGGCTATGAATATTCATGTGACTGCTAAGTCGATTCAGTGAAGTCCAATTCTTTGTGACCCCATGGCTCCTCTGTCAATGGAATTCTCCAGACAAAAATACTAGAGTGGGTTGCCATGCCTCCTCCTCCAGGGGACCTTCCTGACTCAGGGATCAAACCCAAGTCTCATGTCTCCTGAATTGGCAGGCAGGTTCTTGACCATTATTGCCACCTGGAAGCCCCATTTGTGAAGGTACTTAGGTTCATTTGTGTAAACCTAAGTTATCATTTCTCTTCTGTAAATATCCAAGAGTGGGAATATATGGTATATATATGCTAACCTTTATTAAAAACTATCAAACTCTTTCAGAGTGTTGTACCATTTATACTCCCACCAGCAATGTATGAGTGATCCATTTTCTCTATATCCTCACCAGCATTTGGTAACATCAGTTTTTTTTTTTTTTTTTAATTTTAGCCATCCTGATAGACTCATTGGGGCTCATTTTGATGGTCCCCAGTCAAGATGGCAGTCACTTGTGGGGCCTCCAAAGCTTGACTGGTGTGGCTTCAGGTTTCTCTCACTGTTCCAGCTTTCCAAATACTGTCTACATAGCAATGTGCTGTTTGGCATTTTGATGATGGAAAATGAGGCTCTTGATATAGGGTGAGGCCTCAGGTTTGTCCAGTTGCTCCTGACATCAGTAGTAGGACTTCACCATCTGGGAATGTTGGGTTTCTTTAAGGCAGTATTTCTTGGCCCAGCAGGCAGACTTGATACCGGTGACATTCACTCCCGTGGAGTAATATGAAGGCCATGATATAACAGCCATGAGGTGGGGACAGACTTTGCCTGGACTGGGGTCTTCCTGAAGCTTTAGCCAGAGACTGTGTAAGTGCTTTTTATTCCTAAAGTTAGTACCTTATTAGCACGGGGTGGTGGGATGGTGGTGGGACATGAAGTCAGCACAGACAGGTAAGGACGGGATCACCAGTGGCACCTGTCAGATGTCAGAGGCCCCACTGAACACTTCTTGCCCTTGGCCCCTCTACTCTGTTGACTGCTCAAGACTCTCCTGCAGCATGTGGACACCTTGTCTGGATGGCATGGACCTCTGATTTCTACCTCCTGGGAGTTAGATGTGAGGCAATGTGTCACCACCACAGGGAGCTTCGCAACCTAGGGATCCAGGTCCTGCCAGCAAGTAGAATTCCATCTGAGTAGCAGAAGGTGCCTCAGCCAAGGAAGGTGTTCAGATGACCAGGGAATCGGGCTTTGAAAAGGGCCAACCCCATGGGGATGACTCAAACAGCCCCAGCCATGTCTGGAAAGTCATCCTCCATCTGTTGTACCCCTGATTCAAGGGAGGCTGTGAACCTTCCCAGAACCCATACCCATCAAGACCCTGCTTCCACAGGTTTGGCCAGGAGGTCAAGAATCAGGAGGGTAGTGATCCTGCATCAGGACAGCCAAGAGATAATGGAGACCCTGCACAGAAGCAGGGAAGCTCGGTGATCTTAGGTAGATTCCCTCATGCTTCTGTATGGAAGATGGATGCTGTGAAGGTTCTCCTCTGGGTTCCTCTTGGTTCTGGCTCTTGTGCTTCACCTGATGCATTCACAGGAGATGCATGTGAACTTGGGCATGGAGGAATCTAGATGGTGTCTTACAGAACCTGATCATGAACTGGGGACTGTTGGGGGCTGAACAGTCTCTGGAAGCTGAACTTGAGGCTGAACCTGAAAGCCAAATGATGAGATGGTGGTCTGATGACTTTGAGAAGAGTTATGCAGATGGGATGGATAGTCACACTTCCTCTTAGAAGGTGGTGAGAATTTTAGAATTTGGTTGTTGTTTATTCACTATGTTCTCTTATTTTCCAGGTTTCCATTCTTGGGGACCTTTTCTCTAACTCACTGCTCCATTTGGCCATGTGCTCTTACTTACCTCCCATCAGAAGGCAGCCAAGCACATAGCACCTTTCAGATACAATGAGGTAGGTGGAGACGGGGGCAGTACCTCGCCTGACCATGAATTTGGGTAATGAGACTCCATCCTTAAGGCTGAACCACGGCAGCGCCCCTCAGCTCTGGCTTTGGCTTTTCCACTCATGACTCCCGTGACCTAACATTTGCCCACAGTGTAAATCTTGCTCTGTCCCTGCTCTGTTCTCTTGGCTTCTGACTCTGGACCCCACCTCCTACTTGGCTCTTACGGCCTGGATCCACATGGCTGCCCTATGTCTTCCTCGGACTAAGTGTTATTATCTCAGTGCTCAGAGCACAGGGTAGTCTCTTACGGTGTCCCTCACAGGGTCTGGGCTGCCCACACGTATCCTGAGATATGCCCTGCCTATCAGAAGGCAGATACACATTCTCTGGTAGAACCAGGGGCTCACTTTAGGAGTCAGTCTTCTCACAGTGCCTTGTCTCTACTAATGTACCAGAGAAGAACAAATCTGACTCCATATTGGAGCTATTCCTCCAGCTCTAACCCTTGCACTCTGTTGCCTGTGCTTAGGCATGCTGGCTCAACACTTTGTGAAAAAGAATGCTGCCAGTAGTCCAAAATGTTCATGATATCCCATTCTCAAGACTGTGACCTTTAAAAGTATAACACTTCTCCATTCATATAGAGATAAAAAGTTGCATAACAGAGCATAACATTTGTCTTGCTGGAGGTTTATCGGAACATTGTGACCAGATCTATGTAGAAGGCTGTAAGAACAAAGGATTCCAACATCTAGATGTTTGCAACAACCAGTCAAATCTGTTCCTGTTTTAGTATAAAAGAAGCCTGAACTCTAACTTGGGTAAGATGGTTGCTGGCTTTCTGCATAAAGTTGGTATTTTTTGACCCAACAACTTGTCTCTCAATTTATTGTCCTGTTGCGCAGTAAGCAGTACAAGCTAGGACTTAGTGATGCTACTCAGAGGTTGGGTGGATCCAGGCCCTTTGTCACTCAAGTTCTAGTTCTTCCTCTGCCACTAGATCTCTTCGTAACAACCACAAGTGAGTGAATCAACTATTCTGTGGCTCAGTTATCTTATACTTACAGTAAAGTTTCCAAACTCCCTAGCTGATAAACTTTCAACTGTATCATATCACGATTAAGGAGAAATCTAAAATTCAGAAGCCAAAAAACACCTTTAAGTTAAATTCTAGTTTGGATGTACTAGCTTACAGTTCCTTGACTTTTTTCTGTCTAGTAAGTATTGCTGAAAAATGAGTGTTTATTAAATTGAACACAATATTATCAATAATCCTCAGGCCTTAATGTGCATAGGGACTGAGAGGGTATATTAAAATACATATTCCTAGACCCTGTCCTCAGAGCTTTCCATGCCACTGGGGCCTAGGAACATGCATTTTAACATGAGAAACTGAAGGGGACTTAGATTTTGAAATAGACATTGGTGACTTTTCAGGGGCTGACTTACGCATTAGGAACTTTAAAAATAGGCCATTTGACCTACTGATTCAATTCTAGGAATTTTCCCTTAGATGTCCACCAAGATTTATTTATAAGAATGTTTTTACGTTTATAATAGCAGAACACTAGAGGCAATAAAAATGTACATAAAAAAGAATGGATAAATTAAGACATATCCATGCAATGGAAACACAGCCATTAAAAATAAAAATTTCAAAAGATCATCTAGTGACTTGGAAAAATGTTTACAACATAATGTTAAGTGGGGTGAAATCATTTAGTGACTTGGAAAAATGTTTATAACATATATAAAATTTAAAAAGAGGCATATAAAATAGCATTTCAATAATGTTCAAAAGAAGAAAAGAATATATATGAAAAAACTGACAAGAAATACATCAACATGTTAATATTGAATTGTTGGTTGGCTGTTAGATTACTGCAGATTGTTGGTTTCTTCTTTTCTTTATTTTCCAGATTTTGCATAGTGACTAGTTATGGCTCTTTTTATTTGAAAAACAATGCTAAAAATTTTTTTTTTTAAGTAAAGAAAAAGAATTTGACTCATGAGGAATGAAAAGAGAGGGAAGAGAGACCTCTTAGGAGCCTGGTCCAGCCATGGCCTTGCTGCTGTAAGAGGACTTGGAAGACAGACTGAGTCTGGTGCTGGGGTGAATTTTAAGCTACATTCTCTTTTGCAAAGTACCTTGGTATAGTCAATGCCCAGGAATTTGGGTCAACGAGAAAATCCTTTTCACTAGATACTAATTTCTTGCTACACTCGAAGATAACAGACTATAGGAACAGGGACATGGGAGGGAATTCAGTGTGAACAACATCTTTACTGCTCTTGAGTTGATCTCATGCTTGTTGCCTCTGTGTATAATCCCCGTGGCCTCACCCTAGAGCACCATGCAGACTGACTACACTCTGCTTAGGGGCTCCTGGACAGATGATAGGCTTCATTCCAGCTTGGGAGACTCCACCCAGGGCCAGAGCTTCCATGGAGCTTCCAGCCTTCTTCCATGGAGGCTTTCAAAGCCTCTTCTGGCCAATGCACTGGGAGCCCCATTGAGTGCCAGGAAGCATCCTTTTTTGGCAGACAGATGGCTCAACTTTACTTTCTCTCATGGGTCTCAGTGATCCATGAGTCAAACCTGAGTAAGAGTAGAAGATTCTTGGTTAGGCCCCTGGCCTAGGGGGCCTAACCTTTCCAAATGTCCTTGAAATTTTTACACCACATGCTTTGGCTAGTTAGGAAATGGTGCTAAGGATTTCAGGTTCAAGTCAATTTAGAAAGATCAATAAATAAATATGCTTGCAGTATTATTAGCAATATCAAAATCCTAACACCAATACTGATCACAAAGACGGTAATTGTTTTCATCAACACCCTAACTTGCCACATATTTTCCTAAGTTGTCCAAACCATTTCACATATATTACCTTACTTATTCTGACAGAATCTCAGCTTTACACTTTTAAAAATACCATTTTGGAGGTGGGAGGAAGCTATAAAGTTCTGATGAAAACCAGAGGCTTGAGTTAAAAACAAAACCCTGAAGTCTTCAGTGTGGTGTTTTCCAACTGTGTTCTTGACAAGAAGTCAGGGGATTTCAGCATGAGAAATCACGAAGCCCCATTACCATGAATTCTCAGCTTTGGTGACTGTGATGTGGCCTGATTGCAAAATCTTCCAAACAGAACATTCATAATGCTGACCCAGGGCAAGAGGGGGGCGTGTACTTCTGTGCCCTGAAAAGTATAAAACTTTTAACCTGGGGTTAAAAATAATCAACTGGTCCAAGCACTGCCTGCATCAGCAAACTGTGCCCAGACCACAACTGAATCAATAGACATAACCTAAGTTCTGAAAAGACTATGTAGCCTCACATTGAATCGTACTCCTCATATGAATTGGAGAATGGGAAAAAACCCAAACATATTATATATATATTAAACTGAATCACCTTGCTATACACCAGAAACTAACACAACATTGTATAAATCAACTATACTTCATGGCAACCCACTCCAGTACTCTTGCCTAGAAAATTCCATGGATGGAGGAACCTGGTGGGCTACAGCCTATGGGGACACAAAGAGTCGAACATGACTGAGTGACTTCACTCACTTCAATAAAAATTTTTAACTAAAATAAAATATAAAATTATAAGTTAAGGAAGCTTGAGAAAGTCTAACTTTCCCCATAATATCTACTTTGATGCATTTTTGAAAACGTTGAAGGTCAAAGTATTTACAAAGTGTGCTTGTTACCCTTGCCTCACTGGTGGGTCTGTAGTGTTAACCTAGCATGCTGTACCAGCCCGATGAAGGGGTTGTGTTGCTGGCAGTGAAATTTTGATTTGGTGGTAGCACATCTCTTTCTGCCACACTAGGCAGCTAGACATTAAAAATCAAGTTGATCCCAGCTCACTCCCTCACTCCTTTGTCAATTCCTGCATCCTTAGTACTTTGAGGAGTCATTCTTACATGGCAGTTGAAGTTAACAATCTGTGACTAACAGTCTCCCCAGTGAATAGACCCTGACTCCTTTTCCTTCTTAACCATGGTCTTGACCCCGCCCTTCCTGGCAGACTCCTTTAGGCTTGGACATGTAGCAATAGATCATTCCCACTCGACGCCAGCTTTTGAAACCTGGTACTTGTTCTCAGCTTACTCCTTGTGGCTGCTCCCTAGTTGCAGGTCCTGGGCTCTCCCAGTTAACTTGGTTTTATCTTTAGTTTTCTCCGCTAACCCAGCCAGCTCTCCACTCAGTAGGTTCTTTTGGGACCCACCAAACCAAGAAAGGCAATGGCAACCCACTCCAGTACTCTTGCCTGGCAAATCCCATGGACGGAGGAGCCTGGTAGGCTGCAGTGGCAGGGGGTCGCTAAGAGTCAGACACAACTGAGCGACTTCACTTTCATGCACTGGAGAAGGAAATGGCAACCCACTTCAGTGTTCTTGGCTGGAGAATCCCAGGGATGGGGGAGCCTGGTGGGCTGCTGTCTATGGCGTCACACAGAATTGGACACAACTGAAGCAACTTAGCAGCAGCAGCAGCAAACCAAAAAAATGGACTTTCAAAGGTTGAAGCATTTTTGCAACAAATCCACTCATTCTTCTATCCCACTCCTCCTGATGTGAGGGACTGGGCGGGGGCGAGGCAGCAGTAATAGGAGATGAGGCCAGGCTCTGAGAGCTGTGTTAAGTCAGTCAGTAGCTGGCCTTCCCACACAATGGACAATGTGTATTCTTCAGGGTGTGGGTGTGAGTGCCAGAAATGTCAAGTCCAGGAGTAAGATATAATCCAAAACCAGAGTGTCTAGCCAGATATTGACAGTGAAACTAGAGAAGTAGGTACCAGGCAGCTCAGGCAAGGACTGGAAACCATTTTTATAGTCTGTGTGCTGCTAAAGTGAGCACGTGCAGCCCATTTGTATTGGAGATCTTTACGATGCCTTGCGGCCATCATAGAGGCACCACCATATGGTTTCCGATATTTTCCAGCAAGGGGGATACTGCACCAAGACCAACAATGATGAAAAGACTGCATAACATATAAAATCAGTTCAGGGCTCTTCAAACAGGGCTTATAACCTTACCACTCATGATTGCAGTAAATGTTTTGCAACTTTTCCTGAAAAGAAAACGCTAGAACTATACATCAAATCCTTTGGGTAGAATTAATACCCTCAGCTGGAGCCTTTTTTAGTTTACTTTCACATGTTTCTCTTATAACTTGGTTTCAGGATCCCATCTTGTCAGGAATTTCCCCCTCTACCCCCAATATTAAAAATTATGCCAAGATCTAGAGCAGGGTAGCTTCCCAAAGCCCCCAGGAGCAAACTGAACTATGATCTAAAAAAAAGAAAAGAAAAGAAAAAAAAAGAAAACAACCCACCAAGAGCTTTCCTAGTGACCACTAGGAGAACAGATTCTATTGGACAATTCCTACAAGCATGACAGAGCCAGAATGGTCTTAAATCAAAAGGACCCTGGAGGGGGAAAAAGTGGAGGGAAGAATGCCTTTCGTGGTTCACTGGCCACTGGTGGCCTAGTGGTGTTTATGTAAAGGCTCAGCATTAGGACAGACAGAGGCTTCTTGAAAAATCTGCTCCTTGCCCTGCTGCTGCTGCTATGTCACTTTAGTCATGTCCGACTCTGTGCGACCCCATAGACGGCAGCTCACCAGGCTTCCCATCCCTGGGATTCTCCAGGCAAGAACACTGGAGTGGGTTGCCATTTCCTTCTCCAATGCATGAAAGTGAAAAGTGAAAGTGAAGTCACTCAGTCGTGTCTGACTCTAGCGACCCCATGGACTGCAGCCCACCAGGCTCCTCCGTCCATGGGATTTTCTAGGCAAAAGTACTGGAGTGGGGTGCCATTGCCTTCTCTGGCTCCTTGCCCACTCCTTACCAAAAAGTGTTAGTTATATTAATATAATTCTAAATATCTGATCTCTTTTTACTTCCCCCACTACTTCATTCTGCTATCTTATTTTTGAGCATCCCTAAGTTCCTCATTATGCCTTGCAGAGCAGACGACCTCTTCGTCAGAAACACTCCAGAGCTGTTACTGGAAAGTGGCTGCCCCCCATCCAGGGACTACATTTCCCAGATGCCTTTGCAGTTAGAAGCTGTCATGTGACTAGAATTTTAGCCAATAGAATGTGAGTAGATGTGTCCTGGCCACTTCTAGGCAGGGGCCATAAAAATCTCCATGTGCACTTTTTCACACTCTTTTTTCCTCCTCCACTGGGAAGTGGAAACAATCCCAGGTGATCTTTAAAACAACATACTGCAGAAGGTGGAGCCTCTCTCAACCTACGTCTCTGAATGAATGTGTGACCTTTATTGTTACGTGACCAAGAAATAAACTTCTATTGTGTTTGAGTCATTATACCTTTTTCAGTCTATTACAGCAATTAGCCTATCTTAACTATTACTATTATCCTCTTTGATACAGCTGTTATTGTTGTGTGCAGAAGTCCCCATGCCTTCTTCCCTTTCCCTGTACCTTGCTGCTGCTGCTAAGTTGCTTCAGTCGTGTCCGACTCTGTGCGACCCCACAGACAGCAGTCCACGAGGCTCCCCTGTCCCTGGGATTCTCCAGGCAAGAACACTGGAGTGGGGTGCCATTTCCTTCTCCAATGCATGAAAGTGAAAAGTGAAAGTGAAGTCGCTCAGTCGTGTCCGACTCGTAGGGACCCCACGGACTGTAGCCCACCAGGCTCCTCCATCCATGGGATTTTCCAGGCAAGACAACAAAATAAAAGAACAGATTTAGTCAACTAAATTCAAGCAGCCATTAGGGACAAATGACACTCACCAAATCAATGGTCGCAGCGTTCAGACCTTATAGCCAGATGAGGAGCGGTTTAGCAGAGCCTCACTTCTAGACAACCTGATATATTAAGATAAAACAAAAAGTAAAATGTAAGATCTACTAAACAGATGTATTAGCAAGCAATGGTTAATCTTCAAAGGGTGTTGTCAGTTTACAAAGGAATCTGCCGCTCTTTTCCAGTAAGCAACAAGCTTCTCAATTGCATTTATAACATAAGATACATTTAAAAATACCCTTACCCCATCATTATAGAACAGAATTTATGAAGAACAATTCTACTCGGCTAAGTACACTATACAAAGACTAGATAATGACTCAGGAGATGACTTTGGATGCCAGGAGAACTGGGTATGATTTCTATGTCTGTGTGCTCTGCAATTCTTATGAACAGGTTAAAACTTTTCTCCTGGGAACTTAACTTTCTGGGGTAGAAACTTCCAGAGCTTGTAAAATTATAGGCTACACCAAGACTTAAACTTGATTCAGTGAAATTAAAACAGACATCAAAGATACATTATCATCAGTCTCTGCGTTTCATATCATCCCAGATGCAATGGCACAAGCAGGAATGAAAATAAGCTCTCTGAAAACAGGGAGATGAGACAGCGGAGGCGCACGAACTGGAACAACCACAGAGAACCAGAAACACGCTGCGTATGGGTGGCAGGTTGTGGTCATTTTCTTACCAGAGCTGCCAACTTTTAGCAGGTTAGGTGTGAAAATACCACTTGACAGCACAGGGCACATATTTGCCTAGAATGGGGTTTATTTTTGTTTCTGATGATTTGGTATAAGATCCAGGAAACAAACATTTCAGAACTCTGAACAAACATGCTGGCCGTCCAAAACAGAGCACTAGCGGGGAAGGACGAAGAGGAAACAGAACAAGAGGGGTGACGGGGAAAGGCACGATGTGGGCCCTTTTCACCAGAATTTGGCCTCACTCTGTGTGTGTGTATTTTTTTTTTTTAAGAGGAAATGCATCCTGGTCTGGGCCTGTGGATCAGAGAGATCCCCTCGGTGCCATGTTTGGAGGGTCTCCCAGATGCAGCCCCCACACCCTCCCCCTGGGCTGGGGCCTGCCAGGCGCAGGTGTCAGGGAACAAGATGGCGCCCCACAGTGAAGGGCGCGGTGTGAGGGGGTCTGGGGGCGGCCTGCACTTACTCCGAGGCGCTGGCTCCTCTGAAACCCAGACGCTGCCAATTCCCTGGGCTCAGGAGTTCTAACCGCCTTCTTGCTCTGGGTTCTTCACTTCTGGTCGAGATCAGCTCCACATATTTTTCTGATGATGTCACCCATTCTGACTTCCTACATTTTGAAAGTTGATATATAAGTAAAACCTTCCGTGAGGCTTCAGAAAAAAAAACCCAAAAAAAAGCAGCAGCATAAAAGAAAACCAAGGTGTGCTGTGGGGCGATGGAGAGGAGGAGGAGAGAGGCAGTTGCCTCCTTATTTTGAGATTTGCTGCAGCCTGCGAGTGCCACTCCCCAGCCAGTTTCCTGGCTGCAGAGGGAGGCCAATGGCCGGGCGTGGGTGACGTCAGGGCCAGGCCTGAGTCATCGCCAGCGGCCCGTCTGCCCTGCCACTCGGAGGGGGACAAAAGGAACCTTTGATGTCCAGAGGCCCTCCTCTCGGGACACTCGCCTGTACGAGCAGCAGGCCAGAACATTCCTGCCGCCTCCCCACCCCCGGCCGCCCTTCCTACTTCCGGAACCGTCCCTGGCAGATTCAGCAAGGCCTCCTCAGGGGACATCGCCCTCCTGCATGGCAGAGGCAAGGCCACTCTCTGGCAAAGAAGCAGCAGCGGAGGGGGTGTCTCTGGGGATTTCTCACTTCACCCTCTGGCATCCCCCACCTCCCACTTCCCTGTGGTGCCACCTTACCCAGGGAATCGCAGAGGTTCGAAAAGAGTGCGGGAAAGGTGGAAGGTGTTCTTGTCACCCTCCCTGGACAGCGCACAGTGCTCAGGGTCTATCCTCTGCCCTTGTGCCCTGACTCTGCACCTCTGCACCCTGACCTCTGGGTACCAGTGTGAGTTTGTGCTGCCTGGATTCAAGGGGTCTTCTCTCTTTAAGAGGGGGATTTATATCCCAGTGACTGCCACAGGGTGCAGTAAACGCACGGTGAATACATGAATGATAGTTTTAAAATAAAATAGTAGAGAACATATATTGTGTACTTGTAGTGAATGTTGGCACTTCTGGGCTAAGTGCTTTACAAAGATTATTTCATTTATGGTTTTCATGACGAAACTATGAGGCAGGTACTGTTATTATCCCCAGCTCCTCAGATGAGGTGCTCAGAGAGATTAAGACACTTCTCTGAAGTCTCACAGCTAGTTAATGGCAGAATCTAGATCGTCTGATCTCAAACCCTGTGTTCTCAAGCATGACACTGAGTGACTGAGCGAATGAAGGAATATAGACCAAGAGCAGCCTGTCCAGGTGAGGGGAAATGGGAGTAATGATGGGGCTTGAAACCAAATCCTACAAGGAAATAGTGGAGCAATTAGGTACGATCTGTCTATAGTAGTAGGCCTCAGGCTCTTCTGATGGGTCGACACCACGTCTGAGGGTTGCTGGGATACCCAGAGTGGCCAGGGGGGTAAGTCCAGTCAGGTCCAAGTGGCAGTGAGGAGCCAGGAGGTTTGATGGCACGTGGTGACTGCAGGATCTGAGATCACAGTGGACAGAACAGGAGCCTCGTCCTAGACTTGTCTTAATAGCCCTGTGGCCTCATGGGTGTAGGAGGGAGGCTGAGTGCAGCTCAAGGCACGAGCCTGGGGAAGACAGGACAGGGAAGGGCCTTCCCTGATGGTCCAGGGACTATGACCCTGTGCTCCCAATGCAGGGGGCCCAGGTTCGATCCCTGGTCAGGGAACTAGATCCTACATGTCGCAACTTTTGCATGTGGCAACTAAAGATCCTGCGTGCCACAGCTAACACCCAGTGCAGCCAAATAAAAAAAAAGAAAAGGGAAGACATGAGAGCATTCTCAAAGACCCCAAGACTTGGAGAATGTGTTGGAACTACCATATCGTTTCAAAGCACCAGGAGGAAATGGGAGTGACAGGAGCCAGAACTAGATTTGACAGTGGCAGTCACAGCCCTGAGCACTGCCCTGCCAGGAATCAGCTGCCCTTCTAAGATGGAGAGAGAATCCCGCTGGGGGTTGTGCTGGGCCAGGGGGAGGAGGGCTGGCAAGAGGAGGACATCTGATGATGGGGCTATCCGGGCCCTGGATAAGAATGACCTTGGAGATCCCTTCTCCCGCTATGGTTCATAATTCTGTGGTTTGTACTTTTCCGTTATTCCAAGAGGAAGACAAAAGCCAGGACTTTTCAGCCCAGTGGGCAGTGGGCAGGGAGATGCTGGTGGCCTCAGTAAAGCCACTCCATGGCTCTTCTTTCCACCGTGGGACAGGGCGTTCAGTCACGGGATCCCTCTACTGGGCTCAGGAAATCGATGCCTCTGTTCGTTGGGGACGTTGTGTCATTACCTTGTTCCTGGAACCACTGCCAGTTGCCACTCTGAGGAATTACACCTGTGCTGTGGGGTCTGACTCCCCAGGCAGGTGGAAATAGCAGAAGTGAGTTTCATAAGGGAGAAAGCCACATGCTTTGGACGGAGGGAGTAGCAACAACTGACCGGAGTCACTGTCAGCGTCCGCACAGAGCCTGACCTTGGGCCGAGGAAAGCGCTGCAAGCTCCAGGCGTGTTTTGGCACAGGCTTGCTGATTCTTTTCTTATCTACAGAAAATGTCTCTGGGCACCTCCCTGTTGCTTCCCCAAAGACTCCGTGGCCATGCTTGATTCACACACATGGGTGTTTATGTCTCTAATTAGACGAACAGAGGCTGATTATTTTTTCAGTCTACCTTGTGGGACCAAGAAAATGTGAAGAGAAAGATGAAGCGAAGACAGAGAAACAATGAGTAGGCACCAAGAGAAATGCCGCTCCTGGCATTGTTTGCTCTGGGGGTTGATTCTAACAGTGAGGATTAAATCAGAGAATTGGGCCAAACATCTATTTGGGGACACAGAGGTGTAAGTACAGTGACACCCCAACCTCTATCCCATCTGGAGAGCCCTCCTCTTCAGTGCAATAAATGTGGTTATATACTGGAAATTCAAAAACAAAAGCAAAGGCTTAGAAGACTTACCTATCCTTACTGCCTCCAATTTCTCTCATTTCAACACCTTTTTAAAAACAATTTTTTAATTATTATGGTATAATTTTTATGTCAAAAAGTTAACCCACTTACAGTGTACACATCAATGGATTTTAGTCTATTCACAGAAGTGTGTGATCCATAACCTCATTTTTTAAGAAGTATTTATTTACCTATTTAATTTACTTGGCTGGGCTGGGTCTTAGTTGCAGCATCCAAAACTCTTAGTTGCAGCATGTGGGATCTAGTTTCCTTACCAGGGATCAAACCTGGGCCCCCTGCAATGGGAGCATGGAGTCTTAGCCACTGGATCACCACGGAAGTCCCCATAACCTCATTGGAGAACATTTTGTCATCCCCCAAAGAACACTTGTGCCCAGTAGCAGTCATTCCTCATCTGCCCCCAGTCCCAGCACTGGACAAACACTAACCTTCTGTCTCTATAGATTTGCCTCTTCTGGACATTTCGTACAAATGGTATCATGCAATATATGGCCTTTTGTGTTTAGCTTCTTTCATTCAGCATAGTGGTCTTCAGGTTCGCCCATATTGTAGAATATGTCAGTACTTCATTCCTTTTTGTGCCCAAACAATATTCCATTTTGTGATTATACTATGTTTTGTTTATTCATACATCATTTTACGAACACATTTTGAGCTGTTATGAATAATGTTGCCATGAAATCTGAGTACAAGTTTTCATGTGGATATATGTTTTCATGTCTCTCGCATGCATACCAAAGAGTAGAATTCCTGGGTCATAAGATAACTCTATGTTTAACATTTTGAGGAACTGTTAAACTGTTTTCCAAAGAGCTGTACCATTTCACATTCCCATCAGTGATGTGTGAGAACTCTGCTTCTCCACATCTACACCAACAATCTTATTGTCTGTCTTTTTGGATTTTAGCCATCCTACTAGGTATGATGTAGTATCATATTTCAGTTTTGATTTGTATTACCCTAATAACAGAGTTTTGCCAAGAGAATGCACTCACCATAGCAAGCACTCTCTTCCAACAACACAAGAGAAGATTCTACACATGGACATGACCAGATGGTCAATACTGAAATCAGAATGATTATATTCTTTGCAGCCAAAGATGGAGAAGCTCTATATAGTCAGCAAAAACAAGACTGGGGGCTCAGATTATGAACTCCTTATTGCCAAATTCTGACTTAAATTGAAGAACGTAGGGAAAACCACTAGACCATTCAGGTATGACCTAAATCAAATCCCTTATGATTATACAGTGCAAGTGAGAAATAGATTCAAGGGACTAGATCTGATAGAGTGCCTGAAGAACTATGGATGGAGGTTCGTGACATTGTACAGGAGGCAGTGATCAAGACCACCCCCAAGAAAAAGAAATGCAAAAAGGCAAAATGGTTGTCTGAGGAGGCCTTACAAATAGCTGAGAAAAGAAGAGAAGCTAAAGGCAAAGGAGAAGAGGAAAGATATACCCATTTGAATGCAGAGTTTCAAAGAATAGTAAGGAGAGATAAGAAAGCCTTCTTCAGTGATCAACGCAAAGAAATAGAGGAAAACAATAGAATGGGAAAGACTAGAGATCTCTTCAAGAAAATTAGAGATACCAAGGGAACATTTCATACAAAGATGGACACAATAAAGGACAGAAATGGTATGGACCTAACAGAAGCAGAAGATATTAAGAAGAGGTAGCAAGAATACACAGAAGAATTACACACAAAAAAGATTTTCATGACCCAGATAACCATGAAGGTATGATCACTCACCTAGAGCCAGATATCCTGGAATGTGAGGTCAAGTGAGCCTTAGGAAACATCATTACAAACAAAGCTAGTGGAGGTGGTGTAATTCTAGTTGAGCTATTTCAAATCCTAAAAGATGATGCTGTGAAAGTGTTGCACTCAATATGCCAGCAAATTTGGAAAACTCAGCAGTGGCCACAGGACTGCAAAAGGTCAGTTTTTGTTCCAATCCCAAAGAAAGGCACTGTCAAAGTATGTTCAAACTACTGCCCAATTGCACTCATTTCACGCGATAGCAAAGTAATGCTCAAAATTCTCCAAAGCCAGTCTTCAACAGTACATGAACTGTGAACTTCCAGATGTTCAAGCTGGATTTAGAAAAGGCAGAGGAACCAGAGATCAAATTGCCAACATCCGTTGGATCATCAAAAAAGCAAGAGAGTTCCAGAAAAACATCTACTTCTGCTTTATTGACTACTCCAAAGCCTTTGTGGAGAAGGCTATGGCACCCCACTTCAGTACTCTTGCCTGGAAAACCCTATGGACGGAGGAGCCTGGTAGGCTGCAGTCCATGGGGTCGTGAAGAGTCGGACACAACTGAGCGAGTTCACTTTCACTTTTCACTTTCATGCATTGGAGAAGGAAATGGCAACCCACTCCAGTGTTCTTGCCTGGAGAATCCCAGGGATAGGGGAGCCTGGTGGGCTGCCGTCTATGGGGTCGCACAGAGTTGGACACGACTGAAGCAACTTAGCAGCAGCAGAAGCAGCAGCAGCCAAAGCCTTTGACTGTGTGGATCACCACAAACTGTGGAAAATTCTTCAAGAGATGGGAATACCAGACCACCTTACCTGCCTCCTGAGAAATCTGTATGCAGGTCAAGAAGCAACAGTTAGAACTGGACGTGGAACAACAGGCTGGTTCCAAATTGGGAAAGGAGTACGTCAAGGCTGTATATTGTCAACCTGCTTATTTAACTTATATGCAGAGTACTTCATGCGAAATGCTGGGCTGGATGAAGCACAAGGTGGAATCAAGGTTGATGGGAGAAATATCAACAACCTCAGATATGCAGATGACACCACCCTTATGGGAGAAAGCGAAGAAGAAGAGAGTGAAAAAGCTGGTTTAAATCCCAACATTTAGAAAATGAAGATTATGGCATCAAGTCCCATCACTTCATGGCTAATAGATGGGGAAACAATGGAAACAATGACAGACTTTATTTTGGGGGTCCCCAAAATCATTGCAGATGGTGACTGCAGCCATGAAATTAATAGATGCTTGCTCCTTGGAAGAAAAGCTATGACCAAGCTAGACAGCATACTGAAAACCAGAGACCTTACTTTGCCAACAATGGTCCATCTAGTCAAAGCTATGGTTTTTCCAGTAGTCATGTATGGATGTGAGAGTTGGACTATAAAGAAAGCTGAGTGCCAAAGAATTGATGCTTTAGAAGTGTGGTGTTGGAGAAGACTTTTGAGAGTCCCTTGCACAGCAAGGAGATCCAACCAGTCCATCCTAAAGGAAATCAGTCCTGAATAGTCATTGGAAGGACTAATGCTGAAGCTCCAGTACTTTGGCCACTTGATTTGAAGAACTGACTCACTGGAAAAGACCCTGATGCTGGGAAAGATCAAAGGCAGGAGGAGAAGGAGACGACAGAGGATGAGATGGTTGGATGGTATCACTGACTAGATGGACATGAATTTGAGCAAGCTCCGGGAGTTGGTAATGGACAGGGAAGCCTGGCGTGCTGCAGTCCGTGAAGTCACAAAGAGTCGGACATGACTGAATGACTGAACTGACTGACTCATCCTAATAACTAATAATGTTGAGAATCTTTTCGTGAATTTATTGGCCATTTGTATAACTTCTTTGAAGAATTGTCTATACAAATATTTTATTCATTTTTAAATTAAATTGTTCATCTTTTTTATTAATATTTTGTGTATAGGGATTCTTAATATATTTTGGATACAAAATTTTTTATCAGACATATATTCTACAAATACATATCCTTTCTGTAGTTATTTCTTTTTCTTTATGGTCTTTGAAGGAGAAAAATATTTTAACTTTGATGAAATCTAACTTATGTACTCTTTTATCATTTGTGCTTCTGATGTCATACCTGAGAAACTATTGTCTAACCTAAGGTCATACAGATGTACACCTGAGTTTTCTAAGAGTTTTAGGGTTTTAGTTCTTACCTCAGGTCTACATGCACGTGTATGTGATTGGTCGCTTCAGTCGTGTCCAGCTCTTTGCGACCCTGTGGACCGTAGCCCGATAGGGTCCTCTGTCCATGGGATTCTCCAGGCAAGAATATTGGAGTGGGTTGCCATGCTGTCCTCCAGGGGACCTTCCGGACCTAGGGATGGAACCCGTATCTCCTGCGTCTCCTGCATTGGAGGGCAGATTCTTCACTGCTGAGCCACCGGTGAAGCCCTCTAGATCTATGATTCACTTTATTTTTTATGTAAGGTAGAGATCCAAATTCATTCTTTTCACATGGATGTCTATTTGTTCCAGAACTGTTTGTTGAAAAGACTACTCTCACCAGAATTCTGCACATCTAAAACTGATCTAAAATTCTAAAAAGTTATTTTAAAAAATAGTCTATTCTTTCCCCCATTGAATTTTCCTGACTGTTTTGTCAAAAATCAACTGACCGTAAGTATTAGTTTATTCCTGGACCCTTCATTCTAGTCCATGGATCGAGATGTGAGTTCTTACACGAGCAGCACACTGTTTTATTTACTGTAGCTTCATAAAAAGTTTGGAAATTAGTAAGTGTGAGTCTACAACTTTGTTCTTTTTCATGATGATTTTGGCTATTCTGAATCTTTGGCATGTCCATATGATTTTCAGGATTATCTTCTCAATTTCTGCCAAATATCCAGCTGGGATTTTGATGGAGATTGTATATTCCACCTATAGATCAATTTTGGGAGTATTTGTCCACATTTATTAGCTGCATGCCTTTAAGTTTACTTAGCCTATATCAGCCTCCTTTTCTAATCCAAAAAAAAAAGAAAAAAAATCTCGTGTGTGTAACGAAGATTAAAAGAGATAATGCTTATGCAACCCCACTGAAACCATGACCTACCTGGGCCAGTCTCAGGATGATGTTAAAGTCTGAGATATCCAGCCTAGTCACCACAAAGAAATTCAGATTAATTTATATTCAATACTTGCATTTCTCTAACAGCAACAGATCCCCCTGAAATTCTTCTTAATATCCTTTTTCTCCTTGTATCCAAGCCCCTTACACCCCGCAGCTTCAGCGTCCCCTTCTTTCTCCCAAGCTCTGTACAAAGCTTTTTCTCCAGCCCTAACCAACATTCTTCCAGTCTGTCTACTTCTGTCCAGTTCTCCTTCTGATGGGGCTGGAAAAGAAACTGGACAGGCAAAGCCAGAACTCTTTTTAGTGAGTGGGAAGAAAGGAAAATCAGTGAGCACTAAGCTTAATTTATGTCCCATCATTCATATGAAGTGCTTGGTGCAATGTCTAATGTATAAGAAGGGCTTAATACATGTAGAGCTTTTACTTTTTGTTGTGGTGGAGGTTACATCATGCCCATCCATACTTTACGATGATGGTGCAGGATTTCAATCAGGACCTCTGAGAATCCAGCCTGGACTCTATGGACCAGCGGCCCATCCTCACTCATGGAGGTGAATTTGAAATTGTTGCTCATTTTTTCTTCCTCCTCAAAAGAATCAGCCCCTAGGAAAATGTATAAAGTTCACGTCTGAGGCTCCCTGAGTCATGTGTGGGAGTCATATCTCTGTTTCCTCCCTCCCCTAGCACCAGGGCCCTATGCTTCCTCCCCTCCTCCCATGAAAACTTCTGGTACAATATGTCTAAAACTGAAAGTCAGGACTCATTATCTACTGCGTCACAACTAGCATCGGTTTCAAGTGACAGAATGAAAGAAAACAGCAAATTTCCAAGTGTATCACACATCAGAATTTTGTTTCAGTTTTATAATGTGTGTGAATTCGGTCACTCTGTGAAATGTATTTCTTATTGTGGTTCAGGGTTTTTTAAAAGTTTAAAACAGTATTGGAGTAAGATCTTTCACTTTCGTGAAGGTATTTTTTATCTCCTAAGAGCATAAAGTAACACCGTTCCAAGTAGCCTGTCCATTTTGATGGGGATTGAAACCTTATGTTTCATCAGCAGTAAAGGATTTGTAATTTATAACACTTTGGTGGAGGAATATCTTCAGTAACCTGTGTTGATCTGCCCTCACCTGGCTCCCTCCCTGCAACCACCTCCCCAGCAGGCTACCTCTTAGCCATCACCTCTTCTCACTCCCACAGTATGGGCAAATCCACACCCTGAACTTGCATGGGGGTTTCTATTTTCAAAACTCTTTCACTTACTCCATCTCATTTGATTCTCACAACTATCCCATGAAGTTGGCAGGTCGGAGCCAATCCATACTTGACCTTAGTATGGAACCCTAAGCAAGTAACTTCTCAGTCTATCTCCTCAGCTTTCTTACATATAACCAGAAAGGTTAAGAGACTTGGCCAACATCACACAGCCTGGAAGTGGCAGGACCAGGAAGAGAACTAGATCTTTCACCTCTTAGTCTCCTTGTCCCATAGACTCTCCTCACCGAGACACATAATTTCTTTTTAGTGATGTTGATTCATCTAACTGCCTTACAAACAGCGTGGAAAAAGCGAAGAACATTTTGCACTCTTCCACCATATCTAACAACACGACTTTTACGGCACAAAGCACAAGACAAATAGTTCTTCATGCCTCGTGGTTAAGGGTTATCACTCTCGACATCAAAGGCTATTTATTAAAGACTGGGGCGTTGGGAACGGAGACAGCAAAGTCCACCGAGGGGAAAACAAATTTTCCTGTGTGCTCTGTTTTGTCCTTTGTATTGCAGAGTGCTCCCTCTAGTGGCGCTGGAGAAAACAGCTTCTGGAAAGCATATTTATAGATTCCACTTTGTTGTGATTAGAGAAGGCTGGGGCTTAGTGGGAGCGTGGACAGCACCTGTTTCAAGGTCTCTCTTCAGTGATGAGAAATTGAGGACTAGAGCAGTGGTTCTCAACTGGGGCGATTCCGCCCCCAGGAAACATTCGGCAGCGTCTGTAGACATTTTTGGCTGTTTTTTGTTTGGGGTTAGGGGGATGCTACTGTCATGGATATGTAGAAGCCAGGGATGTTGCTAAAAATCCTGTAATACACAGGACAGCTCCCCACCTCCCCCAACAAAGAATTATCCAGTCCCAAAGAATTATCCAACAAAGAATTATCCAGTCCCTCAGTAGTGCTGAGGTGGATCAGAGATATGGTGTGACCCTCCCGAGAAGGGTCCCCCACCATCGCTTTATTAAGATATAATTGACACATAAACAAAGACTTGCAGCTTATTCCCAGTTTTCAGCAGCTCAGACTAATGGCTCTCTTTCATTTCTTTTAAGGTATTTTAAAATTAGAATAGAGAAAAATACGAGAGCAATACATGCTTATGCTGCTAAGTCACTTTAGTCGTGTCCGACTCTGTGCGACTCCATAGATGGCAGTCCACCAGGTTCCCTGTCCCTGGGATTCTCCAGGCAAGAACACTGGAGTGGGTTGCCATTTCCTTCTTCAATGCAGGAAAGTGAAAAGGGAAAGTGAAGTCGCTCAGTCGTGTCCAACCCTCAGCAACCCCACGGACTGCAGCCTTCCAGGCTCCTCCGTCCATAGGGTTTTCCAGGCAAGAGTACTGGAGTGGGGTGCCATTGCCTTCTCCATACACGCTTATAATTAAAAGCAAAGTAATAAAATACTTTCACATAATCAGTGTTAACATCCTTGGTGGTTTATTAGGAGGGACTATATTAAAATGCCAACTTCAGATCACTTCTGACTTAAAATGGCAATGTCCTATGGTAATACTTAATATTCATCTGCTTCTCCATGTGCTCATCAAGACAAGCCTCAATCCACATATAGAGGATTCTTTTAAATTTGCTTGTTGTATACAAAAGCTGGGTTGCTTCACAACTTGCTTTTGTAATTTAGTAAATTCTGAATCTCTCTTCAGATCAAAAATAAGGATCTCCTGGAGACTTCCCTGGTTATCCAATCGTTAAGACTCCTCTTTTCCACTGCAGGGGGCACAGGTTCAATCCCTGGTTGGGGAACTAAGATGCTGTATGCCACGTGGCACACCACAAAAATAAATAAATGGAAATAATCTGTTTATAATATATTATTATATATGTCATATTATATGTATTATAATAATCTCCTGTTTGTTTCCAGAAGTTGGGGATGCTGAGTACCACGGACTGCAAGAAACTTGAAGTGAAGTGAAGTGAAAGTTGCTTAGTCGTGTCTGACTCTTTGCAACCCCATGGACTATACAGTCCATGGAATTCTCCAGGCCAGAATACTGGAGTGGGTAGCCTTTTCCTTCTCCAGGGGATCTTCCCAACCCAGGGATCGAACCCAGGTCTCCTGCATTGCAAGCTGATTCTTTACCGGCTGAGCCACAAAAGAAGCCCAAGAATACTGAAGTGGGTAGCCTATTCCTTCTCCATTGGGTCTTCCCGACCCAGGAATTGAACCAGGATCTCCTGCACTGAAGGCTGATTCTTTACCAATGGGGCTATCAGAGAAATCCCATTCAAGAAATTTAGATGGCCTATAATAGAGGATGAGATGGTTGGATGGCATCACTGATGCAATGGAAATGAACTTGGGCAAACTCCAAGAGATGATGGTAAGGGACAGGGAGGCCTGGCATCCTGCAGTCCATGGAGTCACAAAGAGTTGGGGATTCTACTGGGCTACTGAACAACAACAAAAAAGATGATACTGCCTCACATGGTAGGGCTTTAATATCTCTCTGATGGTAGCAAGTTCACTCTTGTAGAGAGTTTGGCTCAGGATTGGGATCTTCTGTAACATGCTATCTAACTAGAAATAAATAACGTCCTTTTGCTATTGTATTAATTATTACAGATACTTTCTAGGTATAGCAGATAATACTGGTTTTCAACTGATTGTGGGGCTATAAACCTTTGTTTCCTAGCAAATTCCAAAATGTACTGGCCAATTTTATGTGCCAACTTGACTGGATCACAGGGTGCCCAGATACCTGGCTAAACAATATTTCTGAGTGTGTCTGTGAGTATGTTTTTAGACGAGATTAGCGTTTCAGTTGGTAGACTGAGTAAAGTAGATGGACTTCCCTGATGTGGTTCCTGGGCGGTGTGATTGAGTGTCAGACAATCAGTTGAGGGCGTGACTACTACATAAAGGCAGAGACGGAGAATCTGGCCTCTTTCTGTCTTCTTGCTCGAGTTGGGCCATCAACGTTCTCCTGCCCTTTGACTGAGATGTACATCAGGGGCTGTCCTGGTTCTCAGGACTATGCCACTGGCTTTCCTGGGGCTACACCTTGCAGATGGTGTAGGGGACTTCTAGGCCCCTATAATTGTGTGACCAATTCCTTATAATAAATCCTGTCTCTCTCTGTGTCTTTCTGTCTCTCTGTCTATATATGGGTACATATACGTGTGTGTATCTATGTATATATATACCCATATGTGTGTGTGTGTGTCTATATATATATATGAGATAATATATCTCCTATTAGTTCTATTTTTCTGGAGAACTCTGAAGCCAACTCAAATAAGATTGTTTTAATGAGGGACCTCTCTGGTGGTCCGCTGGAATCCACCTTGCAATGCAGAGGGCTTGGATTCAGTCCCTGGCAGGGGAACTAAAATCCCACATACCATGGAGGAACTAAGCCCATGCATGGCAACCAAGTCTGTGAACTACAAAGAAAGATCAGCGTGATGCAATGAGAGTGCCACAACTAAGATACCACGCAGCCAAATAAATAAATATTTTTAAAAAGAATGTTTTAATGGTATAAGGTAGATTCAAGTTTGGGAAAGAGTAATCTAACTCATTCTTGGTATGGCAAATCATATGCTGCTCAGTCATTCTGGTAGACAGAGCTTTTGCCCCAGGTATTTTTGTTTGTTTGGCCACTAGAGCAATGCTGCAATAAATATTCTTCCATTTATACTGTCATACTTTTACTCCTGTGGAATAGGTTGTCCAAATGAGATTGTTGACTCAAATGTTTTGTGTGTATTTTTAAGTTTAATAGATATTTACATATGGTTTTTTTTAAAAAGCTGAAGCAAGTCATACTCCTACCAGCAGTATATGAGACGAAATATTCTCTCATGCCTTTGCCATCATTGGGTATTATCACACTTTTTAAGTTTTACCCATCTGATGGGTAAAATTTGGCATCTTGTTTTTGTTTTAATTTGCATTTTCTTGACTCTAAGTATAGTTGTTAAGAGCAGAGTCTGAAGCCAAAATGCTGACACTTAATGTCTGTATTTCCTTAACTGAGATTCTTAATTCTTTTCACATTTGCCAAACAGAGATAAGGTACCCATCACAGGGTTGCTATGAAGATTACATAAGTAACTAGATGTAAAGCTCTATGAACAGTGCCCAGATTATAGTGATAACTATATAGGTTTTAGTATTATGGGTGAGTTTGAATAACTTTTAGTAATTTTATTGATCATTTGTTTGTCTCCTTGGTGAATTGCCTTTCCATATCCTTTGCCTATTTTCCTGTTGATTTGTTCTTTTCTTATCAATTTGCAGGTGCTCTTTTATATCAGGTATTTTAGGCACATATTAGCTGTGTGTTGCAAATACACACTTTTCTCTACTTTGTCACTGATCTTTTGATACTATGTGTAGTATATTTTTACATATCCAACACATTTAAATCTGTCACCAAGTGCTTTCTCTTATGGCTTTTGTGCTTTTTGTCTTCTCTAAGATCGCTTTGGTTTTTAATGTTAAGCAAATGTACTCCTGGGCTTCCCTGGTGGCCCAGTGGTAAAGAATATGCCCGCCAATGCAGGAGACACGGGTTCCACCTCTGAGCCAGGAAGATCCCACATGCAATGGAGAAAGTAAGCCCGTGTGCCACAACTACTGAGCCTATGCTTTAGAGCCCGTGCGCCACAAGAGAAGCCACGGCAATGAGAAGCCCTCGCACCACAGCTGGAGAGTAGCCCCTACTCGCCGCAACCAAAGAAAAGCCCACGCACAGAAACAAAGACCCAGCACAGCCAGAAATAAATAAATAAAATTAGAAACAAACAAACAGAGAAACAAATGTACTCCTAATTTTGAAATATATTTTCAACCATTTTTAATCCATTATTTAAATCTCCATGATTATGACCTATGGTAGTGAGAACAAAAGCCACAAATTAATATCTAATAAGTTATCTTGTTATCCACAAGAGTCTTTCCATCTTGAAAAACACTTTTCATTTGATCTTGTTGCCCAGTCTTTCTCCTGCTTCTGTTTAAAATGTTTTGTACTTTTTCTTTTGTTATTTTTTTTTACCATCTATCTCCTCTTTTCTCAAAGCTCTACAATCTACTACCTTCTTCTGTCCTCTTTCTAGAAGATAATAATTAAAGATATACAACATAATTAAGGGCTTCTCTGGTTGCTCAGCTGGTAAGGAATCTACCTGCAATGCAGGAGACCCCAGGTTGATCCCTAGGTCAGGGAGATCCCCTGGAGAAGGGATAGGCTACCCACTCCAGTATTCTTGCCTGGAGAATTCCATGGACAGACGAATCGAGCAGGCTACAGTCCATGGGGTTACAAAGAGTTGGACACGACTGAGTGACTTTCACTTTCACTTTTTCACTTTCAGTGACCAAGAACCAATGCCATCACCTTCTTCTTGGTCTTCGTTCTCCTTGTCCTCACTGTATCATTTGACTGTCCTGGTCACTGCCATCTTTGGGAAAGACTGTCCTTTGTTGGACTAAGAATGCTGTTCCATCCCGAGTCTTCTTTGGCCCTTATAGCAATCATTGTTGTTTGCCTGCCCCCAAATACCCCCCTCTCTCTTCCTTCTTGCTGGCAGAGACCACGACCCATCATAGAAGTTGACAATGTCAGACAAGCACATTTTCAGATACCCAAGCTGAGGCATGGATATGTGCTGTGGTCCTGACAGTGGTCCCTGAGGGAAAGTCTGTGGGGTAGGCTACACAGGCTACACAGTGTAGGAAAAAGTTTGCTCTTGTTAAAAACCAAAATGCATGCTTCTGTAAGCAACTATATGAAGAAGTGATAGCTTAAAGAGAAACAAGATGTCCTGCAACAATGAGGAGAAAAGTCAGAGCATAAAAGCTACTATACTCAGATGATAGAGAGAAAGATAGAAGAATGTGGGTTCTTGGCAACACTGGTAAGCCATGAACCAATCCAGAAACACCCATCTCCAGATTTCCTGTGAGTAAGATAATATGTCCCTGTTATTTAAGTTGTTTATAGCTCTATGTCTTCTGCGTGCAGCTAAAATTTCCTTATTGAGTGCTCACATGACCCCGAAACAGCTACTCATTCTAATGGCTCTCTTTGGCCTTCCAGCCTCTTTCCACTATCTGCATCTAAAACATTCTCTCTAAAGAGCCGCTTTGATCAGAGAATTCTGTTGCTCAAACCATCAATGGTAATATTATGCCAAGCAGAAAAAGCCTGTTACTGAAGACCACATATTATATGATTTCTTTCATATGAAATGTCCAGAACAGAGATTAGTGGTTTCTTAGCCCTGGAATGGGGATGAAGGGTTAAGAGGTGACAGACAAAGAATATAAAGTTTCTTCTTTTTTCTTTTCTTCTTTTTGCCGCACTGCCAGACGTGTGGGATCTTAATTCCCTGACCAAGGTTCAAACCTGTGCCTCCTGCATTGAAAGTGTCCGCTGGACCACCAGGAAAGTCCCTAAGATTTCTTTCTGAAGTGATGCAAATGTTCTAAAATTGACTGTGATGCTGGTTGGACATATCCGTGAATGTATTGAAAACCACTGAATTATACACTTTAAATGGATGAATTATATGATATATGAATTGTATCTCAATAAAGATATTAGAAAAAAAAAGCCTTTAGTGGTGATCCATTACTTAGAGAGTATAAAGCACAAATTCATTACCCTAGCATTCCAGGCTCTTCGCCCTGCAGACTCAAACTACATTCTAACTTAATCCTTTGCCACTTTCATATAAAGTAGACTATTGAACAGATCATGAGTTGTTCCTGAAAAGTGACTCGTGCTTTTCTGCTTCTCTGTCTTTGCTCCTATGTTCCTTTGGCCTAGACGGCCTTTCCCATCACCCTGTTGCTGCTGCTGCTAAGTCGCTTCAGTCGTGTCCAACTCTGTGCCACCCCATAGACGGCAGCCACCAGGCTCCCCTGTCCCTGGCACTGGCAACCCACTCCAGTGTTCTTGCCTGGAAAATCCCACCAATCTAGTCTCTTAAAATTTAACTTGCTTTCAAGGTCTGGTTCAAATGTTTTCCCTCATCTTCCCAGGCAGAAATGCCCCTTGCTCCTCTGAATTCAAAGAATTCAGTATACTTCATGTGGTGTTTATCTGTCTCATTTGCAGGCTTGTGGACACACAACCTCACTGACTGTATTAGCACCACAGTTTCCAAATCAAAAGTTGGGTGGTAATACTCTCTTAGTAAGAAAGTGTACTGTGGGCTTCCCTGGTGGCTCAGTGGTAAAGAATCCGCCTGCCAGTGCAGGAGACGTGGGTTTGATCTCTGGCCTAGGAAGATCCTACAACTAAACCCATGTGCCACAACTACTGAGCCTGTGCTCTAGAGTCTGGGAGCCATGACTACTGAAGCCCGAACACTCTAGAGCCCCATGCTCTGTGACAAGAGAAGTCACTTCAATGAAAAGCTCAAGCACAGCAACCAGAGAGCAGCCCCAGCTCATCATAACTAAAGAAAAGCCTGAGGAGCAACAAAGATCCAGCACAGCCAAATCAATCAATACTAACTTTTTAATAAAAAATAAAGACTATTTAAAAAAAGAAAGAAAGAATATTGCAAATTAGGACCATTTTAGGAAGTTTAAATAATGTGATTGCCAAAATAGTCTTCCCGATAGAGTGGATGATCTTTGCTGGACATAGATTAGTGCTGCTCATCCTTTCCCCGCTTTGCAGAGTGGATGTCTCTCAGGTGGATGAAAGAGCTTGGTTTCCCTTTTGCTTCACGATGCATGGGAAAATGGAGTTAGGTGCTTATAATGAGTGGTCTAGGAATCAGTGAACTAAAATGGACTGGAATGGGTAATTTAACTCAGAAGACCATTATATCTACTACTGCGGGCAGGAATCCCTTAGAAGAAATGGAGTAGCCATCACGGTCAACAAAAGAGTCTGAAATGCAGTACTTGGATGCAATCTCAAAAACGACAGAATGATCTCTGTTCGTTTCCAAGGCAAACCATTCAATATCACAGTAATCCAAGTCTATGCCCCGACCAGTAATGCTGAAGAAGCTGAAGTTGAACGGTTCTATGAAGACCTACAAGACCTTTTAGAACTAACACCCAAAAAAGATGTCCTTTTCATTATAGGGGACTGGAATGCAAAAGTAGGAAATCAAGAAACACCTGGAGTCACAGGCAAATTTGGCCTTGGAATAGGGAATGAAGCAGGGCAAAGACTAATAGAGTTTTGCCAAGAAAATGCACTGGTCATAGCAAACACCCTCTTCCAACAACACAAGAAAAGACTCTACACATGGACATCACCAGATGGTCAACACCGAAATCAGATTGATTATATTCTTTGCAGCCAAAGATGGAGAAGCTCTACACAGTCAACAAAAACAAGACCAGGAGCTGACTGTGGCTCAGATCATGAACTCCTTATTGCCAAATTCAGACTTAAATTGAAGAAAGTAGGGAAAATCACTAGACCATTCAGGTATGACCTAAATCAAATCCCTTATGATTATACAGTGGAAGTGACAAATAGATTCAAGGGCCTAGATATGATAGATAGAGTGCCTGATGAACTATGGAATGAGGTTCGTGACATTGTACAGGAGACAGGGATCAAGACCATCCCCATGGAAAACAAATGCCAAAAAGCAAAATGGCTGTCTGGGGAGGGCTTACAAATAGCTGTGAAAAGAAGAGAAGCAAAAAGCAAAGGAGAAAAGGAAAGATATAAGTATCTGAATGCAGAGTTCCAAAGAATAGCAAGAAGAGATGAGAAAGCCTTCCTCAGCAATCAGTGTAAAGAAATAGAGGAAAACAACAGAATGGGAAAGACTAGAGATCTGTTCAAGAAAATTAGAGATACCAAGGGGACATTTCATGCAAAGTTGGGCTCGATAAAGGACAGAAATGGTATGGATCTAACAGAAGCAGAAGATATTAAGAAGAGGTGGCAAGAATACACAGAAGAACTGTACAAAAAAGGTCTTCACAACCCATATAATTATGATGGTGTGATCACTGACCTAGAGCCAGACATCCTGGAATGTGAAGTCAAGTGGGCCTTAGAAAGCATCACTACGAACAAAGCTAGTGAAGGTGATGGAGTTCCAGTTGAGCTATTTCAAATCCTGGAAGATGATGCTGTGAAAGTGCTGCACTCAATATGCCAACAAATTTGGAAAACTCAGCAGTGGCCACAGAACTGGAAAAGGTCAGTTTTCATTCCAATCCCAAAGAAAGGCAATGCCAAAGAATGCTCAAACTACTGCACAATTGCACTCATCTCACACGCTAGTAAAGTAATGCTCAAAATTCTCCAAGCCAGGCTTCAGCAATACGTGAACCGTGAACTTCCTGATGTTCAAGCTGGTTTTAGAAAAGGCAGAGGAACCAGAGATCAAATTGCCAACATCCACTGGATCATGGAAAAAGCAAGAGAGTTCCAGAAAAGCATCTATTTCTGCTTTATTGACTATGCCAAAGCCTTTGACTGTGCGGATCACAATAAACTGTGGAAAATTCTTCAAGAGATGGCAATACCAGACCACCTGACCTGCCTCTTGAGAAATCTGTATGCAGGTCAGGAAGCAGCAGTTAGAACTGGACATGGAACAACAGACTGGTTCCAAATAGGAAAAGGAGTACGTCAAGGCTGTATATTGTCACCCTGCCTATTTAACTTTTATGCAGAGTACATCATGAGAAACACTGGACTCAAGAAACACAAGCTGGAATCAAGATTGCCGGGAGAAATATCAATAACCTCAGATATGCAGATGACACCACCCTTATGGCAGAAAGTGAAGAGGAACTCAAAAGCCTCTTGATGAAAGTGAAAGAGGAGAGTGAAAAAGTTGGCTTAAAGCTCAACATTCAGAAAACGAAGATCATAGCATCCCATCCCACCACTTCATGGGAAATAGATGGGGAAACAGTGGAAACAGTGTCAGACTTTATATTTTGGGGCTCCAAAATCACTGCAGATGGTGACTTCAGCCATGAAATTAAAAGACGCTTACTCCTTGGAAGAAAAGTTATGACCAACCTAGATAGCATATTCAAAAGCAGAGACATTACTTTGCCAACAAAGGTCCGTCTAGTCAAGGCTATGGTTTTTCCGGTGGTCATGTATGGATGTGAGAGTTGGACTGTGAAGAAGGCTGAGCACCGAAGAATTGATGCTTTTGAACTGTGGTGTTGGAGAAGACTCTTGAGAGTCCCTTGGACTGCAAGGAGATCCACCCAGTCCATTCTGAAGGAGATCAGCCCTTGGATTTCTTTGGAGGGAATGATGCTGAAGCTGAAACTCCAGTACTTTGGCCACCTCATGCGAAGAGTTGACTCATTGGAAAAGACTGTGATGCTGGGAGGGCTTGGGGGCAGGAGGAGAAGGGGATGACAGAGGATGAGATGGCTGGATGGCATCACTGACTCCATGGAGGTGAGTCTGAGTAAACTCTGGGAGTTGGTGATGGACAGGGAGGCCTGGCGTGCTGCGATTCATGAGGTGGCAAAGAGTCGGACACAACTGAGCGACTGAACTGAATGAACTGAAATGAGTGGTCTGTGTCAAAGAATGGTCTGGTGGTTAGTGAACCCCTGTGTTATATGCCAAATAAATAAAAGCTAGATTGAAGATACAAACATTTTTAAAAACTATGAAAGTAGAAAAAATAAAAAAAATAAAAGAATATTTTTATAAACCCTATGATGTAGGAGACCTTTCTAAATAAATCATAAAATCCCAGATACCATGAAGAAAGACAGTGATGATTTTCTCTCTATGAAAACCCAAGCCTTCTGGCCAGCAAAAGATACCATAAAAAGTTAAAGACAAATAACAGACTCTGAGAAGATATTTTAAAGAGCTATAATAGTTAAAAGATGTATATCAGTACTAGCTAAAAAAAAAAAAGAAACAATACATGAAAAAAGGGCAGAGGATATGAACAAGTGATTCATAGAAAAAATAGAAGTAACAAATGGCATATGAAATATGCTTATGAGAGAGTCATTTCCTAGGCAGGTTGATAAGAAGTCTAGGGGTCCCCAAGGAGAGAGGGGTCTGGAATTCTCAAGGAGGAAGAAAGCACAAACTTTTTTTCCTCTACATTCCTTAGGATTATATAACAATAATGTATCCTGCCTAAGGACAGTCTCTGGATTAAACCTTCTGGCTAATCCTGTTTTCTTAAAATGTAAATTATGGGAGTAGGTCTGGTGAGGTCTGTACAACCTCCAGACATTCTTTTGAATCATTGGAGAGTATATAACTCCACTGCTAACGCTAGCAAGGGGGTACTCTTTCTGCCCACTTCTGATGCCTATGTCAGAAGCTTTCTCTATCCCCTTTATACTTTAATAAAACTTTATTACACAAAAGCTCTGAGTGATCAAGCCTTGTCTCTGGCCCCGGATTGAATTCTTCTCCTCCGGAGGCCAAGAATCCCGGCATCGTTTCATGGTTCAGCAGCAACTTTTCACTTAACATCATTAGCATCAGGGAAATGGAGACAATGTGTGAGGGTCATTGGCCTGTCAGATGGATCAACATGGAAGAGATTGAGACCATCAAAAACTGTCAGATGTACAGAGAAAAGATCAAACATATAGTAGTGTTGCATATATAATATATACAATTTTAAAAGAACAATTTGGTAGGATCTAATTATTTCTGTCCTGAATAGGTATTATTCATAATTCCACAATCAACTTTTAAAAAGCCATTCTTGATGACTAAAGAAGAGAATCTCAGATCCTTCCTATCCCAATTTCCCCATTCTAAGAGGCTTATAGAGAACACTTTTTTTTTAAAATGTGAACCATTTTTAAAGTCTTTATTGAATTTTTTACAATGTTGTTTCTGTTTTATCTTTTTTTTTTTTTTTGGCCAGGAGGCATGTGGGATCTTAACTCCCTGACCAGGGATCAAACTCATGCCTCCTGAACTGGAAGCAAATCTTAACTGAAGGATTGCCAGGGAAGTCCCCTAGAGCACACTTTTAAAGATAATTTTCTGTTGCTTACAACTGAATAAGGAATCCTGACAGTGATTACTGTCTTTAAAAGCCCTACTCTATCTCTTTAAGTGAGAATCAAATTTTAAAATTCTCCTTTGTTTGCCTGGACTGATATTAGCCATATTACCTGCTTATTTCTTAACATGGTGCAGGACCAACTGACTGACTCTACAAGCAGGGGCAAGGACTGGTGCGGAGGATGGGGGGGTAGATGGGGGGCAGGGAGTGAAGGAGAGGGGGAGGGGTGGATGGGGGGAGCAATTATGTCCTGATTCCCTTCTGCCTGGCTTCCCTTGATCAAGGGTCAGTTGAATGCTTTTCATTTTCCTGCTGTTGGTTTCCCTGCTTTAATATAATGTTGGGTCTTGGTTTAGAGTTTTATAATCTTTGTTGTTGCTTAGTTGCTAAATTGTGACCGACTCTGTGATCCCATGGACTGTAGCCCTCCAGGTTCCCCTGCCCATGGGATTCTCCAGGCAAGAATACTGGAGTGGGTTGCTATCTCCTTCTCCAGGGGATCTTCCTGACCCAGGGGTCAAACTCTATCTCCTGCATTGGCAGGTAGATTCTTTACCACTGAGCCACCCTTATAATCTTTACAGTCTACCAAATATGCAGATTTTTCCCAATCCTGGTATATTCCCTTTCCCACTGTCCTTCTTAAATAGGGTCATAGCAGTCTTATAACCCAGGGGTCCCCAACCTCTGAGCTCTAATACCTGATGATCTGAGGTGGAGCTGATGAAATAATAATAGTAATAAAGTGCACAATGAACGTAATGAGCTTGAATCATCCTGAAACCATCCCCTACTCCACTCAGTCTGTAGAAAAATTGTTTTCCACAAAACCGATCCCTGGTGCCAAAAAGGTTGGGGACCACAGATTTGATGAATTAGAAAAAGGTGTCCCTTCAGGCACAGCCTCCCACCAGGCTTCAGGGCTCTGTGAGTGGAGCAAAAGGGGTCTTCAGGCCCTCCTGAATCCTGAGCCACTATACTATCAGCCCTGCTCCTCAAGCCAGCCCTAGACCAATGACTGCACAGGAAATCTTTGCAAATTGCCATTTCCTCATTTCACATGGTCACAGGACACAGTGGTACCTGCTACAGTTAATGCTGCAGACACGTGGTTTGGGTTTCTTTCCTCAGCTTCTCCTGCTAAGCTGCCCTTTGAGATTTCATCAGGGGTGCAAGTCTCCTGCGTTAATGTTTTTAGCCACCACTGCCCCACCCCCACCACACACACAAACACACACCCCACAGCTCAGTGTTCACACATGAAACAGTGAGTGAAGGGAGAAAATAATCGGTGTTTTATCCTTTTTTTTTTTTTTTTTTAACTGCCGCGCCATTATCAGCAAAAAAGAATGATAAGATAATTTTCTTCTTGGCCTTGAGTTTTAAGTTCTGGGCTTCCTTTCCTCAGGGGAAAAGAAACACTCCTTTGTGCTTCGGAGTCTTAAACAGAGAAGTTTCTAGGCCCTGGGTTAAGGCCCTTTGACTCAGGTCTTTGGTTGGAAACCAGTACATTTTAAGAAGAATTATTCAGGATGGCAGAGAACGTGCTGCTTTTAAAGACAGGATATGTAGCCCAGCCTTATCAGTGGCTTCGCTGAGATGGAGAAGTCTGTGTGTGCTTGTATGTATATGGGGTAGTGGGGGCAGGTTTCCAAGTGGCAGGGGGTCAGTGTCCTACCACCCCGGCAGACACTCAGATGAGGGGTTACCTGAAAGCCAGTGGGTACTGCACACCACACACTCCTGCTTCGAGAGCCTGGGTGGGGGTCACCACAGATAACTGTGGTCAGTGGTAAGAGGAACGTAGCATCAAGAAGCCTCTCTGTGGTCCTTCGAGACCAAAAAGGGCAGCACATCGGATAGCAGAAGGAGAGGTGCAACCATGGCACCCACCGTGGCCTATGAATCAGGATAGTCCTCTTTCCTGGGCCTGTGAGACCTTGAGAGACCCAATCATCATTATTGGGTCTCTTCCACAATCTTGGAGAGTGAGAAATCTAAAGCCAAGTTTAATTTGATTTTAGAGAAATAGAGAACATAACACATCTAGGTACGCCAGAGCAGTTCTTCCCTGTCAACTGTAATTCTTACCTGTTACATTTCTCTCTATAATGTAATCCATAGAATTCCACTTTGGAATGAGAGGGGCTCCTGCATTTTGACCAGAGCTTTCTTACCTCCATCCTCTCATCATAATCTTTACCTCTTATAAATCTCTTCTCTAAACAACATGCATAGTTTCATTCATAGGATGTATATATTAATTTGGTGGAAACATATGTGTTCTCGTGAGTTTCCCAGGTGCTCTACTCTCCGTTTTCAAAAAAGATAGAGGAGACTTTCCTGGTGGCTCAGCGGATAAGAATCCACCTGCCAATGCAGGAGACATAGGTTTGATGCCTGATCTGGGAAGATCCCACAGGCTGCGGGGCAACAAATGCCACGTGCCACAACTACTGAGCCTGTGCTCTAGAGCCTGGGAGCCATAACTACCGAAGCCTTTGCACCCTAGAGCCTCTGCTCCACCGCCGGAGAAGCCACTGCAGGGAGAAGCCTGCGCACAGCAACTAGAGACACTTGCCCCAACCAGAGAAAAACCAAAGAGCAATGAAAACCCAGTGCTGCTGCTGCTGCTGCTGCTGCGTCGCTTCAGTCGTGTCCGACTCTGTGCGACTCCACAGACGACAGCCCACTAGGCTCCTCTGTCCCTGGGATTCTCCAGGCAAGAATACTGGAGTGGGTTGCCATTTCCTTCTCCAATGCATGAAAGTGAAAAGTGAAAGTAAAGTCGCTCAGTCGTGCCCGACTCCTAGCGACCCCATGGACTGCAGCCTACCAGGCTCCTCTGTCCATGGGATTTTCCAGGCAAGAGTACTGGAGTGGGTTGCCATTGCCTTCTCCAAAACCCAGTGCAGCCATAAGTAAATAATAAAAAGCCATTATTTCTTAAAAAAAAAAAAAAAAGTTAAAAAAAAGGATTTATATCCACTAAGGCACTATGGAAGGTGCAGACTCCACCAATGAGTAACAAGGTCTCTATAATCCATTGAGAGAGACAGAAGTGCACAGAAATTATGGCAGCTCAAAGACATGTTTCTCTCTCCTTCTTCACCCTGCTCCCTCCCCACCACCCCTACCTGCCGGAAAAGTGAAATAGCTGTTGTATTGGCGGGTGATTGGTTCTCAGTTTTCCTCCATGAGTTCCAATGCCAACTCTTGCTTTCTGTTTAGTGACATAAGTGAAGACATCATCAAGAAATTTCTAGATTGCTTCCTTGTAAAGGCTGTGGGTTGAAGGATAAGCCTTTGGTTTGTCTGAGCTGAGGTAAGGGATGCAAAATGGCACAGGCTAGAGAAGGGGGTCACCCTTGGGTGAAAGAGGTCAGACCTCCCTGGAAGAAGACAGGATTAGGATCAGGTTGGGGATGGGGGTTGGCTTGGGGAGAATAAAAGGGGGAGGGAAGCAGGAGGAGGAGAAACTGAAGGAGATGGAGACAGAGAGTTTGGTGGAGAGAGGAAGAGAGAGGGTCTGAGTAGTCCCAGTGAACGAGCAGAGGGTTGGCAGGAAGGAATTGTCTTCTCTTTGGAAGAAGCTTTGCTGTGCTAATATTACACTGTGCGAGGGTCTTCCCAGGTGACACTAGTCATAAAGAAGCCGCCTGCCAGTGCAAGAGATAAAGGAGACGCGGGTTCCATGCCTGGGTGGGGAAGATTCCTTTGCAAGAGGGCACGGCAGCCCACTCCAGTATTCTTGCCTGGAGAATCCCATGGACAGAGGAGCCTGGTGGGATAGGCTTGCAGAGTTGGACACGACTGAAGTGACAGCACACCCCTACATGCTGCGTTAGGCTCCCACCTTGGCCTGCACTAGGCTACGTTTCGAGGTTTTGGATGGGGAGAGAAGGCTTTTTGTTTGGTTGGTTGGGTTTCTGAGTGGAAATCAGCTCTAAGACTAAAGGCAGCTTATTGTTATTTGGGGTTGTTCCTGCTTCGATTTTGTGGTCAAGTTTCCTCAGCCTTCTGTATCTGGGCATGTTTGGTGTCTGAGCCCATTGGCCTGTGGGCCCATAATGTTTACATATATGACCTTTAAGGCTGCAGCATGGTTTGAATTTCTTCCCCAGTCCCCTCACCTAGCAGTACTGTTGTTTCTGCCATTTTCTTAGCCCTTCCCGTGGCCCAATCTAGCCAGCCCTCCCTGTTGAATGCTTCTTCGACTTGTTTCCTTCCTCATCTTTCTTTAAACTTGAAGCTCTTTCACTGACCTTATTCTCATCTTCACTCTACAACATACTTTGAATCCTATGATTCCATGAAATTTGGATTCTGAGAGTTCAGATGATCACCTGGGTCTTTCATAACCTGTACACACCTTGAGGACAGAAAGACAGATGTGTGTGTGTGTGTCCACATAAGCAGGCAAGGTGCTGAATGATTCTCCTTCCCCAAGATCTGCCCCAGATAACCACATAGCTCCCTCCCTCACTGCCTTGCAGAGAATAGCAGCCCTCTTGCTCACTCCTAAGCTCCTTTTCCTGCCTTATTGTGTGATATATTATATATTTATTTATTAAATTACTGAATATCTATCTCCCCTGCTCCCCTGGAATGTAAGCTCTATGAGGGCAAGCACCTCATCTATACCTCAGGCCTAGAACCAGACTGGCATAAATGCTTATGTATGTATGAATTCCTGGTAATTTCAGGTACTCAGTCAAGGAGGAAATGAATTAAAGAATTGGAAGTCTATGTCTAAAACTACAGCCTCATATAACAAGGCTTTCACTTTGTGTTGAAGTCTTCAGCAACCTGAGGATCAAACTGCATCTTCTTTTTCTCTTCCATAGAGATTTTTTAAATCCTCAAAAAATACCAACTTAACTCAGATAAAAATAATATACTGTTAGATGAGGATTGCATTGAATATTTTCAGTTTATAATATTGAATCTGAAAGAAGCAAAAAGGAAAGACAGATTTTTATAATTTTTCCTTTGTAAGACAATTCTGTTTTGTATATGGGACTTGGACTATGAATTTGAATTGGCCTTTGGAATGAAAGTTTGTCATCTGTCTTTTTAAAAAAATTGTGTATCAGTTATCAGAATTCATGAAACACATGACTTCCCTGGTGGTACAATGGATAAGAATCTGCCTGCCAATGCAGGGGACACAGGTTCAATGCTCCTGGTCAGGGAAGCCTGCACATGCCCCAGAGCAACTAAAGCCGTGTACTGCAACAACCGAAGCCACAGCCATGAGAAGCCTGCACTCCACAACAAAGAGTAGCCTCCGCTAACCACAACTAGAGAAAGCCCACAAGCAGCAACAAAGACCCAACACCACCAAAAATCAATCAATAATTAATTAAAAAAGGAATTTATGAAACATGTAAGTATAACTATAAAGCCAAGACTTCATACTTGTAAAGGATAAGTATGAGCCAAGCAACTGGTTAATTGTTCCCAAGCCAAATATTGCTAGCAGTGAGGTGAGCTCTCAGGAGCTCCCAGCACCTCCTCCTTGAGTCCTGAGCAGAGTTGTCTCCCTGACCCAGAGGTTTTTCACTTGCTTTTCTTTGGAGTTTTGCAACCCGTGTTTTATGGTTTTTAAAGCTTTGTCAAAATAATCAAGCACATTGTGAAGATAAAAGCAGTGGTTTTCTTACTTCCTCAGTCCTATTCTGCAAAGGCAACCACTTCTGACCTTCCAAAGCATTTTTTCTGGTGGGTACCTCCACATCCATGTGTGTGTTGCTTCGGTTGTGTCCAACTCTTTGCAACCCTATAGACTGTAGCGCGCCAGGCTCCTCTGTCCATGGTATTTCCCAGGCAAAGATACTGGAGTGAGTTGCCATGCCCTCCTCCAGGGGATCTTCCTGACATAGGGATTGAATCCCTGTCTCATGTCTCCTGCATTAGGAGGCAAGTTCTTTACCACTAGCACCACCTGGAAAGCCCAGATAACTCCATATGTTCCTTTTAATAATACGCTTATGTTGATATGCATGATGAGTCCCTTTTAAGAGAGTCGGGGTGGGGGAGTAGAGGAGAGAAGTGAGCTTACCAACAGAACAAAAATTTGAATTACATCTGACGTGTATATATATATATATATATATATATATATATATATATATATATATATAGCATACAACACTGTATGCTAAAAGGCATTGGAGTTATTTTTCAACATTCCAAGAAAAAAATGATTTCAATGTAAAAATCTCCTCCTCTTAGCCAAGGTGTCAATTAAATGTGAAAAGTGAATACAAGGTGGAGGAAAATTGATTGCTTATACATGCTTCCTAAAGAAGTTACTTAAGGATCTGGCTTCAGTAAACCAAGGGAGTAAAACCAAAAAGAACAAGATGTGGGATTTGGGAAATAATCGAATACAGGGAAGATGCTGAGTGATTCTGTTGCAGGAGCCTGGAGAGCAAACTGTCCAAATTGGAGTGTTTCAGCATTAAAGAGGGCTTCCCAGGTGGCACTAGTGGTAAAGAACCTGCCTGCCAATGCAGGAGACATAAGAGACAAGGGTTCGATTCCTGGGTCAGGAAGAGCCCCTGGAGGAGGCATGGCAACCCACTCCAGTATTCTTGCCTGGAGAATCGCATGGACAGAGGAGCCTGGTGGGTTACAGTCCATGGGGTCACAAAGAGTCAGACACGACTGAAGCAACCTAGCACGCACGGGGGCAACGAAGGAGATTTGAGAGACTGCTTGATCAGATAAGGAGGTTAGGTAGACTTGAGAATAAAATAATGGCAAAGATTCCCACAAAGGCAAATACAAACTCCCGGGAGGAAAAGCCAAAAAGCTATACAGGAAAAGATATGTAATCAGAGTGATTACTAGCCCAACGGCACACAGTACTTTCAGTCACAATAATGTAGACTCTTTTATTCATTTTCAATGCCTAGACTATTGAGAGAACACAAAAAACTCAGTTTGGTTCTCAGAACAGATTATAAACATCATAGAGGACCTCTTTGACATCCTTGATGTGTAAATTTTATAAGTCTAGGAGACTCATGGCTTTCACCTCTGGGGGAAACAATCTATATTTCACATTATCTGATTTTTCTTTCTGTAAATTCTGTTGGTCAGATGTAGGACATCCTAGATTAGCCTCTAACACTTTTTTCTCTTACAATTTCCATCTCTTTGTCCTTTCTCTGGGAGACTTCCTTGAATTTATATTCTAATGCTTCTGTTAAAATTTTCATATAAATGTGTTTTTTAACCTACAGGGACTATTTATACTTCTCTGATTATTTCTTTTTCATTGTATTCTGTTCTTTTACAATGAAATATCTTTTCAAATTTCTCTGAGGACTGTAGCAGGAGATTTCTTTCTTCCTTTCTGTTTCATGTCTTTACTCTTTTCTCTGGGTCACTCTTGTGTTCGGGTCCATCTATCTTTATGTTGTGACCATTCTTCACAACATCTTCAGTTGTCTTTACTTCAGAACGAGGCAATGAAATACTATTTTTTTTTTTTTTGCATAAAGGTTTCACCTTTCTGTTGTGGGTGACCTAGCTCTGCCTGTTACTTCCTGTGTGATCTTAGGCAAGTTAATTAACCACTCTGTTCTTCAGGTTCTCCTAGAGTTGTGAACATTCAATTAATTAATATATAATATATTCATTACAGTGCTATATAACTATTTGCTGCTTCTATTACTTTGACTATGATTACTTTGCAGAGATCCAGCTACAGAATTCCTAAATCCCAGACTTTCAGAGTCTTAGCTATGGGGCCATAACATATCGTGGAAAGCAGAACAAGGTTGTTAATACTTACTGAGAGGAGAGATGCAGAAGGGAATCCCTATCTGGCTGCCAAATGCGGTGAGAGGCCAATTGCTCCTTTGTGCCATTTTATCAGTCACCATAACTTCAGTCTCATCATTCACTCAGCGGCTGTTTATGAATTGCCTGGTGTCCCAAGTTCTGTCTTGCAAAAGGTTCCCTTCTCTGTTCTATCCTCCTCCAAATTCCCACTCATGTAACATAAACTTAGCTTCCTCTATTCTCTTTACTCTGCCACTGCCCC
Organism: Bos taurus; assembly: GCF_002263795.3. NCBI lineage: Eukaryota > Metazoa > Chordata > Mammalia > Artiodactyla > Bovidae > Bos > Bos taurus. Next base: position 127,638,539 of record NC_037328.1, read on the forward strand.
TCTATCCACTGTCTACCCTCCAGAAATTCTTGGAAACCTATTATCTGCTGAGAGTCCCTCTGCTATTACTGGTTCAGTTCAGTTCAGTCGCTCAGTCGTGTCCGACTCTTTGCAACCCCATGAATCGCAGCACACCAGGCCTCCCTGTCCATCACCAACTCCCGGAATTCACTCAGACTCACATCCATCAAGTCAGTGATGCCATCCAACCATCTCATCCTCTGTCATCCCCTTCTCCTCCTGCCCCCAATACCTCCCAGTATCAGAGTCTTTTCCAATGAGTTAACTCTTCGCATGAGGTGGCCAAAGTACTGGAGTTTCAGCTTTAGCATCAGTCCTTCCAAAAAAAATCCCAGGGCTGATCTCCTTCAGAATGGACTGGGTGGATCTCCTTGCAGTCCAAGGGACTCTTAAGAGTCTTCTCCAACACCACAGTTCAAAAGCATCAATTCTTCAGTGCTCAGCCTTCTTCACAGTCCAACTCTCACATCCATACATAACCACAGGAAAAACCATAGCCTTGACTAGACGGACCTGAGTTGGCAAAGTAATGTCTCTGCTTTTGAATATGCTGTCTAGGTTGGTCATAACTTTTCTTCCAAGGAGTAAGCATCTTTTAATTTCATGGCTGAAGTCACCATCTGCAGTGATTTTGGAACCCAGAAAAATAAAGTCTGACACTGTTTCCACTGTTTCCCCATCTATTTCCCATGAAGTGATGGGACCAGATGCCATGATCTTCGTTTTCTGAATGTTGAGCTTTAGGCCAACTTTTTCACTCTCCACTTTCACTTTCATCAAGAGGCTTTTGAGTTCCTCTTCACTTTCTGCCCTAAGGGTGGTGTCATCTGCATATCTGAGGTTATTGATATTTCTCCCGGCAATCTTGATTCCAGCTTGTGTTTCTTCCAGCCCAGCGTTTCTCATGATGTACTCTGCATATAAGTTAAATAAGCAGGGTGACAATATACAGCCTTGACGTACTCCTTTTCCTATTTGGAACCAGTCTGTTGTTCCACGTCCAGTTCTAACTGTTGCTTCCTGACCTGCATACAAATTTCTCAAGAGGCAGGTCAGGTAGTCTGGTATTCCCATCTATTACTGGTATTTATGACTTTTTCAAAGTCATTATTATCGTTTTAGTGGGGTTTTGGCAAGAATAAAACCAAGCATGCTTCATCTCCCATCTTTTTAATGATTTTTCTCATTTATATTAATATATGACATTGATTGATGTTTACATGTACAATCAAGCTTACATTCCAGGAATAAGTCCTACTTGGTCTTTATGCATTAGACATTTTAAAATTACTGGATTCAATTTGCTATTATTTTTTTATTTGAGTATAATTGCTTAAGGAACATGCGGACACAGAAGGGAAAGGGGAGGGTGGGATGAATTGAGAGATAAAGATTGACCTACATACACTACAGTGTGTAAAACAGATAGCTAGTGGGAACCTGCTGTAAAGCCCAGGAAGCTCAGTTCAGTGCTCTGTGATGGCCTGCAGGGGTGGGATGACATGGGGGTGGGAGGGACGTTCAAGAGGGAGGGGCTATGTATCTACATCCAGCTGATACACTTCATTGTACGGCAGAACGATGTCTGCCGTCTTTAATTAGGCATCCATACTCTCTCATGATAGATACAGCATCAGTTTCCGTGCTTGAAATCCTGGCTCATTAACAGGCTTTTCTTTCACTTGTAGGGTACTTTAAGTTTGGGCAAGATGTGGAAGGGAAGGAAGAAAGGAAGTAGTAGCCAAAGTGGCTTGCTACAGTTGAGGGCGCTTAGAGGACAGTCTACTAATGCATTCCCCTCCTGGAGTTCCCCTCCTGGAGTGATACAGTCAATCTGAATTTGCAGTCAGCAGAAGAAAGGGTTTTAGGCAAAGGTTCAGGAAAGATATTACAAGTAATGACCAACATAAATCACTTAAAGAGGGAGGTATAAATTACTTCCCCGTTTCGATGCAGTGATTGTGAGTATTTCGTTTACAGTAACTACTACCAGATAATTCCTCTGTGATGTTATTGCTGGAAGTCAGTGAGTACATCAGCTCAAGAATGAATGTGAGCTATTTCTGCAAAATACAAAAGAGTGGCAATTCTATTATGAATGACAATCATTCGTGGGCTCATGATGCACTATTTCCATTACATTTATCCTATGAATGTATTGAGTAAAACTAGGCCACTGCTTTCAAGTCCAAGATAGTAGAATTCACAACCATTTATGATATTTAAGTATTTTAAAATTTTACTGGTAAGTAATAATAATTTCCATAGATTCTGAGAGGCCCTTAAAAGAAATAATTACAGAATATAATATATTGGTACCTACAACCTTAATTAAAGAATTTCCAAAGGCTTCAGAGGAGCCTGGAAAATCCCATGGATGGAGGAGCCTGGTGGGCTGCGATCTATGGGGTCGCACAGAGTCGGACACAACTGAAGTGACTTAGCAGCAGCAGCATGGAGGAGCCTGGTAGGCTGCAGTCCATGGGGTTGCTAGGAGTCAGACACGACTGAGCAACTTCACTTTCACTTTTCACTTTCATGCATTGGAGAAGGAAATGGCAGCCCACTCCAGTGTTCTTGCCTGGAGAATCCCAGGGACGGGGGAGCCTGGTGGGCTGCCGTCTATGGGGTTGCACAGAGTTGGACACGACTGAAGCGACTTAGCAGCAGCAGCAGCAGCTTTTGTTAAGGGCTTCCCTGGTGGCTCAGTGGTAAGCAATCCGCCCGCCAGTGCAGGAGATGTGAGTTCAATCCCTGGGCCAGGAAGATGCCCTGGAGCAGAAAATGGCAACCCACTCCAGTATACTTGCCTGGGAAATCCCACGTATAGGGGAGCCTGACGGGCTATAGTCCATGAGTTGCAAAGAGTCGGATACAACTTACTGACTAAACTCAAAAGTTTTGTTAAAGAAAAATTTCTTCTTAATTGAAGTATAGTTGATTTACAATATTGTGTTAAAAATACGTTTTTAACATGATATATGTTATTCTCTGCCCAGAACAATAGAAATTACCACATGTTTACAACAGAGGTAATTTAATGCAGGGAATTGGTTACACAGTTGATGGACGATCTGAGAAGCTTAGATTACTGATAGTGCAAGTCACTGCCCAGACTGGGCCAGAGGGAAAGTCATAGAAGATGGTGTTACCAGAGCCCAGAGGCTGGGGTCACTAATGGTGGCTGGAAGCACAGCTGGTCCTATTAGCAAGGGCTGGAACCTTGCTAAGGTATTATCAGAAATGTCACAAAAAGGCCAGAGGCTTCCTGGGAGAGATACACCCTGACTTTCCCCTTACCCTAATCCAGTGCTTCTCATCGCCTGAACCAGGCTGGAACACATGTGACCTCAGTTCAGTTCAGTTCAGTTCAGTTCTGTCACTCAGTCATGTCAGACTCTTTGCGACCTCATGGACAACAGCATGCAAGGCTTCCCTGTCCATCACCAACTCCTGAAACTTGCTCAGACTCCTGTCCATCTAGTTGATGATGCCATCCAACCATCTCATTCTCTGTCATCCCCTTTTCCTCCTGCCTTCAATCTCTCTGAGCATCAGGGTCTTTTCAAATGAGTCGGTTCTTCACATCAGGTGGCCAAAGTATTGGAGTTTCAGCTTCAGCATCAGTCCTTCCAGTGAAAATTCAGGACTGATTTCCTTTAGGATTGAATGGTTGGATCACCTTGCTGTCCAAGGGACTCTCAAGAGTCTTATCCAACACCACAGTTCAAAAGCATCAATTCTTTGGCGCTCAACTTTCTTTATAGTCCAACTCTCACGTCCATACATGACTACTGGAAAAACCATAGCTTTGACTAAGATGGACCATTGTTGGCAAAGTAATGTCTCTGGTTTTTAGTATGCTGTCTAGGTTGGTCATAGCTTTTTTTCCAAGGAGCAAGCATCTATTAATTTCATGGCTGCAGTCACCATATGCAATGATTTCAGGGGCCCTGAAAATAAAGTCTGTCACTGTTTCCATTGTTTTCCCATCTATTTGCCATGAAGTGATGGGACTGGATGCCATAATCTTCATTTTCTAAATGTTGAGGTTTAAGCCAGCTTTTTCACTCTCTTCTTTCACTTTCATGAAGAGGCTTTTTAGTTCTTCGCTTTCTGCCATATCATCTACATATGATATGGCATATGTCATCTGTATATCTGAGGTTGTTGATATTTCTCCCATCAATCCTGATTCCAGCTTGTGCTTCATCCAGCCTGGCATTTCGGATGATGTACTCTGCATATAAGTTAAATAATCAGGGTGACAATATACAGCCTTGATGTACTCCTTTCCCAGTTTGGAACTAGCCTGTTGTTCCATGTCCAGTTCTAACTGTTGCTTCTAGACCTGCATACAGATTTCTCAGGAGGCAGGTAAGGTGGTCTGGTATTCCCATCTCTTTAAGAATTTTCCACAGTTTGTTGTGATCACACAGTCAAAGGCTTTGGTGTAATCAATAAAGCAGAAGTAGATGTTTTTCTGGAATTCTCTTGCTTTTTCGATGATCCAACAGATGTTGGCAATTTGATCTCTGGTCCTCTGCTTTTTCTAAATCCAGCTTGAACATCTGGAAGCTCATGGTTCACATACTGTTGAAGACTGACTTGGAGAATATTGAGCATTACTTTGCTATCGTGTGAAATGAGTGCAATTGTGCAGTAGTTTGAATGTACTTTGTCCTTACCTTTCTTTGGAAGTGGAATGAAAAGTGACCTTCTGCAGTCCTGTGGCCACTGCTGAGTTTTCCAAATTTGCTAGCTTATTGAGTGCAACACTTTCACAGCATCATCTTTTAGGATTTGAAATAGCTCAACTAGAATTCCATCACCTCCACTAGCTTTGTTTGTAGTGATGCTTCCTAAGGCCCACTTGACCTCACATTCCGGGATGTCTGGCTCTAGATGAGTGATCACATCATCACGGTTATCTGGGCCATGAAGATCTTTTTTTGTATAATTCTTCTGTGTATTCTTGGCACCTCTTCTTAATATCTTCTGCTTCTGTTAGGTCCATACCATTTCTGTCCTTTATTGTGCCCATCTTTGCATGAAATGTTCCCATGATATCTCTAATTTTCTTGCAGAGATCTCTAGTCTTTCCCATTCTATTGTTTTCCTCTATTTCTTTGCATTGATCACTAAGGAAGGCTTTCTTATCTCTCCTTGCTATTCTTTGGAACTCTGCATTCAAATGGGTATATCTTTCCTTTTCTCCTTTGCCTTTAGCTTCTCTTCTTTTTCTCAGCTATTTGTAAGGCCTCCTCAGACAGCCATTTTGCCTTTTTGCATTTCTTTTTCTTGGGGATGGTCTTGATCACTGCCTTCTGTACGATGTCCATTCCTAGTTCATCAGGCACTCTGTCTATCAGATCTAGTCCCTTGACTCTATTTCTTACTTCAACTGTATAATCGTAAGGGATTTGATTTAGGTCATACCTGAATGATCTAGAGGTTTTCCCTACTTTCTTCAATTTAAGTCTGAATTTGGCAATAAGGAGTTCATGATCTGAGTGACAGTCAGCTCCCAGTCTTGTTTTTGCTGACTGTATAGAGCTTCTCTATCTTTGGCTGCAAAGAATATAATCAGTCTGATTTTGGTGTTGACCATCTGGTGATGTCCATGTGTAGAGTCTTTTCTTGTGTTGTTGGAAGAGGGTGTTTGCTATGACCAGTGCATTCTCTTGGCACAACTCTGTTAGTCTTTGCCCTGCTTCATTTTGTTCTCCAAGGCCAAAGTTGCCTGTTATTCCAGGTATGTCTTGACTTCCTACTTTTGCATTCCCCTATGATGAAAAGGGCATCTTTTTTTGGTGTTAGTTCTAGAACGTGTTGTAGGTCTTCATAGAACCATTCAGCTTCAGCTTCTTCAGCATTACTGGTCGGGGCATAGACTTGGATTACTGTGATATTGAATGGTTTGCCTTGGAAAGGAACAGAGAGCATTCTGTAGTTTTTGAGATTGCATCCAAGTACTGCATTTTGCACTCTTTTGTTAACCATGAGGGATACTCCATTTCTTTCATGGGATTCTTGCCCACAGTAGTAGATATAATGGTCATCTGAATTAAATTTGCCCATTCCAATCCATTTTAGTTCACTGATTCCTAAAATGTTGATGGTCACTCTTGCTATCTCCTGTTTGACCACTTCCAATTTACCTTGATTCATGGACCTACCATTCCAGGTTTCTATGCAATATTGTTCTTTACAGCATCAGAGTTTACTTCTATCACCAGTCACATCCACAACTGAGCATTGCTTTCACTTTGGCTCCTTCTTCATTCTTTCTGGAGTTATTTCTTCACTCTTCTTCAGTAGCATATTGGACACCTACCAACCTGGAGAGTTCATTTTTCATTGTCATAATTTTTTCCTTTTCATACTGTTCATGGGGTTGTCAAGGCAAGAATATTGAAGTGTTGCCATTCCCTTTTCCAGTGGACCACATCTTGTCAAAATTCTCCACCATGACCCGTCTGTTTTGGGTGGCCCTACACAGCATGACTCATTGTTTCATTGAATTAGACAAGGCTGTGATCCATGTGATCAGTTTAGTTAGTTTTCTGTGATTGTGGTTTTCATTCTATCTGCCCTCTGATGGATAAGGATAAGAGGCTTATGGAAGCTTCCTGATGGGAGAGACTGACTGCAAGGGAAACTGGGTCTTGTTTTGATGGGCGGGGCCATGCTCAGTAAATCTTTAATCCAATTTTCTGTTGATGGGCGGGGCTGTGTTCCCTCCATTGTTTGATCCTAGACCAAACTATGGTGGAGGTAATGAAGATAATGGCAACCTCCTGCAAAAGGTCCTATGCACACACTGCCGCACTCAGTGCCCCTGACCCTGCAGCAGGCTACTGCCCACCCTCCATTGAAGACTCTTGGGTGCTCACAGGTAAGTCTAGGTCAGTCTCTTGTAGGATCACTGCCCCTTTCTCCTTGGTCCTGATGCACACAAGGTTTTGTTTGTGCCCTCCAAGAGTCTGTTTCCCCAGTCTCCCATGCAAGTTCTGTAATCAAATTCCACAGGCCTCCAAATTCCCTGGGGGTTCTCAGTCCATTTGCCAGATTCCCAGTTTGGGAAATCTGTTGTGAGTCCTAGAACTTTCTTAAGATTGTGAGAATTTATCTGGTATAATTGTTCTGCAGTTTGTGTGTTGTCTGTTTTGCGACTGTATGGTGGGGTTAATTTCAGGGAGCGAGCTCCGCCCCTGGCAAAGGTCATGAGGAAGGAGGCTTGGCATACGCAAAGGCGGGATCAAGCCTCAGGAGTCTCCTTGGAAATTCTCGAGCAATCTACCCCCAAAACCAGAGTCTGCCTACTTTCTGCTTTGTGCTTTCACCTGTCCCCACTACCTCTCTCAGAAAAAAGAGTTAGCTTACAGCTCCAGTTAATAATTCCTGGGTGTGACAGTGTTTCAACCTACAAACTCCCTTGGAAGTCCTCTAGCCTGCCTGAATAGGTTTTTCTGACCACATGTGATTGCTCAGAGCTCCAAACTGTGAGAGGCATGAGATGTTCTAAACTGTCTAAATACAGATTCCTTTGAGCAGTCAAAAGATTGATTAGAAATTGTATTGGTGAAGGGATTTTCACTTGTTGGGCCAATATTTGCTGCTAAGTCTCCATATCCCTTACCTGCTGTGTTCCTGGCAGTGTATTGATTAATATAATTGGTGTAAATAGTAGCTTTAATGTTTGTAACCTGGGACCCTTGAGTTAATTCTTTTTCTTGTTATAGCCCACCACACCTTTGCTCTGTAGGAATGCAACTTTAATACATTTTGGAGGCTGGCGCCTGACTTTAGAATAATCACCTTTAGAGGAAAAGGCCTCCGGGCCAGAAGATGATGCAAATCACCTAAACTTTTGCATATGATAAGTTTGCAGGAAGAAAGCCTGGCTTACTGCATGACTCTACCCCTTCCCCCATTATCTTCTATGCATAACTTAAGGTATAAAAACTACTTTGGAAAATAAAGTGCGGGCCTTGTTCACCGAAACTTAGTCTCACCATGTCGTTCTTTCTCTTACCTTCTGGCTGAATTATTCAGCCTCTTTTCTCCACTGAATTTCCTCACTGAGCTATCCTTATTCTATTACTCTTTATATCCTTAATTAACGTTTAATTAAGCAGTTGTTTCCTGATCCTCGCCAATGCCGTCCCCGCTTGGAATTCCCTGGATCCACTGGGGCTGGACCCCGGCAGTTAATAGTGACCTCTTCCAGGAGGGCTTATGCCACAGGTCTGCTGCCCCCAGAGTCCCTGCCCCTGTGGCAGGCTACTGCTGACCTATACCTTTGCAGGAGACTCAAACACAGGTCTGGCTCAGACACAAGATGGTATAGTAGAAGGACGTGTGCTCATCTTCTCCTGCAAGAACCCCAAAATTGTAACTCACTGCTGAATAACCATCAATATAACAATGTTGAATTCCATGAAAAAAAGATACCCCACATCCAAGGACAAAGGAGAAGCCCCAGCAAGATGGTAGGAGGGGCAAAATCGCATTTAGAATCAAACCCCATACCCACCAGAGATGCTCGGAGGGCTCAAACAAAGCACATCAGGGCCCAGAGACCCCACAGAGACTGAGTCAGGTGACCTGGAAACCTGGTAAACCACAGTGGCCAGTTCTCCTGAGACTCAGTAAAGCAGAAAAGGTGAGGAATGAATCTGAGACAAATAGGCCCATGATGTGAGCAACATGAACATAATATTACAGTATGGACATGCATTAGGTTAAATATATAAGTGTCTATGTATAATATAAACTTATGTGTGTATATCAATACCTCTGCAGCTCTGTTTGCATTCAGATGAAACTGAATGGGTTTCATCAATGGGTTAAGATCAGATTCAAGAGATTTCCCTGGTGGTCCAATGGCTAAGACTCCCTGCTCCCAGTGCAGGAGGCCCAGGTTTGATCCCTGGTCAGGGCGCTAGATCCCACATGCCACAACTAAGACTGGGCACAGCCCCCTCCCCTCCCCCCAAAATTAGGTTCAAATGAGCCATAAATTATTGCTAATATAGCTGCCAATTAAATGACACTATCATTTTTAAAATCAGGAAACACATTAACCAGCTTTTGGATGTGGAAACCATTTCCTTCCTCTCATTTTATCTCTAATTCTAACACTAGAAGCCTAACATCTAAGATATACAACTACAGTTTCCATGATGGCAAAAGTGCTCATGCACACAGAACACACACTCTGTATGGCTTTTGAACTGACACCACCTAAATTTAAGATTCTTCAGCAAATGTCATGAGTATAAAAGAAGAATATTTTGAAACCCCAGCTTTGCTTAAAAAATGAAGAATAGTTCTTTGATTCTTCCTTTATAAAAGCTAGTAGTGGAAGTACTGGGCAGCTGTTCTCTCACATTAATTTCCTCCTGGCAGACAGCAGAATAAAACATTCATGGTAGACAGTGCCTTCTTTCAGGGATTCTGAAATCTACTGGGTTTGTGCACCTTAGTCTTCTTCAGATGTGAGCACTAAGTCATAAAGGAAACGGGAGAGTCTGAGACATGCCTTCTGCCTGAGCTTTCTAGAAAGTCTGATGCTACACAGAGCAGGCCAGGCTGGAGCAAATTGTACATTGACTCATTTCCTATTTACCCTGAGTCTGAATGTCTCACCCCAACTCCCTTAACAAGACTTTCAAACCAAGGGGAAATAAAAACATTAAGAGACTGTAGACTGAGCTGCCCTTTTCACCCTCACCCTTTGCTGTAATGGAACAATAGCTTGGATGAACAAAAGGAAACTGTACAATTAATTCTAAGTAATTATAATAAAAAGGGGTAGAAGGGAGAAAATGAGAAAGAGTAGCATAAATTAAAGGGGGAGGAGCTACCAAAGAAACTTCCCAGCTAATGGGAAGTATTTATCTCAAGGCTGCTATCCTCACCCCCACCCCAGCCTCACAGTTATTCACAGTGACTCCTGGTAATTGGTTAGCCCTGTGGGCTGATCCCGGATCATTTGACTAGCTGAACTCCCAAGCTTGCTAAGTCAGATGGTGGGATGAAAAACCAGGTGCCAGTATTTTTTTTTAACATCCCTGTGATTCTTCTTTTTTGGCTGGGGTTGCAGGGATGAGGGGAGTGGGGGGTGGGGAGCAGCAGGGAGGAGGCCTGCAGAACTTGCCCGGCCAGGGGTCAAACCCTCAGTCCTTGCAGTGGAAGTGCTGAGTCATCCAGACAGGATTGAAAACTTGGAGGTTACCTCCTGCCTTGGGCTGAACGTGGTCAAAGGGTGAACGCTGGGGTTTGGAAGGTGATTTCTTTAACTGGTAAGAAATCATAGTCACTATTTAGGGAACTGGCTGCCAGTAGAGGGTTGTTCCAGGAAATTTCTTCCCAGAGAGTAGCCTCACGAAGCCAGAAACTACTATCCCAGCCCCTGCTGAGGAGAGGCACTGCAGGCTCTGAGCACAAGTTCTTGGTGGGGGAGGAGGTTGAGCTTGTCTTCTGAGAGGCCTTTGGGGACTCCACAGCGGTGTTTTCAGTTGCCACCAAGATGGGAGCTTTGAGAGGAAGCTAAATTGTTGGAATGGGTAAAGGAGGGATGGGGAGGGAAACTATTAGACTGGTGAAAAAGTAATTGTGGTTTCAGACCATGAATTTTAAATCATTACAGCTAAGCTCAAACACATCTTTATTAATTAAAATAGGAACCATTACAATCAACATATTTTTGCCAATGAGACATAACTTTGCTTATTCCTGTAGCATAAAAATCTGTGCTTCGGGATTTGATGAACTCTTGAAAGTATTTTCTGCCTCCTGCTAGTTGTGGAAGCATTTTCTCTGGAAAAAGTTGTCGAGATACTTGAAGAGGTGATAGTCAGTTGGTGAGAGGTCAGGTGAATATGACAGATGAAGCAAAACTTTGTAGCCCAATTCATTCAACTTTCGAAGTGTTGGTTGTGCAATATTCGGTCAGGCATTGTTGTGGTCCTTTCTGTTGACCAATGCCAGCTGCCGATGTTGCAGCTTTTGGTGCATCTCATTGATTTGCTGATCATACTTCTCAGAAGTAATGGTTTTGTCAGGATTCAGAAAACTATAGTAGATCATACCGGCAGCAGACCACCAAACAGTGACCATGATCTTTTTTGTTTTTGGTGCAAGTTTGGGACTTCCTTGGTGGCTCAGATGGTAAAGCATCTGCCTACAATGCAGGAGACCTGGGTTCGATCCCTGGGTCAGGAAGATCCTCTGGAGAAGGAAATGGCAACCCACTCCAGTACTCTTGCCTGGAAAATCCCATGGACAGAGGAGCATGGTAGGCTCCTACAGTCCATGGGGTCACAAAGAGTCCAACACGACTGAGCGACTTCACTCACTCACTCACTGGCTTTGGGAAGTACTTTGGAGCTTCTTCGAAGTCCAACCACTGAACTGGTGATGGCCAGTTGTCGTTTAAAATCCACTTTTCGTTGCATGTCACAATCTGATCAAGAAATGGTTTGTTGTTGTTTTGTAGAATAAGAGAAGATGACACTTCAAAAAAGACAATTTTTTTGATTTGTGGTCAGTTCATGAGGCACCCACTTTTTCACCTTTCCAATTTGCTTCAAACGCCAAATGACCGTAGAATGGTCAACATTGAGTTCTTGAGCAACTTCTCATGTAGTTGTAAGATCAGCTTTGATGATGGCTCTCAATTGTCATTGTCAACTTCTGATAGCTCCCTTATTCAGCTTCTTTCTTTTGCAAAAGTTCTCAGAACATGTCCAGGGAAGGGTTGCAGATATACAGTAAAGTTTATATCCTTGATGACAAGCAGTGTCCAGATATATATCAGGCCCAGCTACCTTCTCAGGAAGATAGAAAATTACTTTTATTTCTTCCCTAGAATTGGAGCTTTCCAGGTGGTGCTAGCAATAAAGAACCTACCTGCTAATGCAGGAGCATAAAGGACTCAGATTCAATCCCTGGGTAAGGAAGATCCCTTGGAAGAGGGCATGGCAACCCACTCCAGTATTATTGCTTGGAGAATCCCATGGACAGAGGAGCCTGGCAGGCTACAGCCCATAGTGTTGCAAAGAGTTGGACACGACTGAAGCGACTTGGCACAGGATTAACAGAAGGGCTTCTTGTCATACCAACTGTAGTGGGCAGAATAATGACCCCCAAAAGATGTCCACATCCTACTCCCTAGAAGCTATGGACATGTTACTTCACATGGCAAAGGGGGCTTTGCAGAAGTGGTTAAGGTCATGAACCTTGAGGCAGGAAGATTATGCTGGATTATCTGGGTGAACACATTATAAGGATTTCACAGGAGTCCTTAGCCTTCCCAGCTGACGTCAGTAAGGGAGGCGTGACTATGGAAGAAGGGCTGCGGGGATACAATGTCACTGACTTTGAAGACGGAGGACAAGAGCCACGAGCCAAGGAAGGTGGCCAGCTTCTATAGCTGGGAGGATGGGGAGAGTGGTTCTCCCCAGGAGCCCCCAGAAGGAAACACAGCCCTGTTGACACCTTGACTTTGGTCCAGTGGGACCCTTGTCAATCCACTCACCCAGAGAACTGTCAGATAATAAGTATGTGTTTTAAGCCACCAAGTATTGGGTTGGCCAAAAAGTTCCTTTGGTTTTTAAATAAAAAATAAAAGACACATTTTTGGTTTTCACCAACAACTCTATGGAACAATGTATTCACTGTTTTGTTCCACTATCTTCTGCCATTTTTCAGACAACTTCATAATTCCATCTTCCCAAAACTTTTTGTCTTTCTGAGCAAAGAATAGTTCCATGTGCCTTTTATAGTTTTCCAGGGAATTTAATTTTTTTCCATTAAGAGAATCTTGTAAAGACTGAAATAAATGGCAATCCGGAGGTGCAATGTCTGGTGATTACAGTGGATGAATCAGAATTTCCCAGCCAAGCTGTAACAGTTCTTGTTTGGTCATCAGAGAAACATGTGGTCTTACGTTATCCTGGCGGAAGATTTTGCATTTTCTGCTGACTAATTCCAGACACTTTTCCTCCAGTGCTGCTTTTAGTTGGTTTAAGTGGGAAGAGTACCTGCTGGAACTAATCATTTGGTTTTCTGAGAAGGAGTTCATACCCTTCCAGTCCCACCATATACACAACATCACCTTCTTTGGATGAAGCCCAGCCTTTGGTGTGGTGGTTGGTGGTTCATTTGACTTGCCCTATGATCTCTTCTGTCCCACATTATTATACACTATCCACTTTTTATCACCTGTCACAACTTGTTTTTAAAAAGGAACATTTTCATTACATTTAAGTAGAGAATCACATGTGGAAATATGGTCAAGAAGGATTTTTTTTTTCTTAAAGTATGTGCAACCCAAACATCAAAGTGATTGATGAAACCAAGCTGGTGCAAATGATTTTCAAGGCTTGATTTGGATATTTTAAGTATATCGGCTAAATCCTTCAAGGCCTAATGATGGTTGTTCTTAATTAATGTCTCAATTTGACCATTATCAGCTTCAACTGGTCTACCAAACCATGAGCATCATCCAGCGAGAAATCTCCAGCACAAAACTTCACAACCCATTTTTGCCCTGTTTGATCAGTCATAGCAACTTCTCCATACATTGTGCAGATCTTTTTTTGCATTTCAGCTATGTTTTTAGCTTTCTTGAAATAATAAAGCATAATATGCCAGAAACGTTGCTTGTTTCCATCCAACTTCAATGTTAAAATGACTACACAAAATTGACCAATTTTGATGTTTTTAAAAAATGCACATTGATATGACAGCTGTCACAATACAATCTAAGAAAATTGTTTTGAATGAAGTTAAAGACAACTAAGTGCCACTAGAGCCATCTTACAGAAAACACCAAATGCCCTTTATTGCTAACCCAATATATGGTGGTTTTTCCAGCAACAATGGAAAACTATTACAGAGCTGACTAAGAGGTAACCAAAGTTGACCAGAGTTTAAGGTCTCTTGTCCTGCTATTATTAGAATACAAAGTACACCCGGGTTCTTAAGGCAAATGGGACACGTGAAGCAAATTTTGTACTTTGGACTTACTATTAGAGCCACAACCCCCAGAGTTCCCAGGATCCAAGTTTTCTCTCTTCTACTGTTAGAGATTCTTGGATGGAAAAGTTTGAGAATCACTCAGAAGAGACTCCACTGGCCTCATTCATAATTTGCACAATGGAGCGTATCACTGTGGCATGCAGACAAGAGAGAAAACTGACATGAATCTGAGCCATGTAACCTTCTCAAGGATACACCGTGTTTGAGGCACAGCTTTTATGGTTATTCTTTACCCAGAAGGAGGATCATACTTTGGTATCTGCTTGATCTTGGCTTTACCATGGTCACTCAAAATGTCAGTCCATTTCTTTCTCTTCAGTGGCTCCAGAAATTTTCACTTGGTCTGCCTTGAAATCTTCAACCAGCAGAGAGCCAAGCATACCACCCTCTGCTCTATGGACCAGAAGACCATGTGTGGACAGGAAATCTAAGCATGCTGTGGTCTTAGGCACCGTCTTCCAGCATCTGTGACCACCAGGGGCGGGGCAACCCACCCGCTCAGCCCACTTTGCTCAGAGTTCTTTTCCACCATCTTCCCTCCTCCACTCCTGGGAGCTGTCCAGCCTGCAGTTTGGAGGGCTCATATTTTGGCCTCATGCCAAGTCTGTCTCCAAGGGCTGCATGTCTGCTCCCAGATTCTCCAGTCACACTGACTTTATGACTTAACACCAGAGCTCCCAGTGATGCTGCTGTCCTGCTCCTCAGATGGAACCTCCTGGAATCCTGAGGAAGGTCCGAAGTTTTCACTGGAGTCTGTCTCCACTACTGGGGTCTTGTATACTGTGAATTGGCCATTTTTTCCCTTTGCCAGTTTTTTAATTGGGCTATTAATCTTTTCATTATTGAGCTGTAAAAGTTATTACACATTCTAGATACAAGTCCCTTACCAGAAATACAATTTACGGGACTTCCCTGGCCATCCAGTGGTTAAGACTTTGCCTTCCAATGGAGGGGGTGAGGGTTCAGTCACTGGTCAGAGAGTTAAGATCTCAGATGCCTCTTGGCCAAAAAAACAAAACATAAAACAGAAGCCGTATTGTTACAAGTTCTATAAAGACTTTTAAAAAATGACCCACATCAAAAAAATCTTAAAAGAGAAATACAATTTGCAAATATTATATTTTCTCCTATTCTGTGGGCTGACTTCTCTAGCATAGTAGGTATTCAATGGATCCAATTGAATTCCTCTTAGGCCTAAGGCAAAGCCTTTACCTTCCACTAAACTTCAAATTTATTTCTTAGAGTATAAGAAAAGACAAATAAAAATAAACAATATGAGTAATGTGGACTGGACATATGCATTTTTGAAAAAATCTAAAATGTGTTTTTTTCTTTTTTGGCCATGCCACATGACTTATGAGATCTTAGTTCCCTGACCAGGGGTTGAACCCATGCCCTGTGCAGTGGAAACATGGAGTCTTAGCCACTGGACTTCCAGGGAAATCCTGTAAAATATAAGTGGTTTCTAAACAACAGATTTTAACAAAGCACTTAATCTTTCCAGGCCTCAATTTCCTCTGCTGTAAACTGGAGAGCAATTTGGGAGCTTGAACTTGATTATCTCTTAAGTTTGTTTCTACTCTAAAATTTAACAAATTTAATAATAACAGAGGTTGAGACCATTCCTCATGGTATGCTGGGTTTAGAGCAAACCACTTCAGAGTAATGACCCTGTCTGTCTTGCTTGCTCCTGTATTCCAAGTACAAAGTGCTGTGAGCTACATATAGTAGGTAATTAGCTAGATGAATGGAGAAGGAAATGGCAACCCACTCCAGTATTCTTGCCTAGAGGATCCTGTGGACAGAGGAGTCTGGTGGGTTGCCATCTACGGGGTTGCACAGAGTCGGATCACGACTGAAGCGACTTAGCACGCATGCATGCATTGGAGAAGGAAATGGCAACCCACTCCAGTATTCTTGCCTGGAGAATTCCGTGGACAGAGGAGCCTGGTGGGCTGCCATCTATGGGGTTGCACAGAGTCGGACACGACTGAAGCAACTTAGCAGCAGCAGCAGCAGCTACATGAATCAGATCAGATCAGATCAGATCAGTCGCTCAGTCGTGTCCAACTCTTTGCCACCCCATGAATTGCAGCCCGCCAGGCCTCCCTGTCCAACACCAACTCCCGGAGTTCACTGAGACTCACGTCCATCGAGACAGTGATGCCATCCAGCCATCTTATCTTCTGTCGTCCTCTTCTCCTCCTGCCCCCAATTCCTCCCAGCATCAGAGTCTTTTCCAATGAGTCAACTCTTCGCATGAGGTGGCCAAAGTACTGGAGTTCAGCTTCAGCATCATTCCTTCCAAAGAAATCCCAGGGCTGATCTCCTTCAGAATGGACTGGCTGGATCTCCTTGCAGTCCAAGGGATGAATAGTTCTACTCAATTCCCAGTAGTAAACTCATTAAGTGCCACACTTGTAAATGCATCAATGTTTCCCAAGTGTATCTCTAGTGTGGATTCAGTTCTGATGGATCCATTGGCTGATTCAGCACTTCCATCTGCAGGTCTAACAGTCATCACAATGGCAATGTGTCAAAAACAGAACTCTTGATTCTCCTCACCTCCCCATATTTACTCCCTACTCCCACACCAGATTTTCTCACTTCAGTAATGGTACCATCTCCAATGAGATGCTCAGGCAAAAACCTAGGAGTCATTCTTAACTGCTCTTCTTTCTCCTTAAGGGTTATCCAATTCACCAAAAAGCTTTATCAGTTCTACTTCCAAAACATGCTAATTCAGCCACTCTTAGCCACTCAGCTTACCACTCTGGCTCATACCACTATCTTCTCTTCCCAGGATTCCTACCGGGCCTTCTAACTGAGGTCCTTGAATCTACACTACCCTACCTACAATATTCCTTCTTATGGGAGACGGATGATTCTAAAAACTTAATCCATACCATACCACTCCCCTGTTCAAAACTCTCCAACAACTTCCTATCACAGCAGGAATCCATCTGAAGCCTTAACCATGACCTAGAAAGTTCAAGTGATCAGGACGTGGCTTCTCTCTGGCCTAACCTCCACATCTCCCTGCCTTGCGGACTCCAGTCTGGACTTGCTGACCTCCTCTGCTCTTTAGAAATGCCCTGCCCAGCATGTTCCACCACAGGGCCTCTGAACCTGCTGATCTCTGCCTGGTTCACCTGAGTTTTCAGCATGGCTTGCTCAGGTCTCTGCTTAAATGTCACCACCTCAGAGAGGCCTTATTCAAGACCCTTTCTAAAGAAGCCCTTTCTGGGACTTCCCTGGTGGTCCAGTGGCTGACATCACCTTCCAGGGTGTGAGTTTGATCCCTGGTTGGGGAGATCCCACAGGCCTCTCAGCCAAAAATCCAAAATTCAAAACAGAAGCAATATTGTAACAGATTCAATACAGACTTTAAAAATAATAAAACTAAAACATAAGGAAGCCCCTTCTGCACCTCTCTGTCCCTTTATTCTGCTTTCTAGTCATTCACGGTACTTAGCATCCCCTAAGTTACAGTATGTATTTGTCTGTTTATGTCTTAATCATTTCCCTGACTAGAAGGTAAGCTCTGTGAAGGTAAAGATCTCCTTTTTGTTTATTCAGTGCCATATTCCTGGCACTGGGTACCATTTCCAGCACATTATAGACATTCAATAAATATCGTTGACTAAATAAATAAATCTACGATATCACAGTTTATCATCTGAAAGCAAGCCCTGGGTTTGTGCCCGGGCTGTCTGCTCAATAACTGAACAGCTTGGTCAAATCATCCAAACTCTCTAGGTCTCAGTTTCCTTATTTAAAAAAATTAACTGGTAATACCTATCATGAAGGATGTTGTGGGACTTAGAGATAAAGGATAAAAGTGCCGGATACAACGTACTCACTTCATAGACCTACAGTGACTCATAAAAGTAAACACCTTTCTCTATGCATCACTTGGTTCAGGGGCAAAGGCAGTCATCAAAACTGCTGTCTTAGAACCAGGACTTATTGATGGGACATGGCACACTGGAGGCTGAGGAAGGAAAGGAATCCATTTTGGTGCAGGAGACTCAGAGAGCTGGGCTCATATGCCAGTCAGAGTAGCCAGCCTTAGAGATACTACTTCTGGATTCAAGTCAAGGCACTGCTTTGTTCTGTGGACGGCAGCAGGGTTGGAGGCAATGATTCAGAATGACCTCAGCTTTTGTCTAATCTGGTCCTGTGACCAGACCACAGGCGATACCTTGTCAGTAATTTCCTTTGCTGCTCTCCGCTAAGAGGCCCATCACCACGGTAAAATACTGGGAGCTGCTACAAAGGAGGAGGCAACTCTATGAGTTCTGTTTTTTCTTAAAAGATGTCTTTTGTTTGTTTACAATTTTATTTATTTACTTATCTATTTGACTGCACCGGGTCTTAGTTGAGGCATGTGGGCTCTCTAGTTGTGGCATGCGGAATCTAGCTCCCTGATTAGGGATCGCACCCAGGACCCTTGCATTGGGAGTGTAGAGTCATAGCCCACTAGACCACCAGGAAAGTCCTGCTGTATGTGTTTTGACATGTAAAGATCTTCAACACATATTTCCAAGTGAAAATCTTGTACAAACACACACTAATGACACTCTACTGGACTTCTATACAGGTTTTCATAAACGTACGGAAGCACATAGAAAGGGACAGAAATCCTGTCAATTACCCTCACTTTCACAGAGAAGTGGACAGGTGATAAAACTGCAGGTAGGTGTCAAAGGAGACTTCAGCTTTATCCAAAATACATTTATACAAAGAGATGGTTACTTCTGTAATTAAAAATTATTTTTAAAAACCTCCCAAACAAGCTGATGCTAAAATACCACATTTAAGGTCAAATGAAGTGATTTGCCATCCCCCTAAGTGGCATTTCTCCAATGGGTCAGTCTCACCCCCAAGGGGTGTTTGGAAATGCCTGGTGGCATTTTGTTGACATCCAGGGTATTGGCATTTAGTTCCCCAAAGAGGGGGATGTTAGGTATCTAGTGTGCCAGAAAGTCCCACACCGCAAAGTAGGACCTCTGCCCAAATGCCAACAGTGGTCTTTGTGAGAGACACTATAGAAGTTTGGGTGGGTTGTACTTATAGATTCATCTGTGACTCCCAGTTAGAAACTTTCTGTCTTTGATTTGAATTACCCAGATGCCTGGGCCATGTTCCATCTGGATATATGAAATAGTAAATTTTATACCTGATGGTCTTGGGAAGGAAGTTGAAAAGCATGTTAGTTGCTCTGGCTGGGATGGCCAAGTGGCTTGGGTTTTATGTCTCTGTGTAAAGTATGCAAATATTTCTGATAAGGGTTGTCCAAGGCACCAGCCAGTGCCCCTGTACCTAGCTGAGACCTGAAGACAAATGTCCCACCAGCCAGCAGTTGGGGCAGAGCTGACAGCCTTCCAGGGAAAGTCGGGAGGGGTCCTTTCCCAGTGGTTAGCGATTTCCACACCAGACTGGCTGCCCTCAGATCCCTGCAGCCCTTGGGAAGCAGCTCCAAGCTCATAGTAATGAGAGCTTGAAAGTGGACAATCGGCAAAACAGAATGAACCTGTTATATTTTCCCCTTCAGTTCTCTACTCTCTGACACTGTTGTGGTACATGCATTCACAAATATAAATTGGGCATCTCCTCTGTGTCAAAGGTATAGCAGAGAATGAGACAGACATGCTTCCATTCTAGCAAGGAAGACACCATAACACAGCAGATCATTTTAAACAGTGATGACCATTAGGATGAAACATTGACAGAGACTAGGGGTGGGGTCGACGTATGACAGAGTCCAGCAGACACCTCTGTAGGGAGGTGGTCTGAGGAAGGGAGCTTAACTCTGGGGAGAATAACCGTGCTGGCTCTGGGAACTGGGGTGGCAGCTGTGGATGCCCTGTGCCTTTGGGGGCTGTTCTTTCAGCTCAGCCACCTAGGACAGTGGATGTGGGTTAGACCTTTACCTGCTCCAAGGCAGGTAAAATTATGATGAATGACATTCACACTTCTTATTTTGTCTACCAGCTTTCTCCACCCAGGATTTCACCTGCATCTCAGAAGTTGATTTCATTCATTTTGGAGGTGTAGGGGTCAGACAACTAGCGTAGGATTTTACAAATTATTGGTAATTAAAAACACTTCTATGGCACTTGCTTTGTGTCAGGCACTGCTCTGAATGCTTGACAAATGTTAAGCCATTTTGTCTCCACAACAAAAATACATACTAGGTCCTGGGGAGGAGTATAATCATCAGTTCACACGTGAGACTCTGGGGCTGTTTTTCCCATCACGGCCCCTTCCATGATGGTGTGGTCCTGCATTAGCACTGGGCTGGGGACACGGCAGCACTGGCTATCTGATTCAAGCTATCGAATCAGAATCTGTTCTCTCCAGTGATCCTTATGAAGACCATGGATCCAGCCCTTCTGTTCCTTTTTAGAGAAAGACCTCAAGGATGAGTCTTCCATCATTAGCTAATTGTTCAAAATTCAGCAAGTGCTTTGTTTTAGCGTACCTTTCCCCTTCCTTAAAGCTCAGTTCTCACGTAGGGGAACCAAGCACAGATGGGCAGAATCAACCAGGTAGCCAAGGCACATCTAAGCAGGACATTGTACCTGCAGAGGGCTGGTGTTGGTGGTGAGAAGGAGAAGGTACGGAAGAGATGTTCAAACTACAAGACGTTGTTCCTGCCTCAGAGAGCACCTTGTTCCCGTGTGGACAGAGGACACCTGAGTGCCAAATGGGGTAGAGACAGAGCTCCTTCATCTTCCCAGTGAAATCCCATGCCATCCCAGGAACAACTAACTGAAGTCAATGTAACCATCACAAATCCTTGATGGGAGAAAGAAAGGGACAGAGGAAGAAAGAAGGAGGGGGTTGGGAGTAAGGGAGAAAAGGAGAGAAAGAAAGAAATGATTGACAAAAAGAAAGAAGGAGGGAGGGAGGGAAAGAGAGAAGGAAAGAAGGAGGGAGGAGGCGGGAGGAGGATGCAGGGGGAGGGAGCAGGGCAGGGAGAGGAGGTGGGGGAAGAGAAGGGCAGATCAGGGAGAAGATCTTAGGTTGTGAGGTATCCTCCCCACATTCCTACAAGGAGATGCCTCAGAGGGAATATGCATTTCCCTGTGCAGCTCTGTAGCTGAGACTGGATCTAACATTTAAAGGCTTTTTTCCTAACACATGGCCCCTGAAAGCACAATAATCACATTGCCTGGTTGTCAGCCAAAAAACACAGTCTGCTCTGGTGTTAAAGGAAAAACCGACTGTGTTGGGCTTGCTGGGAGACATATGCGTCCCATACCTTCTGGGTGATTTGAAGGATTTTCCAGAGACATTTTGATTACGTGTAGTTTCATTTTGGGCTTCCCTGGTGTCTCAGTCGGTAAAGAATCTGCCTGCAATTCAGGAGACTGGGGTTTGATCCCTGGGTTGGGAAAATCGCCTGGAGGAGGGCATGGCAACCCACTCCAGTGTTCTTGCCTGGAGAATCCCATGGACGGCGGAGCCTGGTGGGCTACAGTCCACAGGGTTGCAAAGAGTCGGACACAACTGAGCGACTAGGTAGCAACAGCAGTTTCATTTTATGTGGCTGGTTTCAGTCACTGCTCTGTACGGAAGATATCGCACTGTGTGTGAAAGTCTCATGCGTTCTGACTTCCTCTGTCACCAGAGCTGAGAAGCCACTAACCGCGTCTGGTCTTATGCTGCAGAGTCCATGCGGGCGGAGAAGCAACAAGGCTGCAGCCTCCGGAGGAAGCAAGAGCCTCACAGTTAGTGACTGATTCTGACGATGCAGATCCCCTGCTTCAACATCCCTTTGCTCACATAATGGACTCGTGGGCTCAGAACCCCTGCAGCGCAGGGTCTGTCAGCCGGCTTGCCTTGTCGGGTCCCACACCAGGCCTTCTACAGTCAGCCTGACGCCCTGGTGACCCCTCCTCTCCACTCAGCACAGGACGGACCCAGGCTCTCCCTCTTACAATGTGATGGGCAGCCAGACAACTGTGGGCTCTGGTGCAAGGAAGACCCATAGACTCTGGGCTGGTGAGGGGGGCAACAGGCAGAGGGTGGCAGAGAGAACTAGGGTGAGGAGATCTGGGGTGAGCCACTAAGGCAGTCGGCAGCTGCCCCTGCCTTCCTTGCCTGTGCCTTGCACCGCCCAGCCTCTCTCACTGAGCTGGCCCACTCCATCCTATCTCCTGCATGCAAGCAAGGCTTTAGGGGCCCTGGCTTCACACTGACTCCTGGGGGGCTCCAAGGCCTGCAGAGAAGAGACAGTCTAACTGTTGAATGATTCACTTCAGAGTTTTCATCACTTGTGACCTCTGGTCACCCAAAAGGCAAACTTCTAAGCATTCAGACGGTCTCAGCAAGTTTATGTGTCCCTTTCGTACAGGTCAGCTCTTTTTACTGGGTTCTGTGTAAAGTGCCCACTCTGAGCCAAAACCTTCCTTTTCTGATGGTTTCTTAGTGTTACAGGCACCACTTTTCAGCAGTGGGCACGAGTTTTTCCTACTATTTATCACTTGAGCCATGAAAATAATCACAATGGTTTTCAAATTTTCAGCACATACTTTTTTTTTAGTGTGACTTGAGACCCCCATGCCGAAGAGGTGTAAGCCTAATTAGCTCTGGGCTTCTTCTTTCTGTGCCCCACCCCCCACTCTCGGCCACAGGCGCTCCTAAAACCCAAGGGCCCTGGGAACAAACATAGGGTGCACAGTTCAAGGCGGCAGCTTGTTTCATCCTTATCTCAGGCAAACATCAAGGAGCACCTGTTAACATTACAGATGTACTCTAGCCTGCCCTGAGCTCTGGGAATGCTCTGGAAACATAGCAAAGTGAGAGACGCGTCCCTGAC
This sequence comes from Bos taurus, assembly GCF_002263795.3. Classification (NCBI taxonomy): domain Eukaryota; kingdom Metazoa; phylum Chordata; class Mammalia; order Artiodactyla; family Bovidae; genus Bos; species Bos taurus. The sequence goes on from NC_037328.1 coordinate 127,661,442, forward strand.
ACAAAGGCAAGGCAGGAAGATAAGATGCCAGAAGCCATCAACCCTGCCCAGTCCAAGGGGGTCACAAGTACACTTAAGGCTAGGGGCTCAGAGATGGGTGGAGAGGCCAGGTGAGACTTGGGCAGGGCTTCTGTAGATTTACATAAGAAGAGACAGTAAAACCTGAAAGGTGAGTGTGGTGGGTACAGCCTGACAAGAGAAGCGTGGGCAAGGTTGGAAAAGTCTGTGCGGCGTCCAGGGAAGAGTTAGCTGATGAATTTGTTTTGAGAACAGGGTGTTCAGAATGGGAAAATGGGAAGGAGCCAGAATTCGAATGGAAGGCTAGGAAAATTCAACTCATTTCAGAGGCCATGAAAAGACTTGAATGATTCAATTTAGGGGAAAAAAAATTAGGACAAAGGAAAACAAGATAAGAACAAGAATCAGACACTGCACGCTGCTGAGATGCGCTGTCTGACACCGTCTGCAGGAAAAGAGAGGGGTGAGCAAAGGGGAGACGTTGATGACACATTTCCCCACTGCTGACCCTCCCCCCAAAGGGTCACATGCCGTGAGACCAGAGAAGGCAAAATGCACTATCACCACTTATTCATCAAACATCGATCAGCGTGGTGACTCACGAGAAGTCACCCAGAGAAGGACTCCGGGGGTCCTGACTCACAGGCCTTCCCAGAAGAAGCCTCTCCATCAGGAACACGTGAGCTCCAAACACTTGTGCAGCTGCCAGAGAGTACAATCTCCCCCCTAGCTCTGTGCTTCTCAGATCTTCCCCTTTCCATCCAAATCCAGGAATGGGGAACACCCAACATCTCTTCCAGCCCAGGCTCAGCTTACAACGCACAGCCAAAGGAATTCAGAGAAGAACGGCCATCTGTTGAAACCCTTCCGAGATCATCACAGTGAAACACCCACACACAACATGCACACACAGGTATTCTGGGAGCAGATATGAGCAACCGTGACGAATGGGTCCTGGAAAGGTGAGGGATGCACTCGGCTTGCCCTGAGGGAAGGACCTCAATGCTACAAACTTCTCTGGGGGTGACGGTTTAAAATGCTCCCTCATTGGACACGGTTTGATGGCAACACGTGTGGGCTGGCTGGCTCTGTCTGCCTTTGTGTCCCCTAGATGGTGCTGTGGATAGGAGTCTGTCTGCCAATGCAGGGGAGCCTCCCTTTCGTAACCCTTATCGTCCTATTCCCCAGCCTACTATCACAGGATCGATCCCTGGTCTGGGAAGATTCCACATGCTGCAGAGAAGCTGAGGCACAGCTGCTGAAGCCTGCGCCCTCTAGAGCCAGCGTGCTGCAACTACGGAAGCCTTCATACCTAGGGCCCCTGCTCTGTAACCAGAGAGCCACCACAATGAGAAGCCCGCTCACCACAACTGGAGAGTAGCCCCTACTCTCCTCAACTAGAGAAAAACCTGCTTGCAGCAAGGTAGACCCAGCGCAGCACAATAACAAAGAAAGATTGCATTAAAAAAAAAAAAAAGGAATCCAGAGAGGTGGCGGAGGATGGGAGGCAAGTGAGGCATAGAGTCCGAGTACCCTACACAAGATTCCCCAACAAGGCAGTGGGTGGCCCCCTCTCATCCTGGCCTTGCAGATGCAGAGGCTGTGCTTTGTCCAACAACTCCACAGGATGGACAAGAAATGACTTCATCAGAAAAGGGGACAAAGAGGAAGAGGAAGGTGCCGCACATCCCCCCACCATGGGAGGAGGGGAAGGCTTTCCGGGAGGGAGGTTGTGCAGGTCTCCCCGGCACCTCTGCTGAATTTCCAGGAGAATTCTCTGTTCTGGAGACCCAGGGGAGGGCACGGTGGTGGCCTTACAGTCAGGAGAGCACGTCAGCTAGTGACTCAGCGCTGATGGGAAGGCCAGACCTCCCTGAGGTCACTGACTGCAGTCAACACTGGGCTGTTTCACCTCCCAACTCCTGTCCCCACAGGTGAGGAGGGAACACAGACAGCCTCCTGGTGACAGTGATCCCCCCCCCGCCGCCATGCAATATGCATGCCATCTCCTCTTCACTGGTTTGCTAATCCAGCTAGTTTTCTAAATTTACAAATACAATAGTGTGCATCTGATTTAACAAAAATCCCAAACAGGACTAAAGGCTGTCCAATAAAAAGGAGCAACAGAGGTGCGGGATAATTTTCTAGTTCTTGACACACTGGTGCAAGGCAAGCTTTGGGGCACTTCCACCTTTGTCCCGGAGGAACTCGCCCTGCATTGGCTGTCCATCCACTCCCACTCTCCTCCGCCCCATCCCTAAGCTTTGGCCCCTGGACTATCATGGTTCCGTGGCAACAAAGTTTATAACATCCTTGCTCTGTTCTAGAAATAGAATTGTTTGTGCTTCATCTGGAGCTTGATTCTTAAAAACAACCAACATTTACGATATTCTGGTTGTGCAAGAACTGTCCTCCCCAGAGGCAAGAGGACACCCTCGGAGAAGAACATGCAGATGTGCCACTAAACCTGCTGCTCAGTGGAAAGGAAATTAACTAAATTGGGAGGATTAGGAAGGGTATGGAGTGAAGCCTTCCAGTTGTTTTTGCTCGGCATGTTGCAGGCGTTTTCTCTAACTCCTGTCCTTGAGTTGGCTGGCGTGAAGGATGGGCGAAACAGTGGTCTTCATTCATGGACTATTCATCTGTATTTTTTGCACACTAATTATGTGCTGTGTACTGTGTTAAGTATTTAAGATGCATATAAGAACTGTTCTCACCTTCAAAATCTCCCCAGGGAGAAGGAAAATCGAAGAAAAATTGAAGGCAGGACACTCCAAGAAGACAGCGCTTTCTGTTTTGTTCATTGCTGTGTTTTTTAGTTTTTAGACTAGCCAATTACTGCATTCATGACTGAGCACAATGGCTGAGTTATGCACAGTGGTGGTGGGGGAGAAGGGGGAAGGGGGCGCCTATCAGAACACTAAGGAGGAGCCCTGAGGGCACCCGCCTCAGGCTTGAAGCCCAAGAAGGAGGAGGACACGGGAGGAAGTTGAACAAGGGGATTTCCAGTTGTATGGTAGAAGCAGAAGGTGAAGCTGGGAACGTGGCAGGAGATGAGGGGACAATGACAAGAGGAGGCAATTCATGAAGGGACTTGTGTGCCAGGCTGACGAGCCTGGCCTTTATTCCAGGGGTGAGGGAGAATCCTGGAGGGCTGTCCCAGGGGAGTGGTGTGGTCAGGTCTGTGCGTTAGAGACATCCCTGCATGGGCAGGTGGTGGGTGGATGAGCTGGAGGTGGGAATCCAGCTAGGGGACCGAGGCTGTCTCTGGGATGAGATGTGTTAAGAAGCTGAACTGAAGCTTCTTAACTCAGGCTACTTTCTTTGGACAGAAGGCTCAACTCTTGGAAACATTCAGAAGGTGGCACGATTCTGTAGCTCAGGGGCTTTGTGGAACAGCTCAGCATAGGGTGAGCTCCTGATCTGGGTTGCTGAGCAGGGGGTGGTGACATCATCCGCCAAGAGAGAGACTGAAAGAGCAGTGGCCTCAGCAAGTTTCAGGAGCTCTGAGTACCACTGTGTGCTGTGCGTGTAAGGACGTCTTTAGACAGCTGGATCCATTTACTGATGAGAGGGTTATGGCAAGTAAGTTGTAGATGAAGCCAAGGACGGAACGATTTAGGCTAGCAGGCACATGGAAGTGCATGATACACACCACCTATAAAGATGGATAGACACGAAGGCCATGGAGACTGGGAGAGCTGTTTTGAAAAGAGAGTATCACTGTTTCATTGAATGAATGAATGAGTGTGTATATTAAATGATTTATCCCTGCCATTCCTCCTGGCTCCTCCCTCTTGAAGTAACTTCAACCACTAGACCAGATGACCAGAATCTGTCCCCATTCATCTTGGGGTAACAGCCACCAGAGGCAGCACCTAATTCTTGATGTGGCTACAAAGTCTGTCTTGGATTTTCAGGAAATATTGAAAGTCAGAAAGACTCTCATCGGGCTGTACTTCATTCAGAGTTCCTTAGTTTGGAGATGATATACTGTTTTTGTTCTAGGAAAGCATTCATGGTACCATATTACATTTACTTGTCAAGCTTCCTCAGGCTGCTTTAGGCTGTGATAGTAATTTCTTACACTTTCCTCGATTTTTGTTTTATTTTGGTTTGGTTTTGGCCATAACACATGGCATGCAGGATCCGAGTTCCCTGACCAGAAATCAAACTTCTGGCCTGCAGCGGAAGCATGGAGTCTCAACCATTGGACCTCCAGAAGCTAACTTTCCTTGGTTTTGATGATTCTGACTGTTTTGAGGGGGCTTCCCTGGTGGCTCAGTCGGTAAAGAACCCACCCACCAGTGCAAGAGACACAAGAGACGTGGCTTCGAGCCCTGGGTTGGGAAGATCCCCTGGAGAAGGATCAGGTAAGTCAGGTATTTATAGAATTCCCTTCAATGTGGGTTTGTCTGTTGTTTTCTCATTATTACACTGGCGTTACAGAAACTGGAGAGGAAGACCATAGAGGGAAAGTGCCATTCTCATCGTCAAGATGCACACTGTTGACTTAAGTTATCACTGCTGATGTTGACCTTGGTCCTGCCAGGTTTCTCCACTGTAAAGTCACTCCCTGCCCCCTTCCAGACTGCTCCCTTCAGAAGGAAGTCACACTTAAGGAGTGTAGAGTTCTTTACCCCCCTCCTTGAGGGAGGAGGCAGTTAGCTCAAATCTCTGCCTTTTCAGTATCCACAAAAGAGAAAATCTCTTCAGCCTCCTTTCCTCCTTTCAGACGGTCTTTTAGGAACACACAGACCTGTCAGCTATGGAGCCCAGCTGATATTGTGCAGGGCCCTGGGGGGCTCCTAAGCACAGAGACTTCCTGTGCCCCCATTTCTTTGATTATAGGGAACAGCCTTCATTCAGCCTCCAGGACCTTTCCTGCGTTCCAAAGGGCAGATTCAAGCAGTTGTGAATCAGAGACTGGAGGCGATGTGAGACCAAGGAGAAACAGTCGAGAGCAGCCTTGGGGCAAGGTCTTGTTTCCCATCAATGGAAACACACAAGAGTTATCTTTGAGCTGTTTTGGGGATACTGAAACCGCCTCCCCGCCACCACCTGCCTCCCCCACCCCGCAACGCCCCCCACTGCCCTGAAGTGAGAGAATTTAATGATTAACTGGTAGGCTGCCCATAAGCATGCAGACCCCAGACCAGATGAAAAGAGAAGGTTGATGATGCTTACTCCTGCTTACCTTACCACCAGCCCATCAGAAGAATATCCATGAGCTGATCACACCCTCTTTGGACAATGGCTATAAAACTTCTCACTATCTTCCCCAAGTGGGGACACATGGTTTTGAGGGCATTAGCCCACTGTGGCCCCCTTCGCCCGATGAAGTAATAAAGTTACCCTTTTCTACTTCACCCAAAACTCCAAGTCCAAGATTTGATTCAGCACCAGTGTACAGAGAAACTGAGCTTTCAGATTATGACTTTAAAGGGACCTTTTCCAGGACTTAACATTTCTAAATGTTATCTGTGTGCACCTCAAAATACTATATGCCGTGTTTAAAATGCAAGCAGTGACTTCCCTCCAGGCAGGCACTGGTTTACTGCTGGGCCTCCAGGCCTGGAGTTTCCCTTTTAAGCAAGCCTGGACGATGTCTTGTCCAGGGGCCCGTCTGGCAACCTTGTCTACCCTGCTGGTGTCATGTATGATGCTGACCTAACTTAAAAGTCAGGAATAAGTGAAAATTCCCCACAAGAGGAAGAGTCAGAAAGGAAGTGCTTGAAAAGAATAATGCTGTTTCATTGTATTATGTAATGTCCCACTTTGTTATAACAACAGCACTCACTTCTATAAACCAAGAATATCACGGTAAAGACGCACATGGTCAGAGACGGCATCATACAAAGGAGGTAAGGTGAGGAATTCTCCACCAAGACTGTAGAAAGAATTCTTTCAAGACTTGGTGAAACTCCAACAAGAGTAAATGCCATGTGAGTCAGGAAACATCGTGCTTGTGTCTTAGGATAATACATTTTTGAATCAATGATTTAATAAAGAATTACTGTGCTCTGGTAAGATAGGATCCCCCCCCGCCCCGCCCCCCGCCCCCCACCACTTGGGTTCCCTCCAGTGTCTGTGCGCTGCTGACCCCTGTGGCCTCCCCACAGGGTAAGGAGAAGTGACAAGCCAATTGTTTTTCTCTCTCACTCTATTTTCCTCCTTAGTGCCTGGACTTTGAAGTTCATTGTCATGTAAACATTAACTTGCTTCTTAAATAAAGCCACAGAAGGCAAACTGCAATCTGAGCATATGATTTACCCAAACTCTTTCCCATGAGCTCTAAGGATTCTAATTTCTTCTCTACCAAGATGTCTCTGTCTCATAGAATTAGTTTTGAAATAGGCTTAAATTATCATCAACATCAACATCATTATTATTATTTTGTTATTGAAGTGCTTTCCAAAGAATACCCATCAGAGATGATGTTAGGTGGTAATAACAAACCAAGTTTCTTTTTAAAATGTATTTAGGTTAAAAAAAAAAAAGTTTGACACTGTAAAGCAATTATCCTCCAACAAACAATAAGAAAAAAGAAAAAAATTTTCTGATTTAAAGGAAAAAAACATGTTAAATGGAGGTACAAGTGGCAAAACACAGGACAAAAATCATCACTGGTTGAAGTTTGGGACCCACTGAACTCTTGCACTAATCAGTTTCACATGTGAAATTCGTTGTACACAAAAAGCCTGAATCATAACTTTGGGAACACCCCACAGCAACTAAGAAGGTACAGTCTTATTTTTGGCAGTAGCCAGTCATCATCCACCTATGTTACCAACAGTTTTCTTTTATGACATAGTTGTGCTGATCATGAGTCTAAATCATGCTGGCAAATCCTTCAAAACAAATTACACGCTTCATTAATACAATCTTTGCAAGATTGGTGTTAAAACAGGTTTCTCTGAATTTTGCTTTGGAAATGTTTTTATATTTTTCTAAAACATTGTATTTTTTATTTTTTCATTATATTTTTAAATTTTTCATTATATTTATTTTTATTATATATCTAAAAGTTATATTTTATTCTCCCCAAGTTAAAATGATATAAAATTATAGTGAGCTTTTCTAACACCAAGAACCTTAATATATGGCACTATCTGAACTGCTGAAGAAACAACACCTTAGTTTTGAGATCTTGACTTCATAAAAATGAGATGTCTTAATTATTTCCCTTCTCTATCCATCATGGTGGTGTGTTTATTTGCCACATACGTGTCATATAGAATTATTTTGCTGAACTTGAACTGTGCAGCTTGTATGGTATCAAATAAATAAAAGATTAAAAATGTTAATTTCCTTAATCTTTTTCTGTCCTGAGATGTTTTTCATTGACATGTAATAAAATATTTTTGAGTTGTTAATCCCTCTCCACAGTAGGAAGTCTATATATTTGTAAATCTATTTAATCCACAATTTCAGATTAATTGGCCTTTTCTAAATACCAAACTGGCCAGCTGCAGTCAATTCGATCACTTCCATGATCATCTTGCATTTATCCATAACTAAAGTACTTGGTTGTTATAATTTGCTTTGGAGAATTGGGCATAGAACAAATGGCAATTACATTACAGAGTTTTGAATTTACCTTAAAATATGAGCACTGCTGTTTATCTTTATGCTTAAGTTCCAAGAAACACTTTTTGATTGTTCTTGTTATTCTGGTTGTCTACTATCATTTTATCTTTATAAATACATCCTTTAATTTGCAAAGTGACTTAATTTGTTTTATTGATTCTAGGTGTCAGTGATAATGCCACTAATTAGCTTTGAAAACATAACTATATCATCGTACTATTTTTGAGCAATAAATGAGCATTCTTTCCATCCATGGCAATCTCCAATCCTTTCCTTCCCTGCCCCCCCTTTCCTTTTATCTTTCTCTCTTTCCTTCATCAAATATTTATTAGGCATTTGCCTGTCCAGCACATACTAGATGTGGAGAATCAATGATGGATAAAACTCTCAGTCCGCCAAGAAGCTTATTCTATTGATTTAAAAATTTTTTCTTCCTGTTTACTCCAAAGGTCATTAGGACAAAACACACTAATGAAATTCATGGACAACTTTCACTGAGTTGGAGAAAAAGTATACCACCAACCTTTAGCAGCTGCAGTGAAATCTGTCTTCTCTGGGGGCTTGGCCTATATCAACAATTCTTCTTTTCCCCAAGAGCTGGCTCTGGGGCAGGCATTCTTCCTCCTCTAGCATGAATAACCTTGGCTGGGAATGTTTGGTTGGACACCAGTTGGATGAGACCCAGAGCAGCCAGAGAGCCCTCCTAGAAACCCTAGGCGCCCACACTTGTTTGGTGTGGCCGCATGAGACCTCTGGTACAGAGCTTCTGTAGAAAACCACAAATGCACAGGAAATTGGGGAAAATCAGATAAAGGCAAACCATTAAATGACACATGAACAGAAAGGAAACAGTTAAGAATTAACCCAAACTAATTTAAGGCTATAAGAATGAGTGGTGCAACGGTTTAGTTAATAAGTAGCTGGTCTCCAAAACTAGGACACTGGAGCCAAATGACTAAGGGCTTTTAGAGCCATCAAGGGACAGGTGGAAGGAGAAATGGGCTCACCACAGAGAGAATCACAAATGGCTGTGGGTGGTAGGAGAAGGCACTGCATCCTTGAGTCATATAGATTCGTACACGCACTCATCTACCTCTACATAAATCTATTGATCCATTCAGCAAACACTTGTAGAGTACCACTGTTCCAGATGATGATGCTGCGGACACAGCAGTGAGCACAACCTTGACAATCAGGAGCCTGCTGGAGGCACCATGAGCAACTGGCTGGAATTTAGGTAGGGATTATACATCGAGAATCCCTACCTAAATTTCAGAGTCGGACACGACTGAAGAGACTTAGCAGCAGCAGCAGCATACATCGAGAATAGGGAGAAAATACTTGCAAATGATGTGACTGACAAGGGCTTAATTTCCAAAATACACAAATAGCTCATATAACTCAACAACAACAACAACAAAAAAGAAACCAAACAACAAAAACAAAAAAACCCCAAACAACCCAATCAAAAAAATGAGCAGAAGACCTAGAGACTTTTGTCCAAAGGAGAGATACAGATGGCCAATAGGCACATGAAAAGATGCTCAACATCACTCATTATTAGAGAAATGCAAATCAAAACTATAATGAGGTACCTTCTCATGATGGTCAGAATGGCCATCATTAAAAAGCCTACAAATAATAAATGCTGGAGAGGGTGTGGAGAAAAGGGAACCCTCCTACAGTATTGGTGGGAATGTAAGTTGATACAGCCACTGTGGAAACAGTATGGAGGTTCCTCAGAAAATTTAAAATAGAATTACCATATGGTCCAGCAATCCCTCTCTTGGGCATATATCCAGAGAAAAATATGGTTAAAAAAGATACATGCACCCCTCTGTTTATAGCAGCGCTGTTTACACTAACCAAAACATGGAAACCATCTAAATATCCATTGACAGATGAGAGGATAAAGAAGATGAGGTACATATATACAGTGGAATACTACTCAGCCATAAAAAGAGCAAAATAATGCCATTTGCTGCAACATGGATGCAACGAGAGATTATCATACTAAGTGAAGTAAGTCAGAAAGAGAAATACCATATGGTATCACTTACATGTGGAATCTAAAATAAGACAAATGAACCTATCTATGAAACAGGAAAAAAATATTAGAGACAGAGAGAATAGACTGATGGTTGCCAAGGAGGAGGGGAATGGGAGACGGCAGGAAAGTCTGGGATTAGCAGATGCAAATTGGCATATATAGAGTGGATAAACAACAAGGTCCTACTGTATGGCAGAGGAAACTATACTCAATATCCTGTGATAAACCATAATGGAAAAGAAAATGAAAAAAAATATACAGGTAAAAATGTACAGGTAGGTATAACTGAGTCACTTTGCTGGTACAGCAGTAATTAAAACAACATTGTAATTCAACTTTACTTCAGTAAAAAATAAACAAGAAACTGAAATCTGCTGAGTTGTGGCTAGTTTCTGCAGAATACCAAGGCCCCTAGAACCTTCCACTGGAACAAGCTGTCACCGACTCCCCCATCCTTTCCCTAGTCTGAGGTCGTCTCCTCCTTCTTTCATTCACTCAGCCTAGTGAGGCCATGTTCACCATCCACATCTTTAGGCTCAAGACTCTCTACTCAGGCCTCCAGATGGCCACCTTGCTGTGTCCTTTTCTCTGTGTGTGCACAACCTTGGTGTGTCTCACATGTCCCCAGATTTACTCTTCTTATAAAACCAGTCAGATTGGATTAGGACCCACTCTAATGGCCTCATTTAACTTAATAACCTTTTTAAAGGTCCCATTTCCAAATATACAGTCACATTATGAAGTGACGGATGTTAGGGCTTTAACATATGAAATCAGGGGGCTATGATTCAGCCCATAACACCACCACTCCACTGCTGGAAGATTTTTGCTTTCTGGTTGCCCTGCGATTCACTGTGTGGAAAATGGCATGAACCACAGAGAAAGCCAGTGACCACAGGGCCTTCTACTTCCGAAAACCATGCCTGCCTCGAACCAAGAGAGAAGAGAAAGAGTCTTAGGGTCTGCACACCCTTATGCATACCTACACCTTGTTGCAGAGAGACATGGTTCATGCCCTCCTACGATCTGAAGCAAATTCCCAAGTTTCAAGAAACAGAGGCAGTTTCTACTAAAGGCAGCTTACCCTATTTTTTACCTTAGGATCACACGGCAAAGAGTCAAACCTTTGACTATCAGACAAAGGAGTCTTCAAAGATCTTGGTTGCTTTAGAGGCAAACTACAATGTAATAATAGAGCCAAGACAAGAGGAAGTGCCTCTGCAAGGCACAGTTCGTAGCATTCTGAAAATTAGTGTTTCCTGTTTGTTTCAAACCTTCTTCTTCTACAGGGACCTTGCTTAGTGTTAACAGGTCCTGTTTGCCAGTGGCTCTAGGTCAGCTTACTGAAAGCCAGTTGTTTCCATTCTACCTTCCTAGCAGCTGACACGTCCACCCCCTTCCCCTCCCTCTTATCAAGTTTCTTCAGTTGTTTCGAATCGGTCTCAGTTCTCCCACGGCCGTTTGTTCTCACTTCCCTCAGTCCTTTCAAGTACCTTTTGGTTTCTCCAAACTCTCTGCCCTTTCCCCATCACTCATCAATCCCAATCTGGCCAAATCACCCCCCGGTCCCACAGATCCTTCCCCTTACACTCCAGTCCTTGATCCACTCCGGCCACATCATTCCCTAGCCCCACCCACTCTGTCCTAGCTCCCCCTACTACCCCAAAGGAAATACAGACTACCCCCCCCAAACTTTAAACTTTTCATTTTGTATTGGGGTATAGCCAGTTAACAATGTTGTGGTAGTTTCAGGTGAACAGCAAAGGGACCTAGTCATACACATACATATATCTCTTCTCCCCTGAACTCCCATTCCGAACAAGGCTGGCAAATAACATTGAGTAGAGTTCCATGTGCTCTACAATAGGTCCTTGTTGGTTATCCATTTTGAATAAAGCAGTGTGTACATGACCTTCCCAAACTCCCTGACTATCCCTTCCGCTTGGCAATCATAAGATTGTTTTCTGAGTCAACATAGACTTTTTAATGGTGATTTTTTTTAAGCTACACTGGGTCTTTGTTGTTGCACAGGGCTTTCTCTAGTTGCGGTGCACAGGCTTCTTATTGCTGTGACTTCTCTTGCTGCAGAGCACAGGCTCCAGGATGTGTGGGCTCAGTAGCTGTGGTTCCCGGGCTCTGGAGCACAAACTCAGTAGTTGTGGCACAAGTGCTTAGTTGCTCCAAAGCATGTGGGATTTTTCCCAGACCAGGGATTGAACCTGTCTCTTGAACAGGCAGATTCTTTACCACTGAGCCACCAGAGAAGCCCCCAACTGTATTTCTGAATCTGTGAATTGCCTGTTCATACTCTTTGTCCATTTTTCAATTTGGTTGCCTTTTTCTTATTGACTTATGTACTTGTGTTCTGTCTTTTATCTTTTATATATTCTCATGAATATTTTCCCATAGATGGTCCTTCTCTTCTAACTAACTGGGCTGCAATAGACTGAATAGGCCTTAAAATGCTGTCATGCAGTTATAATGGAATTCTGAACGACTAAGATTTTGCAGAAATGTTCAAAGGTTGTTTTAAAAATTCCATCCAGTAAGAATTGTTGTAAACTTTATAAACAGCAAAAGCAGCCAAGTAAATATGGTGCATGGATCAGTAAATTGGGTTTCAGAAAATGGGTCTGCTTCTTCTACCAATATATGTCTCAACACCTCAAAATGTGACTGCGTTTATTTGTTTTTAATATGTCTATTTCCCCTTTATTGCCTTTACTCATTTCTTTTTTAGTCACACAGCAATACATGTTATTGTGGAAAGATTTAAAATACACATATATGTGTGCACAACTGTAGCAAACATTTTTGTGCTTGCCAACAGGCATTCCCCCCTCACCCATGATAGCCAAGCCCACATTTTGTTCAGGTATCCCCTCAAATCTGTTAATTGGATTATATAATTCTTTAATTTTCTACTTGGTTTATGAATGTCTGGGAAAGTAACATTAAGAAGAGGGGTAGGAGAAACCCAGAAACCATGATTTCATAGCCCCAGGTCCTCAGGGTGACATGGGAGCAGGTCCGCTCAGTGGCAGTAAAGTGAGCCTGCCTTTGTACCTGTTGTGGGTTCCATTTAGAAGGTGCTCACCCAAGTTCTAAAAGGGGTCTGAAGTGTATTCAGTGTGTGGCAGTTTACAGAACCGGTGAGCTGGAAAACCTAGTTGATGTCTATTCTTGTACGGGCTTTAGGTGAGGGAACTTAGCAAAGATGTGATGCGTGACAGACACTGGTATCCTGCTTGACCTTAGGGGAGAAGGGACTAACCCAGAGAAGGGAAGGTCTTTTCATGAGGGGCTTTGTAACTTGAACTGACAGCCTTGTGAATGGAGAGACTGCATATGTGGCAAGAGATGGGGAGACTCTCAGGTTACAAGTCAAATATCACAAATATGTTGTTGACACAGACTCAGAGAGCCACAAGCACAACATTCTTTAGAGTCCAACAGTGCACACTTGGGTCCGGTACGCCAGATGAATATGCTGCAAAACAGAAAAAAAAAAAAAAAAACCCACTTACATAGAGGAAGAGGAATCTTCTCCTCCGTGTGTTCAATTTTTGTAATAAAATATTCCACATACAAAAAATTTAATATGTAAGAGATAAAGAAGGTGAATAAACACCACATATCAATCAGCTAGAATAAGAAACAACATTACCAATCCCTTTGAAGCCCATATACACATTTCTGTTTAATACTCTGAACTGAAAACTGAACACGATGTCTACACCTCACTTCATGTGTCACTGGCCAGAACTGCATTGCAAGCCCATACTTAAACATGTCATTTCAAGGGTGACTGGATGTTTGTGAGTGCTTGGACAGTAGTTTTCAAACTTTTTGGTCTCAGAACCCCTTTCCATTCTTAAAAATTATTGAGGATGCCAAAGAGCTTTTGTTAATGTGGATTATATCTATCCATCAGGACCACATTAGAAATTGAAACTAAGAAACTTTTTAAATATTTCATTTAAAATTACAGTAATAAATCCAATACTTGTTAATGAACACACATACACTTTTTAAGAAAAATATACTTTCCAAAACAAAAAGTAATTAGTACTTTACTAGTAATCAGTGGAGAAGGCAATGGCAACCCACTCCAGTACTCTTGCCTGGCAAATCCCATGGACAGAGGAGCCTGGTAGGCTGCAGTCCATGGAGTCGCTGAGGGTCGGACATGACTGAGCGACTTCACTTTCACTTTTCACTTTCATGCATTGGAGAAGGAAATGGCAACCCACTCCAGTGTTCTTGCCTGGAGAATCCCAGGAACACGGGAGCCTGGTGGGCTGCCGTCTATGGGGTCGCACAGAGTCGGACACAACTGAAGCGACTTAGCAGCAGCAGCAGCAGCAGCAGCAGTAATCAGTATTTTACATTTTTGCAAATCTGTCTGGCTTAATAGAAGACAGCTGAATTCTCATACTTGCTTCTGCATTCCAGTCGGTTCTAACATTATTTTGGGTGAAGTATATGAAGAAAATTTGACCTCACAGAGATAAGTAGTTGGAAATGAGGGGAGTACTTTAATAGTCTTTTCAGATAATTTTGGATATTCTTATTTGCATGCTAAGTCACTTCAGTCATGTCCAACTCTTTGTGACGCTATGGACTGTAGCCCACCAGGCTCCACTATCCATGGGATGTGCCAGGCAAGAATACTGGAGTGGATTGCCATGCCCTCCTCCAAGGGATCTTCCTGATCCAGGGATCAAAAACGTCGCTAAGTCTCCTGGATTGCAGGTGGGTTCTTTACCACTACTGCCACCTGGGAAGCCCCATTTTATTTGATATCATGCCAAAACCTAACAAATGATAGCTTCTTAAAGGTTAGTAGCAATGTGGAATCTAAAACTGCATCAATGAACTCTTCGTATTCTGTGCCATTAAAAATCCATTGGGCTATCTTGCAATTGGAATAGTTTTTTTTTAACCCATGCATTGTAGTTTTGTGATGTCATACATTGGGCATTTGGAAAATATTGGGTCACTAAATATAGTGCTATTAAAATATGTCCATGTATTAGGTCCTCCACCCTTTAGGAAGTAGAACTTATTTTCCCCTTCTTAAGAATGGACTGTACACATGACTCACTTCTAAAGAATAGAATGTGATAGAAATTACAGAATATGACTTATGAGGATAGATCATAAACGACATTGATGCTTTTATCTTGCTCCCTTGATCTTGGGTCACTTGCTCTGGGGAAAACTAGTTGCCATGTTGTGGGGATACTCAAAGTCCTATGGAAAGGCACACGGGGTGAAATACGCAGTCTCCTGCCAACAGCCATGGGAGCGTACCATCCTGGAAGCAGATACTGTAGCTCCAGTCAGGCTTTCAGACAACTGCAGCCTCAAGAGACAGACATCTTGACTGCAACTGTAGGTGAGCGAAACCCAAAGTTAGAACCACCTACATAAGTTACTCCCAAACTTTTGACCCACAGAAAATAATAAATTTTCTTGTTTTAAATCACTATGTTTTGGAGTAACCTGTTATTCAACAACAGATATCTAATATACTGAGCTTTGCAGATCTTCCAAATGTTGACACACATTTCATTATTTGACATATTTTTGAAATCACACCCACTAACATCGTCAACACAGAGAAGGAAATGGCACCCCACTCCAGTACTCTTGCCTGGAAAATCCCATGGATGGAGGAGCCTGGAAGGCAGCAGTCCATGGGGTCGCTGAGGGTCGGACACAACCGAGCGACTTCACTTTCACTTTGCACTTTCATGCATTGGAGAAGGAAATGGCAACCCACTCCAGTGTTCTTGCCTGGAGAATCCCAGGGACGGGGGAGCCTGGTGGGCTGCCGTCTATGGGGTCGCACAGAGTCGGACACGACTGAAGTGACTTAGCAGCATCATCATCACCAAGCTCATCAGAAGAATCTTTTAAGCATGCAAAGCTGTCAAGATATTTACATGGTAGTATGGGTTTCCCTGGTAGCTCAGCTGGTAAAGAATCTCCCTGTAATGCAGGAGAGCCTGGTTCGATTCCTGGGTCAGGAAATTCCCCTGCAGAAAGGATAGGCTATCCACTCCAGTATTTTTGGGCTCGCCTGGTGGCTCAGATGGTAAAGAATCTGCCTGCAATGTGGGAGACCTGGGGTGGGAAGATCCCCTGGAGGAGGGCATGGCAACCCACTCCAATATTCTTTCTTGGAGAATCCCATGGACAGAGGAGCCTGGGGGACTACAGTCCATGGGATCACAAAGAGTCGGACACAACTGAGTGATTAAGCACAGCACAGCATGGGTTTCCCTAGTGGTTCAGATGGTAAAGAATCCACATATAATGCAGGAGACCTGAGTTCGATCCCTGGGTGGGGAAGATCCCCTGGACAAAGGAATGGCTACCTACTTCAGTATACATGCCTAGAGAATTCCAAGGCCAGAGGAAAGCCTGGAGAGGCTATAGTCCATGGGGTCACAGAGTCAGACATGACTGAGTGACTAAGCATGTGTGTGCACACATACACAAACACACTCGCACGGCAGTTATGTTTTTCAAATTCTAATTTTTGCTTGAAAGGCCACATTTTATCGTTGTCAACAATAATCTCAGTTGCTTCTCTTGAAATGACAACCTGACTTTTATCTTCTAGAAAATTTCTACTAAATATCCAAGTCCAAAAAAGATCACTGTTGTCCAGTCATTCAAGATAAGAGATGCTTTTTAAAAGAGAATCTAGTGCAGCTAGCAAATCAAACAAGCACAGAATTGCTTTTTGTTGAGCAAGTGACACTTATTACCACCTCCAGGGGAGGAGTCCCACTGCATGGAGGCTAGTAGTTGGTATAACAACATCTTCCACCAGAGTATCAGCCCGAGGGTGTCAACCTGCTCCATGGTTGTAGGTATTGGTGTTGCAAAAAGACACAATTCACAGAGGCAATGTGTGAACAATGCTTTACTCTTTACCAGTGAAGAGAAAGAGCAAGATCAGCTTCACTGATGACAGTCCCTATGGCCAGCAGATCTGTATGCACTCTTCTTGTGCTATAAGCAAAGGCCCCAATTCTCTCCCTGCTGCAAACAGATACAGCAGTAGGGTTGGTTGGGTGTCACATGATGCACACGGTTAAGCAGAACAAAGAAGTACACATCCAGTCCAGAATAGGAAAAGATATTCCCAAACAAAGGCACATGCCCAGCCCAGACTGTGAGAGCTCTTTATATCTTTGTAAGGAAATGTTCTGGGCCCAAAGCACATTCTTATACAACAGTACAGGGGTTGAAAGACTGAGCACGTAACTACCTTTCCTAACACTTTTTTCAAGATGAGCATAGTTATCTTCAGATGCAGCAGACTTGCTTTATTATAGTTCCCATTCTGTCACACAGAATAACAAAAGGACACATACTCCAGGCTCAGAATTGAGTAAAAGGAACACTTTTTTACAGCTTCATTAAGGACATTGTGTTAATAGAAGAAACAGGCCCCAAATGGAGTCACTTGTGCTAAGCCCCACGTCAGCAAACCAAGACTTAATACCTAACCTAACAGAAGTTTCAGCCTCTCCCTGGAATGTGACCTTTAGCCAGTCAGTGTAAATTTCATGAGCAGCAATGATGAGGTAATCCTGATAAACCCCTGTATTTCACCAAAGGAAGATGATCTTGCTTGAAACTCTGAAAAATGTGTTCATCTGCCTGTTTAAAGATACATATAGTTCTGTCTTTTGAGACCTCTCACCCCCTTTCACCTATACCCTAACCCTCCCATTTTGCTTCAGTAGCTGTCAGTCACTTAAATGTCCTACAGTTCCTTCTTAGTCCACTCTTTTCCTTCAATTTTCTTCTTTTCCTCCAAATGGTCCAGACCCTCTTTTTCATTCCAATCCTACCAGTTGCTCCCATTTCTAGCCAGGATGCTCTAAGTAGCTTCCCAGGAGCAAGATGAAAATAGGCAGCAGGGCCCAGATAAGGTGTTGCTGGGGTCTGAGGGAATGAAGCTGGGACTGGAGGGTCTGAGGAAGGGGGCTGACTTTGTACAGAATCCAAGCATTTAAGGATATGGGCTGGACCAGTCCTATATACCCATAGTGCTGGGGCCACTGGAAACATCTTGGGAACCGCAACAGCAGGTCAGGATCCACAAATTTCTCCCCTCCGTGCTACTGTCCACACCTGTCCCACAGTCCACAGCTTCGATTCCTGCAGCTACTGCTAGAAGAAGCAAAGTTGTAAGACCAACATGGGGAGCCCTGTGAGTTATGCCCTTTATGGCCAGGTCTTCACTTCTTCCCAGTGCAAGACAGGCAATGCAGCATTGGGAATAAGCTTTACCCAAGACCAAGACCATTGTAAGGACTGATGCTGAAGCTGAAACTCCAATACTTTGGCCACCTGATGCGAAGAACTGACTCCTTGGAAAAGACCCTGATGTTGCGAAAGATTGAAGGCAGGAGGAGAAGGGGGAGACAGGGGATGAGATGGTTGGATGGCATCACCGACTCGATGGACATGAGTTTGAGTAAGCTCTGGGAGTTAGTGATGGACAGGGAAGCCTGGCGCGCTACAGTTCATGGGGTCGCAAAGAGTCGGACACGACTGAGCGACAGAACTGAACTGAACCGAACTGAACTGAAGACCATCGAGCCATCGGCCTCTATTCCCAGGGACCGTCCAGAGGTGGGGACAGAGAACGCGGCGGTGGGAGTGTACGGCGGCTTTGGGCCTGGTCGTGCGCGCCAGAGGGAAAGCGGAATAATGCACTGAAAGGCTGTTGCCAGGTCCTTTCCCTCTGACGTCCCGGTTTCTGACTCACTGACGACCCCTGGAGGTAGACAATCCGTAAAACCTCTTCTACCCTCTCAGGCACCGACTCCACCGCCAAACTCGCCCTAACTTCCGCTTTCAGGCAAAGAGCACAATTCCGGGGTGGGGCCCCGCGAGGCCTTGTGGGAATGGAATATTGTCAGGAGGATTCTGGGAGTCGTAGTTCCTACTGGTCCTTATGCGCACGCGCATTTTCGTCTTCGCCTCCCTGGGCTTCTGATGCTCCGCCCGGCGGGAAAGAGACACGTGAGGTTGTGTGTGGCTGGCCTGTAACTTGCGCCGGCTCAGGCTTTGTCCTCTGGGGAGTCCTCTGGGGAGGGGTCCCCAAGTGAAACGTGACGGACGGACTTGGATCTTCTGTCAATTACAATTGCCAGTTGTAATCGGGCAGTTACAGCGGCAAGTGATAATCGCCGAGATGCAGGGTGTAGGAGTGCGTAAAGGCTGGGAGGACGAGGCATCAGAGCCAAAGCTTGGGGGTGCGGAATAGAACCAGGCCCAGCAGCGACGCATTTAAAAGAACGGGGCCTCGAGAGCGCAGAGTGCCCAGCGAGCAAGGCCGCGGTCGTGAAAGGACCCCGAGTCACACGGAGGAGATCTCGGGCGTTATCCCCTGACAGTATAAGTCTGTTGTGGATTTCGGTGGGGCGCGCTACCTACGCATCCTAACTTCAGAAAAATAGGGGCACTGTGGCTGCTGTCCGGAGGGGGCTCGAGGGAAGGGCATTGAAGACCGAGTAGTAGTGCAGGGGGAGGCGATGGGATCCGACGGTGGCAGTGGACTCGGGATGAGGGGGATGCGGGGTTCAAGGAGAGAGAGGAGTTGAGGATTCCCGCACTTCTCGTGTGGGCCTCCGGCCGGTCTGTAGATTGTCTCACTTAGTGAAATTCTTACCCAGAATCTGTTTCAACACCCCACCCACCCTCGCCAAAGACTTGAGGGGTCCAGGAGTGAGCACACAATGTACACTGACACAAAGAACATCCATGCACATAACCACAGGCTGTGTTATACTCACCCTTGTGAGCACACGGGTGTGTAAATAAACACATAGCTGCTCATAACCACATGCTCACAATACTCCCTACCCCAGACAAAGACCCTAGTAAATGTATCCTTCCTCTCAGCTCAAAGAGCCCTCTGCCCAGAGCTGAGGGTGCCCTGCAGGTTGGGCTGCATGTAACCTGCAAACCGAAAGGACACACGTTGATATCCTTGGGCTTCTCTCTGGAAACTTCATACACAGCATTTATCCTTCCACCCTACCACACCCATGCCCACTGTGACTCTCTAACCCTTCCTACCTTAATCTTCCCACCACCCTGGACTGATGTGAGAGAGAAATGGGGCTTGAATTTAGCTAAGGGTTTTTTCCTGTCTGAATGTGTTTGCTGAGGATCTTTCCAGAGCAATAGTCTGAAGATATTTGTGTGTGCTGGATTCTTTGGAGATTCCAATGAAAGCTGTGACCCCTCTTCCAAGATAACACACCTCTTTGTATCCACACTATCTGGAAACAAAATTTAAACCCACCAGGGAGCCCTGGTTAAGAACCTCTGTGCTGCTGCTGCTAAGTCGCTTCAGTCGTGTCTGACTCTGTGCGACCCCATAGACGGCAGCCCATCAGGCTCCCCGATCCCTGGGATTCTCCAGGCAAGAACACTGGAGTGGGGTGCCATTTCCTTCTCCAATGCATGAAAGTAAAAAGGGAAAGTGAAGTCGCTCAGTCGTGTCCGACTCTTAGCGACCCCATGGACTGCAGCCTACCAAGCTCTTCCATCCATGGGATTTTCCAGGCAAGAGTACTGGAGTGGGGTGCCATTGCCTTCTCTGAAGAACCTCTGTAGAGGTAGATAAGAAGGTCAGTTTCCTGGTTGTCCCCTCTGGAGTCTTCAGGTGGCTCTAGAGGGGAGAAGAGTGGGCCCCCGAGTTCAAAGAGGAATCAGAGTATGAGGAAGGAGCAGTCTCTCCTCCCACCCAACTGTTACCTCTAGTGATGGAGCCAGGCCCTCCGTCTTGCCACACCTCGGCTGGGCAGAGTCAGTCATAAACACTAAATGGTTAGTGGGAGAGTCAGCCAGGCAGGTAGTTCAAGCTTTGTTGTTGTTTAGTTGCTAAGTCGTGTCCGACTCTTTGTGACCCCATGGACTAGTATGCTGGGCCTCCCTGTCCCTTGCTATCTCCCTAAGTTTGCCCAAGTTCACGTCCATTGAATCCGTGATGCTATCCAACCACCTCATCCTCTGTTGCCCCCTTCTCCTTTTGCCTTCCATCTTTCCTAGCATCACGATCTTTTCCAGTAAGTTGGCTATTTGCATCAGGTGGCCAAAGTATGAAGCTGAAGCTCCAATACTTTGGCCACCTGATGCGAACAGTTTAAGCTTTCAGATGTTTAATTATTTAAGCTTAGTAGTTCAGTTAGAAAGACAGTAGGTTGGGACTTCCCTGGTGGTCCAGATGTTAAGAATCTGCCTGCCAATGCAAGGAACTGGAACACAATCCCTGGTCCAGGGAGATCCCACATGCTCCAGAGCAACGAAGCCTGTGTGCCTAGAGCCTTTGCTCTGCAACAAAAGAAGCCACCACAATGAGAAGCCCACATACCACAATGAAGAGTAGCCCCTAGAGAAAGCCTGTGCGCAGCAACAAAGACCCAGAGCAGGTAAAAAAAAAAAAAAAAATTAATAAGATTCCAAAAAAAAGACAGTAGGTCAATCAAATGATTTGTGACTTAGAAACTTAATCAGCCAACCAGCCAGTACTCAGGATTAATTTTTCAGATGGACAGTAGACCATCAGGATCCATCATTTAGAAGGTCAATTTAATGGTCTGTTTATCAGGGAGCCAGTTATGAGCCTGCCAAACAGCTGGTTCATCAGTTAGATAAAAGGGCATTTGGGGTGAGACTATATGGAGACAGAATGTCTCTTCTTGTTACATCTTGAAGACAGTGTAGGTAGGTGAAGAGAAGACTTGACTCCTAGGCCACAAGAGGGAGCTTCAGCTTGCTGGGAAAGAGGCCTCATCTGTGCATAGTAACTGGCTTCTCCGTTTACTATTTGCAGGGAAAAGAGGAAAAACTGCCGATCAAGGGGCAGGCCGAGTTGCCACTAGAGGGCAGTGTGGCATCCCTTCACTGGCACAAGCAGCTTTGCATTTGTGGGAGCCCCAGTCTCTGACCAGCTTCTGAAGAAAGGGTCCTGAAAGGATTTATCATTTGGGGAGTGCCTAACTAAGACACACTCGGCTCCATGCTGGAAGCAAGCAGCTAGCTGCCCACCAGAAGGACTTGCCTTTCCTGGGCCCTGGGGAGGAGGGAGGTTGGAGGATGCCTCACTGGTGGGCCCCAGGAACAGGGAGGGGTGCAGCTCCCTAAAGCAGAGGCACGGAGGGCAAGTAGTCCTCTGCTGAGATGCACATCACTTCCTGGGCTGCTTTGCCTTCAGTGCCTCTTGGGGCCACAGAGGGGCCAGACCCATGGCCTCAGCCTCCGGACTCCCATTCCTTTGCTGAACTTTGGTCAGCTGCCGCTTCTGCAGTGGATAGCAACTCTAACTCAAGCAGGAAGCTGGGGATTAGACAGAGATGATGAAGGAAACGAGGAAAGGATGAGCAATGAGCTTTATCTCCCTTGGGAAATCATTGAGATGTTTATGATAAGGTGTCACTTTGTGCTTTTTATCAAAGCACACATGCAGGACTCAGAAGAATTGAGTTATTTTTTTCCCCAAAGGTAAGTGCATGAGCCTGGGGAACTGTACCTCCCAGTTATGCCTAGAGCATAACACTGTGCCCCCAGGTGGCTTCCTGGCTTTAAAAAAAGGGCAGGGACATATTCTAGTTCTGGCTGGTTTTGGTAACTCAGCACAGTTAAAAGAAAGAGTAAGTGGGGGGCAGTAGTGGAGGCTTCATTGTGGGGATGACCCACGCTGCCCAGGGCTTTACCTGTACTCTTGTGGGAGGTGTCATCCCGGTTTACAGATGAGGAACCCGATGCCTGAGGCCTTATACCTGGGAAATGATACAGAACTGGTCTTGAACTCTATGTGGCTCGATGGTAAAGAATCCACCTGCCAACGCAGCAGACGTAGGTTCATTCTCTGGGTCAAGAAGATCCCCTGGAGGAGGAAATGGCAACTCACTTCAGTATTCTTGCCTGGGAAATCCCATGGACAGAGGAGTCTGATGGGCTACAGTCCATGGAGTCACAAAGAATCGGACACGACTGAGCAACTGAGCACGCACGTACAGGTAAGGGGACACAGGCAGGAAAGGGAGGGTGAAGGGCTGGAGGTTGCTAGGTCCTGGGGAAGTTTCTAGGGGGGCTCTGTTTTAATTTCATTCAGTTTTAATGAAAAAATTAAAATATGTCTCACTAATTGTCTTATGCCAGTTCAGACGAACCACATCTCATTTATGGTAGCTTTCCATGGCCAGTGTCTACCATATGAACACACAGCTCTAAATATCACCATTTGAAGATCAGTGTGGTTATCTTTGATTAAAATGTTTACTTTAGGGTTTCTCTGGTGGCTCAGTGGTAAAGAATCCGCCTGCCAATGCAGGAGACATGGGTTTGATCCCTGATCTGAGAAGATTCCACGTGCCATGGGGCAACCAAGCCCGTGTGCTACAACTATTGAGCCTGTGCTGTAGAGCCTGGGAACTGCAGCTACTGAGTCCATATGCCACAACTACTGAACCCAAGTGCTCTGGAGCCCGTGCTCTGCAAACAGAGAGGCCACCGAAATGAGAAGCCTGCACACTGCAATGAGAGAGGAGCCCACGCAGCAACAAAGATCTAGCAAATAAATAATCAAATTATTTTTTAAAATGTCTACTTTGGATAGTCAGGAAAAGCTGGATATGCATCCTGAGTCAACACAATGATACAATTGCTATTCAGTCCTGCCAACTACTTTCAAAGCTGGTCGTTTTTTTGTGGAAAGATTAAATTGATAAACTCAGTCAGTTGACTGATGATTTTATAAAGCTACCTGGCTGTCAAAATGCCAAAATGTTTGTGTCAGGAATACTATATAAATATTCTTTTAGTAAAATCTCAAAAGAAAAAAGGGAATTACTTTAAAAATATTAAAAAGTATGTCTCATCTATATCATGAAATCATGAAATATTTTCTATGGCTATAAAAGAGCTGTCTTTCCTTCCTTCTCTTTCTTTCTTTCCCCCACCTCTCCTCTCAATATGGAAATCTTTAAGACATTCTGTTAAGGGAAACAACGAGAAATATGTCTAAGACATACTGTTAAAGGAAACAAAATATATTTTGAAGGAAGGAAGTCACAGGACAATATAAGTTGAATAATCTTGTTCCTATTTAAAAATTATACATATATCTGTATCTGCAAGTTAAATTTCTGGAAGAATACTTTTCAAGCAGCTCATCGTGTTCCCTCTGGAGGTAGGATTAGAGAACTCCTTTGAAGTTGTTTTCAGTATTGTTTGACTGTTTCCCCATGTGCATGTATTAATTTTAATCATGAAAACAACAAAGCTGGTTATGCAGTGTGCACACCCACACTTGCCGTAATCTAAGTCATTGAGACCATTGCCCTGAAACCAAGGACAAACTCCAGCACCCTCAGCTGGGTGCTCAGTGTTTGTTTATAGAAATGAAATGTGTCAGAACTAGATACTGAGGAGGATAGTTTAATGCCATGCATACCCAATGTCTCGGAGAAGGCAATGGCACCCCACTCCAGTACTCTTGCCTGGAAAATCCCATGGACAGAGGAGCCTGGTAGGCTGCAGTCCATGGAGTCGCTGAGGGTCGGACACAACTGAGTGACTTCACTTTCACTTTTCACTTTCATGCATTGGAGAAGGAAATGGCAACTCACTCCAGTGTTCTTGCTTGGAGAATCCCAGGGACGGGGGAGCCTGGTGGGCTGCCGTCTATGGGGTCACACAGAGTCGGACACGACTGAAGCGACTTACCAGCAGCAGCAGCAGCAGCATACCCAGTGTCTTAGGAGGCAAAACCTCTGCACTTTTAATATGGGCTCTTATGCAAAATATCCACCTTTACCAAAACAGATGTTGCAAAATTGATTTTTAAAATATCTCCTGATTCACCTTTACTTTAAAATCTTCAAGCTGTGTTTACCAGTTCTGATTTAGATAGATTGCGAGTGGGAGCAAAAAAAAAAAAAAAACTTGCATAGGCTTTAAATATTCAAAAGACAACACACAGCAAGGAGATCAAACCAGTCAATTCTAAAGGAAATCAACCCTGAGTATTTATTGAAGGACTGATGCTGAAGCTGAAGCTCCAGTACTTTGGCTATCTGATAAGAGCCGACTTATTGGAAAAGACCCTGATGCTGAGAAAGATTGAGTGGAGGGGGAGAAGGAGACGACAGAGGATGAGATGGTTGCATGGCATCACCAACTCCAGGGACATGAGTTTGAGCAAACTCTGGGAGATAGTGAAGGACAGGGAAGCCTGGCATGCTGCAGTCCATGGGGTCACAAGGAGTTGAACACGACTTACTGACTGGACAACAACACACAATTTTCAGCAATAAAAGAAGACTTTGAGATAAACTGTCACCCAGTCCAGGGCCACCAGCTGTGACACACCCTTGACCACCAAGTCCTGATGCTCCTGTCAGAGAAGGAAGCTGTAGCCCCTCTGTGGCCCAGGGCAGGACTCTGTCCCTTCCGGTCACCCTAGCAGGCCCAGCTTGGCCCGTTGCTAGTCACACTGGCCTCCCTTCCCCATGTGTACTGTAGAGTTTTCTAATTTAAAATGCTTTTATTTAAGATAAAACAATTAAAACTCACTTGAAAAGAAACAGTGACTTATAGGTACAAACCATGAGTTACATGTATGAGTATTCTTCAAAAATTTATTAATAGAAACAGATGTATTCAAATGAAACACTGGACAAAAACAGACAAAAAAGGCTGGAATGGCAACGACATTGGAGAATCTCACTTTACATTTCTTTGCACAGAACTAGCACCATTTTAGGCAGAAATCACAGATTTAATTATAATTGCTTCTAATATATAAAATACCTTATAAAGATTATTTAACTATCTAGTAACAAAGTTCTTCCAAAAACTTATTTAAAAATCAATTTGAATTTACCATTTGAAACTGACGAAAATGGTTTAAAAATTGATCCAATTCTACTGCTTGTCAAAGGGAATGAGCCATCATTAGTTTTATTGGGAGAAAGTGCCTGAATTCAGCTTCTAGTTCCCTTCTAACCACCAAGCAGACACAGTAAATTGAATATTTCATAGGAATAAGAGCACATCTAAAACTGGTCTTAGAAAATATTTTCCTAGACTATAAAAATACTAAATGGAATACAAAAATTTCAGCATGTACAGCAAACAGACTACAGCAGACAAATATCGAAGACATACTCAAAACTATCTTATACCACAATCATCATGAACATCAAGTATTATTCTAGTAATTTTTTTATGATTCATTCTGATTCAATGTTTGTTTCCCCCTCAAGTTTTGTTATAATGTCAGATACAGACCAGATTCTGTGTTTCTAGCAGAAGTTACTGGAGGCACCACTGAATAATTCTGGGTATTCAACTGGTTCTCTCAAAAAGTGCTGAACGTGCAATTGTAGTGCAGCCTGGTTCTTAGAATGGGGGTCAGTAAACCACAGCCCTCAGGCCACAGCTGGCCCACTGCCTCTTTTGTGTGGCCTGTGACAGCCATGCTTAACTCATCCATGGGTCATCTGTGGTTGCTTTCATGTTACAAGAGCAGCGTCGAGCTGCTGTGACAGGCGCTATAGGTGGCCTTTTGGTCCAGAGTCTATAATATTTACTATCTGGCCCTTTATGGAAAAAGTTTGCCCACCCGTTTTAAATGAATCACTTCAGGAAACCATTCACTGAACAAGGACAAGGTGAGGTTGTCCCAGATGAAGAGGAGCTTTGGCTGAAGTTTGCTGATTCCATCACACAGTACCAAGGCAGATCTAAAGAATACACATTTGAAATGGCAGCTTTGGGCACTGAAATATTATTCTGGCATCAAGTAAAGTCTCGCTGGAATAAAGTACCTTCCTTTCTCTGTGAACTGACCACTGTGTCTCAAGTTACTCACGTACCCAATTACAGTAACATACTCCCTGTTCAACCCCAAATCCACATGGGCCCCAAGCATGATTTCTGGCCTTTAAAAACCACCTTGTAACTTAAGCAGCCAACAGAACTAGAAGTGGACCTTCCCATCCTTTTGAATTGGCATAGATTCTCAGCGCTGCATCGTGTACCTTTTAGAACCCTTCCCTGTGACATGCTTCATAATAATTGGTACTACCACCACCCAGGGCCACAAACATGTCCTTTTTGATGAAGCGGACTAAATTTTCGAGGGGACACATGGGCTTGGGAGACCGCCTGTGGTGGTCCTGGCAGAATGAAGTGTAGAACGTGATGTCAACACCGTCATAGAGGATCCGGATGGAGTGCTCCCGGGGTTTCTCCCTGTCCTGCCAGAGCTCAAAGACCAACCTGGCCGCAAACCGTGGGAATCTGGCTCCCGTAAGGCCCAAGGCACTGAGAATCGGGGCCAGAGTCACGTCATGAGCAGAGTAGAGGGTGAAGAGCGCCTCCTTCTTGCCCTCTGCTGTGTGCTGCATGCGGCTGACAGTTTGGTTCAGGATGGGGTGGGCACCCAGGAGCGCGTACCCCAGGTACAGCTTCTTCTCCTGCCTCTCTCTCTCATCCTCTATCTGATGCGTCTTGATCACCTTGAAGTGGTCCATGGTGATACAGCCATTCTTGGTGCAGGGGAAGCTGACGTTGTGGCAGAAGAGGCAGAGCAGGGAGTCTATGGGGTTGGCAGCCCGGAGCTGCTTGGTGGGGATGTCCACGATCCGGGCCATCTCCTCGTAGGTCCTTTCCAGCTGCCTGTTATTCAAACGTAATAGGTACTGCCGACGCTGCTCCTTCTCCAGGTACTGGTTCCTCAGTGGGCAATAGCAGTTCCCAGAGCAGAACAGAGCACTGGGCTGGTGCCTGAAATAAACCTTCTTCCAGTCAAAATCTGGCAGAAAGCCATAGAGCAGAGCCAGCCCGCTCTGCAGCGTCCGGCTCTTGCCAGTGGTCTCTAAGTGAAGCTGCTCTGCAGCCCAGTCACTCGGCAGGAGCTTGTGTTTCTTCAAGTAGATGTCCCTCAGCAGCTGGCCATTCTGCAGGTGCTGCACGACCCCTGAAACACAAGAGTGCCACACGCTTGCCTCACTACCAGCTCAGTGAAAGGGACAGCCAGGGGAGTTGAGGCGCGCCCAATGCTGGAAGGCTTCAGACACTGTATGGTTACATCCTCGAGCCTGGCCTCCACTGCAAGGGACCCTCCAGAAGGGGCTCCCACCAGCATGTTGAAGGGGATTACGCACAAAGGGATGAGCAGAGTGGGGCCCTGTCCTCTGGACCCACACCTTTCCAGGGAGTACAGGGACCATCTGTCTGCCTCAGTCCCTCCTCTGGAGGAGGGTTGTGACTGGTGGGGCTTAGAGGTAAGACCAGCCTGCTGGGGGAGGTGCGGGAGGTAACAGAGCCTAAGGAGAGCTTTCTCCCTCTTGCCCAGGGACAAATCTCCTCAGAGTGCCTGGGAGCTCACAGAAATCAGCCAGGCAAGGAGAACAAGTCAAATCCTGGCTGCCCAGTTCCCTTCTTCACGCCATACTCCCTATTCTCCCAGCCCAAGGCTCTCTGCTCACCTTCTGGGTCCATTCTGCCCAGTCCTGCCCTTTACCTGCCCATGAGCAAGGATACTCTCCCTGCACAGATATGGAATGATCTCCCAGGTACCTAGATGGAATATTTGGGGGAAAAAAAGAGAGAAAATTGCTGAACAGCGTGTTTACTATGCTCCTTTTAAATTAAAATGGGGAAAATAAGAACGTTATGTAAGCAGCTGCCTGTGTTTTGTATAAAGAAACCTTGGAAAGGCACACGATGGTTATCTGGGGGTGACAGGGGCACAGAAATGGGGGGTGGTGATAGAACGTGGGTAGCAGCATGAATTTTAAGTTTCTCTTTAGTAGTTACAGTTTTGAACTACACACAGGAACTATGCCACAGTACAGTTAAAAAGAAAAACAAAAACAAACACTGAAAAAGCCTTATCTTCAAGTAGGAGAAGGCAATCCAAGATAAGAGCAAGCTCACTCTCCAGCCAACAGGATGTTGGGATGGCCTTTCAGTGTGAGATCGCAGTTCCCTGAGTGTAAACCATGGGCAGGCCCTGTGACCAGTGATGCCACTTATTCAGATGCCCGACTGGTCTGAAAAGCCCAACCAAAAAGATAAGACAACTTCAGGCTGAAATGTGTGGGACAGAGTGAACAGTGTTGGCCCAGGAAGGGGAACAGCTCAGGGGGAAAAAAATAACATGAAGGCTATCTAGATCCTACTCCGAATGAAGAGTATTGAGAGCAGAGTCCCCTCAGAGATCTGGGCTGGGACAGGTCTTAGCATTTCCAAATGACTTGCACAGAGGGGCCAACACCCAGAATCTGTGTCTGGCCCCCAGTTTCTTCTGGGCCTACCCTGCATTCTGAGGCCACCTATGAAAGGCCACCAGACCTTTCTCCTTTATTCCTCACAAAAAAAAAACAACAAAGAAAGCAGAAGGAAACTGAGGCCCAAGCCATTCACAGTTAAGATGTGGCTGAGCCAGAGCTTCAGCTCCCATGTGGGCCCAACCTGTGCTCTTAGTCCCGGCTCACATCACCTTCTCCCTACATGTTCATGCCGAAATATTACCCATTCAGGGTGTCTCCTTCTCTCCAAACACAACTTGCATCTTCACAACCCGGCTCCTGTCCTTCCCTTTCTCTTCCCAGTGAAATCCTCATCCTGACTCCAATACTATAACTCCTTTTCTGTCCTTCTCTTTCTCCCCCAGGTGGAATTAACCATTCCCTCCTGTTCACACAGGCTGCTGGACTTCTGAGGCATTCGCTGCATTTGCTGAGCCTAGCATGTGCTAGAACTGTACTCAGCGCTTTACACACACTGTCAAATGCAACTGGCCACCAGCTCTGTCGGGAATATGTTACATGCCCCACTTCATAGGTCTGTCTACTCCAAAGCCTGTGTTTATTCTGTAAGAACCTGCAGCTGGCAGCAGCACCCTCAGGGGCCTCCATGCCGTGCCATCCAGTCGCCCTCCTGCCCTACACACGGCAGCTGCTAAAGCACCTGGGACAGAGTAGACACTAATGACCAACTGCATCTTACATGGTTCCTGTGAGGTCCCCAAAGTGTGTCACTTATAAATGATTATTCCAACAGCGATGCAAAATTTCAAATAGATAAAAATGACCATTAAAAGAGACCAAGGGAATAGGAGCAAACTACCACAAATAAGATTTCTAGGGCAAGGCTAATTTGAAAAACACTGATGATAATAGGTCAATTGGAAAGAAAGATGGGAATGAGTAAACTACTTGATGCGATTACCCTGACCTCCCAGCCAGCTGATGGACACTGACCCTCAAGGACGCCATCAGATTCTCTCAAGAACGTGACCGTGTAAGTTCATCTCTACATGTGGCCAGGACTGTCTCCATTGACAGACACACAGCAAAACCATAGCAGCAGAGACAGACAGCTTTTTTATCGCTGGGACCAGTCTCTGGAGGCCTAGTCATATTCTTGCCCTTAGAGTCTGTGAGTCATCCTCAGTCTTTATAATAAATGTCCTTTTTTTTCTTTTTGGCTTGAGTTGGTTTCTGTTACTCACCACCAGTGGTTCTCAGCAAGCACAGTTCTGCCCTCAGGGAGGGTTAGGGTTGTCATGGTAACATGGGGAGGAACATTGCTGACCCCTTGTGGGTGGGGGCCAAGGGCTGGACAGTCTTCACGAGGAACTGTTCTCTGTTCTGAATAACTTTTGAATGTACAAGATATTCCCATATGTGAAAATCCTTCAAGTTTTAATACTTTAATCCTTGAAGTTTTAATACTTCAATTTCAAAACTGTTTTTTTGTGTCTACAGACATAAAACCATTTTTGCATAACATCAACATCTACTGAATTTTCCAGAAATAAATTAAGGGACATCTGTCTTTTGTCTTGATCACATTTGTCAAATAAATCATGTCCTGATATACGGGGTATTAAGAGTCATCAATGTACGGGGTATTAAGTGTCATCAATGTACATCCTTTGATCAGTCTGCATTTGCAGCTGTCACCACACCCATCTACACTTACGTGCAAGCAATTGATTACTTCATTCTCTTTTCTAACAAAGGTGTGATCAAACATTTATAGTGAGATATATACAATTACATAATAAAATCATTTCCTTTTGTTTGTACTTCATATTACAGGTAGGATACCTGATATAACTGTTTTGTAAAATTATGTATATAGAACGGTTATATTTGAATTTCACTTTGGGATAGTTCAGAGAGCACCACAAAATACTTGTTAATAAAAGGGGGCTCTGGTTCTGGTAGGAGAAGGACTCCTCTATTTTTATTTGTTTTTAAAATATTTATTCATTTGGCTGCTCCAGGTCTTAGATGCAGCATACAAGATCTTCAGTTGTGGCATGTGGGATAGAGTTCCCGGTTCAGGGACTGAACCCGGGCCCCCTGCATTGGGAGCACAGGGTCTTAGCCATGGACCGCAAGGGAAATCCCAGGACTCCTGCTTTAAACTAATGCAGAGCTTGCACATGTGGAACTAATTAGCAAAAGCTTTTGACAAAACTCCTTGTGCAAGGCTAGTCCTCCAGAGCCTTCATCTTGCCCCACTTGGTCATTTACCATCATTCTCCCCAATAATAATAGTTTTCAAAACATGGGGAAACCAATGGGGTTTGATGGACCTTCTTTCCATCAAAGCTGAGGTCCTAAGATGCTGGTGGATCAAGAAACAAAATATGGTCATCCTGATTCCTCCAGAAAGACCAGTGACCACACAAAGGTCCTCTGAGGTCTCAGACTGAAGACAGGAAGCTGGAACCTCTCGGGGGCACCAGTTCTTTCTCGTGCCAACCCACAGTTAACTCACCAACCTATGCTGACAGTGTACTGGCTGCACAGTAGTATGAGCAGGGCCGCAGAGGAAGAGATGGCTTTTGTGAGGAACACACTTGCAGGCTCCATGTGTGGTGGGGCTCTACCATATGCATGTCCCTCAGATCTGGGCACTAAAACCTTTTAGCTGTTTCGTCTTAAGTATCTAAGAATATGGGACTGGTTACATACATCATGGCCTATCCATAGTGGAAGAATATGCAGCTATCAGAAACTATGTTGTTGATGAACACATATTGGTAGGGAAAGATTATCACAATACATTATTAAGTGAAAAAGTGGGCTACAAAATAGTGCTGAGGAAGATACAACCTGTGAGAATGAGTGTGTGTGTGTGTGTGTGTGCATACCCATGACTGCATACAGATATTAACACTGCTGCTGCTGCTGCTGCTAAGTCACTTCAGTCGTGTCCGACTCTGTGCGACCCCATAGACGGCAGCCCACCAGGCTCCCCTGTCCCTGGGATTCTCCAGGTAAGAACACTGGAGTGGGTTGCCATTTCCTTCTCCAATGCATGAAAGTGAAAAGTGAAAGTGAAGTTGCTCAGTCGTATCCGACTCTTAGTGACCCCATGGACTACAAGCTACCAGGTGCCTCCATCCATGGGATTTTCCAGGCAAAAGTACTGGAGTGGGTTGCCATTGCCTTCTCCAGATATTAACACTAATGGTTATTAATTTCTTTGGTGAGATTATGAGTGCTTTAGATTCGTCTTCCTTTTGCCTAATTGTCATTCCTACTTTCTCTTCCATGAATATATATATTTTTAATAATAAGAGAAAAGGCTATTTTTAATATTTAGAAATCAGATGGGACTTCCCTGGTTGGAGCAGTGGATAGGAATCCACCTACCAAAGCAGGGGACATAGGTTTGATCCTTGTTTGATCTGGGAAGATCCCACATGCCTTAGATCAACTAAGCCTGTGCTCCACAACTACTGAGCCCACATGTGAGAAAAGTCACTGAAATGAGAAGCCAGTGCAGTGCAATGAAGAGTAGCCCCCACGTGTTGCAACTAGAGAAAGCCTGCACACAGCAGTGAAGACCCAGTGCGACCAAAAATAATAAATATATTTTTAAAAAGCAATGTTTAATGAGATACCTTGGTGAGCTCACAGCCGCTTCAGGTCCTAGTGCTGACTCACCCTCGCGCCCACAGCGTCTCACCCGAGGCCCCGCTGCTTGCGTCTACCACACACAGGAGTGGGTGGAAGAGTAAGTGGAAGAATGGTCGATGTACTGACCTGTCTGCGTGAGCTCTCCCATCTCACACAGCTGGTGACTGGAGTAAAGAGGCAGCGAGTGCAAGGGGCTTTCGAAAGCGGCTCCAGGTCCTTTTGACATGTGATTCACAAAAGCCTCCAGTTTAGAGTGATACGGCTTCCTAAAGAAACAACAGAGTTGGCGGTCAACGTGCTCTGAAAAAGTCCACAACGATTTCACCTGCAACAAGCAGTATCCCAAGTGAGCCATGCCCTTTCTCACCCGCAATAATAGTACATTCCCAGCTCACGATTACTCGCCTGCTGACACCTACATATAAACCCCCGACTCAGTAAGGCCAGCCTGAGCCCCTGCCATCTCCGAGTGCCCATCTTCTCAAGCCCTGTGGGGGTTAGTGCTGACCTCACGCACTCTGTTCCCCAGCCCGCACCACTCCTGTCTCCCTCTCCAGGAGGCCACTGACCTTACCGGGCAGCCAAGCCTAGGTTGGGGGTCGTCCTCGATTTCTCCTTCCCCTGCCCTTGCCCATGTGCCGTCCTGGGCTGCTCTGCTCCTCTCTCCTATCCCTGCATCCCTGAGTAGGTTTTGGCTCCGTTCCAAGGAGCCTCATGCGCCCATTAGCCTACTCTGGCCCTGCCTGACTCTGAGGCCCAGGGCTCCCCAGTGCTGTTCTCTGGCCACACATAGCATCTGCCTTCTGTACCCCACACTTGTTCTTGCACCCTTCCAAGACTTTCCACATGCTGCCTCTTCCTCCTAGAAAAGGCCACCCAACTTTCACTGGGGTAACCTTTAATCCTTAACTTACATGACCTCTGGAAAATCTCTTGTGAAGAAAATTAACTGATCAGGATAACCCATATCTCTACAGCTCACTATGCATTTTGCACATATGGTATCTCACTGCATGTGGGGTGATAATGAAGAGTGGGAAAAAAACAGGTTATGTATGAGATCTTATGAAATTTATATTATTTATATTTCTGCCATGAAGTCACACGTGGTAAATCAAGATTTATCAGTCTAATCACAAATACACAATTTCCCTGAATAATGAAATTACCTATGAATATATACATACATTTTCTCTGAATAATGAGATGATCTATGAATATACACACCTTTCCCTTGAATAATGAAATGGCCTATGACTGTTTATACATTGTCCAGCTAAACAGAGGTGGACAGATAGAGTAGTTCCCAACTAAACTAAAGCAGCATGAAAAGAAGCAAAGATAAATTGTTTAATGGCAGACCCCTGCTGTCTGAAAACCTAATTAACTTTGGCAATGCTTTTACAATGGCTGCAAAAATGGGTTTATTATCTTTCGAAAACATAAAGCTAAAAAAAAAAAACCATTACAAAAATATGTTTTAGAGAATGCTAATTCTGACATATAGTATATAGTCTAATAAATCACCCTGTATTGCTACAAGACATTATGGCTTTCCATAAAAACAGAGGATGTTATTTTCCCTGAGGCTGAAACACATATATATTTGCAAACTGGGAAATAAAATGTCCAGACTGATAATGAGGCTGCCGAAACGAATCCACATAAACAAAGGCTATCTATCAACAGGAGTCAGATATTCTGCTCCAGGCCATTATTTCAGGTTGGTGATGTCTGAGGATCCAAGAAAGCTTTGCTACCAATTTTAGAAATGAAATTTCCCCACTCAAAGTGTTTGCTGGGAGGTCCCAGGTTTTCAGGGAATCTGATTGCTTAATGATGCTTTAATATCTAACTGTATTCATGGAAACCTGTTTCTGATATGGAAAAATGACAATTCATGGAAGAAAAACTTTACTTATGGATAATATAACAAAAGACTGAGTCTTTTAATCAGGAAGAGGACCAGGTAACCTGAGTCCTTGGGCCTGTCCTGGATCTGAATGATCAGGTCCTGAGGCAGGAGATATATGGGCCCCAGACTGAGCGGCTGTAATCTGTCTCCTGAAGACAGATATTTCAAGATAAAGATAAAGCAGGAGCAAGAGGAAGCGGAGTCCTGCTTGGATAAACGATAAAGAGACCACATATTTCTCTTTCTTGAGGTCAGAGACCCCCAAACTATGCATGCAAAGAACGGATCCTTAGGAGAGGGGGTGCTAGACCATAATATGTTCTGTCAACTTCCCTGAGACCTCTGCACTGGAATCTATCCTGGCTAAAAGATGCACGTGCACACACGGGAGGGCCTTTAGCCAGACCAATTATGGACTTAAAGCCAGACAAAGCAAGATGACCGGCCAGAGGAAACCCGGAAGAACTGCCTCCAAAAGCACAGGACTCTCTCTCTGAGCCAGCCCATGCTTCCTCTGCACATATATGCTCTCTTAATAAACATTTTAGTTATCTCACTACTTTTCATCTCTTTGCTGAATTCTTTCTTCAAAGCAGACAAGAACTAGGGAGCACAGCAGCCTAGGTTCAAACCCTGGTAGGGGAACTGAGATTCCTGCTTCAAGCCATCACAGCTGAGGCCGCCCCACAGCCTCCCAAGATCAGTTCTTCCCACCTCATATACTGCTCCACACCTGGAGTGAGAGGGTCCCTAGCACACAGTAGATACCTCAAAAACACATGTAAATGAATTCAACTGGGAAGTGCCCCACACTTAGATGCTTCAAGAAAAGTCCAAGCTTTCTATAATCTGTAGCAATGAATATAGAAAGTTCCCATGGTTTATTAAAATATCCAGATTTCAATGGAAATATTAAAAATAAAGGCAGTCGTAAGTGAGCCTTACTTATATGACAGACTCTCTTTGGTCAAATTTCAGTCTCCTCTGAACTCTCTTCCCAACCAGGCCTTGATCTTTGGATTTATACCTGTCTTTGCATTGCCCATTTGTAGCAAAAATCCTGCTAAAGTCAGTTTAGCCAGAATCTTGCACTCTTTTTTTTTGCTGTGCTGGGTGTTCGTTGCTATGCAGGCTTTTCTCTAGTTACAGTGTGGGGCTTCTCTTTAAGGTGACTTCTCTTGTTGCAGAGCACAGGCTCCAGGTACATAGGCTCAGTAGTTGTGGTGCATGGGCTTAGTTGCCCCGAGGCATGTGGGATCTTAGTTCCCTGATCAGGGATCAAACCCATGTCTCCTGTATCAGCGGGTGGATTCTTTACCAGTGGACCACTAGGGAAGCCCAGAATCTCCCACTCTTGGTATCTGATCACCCTTGATACCTGATCAAATTCCTCAACCCCAGTTATATCTGATCACCTGGGTCTGCTTTCACAGGAATCCTGTGGAGTTAGTTAACTGGAACCCCTTCACCCTGATGTGTCCTCCTAGTAACTCTCCCTCCCCTGACCCCCACCCTGCTCCTTGGCTAAAAAGCCCCCCTTGTCTATGCTCTATCTGGAACTGAGCTCAGTTCTATCCCTATTGTATAAACTCCTCAATAAGATCTGTTTTTAATGCTTTATCTGCTCTTCAGCTCTGGTTTTTCTTTAACAGTTAGATACTAAAAACCATTCTCTGCTTCTTGGGAACTTGGTTAGATCCCATTTTTGAGATCCTAGCGGTTAAGTAGAGTCACATGACTAAGTATTTACCAGTGGAATGGAAGGATGTATGCCAATCTGTGTTTAGGCTTTCAGATCATGGGTGTGCCCCCTTCACACTCTCTTCCTTCCCTCTGGCCACGATTCAGGCACTCCTGCAACCCAGGTTCAGTCAAGTACACGTGCCCAGGGCAGCAATGCAGGTTCAGTCAAGTTCACCTCCCTAGGGCATGGCGGGAGCAACAACCTGGAAGGAACCTGGGGCCCTGAATGATCAAGGAAAATTACACAACCTAGAATACTCATCTCAGACCTTCATGCAAGAGATAAACTTCTGTTATTTAAGGCAAGGCATTCCTGGCTCCCCGTTTTATTTTTTACAGTAAGTCCCCTACATACGAATGAGTTCTAGTTTGATAGCACATTCATAAGCCCAACAGTTAGCCTAAGAAGTCAACTAACACAATCAGCTATAGAGTCGTGTACTGTAATAGGTTCATAATACTTTTCACACAAATAATACATAAAAACAAATGCAAAAAATAAAGACTTTTACTCTTACCATACAGTACCTTGAAAAGTAAGATAAGTACCAGCTACATCACCACAGCTTTTACTCTTGATTCCAGACATCCTGGGCTTGAAATAAAGCTACTGAACTACTGTGCTCTATATAGCAAAGTACACAAAAGCACAACTTGTATAGGTTGCACACACATGACAATGTACGGCAGACACGTGAACGAACTTACATGACTGGACATGCGAACACATGTTCACGTCTTCGAAAATTCGAAACTTAAAGGTTCATATGTAGAGGGCTGCCTGTATTTTTATTTTTTGGCCATGCTACACAGCTTGCAGGACCTTAGTTATCTGACCAGGGACCGAACCTGGGCCCATGGCAGTGAAAGCACTGAGTCCTAACCACTGGCCCATCGGAGAATTCTCCTTGGTTCTCCTTATTACAACAGCATGCACAGAAATGACTGTATCTGTGATGAGGAATTTTTCTTCAGGAAATACCCATGTTATTGTATTCTCATTGGAAATCTACTTTCACATTGAAAACAGAAAGAGCCAGCAGTGCTACCATCTTAAGCCTTCAAACTATTTGCTTCAGAGTTCTTACTTACATTTTATATACATTTTCACGCCTATTTATTACACAAAGCTCTAGACAGAAGCCCTGAGGCTAATCCACACACATATAAGAAAATGTATTGTGCTTTAGCCATCATTTGAGCAATTATTGAGTTCTGCACAGACTAGTAAGACAAGCAGAGAGAGGTATAAGACCAGTGACACTGTTTATTCAAAAAAGCAATTCAAAAAAGCTTGCATGGCTGGAAACCAGAACAAGTTCATGCCACAGATTTTTACAGTTTATGCCAATTAAAGAATTTATTATTTTATAGTATTAATAAAGTAAAATGCTAAAAAGATAAACAATATACTTTTCTCAGTCTTTGGTTTTCTGGGCCTTTTTGCTCTACTTGATGTGATTACCCTCCCCACTCCCCCTTCCTGAAACTCTCCTTCCTCAGCTCTTATAACATCACTCTCTTACCTTCTTCCTGTTTGCAACTTCTCTATCTCCTTCAGGGACCCTTCTTTCTCTCTGTGCTATAATTGGCTGGTGCTCTCAGGGCTCTGTTTTTGGCCCATTCCTCACCCCACAGGCTCTGTGTGTGATACCATTCAAGCCCACAGCTTCAGCTACCGTTTATATGCTAACCTCTCAAATCGACCTCCACCTCCCTGCAGGACAATGTTCCTGAGCCCCACAACTACTCATGAAGAGGCAGCTTCCACTATAAAGACTCTGAGAGTCACGGGAGGTGTCCTTGTAAAGGGAAACATTGGGGTGTCTGGCCCCTGCTGTTTCAGCTCAGTGCACCCCCACCTGCCAGCCCAGAAGTCTCCTGCACCAGATGGGAGTAAAGGGTGCACTTCAGAATGCTCTGCCTCAGAGGAGGCTATAAAATTAGTAATTCGTGAAGATGAACTGGCACCTGGGAACGAAGCAGGCCCAGCTGGTGACCCAGATCCACAGTCCCAGGGGACAAAGAGTCCCAGAGTGGGTCCCCTTTGCTGGAACACCTCCTCACTCTTACGCTAAATGTGTGTTTATAATGACAAGTCAACATTTATTGTTATAAAAGATGGAATTCATTAAATCCCATTAATTAATTAAACGTGTATATTCTACCCACTTTCTAGAAAAGATTAAAGTAGCTCCTAAAAATACAGAATGTGGACTAAAATAGACCTTCCCTGATGGCTCAGTGGGTAAAGAGCCTGCCTGCAATGTTCGAGACACAAGAGAGAGATGCAGATCTTCCTGGGTCAGGAAGATCCCCTGGAGAAGGAAACAGCAACCCACTCCAGTATTCTTGCCTGGAAAACCCCACGGACAGAGGAGCCTGGTGGGCTACAGTCCACAAGGTCACCCAGAGTCAGACACGACTGAGTGACTAAGCATACACACAGCACACATTCTATCCACTCTCTAGAAAAGACTGAAAGTAGCTCCTAAAAATACAGAATGTGGACTAAAATAGTAGAACTAGGCCAAAAAGTCAAGACCAAAGGAAATGACGCAGAGGTGGCTGGGGCAGCTGGCTCCTGGGAACTGTGCCGCTCAGGTGGCAGCTGCAGAAGTGGCCTCGTCACGGGTCCTGCCATCGCAGAACGAGGGGCCCTTGGGCCTGACCTGGCCTTGTGACCACAACCACTCGGACAGGAGAAAAGGCCAGGCCTGGGAGACTCCAGGCTGCTGCAGTGAATGAAACACCATTGCTCAAATTCTCAGCGGGGACCAGGTTCTGTGCTTTTCTGCATCACCACAGTTAGACCTCACCAGGATTTCACAGCCGAGGCTCAAATCTACTGATAGACGCATGAGAGGCAATGATGACTGGTGATTCTTATTGGGCTCCTGAATTCATTCTGCAACCAACCCAGTCCAACAACCAGGCTTGGGCTGGGCACCAGTGATATAGAATGAGTAAGGCCCAATGCCCTGCGGAGCCAGTGGTGTGGGAGGGCAGAAACAAGGATGCTGGGAGGAGAGCCTGATGGTAGGGAGGAGGCTAGCCTGCTGCCCAGCGGCCCTGCCAAGTGGGCTCCTTTCCTGGGAATAGCCAGATGGCCCCCAGAGCCCTCAGGGTGCCCAGGGGCCTTCCAGCATCAGCTGATTGGCCTGGGTGCAGACCCATTGTCCCACCCGAGAATCTGAAGCCCAGCCCGAGAAAGGTGAGCAGAAGCTAAGAGCTGCCCATTAGCGCAGGGTACCTCCCACAAAGCCTGTGAGGCTGATCTGGGTCCAGCCAGCTCAGAGGCCCAGTAGTCCATCTGTCCCTGGGTTGTTCAAAGTCCTGTACAATGACAAGGCTGAGTCAGCTGTTAACACACTGAACCTCTGCTGTGCCGAAGGAGAGAAGCCACTTCCTCTAGCCGCCTTCCCATCACCCTGGATGCTCCAGCCCAGTAACTAAAGGGTCAACATCCAGCACAGCAAGTGGCCTCTATCCCTGCCCTAAACGTTAGGCTAGTTAAGGTCTGGTCATTAAATATTTTGTTCTGAGGCCCTTCCTGTACATCCCTCTTTTCAGGTTGAGTGAGACAGTGGTGGTGCCTGATGTAAGCAGAGAAGACCCCCTAATGCAGTGGGAGAGGTTTCCTGGAAGGGGTGCCATCTCAGAGGGTCTTGGAGGAGCTATAGGAGGGGACCAGCAAGCCAAACCACAGGTGCAAAGGCCTGAAGGGTGAAGAGCCGGCAGGCAGTGGTGGGCAGGGGCAGAGGGTCCCAGCAGAAAGGCTCCGCAGAGGGCTAGAGATGAGGAAGAAAGCCAATGACTGCACACGGGCTGGACTCCACCCAGGAGGTTTTCCAGGCTGTGGGACCTGAGGACATGCATCCATGCTTGCTGAACACAGAAAAGAAGACACAAATTCCTAGGCTTCAAGCTTTGTGACGTCCAGCAGGAAATGAAAGCCTAGGGTCATGTGGTATTTCATGATGTTTTTACATAAAATGGTTCACTTCATCTTTCCTGTGATATCAGACAATAAGAAGGCTGAGATGCAAAGGGTTAGCCTGGAACTCCTGGGTTCACACTGCAGTCCACTGTGAACGGACAGCCCTGGCTGCTGGGAGGCAATGGTTCCACCAGGCTGGTACCCACAGCATTCCATCACCATAACATCTTGCCCACGGAGTACTTCCCCGTCTCCTCCCTTCATTCAGTAAACTCTGCCTGGGAGATAGTGAGATCCCAACACACCTGCTGAGGCCTGGCCCATTGCTTTACTGCTAACCGTGCCTCTCACTTTAGAGCCATGCCATTTCCACAGGCACACTTCTACTCTCTTTTCAAGTATTTTTCATCCTAAAGGCTGTCATTCAAGAGCAGGTTGTCTCTCCTCCTGTGAAGAACGAAAAGCCTGATGTAATGCTTTCCCTGTAAATGACTTTGCAGCTGGTGATATGCAGCCTTCTCATCCCATTTACTCCTCACCCCAACTCTGCATGGTCAGCAGCAGCATCCCCATTTCAGAAACAGAATGCTGAGACCCAAAGAGAGTAAGGGACATACCTGCAGCCCTGAGTGGAACAGCCACTCCAAGGTCTGAGGACTCCTGGCCCAGTGCTCACTGCACCATGTCTCAACTGTTTCTTAAACTAAACAACAGCAGGAAGGGAGACTGTAGATAGCAGACTGGCCAGGGCTCAAATCTCAGTTTATCTGCTGTGTGGCCTCAAACAGGTGTCCTCACCTCTCTGGGCCTCTGTCCTCTCAACTGTGAAATGGATGGTTCTGAAGATCCAAATCCTGGCAAACAGTACTCACTGGATATGCGCAGGCCATTCCCCCACCCTATCATCCTGTTTTGAATAGTTTTCCAGTCACTCTTTTGATCTGAAAAGAGATTCTTTTCAATGACTTTTAAGAAAAGTGCGATTTACCTGTTAGCCACCAGAGTGCAGTCAATTTCCGGGCGCTTCGTTTTGGGAATGGCGTACAGTGGGTACCTGTCCCCGTGTCGAATGAACACGTGCGCAGAGACCAGCTTAAAATGATGTGGGGCGTGGCCTGCGTGAGAAAAGCACGTTGCCTGGTTGTCACTCAGCAACAGTCTATTCTTGCAGCTCGCAGAGGCCGGGAGGGGTGACCATGGTGGAAGGGTGCCATGCTGGGTTGGAGTGAGGGGGGCCCTCTGACTCCCTCACAAGGAAGGGCAGAGGAACGTAAGAAGGCTGCTTATGCCCCAGAGTCCCAGCACTCACAGGGAGGCTTTGGGGTGTGGCTGGGGGCTGGAGATCAGTGAAGTGGGGGCAAGACTGCTCAGGTAGCCTCACTCACATCCACAGACTAGGGGGAGGCCCATGGAAGTACTGGAAACCATGATTTCTGCTTTAAATCTTTCTCTTGTGAAACAAGACTGGGCAGAAAGAGATAAATACTCAACATCTTCTTTGATATACTTTCAGAAAACCAGAAGTCAACAGAGAAATCATATTTTCCTACACCTTTAATGTCAGACACCATCAGGGTATGATTTGGGAGTTCTAAGCCCTGAGAGAGCCCACCTGGGAAAGGGTTGAGCCAAGGGTGACCCCCTAGAACCCTTCAAGGCCACCTTTCTGCTCATTCTCACTGAAAATCAGGATGATGGCAAACAACTGTGGAGGCCTTCTTATGTGCCTCATGCTGCTCAAAGCAGTTACTTACTCGTCCCAGCAGCCCTGTCTGTGAGTAGGGATGACTTGTTATACCCATTTTACAGGTGAGGAAACTAAGACCTGGGAACTCATTCAAGGGCACAGCCCAGTGGTGACTGTAGGATTGGAGTCCCGGCTGTCTAGCTCCTTAGATGCTGTGTGAAGATGCTACCACGTCGGGCTGCACAGCCGACCTACCTTCCATGCTGCGCTCAGCCACACCTGGAATGTTGCAGTACAAAAGGGCTTCATATACCGGGTCCATCACGGGGGGCTCCGTTGCCGGGTCAGGCATGATTCTCTTTCGACTCTTGCTGGTCACTCCATTCTTGGTTGCCAACACTGGGATCAGGTGGACTGCAGGGAAAGCAAAGTAGGTCAGGAAACATGTGATCATGGAGGACACATGCCAGTTAGAGGACCCCAGAGGGCAGCTAGATTTTCACCGGAATTCACCTCTCTCTCAGAATTAGGCTGGACTTCAATGCATCAATAGCAAAATGTCAGCTTCCCATTCAAGCACTCTTTAAAAAAAATTTTTTTTAATTTATTTTTTAATTGAAGGAAAACTGCTTGACAATGTTGTGCCATTTTC
Organism: Bos taurus; assembly: GCF_002263795.3. NCBI lineage: Eukaryota > Metazoa > Chordata > Mammalia > Artiodactyla > Bovidae > Bos > Bos taurus. Next base: position 127,704,037 of record NC_037328.1, read on the forward strand.
TGCTGTACAACAACACAAATCAGGCATAATTATATATGTGTGCTGTGCTCAGTCATTTCAGTCATGTCCAACTCTTTGCAACCTAGGGACTTCTCTGTCAGTCCCCGTCAGAACCTCTGGCTTCTCTGTCCATGGGATTCTCCAGGCAAGAATACTGGAGGGGGTTGCTGTGCCCTCCTCCAGGGGATCTTCCCGACCTAGGAACTGAACCCATATGTCTGGTGTCTCCTGCACTGCAGGCAGATTCTTTACCCACTGAGCCACCTGGTAAGCCCATAATTATATATAAATATCTTTTAAAAATATTTATTTGACTGTATTGGGTCTTAGTTGTAGCACATGGGATCCGCATAGCAGTGTGCAGACTCTAATTTTGGCACACAGGCTTAGTTGCTCTGTGGCATATGGGATCTTAGTTCCCTGGTCAGGGAACCCATGTCTCGAACCCATGGATCAAACCCATGTCTCCTGCACTGGAAGATGGATTCTTAACCACTGGACTACCAGGGAAGCCTTGAGTCCCCTCCAAGCCCTGCCTCTTTCTCAACACCCTCCCCCTCCCCTTGTCAATAATTACCTATGTGACACCAGGTGGGCCACCCAGAGAGAGGGGGCCTCACCCACAGTGGTGAAGGAAGCAATCTGATTACTTCGTTCTGAACCCCCTTTGAATTCTGGTAAATACTAAGGCAGAAAGCCATTATCTACCGAGTGCCTATGAAGTGCTAGACATGTGTCTGCCATATCTCATTTAATACCATCTGCCTTGCAGATGGGGCCCCCCGAGCCCAAGCATCGGTATCTGTTCATTAATTCTCAAGAGACTATTTTACAGTGAAGAGAGCCACAGACCCAAGGCAAGGCTGAGGCAACTGCCCAAGGTGTACTTGCTGGAGGGAAGACATCTCACTGTCACCCATCTGTCCCCAGGCCAGGTTCTCCCCACCCCCATCTGCTGGATGTCATGGATGGACACTGCAGTCTGTTATGCTTGTCCAGACAGCACCCCTCTTTCTGTTGGGGAACCCCTCCTTCCCTGCCATGTGGTTCAGCTGAACTGCCAATCACAATGTCAAGTACAATACAGATAAGAGGAGGGGACTCCTTTTCTCCTGGACACTGATATCTAAGAACGGAAACCCAGGGCTGCCCCAGTCATTTGTCCCTCCATGGACAGCCTCTGCCTGCAGTGGCCAGAGCAATAAATGAGGAGAATTATCAGAGAGAAAGAGGAAGGAAGATCTGAGGACATCCAGCCTCTGGGCCCTGAGTCCAGATGTGGCTGAAGTGCCCGTTCGATGTCCCAGTTCTGTAAGCCGAGAAAGTCTGCTTATTACTTAAGCTAGTCTCACGTGGGCTTCTGTTCCTTTCAACCAAATGAGTCCTGGTTCACACATTTTATCAATTATTTACAAGCAGCTGTAAGTGCATCTCCTAGGTTAGTAGTACTCAATCTTTCAAAGAGTTCCCAATTCAGAACTACCTACAATAACAATCGTTGTATTTTTACCATCACCAACTGAGGGAATATGTGAAAATAGGTGTGCCCATGAGTCATTAAGAGGAGATGAAGAAGAGGTAACAAGAATACACAGAAGAACTGTACAAAAAATGTTCTTAATGACCCAGATAACCTCTCTGGCACTCACCTACAGCCAGACATCCTGGAGTGTGAAGTCAAGTGAGCCTTAGGAACCATGACTACAAACAAAGCTAGTAGAGGTGATGGAATTCCAGTTGAACTATTTCAAATCCTAAAAGATGATGCTGTTAAAGTGCTTGACTCAATATGTCAGCAAATCAGTAGTGGCCACAGGACTGGAAAAGGCCAGTTTTCATTCCAATCCCAAAGAAAAGCAATGCCCCAAAATGTTCAAATTACCACACAATTGCCAGCACTCATTGCACATGCTGGCAAGATTATGCTCAAAATCCTTCAAGCTAGGCTTTAAACAGTATGTGAACGGAGAACTTCCAGATGTAAAAGTTGGAATTAGAAAAGTCAGAAGAACCAGAGATCAAATTGCCAACATCCATTGGATCATAGAAAAAGCAAAGGAATTCCAAAAAAATCTACTTCTGCTTCACTAAAGCCTTTGACTGTGTGTATCACCACAAACCGTGGAAAATTCTTAAAAAGATGGAAATATCTGACCACCTTACCTGCCTCCTGAGAAACGTGTACACAGGTCAATAAGCAACAGTTAGTACTGGACATGGAGCAATAGACTGGTTCCAAATTGGGAAAGGAGTACGTCAAGGCTGCGTATTGTCACCCTGATTATTTAACTTACATGCAGAGTACATCATGCAAATGCCAGGCTGGATGAATCACAAGCTGGAATCAAGATTGCCAGGAGAAATATCACCAACCTTAGACACGCAAATGATACCTCTTAAATGGCAGAAAGTGAACAGGAACTAAAGAGCCTCTTGGTGAAGGTGAAAGAGGAGCATGAAAAAGATGGCTTAAAACTCAACATTCAAAAAACTAAGATCATGGCATCTGGTCCCATCACTTCATGGCAAATAGATGGGGAAACAATGGAAACAATGAGAGACTTTATCTTCTTGGGTTCCAAAATCACTGTGGACGGTGACTGCAGCCGTGAAATTAAAAGATGCTTGCTCCTTAGAAGAAAAGCTGACCAACCTAGACAGCGTATTAAAAAGCAGAGACATCACTTTACCGACAAAAGTCTGTATAGTCAAAACTATGGTTTTTCCTGTGGTCATGTATGGATGTGAGAGTTGGACCATAAAGAACGCTGAGCGCTGAAGAATTGATGTTTTTGAACTGTGGTGTTGGAGAAGACTCTTCAGAGTGCCTTGTACAGCAATGAGATCGAATCAGTCAATCCTAAAGGAAAATCAACCCTTAATATTCACTGAAAGGACTGACACTGAAGCTGAGGCTCCAATACTTTGGCCACTTGATGTGAAGAGCCGATACACTGGAAAAGATTCTGATACTGGATAAGAGGACAACAGACAATAAGATGGTTGGACGGCCATTGACTCAATGGATGTAAATTCGGGCAAGCTCAGGGAGATAGTGAAGGACAGGGAAGCCTGGCGTGCTGCAGTTTATAGGGTTGCAGAGAGTTGAACATGACTTGGCAACTGAACAACAACAACAATGAATCATTTAACTTCTTATTAATCATTATATAAATGCCTACATTTGAAAAATAGCTAAAACAGGGTTCAATCACCAGTCTAAATCAACCTAAATTCCCTAACTACTTCTACAATTTTCCTAATGGTTAAAGTTTCCCTTTGGCAAACATGTTATAAACAAAGGTATAAGATAAGCAATCCACCGAGAAGAAAATATTTACAACATACATAACAAACTATTTAATATTCGAAGTGCACAAATCTCCTAAAATGGAAAAATTAAAAGGGATATGAGCAGGCTAATTATAGAAAAATAAATCCCAGGGCAATAAACATACAAAAAATGTTCAATATTATACATACTTTAAAAATACAAATGAAACAATAGGATAAGATTCCCTCCATCCCAACAGATTAGAAATCCACATTTTAACAACAATATCAGTATTGGCCAGGGTTTGAAACCTACATTTCCCTATACTTCAGGTGAGAGAGGAAGTTGAAAGGACTTTTGGGAAGGAGTATTTGCGTCACCACCAAAATGTTACATGTACTTTATCCATGACCCTATTATTCTATCTCTTGGAATCTGTTCAACAAAAATATCAATTCCCATCACCAAGACATATGGCCAAAGAGATTCACTGCAGCACTATATACAAGAACACAAAAAAGGGAAATGAACTAAATATCTTTTATCAGCAGAACAGAATGTAACACCCACAGTGGAATATTCTGTCAAAGTTAGAAAGAATGAAAAATTAATAAAAGATTCTTTGATTTTTGTGAATAAACCAAGTCACTGGATATTTACATAATCCTTTTCATGGAAAGAAAAAATTAACCATAAGTATATGAATATATAGGCATTTTTATTATGAAAATGAACAGAAAAATGTCTACAAGGAGATTCCCCAAAAATGCTTTGGGGAATGGGTAGAATGGGGTTTAAAGAAGTATTTTCACTTGTTTTTCTGTGACTGTCTACATTGTTTTATAAATCCACACACATACATACGTAGATACTGATATGTATTTACAATAAGCATGTTACATATTATCTACATTCTATATGTATACAAGTACATGTATATTTCTATCATGTCTAGATATATTGATTTTTTTTTTCAATAAGCATATTTTCATTCATTACTTATGATGAAACAACAACCACAGCTAGAGTTGGCCCTTCACCAACTAAATAAGCCCTTCAGTTTGTCCTAAACCCAGTTTCTTCCTAACAGTTAGGAAGGTCTGGAGCTGCTAACACACAGCTCAAGTGTCCAAAGGTCATTTACCATGGTGGGGAGAATTTGTGCCAGAGCAAGAGGACAATAAAAGTACATGTCATAATTAGCTTCCAATTAAATAAATTAATTAATTTAAAAATAAAATAAAGAAGGGGGGGAGTACATGTCCTAAGGCAGCATGTTAATGACCCAGCCCTTCCAGCCATGTGGCACCCCTCAGTCCTTGATTCTGCTCTTTTATTAAGCGGTACCAGGTGCTGGCCCCTTGGCCATGCCTGTGGGCACACTCCCTTTGAATCTGGGCCACTTAGCTGAAGCTAAGGAGACATAATACGAGTGACCCTGGGACAGAGGGGCATGGGTCCCTAAGCATCCCAGAGTCCTCACAGTTTGCTGGTTTATTTCAAAGCACGTGGGGTAAGGCTTGTTGGAACTGCTATAAGCTGAGTGTTTGCTGTCCTGTGCTCAGACATGCTCAGTCATGTCCAATTCTTTGCGACCCTATGGACTGTAGCCTGCCAGGCTTCTCTGCCCATGGCATTTTCCCGGCAAGAATATTGGAGCGGGTTGCCATTACCCACTCCAGGGATCTTCTGGGCCCAGGGACCGAGCTGCATCTCCTGCATCTCCTGTGCTGGCAGGTGGATTCTTTACCATTCATTGCACCATTTGGGAAGCCCAAGCTGTGTTCATGCTCCCCCAAATTCACATGTTAAAATCCTAACTGCCAGTGTGATGGTATTTAGAGGTGGGGCCTTGGGGAGTAATTCAGTTAAGAGGGTAGAGTCCTCACGAATGAGATTAGTGCCATTATAAGAGAGATCCCAGAGAGCTGCCACCCCCATTTCTGCGATGTGAGGTTACAGCAAAAAGGGGGCTAAGGGCAGACTTAGGTGTAAGGGAGCATCCTGGGGCTGGAGGATGCGGCTTCTTCTGGCAGGCCTCCCCAGCTCCTCCACTGCCCTGAGGACACGCAGGAACTCTGCTGATCCCACGCAGCTCATATGTCACTGGGCAAGAAAAAGGAACTGTAGGCGCATCAGAAAGAACAGTGGGCAGTCAAACAGATGGAAGAATAACGAGGTGTCATGTAGGTGTAAAAAGTTCCAGGAACAGACATGAGTGCCCTGGGGCCATTGTATCGCTGTGGCCAACCAATGACACAATAGGAGACACCTTTTATTAATAATTAACTCGGTATCAATGGGCACATGTTTTCTCTGTGGTGTGATTTCCCAATAGAAGACTTCATATGCCACCTGGGGATATGAGTCTCTACCATTTATGTCTGCTGTACCTGTTCATCGCATCTATAATCACTTTCATCCCATCATCGCATCCATAAACCTTCTTGTATAAAAAGATGCCAGTGACATCTCAAGGTCAAAGAATGGCAGAGAACATGACCTCTAAAGCAGTCCCTTGGGCTCCCTCACACGCAAAAGCAACTAGCAAACTTCTTAGAATGAGAGTAAGACAATCAGATGCTGTTTCATGTAGGCCTCTCCCCTGTCTCACCCCCACCCCCCCATCCCTCAATGCACAGAGGAAGGATCCATGGGCCTCATTACCAAACATCCCTGTAGCTGTGACTAGAATTCAAGCCAAACTGGCTGGTGCTGCTTTTTCCAGCCTTATACCTCACCTCATCCTAGGAAGAGCAACCATCCGTCCGTCAGGCATGAATCTCAGGCAGAGGCAGGTCAAGGGACTTGCCTGGGGTCACTTGCCCTGTAAGCCTGTTGACCTGCCAGTCCTGGTATTTAGGCATCTCCCATCCAGCTATCCAACATTTATTGAGCATCTACTGGGAATTCTTCAGAGAATAAAAGACTCTGGTTGCTGTCAATCCTGTTGAGGAGGGTGGTAAGGTATTAAATAAGAAAACGGGAGCAGAAAGCATACGGGGAAATGTCCTTCTTCGTCACAGTGCCTCTGCACACCCTGGGGGTTGGTTTGGGGGTCTGGGTGTAGGAATAATGCAGAAACAAACCGGATATAGAGGAGATACTGGGAAGTCACCACAAGAGTGATCAAGAAGAGGCTCAGAAGAAATACCATCTATCAATAAGTCTCAGCTCAGCAGCCAACTTGATGAACATGTCTGAAGAGAAATGTTTCATCCAACAATGAACTGCTTCTTTTAATTTTTATTTATTCTATTGAAGACCCCCATGGGAGAGAGGACAGGAGAGAAAGAACGAGTCCAGGGTCAGGGTCAGATCACGACCCTAGCCCCTAGGCTGCGAGCTCCTTCTTGTCTGGCCTTGGTTTCAGGCCCCTTAGTTATTCCACATGCTCAGCGGGCTGTGTGTGTGCAGCTGGTCATCACCTGGGAATCACCGTGACTTCACGAAGACAGGTCAGTGCCTCTCTTCCAGGGCACCAAGCCCATGCCCACCATCTCCAGTTCCTCACTCCCTATGGGGGCTCTGGCCCAGGGCAGGGGACAAGAATTTACCTGCTTCCAGGCCTCTTCCCACCTGCTCTAGCATTCAGAACCCACTGTATGCTGCCCTTTACAGGAGATCCTGATGGAGCACTGTGGGCCCGTTCCTGGCTCAGAGCACTACCTCTCCTTCCCTTCTGTAGACGGCTGCTCTCCCAGGTCAACCCCATGCTGTGGTGGGGGTGGTCATGACCCTTCTCCAGGACCCTGTCCTTGCCATGCTGGTCCCAGGGATGGGACCTGGCACTAGCCAACTGGGTCAATAAAGGCCCTTTCCAGGAAAGACAGCTGCCCCACATGGAAGAATCAGGTGAGCCCAGAAGCCCTGCCTCCTGCCATCCCTGCCCTAGTTATCCGGCTGTTGTTTAGTGATCAACTCTTCCTCTGATTATACAGACACCCTGGCAGGTTGAAGTCAGGTATCTAGGATCCACAGGTGTCCCAGGGCAGGTGGGCAAGTGTTGGCTGACCCGTCTCCACCACTCTGGGCTCAGCTGCCCCACAGGTCTCACCACTGACTGGACCAGCAAAGAACTCGGTGGGGCCAAGGTGTGGCCCCGCCACCTGCTTTTCACCTTCCTAGCTCCAGAGTCTGCTTCACCCTTGTTGGGACCTCAGCCTGGGCTGGTCACCTTCCTAAGCGACTGCAGTCACTTCACCCTTGCATCACTCAAGTCTGTCCTGACTCAGCCCTGCAGCCATCATTCCCTTAAATAGTTCAGCTCACCCAACTATTTAAGGCACCTTCTTATAAGTTAAACACCCCTAGTCCTGTCACCTGATTTCTGCGATTTCTTCCTCCCCAAAGTTCAAAAGGTTCTTGAATTCTCTTTATCTGTCTTTCATTTGTGTCAGTTTGATTACTATGTGTCTCAATGTGTTCCTCCTTGGGTTTATCATGGCTGGGACACTGTGTGCTTCCTGGACTTGGTTAACTATTTCCTTTCATATTTTAGTTAAGTTTTCAGCTATTAACTCTTTAAATATTTTCTCGGGTCCTCTCTCTCTTTTCCTTCCGCTGCTGCTGCTGCTGCTGCTAAGTCGCTTCAGTCGTGTCCGACTCTGTGCGACCCCATAGACGGCAGCCCACCAGGCTCCCCCATTGCTGGGATTCTCCAGGCAACAACACTGGAGTGGGTTGCCATTTCCTTCTCCAATGCATGAAAATAAAAAGTGAAAGTGAAGTCACTCAGTCGTGTCTGACTCTTCTCGACCTCATGGACTGCATCCCACCAGTCTCCTCCGTCCATGGGATTTTCCAGGCAAGAGTACTGGAGTGGGTTGCCATTGCCTTCTCCGTTTCCTTCTGGGACCTCTATAATACAAATGTTGGTGTGTTTTTATGTTGTCCCAGAGGCTGTCTTTGTTTCTTTTCTTATTTTTTCTATATTATATTTTGTGGCACTGATTTCCACCATTCTGTCTTTCAGAAATTCTGTCTCAGCTCCTCTGCTATTGATTCTTCTAGTGTATTATTCAGGAGAAGGCAATGGCAACCCACTCCAGTACTCTTGCCTGGCAAGACCCTGCTGTGGAGTCTATGGGCTCTATGGTAGGGCTAATGGTGAGCTCCAAGAGGGCTCACACCAAGGGGCACCTTCCAGGACTGCTGCTGCCAGTGCCCCTGTCCCCACAGCGAGCCACTGCCAACCCACACCTCCGCAGGAGACCCTCCAACACTAGCAGGTAGGTCTGGTTCAGTCTCCTGTGGGGGTCACTGCTCCTTTCCCCTGGGTCTTGCTGTGCACAAGATTTTGTTTGTGCCCCCCAAGAGTGGAATCTGTTTCCCCCAGTCCTGTGGAAGTCCTGCAATCAAATCCTGCTGGCCTTCAAAGTCTGATTCCCTGGGGATTCCCAGTCCCTTTGCCAGACCCCCAGGCTGGGAAGCCTGATGTGGGGGGTCAGAACTTTCACAACAGTGGGATAACTTCTTTGGTGTTATCATTCTCCAGTTTGTGAGCTGCCAGCCCAGTGGGTTTGGGATTTGATTTTATCATGATTGCGCCCCTCCTTCTGTCTTGTTGAGGCTTCTCCTTTGTCTTTGGATGTGGGGTATCGTTTTTTGGTGGATTCAGCATCCTCCTGTTGTAGGTTATTCAACAACTAGTTGCCCTGAATTCTCTTTACTGGAGTTGCTCTGACAGACAACTCCCATAATTCCCTTAGGCTTCCTCCATCCACTAAAGTGACTTTAATATTCTTTCTTTCTCTAGCCTGCACTGAGTATAAAAATGTGTGTGATTCTCAAATAAAAGCCAGAGCCAGACCACCAGAGCCCCACAGTGGGAGTGGGGTGCTCACAGGGTTGAGGACTCAGCTCCTGCCCTAGGCTGTTTGTTCCAAGTTCTTATCTCCTCCCTGCCTGACCCCCTCTGACATCTGAGACCTAACCCCAAGGGTGGCCAGAGTGCAAGGGGCAGGGGTCCCACTGTGACCTGAGCCCAAGCCCAGCTGCAGCCTCCTGGAGGGGCCAGGAAACATTCCTCACATTCCTCTGGGGCCACTGCAAACTGGCCTTGACCAAATGGGGTCCCTCGGGTTAGATGCTGCAAGTGCCAAAGACTCTGAATCATGACAGAAACTAGGAATCAAACAGACATCTAAGACAGATCCTCAAAAAGAACTATGAAAAGAGCCCCAGCCATCCTCAACCACCTCAGGGCCTGGATCCTCTCTACCTTACCTTTGAGAATCTGGTAAGAGCTATTGATCCTCAGCCCTGAAAAAGGACTGTGTACACTGTTTTACATTTGGTTTCTGGGGATTCATAGCACCCCTGAAACCCTGTGAGACAATGCAGATGTCCATAGACTCAGGTTAAGAACGCAATGCACCTGGAAACAGGTTTCCAATTTCAACACCCTCGAGTAGAGATTTTTTCATTTTACAAAATGAAAACGGATTGTTACAATTCATATAAGCATGCGTTCATCCTAAATAGGCACCGATACTAAGGTATAAAAAGAAGTCAGTCATGCATATTCCTACCGCCCAGAGAACCCACAGTGAACGCTGCAGTGTGTGTGGCTGGAAGTCCTGCTGGAGATGAATGGTGCTCCAGTCCCTGCTGCTGCTGCTGCTGCGTCGCTTCGGTCACGTCCGACTCTGTGCGACCCCACAGACGGCAGCCACCAGGCTCCTCCATCCCTGGGATTCTCCAGGCAAGAACACTGGAGTGGGTTGCCATTTCCTTCTCCAATGCATGAAAGTGAAAAGTGAAAGTGAAGTCGCTCAGTCGTGTCCGACTCTTAGCGACCCCATGGACTGTTGCCTGCCAGGCTCATCCATCCATGGGATTTTCCAGGCAAGAGTACTGCAGTGGGGTGCCATCCCTACTGCAGTACAAATGGTGACCAGGTCACTATGGCTCAAGAACATTGTTGCCCCTTCCCCAGGAGCAAAAAGTTTTTTGTGTCTCAAAGGTCTGTATCCCATTGAGGCCACCAAACCAACAGCCCAGGAAAGTGAGTCCAGGTTGGTCATTCACTTCTATGAAAACAGTCAAAAAAGAAGAGCGGTCAAGTGGATGTGAGAGTCTTGGGGAGGCCACCTGAGTGAGAGACCATGTGCTGCGTGCCTTCAGGTATCTGGATACTGTGAAGACTGGTCATCTCACCCTCTGGTAGATACCTGGGGCTGGGGAGAAGCAGAGCTGGGTTCCGAGTTCCCCATAAAGCAGACCCCAGGGCAGTGTGGTCCAGCCCCTCAGTTGACACAGGAAAAAGAAGGAAGGAGGCAGGGAGGGCAAGAGACGATGCTGGAGCCAGAACCAGATAAATCAGAGAGGGCCCTGCATTGTGGCCGAGTTTCTGCTTCTCTCACCCTGGGCGCCGGCTCTGCAGGGCCCCAGTGAGGCATCCAGGGCTGGGGCCACAGCGGCAGGAAGCACAGTGAGATGGTTCCGATGTCTCTGTGGGCATTCCTGACTGCACCTTCTTATTCAGGATTCAGATTCTGTCACCCTCAAGACCTCACTTCTGATCAGTCTCAAAAACCTCCCCCTCCAACCCCTTCCCCCAAGGCAGAGTGCTACCAATATCACAGGGCTGTGCATCTGATTACCACTTATCTCACTTCAAGTTGTTTTTTATTTTTATTAATGTCGTCAGCTTGGAGCCCTGTTGCCAAGACAACGAGAAATGAGGCCCAAGCTGATCAGTGCAAACTCCGCCCACGCAGGCTCCCACTGGGTCCCTGACTCACCTCTATTCAGTTGTTCCTCCAGTGTCAACGTCCCGCAGCTTCCTCTCCTATTTGTCTCTCTTCCTACAATCTTGGCAATCGGCACATACTCTCCTGAATTCACTGACTCATTTTACTAACACTTTCTAGTTTTACTAACTGATAACTTGCTCTCTTCTAAAATGGGAGATTCATCCTTTCTGTCAGGCGGCAGCCATCAGGGTGAGCCGACATGGGCGCCTACAAGTACATCCAGGAGCTGTGGAGGAAGCAGTCGGACGTGCTGCGGGTGCGCTGCTGGCAGTACCGTCAGCTCTCAGCGCTGCACCGCGCCCCGCGCCCCGCGCCCCACACCCAACCCGGCCCGACAAGGCGTGCAGGCTAGGCTACAAGGCCAAGTAAGGCTATGTCATATACTGGATCCGTGTACACCGCGGTGGCCGCAAACGCCCAGTTCCTAAGGGTGCCACCTACGGCAAGCCTGTCCACCATGGTGTCAACCCTCTCAAGTTTGCCCGAAGCTTGCCGTCAGTTGCGGAGGGGCGCGCTGGCTGCCACTGTGGGGCCCTGAGGGTCCTGAATTCCTACTGGGTTGGTGAAGAGTCTACATACAAATTCTTAGAGTTTATCCTCATTGATCCATTCCATAAAGCTATCAGAAGAAACCCTGACACTCAGTGGATCACCAAACCAGTCCACAAGCACAGGGAGATGCGGGGGCTGAGGTCTGCAGGCAGAAAGAGCCACGGCCTGGGCAAGGGCCACAAGTCCACCACACTATTGGTGGCTCTCGCCCTGCAGCTTGGAGAAGGCGCGATACTCTCCAGCTCCACCGCTACCACTAATGTAAGTAATGTTGGTAAAGTTCTTACCTAATAAACAATTTAGGACGTTCTTGTCTGCTTAAAAGTGTTATTTTTTTTTTTTAAATTTGTCTGTTAAAACTAGTTGCCTTCAGATTGCTTCATTGAATGCATTGTCAAATTATGAAAGTTAAAGTGCAATAATGTTTGAACTTATTGAAGTTACTTATACTTACACATATAAGTGTATATGAAGTGATGGTATATCTTGTTTTTAATAAGGGAAATGCCTTTGTTTTTGCTTTATTAGGGAATTGATATGTCTGTGTTTAAAATGCTGTTTAGTACAAGAGGTGTAAAATTCTGTAAAAAAGGAGTACATAAACTTACCCCTGTAGATTTGTTGATGCATGTGGTGAGACCTGCAGCTTTACTGGGGTGATGCAACGCTTTGCAGTTTTATGGAGTTTGGCAGGGACAATGTTTTCAGTTGGATTTTCCTTGGAAATGTGAATGGTGTCCTGATCCTTTCTCATGATCATATGCAGAAAAATAATGAAGTTTTTGACTAGGGCCCACATTTAGGCTTAATCTAATATTACATTTGTGTAACTGCTGCTTCTGAAAGGCAAAAAGTATTAAAGTAATGCCACCATTTTAAAGAGAATTGAGTAGCCCTGTTGCAAGAGGGTTCTGACGAATCAAATCCTGGTTTACCTAAATTAAATTGCCTTGGCCTCCGTGGTAGCACTGAAGTTCATACAAAGCTCCTGGTTCAGGCTTTGGGATCTGTAGAATACTGAACTTTGTGCAAAATGGTTGTATTTACACTTGTGTCAATTAAAGTTGAATGTTAGATAAGTGAGGGGGGAGTTATTAGCCCTAAGGTTTGTAAGGTAGTGATGTTAGGATTGGGAGTTTGGTGTTCATCAGATCCCTTTCAAGTGTAGGATGATAGGAAAAACTTGGATCAAAAAGTTAAATGTTTTATATGTAGTATTAGTTTGCGACCATCATGAATTCTCTAAGCCACATTAGGGGATGGGGGAAACAGGGGTGGTTATATTTAAAAGTATCATTGCTAAGTGTAATCTGTTCTCTAGGGTCAAGGCACTCCATTTTTAAAAGGCTACTGAGAAAACTCATGTCGTTGGTGTCAATGCAAGTTCAGCTGGCCTCCAACTTCGTGTTGTCTATAGTTCCCATCCCTACTCCAACTAGCCTTACTGTTCCAGGCTTGATGGGCCACCAGCTGTGGTTGCCCTTACCACCTCATTCTGCTTGTTCCATCACATCTTCCCGTAGACTAGGCTTCTGTTTCTCAGGGTGGATGTGAGTGTAGGAAATACAGAAGAGGAATTACCCCAATTCTTGGCTTGCTATCTTCATAAATAGTTTGATTTTGAAATTTAATTGCTGGTTTTCTTGAACCAATTTTTCTTTTTCTTCAAGGGTCCTTAAAAAGGGCCACTTAAGTGATTTCCAGAAAACAGGCTTGCAAAACCTTTTAAGACCCAAATTCCTTCCAACTAAAAAAAAATCTTAAATCATATTATTTTGTGTGTAGAGGTTGTTCAACTATATAATAACAGAATAAATGTCTATTAAACCAAAAAAAATAAAATAAAATGGGAGATTCACCTTCTTAACCAATACTGCTGACTACACACACACACACACACACACACACACACACACACTCACTCACATAAAGGTACCACATGTCTTTTTAGCAAATATATTATGGACAACCTTTCAAGTTAATACTGAGATGTCTACATAAATATGGTGTAATGGATGCAGGAGTATTTCCTGTTGGACATTTTGGCTCTTGACCCCCTTTTCCTACGATAAGCAGGGCTGCAACTAACATCTTTGAGCATACATCTCTATCCTCCAGTTTATTCTTAGGAGAAACTCTCTAAGATCAGAAACAAAGAAAGAGGGAAAGAAAGAAGGAAGAAAGAGGGAGAGAGAGAGAAACAATGTCTCTACCCTGGAAGAAAACTAGGAATAATCCACAGACATAAATGTGTCCCATTTTTAGTTCATGGAAGGGCCCACCTGGTACATACCTCCTCCAAAATAAGTATGACATGAACTTAAGACACTGATTTGTCTAGCTTAATTTTGTCACTTATCTACAGAACTTTTCTTCTACCCAAAGATATTTAACTCTATGCGGCAGTTACACACAAAACATTCAAACAAAAACTAAACTGAAAATTCTCAGAAATCAAATAAGCGGCTTCCCTGGTGGCTCAGTGGTAAAGAATCTGCCTGGCAATACACGAGACACGGGTTTGATCCCTGATTCTGGAAGATCCCACATGCCGCGCAGCAACTAAGCCAGTGTACCACAGCTGCTGAGCCTGTGCTCTAGAGCCCAGGAGGTGCAACTACAGAGCCCATGCACCCTAGAGCCTGTGCTCTGCAACAAGAGAAGCCACCTCAATGAGAAGCCCGCACGCTGCAACAAGTAATAGCTCCTACTCGCTGCAACTGGAGAAAAGTCTGTACAACAGACACAACACAGCCAAAAATAAATAAATAAATAAAAAATTAAAAATCAAACAAAATAAATCTCCAAGAAAAGGATCATACACACACCACTTACACACACCCCACAGCACTTATATACACCCCACACATACACACCCCACACATACACACACCACACACATACATGCACCACATCACTTATACATACTTGTGTTCATCTGCTTCAGTCATGGCTGACTCTTTGTGACCCCATGGACTGTAGCCCGCCAGGCTCCTCTGTCCATAGGATTCTCCAGGCAAGAATATTGAAGTGGTTTGCCATTTTCTTTCTCCAGGGGATCTTCCTGACCCAGGAATTAAACCTGCGTCTCCTGTGTCTCTTCCATCTCCTGCATTGCAGGCAGATTCTTTACCCACTGAGCCACCCAGGAAGCCCACTTATACATACACACACCACTTAAACACACCACACACATCACATACACACACCAGTTGCATGCATATCAAACACACATCACTTACACATTCACAAACAGCATACATATCACCATATACATACCACTGACACATACACTTCTTACACACATCATATAAACACACCAGTGACACACACACACACCACTTGCACACACATCACACATGCACAAAATCTGGCTAGGCTGGGGTCCCTCGGCTGCCCACCTGAGAACCTGGGGTGGGTCGCCTGCCCCTTGGCTTCGGAGCCACCCTCCCTGCTGCTGCCCTGTCTCTTTCACGGCCTCTCCTCCTCCATCTGCCCACATTTCACCTTTGCCCTGTCTTTCCCCTCTGCAGGTACATGGAGTACAAACTCCGGAGCTGACAGGGCTCAGCACAGTGCTCTCGCCACCCCTACTCAGATTGCAGCCGGCTGCAGCTGAGGTCCCTGCAAAGGACTGTGGGCCACAGCTTGTGGACAGTCTGGTTCTTAAAAGAGGGGCTAGAAGTTTATGTGAAATTGCCTAGTTTAAAAACATTGGTAAATAAATTTTCCAAAGTGAAAACGTTGCTTGGGCCAAAAAATACAAGCCAGCAGGCTGTGGGACTGGAGTAGCCTCCATGGGCTCCAGGGAGATCAGGGAATGCTGGACACAAGGTCTGCAAACAGGGGCTCTGACAGGCTTCCTCTTGGGCTCAGGCCCTGGAATCGCCTCCGGTAGGACCTGCACTCACTGTGCCCATTGGTACCCCCAACAGCCCTGATACACCTCACCAACTCCCCAGCTCTTCCCCTGTTCCCCACCAGCCCATCCAGCTGCCTGCTTCTTGCTCAGAGCACTCTCCCCCAGTCTCTTCGTTCAGACTCGGGGGCCATTGGCCCCACACAGCTGACCTCCCAGACCGTGTTCTGGGTACCTCCTTCAGCCTTTGGCACACTCACCCCAGGTGGAAAAGGGACTGTGTGAGTGACAGCATGGACGCATGAATGGGGGCAGCCTACGAGACCTCCGAGTCACACTCCCCTCTCTCTCCACCCTTGTTGCACTGCACCCCAGATCAGCTCTAAGTCCGCAGCATCATCTGACGCTCTCAGCTCTGTTCCTTCCTTTCGGGCCCGACACCTTCATCAGAGCCATTCCTCAGCCTTCCACTGGAGCAGGGACGTAGCCCCCGAGTTGCCTCTGAGTGGGCAGCACCCAACTGTTGTGTACATTAGCACCCCCAGGGGGAGCCACAGTTCTGACTCTCTGGGGAGGGGCACAGATCTGCTCTTCTTTGCTTTTGGAACATGCACTTTAACAAACTCCCAGGGCTACTCTAATCAAGGGGCTCAGGAGACCACTCTTTGGCAACCGTTGTACAAGACTGTAGCCCTTCCCAGACACGAATCTGATGATTCTGTCCTCCTGCTTCAGGGGCTCTAGCATCTTCGAGGTATAACATGGTGATGTAGGTGGCCTGGCATAGTCCACCCTCACAGCCACACACGGGTGACTAACCTGGCCCTGCTGTCTCTTGCTCGGCCTTGGCACACCTGCCTCCATCTGCCAGGAACGCCCTTCCCAGATTCCTTATGGACAACTCTAACTCATCCCTCCAGGCTGGAGCTAGGATGTCACCTCCCCTGGGAGGGAGTCTTCCCTGACCTCCAAATGGCTGGCTTCTTGTCCTCCATCCTCCCATGTCACCCTGTCATAATGCATCTCAATCATTTTATTTAACAAGCATGCATACAGTGATCACTATATGCCAGGAACTGTTCTAGGTGTATTATGAAATATCCTTCACCAACCCAATGAAACAGAAACTCTCATTGTCCCCCTCTCCATTTTACAGATGAGCATGCAGAGGGTAGCAAACATGCCTGAGCTCACACAGTTGGTAAGTGGCAGGGCAGGGACTCGATCAGGCAGTCTGGCTCCAGAGTCCACGTTCTTTCCCAGCTCCCTGGGGGGCCACTGCTTTCCTGCCTGAGCACACTGTACCTTGTGTGCCAAGCATCTGCTCAGGATTCTCCTTCACTAGACAGACAGCTCCTTTGGCCCTTGAGAGATGAAACCCCAAGGGCCAAGCACACAGTAGAATGTTTGCTGAAGGACAGCGCTATGCCAACTCAAGGTACTGGGTCAACAAGGAACGATAAAATTCTCCAAACCTCAGAGTGTGAGAAGGCTTTAAATGGGATCAGGTCCAGTGACCTGCCTACTATTCCATTCTTCACAGAGCGATGCTCCAGGGTGTGCATCCTGCCAGTCCACCTCCACATGATGCTGACAGTCAGGAAGCTTCACCTGCCGCTGAATTGAAATATGTCTCCATGGTCACCAGGCCACACAGAGCTGGTCTGACTCCTCTTACAGATACTGGATAGCGATAAGAGCGCTTCAGATACTGAAGACAACTTCACTTTGGCGGGTTAACCGTCCGCTTCTACCTGGGAAGCTGAGTTTCCAGTCCACCATGGACATTTCCCTTAGAAACCTGCTCTGGTCCACCAGGGCCCTGCCCAAGATACCGATGACCAGTGCAGACTGACCCCCTATCATGGCCGATGGACTCTGATTTAAAAGAAAGAAATGCACGATATACTATTTCAAAGGGGCTTCCCTGGTGGCTCAGATGGTAAAGAATCTGCTGCAGTGCAGGAGACCCCAGTTTGATCCCTGGGTTGGGAAGATCTCCTGGAAAAGGGAATGGTTACCCACTCCAGTATTCTTGCCTGGAGAATTCCATGGAGAGAGAAGCCTGGTGGGCTATAGTCCATGGAGTCACAAAGAGTTAGACACAACTGAGCGACTAACACACACACACACACACACACACACTCTGTTTCAAAAGCTCTCTCCACAAATGGCTGAAGCAGCCTTTGGGATACCAAGAGCTCTGGCTTCTGAGGAAGCATCGTGACAGGACTCTGTACTGTTTACACTGACTGAGCTTCCTGAGCCAAAGGTTTTCCCACAAAATCTCCCTTCTCATACCAATGTTTCAAAGCAGCAACAATGAACTTCATTTTATGAAATAAGAAACAGAGGCTCCCGGAGGCCATGCTTGCCGAAGGCACACCACAGCTAAGTGGCTGAGCAGCATTCAAACCCAAGGCTGTGGCTTCAGGGTCTGGGAGCTGGGACCCCGCCACGCTGCCATTTTGGGACTGCTTGGAAGGCGGTAAAATGAGCGCAAAATGAGCATGAAGGAAAGGGTTGAAGCAGGAAAATGGACGATTACAAACGAGCAGAAAAAGCAGCAAAATAAGGAACCATCCACAAGTCTTCATAACTCAGTATCTTTTCCTGTCACACTGAAGGAGTCCCGCAATCTGAGAAGTTATTTTCCCACTTATACTTATTTTAACTAGAATAACTAATGATATTTATGCCTGACTTGTTCCCTTCTTCGAGTATCAGGAATTTCAGAATCACTCTATTTCCAAACTCAAAAACATCAAGGACTTGAAAATACAAAATGAATCATTCTTATTAATGTCTATTAGCATAAAGTGAATCATTATTACCATTTAAAATCAACATATTTTGAGAAACTACAAACCGTATTTTAATCTTTTTTGTATCCTCTCCCAATCATCTCCACCCCAATAGTGTAGAAAAATCTCCAGCATACATAAGCACTTAATAAATATATGGTAGTACACATACACACTTTCTGTACCGAGAGGATGAAACACTTATTTAAGCAACTTGATTTTTTCATTGTAACCTGGGTCATAACTTTCTCATATTCAAAACATCAGAAAAATAAAACTACCAAAGTGTCAAAATAAAATACACAATCATAGAAAACAAAATTATACTATTTACTTAAAACAAAAGAAAGCCAAGTTCCATTTGACTGTCTCAAATATATTACCTGAAACAATTATATGTGCTAATCTGATATTCAAAAACTAGTCAAAAGAAATAGAGAAGAAAAAAAATTCCATATATTTCAGGATAAGAATGAAAATATAAGTGTTACTTAAGCAGACATCTTTGTATTATGAATTAGTCCAGTTTCTTACAGCATAATAATTAGCAACCAGTAAAGTGATTAAATAAATAAAACAATTTAACTCAATTTTCACCAAAATTGTTAAATTCCAAAGTTACAGTTTACCTAGAAGCAGAAGAGCAGTAAGAAGGTCCATATCTTAATATCTTTCCAAACTCCCAACACACTGAAGAATAAAGACCTCAGACCCAGGCTGGCCAATTTATCCTGAAAAATTTTCCCTAAAATAAGTACGGCTGAAAATTGGCTCTGCTAAAACAGAAGGGACTTTCAGAGGAGTTATATAAGCAAAACACACAGGCCAATTCAGTGACATGGAAACCACCTCATGCAAGAGAGACGCAGCAAACACAAGTAACCCACACTCATGTCTCAGAACCTGTCAGTGTCTCAAACTAAGAACCAAGGTTGATTGAAACATCCTACAAGCAAAGGATGGAAAATTTTTAATGAAAAGCCACAAACAAATGACTGATTCCAAACACTTTCTGGAAAAGACTTTTTTTTTTTTACAGTTCATTAACCATCTAGAGTATCTTTAAACTTCTTATGCCCACCTTCTCTTAATCTATTTTCCTATTCCTAAGGATAAAGTGAGTACTTTTACTATTAGAAGTGCCTGTCATATGCACTAGATGTGTGCATGGAATATGTCACAAATCAGAGGTGAGGCAGGGAAATTTGCTCAAAGCCTCTCCCTTCAAACCACTCATTCTGAATGCCAAGTCTTTCCCATGTCCCTCAGCACATTCAGAACATCCCCCCTCTCTGGCCACCTGCCCTTCCTCCCATCATGCAGACTGTGACAGCAATGCCACCTCCTCCCAGAGATATCCTAAGCTGTGATGAGGGCCAAGCAATTGCTTCCCACCCGCCGGGGTGAGGTGGAAAGTGGAGGGCAGGTAGGCAGCAGCAAAAATACAATTACCAGCATCGCACAGATATTTTCTTGGCTTACAAGTACACAGCACCAGGATAGAGAAATAGGGTTCACCTGCTTTCCAGAGCAGGTGGAGATTCATTCATTCACTGAAACACTCCTGAGGCACCTCCTATGTGGCTGGCAGTGCTGGTTCCTGTGATAAAGAGGGAAGCAGAAATGGGCCCTGTTCTCAAAGAGCAGCCAGTCTTGTAGAAGGAAAAGACACAGAACCAAAAAATTATGATATCGCAAGGCTTCCCTGGTAGCCCAGATGGTAAAGAATCCACCTGCAATGCATGAGACTTGGGTTCAATCCTTGGGTTGGGAAGATCCCCTGGAGAAGGGAATGGCAACCCACTTCAGTGTTCTTGCCTGGAGAATACCATGGACAGAGGAGACTGGCCGGCTATAGGGAGCTCTCAAAGACTCGGACACAACTGAGCAACTTTCACTTCACTTCATGGCTAGTGCAAGGAGTGGGACAGGTTCAGAGCACCCCAGATGTACAACCAAGAAGCCCATACCCAGGTGGGGAGTGATGGAAGCTTTCTGAAGGAGAAAGGTGTGAATGAACCATGTGGAGGAGAGGATGGGATGGGAGGCAGATAGAAGGGAGGTGAGTAGAACAGTCCAGGCAGACGGACCGCCTTCAGGCACAGAGAACAGCCTGGATGTGCAGAGAATGCCAAGCCACTCAGCAAGGCTGTGGTGTAGGGTTCAAGGTGAGACAGGGGTCCCAGAAAGGCTAAGGTGCCTCTCAGAGACCCACTGCTGAAGGGTTACAGCCAAGGAAGTGCCTGGTTGGATCTGTGTTTGAGGACCACCACCCTTAGGGAGCAGCAGAGGACATAGATTTGGGGCTCAGCCTGAGCACAGACCCCAAGGTATGGGCCGAGGGCAGGTGATGAGGCCTGTGGACTGGCCTCCTCAGCCATGCTGCTGCCTCGCCACTCCGGGCTTTCCATACACAGTCCCTACTGCCCAGTTTGGTACTGGGACCTAATCCCTCCACCCTTTCTGATAATGACACTCAACCCCCAAGCCAAGCACCTCTGCTGTGTGGCCCAGCATGAGGGCACAAGCTGACCACTCACTGTCTTCACCTTGGGAACCTGAACTAAGGATCCAGGAATAACCAGTTGAGGAATCCGGGGAGAAGCCAAAAGTATGTCATGAGGCCAAGTGATTGCTCTTGTTCCTCACAAGCAAAGATGCACACCCACCCACCACTAGCACTGACACTAAAAAGACTGAGTTGTTTGAAACCTCACTGTTTATTTAAAGAACACAGGTAATGACCTAGAGCGTGGGATGGGGGGTAGGTAGGAGGGAGGCTCAAGAGAGAGGGGATATATGTACACTTACAGCTGATTCATGATGTTGTACAGCAGAAACTAACTCTAAAGCAATTATCCACCAATTAAAAATCCTATGATAAACAATAATGGAAAAGAGTATTTTTTAAAAAAGATGTATACACATACATACACACACACACACACACACACATTCTTTTTCTGGTGGCTTAGACAGTAAAGAGTCTGCCTGCAATGCGGGAGACCTGGGTTCGATCTCTAGGTTGGGAAGATCCTCTGGAGGAGGGCATGGCAACCCACTCCAGTATTCTTGCCTGGAGGATCCCCATGGATAGAGGAGCCTGGCAGGCTACAGTTCATGGGATCACAAAGAGTCAGACACGACTGAGCAACTAAGCACACAGCACACACACATATATATACACGTATAACTGAATCACTTTGCTGTATAACAGGAATTAACGACATTGTAAATCAACTATATTTCAATTAAAAAAAAGGTGAAAGAAAAGTAAAAGAACAAAGGCTTTGGGACCTATGTGTTTCCTTCCCATGGGGGCTTCTGCTCCAGAGAAAAGCCCCCTTACCATCCCAGCACCCATACCCACACTTACAGAACTGCAGGCTGAGGCTCACGAAGGCCAGCAGTGCAGCCAGGGCCAGCAGCAGCACGAAGCGATTGCGGAAAAGCATTATTGTTTATTTTATCTTCTCTTCATGGTTTCACCTCAGATCAGGAACACGTCCTGCGAAGAGAGGAGAGGCAAGAAACATGTTTCTGAGGCGGAAAACCAAGTCTGTCAACTGAAAAGAATCTGATCAGCCCTGTTCTCCAGCAGGGCAGTGTGAATCCCGGTCGGAGAACAACTGTGTGCTGCTGCTGATGTCTTTGCCCCCAAATCAGCCTGGCTGAGAAGGCACCCTTCAAATTAATGAGCAGAAACAGTTCGGGAAGGCTTCGTTTATCTGATCTCAACAGGCAGGGAGATTTTATGGCATGGCCTTTGCAAAGAAAAATGGACAGGGTGTTTAGACCTAAGAAGTCTTTACAAGGACCAGGAAATGAACACCCCATTCTGATCCCCAACTTCTTCAACCATTTCTGATGAACACTTTGCTATGATGACCCTGCATCTTTGATCTCAGTAATTAACCTGAACATCAATCACTGCCTCATGCTCCACTTTAACACCTTTAGGGATGGCTGGGCTGTATCTAAGATATGTTCCTACATCAAGCAGCCCCATAAGCTAATTAGAGACCTGCCCCCCCCAACCTGGACCACTGGGCCCATTTCAGCTGCATCCATGGGTCATCTCGCAGTCCCACCCACCATTCTAATTTCCTCTGACCATGTTAGGACTGTGCAAAAGGACTTCACAAAAATGCCAAATGTGGCTCTAAATGTCCATTCTGTGAAAAAAAGGGAACGGTTGCTATGGGTATTTACCTCACCTCTTAGATACCAAATTTATTTTCTGGTGCTCATTGGGGTTTAAAATAGAACTTGAAAAATCACAGCCTCTTCAGAAAAGGTTCTTAACCACAGCAAGCTTATAACCATTATTTCAAACCTGATTTTAGCAGCAGAATCTTTTTCTCTTTCAAATACAATAGAAAATCAATCAGATAAAAGCTCACCTGCTAATATGGTGAGGGTCACACAACTCCATGAATATATTAAAAGCTACTGAATTACACACTTCGGGTGAGTTGTATGTGAATTATATCTCAATAAGACTGTATTTTTAAGAACCTATGCATGGAATGAGGCAGAAGCCAGAGCCCTGGGGTCTCTTGCTGCCCCCCGCACCCACTCACCTTACCGCCACACCCAAGGCCCTGGAGGGGAGTTTGAGAACCATTCCTTTAAGGGACCTGTCAGACCTTCTACCACAGGACAACACTGGCTAAAAGACTGATGAAAATACACTGTACCTCACAAATGAGCCTGTATGTCCAGCATCTGGCAACCCTGCTAACAAACAAATCCCAATTTACACCTTCAAGTGAGCGCTGCTTCTGTCCCTTTAGTCACCACTCCTTTCCAGGGACCAGTGCTTCATGTCCCAAGATGATCTGTCCTCCTGGGGACACCCACCTCCTTGTCCTGGTAGGGACTCAACAGCCTCAGAAGCTCTCTGACATCTCCAGCTAAAACAACACATTACCCTGGCTGATCCCATCAGCATTTAACATACTTCAGTTCAGTTCAGTTCAGTCGCTCAGTCGTGTCCAACTCTTTGCGACCCCATGAATCGCAGCACGCCAGGCCTCCCTGTCTATCACCAACTCCTGGAGTTTACTCAAACTCATGTCCATCGAGTCGGTGATGCCATCCAGCCGTGAGGACTCCAAATAAATGTTTGCTCTTTCCAAAACTGAAACTCCCTGTGGCCTCCACCTGGGGGTGTTTGCAAGGAAACCCACAGACCCTGAAGACAGCTCACCAGAATCTGCATTTGGTGAGGCCCAAAGCCAGGGCTTCGGCATTGAACCCTCGAGGTGGCTGAGATCACAATGAGACATGATGTGGGCCCACAGATGTGCAGCCCACAGTTTTGCCCTCCTGAGGCGACAAAGAGGGTGAAGCCCTCCTGTAAACAAACCCCATTCCCAGAGGTAAAGCATCAAGCCTGAGTGGCTCTGGGCTCCTGATCCAGGCTGCAGAGTTCCTTGCCTAGGGTGTCTGGGAGGCATCACAGTCCATTCTCTTGTATCCTTGACCTTGAGGGAGACCTTGGCAACACTCATCTGCTGGTTCAACAGTAACTCTCCCCCACTCACCCTGCTGCAAAAGAAAACAAGCTAACTAAAATCCAAGTCACAGCCTCTCCACCCCTCACCCGGGACAGGTTCGGCTGCCCGGCCAAGCCCCCCAGGGATGAGCGTAGAAGGTGCCGCCATTCAGCTGCAAACACTGGGCAGTATTTCCAAATCATACCTGACCTGGGAGGAATGTCAGCATTCCCTCACAGCAGCCTCCCCGGGGCAGTCTCCAACCTTTGCTCCAGGAACCAGGAGCTTCTACCTGCTCAAAACCATCCTTCCCTTGGGTTTCCCATGACATGCCCCGGGGACAGGGTTGGCAATTTCGAACCTGACAGCAGAAAACTGAACCTTAAGGGCACGAGGTTCTTAAGTGGTGATGACTGATATGAAATCAGAGGTGTGCCTCTAAAGCTTTCTGCTGCCTTTCAGCGTCACCCCACACATCCGCATACTGACTCTAACCGCCACCCATGTATGTACACAGAAGAGGTTGGCTCTTGGCACGTGCCAGCTTCTTAGCTACCCAAGGACAGCTCACTGCTTCTGGCTCACTAGCCTGTAGATTTCAGAACATCTCGCTCTCTCAGTCATTCCCAATTAGATGTGTTTACTTTACAATGGTCCTCTTAGAAGGGGATCCTTTTAATTTGGGAAAGGTGAGTGGGGTGTGTGCATAGAGATTAGATCACAGAACAGGGAGAAGGTTCAGAGCAAATACCTTCTTTGGGTGGTGGTGTCCCTGTACCCCCAACAATAAATACGTTAGAGCTCTCCTTCATATCTTCCTCTCCCTTCTGTTATGTTATTGCCTTCTTTTG
Source organism: Bos taurus (assembly GCF_002263795.3). Lineage (NCBI taxonomy): Eukaryota > Metazoa > Chordata > Mammalia > Artiodactyla > Bovidae > Bos > Bos taurus. The sequence continues at coordinate 127,728,638 of NC_037328.1, forward strand.
AGCCTAATACCACATTTGGAATAGCTCCTTTTCCTTTACATAAACATCTTTAAGTGTTCCTGCTTGGCAAATGGCCTCTAGGGTCTGTCAGAATTCTGTTAGGAGGGTCCTGCAGCTCTGCTTTGGGGGGACCACCTCTGCAGCATGTGCAGATCAAGTCCACAGCTCTCTGGAGGTGGGCAGACCTGGGTCAGAACCCCGAGCTTGGTGACCATGGGACAAGTTACTTAACCTCTCTGAGACTCAGTATCCTCATCTGTAAGTTGGGACTAATTATGTTGTGAGGACCAAATCAAAGGCTAAATAAGTGTAATCTCAGTGTACAGTAGGTATTCAAAAGAAAATGATGTCACTAGCTTTGTTACCTACTCATTTTCTTCTTCGGTTTTAATTTGGCTACATCAGGTCTTAGTTGCGGCACGCTAGATCTTTCATTGTGGTAGGGGCATGCGGTCCGAGGAGCACGAGCTTGGTTGCTTCTCGGTACGTGGGAATCTTAGTTCCCCCACCAGGGATTGAACCCTCGTCCCCCCGTGTCTCCTGCATTGCAAGGCAGATTCTTAACCACAGGACCAGCAGGGAAGTCCCCCCTACTCATCTCTGTCAGTTCACTCTACTGCTTCCTCCATCCTCTTGAGAAATAGGAATAGTTTCTTAACCAGTTTGTTGGTTCCTCCAGCTACATGAGTATTGAAATGGTCACATATTCTTGCCCCCATCCATTGCTCTGTCACTCCAGCTCACATGCTATCTTCAGCATCTCACTGTGCAATGCAAACCTTGCTGCCTGGGGAAACCACCCACCCTCAATTTCTGAGGCTGGTGGTTTCTTGCATCTGCAGCTGGAAGACCAGACTTGCCTCTTGGTTGCTCTGCACTTGGGTGTGCGAGGTAAGAACTTTCTTCTGGTACTAGACCAGGTCTGGCTCTTCAACCACTTCCTGCCTCCAGCCTCTTGGGAGACTTATCACCACCCTCATTGGCAGATGAGGCTGCTAGAGCTGCTAAGGAGGCCGTCTATGGTTTTCCCAACACTGCCATTTTACACGAGAACAAATCACAATATGGTTCAGGATCATCTTCAGATTGTCAGGTAGAAACAACTGCTTTTGCTAAGTTAAATTTCAGACTTATAGACAGGTTTGATTTGGTGCGGTGATGGCCCCCAGTTTGTTTGTTCATGCTTTTCTGTATTCATGGCTTTGGGAAACCTCCTCCCAGACGGACTCTAAGCTCGGACAAGGTCTATGCTTTGGCTACAAGCCAAAAGCTCTCTAAGCTTCGCAGACAAGCTGCAAACAGAGGTGTGAATAGCACTTACGCATTAGGGCTTGTCTTCCCTGGCTGCTTTTAGAACATTGCCCTCCCTGGCTGCTTTTAGAACACCGAGACCATGGTGTGAAGACACCCAGGCGAGCTGCTGGAGGATGAGGCCACACGGGGCCAAGGCAAGCACTCCCGGCTGAGGCTCTCTTAAACAACAAGGCTGCCTGCCAGTCACCATACATGTGAGCAAAGCCATCCCAGACCTTCTAGTCCAGCCACACCACCTGTAGATGGAGAGTCAACCCAGACTAAAAGAACTGTGTGGCCAACCCCCAGGTCACGGCAAATATGAAGGCTGCTGTTTTCAACCACTAAGTTTTGGAAGCTTGATATATATAAAGCAAAACTAGCTATTCCCATAGAGAGAAAACACATTGGGTCTTTACCAGGAAATTCTAAGCTAGGGTGTAGATTTCCATATCCTCATCTTTTTTTTTTTTTTTTTGTAGGCCCCACATGTCAAAGCTCCATCTCCATCCACATTCTTCAATATGCTGAGGGCTTTTTGGGAAAGGGGCTATATTTAGTTCTAGATTGAAAATACTGAGGATATGCTGGGTTAACCAGATGGCTGGGATCATGTGACTGCCTTACTGCTTTTAGTTCTCCAGCTACTGACATGTCCACATACCTGAGGCTTTTCACTTGATGACACGAGCCTCCACGTGGGAACACCAAACATTTCCCCTTGATAAGCTCTGGGTTTCTGTGCCCCTACTTCCTGACTCTGCCTCAGCAGTCCAAATGGCAAATAATGGTCAGAATCTCATTCCTTCCGCTTGCGCTAGCACCAGGCTGATGTGTCCACAGCCCAGGGGCAGGGGGAGGGAGCAGCTCACTGACACTGAGCCCCGAGATAAGCACCTCCGTGCTGCTCTCTTGGAACTTATCTTCCTAGAAAACTTGGAGAGGAAGGTCATGCTCTGTTCTTTTCTTTTTAAACAGCTAAACAATAATGATAATGCAAAACACACATAGCTTTGAAGTTTGTGTTTGCAGCTGGAGCTAGGATCCCAATGTGTGTGTAAGCGCTGTGTGTAAGCAGTGTGTGTACACAGGTGTGTGCCCATGTGAGAAGCGTGTGCCTGGCTCCGGTGCGTGCTTCTTCACTTCTCCAGTGGAAAAGACCCAAGGGAGCCCCAACACAGCAGAAAGCATGAGGCCTCAGAGGCTGGCAGAACTGTGTCGGTTCTCTGCTCGACCACTGCCTTCTGTGTGACCTCTTGACAACTGTATTTCACCCAAGTTTCAGGTCACTGTTCTTTAAATAAGACTGGGGATAAGAATATAAATGAGCAGAAGGGCAGTGAGGAGTAAATACCACAATACACAGAGCACTTGGCACAAAGGAGGGATGTGCTGTGTCTGGCTCCCCAGCTCTGGAGGAATCATACAGACCCCCTGCTAGCAATTCAGTCATCCCACTCTTCGAGACACCATGGACTGTAGCTCACCAGACTCCTCTGTCCATGGGATTCTCCAGGCAAGAACACTGGAGCAGGTTGCCATTCCCTTCTCCAGGTGATCTTCCCAACCCAGGGATCAAACCCAGGTCTCTTGCATTGCAGGCAGATTCTTTACTATCTGAACCACCAGGGAAACTCTACCATCTAAACACAAAGATTTGCTTCCTTTCCCTGAGCTGCTGCTTTTGCCACATACTGTGCTTCCCCTTCCAAATCCTGGCCACCGCCACTTCCCTATTCACTGGCCCAGCCCCATTCATCAGCGGGGAGCCACGTTTGCAGCTTGTTCCTGCCCCCACCTCCACCATGCCAGCCTTCCTCAGGGCTGACTCAGCTGTGGTGTTCTGCCTTGCCACAGGTTTTCCAACCTGGAACATGTGTCTCGGCTTCTGTCAGAAGACAGGATTACCAGCCAATGGACTCTGTCTCTGTGGCTTAAGCTCCAGCCCCATTCTCCAGAGTCCCTTTCTCCTTTCCATCCCCGGCGAGCAGGCTCTCCAGCACTCAAGAAATCAGGCGTTCCTTGGGTTCCCTTCTGGTCATAATCCTACATATTCACTCCACGGGAGCTTGGAGCACACACCCCTGGGGTCTCCTGCAACTCCTCTAGTTACCCCACTGGACTTGTCCATGTCATCACAAGTGATAACCAGGACTCGGCCCTCAGTAGAGACTCAGGCCTCAGCAGAGACTCCACAGTCTGCTCACTCACAGCCCAGAAAGCAAAGTCCACAGGAAGAGTCACTGCCACATCAGCAGGGGGAGTAGGACTGTGACCTACTTCAGAATAGCTCCCACATCTCCTAATCCTCAGACATCACTGTCCATGGAAGATGCTCTTGACTCAATATGGCATCATGACCAAATCCAACCCCTATAAATACTTTAGTGGAAACAACTGCTTCATGTTGTGGGCTGAACATCTAACAGTCACCAGTCATCAAATGTCTACTGGGCACAGTTTTAGTCCCCACTGCTAAACCCACAAAGTAAAAAATACCTTAAATCCAGAAATAGAATTATTACTCTGCATCCCTGATGAAGCAGCAAAAAAGAAAACAGATAAACAGAAAACTCAGTCACCTTAATTTAACTTTACAATAGATTTGAAGAGTGAAAGAAAATACTTTAGAATGTAATTTTGAAAAAAAGCACTAGGAAATAGGCAGCTCTCATTATAGTATTATGGTAAATACCATTTCTGAATTAAGAGGAAAAAAGGAATATATCAAAGGCATTTTTACAAGCTACCATTCTACCATCAGAGATTTCCAAAGTCCAAGCCCTGGCCTGACTTTCACCTTGTAAAAGCTGGAAATGCCACGTTTAGTGACTCCAGCCTCAGAGTCCCCTTCAAAGTGTACAGAATTTAGGGTTTTAAACATGACCAAGACCGTTTGAAAGAAAAATGTGCATTCAATTATCTCATTTGTGTAGTTAAAATACCATTACCAGGAATAGAAAGATGGTATTAAAGAAAATGCTTTAGATGTATTCTATACTTTGATTTTTTTTTGGTCCTAATCATTTTGACCCAAGTAAATATAGCATTATAATTAAGAAAACCCTAAAGTCTATAATTGTGAACTAAATATGATCCAAACAAAGGTAAAAGCTACATCTTCATTGTCCTCCATCTCCAAGGTGACCTCAAAGTGGGGTTTAATTGCAAAATCAAAGATGCCTGGCTAAGAATAAACCAACCTTAAAGTCTGATGAGTGAGAGCCTGATAGATTCCAGAACCTCCTGGAAACTGCCACGGGGGCTGTGGGCTCCCAGCTGTCACTCACATTCCAGCTACTCAAGTGACAGCTAATGTGCAGGCTGGGCTCTAAAGGTTGAAACCAATTCATTCATCCAGTCAATTAGTTGATTCAAAACAACGTTTATTTCCCAGAAGCCAATATGTGTCAGGCATCATCCAAAGTGTGCTTCCCTAGTGGCTCAGTGGTGAAGAATCTGCCTGCCGATGCAGGAGACATGGGTTTGATCCTTGAGCCAGGAATAATCCCTGGAGAAGGACATGGCAACCCACTCCAGAATTCTTGCCTGGGAAATCCCATAGACAGAGGAGCCTGGTGGCTACAGCCCACGGGGTTGCAGTCAGACACAATTTAGCAACTAAATAACAACTTCCGGAGTGCTGAGGATGCAGGATACAGGACACAGTTTCTTCCATTTTTAAGCTTGTATCTGAAATGTACTTATGGGAGAAATGATATGAGATCTAGGAATTGCTTTAAAATATTCTGGATATGGGGGTAGGGTCGGTGGGGAGAGGTCAAAGATGAATTAATGAAATAAGACTTGCAAACTGTGACAACTTCTGAAGCTGGGTGATGAATCGTAGAGGGTCCATCATATAATCCTCTGTGCTTCTGTGGATGTTTGAGGTTTTAGGCATAAAAAAAAAAAGAAAGCTCACAGTCTGGTCAGTGGAGCAATGAGTAAATGGACCATTAGGCTTGTGACACTAGAACCATCAACGAGAGGCAGAGTTGGGGAGGGAGGGGTTGACCCACCCAGGCCCAGAGAGGGTGGCAGGTTTCCTGTGCAGGAGGCTCTGCCCAAGTTCAGTCTTCAAGAGCAGCCTGGAGATGAGGCATTTGTAATTGCATTTTAGGAAAATAATTGTATTTTAGAAATGAACCAAAGAAACAACCCTAAATGAGACCATCCTGACTCGAGGAGAGCAGGAGAAGGGCTTGCATCTTTGTGGGTGAGGAGACCCTGAACAGGGAGGTGGGTTAGCCCGAGCACCACCCCACAGCATCACATTCAGTGAGTCTGCTGTGCCTGGAGACTGCTGGCTGCCCAGAAACCCCACTGGGGCTGGGTCAGGGAGCCCTGATCTCATCTGGGTCTGCTCCTCCATGTGGAGTTTGCCTGTGGTCTGGTGCCAACAGGTGGGTGGCTGCAAGAGCCTCATTCCCCCCACTAGGCCAGCCTGCCCACAAAACCAAGGAATCCCACCACTAAGGGGACTATACTGCACACCCCCTGGTGCCCCCGCTCTTCCTGGAGTCCCCTCTGAGCACACAGCCACTGACCTCCAAGATGGAGCAAGAGGCAGCGTCTGATGTCAGGAGCCAGGCCACCAAGCAGTGTCGGCTTGAGGGACGGGCCTGCTTCATACACTGACCCTCATTTTCTAGGGCTGGGGTCCTACCTCTTCCCAGCACAGCCTTCTCTGGGAACACAGGACAGGGGCAGGCCGAGGTCTCTCTGCCCCTCTCAGCAGGAGCGACACTTGAAAGGATGCTTGAGAGCCATGTGATGAGCCCCCATGGAACATTCTGCACTGTGCCCCACACTGACCCCCCCAGACGCCTCTCTCACCCACAATACTCTCCTCCCGAAGAATAGCCTGTGCTGGTGAGGGGTGATGTAACCCACAGTGTCATGCCCAGATGTGATACAGAGTGGCAACAGCCCCTCCTGGCTATGGGGTCACCATGGAGGGGGAGAATCAATGCTTCAGATCACCCCCGAAGTTGGCCCTGATTTCTGGGTTCACCATGACCTTGCTATACCTCACAAATCCCACTGCAGTCCCAGTCCTACCCATGACATGGAGTTAAGTCTGTGGGCTCTGGAGTCAGATGGCCAGGACTCCTTCTCTAACCCTTCTTGAGCCACAGCTGCCTCGTCCATGAAATGGAACAATCCGTCTCACAGGGCATGTAAGGGCTCACGGGGCAATCCACGTGAGGGACACAGCCCAGTTCCAGGCTCCTGGTAAGCTCCCAGTAAAGGTCAGCAATGACTTCTCCTATGGCTTTAACACCCACCACCCACATGCAGCTGCTCAGCCTGCTGCCGCCTTGTCTCTGCACCCACTCCAGAGGCAGAATGCCTGTGCATGGGGGCCGTGCCAGAACAAGTCAGAGTTTGAAGAGGTTTTAAACACTACCTGGTACAAGTCCCCTGTCTGACTGGGAAGACAGGCCAAGGGCAGGTCAGAACTGGCACAAGTCTCCAGGCTGCTCAGGGAGCCTGGCCCTCCTGGCTCACACGCCTGCTCCACAACCTGAGAGTGGCAGCCAGCACTCTGCTGTGGTCACGTTCACACGCCTGCCTCTTCACTGTGGCTGACACTCCTCCAGTGTCTATTCTCACTTTCTTAACAACAGAATCCTCTAGGTTTCAGCTGGACACATGGCCACCCAGCTAGAGACAGCTAACTTCCCAGACTCCCTTGCAAGTCGTCATCATCATGTGACCATGTCATCGTGTGACCAGGTTCCACCCAATGAATTGTGATTGTAAGTAATTTGTGCAATTCTGGGTAAAAGGAGGCTGCCTACACTGCCCCACTCTGCCCTTCCTTCCTCCCCACCCCACACTCTGAAACAGTGGAGTAGTGATGAGCCAGCTTTCTTAATGCCCATGGAGACAACATCTGTGTGAATAACAGAGAAGAACTGTAGTTGACCCTGTGGGATAGTCCACCCAACTCCTTGACCATCTATCAGTTCACTTTTTGTTGTTTAGTTGCTAAGTTGTGTCCAATTCTTTGCAACCCCATAGGCTGCAGCATGCCTGGCTTCCCCGTCATTCACTATCTCCTCGAGTTTGCTCAAATTCATGTTTATGGAGTTGGTGATGCCATCCAACTCTCTCATTCTCTGTCACCCTCTTCTCCTGACTTCAATCTTTCCCAGCATCAGGCTTTTCTAATGACTCAGCTCTTCATGTCAGGTGGCCAAAGTACTGGAGCTTCAGCTTCAGCATCAGTCCTTCCAATGAATATTCAGGGTTGATTTCCTTTAGGATTGACTGGTTTGATCTCCTTGCAGTCCAAGGGACTCTTAAGAGTCTTCTCCAACACCACAGTTCAAATCATCAATTCTTAAGTGCTCAGCCTTTTCTATGATCCAACTCTCAGATCTGTACATGACTACTGGAAAAATCATAGCTTTGACTATACAGACCTCTGTCAACAAAGTGATGTCTCTGCTTTTTAATATGCTGGCCAGCTTTTCTTCCAAGGAGAAAGCATCTTTTAATTTTGTGGCTGCAGTTACCATCCTCAGTGATTCTGGAGCCCAAGAAAATAAAATCTGTCACTAAAATGTATCTCACAACCTTTGTAAGTCATTGTTATCTCAATTCTTTTAAAGCAGCCAGAGAAGTACCCTAACTAGAATTCACCATTAGCTCTAAAGAACACTGGTCCTCTCTATGGGGCCTCCCTCTGAGGGATGTTATGAATAAGCACACACATATTCATGGTGAACTGCATGAGGCTCATCATTGACCAGGCTGAGCATCACTCTTAGATGCGATATAAATGAGACATGGCTGGGGTAACCTTTGTTCTTTTTGAGCTGTATGTTTTGTTTTATCTCAAACTATCCATGTAGCTATCCAGATGGCTTGGCTGCAAGTTAACAGAAAACCCTGCTAATGCAAAGGGACCCATCAACATTCTCACATAATGACGCACAATGTTAGGAACTGCTGCTCCAGAGTGGCTGAATTCAGCAACTTGAAGGCATCATCAGGAAGCCAGGATCTCTTCATCTCTGGGCTTTCTGCCATCCCCTGTGCTCAGGACGGCTCCCCTCAAGAGTCACAGATGGTGACCACTTTCCAGGCATCACACTTGGCACCATGCAGAGGCAGAAGGGGATGATCCTGCACACTTCTACTGGAAGCCAGGATGCCCTCCCAGAAACTTTCCAGTGGACTTCCCCAAATGTCTAACGGCCAGAACTGTGTCACATGCCCATGCTCCAGACCAATCGCTGGCACCAGGAATGGAGCCCAGAGACTGGGTAAAATCAATCAGAATTTATCTCCTGGCAAGATGAGACCCACACAGGGAGGGAGACGGTGGAGACCTGAACAGAATCGGAGTTCTGTCAGGGCAGAGGGAGGGAGGGGATGCCTGTACCAACCCACAGCTGGAGAAGATCTGACAACACACACAGTTATTCTAGAAAATTATTCTCAAACCCAGTCATCTGATGACAGCAGCAGCCCTTTTCAGATCTAGCAATCAAAGCACATGTCGTCATAATTATATGTTTAAGGAGCATCAGTGCTGGTTTGCTCGGGTATAACCAGCAAAGAAGTATCCCTCAGCCTACCGACTACAGGCTCTACTAAACAGACCTTTTATTCCATATTCACATGTGCTTAAATATGCAGCATGAATTATTTGTCATTTCTTCCCAAACAGGATTTTGAGGCACATAATCTGCAGAATTAGTATTTTTAAACCCCTGAATGAGTAAAGTGGTTTTTTTTTTTTACCCCTGCATTTTTGAGCTACAGGTACCCACCACTTTCCCTTTTGAGATTTTTTCCAGCTCAACAAAGGATAAACTTGTGAGGGCTACTGATCATTTCTCAGAACCAGAACAGACTGAAATAAATAATCCAGCAAGCCAGGATTTTCACTTTTATTTTATCTTCAGTGATTTTTTTTTCCTGACATTTGAGGAGATGTCTGGGTTCCAGCCAACTTGGCTGCTTTGCTCTTTCTTAAGTTTTAGAGGCATTGCATCTGAAACTGGCATTCTTATTTTAGAACGTCAAGAGCAATGATAAGTACCTCAACACAAAAAGGAGAACACGCAGTTGGCAAGCCTTACTCACCACAAAACCACTTTAAAATATAGCTGATTCTTTTTATTTTGCAAGCAAACTGTGTCAATTAAAAGTTTCTTAAAATGTCAAGGAAAGCACAAAAGGACTGAATAGGCAGGGCTGTAAAACTGGAAATGTAAGTGGTGTACAATTGAAGATTTCAGTGATAAAGTCATAATTTTAAAGGCAAAAAAAAAAAAAAAAAAAGGCTTACAATGTCCTGAGACTCTCAACTGTGCAAGGTGAATCAGGCATGCCTGAAAGTACAGGCTGCCAAGGTCACTGATGCTTTTTGAAAGCTGTATTTTCTATGTTAACAATACTACAGGGAAATAGAATTTTGCTATGGACAGATCCATGAACAGAGCACTCATCCACACAACAGAATGAGGCATTTTTCCCAAGGAGGCCTTATTCAGGCTGGGAGCACACTCACCGAGAAAGCCTTGACAAACCCGTGCTCACCGCTGGCCCACCTCATGACTCAGCTGTGATGGGGCATGGGGCCCCAGGTCCTCACAGCGGTCACTGTGGGTCACTATCACTGCTAGTGCTGGTGGGCAGCAGCTCTATGCCTCTAAAATACCTTTCAGAAAACTGCTGGGTGGGGAGTAACTAAGACTGTGTGCCACAACCACTGAGCTTACACTCTAGGGCCCTCAAGCTGCAGCTACTGAAGCCCTCGTGCCCTAGAGCCTGTGCTCTTAACAAGAGAGAACCACAATGAGAAGCCCATGCACTACAAGGAAGAGTAGCCCCACTCACCACAACTAGAGAAAGCCCCAGCGCATGAACAAAGACCCAGCACAGGCACAAAGAAATAAGTAAAAAATTTAAAGAAAGAAAGAAAACTGCTGGGTGACTCAGTGTGAGGCTGGCAGCATCAATATTGATACAGAATTAGCCCTCCTACCTAAGGAGGTGGTCAAATGGGCAGCTACCTGCTGGAGGTGCTGTGGAGGGGTGACGGGGATGACTTGTAACAGCATCCATATGCTGAGATCCAAAAATTCTCTGATTCAGATGTTCTGAGAAACTCTCAAAACTGGTGTGGTTTTTTTGGTCTCCTTTGCATGTGTATGAAGAGATAGGTAGAACAAAAACAGAGCTAAGAACATGGTCACATAGAATCACAGACATTTATCTTGGAAGGAATCTGAATTGCTATTTAGTCTCAGCTCCCTTCCACCTGGTCCCATCACTTCACGGCAAATGAGGAAACAATGGAAATGGTAAGAGACTTTATTTTGGGGGGCTCCAAAATCACTGCAGATGGTGACTGCAGCCATGAAATTAAAAGACATTTTTTCCTTGGAAGAAAAGCTATGACCAACCTAGACAGCATATTAAAAAGCAGAGACATTACTTTACCAACAAAGGTCCATGTAGTCAAAAATATGGTTTTTCCAGTGGTCAGGTATGGATGTGAGAGTTGGACTACAGAGAAAGCTGAGCACCAAAGAACTGATGCTTTTGAGCTGTGGTGTTGCAGAAGACTCTTGAGTCCCTTGGACTGCAAGGAGATCCAATCAGTCAATCCTAAAGGAAATCAATCTTGAATATTCATTGGAAGGACTGATGCTGAAGCTGAAACTCCAATACTTTGGCCACCTGATGCCAAGAACTGACTCATTGGAAAAGACCCTGAAGCTGCGAAAGATTGAAGGTGGGAGGAGAAGGGGGTGACAGAGGATGAGATGGTTGGATGGCAGCACCGACGCAATGGACATGAGTTTGAGTAGGCTCTGGGAGTTGGTGAGGGACAGGAAAGCCTGGCATGCTGCAGTCCATGGGTTCGAAAAGAGTCAGACATGACTGAGCAACTGGACTGACCCTTTCAATAAAGTAGGGAATAACACTATAATAAGTTCCATTTAGATTGAATCCTCTTAAAGTTGTAATGAAATACAAGCCTCAAAGTCAATGGTACTCATATATATAATGGTGAAAAGCTAAAAATTTTTTCTCTAAGATCAGGAACAAGACAAGGATGCCCACTCTCGCAACTTTTATTCAGTACAGTACTAGAAGTCCTGCTGCTGCTGCTAAGTTGCTTCAGTCGTGTCCGACTCTGTGCGACCCCATGAACTGCAGCCTACCAGGCTTCTCCATCCATGGGATTCTCCAGGCAAGAACATTGGAGTGGGTTGCCATTTCCTTCTCCAATGCATGAAAGTGGAAAGTGAAAATGAAGTCGCTCAGTCGTGTCCGACTCTTAGCGACCCCATGGACTGCAGCCTACCAGGCTCCTCCATCCATGGGATTTTCTAGGCAACAGTACTGGAGTGGGGTGCCATTGCCTTCTCCCACTAGAAGTCCTAGCCAGACCAATTAGGCAAGATAAAGAATTAAAAGGCATTCAAATCAGAATGGAAGAAGTAAAACTGTCTCTATCTGCAGATGACATATTATATGCAGAAAACCCTAAAGATTCCACCAAAAAAAAAACTGTTAGAACTAATAAACAATCTCAGTGAAGTCATAGGATACAAAATCAATATACAAAAATCAGTTACTTTCTACATTAAAAACAAGCTATCAGAAAAAGAAATTAAGAAAACAATCCCACCTACAACTGAATCAAAAAGAATAATACTAGGAATAAATTTAACTAAGGAGGTAAAAGGTCTGTACATTGAAAGCAATAAGATATTGATGAAAGGAAGTGTAGACAAAATAAATGGAAATATTCCATGCTCATAGTTTAGAAGAATTAATATTGTTAAAATGTTCATACTACCCAAGGAAATCTACATATTTTATCAAAATTCCATGTCATTTTCCACAGAAATAGAAAAACAATTAAAATGTGTAAGGGATACCAAAGAACACAATTAGCCAAAGCAATCTTGAGAAAGAACAAAGCTAGAGGCATCACACTTCCTGATTTCGAGCTACATTATAAAACTATAGTAATTAAAACAGTAGGCTATTGGCATAAAAACAGACACATAGATCAATGGAACAGAATAGAGAACCAGAAATAAACCCACACATATATGGCTAATTGATTTACAACAAAGAAGCAAAGAATAGGGAAAGGATAGCCTCTTCAATAAATGGTACTGGAAAACTGGATAGCCACATGGAAAAGAACAAAACTGGATCCCTATCTCACACCATACACAAAAACTGACTCAAAATGGATTAAAGATTTGAACATAAGGCCTGTAATTATAAAATTCCTAGAAGAAAATATAGAGGGGTAAGCTCCAAGATCACTTGGCAGTGATTTTTTTTTTTTTGGATTTGGACACCACAAGCAAAGCCAACAAAAGCAAAAATAAATCAGCGGGACTACATCGATCTCAGAAGCTTCTGCACAGCAAAGGAAATCACCAACAAAATGAAAACCAATGAGATAAAACATCTGCAAATCATATATGAAATGAGTTCATGCCCAAATTACATATAAAGAACTTACACAACTCAACAGTAAAAAACAAGCAATCTGATTTAAATAGAGAAGAGAAACTGAACAGACATTTGAAAACATACAAATGGCCAACAAGTACATGAAAATATGTTCAATATCACTAACCATCAGAAAAACAAAAATCAAAACCACAAGGAGATACCACCTCACACCTATTAGACTGGCTACTTTCAAAAAAGACACAAGATAATAGGTGTTAGGATATGGAGAAAAAAGAACCCTCATGCACACTGGTTGGAATGTAACTCGGTGCAGTCCCTAGAGAAAACAGGATAGAGGATCCTTAAAAAAGTAAGCATAGAACTGCCATATGATCCAGTAATTCCACTTCTGGGTGTATGTCTCAAGGAAACAAAATCACACTCTTAAAGACACATCTGCACCCCACATTCACAGCAGCATTATTTACAATAACCAAGATATACCTCTGTATCTATCACATCTTTATGCACATTACATTTTCTTTATCCATTCACCTGTTGATGGATACTTAGGTTTTTATACACACAAATGCATGCACATACACACACACACACACACACAAACACACATGCACACACACACAATGGGATATTATTCAGCCATGAAAAATAAGGAAATCCTACCATTTGTGACAACATGACGGAGGCTGAAATCATTATGGTTTGTGAAATAACTGCTGCTACTGCTAAGTCACTACAGTCGTGTCCGACTCTGTGCGACTCCATAGACAGCAGCCCACCAGGCTCCCTGGGATTCTCCAGGCAAGAACACTGGAGTGGGTTGCCATTTCCTTCTCCAACACGTGAAAGTGAAAAGTGAAAGGGAAGTCGCTCAGTCGTCCGACTCTTAGCGACCCCATGGACTGCAGCCTACCAGGCTCCTCTGTCCATGGGATTTTCCAGGCAAGAGTACTGGAGTAGGGTGCCATTGCCTTCTCCGTAGTGAAATAAGTCAGACAAAATAAGAAAAATATTGTATGATCTCACTTATATGTGGAATAATCTTAAAAGCAAAACTGAACTCATAGAAATAGAGAGCAGATTGGTGGTTGCCAAAGGTAAGGTATGGGCAGTAGGAGAAATGAGCGAAGGCAGTCAAAAGGTACAAACTTCCAACTATAAGATAAATAAATTATTGGGATGTTATATATAGCGTAATGAGTATGGTTAACAATACTCTCTCATATATTTGAAAGTTGTTAAGAGAATAGATCTTCAAAATTTTCATTGCAAGAAAAAAGTATTTTGTAACATTGTGAGGTAAATAATATTAACTAGACTTATTGTGGTGATTATTTTGCAATACACACATATACCAAACCCTTATGTTATACACCTTAAGCTAATACAATGTTGTATGTCACCTGCATCAATCAAACTGAAAGAAAAAAGAAGATAGGATATAAATTGGTGTTGAGTATATATGAATGTATAGTGTTAAAAAATAATAAAATGACCAAAAGAGAAGAAAGGCAAACTTGAAAGTCACATGCTACAGAAAGAGAGCTTCCACAAGCTTGACACCCCAAATCTGCGTGGAACACAGGTCTACCCCCTCTTTAACACACCCTCATCCTTGATATCATTGTCCTGGAACCAAATCAGACTGTTTTTGGAAATGAAAAATAATCTATTGTTTTAAGCCACTGAAATTTGGAAGTTTATTTGTTATAGTAGCTTAACACAATTCCTAACAATTACGTGTCCATATACATAGGCTCTGTGTGTGTGTGTGTGTCTGTGTGTCTGTGTCTGTGTGTATAAAGGGATGTATGCTTCAGGTGGAGGATGGCCAAGACGTATTGGCCCAGGTTGCTCACATATTGCCCACAAGAGCCTCCACAGGGGCATCATTTGAATATTTGACAGCTGGAAAAAAATTACCTGCTCTAAAATAAGAACACTGCAAAATTGAAATCAATAAATCCTTAATCAAATGTCCAACTGTAACATTATATCAACCTCATTAATTGTTAAATTTAGTATTCATGAAACTTTCATTACATTTGAAGGAATGTGTGGGTTGGGTTTTTCTCATTTTACAAGAATTCCCCAATTGTAATTTTTTTTTCTGATACTTTTATTTTTATTTATTTAAAAAAATTTTAATATAAATTTATTTTAATTGGAGGCTAATTACTTTACAATATTGTACTGGTTTTGCCATACATCAACATGAATCCACCACGGGTGTACACGTGTTCCCCATCCTGAACCCCCGTCCCACCTCCCTCCCCATACCATCCCTCTGGGTCATCCCAGTGCCCCAGTCCCAAGCATCCAATATCATGCATCGAACCTGGACTGGCGATTTGTTTCATATATGATATTATACATGTTTCAATGCCATTCTCCCATATCATCCCACCCTCTCCCTCTCCCACCGAGTCCAAAAGACTGTTCTATACATCTGTGTCTCTTTTGCTGTCTTACATACAGGGTTTTCGTTACCATCTTTCTAAATTCCATATATATGCGTTAGTATACTGTATTGGTGTTTTTCTTTCTGGCTTACTTCACTCTGTATAATAGGCTCCAGTTTAATCCACCTCATTAGAACTGATTCAAATGTATTCTTTTTAATGGCTGAGTAATACTCCACTGTGTATATGTACCATAGCTTTCTTATCCATTCATCTGCTGATGGACATCTAGCTTGCTTCTATGTCCTGGCTATTATAAACAGTGCTGCAATAAACATTGGGGTACACGTGTCTCTTTCAATTCTGGTTTCCTCAGTGTGTATGCCCAGCAGTGGGATTGCTGGGTCATAAGGCAGTTCTATTTCCATTTTTTAAAGGAATCTCCACACTACACTGTTCTCCATAGTGGCTGTACTAGTTTGCATTCCCACCAACAGTGTAAGAAGATTCCCTTTTCTCCACACCCTTTCCAGCATTTATCACTTGTAGACTTTTGGATAGCAGTAATTCTGACTGGTGTGAAATGGTACCTCATTGTGGTTTTGATTTGCATTTCTCTGATAATGAGTGAATGGAATGTGAATCCTGGAATGTGAAGTCAAGTGGGCCCTAGAAAGCATCACTACGAACAAAGCTAGTGGAGGTGATGGAATTCCAGTGGAGCTATTTCAAATCCTGAAAGATGATGCTGTGAAAGTGCTGAACTCAATATGCCAGCACATTTGGAAAACTCAGCAGTGGCCACAGGACTGGAAAAGGTCAGTTTTCATTCCAATCCCAAAGAAAGGCAATGCCAAAGAATGCTCAAACTACCGCACAATTGCACTCATCTCAAATGCTAGTAAAGTAATGCTCAAAATTTTCAAAGCCAGGCTTCAGCAATACGTGAACTGTGAACTTCCAGATGGTCAAGCTGGTTTTAGAAAAGGCAGAGGAACCAGATATCAAATTGCCAACATCCACTGGATCATGGAATAAAGCAAGAGAGTTCCAGAAAAACATCTATTTCTGCTTTATTGACTACGCCAAAGCCTTTGGCTATGTGGATCACAATAAACTGTGGAAAATTCTTCAAGAGATGGGAATACCAGGCCACCTGACCTGCCTCTTGAGAAACCTGTATGCAGCTCAGGAAGCAACAGTTAGAACTGGACATGGAACAACAGACTGGTTCCAAATTGGAAAAGGAGTACATCAAGGCTGTATATTGTCACCCTGTTTATTTAACTTACATGCAGAGTACATCATGAGAAACGCTGGGCTGGAAGAAGCACAAGCTGGAATCAAGACTGCTGGGAGAAATATCAATAACCTCACATATGCAGATGACACCACCCTTATGGCAGAAAGTGAAGAGGAACTAAAAAGCCTCTTGAGGGAAGTGAAAGAGGAGAGTGAAAAAGTTGGCCTAAAGCTCAACATTCAGAAAACGAAGATCATGGCATCTGGTCCCATCACTTCATGGGAAATAGATGAGGAAACAGTGGAAACAGTGTCAGACTTTATTTTGGGGGGCTCCAAAATCACTGCAGATGGTGATTGCAGTCATGAAATTAAAAGACACTTAGTCCTTGGAAGGAAAGTTATGACCAACCTAGACAGCATATTGAAAAGCAGAGACATTCCTTTGCCAACAAAGGTCCATCTAGTCAAGGCTATGGTTTTTCCAATGGTCATGTATGGATGTGAGAGTTGGACTTTGAAGAAAGCTGAGCGCTGAAGAATTGATGCTTTTGAACTGTGGTGCTGGAGAAGACTCTTCAGAGTCCCTTGGACTGCAAGGAGATCCAACCAGTCCATTCTAAAGGAGATTGGTCCTGGGTGTTCTTTGGAAGGAATGATGCTAAAGCTGAAACTCCAGTACTCTGGCCACCTCATGCAAAGAGTTGATTCATTGGAAAAGAGTCTGATGCTGGGAGGCATTGGGGGCAGGAGGAGAAGGGGACGACAGAGGATGAGATGGCTGGATGGCATCACCGACTCGATGGACGTGAGTCTGAGTGAACTCCAGGAGTTGGTGATGGACAGGGAGGCCTGGGATGCTGCAATTCATGGGGTCGCAAACAGTCAGACACAACCAAGTGACTGAACTGAACTGTCATATATAGCTTTTATTATATTGAGGTATGTTCCTTCTATTCCTGCTTTCTCGAGAGTTTTTATCATAAATGGATGTTGAATTTTGTCAAAGGCTTTCTCTGCATCTATTGAGATGATCATATGGCTTTTATTTTTCAATTTGTTAATGTGGTGTATTACATTGATTTGCAGATATTGAAGAATCCTGGCATCCCTGGGATAAAGCTGACTTGGTCATGGTGTATGATCTTTTTAATGTGTTGTTGGATTCTGATTGCTAGAATTTTGTTAAGGATTTTTGCATCTATGTTCATCAGTGATATTGGCCTGTAGTTTTCTTTTTTTGTGGCATCTTTGTCAGGTTTTGGTATTAGGGTGATGGTAGCCTCATAGAATGAGTTTGGAAGTTTACCTTCCTCTGCAATTTTCTGGAAGAGTTTGAGTAGGATAGGTGTTAGCTCTTCTCTACATTTTTTGTAGAATTCAGCTGTGAAGCCTCTAGACCTGGGCTTTTGTTTGCTGGAAGACTTCTGATTAGAGTTTCAATTTCTGTGCTTGTGATGGGTCTGTTAAGATTTTCTACTTCTTCCTGGTCCAGTTTTGGAAAGTTGTACTTTTCTAAGAATTTGTCCATTTCTTCCACATTGTCCATTTTATTGGCATATAATTGTTGATAGTAGTCTCTTATGATCCTTTGTATTTCTGTGTTGTCTGTTGTGATCTCTCCATTTTCATTTCTAATTTTATTGATTTGATTTTTCTCCCTTTGTTTCTTGATGAGTCTGGCTAATGGTTTGTCAATTTTATTTATCCTTTCAAAGAGCCAGCTTTTGGCTTTGTTGATTTTTGCTATGGTCTCTTTTGTTTCTTTTGCATTTATTTCTGCCCTAATTTTTAAGATTCCTTTCCTTCTACTAACCCTGGGGTTCTTCATTTCTTTCTTTTCTACTTGCTTTAGGTGTAGAGTTAGGTTATTTATTTGACTTTTTTCTTGTTTCTTGAGGTATGCCTGTATTGCTATGAACCTTCCCCTTAGCACTGCTTTTACAGTGTCCCACAGATTTGGGTTGTTGTGTTTTCATTTTCATTCATTTCTATGCATATTTTTATTTCTTTTTTTATTTCTTCTGTGATTTGTTGGTTATTCAGCAGCATGTTGTTCAGCCTCCATATGTTGGCATTTTTATTAGTTTTTCTCCTGTAATTGAGATCTAATCTTACTGCATTGTGGTCAGAAAAGATGCTTGGAATGATTTCAGTTTTTTTTAATTTACCAAGGCTAGATTTATGGCCCAGGATGTGATCTATCCTGGAGAAGGTTCCGTGTGCGCTTGAGAAAAAGGTGAAGTTCATTGTTTTGGGGTGAAATGTCCTATAGATATCAATTAGGTCTAACTGGTCTATTGTATCATTTAAAGTTTGTGTTTCCTTGTTAATTTTCCGTTTAGTTGATCTATCCATAGGTGTGAGTGGGGTATTAAAGTCTCCCACTATTATTGTGCTATTGTTAATTTCCCCTTTCATACTTGTTAGCATTTGTCTTACATATTGTGGTGCTCCTATGTTGGGTGCATATATATTTATAATTGTTCTATCTTCTTCTTGGATTGATCCTTTGATCATTATGTAGTGTTCTTCTTTGTCTCTTTTCACAGCCTTTGTTTTAAAGTCTATTTTATCTGGTATGAGTATTGCTACTCCTGCTTTCTTTTGGTCTCTATTTGTGTGGAATATCTTTTTCCAGCCCTTCACTTTCAGTCTGTATGTGTCCCCTGTTTTGAAGTGGGTCTCTTGTAGACAACATATATAGGGATCTTTTTTTTGTATCCATTCAGCCAGTCTTTGTCTTTTGGTTGGGGCATTCAACCCATTTACGTTTAAGGTGATTACTGATAAGTCAATGGCAACCCACTCCAGTATTCTTGCCTGGAAAATCCCATGGATGGAGGAGCCTGGTAGGCTGCAGTCCATGGGGTCGAGAAGAGTCAGACATGACTGAGCGACTTCACTTTCACTTTTCACTTTCATGCATTGGAGAAGGAAATGGCAACCCACTTCAGTGTTCTTGCCTGAAGAATCCCAGGGATGGCGGAGCCTGGTGGGCTGCCATCTATGGGGTCTCACAGAGTCAGACACAACTGAAGTGACATAGCAGCTTAGCATGCTCCTGTTGCCATTTACTTTATTGTTTTGGGTTCGAGTTTATTCACCCTTTTTGTGTTTCCTGTCTAGAGAATATCCTTTAGCATTTGTTGGAGAGCTGGTGTGGTGGTGCTGAATTCTCTCAGCTTTTGCTTGTCTGTAAAGCTTTTGATTTCTCCTTCATATTTGAATGAGATCCTTGCTGGGTACAGTAATCTGGGCTGTAGGTTATTTTCTTTCATCACTTTAAGTATGTCCTGCCATTCCCTCCTGGCCTGAAGAGTTTCTATTGAAAGATCAGCTGTTATTCTTATGGGAATCCCCTTGTGTGTTATTTGTTGTTTTTCCCTTGCTGCTTTTAATATTTGTTCTTTGTGTTTGATCTTTGTTAATTTGATTAATATGTATCTTGGGGTGTTTCCCCTTGGGTTTATCCTGCTTGGGACTCTCTGGGTTTTTTGGACTTGGGTGATTATATCCTTCCCCATTTTAGGGAAGTTTTCAACTATTATCTCCTCAAGTATTTTCTCAAGGTCTTTCTTTTTCTCTTCTTCTTCTGGGACTCCTATGATTCGAATGTTGGGGCGTTTAATATTGTCCTGGAGGTCTCTGAGATTGTCCTCATTTCTTTTAATTCATTTTTCTTTTTTCCTCTCTGATTCATTTATTTCTACCATTCTATCTTCTACTTCACTAATCCTATCTTTTGCCTCCATTATTCTACTATTTGTTCCCTCCAGAGTGTTTTTGATCTCATTTATTGCATTATTCATTATATATTGACTCTTTTTTATTTCTTCTAGGTCCTTGTTAAACCTTTCTTGCATCTTCTCAATCCTTGTCTCCAGGCTATTTATCTGTGATTCCATTTTGTTTCCAAGATTTTGGATCATTTTCACTATCATTATTCGGAATTCTTTATCAGGTAGATTCCCTATGTCTTCCTCTTTTTTTGGTTTGGTGGGCATTTATCCTGTTCCTTTACCTGCTGGGTATTTCTCTGCCTCTTCATCTTGTTTATATTGCTGTTTGGGGAGGCCTTTCTGTATTCTGGCAGTTTGTGTAGTTCTCTTTATTGTGGAGTTTCCTTGCTGTGGGTGGGGTTGTATGGGTGGCTTGTCAAGGTTTCCTGGTTAGGGAAGCTTGTTTCGGTGTTCTGGTGGGTGGAGCTGTATTTCTTCTCTCTGGAGTGCAATGAAGTGTTCAGTAATGAGTTATGAGATGTCAGTGGGTTTGGAGTGACTTTGGGCAGCCTGTATATTGAAGCTCAGAGCTGTGTTCCCATTTTGCTGGAAAATTTGCATGGTATGTCTTGCTCTGGAACTTGTTGGTCCTTGGGTGGTGCTTGGTTTCAGTGTTAGTATGGAGGTGTTTGATGAGCTCCTGTTGATTAATGTTCCCTGGAGTCAGGAGTTCTCTGATGTTCTCAGGATTTGGACTTAAACCTCCTGCTTCTGGTTTTCAGTCTTATTTTTACAGTACCTTAAGACTTCTCCATCTATACAGCACCGTTGATAAAACATCTAAGTTAAAGATGAAAAGATTCTCCACAGTGAGTGACACCTAGAGAGGTTCACAGAGTTACATGGAGAAGAGAAGAGGGAGGAGGGAGTTAGAGGTGACCCAAATGAGATGAGGTAGAATCAAAAGAGGAGACAGCAAGCTAGCCAGTAATCACTTCCTTATGTACGCTCCAAAGTCTGGACCGCTCAGAGATGTTCACGGAGTTATACAGAGAAAAGAAGAGGGAGGAAGGAGACAGAGGTGGCCAGGAGGATAAAGGGGGGAATCAAAAGGAGAGAGACAGATCCAGCCAGTAATCAGTTTCCTAAATGTTCTCCACCGTCTGGAACACACAAAGAGATTCACAGAGTTGGGTAGAGAAGAGAAGGGGGAGGGAGGAGACAGAGGCGACCTGGTGGAGAAAAAGGAGAGTCCAAAGTGGGAGAGAGCAGTCAAGCCAGTAATCTTGCTCCCAAGTAAAAATGGGTACTGAAGATTGGGTTCTTAAAGGTACAAAATTGATAACAAATACCAAAAAGCAAAGGTTAAAAATCTAGAGTAGAGGTTGGATTTTCAAAAATACAATATTGAAGAAAGGGAAAAAAAAACCACAAAAATTACAAAATATATATATACATGAAGTTTGCTTTAAAAAATAGGGTCTCTTTTTTTTTCTCAAAGTTATAGTAGGTAATGAAAATGAAAATTAAAGGAGTAATAGAGGACTTAAAAATTCAAAAAAAAATGATAGTAAAAATAGTAAAAATATATCTAGGACTTTCTCTGGTGTTGCTGTGGGCAGTGTGGGGTCAGTTCATTTTCGGATAGTTCCTTGCTCCGGCTTACATTTCTCAAGATCTATAGGCCCCTTCCTATGTAGTCGGTACTAACTACAGGGTTTTAATCTATTGCACCTGTCACTTCCAAGGCGGTTCCCTCTGTTTTAGCATCTTCTGTTTGCTGGTCTCTTCAGTGTCTGATTTCCGCCCTGGCACAAGGGGGCGGTGGTGGACACTTTTAGGCTCACTTGTTTAGTCTCGCTGTGGGGAGGGAGGGACACTGCAAACAAATAACACTAGCGTGTGCTCGCAGTGTCTCAGCCACACTGGGCCTGCCCCCGCTCATGGCGTGTGTGCCCTCCCTGCCCACACTGCTCAGGTTCTAGGTTGCTCCGCCGGGAACCGTCTGAGGCCGGCCCTGGGCTGCATGCACCTCCTGGGTCTAAGCCGCTCAGGATCAGGCACTCGGGTAGTCCTCAGAGGTGCAGACTCGGTTGGGCCTGCGTTTTGTGCCCTTCCCAGGCCTGAGCAGCTCAGGTGATCAGGTGTTGGTGAGTGCGGTTGCTGCGACTTATCGCCTCCCTGCTGCTTGGTTTTCTGGGTGTACAACCAGTGCACCTTCTCAGGCGGATGTTGACCGTCCAGAACCCCAAGAAGTCTTAGTTACCAAAGACGCCTGCTTGCAGTTTGGTGGATAATGCCTCTTTGGGGCTGCAATTGCCCCCTTCCGGCTCTGGCTGCCTGTTACCTGGGGGATGGTCTGCAGCTGGTTAGCTCTGTTCAGTCCTTTGTTCTGGGAGCGGGTCTGATGGTGTCTTAGGTTAGGGCTTTTTGCATAGCTCTAGTCCTTTGTTCTGTGAGTGGGCCTGGTGGTGTCTTAGGTTAGGGCTTTTCGCGTGGTAGCTATCCCACAGTCTGGTTTGCTAGCCCAAGTTAGTTCCCTCAGATTGCCCTCAGGGCATTCAGGCCCCGTCCTTACTCTGAGCAATGCAGCCCTTGTCCCCCTGCCCAGCCCCCGCTTGCTAGTGGTGGATGCAGGCGTCTGTGCTGCTTCTCCACTGGTGGAGTTACTGTTGGGCACATAATCTGTGGGTTTTAATTATTTATTTATTTTTCCTCCTGGTTATGTTGCCCTCTGTGGTTCCAAGGCTTGCCACAGACTCGGCAGTGACAGTGCTTCCTGGTGTTTGGAAACTTCTCTCTTTTTAAGACTTCCTTCTCGGACGGAGCTCCGTCCCTACCTCTTTTGTCTCTCTTTTTGTCTTTTACATTTTTTTGAAGACAATGGGTTGCTTTTCTGGGTTCCTAATGTCCTCTGCCGGCATTCAGAAGTTGTTTTGTGGAATTTACTCAGCGTTTAAATGTTCTTTTGATGAATTTGTGGGGGAGAAAGTGGTCTCCCTATCCTATTCCTCTGCCATCTTAGTCCCCAATTCTATATAGGCTTTTGATAAAGATTAAGCAAAATATCATGAAACACCTGAGTCACAGTAGCTCAGTGATGGTTAATTCCTTTATATTCATGGGTCTGCCACCTACGTGAAAAATACACCAATAAAATCATGCTTTTTTTTTTTTGCTTTGGAGCAAGCATTTTATAGGAATATTTAAACGTATAGATTGGGGCTAACCCCTAAACTTATTATCAGGTGACATTTTCTGGAGAGTTCTATTTACATCTTTAAATCACTCTGTGATCTGGATATGCTGCTTGCATTGAACGCTAACTTAAAACTGAGAGAAGGTGAGATCTCACTAGATGCCGAGCCCTTTCCAGTTTTCCAAAGTGAGTCATACTTGTACTTTACTAGCGGTTCTTAAAAAAGGGTGCTTAACGAGAAACATCAGAGAAGGCAATGGCACCCCACTCCCGTACTCTTGCCTGGAAAATCCCATGGACAGCGGAGCCTGGTAGGCTGCAGTCCATGGGGTCACCAAGAGTCGGACATGACTGAACGACTTCACTTTCACTTTTCACTTTCATGCATTGGAGAAGGAAATGGCAACCCACTCCAGTGTTCTTGCCTGGAGAATCCCAGGGATGGGGGAGCCTGGTGGGCTTCCATCTATGGAGTCGCACAGAGTCGGACACGACTGAAGCGTCTTAGCAGCAGCAGCAATGAGAAACATGAAGGAAAAAGCTATTGATGCAAGTGCTTTTGAGAATGCCAAACAATAGGATAGCCACAGACTAAATAAGCAAATACTTCTTCTGTATTCTCACCTTACAATTGAGATTCCACGTATGTCTACTAAACAGGGCAAAGAGCTATCCTGTAATATTTAGAGCTTTCACAGTCATCTTCCAAAGTCTGCCGCATGATTAGTTGGGCACTACTGTGTGTATTTACAGGACATCACGGTGGTGGGAATGTTTGCTGTGGATCGTGTTCTGTAACACTGCCGTGAACTGTTGGTTATGGAAGACTGGCTTTGCCCACCAACCCAGGAATAACTAACTGCAACTGCCATATCACTAGTCTTGTTATGACTGATCGAATCAGGATGGAGAAATTTCCTCCTCTCGAATTTGGGACATCTCTGGTATCTTTTGTAAGAAAAATAAACCATTCTAACAGACTCATTTAAAACTATAATGCAAAATCTTGTCGCCCCAGAAGAACGGTCTTCTAGCATCTTCCCAGCAGGTGGTCATCTGAACGTTCACCTTTTAGTGGTTTCCCATAATGCTCTTGGGATGATGACCAAACCCTGCCCATGGCCTATAGACCCAGCCTCACCTCAAGTCCATGCACAAGAGCCCCCCAACCATCCTGGTTATCTCTTAGCCCCACAAAAGAGCTGTGCTTCTTGGGGACTTGGGACTTGTGTCCAAGCCTATCCTCTGACAACCCAATTAGGAGATGGGGCAGCCAGGCAGATGGGGTACCAGTTCACAAGGGGCACAGCCCCTCACAGGAAAGGGCCTGAAGTGGAGAAAAATGTACACTTCTGGAGCTGCTTGGGCAGAGAAGGGAGGTGGGACTGCAATCGGCCATTAGGTTTATCTTGCCGGGAGGTGAGGGGGGCAGGGCAGGCAGGTAAGTTTGAAGCCAAGGCTAAAATGCTCAGGAGGGCAAAGCATGAGAGCAATGGAAATTTTAATGCACATCCACAAATTCTCTGTCACATTTCCCACCAGAAGGTGGTCCTAGGTCCTGGGAACAGGCATTGGGACTGCCTTGAGGAGTAGAAAGGCATAGACATGATGCTGTGTGAGCTCCAACACTAGCTCAGAAAGTCTATGCAGATTCCACCTGGCTTGTCTCGTTTGCTCTCTCCTGGGCCACATGCTTCAGAGCTCCAAGGCCATAACACAGGAGAAAGCCCATGAGAGGCCCTCTGGGGACGGGGATGCCCAACAGTAGACCTGTGAGTGAGGGGCCCTTTGAACAATTCCAGATCAGCCATCCCCTGAATGACTATGTGAGAGATCTGAGCCAGAAGCATAAGCTGTGTCTGGTCCACCTCCAGACCATGAGGATGAGAGTAAAAGGATGATTATCTTAAGCACCCAGCTTGAGGATTTGTTTTGCACCAATACTGAATGACACGAAGGCTAGGAACTTGAGTCTTGCTCCCTGATCTTGTATCCCCAGTGCCAAGAACAGTGTCTAGCCAAGAGCAGGTGCTCGATCATATTTGTTGGATGAATGAATGAATGAACAAAGGAGAAGCTTACTCTAACCACCAGCGACCCACCCTCAGTACCTTCTTCTGGCCAGCATGCTGCCTTTCCCACCTTGCTGACTCCCAATCAGCCCTTGGATCCCAGCTCCAGGATCACTTTCTCCTTTCTCAGGGTAACTGCCCATCTCCTGTCTAGATGAGCATCCTGTCTGATACCCCCGAATTACCCTGTGTTTCTCCTTAATGACACTTCCCAGGACTATCATTACATAACCAAGCTGCTGAAATTCCTGGCTGGCCCGCTGCCTCCTGTGCTTGACTGTAAGCCACCTGACAGCAGGGATGGGTTCTGTCTGTTCACAAGTGTGTCTCCAGCGCTGAACAAAACCTGGCACAGAGTCCGCTGAGAGCACGTCAGAACTGTTCTGGAGACGGACGATATTCAACTTAGCTGTTTTTACTCACAACACTTGTGATACCAAATGTATGGGGCTTTTTTCTCACACCCACCAGTTTTCCGGACACCAGCTGGGTGTCCCACAATTCAGTTTGCTTCTGACGCTGACCATCCAGAGTCAGCTTCAGACCCCACAGGATTAAGGGCTTGGTCCTCAAGATTACTCCCATGTCAGATGCCAGTCACAGGTCTCCGCCCTCAGGCTGCCCACTTCTGCCCTGCTTTGGCTCCAAAGATAGGAGGCTTCCTGCAACCCCTCTACTTCAGATTTGATCATTTGTTACGAGAGCTCATGAATCTGGAGGCAGAATAAGCACTATTTTTTTCTTTTTTTCTTTTTTTTAGCAAAATTTGCCTCAGTAGACTTTGTCTTAAAATTCAAACATAATGAAAGCATTTTACAACATAATAGAAATCTTGCTGCTGTTCACAAATTCCCATTTTATGAAAAATGGTTATTGTAGATTATCATAAAAGATACTCAGTAACAGCCATATGGAAAAAACACACTGGACAGGATATGGGGCAAGAGCACACAGTTTACACGATTTCTCTGGGCTCACCACCCTTCCAGCACTTCTCTGTGTCTGTCAACCTGGAACTTCTCTAAACCTCACTGTTCAAAGTTTTCTGCTGAGGTTTTATGTAGGCAAGAGTGCTTAAATCAATGGCACTGATGACTGAACTCTACCTCTGGCTCTCTTCTCTCCCCTGCTGCTGCTGCTGCTAAGTCACTTCAGTCCGACTCTGTGCGACCCCATAGACGGCAGCCCACGAGGCTCCCCCGTCCCTGGGATTCTCCAGGCAAGAACACTGGAGTGGGTTGCCATTTCCTTCTCTCCCCTACTGATCATGAAAACCCCTTAATCCTGCCTTGGTCTTTTGGGCACAGGCTCCCATCCTAAAGCTATCTAGACTCCATCCAGTTATATGTCATCTCATCAGCATATAAAAGACACTCCTTAATGGCTCAGATGGTAAAGAATCTGCCTGCAATTCAGGAGACTGGGGCTCAATCCCTGGATCAGGAAGATCCCTGGAGAAGGAAATGGCAACCCACTCCAGTATTCATGCCTGGAGAATTCCATTGGACAGAGGAGCCTAGCGGGCTACAGGGGTCACAAAGAGTCAGACATGACTGAGTGGCTAATACTTTGGAGACTTAGCACTCTGGAGATTCCAGGGGCTTTAAGAGCTGTGTGCCAGAACCTGGGACAAAGACTGAATATTAATTTTTTTATGACACCACAACAGCCAACCTCACTATTAGAAGCTTCGAATTCTTAGAAGTCTCATTGAGTTAGAACTAGTCTGTTAGCTACTAGCCTATCTTCCACCAGGCTTTCCAAGTCCACTCACACCTGGGTCATCCTCAAACCACACAGACCTTGGGGAACCCAAGAGGTTGAGTGTCTTCTTCAGGTCTACATAACAGCCGGGGAAAAGCTGAAACCTGGAGCCAGCTCTCTGCCTCACCAGTCAGTGCATTCCCATTACACCACACTGCCTCCTGGATGTTTTCACGGACGTTAAACGCCGTGGCAGCATCGTAACCCGCCAACCAAAGAACAACAAACAAATCTGAGTGCTTTTCATAATGGAACATATGAAATGGGTAAAACTTCTTAACACTGAACACATGGTGTCCAAGACCTATACAGAACAAGAGCTCATGTGATCCTTTAGGCACCTCCCTGCCAAATACCTACGGGGTGAGACCCTGAGCAAACATTTAATTCAGATTTTAATTTGGCCCCTATTTCCTAGACAGACCCTGGGTCAATTTTCTGCAGAGGGATTTTTTTCTCTTCCTTGTCATTCCCAGCATCTTTGGAGATTAGGGACAGAAATAAACTCCAAGTGATCTGCAATAGTTCAGTAAGACACCACTCCTGAACAACTGAGCTTTTGACAATACAATGACTGGGAAAACAAAATGTGAAAATTTTAATGGGATGTGATGTGAAAAAGAAAAAAACATACAGAATCATGTACTGCATGGCTAAATTTTTTTAAAGGTATATATGTATATGCTTAGAAAACTAGGATGGAAAGAAATATAAATTTTAAAATGACATGGTATTTCTCATCCTTTGGATGGGCAAAAAAATAAAAGACTATTCATTTCTGGTGCACACTAGTCTCAAAAGGGATGAGTTCATTCACACATTGTTAGTGAGAGGGTTAACTGGAATGGAATTTGTAGAGAACCAGTGGTCTTATTAAAACAATAAACACACATACCCTTTGCCCTAAGAATTCATATTCTGGGTATCCAGTTCCCAAGACTGCTCACTCATGTGTACAAAGCAGCAATAGGAATAACTATAAAAATTTGAAAACTGAAATGGTCTCATGTATAGAAATGGCTGGAAAATTACAGTTTGTCCATACAATGGAATATGATTCAGCCTTAAAAGGAAGAGGTGGATTTAGGTGTGGGCATGGACAAACCTCTGGAAACACTGCCCAGTGAAAGACAGACGAGAGAGTGCTGGCATAGCAGATATAGGAAAATTTCATGTAGGTAAAACGTACATCCGTGTATCTCAACGGACCTATGGAAATTTTAAGATAACATGCAAACTTACTGAAAAAGGTCTGGAAGGAGACAGCCCTCTAAATTAACAGGGGTGGACTTTTAACCTCGATCGTATACTTTTCAATATCTACTCACATATTTAGTGCTCTCTTTGTACAACGTGTTGTGTACAGACTTTAAAAGATTTAGTAATGGTAGAAGAAAATGTTAATACTGCTAAATCAAAAAAAAAATTAAAAAGGCAAGCCCTAATACAGCCCCAATAGTGTGAACTCAATTATGTTATAGATACGTTACCAAACTGGACTGAGTGGTTTTAAACAGGAGTGGGAGTGAGGCTTTTTATTGTTTACTCTTCAGAACTTTGAACCTATTTTTATTTTTTTAAAAAATACAAGGAACAATTTTTTTAAAAAACCAGAAAGAGGAAAAATGTCCTTAATGTTACGGGTGCTTATAGCTGGGATTACAGGTAATCTTAATTTTCTTTCAAACAAATCACAAGACAGAAGGCTAACAGGAAACTCTTTAAGCAGGTGGTGGCATCTTAGAAGATTTCTTTCTCATTGGTAATTTTCTGCATTTTCCAAATTTTCTTAGACATGTCTTACTGTTACAATCAGAAAAAAAGAAAGCTGTTAAGTTTATTTATCAATGTGGTTAAGCAAGAAGTCACAAGGTGGGTACAGGATAAATTATAAAGAGATTAGTGGTTTTGAATAGTACCCCTTTCAAAACTCAGTGCAACATGGAACTTGATGCGTAAGAGAGATAAAGGCAGAATTTGCTAGGAGGGGCTTCATGCACCACTCGGCAGAAGGCCCATCACTGCAGAAATCAGGGTCCTAGGAACGCCATCGGGAAATGCACTGTGCAGACTGGGGCTTCAGGGGGTGCGGGCGGGGATGGCGGTGGCTTTTGTGCTGGAATGGTCAGAGAGGGCTTCAGGGACTCAGCAGAATCTGTGTTAAAACTGAAAGGGCAGGAAGGACATCTGTGGGCACGCCTGATGTGAGCAGGCATTTGGAAGTAGGTAAGTGATGTGGGCAGTGGTGCAGAAGCGGGGGCACAGCCAAATCTTCTGAACCATTGACTGCTGGCAGGCTTTACACATTGACGCATCAGTGAACAGGTGGAGGATGACTGGGACCAGACTAGGTTCCTGTGGGAGCAGGGAGCCACAGCAGGTTCCGGAAGGCATGCATGACAGGATGAAGGCGGTATTAAAGAAACATCACTGTCTACGGATGGATACACCCCTGCATATTCATTCTACCCTTGAGTTGTAGCAAGACACTGGCAGCAAGAAGACAGACAACCTTCTGGGCCTTGAGTTCACTGTTATTCAACTCAAGATTTTGTTACAGTTGTGCTGCATTTGGTCAGTGCTATCTCATAAGTAACCCATATTCCAAGGGCAATGGGGCTGGGAACCCCAAGCCACAGCTCGAGATACCTCCCTGGGATTGAAATCCAGGCTGTGGCACTTCAGGCAAGTTGCTTTACCTCTCTGAGCTGCAGTTTCCTCACCTGTAAATGGTGATTCAAATATCCACTTAATAAATATTTACTGAGTATCTGCTATATGCCAAGTACAGTCATAGAAATGGGATCAGTAGTGACCAAATAAGCCTAAAATTCCTACCCACATGGAGCTTAGATTCCAGTGGAATGTAAAATTACCCATTCCTGAGTTTGTGGAAAGGATTGGATGAGATGTTTCTGGGATGCACTTAGGGTAGTAGTGATTCTACACCTAATTCCCATGTGTAGGGGGTTTTCTTCCCACACATTTTCTGTCTGACACCAGCTGGTGTTCACCCCACCCCACAAGGTGCACCCTGAGGAGACTCAGGACGAGAAGGCACAGGATACTGGCTGAGGTGCATATCAAAGGAATGATTTCAATGAGCCCTGGCTTTTACAGATTCCCATACCCAGAAGAGGGTTAAATTCTTTAAATTGAGATATCTGGTTTTCTTTAATTAACAGTGATCTTTTGATGTTCCAACTACCTGATCTTTGTAGCAAAAACTCCTATGTACCCTGACCCCTCCCTGACCTCTTGGGAGCAGTCTCTCACAACCATCCGAAATGCTGGGTCCCTGGCTTAAGTCCCCAGTTTTGTCCACCACATAAAACACAATTCTCAACTTTTAAGTTGTGCTCTTTCTTCCAATGATAAACTCAACTCTGACAGCACCTACCTGGAAATAGCCTCAGCTCTCACAAGTTCAGGGCTTCACCCCACAAGGCTGTCCCCTCACTACTTCAGATGCCAACTGCAGATCCAGGTTGCCACCTGTGCTTCTAACTGGCTATGGATTGAAGTTCCAACGAGCTCCCTCTTTGGGTTCAATTGATTTGCAGAGTGGCTCACAGAATTCAGAGAGAACAATTTACTTACTAGACTACCAGTGTATTACAAAGGATGTGACTCAGGAACAGCCAGATGGAAGAGACGCACATGGCAAGGTATGTGGAAAAGGTCTTGTAGCGTTCACGGTCTCTCCCAGACTACCACTCTTCCTACATCTCCATGTGTTCACCAACCTGGAAGTTCTACAAACTGCATCCTTTGGGTTTTTATAGAGGCATCACTGAGGCAGGAGATAGATGGGCCCCAGGCTGAGCAGCTGGACTCTGTCTCCTGAGGACATAGTATCTGTCTCCTAAGGACAGATACTTCAAGATAAAGAGCAGAGAGGAGCTGAGTCCTGCTTGGGTAAAAAAGATACGGAGGCCACATATTTCTCATTCCTGGGATCAAGGAGACCTCCCAAACTACACATGCAGAGAAAGGTTCCTTGGGCATCAGAGAAGGGAGAGGGTATCAGTCAATAATATGTCCTGCCAGCCTCCCAGAAACTCTCATGCTGAAATCCATCTTGGTTAAAAGATGTATGTGCACATTGGGGAGGGTCCTGAGTCACATACCTATATACAATGAGCAAGATGATTGGCCAGAGAAAACCTGGAAAAATATCCCTGTAATAGCAATTTAAGTCAAAAGTGCAGATCTCCCTCTGAGAGTGCCTGTGTCCTTTCCACATGACTCTGCTTCTAAGAAACACCTTACCCACTTTACTATCTCCATCTCTTTACTGAATTGTTTTCAAATTAAGACAAGAACCAAGGGACTTCCCTTGTGGTCCAGTGGCTAAGACCCCATGCTTCAAATGCAGGGGGCCCAGGTTCGATCCCTGGTCAGAGAACTAGATCCCACAAGCCACAACTAAGCGTTTACGTGCTCTAACTAAAGATCCTGATAGCCACAACAAAGACTAAAGATGCCAGTGCAGCCAAATCAAAAAAATAAAAAAAGAAGACAAAGTTTAAAAAGTTTTAAAAAGAGAAAAACTGAGATCATCATTACCTAGGCATAACTGACTAAATCACTGACTAATGGTAACTGAGTTAACCTCCATCCCCCGCCCCCACCACCACCACTCTTCCCCAGAAATCAGAGGTGGTACTACTGAAAGTTCTAATCTTCTAATCACAAGGTTGGTTCTCCAGGCAACCAGTCCCCAACCTTAGGTCACGTGGAGGCTTAACTCACCTCATTCACATAATGAAAGACCTTTTCAGTTTCCTCTAGGAAATGTCAAGGGTTTGAGGAACTCTGTGTCAGAAACAGTGACAAAGAACAAATAGACATTTATTACAAATCAGAACATCCCAAGTTGTAATGATGCTCCTTCTCTTCATTTTATCATTATGCATGTTCCCTATAGCATTTGGCACCAAAAAGGTACCCCAGAAACACCAAAGGACTGATCTACAAGTCCTTGAGATCCTTCTACCTGGAAACAAAGTGCCCTACATTTAGCCCTGGGCTTAGACTAGCATGGAAGTTCCTCTCTCTGCACCCTGCCCCCCAGCATGGCCAATTCCACTTTAACAAACAGGGCTGGGAAGGGAGAATGAAAGAAACTACCCTTAGGGCCATTCAACACAGAGAAGGCTCTTCTAAACTCTAGCATTTCCATGGGGAGATGAACAAAACTTTATAGGCTGGTGACAGCTGGTCCGTTCTCAGGCAGCGCTAACCATGGTCCTCACCTAGACATGAACCCTGAATGGACCACCCCATGGAGATGACTCAGTCCCTCCAATCCGGCCAGCCCAGGGCAAGGCCAATCCTCACTGAATGGATTTCAGCATCAAATGTTCATTTCAATGTGCTCACAGGGTGGGGAACAGGCACAACCAGGACATATTTATCCTGAGCCAAGTGACCAGAAGTTTGGGTATGAGTTGAAAGGAGAAAAAAAAAAAAAATGTAAGCAAACTTTAGAACCTTATCTTTGGGGCTCCAAGAATGTGCTCCACCAAAAGCTTAGCTGGCACATATCTTGATACAGAATGACAGTTTCCAGCTTTTCTCACCAACTACATGCTGGTGTTCTGGTGCCAGCCTCTATTTTTATAGCCTGAATAATGCTAGGGTTATTCAGGCAAAGGACCAGACAAGAGCTGGAGACAGAGGGACAGGGCACAAGAGGCATGAGCACTGGGGCCAACATCCCACTCAGTCTCCAACAGCAAACCCTTGAGAGTTGAGTCTGGGACAGCAGTCGAGCCCACCCTCCTCTTAGAACCCAGACCTCAAGCCCCCTTGGGGCTGAGACTCCATCTGCCTCGTTCCATGCTCTAGCCCCAGGACCTGGAGCACAGCAGTGCTTAATGAATGAATGACCACACTGCCCCACCCCAACTTCAGCACACTGGACTCCTTGCTGTTGCCCCAAAACCTAAGTTCCCCTTCTGCCAACTCAGTGTCTGTGCCATTCCACTCTCCTGGCCCAGATGCCTTCTTGATCTTGTTTAATTTTCACTCATCCATGAACTCAGCCCAAATCCTACCTCCCCTGGAAGCCTTCCCTAACCCCAAGGCTGGGTGAGGTCTCCCCCCAACACTGGGCAACCTCAGTCCTCCCACAACACTTCTCAATGTCACAGGCTTGAGTCAGCTTCCTTGCCTACCTCCCCGAAGGCTGGGTAGATGCAAAGCTGAGGAAGCAGCAGGTATTTAACAGGTGTCTGTGGAAAGAAGGAAGGGAGGGAGGGAAGAAAGATACCAAGGATGCTGTGGATGGAGAAGCACCTGTCACTGAAACCTACAACAGACTAAGAACAAAACACCAAAACCCAACAGATCAATGAACCATTCACCAACAAGTTTACTGAAAAAAAAAAAATTGCAGGAAGTGGTGGGAAAATACTTTTAAGTGGGTTCAAATGGGAAGCAGAGGCCACTCTGCTGTGGCCTCTTCTCCTCTCTGGGGGTGGGGGCTGGAGGGGAAGAGACAATGTTGGGAGATTGGGTGAGTGGGGCCACTTGAAAGGGCACAAGCAGCTCTCATGGGCTCAAAGTTCTTGAAGGTTCCTCTGGTATCAAGGAAGCTGAAGGCCCTTCTTTCTGGAGTAACCTCCCACTGCTGAAGGGAACTAGGACTCACTCCCTCAAAGCTGTTAAGAACATGGCCTGAGTCAAGAAAGAGTGATAATGAGAAACTTCCATTATTCTGTTGGCCCAGTTCCCGAAGGTAGGAACAGAAGCTGGGATTTAAGACAGATGATCTGGGAAGAAAAACTATTTCTGGCTGGAGCTTTCTTAGCACAGCATTTCTTTTCAAGACAGACACCTCCAGTTGCCCCTCAATATTCATTTATTCTTTACTAACAGAATCCTGATTAAGTGGGGGGTTGTGGGCTTCCCTGGTAGCTCAGTTGGTAAAGAATCCACCTGCAATGCAGGAGACCCCGGTTCGATTCCTGGGTCGGGAAGATCTGCTGGAGAAGGGATAGGCTACCCACTCCAGTATCCTTGAGTTTCCCTTGTGGCTCAGCTGGTAAAGAATCTGCCTGCAATGCAGGAGACCTAGGTTTGATCCCTGGGTTGGGAAAATCCCCTGGAGAAGGGAAAGGCTACCCACTCCAGTATTCTGGCCTGGAGAATTCCATGGACTATATACAGTCCATGGGGTCACAAAGAGTCGGACACGACTGAGCGACTTTCACTTTCACTTTGGGGGTGGTGGTGAGGAAGTGTCACTGGCATTGTCAGCTCACCATAAAACGCATCTCCTCTTCCTCTTAGGCACTAGGCTGGACCACATTTCCCAGCCTCCCTCACAGGAGGTATGGTCATGTGACTGACTCCTGGCAAATGTCAGTGGGAGCAATTCTCTATCAAGTCTGGCCCATAAAATCTTTCCATCCTCCATCTTTCATGTTCCTTCCTCTTTCGCTGACTGATGCAAACGAGCATGACAGCCTTAAGAGCTTGGATCCCTGAATCACCTTTTGGAAAAGAGCCCCTACCCTCCCTTTTCAGGAACAGCCATTTTGGACTCTGTGTGAACAAACAGTTAATGTCCATCATACTTGAGTCATTAAATGTACAGCAGACCCTTGAACATGGCTCCACTTACAGACAAATCTTTTTCAATAGTAAATACACTACTAGACAATCTGAGGTTGGTTGAACCCACAGATGTGGGACTGCGGATATGGAGGGCCAACTACAGTTACACACAGAATTTTTACTTGGGGGTGGGGGAAGGTCAGTGCCCCAAACCTCTGTGTTGCTGAAGGGTCAACTGCATTTGGTTTGTTTGTTTCAGCCTATCTAACTCCTCTAAGCAGCGGTGTGCCCTGCTAAATACTCATATGACCCTTTTAACTGGGAATGGCCATATGACACAGTTCTGGCCCTGACACATTAGAGGAGGTCTGCTGGATGTTGTGGGGGAAAAGTCTGTTTTCCTGATAAAAGGTATCAGGGTGGCTGGCACTTCCTTCCTGCAGCAACCATTCTGCCATCATGAAGAAAAGGCCAGGAAAAAGAACAGTGTGTCAGTTCAGACAGATATCTGCTGTTGAAACCAAAGCCAGCAACCCCCTACCTTCAAACATCTTCTTACACAAGAGAAACAGACCATTATTTGTTTAAGCCAGGAAGGTAGGTTACTCTGCTGCCAAACACAAGCCTGCTTTACAACCACTCATTCATTCATCCATTCATTTATTCACCCAACCTTTATTGAGGCCTATATCATGCCAGTTCTTGAGCTAATGGAAGAAGATACAGAGATGAGCTGGGTGTAGCCCCTGCTCTCCTGAAGCACCCAGTCAAGCTGTGGAGACAGGCCCCTGGGCAGACAATCTGAATTCAGTGGGAACGGATGCTGTGGTGGCACAAGATGATCTGGAGGGTGTGAGCAATGGTGGTGGGTGAGCACAGAGCCAAGGAGTTCCCAACTCCCTTTCTGGCACTGGACACACAGAGCAAACACCCCTCAAGCTAAAAAGCAAACAACAAGAACGTGCTGTGCTCGGCTGAGCCAACTGCAATTACTTACTGCATTTGAGTCCCTAAACACCATCAATTAATGCAGCTGTTTCAAGATAATCAGCAGTCATTAGAGCAAGATGCTCAAGAGGAGAATATAAAAACTCACACGCCGCTGACTTAGACATGCCGGAAAGTCTGTGAACCGAGGATGAGACAGGCTGGCTTAGACCCTCAGACCCTCCTGCCTGCTGACATTAGGATCTCTCTTTTTCAAAGACACAGTCATCTTTCACCTTGAAGACAGAGCCCCCCCAAATCAAACGTCTATGCCATGACCTTCAACCATAAATGCCCAAACTTTGATTCTCAGGTGTGCATTTGTTTCCATTAAGAACTGCAGTGGAGACAGACTGGCAACAAAAATCAACCCCATCTGGGAAATCAAAACCAGAGAAGTCAGAGCAGTCGGGGAACCAACTGGAAAGTAAAGGTTCTCCTCCTTTTAACTCAATGCTGCCTACACACAAATAATTTTTCTTTTTTAGTGAATGGTATTATTGGTCATTTCTTTACTTTCCAAGTATACTAACGCATATATATGGAATTTAGAAAGATGGTAACAATAACCCGGTGTACGAGACAGCAAAAGAGACACTGATGTATAGAACAGTCTTATGGACTCTGTGGGAGAGGGAGAGGGTGGGAAGATTTGGGAGAATGACATTGAAACATGTAAAATATCATGTAAGAAAGGAGTTGCCAGTCCAGGTTCGATACACGATACTGGATGCTTGGGGCTAGTGCACTGGGACGACCCAGAGGGATGGTATGGGGAGGGAGGAGGGAGGAGGGTTCAGGATGGGGAACACATGTATACCTGTGGTGGATTCATTTTGATATTTGGCAAAACTAATACAATTATGTAAAGTTTAAAAATAAAATAAAGTTTAAAAAATAAATAAATAATAAAAGTAAATTAAATTAAAAAAAAAAAAAGAAAAAAAGACAAAGCCTCATTGACCTCAGATTCCAGAAGTTTAAAAATAAATAAACTAGGACTTCCTTGCTGGTACAGTGGGTAAGAATCCACCTACCAGTGCAGGGGACACAAGTTTGATCCCTGGTGTGAGAAGATCCCACATGCCATGGAGCAACTTCAGCTACTGAAGCCCACGAGCCACGAGCCCATGCTCTGCAACAAGTGAAGTCACTACAATGAGAAGCCTGAGCACCGTAATGAAGAGTAGCCCCCTGCTTGTCGCAACTACAGGAAAGCCTGTGTGCTGCAATGAAGACCCAACACAACCAAAAAAAAAAAAAAAAAACAATTTTTTTTAATGAATAAAATAAGCAGGTTCCTCATTAAGAGGATTGATGATCCGCTTTCCAGTCTGACTGCCGACTTATCAGTACAAAGAACTCCAGTGGAGACCAGAGGGTGTGCTAATCACACAAAGCGGAGAGGCACTCGGGTTCTGAGGCTGTAATCACAGGCTCCTCTAGTCCTCCCCCCAGCGCTGGAGGCCATTGCTAGCGGGCAGGCTGCCATACTGGAGTTCCTCTGTAGAACACACGGAGTAGCGGAGGGTGAGAGCTGAGGAGGAGGGACCTCCCTTTCCTGGACCAAGTATTAAACTCAGGCCTGTTAACACTTTCCCAGAGACTTTCAGATCCAGAAGGTTCCAGCTATGGCAGACACAGGACACATGACAATGTCAAAAGCACAGGCCCAGAATGGTACCACTTGTGCTAAAGCCCATGATACCAAACCTAGATTTAATATTTGACCTAACTGCGATTTCAGCCTCCCCCAGATACGTCATCTCAATGGGCCAGTTCGGAGTTTTCTGGCCAGCACGAATGAGGTGATCTGTCACATGAGTCCTCTCTATCCAGAGAAAGTAGAGATAGACTACAAGATAGACCCTTGCCCCTCGCCCAGAAGAACGCGACTTGGCCTGAAACAACCCTGGATTTTCTTTTGTTAATAGCCTCCTTGCCACTCCCTCGTCCTACTTATAAAAACCGTCTCTTTGCACAGCCCCTCAGAGCGCCCTTCTGTTTACTAGATGGGGTGCTGCCCATTCAGGACTCTTGAGTAAAGCCAATTAGATTTTCACATCTATTTGGTTGAATTTTGTTTTTCCCTAGTAGTCTGGCCCTCTGCCTCAGGCTAGTCTCTGACCTGCTCTCAGGAGCAGCTGTGCCATTCGTCAGAGAACTGGGTTTCCGGTGGGATCATGGGTTTCTGGGGTGATGGACAGTCAGCCCAGAACAGTGGTCAGGCATCTGGTGCCATCAACCAGGACCAGGAATATGCTGGCAAACCAGGTGAGTAAACACTGAGTTCACAGCCTCTTATCATGCTTCCCGCTAACGACCTGAGGCCAAGAGTGATAGTTAAAACACGAACAGCCAGCATGTGTCAGACATGGACCAGTCAAATGAGTGCCTATGTTTAGCAGCGGGCAAGGCCACGTCACCAGAGTATACCAGCTGAAGTATACCACTGTGCCCCACCCCTCCTGCCTTGGTCAACCCTTCACAGGCTAAACTCTGGCCTCTCGAGGCCATAAAAAGTGGCCTGGAGTCAGGTGAGTGCCCAGGAAATGCCTCTGCTGTTATTCCTGTCCTTCACCGTGAACTTGAGCATGATGTCCTCCATTCTATGGGCAGGAGGCTATGTGTATCTTATCATCCTATATCCATCATCTCAGTGCAGTCGGCTGGTATGAAAAATGTTTTGCAACCCACTCCAATATTCTTGCCTAGGAAATCCCATGGACAGAGGAGCCTGGTGGGCTACAGTCCGTGGGGTCACAAAGAATCAGACATGACTAAGTGACTAAACAGCAAGAGCATTAAGGAATGAATGGTTAAAAAAATAAAGACAAAAAAAAAAAAAAAACCCACAGCTAACATTTAAGCATGTACTATGCATTCTAAGTCCTTGTCATGTACTGTCTCATCTCAGCTTCACAGTAATACCATGAAGTGGGTATTATTATCATAACCTTGGTTTTACAAAAGAGAAAATAGAGGCATAGAGAAGCTGGGTAACTTGTCCAAGGGTACGAGCCTAATAATGACAGATCCAGGATTTAAAGCCAGTCTGGCTTCAGGGTCTACACTCTGACCCACTGCACTGTGCTGAGTACACACCCACAGGAATGTTAGTATCAGGAAGTCATCAGAGAACCTCTGACACCCACACACCCTGAAAAATCCTTCCAGATGGTTTCTGATGATGCTGAGCATATACTGTTGTTGTTTTTCTCCACTCAAGAGATCTGAATTCTAGGGGAAGCCTTTTAAACACCCTGTGGTCCATGTCCCCATCCCTAAGAAGATCCCAGACCTGCCAGAAGGATTGAACAAGATCATGGACACAGCTCCCTGTTTAAATGGTAAGCTACTACATAAGCAAAACATACGATCATAATGATTAATATATTTCAGTAAAGGGACAGATAAAAATTTCTATACCTATCAATCTGCTGCTGCTGCGTCACTTCAGTCGTGTCCGACTCTGTGTGACCCCATAGACGGTAGCCCACCAGCCCCGTCCCTGGGACTCTCCAGGCAAGAACACTGGAGTGGGTTGCCATTTCCTTCTCCAGTGGATGAAAGTGAAAAGTGAAAGGGAAGTCACTCAGTCGTGTCCGACTCTTAGTGACCCCATGGACTGCAGCCGACCAGGTTCCTCCGTCCATGGGATTTTCCAGGCAAGAGTACTGGAGTGGGGTGCCATTTGTTGTATATACTTCTATGGAAGGTCCTATTTATACCTCTTCACATTTCAGAAACAATGTTTAAAGCTTAATTTACTTCTGTAAGCCTGGGTCCTTCCATTATTACTTCTGAGCCTCCAGACATTTCTACTATATCTTTAATAATTTTACTTTAATCTTTCATCTTAGAAGCATAAAAAGTTAATGAGGCAGTAAATATCTTACTCTAACTTCAGATTCTTCTATATTAGCAGCTGACACAATTAGCAAGCAAGAGCTTCATTTTACTTTATAATTAAAAAGCTCAAAATGATACTACTCTGTCTCTGAAGGCCTGGAGTTTGGTGTTGGATCCAAGAATGAGGTGGATCTAGGGAAGTAAGCTGTGGTTTCTGTCAGTTGGAAAGACACATGTCTCCAAGTAATTGAGGGGTAGGACAAATAGTATTCAAACTATTTGTAAACTGGGTGTAAATGATGATGCTAACCACAGACAGGAGTGCAGAGGAGAGGAGGGGGAGGAAGTATCAGAACCAGGAGCAATGATTTTCATCTTAATCTGTTCTTTAAAGCTATGGTTTCTATGCTATTGATTGTGGCTCTCTCTGGAAGTTGGTTATACACAGAGGCATAGAGTGGTAAGCAGATGACAAAAGGATGCCTCATAATACAAAAACATGAACGCATAAGTTGGGGGAGTGACTATGCAAACACAGAACTTTCAAGTTCCTAAGTTGCTACCACTAGATATTTGAGTTGCCCAAGCTCTCCTCCACCCTACTACCAGCACAGAGGTGGCTCGATCAATGTGTGCAGTGCAGGAAGATGGGGCTGGGGGAGGCGGTGGCGGGGGGTGGGGAATAGGGGACCAGGGTGCAGATACTCCTGGTGGAGCACTGCCTGCAGCCAGAAGGCAGCCTAGAGGACATGGGTGACACTGCCTCCTAGCCACAAGAACTACATCACAAGGCTCCTCCAAGTTCTTTCATCATTAACACCTGCTGTGCTCCTGAGATGGCTCCTCTCTTCATTACTGATAGCCCTGCTTCTTTCCCAGAGCCAGTGGCTTCCCTTACAAAGGCCCAAGAAGATTCAGAGCAGCCTCCTGGCTCTAGAGATGGAGGCTACTTACTATGCTGGAGGCTGTGGCTCAGTGAGGCCACCCTGGCCCTCCTGCCCTTTGCACTCAGACGGAGCCTTGCAGGATCTCCAGGTTGAAGGGCTTTGGCAGGTCCTATTCCACCTGTGAGGCTGCTCAGGAGGCTCAGGAAGAATCCCAGGGAGGCTGCTGCCCACCGTCCTACCAGAAGGCAGCTGTTGCCTCTTCTCCCGCTGCTAAGCACAGGTATGTGCGAGTGCGCTCAGTTGCTTCAGTCTTGTCTGACTCTTTGAAATTCTGTGGACTGTAGCCCACCAGGCTCCTCTGTCCAAGGGAGTCTCAGGCTAGAATACTGGAAAGGGTTGCCATTTCCTCCTCCAGGAGATCTTCCCTACCCAGGGATGGAACCCATGTATCTAGCGCCACCTGCACTGCAGGCGGATTCTTTACTGCTGAGCCACCAGGGAAGCCCCAGGCACAGGTTCAGACCCTCCCAGCCGGCTCTCTTTTGGCCACGCCCCTCAGCATCCCAGGTGTGAGCTGGCTCCCCTAGGCTGGATCCCAGAACAATGTCGTTGCTCAAGCCACCTTTTCCAAAGGGGCACACCCCTCATTCACAACTTCAGAGGGATTCATGCTTTCCCACCTCCCTGGGGTCCAGCTCTCACCTGGCTTTCATGGCCTCCTAGGAAGCAGAACAGTGGGGCCTGGCACACCTTATTTCAGGTAACTGTGAGGCCGTTTTCCCTATCTCAGCGAATTTGCTCCTAATGATAACTCCTCCCCCAGAATGTGGGCACATGACACCTTATCCACCTACCAAGAACCTCATTCCAGGGCTGAACTCTACCCCCGGGAGTTTTCAGAACCCTGGCTATTCTGTCATCCCTTTTCCTACTTCCTCCAGATAGCAAGCTTACTTTCTTCCTCTTTCCCTCCCTCCCCTTCTCTCACTTACAGACCTCAGGCATTAATTAAGCCTCTTCTAGAAAACAACTGCAGGAATCCTGGGTATGAGCCAGACCTGGAGGCAGAGACAGTCTGGGTGAGGAAGATAAGCCCACAACAGTTTTGAACCTACAAGCAGTGCAGGTTCTTGCTTCAAAGTGACATTCCAAATTCCAATCCTTTCCAGATTCCTTAAAAAGGGGACACAGGCTGCTCCCACCCTTGTTGCCTCTGGCCATTCTCTCCAGGGCTGGCCTTTGATAGAGGCGGCAGGGCTGGCCTTTGATCTACCTGCCAGCAGGTCATGGCCACCCACCACAGTCAGAAACACCTTCCCCAAACACCAGCCTCCTCAACAGATCAGCAAATCAAATTGCCAGAAAAGTGCAAGAAGGGGTGTTCTTAGCTCTCTCCAGGGAAATGAAGCTCTCTCCTTCATCTCCACTGGAGTGAAGACGGTGTGATCTGAAGCAGTCAGCGGGACTCCACAAGTGGCTTCCCCTTCATTATGCACAGGGATGAGGGACCCTGAACGGGGCTGCTGCCACAGCTCAAGGCCCTAGAGGTCAAGCGGTGGAGGACTCACCACTCACCAGGGAGCCTTATCTCCCCACGGTGGCCATCACCTTATCACTCCAATCGGGGCATGAAGACAGCTTCTTTTCTTCCTAGAAACTCTGGAGTCCCCCCTGAGTTAGAGACCCAGTTGTCAAAGTCGGACCCATAAATTATGCTCTCTGCCCTCACTACACACAGAAATGAATGTCTCCACTCAGATATTTCTTTAAAATTTGATGAAGGATAACATTCTGGAAACAGTGAAGCACAATGGGAAAACATGGGTTATGGATTCTGATAGCCTGGATTCAGGAGGGACACCCACTTATTTACTAAACAAACACTGAGTACCTGTCATTTAGAGAATGGAAGCCTGGGTGCTGGGGGCTTAACGATGGTTCCACCCTCCTGGGCGGTGGGGCATCTGACATTCAATAACTCATCACACAGCAGCCTGGGGAGGGCTGAAGAAACACCCACAGGAATTTGGGGGCATGGCACCCAACTCCAGTACTCTTGCCTGGAAAATCCCATGGATGGAGGAGCCTGGTGGGCTGTAGTCCATGGGGTAGCTGAGGGTTGGACATGACTGAGCGACTTCACTTTGACTTTTCACTTGCATGCATTGGAGAAGGAAATGGCAACCCACTCCAGTGTTCTTGCCTGGAGAAATCCCAGGGACGGGGGAGCCTGGTGGGCTGCCGTCTATGGGGTCGCACAGAGTCGGACACGACTGAAGTGACTTAGCAGCAGCAGCAGCAGAGGGAGCCTACCAGGCCCAGTGTGACCGGGGGCTAATTACTTACTAATTCACTATTCAATGGTAAAAACTATTGAGCTAAATACTCTTCAAACAAATCACTGGGAAGAAAGAGATGCAGATACCTCCTTCCGCAAATGCTCTAAGTGCGGAGCTGCAAAGGCCCGGTGGCCCACCTAAGTCCCTGGTGCCTGAAAGTAGCCTCCCAGGTATCAGTGATGGGGGCTGGCCAGGAGCTAACCTGTAAAATAGACATGCCTCGTACATATCCTTTCTAAAACATAGTCGTTGTTTTGTCCTGTCCTACTCTTTTGCGACCCCATGGACTGTAGCCCCCGAGGTTCCTCTGTCCATCGGATTTCCCAGGCAAGAATACTGGAGTGGGTTGCCATTTCCCTCTCCAGCCAGGAATTGAACTCCTGTCTCCTGCATTGGCAAGCGGGTTCTCTACCACTGAGCCACCAGAGAAGCCCTCTCTAAAATAGACAATTCATTCAATCCAAAACTTAATGAAAGCCAGGAGAATGGATGAGTTGGGTTCATGCACTGGTTTTCTGACTGTCACCCTGCATTTCCACCTCTCTCCAGGAAACTCGAGGTTTTTCAAACCACCTGTTTATTTTAAACCCTCTTCCCAGAGATTCCGAACAGCGAACCAACACCTCCGAGGAGGAATTGTTGCCGAGCCGGGTCCGCAGTCACCTCACGTTTGTGAGGGTGGCCGAGCACACCGTGTTCCACCCTTGGGTTCATCCGCGGGCCTTCTGCAAATAGCAACAAATGTCCCCAACTTGTGGAGCCTTCTTGAGGCTCCCTTAGTCGCCCACCCCACGCTTCCCCATTCGCACGCGATCTGATCCCACAGCTCTCGTGATTTTACTTTTCGAATGCTTACAAAGCACCCTGTCTTCCCACGAAGGCACTAGCCAGCCGGGCAGGGATGTCCTCCCCACCCCCCCACCGAAACGCCCCGCCGAAGCGGGTAAAATATGGCTCCAACGCCTCTTGCACCGCTAAACCTTCGACCACCCACCCACAGGTAGAATTCGAAAGACCGCTGCAGCCGCCAAGAACGCGGCCAGCTCGAAGCACATCCAATTTCGCATGTATGACAAAGCCGGCTGCTTTAAAAGGCTGCGACCTAGACAAGTTCGCGAGCAAGAGCAACTGCGGGGGGTGGAAACCCCGCAGTCCTGATCTGAGCATCCCGGAACGTTCACCCGCGCGCGGAGCTACCCCTTCGCGGGGCCCCGGGACTCCCGGGGGCGCCGCGCGCAGGTAGCGGCCGGAGCAGCCGGCCCCACCGCCGAGGAAGGCCGCCGAGAACTTGCTGCCGCCTGCTTACCTGGCGCCCCGTGGGCTCGCGGCGGCCGGGGAAGGGGGATCTTGCAGGGGAGCTCCAGTTCCGGCTGCAACCAGGCGGCAAGAGTGCGGGGGCCGGGCCGGCGCGGGCCGGAGGGGCGGGACAGCGCACCCAGGCAGAGGAGGTGCGGAGCTGGAGGTGGAGAAGCGGGAGGTGGCGGGGTTTAAGGGAGGCACCCGCCGCGGGGTGCGGGGCAAGGACTTAGGAAAAGGGCGGCGGGATCCTAGGCCGGGTTAGGGGGCGCTGGGGCTAGGAGAGAGGGCGGCGGATCAGAAGGCGGGGACTGGGATCCGGGCGCGGGAGCTGAGGGGTCGGCTTAGGGAGAAGGAGCGAGTCCGGGGCCGGGGTTTGGGGAAGAGGCGGGGATGGAGGAGGGAGCTTAGTAGCCGGGTTCAGACCGGGTACCCGCAAGCGCGCCCCTGACCTCCCCCGCCCCCGCACCCCTCTCCCACCGGAGTCACTGCCCAGTCGTCCCGGCCTTGGCGCGTTCGGAAGACCCCCTTGGTGTCCGAGCCCGAACCCCAGGACACCCGCCCACCTCGAGCCTCAGTGGGAGGCTCCGCTCAGCCTCAAAGGCAACCGCCTCGACCGCGGCCCGCGCCGCGCTCACCGCCCATGGTCCCGGCCCGGCCCGGCTCCGCCGCAGCGCGCCCGGTTCCGCGCTCGCCGCCTGCTCTGCCCGGCGCAGCGGGAGGCGAGGGCGGCGCGCACCGACTTCGGGCAGCGCGACATCTCGCAGCGCCCCCTACTGACCTCGCTGCGCTCGGGGCCCGGCCCGCCC
Organism: Bos taurus; assembly: GCF_002263795.3. Taxonomy (NCBI): domain Eukaryota; kingdom Metazoa; phylum Chordata; class Mammalia; order Artiodactyla; family Bovidae; genus Bos; species Bos taurus. Next base: position 127,773,543 of record NC_037328.1, read on the forward strand.
CGCGCTGGGCGCCCTCCAGCTCCGCCCCGGAGGCGGCGTTGCGGTGCGGCCCGGCACGCTAGAAGGGAGCGGAGGAGAGGACACTGACTGGAGGAGGCCAAACACAGGCCCCAGGGACGGGACAACCATCGGAGATCTCGGCGGGCGAAAGTCGCAGTCACGGGCACGCTGAGTGCGCGGGGACCGCGGCCACCTGAGCGCAGGGCCGGACTCGGGATCAGGAGTGGACGCACGCCTAGGTCGGGTGCGCAGACACGGCCCGGGCCTGGAGCCCTAGTGTGGGGTGCCCGTGGGCCGTGGGCTTGACCCGGCGCTACCCGGGGTCCGGTGCTGAGCTGGTCGCCCGTTTTGGGGACCCACCGTTACTGGGTGACTGCAGCCTTATAGACCCAAACTGTCATGATTCTGGCCACCTTGCCCTCCCGACCACCCCCGCCCCCAGCCTACTCCTTGTTCTCTTCCGGCCCCAACCACATCCGGCCCTGTGTGTCAACTCTAGACCAGCTGCTCCCTCGGGGTGGCCTCTAGGTGCCCTGCGGAGGTCGCCATCCTGGCAGCCTCCATCCCCACCCCTTCTCTGAGCTACCGGGAAGCCATTGAGCACTTGACTGATTTCTGTAACTCTCTGTTAGACACACTTGAGGCTTGCAGTTGGAACTTGATTTGATACTTTATGGGGGCAGGGGGAGCAGGGGTCATTTCTCTCAAATGTTGGGCTCTAGCTGGTGGGGATTACTACTTGATTTCTCTGCGCAAGATAATCTGACCAACTGTGACTGACAGAGAGGCCTTTGGTATCAGTTCCAGAACTACAGTGACCTCTACGTACCTTAGAGCAATTGGTCTTGAGCAAAATGGGCTCCTAAGTATTTACTGTTGACCTTCTGAGCTCACTTTCTGGAGGCGTTTCTCACGTGGCCTCTTCTCTCATTCCTGTACTGCTGCTGCTGCTAAGTCACTTCAGTCGTGTCCGACTCTGTGGGATTCTCCAGGCAGGAACACTGGATCGGGTTGCCATTTCCTTCTCCAATGTGTGAAAGTGAAAAGTCAAAGTGAAGTCGCTCAGTCGTGTCCGACTCTTAGCAACCCCATGGACTGCAGCCTACCAGGCTCCTCCGTCCATGGGGTTTTCCAGGCAAGAGTACTGGAGTGGGGTGCCATTGCCTTCTCCCCATTCCTGTACTGGTGGCTCCCAAATCCACACTCAACACAAAGATGTTACCCACATTTCTACCGACTCTCTGGCTTTCTGCTCAGAACTTTCCATCTCAGTTCAGCACTCCCAGCACCAAATTCTCTCTCTTGCCAGCTCCCAAGTGTATCTGCTCAATGGTCTCACAATGTTCACAGTCTCCTGCTTTGCCTTCCTCAGCTGAAGGCTCAAGGTCCAGGGAGCCTTGGCTTCTAAAGGCTTTCTCTTCCCATTCCTGGGGTGCCAGGCTGTGCTCAGCTCCTCCCTGCCCCGACCTCTGACACAATGCTACCCAGGCATGAACTGCACCTCCCAGGACAAAATTGTTTCACTGTCCCCTTTAGCATCACCCAGATTCTCCCACCTGGCTCTCAGGCCACCCTACCCACCCAACACCTCTCCTCCTTTCCTTCACAATCCCACTGACTATCCTCTCACTAAGTCCAGGCTCTACACCTTCCCTGGTGCTGGCTGCCTCTTCCCTGCACGAGGTAGGGCACTTTCTGCTCTAAATCAGGGGTCCCCAAACCTGAGTAGGAACTGGGCAGCACAGCAGAAGGTGAGAAGCACTGCAAAGCTTCGTCTGTATTTACCAGCCACTACGCATTGCTCACGTTACTACCTGAACTCTGCCTCCTGTCAGATCACCTGCAGCATTAGATTCTCATAGGAAAATTATCACAATGTAATAATAATAGAAATAAAGCACACAATACATGTAATGCACTTTAATCATCCTAACCCTCCCCTCTCCTCACTCTGTGGAAAACTTATCTTTCACAAAACTGGTCCCTGGAGCTCAAAAGGTTGCTAGGGGGACTTCCCTGGTGGTCCAACAGCTAAAACTCTGACCTCCCAATGCAGGGGGCCCGGGTTTTATTCCCTGGTCAGGGAACTAGATCCCACATGCCACAACCAAAGATCAAAGATCCTGGATCCAGCAACTAAGACCTGGGACAGCCAAATAAATTAATTTTTAAAAAGGCTGCTGAAGACCACTGCTCTAAATGACAGGCAACCCAATTCGCATGTACTTAAACAAGAAGGAATTGATTGACTTACGTAAATTAAAAGCTCAGGGCACATCTGCTTCATGCCTGGGTTTAGGCCCGGAAACTAAAGCTTTCAGGGATGCTCTATCTCCCAGCTTTGCTTTCTTCCATGTGAGCTGTACTCTCAGGCTCTCTGCAAGACCCCAGCAGATCCAGGCTCACAACCTCACAGCCACGAGGCCAGCAGAAAAACTGCTTCTCCTTGCCCACCATTCCTGCAAGCCTTGGGCCTGACTCTGGTTGGGTCACCTGTCCACCCTGTCCTGCCAGCCACTGTGACCCCATGGTGGTTCTGTCTCTCCCTGCTACCTGCTCAGCCCCAACAAGTACCTGCTCCTGCATCCCTTCTCTGTCACAACAGGACTGAAGGGGACCCAGGGGTGCCACTGCTAACCATTTCCCCACAAAACACACCTCACTACGGCTCACCTGGCTGCAAGCCTCCTGCGTTGGCCCAGGGCATTTTCCAAACAGAAAAGGGTTCCAAACAGGGGCAGAGTTCCAAAAAGGAAGTGGGAAACAAGACCCTCTGCTTACAGCTTCCTGTCTTTTTACCATACCCCCTTCTAGGTCAAGACTTGGTACAGAGGTGGCCTCAGGCCTCTCCGGGAACCAGGCATCATATTCTCCTTAGATTCTCCCTCTCAGTCTCTTTCCTCGCTTCCCCGATTCTCTGATGGCTTCAATCCCCCTTTTTTCTTGGAGGAGGTGTCCCCTCCTTTCTCCCTGTGGACTTTGGGTTCTGAGTAGTACCCACCCGTCCTGGCCCCTGGTGTAGTAACACTCCTTGGCTGGAACTTAAAGGAGGAAGGGGCTACAAGGAGGAGAAAAAAAGAATTCCTACTGGGAAAATATATGTGAGGAAGCATCTCAAAACTATCACTGCCGTTCAGCCTCTTTCTTCTGTGGTTGGTGAGGAGGTAAGATGTGGCCTGAAGCAGCTGGTGGCCTCCTGGTAAGCACCTGAGGTGGCTGTGCCAAAGCTGACCACCTAGAGGAAAACAGTCAAGAGGCAGCTTCCTGTCATGCCTAAAACCAGGACCTGAATTTTTCAAGTACATGTCCAGTGAATCTCTGCTTTTCCCCCAAGCAAACTAGAATTGGTTTTTCCATAACATGCAACCAAAAGAGTTCTGAGTAGCACAAGCCCAGCACAGCGCCTGGCACATTGATCCCTGAAAAAGAGTAATCTTTCATCATCATTATTCATGTGATAGGGGGCAAGCCATGCCCATCAATGACTGTAAAACAGAGGAGAAAGGAAAAAGCACAAGTGACCATTTGTTCATAACCTTGGTTTCCCCTTCTCTTCCCAGATTTTGTCCTTCCCACATACACATTTTGGCCCCCAGGGAAACTCAAAATTCATTGAAAGTTGAACCCTCCCATCTTATAAAAATAGTCCCAGACTCAGCCAAGTCATGAATATTCTGCCAGGCAGTACTTACTGTCTTTCTGTGCAAGCAGCCCCTGCCTGGAGCAGCTGGGAGCAGGTGCCCATCTTCAATTCAGTTTCAATCTGCTGAGCATAAAAAAGCTGAGCAAATATTTGTACAGCCTCTTTTGTCCTGCTCTGTAAACTTAGAGAAACAGTGGGCTACTGCCCCTAGCCTGAAAGGATTGACTAGGGGAAAACAAGAAGTCTAGGACAGGGTATGAGGTAACAATGATACCAGGGAGGCCCCTAGGCACCTGGGTGAGGTGGTTGATTGTCATCAGGTTCTAAGTTCCAAAGGTCTGTGCGGCCCACAGCCTGCCTTACGACAGAATTACACATCCGTGCAAAATATTTTTTTTGTACACACCACAATATCTAGATTACTGATATTATTTTTAAGTTCCATTTACCATGGGTTTCCCTGATTATAAAAGTACCCACTCATTGTAAAAACTTGGGAAAAGACAAAGGACACAAAAAGATGAAAATTTAAATAACCCATGATAAGTGTATGTCAAATAATACAGTAAACATCCAACCAAGATTTAAAGTGGGAAGACTAACCCATACATGCTTCCATTCCACAGCTGGCCACCTCAGAGCCCCAGGGAGATAAATATCTTGCAAAGGTTAAAAGTCATTTCTTAGGTTCTTTCAAATCTCCTGCATTCTCCCTAACACAAGTATAATTTTCAAAACTGTCATCAGGGCCTCCCTGCTCCAGGGTGGTCCATGCTCCATCATTTATGTATATGCATGATTCATTGTACTTGATACCAGCTGCAACCTCATCTCCCCACGCCAACAGGCTTATTATACAAGTCCCTGCCCCTCCGAAGAGCAATCAGGGAGGGCAAACTCATTTTACCATCTAGCTGGGTGAAATCTAATTAGAAAGGCAAATCTGGAAGAACAGAACACAAAATAACCACATTTAATAAAAAATAAGAGATGGCTTCAAACCTGACCTTGAGCCAAAAAAATAATCACAAAGAACTGAAGTAATTTACTGAATCATAAGTCTAAATATTCATTTTGTCCTCTAAAAGCTGAACCCAACCAAAAGATGTTTCTAGGCAAAAAAGAAACAAATAAGCACTGGATGAACTCACACAAATCTTATTTGGAAATCATAAAAGGACAACAAGGATTTCAGCTATTTTATCTACAACAGTGCCAGGAAGATAGTATTAAAGTTGAATGAATGGATGAATGGACCTGGAGCCCATCCCCCTCGTTTTACAATTAGAAGTCAAGCAGAAAGGAGACAGGAGGAGAGTGGGGATCTGGTGGAGTTTTCTGCAATCTTGTGACCCCTTGGAAGAAAAAAATGAGAGATTAGTGCCCATGAGAGATGTAGGGCCCAGCTAACACTCCAGACTTCAGTCAGGACTGAAAATAGAAAAGATGGAAGCTAGGAAATAGCCTTGGAATTCTGAAAGATACCATTGCCAATGTAGAATTCTATGCTCAGAGAAACGAGGGACAGAAGGGTAATCAATTTGCCCCAAATTAATCACAGTAATGGAAAAGAATGTACATTCTGCTATTATTGGGTGGAGTCTCATATAGATGCAAATTAAGTCAATAGTGTTTTTCAACTCTTCCAGATCCTTACTAATTTTTTTTCTCCTTTTCTATCAATTATTGAATGAGTGGTTGACATCTACTGTAATTACTATAATTTATTTCTTCTTTCAGACCTATTATTAATTTTTGCTTCATGTGTTTTTAAGTTTTTATTAGGTACAGAAATGATTTGGATTTTATGTATACCTGATAAATTGCCCCTTTATTTCTTTATCCCTTTTTAATATCTTTGATATGAAATCTACTTCATCTGATGTTAACATAGCCACTCCAGTTTTCTTTAGGATAGTGTGGTACAATCTTTTCCATCCCTTCTCCTTTAATCTATTTGTCTTTATATTTAAAGTGTTTTTTGGTGAGTATAAAAAAGTTGTATGTTGCTTTTTTATTCAACCTGACAATCTCTGCTTTTTATTTGAGGTGTTTCAACTATTTTTATTTCATGAGATTAATAATTTGGTTGGGTTTAATAGTATCATTTTACTATTTTCTATTTGTCCCATTCTACACAATTGCACTCATCTCACATGCTAGTAAAGTAATGCTCAAAATTCTCCAAGCCAGGCTTCAGCAATACGTGAGCCGTGAACTTCCAGATGTTCAAGTTGGTTTTAGAAAAGGCAGAGGAACCAGAGATCAAATTGCCAACATCCACTGGATCATGGAAAAAGCAAGAGAGTTCCAGAAAAACATCTATTTCTGCTTTATTGACTATGCCAAAGCCTTTGACTGTGTGAATCACAATAAACCGTGGAAAATTCTGAAAGAGATGGGAATACCAGACCACCTGACCTGCCTCTTGAGAAACCTATGTGCAGGTAAGGAAGCAACAGTTAGAACTGGACATGGAACAACAGACTGGTTCCAAATAGGAAAAGGAGTACATCAAGGCCATATATTGTCACCCTGCTTATTTAACTTATATGCAGAATACATCATGAGAAACGCTGGGCTGGAAGAAGCACAAGCTGGAATCAAGATTGCCAGGAGAAATATCAATAACCTCAGATATGCAGATGACACCACCATTATGGGCAGAAAGTGAAGAGGAACTAAAAAGCCTCTTGATGAAAGTGAAAGTGCAGAGTGAAAAAGTTGACTTAAAGCTCAACATTCAGAAAATGAAGATCATGGCATATGGTCCCATCACTTCATGGGAAATAGATGGGGAAACAGTGGAAATAGTGTCAGACTTTATTTTTCTGGGCTCCAAAATCACTGCAGATGGTGACTGCAGCCATGAAATTAAAAGACGCTTACTCCTTGGAAGGAAAGTTATGACCAACCTAGATAGCATATTCAAAAGCAGAGACATTACTTTGCCAACAAAGGTCCGTCTAGTCAAGGCTATGGTTTTTCCAGTGGTCATGTATGGATGTGAGAGTTGGACTGTGAAGAAAGCTGAGTGCCAAAGAATTGATGCGTTTGAACTGTGGTGTTGGAGAAGACTCTTGAGAGTCCCTTGGACTGCAAGGAGATCCACCCAGTCCATTCTGAAGGAGATCAGCCCTGGGATTCTTTGGAAGGAATGATGCTAAAGCTGAAACTCCAGTACTTTGGCCACCTCATGCAAAGAGTTGACTCACTGGAAAAGACTGATGCTGGGAGGGATTGGGGGCAGGAAGAGAAGGGGACGACAGAGGATGAGATGGCTGGATGGCATCACTGACTCAATGGGCGTGAGTCTGAGTGAACTCCAGGAGTTGGTGATGGACAGGGAGGCCTGGCATGCTGCGATTCATGGGGTCACAGAGAGTCAGACAAGACTGAACAACTGAACTGAACACAATTTTTATTTCTTTTTTGTTAATTGAGTATTTTTTTATGATTTCTTTTTAACTCCTTTGCTTATTTTTTATGTCTCTTCTTTTTTTTATTGCCAGTGGTTGTGTTAGGGTTATAGTATACATTTTTTAGGTTATCACAGTCATGCTGTGATATTATTTTACTACTTGATTAATAGTATAATAAACATATTTAACTATACTTTGATTAGCTCTCCTACCCACTGAAATGTTGTTTTCATACACCTTATGTCTACATTTTAAAAACTCATTTATTTTTAAAGCTTTATTTATTTATTTGTCTGTGCTGAGTCTTAGTTTCAGCATACGGGATCTCTTGATTGTGACATATGAGCTCCTAGTTGTGGCATGTAGGGTCTAGTACTCTGACCACAGATCAAACCTGGGTCCCCTGGATTGGGAGCACATAGAATCTTAGCCACTGGCCCACCAGAGAAGTCCTGTATCTACAAATGTTACAGACTCCATGATACATTGTTATCACTTTTGCTTTAAACCATCAATTTCTCTTTTAAGGTGATTTTTAAAATAAGAAAGAGTCATTTTATTGTTACATATTTACCATTTCTGATGCTCCCCATTTCCTTGTGTGGCCTCATATTTCCATCTAGTGTCATTTCCTTTTGCCTAAAGGAGTCACTTTAACATTTCTTACCCTGTATGTCTTGTGGTGATAAACTCTTCCAGCTTTTGTATGTCTGAAGAATATCTTGAGGTCACCTTTGTTTCTGAAAGATATTTTCACTGGGTAGAGAATCCTAGGTTGACAGCCTGTATCTTTCAGTCCTTTAAAGTTGTTGCATCACTTATTTCTGACTTCTCAGGTGGCTCAGTGGGAAAGAATCCACCTGCCAATATAGGAGACACATGAGACACGGGTTCAATCCCTGGGTTGGAAAGATGCCCTGCAGGAGGAAATGCCAACCCACTCCAACATTCTTGCCTGGAAAATCCCATGGACAGAGAAGCCTGGTGGGCAATAATAGTCCATGGAGCTACAAAATAGTCAGACATGACTGAGTGATTGAGCACGCATGCACAAACACTGATTTCCATTGTTTTGCTGTTATTTTTTCTCTTTCTTCCTCTTTACATAATGTGTCTTTTCTCCGCTGCTTGCTTTTATAATTTTCTATTTTCAATGGTTTTAAGTAATTAGATGATGATTTGCTTTGATGTCATTTTCCTGTTGTTTCTTCTGCTTGAGGCTTAATGAGAAACCTGTTCACTTCCCCTTGAGGGACGGGGCTCAAAAGAATCCTTCCACCCAAGAAACTAAAGCACTTATATCTAGCTGCTCCCTCAATGCCCAGAGCACCCAGTATATTCTCACACATCTTACAAAGAGAGAAATATCCCTCACCCCTCTCTCCTCTGCGCCGTTCTCTCTATCCATCATACCCGGCTCCAACACCCTATCCTACTCCCTTGGATCCTCTGTGGGTTACAAAATGGTCCAAAGTAGAGAGGTTGAGTTGAGCCATAGTCTGGGGTGGGGTGGAAAACAGGCCTGGGACAACTGGGGTTCTCCCTGCTGTCTTGGAGAACCAAAGATAGGATGGACCAAAGTCCCTTTGAAAGAGTGACAGGCTAGCATAAGGGTAGTGTGAGGAGTGGGTAGAGAATGGAGAGCTTGCAAAAAGCCTCTACTTCCCAATGAGTGCCTAGGACATGCCTGCACTTTGCTGGTGTTACTGGGAAGAATAAAATCTGATTACATATTGAGGTTTTTCGTTTGTTGGTTGGTTTTGTTCACTAAAAGAATACTGTCTATATATAATGGGCTTCCCAGGTGGTGCTAGTGGTAAAGAACCTGCCTGCCAATGCAGGAGATTTAAGAACTGTGGGTTCGATCCCTGGATTGGGAAGATCCCCTGGAATAGAGCATGGCAACCCACTCTAGTATTCTTGCCTGAAAAATCCCATGCGCAGAGGAGCCTGGAAGGCTATAGTCCATGGGGTTGCGAAGAGTTGGACCTGACTTAAGAAACTTAAAACGCTATATATAACAGTCTGCTGTGGGGAACTCTGTCCCTCTGCTTGAGGGTTAAACCAAAGTGCTTTTATTCAGGGTAATACCCTGACCCTATCCATTTGTGAATGGCTGCAAGAAAAAGGTAATCAACACATCCTTGTCCTGAGAATGGCCATTCCAGGAAATATTTGCAAGATTAATTGGCTTTTTACTTTACTCCCTCACCTCTTCCCCATCTGTGTTCTATAAAACTGGCCAGACCCCCAATAAGATGGTTATTTTGAGACACTAGTCTGCCATCTTCTTGGTCTGCTGGCTTTCTGAATAAAGTTGTTATTCCTTATCTCAACACCTTGTCACCCAACATTTTGGCCTGTCATGTGGCTTCCCTGGTGGCTCAGAGAGTAAAGAATCTGCCTGCAATGCAGGAGACCTGTTTGATCCCTGAGTCAGGAAGATCTGCTGGAGAAGGGAATGACAACTCACTCCAGTATTCTTGCCTTGAGAATTCCATGGACTGAGGAATCCGGCAGACTATAGTCCATGGGGTTGCAAAGAATAGGAAGACTGAGTGACTAAAACACACACACGTGGCAAGCAGAGCAGGCTTGAACTCGGTAACACTGGGGCCTCAAAGACAGTAGTGAATTGTCACTGCCTGAACAGCTTCCTACGCCTGTCTGGGGAGACTTCTGGCCAAATAAGCAGCAGACAGCAATGTGATCCCTGTGGGTTCAGCAGGAAAAAACATAATCCTATTTAATGTAAGGGATAAAAGCAATAGCTAGAGAGATTAAGGGAGAAGGCAACAGCAACCCACTCCAGTACTCTTGTCTGGCAAATCCCATGGACAGAGGAGCCTGGTAGGCTGCAATCCATGGGGTCACTAGGAGTTGGACACAGCTGAGCAACTTCACTTTCACTTTTCACTTTCATGCATTGGAGAAGGAAATGGCAACCCACTCCAGTGTTCTTGCCTGGAGAATCCCAGGGATGGGGGAGCCTGGTGGGCTGCCGTCTCTGGGGTTGCACAGAGTCGGACACAACTGAAGTGACTTAGCAGCAGCAGCAGCAGACAGATTAAGTGACATGCTTAGATGACCCAGCAATTTAGTGGTTGAGTTTGTATAAAATCAAGGCCCAGAGCAGGTTTCTGCGACCATGTCTCATGCTGTGCATCAGGGCAGCCCTCCCTTCCAGATCAAGATGCCTGCCCCCTTCTTGCAGGGCAGAAGTGTTCAGCATGCACATCATGACATCATGATTCTTCAGCAAGGTCATTTGTGCAGATCCCAAGTGCCTGAGCAGGGTCTGTACCACCCAGAGGTAGACCCCACTCAGCTCCTGCTGCTTCATGTGGCTGTGGCTCGTCACTGCAGTGGGCCTGTGAGCTTCTCAGATAGTGATGGCTCTGAATTCCCAAGAGTGCCTTGCACATGCCTGGCAATCAATAAATGTCTGCTGATCAAGTCCCTGTTAATGAATGGTGATGACTTCATCAGTAAATATTGATGGGTTTGAGACTCCTGCTCACTTTGGATAAGTTGGAGCTTTTGCCAAAGGAGGCAAAAAAGAATTCCCAATAAGCTGGATGTGTTCCAGTTCCTTACATGGACAAATCTGTAATTGATTCAGGGGAGTACGTGTGTGTGGGAGGGGGGGATCTCTCTGTTGTCATAGTGACTCTGAAAAAAAAATTTCTTTAACGGCATCCCAGACATGAAGACTCTGAAGTAATGGCCCTTTTAAAATTGAATCATATTAATAAGATCTATCCAACTGAACCACGCTTCTTTTTTTCTTTCTTTTTCATTAGATGCATTATTAACTTGGCTAGCTGCAAGACCTCATAAATGCAAAGTGCCCATTCAAGAAGAACACCACTTCCAGCATGGAATAAATAAGACACAAGTCATTAATTCCAGAGATCCTGGCAGATAAAGAATAAGTTCTGTGAATGGTGATTTTGGGGTTGTAGGGTTCTTGAGTGTGTGTGGGTCACTTCTCTTGAGTGAGTCCTCAAAACCTGGGACAGTCCACACACGCTAGCAGACGAGGCTAATCACAAAGCATTAGAAGGAAGCTGAGGGGGAAAAAAACAAACAACAACTCAATTTCACGAAGTTCTATATCGTACAAGAGAGGAATTGCAAAAAGCTTAAATGTTACAGCTCTCCTGCCCAGTACCACCTTTTAGCATTGGATTTAATAATATTTGGTATTTACTAAGCAAGTAATGTGAGAGTTGGATCATAAGGAAGGCTGAGTGCCAAAGAATTGATACTCTTGAACTGTGGTGTTGGAGAAGACTCTTGCGAGTCCCTTGGATAGCAAGGAGATCAAATCAGTCAATTCTAAAGGTAATCAGTCCTGAATATTCATTGGAAGGACTGATGTTGAAGCTGAAACGCTTCAACAAATGAATAAATGAACAAATGAATACTTTGGCCACCTGATGCAAACAACTGACTCACTGGAAAAGATCCTGATGCTGGGAAAGATTGAAGATAGGAAGAGAAGGGGATGACAGAGGATGAGATAGTTGTATAGCATCACCAATTCAATGGACATGAGTTTGAGCAAGATCCGGGAGTTGGTGATGGACAGGAAGCCTGGCGTGCTGCAGTTCATGGGATCGCAAAGAGTCGGACACGACTGAGCGACTGCACTAAACTGAAGCAAGTAATATGGCAGATAGACTCTAAAATATCCCCTAGTGATCCCCACCTCCTGATATTCACACCTTTGTACGAATAAGGGTATGACCTGTGACTTGCTTCTAACCAGTAGAAAATGGCAAAGGAGGTGACACTTCCGTGATTATGTTACATAAAAACATAACTTCTGTCTTGTTAACTGAAGATTTTGATGAAGCAAGATGCCATGTAGTGAACTACACTAGGGAGAGACCCTCTGACAACTGAGGGCACACTTCACTAATAGCCAGAAAGGAAGTGAGGGCCTCATTCCAACAATCCACAAGGAACTGAATCCTACCAACAACATGTGAGCTTGGAAGTAGCTTCTTCCCCAATCATATCTTCAGATGAGACTCCACCCCTGGCCAACTCCTCAACTGCAGCCTCATGAGAAATCCAGGCGAGGAAGACTCAGCTAAGCCACACCTGGATTCTTGACCCACACAAACACTGAGATAATAAATGTGTGTTGTTTTAAGTCACTAGCTTTATGATGAGTTGTTGCACAGCAATGGAAAACTATTACAAGCACCTCTGCATGTTCTTAGTGCCATGGACACAAGACAGTTTGCTGCCTTCATGGACATTCCTTTCTGGTGGAGGAGACAGAAATAAGAATAGTAATAAATTAATGCCATGAAGAAAAAGAAATTAAGGCAAGAGAATAGAGGAGGAGGTGGATGGTATTTTAGATAGGGCTGAAGAGTAAGGTTGTCTGTGAGGATGGAGCTTTGAGCAGAGAATTGAAGAAGTGGGCATATTAGAAGGAGGAGCATTCCAGGCAGAGGGAATCGCAAAGTCCAGAGGTCCTGGGGTGGGATCAAGTTTGGCAGGTTGTATCCCAGGGACAGGGGAGCCTGGGGGGTTGCCGTCTCTGGGGTCACACAAAGTCGGACATGACTGAAGTGAGTTAGCAGCAGCAGCAGCAGCCCAGTTAGCCCAGGAAGTAATTGTAAGAGCTGAGCTCAGAGAGTTAGTGGGGTCAGATCACAGATGGCCCTGCAGGCTGTGGGGAGGGCTTTTTCACATTGGCCATGTGAGAAGACAGGCCCGAGCCCTTTGAGCAGGTGAGTGACATCATCTGATCTGAGAGTAAAAGTCAGTCTGGAAGGATGATCCTCTTCTAATACCCATAACATAAACTGCACAGAAGCTACATAGGGCCTGGAAAGTGACTAAGAGTCTCTCATCTATTTTTCTTCAGGGATTCTCCCAGAAGCCCTGTGGAATAGGTGTGGCAGGTACAGGAATTCTTCCCCAATTGCATCCCTCTAGTTCAAAAGGCTGATCCATGTGGCTGGACTCCTGAGTCCCCTCTCCACACTCAGGACCCCCATTAGAATGGAACCAGGAAAATGGTGTGTCACTCCAGACATGACTTGGGGACCCTGATCATAATGTCAGAAAGATGTGAATATTTGCATGGGGAATGAAGCGGATGAAAAGCAGTGCTTTTCATGCACAATAATTTCAGTAAGGCAAGCAGATGTACAAGAATCTTTTTGAAATGTCAGAGAACTAGATTCTGAAAGTATTTCTTGTGAATTAATTATATATTAGGTTATTGCTAACCTAAAATGTTTCAAATGCCATTAAGATGTTGGGTGTTGTTTTTTTTTTTTTTTTTAGTGGTACTCTATTGTTCTTTTAGAGATTGTATATTAATAAATGTATTAGAAGTTTTTATACTCACATTTATTATTAATCCCTCAACCTTATTTTTTGTAAGGTTTGAGTTCCACACATGCAATGTTTTTGTTGAGTAAACATAAACCTCAGGTTTGAAAACAAAATCTGTATCATCCTTGAAGTTGAACATATTAAGTAAAGGGACTCTATGTTTTCTTGGTGGGTCCTGCTTGTTTGGACCATGGGAGAGGAGTAAGGCAGGAAACCTAACCATATTGGAAAACAGATGACTAAAACCTCCCCCTGCCCTCCATCTATCCCCTCATCCGTCCCTTAATCCACCCTATCCATCCATCCACTCAAACATCCATCCACTTATCCACCCATCCATTCATCTGTTCATCCATCCATCCAACAAGTATTTAAGGAGCACCGAACAGAGTCAGATGTTGTAATGGAAATATGGAGATTAGGCAGACAAGGCTTGTGTCTTCACATAGTAAATCTTTGTTCTTCACACAAAGCTGGGTACTTTCCCCCAAGCAGCAAGTCCTCACTGCTCTGAAGCTCTCATTTATGTGATCACACATCTCAGCCTTGCTGGGGCATGTCCAAGTAAACTTTGCTCTCCAGTCTTGGGGACCAGAATTCAAGAGATTTCCTCAAATCACTCTGTGAGATGGTTGTAGTCAGAGTGGACCATCAGAGGTCTCAGAGTGGTCATCAGATCCAAAGTCCTTCTGATGCCTAATTCACAGAGAAGCTCTTCTAGGTACCAGTACTAATAACACACAAAGCCTTCTGAGCAAATATTCAAGTGCATTGAATAATTATAACATATTGACAAGACTGATGAGTATGTTCTTATTTTTTAAAGTGTATGGTTCTTTCTAAGTTCTGTTCCTCTACTGGTTCTGCCCTAAAATTCTGATGTGTTCCCCAAGGTTAACTTCCAGCTGTTCCCCTTTATGTACCCTGAGTGATCTCAGCCGCTTCTTTTACCAAATCTGAATCCTGGTCCAACTAGGTTTCCTAAGCCCTTGACTTGTGTGTCTATTTTCCTGCTGGACTCCTGTGTCCCAAAAGGGACAGAAATTCAGTGTGTCCTAAACTAAGCTTATGGCAAGTACAAAATCAAGTCCCCAAACCCTAAGATCTGATGAATGAAATCCACAGAGGATGTCTTGTGGGCACTCCAGAGTAGCACAGAGAGACTACAGCTAATTCAGGGAAGGAAGTCAGTCCTGAATAGTCATCAGAAGGACTGATGTTGAAGCTGAAACTCCAATACTTGGGCCACTGATGCGAAGAGCTGACTCATTTGAAAAGACCCTGACACTGGGAAAGATTAAGGGCAGGAGGAGAAGGGGACGACAGAGGATGAGATGATTGGATGGCATCACCGATTCAATGGACATGGGTTTGGGTGGACTCCGGGAATTGGTGATGGACAGGGAGGCCTGGCGTGCTGCAATTCATGGGGTCGCAAAGAGTCGGACACGACTGAGCAACTGAACTGAACTGAACTGAACTGAACCCAGCTCAAGAAGCAGCAGCAGAGGGAGACTAAGTGGCAGAGAAAACCAAGGCCTCAGGCAGAAAACTATGCTATTATCCAAGGAAGGGAGACCTGGAGAGAAGGTCCTGGACAGACCTGCCATAGAGAGGAAACTTAGCCATGGGGTGGAAGGTTATTTTAGATTTCTCTGGTTAAGGGCTCATGCTTCCTAAGCAGCTGAATGATTTAAATGTTACCTTCTAAGCCCACTGACTCCTTCAGAACCTTCCTGACTCAGAAACCCACTCTGTGAATATACCCCCTTCCAGGGGAAGAGGGGTACATCAGGCTCCTGTGAGTATGGTTATGTGAGCCAATGTTGAAAGGCATCATCCTGAGTGGCCCTAGAATCCCAGACCAGCCGGAATCTGGATTCCTCAGGTTCTGGTGGCTCAAGGAGGTATGGTCTATTTTGTACTGTATTAATGACGTTCAGCTGATCCACATTTGTACCAGGTGAGCACGACCACCTTCTTGCTGTGATCTCCAGAAACACTGGTTCTGCCATTTCCCTTATTTATTCAATACCACCTGAGTGTTCTGTAGGAGCCATCCCTCCAGCAACTAAGGTTTCCATGCTGTTTAACTGCAGTTTTGCACATAAGTATAAATTGAGAATCCCATGGATGGAGAGGCCTGGTGGGCTACAGCCCATGGGGCTCACAAAGAGTCGAACACGACTGAGTGACTAACACTTTCACTTTCTTTAATAAACTGATTCAATTTGGGGAATATTTGCTAAAGATAAACACTCCACGATCCAGAAATTCCATTTCTGGGTCTATAATAAAGAGAAATGAATGCATACATCCCACAAAAGAATGTTCATCCTAACCTTTTCCATTATAGCCAAAAACCCAAGTGTCCATCAACAGAACAATGGATAAAACACTGTGGATATCCATACAATAAAATATTACACAGCAGGAAAAAAGAATAAAGTAGTGATACATGCAGCAATACAGACGAATCTTATGGACATACAATGAATGAAAAGAGACACAAAAGCTCATACTGTATCATTCCATCCACATGAAGTCCAAGAAGAGGCAAAATAACAAGTCATAGAAGTCAGACTGTATGACCACCAGCTGGTCAAGGAGGTGATCTCCAGATGGGGAATACTGACTATGAAGGGGTGCAAAGGAACCTTCTCGGAGCTGGACATGTATTGAGTTAGCTAAAAAGTTCCTTCAGGGTTTTCAAAACCTCCTTCGAGAAAACCCAACAGAACTTTTAGGTCAACTCAATACTTTGTCATGATCTGGGTGGTGGCTACGTGAATATATTCATATGTGAAAATTCATTGGTTGTACATTGAAAAACAATGCACTTTTGACAATTTATTTTGTCACACTTTTTCAGGCTTGCCAGGTGACTCAGCTGATACAGAACCTGCCTGCCAATTCAGGAGATGTAGAGAGGTAGGCTTGATCCCTGGGTGGGGGAGATCCCCTGGATTAGGGCATGGCAACCCACTCCAGTATTCCTGCATGGAGGATTCCAGGGACAGAGAAGCCTGGTGGCCTATAGTCCGTAGGGTTGCAAAGAGTCAGACACAACTGAAGTGACTTAGCACCCAGGCACACTTTTTCAATGTTGAAAAAGAAAGCAAAAATAGGAAAAATTTAAAACTTCAGTTGGTCTTGAGCAGAGTATTCCTGGAATCCAAGGAGATCAATTGTATTTAATCTCTCACACAGACTCTGATCAAGCTACATTTTTCTTCAGAGGTAGAGAGTAAATATTTGAGATTTTCTGGACTATACCAGCTCTGTTCACAATTATGCACGTCTGTCCTTGAAGCAGGAAAACAGTCACAGACAGTAAGTAAATGAGCAGGTGTGTTTTTGCACCAATAATACTTTACTTAGAGAACCAGGCAGAGCGTCACATTTACCTGCAGACCATACCTTTTGACCTCTGATCTAATCCATTGGTGGTGACTTCCCAGGAAAATGGTTGAGATCACTTCAAGGTTCACCAGAGAAGAGTGCAGTGATCCGTTAACTATGTCTGTCAAAAGAATGAATATAGGTACCTGTACAACTGAATCAGGGCCTTCCCTGGTGGTTCAGATGGTAAAGAATCTGCCTGCAATGCAGGAGATGTGAGTTCGATCCCTCGGTTGGGAAGATTTCCTGGAGAAGGGCATGGCTATCCACTCCAGTATTCTTGCCTGGAGACTTCCGTGGACAGAGGAGCGTGGCGGGCTACAATCTGCGGGGTCACAGTGAGTCAGACACAACTGAATGACTAAAACTTCATAACTGAATCACTTTGCTGTCCTCCTGAAACTAACACAACATTGTAAATCAGCTGTTGGTAGTGTCTGACCCAAAGTGGAGCATTAGAATTTCCTGTTCATAAAATTCCCTCAGCCACCTTTGCCAATTAGAGCATGTCTCCAGGGCACCGTTCTTCTTTGCCCTCTGTTTTTTTGGATTTGTTTGTTTTGGCTGCACCGCAGGGCATGCAGGATCTTTAGTTTCCCAACCAGGGATGGAACCCATGTCCCCTGGATTGGAAGTGCAGGGTCTTAACCACTGGGCCGCCAGGGAAGTCCCTCCCTTCCCTTCTGCTTTGCTTTTGTTCACAGCCCAGCAGTGTAACCCTCCCCAGACTCTACACCTACATCCAGTCTTCCTTTTACATCGTGGCCAAAGACCACATATATCAGCTAAGCAACGGGGGACCTCCTGTGAGTCCCTGCAGTGCCCCAGCCTCTGCCAGGAGGAGGGAAAAAAGAGAAACTCCTCCCGCCTCTGACCCTCTGGTAGGAGGGGGGAGGGTGGTGGTGGGGAAGGAACTACAGCCAGTTTTTATTTTCCTTATTTATATGATTTTTATTGTAGTGCGGCACATGGGATTTTAGTTCCCTGATCAGGGATGGAGCCCGCGTCCTCGGCATTGGAAGCGCGGAATCCCAACCGCTGGACCGCCACTTGAAGTTCCCGTTTCGATTTTAGAAACCACTCTTTAACCTGGAACACCTGCCTCGCATGCCGCCTCCGCCAGTCCCAGCCCCTTCGGCAGTCCGTCTCCCTCAGTGGAAGAGATGCCTCCTTTTCCTAGAATCAAACCTCCCGAGTTTGCAATTCCCACCTCTTCTGCCTCCTCACTCCTCTACTTTTCTCCTCGTTCTCTAGGTTTCAACTACTATCTCCATTGACTTCTTTGGATCTGGATTTAAAGACTCAATTCTCTTTCAGTCTTTGGGAAAGGGAAAGGAAAAAAAAAAAACCCAAGCCCTCTTTAAATCTCGTGATCCATTTCCAGCTGTTGCCCTATCTCTCTACTTTTGTCCTCAGCCAAAATCTGGAAAAGTCATCTCTGCTCATGGTCAAGGCACCAGAGCACCAGTCTTTCCAGCGGGTCCCCTCCGCGGTCTCCGCTCTACCGAAACCGGCTCGGTTCACACCGCGGGCGACCTCTCTGCAGCGACATCTAGCGGCCACCCTGCAGCCACTCCCCTCTCCGCTGAGTTCCAAGCCGGAAACTCCCGCTGCGCTCCAGACCCGAGTCCTAGGGCTTCATGACCTCACCCCTCCTGCATCTCAGCTCTTCCCGGCCCGCCCCTGAAAGAGTAGTTCTACTGGACTCTCCAGGCATCTTCCCACTCTGGGTGCTCTCGATGAGCAACGCTGGTGTCATTACCATCATTTCTGAAGCCACACCTCTCCTTGGAAAGTTCTGGCATCTTGGGGAAGATGATTATAACGGGGACTACGGGTTGCATTTACTCTCTTTTTACCTGGTAACGGATCACTGATAATTACCGGGATACGTTGTTGTCCACAAAAAGACGATGGTATTTCCCAGCCTCCCCTGCCTATGGTTGTGGCTCCATGACTTGGTCCAGTTGGGGGGGTGGGGGTGGGAAGACTTCATTTGGGGTCACCTCCCGTCTATCGTTTCCCCTTCCTCCTTTTCACTGACTGGAGGGAGATGTCATGTTTGACTCCACTGCCAACTTGGATCGTGACCTGACTTCAAGGATAGGTTCTGAGTGGTAGATTGCAAATGATGGTGAAAGGTTGTTGTTGAACCACGCAAAGACGCTGGGATTCTTGGCCTCAGGAGGAGAGGATTTCAATCCAGGGCCAGAGACGAGGCTTGATCGCTCAGATTCAGAGCTTTTGTGTAATAAAGTTTTACTAAAGTATAAAGGAGATAGAGAAAGCTTCTGACATAGGCATCAGAAGGGGGCAGAAGAGTACCCCCTTGCTAGTGTTAGCTATGGAGTTATATACTCTCCAATTAGTTATTACAGTTAATCAAAGGAATGTCTGGAGGTTGTAAAGACCTCACTAGACCTACTCCCATAATTTACACCTTAAGATAACAGGATTAGTCAGAAGGTTTTTTTTTTTTTTTCCAGAGACTGTTCTCAAGCAGGATACATTATTGTTATATAATCCTAAGGAATGTAGAGGGACAAAAAAGTTTGTCCTTTCTTCCTCCTTGAGAATTCCAGACCCCTCTCTCCTTGGGGTCCCCTGGACTTCTTATCAACCTGCCTAGGAAATGACTCTCTCAGTGGGAGCGGTCTGGATCCTGGATAACTTGCCAGTGCCTCAACACCTGCCCTGCATGCTCATTTGGACTTCTCTTATGGGAGAAGGAAACATACATACAGAACAGAACACTGCAGCGTGTGTTTAAGTCCCTATTGAATCTGTTGAGTTTGGGAGTCAACAGGAATCCTGATATATCTCTCCTCCTCTTGCCCATTGAGAGGTTAATGACCTTCTCCCATCCCAAACTTGGTCCTTCTCCTGTGTGTCTTAACACCCTTCCCACCCCATTCCCTTCCTGGCTTTCCCCTGTCCAGACCAGAAGTGGTTGTTGTTCAGTCATGTCTGACTCTGCGACCCGGTGGACTGAAGCACACCAGCCTTCACTGTCCTTCAGTATCTCCAGGAGCCTGCTCAAACTCATGTCTGTTGAGTTGGTGATGCCATTCAACCATCTCATCCTCTGTCATCCCCTTCTCCTCCTGCCTTCAATCTTTCCCAGCATCAGGGTCTTTTCTAACGAGTCAGTTCTTCGTATCAGGTGACCAAAGTATTAGAGCTTCAGCTTCAGCATCAGTCCTTCCAATGAATATTTAGGGTTGATCATGTTCAATTCCCTCCTGTCTTCTTACACCCAGCCAGTGGTCAGATCCTCACTGTATCTCAGGATGCACACTGCCTCTAGCCCCTGGTTCAGGCCACCATAAACTGTCACTCCACAACCACCCATAGCCCTTGGGGTCCTGGGTTGCTGGGAAACTTCTGAATACAGGCAGTGATCCTGGGAGCTAAGCCTGAGGTGAAAGGAGAGATGGAGAGGTGAAGGTGCCTGGGAAATGTGACGGTAGAATTATTGAAAAATTACAAAAATTGGGACTTTCCTGGTGGTCTTGTGGCTAAGAATCTGCCTTCTAGCAAAGGGGACATGAGCTTGAGCCCCTGAGCCCTGGGGTCTGGGAAGATCCCACATGCCACAGAGCAACTAAGCCCATGCACCACATCTACTGAAGACTGTGGGCCTACAGCCTGTGCTCCGCAACAAGAGAAGCCATGGCCATGAGAAGCAAGGATGAGTGGCCCCCAGTCTTCATAGCTAGAGAAAGTCCACGCACAGCAATGAAGATCCAGGACAGCCACAAACGAAACAAAAATTTATATAAGCAAGCCATTTCCTTGTTGATGGCCAAATGTTAAAATGTCATTTTTCATATCATTTATAATCTTGTCACAGTCCCTTTAACAAAGTCTGGTTAGATTTCAGTGAAAATTATCTTCCAGAGTAGTTCTCTCTCTCCCCACCCCCACGGAAGGGAGAGGGGAACTTTACTGCAGTTAGTATGTATGGTGAAGAATTTCATGTTAATGAGGTGTGTCAGCAGTGATAATTGAACTACATTTAAACAAAACCAAAAAAGAATGAATGCACAAACTTCCATTGGTGAGAGAGCCTGGGAGTCTGCTTGAGCAAAGGGAAGAGGAGCCCCTGAAGGGACGTGAGGCCCTAGGGACAAGCCCTGGCTGCCCCACCATTTCTTCCAGGTCCAGCCAGATGGGATGGTGTCACACCCAGTGGAAAAGCCAGGCCAAATCTCAACATTTGCTTTTGAGATCTGCTGCATCAGGCCCTTCCTGGGGACTTCCCTCTTTTCCCCCAAAGTCATTTCCAGCCACTTCTTCTTGGGGAGACTGAATTATCAATTCAGTCATACATACCTACATACAGTTCAGTCATACATACATACATACAGTCATACATACAGGCTGTATGTATGGAGAGTAAGTAAGGACAGTCAGGGCCCCTGGGCATGCCCAGGTTTAATCTGTCATCTACTAACTACCTGCTGTGTGCCTGACTCCCTGCTGACAGCCTCCACCATCCTCTGGGAGAGTCTTTCATGCCAATTTTGTGGGTGGGACACTGGCACTTAGAGTGGTGAAATGACTTGCCCAGAGCAACCAGAGCAGCACAGCTGAAAAGGAATGGGCCTGGGACTGACCTGAGTCTGTCTGACTCCAAATCGCTGCTTGTTCCCTGCTCACCAAGTATCCTGAGGCTGGATAAGGATGTCCATCACCTGCAGAGATATTTAGAATTCTAAGTCTAGGGGCTTCTGTCATGGCTCAGTGGTAAAGAATCTGCCTGCCAGTGAAGAAGACATGGGTTTGATCCCTGATCTGGGAAGATCTCACATACCACAGAGTAACTAAGTCTGAGTGCCACAACTACTGAGCCTGTGCCCTAGAACCTGGAAACCACAACTGCTGAAGCCCTCATGCCCTAGAACCCGTGATTGACAAGAGAAACCACCATAATGAGAAGCCCTCACACGGCAACTAGAGAGTAGCCCATGCAGCAACAAAGACCCAGCACAGCCAAAAATAAGTAAACTTTGAAAAAATAACACCGACTTTGCATTGTAGGATACTTAAAGATAATTCTAAGTCCAGGGACTTTCCTGGCAGTCTAGTGGTTAAGACTCATGCTTCCAATGCAAGGGGCATGGGTTCAATCCCTGATTGGGAACTAAAATCCCACATGCCACATGACTGGGCCAAAAAAAAGAGACAGAATTCTGAGTCTAGGGCCAAACCCCAGAGATTCTGGTTCAGTTGCTTGGAGCTGGAGCTGGGAGTCTGTGTTTCCACGAGGGCCCCAGGTCTCCCAGATGACCCTGGTGCTCAGCTGCTCTAGGACTGGCCCTGCATCAGGTCCCACTGCCTCAAGGTGATAGCAGCTGCTGCCGCAGTGCAGCAGAGAAGGGTTGCTGCTTGCCTGCCCCTGATGAGGCAGCTGCAGGCTTGCACAGGGGTCTGGCCAAGTATGAAAGAATTACACTCGGCAGTAGGCCCAGCAGAGCCTGCTGTAAAGTGGAAGTGCCAGGAGACAGCTGTGTCCCTTTGTTTTTCCTCCCTAACACCAGGTTCAGGGATTGTAACTTTGAATTCTTTGTGCGTTTGACCAAATCTAGTCTTTCTTCTTTCCATCCATCCTATACAGAGATGCCAGGTTAAGCAGCTGGGCACAGTGTCTGCAAATGCCAGCTCCTGTTTGAACATTTGCACTGGCTTCTCTCCATCCAGAGGGCCCAGGTGAAGCTCCTGGCCCCAAGGTGGTCTGATTTGACCTCCTGCTCCTGCCTTCTCTCTTGTTGGTCTCCTTCACAAAGATGCTGGACCCGTTGTTCTGTTTCATCCTTCCTCCCCTCCCTGATTTGGAATACCCCTAGAGCCCTTCTTTATTCTCCAAATCCCATCCCAGCTTAAATATCCCCATCTCCAGGGAGCCCTCCATGATTGGCCTGGCCCATATTCCTTCTTGGAACACTTGCTGCCATTCATGTCTTGGATTCTGCTGTGTCTTGTGGTTTTCACATGCCTGTGTCCTAAAAACACAAGTAGAGGTCACGTCTCAAGGTCACTGGCTGGATCTTGAATGTCTTCCCCACTCTGCACCTACATTCCCCACCTGTGCTTGAAGCCCTGGGTTTTCCTAACAATCTCCTTTTCCTTCCTTCCCCTGTTCTCAAAACTGCCCTGCCCCGTGGCCCATCATTCTGCCAAGAAATCAGTAAGCGAGTTTGTGATAATTCAATCACGCTATTTAACTTTTTCATTTTATTAGAAGAGCTAAATTTTATGGCACATCTACCTTTTATTAGGAGTTGTGCCTCAGTTATCTTATTCATCAGGAAAACTCTCTGAGGTAGGTGTAGTACCCATTCTGTTGATGCGGAAACGAACGTTCGGGAAAGTTAAACGATATGCCCAAGGTCCCACAGCCAGTGAGGGACCAAATCCGGAAGTGAGGTTCAGGCAAGGGACATTCAGTCCTTTCCGTAGCACACCACCTTTCCTGAGCTGCAGTGTTAAGAGTAGCCGCTAGACGGCATCTGGCAGCAGCCGCGAGCGGGGCAGGCTTAAATGCAACGCTGGTGAGATACCGAACCTGTTGTGCCTACATTCACCACCAGGGGGCAAGCGGGGGAAAGAAACAGCACAAAAGGGTCGCACAAGAGGTGGCTTAGCCACTAGACTAGAGAAACTTCTTTTCAAACAACTGGTGAACCCCATTACCTTAGGGCTGGGGTAGGTACAGAAGCTCATTGATTATTTTAGTTATTCTAAACATTACAAGTTTCGAAATGTGTTACTGAAATCTTCCTCACATATAATTGAAGCACCATAGCCTAAGCAGAACTTTAATCTTTCTTGTTGACTTCAAGTTATCAGCATGGTTGGTAAAAAGAGCGGAATCTCATTTCTGCACCTTCCTGGCATGGCCAACAAAGAAAACCACTTTTAATTACCTCCTGTAGACTGAACACTTTAAATGTTTTATCCCATTTCATCTTTGCATTTTTGAGGGGTTCCAAGAGGTGAAGTGACTTGCCCAAGTTTACATAGCAGAGCCAGGATTTCAACACCAATGGATCCAGCTTCAACGTTTCTTACCCTCAGTCACCTCATCTGTTCAAGAGGCGTAATTATAATAACACTTGTCTCAGTGTTGAATAAGATAAAGTGTGTGAAGTGCTTCAGAGAGGGCAAAGATGTGGGGGCTTAAAGTGGGTGAAGTAAGAGATGCTGGTGGCCTGAGGTCTGTCACGTGGTGAATCTGAAACAGGTCCCCAAGCCCATTCTCCCTTCTCTAGCACCAATAACACTAGAAATTCCTGTGGCAGGTCTCTTCATATCTAATTTACACAAGAAACTGAGGCCAAAAAGGGGGTGAGATTTGGCTGAACTCTTGGAACTGGCTGGTGATCATTAATTCTAATGGAGTCACTTACTTGCCAAATGTTTCTTGAATACTTATTATGTATCAGGCCTGTGCTGGGCCCTGGGATACAGAGATGACTAGGCTGAGGGTGCTGCCTCGACTTTCGGGTGTTTACAGAAGAATCAGGACTGCATTTTCATCCCCACTCAACTCTGTGATGTCACCTCACCCATATGTGCCTTCATAGACCCGCCCACCAATTAACCCACTCATGTACTCACTCCTCCATCCATCCACCTATTTGCCTACTATCAACCTACCTACCTATCAATTCATCCATTCACCCACCTACCCATCCGACCACTTATCTGTACCTCCATCTAAACAACGGTTTGTGCTTTCCTTTTTTGGGTGAAGTTCCTCTGTAGTGCTCCCACAGTCATTTGTGTTCCCTTTGTCACATCACTGATCACTGTGTTATAATGGTCTGTTCTCTGGCCTATATTCTCTTCCAAACAGCGAGTTCCCAGAGAATGGGAAATTGGACCATGTAAGACATTCAGTAAATGCTTGTTAATAAAGCTCTGGCGCCTAAAGTAGGAGCTGGGCACTCAGGGATGGTGTAAGACAATCCACTGGAATGCAGAAAGACCATTTTAGAACTTCCGTTTGCACTTTAGTTCTTAGTTCAATAGCAAGAACATAGTTAATCATCTCCTGGTATTTGATACCCAGATTGAAAACGGTGTTGCTGACGTACTGGATAGTCCTGCCTCACTCCTGGTAGGTGAGGGATCCTGAGAGAAGGATGAGAGTTTCCACCTATGGTTGGACTGCTGAGAACCCCTTTCTCTCTCTCTCTCTTTTTTGGCCATGCCACACAGCACGCAGATCCCTGGTTAGTTCCCTGATCAGGGATCGAACCTGCGCCCCCTGCAGTGGAAGTAGGGAATTTTAATCACTGGACTTCCAGGGAAGTCTCGAGAACCTCTCGCTTGTTTGCTGGTTTTCAAGCTATTGAAAATACAGTAATTCTTCAACTGTGGTGTCACTGATGTCAATTTGTATAAGCAAGATTTTCAAACAGCAAAATCTTTGTGTGACTTTGTAACAAGATACTAAGTAACCAAAATTTCTGAATTAGTTGATGGTTAAATATGTTTAATATAATCCCCTGAATTGAATATCATATGACAACACTGGGCTTTATATTTAGCAAAACATGGGGGTCAACCAAGAAAGGAGACGTGGGATTTGGGTCACAGGGGATCCCTTGTAGCACAGCTGGGCAGGGGATGTCAGAAGTAGCCAGTGCAGATGGAGCTGATGGCTGGAGGACTTAGGGGAAAATGTCTCGTTGGCAGGCCTGATGTTAGCCAGGATGTGCCAGTTTAAGTACTTCTGAATTGGTTGTTAAATAGCAGCTAACGTGAGCCACCCTTCTTCCCTGCCCAGCCTCTTCCTGGCAGCTGGACCTTACCATGATGCAGATCCAGATGCCAGGAGTTAATACCTGGCACAACAGAGGGGCTTCTACCATCTGCCCCTGGCTTTGGGGACTAGTGCTTTGTCCATTCTGGTCACTATCTGCTATGAATCATCCCAATATATTGAATTAAATTGGGTTGGTTAGTGATTAAATCTTTTCAGCATAATTCTCTGCTCATTAGGGTATCTGTTATGAATGAAAGTTTGGAAATAAAAGTGAGGCTATGAAATAGACAGATAGTACAAAGAAAAGAAAGGCAAGCAGAAATGCCAGGACAAACAGAAGGCTTACAGGAAAGACAACGTGTTCGTGGATGTTGGTACAGTGACTGGCTGAACCGCCATCAGTATTGGCCTAATCCTAGTCATGCAAAAACTGCCCCTCTATTTTCAATTTTTAGACTCGGCCTGTAAACAAAGAACAGAAACCTTATTTATAGTTATGGAACAGAACATCAATCTTGAAAAAATAAAGTAAAGCTTAGCAGGGCTGGGAGGAAGGAATAGAGAGGGAAATTAATATTTTTCATCTCACCAAGGGAAAGTCAAAAGGCAGTGGGGAAGGATGATGGGTTTAGAAGTAGAAATATAAAGGTAGTATTTATACTTTTATAGTCATCCAAACAAGGAAGGCATATGAGTATCTGAACTCAGATTAATCAGGAAGCTGATTAATAGACCATACCTAAAATTGATCATTCTAGAAAGCATGTTAAAGTCATACTGTCTTGAGATACAGAGTGAACCACCAGCAGAGCAGCTGGAAGAATTCAGAGTGGCCCCATTAGGAGCCCGGGAGGGTGGCTGGCATCTTTCCTTACCCGTTCCTCTGTGCTTCTTGATGGTGCATGTGGTAAAAACTCCAAAGCAGTAAATGGAGTTTTTGTTTGATTAAAATGTTTGAGGTGGGGACTGTGACAATTCTGCGTTCCATGGCAGTTTCTGAAATCTAAAATTTATTGACAGACAGCTTTGCTGAGAAATCTTGCCATTCAGACTCTCCTCAAAGAAACTGGGCCTCTCTCCCCTGCTGGGTGGTGGGGAGGGGGCTGACAGATCCGTCCGTTTACAATTTACAACAACACTGCCTGTCTGTTGCTATAGGGAAGCACGGGGGACCATGGGGACCAGGGGAGAGATGTCCTACCTTCTGTGAGCTAGAAACGCTGCCCTCGGCCAGGTGCCCCCTGGATTGAGTTCTGAAACAGTGGGGCTGGTGGAGATGAAGGGAAGGGCATGCGGCCAGGGCTGGAGTTTGTGCAGAGCACTGCCCAGCAACCAGAGGGTAGGAGGGGCTGGGAAGGCAGTCCTTGAAGCACTGAGCAGGGCAGGAGAGGGCCCAGGATTGGGCAGAGAGCCAATGGGCAGTTTCCCTGCCCATCCTGGGTAGATTGCCCCACGCCCTGCCCCCTCACCCACCTCCTTTGACTTCATGTGTCTTGGTTTCCAGGCTCTTTCTGGCTTCTGACTAAGGCTTCAGGCTTTTTCACTGACACAAAATTGCTCTCTCCTCTCCCTGCTGCTGGGTTTGGAGATCCTGGTTTTTTGGCTAGCATTTCAAGGCTCCCCATGGTTCTGCTGTCCAGCTTCCTCCTCAGCTCTGACTCAGGTCTTGGGAACATGGATCCCTGAGGGCTGTTGCTAGCCTGTGGGGTGGTTTTGTGCCTTTTCCTCCAGGCAGCCACAGCCTGGATCAGGATTCATAAATAAGCAAGAGGAGTATTGACTAGACGTCAGTCCCACTGCCTTTCAGTTGGGGCCTTTGGTGCGGTGCTCAACCTGCACAACTGTTCATGGAGATCCTGACCCTGAAGAACCTGCCCAGCTTTCTGGCAAAAAAAAAAAAAAAAAAAGACAGCTCTCAAACTAGTGGGAGTTTGAAGCAGGTCAGCTTGAGAACAAAGATGCTGTTGTATTCATCTTTAATAGCTCAGTGTCCAAGAACAGGGTCTGGCACCTCGTGGCTTGAGTAGATGGCATCACATCCAAGTTCTCCAGCTCAGATTCCAAAGTAAGAGCAAGGGAAACCAGGAGCCTCATTGCACAGCTGCACTGCACATCGTGCCCGGTGGGGCCAGGGTTACACCTTCAACCTCTAGCTCTCCTCAGCTCAGGCTTGGGGCACCCCATTCTGCCTTTGTGGGACTCAAAGGCAAAGTATCTGAGGCTAGAGGTGGGAGTGGTTTCTGGAATTTTTAAAAAAATTATTTATTTATTTGGCTGTGTTGGGTCTTAGTTGCACCGCGGCATGTAGGATCTTAGTTCCCTAATCAGGGGTCGAACCTGTGTCCCCCTGCACTGGAAGGTAGATTGTTAACCACTGGACAACCAGGGAAGTCCCTCTGAAATTCTTTTACCCAAAGGGAGATCTATTCCCCACAGCCAAGGAGAGAGAAGGAACAGGCACTGCCATGGAGTGGTTATAACCAGGATAGGGAGATACTAGATTTATCATGAAAACAAATAATGAATAATTCAAAGTCACATATCAGGACCAGACCCTGTAGTTCAGCCTCCCCTGCCCCACCCAGACTCCACCAGTGAGCGGATCCACTGAGCCCTGCCTGGGGCTCCTGGGAGTCTGGGGTGAGCCTGTGCCGCCTGCTACCAGCTCCAGGGCTATTTTACGCTACCTGTTACATCTTAAAAATTCATGAGAATTTTGCAGTCTGCTTCTGGGCTTGTTGTAACGTAACATTGTGCGTTAAACTTCCTTCTGTGAGTAAAACAGAAGCTGCAGAAAGAGGTCCGAGTTTCCCTATGACTCCACATGCTGCCAGCACAGTCTCCATGTGGAGACAGTCATTCTGCTATTTTTCTGTCTTCCTCCCTTTCTGGTACTGATGACTCAGTTTCTCTCTGAGAGAACCATCCTTCCCCATTCTCTGTCCACAGTCAGACGCTGCCTTCTGTCCTGGGGACAAGACCTCCTGAATCAAATTTCCTTCCTCTGAGCCCAGTGGTTACTCAGGAGTGAACACGTGACCCATGCTGAACCAGTCTGCATCAGTCTTAGGACTTCTGCTCCCACTACTGGGATGGATGTCCAGTGGCCTTGGCCTGCAGCGGCTTAAAGCGTGATGTCACTACCTGGCCAGAGACTGAGGTTGGGTTGTTGCAGTGAGAGCCCCGAATCCTAGCCACTAGACCAGCGGTCAGTGATAAGGCCCTGGCTTCTTGGGTTTGCAGAAAAGAATTCTGACAAAGACAGAAAGTAGAGAAACAAGTAATGTGTTTATTAGGAGGAAAAAGTAGAGTACATGTGATTAGACACTGGCAGATTCAGAGAATCGCACCCTCATGGTAGCTTGAATCACTTTAATGGGGCATTTCTTCTGGATCCCCTTTGGCCAGTCATTTTGATTTGCCTGGTTCTGAGTCCATGTTCGGTTTATCTCAAGATCCTCCCACCGTGTGTGTGTGTGTGTGCGTGTGTGTGTGTGTGTGTATTTCTTAGCCAAGATGAATTCTAGCAAAGAGGCTTAGGGGTAGTTGACTTACTGTGAGGTGATGCCCCCTCCCTTTTTGGCCCCTAAGAAGTCTTTCTCTGCATATGTAGTTGAGGAAGTCTCCTTGACTTTGAGAATAAGGAATATGTGGTCTTTTGTCTCATCTGAGCAGGACCCAATCTCCATCATCCTGCTTTTATGGAGTTTCTGCAATTATGGAGTTTCTGTCCATAATAATTCTGAAATTGTTTAGCATGGGACCCATCTATCTCCTGTCTCAGGATGAGAAGGCTTATTCTTGCTAGAATGGCTAAACTGCTGGGAAACAGCCTGGAAACTTCGGGGCCTAGTAGAGAAAAACTAGGGAATGAATCAATTCAAAGCATAGCAGAATTCAAACATAGAAAGAGGAAAAGTCCCAGTGGGCCGTGTAAGTCCCTGGATCTAGCTATACCTGAAGCTGTATAATCTGGGGGTTATACTGGCTTGCATTAGGTTTCTTTCACTTGTAACCCGCAGAGCTCTAATTCAACCCGTGGACACATGCCCCAGTTAGGAGGCCCAGTCTTACTGGAAAGAATTTCAGAACTTTGGCATAGGAGCCAGAAGACTGGATTTGGGTCCCAGCTTTCCCACAAACTTGCTCTGTGATTTTAAGGGTTGGATTAGGTCATCTCCAGGGCTTCTTCCAACTCTAAGATCTTCTGCCTGAAAATCTTACAGAAATGTAATGAAAGGCAAATTTACCATGGTCTTGGGATGGGATTTCTGGGCTACAGAACTGGAGAGTCTGACTCGGTGTCTGGGTGGGGCTTAGAAATCTGAATTTCTAATGCAAAGTCCAGGTGGTTCTGATATGTCGCCAGGTTTGGAAACCACTCAGATTCTTAAATGCTTCTTCTTAAGGCAGTTGTTTAAAGAGTCGTCCGATGAGAATTTCCTGAGCACCTACTGTGTGCCAAGTCACCTTCTTCTGACAATGGCCTTCCTGTTGGGTGGGGAGGGGACTCTCCATCCTCACACTGCACTTTCTGTAAAATCCTGAAGCTGGCTCCGAGAAAGAACATACATCATTGGCGACACACTTCTTCAGTCATTCAATTGCTTCATAAATGGCATTTAAAACTTTTATTGATGAATAAGCCATTCACTGTCCACTTGGTTCATTTATAAACAGCAAAAGGTGAACACATGCATTTATGTTGCCGTTGCCGTTGACGTCTCGTGTAAAACCTTAACAAGACCCTGCCATGGCAACCGTAACTCCCACATTACTCAAATTCAAATGGCTTATTATCAAGATAAACATTTATTCTATTAAGGTATGCAATATGAGTGTCATATTTTATACACGGTTACTTGTAGCATAGTTCAGCTGGGGGCCAACACCATATTGAATTATTTAAAAGCATTTCTCCCTGGGTTATTAAAAAGTTCAGTAAAATATATATTAGTGTATAAAATTTTAATGCATGGTTCACATTGCAGTATTTGCAAGCTCTTGGTCCTTAGAAGGGGAAAGCCAGGGAAGGCACAGTCCACACAGACTGTGTCTTTGAGAAGTTGCTCAACCAAACACAGCCTATACTTTATCTCAGCAGAGACTTCCAGCCCCGCCAGGCTCCCTTATACAAGAAACAGGCAGGGAGGCCGGGATAAGGGGACAGCCACCAACAGTGGCACCGAGAAGACTCTGAGTCCCCAAACTCAGTGACTTTGACCCTTGCTGACCTGATTATAGAATGAAAGTGAAAGTGAAAGTCATTCAATCATGTCTGACTCTTTGCAACCCATCATGGACTGTAGCCCACCAGGCTCCTCTGTTCGTGGAATTCTCCAGGCAAGAATACTGGAATGGGTTGCCATTTCTTCCTCCAGGGGATCTTCCCAACCCAGGGATCGAACCCGGGTCTCCCACATTGCAGGCAGATTCTTTATCGTCTGAGCCACCAGGGATTACAGAATGGTGTCTACCAGTTCTGCTGTGTGTGACCCATGTAACTCCTGGGTCACAGCAGTGAATCAGGTGTTCCCTGCACTGTTATTGACTTGTCCTGTGAGTGGTCATTTTCATCTTCTCTGAACCACACCTTCCTTAGAAGGGCTAAGTGGGGCTAGAGTATGTGGCTTTATAAAGCTAAGTCAATGGACTTCAGTGGTGGTCTAGTGGCTAAGACTCTGCGCTTCCAGTGCAGGGGGCCCAAGTTTGATCCCCAATCAGGGAACTAGATCCCACAAGCTGCAACTAAGAGTTCACATGCCGCAGCTGAAGATTCTGCATGCCACAAGGAAGACCAAAGATCCGGCCTGCAGCAACTAAGATCCAGTGCAGCCAAATGAAACAATGAACAATAAAACAAACAAACTCAGCCAAGGCAGAGAAGCCAGCTTTGGTCCTGTCAAATTAAGTCCCGCTGTGGTCAGTGTCCCCTCCTAGCGGCCCAGAGACCCTGTATTGGCACAGTAGGCTCTGCTGGCCAAGGCCTGATCCTCCCAAGGTGGGACGGGGGACCTTCAGCTTGAGCACATCATGGCATTCCTGTGAGTCCCAATAAATACCAGGGGCGGTGAGTGAAGACACATAGCAGACGAAGTGCTCCCCTAGTATCCATTCCCACCCCACACATGCCAATGCTCTTCTGAGGCCTGGGTCATCTGCATTGCCTCACTTTTCTTCTTTATCCCCCCGTGGTGGCGGGGGGTCAGGCTGGACGTTTAGTGAGTGAGTGTTCTACGGCAGGAAAATGGATTGGTTGTTCATTTCTTATATCCTTTCTGCAGCAGGAGACCCTCTGAAGAAGGAGAAGGTCATTTTTCTCCCTTATCTGACCTCTCTGAACAGATAAGGGCAGACAGGGCCTGGGCTTCTTACCTCTGGAGATGTCAGTGTTTTGGGGTTTCAGAGCCCAGAACAGAAACTTCCAGGAGTCTTCAGTCAGGGTCCCCAGAAGCAGGTCCCAAGAACAAGGATTTGGGAGTCTGGAAGGCAATCCCCAGAGTCACAGGTTGGGGAGTGAAGCAGGAGCTGGAGGGAAATCACTCCTACCCCCAGACACCTGGGAGATCGTGGGAGATACAGCACTGTTTCATCAGGGGCTTGTGGACTTTTATCCGCCAAGGGCTATTCGTCATTGGTTGAAGTTGCTCCCAGGGCATTAGCATCTGGGCACTTCTGGCCTGCATCCTGGACTCCCCACTCTCCTGCACCCCACTCTCCTGCACCCCACTCTCCTGTACCTTGAGAAGCCCTTGGGCAGAGTCTCAGGGGCTTTGTAGGAGATGCTCTTGGCCTCCCCACAAAGGTGAGTACTAGGGTGAGGAGCAGAACACCTCCAGTGACCCAGAACCAGACGGACAGAGCCACATGGAAGAGGTTAAGCTTGGCTCTCCAGGAGGGGGACAAGTAGACGCTGGAGTCTGGGTGTGGGTGACTTCAGGGGATGGAGGGGAAGCCAGTGGTGGTGAGTGCACGCAAGGTGAGGATGACACCTCACTTTCAGGCCAGCAGTCCCGAGGAAAGGCACACAGATATCAGAGGCGGCCTTAGTATATGTGACTCTGGGGAGCAGCAGGGAGCAAATGCTGTGCCCAAGCCAGGCAGGAGGAGGTGACCTCCCCCATTTTAGATGGATAACATGGACCATGAAAATCTCAGTGGTGGCTGTGATGACCTCAAGTCCAGAGATGTTTCCTCAAGTTTTTAGGACTGTGTAAATCCCTCTGGCTTCTTGCATAACCCTGGAAAAGAGAGGGTATCCCCAAACATGAGTTATGTTGGGCATCTCACTGTCCTACTAAGTGGGGGCTGAAAGCCAGATTAAACTTGAGTTAAAAGAAAAGAGACTTCCCTGGTGACTCAGATGGTAAAGCATCTGCCTACAGTGCGGGAGACCCAGGTTCAATCCCTGGGTCAGAAAGATCCGCTGGAGAAGGAAATGGCAACCCACTCCAGTACTCTTGCCTGGAAAATCCCATGGACAGAGGAGCCTGGTAGGCTACAGTCCATGGGGTTGCAAAGAGTCTGACACGACTGAGCGACTTCACTTTCAAAAGAAAAGAAAGTGCAGTTGTCTCTCAGTGTCTGAGTTGAGGCGGTAGGGGTGGGGGGATTGTTTCCAGGGCCCTCTAGAGATACCAGTATCTGGGGATGCTCAAGTCCTTTATATATTGATAAAATGGCATAATATTTACATATAACCTACTGCTCATTCTCCCATGTACTTAAATCATCTCTAGATTACTTATACTATCTAATACAACATAGTGAAGTTGCTCAGTCGTGTCCGACTCTTTGCAACCCCATGGACAGTAGCCTGCACCAGGCTCCTCTGTCCATGGGATTTTATAGGGAAGAGTACTGCAGTGGGTTGCCATTTCCTTCTCCAGGGAATTTTCCCAACCCAGGGATCGAACACAGGTCTCCCACATTGTAGACAGATGCTTTATGGTCTGAGCCAGCAGGGAGCATTTACAACATAAATGCTATGTAAATAGTTTCAAGTTCAATGTAAAAGCTATGAAAATACTTATAAATAGAATGTAAATAGTTGCTAGCATGTGGCAAGTCCAAGTGTTGCTTTAGAAACTTTCTGGAATATATTTTTTCTGAATGTTTGTTATTCTCAGTTAGTTGAATCTTCAGATCCGTGATATCAAGGGCTGACTGTCACAGAGGCTTTGTTGCCCTTGAATGTTGTGGAAGAGATGTAAATTTCAGTGGTTGGAGTGAATAAAGTTTTGAAATCAGTAAGAAGGGGAAGAGTGAAGGGTGAGCCCTTGTACTAAAATCCTGTGTGTCCAGCAGGGACGCAATGGAAAGTCTTTTCTGCAGCAAGTGAATAGCATCAAGAGGCTGGAACACAGAGCAGAGAGTGATTTTTAAATGACAGAGACTCCCCAAAACTGCCTCTTCATCTTTAAAGACTAAATGGCACCCCACTCCAGTACTCTTGCTTGGAAAATCCCATGGACGGAGGAGCCTGGTAGGCTGCAGTCCATGGGGTCGCTAAGAGTCAGATATGACTGAGCGACTTCACTTTCACTTTTCACTTTTCACTTTCATGCACTGGAGAAGGAAATGGCAACCCACTCCAGTGTTCTTGCCTGGAGAATCCCAGGGACGGAGGAGCCTGGTGGGCTGCTGTCTATGGGGTCGCACAGAGTCGGACACGACTGAAGTGACTTAGCATAGCATAGAGTGTGTCAAGTCATGGAGAAGATGAAGAATAGGACTTGGATTTTTTTCAATATTTATTTTTGGCTGCATTGGGTCTTCATTGGGCATATGGGCTCTTTTGCTGTGACGCATGGGCTTTGCTGCCTCCTCAGCACGTGGGATCTTATTTCTCTGACCAGGGATTGAACCTGCATCCCGCATGTTGGATGGCGGATTCTTAACCACAGGACTACCAGGGAAGTCCCTGGACTTGAATCTTATGACAAAGTCTAGACACTCATGAGAACTTTAAAACCGAGTAGGACACCCTGTGCTTCGAGAGATAGCACAGGTGGAGACAGCGTCAAGAAAGGCCAGGAGGAAGTCACGCCTGACACAGGCAGGTGTATCACTCGGGGAATTCAACGTTTGGGGCAACTGTGCCTGCTGGAAGTTGTCTCCTGACCTTCCCCAAAACACCAGAGCTGGCAAAGCCATAGGAAAGGACAGGCCAGTGTGTGTGGGGGGTGGCAGGCCTCTGAGCTATCTATCTATATCTACCATGAAGATCTCAGTGAATACGTTGAAAACTTGGTACCAGAAACTCAGATGTCCACAGCTGACGGAATGCACTGCGGTCTCACTTAGGTGGAAGCACATGGCGCACTAGAAGGAAAATTAAAAACACCCAGAGTGGGGACCTCCCTGCTGGTCCAGTGACCAAGGCTCCATGCTCCCAGTGCAGGGGACCTGGGCTCCATCCCTGGTCAGGGAACTAGATCCCACATACTGCAACGAAAACACCCTGCAGGCCACAACGAAGGCCTGGCACAGCCCAATAAAGAGATAACCAAATAAAATAGCTTTTAAAAAGTCTTAAACAAACCCCAAACACCCAGAGTGCATCCACCTAAAACACAGGAAACAGATATTGTTAAACTATTGAAGGAACCCCCAGATTTATTTACACACACATGCCTCAGGCCAGCCCTAAGATAATAATTCTAAGCCTTGGGTGATGGAGGAGGTGTCTTTAAGAAATCAGGATCTGAAACAC
Organism: Bos taurus; assembly: GCF_002263795.3. Taxonomy (NCBI): domain Eukaryota; kingdom Metazoa; phylum Chordata; class Mammalia; order Artiodactyla; family Bovidae; genus Bos; species Bos taurus. The sequence continues at coordinate 127,808,867 of NC_037328.1, forward strand.
ATCTGTGATTCCACCAGAAGCATGGGAGGTATGGAGGAAAGTTCCAGAAGCAGGTGGGGCCTCAGCTGCAGGGGTGAAGTGTGAAGCAGTAGAGTCAGCAGGGGAGGGCAGGGAACACAAGCATTTCTGTGCAGCAGGAAGGGCAAGTCGGAAGGTTCAGGATACGAGTTGGAGACATAAACAAAGGTCGGGTCACTGTGGTTCCCTGTAAGTGTTATGATCATATATTATTTTTTAAATTGGATACTTTCAAGAAACATTTTAAGATAATTATAGGTTTACATGCAGTTGTAAGAAATAATCGGAGAAGGCAATGGCACCCCACTCCAGTACTCTTGCCTGGCAAATCCCATGGACAGAAGAGCTTGGAAGGCTGCAGTCCATGGGGTCGCTGAGGGTCAGACACGACTGAGTGACTTCACTTTCACTTTTCACTTTCATGCATTGGAGAAGGAAATGGCAGCCCACTCCAGTGTTCTTGCCTGGAGAATCCCAGGGACGGGGTAGGCTGGTGGGCTGCTGTCTGCGGGGTAGCACAGAGTCGGACACGACTGCAGTGACTTAGCAGCAGCAGCAGCAGCAGCTCACTGCATTCCACGATGGCTACAGCAATTCACATTCTGCTAACTGCACCTGGTGCCGCTAGTGCTTGCCGATGCAGGAGATTTAGGAAACACAGGTTTGATCTCTGGGTTGGGAAGACTCCCTGGGGAAGGAAATGGCAACCCACTCTGGGATTCTGGCCTGGAGAATCCCATGGACACAGGAGCCTGGAGGGCTACAGTCCATAGCGTTGCAGAGTCGGACCCTACGGAAGCGACTTAGCCTGCAAGCAGCAGTGCACAAGGGTCCCCTTTTCTCCACACCCTCACCAGTGGTGTTGTCCCTGATTTTTATTTTACCCATTCTGATAGGTGTGCAGTGATGTTTTATTTTGGTTTTCATTTGTACTTCCCTAGTGGCTAGTGATGTTGAACACCTTTTCATGTGTTTATTTGCCCTTTGTATATGAATGAAATGTTTGTTCATGACTTTTGCCCATTTTTTAACTGAATTGTATTTTTTTTTCTTTTAACTGTTGAGCTTTGAGGGTTCTTTATATATTCTATTATAAATACTACTAGTCTTGTTGAATATGTGGTTTGCAAATACCTGTAGCTTGTCTTTTTATCTTCCCTTCAGAGTCTTCCAAGGATCAAAGGTTTTAAATTTTATGTAAATTCAAGTTATCATTTTTTCCTTTTATGGATCATGCTTTTTCTGTCAATTCTAAGCACTTGTCACCTTAGATCCAAATGAAGCACTTAGATCCAAGTGAGCAAACAGGAGAAACAAGACTGAACCACGACTGTGGTGCCTGCTGCAAGGATGCCTGCTTGCACTGTACACAAGTCAAGATAAATAGCTGCACTTTTGGGGAAGCAACAAGATTGAGATTTAGGTAGAAAAGGGATTGGCAGGGCTGAAAGTGAGTGAGCCCCTTGGGGAGAGGCTTTTAAAATTCAAAGACTCCAGAAGGTCATGATGGAAAGAGCCTTAGAAATCATCTATCTAATCTTCTCAATATACAGATAAAGACACAGGGGGCACCAATACTGTGCACCCCCATCAGCAGATTCTTAATCACAAATCATGGAAACCTTTAACGGAGGAGTTGAGAAATTTGTTAGTTTCATAACTTTAATGCAAATTCAGGCCACTGGGGATCTTGTTAAAACGCACACCTAGATTCAGGAGGCCTGCGGTGGGGCCTGGGAGTCTGCATTTCTGATAATCTCTCAGGTGATACCTGTGCTGCTATCCTTGCAGCAAAGTTGAGCGAACATTAAAGAGCTCACAGAAGGGACTTCGCGGGTGGGCCAGTGGTGAGACTCCGAGCTCCCGAGACAGGGCACCTGGGGTTTAATTCCTGGTCAAGGAAATAGATCCCACATATTGCAACTAAGACTTCGCATCCTGCAATTAAAGTTAATCCCACGTGCCGTAACTAAGACCCAGCACAGCCAAATAAATAAACATATATTTATATAACTCACAGGATTTCCAGGTGAGTCAGAAAACAAGTTAAGGCAGCTTCAGGTCAAGAATAATGCCTGGATCACTCTGAGAAGCAGAACTGTGGGGCCCTACATGTGGCTGCCTGAGCCGCCCCACTCCCCCACCCACTACTGCCACCCTTGCTGAGTTGATCCCCTGGGGACCTGCTTTTTCACAACATGAACTTCAGAACCACAGGATGGCATGGAGTGTATGACCAACAGAGTGGGGTTTGGGATGGTCTCTGGCTGCAAAAGAAGCTGGGAAAGGAAGATCTCCTAGTCCAGCCTGCCTAACCCACCTAGTAGCGGGTCCCCAAACTCAGTTCCAAAGGGTTGCATGTGTGTTAAGTCACTTCAGTCGTGTCTGACTCTTTGTAAGCCCATGGACTGTAACCCACCAGGCTCCTCAGTCCATAGGATTCTCCAGGCAAGAATACTGGAGTGGGTTGCCATGCCCTCCTCCAGGGCTTCCTGACCCTCATGTCCTGTGTCTCCTGCATTGCAAGTAGATTTTTTACCGCTAGCACCATGTGGGAAGCTAAACAGACAGAAAGAATGACAGTTGTCCATTACATCTCTGATTTACGATCAAAGTCTACAATCTCTTAACAACCAATGAGATTTTTTTAAATTTATTATTTAAAAAAATTATTTATTTTTATTTTTGGCTGCTGTTGTCTTTGTTGCCGCATGCTGGCTTTCTCTACTTGCGGCAAGCAGGGGCTCCTCTGTTGTTGCGGTTTGTGAGCTTCTCATTTCAGTGGCTTCTCTTGCTGTGGAGCATGGGCTCTAGAGCACACTGGCTCAGTGGTTGTGGCCTGCAGGCTTAGTTGCTCTGAGGCATGTGGGATCTTCCCGGACCAGAGATCAAACCTGTCCCCTGTATTGGCAGGGGGATTCTTAACCACTGGACCACCAGGGAAGTCCCCTAATGAGATTTAAAGTACTAAAATCTGGAAGGAAAAACACATAAACTCAAGTGTATGAGGGTCAATAATAATTTTTTATTCTTCTATCTAATTAAAGAAGTGAGTGAGTATTTATTGAGTGTCTACTATGAGCGAAGCCATGACAGGGAAGGATCCTGTGTTCATCTTTCCATCTTGTCAGGAACTAGGTTGCAAATATCCCTGCAAGTTTCTTTAGGCTTCTGACTTCTCTCTGACCTGTGGAAATCACAGAACAGTCTATCTTCAAGAAAGAGAAGTTTCCTTGGCATTCATGATTCCCTTGAACTTCTGTTTGGATTTCAATTCATTTGCACCAAATTATTAAACTCCACTTATTTATTTCACCAGCAGGCTTGTGGGACAGTTTTCTTCATACAGAGGGGAGAATGGGCTGTCTTTCTGGAACACTCCAAAGCATAGTTGGAAGATGGTGATCTTATAACAATCAGAGAGAGATATGACACACCACAGATGAAAGAAGCCTCAAGAGGGTCAAAGCTTCCAATGTAATAAACAATGGAAAGAAGGAAGATAGAAGAGGTATTTGCTACTGATGGTCAGTATGAAAATCTGCAATCCTAATTCAGACATGCAGATATGTATCTTTATGAAGAAAACTGGAAATGGTAACTAAAAGGGTAAGTATATAAGATTTTTTTCTACTTCTTTAAATTTCATTGAAAGGATTATTGACTGTCTAAATAACAATAACAACAGCAACAACCCACAATGGCTTGTAGGGGTTATACACACAAGTAAAATCTATGACAGCAAAAGCAAAAGGCTATGATGGGTGAAATGAGAGCATAGGTTGTAAGGTTCTTACACAACATGAATAGTGGTAAAACATCACTTGAAGTATAACATGAGAAGATAAAGAGGCATAAACCTTAAAGCAACCATTAACAAAACAAAGAGCTATAGTTTATAAGTCAACAAAGGAGATAAAATGAAGCATAAATAATACTTGCGTGTGCTCAGTTGCTTCAGTCATGTCCAACTCTTTGTGATCCCATGGGCTGTAGCCCACCAGGCTCCTCTATCCATGGGATTCTCCAGGCAAGAATAATGGAATGGGTTGCAATGCACTATTCCAGGGGATCTTCTTGACCCAAGGATCAAACTCATGTCTCCTGTGTCTCCTGCCTTGTAGCCGGATTCTTTACCCACTGAACTACCTGGGAAGCCCTAAACAATACTCGGCTCATCCAAAAGAAGACAGAAAATGAATAAAAGGAGGACAGAACAGATGGGACAAGAGCTACTATTTAAAAAAAAGTATTTCTTTTAGGCAGTATAAAGTTGAGTCTTGCTCAACTTTTTTTAGCCAAGTAGAAAAATCCTGGGATAGATGACTTCACTGATGAATTCTATGTAACATTTAAGTAAGAAGTTATATCAATTTTATGCAAATTTTTCTAGAAAATGAGAGAATCCTTTCTAACTTATTCTAAGAAGTCAGTATTACCCTGACACCCAAAACAGACAAAAGACATTACAAGGAAAGAAAGCTACAGAATATATGTCACTAAACTGATGCAAAAATTCAAAACAAAATGTTAGCAAACCAAATCCAATAATATGTAAAAAGGGGTTAAACATCACTTGTGAGTTTATCCCAGGAGCAAGGTCAGTTTAATGTGTGTCAACCGATCACTGAAATTAATGACCTAAAAAAGAAAAACCATATAATCATCTCAAATATGGAGAAAAACACTTGATAAAATCCAACATCCACTCCAGATTAAAAACTCACAGCAAATAGCTGTTTCTTCTAAAGAAAACTCACAGCAAATAGCAGTTTCTTCTAAAGAAAACTTCTTCAAATTGTTAAAGGACATTTATGAAAAGACTAGAGATAACATCTTAGCTAAAGAGGAAGACTGAATACATAAAATCAGGAACAAAACTGGAATGTCTGCTCTCACTACTTCTATTCAACATTGGGCTGGTGGGGTTAGCCAATGAAACAGGCACAGAAAAGAAATAAAGGCATTCAGCCTGATAATGAAATAGAGCTGTCCTTATTTGCAGGTCACATATCTGGCTGCACGTAGAAAATCTGATGAAATTTACAAAAAAGACATTGGAACTAATAAGTGAGTGCAGCAGTGTTGCAGGATACAAGAACACAGACAAACACAAACTAGCTGTATTTCTATATACTAACAACCAATGACCAAAGTAGGAAATATTTTAAAAAAATTTTATTGGAGTATAGTTGATTTACAGTGTGTGTTAGTTTCAGGTTACAGCAAAGTGAACCCGTTATACATACATCCACTCTTCTAAAAACTGCATTAACAGCATCAAAAAATATTAAATACATATTAAATACTCAGACGTGAATCTCTAAGTTGGACATGACTTAGCAAATGAATAATGACAAAAGAGGTGAATCTAACAGAATCTGTGCAAGACTTATCTGCTAAAACTATATAAAACTATTAATCACTTTTGAGAGAAATTAAAGAAAACCTGAATGATTTAGGTCATTCAGGTATGACTTAAATCAAATCCCTTATGATTAGACAGTGGAAGTGAGAAATAGATTTAAGGGACTAGATCTGATAGATAGAGTGCCTGATGAATTATGGACGGAGGTTCGTGACATTGTACAGGAGACAGGCATCAAGACCATCCCCATGGAAAAGAAATGCAAAAAAGCAAAATGGCTGTCCGAGGAGGCCTTACAAATAGCTGTGAAAAGAAGAGAAGCCAAAAGCCAAGGAGAAAAGGAAAGAGATAAGCATCTGAATTCAGAGTTCCAAAGAATAGCAAGGAGACATAAGAAAGTCTTCCTCAGCGATCAGTGCAAAGAAATAGAGGAAAACAACAGAATGGGAAAGACTAGAGATCTCTTCAAGAGAATTAGAGATACCAAGGGAACATTTCATGCAAAGATGAGCTCGATAAAGGACAGAAATGGTATGGACCTAACAGAAGCAGAAGATATTAAGAAGAGATGGCAAGAATACACAGAACTATACATAAAAGATCTTTACGACCCAGATAATCATGATGGTGTGATCACTTACCTAGAGCCAGACATCCTGGAATGTGAAGTCAAGTGGGCCTCAGAAAGCATCACTACAAACAAAGCTAGTGGAGGTGATGGAATTCCAGTGGAGCTATTTCAAATCCTGAAAGATGATGCTGTGAAAGTGCTGTACTCAATATGTCAGCAAATGTGGAAAACTCAGCAGTGGCCACAGGACTGGAAAAGGTCAGTTTTCATTCCAATCCCAAAGAAAGGCAGTGCCAAAGAATGCTCAAACTACTGCACAATTGTACTCATCTCACATGCTAGTAAAGTGGTGCTCAAAGTTCTCCAAGCCAGGCTTCAGCAATACATGAACCGTGAACTTCCTGATGTTCAAGCTGGTTTTAGAAAAGGCAGAGGAACCAGAGATCAAATTGCCAACATCCACTGGATCATGAAAAAAGCAAGAGAGTTCCAGAAAAACATCTATTTCTGCTTTATTGACTATGCCAAAGCCTTTGACTGTGTGGATCACAATAAACTGTGGAAAATTCTGAAGGAGATAGGGATACCAGACCACCTGATCTGCCTCTTGAGAAATTTGTATGCAGGTCAGGAAGCAACAGTGAGAACTGGACATGGAACAACAGACTGGTTCCAAATAGGAAAAGGAGTACGTCAAGGCTGTATATTGTCACCCTGCTTATTTAACTTATGTGCAGAGTACATCATGAGAAATGCTGGGCTGGAAGAGGCACAAGCTGAATCAAGATTGCCAGGAGAAATATCAATAACCTCAGATATGCAGATGACATCACCCTTATAGCAGAAAGTGAAGAGGAGCTAAAGAGCCTCTTAATGAAAGTGAAAGAGGAGAGTGAAAAGCTTGGCTTAAAGCTCAACATTCAGAAAACGAAGATCATGGCATCTGGTCCCATCACTTCATGGGAAGTAGATGGGGAAACAGTGGAAGCAGTATCAGACTTTATTTTTTGGGGCTCCAAAATCACTGCAGATTGGTGACTGCAGCCATGAAATTAAAAGACACTAGCTCCTTGGAAGGAAAGTTATGACCAACCTAGACAGCATATTCAAAAGCAGAGACATTACTTTGCCAACAAAGGTCTATCTAGTCAAGACTATGGTTTTTCCTGTGGTCATGTATGGATGTGAGAGTTGGACTGTGAAGAAAGCTGAGTGCTGAAGAATTGATGCTTTTGAATTGTGGTGTTGGAGAAGAGTCTTGAGAGTCCCTTGGTCTGCAAGGAGATCCAACCAGTCCATTCTAAAGGAGATCAGCCCTGGGATTTCTTTGGAAGGAATGATGCTAAAGCTGAAACTCCAGTACTTTGGCCACCTCATGTGAAGAGTTGACTCATTGGAAAAGACTCTGATGCTGGGAGGGATTGGGGGCAGGAGGAGAAGGGGACAACAGAGGATGAGATCGCTGGATGGCTTCACTGACTTGATGGACATGAGTTTGAGTAAACTCTGGGAGTTGGTGATGGACAGGGAGGCCTGGCGTGCTGCGATTCATGGGGTCACAAAGAGTCGGACATGACTGAGCAACTGAACTGAACTGAAAGAAAACCTAAAAAGAGATATATATGTTTTTCATGAATTGGAAAGCTCAGTATTGTTAAGAAAGCCATTCTTCCCACAGTGATCTATACATTCAATCAATCCCTATTGAAATCCAAGCAAATTTTCTTTTTGGGAGAAATTGACAAGCTGATTCTAAAATTTGTGTGTAAATACAGAAGACCTAGGATAGTCAAAATAAATTTCATAAAGGACAAAGCTGGAGGACTAATACTAACTGGTTTCATGACATTATAAGCCTGCAGTAGTCAAGACTGTGTAGTATTAGCATCAAAATAGACAAGTAGATCAGTAAAATAGAATGAAGTCCAGAAAAAGTCCACACATATAGAGACAACTGAATTTTCACAAACATGCAAAGGCAATTAGGTGAAGAGTAGTCTTTTTATCAAATGGTGCTGGGACCTTTAGGTATCCCCAGTGACTCAGCGGGCAGGAGACACAGGAGATGTGGGTTCAATCCCTGGGTCAGGAAGATCCCCCGGAGCAGGAAATGGTAACCCACCCCAGTATTTTTGCCTGAAAAATCCTGTGGACAGAGGAGCCTGGCGGGCTACAGTCCACGGGGTTGCAAAAGGTCAGACATGCCTGAGCAACTAAGCACTAAGCACTATACAATGGGAAAACTCTGATCAACATTTTACAGAATACACAAAAATTAACTCAAAGGGAACTAAAATCTAAACACAAAACCTAAAACTATAAAACTTCTAGAAGAAAACAAAGGAGAAAGTCTTGTGAGCTGGGGTAAAGCAAAAATGTCTTTAATAAGACACCAAAAAGGGACTTCCCTGATGATCCAGTGGTTACAGGTCCGCCTGCTGGTGTGGGGGACACAAGTTCGATCTCTGGGCAGGGAACTAAGATCCCACGAACAATGGAGCAACTAAGCCGGTATGCCACAACTACAGAGCCCATGCTCTAAAGCCTGCAAGCCACAGCTACTTAGCCCGCACATGCCTGACAGCCCACACATTGCAAATAGAGAATACCCCTGCTTGCCACAACTAGAGAAAGCCCATGCAGAGCAAGGAAGAGCCCCATGTACTTCAGCAAAGACCCAGGGAAGCCAAAAAACCCTACCAAAATCACAGTGTATAACAGAACAGATGAATGATCTGGATTTCACTGAAGTTAAAGATGTCTGCTCTTAAAGGACCCTACTAAGAGAATGAAAAGACAGGCTACACACTGGGAGAAAATAACACATACGTATGATAAAGGATGTCAGATCTAGAATATGTAAAGAACTCTCAAAATTTAATAACAAAAACCAAACAAAGCCAATTAAAAATAAGCAAAAGATTTAACAGACATTTCCAAAAAGAAGACACAGGGATGGTAAACAAACATGAAATGAAATGAAAAACTCAGTGAAATACCACTTCACACCTAAACTTATTAAAAAAAAAAAAAAGCTGATCCTATCAAGGATGGGAAGGAAGTAGAACTCTCACACACAGGGAAGGTAATGACACAGCAAACAATGTGGAAATTTCTTTAAAAGTTAAACATGCACCTACCATATGATCCAGCATTTTACTCTTTGATATTTACTAAAAGAAAAGGAAGCACATGCCCACACATGAATATCAGAGCAGCTTTGTTTGTAATAACCCCAATCTAGAAGCAACTCAAATGTCCATAAATGGCCAATGGATAAACAAATTGTTGTGTTCCCTACTCAGCAGTAAAAAGGAATGAACTACTGCAGCACATAAAAATATGGACACTTCCTAAAATAATTAAAGAAACTAGGTTTTTTAAAAAGCACATAAAAATCAAATATGTTCATTAGTGATCCAAAAATTGAAAACAACAAGCTATTAAACTCCAAGTTTAGAGTCCAGTTAGTGAAGACAACACTGATAATGGGAAATTATTAGTGATCTGGAGATCAAATGAGGGAATTTTATTTTCATTTTTAAAGATTGGTTAGAAATGGCAAGTTGATTTCAATAATCAGGATCTCACTAATTATTAACTTACATGCTCAGATGTAAATGTCCATCTTTCCATATCAACCTGCCTGCAAAGAATCCATTTATTATTATTATTATTATGGACAATTTTAAACAATGAGTAGAATGAACAGTATAATAAACTCTCATGTTTCCATTCAGTTCAGTTCAGTCGCTCAGTTGTGTCCAACTCTTTGCGACCCCATGAATCGCAGCACGCCAGGCCTCCCTGTCCATCACCAACTCCTGGAGTTCACTCAAGCTCATGTCCATCGAGTCGGTGATGCCATCCAGCCATCTCATCCTCTGTCATCCCCTTCTTCTCCTGCCCCCAATCCCTCCCAGCATCAGAGTCTTTTCCAATGAGTCAACTCTTCACATGAGGTGGCCAAAGTACTGGAGTTTCAGCTTTAGCATCATTCCTTCCAAAGAAATCCCAGGGCTGATCTCCTTTAGAATGGACTGGTTGGATCTCCTTTCAGTCCAAGGGACTCTCAAGAGTCTTCTCCAACACCACAGCTCAAAAGCATCAATTCTTCGGCACTCAGCTTTCTTCACAGTCCAACTCTCACATCCATACATGACCACTGGAAAAACCATAGCCTTGACTAGATGGACCTTTGTTGGCAAAGTAACGTCTCTGCTTTTCAATATGCTATCTAGGTTGGTCATAACTTTCCTTCCAAGGAGCAAGTGTCTTTTAATTTTATGGCTGCAATTACTCAGCGTCAAAATTTTTCAACTCATCGCCTATCTTATTTCATCTATAGATCCCCACCCACTCCTTGTGCCTCCAGCCCCAACATCAGGCTATTTTATCTGGAAATATTTGTTTGTATTTCTGCATGAATCATGTTATTTGCAGTCTCTGTTTCAAATTTCTAGTAATTCAGAACCAGTCTTGGCAACTTCATCAGAAAATCTTGGAGGGGCTGGGAAGGAATGTAGGACTGCCCACACATTGATCAACTTGCCAAGAGATTTTTCTTAAGAAAAGAAAAAAAAAAAAAAAAAAAGGGTTATCTTCTCTGTTTACAAAGAAAAAAAAAACCAACTTGCTTTTCTGTAGCTAGTGAGTTGTGATATTCTATTAGACTCTGTGAAAATCCCAGGAGCTGTTGTGTAACATGACTGTTATCCGGGAAAGGAATGTGCATTTTTAGATGGAAAACTGAAATTCTAGAACATGTCCCCTGTGGGCAATCGGACTCTTACGGGCATCCACACTTGCTTTACGGGAGGCTACTTGATATGGGAAGTAACCCAACAGATGCTGTGTTCCCATGAGTGCTTCCAAGATATCAGAGATGTCTTCATCTTCATCCCTGGAGATGTTTTCACAATGGGGTTCTTTGTTCTTCAAAACCTTCAAAAATCTCTCCACCCGATTTTCTTTCTTTTCTTGTCTTTTTCTTTTCCCCTACTGTGGAACCATCCACCTTCTCGAATGCAATAGCTCTACTGGTTGCTGCCAAGGGAAATACTTCATTGAATCCAAAGTATTTTTAGTGGGAAAGAAATAACTTTGAAAACAGAAATATTATTGATACTGCTTCTTCCCCCCCTTTTTTTTGTTGAATTTAGGTATGCTATACATAAAAGTCGGAGAAGGCAATGGCACCCTACTCCGGTACTCTTGCCTGGAAGATCCCATGGATGGAGGAGCCTGGTAGGCTGCAGTCCATGGGGTCGCTAAGAGTCGGAGATGACTGAAGCGACTCAGCAGCAGCATACATAAAAGTACAGGAATCCTAACCATATAGCTTGATGAATTTCTACAGCCATATGTATTCATGTCACCATCACCTGGATACATATGTGGAACTTTTCTAGGACCCCAGCTAGCTCCCTCATGTGTATCCGCAAGATCAATAACAAAGCCCCCTCAGAAGTAAAACTCTTCTGACTTCTACAATCAGAGCTCACTTTTGCCTGTTCTAGAACTCACCTAGGTGGAATTATGTATTCTTTTGTGTCTTTTAGTCAACATTGTTATGAGATTCATCCATGCTATGTATAGTAGTGGTCCATTTCTCTTCAAAACAATCATTATGCATTTTTCCATTGTATGAATATTGCCTCCACATATTTATCTCTTTTCCTGTTGATGGACATTTGGGTTGTTTCCGGTTTGGGGCTGTAAGAATAGTAATGCTCTCTTGGTCAGTTATATATATGGTAATTATTTTCTCTCAGGCTATGTCCTTACATTTTTACTTTCTAATATGTCTTTTGATGAAGAAGTTATTAATTTTAATGATGATCTATATGTGTGACTTTTTCTTTATGATTACTGCATTGTGTACTCTGCTAAAGAAGTCTTGCTTACCCCCAAGGACATGAAGATTTTTTTTTATGTTTTCTTGTAGAATTTTTTGTTGTTGTTGCTTTACATTTCATGTTTAGGTCTATAATAATTTTCAACTGAATTTTTTGTCTATGACGTGAGATAGAGAGACAATGTGTGTTTTTCCACAAGGATATGCAATTGACCCAGCAACACTTATTGGAAAGACCATTCCCCCCCACCCATCCCCACTGAATTTTAGTAACAAAATCCATTGACCATATTAGCAGGATCTATTCTTTTCTATTCATTGGTCTATTTGTTTATCCTTATACAAATCAAATGATCCTAATTTTTATATCTTTACAGTGAAGTTCAATATCTGATAGTATAAGTCCCCCCACTCTTCTTTTCCTTTTTTTGATTTTTTTTAATTGGAGGATAATTGCTTTAAAACACTGTGTTGGTTTCTGTCATACATCAATATGAATAAGCCACAGGTATACCTACATCCCCTCCCTCCTGAAACCCCTCTCATCTCCCTCTCCATCCCAGCCCTCTAGGTTGTCACAGAGCACTGATTTGAACTCCCTGTGTCACACTGCAAATTCCCATTTGCTATCTATTTTAAGAAGATATACAGATAGCCAACAAACACATAAAAACATGCTCAGTTCAGTTCCATACAGTCACTCTGTTGTGTCCAACTCTTTGTGACACACCAGGCTTCCCTGTCCATCACCAACTCCTGGAGCTTGCTCAAACTCATGTCCATCGAGGAGTCGGTGATGCCATCCAACCGTCTCATCCTCTGTTGCTCCACTTATTTGGCTCTTCTTCAATGTCTCTTGACACTGTTTTGTAGTTTCCAGTGTAGAGGTCCTACACCTATTTCATTAGATTTTCTTATTTTTTGTTACATAAATGACATCGCTAACATTTCATTTTCTAACTGTTGTTAATATGTAGACATACAATTTTAAAAACATTGTTCTTGAATCCAGTGACCTTTCTAAATTCTCTTATTAATTTTAGTTTTCTATAGATCTGTTTTTAGGTATACAATAATGTCATCTGCTGGAGATCAGCGGAGAAATAACTCCAGAAAGAATGAAAGGATGGAGCCAAAGCAAAAAACAATACCCAGTTGTGGATGTGACTGGTGATAGGAGCAAGGTCTGATGTTGTAAAGAGCAATATTGCATAGGAACCTGGAATGTTAGGTCCATGAATCAAGGCAAATTGGAAGTGGTCAAACAGGAGATGGCAAGAGTGAACATCGACATTCTAGGAATCAGCAAACTAAAATGGACTGGAATAGGTGAATTTAACTCAGATAACCATTATATCTACTACTGTGGGCAGGAATCCCTTAGAAGAAATGGAGTAGCCATCATGGTTAACACAGACTGGTTCCAAATAGGAAAAGTAGTACATCAAGGCTGTATATTGTCACCCTGCTTATTTAATTTATATGCAGAGTACATCATGAGAAACGCTGGGCTGGAAGAAGCACAAGCTGGAATCAAGATTGCTGGGAGGAATATCAATAACCTCAGATATGCAGATGATACCACCCTTATGGCAGAAAGTGAAGAGGAACTAAAAAGCCTCTTGATGAAAGTGAAAGAGGAGAGTGAAAAAGTTGTCTTAATGCTCAACATTCAGAAAACAAAGATCATGGCATCTGGTCCCATCACTTCATGGGAAGTAGATGGGGAAACAGTGGAAGCAGTATCAGACTTTATTTTTTTGGGCTCCAAAATCACTACAGATGGTGATTGCAGCTATGAAATTAAAAGATGCTTACTCCTTGGAAGGAAAGTTATGACCAACCTAGACAGCATATTAAAAAGCAGAGACATTACTTTGCCAACAAAGGTCCGTCTAGTCAAGGCTATGGTTTTTCCTGTGGTCATGTATGGATGTGAGAGTTGGACTGTGAAGAAAGCTGAGCGCTGAAGAATTGATGCTTTTGAACTGTGGTGTTGGAGAAGACTCTTGAGAGTCCCTTGGACTGTGAGGAGATCCAACCAATCCATTCTAAAGGAGGTCAGTCCTGGGTGTTCTTTGCAAGGAATGATGCTAAAGCTGAAACTCCAGTACTTTGGCCACCTCATGTGAAGAGTTGACTCATTGGAAAAGACTCTGATGCTGGGAGGGATTGGGGGCAGGAGGAGAAGGGGACAACAGAGGGTGAGATGGCTGAATGGCATCACCGACTCAATGGACCAGAGTATGGGTGAACTCCAGGAGTTGATGATGGATAGGGAGGCCTGGCATGCTGCGATTCATGGGGTCGCAAAGAGTCGGACACGACTGAGCGACTGAACTGAACTAAATGTCATCTGCAAATGTTGGTTGTATTTCTTCTCTTCCAATTTTTAATACTTTGTAATTTCATATACATGTCTTATGGAACTGCCTAGATTTCCAATATAATGTTGCATAGAAATAGTGGGCAATCTTTCCTGTTTGTTGGCTAAGAGGAAAGCATTCAATAATTTATCATTAAACATGATATTAGCTGTAGGTGTTTTGTGGATTTCTTTTACTAGATTAAGAATGTTTCCATCTTCCCAGTTTTCTGAGTCTTTTTAAATCATGAACAAGGGTGGCATTTTAGCAAATGTTTTACATTTACATCTGAGATGATAATGGTTTTTCTCTTTTACTTGGTCAATATGATGAATTACATCATTTTTTCATTTTTAAATCAACTCATGAAACAAACCAACTTTGGTCAGGATAAACCTTTTATCTTGGATTTGCTTTGCATTTTTGTTTAAGATCTTGTATTTCTATTTTGTGTAGTTTCTGGAAATGTTATGTGCATGGCGGTTGTTCAGGAGTGGCCAGATACATAAATTTCTGGTTGTGCCGGGTCAGACTCTGAGTCAGTGCTGGGAAGGCTTCATCCAGGTGTGGCTTCCTCATTCTTGTTTACTCTAATAATCCAGCTTATCCTTGCCACTCTGCAGGGGCATTTCAGCAATAGAGACGACTTTAGTCTTAGGACAGTCAAAATACGCTCCCACCTGGTGGATCAGAATAGCACTGTTGCTGTTAAGTTGCTAACTCATGTCCAGCTCATTGTGACCCCATGGACTGTAGCACGCCAGGCTGCCCTGTCCTTCACCGTCTCTGTGAGTTTGCTCAAACTCATGTCCATCGAGTCCGTGATGCCATCCAACCATCTCATCCTCTGTCATCCTCTTCTCCTCCTGCCCTCAATCTTTCCCAGCATCAGGATCTTTTTCCAATGAGTCAGCTCTTGGCATCAGAAGCCTCAGCTTCAGCATCAGTCCTTCCATGAATATTCAAGGTTTATTTTCTTTAGGATTGACTGGTTTGATCTCCTTGCTGTCCAAGGGACTCTCAAGAGTCTTCTCCAGCACTACAGAATAGCTTTGGGGTAATTCCAATCCTAGCAGACCAGTGGCATGCTGGAGCTAGCTCATACTAGCCTGCAATAGCTGATGGTTAAAATGTCAGGAATTTTGAAAGCTGGTTATTGATTACAACATTATTAAAAATTCAATCATATAAACTTGCAATTTGAAAAATTATATTAAAAACAAAGATAATAAAAATTCTAAACTTATCACTTTTAATTATATTACTATCAACCTTGCCCTGCTTCCCAAGAGGCGCTAGTGGTAAAGAATCTGTCTGCCAATGCAGGAGATATGGATTTGATCCCTAGGTTGGAAAGATCTGCTGGAGAAAGAAATGGCAAGCCACTTCAGTATTCTTGCCTGGGAAATCCCATGGGCAGAGGAGCCTGGCAGGCTACAGTCCATGGGGTCATAGAGTTGGGCATGACTGAGCACGCACGCTCAAGCATGCATCTTTGCCCTATGGGTAACTGACATTTAGGTATCTATATGCCGGAAATAATATTTAATGATTGGCCACTGATCATCTTTTCCCAACTCTGCATTTAGGGACATCATACTGGAGCTTAAAATTGGCTGTGGTGGGAGTATTTATACTATGGAAAACAGCAAACACTTCAAATCAGGCTTTTAAATTTTTCCCCAGAGAGCTGGTTGTTAGACATCTGCAAAGTGTTAGTCACTCAGTCGTGTCCAACCCTTTGTGACCCCATGGACTTTAGCCATCAGGCTCCTCTGTCCATGGAATTCTCCAGGCAAAACTAATGGAGTGGATTGCCATTTCCTTCTCCATAGACATCTGCAAACACACGGCTATAGCAACTTCTCTATCTGCTCCCTATGTCTCTTCCCTGTTTGGTACCATCACCAGCTTACTTGTTTGTGTTCCTTTCCTACTAGATGATAAATTGCACAAGAGTGGAGATTTTTATTCATTTTCTTCTCTGTGGTTTCCTCAGCACCACCAGCAGGGCCCGGCACATGGTAGGCCCTAATACATATTTTTCTAATGGATGAATGGATGGATGGCGAGTGTCCTCACACCTTCCCCCACCTAACTCCAGCATGCACCCAGTCATCAAGCCCATGGACATGGGCTTTTTGCATCAGCTTTCTCTTCCCAAACACCTACTCCCAAGGTCTTCATTCAGGCCTTCCTGGTTCTTGGGACCAAAAGACTTTCTCTTGATTTCCCCACCTCTACTTTTGCCTGCTTGCTAAGCCCTCTTCCACAGACACTCCAGGAAGGCTGTACAAAAGCATAAATTAAATATCTTTTCTGCTTCATGCCTGCCTTGGCTCCTGCAACAGCGTTTAAGAAATCTAGTCCAGACCCTGCACCTGCTGCTTCCTGTTACACGGTTGGGTTATACTAGGAAAAATACAATTTTGATGGTAGCCTAAGGCTCCTTGGAGATGCTTCAGCTGCTTAGCATTTGATGTTCAGGTGGGAGAGGCATGGAGGGGGAGGGGGGTTTGCAAGCACCCCCAACACATATATTTGGAACAAACTGGCTTTTATCTATTTCACTAAGCTTTTGGATCTTTACAATTTTGCTTGAAAAAAGAATTTTTTAGATCTATAGGATCAAGTCTATGGAATGTTCTCTTGATTCATATAGATCCACATTCTTCCTTCTCTGCCCTGCTCTGAAGGACCTCTATGGACAAGACCAATCAGATCCCCTTGTTTGCTGTGCTCCTCAGGGCTTCAGCCAGTGGGCAGACACTAATGGAGATTGGAGGAGGGACAAGAGATGGGTCAGAGTATTAACGCCCTTGCTCTCTCCCTGCCAGACTGTGATGGGCACTGAATGTTCCTTCATCTAAGGCCATAGCTCCTATTGGCTGGCTCTCTTATAGTTACAGATCCCTGCCTTTCCAGTTAGTTTCCTCTCTTAGCCATCCAGACTGAGTGACATAACAATATCTCCCCCAGCCACCCATGCGAGCCCAGGGTGCTTCACTCTCAATGGTTAGCTTCCCAAGCCCTGCCCCATCTCTGTATGATGACTTTCTATTAACTCTCTTCATCCTCCCTTAAAAAAAAAATATTTATTTTCGGCTATGTTGGGTCTTCATTGCTTTGCAGGGGCTTTCTCTAGTTGCGGTGAGTGGGGTCTACTCTTTGTTGTGATGCACAGGCTTCTCCTTGCAGTGGCTTCTCTGTGGAGCACAGGCTCTAGAGGACATAGGCTTCCGTAGCTGCTGCTCCTGGACTCTAGAACTCGGGCTCAGTAGTCGTAGTGCGTGAGTTTAGTTGCTCTGTGGCATGTGGAATCTCCCCAGACCCAGGATCGAAACTGTGTCCCCTGCATTGGCAGGCGGATTCTTACCACTGTACCACCAGGGAAGTCCCAGCTTCCTTTTGGAGTGTGTTGACTGTGTCCTCCTGGCATTCTGACCCCTTCCAAGCCCGTATTCCTGAGTGCAGCTTACAAGCCTTCATCCTGCATCACTGCCTCCTGCCTCCTGCCTCCTGCTCCCCCCTCAGCTCATCCTCTATCACCTGGGTGCTCCCTATCACACTCTGAGCCCTTTCCCACCTCCATGCACTGCTTCTGCTGGGGCTTCTTTTCTCTAGGCCCCTTGCTCACATCATCAGCCAGCACTGGGCTTTGCATCCACCCATTTGCATCTCAGTCCCTCTGCTGGGGTGTGGGGGGTGCCCCTGGGTGTCAGGAGCAAGACACCCCTTGGGTCTGGCACAAGGCCTGACACAGAGCCATTTATTGACTCAAAGTGATGACTGAATGGCAACTCTTTCCTTTAAATGCCATCCCTGTGCAACAAATCATCAATACATTATCCCTGTTGAATGGAAAAACCCCCAGGCATAGAAGAAGTGTATCTGAGGCCTCTGTGCTGGTTGGAAGAAAAAGGACTTGTGTACCTGAATCCCGCCACATGGGCTGGTGGGCTGGGCACTCAGCAACTCCGGGGTTCCTCATACAAAAGAGCCCTATTTACTGGGTAGAAAAAACAAGGGAAGACACTGTCACCACACCAGAGTTGGCTTATTCACTCCCAAAGCCATCAAGAAAGTGGAGGGAGCACCACTGTTATTGGCCAAATGTGTCATCTTGTGTAAGAAAGCAAGGTTTCTAAATATTAGGAAATATTAGGCTAAATATTAGGAAAATTACAGCCAGGTCTCACTATCTCAAATTCTTCCATTCAAAACCAAACCATCTTCAGTCTGTCTCACACTAGTTATTCTTCAGTTATTCTGACGGGTCATGCAACACTCTCTGAGAAATTCTCCACATACCTTGGGCCCCACAGGACAGGGAGGATAAGTAGGGCTGGAATCCATCCGTCATGAGCTGTGCAGCATCAGGGCAGAGCCAGCTGGTCCTTCCTCCTTGGCTCTGGTAAACAACCGGGTCAGCATCACTAAAGGAAGGGAAAAGGAGGAGGACTCCCTGGCTTTGGACTTAAGCACATTGGTGACAAGCGCCATTCAAAGTATTCCCCTCTAGGAGAATGCGGGGTGGGCTGGGTCAGCTTTTTTCTCTTCTATAACACACAGTTGGCCCTTTGTATTCAGGAATTCTGCAGCCTGCAAGTCAACCAACCAGATCCATCTGCAGTTGGTTGAATCTGCTCATGTGGAACCGCAAATAGGAGGGTTGACCTCACTGCACCATCTTATACCATAAGGAACTTGAGCATCTGAGGAGTTTGGTATCTCTGGGGAATCCTGGAACAAATCCCTCAGGGATACTGAGGGAAGACTGTACATGCTCACTAACATCACCCCGTCTTCACTGAGATGATGGACTCAAGCACCTCATCCAGGTGGGCTCAACCCTGCCTGCACCCTGGACTCACCTGGAGAGCTTTAAAAACTACCAAGGCTAGGACGCCACCCCCAGAGGTCCTGATTTAATTGGTCTGGGGAAGGACCTGGGTCCTGGGACTTTTTACAGTATTCCTCAAGGGATTCTAACATGCAACCAGGCTTGTATAATCATATAATACAGCTCATTAACAGGAGGACCCAAGGAATTGGTCCTCAAGGAATTCACTGTCTAACCAGAGACACTCAGGGCATGTCTGGTGTCTGAGGAGAGATCCTTGATGCCTGTGAGCTCTTTGGACATCAGTGGCTAAGCATGTGAGATATTTCAAAGTCAAGTCCAGAACCAGCAGACGCCCTTTGTGAAGCCTCCCTTGGTTTGATTGTGCGTGTGTGTGTGTGTGTGTGTGTGTTTACCCACTGATGTATGTCCTGGGGATAGTCCAGAGAGGCGAATGCAGATGCCTTGACCCCGACTCAGACAGTTAATGCCCAGGAGGGAGGTTGGCAGTGAGAGGTCCCTTGTGTCTTGGGAGGGGTGGATCACAGAACAAGGGCCCCTTCTCAAGGGGCGGTCACAACTCAGCCTCTGCCAGCATCACCAGCAAGGAATGCGGGCTTGGTCTTACCACACCTCCCTAATTTTTAAGAGGTCAGAAATCTGGATTTTCTGTTCAATTACTTGATTTTTTTTCTGAGTTGGGCTCAATTTCATTAAATCACACACATACTCTAAGTAGAATGACGAAACCCATCTACAGACTGGGATGGGAACCAGGCCCCCAGAACTAGAGAGAACAGCAGTCCAACTCTCTGTGTTTTAGATTAAAAGTGGAGATTTTCTCTCCTCACTGCGGACCTGGGGAGCAATGCGCAGGCTCTTTTGCCCCTTTGCTGAGGCACAGGTGTGACTTATGTTGGATAGAGGTTCCGGGGAGCGGGTAAAACTGTCCTGGTACAGATCAATTGCCATGTGACTCTGCAACCTGTCGCCTGCTACCATTTTGGCTGTGACATCGTGAGGTGATGAAGCCGTTGTTTCTTGGTGAAAGAAACCCCTCCACCCCGGCTAAAGTAGCCGATTGCTGCCATGATGGGAAGAAAGTAAGGGAAGGAGGGGTGGCTCCAGAAATTGGGAATGTGACATTGAGGGTAAAGAGAGACTGGTGGGGCTGATGGGAGGGCATTCGGCAGGGCTCGGGTCTGTGGGGAACCCGGCCCACCGTATGCTATTTTGCAGACAGTTAAAAAGTGATTAGCAGGACTGTTTGAGTAAGTGCGTCTGTCAGGAACCTCAGAGAACATGCCAGGGGTGAGAGGGCCAGGGGCTGGGGGATGACGGACACTGGCCCTGGGTGGTAAGGAGGTGCCCAGGGTGTCCACGAGGGAAAGGTTGTCGTGTGTGTGTGTGTGTGTGTGTGTTGGTTGGTCAGTCACTAGTCATGTCCAACTCTTGGGACCCCATGGACAGTAGCCCTCTAGGTTCCTCTGTCAATGGATTTCCCAGGCAAGAATAATGGAGTGGGTTGCCATTTCCTTCTCCAGGAGATCTTCCTGACCCAGGGATTGAAAGCGCATCTCCTGCTTGGCAGGCACATTCTTTACTACTAAGCCACCAGAGAAGTCCAAGTGTGTGTGTAGGAGGTACCAACATACAAGGAAACCTGGATGTGTGTTGCACATACACAGGCGATCTGAATGGGAACCTGGGGCAGAGAAGAGAACAGGGGCTCTCGACCTCAGCTCAGCTCCCAGGGACGCAGAACCTCTCGCTTGGAGCAGAATGGGGCAGCCGGAAGTTCCCCTCATCGAGAGGGGCCCCACCATCCACTCCCTATCACTTGTTTGGCTCCCTTGTGTTTTTCCAGAACTCAGCATCTCTCCAGAGGCCTTCCTTGGTTGCCCTCAGCAATGGGATCCCTCTGCTCCCCACTCTGGTGCCCTTGGCCCAGCTCACCTTTTCCCTCTGACGTCATCTCACAGTTGTTTTGCTTCTGCATCATCATCTTTTCCTTAAAATGTGAGCTCCATCAGACAGCCCACACCTCCGTCCTGTCCCCAGGCAGTGCTGGGTGCATGCAAATGCCCAACAATGCCTGCAGAATGGCCAGGGAGTCAGAGGCCTGAGGTTCCAGAGGATCCAGGAATTCCTCCCTGCCACCCGCCTGCCTCCCCTCCCCGGATTCTCCTTGCAGGTTCTATGGGCACCCTAACTGTAGATGGGACCCCTCTACCCGCCACCAGGCCTTTGCTGAGTTCATGTGTTTGGTCCCAGCGCTATGTAGGTAGGAGCAGGCCCAGGCCCTACCATTCCAAGGCTCATGGACCGAAAGCAAATGAGGTCACAGGGCAGAGAGGGGCTCCAGTTCACGTGCTTGGGCAGGGGTCCTAGGTGCCAGGAGAGGCATCGTCAGCCCGGGAGACAAGGAACTGACTCTCAGAGCAGGTGGACTTTGGTGGGTGGGTTTAGGAGGGCTTCGTGGAAGAGAGTGGCTCAGAGCTCTTTGGGGAGGGTGAGCCTGGAGAATGTGCAGTGAGGACTGGAGTGCACTGCTGAGGGAAAGCAATTACATGAGCAGGATACAGTGGAGCTGGAGAGCTGGTGTTGAAACTGGGACCTTATGAGTTGAGTAAAGGGTCCTTACCCTCCGGTAACCTGGTCCAGCCCATATATTGTGTGGAGAAGGGGGTGACTTATCCAAGGTCATGGCATATATAAATCTGGATTCAAACCCAGGCCTCTAACCCCAAAGCCTGAGGCAGCACCTGCCTTCTACACCCCAGACCTGCCTGAGGCTGAGTCCTGGCCTGGGGTCAGGGTGGTGGGGGATGCGGCCCCTGGGGGTGGTGCAGCACGTCTGGTTCTTTTGGTCTATCCTCACCAGGGCTGTCTTCCCTAAAGAAACAGCTGTGAAGTGCCTTTTCCAGGAAGCCCTCCCTTCAGGCTCTATCTGCCCCAATCCCTTCAAGAGCTCCCTCTTCCTTCATTAGGCTGTGCCATGAATGACTCCACTGGGGATGGATCTGCTTGAGCTCACAGTCCTCAGAGGCTGGCAGAGTGCATGTTGATGGCCCGTACTGCTGAATGGATACTGCACCTGTCCTGGCCTAGACCCCGGCCTGAACTGACTCCTGACTTCCTTCCAACTCTGAGCCTGGCTGACCCACACACTCACCCTTTGGCAATCTGCACTGCTCCTTGTTGATGGCATGTCCCGCCAAAGTTGCATCCAACCCCACTTTTGGGTCACTTTGAAACTGTTGGCCCTTCGGGTTTATCCTGCTCCACCCTGTGCCCCTTGAAGAGCCATCCCATGGATATCACAGTGCTGGCATCCATAATTTGGCCTGTTTTTCCACCACTGTAGTTAGCCTTATATGGCCCCCAGTCCCAGGCCCGTTCTCTTGGCTGGGGCAGGCCTTTGTAAAATGCCTAGAGTCTGGGCTCACATGGGGACAACCAGACAGAAGAGATGGGACGTGCCTGGAGAGGGAAGCACAGGCCTGCCTTCTCAGGGTTTGGCAGCTAGGCTGACAGAGGACGCTCTCCCAGCCCCTCCCCAAAAAGCAGTGAATAAACAGCTGAAGGACTGAACGACAGACTTTATTAGAAACGCTCTTCATTCATCAGTCAATTCACATTAAGGTGGCAGGAGGCAGTGCCGTCTGAGGCTCTGGTGTCCCACTGTTGCGACAATTTCCAGTTAAAAATCGGTCTGGGCAGGGAGTGTTGGGAACACAAGAGATGTCCTGTGGTAGTGGCGGCGGTGGCGGCAGCATGGGTCCCCAGGGAGGACAGGCCAGGCTGGTGGAGAAGGTGCCCCATGTCCACCCTTCCACTTACAAGGCTGCCCCGTGGCCCCAAGCTGATAAATACACATCACGTCACACACGCATGCGCGGGCACGCGTGCGCGCATACACACACACACACACACACACACACACACACGTGAAACAGAAGCAAACTCGCGTTGAGTCTCCTCAAGTGAAAAAATAATTCGCTCAAATAAAGCTTTGTGGCAGCCAGACTGCATCCTGAATGGATAGTTGCCTGGAGACCCTCAGCCCCCCGGGAAGGCTCCCCAGCCAAGGACATCACCCCCTCGGGTGTCACAAGGCCCCCAAGCCCCCCAATAGCACCTGTGGACTAAGTACTGCTCTCACCACACTCTTCTTTTAAAATGCATCACTACTTAAAATAACAACAATAATAAAGGAGACACTCATTCCCTGGGGTGAATTTGTCAGACTCAGCTTCCCTGAAGAGAGGTGCCTGGAGCATCCAGAGACTGGGGGTCAGGGTTAGGAAGGGGAATGCATGAGAGGGGAGGTAAACAACATTCAGAGAGGTAAGCTGGGACGAGTCTCAACACTGCTTTGTCCGCTCGCCAACTCCACAGCTGGGCATCCCTGGGTCACAAGTCTTTCAAAGGGGCAGAGAGTCTGAAAGTGTCCTGACAATCCTGCTGCTCTGGGAGGGGCAGGGGCCCAAAGGGCACGCATCAAGCTGCTTTCACCATTCATTATTTAGAGGCAAAGTTCTCCCCAGAGCGGGCCAATTTTCCCCTGGCCCTGTCTGCAGTGGGGCCACAACACAAAGTCTCCTGCCCAAATGTTTTATTCATTCTCTTGAATAAGGAAACAGGCTAGCGGATCAGTATCAGTGGCTGCTGTGTCCTGCTCAGTGGGGCAGGATCTCCAACCCGGCGCAGGCTCCAGGCTCTTCCTGGCTTCCAAAGAGGTGTCTGACTTCAGAGGGTGGCTTCCAAGGCAGCAAATCCTTTTGGCAACAGACATTGTGTTTCCAAACTGGGGAAGACGTCCTGGCCTTTCAAAGAACTGAATGTCCCGGTGAACCAGGGTGGGGAGGGAGACTCCTTCCTGATGCACTGTGTGACCGAGAAGGGACAGGCCCAGGCTGTGGGTGCCCCCGCTGTCCCCGGCTCACTGGTACTGCAGATAGTTCTTGAGAGACTGAGGCAGGGGCAGGGAGCTGATGTCCTGCAGGCGCTGGCGGCCCAGGGCCAGGCGGATGCATCTCCGGCACAGGTCCATCAGAGGCAGGGGCTCGGCTGCAAGGAGAGGGAGGAGGGTTAGAGTCTTGTGAGAGCCTGTCCTCACATCTCTCCCGTCCTCCCCATGCACAGTCCCGGATGCCTGCCCCGGGGCTGCCCTTCGGGGCCCTGAGCTCCTCTGAGAAGCTTTCTCTGGTCATATTAGGAGAAACTGAAGGCTTAGAGCAGTGCTTTTCAAACTGTGGGTGCAACAGACTAAAGACTCATGGAATCAATTCATTGGGTGGTGACCAGCGATAAAGAAAAGAAAGGGAAAGAAAAGAACAAAACAGAGAGGTATGCCCATAGTAAGGGGTGAGTACTGTTCCGTGAAAGCTCTCTTTCCGATGTAGGTGTTCATCGTGTCTCAATGCAAAAAATACTTCTCATTGCAGGTCATGATAAAAATAACAGCAGCTAACCTAGGGTGTATCCTCTTAGAAACAGGTGGGGCGGGGGCTATTTGGAATGTCTTTAAACCTTCAAACTTCTCCTCATAATCTCCTTTGCTAGTCAGTGGAAGAATGCATTTTCTTCTAATGTCTATTTCTGGAAAAAATTCATGAACTAAAAGTCATCCACCATGGAACCTCTGGACCTAGGACCAAGCTTTAACTAGGTTTATTGCAGACACACTTATGAAACTCTTATTCTCTTCCAGGCCCTCTGGTCGGACTCTGGGGATACTGAGAGTCCAGTACAGAGAGCTCTAAGCCAAGGCCAAAGACAGCCCTGAAAGAGGAGGAAGGCTTGACGTCTGGAGGTTTAAATACATGAATAACTGTAGTAGAGTGTAACATATGCAGTATGTTACATGCACAAGGACAGAAGCCAGGCCATTGTTTGAAAAGCTTTAAAGGGAGGATACCTGAAATGGGGTTTTGAAGGGTGAATAGGAGTTTTATGTGATGTGAGTTGAGACGTGTTCTAGGCAGAGAGAACAGGTAAAAGCATAGAGGTGTCAGATAGGACAGGCTGGGAGGTCTGGAGAGAGGGGCATGGTGCTACTCAGCTGGATCAGGAATGAAGAGGATGCTGCATTTGCTGTCTCATGTGGCTCGTGCAGCCCTAGTTTTCCCAAGCCCACAGGAACATGCTAGAGGCCTGCAGCTGCATCTTAGCACTTTCTTTTGGTCAATAGAACATGTGATGTTTAAAAAGCATTCTAGAACATGCTAAGATACAATAAAACTGTAAGTGGTAAGCACTAACACAAGAGCTGTGATAGGAATAATATCACAAGGAATGGAAAGAATGGGGGAGTGTTGAGAGTGCATTTTATAGGAATTTTCGTTTATTGGAGTTGCAGAGTTAATGGGAAGAACCCTTAAAATCAAAGCCAGACTGCTGCATTGGGAGCCACACACAGGAGCATACCTAGCCGTCTTTCATGTGGGGCGAGGCTGCCTGGTGGCATATCTGGGTGGAGTGTTGGTGGTTTTAAATGCTCTCAGCTCTGTATCCTCTTTCCATCCTCATACAAACTCTTTAAGCTGACCAGGGAGGCCCAGACATCCCTTCTTTCCCAGGCCTAGAAAGCAGATCACTCACCCAGAGTTTTGTGGTCACATAGTCAACATGCTTAGGCCAACACCTGACATCCATCTCAAGATGTCCTTATCTCTCCCCTAGCAACACCCCTGCACCCAGCTCTCTTCCCCCTTTCCCCACCTGGTTCCATCCAAGCTTTGCACGGTCCCCAAAATTAGGCCTCTGTGGACCCCTTTCCCTGCCTCTCCACCTGAATTGTCCCATCTTTGACCTCTTGACCTTCCTGTGATCTCCTTTTAGTTCCTATAGAACCAGTGCTTGCTGCCTGTGCCACTGGACATTAGGGAGAAAAAAACCTTAAGTCCTCATTTAATGAGAAATTGCTACTTACTTAGCAGGCAACAGGAAAGATGAAATACAGTTGTAGCTACTGTTTACTGAAGGTGTGTTACGTAGCCAGGTGCTGTGCTAAGCTCTTTATCTGTCCCAACTCACGTGCTCTTTAGACTTCCCTGGTGGCTCAGAGAATAAAGAATCTGCCTGCAATGCAGGAGACCTGGGTTCGATCTCTGGGTTGCAAAGATACCCTGGAGAAGGGAATGGCAATCCACTCCAGTATTTTTGCGTGGAGAATTCCATGGATGGAGGAGCCGACAGTCCATGGGGTCATAGTCAGACATGGCTGGACCCACTCACATAGGAACTGGGTAGGAGCTATTATCATCTCCATTTTAAGGAGGAAGAAATAGAAATACAGAGCAGGTAAGTTACTTGTCCAAAGACACACAGCTGGTAAATGGCAAAGCTGGGAGTTGGACTCAGGCAGCTAGAAACTGAAAATTGTCTTATCTCTTAGCCACATTTATTGAGCTTCTATTCTGTCCTTTTGCTATGTTAGGTTTATTTCATTTAGAGTTGACACCATCTACTTCAGAAAAAAGGAGACTAAGGCTCAGAGGGAAAGAGGCTTGTCTGGACAAGCACAGCACAAAAGCCTGTATGTGGAGCTTCACGCTGCTTCCTTTAAACACCATGCAGTGAGGAAAGATCACTTAAAGTATGAAGAAGGAGAGGGTCTCCTGCCTCCCAGGCTCACACAGTCCAAAGACTCTTACTCTGGCTCCAACCACTTTTCAGGTCACCGATGCCCATCTCTCCCACCATGAGGTCTGCACTCACCTAAAGGGCTGCCTTAGGGCCTTAGGAAGCATCACTATGAACAAAGCTAGTGGAGGTGATAGAATTCCAGTTGAGCTATTTCAAATCCTAAAAGATGATGCTGTGAAAGTGCTGCACTCAATATGCCAGCAAATTTGGAAAACTCAGCAGTGGCCACAGGACTGGAAAAGGTCAGTTTTCATTCCAATCCCAAAGAAAGGCAATGCAAAGAATGCTCAAACACTGCACAATTGCACTCATCTCACAAGCTAGTAAAGTAATGCTCAAAATTCTCCAAGCCAGGCTTCAATAGTACATGAACCGTGATCTTCCAGATGTTAAAGCTGGATTTAGAAAAGGCAGAGGAACCAGAGATCAAATTGCCAACATCTGCTGGATCATCGAAAAAGCAAGAGAGTTCCAGAAAAACATCTACTTCTGTTTTATCAGCTATGCCAAAGCCTTTGACTGTGTGGATCACAATAAACTGTGGAAAATTCTTCAAGAGATGGGAATACCAGACCACTTGAGTTGCCTCTTGAGAAAGCTGTATGCAGGTCAGGAAGCAACAGTTAGAACTGGACGTGGAACAACAGGTTGATTTGAAATAGGGAAATGAGTACATCAAGGCTGTATATTGTCACCCTGCTTATTTAACTTCTATGCAGAGTACATCATGAGAAATGCTGGGCTGGATGAAGCACAAGCTGGAATCAAGATTGCTGGGAGAAATATCAATAACCTCAGATGTGCAGATGATACCACCCTTATGGCAGAAAGTGAAGAAGAACTAAAGAGCCTCTTGATGAAAGTGAAAGAGGAGAGTGAAAAAGTTGGCTTAAAACTCAACACTCAGAAAACTAGGATCATGGCATCTGGTCCTATCACTTCATGGGAAATAGATGGGGAAACAGTGGAAACAGTGAGAAACTTAATTTTGGGGGGCTCCAAAAATCACTGTTGATGGTGCCTGCAGCCATGAAAATCTTTTATTTTCACGCTTGCTCCTTGGAAGAAAAGTTATGACCAACCTAGACAGCATATTAAAAAGCAGAGACATTACTTTGCCAACAATGGTCTGTCTAGTCAAAGCTATGGTTTTTCCAGTGGTCATGTATGGATGTCAGAGTTGGACTATCAAGAAAGCTGAGCACCAAAGAATTGATGCTTTTGAACTGTGGTGTTGGAGAAGACTCTTGAGAGTCCCTTGGACTGCAAGGAGATCCAAACAGTCCATCCTAAAGTAAATCAATCCTGAATATTCATTGGAAGGACTGATGCTGAAGCTGAAACTCCAATACTTTGGCCACCTGATGTGAAGAACTGACTCATTTGAAAAGACCCTGATGCTGGGAAAGACTGAAGACAGGAGGAGAAGGGGACAACAGAGGATGAGATAGTTGGATGGTATCACCGACTCAATGGAGATGAGTTTGAGTAGGCTCCGGGAGTTGGTGATGGACAGGGAGGCCTGGCATGCTGCAGTCCATGGGGTCACAGGGTCAACACAGCTGAGCGACTGAACTGAACTGAACTGAACTGAAAGGGGCTGCCCTGCCACCAAGACGCCTTTTCTGCTCTCACACCTGCCCATTTCAACGTGGACCCTGCCAGCCATATTCCCCTTCTCGTGTTCTTCAGGGCCATCAGACACCCCCCTCTTCTGGTATATGCCCTCTGGGGGATCTCCAGGAATTCGAAGTCCCTGATTTCAAGCTCCAACTCTGCCAACTCTATCTGTGCCTCTGTCTGGCACTGGGAGCACTTGTTTCTTCACTTGTAAAATGGAGCAACAATCCCCAGGTTCCCAGAGAAGATTAAAGGCAATGATAAAAGCACAGCGCCTCACCCTGGGCATGGTGCATAGCGGGAGCTAGGGAAACTGGTCCCCACTCTTGGTGTACTGGTGGAACAGGCCTGGGCACCACCTTGACTGGAAGTGTACTCTTCCTTCACCCAGACAAATGTGGCAAGGACTTTCTATTTCATTTTTTTCTTTTTACCTTAAAATTTTTTTTAGCGCTTCCCTGGTGGCTCAGTGGTAAAGAATCCACCTGCCAATGCAGGAGACATGCGTTCAATCCCTAATCCAGGAAGATCCCACATGCCATGAAGCAACTAAGCTCATGCACCACAACTACTGAGCCTGTGCTCCAGAGCCCAGGAGCTGAAACAACCCAGCCCGTGCGTTGCAACTACAAAGACCAGGCACTTAGAGCCCGTGTTCCACAAGAGAAGCCACCACCGTGAGAAGCTGGCACCTAGAGAGCAGCCCCTGCCAAACACGACTAGAGAAAAGCCCTCAGAGCAACAAGAATTCAGCGTAGCCATAAATAAATACATAACATTATTTTTAAAATTTAAAATAAAAACATTTATTCTAAAAACAATGAACTTACAGAAAGTTTGTGAGTATGGTACAAAGAACTTTTTTCCTGACCCATTTGAGAGTAAGTTGCCAACCTGATGCCCCATCATCCCTAATTACTTTCGTGTGCATTTCCTAACAAATAGGCAATGGGGTCATTCTCCTGTATGTACCACAGTGCAGCCATTAAACCAGATTATGCAGCACTACTGCCATGGATTAATGATACTCAGGCCCCATTCAAGGATCACCCACAGTTTCAAAATGTCCTTTCTAGCCGAAGAGCCCAGCTAAGAATCATTCGTTGCATTTAGTTGTCCTGTCCCTTTTATCTCCTTATTCATTGTTAAATTACAATTACAAGGAGATGGTGAATTTAAAAGACATCAGCCTGACACATCTGTCTTAGGGCCCCCAACCCCCAGCCTGGGCCTGTCACAGGGGGATGGTCCAGAAACTGTCTATTAAATGAATGAATTGACTTGCTACTTTGGGGTGTGTCTTCTGTAGCTGTTTCAAGCTATTGAAATAAATTGCTCTCAACTGGCAAGGTTTCTGGCTTAGCTCCCCATACTCCTGTAAACCCCCTGAGAACAGGGCAAGAGGCTTGTGATGAGAGTTAAATGAGTTAGAAAGTATAATGCACTTGGCACAGTAACCAGCACATAGTAGGTGTCAGACATTTGGCACCTCTGACTATCTCTTCCCCATCCAGGTCACCTTTTGTGAGGATGAGCTTGGGTAGGGCTGTTAATGAGATGGGGTCTGCTGGGAGGCCGGGCTTCCCCGGTGGCTTAAATGGTAAAGAATCTGCCTGCAATGTGGGAGACCAGGGCTCAATCCCTGGATTGGGAAGATCCCTTGGAGGAGAGCATGGCAACCCACTCTAGTATTCTTGCCTGAAGAATCCCCATGGGCAGGAGAGCCTGGCGGGCTACAGTCCATGGGGTCACAAAGAGCTGGACATGACTGAGCGACTAAGCACTGCTGGGAGGACAGCAATTCTTTCTTTGAGTGATGGGAGATGGGTTTGCATTTTGCAACAGGAAAATTTGGAGCTGTTAAGGTTTGACAATCACTGCCAGGATTTAAGAGCTTTTGTAAGAGCTTTTAAAGCTCCAGGCACATACTAGGTCTTTAATGTCCAGAATGCTAAGCCTGGTCAGCAAACTCAATTCTGTGTGTTCCCTGCCCGCTTAGGAGCTGAAGAGAGGGAAAGAGCTCTGTTTTTCCCCATTCCTCCATAGTCACTGAAATCAATCCAGAGCCCAAACTCCAAAAGAAGCGAGGCAAGCAAGAGGGGCTGGAGTTCAGAGTGTGCCTTTAGCCCTCAATGTGAAATGTAAACCATCTCTCCTAATTTCTGAGGGAACTTTAACTGATGACTTCACAGCAACCCCAAAGCATACAGAGAACATTCCTGCCATGGCTGTGGAGCTTCCAGAGCTCTGAGGATGTCCAGTGTGGCCTGGGCCATCCCCCAGCTCCTCTTTCTTGCTCCCTCTGGCTTTGGAGCCATTCTCAGAACTGCCAGATGTCAAGGCTTAGAAATGATCACCCAATGTTCATCGCAGCACTGTTTATAATAGCCAGGACGTGGAAGCAACCTAGATGCCCATCAGCAGATGAATGGATAAGAAAGCAGTGGTACATATACACAATGGAGTATTACTCAGCCATTAAAAAGAATACATTTGAACCAGTTTTAATGAGATGGATGAAACTGGAACCTATTATACAGAGTGAAGTAAGCCAGAAAGAAAAACACCGATACAGTATACTAACGCATATATATGGAATTTAGAAAGATGGTAACAATAACCCTGTGTACGAGACAGCAAAAGAGACACTGATGTATAGATCAGTCTTATGGACTCTGTGGGAGAGGGAGAGGGTGGGGAGATTTGGGAGAATGGCATTGAAACATGTATAATTTCATGTATGAAACGAGTCGCCAGTCCAGGTTCGATGCACGATACTGGATGCTTGGGGCTGGTGCACTGGGATGACCCAGAGGGAGGGTATGGGGAGGGAGGAGGGAGGAGGGTTCAGGATAGGGAACACAGGTATACCTGTGGAGGATTCATTTCGATATTTGGCAAAACTAATACAATATTGTAAAGTTTAAAAATAAAATAAAATTCAAAAATAAAAATAATTAAAAAAAAAAGAAATGATCACCCAGGTGGGAAGAGAAATGCAGCATCTTTCAGCGTGGGAGCTACTCTCAGAAATATTTTCTGACAAAAATGTATTTAAAAAGGAATCATTGTTTGCAAAACTGAATTTCCAAATAACCAATAAATACATGAAAAAGTGCTCAATTTCAAGAAGTATCAGGGAAGTTCAAATTAACACCATGATGTGACTCTGCTATATGCCGACAACAATGGCTGAAGTGAAAATAAGGTAGTGGTAAATGCTGGTGAGGATGTGCAGGAACTGGAGCGTGCATATGGCTTCAGGAGGGTGTGTAAACTGGCACAACCATTCTGGAAAACTGGGAGTGTCTACTGAGACTGCACCTATGGCCCACAGCCTCCCCTGGTATATACAGGCTCACCAAAATGCATGTGCTCGGATGCTTCAAGAATTCTACTCTCCACCCGTGGGGGAGTGCACGTACAAGCTGTGTCTTCCTATGGTGCGGTGTGTGCGGTGTTTAGTCGCTAAGCTGTTCATTCTCAGGGGTGATTAGTGGGCTCTTCTCATGCTGTGTGTGCTTAGTTGGTCAGTCATGTTCAATTCTTTGCGACTCCAGGCTCCTGTGTCCATGGGATTCTCCAGGCAAGGATACTGGAGTGGGTTGCCATTTCCTCCTCCAGGGGATCTTCCCAACCCAGGGATCGAACCCAGGTCTTCTGCACTGCGAGTGGATTCTTTACCAGCTGAGCTACCTGGGAAGGCCCCAGTCTCTTCTTATAGTAGAATACTAATCAGCCATGAGAATGAAGGAACCACATGTGTGCATGCTAAATCGCTTTCAGTTGTGTCTGACTCTTTGTGACCCTTTGAACTGTAGCCTGCCAGGCTCCTGTGTCCATGGGATTCTGCAGGCAAGAATACTGGAGTGGGTTGCCATTTCCTCCTCCAGGGGGTCTTCCCAATCCAGTGATCAAACCCAGGTCTCTTGTGTCTCCTGCACTGGCCGGTGGTTCTTTACCACTAGCACCACCTGAGAAGCCCAAAGGAACCACAATTACATTTAAAAAAATGGATGAACCACTCTTAATAATTCGAAGTGAAAGTACATTATGGTGAAACCTTATCTGCATAGAGCTCAATAGCAGGATGATGAAATTGGGCAGTGGTGACATTGGGCATGAAATCGGGCATGCTGGGGAGCAGTGACTAGGGAGGACTGGATATTGTTCTGCTCCTTGATTTTGAGTTCTGGCAATACTAGTGTGTTTAGTTTGTAAAAACCATCAGGCTTAATCACCTGAAACTAGTATACTTTCATCCTATATGTTATACTTCAAGTTTATATTAAAAAAATTAATCACTGGCTGAGTTAGGAATGCCTTGTCTCCCTGGTGGGAGGCTGTGGCCACAACACAAGCGAGGCACCTTCCCACCTTCCCACCTTTTGCCCTCACCAGACAAAATCGGTGGAAGGGGCTGGCTTGGAATCCCAGCTCCTGCTCTCACCACCAGTGGTCCAGAGAGCTGGCTCATCCTCCCACAGTCACATTTTTCTCATCTGTGAAACGGGGGTAGCAACACCTCCATCTATGCCTTGTGACGATGGTATGACACAACATGCCTCTTGTTGCAAAGGCGTTCTCTCTACAGTATGTCTTATGTCATCAGCCCAAGAGGAACCTTTAAAAATAGTAAATAATTTACTTATTATGGTCATAAAAATGCCCCAGTACGTCATCCTAATTGACAATGCTCTACTCTTTATGAAGACTTACTGGAGCCAGGGCTGGATGTCTGGTTCCGTGCTAAAAATATCACAAGGCAATCATTTCCAAAGTTCTCCAGTGAGCTGAATTTTCGATAATTCTCCACCACTTACCTGCTGCGTGACCTACAAAACTTCCCAGGAGCTCTGTTTTCTTGTCAATAAAATGGGTGCATTAGCTCCTCTGGTTTTGATGGTCTATGTGAAGGAAACAGTGGAGATCGAGGCACTTGGTGCCTTAAGCTCCTTATTTGGGCCCCTAGAAGCCTCCTCTGCTGATGGTGGGGAGATGCCAAGATACCAATTATCACCCTACCCCCATTCCTGCAATCATATTTTGAAAAAAAAAAAAGATGAACATTTTAAAGGTCAAGATATGAAATTCTTTTGAAACAGTTTAGACGATGGTCAGTAGATGGGGGAAGCTTTCAGTGAGAGCTCTGAAATCTGAACTTGAATAGACACTTTGTTTTCAGGGAAAGAAAGAGAAGACACACATGTGGGCAAGCACACCCACACTCTGCGTGTCAGGCACTGTGCTAATCACTTTCCACAGACTACGGTTTTGGTGTCTAAGGACTCACAGCATTGCCTGCATGCCCCTAGGTCTCCCTTCATGCTGTTCCTTCAGCTAGAACACCCTTCCCTGTACTGCCTGCCAGACATCTGTAGGTCTTCTTTCAGGACTCAAATTAAGTGTCACCTCCTCCCTAATGAGGTGGTTCCCCCACCCTCGAGGACTGCATCTGTCAGGTGTCAACCCACTTAGCTAACTATACAAATGGAGGGATGTGTCATTACCAGCTCACTTCTAAAATACAGCACCCCTCTACCAACTAGCGTTCTCACGGCCAACAGAGACCTCAGCTTACATCTAGAAAGCTCATAGAATCTGGAGTTTTCTCTTAGCAAGCTTCACTGTTTTTCCAATTAAAAAAAGGTTGTGACTACAGCCTGGACAAAAGCAGCATCTTCAGATGAACAGATGCTTGTTCAATGCCAACAAGCATCATGGGCACAGACACGTCTATGAGGTGGAAGTGCCCGAGGGGCTGGCCCACCCACCAGCTCCCTGACCCAGGACTCGGCAGCAAATGATTCTCACCTAAAGACTCCACGGTACTCCCAAGCAGAGGGGAACTACACTGCCGTGGAGTGAATAGCAGCTGCATTTTCAGATGTGTTCCGTGGCTCTAAAAGAAGAGTCTCTGCCCACCCAGCCTGAAAGTTACTTCAGGAGATACTCCAGCAAAATGAAAAAGGAATTCAAGAAACACGATGGCACAAGCTTCCAGGAAATGGGGAGAGTAAATGGAACACAGAAGCAAAGGAAGGTAGAGTAGGTGATATGAAGACCCATTAGATTGTGATGCTTGGAAGAGCCTCCATCCAGCAGCTGTCATGTCTCTAGAGTGCTGCCCCGCATAGTGCTCCATGCCTCCTGACCTCCGACCCCAGGCCCCAGCTCCCCCAGCCTCAGACCTTCCACTGTGCCCTCTGGAAGTGCTGCTGCACACAGATATGGCACCCCACCCTAACTGAACCCAGCATCCTTTCCCAGGACACCCCTGACCCCTCAGCCTTCCCCGGGGGCTGTTGGTGACTCAGGGCAGGAGGTGGGCAGGACCCCTTGCTTCGTCAGCCACACACCAAGCTCTACAGCCTCCATCTGCTGTAAGAAGTCCCAGCTCCTCTGTGACTCACACCAGTTGGCTCCATCCTCTCCTGATCCTCAAAGCTGTCATCTGCTGGCCTCTAGCCCCTCATCTGTCGGGGCTCTGGCCTGGCCTCCCTGGTCCCCTC
Source organism: Bos taurus (assembly GCF_002263795.3). NCBI lineage: Eukaryota > Metazoa > Chordata > Mammalia > Artiodactyla > Bovidae > Bos > Bos taurus. The sequence continues at coordinate 127,843,675 of NC_037328.1, forward strand.
TCCACTGATACCTGCCACCCCCTGAAGATGGATTCCTCTCAATCACTCAACCTCCTGGTTCTGGACTGCCTCATCCTCAGGGCCACGCTCCTCCAGCCCACGTCCTGGGCCACACCACAGACCTCAGCATCGCCCTCAACGCCCCTTCCAGGAACCCAGTGACTGCCGATCAGCCACTGCCTCTCCCCTCCCCTCCGTGGCCATTACTTTGCTCTTTGTGGCTCAGCCCATCAGCACTGCTTTTCCTCGCCTCCCTCCTCACCCAGCTGAGCAATTCATTATTCCCAGGGACGAAGAGTATGGGGGCAGGCGGGATGGGGTGGCCGGGGAATGGAAGTGCAGGGCTGGGAGCTGGACAACAAGCTGGGCACAAGAAGACTCTGGCATTCAGGTCATGTGTGTCCTGTTCCACCTCACAGCTGACTGGGAAGTGACCGAGCAGCTGGCAGCCCTGGGCTCTGGCTGGCCTCGGCCACCATCTGGCAGAGCGGCCTTCCCGTCCTCCTCAGGGCCTCAGCTTCTACCAGTGCGGCAAGTGGATTGGCAAGAAGGCTGGGGGTCCTTTCCACCAGCTGACGCTTGGCGGAACATAAGTCACATTTCATCTTGGCAGTGAAAGGACTCTGACTGAACCCAATCAAATTAGGCTTCAGTGCACAAGAAAAAGTGAATGGCAAGGCCAAGGAGACCTGTGAGATACATGTTGGGGAGGTTTGGAAACCCAGGGTCGTGGCTCCCAAGCTGTTGGCACAGGCCAGGTAGGCTTCCTGGGGGAGGTGTTGCTGAGGCTGGCTGGTGCGTGTGTAGTCACCTTCAACTCTTTAGAGCCAATGGATGCAGCCCACCAGGTTCCTCTGTCCATGGGGATTCTCCAGGCAAGAATGCTAGAGTGGGTTGTCATGCCTTCCTCCAGGGGATCTTCCTAATCCAGGGATCGAATCCAAGTCTCCTGCATTGCAGGTGGATTCTTTACCATCTGAGCCACCAGGGAAGCCCAAGAATACTGGAATGGGTAGCCTATCCCTCCTCCAAAGGATCTTCCCAACCCAAGAATAGAATGGGGGTCTCCTGCATTACAGATAGATTCTTTACCAGCTAAGCTACCAGGGAAGCCCGAGGCTAGCTGGTTACCACCTGCTATTATTTGGAAGACAAGGCTGGCAGCTCAGAGGCTGTACCAGGTGAGGCTCATTTTAGCCACAGAACTGTCAAAAGAACAAGGGATCTGCTGACCTGAATCCTCTGTCTATGGATTTTTCCTCCACTGATACTCTCTGCCCTGCTGGCCAAGATCTCAGTAGGGCTGGAGGTGCTGTTCTGCTTACTCTGCAGCCATGCCTGGCCTCGCCAAAGCCAGGAGGTGTTAGCTGCTGCACTCCCTCAGCTGTGAGGATGAATGAATAGCTCCAGGAGGGTGCTGGGGAGTTCCCTCCTGGGGGCTTCATGGCCTTGGCCCCTGTTTAGGAGTCTCAACCTCCAAGCAGAGGCAGCCTGGAGAAGCCTCTATGTGCTGGGGTTGGGAGACAGTGGGGAGAAGGAAGATGCTCCCATCTCCTGCCCAGCTTCTGAGAGCCTGGCTCGGATGTGGGAAGCTGTACTGGAGAGGATTCCAAGTTCAGCCTCCACCCTAGTACAAGGCCAAGGCCAGTCTGCTTCAGCAGCAAACTTGAACCATGGAAGATAACTTCACTGGTCCATCCTGCAGATGGAGAAGCCAAGGCACAAAAAACATCACTGTTTTAATGAAAGCCTTCTCAAGAAGGGTTTGGAGGGATACTCGAGTTCTAATGTCATGTTTGTGGACTCTGAGGATAAAGTCTTGTCCAACTGATGCTCATCATTCATGCATGTATTCATCAGACTTCTACGTATAGACGTGCTTTGCAGGTCCTGAGTACACAGCCAGACACACAGAGATTCACAGGATGACAGACAGGACAGGGAGACTGAAATAAGCCCAGTGGGGTCTATGCATAAGAGAAGGAATTGCAGTGGGAGCTGTGGGAGCCAGTAAGAGGGGCCGGCTAAGCCAGCCTCGGAGTGTCCAGGACGGCTTCCTGGAGGAGGCAGCAGTTAAGAGAAGTTTAGCTCTCTTAGCTGAATAAGAGTTAGCTCCAGTGATGGGTAAGAAGGATGTTTGTTGCCTCTGAAGGCATGCCTCTAAGATGTGTTCAAAGAATCTCTCTTGTGTAACATGGGGAAAGTTCACAGTTTTCCAGCAGATACTTTGAGGCAACAACAATCAATTGTTGGAGAAAATCTAGTCTGTTAAATTAAAATAAGTCAGTGTCCATTTCTCACTGGAAATGGCTGTACCCTAGGGGTCTTAGTCAAGTGCCTATCTGGGTGACTGGGAGCATTTGGGGATGGACCCACCCCACGTGACATCTGGGCATCACCTGATGTCGTGGTGACGTCGTCTTCGCCCCTGAGGACTGTGAGATCCCACAGGCAGGGACTGGCTCTTGCCTTGTGCCCAGCCCCATGGCTCTGCTTTGGACATCGTGGGGGTTGGGCCCACGAGAATAGGGGGGCTGGTGTCTGGGGCAAGGGAGGCAGCTGCAGCGAGCCTTCATCTCTACTAAGTAAACTATGGCCCAGCTCTTCTGGTGCAAGGAATGAATTTAAAAGTTTTCCTACCACCCAGCTCAAGAAGCCTCCAGCAAGTTTCCTGCAGGCAGACAGAATTAGCAACACTCTGCATGGCTCCTTGGTCTGGAGCTGGAGGGATGCTCCTGACTCAGCTAAAAAATTTCCCATAAAATCTGACTGTTTTCAGTTTGGAGCCTGCCCCAGGGAGCCGCACGATGGCTGGACACCCTGCCCCTGGGCTAGGACAGCCCCTGGTCATGTGGGGAGAGGAGCCCTGGGGGAGCGGGAGGAGGCCTGGCTGGCACGCACCCTACACCACGGGTCATCCCAACACCCTTAAGTTTTCTCTGCTGCTGCAGCCATGGGAACAACCCGGCTGCCCCTACTGAAAGAAGCACATCCAACATGCGAAGACCAAAGCAGGGAGCAGGGTGCTCATCCCATCCAGGGCAAGGTTGGGGCCCTCAGGGATGGGACCCCCATTCCTCCTGAAGTGTCTCTTTTGAAAGAAGAAGAATGAGTGTGCGGAGAGCAGGAGTTGCCAGCCTGAGAGCAGGTTTACTTAAAATTATGGTAATGAACGGGCTTCCCCTTAGATGGTAAAGAATCTGCCTGCAATGCAGGAGGCCCTGGTTCAATCCCTGGGACAGGAAGATCCCCTGGAGAAGGAAATGGCTACCCACTCCAGGCAAGTATTCTTGCCTGGAGAATTCCACGGATAGAGGAGCCAGGTGGGCTACAGTCCATGGGGTCTCAGAGCGGTACACAACTGAGTGACTGACACTTTCACTACTCACGTGCTAATGAACACAGTGTGGTAGGGGAACAGAAGGGGGCAAACTAGGAAGTCTGAGAGCTAAATTAAACAAGGCATTATCTGGACACATACTATATGTGCCTAAAAAAATCTACAAGGAATGGCAAATACAAAATTCAGGAGTGGTGGCTTTGAGGCAGGGTGTGGGGGTTGGCAAGGCTGGACCAGGGAGGCACAGAGGTGCCTGGTTGTCAATGTTCTAGTCCTAAGGTGGCTGATGGATTCATGGTGGCATTAAATTAGAGAGAAAGAAATATAGGAATCACCAAAGCAGAATGAAAGAGGGCTATGCACAGGATCAATGATGATAGTGTATTGCAACCAAAGGTTATGGTTAATAATAAACAAACAACCAACGCTGTGTATCAGAAGTTCGTGTGTGCATGCTAAATTGCTTCAGTTGTGTCCAACTCTTTGCAACCCTATTGACTATAACCTGCCAGGCTCTTCCATCTATGGGATCCTCCAGGCAAGAATAATGGACTGGGTTCCATGCCTTCCTCCAGGAGATCTTTTCAACCCCGGGATCAAACCCCCCGTTTCTTTGTCTCCTGCATTGGCAGGTGGGTCCTTTACCACTAGCACCACCCAAGAAGCCCATCAGAAGTTGTTAAAAACAAAAAAAAAGGAAAAAGGGCAAAAGCTAATGAGGGAAATCACGAGCTGACCTCAGTCTGGCTCAAATGAGAGCTTGACTGGAAGATGAATTACAGTTAAATTCTAGTTGATGGGTAATTACACTCTCGCCTGCTGAGAATGTAGTATAGCTCAGGAGAAGACATCACTTCACTAGAAAGGAGAAGTGCAGGTCTGGGGTGAGAAGATGTGGAGTTAATCCTGGTCTCACGTGGCAGATGCTTCCTTTGTAGAAGGGTGATAACCCCTGCCTCACAGGGGAGCAGGGAGAGGATGAGAGGGTGGCAGAGGCACCCAGCAGAGGACCTGGCATATATTTGTTTTCAGAGCAGTTAGTCCTTTAGGAAAAGGTGGAGGAAAAAAAAAAAAGAGGCAGCTGGTGTGGTGAGCTTAGGCCCTGACACCCCGTGTGGGATGCTTGCGTGTCGACAGCCACAGATAATTCCGACCAGAGGTCTGAGCAGGCCAGAGCAGCCAGTGCATTAGGAGCAGGGGTCTGGACCCAGCCCCAGGGGACCCTGATCCAGCCCTGTCCATCTGCCTCTTCTACTTTGGGGGACGTTCCTTCCAGGCTTTTCATCAGAAGCGTGAATATTGGTAGGTTTTCAAAGCCCATCTTGGTGTTCTTACTGGGCCCTTTGGTTGGACTTTTGGAAATAATCATAGTTATGAACAGTCAGAGCAAGAACCTACCTAGTACTTCCTATGTCATGAGATGTCCCAAGGACTTTATATCTTACTATACGTACTCCTCACTATGACCCAGTGAGGCAGCTGCTATCATGAGAGCCCATTTATAGACTGAGGAAACCAAGCCCCAGATAACTGGCTGAAAGCCGCAGTTAAGTGGTGAAAATGGGACTGGAATTCAGGCAGTGTGGTTCGGGGCACGTTCTGTAGTCAAACTCTCCTGGGAGGTGGCGTGGCAGTCTGCACTGGAAATGCAGCCCTACTGACTCCATTGCTCGGTGGCAGTGCTCCCCCGCCCCAAGCCCCTGACCCTGGCCCAGCTCCAGGCGGTGGTGCTAGCTTGCTGTCTGTGCACTAGAGGCCCCTGAATGGACCAATGATGGGCCCCTGGCCCAACAAAGTCCAGCCCTGGCTGGCAGGTAAGCTGTGAGGTGGCCCAGGTGAGGGGCTCTGCCTATGGGGTCAGTTACTAATGGGTTGCCCAATCCACCTGGTTCTGTCCGGGATTTGGCCTGCAGACCTTGGAGAGGAGAAGGAAACAGGTGCAGACCACACGAGAGGGCCTCCCCATTCCAGGTCCAACCACAGAACCACCCACCCCTTCCCACGCAGCTCTGGGACTAAGCTCCTCCCAACGACTCAGGCCAGCTGGCACAGTTGACTCCTGTTTTCTAGCAAATCGCCAAGGTCAGGCCAACTTCCTTCCACTTGGGAAACAGCATCACTTCAGCCTCTTGCTAAACAGCATCAGGCCCAGGGGCTTAATATGAAGGCCATCTAATGGATTTATTGTGTTTATTTGACCTTTCCCAGTGTGAGCTCAGAACAGGCCCAGAGAAGGATCGGGGAAGCTTGTTTTTCTTAAGCTAAGAGAAACTGATGAGTACACTGGCTTCTTGGATGGGGTCTGCTGAGGTTTCTCACCCTGGCTCCCTGCTCCCTTAGTCAAAAGATCCAGTTAGACTCAAGAGGAATCCCGTGTTTATGGAATAGCTCTGGAAGAAGAAGATTGTGTCTACTAAGAAGTGGTAAATGATGAGATCTGCAAATGAATATTTTCAGTATGTGAAGAGCTCTGATAAGGGATAATAGCTAGTAAATTTAGAAACGACCACTCTATTTCTACTTCTAGTTTCAAGGCAAATGACTTCTTGTTTTTAAACAACTTCTTAAAAAGCTAATGACCACCAGTGCATGAATGAAAACCACTTCTAGTATCACAAGTACATCTGTGTTTTAAACCAGAGGCTGCAAACTCCAATGCCTCACAGCCAGGCAGGTACCCTAAGGGACCAGTGTGGAGCAGATGGAAGCGGCGGCAGGGGGAGGGTGGTGGCACCCACAGACACCGGAGACACACACTAGAGGCCACTGCTCAGCTCAGACCTCAGCTCCCAGCAGGAATGTGGGCCCCCCTTACCAGATTCCCTGCCCTTTCCAAAAAAGCCAAGAATTCAAAATGTTTATGTGACATGTCTGAGTTACTGTAATTTAGGATGGCCACACAAAATATTTCTAGGCCCAGACACAGCCCTAGACTGGCAATGTCACCTCTACTGCGGAGCGAAGCTTACCTACCACAGTGATGGGAAGTTGGGACCTGCCACTTGGGGGCAGCTCATCCCCCATGAGCTGCCAGAAGGTCTGACCCAACCACAGAGGCACATCCCCCATGAGCTGCCAGAACGTCTGATCCAACCACAGAGGCACAAACTCCAGTGGACCCAGAAATTGGCTCACTGTCCATCCATGGCCATAATATCCACAATTATATGTAAAAACAAACAAGCAAACCCGAGCTTCACAAAAACCCGTTTTCTCTCTGCGATCTCAGCGTGGATTTTGAGAGTCCAGACTGGGCAGATCTCACCAGATACACCCACTCCCTCTTCCCCTCCAGTTCTCCACGTGGGTACCAGGCTGGTGTGTGCCAGCATGAGGACGACAGGAGTCGGGGGTACTGCAAAGACCCCCACTGGAGGATGGTACTGGTACCACCACCACTACAGCAGATATGGAGTTCACACCGCAGGTGCTGTGCGAGTACTGCCCCTGGGTAGTCTGCTTAGTCCTCAGCACCTCTGCACATGCCCTGTGTGCCCACATTAGAGCCAAGGAGGCTCAAATGCAGAGAGGGCTCATGCCTTCTGGGAATAGGCAGAGCCGTGGGCTCCAGAGTCTGTGTTCCTCACAAGACACCCCTCAGTGCCCAGAACACTTCTGCATTGGGTATAAACCGCCTATAATACCCATTTTCCTGTAAAATCAGACAACTTCACATTTCTTATTTTACTCCAGACAAGGAGTTGCAGATAGTAGAGGGTTATGAACAAAAACATATTTGTAGAGAAAAATGATGGACAAAATCAACTTTTTTGATTGTGAGCTGAGAAAAATGCAGAAAAATCCCTTAGTTCAAAGTGTGGCAAAACCAGATCCCTTTGACCTTGAATAATAATAACAACCTAATAATATTGTGTTATTAATACAGTATTAATAAAGTTATTAATAATCTTGCAAGTTGCTAGGGGATAGATCTCAAAAGTACAAATAAGAAATGGTAATTATATGAGGTGATGGCAAAAACTTCATGGCAATTAGAAGGGGAAAAAGTAGAAGCAGTGACAGATTTTCTTGGGCTCCAAAATCACTGAGGATGGTGATTACAGCCATGAAATTAAAAGATACTTGCTCCTTGGAAGGAAAGCTATGATAAACCTAGACAGAGAGTTGGACCATAAAGAAGACTGAGCACCAAAGAATTGATGTTTTTGAACTGTGGTGCTGGAGAAGACTCTTGAGAGGCCCAGTCCATCCTAACGGAGATCAGCCCTGGGTGTTCTTTGGAAGGAATGATGCTAAAGCTGAAACTCCAGTACTTTGGCCACCTCATGCGATGAGTTGACTCATTGGAAAGACTCTGATGCTGGGAGGGATTGGGGGCAGGAGGAGAAGGGGACAACAGAGGATGAGATGGCTGGATGGTATCACTGACTCGATGGACATGAGTTTGAGTGAACTCCAGGAGTTGGTGATGGACAGGGAGGCCTGGCGTGCTTTGATTCATGGGGTCACAAAGAGTTGGATATGACTGAGCGACTGAACTGAACTGACTGAAAGGTGGGGAACTAAAAGATTTCTTCCCCGATTAAAATAACAATAATAATAACCTAAGGCAAGTAGCAGCTGCCCTCTGCTGAGCCCTGCCTCTGGGCTGAGCCTAGCCTGGTCCGGCTTAGATACATCATCTCACCGGGCCGACACAGTGAGTATAGACATGGTACCACGTCCTGGGTTATTTCTCAGTGAGGAAAACAAGCACGGAGGCTGAGCTGCCAACACAAAACCATAGAGGGTGGGGAAGGCAGACTGATGTGCATTGTTTTTGTTGATGATCCTCAGGAATCCTGCATTTCTTGAGGAACTGCTGTGTGCCAAACCAGGTGCTGGAGAGTTGGAAATGAGTCAGACGCCCTCAATCTGAGAAGTGCACAGCTTCCTGGGGGTCTTGGGAAGTGAAAGGTGCTTCCCCCATACCATGCTCACAGTGATTAAGTTCACCCCTGGGATATTTCCTGCATGCATACAGCTAGCCTGTTGATTGAAGCCTGGGGACAACTTCCTTGCACTGAATTTTATTTTTTTAATTAAGGAGAAGTTTGCGTAACATTCGAGTACGAATTGGCAACCCATTCCAATATTCTTGCCTGGAAAATCCCATGGACAGAGGAGCCAGGAGGAATCCAGTCCATGGGGTTGCAAAGAGTCAGACAAGACTGAACGACTAACACTTTTCCATAATATAAAAGGAACCACTTTAAAGTGACTCAGTGGCATTTAGCACATTCACAATGTTATGCCACCACCACCTCTGTCTCGTTCCAAACCCTTCTCATTACCCTCAAAGGAAACCCTGTATCCGTTAGGCATTTCCTCCACAGTCCTCCTTCTCCCAGTTCCTGGGTATCACTAATCTGTGTTCTTTTTCTATGAACTGATCTATTCTGTTAAACGGGATCATACAATACGTGACTTTTGTATGTGGCTTTCTTCAGTCAGCATAATGTATTTGAGGTTCATCTATGTTCCAGTCCATCCTAAAGGAGATCAGTCCTGGGTGTTCTTTGGAAGGAACGATGCTGAAGCTGAAACTCCAATACTTTGGCCACCTCATGCGAAGAGTTGACTCATTGGAAAAGACCCTGATGCTGGGAGGGATTGGGGGCAGGAGGAGAAGGGGACGACAGAGGATGAGATGGCTGGATGGCATCACTGACTCAATGGATGTGAATCTGAGTGAACTCCGGGAGTTGGTGATGGACAGGGAGGCCTGGCGTGCTGCAATTCATGGGGTCGCAAAGAGTCGGACACGACTGAGCAACTGAACTGAACTGAACTATGCTGCAGCATGTATCAGAATTTCGCTCCTTTTAATGGCTAAATATTGATAATATTCCATTGTATGATATACCCATATTCACTCATCCACTGACGGACATTTTGGGGTGTATTTTCATCTTTTGGCTATTGTGATCAGTGCTTCTATGAATATCAGTGTATAAGTATCTGTTTAAGAATCTTTGCATTTCTTTCAGGTATACACCTAGAGCTTCCCAGGTGGCGCTAGTGGTAAAGAACCCGCCTGCTAATGCAGCAGACATAAGAGATGCAAGTTCAATACCTGGGTCGGGAAGATCCCCTGGAGGAGGGCATGGCAACTCACTACAGTATTCTTGCCTGGAGAATCTCCATGGATAGAGGAGACTGGCGGGCTACAGTCCATGGGGTCACAAAGAGTTGGACACGACTGAAGCAACTTAGCATGCACACACACATACACACATACATCTAGAAGTGGAACTGCTGGGTCACGTTGATTCCATGTTAATTTCTTTAGGAGCCGCTAGACTGTTTTCTACGGCAGTCACATTGCTGTACATTCCCATCAGCAATTTCTCCATATCCTCACCACTTCTTATTTTCAAAAACTTGCAATAAGTTGGATAAGACTCTTGAAGTCTTATCCAGGACTGACTCTGCCACAAACTCATTGTGATGTTAATAACATATATAATAATAATAATAACAGCATTTCTAGTGTGTGTACTGTAACAGGCACTATTTTAAGAACTTTCATAAATTAACTTATTTAATTCCCACAATCATCAACGTCTTCTTTTATAGATGAGGCAAGTGTATCACAGGGGGATTATAACAGGCCAAGGTCACACAACTAGAGAGCTGAGATTCCAACCCAGGCAGTTTTACCCCGAGTCTAAGGGGCACCCACGATGACAGTTTTCAGCCTCTGTGAAGGGGAAGGGCAGGTCTCTTTGCCAAAGCATGAGAATCCTTTTGCCAAATGAAATTTTACATAGAACCCCAGTCTATTTAGCAGATAGGAAGGAAGCTGCTTGGAGGGTGAGGTCCCAGTTTCCAACCTTAAGGTGGGGCCTTGGGAACTTTGGAGAAATAGGGTTTTGGAACCCTCTTGCAAAGTCCACGATTCTGAGTGAGATACTAAGAAGTGAGTGATAAGACAAAACCTCAGACTCTCGTCCCATGGCTGGCAAAAGCACACCCTTTGCTTTTAATTTAATGAGTGAGAACAATACCTTAGATTTACGAAGTATGTTGTGTTTTCCGGGGACCTGCACAAGCATCCTATTTGCTGTTAGCATGAATCCTTCCACAAGCACACTCGAGGATCTGTGAGGTCCTAAAAAACCTCTACTGACTTGGACATAATGCTTAGGAACAGGGTGATGGAGTGATTTCAATCATGTGCTAACAGGAATACCCACTGTACTCCTGCTTTGGTTTCAGCTCTTTCCTGCCTCATCAGTGCAACCTAGTGACCCAGCACAACTCCGGTGACTGTGCACTTAAATGTGTGCTGGGCCTGTGCTCCGAATTTCTAACACATGCTCACACATTCTCCCTTCATGCTCAAAACAACCCCTTGAGGGAGGTGTGACAGATCTGTGGTCCCTTATCCAAAACCCTGGGACAGGTGGTTTGGGAATTCAGAGAGTTTCAGAGTTTAGTAATTAGGTGCACATGCCATTTGTTGCCTAACATCCCAGGGGACTGGGGCAGTGCTTGCAATCACACACGTTGATATTTCTACAGCAAAACCTATGAATATTCACACTGAGTGAAATAGAAATTACTAAAAATAGCCTCACATCAGTGCTGGTTGATCTGGCCGTCAAAGGAGTTTGCCCTAAACTTAGAAATGAAGTTTTGTTTTTTCAGAACATTGCCCTGTGCTAGCATCTTCATCTGACAGAGAAATGAGGCTCTAAGTGGAGGAGTGGCTTGCTGAGCAAGGGTGATGCAGCTGGTGAGTACTGGAGATAGGATTCAAGCCAGAGGTCTGACTTGAGAGCCCCCATCTAAGCATGGAGAAACAGCACAGACTTCTGGGAGAAACAGCTGAGTGCTCAACTCCCTGCTCTGCCACTTATGAGCTGTGGACTCTGGTAAATCGCTTCACCCTGACCCCTCGACTTCTCCAGAGGTTGTTAGAGGACTGTTCTCAAATTTTCTAGCTCTCATCCTCTGCGTACAGGGTCATCATGCCCTTCCCCACTTACTGAAGTTAGATGCAACCATGAGTCTTACTTTGGCTAATGTGGAAGTGCGTGTCACTGGTTGGTGACCATTAGGGGCTGTTCCTTCTGCCCTGGACCTGAAGTGAGGACAGACTTTGCAGGATAGAGCTTCCAGGGGATCAGGGATGAGCATGCACAAGGGCAAAGACAAATAAATCTCGGTTGTTTGACATGAGTGACTTGGGGCTTGTCTATTACAGCAGCAAGACCTGGCCCATCCTGACTGGTACAGGCTCCTTCTCTGTAAACAACCAGTGTGAAGACTGAATCAGGTGGCACAAGTAAAGCTCCTAGTGGTGCCTGGCAGTGACATCAGTTGACCTTTTCCCATGCTGGGCATGAATTCCCCTGGGGTAAAGAATGGTGACGGGGAGGGAGGGAGTGGGTGGAGGCAGTAATAGCTACCTTGCTCCTTTTAAATAACTGAAATGACTGTTAACCCATGAGGTATGCATGGAGAAGATTTTCTGGATGTTTCTGATGTTTTGCAGAAAAGGCAATGGCACCCCACTCCAGTACTTTTGCCTGGAGAATCCCATGGACGGAGGAGCCTGGTGGGCTGCAGTCCATGGAGTCGCTAAGAGTCGGACAGGACTGAGCGACTTCACTTTTCACTTTTCACTTTCATGCATTGGAGAAGGAAATGGCAAGCCACTCCAGTGTTCTTGCCTGGAGAATCCCAGGGAGAGGGGGGCCTGGTAGGAGGCCGTCTACGGGGTCGCACAGAGTCGAACACGACTGAAGCGACTTAGCAGCAGTAGCAGCAGCTGATGTTTTGAGTCATAGGTGTCCCTGATCCACCCCGGCATTGATGGAGAGGATGGGGTCGGGGAGCGCGATGAGGGGGCAGAATTCCAGCCCTGAGACAAACAGCTGCACAAGGACTCCAGGTTCCTGATGGAAGTGACAGCTGTGGACCCAATATCTCCAAAGGCTGTAAAAGGCCTGCCTGTATCAAGAAGGGGTCAAGAGGGCCAGGCAGCCTGCTGACAGCTGCTGAGCACAGAGGAGGCATCGGTGGCTCCGAGAAGGACCACCAGATGGAGGGAGAGAGGCTGCGGGGAGGAGATTCTCCATGATGAGAATGCGCAGTTGCCTCAGGACTTGTATTAAGACCCCATTTAGCAACACCGATTAAGGAGCTATAAATAGCACCCAGGCTCTCTCACAGGCCATAAAACACACTTCCCTGCTTCGCTCCCTGCCGGCAGCCTGCCCTGCTTAATTGGGGCTCAAAATAAAATACCTGGAATGCCACTTTTGGAAGGAAGGCCCGCGTTGTCATAGTGACCGTTGCTGAGCTAGGGTTGGGGCAGAGGCTGGACGTGGGGCTGCTGCCGCAAAGGTGGGAAGGAGGAGGCGAAGGGACAGGCGGAGGGGAGGGCACACGGCTGAAGGTTCCTAGGAAGTCTGGAACCACGCCGTAAGACGTGGAGCTAAGTCCACCAATGGTCTATAATGACCGCCCCAAACGGCAGCCTCACCCCCACCCCTTTCCAATCGCTGGTCTGACAAATGAGGACCGGAGAGGCAGAGAGGTGGGCCTGGCTGGCCCTTGGTAGATGGGAGGGCAGACGATTTGAGTTTCAGTCCTGAATCAGTCGCTAGACAGCTGGGAGACGTGGGGGAGGGGGAGCTTTCCACCCTCTGGGCCTCTGGCCTTCTCCACTAACAGGAGTTGGGGCGAAACGTCTCTAAACTCTAAATGCACGAGCGGGGCATCGGAACTCCCACCAGCATCAAGAAGAAGGAAGAAGCCCACTGTGTGCTGAGTCACCTCTAAGATCCAGGCAGTGAAGAAAGCAGGGTGCACCGCAGCAGCGAGGGCAATGCTGCTGTTTGTATTGTTTGGAAAAATATCTCAGAAGAAAATGTGAGAAATCTGACAAGCGCTGGTTGCTTCTGGGGAGGGTGGCTGGAAACGGGTGGGCAGGGGACTTAACGTTATTGTTTTAATTAAGCCTAATGAATATATTTAGTACACGTGCCTAGTCACTACTCTTTGTGACCCCATGGACTGTAGTCCTCCAGGATCCTCTGCCCATGGGATTCTCCAGGCAAGAATACTGGAGTGGGTTGCCATTGTCCTACTCCACGGTACCTTCCCCACCCAGGGACTGAACCTGCATCTCATGTCTCCTGCGTTGACAGATGGGTTCTTTACCATTAGCGCCATCTGGAAGCTGTAGGAAGAAGTACTTGCAGTAGAGGTACCAGCAACCCCACTGGGAGGGGCCTGCCTGATTGGGGAAAACTGATTCTGTGGACTGTTCACCACAAAGGTGTCATCCAGGCCTTCACTTCAGTTGCCTTCCTGCCTGCACGCTCAGGAATCCCATGCTAATGAGGCACCCCAGAGAAAGCACTCCCAGGGAGTGTCTTGGCTTTGCAATTTAACTGCCTGGATAAACTCAGCAAGGCCCTGACCCTCACTGGTCCCATCCACAGTCCCATGAGGGACTTAGCCCAGGGTCCCCCTGATCCTCTCTGGTCCCCATCTATATCAGTGGAGGGGGCTTGGACCAGGTCCCTAAAGCCCTGCCTATTTGGAACTCTATCTGGAATTTTATTTTATATTTTTTTGTCTGGAATTTTAAACATCAGCCCCAGCAGGGCAGAACAGTGAGAGAAGCCCACTCTAGATAAACAAGTCTCCCAGTGAACATCCAAGAGCAGAGGAGGATGTGTAAGGAAGCTCCGATGGTTATAGCCAGACAATCAAATGCAAGTGTGTGTGTCAGTCGCTCAGTCGTGTCCGACTTTGTGACCACATGGACTGTAGCCCGCCAGGTTTCTCTGTCCATGGGATTCTCCAGGCAAGAATACTGGAGTGGATTGCCATTCCCTTCTCCAGAGGATCTTCCTGACCCAGGGATTGAACCCTGGTCTCCTGCATTGAGCTACAGGGAAGTCCAAGATATTCACTTGCAAGGCCCATGTGTAAATCTTGAAACCCTAAGGAAACACCTCTCTTCTTTGAGGTCTCTGAAGTCACCACTGAAATCTGTTTTCAGAGCGACTGTCCTCTGTGAATGGCAGCATGAGAGGACAGGATACAGTTGTTACCAAACGAAACTTCCCAGGCAAATGAAGTGATGCTATCAGAAAGACAGCCCTGATAATCACCCTGATTTATCTGAAAGATCAATCTTTTGTAAACCTTCATTCTACTAACCCTTACGTTAGTTACTAATGGATTTCTGATGGTTTTGCCTCCAGCATTCTTTACTTCATCCTTAAGAAAAACATCTTTGGATTCCCTTGTGGAGTGTGTTTGTTTCTGAGACTTGGCCCCCTCCCAGGCCCGTGGGTGGAGCCTTTGACAGGGGCTGAGACAGTGAGCACATTCCAATCCAGTGGCCATGTGATTGGTTGAGGGAGGGTCATGTGACCCAAATGGAGCCAATCAGAATGCATTCCAGGGCATAAGCATGCTGGATCAGGAGGGAAGGGGTGCCTCCAAGGGGCTCCTGTGGTTGTTTTGAGACCCTAGAAAGAAGAGCCCAACCATGGGCCTCCATCCAGAATGTGTGTAGGAGGGTCTGAGGGATGATGCTCTGTGGCATTGATGTGGAATTGCTGTCTTTACTTTTCATGTCTTTTCATGTAGGTTGAGAGTATGAAGACCTAAAGCCACATAAGACACCCCTAAGGCTTGAAGGAAGAAGGGGTTGAGACAAGACATAGCTGGGCCCCAGGCTGAGCAGCTGGAGTTTGTCCCCTGAGGATAGATACTCCGAGATAAAGATAACAGCAGGAACAAGGAGGAGCTGAGTCCTGTCAAGATAAAAGATAAAGGTGCTAAGTGCTCAGCTGTGTCAGATTCTTTGCAACCCCAGGGACTGGAGCTGTCCATGGAATTTTTAGGCAGGAATACTGGAGTGACTTGCCATTTCCTTCTCCAGGAATCTTTCCTACCCATGGATCAAACCTGTGTCTGGCATCTCTTGCACTGTCAGGCAGATTCTTTACCACTAGTGCCACCTGGGAAGCCCTAGAAGTTAAGACAGCACACATTTCTCATTCTCGAGGTGAAGGAGACCTTCCCAACTACGCATGTGCCAAAAGGCTAAGTTGCTACAGTCATATTCCAGTCTTTGTGACCCCATGGACTGTGGCCTGCCAGGCTCCTCTGTCCATGGGATTTCTCAGGCAAGAATACTGGAGTGGGTTGCCATTTCCTTCTGCAGGAGATCTTCCCTGACCCAGGGATCGAACCTGGGTCTCTTGTGTTTCCTGCATTAGTAGTTCTTTACCATAGCACCACCTGGGAAGCCCTTTGAGGTCAACAAGGGAGGGGGCATCATCCCATAGTAAGTGATGTCAAACTCCCCATCAGCCTCTTAACTAGAATTCATCTTGGCTAAGAGATGCACACACACAGGTGAGGAGTGAGTTAAACCAAATATGGACTCATAACCAAAGTAAGATGACTGGCCAAAGGAAATCCAGAAGCAATGCCCCATATAAGTGATTTAAACTACCACCAGCACATGACTCTCTGAGTCCGCCCATGTGTGTCTATTCACAAGTACTCTTTTTTTTCCTCCTAATAAACACTTTACTTGTTTTACTACTTTCCATCTCTTTGTGGAAATTCATTTCTCCAAAGCCGCTGGGCCAGGGGCTTGTCACTGGCCACTGTCCCTGATACTCTAGTGGTTAGGATTTACCGCTCTCACTGCTGCAGCCTGACTTCAATCTCTGGTTGGGAAACTCAGATCCTGTTTCAAGCTGCTGCAGGCTGAGGCCACTCAAGATCAGGCTGAGAAATAGAAACCCGATCTAGATCCTGGTGACAGTGTCTGAACCCTGGATACAGGTGAAGTTGAAGCCAGATTCACCCCAGGAGTAGTCACAGTGATAAAAGCACATTATTAAATAATAGCAAACTAAACAACTGCCAAAGGATTGATCTCCAAAATATATAAGCAGCTCATGCAGCTCAAAACCAGAAAAACAAACAACCCAATTAAAAAGTGGGCAGAAGATCTAAACAGATGGCTAATAAACACATGAAAAGACACTCAACATTGTTCATTATTAGAGAAATGCAAAACAAAAATACACCATGGTATCACCTCACACAGGTCAGAATGGCCATCATCAAAAAATCTACAAACAGTAAATGCTGGAGAGGGTGTGAAGCAAAGGGAACCCTCTTGTGCTGTTGGTGGGAATGCAAATTGATACAGCCACTATGGAAGACAGTATGGAGAGTCCCTAAAAAACTAGGAATAAAATCCCATATGACCCAACAATCCCACTACTGGGCATATACCCTGTTGTTGTTCAGTAGGCCAGTCTGACTCTTTGCAAGCCCATGGACTGCAGCACACCAGGCCTCCCTGTCCCTCACCATCTCCTGGAGTTTGCCCAAGTTCATGTCCATTGCATCGGTGATGCTGTCCAGCCATCTCATCCTCTGACACCCTCTTCTCCTTCTGCTCTCAGTCTTTCCCAGCATCAGGGATTTTTTCAATGAGTTGTCTGTGCACATCAGATGACCAAAATACCGGAGATTCAGCTTCAGCATCAGTCCTTCCATTGAATATTCAGGGTTGGTCTCCCTTAAGATTGACTGGCATATACCCTGAGGAAACCATAATTGAAGAAGACACATGTACCCCAGTGTTCATCATGGCCTGGAGTCTGAGAGGATCCCAGAGTGAGAGCTGTCAGAGGACCAAGCTGCTCACTTGTAGGAAAAGGTGCCACCTTTACAGAGTGGCCTGAGGGCTCCAGAAAGTCCTACTTGCCCAAATCGGCTTCCCCTCTGGCGCCTCAAAAACTACCTGAGCATTTTTTTTTGTTTGTTTCAAGTTTAATGCAACATAAGAACGACAACAGGGACTTCCCTGGTGGTCCAGTGGCTGAGATTCTGAACTACCAATGCAGGGGGCCTGAGTTTGATCCCTGGTCAGGGCACTAGATCCCACATGCCAAAACTAAGACCTAGCGCAGCCAAATAAATATATATACAGCTATCATTTTTAAAAAGAGAGAGAGAGAGAAGAGCCACGGAACGTCTGTTGTTAGAGGGGCTCTCCAGGAATACCAGTCCATGCAGGAGCTGCACAACCAAGGATCTGCTGTCCGGAGAGCTGAAGCGGCTCAGTGCCAGCGGGGCGGGTCCAGAGATGGACTAGGGCCCATTGAGTTCTCACTTCCAACAAGGAGTCCCGCCCACTCTCAGCAGCTATTGTCTGGTTAAGTCTTTGCTCTTCAAAATCTCTCTTCCCGCTATGAGAAGGCTCTGCCACCAGGTGGCGATATGGAGTCACCACATTTCTGTGTGGCAGGAAGCGGGCCTCGTGGATTTGCTTTTATATAAAAGCATCGTCTCAAACGATAATCAGCATATAAAATTATGATTAACTTGAATAGAACCTCCGGGACAAACCAAAAGATTATAGGCAGGCTACATACATTGTCTCCTCTTCACCAACTGCTTGCCTCTTTCTAACCCTGCTGAGCAGGGAGTGAAGCCAGGCTTTGAAGTCAGACTGGCCTGTGTGAAACCCAGCTCTGCCGTGTCTCAGTGGAAGTCTCAGATGCGTGTCTCTGCAAGTCACTCCTCTTTGAGCTCCACAGCCCCTCTGTAACCATGGGTTCACTCCTACTTTGGACAGGGCTGCTGTGAGGAATTTCCTTGCCGCATCACCAGGGCTAGCATGCAGTGTTCTGTAGGTCTCAGCTGAAGGAATGAAGGCACCTACTGAAATGCCCGGCATGAGATGGCAAACACTCGATAAAGGACACTTCGTATTAGAGGCGGAAGGGAGGCACGTCTACCAGTGAAACTGTAGGGAGTCTGTAGGGGGTGTGAGAACTCCCTGGAAGCCCTGCAGGAATGCCAGGATGTCCGCGGCTGCCCACCTGCTCGCTGTCCAAGGCTGATGTTTTTCAACCTCAGTGCACGTCATTCCCCCCATCATGCACCTCGGTTCTGAAGCCCTTCTAGAATCCTCTCTGCTCTGTGAGGAGGGTCTGCAGGACAATCCCCATTCATTTTCTCGGGGAGCTCCCTGACCTCACCGGTGAGCAGCGGGCTAACAGTCTCCAAAGTGTGGTTGTACAGAAGATTCTCAGGGTGAGGGGTGGGGAGGGTGGGATGAACTGGGGGATGAGCACTGACATATATACACTACCATGTGTAAAACAGAGAGCTGGGGGGAAGCCGCTGTATAGAGCGGGAGGAGGGGGGTGGGGGGGTGTTCTTTCCCACTAGGGGTGGTGGGGGGGGGTGGTCTTTCCCACTAGCGACACCTGGGATGTCCAAAGCAATTATAGTCCCATTAAAAAAAAAAAAAAGATTCTTGGGGAACAGGGTCTCTCCTCTTCTAACAGGCTCGAGGACTGACTTCCCAAGCTCCGGGCCTCACTCTTTCTGTCTGCAGAACCTGCAGCTGGCTTGGCTGGTGCCCTCCACCCCTCCAGAGCTGGGGTCCTGGGACCGCCCCTCCCCCTCAGGCTGACAGGCCTTTCCAGGGGCACAGAATTCTCTTAACTTCAAACTTCTCAACTCTAACGGAGCAAATTATGTGACGCTTTATTTTTCCCGGGTTGAATGGGCAGAGCTAGCACCTCATAAAGCAACAGGGAAAATATTTGGCTGGTTTTGTAAGCCGGGGCCACAAAGGCTTGCTTGTGATGGGTGGCCCTGCCCAGGTCTGGGCAGCAAGGTCTGCAGACAAGCCCTGCTCGCTTGACACCAGCCACCTGTGTGCAGGCCATGAGGTCTGGCCATCTCCTCCCACATGCTTCCAGACTCTGAGCTGCCAAAAACAACGCCAGCTGTCGGCCCTGCAGGGGAGATCCTCAGGGGCAGGGAGGCCCTCAAAGAAGCTTCTGTGGACTGGTCAGCAGCCCCCACCTGGGAGATGTCAGCAGTGTGTCTGGGTCGTAATCTGTCCCCAGGAGGCTTCCCTCAGGGAATCCGCCCACTGACTTTGTGCTTCCCAGCCTCCCTGCCTTTGCTCCCCCATCCGGCCTGTTTGGACCGCTTCTGCCTGTCCCGTCCACCCATGCACGCCCCTTCCCAGCCCCGCGCAACGTCCTCTTCTCACCCAACCCCTCTGTCACTCTGTGCCCACAGAAACCAGTCCCTTTCAGGAGCTGACAGCACTCCCTGCCCGTGCCCCTTGTTAGATAATGAATCATACCTTCTTGGGGTGCCTCTTATTATTTAATGCTGGAATGATTTATTTCACTGACACCTCATTTATTTGAAACTTAGGGAAAGAGCTTTTTCAACATCAGTAAATTTTTCTGATAAATTATCCATTTAAGTACCAGTTTACCTTTAGTCTGATCTCTTTGGATGGCAGTTTTTCTAAAATACATTGGTATGCCTTCATTAAAATTTTTTTTCCAGTTTCATTGAAATATAATTGATAGATGGCACTGTATAAGTTCGGGCTTCCCTGGTGGCTCAGCAGTACAGAATCCGGCTGCAGTGTAGGAGATGCAGGTTTGATCCCTGGGTTGGGAAGATCCCCTGGAGAAGGGCACAGCAACCCATTCCAGTATCCTGGCCTGGAGAATCCCCGTGGACAGAGGAGCCTGGTGGCCTATGGCCATTAGGGTCACAAAGAGTCAGACACTACTGAAGCGACTTAGCACGCGTGCACCCATTGCATAAGTTTAAGGTGAACCACAATTATTTGATACATGTAGATACTGCCAAATGGTATTATGCCCTCCTCTTAATGGATTTATCCCTAAATGTAATGGAATCCATTTTTGAGGATTCAGGATTAGAAAAGAAAATGCCACTTTGGTACCATGACCTGGCTCTGTTCTGTTCCCAAGGTGGGGGTTGTCCCACCCCTTTTGCTGACTGGCCCCAAATGGCTATGTTTCAGAAGTTCTCACTTGCTGTGAGCAAGTGTCCCTCCATGTGGGCAGGGGTCCATGCTGCAGGGGGTGCCCTTAGTGTGCTTGCCTCTGACCTCACATACCCCCCACGCTCCCATGTCCTGTTTCTATTCTGCAAAGGGAGTGGGAGGCAGACAGCAGAGCCTGTGTAAATGAAAGCAGCGTGTGGATGAACAGCAAATAGTATCTGAGAAGAGTTCCTTTCAAGGTCTTAAGCAAGTCTTTCTGTTCATTCTCAGGGGTGGTGTTATGTAGACCTGAGAGTGACACATAAATGCACTGTTCCTGTGCTGATGCGTCCTTGGGGGTGATGAGTAGGGTCCCCTGTGCCCATACAGAGCCTGACCCAGGGCAGCTCAGAAACAGGACCCAGCTGACCTGCTCTGGGACATGTGACCTGGATGTGGCTCATCCCAGAGCTCTACCATCAGCTCTTACTTCAGAATCAACTGTATCCTGAAGGGGTGGCTGGGCCTGCAGGTGGAGCAGGCTTGGTCTCAACATGGGCTCCCAGTGTCTGTGGCTCCAGGTCTCTAGTGACTGCTGTCTCCAGAGGATGCACCTTTAGGGCAGGTAAGGATCTCTAAAGCCTTGTTGCAAACAATTGTTGCATCTGATCTCTGGTTCGTGGGAAAACAGAGATGTCCAGCAACTTTATGTGGCATACAGAACAGGCGTGACCACTAAGGAAACATCTGGTTTCTTGCAAGTTACTATAGTTGATCTGGGCTGCAGTAAATCCTCTTTTTAAGGCCTGGGAATAGAGGGGCGCTGCACCAAGGGCAAGCTGGGTGCAATGACTATATAGCACTGTCAGGATCTGGGAACAGAGGAAGGAAGGGCTTATGAGGCCCCTGGAGCCCAGCTGGGAGGTGGAGGCAGAGGTGTGGCCTCTGTCCCACAGGCAGGGTGGCCTGGCTGCCCTGAGGTTGATGAGCTCTGCTAAGCAGTGCGTGATGTTGCTTTCCTCCAGCCATTTTAACCAAGAGGCATCTCAAAGGTAACACTTGGCCACCTGGCCTTGGGCACTATTGGTAAACCTGCAATTTTGCCCACAGCCCCAAATTATCGTTATTCAAAATTCTTAGGTACACCAAGCTTTACTTCCTGCTTGCTTCCTTTAACCTTCGTGAGACCCTGCCTGCCCCCACAACCAGCTCTGTTTCCTGTCATACTCCATGTGCGCCACCTGGATCTCCATTCCTAAACTGTCCCAGGCTCCTTCCTGCCTCAGGACCTTTGCACATGCTGTTCCTTCCACCTGGAACACCCTGTCTTACTCTCACCACATAGCAGACACTTTGCTAGTTAATTTCAACTCTGAGTTTACAGGGTCCCTAGACTGGCCTTCTCTGACATCTAAGACAGACCAGGCCCCTCACACTCTCAGCACCCTCTGCTTCCCTGGTGTGCCACCTAACACAACAGGAATCACAGAATCATCTCTGTACTTGGCTGTAACATGTCTCCATGCTGAGTTCTAAGTTCCATGGGGTGGGGCCTCGAGCTGCCTGTTCATGGCCTTATCTTTAGCACCTAGCACCATGCCCGGTACATGGTTCATGATGAGTAAATAATTGCTATTAATCAGTCACACCCTTCATTCCAGCTCGAGCCATGCTGAGCTGTCCCCAGACCCCAATCCTTCTCAAAACTCTAATTATAGAACTTCCCCGGTGATCCATGCTGCCAATGCAGGGGGCATGGGTTTGATCTCTAGTTGGGGAACTAAGATCCCACATGCTGCATAGCATGGCCAAAAAAAAAATAAAATGACCAAAAAACAAAACTAATTTCTTGCTCTTCTCCCTGTATACAACTGTCTTCTGTAAGTCATTCCTGCTCTTTGGTGAAAGTCACTCAGTCGTATCTGACTCTTTGTGATCCCATGGACTGTAGCTCACCTGGCTCCTCTCTCCATGGAATTCTTCAGGCAAGGATACTGGAGTGGGTTGCCATTCTCTTCTCCAGGGGATCTTACAAACCCAGGGAATGAACTTGGGTCTTCTGGTTCAATCTTCTGTGGGTCTTCTGTGTTGCAGGCAGATTCTTTACCATCTGAACCACCAAGGAAGCCCCGCTCTTTGATGAAGGAGTAAATAAATCAATGAACCACTAAATAAACTATCAGAATTTCAGAGATTTCATATTTTCTGAGGCCTGCTACTGCACAACTGAAAAAGCACTAAATGTGTGGCAAAAGAAGTATTCTCAGAGGAAAAGGCCCTTGAGTGGGAGTACTGCCTGCAACAAAGCTCAATGAACGTACAAGCATCCCTGTAAAATGCTTTGGGAGACTCCTGAAAAGTCTCTTGTGAGCAAAGACTGGTGAGTGGAAATGAACAGCAGATAACCTACAGTGATGAACTTGAGATGGGTGTGCATCATCATGCACCTTGTATTTAGTGTGCTGCTTGCTATTCAGCTTAAGGAAGGGGGAAATATCCGTAAGGTGGAAAGGACCTCGGTATCTGTCATCTGAAGAGTATTATGCAGGTAGTAATAAGAGCTGGGGCTTCCCTGGTGACTCAGTGGTAAAGAATCCGCTGCTAACGTGGATCTTCCCTTGATCCCTGGGTCAGGAAGATCCCCTGCAGAAGGAAATAGCAACCCACTTCAGTATTCTGGCCTAGTGAATTCCATGGACAGAGGAGCCTGGCAGGCTACAGTCCATGGGGTTGCAAAGAGTTGGACGTGACTGAGCGACTGAACAAGAGCTACCTGGCAGTGACCACATCAGGGTGCCAGCACTGTGCTGGGCAGTTTGTATGTCTTATATTATTGAATCCTCAAGAGAACTTTGAAAAGTGGGAGCTATGTCCATTTTTCAGATGAGAAGATGGAGTTTTAGAGAGGCTGAGTAACTGGGCCAAGGTTATAGAACTCGCTGAGGCAGAGGTGGGCTTGACCCCAGGCAGCTGGACTCCCAGGTTGCAGAGCGAGGTGCTGGGCAGGGGCCTCCGGGAAGGCGTCCCCAAAGCTGAAGATGAACTGCTGCCATGGAAACAAAGTTCCCAGCTTCCGGCCCTGCCAGGTTGGCTTCCCAGGTCTTTAGACATGGCTTCCCTAGTCTCCCAGCCTGAAGGTCTGCAGAGGCCAGAGAGGAAACGGCCATCCTTGGACCACTCGGACCAGGCCACTAGGGCACACGTGTCAGTCTGAGGCGGGTGGCGGATGACTTCCCAGGTCCCCCATCTTTTTCCACTGAGACCTCCCCAACTGCCGGCCTTGGAAAGTCTGGGGGGCATGGACAAGGGCAGCCCCATGCACCTTCCAGCTGTCCTTTTGTACTTGCAGAGCTGCAGCCTCTTGAAGCCCATCCTCTGCCTCCTTGAAGTTACATCCCTGCTTGGTCACCATGTACCTCCAACACCAGAGGAACAGCTAGTTGACTTGCGCCCTGGAAAGGGGGGGAGGGCCTCTGACCCCTTCACAGAGACTCCTTGATGATTCATACAGCAAGCGTGAACAACAGGCGCTCCCCAGAGAAATACTGCGTGGTTCCCTCTGTGGGTACCAAGGGCACCCGCACCTTCTCTCTTTAGGCTCCAGGCTCACACCCAGGCCAGCTAAGTCCTGGGAGCCAGGTTACCCCCTCTACAGGCTCTGCCCCCTTCTTGTCCCTCTCTGCCTGTTCAGGCCCTCTTGATGCCTCATTCCTGAGCACATGGAGACCTGTGTTGAGCAGACAAGGCTTCACCCTCCATATTAGTTAGCTAAGGCTGCTGTTACAAAGTGCCACAGACTGGGTGGCTTAAGCAACAGGAATGTACTGTCTCACAGTTCCAGAGGCTGGAAGCCCAAGACCCAGGTTTCAGCAGGGTGGGTTCCTTCTGAGATTGAGAGAGACAGAGTCTGTTCCAGGCCTCTCCCCTAGCCTCTGGTGGTTTGCTGCCAACCTTTGGTGGTCTGCTGCCGACCTTTTGTGGTCCTTGGCTGGTAAACACACCACATTGATCTCTGTCTTTGTGTTCCCGTGGCATTCTCCTAGCAGCTGTGTCTTTGTGTTCTGCTTTTTATAAGGACACCAGTCATATTAGATTAGAGCTCACTCTCATGACCTCATCTTACTTCATCTTCATTGCATGTTACTTCCAAGTGAGGTATGAGGGGTTAGGACTTTAACAACAAGAATTTTAGGGGGACACAAGCCAACCCATAACGCTCTGTTTTACTTTATGCAAAGGAAGACCAGGATGATGGAGGGAAGACCAGAGTGATAGGGAAGAAAAGGACACAGTCCAGCATCTGACTGCAGCACAATTGGGTTGACAAGGGTCCTAAAGACATTACTGGAGAGCAACGAAAGAAAGTGAGACTGCATGCAAAAGGCAGCTCAGGGTGGGCAGGCAGAGCCCTGGGAGCCAGAGCAGGGGGCCACATGACTGCTGTGGGGCTGACAACCATCACTGCTGTATACCCACGGCTCCTCAGGCCAGGGCAAAACCAGCCAAGACAATGTTGGGGCACATATCTGATGAGCGCATAGTTTAAGACAGACTCTAACAGAGGAGATTTGCAGAAGGTAGACATAGGCTGTAGTGGGTTCAGATCGGGGGCCCCAAGAGGCCAACAGCCTCAGCACCAGCCCATTCTAATGATCCAATCTCTTGTTCTTAACTAAACCTGAGTTCACAATAAAATACCTATGCAACAGGACTAACAACCAAGCTCACAAGATAAATCTCCTCTAAGGATACAGTCCCTGAGACTCTGCAAGGTACTAACCAAAAGTTCTAAGCTTTAAAATATATATATATATATGTTTAATTCATTAGAGAATCCTTTTCTGGAAAATCAGCTGGCAGTCAGTATCAGCAATCTGAAAAGCAGTTCTTATTTCTTGAGCCATTATTTTTACTCCTAATGATCCACCATGCTGATGTACATAAAAAGGACAGCAAGCACAAATAAAGCATTACTTGTAAAAGGGAAAACTGGAAACAACCTAAATGTACGACAGTGAGGATGGTTAATTATATTATGACATAACCAAAAGGCGACAAATTATTTAGTCATTAATAATTATATTACCCCACCAACATTACCTGTACACACAGTTCTAAAAGTACTGGCCAAATAACTAGATAAGAGAAAGAAAGAAAAATTGTCACTATCTGCAGACAATATGCTTGTAGACCCAGAATACCCAAGAGAAGCAAAAGAGAACCTACTAGAGACACAAGAATTCAGTGAGGCAGAAAATCACTGGTAATCAAAAATCAACAGCTTCCCGCTAGACACATACCAAGCTAGGAAATATAATGGAAGACAGGATTTCTTCCATAATAACAACAAGAATGATGAAATACCTAGGGCTGAACACAACGAGGTATGTGCAAGGCCTGTAAGAGTGAAAACTGAAATCATGCGAAAGGACGTATCAGAAAGCTTGGAAAAATGGAAAGACATATTTTTATGCTTGCAGTGGCGTACTTAATAACTCAAAACATGCCAATTATCCGCTAAAATAATCTATGAATGCAGTATGATCTCAATTAAAATACCTATAGGATTTTCGGGGACCTTACCAAAATGATTAACTAAGGTTTGTCTGGAAAAGTAAACAGAAAAGAAGAAACAGAAAAACACTAGAGGAAACAGTAATGAGGCAGGAGCTGTTCTACTGGCTATTCAAACATTTTTAATCACGGCATTACAGTAATTAAAGCCATGTGGTCCTGGGGAAGGCCTAGACCGACGGGTCAATGGAATGCTGCATTTCTCCAAGAATTGGCAGAAAAGCTGCTTCTTGTAGGAAAGTGGTCTGGTGGGGAAGGAAGGGCATGGGTTTGAGAGCCAGACAGACTTGGGCTGTCCTCCCAGCCTGTGTGGCCTTGGATGCTGGTGGCATTTGCTCTGAGCCTGTTTCTGTTTCATGTGAATATTGTGAAAACTTGAAAAAGGCAATGTATGCAAAGTGCTCAGTAAAGGGTCGCAAACGTACTGGATACTCACTGAAAGGTCACAATTACTATCAATAATTTATTCTTATTTTTTACTTTAAAATTATTTTAACTTTTCAATATTATTAAAACCACTTTGCCACCTAATCAGAGCCCCTGGGGCCCTGCGTCCTGCGGCAGAAGCCACACCCCAGCTCCCCATCTGATTCTCCCTCCGAAATACAGCTGCTTGCACACACTTGACCCATCCCTCCTCATTGAACAGAGGGAGGCCAGTCTCTGTCCTTCATGGGAGAAAAGCAGAGAGTCCAGGCAAAGAGTCCTTAGGAGACCTCCTGAGAAAGGGTAGATACTCTGGGAAATGGGAGTCTTTTGAAAGAAACGTGGGAAGCCTTGGAAACATAGTCTTGTTTAAAAAGCCTGTCGTAGCCCCAGGACAGGATCACTGAAGTTTTCCCCTTCTCAGGGTAGGTAAGTGGAGAAGGCAATGGCAACCCACTCCAGTACTCTTGCCTGGAAAATCCCATGGACGGAGGAGCCTGGTAGGCTGCAGTCTATGGGGTTGCTAAGAGTTGGACATGACTGAGTGACTTCACTTTCACTTTTCACTTTCATGCATTGGAGAAGGAAATGGCAACCCACTCCAGTGTTCCTGCCTGGAGTATCCCGGGATGGCGGAGCTTGGTGGGCTGCCGTCTATGGGGTTGCACAGAGTCAGACACGACTGAAGCGAATTAGCAGCAGCAGCAGCAGGGTGGGTAAGAGCAGTGACAGTGGTGGAAATGTAGGAATCAGCATGGTGGGCCTGGGGGCTAACAAAGGCCCTGGCCTGACTTCAAGGATGCCCTACATTAGGGCAGAGGGCCACTGGGTCACACAGGGACTAAGACCTAGTGGTCTGGCCTGGTTCTGCTTAACTATGCACACTTTCAATAAAGAATGGAACAAAAAAGAAATGGTATTCCTGGGCTTCCCTGGTGGGCTCAGTGGTAAAGAATCTGCCTGCCAAAGCAGGAGACACGGGTTCGATCCCTGATCTGGGAAGATCCCATATGCCAAAGAGCAACTAAGCTCGTATGCCACAACTACTGAGCCTGTGCTCTATGGACCCCACTCCCTGCAACTAGGGAAAAGCCCCAGAAGCAATGAAGATCCAGCACAGCCCCCCAAAAAACAATTCATTAAAAAAAAAAAGAAATGGTATTCCAGGATGATGAATCTGGAAGCCATGTACCAAAGACGCCTGGTTAAGGAAGGTCATCCGTGATGCTGATGCAGCTGACTAGGAGAGTGGGGAGACCTGTTTTAATCACTGGGGCACTTCAGGCATAAGGCTCCGAACCACAAAATTTTCAAGGGATTTAAAAAATGTTTGAGACCTGGGGTGAATTTATTGCTTCAAAAGCTACTGAAAGAAAGTTGTAAAATTAAAATTAACACATGCTTAATCAAATATTTACCAAAATAAAAAGTACAGTGGCAAGAAGTCAAGAGCAACTCAACTGACAGTCACACATTCATTGTATTTACTGTAGGATGTTGTACATTTTAACATGTTTGTTACGGACTTTACCATGCATGTAAGCAAGCACAAGCTGGAAAAGACAGATAATACAGAGCATGGAAACAGAAAACCCAAATGCCCTCCATATTCTAGGAAATTTGGTGTAGTGCAGTAAGGTGGAACCCATCAAGGATGCCTATAAAGGCCTGCTTTCAGGCCTTGGAAGTAAATCCAGCTGGCAGGACATATTATTTTGTGACATAATACTCTGCAAAAGAGTCACAAGCTCCCTGAGACTGGACAAAGATAGCTGCCTGCTTTTTCCCAGTGGCTCAGTGGTAAAGAATCCACCTGCAATGCAGGAGACACTGGTTCAATCCCTGGGTCAGGAAAATCCCTTGGAGAAGGGCATGGCAACCCACTTCAGTATTCTTGCCTGGAGAATTCCATGGACAGAGGAGCCTGGCGGGCTACAGTCCATGGGGTCGCAAAGAGTCGGATACAACTGAAGTGACTGAGTACAACAGAGACTGGATCAAAAGAAGGGAGGTGAGGTCCCACTATAACTTGTGTTAGAGAAGTCCTGACTAGGCGGCGTACCATCTAACTCCTCTGGTCACTAAACTCACTCGCTGTCTTATTAACCTATTAAGCTGCTTCTACCGCTGGCCCTGGGTGGTCATCACAGTCCAGGTTTTCCTCTTTCAGAGGAAAGCGTATTAGAAGCTTCCGGCTGAGGCAGAAGACACCTCCAGTTCTTCTGTCCTGGGTGTTATTTCTACCTCCGCTACGCTCTTCTTATAGCTTCCTGAATCCAGGCACAGACTCAGTCCAGACTTGCTTCTAGTTTGAACCCAAGATCTTAATAATGCCACATCTGCCTCCTAGTTCTTCCTTATCTTGGGAGTCCCTCTGCCTACAGTGCCAGCCCAGCCTCCTAAGCAGAAGGCAGTGGGCAGATTACCTGAAATCGTCCAGGGGTCCAGGGCGCCAGGGCGCCAAGGGTCCCAAGCCGTCCCCACATTCCACGTCCCAGCTGCTTCCTAGGAAGTCTGGGTAGGCAGGGGACATGCCCAGCCACTCCCCTCGCAGAGAAAAGTGAGAATTCCCTCCTTCCTCCTGATGTCTGGGGCTCTGCAGCCAACAGAGCCAGATGACATTAGGATTTATATGAGTTTTGACAACATCAAGTCCCAGCAAAGTCTCAGGGGAGCCGGAAGGGAGCAGGTGGGGGAGCGAGGGATGAATAAGTCTGTTCTGAGCCCCAGGACAGCCTCTTCCATTATGCATTTGTATTCATCCCGTAGCCATGGCGCTCCAGGCAGCCGCCCAAACAATACAGAGGACACAGCTGTTGAGGAGCTTACAGTCTCAAATTTTCCGCCTCAGAGTAGCCCGGAAATCCCTTCCTGAACATGCCCTCCGCAGTCTGGGCGGCGGAGCAGGCCTCTCCTGGGGCGCTGCCCTCGCATCCTGCAACACTCGGTACAGCGGCCCCCAACGGGCCGGGTCTGCTGTGCCCACTGCCACCTCCAGGCAGGCCCCAGGGAAGAGGTGTGCATTCTTCAAGTGGGAACAGGCTAGTCAGAATAGATAGACAGTCAAGCCTTTATCTGACATGCTTTCTCCTAAAATGCTTCCCTGCTGGCCCCTGAGGCCACTGAGTAAGCCCCCTTGCTCTCTGAGAGGGAGAGTGCAGCCGCGGGGAAACCATGTAGGGTGGGGACAAGAGAGCAAGGGGCAGGAGGGCAGAGGTGACACTAGGAAAGTGTTCTCACTCCAGCCACTGCTGAGCGCCAGCAGCGGGACCCTGGGGCCAGAAGCTGCATTGGGAGACCCCACCTGAGGATGAGGGGTGGGGGTGCTCACACCCCACTTCCAGAAGTGACTGTGCTGCTCCCTGGCAGGGGGTGGAGAGCAGGCAATTTGTTTGTTCAGTCACCCAGTCATGTCTGACTCTTTGCGACCCCATGGACTGCAACACCCCAGGCTTCCCTGTCCATGACCAACTCCCAGAGCTTGCTCAAACTCATGGCCATTGAGTCGGTGATGCCATCCAACCACCTCGTCTTCTGTCGTCCTCTTCTCCTCCGCCTTCAATCTTTCCAGCAACAGGGTCTTTTCTAATGGGTCAGTTCTTTGCATCATGTGGCCAAAGTATTGGAGCTCCAGCTGGCTACAACGGCCAAAGGGAGCCTTCAGGGCCAGTGCAGGAATGGAGGACAGGGCCAGGAAATGGAGGACAGAGGATCTGGGGATTCACAGGGCCTCCCCTAGTCTCACCCTGTGAGGAAAGAGGAGTTTCTACTTGTTTTTTTATATGACTTTTGGGGTGGGCTAAACAAAGTCCAAGAGCAAGCACAAGATCCAAGTCATGCTCTCCTCAGGCCAACTCAAAAATCGCCTCCTCCGAGAAGCCTGCCGTGTTCTGCCCACCCTTCCTGAGCTCAGAGCACAGAGTGTGTGGAAGGAGCAGCTTTACTGCCCCACTGCCTCTGAGGTGAGTGTGGGGACAAGGAGCTGCCCCGTCTTGCCCTGCCGGCCTGGTGAAGGCTGGCAGAGTCGCTCCTCGGGGTGCCCGTGGGGGCAGCACAGACCTGCCCAAGGCCAGAGCATGAACTCTGTGATTCACCGAGCTCCTAAACTCCGACTCTGCAGTGGAGGGAGCGGTGGACAGTGCCCGGTCATCTGGGGCCGGCCAGCGGGAGAACAGAGGCTGCCACCGGAGGGACCACAGGAGGAAGAGGAAGATGGGCACGATTGTGTCTACAGCATAAGGTGACACTGGACCCCAGCTGGCCCTGGGCAGCCAGGCTGCCGCAAAGATTGTTCCAGACACAGGGTGAGCATGGCCAGCTATCAGTAACTAAAGGGAACCCGGCCAGGCCAGAGTGGCATTTGTTCAACAGCCATGGCATGCCGGGCACCCGGGTGCCTTCTTTATAGACACCACCACACCAAAGCCTCCTGATGTCCCAGAAGGAGGATGCTGCTGCCCTCCACTTCCCAGAACATGGCCTAGGAAGAACATGGCCCAGAGCCTGCTCAAGGTCACACAGGAGGTTCGCATGCGATTAGGGGAGGGGGCTGGGGCTCTGAAGGGGTGGCTCAGGCTCTGGGTGACTGAGGGAGTGGGCAAACGGCTCTTCACACTCAGCTTGGCTTCCAATCTGAGCCTCTGGAAGAGGCTGAGCTGCCGGTAAAAATGTGTACGTGTGTGTGATCGATGTGTGTGGGGGGAGGGATGGGGAGCGGAGTATGCAGTGGGGCCCGGCAGCTGGCACATGGCCCTTCTCCAGTACCGCAGGGTGGCAAGGTGGCTCTGGAGATCTGGAAGCTTCCCCAGCTGTGACTAATTTGCTGTGGCCTCGAGCCCCGCTTAACCTCTCTGGGCCTCCTCTTTGCCATCTAAGGTGGAACCTTGTGATGATTAAATTACACCTCTGTTCGTCCAGCAGAATAAGCACGCTTTGGGAATGACAGAGACTCTGGTTTGGATCCTGGCTCTGTCACTTATTAGCTGGGTGACCTTGGGCAGGTTAAGTGACCTCTCTGAACCCGATTACCTCATCTGTAAAGTAGGGAGTAATGTCTGCTTGGCAGATCGCTGGGACGATTTACAAGAGGAAAAGTGCTGACCACAATACACGGCATCACTACATATTGTATTATTGTTGTTGTGGTCATTATGGCCAGCTGGCATTTTTAGGTTGAAGTTCCAAGAAGCCTTGATTTCTCCCTACAGACTCTATTATGAAAAAGAACAGCTTCATCACCCTACATGACCTCTGCAAATGTTCCCACATCGGTGGAGCTGCCTGGCCTCCTACCCTCCTCTTCCCCTTCTGAGTGGGGATCCAATACCTTTCATCTCCAGGCAGGTCAGGCTCAGCCCTACTTTCCCTCTGTTCAGAGCCACAGTGGGGCCCACAGCCCTCTCTGAGTAGGGCTGAGAGAGGGAGGCAGAGGAGAAAGAGCAAAACCTGAGCATCAGACTGTCCTGGAAATAGCTGTGTGACCTTGAACAAGTTGCTTTACTTCTCTGATCCCCTTAAAGCGGGGAGAGCAGCCCCTCCCTACAGTGGAGCAGGGGTGAAGGAGCCGATACACTCTTGAGCATACATTGGCACATGGGAGGGGGCGCCCTCCCAATGGAGGGGGCATGCCTCCCCTCTCTCCCTGCTGTGGGTCACTACCAGGCCGCTCATCCTGCCTGTTTTCCTCCCTGCTCTTCCTTTCCTGGGGAGCTGAGGGCTGGACGCTCACTCCAAGGAGACGGTCTACTTGGGAGGCCCTTGGAAATGCTTCAAACCCCACAGCAGGGGACTGAGACCCTGGGCCAACCACTCCTCCAGAGGACCGACCCATGGGCAAAGCCAGGATCTGCCTGAGCTGCTTCAGCAGAGTCTAGCCGCGTCCCTGTCTCCAGGCTCACTCCTGGTGCACAGGGGCATAGAGGTGCTAACTATACCAGTGACGAAGGCCTTCCACACAGAATGTCCTAATCAACCCCTCGTGACAGTCGAGAACGGAAGATATGGTTAACGGAGCAGGGCTTGATTGAATGCAGGTTGATTTCACCCTGAAGTTTTCCTTTGGTTTGCTAATAATGATATCGTCTACTATTTATCAAGTCCTGTTTTGTGCCACATACTTTATATCCAGTCCATGAACGATGCTAAGAATCAAGCCTCCCTCCCCACCATGCGGAAAGGAAACTGAAGCTCAAAGAGGTGAAATAACTACACAAGGCCTCCCAAGCTGGGGACAAAGGAAGCTGAGATTTGAACTCCACTCAGCTGAAGCTGAAGCTCCAATACTATGGCCACCTGATGCGAACAGCCAGCTGGCTCATTGGAAAAGACCCTGATGCTGGGAAAGATTGGAGGCAAAAGGAGAAGGGGGTGGAAGAGGATGAGATGGTTAGATAGCATCACCAATTCAATGAACACGAATTAGAGCAAACTCCAGGAGATAGTGAAGGACGGGGACCATTGCATGCTGTAGTCCATGGTGTCACAGAGTCAGACAAGACTTAGCGACTGAATAATAACAGCTCGACTCAAAGGCAACCCAGGCTTCTCATGCCCAAATGGCTAACTCTGGGTTCATGGCTTCTTCCAAAGCTTGTTTACGGCTGGGCTGGACGATACATTGACCCCCAAGACAAGCAGCAGCAGTGGGGTGGGCTAGCTCCAGTGAAAGCCAGGCTTGCTGAAGGAGCTGGGATTTGAAGGAGCTCTACCTCTACATCTGCTTTTAAAAAGGAAGTCTTCCCATAGAAGCAAAGTGTCCTGCCATGTCACCATCACTGTAGGTTTCAGCCTGTGTCCCTGGCCTTTCAGCCTGAGCCTGGGCCCCTGGCACCACTCGCAGTGAGCATGGCCATTGGGGCTTGTCCTGAGCAGAGCTGGCATCCACATTCTTGCAGTCACGCAGCACCTGCTCTGCTTAATTAAGTTGTTCGCCAGCATTAACAGGCTGCGGCAAAAAGATCAGAGCAGCTGGAGTCTGGGGTCCGCACTCGAGCCCTGGCTCTATCGCTAACATGCGGTAGAGAGCTGGGCACCTCTCTTAAAACTCCCTGAAGCCCAGGCTTCTTGCTTGCCAGATGGGGATAAATACATACTGTCTTATTGCTCAGGACACTTTGGAGGGTCAAAAATAATTTTTAAAAAAGTGGATTTTAAATTTGAAATGCACTTGTAAATAAAATAAATTATGTTTGTTGAGACAATAATTTCTATCATTAATAACAACTCTATACTATTTACTATTAGAGGCTTTGTTGTTCTTCAGTCGCTAAAGCTATGTCCGACTCTTTGAGCCTCTGTGGACTGCAGCATGCCAGGCTTCCCTGTCCTTCACTATCTCCTGGAGTTGCTCAGACTCATGTCCATTGAGTCAATGTCATCCAACCATCTCACCATAAAAAAGGCTGAGTGCCAAAAAATTGATGCTTTCGAATTGTGGTGCTGGAGAAGACTCTTGAGAGTCCCTTGGACTGCAAGGAGATCCAGCTAGTCCATCCTAAAGGAAACGAGCCCTGAATATTCATTGGAAGGGTTGATTTCCTCTAGGATTGACTGGTTTGATCTCCTACAACTGAGTAACTTTCACTCACTTCACATTCATTGGAAGGACTGATGCTGAAGCTGAAGCTCCAATATTTTGGCCATCTGATGGGAAGAGCCGACTCATTGGAAAAGACCCTGATGCTGGGGAAGATTGAAGGCAGGAGGAGAAGGGGGCGACAGAGGATGAGAGGCTTTACATGTACCATCTCACATAATCTCCACAATAGCCTCTAGGAGGTATCAGTAGTTGTGGGTTTTATCCCTGCTTTACAGAAGGGAAGACTGAGGCTTGGTTTCTGAGCATTACAGTACCCTAGGGCTTGTCCTGGAACCTCTTCTCTTCAGTAATGACATGCGCCCCCCAGGAGATTTCACACTGGGTCGTGATTATAAACACCATGGCCTATGCAGCACCTCCTCTTGGATGCCCTGTGGGCATCTCAACCCTCACAGGTCCCAAGTCGAGCTCCTGACCGCCACCCCTAACCTACAGTCTTGCCCAACTCAAATAAAACTATCTTCATCCTTCTAGGTGCTGGGGCCCCAAACCTGGAGGTCATCCTGACTCCTTTGCTTACCCTCTAGAGCAAATCCTGTTGGCCCTGCTTTCAGAATACATCCAACATCAGCTCCCTCTCATTACCTCTACTGTTCCCATCCTGATCCAAGCCACCAGCATCTCTCATTTGTATTGAAACAGCCTCCTAGCTGGCCTCCCTGCCTCTATCCTGCACCCCTACAATTGATTCCCAAGAATACAATTAAAGTGCCCCTGTTAAAACCTAAGACAATCAGGTCACTCCTCTCCTCAAAAGTCTGCAGTGACTCCTCACCTCAGAGAGAGCCAAAGGTCATCCTCGGTCTGCCCACCCCTACCTGGCTCCTCTCTGGCCTCTCTCTGCTCCTCCTTTCTCCTCTCTCCAGGTGACCATGTGACTCAGGGCCTTTGCACCTGCTGTTGCTTCTGCCTGGATAGCCCTTCCCAGACACATCCACATGGCTCATTCCTGCTCCTCTTTCAAGTTCTTCATTCAAATGTCACTGTCTCAACAAGGCCTTCCTCAACCACCTTCTTTAAAACTGACAACTCCAGCTTCCTCCAACACACTCCAGCCCCATCTCTGCTTTATTTTTCTCCATAATACTCATCACCACAAACAGTGCACTTATTAGCTGAGTCTCTTTTTAAACAATGTTATTTATCTGGATGTGTCCAGCCCTAGTTGGGGCACAGAGGTTCTTTGTTACATCGTGCATGACCTTTCACTGCAGTGTTGCAGTACACAAGCTCGGTTGCCCCACGGCATGTGGAATCCTTGTTCCCTGATCAGTGATCAAACCTGTGTCCCCTGCATTGCAAGGCAGATTCTTAACCACTGGACCACCAGGGAAGTCCCACTTACTGGCTGATTCTTCTGTCTCCACCTACTAAAACATAAGCTCCATAAGGATAGGAATTTTTGTCTGTTTTGTCCCTGAAGTTCTGTACCCCCAGGGCATGGAATAGTACTTGGCACATACAAGGTACTCAATTAATATGTGCAGAATGAATGAGTTTTTAAAATATTACTTGCCTGGGTCATACGGTAGTAGACTTGGGGTCTAAATTCTGGACTGACCCTGTGTATATTCCCAGTCTCAGAGGCGGTGGGAGAGAAAGAGAAGTCCGGAAGGGCAGCAGGAGCAGAAAAAAAGTGGGGGTGGTCAGCATCACCCAAGACTGGTATTCATGCATGTTCCCATCCCTCCCACACAATGGATGTACCTACGTCTCACTAGCTGCTTTAAAGAAACAAAAAGAGCAGTTCCAAGCAGACTCTAAAGTGACTTTCCCAAGGTCATCCCAAGCTGATTAGTGGCACAGCTGTCAACACCCACAAATTCTGAAAAGATTTCTGTGAAATCCCTGAAAATTGTTTTTTCATAGATAACTGGCTTTTGACAAATTTCCTAAGGGATAAGTAAGGGCTTCCGTCCAAGTGCGTCCATCGTCTCATCTGGTTCCTGACCCCGAGGCTGCTGGCAGACGGAGGCCTGCTTGTGGAAGTCTGCAACTGAAGAATTCATTGCAGTCGAGGAAGATGATCGGCTCAGATGTTAGAAACACCCCGGCTCACTGTCCGCCCCCTCCCCACCCCCCCATGAGCTTTCACATCTCCACACCTCTGCTCCAGCAGTCCTCACAGCCTGCCTTGCTCCTTCGGGCTCTGCCCCACTTGGCACAAGTCCCTTCCTCTGCAGGGCCCTCCCCGGTTGGATACCTTTGTTTCCTGTGTGCCCTCTGTTCCTGTCTGCAGTCTGTGGGAACCTGGGGCTCCTACTAGACGGTTCCACTCCTACTGGACATATGGGCTGGACTGTGTTGGCCCATCTTTGCAGCTGCAAGGCCCCCACCCAGGTCCGGCTTGCTGGGGGAGGTGGAGAACGCTCAGCCAGTGTTTATGGAGTGAAACTGACCCCTGGACGAGGACAAGGATCTGTCACACACTCCCCTTCCTTGAAGGAACTTCTAGCTGGTCCTGTTTTTAAGGGATGTGGGTGCCCCCATAAGCGAGGTCACCAGCAAGGGCTCCTAGGTGCACCGAGCGACACCTAAAACTCCCAGAAGTGTCTCATGCAGTTAAAAGGAAGCACATTGCAGAATGGTCCCATTTATGATTTTTTTTCTCTTTAGTTTTAGTGAATTTATGAGTAGATGAAATAAGACAAGCATAAAGGAACAAGATATGAATCTGGAAACCAGTATTTGGATCCGGACACAGATGCCCTTGCATATGCCTAGAACACATCTGAGATTCTTTATAAGAAAAGTGGTCAGAGTGGGCCTGTCTTAGTTGGGGGTCCCCAGAGATGAAAATTTGGGTGCAGGTAGTTTGGGGAGGGGGAGGCGATCTCAGGAAATAAAATTGCTGGAGAGGGGAGAGTGAAACAGGAAAGGGAGGCAAGACTAGAGAGGGTGTGTTAATAAGTGGACACAGCTGGGGGCTCCTGCTCAGAGCCTCTGAGCAGCTATGTAGAACATGCCTGTGTAGAACTGTCCCACTGGAGGCTGGGGACACGCATCCCTGTGCCCCCAGTGGCTGAGGTGAGCCCTCGAGGTTGAACCCACATCCAGCAGAGTGGCCGCCTGTGGCTAGGGGAGAGCAGATGGATGCTGCCCTGCAGGAAGCTCCGGGCTGGGAGAGCCCACCAGTGTGGGGCGCAGGGAATGGGGTGGGATCCCCAAGAATCAAACACGAAATGCGGATGGCTGGGGAACGCCTGGACTTTTCATAATTCTATCCTTTCGTGACTGTGGATTTGGAAAGGAAAGGAAGCACAGAGATGCAGGGAATTCATCTCTTCTCCAGCCGCTGAGATAACCAGCCTGGAGCACCGCCTCCCAGTGTTATATTTTAGTGCTCACCAAGTTCCTACAGCTTTATTTTTTAGGATTCATGCAGTTCCTATAGCTTTGTGCCCTCTTTGTGTGTCCCCACGGAACACAGGTGATACCTCCCCTGAGAGCTGGTGCTAATAGCTCTGCTGTCAGGAGTGGGGAGAGGCAACCACCAGCCCACTTCCGAGCCAGCCTTGGTAAGGAGTTTGGGGTCCAGGTGGAGCTCAGAGGGGAGGGAGGGCCCCCACCCTGAAGTGCAAAGCAGATTCATCACTGCTGCCACTGCTGCCATCCAACTATTAAACGAGGCTGCCCAGGCAGCCAACAGGGCCTTAAATCTCCGCCCTAGGGTCACTTCCATTTTCCTGCTCACTGAGCACGACCAAACTTTTGCTTCCTAAAGAAAAGTCTATCCTTTAAGGTTGGAAGTGCTGAAAAGTCCCACCACCGCCATCCCCGCCACAGACAAGGAAGGGGATTCCTCAAGGAGGTGGCTGGAGATGCTCACCATCCCTCCCCCGCACCCAGCCCACATGCCACCTGCCCACTCAGCCTGGCGGGGCCAGCTTAGTACTCAGCTCTGGGCCCCCGTCCAGCTCTGCCGCTCCAGGCTGGATCACCTCAGGCAAGCCCCTGCACCTCTGGGGCCTCTGCTCTGCCATCTGGAAAACGGGTACGTCACACCTGCTTCCCAGGGCAATTTGAGGATCAACCAAGATCATGGATGTGAAGCAGCTGGCACAGTGCCTGACCTTGTTGGGACCCTAAAACTGGGGGCCCCACCAGTACACCCTGGACTTCCCACTCTTGCTGGGTCCCTCCTTCTGGGTTCACCTCCCTATGCGGCCTGCCTTCCTCCACCTTCTGCTCTAGTCTTGTCTGCCCACGATGCTCACACCCAACCCTCTGCTAACAGGGACTCCTGCAGAAACCTGGCTTTCACCATGCTCCTCCAGCCCCTCCTACGCTTCCCACTACCTACCTGAAGATCTAAAGCTTGAGAGAGCAAGCCCCACACTGTCTCCCGTCCACAGTCACACTCCTGCCATGGGAGCCCCACAAGGACAGCCTTCTCCAAGACGGGCCCAGAGAGCTTGTGAGCGAGGGTCAGGGTCATGGTCCTGGTTGTGAATCTGACTACAAGGGCTTGGAAGCCCTGGTTCTCTGTGTCACCTGGAACCTCTGGCGCAGCTGTCCCTGAAGCTGGGCGGCCTCCACCCCCAGCCTTTCTCCCCTTAAACCCAGGGTTTCCTCCTCTTCAGAACCAACATCCCCATGCAGGGCCACTTGGGCCAGGGGTCAGCGAACCCAGGAGGTAAAATCTCAGCTTCATTTTCACAGCTGTGTGACCCTGGGCAAGTCCCTAGGCCTCCCTTTCTCCAGGAAGAATGTCACTAGCAACCTAGCTGTCTAGTGTTCTTAGGAAGAGGAGGAGATGTAACGGAGCCTGGGATATGGTAACATTATTATAACCGTCACCACAGTGCTAATGTACTGACTGCATCCTGCGTGTCACTTTACAGTGATTCCATCACTAACCCTCACCCTGCAAGGCAGGTCCTGTTATTTTTGCTTTATAAATGAGGAAACTAGAGCCCAAAGGAGTCATTTACCCAGAATCCTAACCCAGGCCTGGTGGTGGCACTTTGTCACTCAGTCGTGTCTGACTCTTTGAGACGCCATGGACTATAGCCGATGGGATTCTCCAGGCAAGACTACTGGAGTGGGTTGTCATTTCCACCTCCAGGGGATCTTCTTGACCCAGGGATCGAAGCCGGGTCTCCTGCATTGCAGGTGGATTCTTTACCAGCTGAGCCACCAGGGAACTCAGGCCTGCCTGGCCCCAAACACTATGCCCTTTGGACCTGTTATCTCCTACCTGCACAGAGAATGTGCCAGGTGTGTAAGCCCTTTATTGCATATTACGATATGTATGAGCCTTACAACAGCCCTTCAAGGTAGGTACTAGTATCATCATCATCCCCATTTCACGGATACAGGGACAAAGGAACTGGGAGGTTAAGTAACACACACAAGGTCGCGCAGCAACCAGCAGCAGAGCCAGAACTGGAACCCAGGCAGTTTGAGGCCAGAGCCTGTGCTGCCCTCTGTCTCTTCCCTCCTCTGCCGTCTTGTACTTCCTGTGATCCTTCCAACAACCCCTCGAGACAGGGAGGATTAACCCCAGTTCACAGCTAAGGAAACCAGGGCTCTGACACTCAGCGGGTGTAAAATTAAACCAGGAGACAATGCATTTCCAGCTGTGAAAATAAAATAGCTCAGAACCTTCCTCAAATTCTTTCTGTATTATTACCTTCTGGAAAAGCTCTCACTGGGGGATGAGGCTACAGTGACCTCAGTGACCCTGTATTCCTTTCTCATCCTCCTAGTCCATGTTCTCATGGCACAGCCCATCCTGCGGACTCTAGGCTTGCTAAAGGGCAATGGACGTCTGGAGAATGCGATAGATCAGATACAAGATCAGACTGCAAAGTACCAAGAAACCCTTCACCTAGAATTCTGCTCAGCTCTGGGGCTTTGGAAGGTGGCTGGCCATGTGCCTGGCTCTTTTTGCAAGAACTGTACCAAACACCTTGGGAATCCCTGGGGAGAGGACCTTCTGGCAGCAGACCAGCAAGACGAACACTGGGAAGCATGCTGTTGGCTCCATGCCCACAATGAAGGGAGACATCATTAATTGAGCAGTGTTCTTTCCCACAAAGCCAAGGTAGAGCCTCCAGAGCCTCTGCAGAACAATGTTCTAGTCAGCACTTATTGATCAGAACTACATTCCTCAGCTTCCTTGCAGCTAAGAGTGGAATGTGATAATGTTTTAAACACTGAGCTTTAAGTAGAAGCATAGTAGGGCATTTCTGAGACAACCTTTTAAAGAGAGTCAGTGTGCTCTCCAGCTCTTTTTCCATCCTACTTCCTGGAATGCAGGTGCCAAGGCTGGAGGTCTGGCAGTTATTCTGAACCAGGAGATACCTTTGAGACAAGAAATCACAAGCTGGGAAGGTAGAGCAGCAAGCAGGTGGAGCCTGAGGCACCGATTACCTCATGGAGTCCCACAATATCCTTGGATTCCCTATTTCCAGACTTTAAGTGAGAGAGAAATGAACCTCTACTCATGTTTAAGCCGGTTATTAGAAATTTGGGGTTGTACACAATCCAACCTAATTCATATGGATATAGCTGTAAGCTCCAGGTATACTTTCTGCCTGCTCTCCAATTTGCAGGCCGCTGAATATATCAAGCTGCTTTACACCCTGAGCTGGTACCCGCGGCAAGCATTTCTCTGTCTGAAACATACTTGCCCATTCCTCTACCTGGCGAACACCAGCTCATCCTTCAAGACAGCTCGAGTGCTCCTGCCTGGGAAGTTGTCCTGGATTCCAAGGTTATACTGCCACCAAGGTTATTCCACCTTCTGAATTCTAATGGTGCTCTGCATCCCTTGCTCACCCTGTCCTGTAATTAGCTTTAGCTGTCTCAGGGAGCAAGGTCCTGGTAGCAAGGCAGTGTCCAAGCTTCCCCATGAGCCCAGGCAGAGGAAGCACAGTGAATGCTTAGAGACAAAATAAACACGGTATGAATGAGTGCCTGGAGGGTCAGATATTCTATGCCACAGAAGCTCCAGCAGCGGCGGTAGCTAGGGAAGGCTTCCTGGAGGAGGAGGAAGACCATGGCACAGAGTATACTAGCTCAGGCTACTGCACCAGGCCACTACCTGTGGCATAGAAAGCAGACACCACAAACTGTCAAGAGCTCTTTATATGGCTTAATGGAATGTCTTCAAGATAGTCTCTAAATGTCTCTGAGAGGTCACAGCCCCCAGCTGCTGCCAGGCCTGGATCCCCAATTGGTAGTGATTGACAGGGCAGCTGCCTGAAGAATCTCCGAGGCCCCAGGTCGGGCAGGGGAGGGGACAGGCATTGTTGGAAGCTGAGCCGCCTCTGTGCTGGCGTTGTACAGCCATCTGGTTTGGGTCAGAGGTCTCCAGGGACAGGTTTGATTTATAGGCCGGTGCAGCCACCCGGGCGGCATGGAGGGAGGGCACAGGGAGGCCAAGGCATGGGAGTGGGGGAGGAGGAGGGAAGGGCCAGGAGGGGCCCCTCAGAGGCTGAGTGAACACTGGGCCTCTGCTCTCAGCCTTGAGGGTCTCGGGTTGCTTTTAATAGAGAAACATCGCCATAAAAAAGTACTGGAGGGCCTCCCTGGTGGTCCTGTGGTCAAGAATCAGCCTTGAAATGCAAGGGACACTGGTTTGATCCCTGGTCCCGGAAGATCCCACATGCCATGGAGCAACTAAGCCGTGGTCCACTCCTACTGAAGCCTGCGTGCCTGGAGCCCATGCTCTGCAATAAGCGAAGCCACCACAATGGGAAGTCCGAGCACCGCAACTAGAGAGTAGCCCCTGATCGCTACAACTAGAGAAAGCCTGTGTGCAACAAGGAAGACTCATCACAGCCAAAAATTACATAAATAAATTAATCTTTTTAAAAAAGAAAGTACTGGAAAAGCAAAGAAGTGTTTATTGTGTGCTCACTGTCAGGGCTGTATGTGGGGCTGCTGTTATCTGGGAGAGCAAAGGAATGAACCCCAGTGCAGCCCCACCCACAGCACTGAGCTGGGCTTGCCAAGCCGGCAGGTCCCCTGCCCTCTCTCTGCCACCCTCCATGGCCATCATCAGCCGCACTTTCCAGATGATGACACCAACGGGAAGGACAGAGAGGCTCCAGCCAGGAAAGGCAGAGCTAGGATTCAAACCCGGGCTTTCTACCCGACCTCAGAGCTTTTCCCTCTGTCCTGCGGGGTCCCCAGAATGTTCCAGAGGTGGAGAGGTAAGTGGGGACCAGAGTCTAATGAGAGGGAGCCACAGAGAAAGACGCTGGAGCGTTGGTCTTTAAGAATGTGGTCGTGCCTTCAACTTTGAGTTAGAAAGCCCTGCAGGCCCTCATGCCCCCAAGTGCACTCCAGCCGCACAGAGCAGAGTTGTCGGTACCAACTGAGGTCACCAGGAGCACTTTACAAACAACGCAGGCATCTCTCAGAGCCTGGAGAAAGGATCGCACTAGGCAGATGAAGATGGCATCCGGGCAAGGAGCCATAGGCGAAAGTGTGGAGGTCAAATCTGCCTGGTGAGATGCGGATGCTGGCCTGAGGACCCGGGGCAAACTCTTGTAACAGAGTGGTAAGAAGCCAGCTCTGGTGAGAGAGGGCACATATAAGGTACATCTCCTGGAGTCTGCCCTGAGAAAGGGGTGCAGCAAAGAGCCCCCACTCCCCAGGGCAGAGCCATCTGTACTCTCAGAAGGCTGAGAACATGGGCCCCTGTGGTGCTGATGCATTTCCCCTGTCCTCTGCTGGACATGTCCTGGGTCAAGAGAGGTACTGCCCAGGGTTCTACTGGGGGTGGTGGGGGTGGGTAGCATGGGGACTGTCTCCTCAGATACCATGGAGCACAGTTCCCCGGGACCCCTCCAAACAACCTGGGGGCAGCCGTGTGCCTGGCATGCCACCCCTCCGGCTCCTTGGATATGTAAGGTGTCCCCACTGTCTAGTGAGGGCACGTGGGCTCAGAAGGATTCTGTGTCTGGCCCAGGTCACAGAGCTCTGCAAAATCCGGCCCTGAGCCCTCACCCAGAGAAGTTCAGATCTTCACACTGAGGCTAAGCAAGGAGTGCAAGGAGCATTTCAGGCATTGAAAAACCTCACTGTGATCAGATGGAAGATACCAGGGGCGAGAAAGGGGACCTTCAGGACATTTGAACCTGAGAATCAGACAGATTAGGGTCCACATTCCAGTTCTGAGTTTTCCTATCCATGAAATGGGGATGTTAACATGACCTGCCAAAAAGGAGTTAATGGAACTGCATATATATATATATATATGTGTGTGTGTGTGTGTGTGTATATAAAGCATTTCTGGGACAAGGAGGTGTTTAGCAAATGTTTACTTTGACTTATCTTCATGAACACTTCCGTCAGGAAACCCATCAATCGGGTGTCATGACAAGTGGCTCTAGGGGGGTTCAACTCCCATCTCTATGTTCTGTGTGTGCTGGTGGGGACTTCATGAAACACCAGAGCCAGACCTGAGCCATGAACCCATCCAGGGCTGGGGTGCAGCAGGCAATCCATTATCCACAGTCAGCCAGACATGTCACCTCCCAGCGAGGAATGCAGATGAAAGTCCATTTCATCATGAAACTAGACACCAGGCCACTTCCTGCCAAGAGCACCCCCAGTGCACCCCTGCCCTGGCCTCTGACCTCTGCCCTTGGATTGTTTATATATTGGGGCTGGGGTCAGAGTCGAGAGGAGCTTATGGGTTCAGAAAACGACAACCAGATCCAGGCAGACACACACGTGTGTTAGGGACAAGGAGAATTGTTGGAGGACTCCAAGGGGAATGACTTCATGCCGGCGAAAGGCCACCAGGTCAGGAGGAAGAAGCAAGAGCCGTGGCCCCTGCGCAGCAGCCACCAGGGCTGCTCTGCCCAGCTGCAGAGGGATGGTGTGGACAGAAGCTGCCTGCATGCAGGGACGAGGGAAGAACAAACCCTCCCTTTCTCCAAAGAGCCTGCTGCCCAGATGGAGAGACAGGACAGACACCTCAGAACCTTAAAACCACCACTGAGGCAGCTATGATTATTACAAGTCGAAGCGAACCATCAACAGCGTCTTGTGAAGCAGTCTCTACCTTGATCCAGG
The DNA here is from genome assembly GCF_002263795.3 of Bos taurus. NCBI lineage: Eukaryota > Metazoa > Chordata > Mammalia > Artiodactyla > Bovidae > Bos > Bos taurus. Next base: position 127,887,490 of record NC_037328.1, read on the forward strand.
CCACCATTTACAAAGGGCTCTCAAGAGTCTGTTTTATTTCATCTCCATTAACAATCCTCTTTCTCATTCCTCCCCTTTCACCCACTAGGAGGAGGAGGCTCAGCTGGCTCAGGGATGCTCCAAGGACACAGATCTAGTCAGGGGCTCTGCTGCACCCCCAACCCGCGCCTGGGGGTCCTGGGTTCTTGCCTCTCTGTTGCAGCTGTCCCTCCCCACAAGAGAGCTCCTGACCCTTGCTGTGCCCTGGCCCTCCTCCTCGCATTCCTGGCATACCTCCTGTCAGTGCCCCACTCCTGGCTTTCCCCACCCAGGACTTACAACATTCTTTAAGGCTTCCTGGTCCTCCTGCTGCTGCCTAGTCCAGCGTCCTTCCTGACCCCCATCCTTGAGTTGGGTCCTGGAACAGCTCATGGGAGAGCTGAACCTCCTCGCAGCCCTGGATGCAGAAACAGTGGCCTACGCCCTCTCCATGCGGCTCCCCAGTCCTCCCAGTGGCACTCAAGAAGCGCTGTCCACTAGAGTTTGGCATGATAATGGAAATGGTCTACGCCTACCTTGTCTGACATGGTAGTCACCAGCCACCTGTGGCTTTGGAGTCACTGAGTCTGGCAAGTGCAACTGAAAAACTGGATTTTTAATTTGTTTCTAATTAATTTAAACGTAAATGTAGATAGTCACACCTGGTTGGTGGCTTCTGTATTGGACCAGAGGGTATGTAAAGTCTGTCATCCAAAAAAAATCAAATGTGCACTCTCTGGATATTAGATAGCAAAGAATAATGGAGACCCTTCCAGGTCATCTTGTCTAATCCCTTCCTTCTTGTGATGGAGAAACAGAGGCTCAGAGAGGGGAGGTGACTTGCCCAAGGTCACACAGCTGGCTGCCAAGCTGGAGTGGCTACGCTAGGTTTTCTGGCTCCCAGTCCCCCCTCCCTCTTTTCCAAGCACCTCCCAACAACCAGTACCCGTATACCTGGGGCATTACTGCTTAGCCACCCACACCCCCTCACTACTTGACTGCACCCCCACTCACCCAAGAAGCCTCCTTCAGCCAGGAATCCTGAGCAGCTGACTTCCAGCCAGTGCTGGGTTGATGGCAGGATCCACTGCAACTGGGAAGCTTGTAACACACACACACATACTCCTTCCAGGGCCCATGGATTCAGCAGAGGAAAGACAGCCAAAATCCGTGTTTTCACACTCTCCCTGAGGGACATTGAGGTCAGGCAAATGCACTAAGTGACCAGCTCCAGGACTCCCACAACCAAGGGAACCAGCAGGTGGGACCCGAGCCAGAAGTACCAATTAGAAGGCTGGGGGGAACCTCTATCTGCACCTGAGAAGCGCTGAGTCCATCGGAGACTCTCAGGACTTTAAACCAAGACCTGGGAAGATAGCGTGTTGGCGAATAGTGAGCCAGAAGTGGTCAGAGACCAGGGGGCGGTGTCAGGGCCATGGTGAGGGCCCTAACCCCAAGGGATGCCCAAATTATGAAGGGAACAGACAAGACACAGGAGAGGTGGGGCACAGTGGGGCGGGAAGGGGTCTGGGGGCAAATGTGCAGCGGAGGCAGCAGTGGGCTGCTGGAGAGCATCCCATTTCTGGGCCCACCCACCACTCGCGCCACCACACACTTGCCTTCTTACTGGAGGCAACTTGGATCCTTCCTGAGGACTGGAGGTCCAAGGGAGCCTCAACTAAATCTCCCCTCACCCCCCCACATTCTCAGGGCTTGGCCCCCAGGTGAACTCTGAATGGCCCTGGGCTGTGACTCTGACCCCTGTCCCAGAGGTAGCCACCCTCAGGGAGAAGATCCCATGTGGCCCTCCCAGCAGGGACTGAACACAGGCAGAAAGCTATCGTCCACCTTACTGAACACCAGGGCAAAACTGCTCTAATCCTAGGACACCCCTGTAGGTGCATTTTGAGAGAGAAACATCAACCAATAGGACAAGATCTGGAAGGCGGCTGTGGCTTCTAATGGATTGACTCGGATGGGTTCATGCTTCTACTCTAATGACTCCACCACAGGGAGGACCACGTCTCTGCTGGGGTCACAGCCTCGGGTGGGCTGCCTCGTCAAGTGTGGTCCCGGGGCCCAGGATGGGGCAGCCTGTACCCGGTGGGGGGAGGAGGGGGATGGGGCTCCCGGCAGGCGGGTCACGACGCGGGGCTCGCAGCTCTATTTATAGAAAGTGGCTGCTGCGAAGGATGAAGAACTGGGGAGAACCGGCTCAGCGGTATTTTCCAAGCTCACGCTGTCTCGGCTTAATTTCATCCCAAGCAAATAAATCATTAAGGAGGCACCGAGTCCTGGAAGATCTGATGAAGAAGGGCCATTAAACGGCACAGCCTTAACTTGAATTATGGAAGGCCTTAGACAAGCAGCCTTATTAGTGTCTGGGCTAAGCCGTAACTCATGCTAACCGCCCCCAACCAAGTGACGAGACAGGGAGGGTCAGTCGGCTCCCCGACCGCAGGCACAGCCCAGCAGGCTGTCTGCTCTCCCCATGTTTTAAATACCCTCCTGCAAACGTGCTTACTCCATCCACTGCCAGCCCAGCTGCACCCACTCCCACGGGCAGGGTGAGGATGGATGGTCTGGCTGTCGGTGTAAGGGTGTTCGGGCCGTGGGGGCTGACGACACCAGCCTCGGGCAACCCTTCTGATAAGCACCCGAGCACCGAGGTCTGGGACCACCCACAGAGCTACGGAAGACTCACATGACCCCGTGTGTCATGGAGGTGAGAGCTGTGGGTTCAAATCTGCAGGCTGGCTGTCTCCCAAGCTCCTGCCCTGAGCAGGCTCTTCATGACCCTTTGCCTCAGTCTCCTCACATGGGAAGTGGGATAGCAACGCCTTCTCATCCGTGGATGAAATGGGATAACGTGCGGGATGCTCACTAGCGTTGGCAGGGGCCTGTGGTGGTTTAAGTCGGATGATGCACCCGCTGTGCTAAGCAGCGTCTGGTCTCTTGTTAAGTGCTCACTTGAGGGCTGTTTAACACAGAGCTGTTTCTATTTGCAGTAACCCTTTCCCAAAAGAAGTTGCCCTCACGGGAAATTCATGGATGATAGTGCGGATTCACTTGGGTACATCTCGCTGGCAACTGTGAAAATTTGGGTCTCAGGACACATAAACTGAGTCCCGCAGTGGTGGGGGAAGACAAGGACACGAGAGAAGTGGGGTGGGAAGGGGAAGGGGCTTATGCAGCAGGCACAGCTGGGCTGCTGGGAGCTGGGGGGTGGGGGGGATGAAGGGTGCACAGGACTCGCCCTTGCATCAGCCAGGAGGGAGGGCGGCAGGCAGAGAGCCAGGCTAGGCAACCCTGGGTCTTGCTGGGGCGGGGGAAGCGGGCCATTTCCAACAAAGAAAAGAGGTCAGCATAGGCCAAGGGGATTAGCTGGGCTGCAGGATCAGAGTGGGGTTAGGCAGGGGGAGGGGATGGGGAGGAAGGGGAGTGGGGGCCTTGCATGTGGAGGCCTTGCCCACGCCCCCAGTTCACTGCCCCTTCCAGTGGCATCCACCCCAGTCGCACTGATGCCCATCGGCAGGGGTGAGAACAAACAGGCTGGCTGTGCTGTAGTTGAGGGTGTTCAAACACAGTGGCAGCTGCTGACACCTGCTTCAGGAAACCCTTCTGTTAAACAGACTGCCTGATGCCTCGTCATGAGCATCACCAGGAGCTCATCAGAAAGGCACAGCCCAGAGCCCTGCCCAGACCTGCTACGTCAGAAGCTGGTTTTAACAAGATCCCCAGCTGACTTGAGTGCACACGAAGGTCTGAGATGCTCCACTGACAGCAAGTCTATGGGAAAGTCCCAGCATCACATCCACTGCACAGGTGTGAGAAGTCAGGAAACCTATTCCCGGGCCATCCGGGTAATCAGTGGAGAGGTCACTTACATCTCGTCCTGACGGCGCTGAACCCCCTGGTTCTGTGTCTGAGCAGGGGTAGGGTGTCTGACATGTAGGAGGGACTGAGAGGCCAAGGAGGGTCTTCCGATGGGTGGAGGTGGGGGTGGGGGAGCACCTATTCTAAACTCTACCCAAGCTCCAAAGGCCCTTAACCCCCATCCATCCTGCTTCTCCTAAACTCCTGTGTCCTCCTTCATCGATGTTGGGCTTTTCAATGCAGGCTCAAACTGCATTGAATCTCAGCCTCATTTTTCTGGTGAGGTGCATTGCCAAGCGGGCATTGGAGGCCTGCATTTTAGCTCTGGTTCTGCCACTAAAATTATCAGGTGACCTTGGGCAACTCCTCCCGGCTCTCTGGTCCATTCAGCTCCCATCTGTAAAATGTGGGTCTTGCATGGGCTGTCCAATGGCACGTTCCAGCCCTAATGCCCGGGGCAGAGTGCTTTCACCCCCTGCCAGTCCCCAAGAGGGGAAGACTGGCCGCCCCATCCCTTTCCCTTTCCTCCAAGGTCCGGTAGTGCCCAGTCCACAGCCAGACCTAGCAGTCATCTGCTCAGAGGCACACGCTGCCCCTCAGGCCTACCACCTCACAGCTCATCTCTGCTGAATATACACATGGCATAACTGGTGAGGACACTGCATGTTTGGACATCCGTATTGAAAACACACTCACCGGGAAATTCACCACTGAAAGCTACAGAGTGCGTGAAGCGGACACTTTAGCTGGAAACCTTTAAAACTGCTCATAGGAAGGCTGAGCACTCCCAGCTCATTTGTGACAAACTCACAGTGGCCTCTGAACCTCTGGTGGCATTTCCATCACGTATCTCAAAGAGAAAAGAGACATAAACTTCCCCAAACCTCCCTTGTGTGGAATCCATCAGTGTTCACAACGTGGACCCACATTTAACAACAATAATTACTTCCACGTCTAATAACACTAAAGAATTTTACCAACCTATGGGAGAAGGCAATGGCATCCCACTCCAGTACTCTTGCCTGGAAAATCCCATGGACGGAGAAGTCTGGTAGGCTGCGGTCCGTGGGGTCGCTAAGAGTCAGACACGACTGAGCACCTTCACTTTCACGTTTCACTTTCATGCGTTGGAGAAGGAAATGGCAACCCACTCTAGTGTTCTCGCCTGGAGAATCCCAGGGATGGGGGAGCCTGGTGGGCTGCTGTCTATGGGGTTGCACAGAGTCGGACACGACTGAAGTGACTTAGCAGCAGCATGGGAGCTGTAATAGTCCAAACTGGTAATTTTTAAACCCACATTTTTCAGTACATACTATGTGCCAGGCACCAGTCCAGTCACTTTCTATATGTGACCTATGAACTTGATGCCTTATGGGAAAGTAAATTTCTGTTACTATTACAGTGAGGACAGTACGGCTCAGGGGTGGTGATTTGGGTCAGAGCTAACTAGCAGCCAAGTCCTGATTGAGGCCAAGGCTGGGAGATCCCAAGCTGCAGTTCTTCCCACGACCCTTGGCTTTGCCTCCCCAAGAAAAATGACAGCAGCTCCACAGTGGCCCATGGGGACACTTGTCCCCAATGGGCCTGCATTTCAAAGCTCCTTTCCGGGATTTCCCAGGTGTTCTAGTGGTTAAAAATCCATTCTGCAATACAGAAGACGTCGGTTTGATCCCTGGGTGGGGTGCTAAGATCCCACGTGTTGAGGAGCTAAGCCTGCATGCCAAAACTAGAGAGTGAGTGTGCTTCAGCGAAAGATCACTCATGCCACAATTAAAACCCGATGCAGCCAAATAAATAAAGAAATAAACATTAACAACAACAACAAAAAGCTCCCTTCTGCAGGCAGGACTTACTAGTCATGACCCTACTCATGACTACGTGAAGTGTGAAAAGAACTCTCAAAGCAGGGCCACATTGTCTGAGCGAAGCCCTTTTATTCAGCTGAAAGTCTGTTCCTTTTTGTGGAAAACAAAGGGTAGGGGCCAGTTTCTGAATGCTGAGACCCTGAATTGAGTTGCTGCGCCATCATGCAGCCTCTGCTTGGCTTGGGTACAGGGACAGATGTGCGGTGCATGACGCACAATGAGGGGTGGAAATGGGTCGCTCTGGGGTCAGGCTTCAAGGGGGCGGCAACTCTGAGCCTTGCCCACTCCCATCCGACCAACTATGATTCCAGTCGCACTGCAGTGGAGAAGAGAAAAGCTAAGCAGGTGGTGGGAGCTCAGCACAGTAACACACACTGCTTGAGCACCTACCATGTACTCTGCTGCAGGGGTGGCTGAGGAGACTAGGATGCACTTCTGGCCTCAGAGAACTGCCACTTTTAGCAGTAGCAGCAGCAGCAATAACAAAACAGCAAAACAAGCAAGTTAAAAAATAAATAAATAAGTAAATAAATAAAACAGGAAGTATGTTGTGGTAAGAAAGGCGTGTTTCATGTATTTATCTATTTCTGCCTGTGCTGGGTCTTCACTGCTGCCTGCAGGCTTTTTCTCTGGCTGCAGTGAGCAGGGTTACTCTCTAGTTGTGACGTGTGGGTTTCACATTTTGGTGGCTTCGCTTGTCAAGGAGCACCGTTTCTAGGTGCACGGACTTCAGTCATTGCAGCACACAGGCTTAGTAGCTGTGGCTCATGGGCTCCAGAGTGCGGGCTTAGGTGCTGTTGTGCTCGAGCTTAGGTGTTCCGTGGCTCATGGGATCTTCCTGGACCAGGGATGGAACCTGTGAGCCCTGCACTGGCAGGTGGATTCCTAACCAGGGAAGCCCAGAAAGACATGTTTTAAGAGTTTCATTCTGCTATTCACTGACTTGAGAGAAACTACTGTTGTTTTTCTGAGTTTTCATTGTCTAACTATAATAATAAAATAATGAAAGGTTAAAAAAAAAACCACACAAATCAGCAAAACACACTTCTTATGGACTTGCTCTTGCCTGGAGAATCCCCATGGACAGAGGAGCCTGGCTGGCTATAGTTCACGGGGTTGCAAAGAGTCGGACACGACTGAGTGACTAAGCACAGCAGAGCACATAGACCGGCTGTATGCAAGAAAGGGCCCAGTGGCCTCACTGTACTGACAGGCATCCCATATAAAGACTGACTGAACTGACTGAATCAAATGATCATGGTCCAACAATGAGTTTGAAGCCATTTTAATACAAAATTAAAGCAACTGTGCTCTATTTTAAACCAGAAACCAAACCATTCATAAGCATTCATCAGGTGCCAAAGACGAGCTCAGCATTGGCACAGCACGATGGGTAACACAGGAAATACTGTAATATCAAAGGCTCCCCTCCACCCCACACCTAATGTGAGTTGCATGCTGGTGCACGCTGCATTTCTGCATCAATCTTAATATTCACAGCAACTCTGCAAGGTATATTTAATTCTTCCCACTGCACAGAGGGGGAAAAACTAAGGCTCGAGGATGTCAATTAGCCAGCAGGGGTAAAAAATAAAACTTCAAATCAGGATCAAAAGTTTACCCTCAAAGACTGGAAATTACCTAGATGTCCAAAAGTAAGGGTCTAGATAATTAAATTATGATACAACCATTACACAGAAACCCATGCAGCTGTTAATAAGGAATGAGGCAGCTCTACGTTAATCATATTAAAAAAATCACCAAGATCTACTAAGAGGGGAAATGAGACGCAGAGCAACATTCACCGTAAGATCACGCTGGTGTGAGACTTCTGTAAGGACATGGGCAAGAGTGACGATAGTGGTTGCCAGCAGGAAGAGGCTGGGGAGCTTTGGGATGGGGGTATTTTACCAGTCTTTTGTAACTGTTAAATTTGTTGTCACATGCACCGTTTACCTTTCAAAAGTAATGCACACATATTTTTAAATCCCTCTGGGGTTTCCCTGGTGGCTCAGTGGTAAAGAATCTGCCTGCCAATGCAAGAGACACGGGTTTGATCCCTGATCTGGGAAGATCCCACATGCCGAAGAGCAACTAAGCCCACGCCCCACAACTATCGAGCCTGTGTTCTAGAGCCCAGGAGCCAAAACTCCTGAGGCCATGTGCCACAACTACCGAAGCCCGTGTTCCCTAGAGCCTGTGTCCACAACAAGAGAAGCCACCACAATGAGAAGCTCGAGTACAGCAACTAGAGCGTAGCCCCCACTCGCCGCAACCGGAGAAAAGTCCTTGCAGCAATGGAGACCCGGCATAACCAAAACTAGATAAAATTATTTTAAAGATAAGTAAATAAAGTCCCCACTCTGCCCGTTTCCCCACACATGCTTCCTGTGTGACCATCTGTGCCCTGGGGAACTTCTCACCCACCTGGAGAAAGAAGGCATACACATGTGGAAAAGTAGTGAGTGGAGTGAAGCGGGAGGAGGACTCAGTGTTGAATTGGGGGCTCAGGGGACACAGCCATGGGCTGAGGGCTGGGGTGAGATGGAGTCAGGGCAGAGTGATAGGGCACTGGTCAAAGGGGAGACCAGGCCTGGACCTGAGTCAGGAGGGAGGAGAAGCGCAATCCGGATGTCAGGGTGGCTAGGAGGACCGTGCCACCAGGAGACACACGGGAATTGGGCAGGAAGGTCGTGAGTACAGAGCAGACAGTTCTGGCAAGGGGACAGTGTCCTTGCAGTCATCCTGGTAGAAAACTCTCTCTGGCCCTCATCAATACCAGAAGCCTTGGCTGGCTGCCAGGGCTTCTTTGAGGAGCTGTTGCGCCAATAAATACTTGCTGGCAGATCAATTAAACCATCTAGGAATGACGTCTGGAACCACAGTGTCTCTGGCTTGAGGAAGGTGGACAAGCCCTCCCTGCTCATCAGGCCTGAGATGCTAGAGGTTCCCGCCCCCCGTCCCCCAGAAAGTCAGTCCTGGGCTCAGAAACCTGTTCTTTGGAACTGGTAGGCAGAGTGGAAGCAGGGCTGGCCCAGGCTGCAGGAGGCAAGGTGCAGGAGTGCCCCAGGCTTCAGTATAGCCCTGCCAGTAGCTAGTTGTGGGGCCCTGAGCCAACTCTTCAACTCTCCAAGGTTCAGTTTCCCCATCTATAAGATGGCGATAATGACAATTACATTGCCTCGAGGTTCACTGTGTGGACTGAAAAAAAAAAAAAGTGAATAAGACACTTGGCCTAGGGCATAGAACCTAGCTGGTACCCCTCCATACATAGAATTACACGACTCCCAAATCAAAGCTTCTGTGTCTGAGGCCCCTCTCCTCTTCCTGGGTCACTCACGTGCTACTTGTGCGTGCGTGTTAAGTCACTTCAGTGGTGTCCGACTCTTTGTGACCCCATGGACTATAACCCGCCAGGCTCCTCTGTCCATGGGATTCTCCAAGCAAGAATACTGGAGAGGGTGGACGTGCTCTCCCTCCAGGGGATCTTCCCGACCCAGGGATCGAACCCACATCTCTTATGTCTCATGCACTAGCAGGCAGGTCCTTTACCACTGAGCCATCTGGAAAGCCCTCACATACTACTTACCACCCAAGAATTCCAAGACAGGAGACAAAGCCATTCTGTCAGGCCTCCTGGCCGCCAGCATGCAGAAGGAGGAGCCGGGGGCCGGGGAGCAATTCCGGAAACCAGCCTGGAGCAGATTCCAAAGGCCGGGCCCACCCCAGGGATGACCCTCACAGCGGATGGGATGCTTTCAGTGACATTCTCCTGTGAGCGACCAAAGCACGCCTGATTCACAGACACTGCTGGGGCTGTCTTTATGCAACAAACTTTTCAGAACATCCCGCAGAGCTCTGTGCTAAGCCAAGAGCTTTGAGGGCTGGAGGTGAAACCAGTGGGAGGGACAGATTCTCAGGGCCTCCTCCAAACTCACTGCCAAAGGAAAGGGTTCCATCCTTTGCTGAGTAGCCACCCAGCCCGATGGAGCAGCCTCTCCTGTTCCTTCCCTGTAATCTGTAAAATCTGTAAACATCTGCACAATCTGTAAACATCTGCACAAGGAACCCACTGGACCAGCTTGCCTCAGTTGGATCCCGTTATTAGCTATGTGACCTTTAGCAACTTACTCAAGCTCTCTGGGCTTCAGTTTCTTTATGGGAAAATGAAGATGATCATATAGGTGGTTAGCTATAAAGAGTTGTTACAAGCATTAAATGAATTAAAATGTGCACAGTACTTAGAATCTAGCCCCGCCCACACTAAGTACCAAAGAAGTGTCAGTTATGGGTGATGGTGTCACTGCTGTTATTTGGCCCCGGACACAGGTACCTTGAGCCAGCTTGCCAGTTTGCCTGGCCTGGGTTCTGTGCTTCTCGACTCACTCAAATGGCAGAGTCCCTGGGCATCCTGTAGTTCTTTATAGTAAACCCCCCACCCCAGATGCTGATCTGTTTTGCTCCAGGGTGTAGCCGAAGAACACATTTGTAATAGGAAAATGCACTTCCAGGAGCTCTTAGCCTCCACAAACACATACTTCAGAGTCACAAGCAGTTAGCTCTTTCTAAGTCTTGCTTTTATAGTTGTAAAAATTAAAAAAACTGAGAAAATGATGTCCATTAACTTCCTTCCTACATACTGGAGAAGGCCTTATTGAGGCCACTTTGCTTTTTATCCTTAGGTGAACCCCCAGACCTGGCCCAGCTCACCTAGTTAATCAAAGCAGTGAGCAGCAGTCGCTGTGGGCTTGCTCTGTGCTGGCGAGCTTTACCACAGCTGTTTCACAAAGGAGAACACTGAGGGCCACCGGAAGGAGGTAATCCTTGTCCACGGCCTCCTGGTGAGTGTTGGGCCAGACTCTAAGCCCATCTTTTCTCCCCACCATGATCTTGTGGGGAATCAATCCATCCCAGAGAGGAACTCCATCTGCCTCTCTGCTCCATAACCTCTCTCTGTGACTGCAGTCCCCTACTCCCCTGGTCAGGGCTGACTTTGGGGACCTGCCTTCATGTCCACAAGCAGTGTTGCTCAGACTTCTCCTCATACTCAGAAATCCATCTTGGGTCACCCAGGGACTCCCTAGGGCCAAACCCCTCTCAGTGTCCCAGGAATCCACTGGACTTCAGCCCAGGTTACTAGCTATAGGCATTGCACAATCCCCTCCCCACCAGTCCCTGTCAGACTCCCCTCGGCCTGTCCTTTGGTGGTCTACACTATAGTCAGGTCTTGTCCCATCGACCATGGGTCTTTCAAAGCCCAGAAAAGCTGAGCTCCCCCTTTGGGAATCACACCCTGCCCAAGATAGAAAACATCACTCGTATCTGAGAAGAGGCCAGGATCACAGTACTCAAGTCAGTCCTGTTACCCAATGCGAAATGCCCAAGGCTCATATGACATGACATCCTGGCCTCCCCTTGCCTCCTGGATGGGCATTCTAGCCTCTGCCAACCGGAAAAAAATCACTGCCAAAGGGGAGGATGGAACATTCCAAGTTTCAGTCTCACCAAGAGTCTCCAGCCACCTGAAGGATCCAAAAGCCCCAGATGTCAGGACACGACTATCCTTTCCCATCCAGACTCTGCCCTCAGCAGAACATCAAGGCCTGACTGCTCTTGATCCTATGCTGCATTGGGGAGCCACTAGCTGCGACCCTGTTAGCACCTTAGCTTGTAGCTAAAAATGAAGCAGCAGGTAATACCCGTGGAATCAATACCCAAGGGAAAGCCCACCTTGGAGGCCCAGTTGTTGGCTCAGGTAGTTCTGCTGGGTATCAATGCCGGCCTTGCATCCCAGCTATCATATTATTGGTGCCACTGCATGAGATTTCACAGCAGCTATGAAAGGGACCTAACACTGTTCCCTTTTACAGATGAGTAAAATGAGCCCTGAGGCATTAGAGTGGCTCACCAAAGACACAAAACCACTGAGCATTGAGATGCAGTGGGAAACGAGGCATGTCAGAACCCAGAGCCTTGGTACATCAAGGCCATCCTTCTAGTCCAGTGAGCAATTCTGGCAAGTAGATTTCCCAGTTGCATTTTACAAGAGTATTTGTTAACAAAAATAAAATTTGCTGTTGCTGTTGGTTTCCTCAGCACTGGGGTTTGCCTGGTTACCACGTCACCCAGCATTCTCCACTAGGCACTGTGGTGACTAAGCCAGCCCATCTCAGGACAAATATTCATCTTTTCTTTATTTAACCAGTCAATCAGAGAAAAAACAGAACAACACTTTGCCATTCAATGTCAATCTTAGTCCAACAACCACGGAAATGAAATGTGAGCAAAAGTGTTGCCAATTAAACCACAGAATAGAGCACAGCAGCCACTTCCTGGTGGCCTGTCACCCTTGAAAATGGTCAACCCACCCTAGCTCGAGTCAATGTCAATTTTACTTGAGTATAATCTTGTCCTTGACCTCTTTTTTGGAGTGTTGCTCTCAGTCCCTCAGCTAAAGTGGGGAGCATGGGAAAAGAATGGGCTTCAGAGCTGAGAGAATTAGGTAGGCCCAGGTTCTTGTTCTTGGTAAGCTCCGCTCTTCAGTTTCCTCTTCTCTAAAAGGGAGCAGTTATATTGCTGGTTTAAAGTTAATAAGCTGGAATTCTGGCTTTAAATGCCCACCTCAGGAGCTTCATCAGGGGATAAGTCAAGTGGATAAGGTATGTGCAAGCCCACAAGCGCCCAACTCCAGGCTCCACTCAGCAGAGATTCAATGGGGGGCAGACAGTCATGTGTACTTCTGTCCAGGGGCCACCCTGCCTGAGTGACTCCCTCCTAAAATCAACAACCGTTTTTGTTACCAGGGTTTTTTTTTAAGCTAGCTTCACAGGATGACTGTGTATATTAAATGAGAGAAGGCCTTAGAGGTGTCAGAGTCAAACCCAACAGCCTGTGGGCTTATCTGCAACCTGCAAGGGAGTTCTATTTGTCCACACGGTGTCTTTAGCAGCTGCCAACTTGAAAAATGGGAATAGTTTGCGCAAAATCTAGATTGCTGGGTCCTCTGGAAAGAAGTCAGAAGATTCCACAACTTTTGGCTCTCATTCCCATGAGGCAATAGTCAGCGAGATGCCCCCTTTAAGAGAGAGTTCAGCAGGAAGACCTAGATTTGAGTGTTCAGCCCCTACATACAGCAGGTATTCAATAAATGATAGTTACTATCAATACTTATTATTTATCAGTAACTTGAGTGCAAGAGATTCAAGTGCAGAGACTCTGTCTTCTACTTGTCTCTCTTCTCCTGCTGTGAACTTGAAGCCAGGTACACAGGAGACATCATTTGGCACAATCCTTACAGAGACTGGCTTCTCTGGTGGCTCAGACGGTAAAGCGTCTGTCTGCAATGCGGGAGATCTGGGTTCAATCCCTGGGTTGGAAAGATCCCCTGGGGAAGGAAATGGCAACCCACTCCAGTACTCTTGCCTGGAATATCCCATGGACAGAGGAGCCTGGTAGGCTACAGTCCATGGGGTCGCAAAGAGTAGGACACAACTGAGCAATTTCACTCTCACTTTACAGAGACTGAAAGGTTTATGACTAGCACCGACAGTTCTAAGCACTGTCCTAAGCACTTCATGTTGTTGTTCAGCCACTCAGTCATGTTCGACTCTTTGTGACCCCATGGGCTGCAATGTGCTAGGATTCCCTGTCCTTCATCCCCTCAGGGAGTTTGCTTAAACTCATGTTCATTGATGTCATCGGTGATGCCATCCAACCATCTCATGCTCCGTTGCCCCCTTCTCCTGCCTTCAATCTTTCCCAGCATCCGGGTCACTTTACAGTATTACTATCTTATTTGATTTCTCATAACAACCCTGAACTAGATTACTCTCATTGAGTCACTTCTGCAGAGAGGGAAACTGAGGCACCGCCCAAGATCACCAAGTGAGCAGAAAAAAATCAAGATCCAAACCCAGGAGCCTGGCTTGGGGTCCACATCCTTACCTCCAGTCCATGCCGCAGGATGATCCCAAGTGCTGACGGCGGATGGGGCCTCACCTGCTTCCCCTCCCCACAAACTCCCTTCCCTCTCCAGCTCCACTAGGGACTGGCAGCCTCTGGACCCATCCCTGCCCGGCCCCCACCCACACAATCCCCCACAATCCCCCACGGCAGGCTGCACTTACGGTCAAGGCCATTGATGTAGCGCATGGTGACCTCGCAGTGGCCCCACACGGCACTCACCACCGGGTAGAGCTTCTTGCCCTTGAGGCCACGGAAGGCCACGCCCAGGTACTGGCCGTCCACGACGAAGCTGAGTGTGCCCTCGTCCATGTCCAGCACCACGAGCAGTGAATCAGGCAGCGCAAAGGCCTCCTCAGGCCCCAGGAATGCAGGGTAGGCTACGCCAGGCCGGTTCTTGCCATCGTGGTAGAGGCGGCTGCGGCCCAGGTCCCAGCCCCAGGACTCGGCGTCGCTGCCCACCAGCGCAGTATAGCCCACTGAGTGCAAGGGGGCCCGCGCCGTGGCCACGCCCACCACTGCGTGCGTGCCCCGCTGCCGCGCAGGCCAGTGGATCTGCCAGGCGTGCAGGCCACGAGCGTGGCCCACCTTGCCGCGGATGCCATCCGTGCTCTGCGCCACCGGGTGCCGGTGGAAGGTGAGCCGGTCGTCATCCTTGACGAAAACGTTGAGCGAGCGGTCCTCGGGGTTCCACGCGTGCCGCAGCTGCACCGCCAGCCCCGCCGCCGGCATGTCCAACAGCTGGTCCAGCCGCGCCGGCCGCCCCGGCTCCTCTCCCCGCAGCTCGCGCTTGGCCGGCCGCAGCGCCGGCTCCCGCACCTCCACCGACTTGAGGCTCCCCGAGAGCTTTTGGCCCATGGCTTGCTGCCGGGATGGGGCCGCTGCGGGCCACCGCTACCTCCTGGGAGCTTCCACTCCCCGCAGCCAGGGATGGGCCACGGGGCTGGAAACCAGGCGTCTGGACCGGACACGCCCACAGCCTCCACGGGGCTGGGGCAGGGAACCAAGCTCCTGGAAGGAAGCAAAGGACACGGGTTATAACAGCAGCCTCGATGCCTTGGCTGGGCCCTGGGCATGCATTCATAATAATAACTAATGAATAGAATGATATATGGCACTTATCTAGAACTCACCATTTGCCAGACACTGCTCTAGATGATTCACATTTATTAGCTCATTTAATCCTTAAGCCCTCCCAATAAGACATTCATTATTATTCCCATTTTATAGATGAGAAACGCATAGGTCATAGAGGAGATAACTAATTAACCAACATTTCACAGTTAAGAAGGGGCTGAGCCAAGATCCACACTGAGGCCATCTGGCTTCAGAGTTTGTGTTCTGCTCTTGGAGAAATCACAGGCTATTTTATTTTCAAAATAAGGACTGAGCCCAGAGAAGTTGTGATTTGCTCAAAATCATAGAGAACCCCAGTGCACTTGGTCCCAAGAAACAAGCCCTGTGCTCTAGGTAGGGGGAACAGGGTGTTCAAAACAGGGGCATTGGAGATGTTTAGGATATGGTCCATTGGTTCCTATCCTTGGCAGCCCTGGGGAGCTTAAATAGCATTTAAAGTGCAATCAGTCTTGAGAAGCTAGACACTGAGCAAAGATTCATCAAGGTCACCCAGGGACATGAACAAGGACATAAGGCAAGCATCTGAGGATAGGGTGAGGTCTCCATGGTAAGGTGAATTGGAAGCAGGGTGATGAGAGAGTTGGTGTTCAGGCTCTGGAGCCAGAGAGAACTATATGTAAATCCCTCTCTCCATCTCTTAGCTGTGCGTCCACAGGAAGGTTCTCTTAGCCTGTCTAAGACTCCATCTATAAAATGGGGATAAAATATTCCCTCCAAGTGGTATGGGAAGCTAAGAGAAAATACTAGAAGCCAAACCTGAGACTCTGCCAGCAGATTTTCCTTTCGGGCTCTGTCTTCTAGACATCTGCATGTACCACTTCCCTTTGGATGGGCAAGCTCTGTCTTTGGGCATATAAACCCCATTAACAACATTGACTCTGGACAGCCTCCTCTGAGACAAGACCCTGGTTTTCAGGGAGGAGAACTTGGCCACCATCACTAAGAGACCAGCCAGAGTTCAGGGTTCTTGGGGTGTTTGGATGGACCCTGGGTGTGGGGAGAGATGGAGAGCTGAGCCCTGCAGCCCATCTAGAGCAAAGGCATGTGCCTTCCCCTCCCTGGTCTGAGTTGCTAGGTTCAGAACACTTTCCCCTGAGACAGACCAGGAGGCAGACATTTCCCATGCCCTGCTCTGCCTGGCCATGCCGTTGCACCCAAATAGTGGTACAGTCCCAGCCAAAGTGCCATACAGCACTGGCTGCAATAGTGAGCATTGCTTTTTGAACCTTCCAATTTTATTCTCAGCTCTGTGTTCTTTCCTTTCTATTGTCAGACCCCAGCTTCAGCGCATGCCAACCTTATCCAGAGAACTCTGGCTAATGTTTAATCTAAGGGGATACCAGCATACGTAAAAATATGCAACACTAGACATTTCTAAGATAGCAAAATAGTTACTCCTCTTCATATCCAAAATCACCCAAAATAAAGGAGAAACAGAAACAGGAATGCAGATTCTATCTTCAGCAAAACCAGAACACATTTGTAATCCAAACCACAACTTATAAGGAAAGGCTGCCAAAAAACCGGTCAAGGGCTGCCAAAAGCAGTGAAGATCAAACGAGGTGTGAGTGAACACCTCCAGAAGACACCTGTGGCTGCAGATTGCTGATGAAGATGGCAGAGTCAGCCAGTAGCTGGCACTCCCTGAAGAAGGAAAACGAAGATTCCTAATCAAGACCCATGGGTACAGGGTGTGTGGTCCAGCGATGGGATCTGCCTCTGACACTATAGGGGAAAAAGGAGGATGGGACCAATGGAGAAAACTACTGTCCGCCATCTTCACAGGAAGCAGTGTGCTGTGGGCAGAGTAGCAGAAGGGCCTGAACTGCGGGAAGCCCATGGCTATAGAGCCCTGCTGACTGCGTAGAAGCTAGAACAAATCGTTGCCACAGGCCTGTGAACAAAGTTACCATGAACCAGGAAGCAATCCTGCTCTCCTAAAACACCTCACGGCACTTCGTCTACACACACCGCCTGCAAAATGCTGACCAGGAAGGTTCACCTCTTTCAAAGAGAAGCAGCACATGACATAGTCAAAGATACTGGAAAAGAAAGAAATGAGGAAAAGAACAGGAAAAAAGACGGCAAACCAAGAAAACTCACCAGAAAAAAGCTGTCACAAAACAGATGAAAACTGTGACCAAATTTGTAAACTAATTTTGTGATCACTTATTTCATAAGGGAGGCAACTAGTACAGGCTTCAAAAAAAAGATTAAATACATTTTACACAGTTCAAAGGCAACCTCCAGAAGAACTCAAAATAAAACACAAACCTTCCAAATTGTCATAAAAAACACAGCACAAAATAAAACAGACCATATACCAAAAGATTTTGCTTTAAAAAGCAATAGAAGCAAAAACACAAAGACATAAAACTAAGACCAAAACCCTATATATATGTCAATGAATGGCCATAGGAAACTCCTAAAAAGAAACGATTTTAAGGATTTTAAGGTAACAAGACAAAACTCTCAACCATATGCCGCGTTTAAGAGACACTCCCAAAGCAAAGTAATTCAACAATGTTGAAAATAATAGAAAAAGCAAATATATACCAAATAAAAGCAGCCTCAAACTAAGCAGGTACTGTAACCTTAATATTAGGCTGCTGCTGCTAAGTCACTTCAGTCGTGTCCAACTCTGTGCAACCCCATCGATGGGAGCCCACCAGGCTCCTGTGTCCCTGGGATTCTCCAGGCAACAATACTGGAGTGGGTTGCCATTTCCTTCTCCAACTAAAGTTAATTAAGGGCAGATGATTTTAAATGAGACAAAGAACACTTTATAACAATAAAGAATATAATCCATAATTGAAGACTGACTACATTAAATAACAACACCAAAATTCAAAGCAAAAGCTACAGAAAATACAAGGAAGATCAGATACCCAGTAGAGGCAGATGATTTTAATTCACCTCTTTTAGCTCATGACAGATCAACTGACCAAATTAAGTAAAAATGTAGAAAAACCAAAATTACATACTTAATAAGACAGATTTAATTTATGTATAGTAGCAGTTAGTGGAAGAAGTTTAGTTGTTGTGTGTGACCCTTGTGACCCCCTGGACTGTAGCCCACCAGGCTCCTCTGTTCATGGGATTCTCCAGGCAAGAATATTGGAGTAGGTTGCCATGCCCTCCTACAGCGGATCTTCCCAACCCATGAACTGATCCCATGCTTCCTTCATTGCAGGCAGTCTCTTGCATTGCAGGTGGATTCTTTATCTCTGAGCCACCAGGAAAGCCAATTAATGTATACACATTTCTAAAAGAGTTCCCATATATTAGGCCACAAATAAAACCTTTCCCCAAAAGCAGAAATCATATAGAATCTGATAATACAGAAGCTGACTTTATTTTTCTGGGCTCCAAAATCACTGCAGATGGTGACTGCAGCCATGAAATTAAAAGACGCTTACTCCTTGGAAGGAAAGTTATGACCAACCTAGACAGCATATTAAAAAGCAGAGACATCACCTTGTCAACAAAGGTCCAACTAGTCAAGGCTATGGCTTTTCCAGTGGTCATGTACGGATGTGAGAGTTGGACTATCAAGAAAGCTGAGTGCCAAAGAATTGATGCTTTTGAACATGTGTTGGAGAAGACTCTTGAGAGTCCCTTGGACTGCAAGGAGATCCAACCAGTCCATCCTAAAGGAGATCAGTCCTGGGTGTTCATTGGAAGGACTGATGTTGAAGCTGAAACTCCAGTACTTTGGCCACTGGATGCGAAGAGCTGACTCATTTGAAAAGACTCTGATGCTGGGAAAGATTGAGGGCAGGAGGAGAAGTGGACGACAGAGGATGAGATGGTTGGATGGCATCACCGACTCAATGGACATGGGTTTGGGTGGACTCCGGGAGTTGGTGATGGACAGGGAGGCCTGGAGTGCTGTGGTTCATGGGGTTGCAAAGAGTCGGACACGACTGAGCGACTGAACTGAACTGAATACAGAAGAAAAGCTAGAAATTAATCACAAAATTATGGATGACAAAATTCTATCTTTGGACATTTTTAAAAACTCTATTTTAAACAACTTGGATCAAAAAGAGCCCTACATAGGAACTGAAGAGTATCTAGAAAATAAAATATAGAAAACATTCCATGTATTAGAATCTGAGGGATCCTATTAAAGTAGAGCTCAGAGGAAATCATGGCTGGTGTACTCATATTAGTGCATGAAGAAGAGTGAAAATATATAAATTAAGCATAATAAAATAGCAAAAGATCTAATAAAAACCCAGGATTTCCCTGGTGGCTCAGTGTTAAAGAATCTGCTGGCCAATGCAGGAGACATGCGTTCAATCCCTGGGTCGGAAAGATCCCTTGCAGAAGGAAATGGCAGCCCACTCCAGTCTTCTTGCCTGGGAAATCCTGTGGGCGAGGTCCCTGGTGGACCACAGTCCACAGGGCTGCAGAATTGGACACAATTTAGCAACTAAAACAACCAATTGAAAGAACAGAGCCTCTGGTGGTGCAGGACTGTAAGCAGCTCCGTGGCCCACACAGGAGATTTCTAAGGGAAATGGCTTTATCCTATGTACACTAGGCCAGCTTTGGAACAGCTGAAGAGACACCTTTACTGGGTTTGAAAGCAGTCACTTTCAGGCCATGGAGGTCTGGCTGCTTTCCTTTCTGGCCGTGAAGCCTCTGCCCCATTAATGGCAGGTGGGGACCTCAAAAGTTGCTCCCACTGGCAATAGTGAGGTGGACACACAGCAACCCCTTTGCTGCTCCCCACAAGACAGGATCAAAGCAGAGTGCTCATGTCCACTAATGGTCATTCACTAAGGAAAGCCAGTGACTGCACAATATAACAAAGGGCAGGGATTCAATCCCTTCCTGTCCACTGGGCCCTGTGTAAGGGCTTAACCTCTCTGAGACGCATCTGAAAAGCACTCTATGGGCTAACCTTGCCTGTCTTTGCAAGGATCAGGGGAGACATCTGTCTGGAATGGCACAGGTACCTGGGAGGCACCGGGTGAATGTTACATGCTTCTTTAAATTGTGCGTGTCCTCTGCCCTAGCCATTTAACCTCCTGAATGCATCCCAAGGGCTTCCCTGGTGGCTCAGCGGTAAAGAATCCACCTGCAGTGCAGGAGATGAGGGCTTGATCCCTGGGTCGGGAAGAGCCCCTGGAGAAGGAAATAATAATCCATACCAGTATTCTTGCCTGCAGAGTCACATGGACAGAGGAGCCTGGTGGACTATAGTCCATGCTGTCTCAAAAGAGTCGGACATGACTAAATTTGAGCGCCAAACTTGAAAAAGCTGGTGTTCCCCCTTGAAGACCCTGCACAGCCAAAAATAAAAAGCAAAAAAAGGAAAAAGGGCATGTGCTAGGATTTAGCTACAGAAGCAAAGGGTAGAGTGGTTCATAGCAACAAAGGACAGAAATCAGTGTAAATGCTCAGAAAAGGAAGTTTTTACTTTCTCTCGAGTGCCCAGCTCCACTGGCTGTGGATCCACTCTGCCCATACCTGTCCAGCACCCAAGTGGGTCATTGCCTTTGCAGTCCTCACCCCATACAAGTTCCAGCTCCTGCAGTCTCCTACAACTGTGACTGAACTAACAAATGAATAAAAGAGGGGCTGAGTTACTTGGGCTTATTCCCATGGAAGCTGTCAGAGGCAGAGGTCAGGATTAGCATGACCAGCTAAAGACAGGGCCAAGGCCAGAGCTGGGAGATAGAAAGTTACTAATGCAAAGTCCCAACCTCTAAGCCAGGGTGACACATCAATCTTCATGTCTTTGTCCATGCACAGTTGGGGCCCCAGACCTTCTTCCTCACCTTCCCAATTCTGCCCGAGAGCCCCACCTCCTCCAGGAAGCCTGCCCTGATCCTCCGGGCCTCTAGGTGCCTGTCCCTCCTAAGTCAGCCAGGACCTTCTGGTCCACTATCTTGTTTTTTTGTTTTTTTTTTTCTACCTCAAGGGACATTGCTCTGGGGACAGGAAGCTTCCCCTGGGCTTCTTCATAACCCCCCTCCCCTCCCCAAGCACATATACAAGCACGGTGCTTTGAAGACAGGGCGGAGTACGTGTATGGTGTGAAGAGGAGATTCTGGCCTTCAGCTAGTTCTCGCTGTCTGTTCTCTCTAGAGGATTCAGCAGGAAAAGGTCCAGGGCTGGAGTCAGGAGATGGGAACACGGGGCCTCATTCCCCACTAACACAGTCACCATCTCTGAGTCTCTGAGCCTGGGTCACATCCAGTCTGCCCCTTGTTAGATACTGCTGTGCTCCCTTCCTGCTTCCAGCCCTCATCTATTCATTCAACAAAGACTTGGTGGATGGCTGTCATGTGACAGGTTCTTTACTGCTGAGAGCTAGGGGCATGCAGTAGTGGCCAAGTCAGGCTCAGCCCCTGCCCCCTCTCTCCAGCCAGAGGGACTGAGGGCTTGTCACATCTCTCCTCTCATCTCCACCACAGCACATGGCACTGGACTAGGCATAGATGAGATACAGCAAGGTCTAACTCCCTGGTAGGAGTAACAGCTCTCAACCCAGCAAGTGGAGGGCATACTGAACAGTGCCTCCGTCACATTTCCTCAAACCAAACTTAATTTCTTAGGCCATGCTTGAATGGGGATGCTTAATGACATTATCCGGAAGGATCCGCCCCTGGGCTTCAGTGATGGCTGAGCAAGAAAACAAAAACTCAAATTGTCAGCTGCCCTTCCCAGGACCCTGGTGGGTGTTGCAGCCCGAGAGGGAAATGAGGAGACACAAAGCGTGGATGTCGCACTTCGTAAGGAGCCTCAGCTGTTTGCAAAATGTGATACTCAAGTGTTCAGAGGCCCAGGACCCCAAATCCCATTCTCGGAGTCTTGTCTGCTAGACTTAGTCAGGCATGGGGTCTGCCAGGAGACAGGACTGCTGCAGGATTGATGATGACTGGGTGAAATGCCCTCCCCTCAATGTGGCCTCTGGCTTTGGACTTGCTAGGGAAGGGGCTGGGGGTGGATTTCATTCCTTCATTTAACCAGCAGTAACCATGCCTCCCTGGAGATGTGAGGCTTCAGGAAAGTGTAAGACCTGATCACTTCCCGTCCAGGAGAGCTCAGAGGGGTCAGACTCAGTGACAAGTCTGAATAATGACAAGGACTGTAAAAAGAAGTGCATTTTGATACCACTTGAATCCCTATAATAGACTGACTATTGCGTTCAAACATATATGACAGCTCTTGTGAAATGTAAAGCTGATCTAATCATATTCCCTGCTTAAAATCCCCCACAGGCTCTCCAGGGCTTTCAGGAGAAAGTACAAACTCCTAACCCTTTTTATTGTTGTTGTCTAGTTGCTAAGTCGTGTCCGACTCTTTCATAGACTGTAGACCGCCAGGCTCCTCTGTCCGTGGGGTTTCCCAGGCAAGAATGCTGGAGTGGGTTACCATTTCCTTCTCCAGGGGATCCTCCTGATCCAGGGATCAAACTTGCTCTCTCCTGCATTGACAGGCAGATTCTTTACCACTGAGCCACCAGGGAAGCCCCTCCTAACCCTTCCCACCACAAAAGCCCCACAATGCTTTCTTGGCCCATCTCCCTCTATGAAGTCCCTCACAGCATCTCCACTAAGCTGTGTGAATTTCCCGACAGGCACCACAGGGGCCCACACACTCGTGTCCTGAACCTCTGCCGCCTTTACCCGTTCACTCTCCCTTGCACACCCCTTCCACATATACTCACTGGGTAATTCATTCGACTAGAGTATCAGTGCCTCTGGGGAGCTCGTCATCCTGTAGTCTGAGAACCCCTGCACCTGTCTCCATCACAGACTTATCACTGATGTCTCCTCAGCCGCCTCCCTCCCTCTGAGACGGGGGACAACTCAAAAGCAGGGGCTGGGTCTGCCACCAGAGTTCTCGGGACTCTGCAGGGCTCTGGCTCAGAGAGAAAGTGGTGGGCGCGAAAGCATGAGCAAAGAGATAAAAGCAACCTGCTGCCTCGGAAAGAGCCTCCACCGAGGCATGATTGAGAGAGCAGAGCACCGTGAGCTTGGGCGAGTCAATTACTTTCATCTTCAGCCCTCAGTTTTCACCTCTGCCTAATGGTGCCAATGGTACCTACTTGGACCTGGTTCGACAGGGATGTTCCTAAGATTTTCTTGGTATAAATATTAAGCAAAGAGACTATTCTATTAAAAGATGCTCCTTGAGAGTGAACCTGCCAATAGTGAATGAGCCAAAGAACCCCCAAGCTTTTATTCACGGGCGTCCGTTAGCTTTTCTCTCTGTAGACATGCATGGAGCTCAAGGGACACTTGGCTGGGGCAGGCCCTTTCTTACCAGGAGCTCACAAAGAGAGCCATCTGTCCAGCTCCAGGTGGAACCGTCTCACGCCCGTCCTCCGGGAGCATGAATCAATGAGGCTTCCCTGCGCCTCTCCTTCTTGTGGGGTTTCCATGGGAATCCTCCCACGCATGACAGAGCCAGGAGCCCCCAAGGCGGAAGCTCAGGCTGTCAGTCAGCAAAGAGTGCAGGGGATGGGATGAAGAAGGTTTGCTAGGCAGTGACCAAGCCAGCTTGCTCTGCAAGGTCATTTCAAAGAGACACACCTCTAAGGCAGCGAGGCCAGAGGCCCTGCATCCAGGTGCATTCCTGGCAGAGTCTGGTTCCTGCTCCAGCTGCCCCTGTGCCCCAAGCATGTGTGGACGGCTCTGTGGGACAGCTGGCCTCTGTGAGGCTGCAGCAGACCTACCTAGGAGAAAGCGGCTGGGGGTAGGTGAGGCGTAACAGGACCCTCAAGGAAAAACTTCAAGAAAGAAAACACAGTGACCTTCATGTCTAGCCTGTCATTTATCTCCCTACCCGAACTTTGCTCGCTTGGTATAACTGGTTGTCTGAAATCTCAATGCCTGAATGAAAATGGAAACTGCATGCCTCCGGCTTGGTCTAGGAGATCATAATAGGAACCTGCTGGAATTTCTGAAGGTCCTTCTGTTAAGCTTCAGGTGTCTCTGGGAGCATTTTTGAGATACTGGGGTGGGGTGGGGGCGCAACTAGAGAGGAAGAGGGGATGGAAGGAAATGGGGAGACAGAGAGACCCAGAGAGAGAGAGAGGAGAGACAGGGAGCCCTAGGCAGCAGGGAGCCACTATGGCCCCAGGAAGCCATGTGACGTGGCATCTCACAGAATGTGGCTGTCAGGCGAGACGTTTCTGTGGACAAAGCCACAGACTGGTTTCTGGAGAAGGCAGAGCTCCAGGCTCACCCATCAGTGACTTTTCACATCCCTGAAAGCCGGGTGGAGGACTTGGGAGCTGCTCTGGGCCCCTCCTTCTGCACACACCAGCACATGGAGGTGCAGAGCTCTGGCAGTTTCCTGCAGCTTTCTGCTCCAGGGTGCACCTGGCCTGCCTCATAAATGGGGCTCCCCCACTGCTGCCTCTTCAGTTCTGCTGCTCCCTCTCTGCGTGCCCCCTCTCTCGTGATTGGCATTCCCAGCCCTCTGCGGATTCTCTCAAACTGGGTCTCCAGCCTTGCTCTTTCCTCAGCACCAGAACCACCTACTCGGAAGCCTCTGGCCATCCCAGATCACCCCAGACTAGCTGCTCCTTTAAACAACGCTGTAAAGCCAGGAGGCCTCTTTCCCCGTGGACACGCCCACCCATCCTAGATAGCAGACACAGCGGCTTAGGGGCCGCAGGCACCTCAGAATCTACACACCCAGGGCTGAAAGCAGCCTCTTCCTTCTCTGG
The DNA here is from genome assembly GCF_002263795.3 of Bos taurus. Taxonomy (NCBI): domain Eukaryota; kingdom Metazoa; phylum Chordata; class Mammalia; order Artiodactyla; family Bovidae; genus Bos; species Bos taurus. Next base: position 127,912,045 of record NC_037328.1, read on the forward strand.
CAAACCCGGTTCCTTTCTGCTCGTCCTCTTTTCTGCCGTGGATCTCCCTGTCTCTCGGTCTCCCTCAGTGCCTTTGGCTCTCCTTTAGTTCAGATCTTGCCTGGATTACTACAAGGGTCTCCCGGTGGTGCCCCAAGCCAACATCCATGCTGCCACAGGGTAAATCTGACCGAGGCACCCACTCATCTTTTGTTCAGCTCTCCAGGTGGCTTCACCAGGAAGAAGCTGTACCCCTTTCCTTGATACATAAGGATCCCTAAGACCTGTCCTTGCTTATTTCTCCCATAGCAGTCAGTCTCCCAGCACGGCCCCCGTCAGAGCAGTCACAGTAGACTCCTCTCACAAACCCTATCCTGCCCATCCTTTCTCCTGGGAGCCTTCTCACCTTCCCTGGCCTGACTGATATTCATTCTCCTCATACTTCCAAGTGGGGCTGGGCACCCTCTGTGGCATTCCTCCATTGCCCTGTGGCCTCATCCTGCATCCCCAGCTGTCTTCTGTACCATGGGCTCTGTTTCTTGCTGGCGAGGCCAGCGCCCCTGACCCAGCCTCTGCCTCCTACCAGCACCTGCTACCACTGGCTACATTGGGCTGCAGAAGACACTTCCACTCCACACCTCTTGTACAGTTTGCCTTTTTAACAACAAACAACATTGTTCTCTCATGATTAAAGTACACATTTTAAATGGGAATTAACTCAATACGTATAGCAAAAAAAATCACACACAGTCCACACTGCCCTGGAAAGTTCTTCCGAGGAAGGTTCACGACACCTGATTTGGGCTTTGATCCTCTTTCCCAAAGGACTCAACAGAGATGACTTTTTCCTACAGCTTCAGAACAGGTACCCCCTGTGAGCCTTATTTACGGACCATATTTTATTCAAAATATTTTATTTAAAATGTGTTGCTGGGGACTTCCCTGGTGGTCCAGTGGTTAAGATTTTGAGCTCCTAATGCAGGGTACCGGGGTTCAGTCCCTGGTCAGGGAACTAAGATTCCACATGTTGCAACTAAGACCTGGTGTCAAATAAATAAATAAATATTTAAAAAATAAAGGACTTCCCTGGTGGTGCAGTGGATAGGAATCCGCCTGCCCATGCAGAGGACACAGGTTCGAGCTCTGGTTGGGGAAGATTCCACATGGCAGGGAGCAACTAAGCCTGCGCACCACAGCTACTGAAGCCAGCGCATCCAGAACTTGTGCTTTGCAATAAGAGAAGCCACTCCAATGAGAAGCCCACATACCATACCAAGAGTGGCCCCCACTCACTGCAACTAGAGAAAGCCCGTGCAAAGCAACAAAGACCCAGGGCAGCCAAAAATAAATAAAAACTTAAAAAAAAAAACCAAATGTGTTGCTATTTTATTTTTTATTGTTGATCTTTCTTGCCAAGTGTGTATGGCTATATTCACATCAGTTGTGTGTATGCACTCATATACTTAGTTTTTAAAAATAACTCTGAGGCAGAAACGTCTGGTAACTTTGCTTCAGGTACCTCCACACCCCCTGATTTTCTGCACCCTGTGGCCTGTTCTAGCTGCGAGGTTGCCTGAGACCCTTCTTTCCTATACCAACAAAGAAGGGGCCCTTGAAGACCCTGGCTATGTAACCACTTCAGGCATCATTCTCTCGGGGAGAATCAAGTAGCCCCTGTAGGGTGAAGGGAACTAGGTCTTTTCCCAAAGAGGAGGGGAACTCAGCACTGGCCCAGGTCTTGGCATCCAGTCCCATCACTTCATGGGAAATAGACGGGGAAACAGTGGAACAGAGGCTGCAGATGGACAGGCCCCCCTGTCCATCACCAACTCCCAGAGTTCACTCAGACTCACGTCCATCGAGTCAGTGATGCCATCCAGCCATCTCATCCTCTGTCGTCCCCTTCTCCTCCTGCCCCCAATCTCTCCCAGCATCAGAGTCTTTTCCAATGAGTCAACTCTTCGCATGAGGTGGCCAAAGTACTGGAGTTTCAGCTTTAGCATCATTCCCTCCAAAGAAATCCCAGGGCTGATCTCCTTCAGAATGGACTGGTTGGATCTCCTTGCAGTCCAAGGGACTCTCAAGAGTCTTCTCCAACACCACAGTTCAAAAGCATCAATTCTTTGGCACTCAGCCTTCTTCACAGTCCAACTCTCACATCCATACATGACCACAGGAAAAACCATAGCCTTCACTAGACGAACCTTTGTTGGCAAAGTAATGTTTCTGCTTTTGAATATGCTGTCTAGGTTGGTCATAGCTTTTCTACCAAGGAGTAAGCGTCTTTTAATTTCATGGCTGCAGTCACCATCTGCAGTGGTTTTTCAGCCCCAAAAATAAAGTCTGACACTGTTTCCACTGTTTCCCCATCTATCTCCCATGAAGTGATGGGACCGGATGCCATGATCTTTGTTTTCTGAATGTTGAGCTTTAAGCCAACTTTTTCACTCTCCGCTTTCACTTTCATCAAGAAGCTTTTTAGTTCCTCTTCACTTTCTGCCATAAGGTTGGTGTCATCTGCATATCTGAGGTGATTGATATTTCTCCCGGCAATCTGGATTCCAGCTTGTGCTTCTTCCAGCCCAGTGTTTCTCATGATGTACTCTGCATAGAAGTTAAATAAGCAGGGTGACAATATACAGCCTTGACATACTCCTTTTCCTATTTGGAACCATTCTGTTGTTCCATGTCCAGTTCTAACTGTTGCTTCCTGACCTGCATACAGATTTCTCAGGAGGCAGGTGAGGTGGTCTAGTATTCCCATCTCTTTCAGAATTTTCCACAGTTTATTGTGATCCACACAGTCAAAGGCTTTGGCATAGTCAATAAAACAGAAATAGATGTTTTTCTGGAACTCTCTTGCTTTTCCCATGATCCAGAGGATATTGGCAATTTGATTTCTGGTTCCTCTGCCTTTTCTAAAACCAGCTTTAACATCAGGAAGTTCACGGTTCACATATTGCTGAAGCCTGGCTTGGAGAATTTTGAGCATTACTTTACTAGCATGTGAGATGAGTGTAATTGTGCGGTAGTTTGAGCATTCTTTGGCATTGCCTTTCTTTGGGATTGGAATGAAAACTGACCTTTTCCAGTCCTGTGGCCCCTGCTGAGTTTTCCAAATTTGCTGGCATATTGAGTACAGCACTTTCACAGCATCATCTTTCAGGATTTGCAATAGTTCAACTAGAATTCCATCATCTCCACTTTGTTCGTAGTGATGCTTTCTAAGGCCCACTTGACTTCACATTCCAGGATGTCTGGCTCTAGGTGAGTGATCACACCATTGTGATTATCTGGGTCGTGAAGATCTTTGGAGGCACCTTAATCTTACTCCTGGGCAGCCTCAAGGAGATTATAAGACTAGGAGGGATTTGATCTATCTTATATTTTTAACAGATGTTTCTGATAAATGATTATTATTTGCTAATGTGATATGTGAAAATTGTCTTGTAGTTTGAACTTAAATTTTTCTTATTCAAGAAAAATGAGGTAGAGCAACTTGTCATATGCTTGATATTTCAGTTTTACTTTGTGCATGTGAACCGTGAATGGTCTTTTTCTTGTTGACTTGAGGACATTTTTACACATTAAAGAGATGAGCCCTTTGTGACAGGAGTGACAATTCTCCCAGTTTGTCATGTCTTTTCACTGTTTTTGATGATGTCCCTGTAGATTTTCTTCTCACATAACTGAGTTTACCAATCTTTTAAGCAAAATAGAAATACAGCCTGGAGAGATATTTGAGTAGAATGGTCAACAAGCAGAATTTTGTATGTTATTTGCCCAAGGTGGCTTAAATTCCTTTTATTGGTACTTTTAAAGGAAGTTTGTAAAATGGAATCTATCAGAGGGTTATGTATCTCAGGAGGATGGTGTCTTGTGTCAAACATATTTGTATCAAGCTACCAACACCGTGTCTTTCTACAAACTCCTTTAATCAGCAGCACTTTTGGAAAAATGGAGTTGTGGAGGATGAAGAAGGATCCCCCATCAGTCTCAGTGACAGAGACTGCAGAACTGGGTTGGAGGAGAGGGGCATCAAGGGGGAAAGAGAGGGAGAGGCGGGAGAGATGTGTTGCACGGGCGCTTCTTCCTTAGGTGCAATGACCGCCTGGAGGGGGAGGGGCGGGCAGCTTCTGTATTCTCCTTTTAATAGCGTTTCCCCCAAGCTCAGGCACGTCTTCCTGATTTATGTTCATCGATTGCAGGAGGACGGAAGGTGGATGGAGGATGGAGGCTCTGATTCCTAGAGAGGAGAGAACTCCAACCCCTAAACTCCCCCAGGAGGAGGCTGGGGCAGACGAGGAAACTGAGCTCGGAAAGATTAGAGTACTTATCCAAGGTCACACTGCGGGCTGATGGTGGAGGCGGAATTCGAACTCAATCAAGCTTATTCCAGAGAGCTCTCCATCTCCTAGCGCTACGGCCCACAAGTGCCCTCCTCTCTCTGCCAGTCCGCAACAGCCCATGCTCCTCCATCCCGGAGGCGGGAGCGGCCACTTCCCCCAACCCCTCTCTCCCCTCAAGCCCTCTTCTCCCTCCAGGGAGAGGTCCTGGGCTCGGCGTCCCCTCCTGGTACCGAGCCCGTGGCGCGTCTTGCCCTACCAGGGCGGACACATTTGCCGCGCTCCAGGCTCTGGCCTCCTCCCTTCTTCCCAGACCCCACCCCCCTCCCCTGCCCGTGACTCACTCTGCACGCGACCCCCTCCCTTCCAAAGCATCGCCAAGTTTTTCTCCAAGCAAGGCCAGCAGCTGGCCCCAAGCAGCGCTCGGACCGGGCGACCAGCCTCACTATCCAGCGTCAAGAGTAAACAGTGACAACAGCCCCCATTTCACCAGTACCCACTGCGTGCCAGGCGCTTGACTTCCATCGCTCTGAACTGCCCCCGCCCCCCAACCCGGACGAACAGACTCCTGGAAATTGCTGTCCCCAATACATCGACGAAAGAACTGCTGCAGCTCCGGAAAGTTGGATGACACGCTTGGGCTCACACAGCTAATAATAATGCTGGCTAACGTTTGATCGAGTGGTTCTTATGTGTCAGGAACAGGTCTACGTACATAACGAGAACCACCCCATAGATGCTATTAAGAGCCCTATTAAAAGGGTACCATTATCACCCCCATTCTACGGGTGAAGAAATCAAGGTTTGGCGCCTTGTCCAAGGTCACTCATTCAGTGAATGACAGATCATGGACCTAAACCCAGGCAGGGTGACTCGGGCGGGGGCGGGGGGGGTTAGTTTTTTGTGCTGTCTCCATTACGCAGAAAAGCAGCGGGCTTCGAACCTATGGCACCAGGGGCCGGCCCCAAACGCCCAAAGGCAAACTAACCAGGTCGGACTGCCACAGTCCGCAGAGAGGAATTCCCGGGGATCTGGACCGGACCCACGCCAGGAGCGCGGACTGTGGCCAGTGCCGGCCCGCACATGGTCCGCGCGGCCAGACCTCGGCTCCCGCGCGCCTCTCATCAGAAGATGGAGAATACTCACCATAAAAGAGAGGGCAAGCGCCTGCCCTGGAGGAATTGCCAGCGCTGGCAGGTCCTGGACTCCCGAGGAGAGACGTCTGCGGGCGCTGCCACCAGCTCAGGGGCGCCCGAGCGACCCCGAAGATGCCGGCTTGTTCCCCGGGGCCAGGGGCGCGTCCTCACGGTTCGAGCCCCGCAGCAGCGCCCCCTCTGCCCAGCAGGGTGGCCCGGAGTTGGAGCGTTCTTGGGGAAGTTGGCGCTCCAGCGCGGCGAGAGGGCGCAGGAGGTCGAGTGGGAGAGGGGAAGCGTCTTTTCTGCGCGGATCCCGGGGGCGCGCCAAGGCCTGCGCTCCAGCGGTTCCTAAGCTCCGCGCTGGACCTGGAGGGCGGCGAGTCCCGAGCTCAAGGCGCACGGGCCGCGCCTCTGCCGCCCGCCCCTGGCGCGCCCGGCGTCTTCCCCCTCGCCCTGGGCGCACGCATTGGTGTTCGAAACTGGGGCCCGGGTCCGGGCTACCGTGCGCTCATCGCCCTCACCAAGGGGCTGGGCGTCTTTGTGCGCGGGGCGCGCCGGCCGCCGCGGCCAGCTCTGGATGCTGCAGCCGCCGCCGCCTCCCCCTCCTCCTCCGCCGCCGCCCGCTCCCAGCCTTCCCGGCCGGCCCAGAGGCTGCAGCTGAAAGCCGATCCGGCTGAGCTCATCCCTGAAGGCCACTAATCCAATAGCCGCGGAAGGCGCGGCCGCCGGGAACGCCCCTTCCCCCACCATCCCGCGCCCCGGCCCGTCCCAGCTCGGGCCGCTGCCGGCGCCGCCACCTTTCCGAGGCCACCAGCTGGCGGGAGAGGGAAGTGGAGCCCGCGGCCGCGTGCCGAGTCGGCGCGGTCGCCATTCACCCGCCCGCTAGCCCGCGCACTCCCTCACTCACGCACTCATTCATGCGCACCCCCCCACCCCCATTCATTCAAGCGCGCCGGGAGCGCAAGGGTGGGTGCCCCTGAGCCGGAGGAGACAAACACAGTCGTTCGGCAGCTTTGCTGTCTTTATCCAACTCGTGTGGGAAATAGCAGCCGGGGAAGGATCTTGGTTTAATGACCTCTTCCTCAGGAGCGTGTCTACACTTTATTTTTTAAAGATCAGATTCCAGCTCATCTTCTAAAGTCCAATTTCACACCTCTCCTGCTTCTCGGAGCCTTATCCCGACCACTCGAGGAGCAAAGAGGTGTCTCTACGCTGCCTGCTGCCAGGACTGGAGGTGGGCCGCCCGATTGCCCGCCAGCCTGGAGCGGAGGAAGAGGGCGTGGCCAGAGCGGAGGCCAGGAGGGTGCTTGTAGCATCTGTGCTCTCTCTGGAAAATTGACAGTTACTGGTCTGGGTGCCTTTTGTGCTCTCAGAGGTGAGCTTAGTTCATTCCACAATGATCTGGTCTGACCTCAGCCCTCTCTTATGCCGGATACCAAACGGCCTAGGGGCAAAGTGCCGGTTCATATGGGACCGCCGCTGGTAAGTCGCTTCAGTCGTGTTCGACTCTGTGCGACCCCATAGACGGCAGCCCACCAGGCTCCCCCGTCCCTGGGATTGTCCAGGCAAGAACACTGGAGTGGGTTGCCACACAGACAAGTAAAAGGTAACTCAACCTAGGGAAACAGATGGCAGCTCTGGGGCTCCTTTTTCAGGCTGGGAAGGGCAATCTGGAAATGCTTCCTAGTAGAGGGGGCTACATGAATTAGCCCTGGAGACAGGGGAAGGGTGGTCATCTCTCTAGGTACCATACAGCATGGAGCCTCTGGTATGGACGGGAGTGTAAACGACAAGGTAAGATATGGCTGGAGGGATGGACAGTGGCTAGGGTCTTGGAAGTCAACTATAGTTTGATCTTTCCTCAAGATTAGTTGAGGCCTTTAATCAAAGTAATGCTTTACCAGATTTACATTCTCCAAAGATCTCTCAGCGGAGTGAATGGATGGAGGAAAGTAAGCTTGGAACTCCTGATACAGTCCAAGCAAAAGATGACGCTTCACAAACCAGTTTAGCCATTGGTTGGACAGCCAAAGGGGGTATTGATATTTCCTACTGTTCTGTCATTGCCTGTTTGTACGTGTCTCCCTCCTAAAGCTGTGAACCCCTTCAAAGGGCAAGAACGCTTTTTATACTTGTCTGAATTCTCTATACCCACCCAGAACAGATGTTGAATAAATGTACTTTGAATTGACCTGAGTGGCATTCTGACCTGCACTCATATTTACTGTATTTGGGGGGTCTCCACAGCAGTCCTTTCTATCCCCCATCAGAAAACTCCTGGAGCACCTATTCTGCAAGCCTATTGAGGGGGCTATGGACACAGATGAGGGGCAAGAAGAGAAAATTTTGGGGGAAAAGATACAGAAGCCAAAGGAAATTGAAAGAATATTTTCAGTGGTTTCTTCACCTGGTTGACAGGGTAGGGGAGAGAGGGATATGCCCATCACTTGCCCTCTTTGCTAAGAAATATCACAACAGCTTCAAGGACAAGATAGGGAATGAACAATGGTCACAGTTTGAGAAACTAATTTTTCCCTGGGGGCTCCAGATAGGTTCAACCTGCTGACCTCTCCAGATGTGCCTTAGGCCCAAAGATGTAAACACACCACCCCTCCAAGTGTCCCTAAAATACTCCAGCCCCTGTATACCAAGCAGAATGACTTGTCATTTTGGGAGAAGTCAGAATAGCCTGGGTGTTATTTAATAAAACTTCACGTTGAGGTAAATGGCCTCTAAGATGTCTCCAGCAATCTCTGCCCCTTGGTTTCATACCCTTGTGTAACCACTCCATTTAGGTGTGGCCGGCCTCATGGACTTGCTTCTCACCAAGAGAATAATGTGGAAGTAATGGATGGCCCAGCCAAGATTAGGTAATAAAAGATCGTGGCTTTGGCTTTGAGCATGCACGCTCTGTCTTGCGTGTTCTCTCTCTCTCTCTTTTGAATTAGCTCTCTGGAAGAAGCCACCTGCTATGTGCTGAAGCAGCCTTGTGGAGAGACCCGTGTGGTTGGGACAGAGACTGCCGACAACCGTGCGAGTGAACTTAGAAGCTGATCCAACCCTCCAGTCCTAGGTGAGCCTTCATATGAGAAGGCAGCCCTGTCTGACACCTTGACCGCAATTTCATGGGAGACTTTGAATCAGAGAAACTCAACTACACTGTGCCCAGATTCCTGACCACGGAAACTGTAAAAGAATAAATGTTCATTGTATTAAGCTGTTCTTTTTCGGGGGTAATCTGTTGTGCACCAATAGATAACTCATGCAAGATGTTCTTAACTACCCAAGGGCGATTCAAAAAATAGACCTTTGAAGAACTAACCAGTCTCACTCCAAAGAAAACACATATTTCACGGGTATGGCTAGGCAGCCTTTGGGTTTAATTTCAATTCAGGCTCTTTGAGTCTTAGCTTTTTCACTATAAAATGGGGACAGAAGGATTTCCTGAGTATGGTCATGTGTTGTAGCATTTACATACAGAGTAGGTACTCAATAAATCTTTTTCTTCCACTTCTCAGCAGTAGACAAAGATCTGCAGCATTCTTGGAATTCTTGGGCTAAGGCAAAGTTAGGCCTGGAGCAGAAGGTCCGTGGAGGGGCTGCTACTGTCAGGGGTCCAGAATCGCTGTTTAAAATGCAAAACTGTGGACTTCTGCGGTGGGCCAATACTTAAGAATCCACCTGCCAATGCAGGGAACACAGGTTCGATCCCTGGTCTGGGAAGATCCCACATGCCACAGAGCAGCTAAGCCTGTGGGCCACAACTACTGAAGTCCATGCACCTGGAGCCCAAGCTCTGCAACTAGAGAAGCCACCTCAATAAGAAGCCTGTGCACCACAATGAAGAGTCCCCCCACTTGCTGCAACCAGAGAAAGCCCTCGTGCAGCAACCAAGACCCAGAGCAACCAAAAGGAAACTAATTAATATAATACATTTAATACAAAGCTGTGAACCCCACCATTTGCCTGCCTTTTTCTCCCAGCTGACTTGGAATCCACTTACTAGGTCTCAGCAAACATGGTCTCCTTCGCAGTATCAACTGTAGTTTAATAGAAGTTGAGGAAAAACTCTCAGACCTGAGAAATTCTGGCGAGCGAGGCTTGCTTCAAGGAGGTGTATGGCAGGGAGGAGGACTCTGCGGTGTGCAGGTGGCGTGTCTTCCACCCTCCCTCAGAGGAAACCTCGTTTGAGCCTAGCCTAGGGCTTGGGGTGGTCCTGTCTGAGATTGGTCCCCTCTAGTGCTGTGCTTGCATGTGTGTTAAGTCACTTCAGTATTGTCTGACTCTGCGATCCCATGGACTGTAGCCCGCCAGGCTCCTCTGTCCATGGGATTCTCCAGATAAGAGTGCTGGAGTGGGTTACCATGCCCTCCTTCAGGAGATCTTCCCAACGCAGGGATCGAACCCAGGTCTCTCAAGTCTCCTGCATTGGCAGGCAGGTTCTTTACCACTAGCGACACCTGGGAAGCCCCTCTGCAGCTTATGCACCACTGTCTCCTTCCCTAACGGCTCTGCTTCCTCGCTTCTGCTCTGCAGCCAAAGCTGTCTTCTCAAAGTCACCCCTGCCACCCCTTTCAGAGAATGGCCCACAGGATGGTTTTCCCACTTTTTAGCTGAATCTGGCACGAGTCTCAGTTTCCTGCACCTTTGCTCTGGGCCAAGCCACACCAAGATCCCCTGAGCTACTCCAGCGAGCCACGCTTCCTCCCTGACACCAGCCTTCGAACACGCTGACCTTGCTCCCTGGCACGGATTTTGCCTAGGTAACTCCGATTCTCTGCCTGTCTGCACGCCCTCTGCTCCAGGAAGCCTCCCCAACACCCTGGGCTCAGGGTCTGCTGTCCTGTGTGTGCCCTCCCGCCTGGTCCCCCACCCCGGGGTCCCCATTCCACTGTTCCTGCTGCCTCTTTTCTTGCCATCCTCTCCTCCCCCAAGATGTGAGCACGTCCAGGGCAGAGCTGTCTTTTTCTTCTTTATAGCTTTTGCACTCCCACCTCCCATCTCCATTTTCATCTCACTAATTTCTCTTCCATTTACATCTCACTAATTTCTCTAAGCAACCCGGTCCTCCCCAGTACCCCTCCCCCTGTGGGTTAGGGCCCCTTTCTTGGAGCCCCACAGCAGCTTGTTGTCTTCCCTCTGTCACTGCACCTTGCAAACCCTTTGGGAACTGTCAGACTCCCGCAGCAGACAGTGGCTCTGCTAAGGGCACAACTGTGTCTGTTTCACCTCGGTGCTCCTGGCACCCAACCTAGTGCCAGGTATGCAGCAGACAGCCAATAGATGTTCATGGAAGAAGTGACTGAAGGCAGGACAGAAAGAAGGAAAGAAAGAGGCTGGGAGGAAGAAAACCTATCTCCATTACCCACTTCCTTCCTTCCTCTCCCTCCCTCTCTTTCTTTCTGAGATCAGTGCTGAGAATTGAATTAATCATAGTCCTTGGTTCATGACACACTTTCATCATTAACCCATGCATGGCCCTTATGTATTTACATATGTGTTCATAATATTAAATATGTAAGCACATGGTATCCAGCCCAAGGCACCTGCATCTCCCATGTGCTACTATCCTAGCCCATCTTTATGCCTCCTTGTCACATAAAACTACTCTTCTGATTGTTAAGACTTTTCATTTTCTTAGATTATTTCTTTCAAATATCTATACAGTTAACCCTTGAACAAATCCAGGGGTTAGGGGTGCCAATCTCCTCACAGTTTAAAATCTTTATATAACTTCAGAGTTGGCCCTCTGTGTCTGAGGTTCTACATTCAGAGGTTCAACCAACCACAGATCTCATAGAACATATTTGTTGAAAACCATTCACACATAAGTGGACTTGTATGGATCAATCCCAGGGGTCAACTGGGTGTGTGTGTTGTGTGTGTGTCGTGTGTGTGTGTGTGTATGTGAGTGAGTGTTCATTTGCTCAGTTGTGTTTGACTCATTGCAACCCCATGGGCTGTAGCTTGCCAGACTTCTCTGTCTGTGGAATTTTCCAGGCAAGAATACTGGAGCGGCTTGCCATTGCCTACTCCAGGAGGTCTTCCCGACCCAGGGATGGAAAGTGAGTCTCTAGCATCTCCTAAACTGGCAAGTGGATTCTTTACCAACATGCCACCTGGAAAGCCCAGTTTGTGTATATACATATATTTGTATCGTAGTGGTGGTGGTTCAGTTGCTAAGTCATGTCCGACCCTTGTGACCCCATGGACTGTAGCCCACCAGGCTCCTCTGTCCATAGAATTCTCCAGGCAAGAATACTGGAGTCGGTTGCCACCTCCTTCTCCAGGAGATCTTTCTGACCCAGGAATTGAACCCAGGTCTCCTGCATTGCAGGCAGATTTTTTACTGACTGAGCTATGTGAACTTCCTGATGTTCAAGCTGATTTTAGAAAAGGCAGAGGAACCAGAGATCAAATTGTCAACATCCACTGGATCATGGAAAAAGCAAGAGAGTTCCAGAAAAACACCTATTTCTGCTTTATTGACTATGCCAAAGCCTTTGACTGTGTGGATCACAATAAACTGTGGAAAATTCTGAAAGAGATGAGAATACCAGACCACCTGATCTGCCTCTTGAGAAATCTGCATGCAGGTCAGGAAGCAACAGTTAGAACTGGACATGGAACAACAGACTGGTTCCAAATAGGAAAAGGAGTACGTCAAGGCTGTATATTGTCACCCTGCTTATTTAACTTCTATGCAGAGTACATCATGAGACACGCTGGACTGGAAGAAGCACAAGCTGGAATCAAGATTGCCGGGAGAAATAGCAATAACCTCAGATATGCAGATGACACCACCCTTATGGCAGAAAGTGAAGAGGAACTAAAGAGCCTCTTGATGAAAGTGAAAGAGGAGAGTGAAAAAGTTGGCCTAAAGCTCAACATTCAGAAAATGAAGATCATGGCATCTGGTCCCATCACTTCATGGGAAATAGTTGGGGAAACAGTGGAAACAGTGTCAGACTTTGTTTTTTGGGGGCTCCAAAATCACTGCAGATGGTGATTGCAGCCATGAAATTAAAAGACGCTTACTCCTTGGAAGGAAAGTTATGACCAACCTAGATAGCATATTCAAAAGCAGAAACATTACTTTGCCAACAAAGGTTCGTCTAGTGAAGGCTATGGTTTTTCCTGTGGTCATGTATGGATGTGAGAGTTGGACTGTGAAGAAGGCTGAGCACCAAAGAATTGATGCTTTTGAACTGTGGTGTTGGAGAAGACTCCTGAGAGTCCCTCGGACTGCAAGGAGATCCAACCAGTCCATTCTGAAGCAGATCAGCCCTGGGATTTCTTTGGAAGGAATGATGCAAAAGCTGAAACTCCAGTACTTTGGCCACCTCATGTGAAGAATTGACTCATTGGAAAAGACTCTGATGCTGGGAGGGATTGGCGGCAGGAGGAGAAGGGGACGACAGAGGATGAGATGGCTGGATGGCATCACTGACTCAATGGACGTGAGTCTGAGTGAACTCCGGGAGTTGGTGATGAACAGGGAGGCCTAGTGTGCTGCGATTCATGGGGTCACAAAGAGTTGGACACGACTGAGCAACTGAACTGAACTGAACTGAACTACAATGGAAGCCCTTGCTTAAACATTATTTAGTTTTACTTGTTTTTTGACTGTTATCAAAAGACGCTATACTGTATGTAGTTTTCTAGGACTTGCTTTTTGAACACAACAAGATTCATCCATAATGATATGCATGCAACTGTAGCTCATTCATTTTCTTGGCTATGGTAGCTTATTGTGTGAATAAACACAATGTTAAAAAATTATTCATGACACTTGTTGAGGATGGTAAGGAAGACTCTTTGGTGGGGGTTGGGGGGGGTGGGAGGGCGGTGATGTGTGGACTACAGTGGGGTTTCATAGCCAAGGAGGGACATCAGGCTCAACTTGAGTACAGCAAGGACAAATAGGGATTTATAGCCAAGGAGCAAGGGGGAGGGTGGGGTCGGTGGATGGAAAATTGCTGGAAGCAAACACAGAGGTAAGATGGATTCTTGCTAGACTGACTCAACAGGGTCCTTGTTGAAGGCAGATCAGCCTGAGGGATGAGATCTTTGATTAGATACTGAGGGTGATCAGATACAAAAGTGTGGGAGGGTTTTGCTAAACTGATTTAGTAAGATTCTTACTCAAGCTCTACAGGGATGGAGAGGGAAGCCAAAGACCAGGTCTGGATGACCATAGGAGACATTCAAGTTTGGTCAAAAGAAAGCATCTTTGCCAGCAATTTATTTTTTCATGGTCCTTTCAAGGGGTGTTGATGTTGAGTCTAGTCTGGGGGCTATTAGGAACAGTGCTGTTATGAACATTCCCAAACCGTTTGCCTCCTGCATCCATGCTAATGTTTTCTTGGGCCTGTTCATAGGAGTGGACTTGTTGATGCACTGTCAAGCAGGGGCCAGCCCATCCAAAGAAGTTCTAAAAACTGTTTCAGTCCTCCACATCAAATGTCATCAGGGAGATGCAAATCAAAGCAATGAGATGCCACTACAGCTCTATTAAAACGGGCAAAATCCAGAACACTGATGACACCAGTACTGGCCAGGATCCGGAGCAACAGGCACTCTCACACACTGCTGGGGGGAACGCAAAATGGTAGAGCTACACCTGAAGACACTTTGGTTCTTTCTTATAAAACGAAAGCACTCTTACTATCATTCATTCATTCATTTCGGTGGCTCAGTTGTGTCTGACTCTTTGAGACCCCATGGACTGCAGCACGCCAGGCCTCCCTGTCCATCACCAACTCCCAGAGTTTACTCAAACTCATGTCCATTGAGTCGGTGATGCCATCCAACCATCTCATCCTCTGTTGTCCTCTTCTCCTCCTGCCCTCAATCTTTCCCAGCATCAGGGTCTTTTCAAATGAGTCAGTTCTTTGCATCAGGTGGCCAAAGTACTGGAGTTTCAGCTTCAGCATCTGTCCTTCTAATGAATATTCAGGACTGATTTTCTTTAGGATGGACTGGTTGGATCTCCTTGCACTCCAAGGGACTCTCAAGAGTCTTCTCCAACACTACAATTCAAAAGCATCCATTCTTCGGAGCTCTGCTTTCTTTATAGTTCAACTCTCACATCCATACATGACTACTGGAAAAACCATAGCCTTGACTAGTTGGACCATTGTTGGCAAAGTAATGTCTCTGCTTTTCAATATGCTGTCTAGGTTGGTCATAACTTTCCTTCCAAGGTGCAAGCGTCTTTTAATTTCATGGCTGTGATTTTGGAGCCCAAAATAAAGTCTGTCACTGTTTCCACTGTTTCCCCATCTATTTGCCATGAAGTGATGGGCCCAGATGCCATGATCTTAGTTTTCTGAATTTTTAGCTTCAAGCCAACTTTTTCACTCTCCTCTTTAACTTTCATCAAGAGGCTCTTTAGTTCTTCTTCACTTTCTGCCATACTTTAACTATATAGTTCAGCAATCACCCTCCTTGGTATTTACCCAGAGGAACTGAAGTTTTCACACAAAAACTTGCACATGGATGTTTATAACAGCTTTATTCATAATTGCCAAAACGTGGAAGCGACCAAGATGTCTTTTGTAGGTGAATGGATAAACAAACCGTGGTACATTCATACAATGGAATGTTAATCAGTCATGTCCGACTCTTTCACCCCATGGACTGTAGCCCGCAAAGCTCCTCTGTCCATGGAATTCTCCAGGCAAGAATACTGGAGTGGGTTGCCATTTCCTTGTCCAGGGAATTTTCCAACCCAGAGATCGAACCTGGGTCTCCTGCATTGCAGGAAGATTCTTTATTGTCTGAACCACCAGGGAAGTCATATTATTTAGTACTAAGAAGAAACAAATTCTCAAGGCATAAAAAGACATGGAGGAAACTCAAATCTGTATTTCTTACAAAGTGAAAGAAGCCAGTCTGAAAAGGCTACGTATAGTATGATTTCAACTATATGACAGTCTGAAAAAGGTATGAGTATGGAGACAGTACAAAGATCGCTGTTAGCCAGTGGTTAGGAGGGAGGGATAAATAGGTGGAGCACAGATTTTTAGAGCAGTGAAACCACTCTGTGTGATGCTATCATGGTAGATAAAGGTCATTAGGCATTTGTCAAAACCCACAGCATGTACACCAAAAGTGACCATAAGACAAACTACAGACTTTGGGTGCTAATGATATGTCAGTGTAAGTTCATCATTGTAACAAATGTACCACTCTGGTGGGGAATGCTGATAATGGGGGAGGCTTTGCAAGTGTTACAGCAGGAAGTGTATGAGAAATCTCTGTACCTTCCACTCAGTTCCTCTGTGTCCCTGAAACTACTCTAAAAATACAGTCTGTTTTTTTTAACTGTTTCAGTCCAGCCACAAAACATGGAGGGTCAAATGCACCGAAAATAATTTGCACCATTTACAGGTTACCACAATGATTGACCTAGGGATCCCCAACACTATTCCCTTGGACTCATTTGCATACAAATGATTTGCATACTGACATTGTTGCAGATCTCAGGTTATCCCATTTCCCTTCTCCTTGCTGTTTACCTCCTAGATAAGCAGAGCTACTGGTGTCCAGAGGACTGAGCACCCCAGGACTCTGGGATACGCCATAGTTAATCTGTAGCAAGAAAGTAGACAGATGTGACTCAGTGACAGACACCCAAATTCATCCAGTAAACGCTGAAGTTGGTGCAGGATAAGATATTAAGGACACACACAGGCATGCATATGCACACCTACGCCCAGAGTCCTGGACCCTGGTACACTGGGATAAGGTGGCAGACAGAGGACAGATCACAGCAGGGTCACACCACAGGGTTTTAGCCTTTTAATCAGTTTCTGTAATCCTCATGTTTATATAAAATGGTAGAGATACTGTCTACCCCATAGAGTTGTAAGGATTAAAGGAGGTGCTGTCTATAAGGGCTTGGCGAATGTTTGTTCTTCATATTGTGACCATGCATGAGTTACCAAATGCCTGGAAAATGGAACTAATAAGTGTACCCTTATTCAGGGGACTTCCCAGGTGGTCCAGTGGTTAAGATTTTGCCTTGCAGGTGAAAAGACAGCCTTCAGAATGGGAGAAAATAATAGCAAATGAAGCAACTGACAAACAACTGATCTCAAAAATATACAAGCAACTCCTACAGCTCAATTCCAGAAAAATAAATGACCCAATCAGAAAATGGGCCAAAGAACTAAATAGACATTTCTCCAAAGAAGACATACAGATGGCTAACAAACACATGAAAAGATGCTCAACATCACTTATTATCAGAGAAATGCAAATCAAAACCACTATGAGGTACCATTTCACGCCAGTCAGAATGGCTGCAATCCAAAAGTCTACAAGCAATAAATGCTGGAGAGGGTGTGGAGATAAGGGAACCCTCTTACACTGTTGGTGAGAATGCAAACTAGTACAGCCACTATGGAGAACAGTGTGGAGATTCCTTAAAAAACTGGAAATAGAACTGCCTTATGATCCAGTAATCCCACTGCTGGGCATACACACTGAGGAAACCAGAAGGGAAAGAGACACGTGTACCCCAATGTTCATCGCAGCACTGTTTATAATAGCCAGGACATGGAAGCAACCTAGATGTCCATCAGCAGATGAATGGATAAGAAAGCTATGGTACATATACACAATGGAGTATTACTCAGCCATTAAAAAGAATACATTTGAATCAGTTCTAATGAGGTGGA
The DNA here is from genome assembly GCF_002263795.3 of Bos taurus. Classification (NCBI taxonomy): domain Eukaryota; kingdom Metazoa; phylum Chordata; class Mammalia; order Artiodactyla; family Bovidae; genus Bos; species Bos taurus. Next base: position 127,929,193 of record NC_037328.1, read on the forward strand.
TGAAACTGGAGCCTATTATACAGAGTGACCAACCTAGATAGCATATTCAGAAGCAGAGACATTACTTTGCCAACAAAGGTTCGTCTAGTCAAGTCTATGGTTTTTCCTGTGGTCATGTATGGATGTGAGAGTTGGACTGTGAAGAAGGCTGAGTGCCGAAGAATTGATGCTTTTGAACTGTGGTGTTGGAGAAGACTCTTGAGAGTCCCTTGGACTGCAAGGAGATCCAACCAGTCCATTCTGAAGCAGATCAGCCCTGGGATTTCTTTGGAAGGAATGATGCGAAAGCTGAAACTCCAATACTTTGGCCACCTCATGCGAAGAGTTGACTCATTGGAAAAGACTCTGATGCTGGGAGGGATTGGGGGCAGGAGGAGAAGAGGACAACAGAGGATGAGACGGCTGGATGGCATCACTGACTTGATGGATGTGAGTCTGAGTGAACTCCGGGAGTTGGTGATGAACAGGGAGGCCTGGCGTGCTGTGATTCATGGGGTTGCAAAGAGTCGGACACGACTGAGCGACTGATCTGATCTGATCTGATACAGAGTGAAGTAAGCCAGAAAGAAAAACACCAATACAGTATACTAACACATATACATGGAATTTAGAAAGATGGTAACAATAACCCTGTATACGAGACAGCAAAAGAGACACTGCTTTATAGAACAGTCTTTTGGACTTGGTGGGAGAGGGCGAGGGTGGGATGATTTGGGAGAATGGCATTGCAACATGTATAATATCATATATGAAATGAATTGCCAGTCCAGGTTCGATGCACTATACTGGATGCTTGGGGCTGGTGCACTGGGACGACCCAGAAGGATGGTACAGGGAGGGAGGAGGGAGGAGGGTTCAGGATGGGGAACACATGTATATCTGTGGCAGATTCATTTTGATGTATGGCAGAACCAATACAATATTGTAAAGTTAAAAAATAAAATAAAATAATAAAAAAATAAATTAAAAAAAAAAAAAGATTTTGCCTTGCAATGCAGGGGGTGTGGGTTCGATCCCTGCTTGGGGAGTTAAGATCCCACATGACTGTAGCCAAAAAACCAAAACATAAAGCAGAAGCAATATTGTAACAAGTTCAAGAAGGACTTTTTTTTAAAGTACCTTTCTTTAGTGGCATTTCTCACATTGAAATACTGAGCAGTTGAATCACCTCTCCAAGCCTGAGAAGTTCCCCTCCACATGAATTCAAGCAACTCTGCTTCCTACAGATGAACAAAAAGCCCAGTGCCCGTCAGACTTCCTTGGTGGTCCAGTGGCCACCAAGGCACTGCCACTGCCACTGCAGAGGACACAGGTTCCATCCCTGGTCGGGGAACTAAGATTGCACATGCCAGGCTGCGTGGCAAAAAAAATGCCCAGTTCCCAGTCATAGCTCTCAAATTTCTTGCAAGTGCTCGTTGCATTTTATTTTTGGTAAAATCAAGCAAATAAAACCCCTTCATGTCCTAGCCTCCCTCGCCCTGGATGCGGCTGTGATCTGGATTCTGCCAGACAAACATACCAGTCAGATTCAGAAGTTCGCTCCTCTAGAACATTCTCTAGGCCTATGGAATCCCCTCTGGCAGGTACTTCTGGGGAGCTCTTTTCTGGAATCGGAGTGAGAGTGCCAGCTTCCTCATCTCATTTGTGGCAGACACTCCCTTACCAGACCCATTCTGTCGACAGAATTATGTTCCTGAAAGTTCCATCCAGAGCCTAGTTTTCAACAATCCCAATGATTCTGTATGCTATTTATTCTGCTTCACTAAGTCCCCACCTGCATGAAATAGGTGGAGTGGATTCTACCGTTGGCAACTAAGAACTCCTTCTGTTACCTTCCCTTTTCCAGTCTTCCTGACAGCTTGGCTAATCACACCCTTCCTCCTGGGTTTTCAAAGCTGGAACCAGCTATTCCAAAAAAAAGCAAAGATGGTGGAGAATTCATTTTGATGGAAGCATTGGCAGCAGCAACATCCAGCCCCCAAGGACGCCATCAGCTATGGTACCCACTCCTACATCCAATGATCAGTGCTGTCAGTGGCAGCTCAGTAGACTGGGTTTGGAGTGTGATTCCAGCTGTATTTCTGAGCCCTGCATTTGTTGCTGATTTTGTTGTTCCTGCCTTTTTTAATGGTATTTTTCTTTTTCCTGGATCTTGCTCTCTAGCCTTCCAAGTCATTTTGTGATTTCCCAATTTTCTTTCTTCTTAAATCTAGTCATAGAGTGAATTACACTGATTGGGTTTTGAATGTGGAACTAGCTTTGCATTCCTGGGATAAATCCCACCTGGCTGTGATATATTGTCCTTTTACTACATGGTTGGATTTCCATTAGTGTCTATATTCATGAGGATACTGTCTGTGCTTTTCTTTTCTTGTAATATTTTTGTCTTGCTTTGACACCAAACGAAGACTGGATTTCAAGAATAAGTTAACAAATTGCACTTAAAAGGAAAGAGAAAAAGAAAGAAAAGAATGAGTTAACAACATTCTTCTTTCTTCTAAGAAAAAAGAAATATAGAAATGATAGTATTTCTTCTTCAATGTTTTGTGAAATTCACCAGTGAAATAATCCGGCCCTGGAGTTTTCTTTAGGGGGAGAGTTTTAAACAGAAATTCAATTATTTTGAAATAGATACAGAACTATTGTGTTTCTTTTTGAATGAACTATAGTAGTTTATAAGACATTTGTCATGTCAGGTAATTGTTGACTATATTGGCATTGAGTTCATAATTTTTCCTTATTGTCTTTTTACTACATGAGAATTTCTATAGTGATGTCAGCTTTCTTGTTTCTGATACTGGTATTTTGGGCCTTTTCTTTCTTATTTTGCTTGTTCAGTTTGGCTAGCAGTTTATCAATTATATTGATGGTCTCAAATATCAACTTTTGTTTTCATTTATTTTCTCTATGCTTTTTTTGGCTCTCTTTCCTTTCTTGTGCTTACTTTTGGCATCCATTTGCTCTTTCCCTTAAGGTGCAAAGCTGAGATCATTTATTTTAGACCATTTTTCTAGTCTAATATAGGCCTTTAGTGCCATACATTGTTTTCTAAATACTGCATCTCACAAATTTTGCAACATAGTATTTCTATTTACATTCAGCTCAAAAAACATTGTAATTTTTTTTCTTTTTGACACATAGCTTACTTAGAATTTAGTTATTTTGTTTCCAAATATTTGAAGATTTTCCAGACATCATTCCGGTATTGGTTCCTAACATTTCTATGTGGTCATTCTTCTTATAACTTGAATAGTTTTAAATTTACTGAAATTTATTTTATGGTTCAGAATACAGTTGAGCTTTATAAATATTTATAAATGTTTTGAGTGCCCTTGAAAAGAATGTGTATTCTGCTACTATCGCATGAACTGCTCTGGAAATACCAATGACATCAGGTTAGCCGCGTTATTCAAGTCTTCTATATTCTTACTTATTTTCTGTCCATCTGTTCTGTCAATCATTAAGAGAGGGTATAGAAGTATACTTGTGAATCTGTCTGCGCCTTCTTACATTTCTCTCTCTTTTTGTTTCATGTATTTTGAAGCCTGGTTTTAGGTGCATATACTTTTGGGGTGTTATGTTCCTTTATGAACCGACTCTCTTTGTGCCTGCTGATACTCACTGCTCTGAAATCTCTTTTGTTTGCTATTGTTAAATATGCTTTCACTTCTTTTTAAAATTAGTGCTAGCATAATATATCTTTTCTATCCTTTTACTTTTAACCTGTATGGGTCTTATAGTACAGGTCTGATGGTGGTGAGTTCTTAAAGCTTTTGTCTATTTGAAAAAACCTTGTTTATCCTCACTTTTGAAAGCTTTCTTCTTAGTAAGGAATTTTAGGTTGATGGATTTTTTGCTTTTCTTCCATTGCTTTAAAGATGCTGCTGCATAGTCTTTTATATTAAATTGTTTTTGACCCCCCAAAAAAAACAACCCCAAAAAACTGCTGTTATCCTCTTTGTTCCTCTGTATGTAATATGTTCCCTCCTTTTCCCTGGCTACTTTCAATTATTTTTCTTTATCAGTGGTTTTAATCAATTCAATTATGATGTGCCTTGGTGTAGTTTTCTTTATGTGTCTTATGTTTGAGTTTCTTTAAACTTTTTAGATTTGTGTGTTTAGAGTTTTCTTCATATTGAGAAACATGGGGGCTCTTATTTCTTCAAATATTTTTCTGCCCATTTCCTTCAAGGACCCCTACTCCACCTGCACAGGCTGCCTGAAATTGCCTCACAGCTCGCTGTTATTCCATTTAGATTTTTCATCTGTTTTTTCTCTGTGCTTCATTTTCAACTGCCTCTATGTCTTCAGTTTCACTAACTTTTCCTTCTACTATGTCTAATCTGCAGTTAATCCCACCCAGTGTATTTTCATCTCGTACATTGTAGATTTCTTTCTAGAAATTCAGCCTGGATGTGGACACAGTTGGGGAAAGGGATGGTAGGACGAATTGAGAGAGTAACATTGACACGTATACACTTATTGTTGTTGTTCAGTCACCAAGTCATGTCCACTCTTTGTGACCCTGTGGACTGCAGCATGCCAGGCCTCCTTGTCCCTCACCATCTCCCTGACCTTGTCCAAGTTCATGTTCATTGAATCAGTGATGCCATCCAACCATCTCATCCTCTGTTGCCCTCTTCTCCTTCTGCCTTCAATCTTTCCCAGCACCAGGATCCCACATTGGGAAAACAATGAGTCAGCTCTTCACATCAGGTGGTCAAAGTATCAGAGCTTCAGCTTCAGCATTAGTCCTTCCAATGAGGATTCAGGGTTGATTTCCTTTAAGATTGACTGGCTTGATCTCCTTGCTGTCCCAGGGATTCTCAAGAGTCTTCTCCAGTACCACAGTTCAAAAGCATTAGTTCTTCAGTGCTCTGCCATCTTTATGGTCCAGCTCTCACATCTGTACATGACTACTGAAAAGACCATAGCCTTGACTATATGGACCTTTGTCAGCAAAGTGATGACTCTGTTTTTGGATACACTAAGTTTTTCATAGCTTTTCTTCTAAGAAGCAATTGTCTTCTCATTTTAGGGCTGTGGTCATCATCCAGGTTGATTTTAGAGCCCAAGAAGAGGAAATCTACTGCTTCCACCCTTTCCCCTTCTCTTTGCCATTAAGTGATGTGACCAGATGCCATGATTTTAGTTTTCTTAATATTGAGTTTTATCTGTCTTTTTCACTCTCCTCTTCCACCCTCGTCAAGAGGCCTCTTTTCTCTCTGCCATTATAGTGGTATCATGTGTAAAATAGATAGCTACATGTGAAATAGATAGCTACATGTGTAAAATAGATACACTACATCTGCCTCTTGTGAAACCTATATGCAGATCAGGAAGCAACAGCTAGAACTGGACATAGAACAACAGACTGGTTCCAAATAGGAAAAGGAGTATGTCAAGGCTGTAAATTGTCACCCTGCTTATTTAACTTATATGCAGAGTACATCATGAGAAACGCTGGGCTGGAAGAAGCACAAGCTGGAATCAAGATTGCCGGGAGAAATATCAATAACTTCAGATATGCAGATGATACCACCCTTAAGGCAAAAAGTGGAGAGGAACTAAAAAGCCTCTTGATGAAAGTGAAAGAGGAGAATGAGAAGTTGGCTTAAAGCTTAACATTCAGAAAACTAAGATCATGGCATCTGATCCCATCACTTCATGGGAAATAGATGGGGAAACAGTGTCAGACTTTATTTTTTTGGGCTCCAAAATCACGGCAGATGGAGATTGCAGCAATGAAATTAAAAGACACTTATTCCTTGGAAGGAAAGTTATGACCAACCTAGATAGTATATTGAAAAGCAGAGATATTACTTTGCCAAAAAAGGTCCATATAGTCAAGGCTATGGTTTTTCCATTCATCATGTATGGATGTGAGAGTTGGACTGTAAAGAAAGCTGAGTGCCAAAGAATTGATGCTTTTGAATTGTGGTGTTGGAGAAGACTATTGAGAGTCCCTTGGACTGCAAAGAGATCCAACCGGTCCATCCTAAAGGAGATCAGTCCTGGGTGTTCATTGGAAGGACTGATGCTGAAGCTGAAACTCCAATACTTTGGCCACCTCATGCGAAGAGTTGACTCATTGGAAAAGACCCTGATTCTGGGAGGGATTGGGGGCATGAGGAGGAGGGGATGACAGAGGATGAGATGGCTGGAGGGCATCACCAACTTGATGGACATGAGTTTGAGTAAACTCTGGGAGTTGGTGATGGACAGGGAGGCCTGGTGTGCTGTGATTCATAGGGTCGTAAAGAGTCAGACACGACTGAGTGGCTGAACTGAGCTGAACTGAACCATGTGTAAAATAGCTAGCTAGAGGAAAGCTGCTATCTAGCACAGGGAGCTCAACTCAGTGCTGTGTGTTGACCTAGTGAGGTGGGATGGGGGTGGGGTGGGAGAGAGGTTCAAGAGAGAAGGAATAGGTATACATGTAGCTGCTTCACTTTGTTGTATAGCAGAAACTAACGCAACATTGTAAAGCAATTATACTGCAATAAAAAAGAGAAATTCAACCTGGACCTTTTTTATATCTCCCATGTCTTTATTTAACATATTCAATCCTTCCTCTAGAATCTTGAACATATGGAATACAGTAATACTTTTCAAAATGTCCTTATCTACTACTTCTGTTATCTGGGTCATTTCTGGGTTAGTTTCAGTGGATTGATTTTTCTCCTTCCTTTGGGTTATGGGATTGTAGGTACCTGCTTCTTGGCATGCCTGGTAATTTTTTCCCACTGTGGAGCAAGACCCTTTTTGTATTTTGCCTGATGTCCACTCTGGCTGGTGGTGCGAGGTGTTATTTCTAGTCTTAGGTGAGCTCCAGGGATTGTTCCCTCTAGTTCCGTTGGTATTACTTCCCACGCCTTAGAGAGTTTCCTCTTCTGCGTGCTCTGACCTGTGCTCAACTGCATCTTTGAGGGGCACCTTTTGAAAATCTCCCTGGTTCTCTCTCTGTGTAGCTTTCTCCTTCCCAGTAGCTTCCCTGAAAATTTTAGTTGCCTTGGCCTTCTTGCTCTCAGCTCCATATTCCCAAACCAAGGAGATCACTAAGCTCTGCCAGCCTTCCCCTTTTTTTCCACCATGACCTGGAAGCCTCCATATCTCAGAGATTACTCTCCTTCACTGCCCATCATCTAATATCTTAAAAACCATAGTTTTATATATTTCATATCCTTTTTAGTTCTTTCGGGTATGAGAGCACATCCAGCCTCTGTTGTTCCCTCTTGGCTGGAAGCAGAAGTCTTCCTCTTGTACTTCTTTTGTACACAGTGAGAGTAATTTTCTGATGTTTACAATAGAAAACACTGGATAAAACACTACCTTGCGTGATTAATGTGAAGATTAAATGAGAGAACACACATGTATGCTCAGGATAGTGTCAGCACTGAACAAGTGTTCAGTTAATGTTGATGTACTTGTCAGCATTTGCTGTGTCAACAAACAACCTCCACACCTCAGCAGCTTACAATAACAAACACATCTAGCTCACGGGTGTTCTGGTCTACTGGTCTTTATCTGTCATGACTTGGCTGTGCTTAGCTCCCCTTGAGCACCAAGCTTTCTTATTCTGGGATGCAGACTGACAGTAGCATCATCTAAGAAGACAAGAACATGAGACCAAATAAATCATGAGATGCATTTAATGTTTCTGCTCTGATGTGGTGCCTGTTGCATCCTCTCACATTCGATTGGCTATCCTAAAGTCAATGGAATACCACTATACTATACTCCATCCTCGGAGAGTTCTGGCAAAGAAGAGAGGTATGATTCTCTTACAGAAGAGGGAGCTGATGGTGATGGTGGTGGAAGTCGCTCAGTCATGTCTGACTGTTTGTGACCCCATGGACTGTAGCCCTCCAGGCTCCTCTGTCCATCGAACAGTTTTCTCCTCCCCCAAACTCCAAGAGCCTTTATTTCAGGGCCTTCCACTTGACAATGACTTACAGGCGGTTTTGCAACAGGTCTTCAGTTTAACTTCTATTTATCTACCATATGGTTTGAAGACAAAGGAGCTCAGATTTTCTAAGGGCCTACCTTGTGCCAGGTCCCTTTCATGGAGCAGCTATTCTAAACCTTGTGATGGCCTCACCAGGTTGCTCTGTTTCACAGGTGAGGAAATAAACATACAGAGAAGTTAAGTGACTGTTCAAGGTCACAAAGCTAATAAGTGGCAGAGTTGGGGTTTGAACTCAAGTCTGTGTGTGCTTTGGGTTATAATTATTTATTTTTGTTTCATAATAATTATTTTGGGCCCTTAGTGGGATTTTTTGTTCCTGGAAAGCAAGGACTGCATCTTGTGCTTCTTTGGTTCATCCATAAAGATCAATACAGAGACTGAACACTGTTTAGGTGCTTAAAAACATTACTAAATGTATTTATAAAGAGAGAAGCAGGACTCCCCTGGTGGTTCATAGTGGTAAAGAACCTGCCTGCCAATGCTGAAGACATGGTTGGATCCCTAATCCGGGAAGATCCCACATGCCTTGGAGCAACTAAGCCTGTGTGTCCCACCTACTAAGCTTGTGCTCTAGAGCCCACAAGCCACAACTATTGAAGCCCATGCTTATAACCTGTGCTCCAAATCAAGAGGAGCCACCATAGTGAGAAGCCCACACACCACACCTAGGGAGTAGCCCCAACTCGCCGCAGCTACAGCAAGTCCTGTGCAGCAACAAAGACCCAGCCCAGACAAAAAGAAATCAATTAAAAAAACAAATTTTTTTAAAGGGCAAAGCTAATGACTCAGTGCTCCTTGAGTCCTGAAAAACATACCAGGTGTGGTTCAGGAGAAAGTATTTCTCCTTTCTGCTCTCATCCCTTGGTGGTCTAATCCTCATTGCTGGCTGAGGGCATTGTGGGGATGAGAGGATATGATAAATAAGGCTTTGTCAGGGCACAGAAGGAAATCCACAAAGCTGTGGAGGTAGAGGGAAAACACATTTACTGTGTGTCTCTGTGCTGGGTTTTACCATTTATTATCTCATCAAAGGCACATAATATCTTATGGGGTCAGATTTCTTAACCCCATTTAACAGCCAAGTGAAAAGAGAAAGTGAAAGTCTCTCAGTCATGTCTGACTCTTTGCAACCCTATGTACTATACAGTCCACGGAATTCTCCAGGCCAGAATACTGGAGTGGGTAGCCTTTCCCTTCTCCAGGGGATCTTCCCAACCCAGGGATCTAACCCAGGTTTCCCACATTGCAGGCAGATTCTTTACCAGCTAAGTATCAGACAATAATAAATAATTTGGAATCTCAATACAGGTCTGACTGACCTCAAAGCTCTGATGGTTGCCTCTACACCCCACTACTGACATGGATAGCACCCCCTCTGTTGAGAGAAAGCCAGGTCAAGCCATCACTGAGGCTGGCTGGCCTTGAGCACATGGGGATTGAATAACTGAGAATATATTCCACCCACACAACTAAAAGTTACCCGCTTCACACTACCTGATCCATTGCCACTGGAGACTTTTTATCAGCTATTACCTGTGTGGTAGTCAAGCAGTTCATCTTTTTCATTGAACCATCTCATTATGTTCTTGACATAGTCTCTCATTCTCTCTGAAAATAAAATGGTTTAAGATGAAAACTGCAATTACAGTGCCATCTATTAAAAGGACCTGGGATTCCTGCAGTGTTTAAAAGAATATGTAATTGCTGATTAAAGAAAACCATGCTATTGGTCCAAATGATTGATTAAAAGCAAATTTGGAGGAATTTTCTGTGCACCATCATGGACAGGCTCACACCCTTTCTCCTGGAGCCAAAGTGATCTGTGCGAGGCTCAGAGAGGTTAATAACTTGTCCAAGGTCACACAGCTAGCGTTCTTCTGACATAGGAGGATGTACATTTGAAATGTATTATCCAGGGACCTGACACAGTCTAGAGTATGTAAGATTCTTGAAGGGTTCAGATGATTTCATGGGAAATGGTGGGCTTCCCTGGTTCCTATATTTATCATCTTGTCCCTGGACTTTGGCAATTTATTTATTCATTTTTAAATATTCATTTATTTGGATGTGCCAGGTCTCAGTTGTGGCACATGGGATCCTTGATCTTTGTAGCAGCATGCAGGATCTGTAGCTGTGGCATGTGGACTCTTAACTGTGGCATGTGAGATCTAGTTCCCCAACCAGGGCCTGAACCCAAGGCCCTGCATTGGCAGCACAGAGTCTTAGCCACTGGATCACCAGGAAGGTCCCTTAGCAGTTTAGGCTCCTCTCACTCACCGCACTCCCTTCCCACAATGTTCTCCAAATAACACCTTGAGAGACTGTGGCAATCATTATTGGTTGCCCACCAAAAAGGCTCCCCCATCCTTTTGGCATTACCAGAATGATAGTTTTGTAACAATATATCCAGTATATTGTTATATACTGTAACAATATATCCAGTAACAATATATCCAGTTTGATAGGTTTCAGCTTCTCCTTGCAACTACACACATAAATAAATAAGTCTTGTGTTTTACTTCGGAGAAGGCAATGGCACCCCACACCAGTACTCTTGCCTGGAAAACCCCATGGGCGGAGGAGCCTGGTAAGCTGCAGTCCACGGGGGTCGCTAAGAGTCTGACGCGACTGAGCATCTTCACTTTCACTTTTCACTTTCGTGCATTGGAGAAGGAAATGGCAACCCACTCCAGTGTTCTTGCCTGGAGAATCCCAGGGACAGCGGAGCCTGGTGGGCTGCCATCTCTGGGGTCGCACAGAGTCAGACAGGACTGAAGCAACTTAGCAGCAGCAACAATCTTTTACTTAGTAGATTTGGTTTGCTGTAAGTGTATGAGTACAAGGATTCTGAAACTATTTTCTATGTTTTAGATCTGAACAAATAAATGAATATACTAATGTTGGGAATCAGAGTTCTCACTATGGAAGAACCAAACCTGAAATGCAGTAAAGCAAGCAAAGCCCCACAGACTTTGATGGGAATTAGAGACTGGAGCATGACCCTTTGGGCTTCCCTGGTGGCTCAGGTGGTGAAGAATCTGTCTATAAAGCAGGACACCCGGGTTCCTATTCTGTGTGGGGAAGATCCCCCAGAGAAGGGAATGGCAACCCACTCCAGTACTCTTGCTTGAAGAACTTCATGGACAGAGGAGCCTGGTGGGCTACAGTCTATGAGGTCGCAGAGAGTTGGACACGACTGAGTGACTAACACTTTCACGTCACTGTATTTCTAGCTTTGCCCAGTGAAAGGGCCTTGAAGTGTCGACATAATTGGCAATGAGCACACTCCAACACACAGTTTTTGTTTCTGAAAAGCATTCTTGGACTTCCTGATGATTCAGTGTTTAAAGACTCTGTGCTTCCAAGGCAGGGGTGCAGGTTCAATCCTTGGTCTGGAAACTAAGCTCCCACAGGCCATGTGGCATCTCTCATTAAAGGTAATTTTTTTAAGTAAATAAAAATTTAAAAATAAAGAGCATTCTTTGTTTAAAAAAACAAACAAACAAACACCAGCGGTCCTTGAAGAAATGGCTGATTCAAGGACTGGGGCAGGGAAAGTACAAGGTGAGTCTGCAACATGGGCTGTGACAGAAAATAAGAAATATTAATAATAGGAATAGATCAAAAGTACAAGGAGACACCCAAAGGCAGTAAGCATCCAAATGTATGACAGTTATGGGTTGTAACCAACGGAATATATTAATAATAAGAATCTGTAAGTTCATCCAAGTCTGTACATATATGCACTAGGGGCAGCTCTCCCCTGCTGTAGAAAAATGCAGAAGAAATGACGGTTTTAGAAAACCACTGTTTTGCTACCATCCTAGTATAGTAAAAGAGCTGGGCAAAAATTATCAAGGGATGCTGAAACATGTGGTTGAAAGTCTAATGAGGAGCAAGATATTTAAAGTCTCAACAAATCTCTCCACCAAGTAATTATTAATTAGAAAAGGAAAAATAGGAACTTGGCAAGCACCCTTTTAATAAAATAATCAAAGTTAACACCACCAATAATGGGACAAATCAACCTTGCTGCCTCCTTATATTTTGCACTTCTGTGGTGTTCTGGCCCAAAGTACTTAACCTAAAACTAATAATGAGGAAATATCCAGACAAACCTAGATTGAGCGGTATCCTACAAAACAATCGGCATGACTCTTAAAAATGTCAAAGTTATAAAAGAAAAAGAAAGGGTAAGGAAATATCCCAGATTAGAAGAAGCTAAAGAGACCTGACAACTTAATGTAACATACAACCTTGGATTGGATCCTGGACCAGAAAAAGGTTTGTTATAAATTATAATATTTGGACAATTATCATACAGATTATAGATTAGATACTAGTAGTTTTTAGCATTAAAATTCCTGCTGTTCTGTGGGTCCATCAAAGAATTTTTTGTTTGGGACTTCCCTGGTGGTCCAGGGGTGAAGACTCTGCATTTCACTGCAGAGGGAGTGCAGGAAAACTGCTCCTGGTCAGGGAACTAAGATCCTGCATGCTGCTCAGTGCAGCTAAAAAAAAAAAAAAGACTATTTTGTTTTTAGCAATTATTAATACATAGGAAAGTATTCAAGGATAAAGGAGCGTGATGTATGCAACTTACTCTCAACTAGTTCAGAAAGAAAAATTATGACACAAACATGGCAAAATACCAAAAACTGGTGAATTGTGGTACAATAGAGATGGCCACACCCTTACTGCTACTCTTCTGATTGGGTTGCTTGTTGTTTAGTCACTCAGTCGTATCTGGCTCATTGTGACCCTGTGGACTGTAGCCCACCTTGGAGCTCCTCTGTCCATGAAATTCTCCAGGCAAGAACACTGGAGTGGGTTGCCATTTCCTTCTCAAGGGGATCTTCGTGACCCAGGGATCAAACCCACCTCTCCTACTTTGCAGGCAGATTCTTTACTACTGAACCACTGGGGAGACAGACAAATTCCTATCTTTAAATCTGAGCTGGTCTTAGTCAGTTGTTAGACCACCAGGCTGGTGGGAAGCGACTCTGGGACTTCCTTGACTATGTTATGAGAAGCTTTGCCCTTTTAGTCTGGGCCTCTTGGAAAGCTCTCTCCAGGGCCCTTGAGCTGCTATAAGATATCTAGCAGCTCCCTGAGACCGTCACACTAGAGAGGCCATGCATAGGTGCTCCTGTTGACACTCCCCACTCAGCTCAGCCTTGCTGCTCTCCCCACCAAGGTGCCAGACTTGTGAGTGAAGCTCTCTTGGATTCTCTAGATCATTCCGTCCACCAGCTAAATAGCATTCCATGACCTCTGTCAACACCGCATGGAACAGAAATCACCCAGCTGAGCTCTGCCCAAATTCTTGACACAGAAAATCATGATACCTCCTATAATGGTTGCTGTTTTAAGCCACTAAGTTTGGCAGCAGTTTTCTTTTGTTTTGTTTTTAAACACAAAAACAGATAACTAGCACTAGGGAGAGTGACTTTTTTTAAGAGGGCATTCTTTGTATTGTTCTCACAGCTTTTCTGTATGTTTGATATTATTTTTAAATTAAAAAAAATTTAGGGCCATCAGTTCACGGTTAAGATGGGTGTGTATTTTTGCTTAAACCAGAAGCTCTTTTTTTCTCAGCAGGAAAATCATTTAGCAATTCCTTAAATCTATGCCAACTTCTAGACCCAAATTGAACTTTTCGAGTGAAACCTGGTGAGTCAAGACCACAAAGGGGTTTGTTGAACTTTGATGCTGAATGTGGAAACCAAAACTCACAAAGTGGAAACACACCTGTTACATGTCTCACTTCTATGCTCCATCACCGTGGATCCAACAGCCTCTTCTCCTTCTCCACCAGATATGTCAACAACACTTCAACTCATCATGTCCTAATCCTAACTCACAGTCTCAGCAACCTAAGCCCCAACCCTCACTGAAATAAAAAAACAATAAATACGTAAATCCCTAGTCCTCCTTTAGTGTTTGCTATGTCAGAGAGTGGCTGCTCCATTCCTTTCCAAAATCAGAACCAGAATCTGAGACTCATCCTTGTTGCCGCCCTTGCCTTATTCTCCATCTTCAGCTGCACTGGTTTTGCCTCTTGATATTTCTCCCATTTATCCTTTTCAAGCCAGGTCACCATCACCTTTCACCTTCTAACCACTCTCCCTGGATTTAATCTTGCCCTCTTGAGAGTCCAATCTTCAGTTTCCTGGGCAGCAGCCACATTTAGAATACAAATCAGATTATATCACTTTCCTGCTTAAAAACCATTCAACGCTTCCTTTTGTTCTTGGACTTCCTGCAGGAAGCCATAAAGGAAAAGTTTAAATTTAACTAGGAAAATGTATAAAAGAGGCTAAAAAAGAACACACATAAATGATCATAAAGCAGGCTAAAAACAAAGAATAAATTGGAGGGAAATATTCGCAACATGATGTGAGTAACAAAGAGCTATAGTCCTCATTATATAAAAGACCTAACAAATCGACACAGAAAGGATCAAATTCCAATAGCAAAATGGACCTGGAACACAACAATTTAGCTCACAGTAAAGAGGAAAATGGCATAGAAATACACAGAAAAGATGCTCAACTGCACTCATCATTAAATAAATATGAAACTAAAGAACAAAAATGTTACATTATCAGGTTGACATAGATTCATAATTTTGAAAACACAAAATGTTGGGTTTCCCTGGGAGCACAGTGGAATGTGCCAATGCAGGAGACATGGATTCAATCCCTGGTCTGGGGAGATCCAACATGCCAGCAAACAATGAAGCCTGTGCACCCCAGCTATTGAGCCTGTGCTCTAGGGACCAGGAACAGCAACTAACGAAGCCCACACACTCTAGAGCCTGGGCTCCACAACAAGAGAAGTCATCATAATGAGAAGCCTGCTCCCTGCAACTGGAGAGTAGTCTGCATGTGGCAACAAAGACCCAGCACAGCCAAAAACAGTACCCAAATTTACAAAAAGAAAGAAAACACAAAATGTTGATGAAGGCATAGTGCTCAGTTGAGTCTGACTCTGTGGCCACATGGACTGTACCCCACCAGGCTCTTCTGTCCATGGGATTTCCCAGGCAAGAATACTAGAGTGGGTTGCCATGCCCTTCCCCAGGGGACCTTCATGACCCAGAAATTGAACCCAGGACTCCTGCATTGCAGGCAGATTCTTTATCGTTGAAACTCCTTGGGAAGCCTGATGAAGGTATAAAGATTCAGACAACTCTACACAGTTTGTATAATCTTTCATGAAAAGATGGGTTGAATAAAGGACAGAAATGGTAGGGACCTAACAGAAGCAGAAGATATTAAGAAGAGGTGGCAAGAATACACAGAAGAAATGTACAAAAAAGATCTTCAAAAAAAAAAAAAAAAGATCTTCATGACCCAGATAATCACGATGGTGTGATCACTCACCTAGAGCCAGACATCCTGGAATGTGAAGTCAGGTGGGCCTTAGAAAGCATCACTATGAACAAAGCTAGTGGAGGTGATGGAATTCCAGTTGAGTTATTTCAAATCCTGAAAGATGACACTGTGAAAGTGCCACACTCAATATGCCAGCAAATTTGAAAACCTCAGCAGTGGCCACTGTTTTCATCCCAATCCCAAAGAAAAGGTCAGTTTTCATTCCAATCCCAAAGAAAGGCAATGCAAAGAATGCTCAAACTACCGCACAATTGTACTCATCTGACACACTAGTAAAGTAATGCTTAAAATTCTCCAAGCCAGGCTTCAGCAATATGTGAACCGTGAACTTCCTGATGTTCAAGCTGGTTTTAGAAAAAGCAGAGGAACCAGAGATCAAATTGCCAACATCTGCTGGATCATGTAAAAAGCAAGAGAGTTCCAGAAAAACATCTGCTGCTGCTGCTGTGTCACTTCGTCATGTCCGACTCTGTGCAACCCCACAGACGGCAGCCCACCGGGCTGCTCCGTCCCTGGGATTCTCCAGGCAAGAATATTGGAGTGGGTTGCCATTTCCTTCTCCAGTGCATTCATGCAATAAAGTTCTGCTTTATTGACTATGCCAAAGCCTTTGACTGTGTGGATCACAATAAACTGTGGAAAATTCTGAAAGAGATGGGAATACCAGACCACCTGACCTGCCTCTTAAGAAATCTGTATGCAGGTCAGGAAGCAACAGTTAGAACTGGACATGGAACAACAGACTGGTTCCAAATAGGAGAAGGAGTACGTCAAGGCTGTATATTGTCACCCTGCTTATTTAACTTATATGCAGAGTACATCATGAGAAACGCTGGACTGGAAGAAGCACAAGCTGGAATCAAGATTGCCGGGAGAAATATCAACAACCTCAGATATGCAGATGACACCACCCTTATGGCAGAAGTGAAGAGGAACTAAAGAGCCTCTTGATGAAAGTGAAAGAGGAGAGTGAAAAAGTTGGCTTAAAGCTCAACATTCAGAAAACAAAGATCATGGCATCCGGTCCCATCACTTCATGGCAGATAGATGGGGAAACAGTGGAAACAGTGGCTGACTTTATTTTTCGGGCTCCAAAATCACTGCAGATGGAGATTGCAGCAATGAAATTAAAAGACGCTTACTCCTTGGGAGGAAAGTTATGACCAACCTAGAAAGTGAAGTCGCTTAGTCGTGCCGGACTCTTTGTGACCCCATAGATAGTAGCCTGCACCAAGCTCTTCTGTCCATGGGATTTTCAAGGCAAGAGTACTGGAGTGGGTTGCCACTTCCTTCTCCAGGGAATTTTCCCAACCCAGGGATCAAATCCAGGTCTCTCACATTGTAGACACACAGTTTACCGTCTGAACCTAGATAACATATTAAAAATCAGAGACATTACTTTGCCAACAAAGGTTTGTCTAGTCAAGGCTATGGTTTTTCCAGTAGGCATGTATGGATGTAAGAGTTGGACTATAAAGAAAGCTGAGTGCCGAAGAATTGATGCTTTTGAACTGTGGTTTTGGAGAAGACTCTTGAGAGTCCCTTGGACTGCAAGGAGATCCAACCAGTCCATCCTAAAGGAGATCAGTCCTTTAGGTGGGTGTTCATTGGAAAGACTGATGTTGAGGCTGAAACTCCAATACTTTGGCCACCTGATGGGAAGAGCTGACTCATTTGAAAAGACCCTGATGCTGGGAATGATTGAGGGAAGGAGGAGAAGGGGATAACAGAGGATGAGATGGTTGGATGGCATCATCAACTCAATGTATGTGGGTTTGGGTAGACTCTGGGAGTTGGTGATGGACAGGGAGGTCTGGTGTGCTGTGGTTCATGGGGTTGCAAAGAGTCAGACACGACTGAGTGACTGAACTGAACTGAAGTAATCCTTATGATGAGTTGTTTAATTTATGATAAGCTGTTTAATTTATAATAGCCTATTTCTCAATAGTCATTATACATAGTTGTGAATTCTTGCAAAATAAGCAAAATATATAACCTACAAATTGTTTTCAAATATAATGAACTCTGTATGAATAATAGCATTACAAGTAATACATTGTAGAGATATTTAATTAAATATTTATTGATCTCAAATTTGCAGTTTCCCTGTGTCAGGAAGCTAATCTATACTGTTCAGTGCTCAGACATTTTCCTAGGCCCCTGATGCTAAGCTATGTCTATAGAACATTTTAATGGTAAAAGGGCCCTGGACAAATATATCCAGAGGACAATTAGATAATGCCTTTCAAAATTATAAATGTGCACACTTTTCACCAAGAAATTCTTCAGAAGTGAATTTATCCTATACATATACTCACACACGTGCCCAAATATGTCTTTATAAGAGTGTTTCTGGCTGCAATGTTTCTAACAGTGAAAAACAGTAAAAGCTTAAAATATCCATCAATCAGAGATTGAGTAAATGCATAATGTCACATCCATGCATTGGGGTACCATGAGGCCCTGGAAAAAACCTATGTGTGTCCAACTGTGCTGACATGGAGAAGTCTCTACATGTGTTGTCCAGTGGAACAAATGAAAGTGTGAAATACTGCGAGTAAAACCCCATCTGCCTTCCCCTCATATACCCATTGTTTCTTAGAAATATCTATACAGTATATTAGACGTATGTTTGTGAAATTGTTCTAGAAGCATATATGAGAAACCTTGACAATGGTCATCTCTATGGCCTGGGGCGGGGACAGGGAGAGTACACCGAGGTTTTGACTATAACTCATGAGTCATTTTCTTAATGACTTAACAAAAGGGTAAAAGGGGTAAAAGAGGGAGGAGAAGGAAAAAACAAATTCCTGAACTGGACCACAACAGGTTTCCCGAGCTGGGGATCCGGCAGAGGAACTGAGAACACCCAGGGACTCTGATTTTGAAGGCCAGTGGATTTGATTTCAGAACTTCCACAGGACTGAGGAAACTTGGAGGGCACAACAAAACCTTGTGTATACCAGGACCTAGGAGAAAGGACA
Organism: Bos taurus; assembly: GCF_002263795.3. NCBI lineage: Eukaryota > Metazoa > Chordata > Mammalia > Artiodactyla > Bovidae > Bos > Bos taurus. The sequence goes on from NC_037328.1 coordinate 127,947,546, forward strand.
GTGTCCTCACAGCAAACTGAGCCAGACTTGCCTGTGAGTGAGAGTCCCTGGTGGAGGAGCGGGTTGACAGTGGCCTGCCTCAGGGTCAGGGGCACTGACCGCAGCAATGCTGGGAGGTGCAGCATGCTGGCATAAGTCCTTTTGGAAGAGGTCACCATTACCCCTACCATAGTTTGGCCTCAGGCCAAGCTACAGTGAGGAAACACAGCATCACTCATCAGCAGAAAATTGGGTTAAATATTTACTTAGTGTGGCCTTGCCCACCAGAGCAAAACCCAGATTCCCCCACAGCAAGTCCCTCCCATCAGGAAGCTTCCATAAGCCTCTTATACTCATCCATCAGAGGACAGACAAAATGAGGACTATAATCAGAGAAAACTAACCAAACTGATGACATGCGTCACAGCCTTGTCTAACAATGAAACTATGAGGCATGCCCTGTAGGACCATCCAAGACAGACGGGTCATGGTGGAGAGTTCTGACAAAATGTGGTCCACTGAAGAAGGGAATGGCAAACCATTTCAGCATTCTTGCCTCAAGTATGAAAAAGCAAAAAGATATGACACTGGAAGATGAACTCCCCAAGTTAGTAGGTGCCCAATATGCTACTGGAGAAGAGCAGGGAAATAGCTCCAGAAAGAATGAAAAGGCTGAACCAAAGCAAAAACTATGCTCAGTTGTGGATGTTTATAGAGGTGAAAGTAAGGTCCAAGGCTGTAAGAACAGTATTGCACAGGAACCTGGGAAGTTAGGTCCATGAATCACAGTAATTGGAACAGGTCAGACAAGAGCTGGCAAGAGTGAGCATTGATATTTTAGGAATCGTGAACTAAATGGATGGGAAAGGGTGAATTTAATTCAGATGACCATTATATCTACTACTGAGGGCAAGAATCCCTTAGAAGAGATGGAGCAGCCCTCATGGTCAACAAAAGAGTCTGAAATGCAGTACATAGGTGCATTCTCAAAAAGGACAGAATGATCTCGTTCATTTTCATGGCAAACCATTCCATATCATAGTGACCCAAGTCTATGCTCAAACCACTAACGCTGAAGAAGCTGAAGTTGGAACGGTTCTATGAAGACTTACAAGACCTTCTAGAACTAACACCCAAAAAAGATGTCTTTTTCATCATAGGGGACTGGAATGCAAAGTAGGATGTCAAGAAATACCTGGAGTAACAGGCAAGTTTGGCCTTGGAGTGCAAAATGAAGCAGGGTAAAAGCTAACAGAGTGCTCCCAAGAGAACACACTGGTCATAGAAAACACCCTCTTCCAACAGTACAAGAGACGACTCTACTCATGGACATCACCAGATGGTGAGCACCGAAATCAGATTGTATTCTTCGCAACTGAAGATGGAGAAGCTCTATACAGTTAGCCAAAACAAGACTAGGAGCTGACTGTGACTCAGATCGCGAACTCCTTACTGCAAAACTCAGACTTTGATTGAAGACAGTAGGGAAAACCACTAGGCCATTCAGGTGTGACCTAAATCAAATCCCTTACAATTATACAATATAAGTGACAATTAAATCTGATAGGCAGAGTGCCTGAGGAACTATGCATAGAGGTTTGTAACATTGTTCGGGAGTCAGTAACCAAAACCACCTGCAAGAAAAAGAAATGCAAAAAGGCAAAATGGTTGTCTGAGGAGGCCTTACAAATAGCTGAGAAAAGAAGAGATCAGATCAGATCAGATCAGTCGCTCAGTCGTGTCCGACTCTTTGCGACCCCATGAATCGCAGCACGCCAGGCCTCCCTGTCCATCACCAACTCCCGGAGTTCACTCAGACTCACGTCCAACGAGTCCGTGATGCCATCCAGCCATCTCATCCTCTGTCGTCCCCTTCTCCTCTTGCCCCCAATCCCTCCCAGCATCAGAGTCTTTTCCAATGAGTCAACTCTTCGCATGAGGTGGCCAAAGTATTGGAGTTTCAGCTTTTGCATCATTCCTTCCAAAGAAATCCCAGGGCTGATCTCCTTCAGAATGGACCGGTTGGATCTCCTTGCAGTCCAAGGGACTCTCAAGAGTCTTCTCCAACACCACAGTTCAAAAAAGAAATGAAAGGCAAAGGAAAAAAGGAAAGATATATCCATTGAATGGAAAGTTCCAATGAATACCAAAGAGAGATAAGAAATCCCTCCTAAAGTGAACAATGCAAAGAAATAGAGGGAAACGATAGAATGGAAAAGACCAGAGACCTCTTTAAGAAAATCAGAGATACCAACAGAACATTTCATGCAAAGATGAGCACAATAAAGGACAGAAACAGAAGATATTAAGAAGAATAACAGAAGCAGAAGATATTAAGAAGAGGTGGCAAGAATACACAGAAGAGCTACACAGAAGAGCTACACAAAAAAGCTCTTAATGACCCGGATAACCATGATAGTGTGATCACTCACCTAGAGCCAGACATCCTGGAATGCGAAGTCAAGTGGGCCTAAGGAAGTATCACTATGAACAAAGCTAGTGAAAGAGATGGAATTCCAGCTGAGCTATTTCAAATCTTAAAAGATGATGCTGTTAAAGTGCTGAACTCAATATGCCAGCAAATTTGGAATACTCAGCAGTGGCCACAGGACTGGAAAAGGTCAGTTTCATTCCAGTCCCAAAGGATGTTCAAACTACTGCAAAATTGAACTCATTTCACACACTAGCAAGGAATGGTCAAAATCCTTCAGGCTAGGCTTCAACAGTATGTGAACCGAGAACTTTCAGGTTTACAAACTGGATTTAGAAAAGGCAGAGGAATCAGATGTCAAATTGTCGACATCTGTTGGATCATATAAAAAGCAAGAGAGTGCCAGAAAAACATCTACTTCTGCTTCATTGACTAAGCTAAATCCTTTGACTGTGTGGATCACAGCAAACTGTGGAAAATTCTTCAAGAGATGGGAATACCAGACCACCTGACCTGCCTCCTGAGAAATCTGTATGCAGGTCAAGAAGCAACTGGACATGGAATAATGGACTGGTTCAAAATTGGGAAAGGAGTATGTCAAGGCTGTACATCAATGTGACAATATACATATTGTTACCCGGCTTATTTAACTTATACAGAGAATACTTCAGGCAAAATGTCAGGCTGGATGAAGCACGAGTTGGAATCAAGATTTCCAGGAGAAATATCAATAACCTCAGATACGCAGATGACACCACCCTTGTGGCAGAAAGTGAAGAGGAACTAAAGAGCCTCTTGGTGAAGTTGAAAGAGGACAGTGAAAAAAACTGGCTTAAAACTCAACATTAAAAAAACGAAGATCATGGCATCCTGTCCCATCACTTCATGAAAAATAGATGGGCAAACAATGGAAACAGTGACAGACTTTATTTTCTTGGGCTCCAAAATCACTGCAGATGGTGAGTGAAGCCATGAAATTAAAAGATGCTTTTTCTTGGAAGAAAAGCTACGACCAACCTGCTGCTGCTTCTGCTAAATCGCTTCAGTCGTGTCCGACTCTGTTCGACCCCATAGATGGCAGCCCACCAGGCTCCCCTGTCCCTGGGATTCTCCAGGCAAGAACACTGGAGTGGGTTGCCATTTCCTTCTCTAATGCATGAAAGGGAAACGTGAAAGCGAAGTCGCTCAGTCGTGTCCGACACAGCAATCCCATGGACTGCAGCCCACCAGGCTCCTCCGCCCATGGGATTTTCCAGTCAAGAGTACTGGAGTGGGTTGCCATTGCCTTCTCTGATGACCAACCTAGAAAGCATATTAAAAGGTGGAGACATCACTTTGCCAACAAAGGTCTGTCTAGTCAAGGATGTGGTTTTTCCGGTAGTCATGTATGGATGTGAGAGTTGGACCATAAAGAAAGCTGAGAGCCAAAGAACTGATACTTTCTAACTGTGGTGTGGAGAAGACTCTTGAGAGTCCCTTGGACTGCAAGGAACAAACCAGTCAATCCTAAAAGAAATCAATCCAGGATATTCATTGGAAGGACTGAAGCTGAAGCTGAAACTCCAATACTTTGTTCACCTGATGGGAAGAACTGACTCACTGGAAAAGACCCTGATGCTGGAAAAGATTGAAGGCAGGAGGAGAAGAGGATGACAGAGGATGAGATGGTTGGATGGCATCACCAACCCAATGAACATGAGTTTGAGCAAGCTCCGTTAGACGGTGAAGGACAAGAAAACCTGGCTTGCTGCAGTCCTTGGGATCGCAAAGAGTCAGACATGACTGAGTGACTGAAAAACAACAAAACTGGAACACCGAGTTCGAGTGATCAGATCACAGTTTGTGCACTTTCATGAGCTTAAAGTCTTCATCTTGTACTCCGTTCCCTCCTGGTCCTCTACAATCTAGCTCACCTGGGTCTCTCCCTCCTGCACATTTCCAATTCCCTCTCCCATCTCTGAGTCTTCACACATGCTTTTCCTTCTTCCTGGAACTAGGCCCATTAGCACACACACTTCATTAAGTTTTACTCTTCTTTCTGATGATTTCTCATTCCCGAGGGAGGCCTTCCCAGACCTCTCAGACTGTACCAAGCACCCTGTTATTCACTCTAGTAACTTCCTATGCTTTAACTCAGGGCATAACTTTTAATCACAGTTTCAAATCCTATACCTGGGTGTTGTTTCATGCCTGGCTCCCTTAGTAAGTCACTGAGAATCATATTTCTGTCTTCAGAACCTTGTCTGACAAACAGTAGGTGCTCTGTAAATATTTAATGAGTAAATGAAGCTTCTACCCAGGGGAGGGGAGGGGGGTGGGGGGGTGTCTTCCCTTGTGGAAGCATGGCCTTGTTTACCAAACATGGGCCGTCTCTGTTCTTCCAACGTGATATGAGCTAAAGAATTTGCCTTCGGGGCTTCCCTGGTGGCTCAGTGGTAGAGAATCAATCTGCCAATGCAGGAGACACGGGTTCAAACCCTGATCCAGGAAGATCCCACGTGACCTGGAGCAACTAAGCCTGTGTGCCACAGCTACTGAAGCCTGTGTGCCCTAGAGTCTGTGATCCACCACTAGAGAAGCTACCACAAGGTTGCGGTGCGAAGCCTGAGCACCGCAACCAGAGAGTAGCTCCCACTTGCCGCAACTGGAGAAAAGCCTACGCAGCAGTAAATACCCGCCACAGCCATAAATAAGTAAATCAAGTTTTAAAAAACATTTGTTTTAAAGAATCTGCCTTCATCACAGAAAAGCATTCCACAAAAGGCTTCCTGCTCAGCATTGTTGGAACACACAAGAACGAACACTTTCTTGTGGAAAAGCAGAAGGGCTGTCAAAAGGCCTTTTTATATCTTAGATTTTTGTTGATGTCATGGTTTTTAGAATTCAGCAAAATGAAAATTTCATTTTAAACTGGGCAGTATTTTGTCAGATGTATGTTTGCTGCTGCTACTGCTGCTAAGTCGCTTCAGTCGTGTCCGACTCTGTGCGACCCCATAGACGGCAGCCCACCAGGCTCCTCTGTCCATGGGGTTTTCCGGGCGAGAGTACTGGAGTGGGGTGCCATTGCCTTCTTCGAGATGTATGTTTACAAAGCTTAAAATAAATTTAAAAGGAACAAGTATATGGACAAAGAAAGAAAGGATATTTTCACTGCCAATAGGGCCAAAGGACTTGATCCTTCCAGAGAAAACAAAACTTCAGAAAAATGTACCAAAAAAAAAAAAAAACCAAAAACGTCTGAAGACACTGAAGAATGAACCAAAGCAGGAAGATTCTGAGGATGAATCTAAGAAAAAAATGAGTGGCACAAGGTGAGTTACACATATTTATGGGTATTAGCTTTAAAGTAAGCCTAAGTCAGCTCCACATGAGGTAGGTAAATCTCTGCTAGAAAGCCTGCACTTTTGGGCCTGAAAAAGTAGAAGATAGAGTTCAGGGCAACTAGCCACTGAAAACTGAAGGCAGATCCTGTAAAGGAGAGAGCTGGGGAGAGGAAGTCCCAAATTCAGTGCCAGTCTCCACTCACATCTCTAGAACCACTGACCCATACATGCCTAGGGCAGACAGTGAGCAGCCTCATCGGGGAAAAAGAAGTGAACTGAGATTTGAGCTACTACTCAAGAGAGGGATCCAACAAAGGTAATCATCTGCTAAGAAACAAATGAATAAATATACAAACCAGAATCTTGAGTCTCTACAAAATAAGGTGCACAACGTTGGGGATACAATCCAAATGTATTTGAAATATGAAGGTCAGGAGAATTTAGCCCATTATCAAGAAAAAAGACCTACCTTGAGATAACTCAGATATTCAAATGAGCATGTAAGGATTTTAAAAGCAGCTGTTATAACTGTATGTTAGAACTCTACACAAACTCTTCCAGCTTATTCTAGGAGCCAGTCCAGCATCACCCTGATACCAAAGCCCAAGACATGGCCAAAAGAAACCAACAAAAACCACAGACCAATATGAACATAAACAATCCTTTAAAAAATGAACATATTTAATGCAACACTCTATTAAAGAAGAGATCACTGCAGGGGCTTCCCTGGTGGCTCAGTGGAAAAGAATGTGAGTGCCAATGCAGGAAATACGGGTTTGATCCATGATCTGGGAAGAGCCCATGTGACATGGAACAACTAAGCCCATGTGCCACAGCTACTAAGCCTGTGCTCTAGAGCCCAGGAATTACAGCTATGGAATCTACCTTCCCTACAGCGTGTGCTCCTCAGCAAGAGAAACCACCACAAAGAGAAGCCAACCTACCTCAACTAGAGAGAGTAGCCCCCACTCTCCACAATCAGAGAAAATTCTGTGCAGTAATGAAGACCCAGCACAGCCAATAAACAAAGAAATAAAATTATATATATATATATATACACACATATATATATAAAGAAGAGACTACATCACAACCAAGTCAACCAAGTGAGGTTTATCCCAGGAATATAAGATTGGCTGGACATTCAAAAGTCAATCAAGATCATTCACAACATCAACCGGTTAAAAATAAAAACCACGTGATCATCTTAGTAGATGCAAAAAGCATTTGAAAATTCTTTTTTTTTTTAACATTATTTAGGATAAAAATGCTCAACAAATCAAGAATTAGAAGGGGACAAAAGGAAATTTCACAACCTACAGCTAAACTCATTTGTTGCTGTTCAGTCGCTCAATTGTGTCTGACTTTTTGTGACCCCATGGACTGCAGCATGTCAGGCCTCCCTGTCCATCATCATCTCCCAGAGTTTCCTCAAACTAATGTCCATTGAGTTGGTGATGCTATCCAATCATCTCATCCTCTGTCATCCCCTTCTCCTGCCTTCAATCTTTCTCAGCATCAGGATCTTTCCCAATGAGTCAGCTCTTCATATCAGGTGGCCAAAGTATTGGAGTTTCAGCTTCAGCATCAGTCTTTCCAATGAATATCCTGGATTGATTTCCTTTAGAATTGACTGATTTGATCTCCTTGAAGTCCAAGGGACTCTCAAGAGTCTTCTCCAACATCACAGTTCAAAAGCATCAATTCTTTGGCACTCAGCCTTCTTTATAGTCCAACACTCACATCCATACATGACTACTGAAAAAACCATAAATTTGACTAGACAGACTTTTGTTGACAAAGTGATATCTCCGCTTTTTACTATGCTGTCTAGGTTGGTCATAGCTTTTCTTCCAAGGAGCAAACATCTTTTAATTTCATGGCTGCAGTCACCATCTGCAGTGATTTTGGAGCTCAAGAAAATAAAGTCTTTCACTGTTTCCATTGTTTGCCCATCTATTTGCCATGATGTGGTGGGACCAGATGCCATGATCTTCGTTTTTTGAATGTTGAGTTTTAAGCCAGCTTTTTCACTCTCCTCTTTCACTTTGATCAAGAGGCTCTTTAGTTCCTCTTCGCTTTCTGCCATAAGGGTGGTGTCATCTGCATAGCTGAGGTTACTGATATTTCTCCTGGCAATCTTGATTCCAGTTTGTGCTTCATCCAGCTGGGTATTTTGCATGATGTACTCAGCATATGTTAGATAAGCAAACGCATACCTTTGGTAAAAAAAAATTGAAGTCTTTCCTCCACGAATGGGAACAAGAATGTTCACTCTCATCATTCCTACCACTCTCATCATTCCTACCAACATCATACTGGAGATCCTAGCAAGAGCAATGAGGCAACAAACAAAAACAAAAGTCATTTAAATCAGAAATAAAAAAACAAAACTATCTTTATTTGCCAACGACATGATCATCCAGGAAAAAAAATCCCAAAGAACCAACAAAGAAATCTATTAAGTCTATTAACTGAGATAAGTGAAATCAGAAAACACAAAGTCATAATACAGAAATCAATTGTATTTTTACATATATTAATGATCAATTGTACATTGAAATTTATAAAATAGTGCCATTTATAAGAGCATAAAAAAATACATAGGGACAAAATGTTTAAAGAATGCACAAGATTTGTATGAGAGAGAGTAAAGAGGACTTAAATAAACAGATACACCATCTTCATAAATTAAAAGTGTCATTACTAAGATTCAGTTTCCTCAAATTGATGTATAGACTGAATACAATCCCAATCAATATTACAGGAGGCTTTTTTAAATTGACAAGCTGATTCTGAAATTCATATGGAAAAACAATGAATCTGTAATAGGTAACCCATCTAAACAGCTCACATTACCTGGTTTTATAACTTTCTATAAAGCTATCATAATTCAGACAGTGTGAAATTGGCACACACATAGATCATACAGACATATGGAGCCTAGAAATAGACCCATTCGTATATAGTCAATTATTCTTCAACAAAATTATTAAGGTAATTCAATGGAGAAAACACTATTTTTAAAAAACAAACACCAAAAACAGGACCATGATCTTAAACTTGCACCAAATACAAAAATCAATCCAAAATGAATCATAGAGTTAATGTAAAATATTTCTGACTTAACATTTAGGCCAAGATTTCTTTTCTATTATATTTAATTAAATTAATTAATCAACTTATTTATGGCTGTGCCGAGTCTTCGTTGCTGCTCAGGCTTTTCTCTAGTTGCTGAGAGTGGGGACTAACTGTGCAGTTGCGTGCACGGGCTTCTCATTGTAGAGTTTGCTCTTGTTGCAGAGCACAGGCTCTAGGGTGCACAGGCTTTGTAAGTAGTTGCAACACAAGGGCTCGCTAGTTTTGGCTCCTGGGCTCTAGAGCACAGGCTCAATAGTTGTGGCTCAAGGGTTTAGTTGCTTCTCAGCATGTGGGATCTTCCAGAATTAGGGATTGAACCCATGTATCCTGCATTTGGCAGGTGGATCCTTTACCACTGAGCCATCAGAGAAGTCCTAAGCCAAAAGTCTTTTCCTAAAAGAGAGCACAAAAAGCCTGAACCCTACAAGAAAAATCGGTCAATTGGACTTACTCAAAATGAAAAGTTTCTGTTCTTTGAAAGACTGTTAGGATTACGAAAAGACAGGACTGCCCTGATGGTTCAGATGCTAGGACTCTGTGCTCCTAATGCAGGAGACCAGGGGTTCAAACCCTGGTCAGGAAATGAGATCTCACATGCTGCAACCAAAGATCCCTCATGCTGCAACTATGACACGGTGTATCAATAAACATTAAAAAAAAATCATGACAAGACAAGCCACAATGCAGAGAAAATACATGCCACATACATATCTGAAAAGGGACTTATATTCAGAATTTATGAAGAACTCTCACAGCTCAATAATAAGAAAATAAGTAAATCAGTTTAAAAAATGGGCAATAAAATTGGTATCTGTGCACAAATACAGAATGTTAATAGAAGCATAAATCAGCCTTTTTTATACTTAAGGGAAAATAAAGAAGGATCTTGGAGATCATTATTTAATGGTAGAAAAAGCACACGCTGAGTGGGGACACTCAATGGGGTGTGTGTGTGTGTGTGTGTGTGTGTTGTGAGCATCCAAGGTCACTAGAAGGTCAAGATGCTAAAACAGCTTCTCTCCTATGGCTTCCCTCCTTTCATTTGTGTGCATATTTTCTCTTTATGCTGTCAGACCTCCTCTCTGGCTCTGCCGCTAGGATGCTCATCATCCCTCCTACCCTTGCTGGGGTTGCCTTTGCCTCTTTATCTTCATCCCTTCCTTCTTGGGGGCTTTACATCAGCTACCAGCTCTCTGACTGGAGCTGCTGTATTCCTCCCCGTGTCTATGGGGGAGAGGCCTGAGTCACTGTGGAGCATGCCTGGACTGTAAATGCTGCCAATTAAAACCAATAACAGGGCTCCTGAGATAAAAAGCAGCACCTGTACAGAGAACAGCTGCTCTTTATGCTTTTAAGAATGCTTCCATATCTATTATCTCACTTAAGCCTTAGGACTGTCTTGCGCAGTGGGATGAGAACTCCTCACTTCACGAGACGGAGACTTTGGCCCTAAGGGCCTTCTTTACTGACATGAAGTGAGCAAGCAGGTTGCTCACAGGATGTCTGATGTCTCATGGGAGACCAGGAGCCCTGAAATGAGCACAGACTTTGGAACCAGAAAAACTCAGATATGAGTTGACTTCTACTGGCTGGCCATGTGACTTTAGACAAGACACTTACCTTCTCTGAGCTTTCATTTCTTGTGCTCTGCTGTGATAATACTACCTGCTGCCCAGGGTTATTTTGTTGTTGTTACGTTGCTAAGTCTTGTCTGACTCTTTGTGACCTCATGGACTGCAGCATGCCAGGCTTCCCCATCCTTCACTATCTCCTGGAGTTTGCTCAAATTCATGTCCACTGATTTGGTGATGCTATCCAACCATCTCAATTTATGATGATCAAAAGCACAGTGAAGATAAAATTCTACAAGGAACTCGTTTGATGTCTTTTTCTGTGAAGACAAATCTGCTTATTATTTTTTTCCTTTGGGAGTGTCTTTCCTCACTTGTTTTATTTGAAATATTAAAATCTAAACATTCAAAGCCTCATATTATGTATATAATTAAAAACAGAGGGGTTTCCCTGGTGGTCCAGTCATTCAGGCTCTGCGTGTCCAGTCTTGGGGGGATGTGGGTTTGGCCCATGGTCAGGGAACTGGGAGTCTGCAATGCTGCACAGTGAGGCCAAAAAAATAAATTAATTAATTAAAGTGGAACTATTTCCCCTCCACCAGTTATTTGAAACTGTTTGCTTCTTTCTTCATCTTACCTTTCTCCAGTCCCTCCCTCTGTTCACAAGATCTCTTGTGCTTGAGTCTAACTTGGAAAAAATCCACCAAAGTAAAGGGAGCCCTGATACACTGTTGGTAAGAATGTAAATTGGTACAGCCACTATGGAAAATAGTTTGGAGGTTCCTCAAAAAATTAAAAATAGATTTACCATGTGATCCAGTAATTCCACTTCTGGTATGAAACTGTTTACCTCAAATTGGGACTTGACCGCAGTGGCTGGAACTCAAACCAGGCCAAAACCCACTGTCTTCCCACTGAGGTCACAGACCTGGATTCAGAACCTAATGAAGCTCAGGTTCTTGACGTCTCATTGCAGAAAGAAATCAGTGAGAAACAAAGTCATAGGTAAGAAGTGGATTTATTCAGAGTCAGAGAGAAGCACACTCTTCAGATAGAATGTGGGCCATTGCAGAGGATGAGTGTGGTGCCCCAAAATGTGACATAGTAAGTTCTTATGAGCTGGGTAATTTCAAAGGCTCCAAAATCACTGCTGAAAGTGACTGCCACCATGAAATTAAAAGATGCTTTTTCCTTGGAAGAAAGCTATGACAAACCTAGATAGTGTTTTAAAAAGAAGAGACATCACTTTGCCAACAAAGGTTTGTCTAGTCAAAGCTATGGTTTTTCCAGTAGTTGTGTATGGATGTGAGATGGACCATGAAGGCTGAGCACCAAAGAACTGATGCTTTTGAAGTGTAGTACTGTAACAGGAGGGAAAGGGTCAGGGCACAACTTTTGAAAGAATGACATAGCCCAAGGACACAATGATTAGAATCAAATGGGACCAAGATGGTGGACAAGACTAGACCTTGATCATCAATCAGCAAGCTAAGTGACACACCCAGGGGTGCCATGACAGTTCCAAGGCATTGTCAAAAGACCAAGGAGGGAGTGGAGGCCCAGTTCCTGGAAATCTCCACCCCCTCTCCAAAAATAGATGGAAAAATCCTCCCACTCATTCAGATCAGATCAGATCAGTCCCTCAGTCATGTCCTACTCTTTGTGACACCATGAATCGCAGCACGCCAGGCCTCCCTGTCCATCACTGACTCCCAGAGTTCACTCAGACTCATGTCCATCAAGTCAGTGATGCCATCCAGCCATCTCATCCTCCGTTGTCCCCTTCGCCTCCTGTCCCCAATCCCTCCCAGCATCAGAGTCTTTTCCAATGAGTCAACTCTTCGCATGAGGTGGCCAAAGTACTGGAGTTTCAGCTTTAGCATCATTCCTTCCAAAGAAATCCCAGGGCTGATCTGCTTCAGAATGGACTGGTTGGATCTCCTTGCAGTGCAAGGGACTCTCAAGAGTCTTCTCCAACACCACAGTTAAAAAGCATCAATTCTTCAGCGCTCAGCCTTCTTCACAGTCCAACTCTCACATCCATACATGACCACTGGAAAAACCATAGCCTTGACTAGACAGACTTTGTTGGCAAAGTAATGTTTCTGCTTTTGAATATGCTATCTAGGTTGGTCATAACTTTCCTTCCAAGGAGTAAGTGTCTTTTAATTTCATGGCTGCAGTCACCATCTGCAGTGATTTTGGAGCCCAGAAAAATAAAGTCAGCCACTGTTTCCACTGTTTGCCCATCTATTTGCCATGAAGTGGTGGGACCAGATGCCATGATCTTTGTTTTCTGAATGTTGAGCTTTAAGCCAACTTTTTCACTCTCCACTTTCACTTTCATCAAGAGGCTTTTGAGTTCCTCTTCACTTTCTGCCATAAGGGTGGTATCATCTGCATATCTGCTGCTGCTGCTGCTAAGTCGCTTCAGTCATGTTCGACTCTGTGCAACCCCATGGACTGCAGCCCACCAGGCTCTCCCGCCCATGGGATTTTCCAGGCAAGAGTACTGGAGTGGGATGCCGCTGCCTTCTGAGGTTATTGATATTTCTCCTGGCAATCTTGATTCAGCTTGTGTTTCTTCCAGTCCAGCGTTTCTCATGATGTACTCTGCATATAAGTTAAATAAACAGGGTGACAATCTACAGCCTTGACGTACTCCTTTTCCTATTTGGAACCAGTCTGTTGTTCCATGTCCAGTTCTAACTGTTGCTTCCTGACCTGCATACAAATTTCTCAAGAGGCAGATCAGGTGTTCTGGTATTCCCATCTCTTTCAGAATTTTCCACAGTTTATTGTGATCCACACAGTCAAAGACTTTGGCATAGTCAATAAAGCAGAAATAGATGTTTTTCTGGAACTCTCTTGCTTTTTCCATGATCCAGCAGATGTTGGCAATAATCTCTGGTTCCTCTGCCTTTTCTAAAACCAGCTTGAACATCATGAAGTTCATGGTTCACATATTGCTGAAGCCTGGCTTGGAGAATTTTGAGCATTACTTTACTAGCATGTGAGATGAGTGCAATTGTGTGGTAGTGTGAGCATTCTTTGGCATTGCCTTTTTTTGGGATTGGAATGAAAACTGACCTTTTCCAGTCCTGTGGCCACTGCTGAGTTTTCCAAATTTGCTGGCATATTGAGTGTGGCACTTTCACAGCATCATCTTCCAGGATTTGAAATAGCTCAACTGGAATTCCATCACCTCCACTAGCTTTGTTTGTAGTGATGCTTTCTAAGGCCCACTTGACTTCACATTCCAGGATGTCTGCCTCTAGGCCAGTGATCACACCATCGTGATTATCTGGGTCGTGAAGATCTTTTTTGTACAGTTCTTCTGTGTATTCTTGCCATCTCTTCTTAATATCTTCTGCTTCTGTTAGGTCCATACCATTTCTGTCCTTTATCGAGCCCATCTTTGCATGAAATATTCCCTTGGTATCTCTAATTCTCTTGAAGAGATCTCTAGTCTTTCCCATTCTGTTGTTTTCTTCTATTTCTTTGCATTGATCACTGAGGAAGGCTTTCTTATCTCTTCTTGCTATTCTTTGGAACTCTGCATTCAGATGTTAATATCTTTCCTTTTCTCCTTTGCTTTTCACTTCTCTTCTTTTCACAGCTATTTGTAAGGCCTCCCCAGACAGCCATTTTGCTTTTTTGCATTTCTTTTCCCTGGGAATGGTCTTGATCCCTGTCTCCTGTACAATGTCACGAACCTCATTCCATAGTTCATCAGGCACTCTATCTATCAGATCTAGGCCCTTAAATCTATTTCTCACTTCCATTGTATAATCATAAGGGATTTGATTTAGGTCATAGAGGAGCTACCCCTTGCCCCGAAGCCCGAAGCCAAGGGCGGCGGTGGGGAGGAGCAACCCCATGACCAATCCCACTCATTAACATATGAAATTACCCAGCCTATAAAAACTAACCATGCCACATTTCATGGCAGTACTCACCCCTCTGTATGGCCCATACTAAGTGAAGTGAAGTTGCTCAGTCATGTCCGACTTTTTGAGACCCCATGGATTGTAGCCTACTAGGCTCCTCTGTCCATGGGATTTTCCAGGCAATAGTACTGGAGTGGATTGCCATTTCCTTCTCCAGGGGATCTTCCCCACCCAGGGATGGAACCCGAGTCTCCCACATTATAGACAGATGCTTAACCATCTGAGCCACCAGGGAAGTAATCAGGGAAGTATGGCCCATACTAAATCCACTTCTTAATTATCACTTTGTGTCTCTCTGAATTCTTTCTGTGATGAGACATCAAGAACCTGGGCTTCATTAAGTCCTGAAACCAGGTACTATGGGTTTTGGCTGAGTTTGAGTCCCAGAACATGGATTCAAATCCCAATCTGAGGTAAATGGTTTCAGTATTGGAGAAGACTCTTGACAGTCCCTTGGACAGCAGGGAGATCAAACCAAACAACCCTAAAGGAAATCAATCCTGAATATTTATTGGAAGGACTGATGCTAAAGCTGAAGCTCCAATACCTTGGCCACCTGATGGGAAGAGCCAACTCATTTAAAAAGATCTTGATGTTAGTAAAGATTGAGGGCAGGAAGAGAAGAGGGTGATAGAGGATGAGATGGTTGGATGGCATCGCCGACTCAGTGGACATAAGTTTGAGTAAACTCTGGGAGATGGTGAAGGACAGGGAAGCCTGGCATGCAGCAGTCCATGTGTTGCAAAGAGTCTGACCTGTCTGAGTAACTGAACAACAACAACAATTTCATAGGCTAATGAATGGGAAGATTGTTCCACCTATTTTGGGGAAGGCGTGGAGATTTCTAGGAACTGGGCCACCGTACACTCCTTGGTCTTTTAACAGTGTTTTGGAACTCTCATGGAGCCTCTAGGTATGTCATTTAGATTGCTGATGAAGGACCAAGGTCTAGTTGAAGTTAACTTTTCAGCCTTCTTGGACCATTTGATTCTAATCAGTTTATGTTGTGTCCTTGGGCCATGTCATTCTATCAAAAGTTGTGCCCTGCCCACTTCCCTCCTGTTTCATTTCTCTCTCAGAGATTTTACTCCCATATTAAGGGAAGCAGAAGGGCAATGGTCCATCTTCTGTAACTGCTTCAAGGCTGAGTAGAAGCATGGACCCTACCTATCAGAGAGTAAAAATCTCTGGATACCTGATTTAGGGGCCCCAGGGGCAGGGCAGCTCTTTGTTTAATCAATGTGGGCTGGAATCCCCATGTAGCCATCATCTTGATGTGGAACTGTTGTAACTGCTTCCTTAGCCTTCCTATGCATCTTCTTGATGATGAAGCACTTTAAGCTGAAACCGTTTACCTCAGATTGGAACTTGAACAGATGTGTTGGGACTTGAACTGAACCAAAATTCTGCTTGGGACCCTAAGCCACGTGGCTGGGACTTGAACCCAGTGAAACCCATGGTTTCCCACTGAGGTCACAGATCTGGTTTTAGGACCAAATGAAGCTCAGGTTCTTGATGTCTCCTCACAGAAAAAATTCAACGAGAGCCAAAGTGATAGGTAAGAAGGCTGGGATTCAAACCTGGCCAAAATCCAGTGTGCGACTCTAACCCATTTGGACCCATTTGATCCTACTCAGCTTATGTTGTGTCCTTTGTTGCACTCAACATGCCAGGAAACTTGGAAAACTCAGCAGCAAAACTTGGCCACAGGACTGGAAAAGGTCAGTTTTCATTCCAATCCCAAAGAAAGGCAATGCCAAAGAATGCTCACACTACCACACAATTGCACTCATCTCACATGTTAGCAAAGTAATGCTCAAAATTCTCCAAGTCAGGCTTCAACAGTATGGGGACTGAGAACTTCCAGATGTTCAAGCTGGGTTTAGAAAAGGCAGAGGAACCAGATATCAAATTGCCAACAACCACTGGATCAGAAAAAAGCAAGAGAATGCCAGGAAAACATCTACTTCTGCTTTATTGACTACACCAAAGCCTTTGACTGTGTGGATCACAACAAACTGGAAAATTCTTCAAGAGGTGGGACTACCCAGACCACCTTACCTGCCTCCTGAGAAATCTGTATGCAGGTCAAGGAGCAACAGTTAGAACTGGACAGGGAACAACAACAGATAGGTTTCAAATTGGGAAAGGAGTTCATCAAGGCTGTACATGGTCACCCTGCTTATGTAGCTTATATGCAGAGTACATCATGCAAAATGCCTGGCTGGGTGAAGCATAAGCTGAAATCAAGATTACCAGGAGAAATATCAATAGCTTCAGATATGCAGATGGCACCACCTTTATGGCAAAAAATGAAGAGGAACTAAAGAGCCTCTTGATGAAAGTGAAAGAGGAGAGTGAAAAAGTTGGCTTAAAACTCAACATTCAGAAAACTAAGATTGTGGCATCTGGTCCCATCAGTTCATGGTAAATAGATGGGGAAACAGTGGAAACAGTGGCAGACTTTATTTTTGGGGGCTCCAAAATCACTGCAGATGGTAACTTCAGCCATGCAGTTAAAAGATGCTGGCTCCTTGGAAAACAAGCTATGACCAACCTAGACAGCATATTAAAAAGCAGAAACATTACTTTGCTGACAAAGGTCCGTCTCGTCAAAGCTATAGTTTTTCCCGTAGTCATGTATGGATGTGAGAATTGGACCATAAAGAAAGCTTAGTGCCAAAGAATTGATGCTTTTGAACTGTGGTGTTGGAGAAGACTCTTGAGAGTCCGTTGGACTTCAAAGAGATCAAATCAGTCCATCCTAAAGGAAATCAATCCTGAATATTCATTGGAAAGACTGATGTTGAAGCTGAAACTCCAATACTTTGGCCACCTGATGGAAAGAACCGACTCACTGGAAAAGACCCTGATGCTGGGAAAGATTGAAGGCAGGAGGAGAAGGGGACAACAGAGGATGAGATGGTTGGATGGCATCAACGACTGGATGGACATGAGTTTGAGCAAGTTCTGGGAGTTGGTGATGGACAAGAAAACCTGGTGTGCTGCAGTCCATGGGGTCTCAAGGAGTCAGACACAATTGAGCAACTGAACTGATTGGGCTACGGCATTCTTTCCAAGTTGTGCCCTGTCCCCTTCTCTCCTGTTCCAGGTATTCATTCAAAGGAAAATAACTACCTCGTTGAGACAGCTGTACCCCCAGGGTCACTACAACATTATTTACAATAACTGAGAAATAGGAACAAGCTAAGAAAATGGAATATTATTGAGTCATAAAAATAAGATAATCATGCCATTTGCAGCAAAATAGATGGATCTTGAGGGCATTAGGTTAAGTGAAGTAAGTCGGCCAGATTAAGACAAAACTGTGTGTTACTTATGTGTAGAATCTTTCTAAAGCTGAACTTGAAGAAATAGAGAGTATGAGAAATGGAGTATTTCCTGCCATATTAGTAAACAAGGATGTCACAGTCATCAGTGATTGCTGCCACCACTGTGAGCTGGTAAGCCCTGAGGGAACTCAGGAAGGAAAGAATACCTGCCATCTAGCAGCCATCAGACTACAGTTGCTCCCTGTGGTGAGCCTTAAGGAAAGGAAAGGAAAGGATGTGAGAACACAGGATACTGGCCCCAGATGGCTGAGGTGCATATGAAAGGAATGTTTTCAGTGAGCCTACATTCTTGCATCTTCCCTTACGTAGTTCAGTTCAGTCGCTCAGTTGTGTCTGACTGGTGGCAACCCAATGGGATGCAGCACACCAGGCTACCATATCCATCAGCAGCTCCTGGAGCTTGCTCAAAGTCATGTCCATCGAGCCGGTGATGCCATCCAACCATCTCGTCCTCTGTTGTCCCCTTCTCCTCTTGCCTTCAATCTTTCTCAGCATCAGAGTCTTTTCCAATGTGTCAGTTCTTCGCATCAGGTGGCCAAAGTACTGGAGTTTCAGCTTCAGCATCAGTCCTTCCAGTGAATATTCAGGATTGATTTCCTTTAGGAGGGACTGGTTTGATCTCCTTGAAGTCCAAGGGACTCTCAAGAGTCTTCTCCAACACCACCGTCCAAAAGCATCAGTTCTTCAGCACTCAGCTTTCTTTATAGTCCAACTCTCACAGTCATACATGACCACTGGAAAAACCAAAACTTTGACTACTAGATGGACCTTTGTCGGCAAAGTGTTGTCTAGAAAATGCTAAATTCTTTAACTTAGGATATCTGGTTTTCTTTCATTTAGCAATAATCTTCTGATGTTCAGACTACCTGCAATTTGTTGCAAAACTTCTATATAACCTGGCTTCTATATAACCCTTGCCTGCTCAGAGCAGTTCTGTCAGGGTTACTTGAGATGCTGTCTCCCAGGCTTGAGGTCCCCCACTTTGCACCAAATAAAATACAACTCTTAACCTTTAGGTTGCAGGTAACTTTTCAGTCAGCAAGTAAGATGGTGATTACCTGGAGGGTGAAGGTAATGGGGAGATGTTTGTCAAAGGGTACAAACTTCCAACTATAAGATAAATGAGTTGTGGGAATCTAGAGTACAGAATGGTGACTAGTTTTTGTTGCAGTGAAAAGGAAAAAAAAAGCAATTAGTTTTTCTCTTTCCCTTTCCTGAGAACAAAGAGCATAAAGAAAACAGTGAGCAGGCCCCTTAACATTCCTTGGTTGTTTTTACTTCAACTGCTCCTAACTCTGCATGTCTATAACTAAGTTTGCTTTTCTGCCCCCTAACTCTGCAGGAGCTACAATTCACATTTTCTCCTTTGACTCTATGGTAGATACTGTCCCTATCTGCTGTTTACCCTTGTAACACCCTTTCCCTTGTAGTTATATATCAGAAAGAAGGCCACTGAGCCACTGAACTACCAGACTCAAGTACTGGGTTACTGACAGCAGCCTATGATTATCTTTGAAACAAGGCAAGAGAAAGACATCAAGATCCCGTCACCTTTGTTCCTCATCACTGACTCTTGACTGTCAGCCCTGCTTTATATAAGCCCCTAGATTCCTCATAGAGACGGAGCACAGTTCTTGAGGCGTGAGCTTACCGTGTTCTCCTTTCCACCGGCTGAGAATAAAAACCACTTTTCTATTTTCTCCAAATTCTGTCTCTGTATTTTTCATCAACTTCGGTGGGCAAAAAAAGGCCAAGATTTTGGCCAGCAAGATTACCAATAGTGAATTGTACAATGGACAGTTGTTTTTTTTTTTTTTTTTTTTTTTGCGTGTTGCAACATTTATTTCTAAGAATATGATGACCACCCTGTACCTTTCTTTAATGAGCTGGTAAAGATTCTCCTTCATGTACTCAAAGATAAAATAAAGATGATCATTTTCCCTGATAACTTCTTTTAATTTTACTACATTGGCATGGTTGAGCTTCTTTAAAGACTTGACCTCCCAAAGGTTCATGCATTCTTCCCAGGAATAAAACTTTCTTTTCATTTTTCATTTTCATCGAGTTCCCCAGACTCGATGCTTCTTCCCAGCAGGACGGAACTCGATGCTTCTTTCCAGCAGGTTCCATCCCCGAGTTGCTTGATGGTTGTGTATCTATTCATGTCAGGCAGCACACTCATCTCAGGGCCGAGACGCATCAGTCCTGCCGCCGCAGCCGACCTCCCCAGAGTGTAACCAGATCTTTCTATGGCAGCACCGGCACAAGGTATTCAATAGAACGCGACTATCTTCCAAATACATATTTTCAAAGATGAGTCTTCTGCCGGCGCCGCGACACAGGCGAGGGCTCGCCCCTGCGGGGAGCGCGGTTCCTCGGAGGGCGGGCCCGGGGTCGGCCAGGGAGCTGAAGCCTAACCCCCCTCTGTAGGGCTAGGACCGGCCGAGGGGTCCGCACAGGGACGCCCGCGGGCGCCGGCGAGGGGCGCAGGCCGCCCGGCGCATGGTGAGCAGCGGGGATCCGGCCGCTGTCCTGGACAGTTGTTAAGAGAATAGATCTTAAATATTACACACACACACAAAAGGAACTATGGGAGAGAATGAAAGTACTGACTAAACTTTTTGCGGTAATCATTTTGCAATATATGAGTATATCAAACCATCACATTGTATACCTTAAACTTACTCATGACATGACATATGCCAATATTTTAATACAGCTGGAAAATAAAAAATCCAGTCATCATGAGCAAATGATAGGAAAGAGAATTTCCTTAAAGAATGCCACCTGAACACACTGAATATGTTGGTACCCCCAAAGACAGCAAGACTAGTTTCCAGGAGACAGAATTAACTTTGGATAAAGCTCTTGTAAATCCAAACAAACTTGGGCCTCCAGACCTGCCTGGTTCCCACAAAAGCTCAGAACTATCCTTGCGGAGGAGACCAAGGCCTGGGGTGAGCTAGGAGGCATCTGGAAAGCCGAGCTGTCCGTGTCCATCCCTGTCTTCTGTAACTCACATTCCTGTCCACAAAGCCTCCCTTTGATGTCCCCTGCAAGGGCCTCGGCCAAGGGCCCATCTGGGCTTGGCTGGGAGGGAGAGGGGTTTCCAGGCGGATGCAAAGCAGAGACCTGACCCAGGCCACCCCGATGGCGTCCTGCATTGTTCTGAGGGAGGCCCCGGGGCAGCCCCAGGTTGGGGGAGGGGAGTCGGTGGGGTCCAGCCGGCAGGCGGCACCCTGGCCAGACAGATGGTGAACAAAAGGGGCAGACAAAGGAGGCGAAGGCCCCAGGGCACATCCCCACCAAGGGCCGGAACTACTGCTTCAGGTCATCCCCACGCTGGGGAAAGAGCACTGCCCTGAGCGCTGGCCTGCTTGCCTGAGACCCAGTTTCTTCATTGAAGTGTCACAGCTAAATTCCAAGTTCCATTTTACAGATGGGGAAACTGCGTGAAAGAAACGCTTGTTGGGATTTACACAAAAGCAGGCTGCTTCCAAGGCCAATATTCTAGATCTGCTTCACAGGATTCTATCCCTACTATAAATATTGAGCTCTTGGCCTCTTGAATGACTTCTGACCTTTGTCAGAAAAACAAAACACTAAAAATTCCTCAAGCTGTGTTATCAGAAGCCAGGAAATATCAGAATTCTCCATGGGGACAAATGAATTGAGCTACTAAATTTCTTGACTAGAGGTATTCATATCACAAGAAAATGCGTGTTTTCAGATGTTTGAAATCTTTTTTTTTTTTCTCAAAAAGACAGTGTCTTGACCACACACAGATGTGTTAATTCACAACCACTGCTGGCTCCACTGAAAACATTTTGCAACTATCTAGAGATGGCCTGGGACTTCCCAGGTAGCTCAGTGATAAAGAATCTGCCTGCCAATGCAGGAGATTCAGGTTCCGTCCCTGGGTTGGGGAAGATCCCCTGGAGAAGGAAATGGCAACCCACTCCAGTAGTCTTGCCTGGGAAATCCCATGGACAGAGGAGCCTGGCGAGCTAACAGTCCATAGGGTTGCAAAGAATTGGACAGGACTTAGTGAGTAAATAACAAGAGATGGCCTGACCAATCGCTGTGTAGCATTTCTGGGTGTGTGCCTATGTTCTAAGTCACTTCAGTCATGTCCAACTCTTTGTGACCCTATGGACTGTAGCCCACCAGGCTTCTCTGTCCATGAGATTCTCCAGGCAAGAATACTGGAGTGGGTTGCTATGCTGTCCTCCAGGGCATCTTCCCCACCCAGTGACGGAATGCATGTCTCTTATGTCTCCCACATTGGCAGGTGGGTCTTTTATCACTAGTGACACGGGGGAAGCCCAGCACTTTGGGGAGTTTTGCCAGTTCCAGGGCTGCCTGGTACTACTGAGCAGGAGCAGGAAGTGTGGTGGGACTTCCCTGGTAGTCCAGTGGTTAAGATTCTGTGCTCCCAATGCAGGGGGGGCATGCGTTTGATCCCTGGTTGGGAAACTAAGATCTTGCATGCCACAAGGTGAAGCCAAAATTTATTTTAAAAGGAAGGGTTGGTGACATGAAGTAGTTGTACTACAGCACACACACTGGCTCGAGGGCTGTCTGAAGCCCAAGCTCTGTCTTAATGAAAATGAACAGAAATAGAACCATTAGAAAGAGTGGCGGTGAGAACAGTTACACTTATCATATTGCCAAGTGCCAGGACTTGGGAGATCCTGTTGACTCTTTAGGGCTCCCTTGTGGCTCAGCTGGTAAAGAATCCACCTGCAATGTGGGAGACCTGGATTCAATCCCTGGGTTGGGAAGATCCCCTGGAGGAGGGAAAGGCTACCCAGTCTAGTATTCTGGCCTGGAGAATTCCATGAACTGTATAGTGCATGGGGTTGCAAAGACTCAGACACAGCTGGAGTAGGCAGCATCATCTCCATTTAACAGATGAGGAATGGGGGCAGGAGCTGGTGACATGATGAAGGGGTATCTGTGTGTCTTCTCTGCCAATGCTGGAGACCCCTTCTGGCTGTAGCAACTGTTGTCCCTCTCATAGTCAGTGGTGATTCAGGTGAGGCTGCCTGGCTCCCCCGGGGTGTAGACCTGACCCAGCTGGGCCCTTTACCCTCTTCAGTCCCTAAGACACAGCGATTGGCTTGGGGATGTGCACGTGCCCCAAGCCAGCCAAGGAAAGTCAGTCCTAGGGCTTCCGCTGGTTTCTTAGGAAAGAGTGTTGCTGGCTAAAATCTTCGCTTTCTCTGCCCAGCAAAGTCAAATTAAAAAATATGGAGCATGGAGACAGCATTTGGAAGAAATAGAAAGGTGGCTTTTATTCTCAGCTGGCGCAGAGGGGAACACAGTAGGCTCGTGCCTCAAGAACTATGTCCCCTCTCCGTGAGGAGTCTAGGCACTTATATGAAGTGACGGCTCACAGTCAGGAGTCGGTGATGAGGTGCAAAGGTGATAGGATCTTGATTTCTTCCTCTTGCATTGTTTCAGAGACAGTCGTAGACTGGCTGTCAGTAACCCAGAAATTGAGTCTGGCAGTTCGGTGGCACTGTGGCCTTCTTTCTGATATGTAACTGTAAGAGGACGGGGGTTGAAGGGTAAACACCTGACACAGGGTGTATTTAGCATAGAGTCAAAGGAAAAGTGTGAAGTGCAGCTCCTGCAGAGTTAGAGGGCCGAAGAGCAAATTTAGTTATACGCATGCAGAGTTAGGAGCAGTTAAAGTAAAAAAAAAAACAAAACTAGAAATGTTCAGGCCGACGTGTGCTCACTGTTCTCTTTATTTCCTTTGGTCTCAGGAAAGAGAAAGAGGAAAGCTCATTCCTCTTTTTTCCTTTTCACTGCAATAAGAGGACCCTCTCTCCACTGGAGTGGTAGAAATGATAGTGGGTGGTTGGCCTTGGGAGGCTGAGGGCATCCTACCTAACAAGAACCTTTCTGAGGGACTTCCCTGGCAGTCCAATGATTAAGACTTCACCTTCCAAAGTGGTGAGAGCGGGCAGGGGAGGGAAGGGTTCGGGTTCCACCCCGGGTTAGAGAGCTAAGATCCCACGTACCTTGTGGCCAAAAAACCCAAACATAATAAACAGAAGCAGTAACAAATTTAATAAAGACTTTAAAAATGGTCCACATAAAAAAAAAAAAAAAAAGAAACTTCCTGAGAGTGAACCATACAGAACAGGATCAAGAGATGAGAGACACCTTGTCCTGGGGCCCCCTGAGTCCTCCTTGAGTCTTTCAGGTGTGTTAAAAATATTCACAACCTGAAAGTTGAGAGTCACGTTTTATTTGGTGGGAATTTTTAGGACGTCAAGCATGGGACACAACATCTCAAGTAACCCTGAGAGAACTGTTCCAAGGAGGTGAGGACGAAAGAGTCAGGTTATATAGAAGTGTTGCAACAAAGGACAGGTAGAACATCAAAAGATTATCGTTAATGAAAGAGAACCACATTAAGTTAAGGAATTTAGCAGTTTTCTACATATGGGAAGCCTTGTGGTGGTGAAGCATCTTGCAAAACTCAGTGAAGCTATGAGCCATGCCATCCAGGGCTACCCAAGATGGATGAATCATAGTGAAGAGTTCTAACAAATTGTGGTCCACTGGAGGAGGGAATGGCAACCCACTCTAGGATTCTTGCCATGAAAACCCCATGAACAGTATGAAAATGCAAAAAGATATGACACCAGAAGATGAGCCCCCAGGTTGGAAGGTATCCAATATGCTACTGGGGAAGAGCAGAGGACAATTACTAATACCTTCAGAGAGAATGGAGCTGCTGGGCTAACATGGAAACGATGCTCAGTTGTGGATGTGTTTGGTGGTAAAAGTAGTAAAGTCTGATGCTGAAAAAAAAACATTGCATAGGAACCTGGAATGTTAGGCCCATGAATCAAGCTAAATTGGATGTAGTAATGTAGGAGATGGCAAGAGAACGTTGATATTTTAGGAATCAGTGAGCTAAAATGGACTGGAATGGGAAACTTTAATTCAGATAACCATTATATCTATGACTGTGGGCAAGAATCCCTTGGAAGAAATGAAGTAGTCCTCATAGTTAAATAAAGACTCAGAAATACAGTACTTGGGTGCAATCTCAAGAACAACAGAATAATCTCAGTTTGTTTCCAAGGCAAACCATTCAACATTATAGTAATTCAAGTCTATGCCCCAACCAATAATGCCAAAGAAGCTGAAGTTGACTGGTGCTATGAAGTCTTACGACACCTTCCAGAACTAACACCAAAAAAAAAAAAAAAGGTGTCCTTTTCATCAGAGGTGATTTGAATGCAAAAGTAGGTAGTCAAGAGATACTTAGAATAACAGGCAAGTTTGGCCTTGGACTACAAAATGAAGCAGGGCAAAGGCTAATAGAATTTTGTCAAGAGAACATGCTGGTCGTAGCAAACACCCTGTTCCAACAACATAAGGGACGACTTTACAAATGGACATCACCAGATGGTCAATACCAAAATCAGATTGATTATATTCTTTGCAGCTGAAGATGGAGAAGCTCTATACAGTCACCAAAAACAAGACCAAGAGCTGACTGTGGCTCAGATCACGAACTCTTCATTGCAAAACAGAGGCTTAAATTGAAGAAAATGGGGAAAAACACTAGGCCATTCAGCTATGACCTAAATCAAATCCCTTATGATTACACAGTGGAGGTGATGAATGGATTCAAGACATTAGATCTGGTAGACAGAGCGCCTGAAGAGCTATGGACAGAAGTTGGTAACATTGTACAGGAAGCAGTGACCAAAACTATCCCAAAGAAAAAGAAATGTAAGAAGGCAAAGTGGTTGTCCAAAGAGGCTTTACAAATCGCTGAGGAGAGAAGAGAAGCGAAAGGCAAGGGAGAAAGGGAAAGATATACCCAACCGAATGCAGAGTTCTTGAGAATAGCAAGGAGAGATAAGAAAGCCTTCTTAAATGAACAGTGCAAAGAAATAGAGGAAAACCACAGAATGGGAAAGACTGAAGAACTCCTCGAGAAAACTGAAATTATCAAGTAAATGTTTCAGGCAAGGATGGGGATGATAAAGGATGAAATGGTAAGGACCTAACAGAAGCAGAGGCGATTAAGAAGAGGTGGCAAGGGCTTCCCTGGTGGTCCAGTGGTTAAGAATCCACCTTGCAATGCAGGGGACACTGGTTTGATCTCTGGTCCAAGAAGATCCCACATGCTGCAGAGCAACTATGCCCAAGAGCCACAGCTACTGAGCTCACGTACAATAACTACTGAAGCCCATGAACCTAGAGTCCATGCTCCAAAACAAGAGAAGTCTGCCCACAGCAACTAGAGTAGCCCCTGTCCCCCATAACTAGAGGAAGCCAGGGAGCAGGAATGAAGACCTGGTGCAACCAAAAATAAATAATTAAAAAAAAAAGAGGTGGCAAGAATACACAGAAGAAGTATACAAAAAACATCTTAATGACCTGGATAACCACGATAGTATGATCACTCACCAATAGTCAGACATCCTAGAATGTGAAGTAAAATGGTCTTAGGAAGAATTACTATAAACAAAGCTTGTGGAGGTGACAGAATTCCAGCCAAGCTACTGCAAATCCTAAAAGATGATGTTGTTAAGCGCTGTACTCAATATGTCAGAAAATTTGGAAAACCCAGCAGTGGCCACAGGACTGGAAAAGGTCAGTTTCCATTCCAATCCCAAAGAAGGGCAATGCCAAAGAATCTTCAAACTACCACACAATTGCGCTCATTTCACATGCTAGCAAGGTTATGCTCAAAATCCTTCAAGCTAGGCTTCAGAAGTACGTGAACTGAGAAATTCCAGATGTACAAACCAGATTTAGAAAAGGCAGAGGAACCAGCGATCAACTTACTAATAGCCACTGAATCATAGAAAAAGCAAGGGAATTCCAGAGAAACACCTACTTCTGCTTCACTGACTACGCTATAGCCTTTGACTGTGCGGATCACAACAAACAGGAAAATTCTTAAAGAGATGGGAGTACCAGACCACCTTATCTGTCTTCTGAGAAAACTGTATGCAAGTTAAGAAACAACAATTAGAACTGTACATGGAACAATGGACTTGGAAAGGAGTTCATTCAAAATTGGGAGAGGACTGAGTTAAGGCTGTATATTGTCACCCTGCTTGTTTAACTTCTATGCAGAGTATATCATGTGAAATGCTGGGCTGGATGAAGTACAAGCTGAGATCAGGATTGCAGGGAGAAATATCAACAACCTCAGATATGCAGATGAAACCACTCTCATAGAAGAAAGTGAAGAGGAACTAAAGAGCCTCTTGATGAAGGTGAAAGAGGAGAGTGAAAAAGCTGGCTTGAAACCCAACATTCAAAAAACTAAGACCATGGCATCCGGTCCCATTATTTGATGGCAAACAGATGGGGAAAAGGTAGAAGCAGTGACAAAATGGCTATCATAAAAAAATCCACAAACAATAAATGCTGGAGGGGATGCGGAGAGAGGGGAACCCTCCTGCATTGTTGGTGGGAGTGTAAATTGATGCAGCCACTATGGAAAATAGTACGAGTTCCCTCAAAAAACTAAAAATAGAGCTACCATATGACCCTGCAATCCCACCCTTGGGTAGATATCTGGAGAATAACATGATCCAAAATGATACATGCACCCCAATATTCATAGCAGCACTATTTACAATAGCCAAGATATGGAAGCAACCTAAATGGATAAGCAACAGAGGAATGGATAAAGAAGGGGTAGTACACATATACAATGGAATATTATTCTGCCATTAAAAAGATTGAAATAATGCCATTTGCAGCAACATGGATGGACCTAGAGAGTGTCATACTGAGTGAAGGAAGTCGGACAGAGAAGGAGAAGTCTTATGACATCCCTTATATGTGGGATCTAAAGAGAATGGCTAGATCTCAGTCACGTGCCCTGCTAATTGAAGGGAGTATGGGAAATACATCTTCCCATGTGCCCGTCTTCTGTCCAATGAGCCCTGACAGTGACTGATGATGATGGATCATGACTGAGGAATAGGAGTAGTCCCATCCTCTGAAGTTGAGGTTAAGAAGACAAGGGGAGCTGGGGAAGCTAAAAATCCATTTTGGCTGGTTTGGGTGGTTTTCTTTTTCTGCTTATTTCCCTTTGCTTTCCCAGACTCCCTTCAGTTAGCAGGACATGTGACTGAGTTCTAGCCATTCTTTTTTTTTTTTTTTTTTAATCCTGTTATCCACTCATCTTTAAACAAAACAAAACAAAACAAAATATATCAAAGTAAATTCTAGATACCTTATCATTTCACCCTCAGATAAGGACTTTTAGAAAACATTACCACAGGTACTTCCCTGGTGGTTTAGTGGCTAAGACTCTGAGCTCCCAGTGCAGGGGGCCCAGGTTCGATCCCTGGTCAGGGAGCTAGATCCCACATGCTACAACTAAGACCCAGAGCAGCCAAATAAATAAATAAAATTTAAAAAAAAAAAAGAAGAAAGAAAACATTACCACAGTACCATTATCACACCCAACAAAATTATGATAATTTCTTAAAATCATCTGATTCCCAATCCATGTTCATATTTCCCTAACTGTGTTAAGATTGAGGGCAGGAGAAAAAGGGGCTGACAGAGGATGAGATGGTTGGATGGCATCACTGACTCAATGGACATGAGTTTGAGCAAGCTCTGGGAGATAGTGAAGGACAGGGAAGCCTGGCGTGCTGCAGTCCATGGGGTCACAAAGAAAAGACACTACTGAATGACTGAACAACAGCTGTGTTAAAATGTCTTTTTGCAATTGGTTTGTCCAAGTTGGAATCCAATCATGTTCCTTTTGCATACAGTTTATGTGTTTTAACATCTTTAAAATTTATTTTCATCTATAATAATAGTCTCTTTTGGACTTCCCTGGTGGTACAGTGGATAAGAATTTGGCTGCCAATGCAGGGGACATGGGTTTGACCCCTGGTCCAGAAAGATTCCACATGCCTCAGGAAAATTAAGCCCACGCTCTAGAGCCTGTATGCTGCAACCAGAGAAGTCACCACAATGAGAAGCCTGAGAACCGCAACTAGAGAGTAGCCCACACTCGCTGCAACTACAGAAAGCCCAAGGGTAGCAGTGAACACCCAGTGCAGCCAAAAAAAGAGAAACGAAGTCATTTATCCAGTAATTTCTGACATTGTGGCCTTTGGAAATCATATCCTTCTGGGACTTTTAAAATACATTCTTCCATCTTTTGTAGTTTTGGTAGGAAGATCTAGAATTGTCGTCCAATTTGGAATCAGTTGGGGAGTAAGGATGCTGCATAGTAGTGCTGTGTATTTTCTGTGGCACATCACATCTGGGTGCTATACTTTTGATGATGTTACAATGAACCAGGAGGCTCACTATACATCATAAATCCCCCTTACATTTTACTGCATGGTTTTAGCAGCGATGATGACCTTGGCTTAAATATAATATTTCAATAGGGGTTGCAAAATTATTTGGTTTTCTAGTCATGTTTCTTGATTTTATTCACCATTATTCATCTATAAAGATAAACTTTTACCCATCAACTCTTTAGTTACTCTGAAATATATTCTATCCAGTAAAGACAGGATGAATGTTTGCTTCTTTCCTTTTATTTTACCTGTTTTCAAAATAATAACTCATTCCCTTCCAAACCTAAACAAACAAAAACCCCATAATACATTTTTCTTAAGTATCATTTTAAAAGGATTTAAAGGATATATGATATTTCAATAAATTACAATCATTATTCATTGTGATACTCCACTGTCTCATCTATGGCCACAGACAGCCCCTTCAAGTGGATTCTACATCTTTTCCATAGGATCTGGGGTCCAGAGAGCTTCCTTGTTTTCTGGCACAAGATGTCCCAGGCTTATCATGTCCACATCCTGCCCTAGCCCTGGAGTCAGTCATTTTTCCAAGGTGCCCTGGTGCTTAAGAGAACACAATCTTTGCAAAAGCCTTTCTCCTGTGGAAGTGAAATAGACAAGCAGTTCCCACAATCGCTGGTCAGATCTTTTCTGGTGCAGCCAGGAGAGACAGATGCTGCAAAGAAACCTCACTGCTTTCAAGATTTTGGCCTCTGGCTGGCCCTGCCGGAAAAGACCATGGAGAAAAGCCCAGAAAAACCAAGCCCAGCTGTCTTCGCATCCTTCCCGCTGAGCAACTGGCCAAGAACTGACAGGTGTGAGGCGGGGGTTTTCCTGGAGCCCTGCTTCCTCTCCCACCAAGTTGATGTCTCTAACAAGGAGTGCCAGGCTTCCTCATGAAGGACCCAAGGTGTTATTCCTAAGTGTGTAATTGTGTCTGTGTGGGAGAGGAGAGGTGGATGTTTCTAAGTGCTTTTGCTAAGGCCTTTTCAAACAATTTAAAATTCACATTCACCCTAGGAGCTAAGTACTATTTCTACTCCCATTGTACAGATAAGGAAAATGAGGCTCAAAGAGGTTAAGTCATGTGGTTAAGGTCATCACATAATAAGTAAGTGGATGGGCTACAGTGTGACCCAGGTCTCTTAGGCATCATAAAAATTAAGCCCCTTACTCCTGCGGAGGGAGATGCTTTTACAATATCAAAAACACTAGCAGGAGCATCTGAAATTGCTAGCTGCCACTCCAATAGCCATTTTCCCTTTCTTCTTCTCCGAACTCTACTTTTATTCTGGAAAACAATGTACACAATTGAAAGACTACATTTCCCAGCACCCCTTGCAGTTAGGGGCAGCCAATGAGACATAAGCAGAAGTTGTTGACTGGGACTTCTGGGTACCTGCTTGTAAGGGAACAGACAGACTGTTGTTGCCCTTCCCTTTCCTAGCTTTCTGCTTACAATGTGGCCAAAGTGACTGGAGGTCCATTGTCATTTAAAACAGTATTGAGAATAGAAGCCTGGCCCTGAGGGTAAGGGAACAAAAAGATAAAAGAAACCTGGGTCCCCGATGACGAGGAATTGCCGTACTAAGTGGGACTGCCTATAACCAAGATTCTCCACTTGATCAAATTCTTATCTGAGTTCCCTGGACTCTCTTCTCAATTAGACCCTGACTTTTGAGCTTTTGTGTTCATCTCTGCATCATCCAGTTTTAGCAGGAATCCTGCAAAACTACTTTAGCCAGAAACCCCTCCACCCCCAGTCAATATTCGAACACTTGGTATCAGATCAGTTTCCTTATCCTCCATCATCCTCCAGGTGATGTCTGATTGCTGTGGCGGCTGCTTCAGCAGGAATACAATTGGCCACTTTAGGCAGAATCTTCCTTCACCCCTGATGTTTGCGTTCTGTAGTTTTCCATTCATTTACCCAGCACCCTGCTCCTTGGCTATAAATCCTTACTTGTCTTTGTTGTATTCAGACTTTAGCCTGTTCTCAGCCCCTTGCTAAAAACCCCATTGTATTGAGTCCCTTCCAATAGTGTCTTCCCTTATCGTCTTGAACAATTCTCATGAGTCATTTGTTCTTTGACATTTATCTTTGGACTTCATTTGTGGGAGAGAAAAACCGAACTCTGTCTTGTTTAAGCCATGTATTTGGGTATTTTGTTTGGGGCAAATGAGCTTAATCCAAATAGATACAAGCAACAACGTCAGATGCAGAAGCACTGCAGAATTCTGGATCTTCAGTGATGTTCTGCTTCACAGGCTACCAGATTTCCTGAGAAAACTTTTCTTTTATATGCAAATATTTTGCAAGGTTCCCTTTATCATCTTGAAATAAAAATCAATCACATGTAGTAAGTCCAAATCAATGTGATGTTCCAATTCTAATATTATGTTAGAAGAAAGAAAAATAATTTGTAAAAATATGTATTTCAATATATAAAAGCTTGGATGCAATTACACCCGCAGATACAATGAAGTAGCTAGATGCCCATTTTTTTGTTGTTTTGTCTAGTTGCTCTAGACAAAAAGCTCTAACGACCCTGATGCTGGGAAAGATTGAAGGCAGGAGAAGTGGACGACCGAGGACGAGATGGTTGGATGACATCACTAACTCAACGGACATGAGTTTGAGCAAGCTCCGGGAGATGGTGAAGGACAGGGAGGCCTGGTGTGCCGCAGTCCATGGGGTCACAAATAGTCGGACACGACTGAGCAACAGTTGCTGTTTCGTGTCGGACTCTTTGTGACCCTGTTGAGTGTAGCCTGCCTGGCTCCTCTGTCCATGGGATTTCCCAAGCAAGAATATTGGAGTGGGTTGCTATGGCCTTCTCCAAAAAATCTTCCTCCAAATCTTCTCCAAAAATCTTCCTCTCCCACGGATGGGACCGGGAGCTCCTGTGTCTCCTGCATTGCAGGCGGATTCTTTACCCTCTGAACTATTAGGGAAGCCCTGGTCAGATGCCCATATCTATATATAAAAACACTGTGGATATGGCAGGCTAACGGGTGTTTTCTTTCTTAGTGACTCAAATACAGGCGTAGTTTCAACTTTCTAAAACGGCAAAACTCTCACTAAAGTTTCAATCATAATGAAATAAAGCATAATCTTACCTCGACTTACACAGTTGGATGCATTTCTAGAACACACCACCACACAGAAGTATTATGTGTTTATATAAAAAACAAAGTTCCAGGATGAGCTAACCAGGAACAGGCTTTTTATATACACGAGTTTCTGGTAGGACTCAGAGAATTTATGTGGGGTGCAGGACAGCTTTGTTGTTTGGGACTGCCCCCCAACACTGCAGGGGATGGTACACCCTTCCAGTGGATATGGGGGACTAGGAGCACTTCCAAAGAGACCCCTCGTGTGTGGTACTGTCCTTGATGAGGTCTGATAGCAGAGCACAACTGCAAACGTTGCCTCTGTAGCCCCACAATGGGAACAGATTCCCCACAATGAGAACTGTGCTTTCTGCTTTCTGCTTCTCCTGGATCCTAAGAGTGACTCTGGGGACAGGGGTCACTGTCCTCATTTGCCAGGTGAAAAAGCAGCAGACACTGGGAAATTGCTGGGGCTAAAAGAGCTGAGCCTTGAGCCCTTCAATGACTCAGAGCTAAAAAAGAATAAGGAAGTGTAACCATCAACACAACTCTGTTTTATACACAAACACCTAGCCAAGCCAGCATTGCCCATTTTTCTTGTAAGACACTTGCCAGTTAAATTGGGTTGGCTAATTAATCCTCGGATGATACGAAATTATCATCTAACCATGCTTTGCTTGTATTGTAAGAATAGAGAGGAAATGTGTTTGTGGCAGACTTCTGCTAACAATTTCTCAGCCTGAAATGAGACAAGGATGAGCAGGAATTCTCTTCCGAGTCACAATTCTAAGCCAGCCCTTGACTGGTAGTCACAAGAAGGAACTTATTATAGGAGTTCCTGAAGACAGTGACTCAGGAGGAATCAATATGAAATATACCAAAATTCATATTTCTTCTACCAAAATACTAACCAACTTTTTAATCTTCTAATACCAGCTTGGTGTCGCAGAACTTTGGACCTGGCAAATTTATAATTTCTCTCCTTCCCTCTGTAAGCACTGGGTAAACTCAGCTTACTGACATAGTCCCTCTCACTATTTTATTTTTTAATTTTTATTTATTTATTTGGCTGTACTGGGTCTTCATCAAGGCGTGTTGTGACTCTCAGGCTTAGTTGCCCTGAGACATGTGGTATCTTAGTTCCCTGACCAGGTATCGAGCCCTTGTGCTCTGCTTTGCAAGGTGGATTCTTAACCATAGGACCACTAGGGAAGTACTCCGCTATATGCTTCTCATTTTAAAATGGAGAAAAATGCTTTCTTTACCCAATTCTTTCCTTTGCAGTTTGCAAAAGTTCTTTCCTTTGCAAAAGTTTCTGCTTTTTTTCTTGAAACAGCAAAGATTGATGCTGGCAGAAATTTCTCGAAGCTTAGATCAGGCTTTCAGTGAAGGCACATTGACTGATTTCTTTGGACTGAGCAAAGAGAAAGGCCCAGAAAGATACTGCATGCATAAGCTTTCTACTAGGCAGCAGGCCTTCTCACAGGTGTATTTCATCTTTAATGCCCAGATCGGCCTTGTTGGAGCAGGTGTCACAGTTCTTACTATATAGGTGGGAGAAACAGGAGAAAATGACATGCTCAAGTTCCCAGAGCAGGTGCCAGATGCAGGATTTGAACCTGGATCTGTCTGAGCTAGGAAACCATGGTGAGTCCATCACTCCCTTTGAGAGTTTAAACCTGTTTGAACAGGTTTAAGTGCGTGTGTGCTAAGTCCCTTGTCGTGTCCGATCCTGTGTGACCCTATGGACTGTCGCCCGCCAGACTCCTCTGTCCATGGGATTTCCCAGGCAAAAATACTGGAGTGAGTTACCATTTCCTCCTCCAGGGGATCTTCTGGACCCAGGCGGTTTCTTCACCACTAGAGCCGTCTGGGAACAGATTTGCCTGTCTCCATCTCCTCACCCGGGGCAGGGTGTTCACTGCCCATTAGGCACAATTTTGTGTGCAGCACAACAAGCTGGACTTTCTGCTCTTGGACTCTGTCTCCATCTCCAAGTCGGAAACTCCAGAGGCACAATTGTAAACGCAGATTCTACCTACCAAGTCCTTCAGAAAGCAGCTCTCTTCTAGCTCTGTCTCTCCCACAAATATCACCAAGTACAATTATACTGGTCTTTCATCAGCAGTGATGAACTGTGGGAGGAAGTTCTAAATTCTAGCAAGCTCTGCCAGGATTTCTTTGTAACTCAGTAAACATTGCTGAATATGAATAAACAAATAAACGAGAAAACTGATGAGTGTGTGTTCTGTGCTTCCATAGACTGAGAACACGTTCTCGATGATGGGGGCTGAGGGAGCAGCCAGGACAGGCCGACGTCAGTCACTGGCTCTTCTCCTTGTCCCACCTGCTTTAAAGGGGAAACCCTTTGGGAACAAAGAGGAAATTACACCAATAAACACAATATTACTTTAAATCCTTGATTTCCTGTATGACATTGCAATGTATTTAATGCCCCCTCAAGTCAGCATGAAATCCCACGCCCCAAAAGGAGAGGGGCTAGATTGAGATAAAAAGATGGCATTTATCAACTCTGCAATTAGAATCAAATTGTTTTAAAGATACAATGTCAATATTTTGCAGACTATTCCCCTATGGGTAGAGATTCGAGGAGCACCCAGCTGCTGTTTTCAACTTAATAATTGTATTCTGGCTAAATTATACTGTTAAATCATAAAATTATTAATATGTAGCCCATATTTGGACATATATAACCAGTCCCAAATTGTATTTTTCTTAGAGGACAAATACCTAATGGTGAATATATTTATTCAAATCACATTTAATTTGTTCCCTAGCATCACAGAAGACTATAAAATCATTCTTCATTTCCCTCCATGTTTAATGTTTGTAATTTACCAGGCCCTCAGGCATAGCCCAGATTTTCCTAAAATGTGAATGTCACAAATTTTCAGGGGTGTTCCTCTGTGGGTGCATGCTGTTTCTAGGTTCTGTGGGTTCTGGGTGCCAGCCACTGGGCTAAGAGGGGAAGAGCCCTCTGCAAAACCCAGGAAACAAACCTGTGAGCCCCACAGCAGCTGCCAGGCGCCCCCTAGAGCTTCTGATGGGGCAAGACTCCTTATTTCTATGTCTTGAACTCATTCTATTCCTGAAGACTTTACGATTAGGAAAAGGTTTGAATTGAGAGAAACATTGGGGTGGATCTTTTTCCTAAGCTGTTTTTCACATAAATTAAAAATTGGGTAGCATTAGTAATCATTTTCTAGTGGTTTCAGAAATAGAATTATCAGCTTTTTATACGCCTTTGTTGCTGTTCAGTCGCTCAATCAGTTCCCACTCTTTGCGACCCCATGGACTGTAGCCCGCCAGACTCCTCTGTCCATGGGATTTCCCAGGCAAGAAAACTGGAGTGGGTTGCCATTTCCTCCTTCAAGGGATCTTCCCGACCCAGGGATCGAATCTGCATCTCCTGCATTTCCTGCATTGGCAGGCAGAGTCTAGCACTGAGCCACCTGGGAAGCCATCCTCTTCTCTTGCCAGACATAACCATCATCCAGAATTTTTGTTTCTCATTCTCTTGCTTTTTAAAAAACACATACATATGTTTGCCTAAACACATTTTGTTGAGTTTAGCAGGTTTTTTAACTTCATCTTACATAAATCATGTTATATACACATATGCTTCTGTAATTTGCATTTCTTATTCAAAATTAAGTTCTGAGATTGAACCATGCTTGCTGATCATGTGGTTCATTCATTTTCACTGATGTGAATTTCTTCACTCTTTTATTCTTGGATACTTGGAATGTTTTCAGTGATTTTCTATTGCACGCAGGCTGTTGTGAACATTCTTGGGCATGATTCCTGGAACGTACAAGCCAGGGTTTTTCTGATGTATACACCTAGGAGTGGAAGAGCCAGCTTATAGGTATAAGCATCTTCAACTTTATAATATAATGCAAAATTCTTTCCAAATGATGATACCACTCTACACTCCCAACTGGAGCACATAAAAATTCCTTTGTTCTATATCATTTTTAATGCTTATAAAGTAGCCTCTCATGATTTTAATTTTCAATTCCCTAATTTCTAAGGTGAACATTTTTTCACATGGTTATTGCATTTCATGTTTTATTCTCCTATGCAATGTTTATTTATGACCTTTGCCCAGGTTTTTATTGAGTTTTCTTTAACTGAGAGATTCACAGTTTTTTTATATACTCTGATACTCTACCTTGTCAGTTGGGCTTCCCTGGTGGCACTGGTGGTAAAGAACCCGCCTGCCAATGCAGGAGGCGTAAAAGATGCGGGTTCAATACCTGGGTCAGGAAGATTCCCTTAGAGGAGGGAATGGCAACCCACTCCAGTATTCTTGCCTGGAGAATCCCATAGACAGAGGAGCCTTGTGGGATGTAGTCCATAGGGTTACAAAGAATCGGACAAGACTGAAGCGATTTAGGATGAACACACACACTTGTCAGTTACATGTGTTACAAATATAATCTAGTTTGGGGATTAATTTCAATATTTTTGAAGTATTTTGAGAAAAAGTAGTTATAAAGTTTAATGTACTCCAGTTTATCAATCATTTCCTGTGCAATGTGTTGACTAAAAAAGATGCACACTTTGAGAGTTGTGAGTTAAGTTTTATTTGGGGCAAAATGAGGGCTGCAGCCTGGGAGACAGCACCTCAGGGCGCTCTGAGAGACTGCTCCAAACAAGCTGTCGGGGTAGGTCAATGTACAAGATTTTGGTGAAGGTGGAGTTCAGTGAAATCAAACACTTATTTTACAAAAGATTTCTGCTAGTCATGAGGAGCTGATGTTACCATAAAAGGATTTAGTGATTTTCTAGATATGAAGAGATACAAGGACTGGGATCATGGAATCAGTTCCTGAAAACAT
This sequence comes from Bos taurus, assembly GCF_002263795.3. Lineage (NCBI taxonomy): Eukaryota > Metazoa > Chordata > Mammalia > Artiodactyla > Bovidae > Bos > Bos taurus. The sequence continues at coordinate 127,984,603 of NC_037328.1, forward strand.
CTAACAATCTAAAGACCCATTCCACCAGTTTCTCTGGAACACAGAGTCTGGTATTTCCATCTCTAAGAATTTTCCACAGTTTGTTGTGATTCACATAGTCAAAGGCTTTAGCGTAGTCAATAAAGCAAAAGTAGATATTTTTCTGGAATTCTTTTGCTTTTTCTATGATCCAGTGGATGTCGGCAATTTGATCTCTGGTTCCTCTGCCTTTTCAAAATCCAGCTTGTACATCTGGAAATTCTCGGTTCATGTACTGTTGAAGCCTAACTTGGAGGATTTTACCTTGCTAGCATGTGAAATGAGTGCAATTTGTGTGGTAGTTTGAACATTCTTTGACATTGTCCTTCTTTGGGATTAGTATGAAAACTGACCTTTTCCAGTTTTGTGGCCACTGCTGAGTTTTCCAAATTTGCTGGCACATTGAGTGCAGCACTTTAACAGCATCATCTTTTAGGATTTGAAATAGCTCAACTGGAATTCTGTCACCTCTACTAACTTTGATTGTAGTGATGCCTTCTTAAGGCCCACTTGACTTCACATTCCAGGATGTCTGACTCTAGGTGAGTGATCACATCATTGTTATCTGGGTCATTAAGATCTTTTTTGTATAGTTCTTCTGTGTATTCTTGCCAACTCTTCTTAATATCTTCTGTTTCTGTTAGGTCCATACCATTTCTGTCCTTAATTGTGCCCATCTTTGCATGAAATGTTTCTTTGGTATCTCTAATTTTCTTGAATGGATCTCTAGTCTTTCCCATTCTATTGCTTTCCTCTATTTTTTTGCTTTGTTCACTTAGGAAGGCTTTCTTATCTCTCCTTGCTATTCTTTGGAACTCTTCATTCAAATGGATTTATCTTTCCTTTTCTCCTTTGCCTTTCTTTTCTCAGATATTTGTAAGGCCTCCTCACAGAACCATTTTGCCTTTTTGCATTTCTTTTTCTTGGGGATGGTTTTGATCACTGCTTCCTGTACAATGTTACGAACCTCTGTTCCTAGTTCTTCAGGCACTCTATCAGATCTAATCCCTTGAATCTATTTGTCACTTCCACTGTGTAATCATAAGGGATTTGATTTAGGTCATACCTGAATGACCTTTAGTGGTTTTCCCTACTTTCTTTAATATAAGTCTGAATTTTGCAATAAGGAGTTCTTGATCTGAGCCACAGTCAACTCCTGGTCTTGTTTTTGCTGACTGTATAGAGTGTCTCTATCTTTGGCTGCAAAGAATAGAATCAATCTGATTTCTTTATTGACCATCTAGTGATGTCCATGTATAGAGTCATCTCTTGTATTGTTGGAAGAGGGTGTTTCCTATGATCAGTGTGTTCTCTTGGCAAAATTCTGTTAGCCTTTGCTCTACTTCATTTTGTACTCGAAGGCCAAAGTTGCCTGTTACTCCAGGTATCTCTTGACTTCCTACTTTTGCATTCCAGTCACCTATAATGAAAAGGACGTCTTTTCTGGGCATTAGTTCTAGAAGGTCTTGTAGGTCTTCATAGAACCATTCAGCTTCTTCAGCATTACTGGTTGGAGCATAGACTTGGATTACTGTAATATTGAATGGTTTGCCCTGGAAACAAAAAGAGATCATTCTATTGTTTATGCGATTGCATACAAGTACTACATTTTGGAATCTTCTGTTGACTATGATGGCTACTCCATTTCTTTTAGGGGATTCTTGCCCATGGTAATAGATATAATGGTTATCTGAGTTAAATTCACCATTCCAGTCCACTTTAGTTCACTGATTCCTAAAATGTCGATGTTCACTCTTGCCATCTTCTGTTTGACCACTTCCAATTGACCTTGATTCATGGACCTAACATTCCAGGTTCCTGTGCAATACTGTTCTTTACAGCATCGGACTTTACTTTCACCACCAGACACATCCACAACTGGGCGTTGTTTCTGCTTTGGCTCAGCCTCTTCATTCCTTCTGGAGCTGTTTCTCCACTCCTCTTCAGTAGCATATTGGGCACCTACTGACTTGGGGAGTTCATCTTTCAGTGTCATATCTTTTTGCCTTTTCATACTGTTCACAGGGTTCTCAAGGTAAGAATGCCGAAGTGGGAGATCTTAGTCAAAATGAAACTGTTTCCCTCAGATTAGGACTTGAACTCATGTGTTAGGACTCAAACTTGCCCCAAACCCATGGTCTTCCAACTGAGACCATATACCTGTTTCAGGATCTAATGAAGGTCAAGGTCTTGATGTCTCGTTGCAGAAAGAATTCAGTGAGAGACAAAGTGATAGGCAAGAAGTGGATTTATTTAGAGAGAAACACACTCAACAGACGAGAGTGTGGACCGTCACACAGGAAAGTGTGGCCTCAAAATGTGGTGTGGTTAGCTTTTATGGGCTGTGTAATTTCATAGGATAATGAGAAGGAAAATTATTCCAATTTTTTAGGGGAAGGGGCAGAAATTTCCAGGAATTGGGCCACTGTCCAGCTTTTGATCTTTGAGGTCGGCCTTGGAAATGTCATGGTGCTTCTGGGTATGTCATTTAGCTTGCTGACGTGTTACAACGAGCATATACTGAGGCTCAAGGTCTAATGGAAGTGACTTGTCTGCCATCTTGGACCTATTTAGTTCTAATCAGTTTATGTCATGTCCTTAGACTATGTCATTCTTTCAAAGTTTATTCCCTTGCCCCCTTTCCTCCTTTTTCTTTGACAATATTTACAATACTGTATTACATACCTGAAAGTTGCTAAGAGATCTGATTTTAAATGTTTTACCACACACACATATAAATGGTAATTATGTGAGGGGATGGAGGTGTTAACTAACTTTATTGTGGTAAACCTTTGGTATACAAAATTGTACTATCAAATCATCATATTTACATCTTAAAGGTACGCAAGGTTATATGTCAACTATATCTCAGTAAGGCTAGGGGGAAGGGAAATATTCTTATAATAGTATGGGGAAAATAAAATTTAAAATAAACTCTAAAATTCTATTCTCTGAATTATTTCCCCAAATGGTGGAATTTTGAAATTCCAAATTTGGAACTACCTATATCCTATAATAAGATAGTTAACATTTATTTTTTATTTCAAACAACAGTGACATCAGCAGAAAAACAAAAAACCCTCTGTATGATTTGGATACATGCTGAAGTATAAGACAGGCCTTCCTGATGGCTCAGTGGGTAAAGAATCTGCCTGCAATGCAGGTAAACAGGAGATGCAGGTTTGATCCCTGGGTCGGGAAGATCCCCTGGAGGAGGAAATGGGAACCCACTCCAGTATTCTCCTGGAAAATTCACCTGGAAAATTCCATGGGACAGAGGAGCCTGGTGGACTATAGTCCATGGGGTTGCAAAGAGTTGGACATGACTGAGTACATGACACATGAAGTATGAGAACCACAGCCCCAGTGTGATCTTAGAAGGAGAGTTTTGAGAATCGCAGAGCCTCAGTCTACTGAAGAATTGTTACAGCAAAACCAACCTGCTCTCAGTCCAAGATACTTAAATGCACAAGCAATAATTGCCTGTTAGGTTGAGCCATTATGCATTTGAGTCAGTAAACTACTGTGCGCTAGCCAACCCTAACTAATACAAAGGCTTGCCTCATTAATTTTTAGCCTTTTTTCTTTTCTAATGTATGGACTTAAAATGAAATTTTTTCTTAGGACTGCTTAAAAATTCATCAGTTTTAACATTTAGACTCTTTATTACCATTCAGCTTAAGATAGTTTGTCCATTTGATTGAGGAGAATTGTGGGTTCTCTAGAAGCATGTGCGTCAACTTCGATGTGCATGAAGTTCTTCAGTCTTCTTGTTGATTTCCAGTTTAATTGTTTTGTGGTCTGAGAAACTCAAGAAACTCCTCTGTATGACTTCAATATTTCGAAGTTGGATGAAATTGCTTGGGCTCATTTTTGTCAACATTCTGTGTATTCTTGAAAAATCGTGTATGTTCTATAGATGTTGAATGCACGATTCCATGCATTTCTATTGGGTCCGCATCGTTAATTATCTTGTTGAAATCTGTATGCTTACTTTTTAAAAAAATGTTATTTATTTTTGGCTGTACTGGTTTTTCATTGCTGTTCGCGGGTATTCTCTAGTGTGGCTTGCGTGGGCTGCTCTCCAGTTGCAGTGCACGAGCTTCTCATTGCGGTGGCTTTTCTTGTGGTGGTGCTTGGGCTCAACAGTTGTGACACGCAGGTTTAGTTGCCCCTTGGCATGTGGAATCTTCCTGGACCAGGGATTGAACCCATTTCTCCTGCTTTGGCAGGTGAATTCTTAATCACTAGACCATCAGGGAAGTCCTATGGTTTCTATTTTTACTTGCTTGTTCTATCAATTTCTGAGTGAAGTTTGTCAAATCCTCTCACTACTGCAATGGGTTTGTCTGTTTCTTTTTGTGGTTCTTTCTGTTTTGGCTCTACACAATAAAGAAATTTAATTAGATGCATGAAAAATTTAAATAATCGTGTCTTTGGTGAAACAAATCTTTTATTATCGTGACATGACTAACCTTGAATTCTAGCATTGTTTACTTGCCTGAAAGTGTGTTTTGTCTGGGGCTTCCCTGGTAGCTCAGCAGGCAGGAAACAAGGGTTCAGTCCCTGGGTTGGGAAGATCCCCTGGAGAAGGAAATGGCAATCCACTTCAGTATTCTTGTCTGAGAAATCTCATGAATGGAGGAGCCTGGAAAACTACAGTCCATGGGGTCACAGAGAGTGGGACACAACTTAGCAACTAAACAACAATGACATAGTTATACTTGTTTTCCTTTGGGTAGCATTTTTACATCTTATCCTTTTTTATTCTTTTACTTTCAACCTTAACATGTTCTTATGGTTTAGCTATGTCTCTCACAAGGTTGTTGTTATTTTAAAATCCAGCCTGAAAATCTTTGACCTTGAACATTTGATCCTATTCCGCTTACTGTAACTACTGATATGTTTGGTCAACCTATATTATTTCATGCTTTTTGTCTCTCCTTTCTGACTTAAAAAAAAAAATTAATTTCAAGTTTTCCCCTTCTACTAGTATGGGGAAGTGGTACTATTTCTGTCCCTTCAGTGGTTATCCAACATTTTATAATGTATATTTAAAACTTTAAATGAATCAAGATCTTTGTCTTTCTCTTGGATAATACAAGGTTCACAGAACATTTAAACTCCACTTACCTCTTTCCTCACTTTCCAAATATTGTAATGCGCTATATTTTTCTGTCATTTAAAAAAATGTCACAATTATCTCTTTCATGTAGTTTAAATACATTCTGCATTTGCCTGCCTAACTTACTGCTCTTTGGCTTACCATTTTTTCTTGCATCTTAGGTCTTCTTAAGATTTGATCTTACATTCTTCTGCCTAAATCTTTTAGGATTTCCTTTGGTGAACTTCTGCTGAGAGCAAACTCCCAGTTTTAATTTTTTAGAAATTTCATTTCACCTTCATTTTGGAAAGATTTTTACTGGGTATAAAATCCTAGTTTAGCAATACCTTGAAAGGAATTGTTCCATTGTTTCTATTATGAACACTGAGTTAGTCATCAGACTGCCATTGCTTTGAGGAATCTGTCAAAGAAAAAATTCTGCTTTTATCTCAAATTTTTCTCTTGGTCTTTGGTTATCTAATTTCATGACTTTGTGTCTTGATATGGGCTCATTTTTATTTATTCTGTTTGAGATTACCTGGGATTTTGAGTACCTGTGAGCACTGATCTTCATCAGTTGGAGAAAATTCTCAGCCTTTGTAGTTTCAGATGATGTCTATGATCCATTTTCTCTCTGCTTCTCTGGGACACTAATTAAACATCTATTGGACTTGCTTTGTATCATCCCTGTATCTTACTCTCTCTTCTGTAATTTGTTCTCTCTCTTTGCTACATTCTGCATTTTTTCTGCTCCATCTCCAGTTAAGTAATTCTCTTTCAGCTTTGTCCAACTGCACTTTATTTTTATTTTTCATTTCTGGAAGTTATATTTGGTTTTCAAATCTGGTCTACCATTTTTAAGTGGCCCATTCTCCTGTTTTCAAGTATGCCTTGTGTTTTTAAAAATACACTAATTTGCATTTTACAATCTGCATTTGATAATTCCAGAATCTGTTTTCTTTGGGGGGGGGGTGGTGTGGAGAATAGGCTGTTTTTGCTTCTATTTTGAGAGTTGTCCCCAGCAATGTGGTCTCCTTATATGCATATTATTCACTGTGTGCTGCTCATAGTCCTTGAAAAAACAAAGTTTTTTTCATGATGTGGTTTTACCATGACCTGGGAGGAGGGATGAGGATTGGTTTTTCCAGAAATGAATGGGATTTGCATCTATTGTGCACTTGGGATTTGTTTCTGGAACCACTTTAATTCATGACCTGAGAGTTCCTCTCCCAGTCCCTCTCCCCATTATAGTAATGCAGATTTGTCCCCTTCTCCTCCTGCCTTCAGTCTTTAATTCTGCTCAAGGGTCAGTACTTGATCTACTGTCTCAGGAACAGGTTTTTCCTCTCTCATTCCCCCCCCCCCCCTAATTTCTGTTCAGTACCAAGGAAACTTCATCTGTTCAGTCAGTCAGTTCAGTTGCTCAGTTGTGTCCGACTCTTTGCGACCCCATGAGCTGCAACATGCCAGGCCTCCCTGTCCATCAGCAACTCCTGGAGTCTATTGAGTCGGTGATGCCATCTAACCATCTCATCCTCTGTTGTCCCCTTCTCCTCCTGCCCTCAATCTTTCCCAGCATCAGGGTCTTTTCAAATGAGTTAGCTCTTCGCATCAGGTGGCCAAAATATTGGAGTTTCAGCTTCAGCATCAGTCCTACCAATGAATATTCAGGACTGATTTCCTTTAGGATGGACTGGTTGGATCTCCTTGCAGTCCAAGGGACTCTCAAGAGTCTTTTCCAACACCACCGTTCAAAACCATCAATTCTTCTGCACTCAGCTTTCTTTGTAGTCCAACTCTCACATCCATACATGACCACTGGAAAAACCATAGCCTGACTAGACGGACCTTTGTAGACAAGTAATATCTCTGCTTTTTAAGATGCTGTCTAGGTTGGTCATAACTTTCCTTCCAAGAAGTAAGCGTCTTTTAATTTCATGGCTGCAATCACCATCTGCAGTGATTTTGGAGCCCCCCCAAATATAGTCAGCCACTGTTTCCACTGTTTCCCCATCTATTTGCCATGAAGTGATGGGACCGGATGCCATGATCTCAGTTTTCTGAATGTTAAGCTTTAAGCCAGCTTTTTCACTCCCTTCTTTCACCTTCATCAAGAGGCCCTTAGTTCCTCTTCACTTTCTGCCATAAGGGTGGTGTCATCTGCATATCTGAGATTATTGATATTTCTCCCAGCAATCTTGATTCCAGCTTGTGCTTCATCAAGCCCAGCATTTCTCATGATGTACCCTGCATATAAGTTAAATAAGCACGGTGACAATATACTTTGTTCAGCACCAAGGAAACGAGGCAAAAGAAAGAATCTAAATTTACTTCTGGGGTCCTAACTTAATGGGAAGGATCTACAGGCTCCTTGACTTAGGTGAGGCCTACTTGGTCATCTGCTCTGTCCCTTGAAAAGCTATCAAGATTATATAGATCAGCAAACATGTCTAAGTAGCTGTTAACTTTCTAGGTTCTTGTTGTATCTTAGATTTTGGCCTGCTCATTCTTCCTTATTATATTAACTCTTGGATGTTAACATTTTTGAAATATTTTATCTAGTATTTTAATTGCACTCATTAGAAACATTGGCCTTAAAACCTAGCCCATCATACAGGTAGTAGAAATCACATCTTCGTCTTGCTTTGATGTCCTTTAGTTTTACTAGGTGTATAGGCATAATTTAATCCTATATAGGATGCACTGTGATTCGTGGAGCTATGGATTCATGTTTATCAGCTCTGGGAATTTTACCTTTTAAAATATTGCCTCTTCTCTATTCTCTTCATTAAATATAACCAAGTATTGCACATTCCCATTCCATCCTCCATACCTCTTCTCTTTCATACAGTCCTTTTCTCTCTCTCTTTGCTGTCTTCTAGGTCAATTATTTAGATATATCTTCAAGATTAAATCACTTCAGTTATGTCTAGTCCATTTTTGATTTGTTCATTGAGTTGATGTCAGTTCCTATATTTTTCACTTTTACTGTTAACTTTAAGTCTGTTTATTCCTTTAAATTTTTAAATATATATATTTATTTGGCTGTGCTGGGTCTTTGTTGTGGCATGTGGGATTTTTAGTTGAGGCATGCAGTTTTAGTTGTAGCACATGGGATCTAGTTCCCTGACCAAGGATCGAATCCAGGCCCCCTGCATTGGTAGCTCAGAGTCTTAGCCACTGAACCACCAGGAAGTCCCTACTCTATTTATTCCTAATGTTTCTTATTGTAAGCTCATGTTAATAATTATAGCTACTCTGCATTTTATCTATCACTTGACAATTGGATCTGTGTTCCCATGCTTCTGTAGTGGCTGGTCTTACATGTTTGGTGACTATTAAATAATGCTGTGAGAGTTCTGTTGGCCTAACTTGGAAGTTTCCCCTCTAGGGATCTGATTTGGCTTCTACTGGCATTTCCCACCTGGAAATACTTCAGCCTGTTCTAATTCCCCTATTCTTCAGCTCCAGACCTCAAATAAATTGCTCCCAGTCATCTAAGCTGCAAAACTAGTCCCTACCCTGATTAATCCAGATTTAGTTCTGCTTTGGGCTTGGGGTGGCAGAGGAGAGGGAGAAATGTCCTTGGGGGAAGCCTTCAGTTTCTTGCCAGCAACGCCTTAAAAAGCATGTTCTAAGATCAGCTATCATGGAAGAGGTGAGTTGTTCAGGGATCCGGCTTTACTCATGACACCAAAATCAGATGTTCACTTTTAAAACCTTCATCTTATTTCTTGAGACATTAAGCATGACTGTTTATGAACTGTGGGCTTCCCAGGTACCTCAGTGGTAAAGAGGTAAAGTCTCCTGCAATGCAGGAGACATGGGTACAATCCCTGGGTTGGGAAGATACCCTGGAGAAGGAAATGGCAACTCACTCCAGTATTCTTGCCTGGGAAATCCCATGGACAGAGGAGCCTGGCAGCCTACCGTTCATGGAATGGCAAAGAGTCAGACACAACTTAGTGACTAAACAAAAATTTTATGAACTGTACTTTGATATTTCCAGTATCTTAAGTTTTCCTGGGTTTCATTCTGTATCTTTCACTAGAAATTTACTCTTTTTCCTAAGTATTTTTTATTTCACATTTTTAGGTTTAATTAGATTTATTTCTTCAAACAGTAAGCATGACTATGAACTGTGGGCTTCCCTGGTAGCTCAGCTGGTAAGGAATCTGCCTGCAATGTGGGAGACCTGGGTTCGATGCCTGGGTTGGGAAGATCCCCTTGGAGAAGGCAACAGCTACCCACTCCAGTATTCTGCCTGGAGAATTCTACTCCATGGACTGTATAGTCCATGGAGTCGCAAAAAGTTGGACACGACTGAGCAACGTCCACTTTCATTAGATTTTAAATACATGTTTAAAGTGAATATTAAATGTATAGCTAATGATTTTCATATTGTGTACACATCTGTTTAACCACTACCCAGATCAGCATACAAGAGATTTCCATCACTTGAGAGTTCCACTAGGCCCCTTGTTAGTCCAGCTCCCGCTCCACACCTCCTGGTAAACATTAATTTGGCTTCTATTATGTTAACTAGTTTTGCCTGTTCTTGGCCCTCACATAAATGGAATAGAGCATATACTATTCTGTGCCAGGCTTCTTTCATTTGTTTTTGATACTCATCTGTGCTATGGCATGTATCAATAATTCCTATCTTGATTTTTTACTATGCAGTATTCCACTATACAAATTGCCCTTCTCTTGATGATATTTAGTAATGAAGCTGCTATGAACATTTAAGGACACATTTTCATTTCTCTTGGGAATCCTTTCCTCTACAAATGGTAGTAATTCTGGCTAATAGAATGGATAGTTTTAAATTTTCCTAGAAATAGAACTTCTCCAAAGTACGTGTATCATCTTACACTCTAAACAGCAATGTATGAGTCCCAGTTATTTGTACATCCTTGGTATGGCATCTACTTGTCATCATACTGGGTGCACTGTAGTGTTCCTTCTTGGTCCTATTCGGTTGGCCAAAAAGGAAAAACCCCAGTGAACCTTTTGGCCAACCCAGTTATTTGTTAATCAGGTTAAGTTGTCTTTTCTTATTAATGTCCTACCAGATAAACTGTGACTTACTTTGTCTGTACCTGCATTTTTTATTGTATTTTTAAAATTCTGATGTTTGTTTTTAATGGTTAGTGCCATTTTTGGTTTAACTACCTTGTCTACTTCAAGGTTGCAAAGATATTTTCTCTAGGTTTACAATTTTAATCTTTAAGACCAAAACCCATCTTTTGTGTACAGTTAAGTAACTGTTCATTTTTATTCATATTATTGTCCAGTTGCTCTAGCATACTTATCGGGGGCATGGAAACAAAAACACAAAATCAGTATATAGTTTAGGAAGATATAGATCAGATAATCTGGGCCACTAAAACATGTAGTTCACATAACTTTGATTAACTTTATTGGTTTCATCTTGAAAGCTATGTCAGAAGTAGCAGTTGAAAATGGGCTATTTATTCTCGATAATAAGACTCAAGGAGGGATTATAAGGTGCTTTTAAGGGATAAAACAAGGGTCCACAGCACTAAATTTCATTGTACTGGATGTGATGAGCCCCTTTGAATTAGACTAGGTTTAGAATCCTGAGTCAACCACTTGTTTCAAAATGCCAGGTCAGTTATAGTTACTTTTGAGTTAATTTCCAGGAAAAGAATAAAAGGGGCTGTTTCTCCTAATGGGCCGTAGAACACTTTGATCTTTTCTTCAAGTAACACCCCTCCCTGTATCAGTCTGTCAAATTTCCATCTGTTTCAAATCTGGGTAAAATACTTTTTTTTCCAGGTAACATTTCCAGATTTTTCTAAGAGAACTAATTGCCACACTTCAGAGAACACAGGACACCCCTGAGGTTCACAGGTAGTATAACTGAAGGCAGCCCATCTAAGACAAATTTAACTTCATGTTTATTAAGTCTTTCTGTCGTCACATGTTTTGGTGAGAAAAAAATTCATTGTTTCTCCAATAGCCTCAGGATGTAATCCAAGCTCTATATAGATCAGCTTCAGACAGTCCATGTTCTTCCAATTTACAAACTGAGCTCCATTTCTCATTACTCCCCAATGTTTCATCCTAAGCCAATCCCCATCTATCTTTACAGTTTTTTAAAACATCATTTCAGTGTCATCTGAAGTGCTGATGAATAACCTAGTGTAGTGACTAACACTGTAGCTAACAAACCCTTGAATACCATATGTTTATTCACCCAATGTATAGGCTGTTGGGAAATTACTATATAAACACAGCAATCGACAAATTTACTGAGTTGACACCATATATAAAGGTAGTCATCTGGTCTGTGCAATGCAAAAATTAAGAAAACAAAGGAAACCACTGAACTACACTTTGCTTGCTTGCCTGAGTTTTATCAGCTGTACAGATGTCATACCTTAAGAAATCATAAATTCAGGGAGGCAGTCCTAAGATGGCAGAGGAATAGGACGGGGAGACCACTTTCTCCCCCACAAATTCATCAAAAGAACATTTAAACGCTGAGTAAATTCCACAAAACAACTTCTGAATGCCAGCAGAGGGCATCAGCCACCCAGAAAAGCAGCCCATTGTCTTCGAAAGGAGGTAGGAAAAAATATAAAAGGCAAAAAAAGAGACAAAAGAGGTAGGGACGTAGCTCCGTCCCCGGAAGGGAGTCTTAAAAAGAGAGGTTTCCAAACACCAGGAAACACTCTCACTGCCGAGTCTGTGGCGAGCCTTGGAAGCACAGAGGGCAACATAACAGGGGGGAAAGATAAATAAATAATTAAAACCCACAGATTACGAGCCCAATGGTAACTCCCCCAGTGGAGAAGCAGCGCAGACGCCTGTACCCGCCTCTAGCAAGTGGGGCCTGGGCAGGGAGGTGCGGGCTGCATTGCTTAGAGTAAGGACCGAGCCTGAATGCCCCGAGGGCAATCTGAGCGAACTAACTTGGGCTAGCAAACCAGACTGTGGGATAGCTACCACGAGAAAAGCCCTAACATAAGACACTGCCAGGCCCACACACAGAACAAAGGGCTGAACAGAGATAGCCGGCTGCAGACCATCCCCCTCCAGTGACAGGCAGCCAGAGCCAGAAGGGGGCAGTCACAGCCCCAGAGAGACATTATCTACAAAACTGCAAGCAGGCTTCTTTGCTAACTAAGACTTCTTGGGGTTCTGGATGGTCAACATCCGCCTGAGAAGGTGCGCCGGTTGTACACCCAGAAAACCGAGCGGCAGGGATGGGAGAGGCAATAAGTCGCAGCGACCGCGTTTGCCAAACACCTCATCACCTGAGCTGCTCAGACCTGGGAAGGGCACAAAACGCAGGCCCAACCGAGTCTGCGCCTCTGAGGACTACCTGAGTGCCTAAATCTGAGCGGCTTAGATCTGGGAGGTGCAGGCAGCCCAGGGCCGGCCTTGGACGGTTCCCGGCAGAGCAACCTAGAGCCTGAGCAGTGTGGGCAGGGAGGGCACACACGCCGTGAGGGAGGGCAGGCCCAGTGTGGCTGAGACACTGCGAGCACACGCCAGTGTTATTTGTTTGCAGCGTCCCTCCCTCCCCACAGCGCGACTGAACAAGTGAGCCTAAAAAAAGTGTCCACCACTGCCCCCTCTGTGTTAGGGTGGAAATCAGACACTGAAGAGACCAGCAAACAAAAGGAGCTAAAACAGAGGGAACTGCCTTGGAAGTGACAGGTGCAATAGATTAAAACCTGTAGTTAGTACCGAGTGGAAACAGTGTCAGACTTTATTTTTGGGGGCTCCAAAATCACTACAGATGGTGACTGCAGCCATGAAATTAAAAGACACTTACTCCTTGGAAGGAAAGTTATGACCAACCTAGATAGCATATTCAAAAGCAGAGACATTACTTTGCCAACAAAGGTTCATCTAGTCAAGGCTATGGTTTTTCCTGTGGTCATGTATGGATGTGAGAGTTGGGACTGTGAAGAAGGCTGAGCGCCGAAGAACTGATGCCTTTGAACTATGGTGCTGGAGAAGACTCTTGAGAGTCCCTTGGACTGCAAGGAGATCCAACTGGTCCATTCTGAAGGAGATCAGCCCTGGGATTTCTTTGGAAGGAATGATGCTAAAGCTGAAACTCCAGTACTTTGGCCACCTCATGCGAAGGGTTGACTCATTGGAAAAGACTCTGATGCTGGAAGGGATTGGGGACAGGAGGAGAAGGGGACGACATTGGATGAGATGGCTGGATGGCATCACTGACTCGATGGACGTGAGTCTGAGTGAACTCTGGGAGTTGGTGATGGACATGGAGGCCTGGCATGCTGTGATTCATGGGGTCACAAAGAGTCAGACATGACTGAGCGACTGAACTGACATAGGAAGGGGCCTATAGATCTTGAGAAATATAAGCCGGACCAAGGAACTATCTGAAAATGAAATGACCCCACACTGCCCACAACACCACCAGAGAAAGTCCTAGATATATTTTTACTATTTTTACTATCATTCTTTTTTTTAATTTTTTAAAAAAATTTAAAGTCCTCTATTACTCCTTTAATTTTCATTTTTATAACCTATTACTTTGCAAAAAAAAAAAAAAAAGACCGTATTTTTAAAAGCAAACTTCATATATATATATTTAATATAATTTTGTGACTTTGGTTTGTCTTTCCTTTTTTTCCCTTTTCTTCCCTTTTTTTTCCTTTTCTTTAATATTGTATTTTTGAAAATCCAACCTCTATTCTAGATTTTTAATCTTTGCTTTTTGGTATTTGTTATCAATTTTGTACCTTTAAGAACCCAATCTTCAGTACCCATTTTTACTTGGGAGTGAGATTACTGGCTTGACTGCTCTCTCCCCCTTTGGACTCTCCTTTTTCTCCACCAGGTCGCCTCTGTCTCCTCCCTCCCACTTCTCTTCTTTACCCAACTCTGTGAATCTCTGTGTGTTCCAGACGGTGGAGAACACTTAGAGAACTGATTACTGGCTGGATCTGTCTCCTTTTGATTCCCCCTTTTTATCCTCCTGGCCACTTCTGTCTCCTTCCTCCCTCTTCTCTTCTCTGTATAACTCTGTGAACATCTCTGAGCGGTCCAGACTGTGGAGCGCACACAAGGAAGTAATTACTGGCTAGCTTGCTCTCTCCTCTTTTGATTCCACCTCATCTCATTCGAGTCACCTCTAACTCCCTCCTCCCTCTTCTCCATGTAACTCTGTGAACCTCTCTGGGTGTCCCTCACTGTGGAGAAACTTTTCATCTTTAACCTAGATGTTTGATCAACAGTGTATAGAAGGAGAAGTCTTGAGACTACTGTAAAAATAAGACTGAAAACCAGAAGCAGGAGGCTTAAGTCCAAATCCTGAGAACACAAGAGAACTTCTGACTCCAGGGAACATTAATCGACAGGAGGTCATCAAACGCCTCCATACCTACACTGAAACCAAGCACCACCCAAGGGCCAACAAGTTCCAGAGCAAGACAAACCATGCAAATTCTCCAGCAACACAGGAACACAGCCCTAAGTTTCAATATACAGGCTGCCCAAAGTTACTCCAAACCCATTGACATCTCATAACTCATTACTGGACACTTCATTGCACTCCAGAGAGAAGAAATCCAGCTCCACCCTCCAGAACACCGACACAAGCTTCCCTAACCAGGAAACCTTGACAAGCCACCTGTCCAACCCCACCCACAGCGGGGAAACTCCACAATAAAGAGAACGCCACGAACTGCCAGAATACAGAAAGGCCACCCCAAACTCAGCAATATAAACAAGATGAAGAGACAGAGGAATACCCAGCAGATAAAGGAACAGGATAAATGCCCACGAAAACAGACAAAAGAGGAAGAGATAGGGAATCTACCTGAAAAGAATTCCAAATAATGATAGTGAAAATGATCCAAAATCTTGAAATCAAAATGGAATCACAGATAAATAGCCTGGAGACAAGGATTGAAAAGATGCAAAAAAGGTTTAACAAGGACCTAGAAGAAATTAAAGAGTCAATATATAATGAATAATGCAATAAATGAGATCAAAAACCCTCTGGAGGCAACAAATAGTAGAATAACAGAGGCAGAAGATAGGATTAGTGAAGTAGAAGACAGAATGGTAGAAATAAATGAATCAGAGAGGAAAAAAGAAAAACGAAAGAAATGAGGACAATCTCAGAGACCTCCAGGACAGTATTAAATGCCCCAACATTCAAATCATAGGAGTGCAAGAAGAAGACAAAAAGAAAGACCATGAGAAAATACTTGAGGAGATAATAGTTGAAAACTTCCCTAAAATGGTGAAGGAAATAATCACCCAAGTCCAAGAAACCCAGAGAGTCCCAAACAGGATAAACCCAAGGCAAAACACCCCAAGACACATATTAATCAAATTAACAAAGATCAAACACAAAGAACAAATATTAAAAGCAGTAAGGGAAAAACAACAAGTAACACACAAGGGGATTCCCATAAGGATAACAGCTGATCTTTCAATAGACTCTTCAGGCCAGGAGGGAATGATAAGACATACTTAAAGTGATGAAAGAAAACAACCTACAGCCCAGATTACTGCACCTAGCAAGGATCTCATTCAAATATGAAGGAGAAATCAAAAGCTTTACAGACAAGCAAAAGCTTAGAGAATTCAGCACCACCAAACCAGCTCTCCAACAAATGCTAGAGATCTTCTCTAGAGAGGAAACACAAAAAGGGTGTATAAACTTGAACCCAAAACAATAAAGTAAATGGCAATGGGATCATACTTATCAATAATTACCTTAAATGTAAATGGGTTGAATGCCCCAACCAAAAGACAAAGACTGGCTGAATGGATACAAAAACAAGACTCCTATATATATTGTCTACAAGAGACCCACCTCAAAACAGGGGACACATACAGACTGAAAGTGAAGGGCTGGAAAAAGATATTCCATGCATATAGAGACCAGAAGAAAGCAGGAGTAGCAATACTCATATCAGATAAAATAGATTTTAAAACAAAGGCTGTGAAAAGAGACAAAGAAGAACACTACATAATTCTCAAAGGATCAATCCAAGAAGAAGATATAACAATTATAAATATATACGCACCCAACATAGGAGCACCGCAATATGTAAGACAAATGATAACAAGTATGAAAGGGGAAATTAACAATAACACAGTAATAGTGGGAGACTTTAATATCCCACTCACACCTATGGATAGATCAACTAAATGGAAAATTAACAAGGAAACACAAACTTTGAATGATACAATGGACCAGTTAGACCTAATTGATATGTATAGGACATTTCACCCCAAAACAATGAATTTCACCTTTTTCTCAAGCACACACGGAACCTTCTCTAGGATAGATCACATCCTGGGCCATAAATCTAGCCTTGGTAAATTCAAAAAAACGGAAATCTTTCTAAGCATCTTTTCTGACCACAATGCAGTACGATTAGATCTCAATTACAGGAGAAAAACTATTAAAAATTCCAACATATGGAGGCTGAACAACATGCTGCTGAATAACCAACAAATCACAGAAGAAATCAAAAAAGAAATCAAAATATGCATAGAAATGAATGAAAATGAAAACAAAACAACCCCAAACCTGTGGGACACTGAAAAAGCAGTGCTTAGGGGAAAGTTCATAGCAATACAGGCATACCTCAAGAAACAAGAAAAAAGTCAAATAAATAACCTAACTCTACAGCTAAAGCAACTAGAAAAGGAAGAAATGAACCTCAGGGTTAGTAGAAGGAAAGGAATCTTAAAAATTAGGGCAGAAATAAATGCAAAAGAAACAAGAGACCATAGCAAAAATGAACAAAGCCAAAAGCTGGTTCTTTGAAAGGATAAATAAAATTGACAAACCATTAGCCAGACTCATCAAGAAACAAAGGGAGAAAAATCAAATCAATAAAATTAGAAATGAAAATGGAGAGATCACAACAGACAACACAGAAATACAAAGGATCATAAGAGACTTCAGTTCAGTTCAGTTCAGTCGCTCAGTTGTGTCCGACTCTTTGTGATCCCAAGAATCACAGCACGCCAGGCCTCCCTGTCCATCACCAACTCCCAGAGTTCACCCAGACTCACGTCCATCGAGTCAGTGATGCCATCCAGCCATCTCATCCTCCGTCGTCCCCTTCTCCTCCTGTCCCCAATCCCTCCCAGCATCAGAGTCTTTTCCAATGAGTCAACTCTTCGCATGAGGTGGCCAAAGTACTGGAGTTTCAGCTTTAGCATCATTCCTTCCAAAGAAATCCCAGGGCTGATCTCCTTCAGAATGGACCGGTTGGATCTCCTTGCAGTCCAAGGGACTCTCAAGAGTCTTCTCCAACACCAGAGTTCAAAGGCATCAATTCTTCGGCGCTCAGCCTTCTTCACAGTCCAACTCTCACATCCATACATGACCACAGGAAAAACCATAGCCTTGACTAGATGAACCTTTGTTGGCAAAGTAATGTCTCTGCTTTTGAATATGCTATCTAGGTTGGTCATAACCTTCCTTCCAAGGAGTAAGTGTCTTTTAATTTCATGGCTGCAGTCACCATCTGCAGTGATTTTGGAGCCCCCCAAAAATAAAGTCTGACACTGTTTCCACTGTTTCCCCATCTATTTCCCATGAAGTGATGGGGCCAGATGCCATGATCTTCGTTTTCTGAATGTTGAGCTTTAAGCCAACTTTTTCACTCTCCACTTTCACTTCCATCAAGAGGCTTTTCAGTTCCTCTTCACTTTCTGCCATAAGGGTGGTGTCATCTGCATATCTGAGGCGATTGACATTTCTCCCAGCAATCTTGATTCCAGCTTGTGTTTCTTCCAGTCCAGCGTTTCTCATGATGTACTCTGCATAGAAGTTAAATAAGCAGGGTGACAATATACAGCCTTGACGTACTCCTTTTCCTATTTGGAAACAGTCTGTTGTTCCATGTCCAGTTCTAACTGTTGCTTCCTGACCTGCATACAAATTTCTCAAGAGGCAGATCAGGTGGTCTGGTATTCCCATCTCTTGAAGAATTTTCCACAGTTTATTGTGATCCACACAGTCAAAGGCTTTGGCATAGTCAATAAAGCAGAAAGAGATGTTTTTCTGGAACTCTCTTGCTTTTTCCATGATCCAGCGGATATTGGCAATTTGATCTCTGGTTCCTCTACCTTTTCTAAAACCAGCTTGAACATCAGGAAGTTCACGGTTCACATATTGCTGAAGCCTGGCTTGGAGAATTTTGAGCATTACTTTACTAGCATGTGAGATGAGTGCAATTGTGCGGTAGTTTGAGCATTCTTTGCCATTGCCTTTCTTTGGGATTGGAGACTATCAGCAATTACACGCCAATAAAATGGACAACATGGAAGAAATGGACAAATTCTTAGAAAAGTACAACTTTCCAAAACTGAACCAAGAAGAAATAAAAAATCTTAACAGACCCATCACAAGCACAGAAATTTCAAACTGTAATAAAAAATCTTCCAGCAAACAAAAGCCCAGGTTCAGATGGCTTCACAGCTGAATTCTACCAAAAATTTAGAGAAGAGCTAACACCTATCCTACTCAAACTCTTCCAGAAAATTGCAGAGGAAGGTAAACTTCCAAACTCATTCTATGAGGCCACCATCACCCTAATACCAAAACCTGACAAAGATGCCACAGAAAAAGAAAACTACAGGCCAACATCACTGATAAACATAGATGTAAAAACCCTTAACAAAATTCTAGCAATCAGAATTGAACAACACATTAAAAAGATCATTCACCATGACCAAGTGGGCTTTAACCCAGGGATGCAAGGATTCTTCAATATCTGCAAATCAATCAATGTAATACACCACATTAACAAATTGAAAAATAAAAGCCATATGATCATCTCAATAGATGCAGAGAAAGCCTTTGACAAAATTCAGCATCCATTTATGATAAAAACTCTCCAGAAAGCAGGAATAGAAGGAACATATCTCAACATAATAAAAGATACATATGACAAACCCACAGCAAACATTATCCTCAATGGTGAAAAATTGAAAGCATTTCCCCTAAAGTCAGCATCAAGACAAGGGTGCCCACTTTCACCACTACTATTCAACACAGTTTTGGAAGTTTTGGCCACAGCAATCAGAGCAGAAAAAGAAATAAAAGGAATCCAAATTGGAAAAGAAGTAAAACTCTCACTGTTTTCAGATGTCATGATCCTCTACATAGAAAACCCTAAAGACTCCACCAGAAAATTACTAAAGCTAATCAATGAATACAGTAAAGTTGTAGGATATAAAATTAATACACAGAAATCCCTTGCATTCCTATACACTAATAATGAGAAAATAGAGAAATTAAGGAAACAATTCCATTCACCATTGCAATGAAAAGAATAAAATACTTAGGAATATATCTACCTAAAGAAACTATAAAGACCTATATATAGGAAACTATAAAACACTGGTGAAAGAAATCAAAGAGGACACTAATAGATGGAGAAATATACCATGTTCATGGATTGGAAGAATCAATATAGTGAAAATGAGTATACTACCCAAAGCAATCTATAGATTCAATGCAATCCCTATTAAGCTACCAACGGTATTTTTCACAGAGCTAGAACAAATAATTTCACAATTTATATGGAAATACAAAAAACCTCGAATAGCCAAAGCAATCTTGAGAAAGAAGAATGGAACTGGAGGAATCAACCTGCCTGACTTCAGGCTCTACTACAAAGCCACAGTCATCAAGACAGTATGGTACTGGCACAAAGACAGAAATATAGATCAATGGAACAAAATAGAAAGCCCAGAGGTAAATCCACGCACCTATGGACACCTTATCTTTGACAAAAGAGGTAAGAATATACAATGGATTAAAGACAATCTCTTTAACAAGTGGTGCTGGGAAAACTGGTCAACCACTTGTAAAAGACTGAAACTAGAACACTTTCTATACACAAAAATATACCTAAAATGGATTAAAGATCTAAATGTAAGACCAGAAACTATAAAACTCCTAGAGGAGAACATAGGCAAAACACTCTCCGACATACATCACAGCAGGATCCTCTATGACCCACCTCCCAGAATATTAGAAATAAAAGCAAAAATAAACAAATGGGACCTAATTAAACTTAAAAGCTTCTGCACAACAAAAGAAACTATAAGCAAGGTGACAAGACAGCCTTCAGAATGGGAGAAAATAATAGCAAACAAAGCAACTGACAACTAATCCTAAAAATATACAAGCAACTCCTACAGCTCAATTCCAGAAAAATAAACAACCCAGTCAAAAAATGGGCCAAAGAATTAAATAGACATTTCTCCAAAGAAGACATACAGATGGCTAACAAACACATGAAAAGATGCTCAACATCACTCATTATCAGAGAAATGCAAATCAAAACCACAATGAGGTACCATTTCACGCCAGTCAGAATGGCTGTGATCCAAAAGTCTACAAGCAATAAATGCTGGAGAGGGTGTGGAGCAAAGGCAACCCTTACACTGTTGGTGGGAATGCAAACTAGTACAGCCACTATGGAGAACAGTGTGGAGATTGCTTAAAAACTGGAAATAGAACTGCCTTATGACCCAGCAATCCCACTGCTGGGCATACACACCGAGGAAACCAGAATTGAAAGAGACACGTGTACCCCAATGTTCATCGCAGCACTGTTTATAATAGCCAGGACATGGAAGCAACCTAGATGTCCATCAGCAAATGAATGGATAAGAAAGCTGTGGTATATATACACAATGGAGTATTACTCAGCCATTAAAAAGAATACATTTGAATCAGTTCTAATGAGGTGGATGAAACTGGAGCCTATTATACAGAGTGAAGTAAGCCAGAAAGAAAAACACCAATACAGTATACTAACGCATATATATGGAATTTAGAAAGATGGTAATAATAACCATGTAAACGAGACAGCAAGAGACACAGATGTATAGAACAGTCTTTTGGACTCTGTGGGAGAGGGAGAGGGTGGGATAATTTGGGAGAATGGCATTGAAACATGTATAATATCATATACGAAATGAATCACCAGTCCAGGTTCGATGCATGATACTGATGCTTGGGGCTGGTGCACTGGGACGACCCAGAGGGATGGTACGGGGAGGGAGGAGGGAGGGGGGTTAGGGATGGGGAACACGTGTATACCTGTGGCAGATTCATGTTGATGTATGGCAAAACCCAATATTGTAAAGTAATTAACCTCCAATTAAAATAAATAAATTTATATTAAAAAAATCATAAATTCAGATTCCTTCCTCTATCACAGCTCCTGGTAACTGGTAGTGAACACACATTCACAACATTTAAACTCGAGACATTTGAGCTAAGTCATACCAACTTCAACCATTATTTTGCCAGTATCTTCACTCTATATACTATTTCAGTTTTCACAAAGAATACTGTAAGGAGGCTAAACAATGCCAGCTTTAGGCAAATTGAGAAAAGGAACATGGCAAATTTTTCCTGGTTTCCTTACCAAAAAAATTAGGTGAAGTTTGATGGTTGCTACAATTTGGGAAAATCTAAAAAAACCAAAACAGACAAAACATAAAGTGGATAGGCACTACAAACACTTACAAATGTATTTCAATCTACCACATGTGGATTCATTCAGCTATTCTAACAAGTTTCCAGCTCTTTTCGAGTTTAATTTTTAATATTCTTAGTTTTCTCAAAGGATGAAACTAGAAATTTCTTCCTGAACTAAGAGTGGGATCACTTGACCTTTTAATTGCCAGAGACATCTATCACTAAGTCTAGCAGGTGGGACACTAACAATTGGAAAAAAAAAGGCAATGCACTTTTGCTCTACACATAATCATAAGAAAGTATGATTATATTCTTACCATACCAAATATTAGGATACATTATATGAAACTAAAAAATGAGACATTGGATTTTCATAAGTATATTTTAATTTTTTGAATTTTAACAACTCAAATGAAATTCAGCTAGTTAACATAAATACAGAGTAAATGCACATAATTTACAGCCACATAACAGGAATGCAATAGCAAACCTCACATAAATGGTCAAAGAATATCAACTCTTTGAAGTTGTTTAGCTACAACTGACAGGTCATAATTTAAATGTTCACATATGCAGGGGTACACATTCAAAATGTTTATTAACACAAAAACCGAGTAAAAGAGGAATCTTCAGTTTCTAAAAGGAGTAGCATAAAAAGCAGAGTATAGATTGAGAAATGTAAGGGCACAATGGAGAAGAGATTTGTGTAAGCTGAAAGTCTGTACACTGTATTAAATACTTTTAATTAAAATCCCTTTCCAATTTAAATCATTTAGAAATATCTGTATTCTTAGGAATGTTGAAGTCATGATCAATACTAGAGAAAAAGGCTGAACTATTACATCCACCAGCCCCAAAGGGGTCCTGATAGTACTAACAGTCTGGGCAGAAGGGCATGTAAACAACAAAAGACAGCACAGACAATGCCGGAAGATTACAGGATAAACTGATTCCTAGCACTTAATTCTTTCAAGGTCAAATCAATATTTTCAGTGATCTAAAACAAATCTAAAAAATGCTGACATATTTATACTCCAGTAAAAGAGTAAACACTCATTATTCTTAATAACCCAAACTCAGCTAGTCCTAATATAACCATGCTATTCCATAATGGGCATTTGGTTTTAGGAGACAGAGACATAGTTAAATAATGTAAATGATATTCTCTCTTGGTGTCAGTTTAAAAAAATCAATTACTTGGGGGTCCCATCTAGTAAGATTGGTTCCGCAAAGTAACACACATAAGGAAAACCAAGCTTTGGTGACAGTTTTTTTCCCTGGATTTAAAAGCACTGTGTGGTACCCCACAATCACAGGTTGGTGATTCTCAGATGTGCACTTGGAAATCTAGTAAATTGTTTCTGTGAGCCAGAAGTACCAGAGTTTTATCTGCTGCTCTATGAATATGCTCTTCAGTGTGTACCGCTTTAAACTGAAAGGATCAATTCCATTTTCTGAGAAGATTCTCAAATAAAAGTACATACCAATTTGAAGAGTGCTGACTACCTTTATACAGTAATAAAGTTATCTGATAGATGAAAATAAAACACAGAATAAAAAAAAGTTTCAATGCTTTTTCTTTTTAAATGTCTACACCCCCCCCAAAAAAAAAAAAAACCACCTCCCAAGAAATGTTTCAGACAGACTTTATATACAATTTATATATATATATATATATATATTTTGTTAAATTATCTCTGTCATAAACTGCAGCAGATTGTACTTTTGGGGGGACAAAACAATTAAACATCATCGCTCCTTTCCAGTTGTTGCACAAAGAAACAAAGTCTGAGACTCTAAGATCCTTTTCTTCCAGCACAGAAATATACTCACTTTTAAAAGCTGAACACAATGCACTAAAAGGTCAAGGTCAATACAAACACAAACAGGAACAGAATATGAGTTCATCCTTGAAGGACACTTGTTATGAATTTGCTACAACTAAATAAGATGTTCCTTAGTTGCTGGTTTTCATATCATTCTTAACCATTTGTGGGTATTCAGATCACTAAATTATTGAGTCTCTTGTACATTCGATACAACTAATGTTTACAGATCTTCACAAGGCAAATGGCACTGTATTAGGCAGTATAAGCGGCACCTGAAAATCAAAACACTATAGGCTGACACTTTCACTACAGATTTAAGTTATAAACCCTATTACTGCTTTCTTTTTTTGGCATGTTTCTCACAATAAATGTCAAAGCTGATATGAATAATCCCAAAGGTAATGAAACTGAATTTGCCTTTGGTCTCCAAATAGACTGGAATACTAATTCCAATCGAAGCACCTCAAAAACATCCAGTTACTGTTGATTACAAGGAAGTTAAGAAGGTGGAGGAATTTAACAGGGCACTGCGTTTCACTGGTGACAGCAGAGAAAGCTTGCAATGACATGCTACGTTTTTTAATGTTAGGGGCACTGGAGTACACATAAGAATACTTAAAACATTTATTATATTAAAGATCCCCCAAACAATATACCTAAATCCCAGAAAAAAATGTTATGAATACTGTTTCTGCCTAATACATTAACCAACGTTTTAAAAAAATAATCCAACATGGGAATCCTCTCCTACTCACACCCCCCACCCCCAACCTCCCAAAAGGCCACAAAGTGCATTCACAAAGAGTCATTCTTAAGATAAAGCCATTGCACACAATGCACAGTTCATGTGTACTGAAATGAGTACCACACTGGAGTTCAATGGTATAAGCTTCATACACCAGTATAGCAACAACCATGAGCAAAAGTCTTTAATATTATAGACTTACAGCAAGTATCTTCACAAGGGCCATACATATAATACAGTATTAAAAGGTGCAGTTGATCTCAACAGCAAAATGTAAAAGCTATCTCTTGTTAATACACTTAATCTGAATTAACTTGCATTTTTTTATGATTTACCATTCAAGAAATTAGGATGGAATAAATTTCTTATGCAAAGTAGTTTGTTCATTTATAAAACTATAAGTCAATTAGGATCACTATCCACTCAATCAGATAACAGAGGCCCTTCTTCTATAAATGTTTATGCTGCCCTGGATACTTATATAATGTTGCCTTAAGAAGAAAAACACCTTTTAAAGGCAAAGCTGAAAACTACCATTTTCTCTACTAAATAACGCAATGTATGAAGATCTTCCAGAAATAATCCAAAGGTTCAAATTCTTAATGTGAAACCAGAGAAAGATCTAGAAGCAGTACATTTTTTTTCACTTTAAGAAAATGATACCTAGGTATGATGGGTGATAATTCAACTTCATAATTAATAAGTCACTGAAGAGACACTGCATTCATTCATGTATCATTAGGTTAGACAAGATAAGAGAACATGCTCAAGTTGTCAAAATGGCCAAGATCAACATTTTGCTGGCTTATTTTGTCCCAATCTATTACCATTTGAGTTGATACACTGGGCAATTTTAGTGTTCACACTGGGCTAAACATAACACACCTGTGAGCAGTAGAAACCAACACATTTTTAAACTAAAAGCAAGCACAATATTTAGATACTACTTCTTTTGTCAAAAACAGTGACTACTAATACCAAACAATTAACTTTAAAATACAGTGCCAAATCCTCTCAAGGAAATGTAAATACTAGTATTGTTACTTTCCAATTTCATAGGAACTATACAGAAGTGGGATGTTAGAAATTTACAACCGTTAATACTTTCTTTGGATAGTTCTAGTATATAGTTACGGATGGCTTTGTCTAGAAGACTGGAAAAGTGCTCATGGAATAAACACTGTACTCTGGTTGCCATAAATCAACAAAATGCCAATAGTATCCTGTGGCTGTGACAGAGAAAATGGCAATTTTGAGGAAGGAGTGCTTCTAAAGGCTTTTTCTTGGAGGCAGCCACGGTTTTTTCCCCCCACATTACTAAAAAGACTAAGTAATGTGGTTACAATTACTTTAATTCCTACAAGCAAACTTCCACTTAGGCATAGTTCCATGTTCCCACGCTATTTTCCTTCTGTCCGCCATGCTGGCTTTGGTGCTCCATGGTCCAATTTCTCTTTTGGTCTTCCCTCTTTACAGCGTAGCAGTTTGGCGGTGCTATCCATTGAGCAGGTAGACCACCAACTCATAGGTGGCCATCATAATGGCTGTGTTTGGAATCTGTCTCACCAGATGAGTTGTCAGACCACGGTAAAGAGACCCATAGCCTTCTTCTTGAACAAGCAAAGATAATGTCTGAAAAAAGGATCTATACTTTGTTCCCTCTTCACGCAGTCTTGTTCTTACAACTTCTGTATAGGGGAAAAAAAAAAGTCATTTTATGTAAAATGTTAATAATATCTTTATACCCTCCTAATATTGAGCACATTCCATTTATTAGATTGTAAGCGTGAGCTCAGAATAAGCGAGGAGTGATTTTTTTAAATGTAACTTACTGACACTAGTTATTTTAACAACACCAAACTCCTAAGTTAGCTAGCTAAAATCATGCATATTAATTATAAAATTTCATAGGTTCCTGAATGGAACCTATGAAAGAAGACAGAATAAACAAAAGTATCTGCTGCATACTAGATATAGATAAAAGGGAGAAAAGATGTGATTAAAAAAAAAAGGTAGAACAGGAATGATTAAAAAAAAAGGTAGAACAGGAAAGAGATTACAGGTGGTATCAAAGATGAACAGAGGACTTGCCTGGTGGTATACTGGATAGGAATCTGCCTGCCAATGCAGGGGCCATGGGTTTGATCCCTGGTCGGGACACATTCCACATGCCAAGGAACAACTAAGCCTGCGTGCTGCAACTACTGAGCCATGTGCACCTAGAGCCTGCGCTCCACAACAAGGAAGACAGCGCAATGAAAAGCCCCCGAGCTCACCAAAACCATGAGCAGCCTCTGCTCGCCACAACTAGGAAAGCTCTCATGCAGCAACAAACATAAACAAATCTTAGGGGGAAAAAAAGCCTTATGCTACTCATACATATTAAACCCCATTATGATGAACTGTATTGTTATACTATAATTCAATAAAATGGTAAAATGTTCTAATAAATGGGCCACTGGCTGAAGTGGGAAAATATTTCAGAGTTAATGGATTTACTCATACACATTCAGGGTTTCCCTGGTGGCTCAGTGTGAAGAATTCTCCTGCCAATGCAGGAAATGTGGGTTCAAGCCCTGGGTTGGGAAGATCGCCTAGAGAAGGAAACTGCAACCCACTACAGGCTGGATGGCATCACTGACTCAATGGACGTGAGTCTGGGTGAACTCTGGGAGTTGGTGATGGACAGGGAGGCCTGGCGTGCTGGGACTCATGGGGTCGCAAAGAGTCGGACACAACTGAGCGACTGAACTGAACTGAACTGAACAGTATTCTTGCCTGGGAAACCCCATGGAAAGTAGTGCCTGGCAGGCTACAAAGACTTGGACATGACTGAGAGTCATGCGAAGAGCTGGACATGACTGAGCAACTGAGTAACAACATACATCATCCCGTCTTCCTACCGTGTGGATATGCTATACTCGTGGCACATGTTTTTGAGGTGGCGGCAGCTAGCATCATTCCCACAAAATCGGACACTTCTTTTACAGACTCTTCTTCATTTTCCATTGTAGAAGCAATCTTATATTCCAGTAGTTTTTGCTTAATACTTTCATATATAACAAAATGGATAACAGTCTCTGATATGCCAGCATATGAAGCAGACATGCCCCTATAAAATCCTCTAAGTCCATCTGTCTGATACACTTTACGGACACACTCGAAAGCACCCATTCGCTTTTCCCCACGGTTCCTGAAAAGCAAAAAGGAAAAAAATCTTATTAACATAAAGTAGTACAGGTTTTTAAATAAAGTAAATACAATATACAGGAAGAGGCCACTATAGTCAAGAGTAACCCTCTTTAATTCATGAGGAAGTACAAATGAGAATTTAAAAACATCTAGAGTTCCTATTCTTTTGTCTCAAATCTGTCACATCAGACAGATAACTTATAAGGTAGTTTATTTTACTGAATGCAAAACACACTACATTGAATCTCCAGTTTCATTGAAGTTTGTATTGTAGGAATAAGCAACAAAATCCACCATGACTGCAGCTCAAGAGAAAAACAAAATAAAAACCCCTCACATTATATTAAATGCAGTTCTAAGTTGAGAAGATTTCTTTAGCATTTAATAACACATAAAAAGAATGACTGAGACACCAATGACAACAGAATATTAAGAAGTACAATTAAGGTAATTTCAGTGCACCTGAGGGATTCTTCCAAGCCCACCCAATTTCTCCCCAAAAGTCACTGGGTGAATTTAAGTCAAATTTTCTATGATCCTTTGAAGGTAATGGCTGTCTCTTTTACCTCAGTAAATAGTGAATGAGGACTTCTACAGTTATCAAGTATTTATTGAGCACTGTGCCCAAGACAACTTTCTTAGTGCTGCTTAAGGGTGCAGCATCTACTCTTGGATATAATTTTGAGTTCATAAAAATATTTATTACCTTCATTATGATTCCCTCAATAGAACTTTATCTGTAAGAAATGGGTTTAAACTCTACCCACAGGGAAAGAAATAGAAAAGTTGACTGTTTATAAATTATATACAATCTGCTTATGATGTAACAAAATAAAATCACAACTAAGACACCCACCTGATAACCTACAGATAACCTCCAACTTTATAAACTAGTAACTGTCTTGAGTAACTATCCTCAACTAATGGTACTGAATAAATACCTTCTTGGTTGAGTGATCCATGCAACCAACTGTAATTAGTTTCGGCTGTCAGACTCTTTCTTACAAGAAAGTTAAGAGAGCTCTAAGTCCTAAAGGATAACATGCAAACATATCCGTCCTATTCTCGGTCTCAGTGTTGGAAGGCAGCACACCTTCAAATCAACCTTTCATTAACCCTACTCCTAAGCCTAAAAAATTGTGCTGGCTTTACTATTACTTTTCACCTAAATCTACCCTCTAAATACTGAAGCATACATTCCCCTGGTAGTTTATAATAGTACAATACAGACTGGCATCTCATACTTTTTAACCTTTGGGTTATCTTATCTACCACTACCTTTCAGTTCTCTGACTTCAAAATAAACTTTGAGTCTTGCCATAACACTGTACTTAAGGTTTCACTAAAAATTATTCCAGATGAAACAACGACTAGACATTTCAAGTTTCCAAGTGACATACAATTCCACATGACAAAATGCAGAAAACATATCTTTAGGCAGGCATAATTGTTAAAAGATTTCTTAGATCAGTTTTATTTATAATCTACAAGATTAACACTAGGCTTCCCAAACCCTAAAATATAAGAAACAGTGAAAATCTTTTATATAAAGCCTACTTCAGGCTAAAGAGTTAAATTAGTTTCAAAACTATTAATGTGATTATTATTATTACAACACACCAGACAGGATCATCTCTCTCCTTAAAAAAGTGCTACCCTCTCCCCATCCTTCATTCTGAAGGCCAATGGGAGCTGAGACGGCAGGACTCTAAGCTATACCGCTTCTGGCCTTTCTCTCAGTTCCCAGAACCTGCCACAGGCACTAAACTTAAAGATATGTGAGGTGTGCACTGACTAGTGCCTCTGCTTAAAATGGGTTCAAAAACCATTCATTGACTATTCCACTAAAATTGGTCCTCACTGTTTCCAGAGATATCTCTAGAACCTACCAGTACCTGTTCATTACAGATACACTGAATGAATGAATCTTGCTGCCATAAAGTGACTGGGGTAACAGATGAAGTTCATGAATACTTGAGAGCTAAATTCCATGCTAGAACACTCTGCTGTACAAGGTTCTTGAGTTTGAGCAATGATCTTCAAAGACTCAGTCTAGACTCACTGATCATGTAGTTAGTTAATTTAGGTATTTAGAAGGGTTGATTATAATCAAACATGGGGTGAATGAAAGTATCACTGCTCAAGCTAGATCAAGAGGTCCTTTTTCTTCTTTTACTGAAAAACACAATGCATAATATACTTTCTTTCCTAGAAATTCTCATACCTGCAATTAACATCACTTTTGCATCTGATGGTACACCTAAGTTTCAAAACCAAATAAAACAAATTCAGCAGCAAATGAGGGCAAAAACATGGTTGGATACCTGGCACTGAAATCTCACTGATATAAATTTATAGAAAAAATTTTGTTGAAGCCAACTTTAATGAATTAACATACCTTGCATCGAGCTGTAATCGAGTCTTTATAAGCCAAATGGGGTTGGTCGCTGTGATTGCGGTAAAACCTAAACAAACATGTTTAAAATGAACTCTGGTAAAAATGAAGAACACACTATTAACCTCAAGGTTTTTTAAAACTTTATGTAAGTCTATATTTTAAAAAATGCATATAAATATTTACCTATAAACTGATGTATGCTTTACACTTTTGTTTTACAAATCCATTCACAACCATGAACATTTATACTTTATTTTCAATTTAGTCTCAAATTCTGACTCATAACTAAAAAAATTTTTAAGAACAAAATCTGATTATATGTAATTCATCTTCCAATACATTCAGAATACCCTCTGGGCACCCTCTACTCTCTAAATTTAGAAACCCATTTTTGCAGACACATAGAAATTTTGTGTATTCTAGGGCTTTTTAGCATGCAAACTCTACAACAGCTACTTGGGGTCCAACTAACATCACAAATCACTATGTTCAAAATGGAGTCTACATAAACGTCAGCATTTACCAATATTTGATCTTAAGTTGACTATATGACGAAAGAATTATTGTTTGGCCTTATGAATACTTTATGTAACCATACACTTATTAATACTGTTAACATAATGGTATCACACAGATATGGTTTCTGTTAAAGAATTAAAAAGGGCAGATCTATTTTTTCATCCACTTAAAAACATACAAAAACTTAAACATACAAAAAGTTACAAATCAGAACTTCCCTTTCACTTTGAGACACTGAAGAGAGAAACTGAAGGTAGAAGGTAGCTTTATTATACTTTAAAACTAAAGTACTATGTATTAACTATCAGTGTGGAAGGGTGGTCCCCTAAGGTGGCTCATTTCAGGTAGTAAATTAAGATCTCTTCTATGTTTCTAGGCTAGTGCGTATCTTTTACTTGCTATCTTCCTAGAGCTACGGAAAAATAGCACATGAAATGCAATCTTGATGATGGAAATTTATGAAGATTGCCTCATCTATACAAAACAGGGTTTTCATAATATAATGCTTCTGAAATATTTAAGATTAGCTGCTACACAAATTTCATAGAATAACCTTTCATCAACCTACATTTATTCAATTGGCCTTTAAATTCAGTGAAAACTTACATGCAAAAATGTCTAAGGATCTTAACTGTTAATACTTTCTATCAAATACTAGCAGGTCAAGTACATTATTTTTAGAAAGGCTTTGAAATATAATCAGCACACTAATATTAGTAAAGTACTTTCAGGAACAAAAATGCTGTGGTACTACATTGTTTACTAATTGGAATTTAGTCTCACAGGTTCTTTCCCCTTCTATAATGTCAGATCATTAGCTAACTCAAATTGTACTCCTTTAAACCACTATATTAATACTGCAGAAATAGCCAGATGTTTCACAAAGAGATGCTCAAATTGAATCTATTATCAACTAAGATAAATGAAGCAAAAGTTTGGTTTAATAACTCCTTTAATAATTTTTTAATGATTATATAGTCTCCATTTCTCTTAAGTGCTTTTAATGCTACATACATACATATAAAACTAGAAAGGGATCAACAATTTTGTAAGAATCAGCCAATACCAAAACAATAAAAATTGAATGTGCTGAACAGGGTGTCAGGAAGATGTTTTAAAAGGTTCTTTTCATGCATATATTCTTGATAAAAGGAAAGAGAAGAAAACTATGAAACCAGATCAGTTTAAATATTTTATTTGGAATAGATTTGTGCATGGCCTGGCTTAATTAAGAATAAAGCCTCTTGAATCTCATTTTTCTAAGTGAAAAAGTCAAACTAAAGATATTTAAATTACATTGTATATTTAAATTACATTCTAAAGCAAACGTGAACCTGACATCAGAATTCTGATCATATCCCTAATTTAATAATTCTTTATTTTAAACCTAAATATCTGTATTAGCTAAATGTCTGTACAGTAATATTAGGAGTTTATCAACAAAAGGCCACTAAGCAGCACAAGCCAACAAAATACTCTGCATTACTCAAAATAGTTTTTATTAATTACTCTGTGGAAATTTTAAGGAAAAAATTTGCTTTTTATTAAACTTTGAAAGCCTAAAACTGGGTATCAAACTTAAGCATCAAAGCTTTCTAAAAAAATAAAGTTCTATGTCTAAAAATATAAACTGAGTACCTAAATTTATGAACACTCTTCCAAGTCTCAAATTCCTCAATTAGAGGCTGAAAAAACCCCATATATGAAAACTTAAAAATATTATAATACATATTTGTAATTATTACTAGGGATAAATTTTTAATTATCCATAATTAAGTTTTAATTGTGCTTTGTACATGTTAATAAACAATGATAGGAAGCAAACAACAGGTATTTCTCACTTAACTAAAATTCATTTCCAGATACAGACTCACCTATGGAACGTGACACACTAAAATTTAAGTGAAAGAATGACATCATCTTGTTCCTGAAGAGTCTGAGCTTACTACAGCTGGGACTCCCTCGCCCAGTAAAAAGCTAGCTCAATGAACACACTGCCTCACTGTCAGCGAACCATTAACGTAAAGAAAATAATCGATATATAATCCACAGGTTTTTTAGCTATTGTTCCTTTACCAGCTCTGGTCCTATTACATTCTTTTAACTGAAAACATTCTAATAAATTACAGAGACAGTATTAGGCTAATGAAATCTAGAAAACATAATCTATTAGTTAAAAAAAAAACAAGCAGGAAGAAACAAATTTATTACTACCTTTGAATTATATATGGTAAGGTGATTTGAAGCTGACAAACAGCTTAAGTTAAACACCTTCCTACTTCTTTTAAGATAAACATACACAAAGCTACTGGGAATGGTTCCCCTGAAATTTAGACATTTCCTATTACTTTTATTTTGGCATTAAAATTTTGTGACATTTTGATAATATGCTATTTCATATTAATATTCTGAGTACCCTGTTAAATATTAAAACTGACTTATCTATTTGTAGGTTAAAAAGAATCAATATTGCTCCAGTCAATAAAAGCAAAATGGCAATATACTGGCCATACTATTAGTAATATGGTTAATATTTTATTAGAAAGTTTAAGAAACCTTTTAAATGTAATTTTTAAAGTTTTGTTTCATTTAAGATTCTATTTGATAATGTAAACCAATTAAAAACCAGAACAACAGAAATCCACATAATAAACTTGCTGAAAATGTCTATTTCATTAAGTGAGTGATACCTGTAGTATTGCATTTGCAGTACTTTTTATTAACTTCTGTAAGAACAAAGCCCACCTAACCTTTGAAGAGAAATATATTAAAAACAAAACAAAACAAAAAAAACACAAAAAACTAATTAAAACTAAAATAAGATCCCATATATTCTTATCCCATATTTGGAAAGTAATGGTAGGTATTAAGATCAATGTTTTTGCAAGAAAGTAGAAAGCCAAGTATCAACAGACAAGAATGGAAAGCACTGTATTAGGCTTTTAAAACATGTTATACTAAACAAAGAGAACTACTATTTTCTAAAAGTTGTCAGATGGTATGATACCATTTACAGCTATGTAAATCTTAAATACTATTAAGGAATTCTTTGGAGGTCAAGGCTATTATGGCCAAGCTAAAGACCCCAGGCTTTTATTAACAATAACTGAAAAGTTACTCCATTCTTCCTTCTAGAAGGAGTATTATCAAGGAATCAGAATTAAAGTTTTATGAAATACTCAGATAATGCACACACAAATTCAGGAAATAAAAATTCATTTCCCGCCTTCTATTCAACAGCTATTATAAATTCCCAGGGTGTGTTTCTTATAACTAGAGGCTGCAAGAGATGCTCAGATCAGTACTCACGAGGTTTAAGTTAGTCCATATTTCTACAGGAAGTGACCTGCGGATGGGGAGCATGAGATGACACGATCTCACTCTTTTCTCGGGAGAAATGTACAGTAAATGCCTAAAATAGACACAGGCTTTTCTGTATCATAACAACAAGCAGTGACCTCATCAGAAACACGTGTACAAAATGAATCCCATTGGAAGGATTTGAGAAATATTTACTGTGAGATCTAACTTTTGAAAATTTTAAGTTAAAAAAGAAAAAGGAATATCAGAATGGGCCATAATTTTTTTGTTTTTAAAGTACCGAGTACTGAAAATTCTGCCATCTGTAGCAGTTTTGAGAGTCTAAATACTTACCCAAAAGAAGATCAATTCTGCCTTAATGAAAAAATGCTAACCTTGTCAAAGTGGAAATCTAAGAAAATATTCAGAGCAGACTGTCATATCCCATTTTCCTACCATTATTATTTACCATGCTCAGAGCTGAAATCACAAAATTTTCTGTTTTTTAACAATCAGCTTATTTGGTAAATCTAAAAACCACAACAACAAAAAACCCAGAGGAGTTCCTGGCAGTCCAGTGGTTAGGACTTGGCACTTTCACTGCCATGGGCCCAGCTCTGATCCCTGGTCAGGGAATCAAGATTCTGTAAGCCACACAGCATGGCCAAAAAATATTTAAATTAAATTAAAAAAAAATAAGTAAAAATTAAAAAAATAGAAAATTCAAGGAACTTCATTTTATAACTATAATTTTTTAAAAATGTAACATATAGGTGGCTACAATAGTACCTTTCACTTTCTGTACTATGATCAGTAATATTGCACATCCATTTTTATGAAATATTTTGTATTCAGTTTCTTGTGCTCTACGAAACAAAAAACAGGAAGAATGTTTACATGAAAACACACAAAACATCTAACCATCCATCTAGCTGAATAAACTGCCAGGGATAAATTATTTTAAAAAATATTTTATAATGTAAAACAAAATTTCTATTTAATGAGTAAAAATTTAACATTAAGCTTTAAGTCAAATAGAAAATGTACCTTGAACACTATTAACACAAACAAATAAAACCCACTAGTATCTAGGAAATGTTAAATGATTACATTATTGGTATTTAAAAAATTAAGCAATCACTGTGTAAATATATTATCCAATAAAAATCAGAATTCATTTCTCTTAAATCTATACTGTTGTATATAAAAGTATATATAACCCAGATAAAAACTTTGGAAGACTGGGAGTTACTATAGAAGAAAAAAATTTAATACTATTCTTTCTGTATACACATCTTTGTGTAGGTGTATACAGAGGGATATGCAAACTCATTTAAACAAAAACACACAAAGACCCTAAAGAAAATAAATACCCTTGATGATTAAGATATATTTAGTCTGCCAAAGGTCATATGTGGGGTGAGGGGGGAAGGTAGTGTAACAAAGTTACTATTACTTAACCTGATTAAGTAGCCTCACAACTAGAAAAAAATTTTTAATGCATGAAAATTTATAGCTCAAGTTGAGAGTTTACAAATTCTTACATTATTTCCTTGAAACACTAAAACAAATGAAAATAAGACAGCCTTTAAATAAACTGTCCTTTAAATTAAATAGGCTTAGTATTCAATTTCTATGAATAGAATGCAAAAGGCAACTTAACCAAGAGGTTACTTGGAATAAAAATTATGTACATGATTACTAAACCCTTAAGGCATATGCTATGTGATGTGGCAAAATCTTGCAGGCATTATCAACAGTGGTACATTTTTGATACTAAAGTGACAAGGTTAGCATTTTTTTGAATAGTAAGAAAACAAATTTTCAAATGGCTGCCTCTAAGCACTTTGCACCCCAAGTTCATATTTTGAAGACCTCTAAAAATGATCCTGAAGAAAAACCAGTCTAGATTATTACAAGAGTGAAGGGGGCCAAAGGCTACCTTAACAAGTCTGCACGGGACCATTCAGTTTCACCAACCATGTAGCTAGCTATAAAAACTGCAAAGCTAAATATTATTGCTCATGAACAGGTGCAAAGAAGCTCTGAAGGTGTAATTCTCAGAAAAAATCTAACTGCAAACAAATGGAAGAAGTATTTTCAAATTACACAAGTGTATAGTACAATATTCTCTGAACAATGTAAGTCTTTCAATTTACCAAAATTCAAGAAATTCAAGTTGGGAAATAGTATCAACGCATAGATAGAACAAGTTAATATTTGTACACATTTGAGAAAAAAAGTACAAAATGGCAATTCCACTGAAAATCTTTGCAATATGATACAAATACAGTAATAAATTTTGATGAGATAGTCTAATGAAAGATGTTCCAGTGGGAATTGGTTTTCTGAAACCCTAAATTTGCAATACTCAATATATTAACAACTATCCTCAACTTAAAATAATTGCTTACCTACTTTCTTGGCATCAAGTCTTTCAAAAAAGAAAGATTAACATTTCTTTACAATTTTCTGGGGTTAAAAAAACAAAAACATGAACACTGATAATCCAGAAATATATTCTTAAAGACCCTAACATAGTGGTTATATAGCTTGAAATTAGCCACTAACTTTATAGACTCAAATTTGGAGGGAAAAATCATATATATTCATATCCAACATTTATCAAAATACATTAAAAAAATCTAACTCTCTGTGGTATTAAAGAACTGATTCTCAAAATATAACCTATGTAGAGCAACCCACTCATTCTAAGAATACGGTAATGGAGAGTCACATAAACTATCTAACTTGCCTAAGATTTCTTTTCTTTGCTAAAGAG
This sequence comes from Bos taurus, assembly GCF_002263795.3. Taxonomy (NCBI): domain Eukaryota; kingdom Metazoa; phylum Chordata; class Mammalia; order Artiodactyla; family Bovidae; genus Bos; species Bos taurus. Next base: position 128,020,979 of record NC_037328.1, read on the forward strand.
TATTTCACCATCTTGATCTTTAAAGCTTTACTTTCCAGTTTTAAAACTCTGTGAGTCAGTCAACAATAAACTAAATATAAAAAGCCATAAAAATAATTTGTAAGGTATGTACTAGATTGTATGGCTATTGACCTCTCGGAAATTAGTATTTCAAACTTACACTTAGTTCATTAATTATGTGGTTGAAATGGATCCAATTTATTTCTAAACAGAAAACAGTTAACTCATTATCAAACACCTGACATTCAATTTCTCAATCAACAGTTGAAAAAGGTAGTTATAATTTGCTTTATAAAGTCACAGCATAATTTAGAAATGTGAGGCATGATTAAATATGTGACAATCTCAGAACTATAGAGAATTTTCTGATGAGAAATAAAGGTCATGGCTTTGTCTAACATGCATGGCAGCAAATGATTTCAGAACCACATTGGTCAAACCAATCTCCCAGCTTATCTTTAATGGCAGTGCAGAGGTCCAGGACTAGCTGTTTTAATTCACAATCATATATTCTCATGAATGATGATGAAAGAGTTCCTGGAAACATTTCTAGAGCAAGCTTGTACACACACCTGGTGCACAGCTACATTTTCAGTGCTATCTTAGTGTGATTTATGTGGAATGCTAAACATATTTTTTAATACATACATTATAACAACAGTTATCAGTAATACACCACTCGCAAAAATTTCAGCATTTGAGCACAGGACAAAATGAATACTTTACCAAGAACTGCCGGCACATTTCAGACAGAAGCCAAAACATGCAGCAAAAAAGGAAAAGGCACTAACAGAAATTGAGGAGAAAAGAGTAAATTACAGCTCTGTAATTTTAAGTATAATTATGGTTGGATTCTTAAAACAGTTAAAAGTGATCACAAACTACACAAGACAATGTAAATATTATATTACCTGCATGTATTACAAACTTCTAAATACATAAATGCCAACTGACAACAGATTTTACATATACTATTTAATCAAATTTATGGTATACTAAAAAATGTAAAAATCATGCTTGCAGATGTGAATCAATGAAAGCACATTGCCTTAACTTTACAAGGTTAAATTCATCAAAAAGCAATATTAAGTCTCTAGGTATCAGAAAATTTTGTTTTTTAATATCATGTATTCATACCTGCCATTGCAGCTGAAATCATGTGTACCTGGGTAGAATCAGGATCAAATAAACCATTCAACTTTTCCTTGCAGTTTGAATAAGCAGCAAAGTATATGGCTCTAAAATAAAGATTTAAGTTTTGTCAATAAGCATGTTGCTTAATTCATAAGATTTAAATGGCATATAAATTGATCTTTATTATTTCAGAATCCAGAAATCTAAAAACATAATCTTAAGTTATTATTTACATTTTCATGTAATATCTACATATTTTTTAAAAAGACCATAAAGTATTTTTTGTATTGACTCGTTAAAGATAAACTTAAATGTAAAGCATTCTCAAACAGATGCTCATATCTCAATATTTTAACAGCAACTGACTGAAACAAAAAGTGTTTGTATAAGACTTTGATGATCAGAAAACACATGAATAGGCTGAAAGGCCTATACAGCACTAAGGGTAAGTTAAATACACCTAAGTAGATGTGATATGGGTATTTTATGTTGTTTTTGAAGAGAGGAAGGCAGAACTGACAAATAATCAAAGCGAATGTTCAACAATTTTGACACATTGAGCTACATATCAATCTATGCTACACAGAGAGTAGTTTACAGCATCCCTAAACCGACAGAACAACTGCAAAAGAAATCAGTCACACTGGGTCATATCAGGTATTCTAACATTTGTAAACACTGAATTAAATTTGTAAATATTTTCCCTGCTAACTTATTGTGACTTTACGCATTCAACTACCTCCTCACTGTTCATAGCCTTCGGGGCATTGAGTTACTTGCTGCTGTATCAAATATCTTGTTATTTTCCAACAATCCTGATTGTCTAAGAAGGGAAAGAGTAAACAAGTAAAAATGGGGCAAATGTCACTGTTGTGTGTTTCTTTAATGTGCTTAAGAAAATACGGAAGTCAATAAAACTGAAGATGAAACACTCTATTTCATAAAAAAAAAAAAGGATACACTGAATGATATCAAAGTAGTAAGAGGAATAAACACTGCATTACTAGATATGAATAAGAAAAAATGCACCCTCATGAGAAAACGGGCAAGGAATATGCATATGTAATTCACAGAAGAGAGATACAAATGAAAAACAGTTACGAGGAGGAGGACATGAAAGCACCAAAATAAAACATGTATTAAAACAGTGAAAATCATGGCTAGTCTATTTGGCAAGTATTAAAATACATGGAGAGTTGCCAACATTTGTAATATGTGGATAAAGAACAACTAATTCCCTACTTGAGAATAAAAGGATGGCATGCCTTTTCAGAGGGATCTGAGCAATATTCGCTAACTTTAAATGTTCATATGCCCTTCTGTCCAGAAATTCTACTTTTAGGTAACTATCCTAAAGAAAAATATTTGCTTAAGTACTCACAGATAAAGGCACAGCTATGTTTCCAAAACCATTGTTTTTAACAGCAAGAATCTGGAAATAAATCTAAAGGTTTACAAATAAGGGGGTCAATCACACTATACAAGTTTTAAAAAACTCAGCGATTTTCATGGAAAAAGCTTCAAGAAAAATTTGGTGAAATAGTTCAATAGAATTCAATTTATATAAATGATAATAAACATATATACTGTGCTTTTCATGTACACAATTAGCCAGAAAAACATAAAGGAAGACTTTAAACCAGACTTTTATCATAGCTATCTATCTATGGGCAGGGCAGACTAACTGTGTGTAGAAAGGTACGCTGGGTGAGAGGGGATGTGTTTAAGGTGACATGTCAAGCTTTACGCTACACATTTTTTTAGACCTCACAATAAGAATGAATTTTGGATCAGGTTTTAAAAAGAAAGAGCCCACAAGAAGTTGAAATCCCATGAATAATGGGATCTGGTTCTGCTACACTGTTTGGATACAGAGACCTGGGTACACATTTTCTGAATGTGAACTCTGCTGTGTTCTATCATGGAAAAAGTCAACCTAAGATAAAAAGATATCAGAGAAAAAAGACAAAATATTAAGGCCTTTTTGGTTTTTTTGACTTGGTGCAAAGACTGCTTCATGACAATGTCATACATGACAATGACCACTGAAGTCCTCACACTCCACATGATACAATCTGCCCATCCTTTTGGATGGTTACTGACACCCATCTGTCACAGTGCTCCATCCTTATCATCTTGACTTCTCGTCAGCATCTTCTCTCGTTAAACTTGACTGCCGCAACTGAATTAACTTAAATGTATTTTTTTACCTGGAAGGGGCCACCCCCACCAAATTGGGGCCTAATCCTCTAAATAGGGAACGAGGCCCTTCTTTTTCCAAGATCACCCTGAAAGAGAAAAATATTATTTAGAAAGGAATGTCCTTCAAAGTGTGGTACTTTATTTATACAGAACATATAAAAGTCTAAATCTCCTATGTTTGTACTATGTTATAACTGCTCTTGTCAGTACTCCTCACCTCACTTATGAAAACGTGCTTTCCTTGACAAAGCATATAATAAAGATATAACAGATTTACTAGTGAAACTCCATTCAGATTCTTTCCTGAAAGTTTCAGAGACATAATCATCGATATAGATTTCTACATTTTCATATGATCATGCTACTCTTTTCTTTAATCTCCTCCATTTTACTATCTTTACCAGCAACTTCAATTCCCAATTAGAAATGCAGTTGCTTCCTAGTATTGGAGATCCCTTGATACTGAACACTATCCCACTGCAGCAATATGTTATCCAACCATTTTAGTGAAATGGCAAATACCTACTAATACAGTACTAATCTACTAGTAATTTACTAATTAATCTACTAATGTTAGTACCCTTACATTCTTCAGGGTACTAAAATGGTTAGTCTGCTACTCTTTCTCCCTCTAATCAGTTAACATTTACTGAATAGTTACTGTGTAAAAACTAAACACAGTAAGGAGATAGAAAAGATGGTAAGGACCCTGCCACTGAGAAATCTGCTGTCCATTTGTGGAAAAAAGAATTAGGCTGAAGTAAGTAATTTAACAGAGCATATTAATAAGTAAATACTAAACACAGGCTCAGCAGGGAGAGGAACAGAGAGGCATGTCCAAGTTATAGAAGGCTTTCTGAAGGTGAGTTATTAAATGAGATGTGGAGGTAAGAAACATAGATTGATGAAGTGTAGGTATTTTAACTCAGAGTTAACAGACTAGGCCAGTGGTTCTGAAGCATCTATATGCTTAAGAATGACTGCTTGAAAGGCAGTTGAGCATAATGCATAATTAAGGGTCTGAATTGTGGGGCCTTAATATAAGGCCCAATTCTGGTAACTGACTAGTTGTGAAACATAAAGTAATGACCTTTCTCTTATTCTTGCTTTTCATCAACAGTAAACAGAAAAACAATATTTTCAGGGGGGAGGTAGGGTGGTGGTTACTATGAGCAATGTGTGCTATGTGCTAAGTCGCTTCAGTTGTGTCCAACTCTGTGTGATGCTATGAACTGTAGCCCGCCAGGCTTGCCTGTTCACGGGATTCTCCAGGCAAGAATACTGGAGTGGGTTGCCATGCCCTTCTCCAGGGGACCTTCCCATCCCAAGGATCAAACCCAGATCTCTTATGTCTCCTGCACTGGCAGGCGGGTTCTTTACCACTAGCACCACCTGGGAAACCCAAGTTAATTAAAAAAAAAAAGAGCTTAAAAGAGTACCAGGCTTAAACACTTGATAAACCTCAATATTATCATTATTATTGGAGCATTTGTTCAAAGTTAAAATTTCTTAGATTATGCCCTTAAAGTATTCTGATTCAATAGGTACAGGACAGTGCTTAGCAACTTGCATTTTTACCATGCTGCCAGATGACTGATATAGGTGATACAGAACACTTTAGATAAAACTAGGTTAGACAGAAGCAGAATTAAGAATGACAAATTGTAGAACACATTTAATAAATTTCAGTGTTTGCTACTCCCTTCTGTGATAAATTCTTTTGAGAAGTTAAGAAAGGTAACTGTCCTTTAAAATAAACAAACATTTGCAAACACTCACAATATTGCACACAATTTCAACCTAATTTATAGATCTCTGGAAGTTCATCCACGAGTCCCTAAGAAACTAACAGAACCTAAGGGGGAATTCCCAAAATACCTGGTTTAGAAGCCACGAAACACTTCATACCCACTAGGATGGTTACATAAAAACAGATGGAGTAAAACAAAGGCTGGTGAGAATTTTTATTTTATATTTTGGCAAGGAATTAGAAACCTCATTCATTGGTGGTGGGAATGTAAAATGATGCATCCATTCTGGAAAATGGTTTGGCAGTTCCCCAAAGTGTTAAAATGACCCAGCAATTCTACTCCTAATACAATATTCAGTTCAGTTCAGTCGCTCAGTCGTGTCTGACTCTTTGCAACCCCATGAATCGCAGCACGTATATATCCCCCCAAAAAAGAAAACATGAACAAGAAAACAGGTTTCTATAATGACATTATTCACAATACTCCCAAAGGGGAGACAATGCAAATGTTCATCAACTGATGGGAGGATAAATACATGTAGTACATACCCACACAATACAACATTTGGCAATAAAGAGATGCTTGCTACAGCATAGATGAACTTTGACAACAGGCTGAGTGAAAGAAATCAGGCACAAAAGACCACATATTACATAATCTCATTTACATAAAATTCCTTGAATATGCAAGTCCTTAATGACAGAAAATAGATTAGTAGTTGTTGCCTAGGGCGGGGGGTGGGGGGGGGTGGCGAGGAAAAAGAGAAAACAGGAGTAACTGCTAACAGGAAAGGGTTTCTTTTTGTGGTGATGATGAGTATATTCTAAATTTAGAATGTGGTGATGTGAATATACAACTCTGTGAATGCAAACTCTGTGAATATAATATACTAAGAACAACTAAACTATACACCTTAAATGGGTGAATTTTATAATATGTAAATTATCTCTGAATAGAGATGATGGGAAAAAAGGAAGAAGCCACAAAACAGATTGATTGGGGAAAATATGGGAATACGAAGAGAGGTTAAGGCAAGAAAATGCAGACTTGGAAGTCATCTGGGTACTGATGATAGGTGAAACATTAAACTGACTTTGTACGTGGGGGAGTCCTAGGCAGCACTAATCGTAAAGAATCCACCTGCCAATGCAGATGATGCAAGCGACTTGGCCTTGATCCCTGGGTTGGAAAAGATCCTCTGGAGAAGGAAATGGCAACCCACTCTAGTATTCTTGCCTGGGAAATGCCATGGACGGAGGAGCGTGGTGGGTTACAGTTCCTGAAAAACTGAGAAATTAAAACAAAAACCAGAGGGATTCCTATTAGTTCCTCTGAGGAAAGTCAGAGAAGGCAAAACCACTGAAAAATGAAATAAAAAAATATAGTATGGTCAAAAAGGTCAAAGGAAGAATTTTAAGAAGAGGAAGTCAGCGGTAATGTCAAAATCATGGTATTAAAAGATTATCATTAACCACATAGAAGTATTTATCTGTAACTATGGCAATGTTAACCTGAAATTGTTAACAATTTTATTCGGCCTACTCAAGTACTTAGCTAAGTTTGAAAAGTGATGAAACCTTTTAGTAGTGAAAGTAAACACAAAGTATGAGTTTACTTGCTACCACAAAATAAACACTACTGAACTAAGTTCAAACAGATTATGTCCCAAGTGAGCCGATAAGACAGACACACAGGCCTTGAGTTACCCATGCTTGTGCTTGGTCGTTAAGCTGGGTCCAATTCTTTGAAACCCCATGGACTGTAGCCCACCACACTCCTCTGTCCATGGGATTTCCCAGGCAAGAATATGGGAGTGGGTTGCTATTTCCTTCTCCAGGGAATCTTCCCAACCCAGGGATCAAACCCACGTCTCCTGCATTGGCAGATAGATTCTCTACCACTGAACCACCCTGGAAGCCCATTCAGTTAAACACTTAAGTTCAAACATGTAAAATCCAATTTCAATAGTTAAAAAAAAAATTTTTTTTTACTTATTTATTTGGCTGCACTGGGTCTTGGTTGTGGCATGTGAGATCCCTGACCAGGGATCAAACCCGGGGCCTGTGCTTGGGGTGCATGGAGTCTTGTGGCACTGGACCACCAGGCAAGTCCCCCATTTTCAACAGTTCTGAAATTTCAAATCTAATTTGTAATATAATCAAGTATGACAGAATGTAAAACACATCTTTTTCAAACCACCAAGAAATGCTAAACACTAAATTACATTTTAAAATCTGCTTTAAATCTTGGTTATATTTAGGCTGTTTAAAAATCAGACTGTCATTAATGGGAAATAGATGGGGAAACAGTGGAAACAGTGCTAGACTTTATTTTTCTGGGCTCCAAAATCACTACAGACGGTGACTGCAGCCATGAAATTAAAAGACGCTTACTCCTTGGAAGGAAAGTTATGACCAACCTAGACAGCATATTCAAAAGCAGAGACATTACTCTGCCAACAAAGGTTCGTCTAGTCAAGGCTATGGTTTTTCCTGTGGTCACGTATGGAAGTGAGAGTTGGACTGTGAAGAAGGCTGAGCGCCAGAGAATTGATGCTTTTGAACTGTGGTGTTGGAGAAGACTCTTGAGAGTCCCTTGGACTGCAAGGAGATCCAACCAGTCCATTCTAAAGGAGATCAGCCCTGGGATTTCTTTGGAAGGAATGATGCTAAAGCTGAAACTCTAGTACTTTGGCCACCTCATGCGAAGAGTTGACTCATTGGAAAAGACTCTGATGCTGGAAGGGATTGGGGGCAGGAGAAGGGGACGACAGAGGGCGAGATGGCTGGATGGTATCACTGACTCGATGGACGTAAGTCTGAGTGAACTCTGGGAGTTGGTCAGGGACAGGGAGGCCTGGCGTGCTGCGATTCATGAGGTTGCAAAGAGTCGGACACGACTGAGCGACTGATCTGATCTGATCTGATGTGTGAGTACTTTGAAAATTAAAAACACACACACAAGAATTAGTATTTAACATTATCACATTTCAAAAACTAAACTGTTTTAGAATTCATAATCCAAAACAAAATAAATGCAAAGTATGAGTTTATTTTGATATCTTTCTGAAATGTATCTTTAGAAAATAAATCAAATGGATAAATGTAGAAAAATATTTTAAATGTACATAATTTGGAAATAATATTACATTTTATATTATCCAATTTGCTTTTTCTCTCCATTAGGGATTGCTGTTTCTACTGAACAGGTGAGGGTAATTGTCATTAACTCTGTAAAACCTTTTTAAATATGGCAGAATATAAATAAGACAACAAGGCTATCATTAAGGTAAATCAACAACAACAAAAATTAATGAATATTGTGCTCTCACTTTAGACAATGGAGCGGTCCAGGAGACACTACTCGATTGACACTGGCTCCAGCCATGGTGCTCAGCTGAACTTCAGAGATATAAAGTGTCACAGAAGATGACTGCAGCCGTGTTTTCACAACTTCCAGTGGACATGTCAGAATAGCTCCCACTGTACCACCACATCTACAAGAAAGTACAAAGAACAAAACTCTACTTAATTCATAAATTAGTACACATGCACAGAGCTATGACATAAAATGAGCAACTGGGGCTTTGAGAAGGTACTAAAATCTACAATTTCTGTATTTAGGAGACTAAATAATTTTTTACATGTTTCATGTATTTGCACAGAAACATTTAGAAGCTAAAAGTAACAGTTTATTATCTACCTAGCAAGAAAAATTAGCTGAAGAGTCCAAACAGTGGGTGCTATTGTTAAAATGTATTGGTACATCACATCACAGCTTTAAATACTGTTATAAGGGTTTATTTAGTATTCCTTGTCCAGATAGTACTTGTGTTAAAACTGAGACAATTATGTGAGATATATCCTATTTATCAAACTCCTACCCTATCTTTCAATACTCAAGAAATAGTCTTGACAACCTGAGGATATATTGGGCCGCACGGAATGCAAGATCTTGGCTTAATTCTTACGATTTTAATAATACTGCTAGCTATTTTACAAGATTATTGTTTCTTGCATTACCAAATGTGTGACTGAGTATCTGACAAAAATATAATTTTATGAGTTATGATCCTAACTCTAGATATATGAAGATAAGAGGACATTTCCCCCTGGATCATAACAGATTAGTAAGACAGGTGGTACAGAGTCCTTTGGTTACTGTTGAAAAGACCCAGTCAAGTCACAGCACACCAAGTGGCCTATGAGCGAAATCTCTGCCAGATCTAGGAATGCCTTCCTAGCACCACGGGACAAAATGGTCATAAAATACCTCCCAAAGTGTGGTTGAATTTATGACCACGAGGGGACCCTGTCAACTACAAACTGACCCTTGCCATCTACCTCTACAAGGATTAAATAATGTGCTGCTGCAGCTGCTGATTTTCAATACTCCCTGAAAGGAGTTCAGGGTGGAGAGCAGAAATGAGGCACTCTGTGCTTGGCGAAAAACTGGCAGAACAGGTCTTCAGACAGATATTTCTAGGAGCTGATTTTATGAACCCAATTCTTGGATGTCCTTATATCTGCTGCTGCTGCTAAGTCGCTTCAGTTGTGTCTGACTCTGTGCGACCCCACAGACAGCAGCCCACCAAGCTCTGCCATCCCTGGGATTCTCCAGGCAAGAACACTGGAGTGGGTTGCCATTTCCTTCTCCATTGCGTGAAAGTGAAAAGTGAAAGTGAAGTCGCTCAGTCACAACCGACTCGTGGCGACCCCATGGACTACAGCCTACCAGGCTCCTCCATCCATGGGATTTTCTAGGCAAGAGTACTGGAGTGGCTTGCCATTGCCTTCTCCATCCTTATATCCAGAAAAGTACTAAAATCCTTCATGGTCATAACTGCTCCTTATGACCAGCAGAAACCTTCTGCAGCATCATCTTATAGGATTTGAAATAGCTCAATTGGAATTTCATCACTTACACTAGCTTTGTTCGTAGTGATTGTTCCTAAAGCCCACTTGACTTCACATTCCAGGATGTCTGCCTCTAGGTGAGTGATCACACCATCGTGATTATCTGAGTCATGAAGATCTTTTTTGTATAGTTCTTCTGTGTATTCTTGCCACCTCTTCTTAATATCTTCTGCTTCTGCTAGGTCCATACCATTTCTGTCCTTTATCGAGCCCATCTTTGCATGAAATGTTCCCTTGGTATCTCTAATTTTCCTGGAGAGATCTCTAGTCTTTCCCATTCTATTGATTTCCTCTATTTCTTTGCACTGATTACTGAGGAAGGCCTTCTTACCTCTCCTTGAGATGGATGCTGAGTTGTCAAATCAAAGGAAGCAGCATTATTCTAAGAACATCCATTCTTATTTAAGCCTTCCATGGTTAAAAAGATTTGAGGTTACATAATATACTTTATGTTCATAACTGATGTGGCTGGAAAACTACTATTGAATTTATAGCATCAGTAGAACTGAAAATGTGATATTATTTTATGCATGTCAACAAAGGAGTGACCTGTTCTTCTACAGAGAATGGAAATTGGAAGTCAAACAGCCTTTTGTGCTCCAAAGAAAAGTGAAGTGAAAGTGCTGGTTGCTCAGTCATGTCCGACTCTTCCAAAATAGGGTCTCAAACATTTTGTAACCTTCATTTAAGTTGTTAGGAGGCTTGGAGATATTAGTAGATTAATCTATCTTCCAATACAGTTTAATAAAGCACTGAATAAATGATGCAATGGATCAATGGATGAGTGATCAACTAATAGTTCTGCCAGTATCTGATTTTTTCCCCAATAAAGTTACATAAATCAAAAAAAAAAAAAAAAAAAAAATTTGTCAGTGTCAACTACAGATACCAGCAATTAAATTTGTTTTTAACAGAACTATTACTAATGGGCCAGATCATAAACTAGACATATACAGTATGATCCCTTAAAAAAAACCCTCAATAAATAAAATACACGAGGATCTGAACTGTACAGAGCTGGGGGTGAAGTGTAAGTGGGTATACACACAAACACTTGAACTGTCCTGAAGGCGTTTTACATTATAAAATGCAATAGGTATGCAGTACAAGAGTAATACTCCAGTGTTTCTCTCGCTGCTTTAAGTTATTTTAAAGTAATTATTTTGTACACTGAAATCATCATTAATTGATGTAGAGAACAAAACTATTGCTGTTGACAAACATTTAAAATCCCTATTCTGTGCAAACAGGAATAACTACATTAGATTTAGCTCCTCTCCACTGTCTAACAGAGAAGGCAATGGCACACCACTCCAGTACTCTTGCCTGGAAAATCCCATGGGCGGTGGAGCCTGGTAGGCTGCAGTCCATGGGGTCGCTAAGAGTCCGACACGACTGAGCGACTTCACATTGGAGGAGGAAATGGCAACCCACTCTAGTGTTCTTGCCTGGAGAATCCCAGGACGGGAGCCTGGTGGGCTGGTGTCTATGGGGTCGCACAGAGTCGGACACGACTGAAGTGACTTAGCAGCCACTGTCTAAAGGAAAACGCCACAAAGACAGAGAGAGGAGGAAGGTTTCAAGCAATGAAGCAAATGGGAAGGATTAACTGTCTTGGCAAAGAGGAAGAAAGGCCCGCAGAAGGAAATACCAAAGAGTAGTAACAGTTTTGCCCTGCTGTGACCTCTTGCTGCTGCTGCTAAGTCACTTCAGTCGTGTCCGACTCTGTGCGACCCCATAAATGGCAGCCCACCAGGCTCCCCGTCCCTGGGATTCTCCAGGCAAAAACACTGGAGTGGGTTGCCATTTCCTTCTCCAATACATGAAAGAGAAAAGCGAAAGTGAAGTCGCTCAGTCGTGTCCGACTCTAGCGACCCCATGGACTGCAGCCTATCAGGCTCCTCCGTCCATGGGATTTTCTAGGCAAAAGTACTGGAGTGGGGTGCCATTGCCTTCTCCGACTGTGACCCCTTAGAGGTCTAAAGACCAAGAGCACCAAGTACTCAAGATGGAGATAAGGCAAAGAATTGAACGCTGACAGGTAATGAAGCAAAGTGGGATACCCAGGTTGTATTCTCTCCCTCCCCCACCTACAGTGGGTAAAATTGTTTCCAGGAGCAGAAGCCTAATTCTCTGAAGAAACGAACTCAAACTCTGAGTTCAGGTTTAACAGGTACAATGCATCCAAAAGACTCATGTCAAGTTACAATACTGCAATCTCTCAAAATACTGAGTATACATTGGAGAGAGTGGGGCAAGGGTAGAAGCAGAGACTTCTAGAAAGAACAAAAGATCACATACATAAAGAAGCCATAATCCCATCAGATTTCGCAACAACTGCAGAAGGTAAATTATTCTAGAATTCTAAACCTAAGGATTAAACAGATAAAATAAGAAGTTCCCACTGGGAGGGAGACATGGGGTAAGGCAGCAGGGAAATGTTGGTTTTCATGATCTTTCAGCAGCCTTTTTAAAAACCTCATGTATACATCTTTATTTTCAAATAATTTTTTAATCAAAATTTCAGCAGTTAAGTGTCCTTTAAAAACAGCAAGGGTTTTTTTAACTGGAGAATGTGGTTGACGTTTCTGGGGCTCAATGGACTCCATGAAAAATGGTGTGTTTGTGCAAATGTCTATGACTCAGAACTCAACAATAAATTTGCAATCATGACCTACCTCTCACCATTTCCACCCTGGTCTAAGCACAATATTGTACTGAGGTTACTGGAGCAACCTTTTAATTAGTGTCTCTCTGCTTCTACCCCTGCCCCACTCCCTCCGATGTATACTCTAAAGTGACTGCATTGAAATCTTGAGTCAGATCAAGTCTTTTCAAAGACTTCCTAAGTCATTCAGACAAAAAGCCAAAGCCCTCACAATGGTCTATAAGACCTTACACAATCGCATCTATTTCCCTTCTCACTCTGCTCTGACCACACTGACCTCTGCTCTAATTCTTAGAATTTAACACATCAAGCATGCTCCTGTGGTTTTGGAGGACAAGCATCAGTTCAAAGGGAGTTAAAGGGACACAGAGGCTTTCTGATAACTGACTATCTTCACGTCTCACATGGTCTACACTCTAAACTTCCTTTCATATTTCCCCTGACCATCTCCACTGCAGTGCCTTAAAGCAGAGCCTCATTTCATGTCTAATCTTCTAACTGGTCCTGAGTCCCTGTGGTTCAGTGATGTGGCCATTGAGTTAAGATTGCAAGGTGTCACCAATGTAATTTGCTACTAATGAAAGTACTAAGTTGGAGGCTTTACTGTTATAATTCAAAGTGTCTCAAACATTTGCTTTAAAAGGTTTGACTAGTAAACAATTCCAAAGAGAGAATAGCCAACTTTGACAGCAAAAGAGCATATAGTTATTCTGCAATGTCAAAAATCTAGCAAGGGTAGTTTCTAAGCAAGTAAAACTTAAATGTAACTATACCTTTGTTATATCCAGGTTAAAAAACTTCAACTACATTCTCTTAGAACTATGAATCCTTGGATCAATGCACATTTTAAAGTTTCAAAGGCAAATGCCACACCTTTAGAACATATGAGGGCAAGGCTGCTTGGTGAGAGCTTACCATGTAACTATGAATTGATTTTAGAGAATATTTTTTTAAATTTAATTTTATTTTTTAACTTTACAATATTGTATTGGTTTTGCCATATATCAACATGAATCCGCCACAGGTATACACGTGTTCCCCATCCTGAACCCTCCTCCCCTCTCCCTCCCTGTACCATCCCTCTGGGTCGTCCCAGTGCACCAGCCCCAAGCATCCAATATCATGCATCGAACCTGAACTGGCGACTCATTTCATATATGATATTATACTGGTTATCAATAAACATCTTTACAAGACGTTTAAAACTATTCTATTTTCATGATGTTTGAGAAATTATACAATAAGTAAATCAAGTCACCCCAGGAATTTACTGGATTGTAGACACATTTTTAGCCTATGGTAATTTGGGAGTGTAAATGTCTCAGAACTTTCCACTGTTGCTTCTACTTGTTTATAGTATATAATGAAGATAAAAATTTTGACATGTCAGACGTTCTAACTACTCAAGGGCCTACAGATCCCTTGAGAGTAAAGCAAAGGCTAAAAGCTGCTTAGAATGGAATTGTTTTCCCCCTTGAAGCTAGGCACAATGTAACCAAGAAACTGGTTAAAAAACAAAACACAAAAAAATCTGGGAAAATGGGTCTTTAAGAAAGAGAAAGGCCTCTGAGGGCCTTAAAGTACTACACCCAAGTTACAGCAACACAGGAATCAGAAACTTGAGAGGCTGGGGGAAGACAGGGAAAGGGAAAAAGAAATTATTCACTAACATGAGAAACAAGTTTATCAGTTTCAGCCAAGATGCCAAGAGTCATAAATCCCTAGGGTCAGTGCATATGCAGAACGCCATCATCAGGACAGCCTCAAGGGCCTGAATCACTAGATTCAGTTTCCCTGGGTTTAGAGACTTTTACTAGACCTATCTGTGGAGGAATCTAACTGGTGTCCCATGTTTCTGCTTAGGAAAGGATGAAAAGTGAAAGTGTTAGTTGCTCAATCCTGTCTGACTCTTTCATGGACTGCAGCCTACCAGGCTTCTGTCCATGGAATTCTCCAGGCAAGAATATTGTAGTGGGTTGCCATTCCCTTCTCTAGGGGATCTTTCCAACCCAGGGATCGAACCCAGGTCTCCTGTACTACAGGAAGATTCTTTACTGTGTGAGCCACCAGGGAAGCCCCAAGGAAAGGATGGGTCATGAAAAAGCAATGGGATTTAAGACTGTGGTTGTTACACATACATGTTTGATTTTGACCTTCTGAGCATGTATGGATCAGGACACTTGCTTTTACTAGGCAAGGTAATTCATAAATGGACAAAGTCTATTTTGCTTGGGTCCACAATATTGATGTGTAGGCACACACACATATTTATATGTATGTACATATATACAATAGGTACTTTAGAAATATATTTGTTAACACTAAGCAAACCTATTTTGTTAAACAACTGCAGTGTTTAGCTTTGAAAGCAAAGTGAATAGGTTAAAATATTTTGTTATCTCTGCTGTAGGTAACACTCCCTTGTAATTTCCTAATTAGGACATTAGTCAAATTAAGAAATATGTCTAAGAAAAAGACTCATTAAAATGTCAGAATTTTGCAATCACAAAAATGTAGCCTATCTTTGAAATTCTAGTAAGTCTTAACTGAAACTGTTTTCTCTGATAATATATTTGTAGAGGTACTTATTCTGAAGCTTTAATGTTTGAGCAATATACAAATTCTTGAAGAATGAAAGACATATTCTATATACTTGACAGAATAACTTATGAAAAGTCAGACAGATGTGAGATGTGGTTGAGAATAATGGTACTTGGTGGGGGTGGGTATCTGTAGTGTTTCTCATGCAGGAAAAAAATTAACAAGCTAGGCTTTTTCAAAATGCTAAAGCAAAATCAAAGCACTAATAACATTAAAAAAAAAAAGACGTTAACCAACAACTTAGATAAATATGGAAAAACAATGATATCAGGATTAAAATTCACTATAGAAGCAAAATATACTGAGGGTATGAGATAGGTCTAGTAAAAATAACAACTCCCTCCCCCCATTATTGCTTTGTTTCTTTGCTCCCCCCAGCAACAAATCTCAAAATTCCATTTACTGTCTAATTTCTCTCCCACTTCCATCAGATTTCCACTCCCAGCTCTGCCTTGAAAACTGCTAATCACAGTAACCAAAGGTCTCCACAACTGTTAAATTCAGTAATTAAGAACTCTCAGATCTCATCGTAACAGACAATAACATAGGACAACTAATCAGCCACTCTTTCCTAATATTGTATATATTTGTTTCTTCATTTGACTTTCAGAGCACATTTTTGTGGTCTACTTTGCTGGTTCCTCTTGTTCTGATCCGTTTTGCTGAAATTTCCAGAGGTCCTCTCTTTCGCCCTATGTCCCTTAGTGACATCATGTAAGCTCATGTCACCATCTATATACCATTAATTACTAAATATGTGTTTCTAGTCCAGACCTCCTTTCTGGGCTCGCCTAATACATGCATCCTGTTCAAACTTACGTCTTAAACGGAACTATATACTTATCTTCCTCCACTCCAGCCCTATTCCATCTGCAATCTCGCCCATTTCAATTAACAATAATTTCTTCCCCTTCAGGTACCCAAACTAAAAATCTTGCAGTTACTCATTTTTCTTCACATGTCACATAGACTACAACCTTCTTTGAAGAACTGCTGCCCCTCATTTTGATTATTTCAACAGCCACATCACTTCCTCACCTCTGGCCTTGCCCCATGTACAGTCTACTCTGTGCATGGCGACCAGAGTCAGCCTTGAGAACTCCTGCAGTGACTCTTCCCATCTCAGGAAAAAAAGCCAAATGGCCTAATACGGCTCTATTACTTTGGCTATACTTACCCAAGGGCCTTTTCACTGCCTGGTCTACCTAAATAGTTAACTCTCTGCCCTCCAGGTCTTTGTTCAAAAGTCACCTTCTCAGTTAGGACTCCACCAAGACTCCCTACTTGGAGCTACAGTGTTGCCCACCCCCATTATTCCCTTTTATCCTGTTCCATTTTTTCCTCAACCATGGCACTGAAACCTTTTAATTAATGATATAATTTACTTAGCACAACAATTCAATCCCCTCTTTTCAGATAATTGTGGGCATTTTTCAATATTACATTAAAATTGGACATGTGGTAGGCTCTTGAAATTAGCTGCAATATGGAATCTGGACTACACCAATAAACTTTCACTTTGTTACATTAAAATCCATTGCTTTATGTTCTGTTCTGACTCCTTTACCTATGTATTACTCTATAACATCATGTATTGGTCATTTAAAAAATACTGGTTCACTGGATTATACAGGTCTTTCAAATGCTGATACATTTTATTATACAATATCTTAAAAATTATATTCCCTATCTACTCAAGATTTCCAAAGTTCCAATTAGTGTTTGAAATCTCCGATTTTATCACATGGCAACAAATGCTACCAGTGGTTTTCCTCGAAGCAACAGGCCCACTTCTTTCATTTTTTTTTTGAGAAAGTATTTGCCAAATATTCAAGACTGAATAGTCACAGTTGAGTGGGTCTCATGAAAAAAGAGGCTAGTTCAGTTTGAGGCTGCAAAAATTGCAGAAGTACTTTATTCATGTTTCCCATTTTCTCACGCAGAATATAAAATGAAGTTGTATACACAAGCGTCAAGATTTAAAACTAATTTTTACTGTTTCAAAAACACTCTTAAGTGAACCTGTGTTTTTAAAGTGCAAGTGCTAGTGACCGCCAGCACAGTCTGGGGATGCTGCCGTGACGCATGCTAAGGCATCACTGCTTTTGCACCAGCGGTCCAAACATCAACAGTGAAAAGGCAACACTGTGTTAATATTTTTATGAGAAGAGCTTTAACATCTCAGACCACTAAAAGTTCTTGGGAACTCCCAGGGGTTCCTGACCTACAATGCTATACCACAATAATCTCCTTACAGGAATATAAGTTTCTTCAAGAATATTCTACATCAGGATAAGCAACTTACCTTAGTCTTACGATCTATTAGGCAGAATTAAAGAATGTATTTTTAAGGAGAAAAAGTTGTAAAGATCATGAAAATTAAGGCTAAGCAAAAATGTAGACAAAGTAAACTGTATATAAAGCACATTAATTATACTTTTAAGTATTCTACTTCTGCCCAGATCGTACAAGGAAACAGGTGAAGTCATTTAACAAATATTATGACAAAATTTCTGCAGAAACAAGATATCTGACACCCACTGGAGATTCTTACTGAATAAATGAAAAATAAATGGTTTAATAAATGGCTTAATAAATGACTGGGTTAATCCCAGGATATAAAAAGAAACAATCTTAGATAGCCTGAGATTGCCCACTGTATATTTTAAGCTCTCACTGTCATAGGAGCTACACAGGAAAAAAATTCATCCACCTAAGTTGGGAGATTTATTCCTCCCATTTGAGGCAATCTCTCTCTCAAATAGAAAACCCCCCCAACTGCCACACAAGTAAACAATGTAGATCTATCAAAGAATGTAAAAACATACTGCTTAAATCTTCATACACAAACACTGTTATTAAAAGTATAGCTAAAATAAAATTGTATTTACATCCTTTTTGCAGGCTGTCATGAGCGGCCTCCGTTAATACAATCAACCTAACCGATGACCTGACTCTGAATATTAACCCTGACAAAAACTTAATGGGACCAAAGGGTGTGTTCAAGAAAGCACGAGTTACACATGTGAGGCTGTCACTCAGACCCAAGGTCCAGTGCTGCTGCTGCTGCTGCTAAGTCGCGTCAGTCGTGGCCGACTCTGTGCGACCCCACAGACGGCAGCCCACCAGGCTCCCGTCCCTGGGATTCTCCAGGCAAGAACACTGGAGTGGGGTGCCACTGCCTTCTCCAGAGCTAGAATGTTTTACAATTTTCTGATTTAATAAGATCACTACAAGGCTCCTAAAAAATCTAAGATGCAAACACATATTTGAATAAATACTATTATAATCATCAAGAAAACAATTCAAAGGCTCTATCTTAAAATGATTTTTGTCTAATGATTAAATGTGACTGTGAAAGGTTTTTGGTTCTTGCACAATAGCTAATAAAAAGAATTCCTTTTCTCTATCTGGTTATTATTAAAGGAAAAAATACATTTCCCTAACTCTTAATTTACATAATTCCATCACGATAAAAAAATGAAATCTAGTTTTCTATAAAGAACGTCCAAGAAATGATCGACTAAATACACGACTTGCGATGTACCGTGTGCGTGCATGCTCAGGTGTGTCCAACTCTTTGCCACCCTAGGGACTGTAGACCACTAGGCTCCTCTGTTCACGGGATCCTCCAGCTAAGAATCCTGGAGAAGGCTGCCATTTGCTCCTCCAGGGGATCATCCCGACCCAGGGATGGAACATGTTTCCTGCAATGGCAGGCAGATTATTTACCAGGTGAACCATCCAGACATCTTCAACCAAGAACAATGTTACCCACAAGTCAATTTGCATTTCTACAATGCTTAGCATACAGATTTTCAGAACATTCCACAGCACTGATTTCATTTAAGACAGAGCTGGAAGGTTCCTTAGAGATTATTTACCTTTCACTAAACATGTATGAAAAGGTGTTTGATGTTGGATAAGCACATTTTTTATACCTTGCTATTTCCCCATATTTTGAAGGAGCTAAGTCAGATGATCTTTACCATCCTTCCTAGTTCTAACGTTTCTCTAAGAAAGATAAGCCAAATTTTACTGAAATAACTTATGCAACTACATATAAACATATAATGGATACAGGATGCAAAGGAAGAATTTATATCTATCTTATGTCAGGTACTATAAACAAATACTTCATTTAAAACTCTAAATAACCTGCACATGCTAAGTTCTTTTTTGGGGGCTATTGAAAAGTCAAAGTTGCTTAGTCGTGTCCGACTCTTTGTGACCCCCATGGACTATAGAGACCATGGAATTCTCCAGGCCAAATACTGGAGTATGGACAGGCAGAGGGGCTCCCAAACTGGGAAGTTAGTGCAATCAAGCTAACATTGCAAATAAATATGCCCTATTTTTAACAAGGCTGCCCAGGTGACTCGGTGGTTAAGACTCTGCCTGACAAAGCAGGAGATGAGGGGTCAATCCCTGGGTGGGGAAAATCCCCTCGAGGAAGAAATAGCAACCCACTCCAGTATTCTTGCCTGGAAAATCCCAGGAACAGAGGAGCCTGGAGGGCTACTGTCCATAGGTTCACAAAGAGTCGGATGTGACTGAGCACACTTTAAACAAAACTTGACAATATGTAGAGCATTAAAAATTTTAGGACCTAGACCAGGGCCTTAGAAACGGTCTCAACGTCCTCATTTTAGAGATGAAGCAACTGAGATCAAAGAGTTTGTCCATTTCTCATTCAGATTAAAATAGTGGCCAGAAGTAGATGTGTCTAACTTTCATGAATTACCTTATGATCTGATTACAGAAGGGAACCCGATTATTTGCACAAGACATCTTTACAAGAATACCTACATGGCTAATGGGTTTAAAAATGATTTAATTTGCCAAGATTATTGGTAAACATATATAGAAAGCAAACCCTGCCAAAACTTAGTCTCGCAAACTAAATGAAAACTACTTTAATCTCACAACAGTGCCTGGTCCACAAGCGGTGTACAGTGTTTGTCGAGTTAACGTGCTAAGCTAAGGAAAGCATGGTCATCACTGGCGATAGAGTCCACACGTCTAACTCCAACGAAGCCACTGCGAACAGAACCGCGTATGTATTAGTTTAATATTCTTCAAGTAGCTGATTTAGAAACAAACTGCATGCTTTGAGGGGATGCGACTTTATATGGTCACAAAGGCAGAAAAGAACCTCAGCATAATTCGTCGTATCCATTTTCGATAAGACTATGACCCTGCAAAAAAGAAGTAACTCCTAAATTTAAAATTGCTATGCCTCTCCAAATTTGGAAAAAACAACCTAAAAAAGGAGACTAAATTGGCTGAACAAAAGATCTGTAGTACTCAGGCTGGCAAACAAGGAACGAAGACTTTTAGTCTTAACCTTGTACAAACAGTAACCATTGTCAAAGCTTCTGACCTCTCCCCTACCCCCACTTTTCTTCTTTAAGCGGACGAAAAGCAGTGGATGTGCAAGAGGGTTGATTTTCAGGAAAAGAATCTGACCCCGGACGCACTGTCGCTTTGAGACAGCACCTCGCAACCTGGAAAAGCTCAGGAACGAAATTTTCTGAGCTCGAAACATACAGCTACTGCGAGCAACCGAACCCCAAAGCTTTCCCGCTAGAGCCGGAAGCCCCAGGACGACTCACCGGGACTGACTAGGGCCCGGAAATCAGCCGCGCGAGGTCCGAGGAGGGGCGTGAGCTACGTGAGGCCCCGCCGCAGCCCGCGCGCCAGGGAGGGAAGAAGGAGGAGGTGCGGCGCCCATTTTGTCCTCGGCCTCCGCACTTTCCGCCCCCGACCAGGCCGGGCAACCTACGCGAGGCCTGCAGCTGCTGTCCTCCCGCGGCCGCGCATCCCCGACGCCCGCTAGGCCGCGGCGAGTGGACTGGGCCTATGTGGACCCCAGCGCCGCCAGCCACTCCCCAGGCCTCGCTCTGGCTCCGCGGGCCCAAAGCCTGACGTCCAGCCGGCTTCGCCCTCCCACCCTCCCCGCCTGGGCCTCAGCCCTCTGGGCTTCTTCGGCTCCCAGCTCCAGTCCCCTCACCCCTGCGCTTCCGGGCCGCATCCCCCTCACCCTTTTAGCCTGAGTCTCAGGCCACGGCCCTCGGCCTCAGCCCGGAGCCCTCAGCCACAGTCCGCAAGCCCCGGCTGCAACGTACCCTCCGGCAAACAGATGCACCAGCGTGTCCCTCTGGCTCATTCTCTCTGCCGCATGTCCTCCGGGCGCTGAGGCGGGACGCGGATCCGGCCGCCCGCGAAGGCCACAGCTTCCGCCCCGGCCTGGAGCAGCACGGCGCCCCACTGACGGCGAGGGGAGCTGACGGAGACGCGGCTGCAGAAGGAGCCGGCGCGGCCCTCCCCGTAGCGCTGCAGCCGGGCCGCCTCCCGCTCCCGCTCAGCGCTCACCACCCGCGCTAGAGGGCAGCGCGGCGGCAGTGAAGTGGGAAAGAATATTCCGACCACCGCCCCCCCGACATAAACAGAAGCTACCATTGGTCCGCGCTGCATGACGTCACGAAGCCGGCATGCCTCTTTCACGTGATCGCTAAGGCGTTTCTCAATGAAAGGGGCCGGGAGGCGGGGCCAGAGCGCGTGCACAGAGGGTAGTAGGTCACGGTGTCCTCGCACCTCCAGCGTTTGTTCCGAGGGCTGCGCCCGGCGCGGTCTCGACCCGAGCAGCCTAGCGGATTCGAGCTCCTCGATCCCCCGGCTCCCGGTCTGGGTTCCTGGTATGCAAGCGGAGTGGGGGTGCGAGCCGGCCCAATCTCTGATTTGATTTAAGGACTGCTTGTTGGTTTTTTGTTTTTTGTTTTTTTTAGAGCTGTTTTACATTCACAACAAAATTGAAACGAAGGTACAGAAAATTTCCATTTGCCTCCTGCTTGATTTGCGTTTTAATAATTGGATCTATGACCCAGCATTTCCGCTTCCTGTTATCTGTTGATATCTCAGTTGTGGCATCATGCGTGGAATCAGTCCTGTCCGACTCTTTACAGCCTCAGGGACTGTAGCCTGCCAGGCTCCTCTGTTCTTGGAATCTTTTCAAGTCAGGAATACTGAAGACGGTTGTCTTTTCCTACTCCAACTGATACCTCAGAGTAGCACGCAAAACAGTCCAAGAATGAAAGAACAAACAAAAACAAAAGGAAACAATCCAAGAAAAGGCTCGAACAAAGATACTACTACTTGATCACAAACAACAGTACTGTATTTACAAACAGTGCTTCTAATAGTGGAAAACTGATCAGTAGGAGAATGGAGAAATGAGTCACAGAATATTCCTACTGCGGAGTATTATGCAGTTGTAACAAAGGGTGCGGTAGATCAATGTGGAAAAAAATCTCCAAGGTGTAGTAACTAAAACAGGCAAATGGAATTAAAACACTAAGGTTTATTTTAGAAAGGAGAAAGAAAACCATTATTTACTAATTTTTCTAACTAGCAACTCTTTCTTATATGTATACGTAAGAAGGTCAAAGACTGAGGGAAAGAAAATGTTTTATCCCTTTAGAATATGATGATTAAATATTTGAAAATTTTCCTAATTAGTAGTTATTTCTGAGGTGCAGAATATAACATAACACTGAAACTATTTGTCGCTCACAGTAAATAAATGTTGATCTTTTCCACCTCTTGGCAGTTTCCATTTCACCTTCAAGGCCCTCACCACACGTTCCCACCCTTTCAAGGTCACTTACTTCATGAAGTCCTCCCTGATTACCTCAGCTCTCTTTACTTGCTCCTAAATTTCCACAAAATGTATGTACAGATTGCACGTCACTGTCAAGAGTTCATGCACTTCACAGTAAATGCTCATATGTAAAGTGGGCATAGGAGTACCTATCTCACAAGGCAGTAATGAGGACTGAACACCTTAAAATTCTGTAAAACGCTGTAACAGTCTGTGTAAGTGCTACCTGTAATAATAAGTAGTATTATTTTACTGTGTTGTATTCCTAATAACAAAAATGATGGCAGCTGATATTTCTTGAATACTTACTAATATGCCAGGCTCTGATCTAAATCCTTTACAGCATTCTCTTGCTAAACTCACAAGTACCCTGCGAGGTCAGTGATCTTACCCCCCCACTTTTTCCATGAGGAGACTGAGATATAGAATAATTGACTTGCCCAAGATTCTCTCTTTTACCCAGAAAGAGTTTGGATTTGAATCATCCAGCAGAGTCTCTCTGATCTCAGTGCTTCAGTTGGTAAAGTAATAGCTGCACATCAGAGAGGGAAATTTTGAAACAAAACAAAACTCCTAGAGAAGTAGAAATAAAAATTGACACCCTGGCCATACTTCCCTCAAACCTTTGTGTTAACTTTTGGTGGTGGTGTTGTGGGTAGGTGGGTAGATCTTTTTTTTTTTAATATACGAGTTTTATTGAGGTATCATAAAACATGAGATAAAATTCACCCATTTAAAGTATAGTGAGTAGTTTTTAGTATATTCTGATGATTGCACAACCATCAGTTCAGTTAAGTTCAGTTGCTCAGTCGTGTCTGACTCTTTGTGACCCCATGAACTGCAGCATGCCAAGCCTCCCTCCAACTCCTGGAGTCCACCCAACCCCATGTCCATTGAGTCGGTGATGCCATCCAACCATCTCATCCTCTGTTGTCCCCTTCTTCTGCCCTCGATCATTCCCAGCATCATTCCCAGCATCCATCACCACTACCTAATTCTAGAACATTTTCCTTATCCTGAAAGAACATTTCCTCACTCTCATACTTGTTATCAATTACTCCCATTCTCTTCTCTTCCTATCTTCTGCCAACCACTAATCTACTTTCTATCTCTCTGGATTTGTCTAATCTGGACGTTTCATATAAATAGAATTATACAGTATGTGTCCTTTTGTGTTTAGGTTCTTTCACTAAGCATAATGTTTTCAAGGTTTATTCACGTTTTAGCACTTATCAGTACTTCATTCGGAGAAGGCAATGACAACCCACTCCAGTATTCTTGTCTGGAAAATCCCATGGACGTAGGAGCCTGGTAGGCTGTAGTCCATGGGATTGCTGAGAGTCGGACACAACTGAGTGACTTCACTTTCACTTTTCACTTTCATGCATTGGAGCAGGAAATGGCAACCCACTCCAGTGTTCTTGCCTGGAGAATCCCAGGGATGGGGGAGCCTGATGGGCGGCCATCTATGGGGTCGCACAGAGTCGGACATGACTGAAGCGGCTTAGCAGCAGTAGCAGCAGCAGCAACAGTAGTACTTCATTCCCTTTTATGATAGGATAGCAGTCCATCATATGACTGTACTACATTTTGTTTATTCTCAATTGACGCCATTTGGATTGTTTCCACTTTTTGGCTGTCATGGATAATCCTGCTATGAATATTTGTGTACAAGTTTTGGCATGCATGTATATTATCAGTTCTCCTGGGGATGTACTTGGGAGTGGCATTGCTGGGTCATATGATAGCTTGATGTTTAATGCTTTCAATAACTGCCAGACTGTTTTCCAAAGTGACTGCATCAATTTATGATGCATTTTCTTTAAGACAATAACTGTGGCTCCATGTTTTTCGCATAGTGAGTACTGTGGTGATTACATTTAATGAAGGTTCTGAAACTGGTAAGGAGGGAGCCTGAGTTCTTAGGTGCAGTAAATTATTCCGACAAGAGCAATAGCAGTTCATAATGTGACTGTTTCTTTTGGATCCACCTTCAGATGCCATCATGGAAGGAGACTCTGTCCCCTGCACATTCTGACTAGTGGCCCTGGGGGCCAGCCACTGGGGTGTGGTTGCTGAGGCTGTCATTCCTGCAGGGATTCTGGGGTTGCATTGGCTGTCCTGTTTCTTGAGTTTCTACTGCCCTGTGTCATCTGCCAGCTCTTTTATAACTTTCCTTCCTCATTCCTATTTTCTAACGTCTTCAAGTGCTTCACACAGGACCAGCACAAAGAAGAGGTTACTTGAGCCCTTGCCCCTTAAACAAACAAGTTTCCAGGTACTTTTCCAGAATATTAAAGTAGGGTGGGTGGGGCAGAGACCTTGCTTTGTTGTCAGGTATACCTGTACCTCTTTCAGATCCCCATTCCAACTGAGGGATTTTCTGGGAGCTGTAGCTTTAAACTGAATGTAGAAAGAGAAGCTGATGGGGAAAGCATGGCCACATCTGGTTGCTTGGCTCAAAACAAAGAAGCTCATTGTGAAGTGGAGGAGACTGCTACTCTGTTTTCTGATTGGTACTGAGCTCAAATTTTCATTGCTAAAGGCTGAGAAGTTCTGAGTACCTATTTGTTGGGAAGTGGAGCACAGATGGGCCAGTGATACCATTTCCCTCCCCCACTTTGCCTCAGTTGGTCTTGTAGATACAGAAAATTCATACAGGTTCCAAACCTTAGATTGGTAACATTAGTTTTAAATATTTGAGTGGATTTTTTTTGAAAAGGTTTGTGTCTTCTTAGCTTTTAATGGGAGGTTTGGAGAGATTGTTTTATATTCTCTTAGCCAGATGCCATTAAAATTGTTTTCCTTATGTTGCTTCTAATAAAAAGTAATAAATTCAAACAATACAGAGGTGCATGAGTTAGAAATTAAAACCCTCACCTCAACAACCTCCCTTCCTAAATCCTGCTCCTCAGAGGACATCATTGGCAAGTGTTGGTTAAGCACCCTTCTGGGTACTTAATGCCATGATAGTAATCATCTCAAAGAGCTTTGGGTGTGTGCAGTACTCACCAAGTACCAGTCACTGTTGGAAGCACTTTTCATGTATTTAACTTCAGAACCTAATGAAGGACATATTACAGATGAGCAGACCGATTTACAGAGGGGTTAGAGGATTTGTTAAGGTGGCTCAGCTAACACATAGCCGAGCTTGGATGGAAACCTAAGGACTCTGGCTTCAGAGTATATATGTGCGTGCATGCTTAGAGTTGTGTCTGACTCTTTGTGACTCCACAGACTGTAACCCACCAGGCGGCTCTGTCCATGGGATTCTCCAGGCAAGAATACTGGAGTGGGTAGCCATTCCCTTCTCCATGGGATCGTCCCAACCCAGGGATTGAACCTGGGTCTCCCACATTACAGGCAGATTCTTTACTGTCTGAGCCATCAACGAAGCCCCTTACAGTCTGTACTCTCATCCTCTATTCCACACCATCTCAATTGTTCAGTGGTTGATTGAGAATACTAGCAATAATTTCATAAAAAAGTGGAGGGGGATGACCTGTGAAGGAACTTAAGGAGATGTGATGTCAAGAGGATGAAATGTACACTTATACTGAACCCCAGACCGGGTCATGAGGGCAGCTGCTCATTCGGGTTTCAGGTCCCATTGAGCCACCTCTCCCATCAGCAGCATCACTTACTCTGTGTCACATTTCTATTCGGTCATGGTTAAAGGCTCTCCTTAGTTACACAGGTGATAAGCAGAGCTAGCATGAAAATAGATAAGGAGGTGGTAGAAACGGACTTCCCCCAGAAGGATTCAGTTAGCTTGTTGGAAACACTGTCCTCCAGGGAGTATTTTAGTAATGTGTCCCAGGAGGCTTGGAGAAAAATCCCGCAAAACAGAAAATGACTTTTTCTA
This sequence comes from Bos taurus, assembly GCF_002263795.3. NCBI lineage: Eukaryota > Metazoa > Chordata > Mammalia > Artiodactyla > Bovidae > Bos > Bos taurus. Next base: position 128,047,776 of record NC_037328.1, read on the forward strand.
TCCTGCGAGACAGGAGTTTTAGGACGGTAGTGAGACCTTGCAGAGAAATCCAGAGATTTTCTTGAGATAAGGGTGTATAATACACTTCATATGGACAATGCCTGGAACCTCACAGTTTGTGGTAATACAGAAGTTGTGCCCTGCCTCACATTTAAGAGACCATCTAGGGAATTTCCATTGGATGGGAATTCCATTTGGAAATTTTTCATTTCTATTGGGAAATTCCATTGGAATTGCCACTGGATGGATCACCATCCAGTGGTTAAGGTTCTGTGCTCTCACTGCTGAGGGCCCAGAGTTGACCCTTGGTCAGGAACTAAGATTCACAAGACAAAAACGAAACCATCTAAGCATCCTTGCTTTGAAACCCCACTTGCTTGTTGGCATTTGAATATTGCTTTTAATGTTTTCTTGTTGTTTAGTTGCTAAGTCGTGTCCAACTCTTCCCAAACCCATGGACTGCAGCATACAAGGCTCCTCTGTTCTTCATTATCTCTGTGCTGTGCAAATCACTTTCATTGTGTCCAACTCTTTGTGACACTATGGACTGTAGCCCACCAGCCTCCTCTGTCCATGGGATTCTCCAGGCAAGAATACTAGAGTGGATTTCCACACCCTCCTCCAGAGGATCTTCCGGACCCAGGGATCGAATCTGCATTCTTATGACTCCTGCACTGGCAGAAGATTCTTTGCCACTAGCCCCACCTGGGAAGGCCTCTTACCGTCTGCCACCCCGTTCTCCTCCTGCCTTCAATCTTGCCCAGAATCAGGGCCTTTTCTAATGAGTCAGCTCTCCACATCAGGCAGCCAAAGTATTGGAGCTTCGACTTCAGCATCAGTACTTCCAATGAATATTCAGGTTTGATTTCCTTTAGGATAGACTGGGTAGACCTCCTTGCTGTCCAAAGGATGCTCAAGAGTCTTCTCCAGGGCTTCCCTTATGGCTCAGATGGTAAAGATCTTCTCCAGCACCACAATTCGTTGCTTTGTTTTTGTCTCAAAGGAAAGATCAGCATGTAATTTTAAAATGTCTTGATTCTAATAAAAGTCAAAACACAGGAGCGTTTTCATAAATAATTAAGTAATCTTTGGTTGAGCCTGTTAGCCATTGAAAGGACATCTTACATCTTTGCCTTATTTTCAAGCTTCAAGTACATTTTCTTTACCATTGTTCGAGGAATACACCACAATTGTGGAGAATAATCTTGGGTTGTAAGGAAAAAACTGTGTCCCAAATCTGTGTGCTTGAGAATTTCTTAGGTACAGCACACCTGGTGATGCTCCTGCAGGTACAGTTGATCGTTGTAAATAAACCACAAGTTTTGTGCACAGTGTGGCCTCAGCTGTTCTACCCAGGGCCAGGGATGAATGGGCGGAAACCCAACAACAAGGAAGGCATCACTTACTCTCCCAATGTGGTGGCTTTTGTGGATTGTCCTGGAATGTGGCAGTCCACAGCTCTGCTGTGCTTCTTGACCTTGGGGCTGCCAAGGGTGTTTGAACTCCTACAAATGGGGTGGGATGGGTGGTCAAAGAGTTTATGGCCTCATTATGTCCTGTGAGGTGTCACCAAGCAAATACTGTGACACCCTAAAACCTTCACAAAGATGCATATAATCACAAAGTTTTTTTGTTTCTAATATTACAATATCATTTTTGTTTCTATCCTTTCCTATGAGCATAGCATCCCTTGGAGGGGAACAATGGGCACAAGACAACTAGGAGCCTCCCTCAGGCTGTCATATGCAGGCAAAGTCACACACACTTAGATTTACTTTGGTATATGGCTGCTGCTGCTACTGCTAAGTCACTTCAGTCGTGTCTGACTCTGTGCGACCCCAAAGACGGCAGCCTACCAGGCTCCCCCGTCCCTGGGATTCTCCAGGCAAGAACACTGGAGTGGGTTGCCATTTCCTTCTCCAATGCATGAAAGTGAAAAGTGAAGTCACTCAGTCGTGTCCGACTCTTCACGACCCCATGGACTGCAGCCTACCAAGCTCCTCCGTCCATGGGATTTTCCAGGCAAGAGTACTGGAGTGGGGTGCCATTGCCTTCTCCATGGTATATGGCTACCATCACTCATATCTCACACATCCAGAACAGACACTTTAAAGGATGCTAGACACCTTCTTGCCTGGAGAATCCCAGGGACGGGGGAGCCTGGTGGGCTGCCATCTATTGGGTCGCACAGAGTCCGACACGACTGAAGTGACTTAGCAGCAGCAGCAGACACCTTCAGGAAGCCTTCCTGAATTTCTCCAGGCTTTGCTGGAAGCCTCGTTTCCTCTCCTCAACAAACTGAAAACCAGGGATTGGGACACTTTCTGATGCAAAAGGTCATATAGTAAATACTTTGGAATCTGTGTGTCATGTGATCTCTGTTACAACTACCTGACTTCGGCGTGAAAGTAGCGACAGAATATGTAAACAAACACCTGTGACCGTGGTCCAGTCCGTTACAAGAACTGGTGGCAAGCTGAATTGGGCCCATGATTAATGTTTCCTCAACCCTTGCTCTGGATCGTAGCAGGCTTCCTATTAGGAAAAACCCTCTTATGTTTGCACGGCCCTGACACGCCACTTCCTATACTCTGTACCTACAACCCCAAAGTGAAATAAACCATTGATTTGCTTTTCCCACCACTTGTGTGAGCGCCATCATTTACGTACAATGAGCACGACAGTCCCCTCCCGTGGGCAGCAGCTAGGGGACTGCACAGAAAAATAGCTCCTTAAAAGTGAGCAAGGGGAATGTGAAGGCTGGGAGACAGCGTGTTGCTGCAGGAGATAGAGCCTTAGAGCTTCTAGTTATAGGTCAACTTATCAGAAAGCGTCAGATACCACAGCTGTTGATCAGTCGCCCAGTCGTGTCTGACTCTGCGACCCCATGGACTGCAGCACGCCAGGCTTCCCTGTCCTTCACTACCTCCCGGAGTTTTCTCAAACTCATGTCCCTTGAGTTGATAATCCATCCAGCCATCTCATGCTCTATTGCCCCCTTCTCCTTGTGCCCTCAATCTTTCTCAGCATTAGGATCTTTTCCAATGAGTCCACTGTTCGCATCAAGTGGCCAAAGTTTTGGAGCTTTAGCTTCAGCATCAGCCCTTCCAATGAATATTCAGAGCTGTTTCCTTTAGGATTGTCTGGTTTAATCTCCTTGCAGTCCAAGGGACTCTCAAGAGTCTTCTCCAGCACCACAATTCGATGCTTCGTTTCTATCTCAAAGGAATAAAGGCAAACAAAAAACCCAATCCAAAAAAATGGGCAAAGAACTTGAATAGACATTTCTCCAGGGAAAATATACAAATGGCAAATAACACAGGAAAAGATGCCTAACATCACTAATTATTAGAGAAATACAAGTCAAAATTACAGTGAGATCCTACTTCATGCCAATTAGGATGGCTAGTATAAAAGCAAAACAAAGCAGACAAACAAAAATTAGAAAATACCAAGTGTTGGCCAGGAAGTCGAGAAATTGAACCCTAGTTTGTTTAAAGTGGTGGTGGTGGTGGTGCTGCTGCTAAGTCGCTTCTGTCGTGTCCGACTCTGTGCGACCCCATAGATGGCAGCCCACCAGACTCCTCTGTCCCTAGGATTCTCCAGGCAAGAACACTGGAGTGGGTTGCCATTTCCTTCTCCAATGCATGAAAGCGAAAAGTGAAAGTGAAGTCGCTCAGTCGTGTCCGGCTCTTAGCGACCTTATGGACTGCAGCCCACCAGGCTCCTCCGTCCAGGGGATTTTCCAGGCAAGAGTATAGGCAAGAGTGAGGTGCCATCGCCTTCTCCGGTAAAGTGGTGCAGCTACCATGAAAAACCCTATGGCAATTTCTTAAAAACTTAAACAGTTATCCTGTGTTCCAGTAATTGCACCTTTAAGTGTGTATACCCAGAAGAATTGAAAGCAGAGACTCAGATACTCACATCAATGTTCATTGAATCACTATTCAAAATAGCTGAAAGGTGGAAACAACCCAAGTGTCCGGCATCAGATGGATGGATAAACCAAATATGATATATACATGCAGTGGAATGTTTACTCAGCCTTAAAAAGGAGGGAAATTCTGACACGTGCTGTAACATGGATGAATCCTGGAGACACTATACTAAAGTGAAATATGCTGATAAGCAACCAATATTGTAGCATTTCCCAAACATGAGTTACATAGAATTGTGAAATTCATAGAGAAAAAAAGTAAACCAGTGGTTCCTAAGCTTTTGAGAAAGGGAGGATTGAGGAGATAGTGTTTCAGTTTGGGGTGATGGAAAAGTTCTGGAGATGGATAATGTATGGTGGCGCAATAATATGAATGTACTTAATGCCACTAAATTGTACACTCTGACATGGTTAAAATGGTAAATTTTATGTTATGGAAATTTTACCAGAATAAAAAAGTACTACAAGCAATACACATAGCTGTAAAAAAGTAAATATATAGTATTAGAAAAGTTAGTAATTACTTCAGCCTTCCTACCTCATTCCTCACTGTCATCCTCATTTTTGCTCCTAGAGGTAACCACTTTCAACTTTTTCTTTAGTTCTAGATTTCTCAATTATAGCAATTCATGCTGTTTCTCTTGATTTATTAATTTCAAATGTTATCCATTACCCTTTGGGTAATAAGAGATGCAGATTTAGGGTTCTTATTCCACCCCTAAACTCCTCATTTTTCCTGATTCATCTTCCCAATAGTTGTATCACATTTTATTAGTTAAATTGACAATTATTTATCTTATCAAGACTATGTAGATTTTGTCCACTACAAAGCCAATTGATGTACAAGTTGTACACCATATATCTACATCATATCTATCAATGGCCTAAAAATATTATTTTCCAAATGTTTTAATATCAGTCTATCAATCCTACTTCTTTTCCCTCACTCTAGAGGCTTTCCTCTTGGATTCTTCTATCTTGCTGCTCCAACCTGGATTAGTTATAGGTACTCTCTTGGCTACATGATTGTCATCCTGGGATTTACATCCTCTTACCTATATCCTGGACCTCATGTATTTTTTTTCCTTCTTTATTTGCTACTTCATACTGCTGAAGTACTTCAGCAGATGCCAAGGAAAAGTTGCATAGGAGGTATTATTATCGTTAGATTTTGTATGCTTTTACTTTATCTTCATATTAGATAATTTGGCTAAATATGGGATTCTATTCATAAAACTAATGGAGGTGATGGAATTTCAGCTGATCTATTTAAAATCCTAAAAGGTGATGCTGTTAAAGTGTTGTACTCAGTATGCCAGCAAATTTGGAAAACTCAGCAATGGCCACAGGATTGGAAAAGATCAGTTTTCATTCCAATCCTGAAGAAGGAAAATGCCAAAGAAAGTTCAAACTACCACACAACTGAACTTATTTCACATGCTAGCAAGGTAATGCTCAAAATCCTCCAAGCTATGTTTCAACAGTCTGTGAACCAAGAACTTCCAGATGTATGAGCTAGATTTAAAAAAGGCAGAGGAATCAGAGATCAAACTGCCAACATCCGTTGGATCACAGAAAAAGGGGGGGAATTCCAGAAAACCATCTGCTTCATTAACTACGCTAAATCCTGTGACTATGTGGATCACAACAAACTGTGGAAACTTCTTAAAGAGGTGGAAATACCCAAACATCTTACCTGCCTCCTGAGCAACCTGTATGCAGGTCAAGAAGCAACAGTTAGAACTGGACATGGAACAGTGGACTGGTTCCAAATTAGGAAAGGAGTATGTCAAGGCTGTATATTGTCACCCTGCTTGTTTAACTTCTATGCAGAGTACATATGAGAAATGGTGGGCTGGATGAAGCACAAGCTGGAATCAAGATTGCTGGGAGAAATATCAACAACCTCAGGTATGCAGATGATACCACCCTAATGGCAGAAAGCAAAGAGGAACTGCTGCTGCTGCTGCTGCTAAGTTGCGTCAGTTGTGTCCGACTCTGTGTGACCCCATAGATGGCAGCCCACCAGGCTTTCCTGTCCCTTGGATTCTCCAGGCAAGAACACTGGAGTGGGTTGCCATTTCCTTCTCCAATGCATGAAAGTGAAAAGTGAAAGTGAAGTTGCTCAGTCATGTCTGACTCTTAGCAACCCCATGGACTGCAGCCTACCAGGCTTCTCCGCCCATGGGATTTTCCATGCAAGAGTACTGGAGTGGGGTGCCATTGCCTTCTCCAAAAGAGGAACGAGAGAGCCTAGAGAGCCTTTTGATGAAGGTGAAAGAAGAGATTGAAAAAGCTGGGTTAAAATTCAACATTCAAAAAACTAAGATCATGGCATCTGGTCCCATCATGTCATGGCAAATAGTTGGGGAAACAATGGAAACAATGCAGATTTTATTTCCTTGGGCTCTAAAATCGGTGCGGACAATGACTGCAGCCATGAAATTAAAAGACTCTTGATCTTTGAAACGAAAGCTATGACAAACCTAGACAGCATATTAAAAAGCAGAGACATCACTTTGCTGACAAAAATGACTATAGTCAAAGCTACGGTTCTTCCAGTAGTCATGTATGGATGTGAGAGTTGGACCATAAAGAAAGTTGAGCGCCGAAGAATTGATGCTTTCAAATTGATGCTGGAGAAGACTCTTGAGAGTCCCAAGGAGATCAAACCAGTCAATCCTAAAGGAAACCAACCCTGAATATTCATTGGAAGAATTGATACTGAAGCTGAAGCTCCAATACTTTGGTCACCTGATGGGAAAAGTGGGATTCTGGATTGAAAATAATTTTCCCTTTTTTTTGGCTGCATCAGGTTTTAGTTGTGGACAAGGACCCTCTAGTTGTAGTGCACAAGCTTATTTGCTCTGTGGTATGTGGGCTCTTAGTTCCTTGATGAGGGACCGAAACTCTCATCCCCTGCATTCCAAGGCATATTCTTTTTTTTTTTTTAATATACATATATATATATAAAATTTTATTTACTTTTGGCTGTGCTGGGTCTTCATTGCTGCTCAAGCTTTTCTCTAGTTTCAGTGAGCAGGGGGTTGGGAGGCTTCTCTTCACTGTGGTTCTGAGGCTTCTCATTGCAGTGGCTTCTCTTGTCACCGTGCTCTAGGGAAAGCATGCTTCAGTAGTTGTGGCATGTGGGCTCAATAGTTTGTGTTTCCATGCTCTAGAGCACAGACTAATAGTTTTGTTGTTTGGGGTTTTTTGCTCTTTGGCATGTGGGGTCTTCCCAAGTCAGGGATTGGACCAGTGTCCCCTGCATTGGCAGATGGATTCTTAACCACTGGACCACCAGGGAAGTCCCTCTCTCTGACTTTTGAAGTCACTGTCCCATTGATTTCTAGCATTCAGGCCCACTATGGAGAAGCTTGACTCTATCTGTAGCTCTGGTCTTTCTACAGAGCATGTGTTTTCTTTTCATTTTCTCTTTTAACCTTTTAGGGTCTTTCTTCTATGGTTTTGGGAAATTTCAGAGAGTACCATGTTGATGGTGGAGTCTCTTCATTCATTGTGCTGAGTACCATATGGGCCTCTTATGCTTGGAAATGAATAACTAGAATTCACCCTTGGAGTGTTATTTAATGGTTTCACAAGTGCTCATTTGGGTCTTTCAGCTCTGAAACCAAAAAGTATAGCTGATCTTTTTTTTTTTTTGCTGGTATCTGGCAATAAATTCGCACTGCATCAGTACTCAGAGTCAAGGGCCAAATGTTAAAAGGATAGACTTCTGGTTTGGCAGCAATGCTGTGGGAAAGCAGCACTTTGCAAATATTTGGTGGGGAAGAGAGTGATAACAGTTTTATTTCGAAAGTGGCCGATTCCCTTGAGTCTGGATGCCACCTCCACCCTCTCCCCCACCCAGAACCGATTTAGCAGCTTTCCATCTTCTCCCCAGCCTTGACCTCAGGCCATGCCCTCTTACCCTGCTGGGGAGTTGCGTGAACAGAAGAGAAACAGAACAGGACCGGGGAGTCTCACTAACCTTTGGGTTAGGGTCAAAGATCAGTGCTGGAAGGGAAAGCTCCACATTCCATAGTCAGAATTGCCTTGGGAAAAACCTTTCTATCTCCCAGAAGTATGAGATATTAAGAACTTTTTGTACTTAATGTTTCTCTCTGCTCCTCAGTTAATCCTTTAGTGTCTTCTTTCAAGATGTCGATGAAACCGTCACCATCCAATTTTTGGCCACAGCTGAATACATTGTTTTCCCTCTTTATTGATTGGGAAATACTTAAGGTTGTTTTCCCAACTTTTCCATAAGTTTGGCTATGTAAGTCTTTCACTTTCAAACAAGGTGAAATAATGAGGGATCAGAAATATCATGAAAATCCAGGCAAAATATATAGAACTGTAAACAAAAAGAATAAAGAGCATTGCTCAATGTCCACTTACACAAAGAATTGAGTGCCGCATTTGGCACATTCCACAGTGCCAGTGTCGGAGAAGGCAATGGCACCCCACTCTAGTACTCTTGCCTGGAAAATCCCATGGGCGGAGGAGCCTGGTAGGCTGTAGTCCATGGGGTCGAGAAGAGTCGGACAACTGAGCTACTTCACTTTCACTTTTCACTTTCATGCACTGGAGAAGGAAATGGCAACCGACTCCAGTGTTCTTGCCTGGAGAATCCCAGGGACCGGGGAGCCTGGTGGGCTGCTGTCTATGGGGTCACAGAATCGGACACGACTGAAGCGACTTAGCAGCAGCAGCAGCAACAGTGCCAGTGTACCCTGAGGTGAATTCGGGATGAAAGAAGCTGGAAGCATTCTGTGCTTTTGAATATCCAGGCTCCTAGACAGTTTTTAGGGCTTCCCTTGTGGTAAAGAATCTGCCTGCAATGCGGGAGATACCTGGATTTGATCCCTTGGTTGGGAGGATCCCCTGGAGAAGGGAAAGGCTACCCATTCCAGTATTCTGGCCTGGAAAATTCCATGGACTGTATAGTCCATGGGTTTGCAAAGAGTCGGATACGACTGAGCAACTTTCACTTCACTTCAGAACTTCAGGCAGTTTTTAGGGCTTCCCAAGTGGTGCAGTCGGAGAAGGCCCTGGCACCCCACTCCAGCACTCTTGCCTGGAAAGAGTCAGACATGACTGAAGCGACTTAGCAGCAGCAGCAGCGGTGCCGTGGTAAAGAATCCAGCTGCCAATGCAGGAGATATGGTTTCGATCTCTAGGATCTCTAGGTTAGGAGGATCCCCTGGATCAGGAAATGGCAACCAGTTCCAGTATTCTTGTCTGGAAAATCCAATGGATGGAGGAAGGGCGGGCTAGTCAGTCCACCGGGTCGCAAAGAGTCAGACATGACTAAGCACACACACACACGTGCTCACAGTTACTACAGTTTCTGCAGTTGTTTATTTAATTTAAGGTTTCCCTGCTGCAGTTGTTTATTAGAGTTATGCAACTAACTTTTATTCAACACATTTTTATCAGTTAGGAATCTGACGTTTAGTGGATGCTTCCATGGGTATTATATAATTCTGTTCTTATAACACACCTGTGAAGTTGGATTTCTTTGTTTTTTTTTTCCTGCTTATAAGAAAAGGAGGGACTTCCTTTGTGGTCCAGTGATTAAGACTCCACACTCCCAAAGCTGGGGGACTAGTTTTGATCCCTAGTCAGGGAACTAGATCCTGCATGCTGTAACTAAAGACTCTGCATGCCTTAATTAAGACCCGGTGCAACTAAATTTAAACAAAGGGGGTGGGAAGCCAGGGAGGAAGTGGTGGGGAGAGAGAAGAGATGCAGATGATGAAGGGAGGGAAGAAAAATGAGAGAGAGAGACAGAGAGAGAAGGAGAAAGAGAGGCAGAAAAAAGTTCAACTCCCCCAGATTGGCACTTCATGGTGAAATATCTGTCTACCCCTCCCTGCAACTCTCTCAGCCCTTCCTATAAGCACAGGTCACTCTAGGCCAACTGAATTCCTGGCGTTGCACACATTCACACAGTTGCTTCACTCCTCTGGGCTTTCAGAAATGTCCAGGTCTGTGCTGGCCTCTCTAGACCATACCCTGTCCACTCTAAAGGCCCGTGTACTCCCTGGGAGCCAGGATTCCTGGCCAATGATGGGAACCATGCTTCCCCATGCTGGGAACCATTCCATATTTGTCTCTGTAGCCTCTTGGGCACTTGGCACTGTGGACATTAACTAAATATTTTCCATGTGCCTACCCTGTGCCAGGTACTATCCTAGCAGGGCAGCGTGACACTCAAGGGGTGAGTTCTCATAGAGTTTATATTCTTTACAATAGACAATGTGCTGATCAACAAATAAAATAACTTCATGCTGTGAAAGTATTTTAATGTGAAGAAAAACAGGTGATGAGAAGCTGTGGTTTAGATTGAGTAGTTACAGACATTCTCTCTGAGGACATGGCATTTGTGTTGAGTGCTGAGAAGGCTAAAAAAGAACCAGCCATGTAAAGATGGGGCTTATCTTAATTCCCTAGGGCTACCATAAGGAAATACCACAGGCTGCATGGCTTAAACAATAGAAATTTATTCTCTCACAGTTCTGGAGGCTCGAAGTTCAAGGTCAAGGTGTTAGCAGGTTTGGTTTCTTCTGAGGCTTCTCCTTGGCTTGCAAGTGGTTGCCTTCTCACCACGTCCTCATATGACCGTCTTGCAGTCTGTGTCCCTGTTCTAATCTCCTCTTATAAGGACTCCAGTCCTGTTGGATTAGGGTCCACCCATATGACCTCATTTTACTTTAATTTCCTCCTCAAAGGCCCTGTCTCCAAATCTAGTCATATTCCGGGGTACTGGAGGGTAGAACTTCAACATATGCATTTTGTGAGGGTACAATGCAGTCTGCAACAAGAGTGAAGTGCGTTTCTAGGTATAGCAAGTGAAAAGGCTTTGAGTGAGTTTAAGGAAAAGTGAAGACAGAGGGGTAAGAGTAGAGTGAGCAGGAAAAGGCAGGTTGGAGATGGAGTTGGATAGGTGGACAGGGGCCAGCTTATGTAGGCGCCTGTTGATCATGGCAAGGATTTTACCTGAAAACAAACAACCTAAAACTAGAGAATTATGTTTTATTCAGCAGTCTGACTGAGGACTTAAGCCAGGGACACAGCCTCTCCGATAGCTCTGGAGGACTGCTCCGAAGAGGTAAGGGAGGAGCCAGGGTGTACAGGAGTTCAAACAAACAAAAAACAGGTAGCTGAACTTCAAAAGATTACTGCTAATTAAAGAAAACCAGGCATTTCAAGTTAATGAATTGAGTGCTTTTCTCTGTATGGGAAGATGCACAAGTCTGGGCTCATTGAAATCGATCCTCAAAGATTAAAACTGTCCTTTTTTTCTGCATCCTAAATCCCCTTGGGGTTCACAGTTGGGGACTGCAGTGGCTGATGGCTTGATGGCTGCAGCATTCTCTGTTTACTGATATGGCAGATAACATTTTTAGTCTGCATATTCTAAGTGAGATGAAAACCCAGTGGAGGGTTTTAAGCACAATGATGTGAGGACCTAGTTTTCTTTAAATTTCTTTCTTTTTAGTTTTTTGGCTCAGAATAAAATACTGCATTTTATTTGAATAGTCAGTTTACTATCTTTTATATAACTTTTCCCTGTCCCATTGCCCGACTCTGCAAACATACGAAGAGAGCACTCAGAGAAATAATAAAGACCTAGACTTTGGAATTGGAAAGCTCTGGGTTTGAATTCTCCTTCTTTGTGATATTAAGCAACTTAATCAACAGTCTTTTTCATTCAACTGTAGAACTGAAATAACAATGTTCACCTTACATCGTAATGATAATTTAAATTATGCCTCCTAAAGTAATGGTCATATATACAACTGGTAGGGATGGAGTGAAGGGACAAAGTAGGTGACTAAATAGTTAATACCATGCTGCTGCTGCTGCTGCTGCTAAGTCACTTCAGTCGTGTCCGACTCTGTGCGATCCCATAGATGGCAGCCCACCAGGCTCCCCCATCCCTGGGATTCTCCAGGCAAGAATACTGGAGTGGGTTGCCATTTCCTTCTCTAATGTATGAAAGTGAAAAGTCAAAGTGAAATGAGAGAGTCAGTTCCTAGGCAGGTTGATAGGAAGTCTAGGGGTCCCCAAAGAGAGAGGGGTCTGGAATTCTCAAGGAGGAAGAAAGGACAAACTTTTTTTCTTTCTCCACATTCCTTAGGATTATATAACAATAATGTATCCTGCCTGAGGACAGTCTCTGGATTAAGGACAGTCTTTGGATTAAACCTTCTGGCTAATTCTGTTATCTTAAAATGTAAATTATGGGAGTAGGTCTGATGAGGTCTTTACAACCTCCAGACATTCTTTGGATTCACTGGAGAGTATATAACTTCATTGTTAACACTAGCAAGCGGGTACTCTTTCTGCCCCCTTCTGATGCCTATGTCAGAAGCTTTCTCTATCTCCTTTATACTTTAATAAAACTTTATTACACAAAAGCTCTGAGCGATCAAGCCTCGTCTCTGGCCCCGGATTGAATTCTTCTCCTCCGGGGGCCAAGAATCCCGGTGTATTCGTGTGATTCAACAACAACCTTTCATCTTGGGGGCTCGTCCGGGATCCTTCAGGACAAGGTAAGGAAGCTTGGAGCTTTAGTTCTTTGTTCTCTTAGCGAACACGTTTTCTGCTGTGCTTTACTAACTCTACCGTGTGCTTGTGTGAATGAATGGCATGCCCTGCATGAAGCAAGTAAGGGGCCCTGCTCTGCGGTTCCACGGTGATCTCATACAGCTTATGGCAGAAACCTGTCGGGGCGTTATACCGACTTGCCAATGCCAAGAGGCACCCAATGTCTCCTTCGGGAACCGACCAGAAATGGGCAAAGCGTGTGGACCGAACTCTCCTTTCTCGGTCAAACTTTTCGGTCTCTTTGACCATTTCATAACTCCTTGGGAATTAGAAGTACTAACCTAATCTATCGGATCATAGACTTTCAAGGGACTTGTGATCTATACTGTTACTGTGTACTGTGGCTTAGGTCCCAAACTTGGATTCGTAGTCAAGAAAGTGTCTAGCCTCGCTAGGAATCGAAAGTTCGGAAGCTAGATGGAGCTCTAGCTCCCAGAACATCTCTGAGGTTAAAGGTTACTCAGATTGGGACTGCGATGGGTTTTTTTTTTTTTGGTATTGCTGGCTCTTAGTGGATCAGAGGAGGCTGTTATACTGGTGTGGTGATGCTTGGAAAGAACATCTCAGTTTTATGTTCGTGTCGGTCTTATTGTGGTCAGGAAATACTCAGGGTCGTGCACAGGCACTCAGGTGACGAATGTTTCCCCTAGTAGTCTTAGCTTGGGAGGCATTCCGGAAGGTTACTCTGATTCACCCCGGGTGACATCAGAGGCAAGCAAGGTTAAGGGTGAAGAGCTGGACATCAAGTAGGGATGCTATCAAGTCTACCCCTGGTACATCCCCACCCCATCTCGGTGGTAGAACCGGGAGGGACGAGTACGGCGCCTGCGTCGGTAAGGGACAGACTAAGTCCGACCAGGAAGGAAAAGCTTTTGGTGTAACGTCTGTCTACACCCCCATCTAGAGCAGGGAGGGACGCCTCCGGTAGAAAAAATGGCGCTGGTCGCTTTTTTTTCTCTCTTACAGATGGGAGCTAACAATTCCAGCCTCACTCCTTTGAACTGTATCCTGAAAAACTGGGATAGATTTTAATCCCCAGGGCTTAAAGAAGACACACCTGGTCTTCCTATGTGATACTGCATGGCCACGGTATCCATTGGAGGACGGCGAACGGTGGCCAGTTGGAGGGTCTCTTAAGTATAATACTGTTCTACAATTAGACCGGTTCTGTAAGGAACAAGGGAAATGGGTAGAAGTAGCATATGTGTTGCCCTTTTTCTCTCTGCGAAATATGCCAGACTTATGTCCTAAGGGTATAGATTTGGGTGTGAAACCTTCAGCTCCCCCCTATCCTCTTACTTTGCCCCCGTACCAGGGACTCCAAACTGGGATTCAAACTGCCCACATGGAGGTCCAAACAACTCCTGTCTCAGTACGACCTCAGACTACTCTGGTTTCAGTAGAAACTCAGACCATCGAAGTAAGAGATGAGATGGAGGACAGGAGACAAAGAGAAGAGGAAAAACAGGTTTCTCCAATCTATCCCTGGGATCATATGCGCAGAGCAGCCAGAGAGACTGAGGAACAGCCACACAAGCTGTTGCCTCTTTATGAAACACCCACCGGGAGAAATAATCAGTCTGTGAGAGTTAATAAGCCTTTTCTTATCAAGAAATACAAAGAATCAAGGAGGATCTGGGAGACTATTTAGAGGACCCAGAAAAATATATTAGAGCTTTTAAAGGTGTTACTCTGATTTATGACCTCACTTGGAAGGATGTGATGTATATCTTGGGACAAACGCTGACTCCCGAGTCAAAGACTCGAGTTTTGGGAAAAGCGGTTGCTTATGGAGATGAATGGCTTGGTAATGAATCAGTAGGGAAGAGGGAGAACGAGATAGCGGCCCTCCCCACTGGGAATCAGGCGGTCCCAACTATAGAACCAGACTGGGACTACAACACAGCTAAAGGAAGATGGGATCAGAGTCATTTTGTTAGATGTATTCTTGAGGGACTTAGGCTGGCACGTTCTAAGCCTTTAAACGATGGCAAATTGGCAGACACAGAACAGGAGAAAGAAGCTCCTGGTAAATTCCTAGATAGACTGAGAGAAGGCCTTCGCAGATTCACTGAGATTGATCCCGAAAGTGAAGAGGGAAAAGTGATCTTAAAGGATAGATTTCTCAGTCGGCTCCAGATATCCGCCGTAAGCTATTAAAACAGGCGTATGGACCAAATCAGAACTGGCTCAGACAGTATATTATGGTAGGGAATATGAGGAAAAGAAAGAAAGGCAAAAAAAAAAGACAAAGGAAAAGGCAGAAGCCTTCGCCAAGGCTATGAAAAACGTTCTTAAACAGCCTGAGAAAAATGCCCAGAGGGGCCCAGGTGAAAAGGGATGGGCTTGCTATTACTGTGGAAAGGAGCGGCACCTCAAGCGGGATTGCCCTCAGGCATCTAAGCCGCCCCCGGCTCCGTGTCCGGTCTGCAAAGGACCACACTGGAAGAGAGACTGCCCCCAGAGGCATACGTCTCCCGGGTCGGACTCTCAAGACAATCAGGACTGAAGGTGCCCGGGGGTCCCCACACAAGCTCCCGTCCTAATTACACCTGAGGAACCCCGGGTATTAATAGTTGTGGGGGGCCAATCCGTCGATTTCCTTTTAGATACTGGGGCAACTTATTCTGTGCTTACTGAAGCCCCTGGCCCACTTTCTTCCTGATCCGCTTCCGTAATGGGACTGTCTGGACGAGCCAAAAGGTATTATTTCAGTTATTCTTTATCTTGCAACTGGGATTCTGTGCTGTTTTCACACGAGTTTCTGATTGTGCCAGAATCTCCCTCACCCCTTTTGGGAAGGGATATACTGAGCAAGGTCCATGCCTCTGTTTTCATGAATATGGAGCCCTCCCTTTCTCTCCCTTTAGTTGAACAAAATATAAATCCTAGAGTATGGGCTGATGGAAAATCTGTGGGTCGAGCACAAAATGCTATTCCCGTAGTTGTTAAGCTCAAAGACCCACACGTATTTCCACATAAGAAGCAGTATCCACTGAAACCTGAAGTTAAGGAAGGGTTAAAACCCATCATCGAACATTTAAAGGAGCAGGGACTATTAATTCCCTGTAACAGTCCTTGCAACACTCCTATTTTGGGTATAAAGAAATCGAATGGTAAGTGGAGACTAGTTCAAGATTTACAAATAATAAATGAGGCTGTAGTTCCTTTACACCCCGTGGTGCCTAATCCTTATACTCTATTGTCTGAAATTCCTGAACGGGCCAAATATTTCTCAGTACTTGATTTAAAGGATGCTTTCTATTCAGTGCCTTTGGCAGAAGAAAGTCAATTCCTATTTGCCTTTGAAGACCCTACACAGCCAGCTTCTCAGTTAACCTGGACAGTTTTGCCCCAGGGATTTCGTGACAGTCCTCACTTATTCGGACAAAGTTTGTCACGGGATCTACAAATTTTTAATAGCTCTGAAGCAGTGGTGTTACAATATGTAGATGATGTTTTGCTCTGTGCTGAGACAGAGGAAGCTGGTTCGCGAGCCTCAGAAGATTTCTTAAACTTTCTGGCAGACTGTGGTTACAAGGCATCAAAAGAAAAGGCTCAGCTTTGTCAACAATCGGTTAGATATCTGGGCCTAATCATATCAGAAGGGACTGGGGCCATAGGCCCTGAGAGAATTAAACCTATACTAAATCACCCCTTACCTATGACTTTAAGACAATTGAGAGGATTTTTGGGAATCACAGGTTACTGTCGCATTTGGATTCCGGGTTACGGGGAACTTGCCCGGCCTTTATATAAACATAGCTGAAACTCAGCAGGCCCAAACCGACAAACTGGTTTGGTCTCCAGAAACTCAAAAGGCTTTTAAGGTTCTTCAGACTGCTGTCCTGCAAGCTCCAGCTCTGAGCTTGGCCACAGGGTCAGAATTTAATTTGTTTGTCACTGAAAGAAAAGGTGTGACATTGGGAGTTTTGACACAACCCCGAGGGCCTCACCAGCAACCTATTGCTTATCTAAGCAGAGAATTAGATGTAGTTTCATGTGGATGGCCCCACTGCCTAAGAGTAATTGGGGCAGCGGCTTTATTAGCACCTGAAACTTTAAAAATAATTAATGGACGAAACCTTACTGTACTGACTTCTCATGATGTGAGTGGAATCTTAAATTCTAAGGTTAATATTTGGATGACAGACAGTAGGCTTCTTAAGTATCAGTCATTGTTGTTAGAGGGACCAGTAACTAAGCTTAAAGTTTGTGGAAATTTAAATCCTGCCACTTTCCTTCCTGAGAAGGAAAATGAAACACCTGATCACGATTGTTCTCAATTTCCTAACTTTAAACTATGCAGCTCGGGAGGATCTAAAGGATATCCCATTAGACAATCCTGACATGGAAATATTTACAGATGGCAGTTCTTTTGTTCAGGATGGAAAGCGTAAAGCGGGTTATGCCGTGGTGACTGCTGAACAGGTTTTAGAAGCAAAATCTCTCCCCCAGGGAACTAGTGCTCAGTTAGCGGAGCTCGTGGCCCTGACCCGAGCTCTAGAATTAAGCAAAGGGCAGCGGATGGGCCTGATAATCTATATGAGTCTACTTCTGCTGACTCCAAATATCCTGAGTCTGCCCTTGGATCCTCAAGACAATGTCTTCCTGTCCTGGGCTCACTCCTATGCTGCATTCCACAATCAGTCTAACTGCTGGGTCTGCAGAGAGCTCCCCTCTTCGTCAGTGGAAGGCTTCCTGTGGTGGACATCCCCACTTCAAGAAAAAGACTTTCTCCAAGTCTGTGAATACCTTCGACAACAATCACATGCGATGCCTCTTCGTCATCTGATGACATCTACCAACCCTAAAATGGACTGGTGCAACACTTTGTACTCTAACTATGGACATAATGTGACTTTTAATTTTGATTATACATTGTCTCGGTTCAATGACTATTTTGCTACATATAAGGAAAATAGGTCTAGATCTAATGGTTTTTTACCTGACATTTATCAAATATGGGATGAGGTTACATGGCTAACTCCTGAAAAAGGACATTTAATATCTACTGCCTCTATATGCTGGGAACAAACAGAGCCGGCCCCAAAAGTTAGCCAACAACTTATTTACAATGATTGGAAACAAATGGGATATTTGTCTCAGGAAACATGCAATGTAATCATTCCCGTGTTTTCCAATCCCAGTTCAGGTTCTCCCTTTGTCTGGCCAGGCACGAATTGGGACTGGATATCTCAGTCGCGCTGGCTTGCTCCAAACGGGACTTATTGGATATGTGGCTCTTACCTATGGGCATGGCTCCCCCCTGGTTGGATAGGGAGATGCACCCTGGGTCTAGCCTTTACTCATGGC
The DNA here is from genome assembly GCF_002263795.3 of Bos taurus. Taxonomy (NCBI): domain Eukaryota; kingdom Metazoa; phylum Chordata; class Mammalia; order Artiodactyla; family Bovidae; genus Bos; species Bos taurus. The sequence continues at coordinate 128,065,648 of NC_037328.1, forward strand.
TTTATATTTTCAGAGCTTCCAGAAAAGCCTGCTAATTTACCCCACCTTAAAACTCAGTGGGCAAGGTCTGTATTTTATTGGTATGATTATTTGGCTGCAGCGTTTGTTCCCTCTTTGGGAACTACAGATGTTATGTTACGAGTGGATGCTTTGACTAATTTTACTCAACAGGCATTACAAGATTCTCAAAAGGCTATTTCAGCTCTTAATGCTGAACAAGCACAAATTAGAAAGGTGGTTTTACAAAACAGATTGGCTCTAGATATTCTGACAGCTGCACAAGGAGGAACTTGTGCCATTATTCATACCCAATGCTGTACATATATACCTGATATGAGCACGAACGTCACTCATTTTACTAACCACATGAACAAGATGATTAGGGCCATGGACACTCCTGAAGCCTCAATTGCTTCACTTTGGAAAACGTTAACTAATTCCCCATGGTGGACAACTATCTTAATTACAATAATTCTGGTTGTTTTGTTCTTGCTGTTTGCTCCCTGCATCTGTAATTGTATAACTGGATTTGTTTCTAGCCGAATGAAAGCTTTTAAGTTACAAATGGTTGCTCAAACTCCTGCTACTGCTGTAGCTTCCTCCAGCTACTATTTGGGGCCCCTGGATCAGATATCCTCAATATGAGGATTAGGAGAATATGTTGCCTCACCAATTTAGGGACAACGCCCCTTGTCAGCTTGGAAGCAGTTATGGAACGAGGACGACGCCCCTTTTCCCTAGGCAACATAATTCTCCTAAGAGAAAAGGGGGGAATGAGAGAGTCAGTTCCTAGGCAGGTTGATAGGAAGTCTAGGGGTCCCCAAAGAGAGAGGGGTCTGGAATTCTCAAGGAGGAAGAAAGGACAAACTTTTTTTCTTTCTCCACATTCCTTAGGATTATATAACAATAATGTATCCTGCCTGAGGACAGTCTCTGGATTAAGGACAGTCTTTGGATTAAACCTTCTGGCTAATTCTGTTATCTTAAAATGTAAATTATGGGAGTAGGTCTGATGAGGTCTTTACAACCTCCAGACATTCTTTGGATTCACTGGAGAGTATATAACTTCATTGTTAACACTAGCAAGCGGGTACTCTTTCTGCCCCCTTCTGATGCCTATGTCAGAAGCTTTCTCTATCTCCTTTATACTTTAATAAAACTTTATTACACAAAAGCTCTGAGCGATCAAGCCTCGTCTCTGGCCCCGGATTGAATTCTTCTCCTCCGGGGGCCAAGAATCCCGGTGTATTCGTGTGATTCAACAACAACCTTTCAGAAATCACTCAGTCGTGTTAATACCATGAGGGGACTGCAAATAGAAAAAATATGGGAGACCCCTATAAGTTAATGATTACTCAAGAAAGGAGGTTTACTTAACCACCAAACCAAGCAGTCTTGCTTAGCAACAAAACCAATCAACGAAAGCATGAGACATGCCCCCAAACAATAAAACAATGGTGGAATGATACCCACATCCTGCCCAGTGAACTCAGTAAGTTAATGATCCCTAGGATATGCTTTCTACACATAAAAAAAACAGTAATTTGTGGACTTAGCTTGACCATATAGAGACAGGAAAACTCCCCTCCCTTATCTGGAGGAGGAGCTGATGATGGAAGCATGATGTCTTCTTGAGAAGACAAAGAAATTTTCCTCAACCTACCCACTTTTCCTTTTATTATGAAACTGTAGCCCAGTAAGTTTCTGGGCATGAAATTTCCTGCTCACCCATTTGTAAACCTCACAAGTGTCCTTTACTAATAAGTAACTTCTTATCTGTCACTTTGTCTCTCGCTGAATTCTTTTCTGCACTGAGACATAAAGGACTGTGGTACCAGTGGTCTTTGTAGCCCCCCAAAATGATGCCAGTGGGTTTCATAATCAATATATATCAAATAATTTTGAAAACTATAGATTTTTAAAAACATCAATTGTATTTTATTTCTTTTTTTCTCTTAACCATTTTTTAATTGAAGTATAGCTAATTTACGATGTTGTGTTAGTTTCAGGCATACAACAAAGTGATTCAGATACCACACATACACACACACACACACACACACACACAGATACATATATATGCATGCATGCTAAGTCACTTCTGTTTTGTCTGACTCTTTGCGACCTTGTGAAATATAGCCTGCCAGACTCCTCTGTCCTTGGGATTCTCCAAGCAAGAATACTGGAGTGGGTTGCCATACACTCTTCCAGGCTATCCTGACCCAGGGGTTGAACCTGCATCTCCTGTGGCTCCTGCATTGCAGGTGGATTCTTTACCACTGAGCTACCAGGGAAGCCTATATATATGTATATATATTCAATGCCTATATATACACACACACATATACATATATAAGACTTCCCTGGTGGCTCAGACAGTAAAGAGTCTGCCTGCAATGTGGGAGACCAGGGTTTGATCCCTGGGTTGGGAAGATTCCCTGGAAGAGGAAATGGCAACCCACTCCAGTATTCTTGCCTGGAGAATCCCTTGGACAGAGGAGCCTGGCGGGCTACAGTCCATGGGGTTGCAAAGAGTTGGACATGATTGAGCAACTAAGCATAGCATAACATATATATATATATATATATATATATATACACACACACACACTCACATACATATGTATTTTCCATTATAGGTTATTACAAGATATTGAATATAGTTCCCTGTGCTATATAGTAGGTCCTTGTTTATTTTATATATAGTAGTGTGTGTATGGTAAGGGAGGGTAAAGTTTTCAGTTTCGAAAGATCACTCTGGCAATGTGTGGAGGCTAGATGGAAGGTGGGTAAGAAAGGAAACAGATGCATTAGTGGGAATTGCAAACGGTGGCTTGGACTGACTACTCTCAGGGGAATAATGAGTTGGCTGGAGTGCGGGGATAAATAGGTGAATGGGGAGGAATAAGAAAATCTATGATATGTTTCATTAAAATGTAATTTCCAAACAAGATTCATCATCACAGCGAGTAAAAGGTGCTAATTTAAGAATTCCATGAATGAAGTCATTTCAAAGAGTCTTGGATAATTCGATTGGAATAGTGCCATTCACTGAGCCTCAGTTGTGTGATAGATAACTTGCTTTACATGTAGTTTCACGTGTGAAGTTTCTCATCTTCATTAGAACCCCTTGAGAGGGAATTGCCACCATTATTTAGAGATGAGAGAGCAGAGGCTCTAGTGAAACCATGGGAGATCAGGAAATATCCTCTCCAACCCCCAGAACCCTGCTTTTCCCTCTGCCCTGGGCCCTTCCAAGATGCTTTGCTCACTGTTCACTGTGGGGCTCAGAGGAGGGCTGCTGGCTCCTCCACCTTCTCTGAGCAGCTGAGCCCAGCTCAGACCTGCCAGCAGAGTGAGCCTCGTAGACCTGTGGCTGTGGGCCTTTAATGAGATAGAGTTGATAAAAACACTTAATGGCACAATTTATTAATTTATTTCCTATGAAATGTTAATTATGAGCTCCTGCTAACACAAAGTTTGGGGAGCAGTGTGTAACTTTGACTTAGGGCAGTGTTCAGAGTCCTGAGCCCTCTCCCATCCCCACTCTCTATGAGTTTTGGTTTCTGAGCTGAATTCCAGTTCATGATCCTCTTTTCTGTCCCATTTATTCTATGAAAAGGAAAATGAAATATTTACAGAGAAAGAAAGAGAGGGAGAAGCCCACGGTGGGAAGGGAAGCAGCTGCCACTGCTGGGAAAACAGAAGCATTCCAGTCGGAGATGGGGTATAGGGTGTGGAGAGGTCAAGGTGAACCACCTCTTCCTGTGTGGACCACTGACAGGGTGGGGGGTGCAGGGGTAGCGAGCCTGTGCCAAGGTCACCGCCCGCCCCTAAGTGGTTTTCTGTTGGCCATGAGGAATGTTAGCAATGGACACCAAACAGAAATGGTCTTTATTTGTACTCAGCTCACAGCACACAATGCCACCTTCTCTTCCGGGGGCCCCAGGGCTAGGAGCTGTTTTAAGCAACAGTCAACAAGAAGGCAGTGACTAGTATGTAGGCTGGGTAGCCAGGGATTTTCAGAGATGTTTCAGCCTCTGCCCTGGGGCGTTCTCATCTTTATGAAGTGAAGTTGCTCAGTAGTGTCTGACTCTTTGTGACCCCATGGACTGTAGCCTATTATGCTTCTCCGTCCATGGGATTTTCCAGGCAAGAGTACTGGAGTGGGTTGCCATATCCTCCAGAGGATCTTCCTGACCCAGGGATCGAACCCAGGTCTCCCGCACTGTAGGCAGACGCTTTACCGTCTGAGCCACCAGGGACTCCTCTTAATAGTAGTAGCAAAAGGGTCTTTTCCCCCCATAGAGGAAAAAGTATCTTATTCTGTGATGGCCTGCTGATAAAGGAGGTAACTGAATCACCACCCTTAGGGAATGGACTGCCTGAGAGAGTAGACAGGAGAGTAGACAGGAGGTCCCACCCAGGTTTATGATCTCTGTTCTCAGGGAGCTTCCTAATTCGTCCCTGGGCAAATTCCAATGTAGTTTACACAACCACTATTTCCAATAAAGTCCAGGAAATGGTGAACACTTGCATGAAAATAACTTAGGTACTTTGTCACATTTGAAGAAGTTTTAGTTGACATATAGACACCTCTCGTTTTAAGTAACCATTCAGTTCAGTTCAGTAGCTCAGTCGTGTCCGACTCTTTTTTTACCCCATGAATTGCAGCACACCAGGCCTCCCTGTCCATCACCAACTCCCAGAGTTCACCCAAACCCATGTCTATCGAGTCGGTGATGCTATCCAGCCATCTCATCCTCTGTCGTCCCCTTCTCCTCCTGCCCCCAATCCCTCCCAGCATCAGAGTCTTTTCCAATAGGTCAACTCATTGCATGAGGTAGCCAAAGTACTGGAGTTTCAGCTTTAGCATCAGTCCTTCCAAAGGACACCCAGGACTGATCTCCTTTAGGGTGGACTGGTTGGATCTCCTTGCAGTCCAACGGACTCTCAAGTCTTCTCCAACACCACAGTTCAAAAGCATCAGTTCTTCGGCGCTCAGCTTTCTTCACAGTCCAACTTTCACATCCATACATGACCACTGGAAAAACCATAGCCTCGACTAGATGGACGTTTGTTGGCAAAGTAATATCTCTGCTTTTGAATATGCTATCTAGGTTGGTCATAACCTTCCTTCCAAGGAGTAAGTGTCTTTTAATTTCATGGCTGCAATCACCATCTGCAGTGATTTTGGAGCCCCCCAAAAATAAAGTCTGACACTGTTTCCACTGTTTCTCCATCTATTTCCCATGAAGTGATGGGACCAGATGCCATGATCTTAGTTTTCTGAATGTTGAGTTTTAAGCCAACTTTTTCACTCTCCTCTTTCACTTTCATCGAGAGCCTTTGTAGTTCCTCTTCACTTTCTGCCATAAGGGTGGTGTCATCTGCATATCTGAGCTTATTGATATTTCTCCCAGCAATCTTGATTCCAGCTTGTGCTTCTTCCAGCCCAGCATTTCTCATGATGTACTCTGCATATAAGTTAAATAAACAGGGTGACAATATACAGCCTTGACGTACTCCTTTTCCTATTTGGAACCAGTCTGTTGTTCCATGTCCAGTTCTAACTGTTGCTTCCTGACCTGCATATAGGTTTCTCAAGAGGCAGGTCAGGTGGTCTGGTATTCCCATCTCTTGAAGAATTTTCCACAGTTTATTGTGATCCACACAGCCAAAGGCTCTGGCATAGTCAATAAGGCAAAAATAGATATTTTTCTGGAACTCTCTTGCTTTTTCGATGATCCAGCGGATGTTGGCAATTTGATCTCTGGTTCCTCTGCCTTTTCTAAAACCAGCTTGAACATCTGGAAGTTCACGGTTCATGTATTGCTGAAGCCTGGCTTGGAGAATTTTGAGCATTTGACTTCCCTGGTGGCTCAGATGATAAAGCGTCTGCTTACAAAGCCGGAGACCCGGGTTCAATTCCTGGGTCAGGGAGATCTCCTGGAGAAGGGAATGGCAACCCATTCCAGTATTATTGCCTCCCCCCACCTCTAGCCAAAAGAGGGGCTCAAAGAAGTAACCATTAGACACAGACTTTAAAAGCTACCCTGTTTTTTAGGGGAGATGTATGGAGAGAGTAGCATGGGAATTTACAATACCATGTGTAAAATAGATAGCCAAAAGGAATTTGCTGTATGACTCAGGGAACTCAAACAGGGGCTCTGTGACAGGCTGAAGGGTGGAATGGGGAGAAAGAAGGAAGGGAGGGAGGTTCCGGAGAGAGGGGACATGGGGGCATCTATGGCTGATTCTTGTTGATATATGACAGAAAACCAAAAGATTCTGTAAAGCAATTATTCTTCAATTAAAAAAATTTTTTTTTAATGTCGAAAAAAAATTGGATGGCTAAAGATGAATTGACCTAAACATAAAAAAAAAAAAATTCTGTTTTTTAGATCCAAATGCGTATGAGAATTTGGTACAAAAGTGGCATTTCAAATTAGTGGAGGCAAATGAATTATTTGATAAAACATATTGTGATTACTGGGTTATCCCATTTGCAACAAACAAAACTTGGACTTCTAAACTCACTCCTTAGATCAAGATAAATTCCAGATGGATCAGAGATTTAAATACAAAAATGTAAGCCAGGTCAAAAGAATGAGAAGACAAACCACATACCGAGAGAAAGTATTTGCAAAACACATATATTATAATAATCAAGCCATGAAAAGATGTGGAGGAGGAACCTGAAACAAATAATTACTAAGAGTAAAAAAAGCTAATCTAAAAAGGATCTGTACTATATTATTCCAAGTACATGACATTCTGGAATAGGCAGAACTATGGAGACAGTAAAAAGATCAGTGTTTGCCAGGGGTTGAAGGAAGGAGAGATGACTAAGCCAAGCACAGAGGGTTTTTAGGGCAGTGGGGCTATTCTGTATGCTATAGTGGTGGATACAGGTCATTACACATCTGTCACAACACATGGAATGTACACCACCACAAGAGAAACCTAAGGTGAACTATGGACTTTGGGTGACAAAGATGTGTCAGTGTAGCTTCATCACAGGTAACAAATGTGTCCCTCTGCTTGGGATGTTGATATTAAGGGGGCTGTACATGTGTGGAGTCAGGGAGTGAATGGAAATTCTATACTTTCAACTCAATTTGATCGTGAACCTAAAACTGCTCTAAAAAATAAAGACTCTTAAAAAAATGAAGCTAGCAGAAACAAAACAAAAAAGTGGAGTCAAGCATATTATGCATAATAACCAAAAAACTGTAAAATATCCAGGGAGTGAAATACTACTCAACAATAAAAAAGAAAGAAGGTACACACAATAACATGAGTAAATTGCACAGACATTGTAAAAGAAGCCAGATACAATTCCAATATTACATTTTCGAATAGGCAAGACTAATCTAGAAGGAGAGAAAGCAGATGCCTGGTTGCTGGGGTGGGCGCTGGAGGTGGGATTGACTGTAAAGGGGATGGAAACACAATGGAGGGGATTCAGTGACTGGAACTCAATCAATGAGGTGATGGAAGTGCTCTTAACTGTATTGCTGGTTACTTGGCTGCATGTATTTGTCAAAATGCGATTGAACTGTATACTTGAAATTGGTGCATTTTATTGTATGTAAATTATACACCTCAGTATAAGTGATTTAAAAAATGAAACCCTAAAAATGTTAAAATATATGAGACTTCCAGAAAGAGAAAGACAAATACCATATGATTTCACTTTTCCATGAAATCTAAAATATGGCACAAATAAACCTATCTACAAAACAGAAACAGACTTACATAGAGAACAGACTTGTTGTTGCCAAGGGGAGGTGGGGAGGCTGGAGTTTGCAGATGTAAGCTATTATGTATAGATGAACAGCCAGGGCCCACTATATAGCACAGGGAACTATATCCAATCTCCTGGGATAAATCATGAGAATAGTTTGAAAAGCATATAAATATAATGTATATTATATTATATATGTATAACTGAGTCACTCTGCTGTACAGCAGAGATTGGCACAAAATTATAAATCAATTACTGTTGTTGCTGTTGTTCAGTCACCAAGTTGTGTCCGACTCTGCAACCCCATGGATTGTAGCCTGCCAGGCTTCTCTGTCCATGGAGTTTTCCAGACAATAATACTGAAATAGGTTGCCATTTCCTACTCCAGGGCATATTCCTGATCCAGGGATTGAACCCACATCTCTTGCTCTCTGCATTGGCAGGTGGATGCTCTATCACTGTGCCACCTGGGACAGCCAATATTGTTTCAAAACTGAGCCTGGTAAGGGATATAAGGGCATACATGTTTTGATAATCATGGGTGGTGATTGCAGTTGTGTTAGGTTAATTGTGAAGGGCTTGGCTTCCTGGAGGAAATGACATATATATATATATACACACATACATACATACATACATATTTTAAAATTTTATTGAGGTATACTCGGTTTACAATGTTGTGTTAGTTTCAGGTATACAGCAAAGTGAATCAGTTATACATATACATATATTTATTCTTTTTCAGATATTTTTTCCCCATGTAGGCTGAATCGCTGATCCTGTATGTGACGCCAGTTGTCTTGTGGTATCTCACTGTGTACACTGTTCGTTGAACCCATGGTAGACAAGGTGCAAGCAGGGAAGGAGCCGTAGGAACTGCAGACTAGTTTATTCTCTCCTGGATGGTGCAGCAGCCATAGCAGCAGACAAGCTGTATTCTCTCCACTTGTGGTTGTTGACCCAACAGATACAGCCGTGACCCAACAGTAATTCTGCTGCTTTTTAGGTGGATCCCTGGGTTGGAAAGATCCCCTGGAGAAGGAAATGGCAACCCACTCTAGTACTCTTGCCTGAAAAATCCCATGGATGGAGGAGTCCATGGAGTCTCAGAGAGTCGGACACGACTGAGCGACTGAAACTTTTACTTTGCACTTTTTCATATAACAAAGGGCTTCCCTGGTGGCTCAGAAGGTTAAGAACCTGCCTGCAATGTGGGAGACCTGGATTCGATCCCTGGATTGGGAAGATCCCCTGGAGGAGGGCCTGGCAATCCACTCCAGTACTCTTGTCTGGAGAATCCCCATGGACTGAGGAGCCAGGTGGGCTACCGTCCACGGGGTTGCAAAGAGTCCGACAAGACTGAGTGACCAAGCACACATAACAAAAGTAGTCCGTATCCAAATGAGTACCTCATGATTTGCATGTGCAATGCTATAAATGATCTCAGCTGTTACACAGTCATTATTTACAAAACATGAACACCTGAACACGCCATCATGGCTAATTTGCTCTGCTGTCTCCACACAGTGCATTACAGAGTATTGAGTAGAGTTCCCTGTGGAAAATGATTTATAGTAACAGGGCTTATCCCATCTGGGAAGTTCCTACTTGAAACTGAGATACGACCATAACGTCACCATGAAACTGGTCTCAGGCTACTAGTGGGCTGCTGATGTTGCAACTGCCGCTGCTGCTGGTGATAAATGATCTCACATGCCTGCGTTTAGCATATTTATGCGGATCAAGATTGGGTAGGGGGGCATTGGGATCTAGGAAGATTCTTATTCCCAGGGTAGTCTTTTCCCCTACTCCTGTGTCTTGATTAAGATGTAGGAAAAATCCCTTTCTTATGTGTTTGGACTAATTTCCCAAATGAAATCTTAAAAAGGAAACAAATGGAAAACTTCTCCTGGGCACTGTTCCCCTCCTCTACTGCCTTGCATCTAAGTTTTGTTGAGAAACCTGGTTTCTGATTAACCAGTCTGGTCCCAGATTAGACTGGCTGACCCTGCTAATCTCACACTTGGCCCCAGGCTCCTTTTCCTGATGGCAGCTTTGTCTGAAGCCTAAATAAAGATAGCCTGGCCTCTAGGCCAAGGTCAACGGGTTGGCATACAATCCAAGCCTGGCTGGATGCTGTGTCCTGCCCAGAACTGGCTTCCTGGTCTCAGGCCTTGGGCCTCAAGTCACCCCCTCAGCCTACTCTGATATTTCCACTCTAAGGCATGCTGCATGGGGGCCTTCATCCCAGCACTGGCCCCTGGCTTCTCTAAGAGGAAGTCCCTTTTCTGTGTGTCCCAAAGATCCTCCCCTTGTTCTTTAAGCCATTCACCATTCACTTTGAAGTTGCTTGTTTTTCTTCTCCAGGAGCTATGGATCTGAAACTGTGTAACTCATTGAAACCATGCAACTCAGACTGGGGCTTGAACCCACAGTCTTTTTATTGAGATCATATACCTGGTCTTAGGACTTAATGACGCTCAGGTTCTTGATGTCTTGATACAGAAAGAATTAAGTGAGAGACAAGTGGTAAGTAAGAAGTGGATTTATTCAGAGAAGCACACTCCACAGGCAGAGTGTGGGACATTTCAGAAGGCAAGAGGCCCTAAAATATGGCATGGTGAGTATTTATGGGCTGGGTAATTTCATAGGCTAATGAGTGGCAGGATTATTCCAACTATTGCAGGGAATGGATGGGGACTTCCAGGAGTTGGGCCATCGCTCATGTTTTGGCCTTTTATGACTGGCTTGGAACTATCCTGGCACTGATGGGTGTCATTTAACACACTAATATATTACCCATGAGCATATAATGAGGTTCGTGGTCTACTGGAAGTTGAATCTTTTGCATCTTGGATCTACTTAGTTCTAACCAGTTTTTAGTTATGTCCTATGGCTATGTCATTCTTTTAAAGTTGTTCCCTGCCTTCTTCCCTCCTGTTTCAGATAGGAGCTCCCAGAAATCCTTCTCAACCTTTCTGGGTACCTGCTATGTACTTAGCTACCATACTGAGCTAGATGCTGAGGTCAGCCCTGCCCTAAGTTGCTCACAGTTTAGTGGGGGTAGTCAGTCAAGTAAACAGGCTATAACAAATCATGGCTGTGATAAAGGGAAGCACAGGGTGGGGAGGAACAGTGAGGTCCTAGAAGACAGCATGATTTACCCAGCTGAGGAGATCAAAGGATCAGATTCCCACAGGAGGTGATGTTTGAGCCCAGATCTGAAAGGTGGACAGAAAGCCTTGTCAGGAAGATGCCCCGGGCAGAAGGTATAGCCTGTGTGGAGGCGTGAAACGGGAGTGAGCTTTGGAATGTGGAGGTGATGCTGAAAACTTGGCCTCTGTGCGCTGGTGCCAAATTGAATTTTGGAGACAGAGTTCTGGGTGAAGCAGAAAAGAGTAGCTTTATTGCTATGCCTGGCAAAGGGGGATATAGCTGGCTCCTACCCTTGAAAATTGCGTGTCCCAACCCAGGAGGATTTGGTGAGGAACTTTATAGCAATACTTCAATGGTGCGGATGCTGATAAGATTAGGGTCATGCAGGGCCTGCTCTCCTTTAATCTGGTCTCAGGTAGTCTTTTTTTTTGTCCTCACAGCTTGTGGGATCCCAGTTCCCTGACTAGGTATCGAACCCATGCCCCTTGCAGTGGAAGCACCGTGTCCTAGTCATTGGACTACCAGGGAATTCCCTGGTCTCAGGTTTGTTTGTTTGCTTTTGGCTGCAAGGCTTTCAGGACCTTAGTTCCCTGACCAGGGATTGAACCCAGGCCCTTTGCAGTGAGAGCATGGAGGCCCAACTACTGAACCACCAGGGAATCCCCCTTAGGTAATCTTTTGAGGAGCTTCTTTGATTCCTTTAATCTGGCCTTAGGTGGTCTTTTCTGGAATTAACAAGACTGACAGCTTCCATTTGTTGGGTGTTTTAATTCTATAGAGAGCTTAAAAATATTGTGGTATACATTGCTTAAGGTGGAATCAGAACTCTGCCCCAAGGCTGCACTCTTGTTTCTTGGATATTCTTTCCTTGTCTCTGCCCTCTCTCCCTTTCCTGATTAGCAATTGTTTGAATCTACCCTTTGGGACACAGCAAAGGTCCTGGAGACTGGAGTCTGTTCCCTACAAACAAGAAATGGGAGACATGGAAAGGCTTCTGTGTCTAGGAGCCCCATAGGTTCCTGCTTGGTTTCAGAGGCAGGAGCTTGTTTTTTTCTCGGGCTATATTTGTCAGGAGCCACTCTTCCATCCATTTGCAAGGCCCATTTTACCCTGGATTAGCTATCTAAGATGTAATATAAAATTTAGTTTGAAACAGCAAACGTTTATTATCACATAGAGTTTCTGAGGTCAGGAATTGGTACCAGCTTGAGCTCAGTGGTTCTGACTCAGGATCTCTCATGCAGTGGCAGTGAAGCTATCCCAGACCAGAGTCATCTGAAAATTTGACTCAGGTTGGAGAATCTGCTTCCAAGATCATTCACATGCTTATTGTCAAACTTTAGTTTCCCACCATGTGGTCTCTCCAGAGGGATGCTTACAACATGGATAATACATTGGTGAGCTTCAGTGAGAAAGCAGTAGAGAAAGAAGTCAGAGTCTTTGTAATCTAATCTCAGAAGACACATCCCATCACTTTTATCACATGCTTTTGATCACACAGTACAACCTTGGTGTAATATGGGAGGGGACTACACAAGACTGCATTTAGGAGATGGGATGAATGGGGCCATCTTGGAGGCTGGGTATCACATATCCTATGGTTAAACTGGATTGCATCACCTGTTATCTTAGGTGTAGTAGCAGGTAAACTTAGTTTCTCAGACATCCATGTGACTTCATTGAGGCCCCTTATTTTCACTTGGAGTCTCTTAGAAAACTAGACATTTCCTTGCCTCTTCCTACTTGGGGTGTGGAAGCTTTCCTTTTGGCCTCTCATTTTTGTTTCTAGTTTGTAGAAATCCCTACTTCTCGCTCCACTCTTTAGGGGGTTTAGGACACGCTGAGTCAGATGCATGACCAGATTTTCTCTGACTACTTTTTGAGAGTCTAGGGGATGGCTAGCATCCAGAGGATGGATCTTATTGAGTTTGATTGCTTTGATTTTACCATTTCAAAATATCAAAACACAGCTTTCCTCAAGAGAACAGGAAGGGTGCTGTTGCCCACATCTTGGAGAGGTGGTATATGCAGTGTGGTGAAAAGAACAGAGGCTTAGATTGCAGGCAAGCCTGATTCCCTCACTGGTCAAGGTCCTTAACCTCGCTGGCCCTGTTTTCTCACCTGTGAAATGGCTTACTCTGAAGATCAAATGAGATAATTCATACAAAGCGTTTGTTGGCAGTAGGTTGTAAAACTTGGCACTATATTTTTTCTATTAATGGTACTGGTTTTAGTCCTATCACTACCATCTTCTCTCAAGGTCCAACTCAAATTTTTATCTCTACTTTAAATCTATCACCATAATCAAACCAGTGTTGCCTTCTCTGTTCTCTAAGCTCAGATAACATCTGAGTCAGCACTTCATCACGCTTAATTACCTATCATTTGACATTACTTCCTATTTATTTTGTGTCAGTCCTGTCTTCACAGTTAGATTCTGTCTTTTCTTACTTGACATTTGTTCAAGATACTGAGTGTTCAAAGGAAGCTGGCTACAGAGTAAATTCCATGCTTTGAGCTCAGAAGACTTTAGATGGTGAAGAAAAGAGAAGGAGGAATGAGTAGCTAAGTATAGATGCTATCAGAAATCTCTGCATGTGAAGTGTTGTATTTTATTTCACTTGCTATGATTTTGTTGGGTTTCCAAAGTAACTGCTAAAACTCTCAGTACAGCTAGCCACTAGCAGGGTAGCTATCAAACCAGTTTGTATTCATTTCTTTAAAACAATGTGAATTAATTCGACTTCTACAGGGGAAAACAGGCTTTCATCCTTTAAAACTCAGCTTCAGATAAACCAGCATAGTATTAATCTGAAAATATAAACATGTCTCCCTGCAAGACAGAAGTGCTACTATTAAACAAAGCAAAATAAAACCCAAACTTAGATTTCTTTGTCACAGTTGACAACATGTTTATCAACATGGAGACTGTTTTGCAATAAGAGAAGAATGGTTCCATTAAGGCATCAGCTTTATGGAATCTAGTGGCTGGCTTCAGGTGCTATTTTAGGGCCTCTGTGACATGTATAAATGTCTGTGTTGACAGCTTTAGCTTCCTGTTACGAAATGTGAATCAAATTTGTCCTCATTTAAAGAAGGAACTTACTATATAAAGTTGAATTACAGGGCTTGTTCATTAGGGTGCCCATTCCTTGTATAGGAACAGCTCTTGTGGATGGGAAGGATCTCCAGCACACTGTGCATTGCTGGAAAATTCCACAGAAAAATAACATTGCAGCACTGCTCAGGTCATAACCTGAGCTGTGGGTCATTCTGTGGCATTCTGATGAAGCCAAAGAAGGGACTGTTCCCCAGAAAAATTCATAGTCATAAATAAAAAATACACAAGGTTTCCACTAATTGCTTCTAAGAGTCAATGGATCCTAGGCTAAGAAACTCTAGGTCAAGTTGACCAGGGAGTTTGGGGTTTTGGGAAGAAGCTGGAAAATCGGTGGTGACCTGGAGAATATGGTCATGTCTCACTGGCTCTCTAGAAGCCAGCAGGGAGTGCTTAGGCAATGGTGTTTAAATGAATGAATGGATGGCTGGAAGCACGGTGAATATTTATATATCTTTAAGATCATCACAGAGTCAAGTCAGTGAATTTAGGGAAGAGAACCAGAGTCAGTGATGACCTCATATAGAGGTCCTTTCTCATGTTCACTTGGGATTGCAGGTTGATAAGCACAGTGGAAAATCCCATGGATGGAGGAGCCTGGTAGGCCGAAGTCCATGGGGTCGCTAAGAGTCGGGCACGACTGAGCGACTGCACTTTCACTTTTCACTTTCATGCATTGGAGAAGGAAATGGAAACCCACTCCAGTGTTCTTGCCTGGAGAATCCCAGGGACAGAGGAGCCTAGTGGTCTGCCGTCTATGGGGTTGCACAGAGTCAGACACAACTGAAGCGACTTAGCAGCAAGCACAGAGGAGTCATGCTTGCCTCTGACCTCTGACCCTATTTGGAGAGGAGAGGATCCAGACATAGCTAGAAGGAACTCTCACCATCCCTTTGCAGGTTCTGCTTCTCCTCTCAGAATCCCCATGTCCTAAGGAGTTCAGTCTCCCAGGAGGGCCCACTTTGCAAGTCTCCCCTTTCCACAAGCACTTGGGGCCTGTCTGTACCTTCTTTTCCTTCTGGAAGGTGCCCACATCCTTGCTGTGATCTCAGGAGGTGATATGGTAAGTGAATTCACACCAGCCAATGTACAACAACCTGGCTATGTTACTCAAAGTGGGTGACTCTCTAGGGGTGCAAATTTGACTACTGGGGACAGGCCAGTGGGGGAGGCATTTGTGAGTGGCCTAGTCCTACCCAGGGTGGTGACAGCCTTCCCTGCCAATGAGCATCATATGAGACCCTGGAGCACAGGTCCAGGTTTGGGTCCGGGCTCCTCCAGTCACCAGTGGTGAGCTCTTAGCCAAGTCATGTTAATATCCTCGAGCTTTAGTTTCTTCTTCTCTACAGTGGAACAATAACTCTTCTAGCCCTCATAGGGTGGTTGGGAAGAACAGATGAGTGTATAAATGTAAAAGAAACCATTGGGCATTTGGTAAATATTTTAATGAATGTCATACAGAAACTAGCCTTATTGGGTAAAGTTTGGGGTGTTGTGGAAATGAATCCAAATAATCCCATTGAGATTCTGTTTCTAGGGGTCAGGTTTGGAGAGAAATTTCAGGAGTGATTGAACTCTGTGGGATGCTCGTACCCACAAGTCCTGCATCCACTCTCAATGGGTCCCAGCCAACACTGAAGGCTCCAATTACTTATTTATTTATGGCTGCACTGGGTCTTTGTTGCCACGCATGGGCTCTCTCTAGTTGCAGTGAGTAGAGGCTTCTCTCTAGTTACAGTGCGTGGGCTTCTCATTGTGGTAGCTTCTCTTATTGCAGCGCCGCAGTTCTAGAGCATAGGCTCAGTGGTTGTGGCACGTAGGCTTAGTTGCCCTGCGGCCTGTGGGATCTTCCTGGATCAGGGATCAAACCCATGCCCCCTGCATTGGCAGGTGGATTCTTAACCTGGACCACCTTCTTGAAGGCTTCTCCGGGCCTTCTTGATGAGTCTTTCAGGCCTGGGCATCACACAAGTAGGAGCCCCTATGGGAACATGACTTGAGTTTTGTTCTCTTTCTTGTCTGGGAAGTTGCCAGGGAAAGCAGAGACTCAGTATGTCTTGGACTTTTGTGAATATTTGTGAATAAACAATTTGTGTCAATGTCAGGTCACATTTGATCAGCCCCTTAGGATGTCCAGCACAGAGTCTTGTCACCAGGAGGCCCTCTGAAAAGGGCAGTGTGAGGGAGGCCATTGCTGACTCACCTGCAAGATTAGGGATGTGTCTCATGCATTCCTGATAGCTTCCTTAAGCTCTTGTAGAGATGCATTTTCTGAGATCAGAGCACAAGGGAAGAAGCCAGGTGGAGTTCAGTATCAGAGTGGGCTGTTGAGGTGGAAATGCTCTGAAGGCAGCTGATGATGCTGCTGGGGGAGAGAGAGGTCTGGGAGCCACCAGCCAGGAAGTGGCAGGTGAAGCTGTGGGAGCTGATAAACTCTTTGGGCTTGCGTGCTGAGTGGCAGAAGGGACTCCTACATCTCCTGATGTACCAAAGGCAGGGTGGTGGGGACCTTTGGCCTGGGTGCAGGAATTAAGCGGAGCGTTGTCTGTAGATAATTTTAAAAAGTAACAAAAACTGATTGTGTGTGTGTGCTAAGTCGCTTCAGTTGTATATGACTCTTTGTGACCCTATGGACTGTATAGCCTGCCAAGCCCCTCTGTCCATGGGATTCTCCAGGCAAGAATATTGGAGTGGATTGTCATGCCTCCTCCAAAGATCTTCCCAACCCAGGGATTGAACCCACTTCTCTTATGTTTCCTACAATGGTAGGTGGGTTCCTTACGACTAGCGCCACCTGGGAAGCCCAAAACTGATTAACGGCTTTTTATTATTGCGAGTGCAAGTGATTCTAAGCAATGTCATTGATAAAATTCCTCTTTCAGCTGGGGCAGATGGCTCCTAGCACCCCATACGTGGCATGTCACCATTGTGCTCTTTCATTTATTCATTCCCAAATGGCGCACCACTCTCCATGTATGCTCTGACCAAGAACTGGTATTTGCCTGAGATGCTTGAATAGAATTACAACATGGTGATGTCTGGAAAAAGGAAGGCAAGAACTTCCAGAGATGAGAGAGATTCCAGCATTGGGATCCAATCATGGCTGAAGATGTCCCTAAAATGTTCATTTACAGGGTCTTTTAGGTGGTCCAGCGATTGAGAATCTGCCTTCCAATGCAGTGGACATAGATTAGATCTCTGGTCAGGTAACTAATATCCCACATGTCTTGTGGCGACTAAGCCTGAGCTCCTCAACTAGACAACCCTGAGAGCCACAACCAGTGAGCCTGCCCTCTGTAGCGGAGAAGGCAATGGCACCCCACTCCAGTACTCTTGCCTGGAAAATCCCATGGACGGAGGAGCCTGGTAGGCGGAAGTCCATGGGGTCGCAAAGAGTCGGACACGACTGAAGCGGCTTAGCAGCAGCAGCAGCAGCACTCTGTAGAGCCCATATGCTCTAGAGTCTGCACTTGGCAACTGGAGAAGACTGTGGACCTCAACAGAGAGCCCACATGCCATAATGAAGACCCGGCGCAGCCAAAAAAAAAAGTTCATTTATAGAAGCCAACAAATTCACGTATGTGCCTAGTTTGAATTGATTTTTTGTCACCTACAACAGAAAGAATTTCAGTTATACAAATATCATCTTAGTGACACCACTGAAGCGACTTAGCATGTGTGTACACATATTAGTGACTATAAGCACAGGAAACTCCAAAAGCATTTGCTACATAAGGTGTTCTGATAGTCGCCTAGTAACTGAGGTAGAGGATGTGGTTTCTAGGTTTTTCCTGGCTTTGGTGACCTCTCTCATCACCAAGCAAACAAACACAGTTGGCAGGTCATAGAGACACCTTAAGTACACACCAGAACTCAGTAGAAATCTGCTTGAACCCCATCCAAGGCAATTATTTACAGAAGTTCCCAAAGCATATAATTGTAGGGCTACAGTGCAAGGCCCTGCACCATGAGGGCAATTCCTGAGTGTAACCTAAGTGCTAGACAAGGAAATCACTGAACTTGCTGAACCTGCATTTAGGGTTAAAAAACAATCAAACAATAAAATACTCCCCTGCATAAGCTTAAAATGAAGAGACCTGAACCAATAGCATTTCACATGAGAAAGCTTTGAAGATAAACTTTTTGAAAGAGGCAGAAGAAGTTGTCTTTGGGTTTTGAATGTATCCCGCTCCCAGTGCGATCCAATGGTTGACACTGGCCAGAAAAAAGAAAAAGAAGCTGATGTTATATTCCTGAGCAGGCCGTCTCTCCTTGGTAGGAAGATGGTTCCAGCACCTTCAGGTTTGTAGGGTCCTTATGAAAGATTGTTGCTGAACAAAAAGATGCTGGGATTCTTGGCCTCCAGAGGAGAAGAATTCAATCTGGGGCCAGAGATGAGGCTTGATTGCTCAGAGCTTTTGTGTAATAAAGTTTTATTAAAGCATAAAGGAGATAGAGAAAGTTTCTGACATAGGCATCAGAAGGGGGCAGAAAGAGTACCCCCCTGCTAGTCTTCAGCTGGATGTTATATAGTCCCTAGCAGTCTGTTAATGAAAGAAAGGAATGTCTTAAAACTCAGAATGGCACCAGGCCCCTCACCCATAAGATGAATTTTGGGATAATCTTGGCACCAAAAGGTTCATCCCGGGCCATAAAATGATTAACTTGAATCTTGTAGAAGGGCAGATCTACAAAGGGCAGATCTACAAAGGGCAGATCATACAAATAGTTTCGTTTACATAGATTAGGGGAACAATATCTGAGTATAACATACTGGTTTGTCAAGTAGGTTCTGAGCCATTAGGCGGAACCGACTTGAAGACAGAATTTGCGGTAAATGCATAGTACATTAACATAGCTTAAGACAAACATTTCCATAAGAAAAATGCATTGGTTATCTCAAGGTTTAAGAATAGTTAACTTCGGGTGAAACCAGGTGTCATTATGGCAACACAGTATTTTAAGAGAAACCTCCTTTTAAATTTGTATAGAGAAGGAAAAAAACATCGATAGTTTGTTTCCTCCTGCTGCTTAAGAGATAAAAATGTCTGACACTTGCAGTCTATTTCCTCCCTTTGGAGACCCCTGGCCTTCCTGCCTGTTACCCTCTCACTTATAGCTCATCATGATGCTTCCTTGATGCTAAAGCTGAAGCACCAATACTTGGGCCCCTGATGTGAAGAGCTGACTCATTGGAAAATATCTGATGGTGGGAAAGACTGAAGGCAAGAGGAAAAGAGGGTGACAGAGGATGAGATGGTTAGATAGCATCATGGACTCAATGGATATGAGTTTACGCAAACTCCAGGAGATGGTAAAGTACAGGGAAGCCTGGCGTGCTGCAGTCCATGGAATCACAAAGAGCTGGACATGACTGTGCACAACTTAGCGACTGAACGACAACAAAATAGCTCATCATCTCTTAAAGCAAGAGATCCTTTTTTTGCCTAGCAATTCCCTAAAATGGTTGTGAATACACCTGCTTGGATCACATGCCTATCTC
Organism: Bos taurus; assembly: GCF_002263795.3. Taxonomy (NCBI): domain Eukaryota; kingdom Metazoa; phylum Chordata; class Mammalia; order Artiodactyla; family Bovidae; genus Bos; species Bos taurus. The sequence goes on from NC_037328.1 coordinate 128,085,175, forward strand.
TGAATTAATCACTGTTCAAGGGCATAGGAGGGAGACAACTGACTTGTTTGGGTCCTTTGCTCACGCCTGTGGAGTGGGAGGGGACGTCCTCCCTGACTGACAGCCCCACAAACCCCCAGGGATTAGTAAAGGGCAGTTCCACAAAACCTGGAGTTGTGGCTGTTGGAAGGTAACATTGTCCACAGGAATCCTGTGAGCTTCAAAACCTCATTTCCTTTCCCACTGCTGCTCCCTTCTTTCCAATCACCTTGTTTAAAAATTTATGAGTTGGGTAGAGTCTGTCATCAATCAGTTTTCTCCTCTATAGTTTTCTAGGCTGGAAGCCTGCAAACTACATTTCCCAGAATCTCTTTTCTGCTTGCTTCTGTTAGGATCTTCTAATAGGAGCCACTGGCCAGAGACTGAAAGGTGAAAGAAAGGGAGAAGCCATCCCCTCATTCCATTCCAAATTCTGGTAGGGCCTCTGGGCACAGTTAGGAGCAGGAGCTGTGGAGCAAGGGTAGGCTCTGGGTATGCCAAACTTAGGAGTGTGCTGTTCCTGGGCCCTGGGTGATGACACTATTTTCTCTCTCTCTTTATTTTTTTCATCAGTTCAGTTGTTTAGTCATGTCTGACTCTTTGCAACCCCATGGACGGCAGCACTCCAGGCCTCCCTGTCCATCAGCAACTCCTGGAGCTTGCTCAAACATGTCCATCGAGTCGGTGATGCCATCCAACCATCTCCTTCTCTGTCATCCCCTTCTCCTGCCTTTAATCTTTCAAAAAATTAGGGTCTTTCCTAATGAATCAGTTCTTTGCATCAGTCCTTCCAATGAGTATTCAGGACTGATTTCCTTTAGGATTGACTGGTTTGACTGGTTTATCATTACTTTGTATTTAAGAAAATTTTTTTGTTCATGCCATCTGGCTTGTGGGATCAACTAGGGATTGAACCTGGGCCACAGCAATGAACACATTGAATGCTAACCCTTAGACAACCGGTGAACTCCCTTATCATTGCATTTTTTAAAAGTGTACAGTGTAGTGACATTAAGTACTTTGATATTGTTGTGCAGCCTTTACCACTATCTATCTCTGGAACATTTCCATCATCCCAAACCGAACCTCTGTATCTACTCCCTATTTTCCTCTTCACCCAGCCTCTAACAACCATCGTTTTGTTTCCTGTCTCTGAGTTTGACTCCTCTGGGTACTTCATTTAAGTGGAATCATAATATTTTGAGATTGTCCTTATTTACCATAGAATGGTGTCTTCGAGGGTTGTCTATTTGGTAGCCTGTGTCAGAATTTCCTTCCTTTTTAAGGCTCAGTAATATTGTGTTGTATATACGTGTGAGAGCTTAGTTGCTCAGTTGCTCACCAATGACCTTATTTAGACTTAATTACCTTTTTAAAGGTCCTATCTCCAAATATATACTTTCTGAGGTACTGGATGTTAGGACTTCAGTAAAAGAATTTGGGGCGGGGGCAGAATTAACCCCATGACAGGCTTCTTCCACTATTTGACTATTCTGAATAATGTTGCCATGAACATGTACAGATATTTATTCAAATCTCTGCTTTCAGTTCTTTTGAGTATATACCCAGAAATGGAATAGCTAGTGTGTGTGAATCCATGCTAAATTCCTTCAGTCATACTTGACTCTTTTGTGACCCCATGGACTATAGCCCACCAGGCTCCTCTGTCCATGGGATTCTGCAGGCAAGAACACTGGAGTGGGTTGCCATGACCTCCTCCAGGGGATCTCTCCCAAACCAGGAATGGAACCCGCATCTCTTATATTTCCTGCAGTGGCAGGTAGGTTCTTTACCAGTAGTGCCATCTGGGAAGCCCATATGTTAATTCTCTGATTAGTTTTTGAGGAACTGTCAAATCATTTTCACAACATCTTCACCATAATACATTCCCACCAGCAATGCCCAGGGTTCCAACTTTTCGACATTCTTGTCAACACTTGTTATTTTCTGTTTTTTTTTATTTTTATAATAGCCATTCTTCTGGATGTGAAGTAGGAGCTCATTGTAGTTTCGATTTGTACTTCCCTGATGACTACTGATTTGAACATCTTTTAATGCCCTTATTGGCCATTTGTAAATTTTCTTTGGAGAGACTGTCTCTCAAATCCTTTGCCCACCTTTAGGTATTTTTATTTTTAAGAGAAACCATACACACACTATAGCAACAATAAGTGAATTTCCAACAAAATGGGGAAATCTATTTAACAATAATACTTAGATGTGAGATGACCACATTATGGGGCAAAAAATTGGTATGACTTTGCAGGGTCTGCTATAGCAGGATGGTGAAGCAGGTGGACTTCAGAGCCAGCCTTGTCTAGGGTTTGATCCCTGGTTTCTCCACTTACTAGCTATGCAATTTCAGCAACTTGTGTCTTGTTTCCTTACTTAAGAAATGGGAATAATAATAACGCCCATTTCATAGGGTTGTTACAAGGATTAAATCAGTGCAGTGCCAGGTGCAAAGCAAACAAACACTTCATATACCTTAGATATCAGCATTATTATTCTCTGGATCCCAACTTTCTGTGCTGCCTCCACAGTTGGGCACCATCTGGCGTCCCCTCCCCACACTGCTGGTGTTTCTCATTACCCAGTTATCCACCAGGCAAATAGATCTATGCAGCACATTTTTTGTTGTTTAGTCGCTAATTTGTGTCTGACTCTTTTTTGATGCCATGGACTGTAGCCCACCAGGTTCCTCTGTCCATGGGGATTTCCAGGCAAGAATCCTGGAGTGAGTTGTCAGTTCCCTCTCGAAGGGATCTTCCTGACCCAGGGATCAAATCCACATCATGTAGCAGATACTACATGCTTTTTACACATTAACTTTAGTTTTTCAATTACTTTCAACTGTAGTCTGGTGATGGCTTCCCAGGTGGCACGAGGGGTAAAGAACCTACCTAGAGACATAAGAGGTGCAGGTTTAATCCCTGGGTCGGGAAGATCCCCTGAAGGAGGTCATGGAAACTTACTCAAGTATTTTGCCTGGAGAATCCCCATGGACAGAGGAGCCTGGCAGGCTACAGTCCATAGTGTTGCAAAGAGATACGACTGAGCAACTTAGCCCTGCACAGCACAGCTTGTGATTCTGTGATAGTCTGGTGAGCCTGAGCTCTGGCTTGGTGATCAGCTGGGAATCAGGGTTCAGATTATATATCTCTTCTGAAGTGACCTTAGGCAAGTCACTTCACATGTCTGGGCTTCAGTTTATTTATTTTGGAAATAATGATGAGAGTCATTCCTATTTCACAGGGTCACTGAGTGATTAAATAAAGTAAGGCCTGTAAAATACTTAGTATATACAGTACTTGGCACATAGAAAATACTTAAAAGATATTTATTACTATTATGTTATATTCCTTTCAGTTGAGGAAACTGAGTCTTGGAGAGCTGCAGTTCTTGCTCAAAGTCATAAACCTGCATATGTGAATTTTGTGCAGTTCTTGTTGTATAATAAGAGTATACACATAATTTTATGTTTTAAAAAATTTACATTAAAGCATAAGTTATTTTCATATTGCTATGGAGATATGAAGACATGACTACAATGGGCTTCTCAGGTGGCACTAGTGGTAAAAGAACACGCCTGCCAATTCAAGAGAAGAAATATGGGTTGGATTTCTGGACTGGGAAAATCCCCTGGAGAAGGAAATGGCAACTCCAGTATTCTTGCCTGGAGAATCCCATGGACAGAGGAGCCTGGTGGGCTACCATCCATGGGGTCATAAAAGAGTTGGACACAACTTAGCAACTAAACAACAACAACAACAACAATGAATAACCTTGATATAGGTAAATAATCACCAGGGTGAAAGGAGTGAATAGGCTGGGGCTAGATGATAATCCTGTTTGGAAACGTGTCGCTAAGTAACTCCAGTTACTGGATGGGGTACATTCTTGTCTACTCAAAGAGGTGCTCACATCATCTGGTTAAGGACTGTGTATGTTATCTATAAATGACCAGTTCAGTCTCTGGGTATATGCTGCTGCTGCTGCTAAGTCACTTCAGTCGTGTCTGATTCTGTGCGACCCCATTGACGGCAGCCCACCAGGCTCTGCCATCCCTGGGATTCTCCAGGCAAGAGTACTGGACTGGGGTGCCATCGCCTTCTCCGCTGGGTATGAGGGGCCAGGTATCACCAGAAGGGTATGCCTTATTTACTAGGTCCTGCTGACCACTTGGCTCACCTCCCAAAGAGGCCTCTTGCTCTTAAAGGATCTGAGGGCTAGGTGCCTGAGTGGGAGTCATTCCTCAAGTTCTTAACTCAGGGTGTGGAGTCCAGGAGAATGGGGCTGACATACTTTCTCCTTCACTATTAGTCTTGGAACCTACAGAAAACCCTGAGAGCCTGTTTCTTTATCTGCACAAGGGGAAGGGTGACAAGGTAGACAGTAAATATTTAACACATCTTTACATAGCTTCACATATACTAAATCACACCATTCGCAAACAACCCTATGATGTATCATACTATTCTTATTTTATAGATGAGGAAACTGAAGTACAGACTGGTTAAATAACTTACGGTCGGTAAGGGAGGGGCCAGGTTTGAACCCAGGTCCTCGGGCTCCAGAGCTTCAGACTTCAACGTTAAGCTCATTGGTGAATAATGTAGAAAGATAACAAACCTTAGCTTTAAGAGCTATTGTGAGAACTGGGGATAAAGCCACATGTAGTATGTGGCTTATGGTCTTGCTATTCTATAGAAATCATCCCTCTTGCTAAATTTGTCAGTGACCTCCATATCGCCAAACCCAATACACACTTTTCTGTTTTCATTTCCCCTGATCTCTCAATAGCATTAAATCCAGTTCACCATTTCCTCATACTTCTTTTTGTTTTTTTTTTTAAACTTACAGGGCATGAGGTCAGTTTTTTCATTGTTTAAACAAATATGCACCACAGTGGTTCAACAAGTAAGGCAAATGCCAGGAGTATGAAAGTTGCAGTCTGTAATTACCATATCTAGAACCCAGGGAAGGTGAATTAGACAGAAGTGGTAGTCACTCTAATTAAATGAACAGGTGACATCATGGCAAGTTGGTTTTTAGCATCAAAACTATCAAAACTATCCCATTTTCTTAATGATCAGAGGTCGCATGTTGGTTCCAGCCTCTTCACTGTGATGATCCGTCACAGAATGTGAACTTTCTGGCCTCTACCAATAGCATTAGGGGCTTCCCTTGTGGCTCAGCTGGTAAAGAATCCACCTGCAATGTGGGAGACTTTAGAGATATGGGTTTGATCCCTGGGTGGGAAAGATCCCACATGGCAACTCACTCCACGCCTGGAGAACCCGATGGACAGAGGAACCTGGCAGGCTACAGTCCAGAGGGTCACAAAGAGTCGGACATGACTATAGCAAGTTAGCACAGCACAACAGCTGTAGACAACTTTATCTCCCAAATCCCTTTATATCAAAAGCAAACACAATCTTGGAGTTTTCTTTCTGATTGTGAGGGTTTACAATAGATTTGCTGCAATGATTTTTAACATGAAATCTTTTGTAAGATAACCAACTGCAGCCATCCCAGCAGTAATCGTAAGGGATGTGATCCATTCAGCTTGTAAGCTGGAAGTCACGTTCAAGGCAATGTCACTTGCCATGTGTGTACACAGGACCCTGGGCACAGATGGCTCGAGTGGCCAGCTGCAGTCAGGATGTGAGAGGCGTCCTACGGTACCAATTCCAGGATGCTCACTCCTTTTTGAAACATATATTTCTTCTGACTTTAGTGATAACTCACTCAAAGGGTTTGCTCCTACTCTACCAGCTGTTCCTTCCTAGTCTCTTTTTCTCTTTTTTTTAAAATTTGTTTATTTATTTGGCTGCATCAGGTCTTAACTGTGGTACGCGGGTTCTTTAGTTGGTAGCATGCAGGGTCTGGTTCCCTGACCAGGGATCAAACCTGAGGCCCCTGCATTGGGAGCATGGAGTCTTAGCCATTGGACCATCAGGGAAGTCCCTCTCTTTTCCTCTTTTAACTGTAGACACATGTTGGAGCGCCCTGGGCTGATGTCTCCTTAGTCCTCTTCTCTTTTCTTTCCCTGTGAGGTCTCACACAGTCCTGTGGCATGAGGCACCATTTATATCATATATTTGTTGATGACCCCTCTATCAGCCAGGGTTTGACCTGAGAACTGGAAGCAATAGGAAAATATATCAGGAGATTTATTGAGAGGAATGTCTTGTGTGATTTTAAAGGCTTGCTAGGTAAGCCCCAGATATGTAGGTCAGGCTGTCAGAAGAGCAGGCTGGACCTCTTCCATTGCCCCAACCCTGGCTAGACTCCTTCATCTCCAGCCTGGACGACTGCCAACACCACTTAACCAGTTTCTCTGCTTACATTCCTGCCTCACCCTCCTTGCTTACATTCTTGCCTTACACTGCCCACTTACAAGAAATGATCCTTTCTCTTTTCTTCTCTTTTCTTTTCATGCCAGTTTTATTGAGGTATGATTGATTTTGACACTGTTTAAGGCATGCAGCATAATGATTTGACTTATATACATCGTGAAAGGATTGTCACAGTAAGTGTAGTGAATATCCATCATCTCATACAGATACAAAATTAAAGAACTAGAAAAAAAATATTCTTCCCTGTGATGAGATCGCTTAAGATTTCCTTTCTTAAGAGAGGAGACATGCATGTGTGCTCAGTCACTTCAGTCATGTCTGACTTTTTGTGACCCTATGGACTGTAGCCCACCAGGCTCCTCTGTCCATGGGGATTCTCCAGGCAAGAATAACTATATTTATCATGTTGTACATTATATCCCTATTACTTGTTCATCTTATAACTGGAAGGGTGTACTTTTTGACTGCCTTCATCCAATTCTCTCTCCTCCCACCCCATCCTCCTGTAACCATAAATCTCATCTCTTTTTCTATGAGTTTGTTTGTCTGCCACAGTGGGCCTTTTAAAGCATAAACCAAATTTACTCGATTCTCATATATGAAACTCATCAGTGACTTCTCAATGCTCTTAAGTTAAAATATAAACCTCTTCGCTTGGTAGAGTATATTGCAGAATTGGCCACAATTTTTTTTCCATCACTATGCTATGTGACTTTGCCACTCCTCCCATAAAGAGGAGTAGTTCATTTTCCTACCCCTTGGATCTAGACTGGCTTTGTGACTTGGTTGACCAACAAAATACAGTGTAAGTAACATTGTTTGACTTTTAAGTCTAAGCCTCATAAGGCCTTGCAGCTTCTACTTTTGTTCTCTTGGAATGTTCCCCTGAGACTAGCATGTAAGGAAGGTTGGTCTAGCCTCCTGGAGGGTGAGATATCATATTGATAGAGAAGAGCTCTTCCATCCAAGGCCCCCTAGACTGATCGATCAATAGCCAGCACTAACCACCAGACGTGTATGGGAAACCATCATAGATCATCTAGTCTCAGATGCTGAGACTGATCTTCCATCCGAGGCCCCCTAGACTGATTGATCAATAGCCAGCACTGACCACCAGACGTGTGTGGGAAACCATCATAGATCATATAGTCTTAGTGAGCAGCCAAATGATGGCAGCCACATAAGTGAAACCAGGTGAGACCCTGCCCAAATGACTGCCTCCCAGGACTGTGAGCAAATACATGGCTATTGTTTTAAGCCACTGAGTTTTGGTTTGTTACACAGCAGTAGATAACTGTTACACGTTACCTCCAAGGCTCTCCTTTGATCTCTGTTATCTCCATTGATCATTCTATTCCAACTATACTGGTCTCAACCTGTTCCTGGAATATTTCAAGCTCTTTTCTTTCTCCAGGTCTTTGCTTCCTTTGGCAATTGTGGGCCAGGTTCATTTTCATCTTTCAGTGTGCATTAAAACACCATTCTTTAAATTCAAACACCATGGAGCAGTCTCTCATGACCACCCCTCTATTTAAAGTTGCCTCAGGGGCTTCCCTGGTGGTTCAGTGGTAAAGAATCCACTTGCCAATGCAGGGGACTGGTTTGATCCCTGGTCCAGGAAGATCTCACATGCCTTGGAACAACTAAGCCTGTGTGCCACAACTATTAAGCCAGCACTCTGGAGACCTGGAATGTGAAGTCAAGTGGGCCTTAGAAAGCATCACAACGAACAAAGCTAGTGGAGGTGATGGAATTCCAGTTGAGCTATTTCAAATCCTGGAAGATGATGCTGTGAAAGTGCTGCACTCAATATGCCAGCAAATTTGGAAAACTCAGCAGTGGCCACAGGACTGAAAAAGGTCAGTTTTCACTCCAATCCCAAAGAAAGGCAATGCCAAAGAATGCTCAAACTACCGCACAGGTGCACTCATCTCACACGCTAGTAAAGTAATGTTCAAAATTCTCCAAGCCAGGCTTCAGCAATACGTGAACCGTGAATTTCCAGATGTTCAAGCTGGTTTTAGAAAACGCAGAGGAACCAGAAATCAAATTGCTAACATCCACTGGATCATCGAAAAAGCAAGAGAGTTCCAGAAAAACATCTATTTCTGCTTAATTGACTATGCCAAAGCCTTTGACTGTGTGGATCACAATAAACTGTGGAAAATTCTGAAAGACATGGGGATAGCAGACCACCTGACCAGCCTCTTGAGAAAGCTATATGCAGGTCAGGAAACAACAGTTAGAACTGGACATGGAACAACAGACTGGTTCCAAATAGGAAAAGGAGTACTTCAAGGTTGTATACTGTCACCCTGCTTGTTTAACTTATATGCAGAGTACATCATGAGGAACGCTGGGCGGGAAGAAGCACAAGCTGGAATCAAGATTGCAGGGAGAAATATCAATAAGCTCAGATATGCAGATGACACCACCCTTATGGCAGAAAGTGAAGAGGAACTAAAAAGCCTCTTGATGAAAGTGGAAGAAGAGAGTGAAAAAGTTGTCTTAAAGCTCAATACTCAGAAGATGAAGATCATGGCATCTGGTCCCATCACTTCATGGGAAATAGATGGGGAAACAGTGGAAACAGTGTCAGACTTTATTTTTTGGGGCTCCAAAATCACTGCAGATGGTGATTGCAGCCATGAAATTAAAAGGCACTTCCTCCTTGGAAGGAAAGTTATGACCAACCTAGACAGCATATTCAAAAGCAGAGACATTACTTTGCCAACAAAGGTCCATCTAGTCAAGGCTATGGTTTTTCCAGTAGTCATGTATGGATGTGAGATTTGGACTGTGAAGAAAGCTGAGCGCCAAAGAATTGATACTTTTGAATTGTGGTGTTGGAGAAGACTCTTGAGAGTCCCTTGGACTGCAAGGATATCCAACCAGTCCATTCTGAAGGAGATCAGCCCTGGGATTTCTTTGGAAGGAATGATGCTAAAGCTGAAACTCCAATACTTTGGCCACCTCATGCGAAGAGTTGACTTATTGGAAAAGACTCTGATGCTGGAAGGGATTGGGGGCAGGAGGAGAAGGGGATGACAGAGGATGAGATGGCTGGATGGCATCACTGACTCGATGGATGTGAGTCTGAGTGAACTCCGGGAGATGGTGATAGACAGGGAGGCCTGGCGTGCTGCGATTCATGGAGTCGCAAAGAGTTGGACATGACTGAGCGACTGAACTGAACTGGAGACCATGAGCTGTAACAACTGAGACCATATACTGCAGCTACTGAAATTTGTGGGCCTGGACCCCATACTCTAAAACAAGAGAAGCCACTGAAATGAGCAGCCTGTGCACCACAACTAGAGAGTAACCCCCACTCACTGCAACTAGAGAAAGCCCACATGTAGCAATGGAGACCCAGTGCAGCCAGGAAGAAAGAGAGAAAGAAAGGAAGAAAGAAGGAAAGAAAATAAAATTGACTCTACCTGATACTCCCATGTTAGAATTTCTTTCTTTACCACAATTTAAAATTATCATGTTCCTTCATTTGTTGACCTATTTTACTAGAAGATGAAAGTGAAAGTTGCTCAGTCATGTCCTACTCTGCAACCCCATGGACTATACAGTGCATGGAATTCTCTAGGCCAGAATATTGGAGTGGGTAGCCTTTCCCTTCTCCAGGGGATCTTCCCAATCCAGGGATCCAACCCAGGTCTTCCACATTGCAGGTGGATTCTTTACCAGTTGAACCACAAGGGAAGTCCAAGAATACTGGAGTGGGTAGCCTATCCTTTCTCCAGATCTTCCCAACCCAGGAGCCAAACCGGGGTCTTCTGCATTGCAGGCAGATTCTTTATTAACTGAGATATCAGGGAAGCCCTACTGGAAGGTAAGCACCACAATTCTCCACTACAGGCCACCACTATCAATGGATAGAGTTAGTTACTCAGTGAGGAAGGAAGGCAGAATTGTGGGGGAACGCTGATGGGTGGCTGAGCGGCAGAATTTGGTGGGGGAGAATGTCTTCAGGGAATCAGAATATATCTGAGTATATATTACAGAATATCTCTGCCAGAGATATACTGCCTTTAAGTCACACTGTAGCAAGTTTCAGCTCTCCCAGGCTCCTGGTCCAGACCACTGATCAACCTGATTTCTCTTCTCCTTTTTAAAAACTTAAAAAAAATTTTTTTTTTTTCCTATCCTTTGGCTGTGTTGAGTGGCATGTGGGATCTTAGTTCCCCGACCAGGGATCGAACCCATGCCCCTAGCAGTGTAAGCTTGAAGTCAACCACTGGACCACCAAGGAAGTCCTCTGATTTCTCATCTTATCAATCCTACTTGCATTATGGGAGTTGCTGTGTATAAATGTTCTCAGTCTCAGGGATAGATTGGGAGTCGGTGTTTTTGTAGAACTGCTAACAATGGTTAGTGTTTTAATTCACAAACATTAAATGGACTTTAACTAAACAGATTTTCTTCCTCCTGAACTCTTCATACAAATCTTGAGGTTTAGGCTCACTGCGAAAAAAGTGTTTTTACTCTTCAAAGTCAGGAGCAGGGGATATAAGAAGAGACATTTTAAGAAAGTTCAAGAAATATGGTTTTATTATCATTTTCTTAGGTAATAAAAGAAATCCTTAAATTCTAAGGAAAAAATGTATTAATCAGAAAACAGGACTCCTAGCAAACATCTGTGGAAAGCTGAGATAAAAGGGGTGGAGAATGACAGCTTTATTCCAGATATGAATCTCAACACTTCTCAGCACAGGAAATGCACAAAATTACTGCAAGGAAATAAGACATGACAGATCACTTATTTAATTGAGTTGAGAGAATCATAATTTTCTTTAAGCCTCTGAGGAAAATGTAATGTATTCTAGCACTCAGGAATGATGGTCAGAGAAGCCATAGGGTAGAAAACTGTTTGAATAAGGATGGGGTCCTCTGATTGATGGACTGGTGGAAGTGAAGGAGCAGAGGGAGGAGTGGGGAATTTATGATTATTCCTTGTTCTTTGCCTCTCAGATCCATTCTCCTTCCTGCTCTGTGTTCTAGCAGCAGCTTATCTCCAGCCTGTACCCTCTGGCATTGGGTTGGGTCCGGCCAATGAAAACCACCAGCCAGGGACTGGAAGATGGAAGAAGAGAGAGGTCAGGGTATTTATACCTCCTCACTGTGGTTCTGTTCCTCTGAGGCTGCTGCTGCTGCTAAGTCACTTCAGTCGTGTCCGACTCTGTGTGACCCCGTAGACGGCAGCCCACCAGGCTCCCCCAGTCCCTGGGATTCTCCAGGCAAGAGTACTGGAGTGGGTTGCCATCTCCTTTTCCAATGCATGAAAGTGAAAAGTGAAAGTGAAGTCACTCAGTCGTGTCCGACTCTGTCACGACCCCATGGACTGCAGCCTACCAGGCTCCTCCGTCCATGGGATTTTCTAGGCAAGAGTACTGGAGTGGGGTGCCATCGCATCGCCTTCTCCTCTGAGGCAGTAGGTCTCAAAAAATGGGCAGCATACCAGAAGCATCTTCATCACCTAGGACTTGTTAGAAATGCAGGTTCTTAGTCCAACTTCAACAGTCCGACTTCAAACTCCTGGGGGACATAGCAATCCATATTTAAAAGGCATTTTTATTTTTATTTATTTGGCTGCACCAGGCCTTAGCTGTGGCCCTCAGGATCTTTTAGTTGTGTCATTCGAACTCAAAGTTGCAGCATGTGAGATCTAATTCCCTGACCAGGGATTGAACCCAGGCCTGCTGCCTTGGGATCGCAGAGTCCTAGCCACTGAACCACCAGGGAAGTCCAATCTGTATTTAAACAAGCCCTCCGAGGTGGTTTTGATGCTCTGTAAAGTTTGGGTACCAAAGATGTACAGATGCAGTTCCTGGTGGGCAGACCTTTCTCTGTAGTCCCAGCTTTTACTAGACTCCAGTAATTCTGTCCCCTTCTTTTGTCCTTCAGGTCTGAGGGTGGAAAGGGCTTCTCCGCATGGCTGGTACTTCAGTAGCTCATAACCTCTTGATGGTTGCCTTATCTCTTCCATTTAGTGCGTTTACAAATTCTCTCTGGTTAAAAGGTTTGAGTGCTCTGTCTGTCTCCTGCTGTTGTGCATGATTGATTCTGAGAGGCACCAACTGTGGGCAAAGGCTGGCAAACACCTGTCCATGGACAACAGAGCACAGTTACATTCGGACCGCAGAGCAGGGAAGGCATGGGAACAAGCCTCTACTCCGTGCCAAGTATCTATTCTTTAAAGGCTCACAAACCTGGAGGAAGGTATTGTCTGTGTTTCACTGACGGGCACCTGAGCCAGACCCCAGACTGCACCTCTGTCCTAGACTGGCTGATTCCTCCTCCCGGTCAAGGCGACTCCTGTCCTCAAAGTCCTCACACAGGTCACACTTTCACCCCTCAAGCCATTGTGAAGTTGCTGTTAGGGTCAGGTAGTCTACTTGCGGATAGGCTGGTAGGCCGCTTAAGAGTTGTATGATACTGGGCAAGTTGCCTGGCCTCTCTGAGCCTCAGGTTCCTCATCTTTGAACAGTGATCTTAACGCCTGCTGTGTGTGGTGTACTGGGAGGGTTGCATGAGGTGACCTGTGTGGAGCACCTGCGACAATGTCTGGCACAGAGTAGGCGCTCTGTAAAGCTGAATGCTTTTGCCTTCCCTGCAAAGGTTCACTGGGGAGACAATATGACTGTTTAAGTGAATCAGGTCACACTTAAAAAAATTTTTTTATTGGCGTATAGTTGATTTACAATGTGTTAATTTCAGATGTATAGCATAGTGACTCAGTTATGCTGAATATGTGTGAATATGTGTTTATACACATACATACATATGTTTATTCTTTTTTCAGATTTCTTTCTCATATAGGTTGTTACAGAATATTGAGTAGAATTCCCTGTGCTACACAGTAGGTCCTTGTTGATTGTCTATTTTACATATAGTAGTGTGTGTATTTTAATCTCAACCTTCTAATTTGTCCCTTCCTGCCACTTTCGTCTTTGTCAAGTTTGTTTTCAAAATCTGTGACTCTGTTTTGTGAATAAGTTTATTTATGTCACTTAAAAATTAGATTTCACATATGAGTGACATCATGTGATATTTGTCTTTCTCTGTCTGACTTTCTTCACTTAGTATGATAATCTCTAGGTCCATCTATGTTCCTGCAAGTGGCATTATTTCCTTTTTTCCCCATGGCTGATTTTAGTACTCCATTGTATGTATGTACCACATCTTCTTTATCCATTCATCTGTTGATGGACAGCTAGGTTGCTTCCATGTCTTGGCTATTGTAAATAGTGCCACTATGAACATTGGGGTGCATGTATCTTTTAAAATTATGGCTTTCTCCAGATATACGCCCAGGAGTGGATCATATGGTAGCTCTATTTTTAGTTTTTTTAAGGAACTTCATACCAATTTACATTCCTACCAAAAGTGTAGGAAGGTCAGGTCACACTGGGAGCATCCTGTCCCCAAGGAAAGACACTTTCAACTGGTGGAATCCTCAGGAAGCCAAGAGCACTTTTCTAATCTCTGAAGAACTTGCTCAGGTCTCAGGGCTTGGTGACAGAGGTGGGGCTGACCACTGCATATGCAGCTTGTTTGTCTGTTAAAGTGTGTTGTGCTCTGGAACTTGTCTCCAGCATGTCTCCTGTGCTCCTCCTGCCTCCTTGCAAGGTGGTGACAAAGGAGGGCAGTGCCTGAGGGGTATCTGGAGGAGGTGTCCCCTAATATGACTTAACAAGCGTGGCTCCCTCTGCTTGGGCAGACATTTGTTTTGCTCACCTGTATCCTGGGAACAGGTCCGCAGAATGCTGTTGAGCTGAGAGAGTAGGAGTTAGCAGAGGGAGCCATGGGTGCTCTGTTACCTTCCTGATAACAGAATGCCTTCCCAGCAGTTAGAGCCCATTTCTAATATTGCAATAGTTGTTATGCTGAGGTGGGGTGACTACACACAAAAGACCCTATCCCATGGTCTCTTTGCTTATCCTACCTATGGGTCTCAGTCTTATGTCATGGCTTCTTAGAAAACAATGCCCCTCACCAGCCCAGGAAATGTTCTAGAAATCTAAAATGGGTTTTAGAAATTGAAATGCTTTGGAAATCTCAATCAAATGCGGACACATCTGATTGGGGAATCTTCTGGCAAGGTCAGCATTAGGTCAGGGATGCTAAACATACTGCCCAGATCAGTGAAAAACTATTGCAGCTGGCATGTGACTCTCAAGTGCCCCACCTGACCTTCAAGTAGGTGAAAAACTTGTTTATAATGCTCTGAGCCTAAAACCTAATCCTGTTTTATATGTAAATGCAAAAGTATTTTCTGTTCAATTTTAGCAAACACTGAATTTTCCAGGGGTGCAACTAATATGTAAATCAAAAACAGAGGACTCAGTTTTGTTTGGAACTTTGTGATGGTTGTTTAAACAACCCCTTAAGGGTTGGAAAGCATGTCACCAGTGGCAACCCTGTCAGTTCTGATGCCCAATTCAACTTTCCTTTGTCAGTCTGCATTTATAATTGTTGCATTTGTATTGATTTAAATCTTATTTAAAATGCCAAAAATAAAAAGAATCGATCATATGTTAATATATGATTTAAAGCAAACATAACAGAGATGACACCAAGCACTGAGGTGAAGTGGGCCAGTGGTGACGAGAGAAGTAACTTTAGGACAGGAAGCTCTTTGAGGTACAGAGTTCAAGGAATCCTTTCTGCGGAGGTGACATGACGTGAAAGATGAAGGATGACAGAGACAGCCATGCAAAGGTCCTGAGGTTGGAATAATTGGGCATGTCCTAGAAATTGTCAGAACTCCATGTAACTAGAGTACAGGTGAGCAAGGGCAGAGAGTATGAGGGATTGAGGCTTGAGGGGAAAAAAATGGCCTTGAAACCACAGTAAGGATTTTATTCTCTGAAAGTCACTGAGGGTTGCAAAAGAGGGGATGACCTGGCCAAAATGATCCTTAGCAAGATGAGGCTGCAGGGCAAATTCGAGATAAGCCGGGAATATTTTGCAGCACCAGAAGAGCAAAGAAGGCAGTCAACACAGAGAAATTACCCATGTCAATTTCCTGTCATCCAGAAAGCTTAAAGGGAGAGAATAAGTGCTCTGTAAATATTTAATGTTGTCCAGAGTTGATAGAAACCAATCACAGAGGATAACACGGCAGTTCAGTGTTAGGGATTTGTGTAGAGTTACACTATTCAGTAGTGTTACTAGCCATCTGTTACTATTAAGCACTTAAAATGAGACTAGTGCACCCGAGGAACTGAGTTTTAATTTTATTCACTTTCGGTGTAACTTGAAAAGCTGAAACTTGACTCAGTTATTAGAAAGTACTTCAGTGTGTTGAGAATATTTGATAATTCATTAATAATTTTACATGATTATATGCTGAATTGATAATATGGTAGATATATTGCATCAAGTAAGGGAGTTTATTAATATTACCAGTTCCTTTTACTTTTTAAAATGAGGTGACTAGAAAATTAAAGATTATATTCTGGGTTATATTATTATTATTATTTTAAAGTTTGTCTACCCTTCTTATTTGTTTGTTTTTAATTGAAGTATAGCTGATTTGTGATATTGTATTAGTACAGCTAAGTGATTCAGTTATACACATATATATCTATTTTTTTCAGATTCTTTTCCCCATAGATTATTACCTGGCTTCCATTTATGTCTAGGAGACAGAGCTTCTCTAGATGTTTTAATGAAGAGCCCCCAGTGCCATTTTCAACCACAAAGATTATCACACAGACAAGGGACTGCCATTAAGATTTAATGTTTCAGTTAAGCAAAGCTTATAAATGAGACTAATGGGAAAAAAAAAAACAAGGCAAAGTCTGGCCTCAGTGTTGATGAAGTTAGAGGGTAACATGCCCACTTCTCCTTCCTCTTTGTTCTCAAGTGTCCCCCCTGCAGGCCCTTACTGCCTGTATATAACTTCTCTTTTCTACAGAAAGAGGGCAAGTTTCTGCAGTTTGCCCAGTCAGAACTTCCGGTCTTCCTTTTGCTTGTCCCCTTCTTGCCCTTCCTTCTCAGGGGTTCACATCCCTTAACTCTCCATATCACCCATCTTCTCTGGAGAAATGTAGAAACTTAACTCTGAAGCGGGGGTTCACAAGACTTCTGTGGTGGTCCAGTGGTAGAGACTCCGCTCTTCCAATGTAGGGGCCATGGGTTCGATCCCTGGGCAGGGAAGTTCTGCATGCTGCGTGGTGCGGCCCAAACAAACAAACAAAAAACAGGGGTTGGCGACCTTTTTGTAAAGGGTCACAGTAAACAACTTGGGTCATGTGGTCACAGTCTCTGATGCAAGTCTTCAATTCTGCTGTTGTAGAGTGAAAATAGCCACAGACAACATGTAAACAAAAGGGCGGGGCTATGTTCCCAAAAAAGTTTATTTATGAACACAAATTAGAGTATCATATTTTTCCCATGTCATGAAATATTCTTCTTTGGGTTTTTTCTTAACTCTTTCAGAATGTAAAATCCATTCTAAACTCAAGGGCCATACAAAAACAGTCAGGCAAGATAGGCCCTCAGGTCCTGGTTTGCTGACCCTGCCCTAAACCTAAGTGAAGACTCAATGTAATGAACTATCCTTTGGGGAGTATTGGGTCAGAAAGATCTTTTCATTCCTTTACCATACAGCTCAGTCCCAGCCAATTGTAAGTATTCAAGTGCTCTACCTGGGTGATTGAAATTTCAAGAGCCCTGCCAAGGTTGGGAGATTAAATACTGCAGATTGTCAGAAGACCTGTGTGGCTAGAGGGACTTCTCTGCAGTAATCACTCTCGAAATGGCTCCCTGCCCCGAGTCTTCTACTGGAAAGGGCCGCTTTGGTCCTGATCTGGCCTTGCCTTCCACATGGGATGAAGAATCTACGTGGCAGTGGAGACATGCCCACTTAGAGACTTACCTCAATGCTTCAGGTACTTGGGGCCCTGTAACTCCCTGCCTGAGTGACCTCAAGACCATTTTACCTTGGGCCCACTCCCCTGTACAGAGATCACATTACCGGTGTGCTCATACTTGGGCCAAGGGATGGCTTAGGATCTGCTGTTTGCCCAGGGTGCAGTGGAGCTTGGACGCATGGACTAGGGCTGTGTGTGCTGAGGGTGAGCAGGAACAGGGGCGGGGCCTGAGACAGAGGGCCAGGGATGGCTTCTTCTTCTTTTTAAAATATTTATTTACTTGGCTTCACCAGGTCTTAGTTGCAGCAAGCTGGGTCTTCGATATTCCTTGTGGCATGTGAACTCTTAGTTACGGCATGTGGAATCTGGTTCCCTGACCAGGGATCAAACCTGGGCCGCCTGCAATGGGAGCATGGAGTCTTGGCCATTGGACCACCAGGGAAGTCCCAAAATGGCTTCTTCTCTCTGCCTGTGTTAGGCATAGAATCCTAAATTTAAACCTGATTTGGTAATTATGAAGGCATATTTGTCATGGCAGCAGGATAGGCAATATTTTAATGAACAGTTTATTAGTTTGACTTATAACTTAAATATTTAGACATATAATCTGTGGGCCTCCATTTGTATCCTCACCCTAAACCCTCCAAATATTGGGATGGGCTTGCTTCCGCAGTTGATTTAACTTTGAAATGGTGGTGAAGGGTGGATGGAAATCAGTGGTGTGGTAAAGCTGACTTCTGGCAGCTCAGAGCCCACTGCAGTATCTGTCTCCAACTCCGTGTTCAGTGTCACAATGTTGGTAGCTTGAAGTTGGCTACAGTAGGAGTATTTACATCATGGAAATGGCAAATGCCATGAAACAGTTTGGAGCTTATTATTATTTTGTTTTAGTACCTATTTATTTGTCTGTACCGGGTCTTCGTTGTCATATGTGGGATCTCCAGTCTTCATTGTGAGATGCAGTTTCTTTCCGTTTAAGCACTGGCAGCTGCACCTAAGACTGGGATCTGGTTCCCTGAGCAGGGGTCAAACCTGAGCCCCCTGCGTTGGGAACACAGAAGCTTAGCCACTGGACTACTAGGGAAGTCCCCCCACCTCCTTTTTGTTTTCCTTTATTTTTAATTGGAGGACAATTGCTTTACAATATTGTGTTGGTTTCTGCCATACACCAGCATGAATCAGCCATGCTTTGAGAACTGGTTGCTAAGCATTTACCAGCACATCATACACCGTGTACTTTCCGACTGTGACAGAGGGTGGCTTGTCCCCTCCTTGCCCTGTGTAGAGTCACTCCTCATTTCCTATCTGAGGAGAGAAGATCTGGAGAGATTTTCAACAGAAGTGTTCAGCAGAAAAGTGTGATGGAAGCTTACTGAAACATTCACTCATTAGTAAGAATTTCTGAAATCAGCCACGTTTCTGGTTGTTCTGAGACACACGCACAGAGCCGAGCTGTGATCCTCAGCGCAGCATTTGTATTGACAGACCACCCTCAAATTGTGACCACTCATTTCGATCAGCTCTAGCGAGACATGAACATTCCCAGCCTTATACCTTTTTTTTGCAGAATAATTCTCAGTTCAGATAAACATGTAACATATTCATGGTGAAAATTAGATTCCTTTCCCTGAAAGTATTAGTAGCAAAAGCTATGGATTTCGCCTCTTATTTTCTATGCCTGCCCTCTGGCGGTGAATTCAGAGAAATACAGGTAGATTCCCACAAATGCCTGTATTTCTGGAAGATGATGGGTTTGCAAACACAGCTACCTACTGGGCCAGGCAGGGAAGTGTAGAAGAATGAAGATGGCAGAGTGTGAGAAGAGTGGGGAGCTGTGGGGAGTACTGGAGAACTCAGGCCCCATCAAAAAGGGAATGACCCTACTTGTTCAAGGCTACGTCCAAGACTATGCGTCTAGACAGAGGCCATCGCAGCCTACAGACTGATGTTTTTTTATTGTCCTTCACAGTGTTGATCCATGCAGTGTTTCAAAATAGTTGTGGACATTAAAACTTTTTTTTTGTTTCCAGAATTTTGGCACATATTTTCAGTTAAAATCAGAAGAAAATGGAGACCAGTCTTAAAGTTCCCCCGAGGAGACAAACTCAGTTTAGTCATTAATTTAGCCTAATTACCAGTTATTGCAGAGACACTGCCTTCTGACTATATGAGCTGTTTTTTGACAGTGTACTCCCAGAGCCTCATTCCAGGTTGGGTTTGAGTGCTCCCAGTTCACAAACTGTCTTTTTGATGGTGTACAATAATTTTTAAAAACTAATTATTACTTTTGTGTTCTTTGGTTTTATTTTGGCTTTTTCTGAACTGTTGGCACGGGCAACCCTAAGTTTACAGTGCTGCATGGCATTAATCGAGTGATATAATGACTATTAGAGAAAATTTGACAATGGCAATGGACATTCAAGAGCAAGTTACTTTCCTCATGGTTCAGTGGCTAAGACTCCACACACCCAAGGCAGGGGCTCTGGGTTTGATTCCTGGTCAGAGCTGGATCCCACATGTTGCCACTAAAGATCCAAATGCTGCAATGAAGACTGTAGATCCTTCATGCTGCCAACTAAGACTGGCACAGCCAGATAAATAAACAAATAAAAAGAGCAAGTTATTGTAATTTTCCTAAAGCAAGAATTATCTCTACAACACCCTGACATGGCCATATGTTTTATGCTTTAGGAATTCCAGCAATAGTGAAGACATTATTTTTTATTTACTTGCAATTTTTATTATAAATTTTTTCATACAAACAAAACCACACGCACACAATAAGTTACGTAGAATAATAAAATAAACAGCCTTGTCTCTACCATTTATCTTAAGAACATTACCAATGATTCTGAAAGTCACCTGTGTTCTATCCTGTTGAAACCTCTCTCTCCCCACCGAGGGTAAACACCATTTGTTTTCTTTACCATTCCCTTGCTAAACTTAGATAGTCTGAGAATTATTCTAATAATTTGTTTATTATCATTTTGGGTTTTTCTAGGTAGAGAATTGTGGCATTTAGCTGTTATTTGTTCCTTTCCATTTCTTATATCTCAATTTCTTTTTCGTGAATTACTGTATTGATAAGGTTCTCTGATTTGATGTTACTGAGATATGGTAATAGTAAGAGTATTCTTATTTTACTTCTGATTTTTAAAAAATGTTTGTTTCATTATTTTTCACAAAATATTTCTTTAATTAGTCATGCTGGGTCTTAGTTTCAGCATACAGGATCTTTTTAAGTTGTGGCATTCAAACTCTAGTTGCGGCATGTGGGATCTAGTTCCATGAACAGATATGGAACCCAAGACCCTTATTGCAAGCACAGAGTCTTAGCCACTGGACTCCCAGGGAAGTCCCAAAATGTTTGTTTCATTATTAACTATGGTGTTTGTTTTAGGTTTTGATAGACAGGCTTAAAGAAATTCCTTTCTATTCCTAGTTTGCTAAGAAACCAATTATGAATGGGTGATGAATGTATCAAATGAGCTCTTTCTGCAATTATTAGGTGATAAGATATTTTACTCTTTATTACAGAACATACACAAAAATAGAGAATGTTATAATGAATCCTATGACTCATCACCCCAATTCAACAATGATCAGTTTCCTACCAGTCTTGTACCATTCTTCTACTTTAAAAATTTTTTTGAGTATTTGAAAATAACCCCCAGGCATCATATCTTTTAATCTTTAAGTACAGTAGTGTGTTCTTCTAACAGAAAAAGACTTTTAAGAAGCATAGCCATAAGACCCATGATTAGCCTGCACCCTCATAATAATAGTGTGTGCATTAATCTCTCAGTCATGTCTGACTCTTTGCAACCCCATGGACTGAAGCCTTCCAGGCTACTCTATCCATGGAATTTTCCAGGCAAGAATACTGGAGTGGGTTGCCATTACTTACTCCAGGGAATCTTCCTGACTCAGGGACTGAACCTGGTCTCTTGCATTGCAGATAGATTCTTTACTATCTGGTAATGGCTATGGTTTTTCCTGTGGTCATGTATGGATGTGAGAGTTGGACTGTGAAGAAGGCTGAGCACCAAAGAATTGATGCTTTGAACTGTGGTGTTGGAGAAGACTCTTGAGAGTCCCTTGGAACTGCAAGGAGATCCAACCAGTTCATTCTGAAGGAGATCAGCCCTGGGATTTCTTTGGAAGGAATGATGCTAAAGCTGAAACTCCAGTACTTTGGCCACCTCATGCGAAGAGTTGACTCATTGGAAAAGACTCTGATGCTGGGAGGGATTGGGGGCAGGAGGAGAAGGGGATGACAGAGGATGAGATGGCTGGATGGTATCACTGACTCGATGGACATGAGTCTGGGTGAACTCCGGGAGTTGGTGATGGACAGGGAGGCCTGGCATGCTGCAATTCATGGGCTTGCAAAGAGTCGGACACGACTGAGTGACTGAACTGAACTGAACTGAATGAAAGTGAAAGTGAAAGTCACTCAAAGTCTGACTCTTTTTTCGACCCCATGGACTATCAAGATGGTGGAGTAGAAGAACGTGCACTCTCTTTCTCCTGTGAGAACTCCAAAATTACAACTCACTGCTGAACAACCATCAACAGGAAAATGTTGGATCCCACTGAAAAAGGATACTCCACATGCAAGGGCAAAGGAGAAGCCCCAGCAAGATGGTAGGAGGGGTGAAATTGTGTTTAGAATCAAACCCCATATCTGCCAGAGAAGATCGGAGGGCTCAAATAAAACCTTGTGCACACCAGGAGACCCCACAGAGACTGAGTCAGACCTGCCTTTGAGAGTTTGAGTGTTTTCTGTGGAGGTACGGGTCAGCAGTAGCCTGCCACAGGGGCAGGGGCTTTGGGTGCAGCAGACCTGGGTGTGGCATAAGCCCTTTTGTAGGAGGTCACCATTAACCCCACCATAGAGCCACCAGAACTTACACAGGACTGGCGAAACAGACTCGTGGAGGGCACAAACAAAACTTTGTGCATGCCAGGATCCAGGAGAAAGGAGCAGTGACCCCAAAAGAAACTGACCCAGACTTGCTTGTGAGTTTCCAGCAATTTCCCTCTGGCTGAGGTGTGGGTCAGCAGTGGCCTGCTGCAGGGTCAGGAGCTCTGAGTGAGGCAGTGCATGAATGGGACCTTTTGATGGAGGTTGCCATTATCTTCATTACCTCCACCATAGTTTCACTTCAGTTCAGTTCAGTCGCTCAGTTGTGTCCCACTCTTTGCAACCCCATGAATCGCAAGCACGCCAGGACTCCCTGTCCATCACCAACTCCCAGAGTTCACTCAGACTCACGTCCATCGAGTCGGTGATGCCATCCAGCCATCTCATCCTCTGTCGTCCCCTTCTCCTCCTGACCCCAATCCCTCCCAGCATCAGAGTCCTTTTCCAATGAGTCAACTCTTCGCATGAGGTGGCCAAAGAACTGGAGTTTCAGCTTTAGCATCATTCCTTCCAAAGAAATCCCAGGACTGATCTCTTTCAGAATGACTGGTTGGATCTCCTTGCAGTCCAAGGGACTCTCAAGAGTCTTCCCCAACACCATAGTTCAAAAGCATCAATTCTTCAGCGCTCAGCCTTCTTCACAGTCCAACTCTCATATCCATACATGACCACTGGAAAAACCATAGCCTTGACTAGACAGACTTTGTTGGCAAAGTAATGTCTCTGCTTTTGAATATGCTATCTAGGTTGGTCATAACTTTCCTTCCAAGGAATAAGCATCTTTTAATTTCATGGCTGCAGTCACCATCTGCAGTGATTTTGCTGCTGCTGCGTCACTTTAGTCGTGTCTGACTCTGTGTGACCCCATAGACGGCAGCCCACCAGGCTTCCCTGTCCCTGGGATTCTCCAGGCAAGAACACTGGAGTGGGTTGCCATTCCCTTCTCCAATGCATGAAAGTGAAAAGTGAAAGTGAAGTCGCTCAGTCGTGTTTGACTCTAGTGACCCCATGGACTGCAGCCTACCAGGCTCCTCTGTCTATGGGATTTTTAGGAAAAAGTACTGGAGTGGGGTGCCATTGCCTTCTCCGGCAGTTATTTTGGAGCCCCCCCCCCAAATAAAGTCTGACACTGTTTCCACTGTTTCCCCATCTATTTGCCTTGAAATGATGGGACCAGATGCCATGATCTTCGTTTTCTAGATGTTGAGCTTTAAGCCAACTTTTCCACTCTCCTCTTTCACTTTCATCAAGAGGCTTTTTAGTTCCTCTTCACTTTCTACCATAAGGGTGGTGTCATCTGTATATCTGAGGTTATTGATATTTCTCCCGGCAATCTTGATTCTAGCTTGTGTTTCTTCCAGCCCAGCGTTTCTCATGGTGTACTCTGCATATAAGTTAAATAAGCAGGGTGACAGTATACAACCTTGAAGTACTCCTTTTCCTATTTGGAACCAGTCTATTGTTCCATGTCCAGTTCTAACTGTTGTTTCCTGACCTGCATATAGCTTTCTCAAGAGGCAGGTCAGGTGGTCTGGTATTCCCATCTCTTTAGAATTTTCCCAGTTTATTGTGATCCATATAGTCAACAGCTTTGGCATAGTCAATAAAGCAGAAGTAGATGTTTTTCTGGAACTCTCTTGCTTTTTCCATGATCCAGCAGATGTTGGCAATTTGATCTCTGGTTCCTCTGCCTTTTCTAAAACCAGCTTGAACATCTGGAAGTTCACAGTTCACGTATTGCTGAAGCCTGGCTTGGAGAATTTTGAGCATTACTTTATTAGCGTGTGAGATGAGTGCAATTGTGCAGTAGTTTGAGCATTCTTTGGCATTGCCTTTCTTTGGGATTGGAATGAAAACTGACCTTTTCCATTTCTGTGGCCACTGCTGAGTTTTCCAAATTTGCTGGCATATTGAGTGCAGCACTTTCAGAGTATCATCTTTCAGGATTTGAAATAGCTCAACTGGAATTCCATCACCTCCACTAGCTTTGTTTGTAGTGATGCTTTCTAAGGCCCACTTGACTTAGTTTGGTCTCAGGTAAAACAACAGGGAGGGGACACAGCCCCAGCCTTCAACAGAAAGTTGGATTAAAGATTTACTGAGCATGGCCCCGCCCATCAGAACAAGACCTAATTCCCCCACAGTCAGTCTCTCCCATGGGGAAGCTTCTATAAACCTCTTATCCTCATCCATCACAGGGCAGACAGAATGAAAACACAGTCACAGAAAACTAATCAAACTGGTCACATGGACCACAGCCTTGTCTAACTCAATGAAATTATGAGCCATGCCATGTAGGGCCACCCAAAACAGATGGGTCATGGTGGGAAGTTCTGACAAAACGTAGTCCATTGGAGAAGGGAATGGCAAACCACTTCAGCATTCTTGCCTTGAGAACCCCATGAACAGTATGAAAAGGCAAAAAGATATGACACTGAAAGATGGACTCCCCAGCTCTGTAGGTGCCCAGTATGCTACTGGAGACGAGTGAGAAATAACTCCAGAAAGAATGAAGAGATGGAGCAAAAGCAAAATCAACGCCCAGTTGTGGATGTGAATGGTGATGGAAGTAAAGTCCAATGCTGCAAAGAACAGTACTGAATAGGAACCTGGATCATGAATCAAGGTAAATTGGGAGTGGTCAAACAGGAGATGGCAAGAGTGAACATCAACCATTTAGGCATCAGTAAACTAAAATGGACTGTAATGGATGAATTGAACTCAGATGACCATTATATCTAGTATTGTGGGCAAGAATCCCTTAGAAGAAATGGAATAGCCCTTGTAGTCAACAAAAGTCTGAAATGCAGTACTTGGGTGGAATCTCAAAAATGACAGAATGATCTCTGTTTGTTTCCAAAGCAAACCATTCAATATTACAGTAATCCAAGTCAATGCCCCAACCAATAAGGCTGAAGAAGCTGAAGTTGAATGATTCTATGAAGACCTACAAGACTTTCTAGAACTAACACCCCCAAAAGATGTCCTTTACATTATAAGGGACTGGAATGCAAAAGTAGGAAGTCAAGAAACACCTGGAGTAACAGGAAAATTTGCCCTTGGAGTACAGAATGAAGCAGGGCAAAGACTAACAGAGTTCTGCCAAGGGAATGCACTAGTCATAGCAAACACCCTCTTCCAACAACATAAGAGGCGACTCTACACATGGACATCACCAGATGGTCAATATTAAAATCAGATTGATTATATTCTCTGCAGCTGAAGATGTAGAAGCTCTGTACAGTCAGCAAAAACAAGACTGGGAGCTGACTGTGGCTCAGACCATGAACTCCTTATTGCCAAATTCAGACTTAAATTGAAGAAAGTAGGGAAAACCACTAGACCATTCAGGTATGACCTAAATCAAATCCCTTAGTATTATACAGTAGAAGTGACAATAGATTTAAGGTATTAGATCTGATAGACAGAGTGCCTGAAAACTATGGCTGAGGTTCGTGATGTGTACAGGAGGCAGTGATCAAAACCACCCCCAAGAAAAAGGCATGCAAAAAGGCAGAATGGTTGTCTGAGGAGGCCTTACAAATAGCTGAGAAAAGAGAAGCTAAAGGCAAAGGAGAAAAGGAATGATATATTCATCTGAATGCAGAGTTTCAAAGAATGGCAAGGAGAAATAAGAAAGCCTTCTTAAATGATCAGTTCAGAGAAATAGAGGAAAACAATAGAATGGGAAAGACCAGAAATCTCTTTGAGAAAATTAGATACCAAGTGAACATTTCATGCAAAGATGGGCAAAATAAAGGACAGAAACAGTAATGGACCTAACAGAAGCAGAAGATATTAAGAAGAGGTGGCAAGAATACACAGAAGAACTATACAAAAAAGATCTTCATGACCCAGATAACCACGATGGTGTGATCACTCACCTAGAGCCAGACATCCTGGAATGGGAAGTCAACTGGGCCATAGGATGCATCACTATGAACAAAGTTAGTGAAGGTGATGGAATTCCAGCTGAGCTATTTCAAAGTCTAAAAGATGATGCTGTGAAAGTGCTGCACTCAATATGCCAGCAAATTTGGAAAACTCAGCATTGGCCACAGGACTGGAAAAGGTCAGTTTTCATTCCAATCCCAAAGAAAGGAAATGCCAAATAATGTTCAAACTACCGTGCAATTGCACTCATCTCACACACTAGCAAAGTAATGCTCCTCATGGTTAGATTCAAGTAATGCCTTTCTTTGAAGGAGCACCGCAAAGTACTGTTAGCTTGTCAGTGCATAATATTAAAAGTCAATTGATGATAATTTGTTATGTCAACTTTGAGCCCTTGGTTAAGGTGATGTCCAGTAGTTTTCTCCACTGTAAAGTTACTATTTTACTTTCTGTATTAAGTAAGTAATTTGTGGGAGGTACTTTGAAATGGTGGAACTATTCTATTTCTCATCAAACTTTCACATGTGAGTTGCAGCATTCGTTGTTGACACTTGCGTGCATCAATCATTACAATGATGGTTGCAAAGTAGTAATTTCTCTAGCACCTTCATTTCTTTTTCATTTATTGGTTGGCATTCTCTTTAAGGAAGAGTTCTTTCTTCTACTGTTATTTATATTAGTCCTTTCAAATCTCATCAGCTTCCATAGTTTTTTTTTTTTTAGTTTGTAGTTATCACTTATTTGTTCTTCCTCCTTTACTGGTCCAATCTTACCAGAACTTTCTGTATTTTATTAGAATTTTCAGAGACCAACTTCTTGATTTGTTGACTGCCTTAGGTTTGGTTCCTGCAGAAGCAGACCATCTGTGGCTTGCAAATAATGGTCCTGGCCAATTTAAAGGCAAACCCATAGTCAGAATATGTATCATTTATAGTAAAGATGAATTGTCATCTCCTCCAGGGTAGAAGAGATCTAAGGTAATGAACTTGACAACCAATGGCTATTGTATGTCCTTGAGGGGTTTTACCATATCAGGGGCTCAGTATTGCTCTGTATTGCTGATGGTCAGACATTTAGCAGAAGTGGTAGCTAGACCAGCCTTGGGGAGAGGCAGCTCATCATGTCAGGCCACCATGACTAACTTATTCCTTCATAAAACCCTTTGCAGAGATTGAGGTCATTGAGGACAGAGTGCACTGGCATTCACTGGATGGATCGTCATATCCATCTGCTTATTCAGTGTTTCTTCTTCTGCCACTCACACTTTCTGGAGAATGTTGATGTGGGGCAGAAAGATCCATACTCTATGTGCCCATTTACAGACTCCATCCACACAGCTCATCCTCATACATTATTTCCAGTCTTCTAGTCTTGACCATTCCAAGTCCTTGACCAAGCAGCCAAACCATTTGTCATTATCTGCAAGTCTTTGTGTATCCTTAGCTCAGGCTATCTCTTCTCCCACATGAAATAGATGATTGATTGTACTTAATTTTTTAAAAATAATTTTATTTATTTATTGGCTGTGCTGAATCTTTACCACTGTGCAGCTTTTTTCTAGTAGTGGTGAGCGAGGGCTGCTCTCTAGTGGCACTGCATGGGCTTCTCATTGCAGTGGCTTCTCTTGTTGAGAAGCACAGGCTCTAGGGTGAGGTTTCAGTAGTTGCAGCTTGTGGGTTCTACAGCACAGGCTCAATAGTTGTGGCCCTTGGGCTTAGTTACTCTGCAGCATGTGAGATCTTCCTGGGTCAGGGAAGGCAGGCAGGTCCTTTACCACTGAGCCACCAGGGAAGCCCCCTGATTGTACTTTAAACACTGCCCACTGGGAGGCTTTTCCCTTACCACTGTTTTTCAGGGCCATTCTGTGTAGTAGCAGTCCATTTTTAGTTTATACCAACATGTTATGTGGGAGAAGGCAATGGCACCCCACTCCAGTACTCTTGCTTGGAAAATCCCATGGATGGAGGAGCCTGGTGCGCTGCAGTCCATGGGGTCGCTAGGAGTCGGACACGACTGAGCGACTTCACTTTCACTTCTCACTTTCATGCACTGGGGAAGGAAATGGCAACCCACTCTAGTGTTCTTGCCTGGAGAATCCCAGGGATGGGGGAGCCTGGTGGGCTGCCATCTATGGGGTTGCACAGAGTCAGACACGACTGAAGCAACTTAGCAGCAGCAGCAGCAAGGCATCTGTGCAAGAGAGGTAGGGTATGGGACCTGTTCGTACAATTTTCTTGTTTCCTCCATACCTGCTTAAGCCTGACTCCAAATGTATTATTTTCATTAGATGACAGATTGCAGTTGTGCCTGTCTCAGTTTATGTTTGGTGGGTCTGACAATCGCCCCAGTTTATGATGTTCTATGGTCAGACATTCAGTTTCCCGCAGGGACTGGTACTGAGCCAGAGCTGTTTTTTGAATGGCACATAGTTATCTGCTGTAGACAGCATGGCTTGGCTCCAGAACCTTAGGGGTCTGGGCTGCAACTCTCATTCATGGTCTTGTCATAGACTCCGTGGGGCGTCCCTAACTACCGCAGATGCTCTAGCATCATTGGATCTGCCAGACCGTATGCCCAAGCTTGTATTACAGTCTGAATCCACTGCAAAGTTCCTTCTTGCTCTTGACCCTCTCAAAACTGGCAGCCTTCCATGTTACCTGCAAGGGGTTCAGGCAGTATTCCCAGTACAATATATGCTATTTCCAAAACCTGAAACAAGTGTGTTTCTTTCTTAGTAACAGGTGGCACAAATTACAGTAACTTGTCCTTTATTTTGGAGAGGATGTTTGGCATATTCCAGACCGTGGACCCCTGAAAACTTCACTGGCTAAGCAGGTCTCCCAACCTTTGTTACGGTTTATCCCCCACTCCCTGGTATGAATGATTATTTCCAGGATATTCAGAGTGCTTGTCACTTCCTAGTCTCCATGTCCAATTAATGTGATGTCATCAATATAATGGACCAATCTTGATCCAGATCCAGATCCCTTTAGGTTATATTGTGACAGAGCAGGAGAGTTAATACAGCTGAGGAACAAGACTGTAAATGCACACTGCTGTCCATTCCAGGTGAAGGGGAGGAAATTTGATCATCCTGATGAGGCCAGATCAGTAGATGTGTTCATCTGTAGGCTGTGTTCATCTGTTCTAATAAAGATACTATATCTGGCATTGAAGCTGCAAAGGTGGCTGCCTGTAGCTACGTTTATATTAGTCTACCATCACCATCTATCATCCATCTGGTTTTGCAGGGATTATATCAGTGAGTTAAAAGGGGATGTGTGTACCTCTCAGTCTTAGAGAATGGCAGTAATCTCTGTCATTCTGCCTGCCATTTGGGGGCCCTGGCCTCAGTATCACCTCACAACTTGCATACTTGTATACCTCACAACTTGTATTGCACAGTAAAGTTCTGAGTATTTCCCTTGCTCCAGTGTACAGCTACTCTAATAAATGGCTGGAAGTCCCTTTGGGGGAAGAATTGGGAGATATACTACTATACTTTGTGAAAATTAATAAAAGGAAAGCTTAACTAAACTTGGAGTTGGGAAGGTCTGTAGAGAGAGCTCTCATGCCCCCTTACTGACTCATTGTCAGTTATTCCAAACAGGAAGATTTCACTTACCCCAACAGGAAGATGTCACTTACTGACCTCAATGGGAAGAGTGGTATCTTGCACTCCCAAGCAGGAAGTGCAATTACTTTACTTGTCCAGTAGGAGGAAGGAAGACTTCTTTCTTGCCCAGCAACAAGTGCAGCCAATGAAAAACACTGCAGCTCAGTCAATGAGAAGCTGTTTCACCTGAACTTTTACTTTCCTCCAGTGAACTTTCTTTTTTTTTTTTCTTTTTGACTGATGACTTCCTTGTTCCAAAAGCCTGTTATATGTATCCCTTGGAGCACCAATTTGTTTGTCAGATGAGACATTGCCTGATTCATGAGTCATTTAGTAAATCCAATTAGATCTTCAAATTTACTCAGTTAAATTTTGTGTTTTAACAAAACTGTTGTGCAGACTTCTGTAGGATCTGGCTCCCCTTTTATAGACTGGCTCTGGTTTGAGCAGCATCTGCCTTCTGCTAACAGTTATTGATCAATTTTGGTTATATAGTCATCCCTTGGTATCTGCAAAAGATTGGTTTCAGGACACCTATCCTGGAACAAAATCCACGAATCCCAAGTCCCTTAAGTCAGCCTTTATATTTGTGGATTTTGTATCCATGGAAAGGGAGGATTGACTGTGTAACTGAAGCACGGATGCTCACTTGCTTCTGTCATGTCTGACTCTTTGCGACTCTTTTGGACTGTAGACTGCCAGGTTCCTCTGTCCATGGGATTCTTCAGGCAAGAATACTGGAGTGGGTTGCCATACCTCTTCAGGGGATCTTCTTGACTCAGGGATTGAACCTGAGTCTCCTGTGTCTCCTGCATCAGCAGGCATATTCTTTACTGCTGAACCACTGGGGAAGCCCAAGAGAAGCACAGATCCTTGTTATTAGTGGTTTACTTACTTTATTACTTAATATAGCAAAGCCAAAAATTAATTACTTATCTTTCCTCCTAAATCTTAGTTTATTCTAACATCAATCGTGTTAATTCCTCTTACTTCTAATTTTGTTTGGTATTTTAAATCCATTTTGTATTATTATGTTAACCCCACAGATTATATAGTACTTATTATTCTT
The DNA here is from genome assembly GCF_002263795.3 of Bos taurus. Classification (NCBI taxonomy): domain Eukaryota; kingdom Metazoa; phylum Chordata; class Mammalia; order Artiodactyla; family Bovidae; genus Bos; species Bos taurus. The sequence goes on from NC_037328.1 coordinate 128,115,953, forward strand.
TTATATGATTGACACTTGTTTAGATTTACCCATGTATTTCCTAATTTCTTGACTCACCATCTCTTCCAGCATATCAGACCTTCCTTCTAGAATCACTTTTCTTTTTCCTAAAGTACATTGTTTGTAAATATTTTTGTGAGGCTCTTTTGGGAAGGAATTATCACATTTTTATTTGTCTGACAACACTTTTACCACCTCTTTTTTTTCATGAACTTTTATATTGAATGATAACATACAGTAAAGTGAACAATATTAAGTATATAGCTCAATGAATTGTTTTCTTTTTTTTAAAATAAATTTATTCATTTTAATTGGAGGCTAATTACTTTACAATATTGTAGTGGTTTTGGCATACATTGACATGAATCAGCCATGGGTGTACATGTGTTCCCCATCCTGAACCCCACTCCCACCTCCCACCATCCCATCCCTCTGGGTAATCCCAGTGCACCAGCCCTGAGCACCCTGTCCCATGCATCAAACCTGGACTGGTGATCCATTTCACATATGATATTATACATGTTTCAATGCCATTCTCCCAAATTGTCCCACCCTCGCCCTCTCCCACAGAGTCCAAAAGACTGTTCTGTACATCTGTGTCTCTTTTGCTGTCTCGCATATAGGGTCATCGTTACCATCTTTCTAAATTCCATATATATGCGTTAGTATACTGTACTGATATTTTTCTTTCTGGCTTACTTCACTCTGTATAATAGGCTCCAGTTTCATCCACCTCATTAGAACTGATTCAAATGTATTTGGTGAATTATTTTCAAGGGTCATTCAGCTTCCTGAAGCCTCTCCCCATAGTCTTCCACCGTTACCCACCCCAAAGGCTTCCACAACTTTTCTCACTTTTATTGCCATCTGTTCTCAAATTTTATATGAATGGGATCATATGTTAGGTGATGGTTTGTTTCTGGTCTCCTTCATTAATCATGATGTCTGTGAGATTCATCTGTGTTGTGTATAGCAGTGGTTCATTATCTTTTTGTATTTTTCATGTTTGTCCCCTGAACATTCAGCTGTTTCTCTTGGGTCACTATTTTCCTGTAGTTGGTCAGTGCCCATCTTTAGACGCGGCTTGGGGCTCCACCTGTGTTCTGACTGACTTGGAGATGAGGGAGGTATTTTTCTTGTCAGAAGTTGGACTGCATACTTCCTCTACACAGAATCCATCCTCCTCATGTTCTTCTTCACCTTAGGTTAGTGGACACTCAACTCCTTTCCAGATAGACAATTTTCCTTCAAAACTGTTGGCTGACTTATTTTATTTCTGTAGACCTGAGTATATGTCTTTATATTTACTCTTGCTGAAATTCATCATTTATTTTCTTTTTGAACCATCTTTTCCTCCTGGAGAGAAGCACAGAGCCTTGATTTGAGTTTGGGCCTGGGAGGAAGGAGGAGCCAAAGAGCAGTGAAGTCGGGCAGCACAGGTTCCACCTTCAGTGATGTGACAGAGAGTGAGTTACTTAACTTTACTGAGCCTCAGCCCCCTTGTTTATAAAATTTAAACTCAAAGAGGTCTGTGTTGTTAATCCCCATGTCCTCAGTGCCTGGCGTGGTGTCTGACACATAGTACTAAGTGAATGCTAGTTGACTATATGGAAGAATATGGTAATACTACCTACTTTGCAGAGGTTGTGAGGTTTAGATAGGATATATATCAAGTGCCTAACACAGGGGCTAGGGCTGACAGTGGAAGAGCAGAGAGGGGAGGCAGCCAACTTCCTGGGGTTTGTAGGAAAGAGGAAAAGAGAGCAAGGAGTAGTCCTGCCTGGGATGCAGTAGAGGGACTGTGTGCATTCCCTCATGTTTTGAAAGAAACCAGCCAGTCTTTCCAGCAGAGGCAACGGAGCTGGTGGGGGTGATAGCTGTAGGTCACATGCTGTTTTTCTAACACCACCCTATCTCTAACTCCCATTATAGTTCTCTTGATACAATCGATCTTTTATTTCCCTCACAATTGTAAGGTAGTATTTCCATTTTATGAATGTTAAAAACAAAGCTCAGAGAAGTGAAATGATTTTGAACTCATGACTCATATGAATGCTTTCTTCTCCCCTTTTCGAATGAAATTCTAACAATGTTCTTTCTATAATAAGTGCTGCTCTAATTTGGTCTTATATAACTTCAAGGGGGGCTTCTCAGGTGGCACTAGTGGTAAAGAAACTGCTTGCCAATGCAGGAGACACAAGAGACTTGGGTTCGATCCCTGGGTCGGGAAGATCTCCTTGAGGAGAGTATGGCAACCCACTCCAGTATTATTTTTTTTATACATTTATTTATTTTAATTGGAGGCTAATTACTTTACAATACTGTAGTGGTTTTGCCATACATTGACATGAATCAGCCGTGGGTATACATGTGTTCCCCATCCTGAACCCTCCTCCCACCTCCCTCCCCATCCCATCCCTCAGGGTCATCCCAGTGCACCAGCCCTGAGCACCCTATCTCATGCATCAAACCTGGACTGGCGATCTGTTTCACATATGATAATATGCATGTTTCAATGCTGTTCTCTCAAATCATCCCACCCTTGCCTTCTTCCACAGAGTCCAAAAGTTTGTTCTTCAGATCTATGTCTCTTTTGCTATCTCGCATATAGGGTTATCATTACCATCTTTCTAAATTCCATATATATGAGTTAATATACTGTATTGGTGTTTCTCTTTCTGACTTACTTCTCTATATAATAGGCTCCAGTTTCATCCACCTCATTAGAACGGATTCAAATGCATTCTTTTTAATAGCTGAGTAATATTCCATTGTGTATATGTGCCACAGCTTTCTTATCCATTCATCTGCTGATGGACATCTAGGTTGCTTCCATGTCTTGGCTATTATTATTTTTGTTGCAGTGGTAAATGGAATTGTTTCCTTAATTTCTCTTGTCTTGTTCCTGACTTTAGGGGAAATGCTTTCAGTTTTTCACTATTGAGGATAATGTTTGCTGTGGGTTTATCATATATGGCTTTTATTATGTTGAGGTATGTTCCTTCTATGTCTGTTTTCTGGAGGGTTTTTATCATAAATGGATGTTGAATTTTGTTAGAGGCTTTCTCTGCATCTATTGAGATAATCATATGGTTTTTATCTTTCAATTTGTTAATGTGGCATATCACATTGATTGATTTGTGAATGCTGAAGAATCCTTGCATCCCTGGGATAAAGCACACTTGGTCATGATGTATGATCTTTTTAATATGTTGTTGGATTCTGTTTGCTAAAATTTTGTTAAGGAATTTGGCATCTATGTTCATCAATGATATTGGCCTGTAGTTTTCTTTTTTTGTGGCATCTTTGTCTGGTTTTGGTATTAGGGTGATGGTGGCCTTATCGAATGAGTTTGGAAGTTTACCTTCCTCTGCAATTTTCTGGAAGGATAATATGTTAGCTTTTCTCTAGGTGTTAGCTCTTCTCTAAATTTTTGGTAGAATTCAGCTGTGAAGCCATCTGGTCCTAGGATTTTGTTTGTTGGAAGATTTCTGATTACAGTTTTGATTTCCATGCTTGTGATGGGTCTGTTAAGATTTTCTATTTCTTCCTGGTTCAGTTTTGGAAAGTTATACTTTTCTAAGAATTTGTCCATTTCTTCCAAGTTGTCCATTTTATTGGCATATAGTTGCTAATAGTAGTCTCTTATGATCCTTAATATTTTTGTGTTGTCTGTTGTGATTTCTCCATTTTCATTTCTAATTTTGTTGATTTGATTCCCCCTCCCCTTTTTTTTCCTTGATGAGTCTGGCTAATGGTTTGTCTATTTTATTTATCTTCTCAAAGAACCAGCTTTTAGCTTTGTTGATTTTTGCTATGGTCCCCTTTGTTTCTTTTTCATTTATTTCTGCCCTAATTTTTATGATTTCTTTCCTTCTACTAACCCTGGGGTTCTTCATTTCTTCTTTTCCCAGTTGCTTTAGGTGTACAGTTAGATTATTTATTTGATTTTCCTCTTGTTTCTTGAGGTAAGCTTGTATTGCTATGAATCTTCCCCTTAGCACTGGTTTTACTGAATCCCATAGGTTTTGGGTTGTTATGTTTTCATTCATTTCTATGCATATTTTGATTTCTTTTTTGCTTTCTTCTGTGATTTGTTGGTTATTCAGAAGCGTGTTGTTTAGCCTCCATATGTCTGTATTTTTAATAGTTTTTTTTTTTTTCCTGTAGTTGACATCTAATCTTACCTCATTGTGATCAGAAAAGATGTTTGGAATTATTTCATTTTTTTTGAATTTACCAAAGCTAGATTTATGGCCCAGGATGTGATCTATTCTAGAGAAGGTTCTCTATGCACTTGAGAAAAAGGTGTAAATTAATTCATTGTTTTGGGGTGAAATGTCCTATAGATATCAGTTAGGTCTAACTGGTCCATTGAATCATTTAAAGTTTGTGTTTCCTTGTTAATTTTCTTTTTAGTTGATCTATCCATACGTGTGAGTGGGGTATTAAAGTCTCCCACTATTATTGTGTTATTGTTAATTTCCCCTTTCATACTTGTTATCATTTGCCTTACATATTGCGGTGCTCCTATGTTGGGTGCATATATATTTATAATTGTTATATCTTCTTCTTGGAGTGATCCTTTGATCATTATGTAATGTCCTTCTTTGTCTCTTTTCATGGCCTTTATTTCAAAGTCTATTTTATCTGGTATGAGTATTGCTACTCCTGCTTTCTTTTGGTCCCTATTTGATGGAATATCTTTTTCTAGCCCTTCACTTTCAGTCTGTATATGTCCCTTGTTTTGAGGTGGGTCTCTTGTAGACAACATATATAGGGGTCTTGTTTTTGTATCCATTCAGCCAGTCTTTGTCTTTTGGTTGGGACATTCAACCCATTTACATTTAAGGTAATTATTGTTAAGCATGATCCCATTGCCATTTAATTTGTTGTTTTGGGTTCAAGTTTATAAGCCTTTTCTGTGTTTCTTGTCTAGAGAAGATCCTTTAGCATTTGTTGAAGAGCTGGTTTGGTGGTGCTGAATTCTCTCAGCTTTTGCTTGTCTGTAAAGCTTTCGATTTCTCCTTCATATTTGAATGAGATCCTTGCTGGGTACAGTAATCTGAGTTGTAGGTTTTTCTTTCATCATGTTAAGTATGTCCTGCCATTCCCTTCTGGCCTGAAGAGTTTCTATTGAAAGATCAGCTGTTATCCTTATGGGAATCCCCTTGTGTGTTATTTGTTGTTTTTCCCTTGCTGCTTTTAACATTTGTTTTTTGTGCTTGATCTTGATTAATATGTGTCTTGGGGTGTTTTGCCTTGGGTTTATCCTGTTTGGGACTCTCTGGGTTCTTAGACTTGGGTGGCTATTTCCTTCCCCATTTTAGGAAAGTTTTCAACTATTATTTCCTCGAGTATTTTCTCATGGTCTTTCTTTTTGTCTTCTTCTCTGGAACTCCTATGGTTCAAATGTTGGGGTGTTTGACATTGTCCCAGAGGTCTCTGAAATTGTCCTCATTTCTTTTAATTCTTTTTTCTTTTTCCTCTATGCTTCATTTATTTCCACCATTCTATCTTCCACCTCGATTATCCTATCTTCTGCCTCTGTTATTCTACTGTTGGTTCCCTCCAGAGTGTTTTTGAGCTCAGTTATTGCATTATTCATTATTGATTGACTCTTTTTTATTTCTTCTAGGTCCTTGTTAAACATTTCTTGCATCTTCTCAATCCTTCTCTCCAGACTATTTGTCTGTAATTCCATTTTGTTTTCAAGATTTTGGATCATTTTGACTATCATTATTCTGAATTCTTTTTCAGGTAGACTCCCTATTTCCTCCTCTTTTGTTTGGTTTGTTGGGCATTAATCATGTTCCTTTACCTGCTGAATATTTATCTGCATTTTCATCTTGTTTATATTGCTGTGTTTGGGGTGGCCTTTCTGTATGCTGGTAGTTTGTGGTTCCTTTTTATTGTGGAGGGTCCTCCCTGTGGGTGGGGTTAGACAAGTGACTTGTCAAAGTTTCCTGGTTAGGAAAGCTTGTGTTGGTGTTCTGGTGGGTGGAGCTGGATCTCCTCTCTCTGGAGTGCAATGAAGTGTCCAGTAGTGAGTTTTGAGGTGTCTATGGGTTTGGTGTGACTTTTAGCTGCCTGTATTTTAATACTTAGGGTTCTGTTCCTGTGTTGTTGGAGAATTAGCTTGGTATGTTTTGTTCTGAAACTTGTTGGCTCTTGGGTGGAGCTTGGTTTCAGTGTAGGTATGGAGGCTTTTGGATGAGCTCTTGTCGATTAACGTTCCCTGGAGTCAGGAGTTTTCTGGCATTCTCAAGTTTTGAATTTAAGCCTTCTGCCTCTGGCCTTAAGTCTTATTCTTACAGTAGTCTCAAGACTTCTCCATCCATATAGCACCAATGATAAAACACCTAGGTTAATGGTGAAAAGATTCTCCACAGTGAGTGACACCCAGAGAGGTTCACAGAGTTACATGGAGAAGAGAAGAAGGAGGAGGGAGATAGAGCTGACCAGGAGGAGAAGACGGGGAGTCAAAAGGGGAGACAGCAGTCTAACCATTAATCAGTTCCCTATGTGCTCTCCACAGTCTGGAACACTCAGAGAGGTTCATGGAGTTACGTAGAGAAGAGAAGAGGGAGGAAGGAGATAGAGGTGACCAGGAAGAGAAGCTGCTGCTAAGTCGCTTCAGTCGTGTCTGACTCTGTGCGACCCCACAGACGGCAGCCCACCAGGCTTCCCCGTCCCTGGGATTCTCCAGGCAAGAACACTAGAGTGGGTTGCCATTTCCTTCTCCAATGCATGAAAGTGAAAAGTGAAAGTGAAGTTCGCTCAGTCATGTCCGACTCTAGCGACCCCACAGACTGCAGCCTACCAGGCCCCTCCATCCATGGGATTTTCTAAGCAAAAGTAATGGAGTGGGGTGCCATTGCCTTCTCCGAGGAGGAGAAGAGGAGGAGTCAAAAGGAGAGAGACAGATCTAGCCAGTAATCAGTTCCCTGTGTTCTCGACAGCACGGAACACCCAAAAAGATTCACAGAGTTGGGTAGAGAAGAGAAGGGGGAGGGAGGAGATAGAGGTGACCTGGGGGAGAAAAGAGAGTCAAAAGCGGGAGAGAGTAATCAAGCCAGTAATCATACTCCTAAGTAAAAATGGGTACTGAAGATTGGATTCTTAAAGGTACAAAATTGATAACAAAAACCAAAAAGCAAAAATTAAAAATCTAGAGTAGAGGTTAGCCTCTCAAAATACAATAATAAAAAAGCAAAACAAAATCACAAAAATTATAAAAAATTTATATATGAAATTTGCTTTAAAAATAGGGTCTTTTTTTGCAAGGTAATAGTAGGTTATTAAAATGAAAATTAAAGGAATAGTAAAGAACTTAAAATTTAAAAAATTACAAAATTACAAAATAATAATAGTAAAATATATCTAGGAATTTCTCTGGAGCTGTTGAGGGCAGTGTGGAGTCAGTTCAGTTTCAGATAGTTCCTTGTTCCAGCTTATACTTCTTCTCAAGGTCTATAGGCCTCTTCCAGTGTAGTTAGTGCTGACTACAGGGTTTTAATATGTTGCACCCGTCACTTTCAGAGCAGTTCCCTTTTCTTTGTTTATTTTGGCTTCCTCTGTTTGTAAGTCTCCTCGGTGTCTAATTTCCACCCTGACACAAGGGGGCAAATTTCACTTGTTCAGCCGTGCTGTGGGGAGGGAGGGACACTGCACACAAATATCACTGGTGTGTGTGGGGAGTGCTCACAGTGTCTGGGCCACACTGGGTTTGCTCCCACTCATGGCGTGTGTGCTTTCCCAGTCTACACTGCTCAGGCTCCAGGTTGCTCTGCAGGGGAAGGGCCCTGGGTTGCATGCACTTCCCAGGTCTAAGCAGCTCAGATTCAGGTTCTTGGGTACTCCACAAGGTCACAGACTCGGTTGGGTGTGCATTTTGTGCCTTTCCCAGGTCCGAACAGCTCAGGCGACCAGGTGCTTGGTGAGCACACTCTTTCAGCTGGGCGGTACATCTTATCACCTCCTCAGTCCCGGCCCCTCGGTTTCCTGGGTGTGCTGCAGGAGCGCTGTCTCAGGTGTGCTGTGTGTCTCCTCTGGGGAGCTGATCTCTGACTGTGACCCTCCAGGCAGATGTCAACCGTTCAGGATCCCAGGAAGACTTGGTTAGCAACTGCGCACAGTTTGGTGGAGAATGCCGTCTCTGGGGCCAAGATTGCCCCTCACCTTCCGGCTCTGGCTGCCACCTGCCTGCCTCTCTGCCTCTGGTGGGGGCCGGGGCCGGTCCTCAGCTGGCTAGCTCTCCTCTGGTATTCGCTCTAGCCTTTGTTCTGTCAGCAGGCCAGGCTGTGCCTCAGAGCTGTTCCGGGAAAGTTCTCTGTTTTTTTTTTTTTTTTTTCCTGTCTTTGGATATCCCACAGTTTGGGTTGCTATCTCACGTTAACGCCCTCAGATTGTCCTCAAGGCATTCAGGCCCAGTCCTTACCCTAAGCAATGCATCCTACGCCTCCCTGTTCAGCCCCCCCGCTGTCTGGGCTACTTCTCCGCTGGGATTTGCGGCTATGCGCGTAATCTGTGGGTTGTTTTTTTTTTTTTCTTTCCTCCTGGTTATGTTGCCCTCTGAGATTCCAAAACCCCCCACAGACCCACCGGTGAGAGAGTTTCCTGGTGTTTGGAAACTTCACAATTCCCTTCCCGGAATGGATCTCCATCCCTAACTCTTTGTCTCTCTTTTTATCTTTCATATTTTGCCCTATCTCCTTTCCAAGAGAATGGGCTGCTTTTCTGGGTGCCTGGTGTCCTCTGCCAGCGTTCAGAAGTTGTTTTGTGGAATTTGCTCAGCGTTCAATTGACCTTTCGATGAATTTGTGGGGGAGAAAGTGGTCTCCCCGTCCTATTCCTCTGCCTTCTTAGGACTGCGCCCCCAGTATTCTTGCTTATAGAATTCCATGGACAGAGGAGCCTTGCAGTCTACAGTCCATAGGGTCACACAGAGTTGGACATGACTGAAGCAAATTAGCATGCAACTTCATGGACGTTCCCTGTGCCTATTAATACTTTCTTTTCTTTAAATTGGAGTATAATTGCTTTACAATATTGTGTCGGTTTCTGCTGTACAAGGAAGTGAAACACCCATATGTATACATATAGCCCTCCCTCTTGGGCCTTCCTCCCAACCTACCCCACATCTCACTATGTCAGTTCATCTCAGAGCACCAAGCTGAGGTCTCTGTGCTATACAACAGCTTCACACTAGCTATCTATTTGACACATGGTATGTATGTCAGTCCTAATCTCCCAATTCATCCCACCCTCCCTTGTCCACCCCCGTATCCATCTGTCCATCCTCTACTTCTGTATCTCTATTCCTGCCCTGCAAATAGGTTCATCTGTACAATTTTTCTAGATTCCACATACATGCGTTAATATACAGTATTTTTTTTTTCTCTTTCTGACTTACTTCACTCTGTATGAGAGTCTCTAGGTCCATCCACATCTCTACAAATGACCCAATATCAATATCGTTCCTTGTTAAAACGGTTTTGATTTTGTTTGAACATCTGATTGAATCAGTTGCACTGAAGAAATCTTGCCAGCAGGTGGTGCACAAAACCAATAATTCAGAATCCAAAAGCTGTGCTTTCCTGAGGAGGGACTGGAACTCGCTGCTGCGTCCTCGTCCTCGGTCAAGTGGGTGTCAGGCTTCCTTTTGTGGTTTCTGGGCTGCTGGATACTCAACCCCTGCTACCTAGGGGGCTCATCTAGGTTTCCTAAGGCCGTCAGGACAAAGTTCCCACACCTCTCAGACCCTTCTGGTCTGGTGAGTCCCTGTTTCTCTTGTCCTCTGAGTTCTGCCTCCTGGCTTAATGCTTCTCACCCTCCTTGCTCTTCCACATTCCAGGCCTTTGTTCTTGCTGGTCACTATGTCTGGAGGGCCCCTTCTTTCCTCCCTCTAATCTAGTTAATTCCTTCTCATCCTTGGGGGCTCAGGGCAAGGCTCTCCCTCTGAGGGGCCACGCTGCCCATCCCTCCCCGACCCTCCCAGGCTGGGTGGGGCCCCTTCACCTCCCATCTGCTTGTTACAGCAGTGGGGACTTCCAGTCTTGCTCTTCTCTGCTTGGTTGCTTTCTTCCTATACAGTGCCCTTGAGGGTACATATTGTGTCCTGGCCATCTCAGGTTATTCCAAGTACCAGGCATGGAGAAGGTGCAGAAAAAAGGAGATGTAAAAAAAAACTGTTGATAAACGAATGAACAAATGGGCGTTTATGGAGAGGGCCAGTGATGTGCCAGGACATTCTATCCGAGGACTTTTACAGAGCCCTAGAGGGCTGAAGTCTCTTGTAGTCACAGATGGTCATCACTGGGGGGATGTCTCTTCTGGGTCTGCAGGGTAGGCTATTCGTGTGTTTTCCATATGGGGCATTTCTTGCTCATCTCAACAGCCTCCATGATTCTCCTTAAATATCTCCGAGGAAGGATGCATTTTCTCAAGACACAAAGAAGAGTAATTTAAATAAGTGGAAGGAACATGCATTTTAATTGTATTATTATACTAATTTATGTCTCCTGCCCCCCTCCAAATAGTGCTTTTTCACAGTGTGGAAGCCCATTAAGGCTGAGAGTTGAAACTAATTGTTTCAGATGGCTGCTGAGAGACGATGGGCTTTGTTTTTATAGCTCTCAGAACAGGTGGGTAAACAGGCCTGTTTCCTTTCTCTACCAGGCCAGGTCGGGTTTCAGGACTCAGGGACCCCAGCTGCACTGTCCGCACTGGCAGCATCGAGTCTGGCATACACTAGGTCCTCAGGAAGAATTTGCTTCCTGGATAGGGGAATAAATAATAGAGAGGGGTGGGGCTGGGTGCAAGAGTGAGTAGGACTCAGGGTGGTTGGGTCTCTTCCTGATGAAGTCTCCAGGTATATGGTTGTAGGGAGAGGAAGTGGAAGTGAAAGTGAATGTGTTAGTTCCTCAGTCGTGTCCGACTCTTTGAGACCCCATGGACTGTAGTCCAATGCCAGGCTCCCCTGTCCATGGAATTCTCCAGACAAGAATACTGGAGTGAGTTGCCATATCCTTCTCCAGGGAATCTTCCCAAATCAAAGAAACTGGGTTTCTTGCCTTGCAGGCAGATTCTTTACCTTCTGAGCCATGAGGAAGCAAAAATCAAATGGCTACTGGACTCCTGTGTGCCCCTAGGTGTGGGGTGGCTGCTGCACGCTTCCTGGGGGTGAGCCTAGTTTTATTGTTGTTGTTTTTCAGTCGCTAAGTCATGTCTGACTCTTTGCGACCCCATGGACTATAGCCCACCAGGTTCCTCTGTCCATGGGATTTTCCAGGCAAGGATACTGGAGTGGGTTACCATTTCCTTCTCCAAGGGATTTTCCCAGATGCAGGATCAAACCTGTGTCTTTTGCATTGGCAGGCAAATTCTTTTTTTTTTTTCCCCATAGTGAGTTGCTTTATGGGGGTTCTTACAGCTTTTTCTCCATCCCTGTCACCTTGCAAGGTTTGAGGATTGTGAGGTTATCACTCAGACAAATAAGAACATCTGGGAGGCAGACTGCTGGATCCAGTTCTTGGCTCTTCCATTTTCTAGCTATGACCCTGGACAGTTGACCCCACCTCCTGAAGCCTTAGTTTCCTCATTTGTACAATGTAATAATCACAGCCTCAGGGGACTATTATGAAGATGCAGTGAGAGAATCTGCAGAAAGCACTTAGCACAGTGCCTGGCTCAGAGTTCTCAGCAAACATTTTCTGGCACATCTGACCAATGATCATGATGACGCTTCAATGCCATTAGTCACAGAACTCAGTTCTGGCTGTTCTCCCTCAAATAATCTGATAACAATCCTCAAATGAAAATCAACCATAAGTTTGCCCTCCAAATACAATAGAACCAGCCATAGATTTAAAGAATTAAATAGCAGTAAGGGACGATGCCCCACCTTCTTCAGCTCACCCTTTCTCACCAACCCCCAAACTCCACACTTCACATGAGGACAAAGCCTGAAGAGAACAAAGGATTTGGGTGTGGGATCCTTGCACTTAGAAGAGTTGCAGGTCAAACTCAGGTGTCCTGACTGTTACTCTGTGTTCTCTCCAGTGTTCCACATGCGTGACTACGTGCTCACTTATGTCTGACTCATTGCGACCCCATGGACTGTAGCCCACCAGGCTCCTCTGTCCATCGGATTTCCCAGGCAAGAGTACTGGAGTGGGTTGCCATTTCCTTCTCCACAGGCCAATTCTTGAGCCCAGTTTATAGATCAGCAAATTGAGGCACAGATGAGTTAAGTAACTTGCCTAGGCCTCAATGTCAGAGACAGGCAGAGTCAGGATGAGGGTCTAGTGCGTGTGTGATGCAGTGTTCAGGCCATTTCCTCCTCCCAAGTCAGGCTCTTGTAAAGGATAGCTACCTGACCTGGAGTGCCTGCTGTGTGCAGGTACCACACAAGACATCTCTCCATATGACCCCAGGATCTGGTACATAGAGTGTCAGGTGATTGGTTCCATCACCAGTCACTGTTAATAAGTGAATGTGAAAGTGTTTGTCACTCATTTGTGTCTGGCTCTGAGACACCATGGACTGTAGCCCTCCAGGCTCCTCCGTCCATGGAATTCTCTAGGTAAAAATACTGGAGTGGGTCACCATTTCCTTCTCCAGGGGATCTTCTCGACCCAAGGATCGAACATGGGTCTCTTGCATTGCACATAGATTCTTTACCATCTGAGCCACCAGTGAAGACCCTGTTGCTGAAATCCCCCACAAAATCGTCCTTTTGAAGGAGGCATTATGGTTTCCATGGTGTAATAAAAATCAGATCCTGGTTCAGTAGTTCTGGGGTGGCCTGAGATTCTGCATGTCTGACCAGCTGGATGGTGTGGGTCCAGGTTGCACCGTGAATGGAGGAATGCAGAGAACAGAGCTGAGGTAGGGATTCCTGCTGTCTGGTGCTCATCCGCCTTCTCTCACAATCTGTGGCCTCTTGGTCTCCAAGTCAAGTCCTCTCAATGTGTAGCTTGACCTGCAGGACTGTGCTCTCATGGTGGCCAGGACACTCTGCATGGGGGCCAGCTGGGACCAGCTCAGGGTGCCTGGCCAGGCCAACTTCCCCAGAATGGACTCCAAGGTGTTCTCAGTGTGAAAACCGCTGCTCCAAGCCAGGTCGGACCTGGCCCAACCTGCCCAGCCTGCTTCTGTGTGTTTGCCTGGTGCTTGTCTTCTATTATGCCGTGTTGTTTGTTTTCAGCAACTGCTTTATCGAGTTGTAATTCTCCTACCATATAATTTATCTAATTAAAGAGTACAAGTCAATTAAAAAAATTTTTTTAACTTTATTTATTTTTGGCTGCACTGGGCTTTCTTTAGTTGCAGGAGCTTCTTTCTCTAGAGCAGGGGCTACTGTCTAGTTGTAGTGCTAGGGCTTGTCACTGGTGTCTTCTCTTGTGGTGGAGTCCAGGCTCTAGATCACATGGGCTCAGTAGTTTTGGCACATGGGCTTAGTTGCCCTGTGGCATGTGGAATCCTCCTGACCAGGGATTGAACCCATGTCCCCTGCATTGGCAGGCAGATTTTAAAGCACTGGACCATCATGGAAGTCCACAAGTCAATTGCTGTTCAGTTGCTCAGGCATGCCCGGCTCTGCAACCCCATGGACTACGGCATGCCAGGCTTCCCTGTCCATCATCAACTCCTGGGGCTTGCTCAAACTCATGTCCATTGAGTTAGTGATGCCAGCCAACCATCTCATGTTCTATTATTCCCTTCTTCTCCTGCCTTCAATCTTTCAAAAAATAAGGGTCTTTTCTAATGAGTCAGTTCTTTGTATCAGGTAGCCAAAGTATTGGAACTTCAGCTTCAGCATCAATCCTTGCAAAGAATATTCATGACTGAATTCCTAAAATTGACTGGTTTGATCTTGCAGGCCAAGGGACTCTCAAGAGTCTTCTCCAACACCATAGTTCAAAAGCATCGATTCTTTGGCACTCGGCTTTCTTTATGGTACAACTCTCATATCCATACATGACTACTGGAAAAGCCATAGCTTTGACTATAAGGACCTTTGTTGGCAGAGCAATGTCTCTGTGTTTTAATGTGCTGTTTAGGTTTGTCATAGGTTTTCTTCCAAGGAGGAGATGTCTTTTAATTTCATGGCTGCAGTCGCCATCTCCAGTGATTTTGGAGCCCAAGAAAATAAAGTATGTCATTGTTTCCATTGTTTTCCCCATCTGTTTGCCATGAAGTTATGAGACCAGATACCATGATCTCCGTTCTTTGAATGTTGAATTTTAAGCCACCTTTTTCACTCTCCTTTTTCACCCTCATCAAGAAGTTCTTTAGTTCCTCTTTGCTTTTTGCCATAAGGGTGGTGTCATTTGCATATCTGAGGTTATTGATTTTCACCTGGCAATCTTGATTCCAGCTTGTGCTTCATGGCCCAGTCTGGCATTTCTCATGATGTACTCTGCATATAAATTAAATAAGCAGGGTGACCATGTACAGCCTTGATGTACTCCTTTCCCGATTGGGAACCCATCTGTTGTTCCCTGTCCAGTTCTAACTGTTGCTCCTTGACCTGCATACAGATTTCTCATGAGGCAGGTAAGGTGGTCTGGTATTCCCATCTATTTCAGAATTTTCCACAGTTTGTTGTGATCCACACAGTCACAGGCTTTGGTGTAGTCAGTGAAGAAAATAGATATTTTTCTGAAGTTCTCTTGCTTTTTCTATGATCCAATGGATGTTGGCAATTTTATCTCTGGTTCTTCTGCCTTTTCTAAATCCAGCTTGAACATCTGGAAGTTCTCTGTTCATGTACTGTTGAAGCCTAGGTTGGAGAATTTTGAGCATTACTTTGCTAGTGTGTGAGATGAGTGAAGTTGTGTGGTAGTTTGAACATTCTTTGGCATTGCCTTTCTTTGGGATTGGAACAAAAATTGACCTTTTCCAGTCCTGTGGCCACTGCTGAGTTTTCCAAATTTGCTGGCATATTGAGTGCAGCACTTTAATAGTATCATCTTTTAGGATTTGAAATAGCTTAGCTGGAATTCTATCACCTCCACTAAGTTTGTTCATAGTGATGCTTCCTAAAGCCCATTGATTTCACACTCCAGGACGTATGACTCTTAGGTGAGTAATCACACCATCGTGGTTATCTGGGTCATGAAGATCTTTTTTGTACAGTTCTTCTGTGCATTCTTGCCACCTCTTTTTAATATCTTCTGCTTCTGTTAGGTCCATACCATTTCTGTCTTTTATTGTGCCCATCTTTGCATGAAATGTTTCCTTGGTAGTTCTACTTTTTTTGAAGAGATCACTAGTCATTCCCATTCTATTGTTTTCCTCTATTTCTCTGAACTGATCACTTAGGAATGCCTTCTTATTTCTCCTTACTGTTCTTTGGAACTCTGCATTCAGATGGATATATCTTTCATTTTCTCCTTTGCCTTTAGAATCTCTTCTTTTCTCAGTTATTTGTAAGGCCTCCTCAGACAACCATTTTGTCTTTTTGCATTCCTTTTTCTTGGGGATGGTCTTGATCACTGCCTTCTGTACAGTGTTACAAAACTCCATCCGTAGTTCTTCAGGCACTCTGTCTATCAGATCTAATGCCTTGAATCTATTTGTCACTTCCACTATACAATCATAAGGGATTTAATTTAGGTCATACCTGAATGGTCTAGTGGTTTTCCCTACTTTCTTCGATTTAAGTCTGAATTTTGCAATAAGGAGTTCATGATCTGAGCCACAGTCAGTTCCCAGTCTTGTTTTTGCTGACTATATAGAGCTTCTCCATCTATGCCTGCAAAGAATATAATCAATCTAATTTTAGTATTGACCATCTGGTGATGTCCATGTGTAGAGTCATCTTTTGTGTTGTTGGAAGAGGGTGTTTGCTATGACCAGTGCATTCTCTTGGCAAAACTCTGTTAGCCTTTGCCCTGCTTCATTTTGAACTCCAGGGCCAAACTTGCCTGTTACTCCAGGTATCGCGAATTCCTGCTTTTGCATTCCAGTCCCCTATAATGAAAAGGACATCTTTTTTTGGTGTTAGTCCTAGAAGGTCTTGTGGGTCATCATAGAGCATTCAGCCTCAGCCCCTTCAGCATTAGTGGTTGGGGCATAGACTTGGATTACTGTGATACTGAATGGTTTGCTTTGGAAACGAACAGAGAACATTCTATTGTTTTTGAGATTGCACCCAAGTATTGCATTTCAGACTCTTTTGTTGGCTATGAGGATTACTCCATTTCTTCTAAGGTATTCTTGCCCACAGTAGTAAATATAATGGTCATCTAAATTAAATTCCCCAATTCCAGTCCATTTGAGTTCACTGATTCCTAAAATACTGATGTTCATTCTTGCTCTCTCCTGTTTGACCACTTCCAATTTACCTTGGTTCATGGACCTAACATTCCAGGTTTCTATGCAATATTGTTCTTTACAACATTAGACTTTACTTCATCACCTGTTACAGCCACAACTGGGCAATGTTTTTGCTTTGGCTCCATCTCTTCATTCTTTCTGGAGTTATTTCTCTACTCTTCTCCAGTAGCATATTGGGCACATACTGACCTGGGGACTTCCTCTTTCAATGTCATATCTTTTTGCCTTTTCATACTGTTCATGGGGTTCTCGAGGGAACAATACTGAAGTGGTTTGCCATTCCCTTCTCCAGTGGACCACTTTTTTACAGAACTCTCTACCATTACCCATCAGTCTTGGGTGGCCCTACATGGCATGGCTCATAGTTTCATTGAGTTAGATAAGCCTGTGATCCATGTTATCCATTTGGTTGGTTTTCTGTGATTGTGGTTTTCATTCTACCTGCCCTCTGATGGATGAGGATAAAAGGCTTGTGGAAGCTTAATCTGTACAAGATGGTGGAATAGAAGGATGTGCACTCATCTTCTCCTGTGAGAACTCCAAAATTGCAACTTGCTGCTGAATAACCATTGACAGGATAACATTGGATCCCACCCAAAAACAATAGCCCATGTCCGAGGGCAAAGGAGAAGCCCCAACAAGGTGGTAGGAAGGGCAAAATCACATATAGGATCAAACTCCATCCCTGCCAGAGATGTTGGAGGGCTCAAACAAAACATTGTGCACACCAGGACCCAAAGACCTCACAGAGACTGAGTCCGACCTGCCTTTGAGTGCTTGAGTGTCTCCTACTAAGACATGGGTCAGCAGTGGCCTGCCACTGGCACAGGGTCTCCGGCTGCAGCAGACCTGGGAGGCATGGCATGTGGTATAAGCCCTCTTGGAGGAGGTCGCCATTAGCCCCACTATAGAGCCACTGAGCTGACAATTCATAAACTGGAGAACAATTATACCAAAGAAATTCTCTCACTTTTATAAAAGTTTTAGGCCCTACAACAGATTTCACAACCTGGGGATCTGACAAAAGGACTGAGAACCGCCAGGGAATTTGACTTTGAAGGCCAGTGGGATTTGATTACAGAACTTCCATAGGACTGGGGAAACAGACTCTTGGAGGGCACAAACAAAACTGCATGTGCACTAGGACCCAGAATAAAGGAGCAGTGACCTCGCAAGAGACTGAGGCAGATTTACCTGTCAGTGTCCAGGAGGCTTTGGTGGAGGTGTGGGTCAACAGTGGCCTGCCACAAGATCGGGGGCACTGAATACAACAGTCCTGGGAGCTGCCACTTGCTGGCATAAGTCCTTTTGAAGGAGATCACCATTAACCCTACCATAGTTTGGCCTAAGGCCAAACTACAGAGAGAGAACACAGTCCTGCCCATCAACAGAAAATTGAATTAAAGATTTACTGAGCATGGCCCCGCTCATCAGAGTAAGACCAAGATTCCCTCACAGCCAGTCCCTCCCATCAGGAAGCTTCCACAAGCCTCTTATCCTTATCCATCAGAGGGCAGACAGAATGAAAACCACAATCACAGCCCAGCTCTTTGAAGCCCCATTAATTACAGCACGCCAGGCTTCCCTATCCTTCACCATCTCCTAGAATTTGCTCAAACTCATGTCCATTGAGTCATGGTGCCATCAAACCATCTCATCCTCTGTTGCTCCCTTTTCCTCTTTCCCATCATCAGGGTCTTTTCCAATGAGTCAGCTCTTTGCATCACGTGGTCAAAGTATTGGAGCTTCAACTTTAGCATCAGTCCTTCCAGTGAATATTCAGTGTTGGTTTCCTTTAGGATTGACTGGTTTGATTTTGCAGTTCAAGGGACTCTGAAGAGTCTTCTCCAGCACCACAGTTTGAAAGCATCAACCTGGGTCTCCTGCATTGCAGGCAGATTCTTTACTGTCTGAGTCACCAGAGAAGCCCTCACAAGTCAATGGTTTTTAATATATTCACAGAGTTGTGCAACTGTCATTAACATTAATTTTAGAACATTTTCATCACCCCCAAAGGAAACCCTACACCCTGTAGCCATTACCTTCCAACCTTCTCAGCCCTATGGAACCACTTTTCTACTTTCTACCCCTATGGATTGACCTATTCTGGACATTCCATGTAAATGAAATTGTATGTGATCTTTTGTGACTGGCTTCTTTCACTTAGTTTTCGAGGTTCACCCATGTTGTAGCATCTGTATTTCATCCCTTTTTTATGGCTGAATAATGTATCCATTGTATCCACCTTTTAGTTTTCATGAATAATGCTGCTGTGAACATTTGCATTCAAGTTCTTGTGTGGACGTGATTTTTATTCTCTTAGATATAATATACCAAGGAGTGGAATTTCTGGGCTAAATGATAACTCTGTTTGACAAACTGCCACGCTATTTTCCAAAATGGTGCCACCATTTACATTCTCTCCAGCAATGAATGAAGGTTCTGATTTCTCTGAATCCTTGCCAATACTTGCTATGACATGATTTTTTGATTCTAATCATCTTAGTGCAGTAGATGTCACAGCATTTCAACTATTGGGATGAATAACTTTTTCTAGTACCTGCCCTCCAGCTATGCTATATTGACCTCCCCTTCTTTCCAGATGACAGTAGCTGTCCCTTCATCAATCTCTAGACAAGAGTATACAACTTTTCAGTTACTTCTGGTTATTAAACATGTCTCATTCCAGTATTAAAGGCTCTATCCTGTTTGCTCACAAAAATGCAACCTCATGTCTGATTCAAAAGTCTCTCCTTCCAGAACTGTGTCTCTGAATGGTATTTTGGGGGTGTGAGATGGCTATGTCATCAGTCATCATACCCTTTTCTTCTGTTCTGTTCTGTGTTCTGGCTTCTCTGGTGGGAAAATGAGAGGGTACCGGTCTCCTCATCTGGCATGGAGACTGGTGGTCTCTGGTGGTCAGTGCTGCTACTCCAGTTAACACATCTGGCTCTTTGTGCCCTCTGTGTGGAGAACACCCAAAGGCAGCCTGTCTTGGGGGTGTGTTGCTGAGTTCTTTGTGGGACTCCTCACTGCACAGTTCTCTGACATTGGAGACCTGGCTCTGTCTTCCCCCATCAACCCTGCTGGGACCACCCACCTCACAGCTCCTCCTGTCCAGGTATCCAGCTTAGGATCTCCACTCCTAATGGCAGTTCCTTCTTGGTCTCACAGGGGATACAAACTGGGGCAGGAATAGCCTCTCTCTGTGGCCACTCTATGTCTCCACAAAGGCTGAGGACCCCACACCTCTCATTCATTTCTCTTCCACTGCTGGGGACTTTCTGAACTGAGAATGTGGGGGCATTTATCATTGTTTCCCTGCAGCTTTGGACTTCAACAGTGATACCAAGAAGAATCCCAGGGTACCTCTTATTTCCTGTTTTGTGGGGCAGGGAGGAGGAGGCCTTCTGGTGCACCTGGCCAGGGGGAGGAAGAGCTGCTGCTCAGGAAACTCAGGCAAGGCAAACAACCCTTAACCTCCACAGTTGTAAATTCGAATGACATTCAAATAAAAATGTATGGAAGGCATTCTGAGACCTAGACGTGGGTTCAGGGGATTGAGAAAGGCCTCCAGATGAGCTCCAGAACACTTACCCTGCACTTCTCACCCAGTCTGGATGGGATCAGTTTGCATTTGCTGTTTTCTATGTTTCCTTGGTAGCTCATTTGGTAAAGAATCTGCCTACAATGCAGGGGGCCCAGGTTGGATCGGTGGGTTGGGAAGTTCCCCTGGAGAAGGAAATGGCAACCCATTAAAGTATTCTTTCCTGGAGAATTCCATGGACAGAGGAGCCTGGGGGGCTTCAGTCCACGGGGTCGCAAAGAATTTGACACCACTGAGCGATTTTGACTTCTCTTCACTTCATGCCATTTCTCAGGGTCTCAGCGCAATGGCTAAGAGCACGGCAACCTGATCCACACTGCCTGGATTCATATCTCTTCTTTTGTTTTAACAGCTGTGGACCTGGGGAGAGTGGCTGAGTATTTCTAAGCTTTGGGGTCCTTGTCTGTAAAATGGGAATATTAATCCCATCCATCTCATAGGCTTGTGGGGACTGAAAAAAGACAATGCATGTGTGTCTTAGTCTGTTAGGCTGTTATAACAGAATATCTTAGTCTGGGTGGCTTATAAGCAACAGAAATGTATTTCTTAGGGTTCTGGAGTCTTGAAGTCTTGAGATCAAAGTGATGGCAGATTAGGTGTTTGGTGAAAGATTTCTTATTGGTTCAAAGATGGGCATTTCTTGCTGTCATGGTGGAAGGGGTGGGGGGGGTCTCTTTTTCTCCCACTTCTTTTTTTTTAAAGAGATTTTTTATTTTATGTCGAAGTATAGCTAATTAACAAGGTTGTGATAGTTTCAGGTAGATAGCAAAGGGACTCAGCCATACATCCTCGTGTATCCATTCTCCCCCAAACTCGAGGGAGTCTGTTTTAAGGGCACTAATTCCATTCACGAGCGCTCCACCATCATGACTTAATCACCTCCCAAGGGCCCTACCTCCTAATACCATAATGTTGGGGATTAGAATGTAATGTTTGAACTTCGGAAGGAAACAAATATTCAGTAGTAATGTGCCTTATTCAGAGTCTGTACAAATTAAGAATTCAATTTTTCCTCCTGCAACTCCAACACAATTTGCTCTCAATGAATAATTTAACATGTGGATTTAAATTACTCTAACTGCAGGATGAAAACTTATTTATTGCTATTGAGGAAACTGATCAGCAATGGAAGAAAGGTGGTGTAGGGAGGTGTGACAGTTGCCTTCAGAAGCTTCTTACCCCTCAACCTGTCTACCTATCTCTTCAGCACACAAAATAGGCCCTCTATCCATGACCTTTGGCCAATCACATGAACACAAGATGTAGTTGGGATATAAAAGGGAATCTGATGGACTTCCCTGGTGGTCCAGTTGTTAAGAATCTGCCTGTCAATACAAGGGACATGGGTTCTATCCCTGGTCTGGGAAGATCCCACATGCCCAGGGACATCTAAGCCCATGTGCTAAAACGGTAGAGTCTCTGAGTTGCAGCTACTGAGTCTGTACACCCTAGAGCCTGTGCTCTGCAACAAGAATAGCCACTGCAATGAGAAACCTGTGCATTGCAAGTAGACAGTAGTCCCTGCTCTCTGAAGCTAGAGGAAGCCTGCACACAGCAACAAAGACCTGGCACAGCCCAAAATAAAATAAACAAGTAAAATAACCTTTAAAGGAAGGGGGATCTGGTGTTGAAGGTGCTTGGGGTAGAGCCATATTACAAAATCCAAATGTAGTCTGATTTGCATGATATAATAGGGACAAGAAGGACATATTTTAAAAAGCTTTATATTATGTTAGATGTAGAAAAATAGTGGAAACACTTTTAACTTTGTTTAAATGTACTATAAATTTTTTCAGAAGAGAAATCAAATTAAAATTGCTCATTGCAAAAATGAAGACTGTTGGGATTTTATGTTTTGAAAAACCCAAAGAGGGAGGAAAAGAATTTTAAAATGTTCATTTTGAGTTACATCTCAAGTGTATGATGTCATAAATATAATTAATGAACTGAATATCTCCCACTCTTATTGTTTTATGGCATTCCATAATGTTCTGAAACAAGTTAGAGACTAGACCTCTTACAGGTAGCAGGCTATCATTTAAATGAGTGAAGATTAGCTCTGTAACATGAAAATAACACAAAAAGAGAATCTGGCACCTAAAACAGAGCAAAGGTGGGTGTGTTTTGTCTTACTTGGCACCTTCGCCTCTGTTAATCAACCAACTAACCAGAAGCTCTTTGCTTAGTTCACACTGTGAATATTCAGTTTTCATATCATAGTACAGACAGCATCTTAGTTTTAAAAGTACTTTTGGGTCCTAGGAAATGGTTCCATTGCTTTCTTTTAGTGATCTGATTTTCTAATTAGAGTGAGAGAGAAGTTTTCATTTATTGGATCTGCCTTGTCCTGGTTTCATCCCAGTAAGCTCTCAACAGCCAGCATGGGGCCTGACTCTCCTCTGGAATCTGGGAGAGGACATCCGGTCAGGCAGTCAAGGATTCTGCCTGCTTTTCAACTAAGGGCTGGAGTCTCAGATGCCTCAGTGCCTCCTGCATCCCCAGTCCTCTGTAGTATATTCAGATGCCTATCTGCCTGCATCCCTTGGAGAACCTGACTTCTTTGCCATATTCTTTCTACCAGAGGGCAGGGAATTAGGAATTATGCTCCAGTCTGTTGCCTGGAGCCTGCCTTTCCCCGCCCCTCTTCTCCCCCAACCCAGGATCTCATCTTACCAGCTCCTTCTTATCAATGCCTAGTTCCATCTCTATTCTTACTTGCTTTTGTTTCTCTGCACCTTGAAATAACTTGGCTTGAACTTGAGTTGCCCCTGCTTCACTCACATGTCTGCTTATTGTCTCTGAAGTCACACCTCTTTATCATGATATGGTCAGTTATCAGTGTCTGGCCTGGAAGGGGACAAGTTCACCAAATGGATGATATTAATAATCATCACATATTTCACATATGGAGCATTCTTGTGCTCTGTTTTTGTCTACACACATATATTTAATCTTCAATATGACACATTATAAATATATGGAAAAATAATAAGCACAATTGCTTTTTGTATCTTTTTTACTTGTTTAATTTCCTTTATCTTTGGTAATTTTCTCAATTTTTTTTTCCAAGTTGTGTCTGAAGTGGTAAACTCAGTCCCAATTTGTTTGAAATAACTTCATTAGAATGAAGTTGGGGCTTTCCTGGTAGCTCAACTGGTAAAGAGTCCCTGCATTGTGGGAGACCTGGGTTCAGTCCCTGGATTGGGAAGATCCCCTGGAGGAGGAAATGGCAACCCGCTCCAGTATTCTCGTCTGGAGACTCCCATGCACAGAGGAGCCTGGTGGGCTAGTCCATGGGGTCACAAAAAGTCGGACATGACTGAGAGGCTAAGCATAGCACACAGGGTAAAGTTAGTCATCCTAGGATTCTAGGATACAAGTCTAGCTGATATTATTGTTATAGATGGTTGACTGTATTTTCTCAGTATTTGAAAGATGTTTTCATACAGTCTTCTGCCCTTTGCTGATGCTATCGTTGAGGCTGTACTAGTTTAATTAATACTATTTTGTAGGAAAATCTGTTACTGTGCAGTCTATACCAGTCTAATCATTATTTTATTGAAAGTTTACCCTTTATCTCTAGCTGCTTGTAAGATTTTCTTGGGTGTTCTATAGTTTTACTGTGATATATGTGTCTAGGTTCAAGTTTATTTATTTTCCTCATACTTATGATTCTTAAATCTGAGAAGCTGTGTCTTCATCAATTCTGGAAATCTCACCCATTATTTCTTACAATTTTTTCAAATATACACCCCTCCTCATTTAGCCTATCTTTTTCTGGAAATTAGATATAGGTGAACATTATTGTTCTATCCTCAGCTTTTTAAAATGCTCGTTCATATTTTTATACCTTTTTATCTATTTGTGCTTTTTGGAATTTCCTTAAGTTCATCTTCTAGTGCGTTGCTTCTCTGTACAGCTTTGTCTAGCACTATTTCACTAAACCTGTCTTAAGCTTTTAAGCATTATTTCAATGGTTGAACTTTAAAAAAAATTCATTGAGATGTAATTCACATACCATACAATTCACCCAATTAAAGTATATAATTCAGTGGGTTTTGGTATAAATGGCTGAATTTTTAGCATCCAAGAATTCCATATTTATTTTAAAAATTTTCCCTGCTTTAAAAAATATAATGCCTTGTTTCTTATGATCACATATCATTCATTTTTGGTTATTATTTTAACACATTTATTTATGGTCTCTATTATACTGTTCTGTTATCTGAAGCTCTTATGAGTATAAGCATCCTTTTTTTCCACTTAAATTATATATGTTTGCTGACTCTCACTCAAGGTGAGAGTCATTTGCTTTTTTAACTTTGGACTTATGTTCAGTGGGCATTTATCTATTGGAATCCTGCACAGTGTGGGATGAAACTGTGTCCTTCTACAATGATTTCTCATTCACTTCTATCAGAGTCTCTAGGGATATTACCAGCTTATAACATATTTCTGTGCTAATTCATCAGCTTGAGGTTTTTTAGGGTATACTGATAGTGTAAATTTTAATTTTAAAGTTATGTGAGGTACAGGGCTGTGATCCTAATTCCCAGGGGAGGATTTTTTTCCCTACCCAGATCTCACACAGAGGCAGACTGATATCCTATTTAGCCTGTGCTTATGGGTAGACTCTTTTCCTAGCCTACACTATCACCAAGAATATAGCCCTGCTGATGGTCCTGGCTTCATGTGGGCTTCTATGAATCATTTCCTTACTTTGCTTAGGTTGATGGTCTCATCTCACAGTGTCCTCAGATGAGCTTTTAAAACCCAAGCCCTTGGGGCTGGTGCACTGGGACGACCCAGAGGGATGGTATGGGGAGGGAGGGGGAGGGTCCTGGGAAACATATGTCCTGTGGAGATTCATTTCGATGTTGCAAAATAAATATGAGTTTAAAAAAAATGAAATTACATTGGAAAGTCAGTCTATCAACTTAGTATAAACAATGGACATCATTCCTCCTTCATGTTCTAGGGGGGAAAAAAAAAAAACCCCAAGCCCTGCATATGTCCACCTGAAGAGTGTTCATGGCAAGCTTCATTCATCATAGTTCCAAACTGGAAACAATCCAAATACCCATCAGTAGTAGAATTTATAAATAAGTAGTGAATTTTTTTACAATGAAATACTGCACAGTAATGAAAAAGAGCAAACTGCTGATATATGTGATAACATGGAGAAATGAAACAGACATACTGCTGAGTTAAGAAAGAAAATGAGACAAAAAAAGAATAGCCAGTGTATGACTGCATTCCTATAAAATTCTAAAACAGGCAAAACTAGTCTTTGATGATGAGTCAGGATAGTGTTTACACTTGAGGGGAAGTATTGATGAGGGGATATGAGGGAAATATCCTAGATCTTGATCTGGGTAGAGGTACATGGTGGTACATATATGTAAAAATTCATTAAGCTCTACACTTTAGAATTGAACAGTTTTACTCTATGCTGGTTATACTTCAATAAAAAAGAAACGAAAGCTATGATCCCCCAGAGCAGCCATAAGGTAGTTAACATATTTGCCTCTCTGGTTTTGAGTTCCTTGTATTTCTGGGCCTGGGAGATTTCCCTTTCTTTATTTGTGAGTTCACCTGAGGAGGTAAAAGAATATTTGTGCTATGCTTCCTAGAATCCCTGCTGTTTGTTTGAGGATGGCTCACAAGGATGGCTCATCATATTGCAGATTGATAAATTTTAGATTTCCTTCTTTTTAAAAAAATTATTAAAAATTAATTTTTGGCTGCACTGGGTGTTTGTTGCTGTGCGTGGGCTTTTCTAGTTGCAGTGAGTGGGGGCCACTCTCTAGTTGTGGTGAGTAGGGGCTACGCTCCAGTTCTGGGGAGTGGGCTCTTTGCGGTGGCTTCTCTTGTTGTGGGGCATAGGCTCTGGGGCACACGGGCTTCACATAGCTGGGATACATGGGCTCAGTAATTGTGGCGCATGAGCTTAGTTGCCCCACAGCATGCGGAATCTTCCCAGAGCAGGAATCAAACCTGTCTCCTGCACTGGCAGGTGGACTCTTAACCACTAGAAGTCCCCTCCTGTCTTAAATCACTTTTGCATGCACGTAGCAGGTGGATCCAATGAAATATGACATACTTTTAGTATAGTTGTTTCTCTACCTAGGTGTTCATGACAAATCACTTTAAGGAATATTTGTTTTCAGGAAGAACCCTTGATGTGGGCTCTTTTAATTATGTAAGTCCCTCTGGATTTGATAAAAGGACAGAAGAAGGCCTAATGTGGCCTAATGGAGATGAGCCCTGTCTATGATTCTTGTATTCAGAGCTGATCTAGGCAGAAAGTATATAGATTTGCAGAGGGGTCAAGAGCCTCCTGTGGGGAAGGCATTGAGATTCTGATTGCCTCCATTGAAGTGTTCAGCTGCATCAGACATGGCTTGGGGTGATATAGTCTGAGGTCTCCCAGTAAGAAAACAATATCCTATTGGGAGTCTGGACTCAAAACTGGGGTCTCCAGAATCACAGAGGAGCCATATCTGACACAAGTTGTAGCTGAGGCAAGAAGCCCTTGAGGACCCAGCCTCCTGTCCACTAAACTTACAGTTGAGTCATACTCACTGACTGTGCCTGCGAGTGTAACCTGAATAACTGCTGCATGAGAACCAAGCATGAGACCCCCATGGCCTGAACAGTGAACTGGAACAATGACAGCTTCACCCCTGCGGTGGACCAGTTGTTAACAGCAATACAGCAGGGCAGAAACACACTCAGTGACTGATAACAACTTGGATTTCCTTGGGGACAGGTCAGACTTCCCAGTTCTCACTCCACTTGGTCTTCAGAAGCAGAACCAAAGTCCTTAGGTTGAATAAAGTATAGAGCATGAAAAGTGAACTTCCAAGCTTCCCTTGCAGCTTGGGGTGGTCATGGGATCTAGTTCTAACCAATAGGATATAGGCAGAATTTACATTTCAAGTGGAAAGAAAAAAATCTCTTCCTCCTTTGCTCTTCCTAGAGGCACAGCCACTTTCCTGTGACCACAGGAATGAGTCATAAACTAAAGATGCTGAGCCAGGAGCCTGGATCCTTGAACAGTAGTCCAGTCCTGGACTGCCCAACTCCAAATTTCTTATAGGAGGGAAATACTCTTGGTTCGTGTCTGCCACAGTTAGTTGGATTCCTGATGTTTACAATGGAACTCACATTTAAGTGTTACTAGGGAGAGACCCAAGAGGGCAGACACTGTATTGCTTAATAACAAGGGCTTGCTGCTGCTTAAGTGCAAAATAGAATTGGAAAAATGAACACACTCATGTTTGTAAACTTAGCTGGTGATGTGGATCATGTGGATTTAGGCATGATCACATCATTCCCCAAGCAGGACTATGACAGAAGCGAGGCAGATGTGATCCCACACTTGATACCCATGGAGACTAAAGCTCAGAGATACTCAGTGAGGGATTTTCTAATTGTGAAAGTAATCCAGGTTCATTGTACAAAGCATGAAATATATAGAAAAGTGTGAAGGAGCCGTTACTTGAAATACGCTCCCCTCTCCAACATTTTGATGCATTCCATCCTGGTCCTTTCCTTTGTGCAAGCATACATCCATGCTCACACTTTCTGACTTTTTGTTGCTCCCTTTAGTGACTTTCCAAAGGCTGCATGGATCTCCAGTGTGGAAACCAGGATGGATGCTGGGGTTATGGTGTGAGGACTAAGAACAACCATTTTGTTTAGCAGATATAGAAGGCTGTAGTGTAACTTGTTGGCTTTCTCTCTTCAAGAAAAAGCAAGAGAGGATGCAGAAAAGGCCAGGGATGGCCATTCAAGAACCATGTGTGGGAAGGGCTGCTCTCTCCAGTCTCCTTTGTTTCTCACTCAGAACTCTGTCTATAATGACCTGTCCTTAGAGCAGCTCAGGTGCCTTTGCACAAAAATATTGTTCTCAGGGATGAGCCAGTGGTTAAAGTCTCCTGACAGGACTCAGAGGGCAGAGGACACCTGTGTCCCTTCCTGCCAGTTGGAGTCCTGGGGCCCCAGGAGTCTTGGAGGAGAAAGTGAGGCAGGAGGTGGACGGATTCCATGTGAGGCATTTATGACTGGCCTCCTGCTCACACCTCCTGGGTGAGAAGACAAGCTCCAGGGCAGCCATTCATCACCAGCCCCTGTTTGCATTTCCTGAAGCAAGAGACAAACTGGCTCTAGGACTACATATTTATGACTGGACTCCTGTCTGTATTTCAAGAGCTACACCTCAATATAAAAATCAGCCACAGGAATACGGTAAATAACTGGGCATGGGGCATTTTTATGGTAGGGACAGAGTGGGACTAAACCCTGTTAAAAGATCAGGTCATATATTTCCCATCCTTTGGACAAAGGAGACATTCTACATGTGCAGAAAGGCTCCTTGGGGGTCAAAAAGGAGGGGGGCACCACCCAGTGATATGTGATGTTAAGGGCGTCCCCTAGGCCTCTGGGTCAGACTCCATCCTTGGAAAAATTTGTGCTTGCATGTTGGGGAGGGTCCTAGGGCAGGTCAGGAGTGGACAAAGAAACCATACAATTGGCTAAAGGTAAACAAAAACCTCAAAGAACTGCTCTATATAAATGACTTAACCACCTCTTTACTGTGCTCCTCTTCATTAGGGTGGACGCCCACACCCTTTCTCTCTGAGTGTGCCTCTCTGCCTTGCCTCTGTCTTTATTAAACAAATGGTTTCTCTGTGTGCGCTCCCACTTCTTGTGCTATATCTGTACTGATTAACTTTGTAGCTGCATTTACAGTTTTTGCCTCCATGAGAAATGCATTTTTCACTGGGGGTAAAAATCCAGGGGAAACTAGCTTCTAGCCTCTAGCCCTTGCTGGTCTGGTGGCTAGGATTCCTGGGTTTCATCCAGACTGCTACTGCTGCTAAGTCACTTCAGTCGTGTCTGACTCTGTGCGACCCCATAGACTGCAGCCCACCAGGCTCCCCCATCCCTGGGATTCTCTAGGCAAGAACACGGAAGTGGGTTGCCATTGCCTTCTCCAGTGCATGAAAGTGAAAGGTGAAAGTGAAGTCGCTCAGTCGTATTCGACTCTTAGCGACCCCATGGACTGCAGCCTACCAGGCTCCTCTGTCCATAGGATTTTCCGCAAGAGTACTGGAGTGGGGTGCCATTGCTACCCAGGTTCAATTCCTGGGCAAGGAATTAAGATCTCGCTTCAAGCCACTGCTCAGAGCTGCCTCACTGAGATCAAAACAAGGCGGAAGGAGAAAAAGGAATACCAATAATGGAAAAGGCTGAACCTGGGAGACCCCGGCTGGGTGGGTTTCTCCCATCCCCACACAACCAGCCCTGGGCCTGCATGTCTGTCCCAAAAAGGTGTTAGCCGTACATACACAGATCCAGCCCCAAATTCTGTGTCTGCTTCTTGCTAGCTGTGACTTTGGCAAGCTCTTTAAATTCCTTGAGCTTCTGTTCCCTTTTGTGTGCCCTAGGATGACAGCCAAGGTCAGGAGGGCGGCTAGCTGGGGGCAGGGTTGTGGTAAGAACCTGACACTTGATTCTCAGTGAAGCTGGGTAGGGACGCCTGGTGAGAAGTGTTCAAGTGTGTCCTTGCTTTACTCAGAAGTACTCAGGAGTGGTCTTGAGTTGGCTGAGTTCTTTAATCAGAGCAAGCTGATTCTGTCTTCTAACTCAACTGGCATAATTCCCATGGATAGGGGATACATCTCTCTACTGCTCTCATTTACATGCAAATGTGGAAGGAGGAGAGGAGAAAGACCAAGGCTTCAAATTCTCCTACGATTCCTGCAACTGGAAGGCAAGAGTCTGGGATGGGGCCACACGGGAACAAGGCTGGGCTCCTGGAAATCCCAAACCAGCATGTTGGATGTTGTCAAGACTCTTTCTTTCTCCATCTCTTATTGTTTCTCTCCTTGACTCCTTTCTGTAAATATGCTTCATTGTCTTCCTGGAGTATTGTAGCCAGCATCCCCAGAGAGTTATATGTTACAGCTCCTGTGACTAATGCGGGGCTGACCTGATCACCTCTCTGGTCCAAGTCCAGAAGTCCCAGGGAACAGTCTCTCCAGCTGAATATGGATTTGACAGTCACAACTTGACCAGTCACTGGGGATCATTTGATAGCTCTGCAGTATTCCCAGTGGGTGGATATGGGACTGGGATTTAGATGAAGAGGTGCTAGGAGGAAATTCCACAAGTGTCCACTAGGGGGATTCACAAATGAAGAGTGTTTTGAGATAAAGCTTGGAGCCTCTAGAGAAAAGAGAAGAGTGAGATCCCTCCAGAGGCTCCTGAACTAATGATACAATGAGATGAGCAGGGATGTCTGGCAGTTACCTTTTTAAACTTTCATATTCTTTGATTTATTAATTTATATTGTTGTTATTCAATTGATAAGTCGTGTCCAACTCTTTGTGACCCCATGGACTGCAGCACTCCAGGCTTCCCTGTCCTTTACTGTCTCCCAGAGTTTGCTCAAACTCAAGTCTGTTGAGTCAGGTATGCCATCCAACCATCTTATCCTCTGTCGTCCCCTTCTCCTCTAGCCCTCAATCCTTCCCAGCATCAGGATCTTTTCCAATGAGTTGACTCTTTGCATCAGGTGGTCAAAGTATTAGAGCTTCAGCTTCAGCATAAGTCCTTCCAATGAATACTCAGGGTTTATTTCCTTTAGGATTGTCTGGTTTGGTTGCCTTGCTATCCAAGGGACTCTGAAGAGTCTTCTCCAGTACCACAATTTGAAAGCATCAATTCTTTGGCACTCAGCCTTCTTTATTTGATTTAGATACATGCATATATTATTGAGGTACAGTTGATGTACAATATTATATACATTTCAGTTGTACAACATACTGCTTCACAATTTGTAAAGGTTATATTCCATTTATAGTTATTATAAAATATTGGCTATGTTCTCTGTGCTGTACAATATATCCTTGTAGCTTATTTATTTTATATATAGTAGTTTGTACCTCTTAATCCCCCTGATAGTCAATCTGAAGCTGTTTGCTTTGCTGAGTTGTAAACCTACAATGTCTCCCCAAACATACTGCAAAGCCTGCCATGTGCTTGTTAATGCCTTGTGTGAGTGGTTTGATGAAATAAAGAATCTATCTTACATCTGGGTGGTGCTTAGCAGGAGCAGAAGATAAATTGCAGATGGTGGGTGTGGTGAGGTGAGTTTGTTTGGAACTGGAATTTGACTCAAGAATGTGAACACTAGGAATATTTAAAAAAATCTTGAAAATGGCATTAGGTTTTCCACAGAATGAGGGGAACTGTTTGAGCTAACTTTAGTTAAATACCAGTGGATTAGAGACTTCAGGTGACTTTTGGGTTAGTATACAAAATGCAGGCAGACCCTATAACACAAACAAGAAATAAAGGATATAATACATACACAGAGATTAGTGTTCAATAAACATGAGGTAAGCAATAGTTGCTGCCTCCCTCATTCATCCTATTCCCAATATTCAGAGACATGATTTTTTAAAATTAACTTTTGTTGGACTATAATTGATTTACAATATATGTTAGTTTCTGCTGTATAGCAAAGTGAGTCAATTATGCATTTATATATATTCCCTCTTTTTTAATCCTTTTCCTATATAGGTCATTAGAGAGTATTGAGTGAAGTTCCCTGTACTATACAGTGGCTCCCTATTAGTTATCTAGGGATAAGATTTTCTTTTTAAAAATTTATTTATTTATTTATTCATGTATGGCTGAACTGTTCTTTTGTTTCTGTGAGCAGGCTTTCTGCATTTGCAGTCAATGAGGGCTACTCTTCATTAAGGTTTGAGGGCTTCTCATTCTCATTCTCTTGTTGGGGAGCATGGGCTCTAGGGCACTGGGCTTCAGTAGCTGTGGAAAGTGGGCTCAATAGTTGTGGTTCCTGGACTTCAGAGCACAGGCTCAATAGCTGTGGCCCACAGGCTTAGTTGCTCCACGGCATGAAGGATCTTCCCAGACGAGAGATTGAACCTGTGTCCCCTGCATTGGCAGGCAGATTCTTAACCACTGGACCACCAGGGAAGTCCTGGGACACAGTTTTAAATGCTTCCTAAGATTTACTTTTGTGTGAAAGAAAATATTTTTTTGAAAAGGTAAGGGGTTTGGAAATAGACCTAGATGTTCATGCATTTTAACCTCTTTTTGAGTAGCTTCTGCAATTTACTTACCCTCTCAGACATCAGTCTCTGCATCTACATCATGGGGGTGACAGTGCTCACTTCAGGGTGTGGGTATAACAGTTAGGTGAGAGAAGGCACATAAAACTCCCAGTGCCTGATGCACACACTTTGGTCCCCATTAAGCAGTGATTCTAACCAATCTGATCACATGGACCACAGCCTTGTCTAACTCAATGAAACTATGAGCCATGCCGTGTAGGGCCACCCAAGGAAGATGGGTCATGGTGGGGAGTTCTGACAAGACGTGGTCCATTGGAGAAGGGAATGGCAAACCACTTCAGCATTCTTGCCTTGAGAACCCCATGAACAATATGAAAAGGCAAAAAAGGACACTGAAAGATAACTCCCCAGCTCTGTAGGTGCCCAATATGCTACTGGAGAAGAGTGGAGAAATAACTCCAGAAAGAATCAAGAGATGGAGCCAAAGCAAAAACAATACCCAGCTGTGGATGTGACTTGTGATGAAAGTAAAGTTCGATGCTGTAAAGAGCAATATTGCATAGGAGCCTGGAATGTTAGGTCCATGAATCAAGGCAAATTAGAAGCGGTCAAACAGGAGAGGGCAAGAGTGAATGTCGACATTCTAGGAATCAATGAACTAAAATGGACTGGAATGGGTGAATTTAACTCAGATGACCATTATATATACTACTGTGGGCAAGAATACCTTAGAAGAAATGGAGTAGCCATCATTGTCAACAAAAGAGTCTGAAATGCAGTACTTGGATGCAATCTCAAAAAGAACAGAAGGATCTCTGTTCGTTTCCAAGGCAAGCCATTCAATATCACAGTAATCCAAGTTTATGCCCCACCCAGTAATGCTGAAGAAGCTGAAGTTGAACGGTTCTATGAAGACCTACAAGACCTTCTAGAGTTAACACCCAAAAAAGATGTCCTTTTTATTATAGGGGACTGGAATGCAAGAGTAGGGAGTCAAGAAACACCTGCAGTAACAGGTAAATTTGGCCTTGGAGTACAGAATGAAGCAGGGCAAAGGCTAATAGAGTTTTGCCAAGAAAATGCACTGGTCATAGCAGACCTCTTCCAACAACACAGGAGATGACTCTACACATGGACATCACCAGATGGTCAATATTGCAGCCAAAAATGGAGAAGTTCTATACAGTCAGCAAAAACAAGACCAGGAGCTGACTGTGGCGCAGACCATGAACTTCTTATTGCCAAATTCAGCCTTAAATTGAAGAAAGTAGGGAAAACCACTAGATCATTCAGGTATGACCTAAATCAAATTCTTTATGATTATACAGTGGAAGTGACAAGTAGAGTCAAGGGATTAGATCTGATAGAGTGCCTGATGAACTATGGACGGAGGTTCGTGATATTGTCAGGAGGCAGGGACCATCCCCAAGAAAAAGAAATGCAAAAAGGCAAAATGGTCATCCTAGGAGGCCTTACAAATAGCTGTGAATAGAAGAGAAGTGAAAGGCAAAGGAGAAAAGGAAAGATATACCTGTTTGAATGCAGAGTTCCAAAGAATAGCAAGGAGAGATAAGAAAGCCTTCCTCAGCAATCAATGCAAAGAAACAGAGGAAAACAACAGAATGGGAAAGTCTAGAGATCTCTTCAAGAAAATTAGAGATACCAAGGGAACATTTTATGCAAAGATAGGAACAATAAAGGACAGAAACAGTAATGGATCTAACAGAAGCAGAAGGTATTAAGAAGAGGTGGCAAGAATACACAGAAGAACTGTACAAAAAAGATCCTCACGACCCAGATAACTATGATGGTGTGATCACTGACCTAGAGCCAGACATCCTGCAATGTGAACTCTAGTGGGCCTTAGAAAGCATCACTACGAACAAAGCTAGTGGAGGTGATGGAATTCCAGCTGAGCTATTTCAAATCCTGAAAGATGATGCTGTGAAAGTGCTGCACTCAATATGCCAGCAAATTTGGAAAACTCAGCAGTGGCCACAGGACTGGAAAAGATCAGTTTTCATTCCAATCCCAAAGAAAGGCAATGCCAAAGAATGCTCAAACTACCACACAATTGCCCTCATCTCACATGTTAGTAAAGTAATGCTTGAAATTCTCCGAGCTAGGCTTTAACACACAGTATGTGAATCGTGAACTTCAGATGTTCAAGCTGCTTTTAGAAAAGGCAGAGGAACCAGAGACCAAATTGCCAACATGTGTTGGATCATCAAAAAAGCAAAAGAGTTCCAGAAAAATATCTATTTCTGCTTTATTGACTATGCCAGAGCCTTTGATTTTGTGGACCACAACAAACTCTGGAAAATTCTTAAAGAAATGGGAATACTAGACCACCTCACCGGCCTCCTGAGAAATTTGTATGTAGGTCAGGAAGCAGCAGTTAGAACTGGACATGGAACAACAGACTGTTTCCACATAGGGAAAGGAGTGGATCAAGGCTGTATATTGTCACCCTGCTTATTTAACTTATATGCAGAGTACATCATGAGAAACTCTGGGCTGTATGAAGCACAAGCTGGAATCAAGTTTGCCAGGAGAAATATCAATAACCTCAGATATGCAGATGACACCACTCTTATGGCAGAAAGCTAAGAGGATCTAAAGAGCCTCGTGATGAAAGTGAAAAAGGAGAGTGAAAAAGTTGGCTTAAAACTCAACATTCAGAAAACTAAGATCATGGCATCCGGTCCCATCACTTCATGGCCAATAGTTGGGGAAACAGTGGAAACAGTGGCTGACTTTATTTTGGGAGGCTCCCAAATCACTGCAGATGGTGAGTGCAGCCATGAAATTAAAAGACGCTTACTCCTTGGAAGAAAAGTTACGACCAACCTAGACAGCATATTAAAAAGCAGAGACATTACTTTGCTAACAAAGGTCCGTCTAGTCAAAGTTATGGTTTTTCCAGTAGTCATGTATGGATGTGAGAGTTGGACTATAAAGAAAGCTGAGCGTGGAAGAATTGATGCTTTGAACTGGGGTGTTTGAGACTCTTGAGAATCCATTGGACTGCAAGGAGATCCAACCAGTCCATCCTAAAGGAGATCAGTCCTGAATATTCATTGGAAGCTCTGATGCTGAAGCTGAAACTCCAATACTTTGGCCACCTGATACGAAGAACTGACTCATTTGAAAAGACTTTGATGCTGGGAAATATTGAAGGCAGGAGGAAAAGTGGATGACAGAGGATGAGATGGCTGGATGGCATCAGTGACTGAATGGACATGAGTTTGAGTAAACTCTGAGAGTTAGTGATGGACAGGGAGGCCTGGTGTGCTGCATGCAGTCCATGGGGTGGCAAAGAGTTGCACATGAAGTGACTGAGCTGAACTGAAGCAGAGATTCATCTACTTCCTGTGTTTCTCATTTCGTTAATTTTACCACAAAGTGCTTGAGGGCAGAGCCGAGTTTAATAACATATTGTCTTCCCAAGGTACTATAGCATTTGCCAAGGTTTTTTTTCTTTTCTTTTCTTTTTTAATTCCACAATTCTTATTTGATTCTCACAATGGTCTTGTGAAGCAGTTAAGAGTCTTTTTTACCCACTTTAAGGAGGAGCTGACTGATGTGTGCTTAGCATAGAGTCTGGCACATGTCAGATGCTTAATGTTTACTGAGTAAGTGTTGAATGAGTTCTGCATGTGTAGGCATTCTGATGGCTTATAACATCCACCCATTTGTTCATTCAGCAAATATTTATTAAGCACTTGTTATGTACTTATCTGTGAAAAACAACAAAATTCATTGTCCTTGTGACTCTCCTCGTAGGGAAATGAATGGGTAAATTAAGGACCCAGTGAATTGAGAAGAGGAGGAATTGCTGTTTAGATACCAGTTGCTATAGATGGAATGTTTGTGTCCCCTCCAAATTCATATGTGGCAACCTAATCCACATGTGATGGTTTAGGAGGTGGGGGTCTTTGAGAGTTGATTAGGTCAGAGGATGGAGCCCTCTTGAATGGGATTAGTGCCCTTATAAATGAGAACCCAGTTTTCCTGGTGGCTCAGTGGTAAAGAATCTACCTGCCAATGCAGCAGACATGGCTTTGATCTCTGGGTCAGGAAGGTCCCCTGGAGAAGGAAATGGTAACCCATTTCAGTATTCTTGCTTAGAAAATCCCATGGACAGAGGAGCCCTGTGGTCTATAGTCCATGAGGTTGCAAAGAGTCAGACACAGCTTTAGCAACTAAACAACAACAAAAAGAGACTGCAGAGATTTTCCCTCATTTTTCTATCATGTAAGGACGCAATGAGAAACAGCTGTCTATGAACCAGGAAGAGGGCTTTCACCAGATGGCACATATCTGCTGGTGTCTTGAATGCCAGCCTCCAGAACAGTGAGAAACAAATGTTTATTTTTTAAGCCACTTAGTCTATGGTAGTTTGTTATAGCAGCCTGAATAGACTGACACCAGTCTTGAATATTTTCTTTCTGACCTTTGAAACAGGAATTGTTGTAGAACTTTAGAATGACAGATATGGAAAGCACCTTGGGGAACATCTAGTCTCATGGAATATACTACTAAGAACACAGTGTACAAATAAGAACTTACTGCAGACAGTTTATAAAACAGATAAAGGAAGTGCTTCTTTGTATCTCTTTCCAATCACTTAAAGATGTTCTTTGCTTTTGAATCTCCGTCAAGCGGCCATTTCACTAATCCACTTCTCTCACAAAACTTGAAAGGGTGTATACACATGTTGTCTCCATGCTCTACATCCCCACTGGCTCTCCAACCACCTCTGTCCAGATGTCATCCTTATCCTCCATTGAAAATTGCTTTTGGCAAAGCTCTACAATATCTCCATCTTGCCAGATTCAACGGCACTCTTCTGTTCACCCTGTACTTGACCTCGCAGCAGCACTGATACACTGCTTCCTCTTCCTTGAAACACCCCCCCCCACCCCGCCCCTCCTTGGCGTCTATGGAATCATTCTCTCCTAGTTTCCCTCCTATTTGACTGATCATCTTCTTCCATCTCTTTTGTTGTCTCTACTCTTCCATCTCTAGGTTTTGAGTTTCCTTTGAGTTCATCTTAGATCTTCTTCTCATTTACCCCCATCAGTTCAGTTCAGTCACTCAGTCATGTCCGACTCTTTGCGACCCCATGAACTGCAGCACACCAGGCCTCCCTGTCCATCACCAACTCCCAGAGTTCACTCAGACTCACGTCCATCGAGTCAGTGATGCCATCCAGCCATCTCATCCTCTGTCGTCCCCTTCTCCTCCTGCCCCCAATCCCTCCCAGCATCAGGTCTTTTCCAATGAGTCAACTCTTCGCATGAGGTGGCCAAAGTACTGGAGTTTCAGCTTCAGCATCATTCCCTCCAAAGAAATCCCAGGGCTGATCTCCTTCAGAATGGACTGGTTGGATCTCCTTGCAGTCCAAGGGACTCTCGAGAGTCTTCTCCAACACCACAGTTCAAAGGCATCAATTCTTCAGCGCTCAGCCTTCTTCACAGTCCAACTCTCATATCCATACATGACCACAGGAAAAACCATAGCCTTGACTAGATGGACCTTTGTTGGCAAAGTAATGTCTCTGCTTTTGAATATGCTGTCTAGGTTGGTCATAGCTTTTCTTCCAAGGAGTAAGCGTCTTTTAATTTCATGGCTGCAGTCACCATCTGCAGTGATTTTGGAGCCCCCCAAAATAAAATTTGACACTGTTTCCACTGTTTCGCCATCTATTTCCCATGAAGTGATGGGACGGGATGCCATGATCTTTGTTTTCTGAATGCTGAGCTTTAAGCCAACTTTTTCACTCTCCTCTTTCACTTTCACCAAGAGGCTTTTGAGTTCCTCTTCACTTTCTGCCATAAGGGTGGTGTCATCTGCATATCTGAGGTTACTGATATTTCTCCCGGCAATCTTGATTCCAGCTTGTGTTTCTTCCAGTCCAGCGTTTCTCATGGTGTACTCTGCATATAAGTTAAATAAGCAGGGTGACAATATACAGCCTTGACATACTCCTTTTCCTATTTGGAACCAGTCTGTTGTTCCATGTTCAGTTCTAACTGTTGCTTCCTGACCTGCCTACAGAGTTCTCAAGAGGCAGGTCAGGTGGTCTGGTATTCCCATCTCTTTCAGAAGTTTCCACAGTTTATTGTGATCCACACAGTCAAAGGCTTTGGCATAGTCAATAAGCAGAAATAGATATTTTTCTGGAACTCTCTTGCTTTTTCCATGATCCAGCGGATGTTGGCAATTTGATCTCTGGTTCCTCTGCCTTTTCTAAAACCAGCTTGAACATCATGAAGTTCACGGTTCACGTATTGCTTAAGCCTGGCTTGGGGAATTTTGAGTATTACTTTACTAGCATATGAGATGAGTGCAATTGTGCGGTAGTTTGAGCATTCTTTGGCATTGCCTTTCTTTGGGATTGGAATGAAAACTGACCTTTTCCAGTCCTGTGGCCACTGCTGAGTTTTCCAAATTTGCTGGCATATTGAGTGCAGCACTTTCACAGCGTCATCCTTCGGGATTTGAAATAGCTCAACTGGAATTCCATCACCTCCACTAGCTTTGTTCATAGTGATGCTTTCTAAGGCCCACTTGATTTCACATTCCAGGATGTCTGGCTCTAGGTCAGTGATCACACCATCATGATTATCTGGGTTGTGAAGATCTTTTTTGTACAGTTCTTCTGTGTATTCTTGCCACCTCTTCTTAATATCTTCTGCTTCTGTTATGTCCATACCATTTCTGTCCTTTATCGAGCCCATCTTTGCATGAAATGTCCCCTTGGTATCTCTAATTTTCTTGAAGAGATCTCTAGTTTTTCCCATTCTGTTGTTTTCCTCTGTTTCTTTGCATCGATTGCTGAGGAAGGCTTTCTTATCTCTTCTTGCTATTCTTTGGAACTCTGCATTCAGATGCTTATATCTTTCCTTTTCTCCTTTGCTTAAATAATCGCATTGATGCCCTCACTTTTAAATATCTTCTATGTTTTGATATAGACTTGATTTCTATCACCAGCCCAAATTCTGATGAACCCAGACTTAAGTATCCAAATGTCTCTTTAACATTTTGGTATCTCAAAATTAACTGTCCAAAGCTGAGCTCTACATCTCTACCATATCTGAATGACTTGACTCCAATTTGCCCCCTCTCAGTAAATGATTCCCACCATTCATCCAACTGCTTAGACCAAGAATCTCCTATAATTCTTCCCTCTCTCTCAAACCATGCATCCACCCCTTCAAGCCCTGCCTTCTTTCCTTTCCCCAAATTTATTTCTCATCTTTCCATTTTTTCCCACTACTAATATTGTAGTTTCAGCCGCATCAACTTTTGCTGAATTCCTGCAGTCACAGCTGCTTACCTAATCTGTTTCCACTCTTCTAATATTTATTTATTTGGCTGTATCTGGTCTTAGTTGCAGCGCACAGAATCTTCATTGTGGCATGCAGGCTTCTCTCCCATTGTGGCGCTCAGGCTTAGCTGCCTCGTGGCACATAGGATCTTAGTTCTCTGACCAGGGATTGAACTTGCATCCCCTGCATTGGAAGGTGGATTCCTGACTACTGGACCACCAGGGGAGTCCCTCCACTCTTTTAAAATACAAATCATTTCATAGTACTCTGAGGATTAAAGGTCCTTTCCTAGCCTTGCAGTACCTGAACTCCTTTTCTGTCTGGAAGGCCCTGTGTGCTTAGATTTTGCCTACTTTCAAGAGGCAGATCTTCCTGCTCTTGCCTTTCCACTGGGCTCCAGCCACACCGGACTTCTTTCTCTCCCACGTGGGGCAGTATCTTTCCTGTTTCAGGGCTTCTGAACACAGAGCTCCTCCCCAAGCCTGGAACCGTATTCCCTTCACTCTCTCTTCAGCTCATTTTTAGTCTTGATGGCAGCTTACTGGCTTCTCCTCTGAGTTCTCTCTAAAACCTCTACCCAAATAGCTGCCTAGTTTTCTTCCTCACTTCACCCTGTTGGTTTCTTTCAAGACACTTGTCATAGTTAGCAACTATTTGTCTGCTTAACTTGTTTATTGTCTGCCTTTCTCAGTAGGTTGTATGACCAAGATCACAGCGATCATGTCTCTTTTAGTTACTGCCCTGTGTCCAATGCAATATACATACTCATTGAATCAATAGTAATGAATGAGATCCAAGCTAGGTGGTTGGACTCCTTGTTTGTTGCAGCCTTCCTATCAGTAACTGGAGAGGCTGAGGTTTTGGTTGCTTAGCACCTGAAACTCTTGTTTCATCTAGAAACACACCCAGGCAAGAGTGGATACAGCACGTTGATCTTGCTGGATCAGCAGTGGTTCTCCATCGCGTGGCCATAGTTGCAGCCTAGGAAAGGGCATGTGACCCAAGCCTGGCCAGCCTGAGTGCTTCTCCAAGCTTCTGCTAATTGAAGCTGGCAGAAAGACTTTCTTTCCTCATTAGCTGTGAGGCTATAAGATGTTTGCTTGAAGCTCCTGCAGCAGGGGGCCCAAGAGAACAAAGCCAGAGAAGGGAAGACAAGAGGCAGAGAATGGGGGTGTCCTACTGGTGTCTCCATCATGAGCAGCGCACTGAGCATGCGCCGTCGGGAAATGGCCACTGTGTGTTAGCTCGTTTTCCATCCTTGACTCATTACCTGTGTCACACAGACAGCTCATGGGCTGCAGGCTTTGGTCTAAAACTGTTTAAAGTGAAAACAGCTGCTTGCCTGAGCTGTCTCACCCCAGGTCCCCGGAGAACACAATTGGATCATGAAATATAAATGGTTGGACCAGGACTCTGGGGTGGAGGATGCGCTGCCTCCCTCAGCAAACATCAGCTGTCTAAAACCTGCTGCTCAAGATTTCTCCAAACCATTTTTCCCGTCTCCAGACAACCCCTCTTTGCTGTTCCAAGCATCTGAGAACTGAAATGTCCACATGAACTTGAATTTTCCTCTGGTCACTGCTACATGCATATAAGCCCCCTGGAGATGGCTGCTCCAGTGACTTCCATCTTTTGAGCTCCAGTTCCTCATCCTCTCTCACCAGTCACTCAATCTCAGCAGCTTCTGTCCTACAGAGCACTACCAGGTCTGAGGGGAGGGTCGTTTTGCCGACTTCCCAGGCCCTCATTTAGTCTCTTTCTCTTGCAGTGCCCCCATCCTTCTGCCCTGATCCCAGGCTCTGACCTTCAGACTCATTTTGACCCTTCTCTAACTTGCTCTACAGATCTAGGCAGCCACTGGTCCAGGTGACTTGCTGATTGATAGCTGTATCTAACCAATTACTCAGGACTCTCTTTCTCAAGTCTTGTGTAGGTGCCAGGGAGACAGAAAATAGAGCTGCTGTCTCTCGGTCTACTGCTTGGATCACTGAAGCAGAACAGCTCTGCCCCTAGCCCAAGACAGATTAAAGCTCCCTAAACTGCTTGTTTGTGCTTATTGCTCCTCTGGTGAGAATTCATCATGGTTCTCTGTCCTCCATAGAATGAAGTTCAACTTTAGTCTAGAGCTAGGCTGTCCAGTGGCATCTGCATGTAGCTACTGAACACCTGAAATGTGTTCACTCTGAAATGAGAGGTGTGATAAGTGTATAATACACACAGAATTTCAAAGACCTAGTACAGGAGAAAAAAAATAAGACTATGACATGCTTCATTAAGTTTTTTGTTAATTGCATGTTGATATTATAATGTTTGGATATGTAGAATTAAAGGATGATTCCAATTAATAATTTTTATGTTAAAATTTTAATAGAAATATTAGAAAAATCTAAAATTGACATGTGGCTTGCATTGTATTTCTGTTATCAGCCTAAGTCTAGAATATGAAGTTTCTCATAATTTAACTCTTAATGACTTAACATATTATCTCCTGTTATCCTTGCAATAGGCAAAGCTGGTTTGCATTTTTACACTGTCTAACTGTGTAAATGAGCTTCCTATGTGGTGCTGATGGTAAAGAACTCACCTGCCAATGCAGGAGACATAAGAAATATGGGTTCGATCCCTGGGTGGGGAAGATTTCCTGGAGCAGGATATGGCAACTGACTCCAGTATTCTTGCTTGGAAAATCCCATGGACAGAGGAGCCTGGCAGGCGACAGTCCATAGGATTGCAAAGAGTCAGACATGACTGAAGTAACTTAGCATGCATGCAACACAAGTACTGTTTTACTGATGAAGAGACTGAGGTTCAAAGAGAAATGGGAACTAGATAGATGGATGTAAGGGTCAGCACCAGGCACACACACAGGCTTCAAGAGAGCCCTGTGTGGCATCACAACCACAATGCCTGTGTGCCATTGTCTTGTTACTTCTCATCCACCATTCCCCAGTGGGAAAGATACAGATGAGGACAATGAAATCAAGAAAGCCTTGATTGGACAGACCTGATGCTGGAGGATGTGAACTCAAGAAGAACATCTAATTGAGATCTATGTTGTGGGTACCATTTTGTGACTTAAGTTGTGAATGGATTTCTTGTGAATTCCAAGGGTATTATAGGCTATAGTGTTCAATATATATCAACCAGATCTAGGGTACATTTATGTTATTTAGGTCATCTATATACTGATTAAATATTTTAACCTACTTGATCTGTTGTAGATTAACAGAGGAACTAAAATTTTCCTACCCTATATATATACATTTTTAGCCCATTTCTCCTTGCAGGTGCTATAAATACTGTTTTGTTGTTGTTGTTGTTGTTGACTGCTGCTTCTATGTGTCTGTAGCATTGATATTCATAACTGCTGTATATTCACTGTGAGGAGATACCCCTCGTCCAAGGTAAGGAGCAGCAGCTGTGCTTTGCTGGAGCAGCTGTGAAGAATACCCACGTCCAAGGTAAGAGAAACCCAAGTAAGACGGTAGGTGTTGCAAGAGGGCATCAGAGGGCAGACACACTGAAACCATACTCACAGAAAACTAGTCAATCTAATCACACTAGGACCACAGCCTTGTCTAACTCAGTGAAACTAAGCCATGCCCGTGGGGCAACCCAAGATGAGCGGGTCATGGTGGAGAGATCTGACAGAATGTGGTCCACTGGAGAAGGGAATGGCAAACCACTTCAGTATTCTTGCCTTGAGAACCCCATGAACAGTATGAAAAGGCAAAATGATAGGATACTGAAAGAGAAACTCCCCAGTTCGGTAGGTGCCCAACATGCTACTGGAGATCAGTGGAGAAATAACTCCAGAAGAATGAAGGGATGGAGCCAAAGCAAAAACAATATCCAGCTGTGGATGTGACTGGTGATAGAAGCAAGGTCCGATGCTGTAAAGAGCAATATTGCATAGGAACCTGGGAATGTCAGGTCCATGAATCAAGGCAAATTGGAAGTGGTCAAACAAGAGATGGCAAGAGTGAATGTCGACATTCTAGGAATCAGCAAACTAAAATGGACTGGAATGGGTGAATTTAACTCAGGTGACCATTATATCTACTACTGTGGGCAAGAATGCCTCAGAAGAAATGGAGTAGCCATCATGCTCAACAAAAGAGTCCGAAATGCAGTACTTGGATGCAATCTCAAAAATGACAGAATGATCTCTGTTCGTTTCCAAGGCAAATCATTCAATATCACAGTAATCCAAGTCTATGCCCCAACCAGTAACGCTGAAGAAGCTGAAGTTGAACACTTCTATGAAGACCTACAAGACCTTTTAGAACTAACACCCAAAAAAGATGTCCTTTTCATTATAGGGGACTGGAATGCAAAAGTAGGAAGTCAAGAAACACCTGGAGTAACAGGCAAATTTGGCTTTGGAATACAGAATGAAGCAGGGCAAAGACTAATAGAGTTTTGCCAAGAAAATGCACTGGTCATAGAAAATACCTCTTCCAACAACACAAGAGAAGACTCTACACATGGACATCACCAGATGGTCAACACTGAAATCAGATTGATTATATTCTTTGCAGCCAAAGATGGAGAAGCTCTATACAGTCAACAAAAACAAGACCAGGAGCTGACTGTGGCTCAGACCATGAACTCCTTATTGCCAAATTCAGACTTAAATTGAAGAAAGTAGGGAAAACCACTAGACCACTGAGGTATGACCTAAATCAAATCCCTTATGATTTTACAGTGGAAATGAGAAATAGATTTAAGGGACTAT
The DNA here is from genome assembly GCF_002263795.3 of Bos taurus. Taxonomy (NCBI): domain Eukaryota; kingdom Metazoa; phylum Chordata; class Mammalia; order Artiodactyla; family Bovidae; genus Bos; species Bos taurus. The sequence continues at coordinate 128,160,098 of NC_037328.1, forward strand.
ATCTGATAGATAGAGTGCCTGATGAACTATAGAATGAGGTTCATGACATTGTACAGGAGACAGGGATCAAGACCATCCCCATGGGAAAGAAATGCAAAAAAGCAAAATGGCTGTCTGGGGAGGCCTTACAAATAGCTGTGAAAAGAAAAGAAGCAAAAAGCAAAGGAGAAAAGGAAAGATATAAACATCTGAATGCAGAGTTCCAAAGTATAGCAAGAAGAGATAAGAAAGCCTTCCTCAGCAATCGATGCAAAGAAATAGAGGAAAACAACAGGATGGGAAAGACTAGAGATCTCTTCAAGAAAATTAGAGATACCAAGGGAACATTTCATGAAAAGATGGGCTTGATAAAGGACAGAAATGGTATGGACCTAACAGAAGTAGAAGATATTAAGAAGAGGTGGCAAGAATACACAGAAGAACTTACAAAAGAGATCTTCATGACCCAGATAATCACAATGGTGTGATCACTGACCTAGAGCCAGACATCCTGGAATGTGAAATCAAGTGGGCCTTAGAAAGCATCACTACGAACAAAGCTAGTGGAGGTGATGGAATTCCAGTTGAGCAATTTCAAATCCTGAAAGATGATGCTGTGAAAGTGCTGCACTCAATATGCCAGCAAATTTGGAAAACTCAGCAGTGGCCACAGGACTGGAAAAGGTCAGTTTTCATTCCAATCCCAAAGAAAGGCAATGCCAAAGAATGCTCAAACTACCGCACAATTGCACTCATCTCACATGCTAGTAAAATAATGCTCAAAATTCTCCAAGCCAGGCTTCAGCAATACGTGAACCGTGAACTTCCTGATGCTCAAGCTGGTTTTAGAAAAGGTAGAGGAACCAGAGATCAAATTGCCAACATCCGCTGGATCATGGAAAAAGCAAGAGAATTCCAGAAAAACATCTATTTCTGCTTTATTGACTATGCCAAAGCCTTTGACTGTGTGGATCACAATAAACTGTGGAAACTTCTGAAAGAGATGGGAATACCAGACCACCTGACCTGCCTCTTGAGAACTCTGTAGGCAGGTCAGGAAGCAACAGTTAGAACTGAACATGGAACAACAGACTGGTTCCAAATAGGAAAAGGAGTATGTCAAGGCTGTATATTGTCACCCTGCTTATTTAACTTATATGCAGAGTACATCATGAGAAACGCTGGACTGGAAGAAACACAAGCTGGAATCAAGATTGCTGGGAGAAATATCAATAACCTCAGATATGCAGATGATATCACCCTTATGGCAGAAAGTGAAGAGGAACTAAAAAGCTTCTTGGTGAAAGTGAAAGAGGAGAGTGAAAAAGTTGGCTTAAAGCTCAGCATTCAGAAAACAAAGATCATGGCATCCGGTCCCATCACTTCATGGGAAATAGATGGCGAAACAGTGGAAACAGTGTCAGACTTTATTTTGGGGGTTCCAAAATCACTGCAGATGGTGACTGCAGCCATGAAATTAAGAGACGCTTATTCCTTGGAAGAAAAGTTATGACCAACCTAGATAGTATATTGAAAAGCGGAGACATTCCTTTGCCAACAAAGGTCCTTCTAGTCAAGGCTATGGTTTTTTCCTGTGGTCATGTATGGATGTGAGAGTTGGACTGTGAAGAAGGCTGAGCGCCGAAGAATTGATGCTTTTGAACTGTGGTGTTGGAGAAGACTCTTGAGAGTCCCTTGAACTGCAAGGAGATCCAACCAGTCCTTTCTGAAGGAGATCAGCCCTGGGATTTCTTTGGAAGGAATGATGGTAAAGCTGAAACTCCAGTACTTTGGCCACCTCATGCGAAGAGTTGACTCATTGGAAAAGACTCTGATGCTGGGAGGGATTGGGGGCAAGAGGAGAAGGGGAAGACAGAGGATGAGATTGGCTGGATGGCATCACTGACTCGATGGATGTGAGTCTGAGTGAACTCCGGGAGTTGGTGATGGACAGGGAGGCCTGGCGTGCTGTGATTCAGTCGGACACGACTGAGTGACTGAAGTGAACTGAACTGAGGGCTTCCCTGGTAGTGCAGGGGTAAAGAACCTGCCTTCTAATGCATGAGATGCAGGAGATGTGGGTTCGATCCCTGGGTTGGGAAGATCCCCTGGAAGAAATGGCAACCCACTCCAGTATTCTTGCCTGGGAAATCCTACAGACAGAGGAGCCTGCCAGTCCATGGGATTGAAAAAGAGTTTGACATGACTGAGCTATTGAGCACATGCATATGTATAACTGATTCACTTTGCTGTATACCTGAAGCCAATAGAACATTATAAGTTACTTACATGCTGATAAAACTTTTTAAAATTAATAAAAATTTAAATATAAAGTAAAAAAAGAACAGTTGCAATTCTGACATTCAGGAGGACTTGTATTTTTGTTCTCAAGTTTACCTTTATAATTGAAACTTTATATAATATTGTGAGTGCTCTAGATAGAATTGCTTAGTTCTTTTGTATGAATAATGATAAAATTAATATGCTTCATATTCCTTACCCTCTCTTCCATCACCCACTTTTAATGTTTACCATTGTCTTATAAAGTTGTTTACACATATGCCTTAACTTGGTTTGTCAGCTTTGAACTATATTCTTTGGCTCCCCTATTACAAATGTAACAAGCTGCAAACTTACCCTGCTTCTCATTTTCTCTACCCCTTCTTTCCATTTTTATTACTTGTGTCATTTATACATTATAAAGGTATATAACATTTAAACTCTGTCACCTCAACCTCCACCTTTGTTTAATAATTAATTTTTAAAAATTCATTTATTTATGGCTGTGGTAGGTCTTTGTTGCTTTGTACTGGCTTTCTCTAGTTATGGTGAGTTGGGGGCTAGTCCTTGTTGTGGTGTGTGGGCTTCTCCTTGCAGAGGCTTCTCTTGCTGTGGAACATGGGCTTTAGGCCCACAGACTTCAGCAGTTGCAGCGCACAGGCTTTGTACTTGTGGCTTGCAGGCTCCTGAGCACAGACTCAGTAGTTGTGGTGCACAGGCTTAGTTGTTCTGCAGCACGTGGAATCTTCCTGGACTAGGGATCAAACCTGTGTCCCCTGCATTGGCAGGCAGATTCTTTCCCACTGCACTACCAGGGAACTCCAAAACTGTTTCTGTTTTTTTTTTTTTTTTTTAATGTTTTGGTACTTTGGCTATGAGGTATGTGGTATCTTAGCTCCCTGACCAGAGTTTGAACTCACATCCCCTGTATTTGGAAGCCGAAGTCTTAACCATTGAACTACCAAGAAGTCCTAATTAATAAATTTTTAATTGTTATTGAGCTATAATTGACATATAGTATTATGTTAGTTTCAGGTGTACAGCATAGTGATTCATTATTTGTGTATATTGCAAAATGATCACCACATTCAGTCTAGTTAGCATTTGATGTTTAATCTTAATTTTGTAGTTGTGGTCCATAGTACATAGTGCCCTTCACTTGCCTTTTTGTTGTTGTTTGTTTCCTCAATAATCACCTGGCTGGCTGAATGTTGATCTCTTGTACATTCCTGAAGAAGAGTTCATGGGACAACATTACATAAGTTGGAAGATTTCAAAGCTGTTAGTTTTGTTTGGTTTTGGAAGGACATTCTTTGCTGGGTATAAAATCCTTGGCACACAGGTCTCTTTCTTGGACAATCTTGTAAATGTTAAGTACTTTATCTTCTTATTTTGAACATTGAAGAAATCTGAGACATGTCTGAATTTCCCCATGTTTAATGGCTTGTCTCTTTGCCTAAACCCCCAGAAGATTCTTTCTCTCTTCCCCTTCCTTTATTCCCTGCTCTCTCACTTTTCCCTTCTGCCCTCCCATCTCTCTCTCCCTCTTTCTCTTTCACCCTCCAACCCTGTGGGGTGTGTCTCATGGCTGACAGCTCCCATTTAATTTTCCCTGGTCCATGGTATACTCTTCTTCTTTTAAAAAATATTTATTTATTTATTGGCTATACAAAATCTTAAATGTGGCATGCAGGATCTTCCATCTTCTTTACAGTGTGTGAGATATTTAGCTGTGGCATGTAGGATCCAGTTCCCTGATCAAGGATTGAACCCAGGTCTTCTGCATTGGGAGCATAGAGTCTTTAGCCACTGGAGCACCAGGGAAGTCCATCCTCTTCTAATATGTAGTATCAGGTCTTCTTTTATGTATTCAGTTTCATCGTTTCTGTTTTCCTCTTTATGGACTTTGTTTTTGTACATGTTGGATCTCCTTTGCTGTTGTAGCTATCCTTTTCTTTTAATCCCCTTAAATTCTTCTTTATTTCATTCAGTCCTGATTGCATTTCTTGTATCTGTCCTTTATAGTCTTTCTCGTAAACTTTCCAATTTTGTCTTAATTTTTCTGATGGCTTATTAAACTTTTGGTCAATCATTTTACAGAGTTCTGCTAGCTCACAGTTCATTTCCTCCTGTTTCTTGCTACAACTTCCCTGAATTCTGGTGTTTGTATTTTGTGATATTCTTTCAGAGGGATGGTTGCTTTATTAATTTTTAAAATATCATGGTGAAATATTTATGTGCTTTTTTACTTTATAGAAAGATTTTTGGGGATGAATGTGGTTCATCTGTTGGTAAATTTTGCTACTTTTCAAGTTTTTACCTTACAGCAACATTATATAGATGCAATGCCAGTTCATGTTAAAAAAAACATATCAATAAATGTGCTAAATGTTTTATTTCCAGCTATTTGCATACAGTTTTTGATGTATGCACAAATAAAAGCTTTCTTTGTTTTTCCCAAGATGGATTGATTGCTGGAAATATGGTTTTACTGTGTAGTCCTTTGTGTGGTCTTACTTCCCCTGTTTCTTTGAACCCCAGGGGTGCTCTTCCTATGCTTTCTGCTTCCCTTGGTCCCTGCAACTTGCTGCAAATAGGGTGGTAGCTTATACACTTCACAGTGAGTTGCTTGCCTTCAGGAATTTTATTTCTACTGGCACTTGTAAGATCTGCCATCATTATGTGCTTTCACAACTCAATTTTCCTTTTTTCCCCTTTCTTTCCATGTGATTTCTATCTGATTTTAGTTGCTTTTGTCAACCTTTGAGTATATTTTGGAGTGTGCAGATTATATATTTGGTTTCATGTTTCACTGAAAATGGAGTTTGTAGATATACATTAGTTTCAATTCTGCTGCTCCTTTCACATGATTTTAATGGAGAAGAGGACAGTAAGCTGATGTGGGCAGCCGTGTTCATACCAAAGCCCTTACAATGACTTTATTTATTCTTTCAAATTGAAGTGCAGTTAATTTACAATGTTGGGTTATTTTACAGTGTTGTTATTTCCAGGTGTACAGCAAAGTGATTCAATTATGTATAAAAGCAGAGGCATCGTTGGTTATCCATTTTAAACATAGCAGTGTATACATGACCATCCCAATCTCCCTAGCTATCCCTTCCCCCTGGCAGCCACAAGTTTGATTTCTAAGTCTGTGAGTCTCTTTCTGTTTTGTAAGTAACTTCATTTGTATAATTTCTTTTTGGATTCTATATACAATGGATGTTACATGGTATTTCTCCTTCTCTGTCTGACTTACTTCACTCAATATGAAAGTCTCTAGGTCCATGCATGTTGATTTTGTATAGCACATGGAACTCTGCTCAATGTTGTGTGGCAGACTGGATGGGAAGAGGGTCTGGGGGAGAATGGATATGTGTGTATGTATGACTGAGTCCCTTTGCTGTTCACCTGAAACTATCACATTGTTAATCAGCTTTACCCTAATACAAAATAAAAGTTGTTTTTTTTAAAGAACCTACCTGAGCAGTGCATTAGGTATTGTGTCATCAGTTGCCAGGATAAGAGAAGTGAATCCCTGTTCTCCCTTCCATTTCATTCCGATCTTCTTAAGATGATCCTAAAAATTCAGCCTCACAAGGCTTAAGATGGGTACAGGTAACCAGCAAGTTGGGCAAAGCTATAATCAGACAAACAGATATCAGGTAACAAGAGGTGTGCCTCCAGATTGTTCAGAACGCAGGGACTGCGGGTGGGGAGAGGGACAATAAAAGCAGAGACATCACTTTGCTGACAAAGGTCTGTATAGTCAAATCTATGGTTTTTTCAGTGACACCAAAGAATTGATGCTTTCCGACTGTGGTGCTGGGGAAGACTCTCGAGAGTCCCTTGGACTGCAAGGAGATCAAATCAGTCAATCTTAAAGGAAATCAACCCTGAATATTCTTTGGAAGGACTGATGCTGAAGCTCCAATACTTTGGCCACATGATTTAAAGAGCTGACTCATTGGAAAAGACCCTGATGCTAGGAAAGGAGGAGAAGGGAGTAACAGAGGATGAGATGGTTGGATGGTATCACCCACTCAATGGACATGAGTTTGAAGAAACTCCTGGAGATGGTGAAGGACAGGGAAACATGGTGTGCTGCAGTCCATGGGGTCACAAAGAGTTGGACATGACTTAGAGACTGAACAAGAGTGGTATACATATGTATATATTCTGATTGCTTCTGGTATTGGTGCTGATCTTCTAACTGCAGGGAGGTTTCAGCATTTCTGCTCTAAGTTTAGACTTTAAAATGTAAATAGACCTCTGCTTCAACCATGTGAAGCTGATCAACTGCTTTCTCTTCCTATTTGCCTTAGCAAAAGTTTTAGTGTCCCAAGAGAATGATGTATGTTATGACCAATTAAGTTTTCTTTGTTTTATTCATTTGTCCTTTAAGTATTTGTTGAAAGACTACTATGTGCTGCCATATTTTAAAAAATTGAAGTGTAGTTAATTTACAGGCTTCTCTGGTGGCTCAGTGGTAAAGAATCTGCCTGTCATTCAGGAGACTCGGTTTCGATCCCTGGTCCAGGAAGATACTGTGGAGGAGGGCATGGCTACCCACTCCAGTATTCTTGCCTGGAGAATCCTATGGACAGAGGAGCATGGAGGGCTACAGTCCATAGAGTCACAGAGAGTCAGACATGACCGAGCGACTGAGCAGCAGCGTAGTTAATTTGCAATGTTGTGTTAGTTTTGAGTGTATGGCAAAGTGATTCAGTTATACACATATACATTCTTTTTTACATTCTTCTACCATATAGGTTATTATAAAATATGGAGTATACTTTCTTGTACTATACAGTAGGTCATTGTTGTTTACTGTTTACAATGACTTTAAGGTTATCTCCCATCATGGATTCTTCTTGTTTGAAACACTGGAGCACTGAGGTCTTTGGGTTCTTGAAAGAGTCCCTATCTCTGCACTGACTTAATAATAAAGGAGATTACAGATTTTTAAAAGCCGCATATCTCTGGCTATCCAGAAAGTTAAAGAATATGTGTTTTAGCTAAATCTGAGTTAAAAATTTAAGCACTAAAATTTTCCACTGGAGCCATATTGGAAGGAGATCATTCCAAATACTAACATATTTTTTGCTTTCTTGGAGCTTAAAGAACCTACTCTATGAATATGATTGGATGCTAGGGGTTATTATGACTATATTGTACCAAAAAAGTTATTTCATTGAAGGAGTGGGAGGTATTGACATATATAAGAAGAGGCTCCAAAATGTATGTCTGGAGCTTTTGTCATACATAGTTTTTCCCCTTTTTTCTGGTGAGTAGATATTCTATGGGTGCCTTTTCTTATAGCTTTGTGTTTGCCTGTCATTGTCCTCCTTTGGATTTGATAAAGGCTCCGCATTCAGACAGGTTTTCCTGGTGGCTCAGATGGTAAAGAATTCACCTGCAATACAGGAGACTCCGGTTTGATCCCTGGGTCAGGAAGATACCCTGGAGAAGGGAGTGGCTACCCACTTCAGTATTCTTGCCTGGAGAATTACACAGACAGAGAAGCCTGGTGGACTACTGGGGTTGCAAATAATCAGACATGACTGTGCGACTAACACTTTCACTTTCAGCATTCAGACAACAAGGATTGCTGGAATTTTGTTGTTGTTGTTGTTTTTTAATTCCCTAAGTTGTGTCCAACTCTTTGTCTCCCATGGACTAAGCCTGCCAGGCTCCTCTGTGCATGGGATTTTCCAGGCAAGAATACTGGAATGGATTCCCATTTCCTTCTCCAGGAGATCTTCTTTACCCAGGGATCAAACTTGTGTCTCCTGTATTGGGAGGCAGTTGCATTACCACTGAGCCACCAGGGAGGAATTACATATTAATATATGGTAAAAGTAAATACATGTTGGGCATGACATGAGGGACTCTCCCATGAGGAAAGTGCACAGACTTGGTCATGTCTGCTTTATATCTGTTGCTTGGAAATCTGTTCTTGGATCTCAGCTGCCTCATTCCTCTTTGGGAGAAGAGAATTCCCAGGGCGACAGTTCATCAGAACGGCAGGTAGGAAAGTGAAGAATACACTGCAGCTGTGTAGGCAATGTAGGCTACATGGAGAAGGTCATTTGACCAGATTATGCCAGGTAGGTTACGTGTGTGGCCACTGCTAGGACCAAAGTTATCTTTGGCCAGGACATAAAGCAGAAAGGAAAGGTAGATGAATAGTTATATTTCTGACACATTGGATGATTTCGTGGTCTTGATTTTATATATGCTTCATGATATTATTGTAATTGAATATTGCAACTCTAATATAAAATGCCACCACTATATAGTCTCTTTTCTTTGGAAACACCATGGAAATTGCCTTACAGAGAAGGGGGTCTTTGTATTCTCATCTCCCTGTTGTCCCAGCGCTGGGGGAGGGGCAGATGTTTGCTATGCAGGCCAAGTGCACAGGGAGGGTTCTAAAGTTGTTAAGTGCAAGCTGCAAGATTCTAAGATTAATTGCGCTTCACTCTCCAGTGAGATTAGTGTATTATAAATCATAGAGGCATATCCCATCAATCTGGTGCCTGAATGCGGGGAACGTGATAACCCCTAACTCAGCAGAAATGTACCTTCATCCATTATGGCATCTCTCCTGGAATGAACCATGCAGTCCTCAGATAGGGCCAGGGCAACAGACAGCATTTTAAAAACATCTTTGAGATCACTTCCTTCTTTTATAACAGAGAAAGCATTTCTATGGCTCCTTGGTTTTATTCTACAATAACTTTAAAGGAGACAGATTTAAAGAAGTATTTTCTGGGTACTTAGTTTTGTTCAGCCCTTGGGCATGTTCTCTGGGGTTTTAAAATAAAAATATAAAGTAATCTCTACTCTCAACGAGCCTACCATTTAGTTGGGGAGAAAAGCCATTTTAATTATGATTATGTGATGTTGATACTAATTGCTATCATTTATTTGGCACTTACTATGTACATAGTGGGGCTTCCCTGGTGGCTCAGATGGTAAAGAATCTGCTTGCAATGCAGGAGACCCAGTTTGATCCCTGGGTGGAGAAGATCCCCTGGAGAAGGAAATGGCAACCCACTCCAGTATTTTTGCCAGGAGAATTCCAGGGACAGAGGATCCTGGTGGGCAATAGTCCATGGGATCACAAAGAGTTGGATGTAACTGAGAGACAGATCAACAACAGTGTGCATACCAATAGAATATACTAAGAAATGATTCATAGAACATATTTCAAAATAAATGCTGACAAGATCAGAAAAAGGAGGAATATGGATTAACTAGATTAGTCATGAAGGTCCCTAGAGAAGGTAGGTCTGTGCTGGGTCTTGTTCATAGGAAGGCTTTTGTGAGATGAGACAGGCTATATTTCTCAGTGTGAGGGTGTAGATTGCAAGAGAGAAGGTTAGCTGGAAGTGATGAATACCAGAAGAGGCTTGCAGGTGGCCAGTAGAACCACAAAATCTGCAGGAGTCTCTTGCTCTGCCCTTCTTTGCCTTTCCATGTTCCTTCTGCTATGGAAGTCATTTCCATTCCTCTTTGGAGCACCCTGCCTAGAGGAAGAAAATGCCCATGGGAACACCTTATCAAAATAGCAGATGAAGAGCTGAAGGCACTATAGCTACATAGACAGGTAGGCCACATGAAGATCATTTGATCAGATGATGCCTGCTAGGTTAAGTGTGTAGATACTGGTGGGGCCCAAAGTAGTGTGATGACGTTTGGCAGGGAGATTAAATAAGCTTTCCTCCCTTCCGCCCTTTTTTCTTCCTCCTTTCCATCCTCCTTTCTTTCTTTCTTTTTTTTTTAGTTCAATAAGTATTTATTAGACATCTGTTGTTGGCCCACCATAATCCGTCCATAATTCTTTTCTTGTCATTTACATGGTACATCTATTGTCTAACCATTGTCTTGGTTTTTGGTAAGAAATCAGTTTATGGTTTGAAAATTCTTGTTGCCTTTGAAGTAATATTGTTGGATTTTCTAATACATATTATCCTGAAATTTTCTTTAGCCTGCTCAATAGTAAATTTATTACTAGTTAAGAAAGATTTTAACTTCCTTGCCAGGATAATTTCTTGTTTAATAATTGACATATGGCATAAATTTTCTGAATCATGAATTAGATTATAAAATTTCTATTTATCCCTAACATGAAGCCAATAATCAACTATTTTTAACCATTATAATTATCAGAAGTTTCTTTAGTGGTGGTGTTCACTGACTTATTCTTTATTTCTTACATAAAAGTAAGAAAAACTGTCTATTTGCAATAAAAACAAAGGCAATGATTAATTATTTTGCTTAATTGCTCTCAACATAAATCAGTGAACTCTGTCTTTAACTGTTGAGAGTTTTTAAAATTCACTGCTCTTTATTTTAGAATTTTATTCTTTTCTTTCTTTTTTTTTTTAATTTCTTTTTCTTTTTAAAAGTTTTTTTTTTTTTTTTGATGCGGACCATTTTTAAAGTCTTTATTGAATCTGATACAATATTGCTTCTATTTATGCTTTGATTTTTTGGCCGGGAGGAATGTGGGATCTTTATTCCCCAACCAGGGATTGAACCTGCATCCCCTGTATTGGATAGTGAAGTCTTAACCACTGGACCACCAGGAAAGCCCCTATCCTCCTTTCTTATTGTGAATATTTCAAGCTTATCATTCTGTCCCCGCTCCTTTTAATCCCTCCTCTTCCTTCATGCTCAGCTCAGTTCTTTTAGCTACAATGTCATGATCACACAATGCTCATTCTACTTCATTCATATACTCACTCAGCAAGTGCTTATTGAGGATTCCATAGCATTTTCAGAAAATAGACAACCTTACAAGAGGATGGTTAGGACACAATTACAACATACTGTGACAAATACCTTGAAATGAGAAGCATAGGATGCTATGGGAGCTGCTAGCAAGAGGACGTACCTTTATTAAGGGGAGAAGAGTGTCAGAAAAGAAATGACATAAAATTGAGAACTTAAAGTGTGAGTGGAGATGTTCTAAATTCTTTCTAAAGCTGTTGAGGGGGACCCCTGTCTGATCTGGGGTGCTGCTAGACACTTCAGCTTCTTGGTTGCCTTTGGCTATCGCCACCATCACACACAGGAAATTAACACATATCAACACATATTATTCAATCAATACATATTTCTTGAGCAGTTCTGTGATTTACAAGGACTTCCCTGCTGGCTCAGACGGTAAAGTGTCTGTCTACAATGCAGGAGACCCGGGTTTGAGCCCTGGGTTGGGAAGATACCCTGGAGAAGGAAATGGCAATCCACTCCAGTACTATTGCCTGGAAAATCCCATGGACAGAGGAGCCTGGTAGGCTACAGTCTATGGGGTTGTAAAGAGTCAGACACGACTGAGCAACTTCACTTTCTGTGATTTAAACAGTGTCCTGGGCTCTGTAAACCAAACAGCTGTAAACAAACAAGCAAAGCACCTGATTTCACAGAGCTTACATTGTGTTAAGGATGAGCAGACAGTGAATAAATACATATTACACATATGTAATATTCTGGATGTTATGGGGAAAAAATGAAACAGTAAGATGAGAGAATGTATGTTCTTGCATGTGTATATGTGAGTATGTACTATTTTAAATAGGGTGGTCTGGGCTTCTCTATTGAGGGATATTTGAGCAAGAACTGATGAACTGAAGGAGTGAGTCACGTGGCTATCTGGGTGGTGGGGTATGGGGTGGGGAGGGGACAGCATTCTAGGCAGAGGGAGCAACCAGGACAAAGGCTCCCTGGAGGATGTGTGCTAGGAGTGTTCAAGAAACTTTAGAAAGGCCTGGTGGCTAGAGCTCCAAGAAGAGCATAGAGATGAATGATGTTGCAGAGGGCCCTGCAGGCCTCTTGTCCCGTGCAAGATTTACCTTTAAGAGGATCCCTTTGGCTGTAGTGTGGAAATCTGACAATAGAGGGGCAAGAGTGGAAACAAGGTAAAGTAGGAACTTATTGCAATAATCCAGGGAGGAGATGCTGGTAGCTTACAGGGTGGAAGAGGGAGAGGTGGCTGGATTCTCAAAGGCAGAATGGACAGGTTTGCTGATGATCTGGTGGGGGAATGAGAGAAGAAACAGCTCAATGATGACTCCAGGGATTTTGGCAGACTGGATTTGCCACTGACTGAGATGGGAAAGAGCATGGGAAGAACAGGTTTGGGGGAGCAAAGGCATGTTAAGTTTGTTATGCCCGGCAATCATCCTAGTGGAGACCTTATACAGGCAGGTTGTTCCACAAGTTCAAGGGAGAGTTGGGAAGTTGTCATTTAAAGCCATAAGAGAGGTTGCGATCATCAAGTGGGTGAGCCCAGGGAGAGAAGAAATGAGGCCTCAGAGCTGAGCCTTGAGTGGGGGGCTCTATGGTTTACAGGTTGGGGAGTTAAAAGGTCTAACAAGAGATGAAGAGGAAGCAGCCAATGAGATAGAAAAGTCGAGGAGTACGTGTTACCCTAGAAGCCAAGTAAAGAAAAAGTGTTTCAAAGAGGATGGAATGACCACCTCTGTCTGACACTGCTGAGAGGTCAATGGAGATGAGGTCACTGGGGACCACAGCAGGTGTGATGGAGTGGTGGGCCAATGCCTGATAGAGTGGCCTCAAAAGAGGACAAGAGGAATAAAGGGGAGACAGTACTAGAGTCACCTCTTCCATGGAATTTTGCTGCAAAAGTGAGGCAGAGAAATGAGGCTGTACCTGGTGGGGGAGGTGGGGGGAGGTGGAGCCAAGAGAGGAGTATTTCCAAGTGGGAACAAAGCATTGCATTTGTAGGAATGATCTAGTAGAGAGGAAAAGTGATGATTCAGGAGACAGTGACAACCTCTGGAGTAATGTCCAGCAGGTGAGAGAATGTGGGATCCAGTGACCAGGTCGGAAGGAGCAGCAGTAACAGGAGGGCAGATGGTGGGGACCTGGGGTGGGGGGTGTATGAGTTCTCCTCTGTGGCTTCTATTTTCTTGGTGAAATGAGATGTTGGGTTCTCTCCTGTGCATGAGGATGGGGAGGAGATGTCAGAGGTGTGAGGAGAGAGGAAAAGGTAAAGTGGCTATCTAGGAGGGTGGGAGAGCATGAGACATTCCTGGAGGCAACATCAAGAGTCAGTTTTAGGGAAGTGCTCGTGAATTAAAAAGTGGTTCAGGAAGACTGGGTCAGGACGGTGTTTAACTGGATAAACCAGATCTTAGCTGAGAAAAGAAAAGACACAAAAGGCAAAGGAGAAAAGAAAACATATACCCGTTTGAATGCAGAGTTCCAAAGAATAGCAAGGAAAGATAAGAAAGCCTTCCTCAGTAATCAGTGCAAAGAAACAGAGGAAAACAATAGAATGGGAATGACTAGAGATCTTTTCAAGAAAATTAAAGATACCAAGGGAACATTTCATTCAAAGATGGGCACAATTAAGGACAGAAATGGTATGAACCTAACAGAAGCAGAAGATATTAAGAAGAGGTGGCAAGACTACACAGAAGAACTATACAAAAAAAGATCTTCACGACCCAGATAACTACAATGGAGTGATCACTGACCTAGAGCCAGACATCCTGGAATGTGAAGTCAAGTGGGCCTTAGAAAGCATCACTGTGAACAAAGTTAGTAAAGGTGATGGAATTCCAGCTGAGCTATTCCAAATCCTGAAAGATGATGCTGTGAAAGTGCTGCACTCAATATGCCAGCAAATTTGTAAAACTCAGCAGTGGCCACAGGACTGGAAAAAGGTCCGTTTTCATTCCAATCCCAAAGAAAGACAATGTCAAAGAATATTCAAACTACTGCACGATTGCACTCATCTCACATGCTAGCAAAGTAATGCTCAAAATTCTCCAAGCCAGGCTTCAACAGTACGTGAACCATGAACTTCCAGATGTTCAAGCTGGATTTAGGAAAGGCAGAGGAACCAGAGATCAAATTGCCAACATCCGCTGGGTCATAGAAAAAGCAAGAGAGTTCCAGAAAAACATCTACTTCTGCTTTACTGGCTATGCCAAAGCCTTTGACTGTGTGGACCACAACAAACTCTGGAAAATTCTTAAAGAGATGGGAATAGTAGACCACCTCACCTGCCTCCTGAGAAATCTGTATGCAGGTCAGGAAACAACAGTTAGAACTGGACATGGGACAAAAAACTGGTTCCAAATAGGGAAAGGAGTACATCAAGACTGTATATTGTTACCCTGCTTATTTAATTTATATGCAGAGTACCTCATGAGAAATGCTGGGCTGGATGAAGCACAAACTGGAATCAAGATTGCCGGGAGAAATATCAAGCAGATGACACTACCCTTATGACAGAAAGTGAAGAAGAACTAAAGAGCCTCATGATGAAAGTGAAAGAGGAGAGTGAAAAATTGTCTTAAAACTCAACATTCAGAAAACTAAGATCATGGCATCTGGTCCCATCACTTCATAGCAAATAGATGGGGAAACAGTGGAAACAGTGTTAGACTTTATTTTTGAACTTTCAAATCAGTACAGATGGTGACTGCAGCCATGAAATTAAAAGATGCTTGCTCCTTGGAAGAAAAGCTATGACCAACCTAGACAGCATATTAAAAAGCAGAGATATTACTTTGCCAACAAATGTCCGTCTAGTCACGGCTATGGTTTTTCCAGTAGTCATGTATGGATGTGAGAGCTGGACTATAAAGAAGCTGAGTGCTGAAGAATTGATGCTTTTGAACTGTGGTGTTGGAGAAGACTCTTGAGAGTCCCTTAGAGTGCAAGGAGATTCACCTAGTCCATCCTAAAGGAAATCAATCCTGAATATTCATTGGAAGGACTGATGTTGAAGCTGAAACTCTAATACTTTGGCCTCCTGATGCAAAGAGCTTACTCATTTGAAAAGACCCTGATGCTGGGAAAGATTGAAGGGAAGAGGAGAAGGGGACAATAGAGAATGAGACGGTTGAATGACATCACCGAATCAATGGACATGAGTTTTACAAACCCTGGGAGTTGGTGATGGACAGGGAGGCCTGGCATGCTGCAGTCCATGGGGTCACAAAGAGTCAGACACAACTGAGCAACTGAACTGGAACCCTTGCAGTGAGTGTTTTTGAAGAAGGATTCTCCAGACAGTATTAAGCATCACTATCAGCCTCATGACTACAGGAAAAACCATAGCCTTGACTAGATGAACCTTTGTTGGCAAGTAATGTCTCTGCTTTTGAATATGCTATCTAGGTTGGTCATAACTTTCCTTCCAAGGAGTAAGCGTCTTTTAATTTCATGGCTGCAGTCACCATCTGCAGTGATTTTGGAGCCCAGAAAAATAAAGTCTGACACTGTTTCCACTGTTTCCCCATCTATTTCCCATGAAGTGGTGGGACTGGATGCCATAATCTTTGTTTTCTGAATGTTGAGCTTTAAGCCAACTTTTTCACTCTCCACTCTCACTTTCATCAAGAGGCTTTTGAGTTCCTCTTCTATTTCTGGCATAAGGGTGGTGTCATCTGCATATCTGAGGTTATTGATATTTCTCCTGGCAATCTTGATTCCAGTTTGTGTTTCTTCCAGTCCAGCATTTCTCATGATATACTCTGCATATAAGTTAAATAAGCAGGGTGACAATATACAGCCTTGACGTACTCCTTTTCCTATTTGGAACCAGTCCGTTGTTCCATGTCCAGTTCTAACTGTTGCTTCCTGAACTGCATACAAATTTCTCAAGAGACAGATCAGGTGGTCTGGTATTCCCATCTCTTTCAGAAGTTTCCACAGTTTATTGTGATCCACACAGTCAAAGGCTTTGGCATAGCCAGTAAAGCAGAAATAGATGTTTTTCTGGAACTCTGTTGCTTTTTTGATGATCCAGCGGATATTGGCAATTTGATCTCTGGTTCCTCTGCCTTTTCTAAAACCAGCTTGAACATCATGAAGTTCATGGTTCACGTATTGCTGAAGCCTGGCTTGGAGAATTTTGAGCATTACTTTACTAGCGTGTGAGATGAGTGCAATTGTGCGGTAGTTTGAGCATTCTTTGGCATTGCCTTTCTTTGGGATTGGAATGAAAACTGATCTTTTCCAGTCCTGTGGCCACTGCTGAGTTTTCTAAATTTGCTGGCGTATTGAGTGCAGCACTTTCACAGCATCATCTTTCAGGATTTGAAATAGCTCAGCTGGAATTCCATCACCTCCACTAGCTTTGTTCGTAGTGATGCTTTCTAAGGCCCACTTGACTTCACATTCCAGAATGTCTGGCTCTAGGTCAGTGATCCCACCATCATGATTATCTGGGTCGTGAAGATCTTTTTTGTACAGTTCTTCTGTGTATTCTTGCCATCTCTTCTTAACATCTTCTGCTTCTGTTAGGTCCATACCATTTCTGTCCTTTATCGAGCCCATCTTTGCATGAAATGTTCCTTTGGTATCTCTGATTTTCCTGAAGAGATTCCCTAGTCTTTCCCATTCTGTTGTTTTCCTCTATTTCTTTGCATTTATCGCTGAAGAAGACTTTCTTATCTCTTCTTGCTATTCTTTGGAACTCTGCATTCAGATGTTTATATCTTTCCTTTTCTCCTTTGCTTTTCACTTCTTTTCTTTTCACAGCTATTTGTAAGGCCTCCCCAGACAGCCATTTTGCTTTTTTGCATTTCTTTTCTATGGGAAGGGTCTTGATCCCTGTCTCCTGTACAATGTCACGAACCTCATTCTATAGTTCATCAGGCACTCTATCTATCAGATCTAGGCCCTTAAATCTATTTCTCACTTCCACTGTATAATCATAAGGGATTTGATTTAGGTCATACCTGAATGGTCTAGTGGTTTTCCCTACTTTCAAGGCTATGGTTTTTCCTGTGGTCATGTATGGATGTGAGAGTTGGACTGTGAAGAAGGCTGAGCACCGAAGAATTGATGCTTTTGAACTGTGGTGTTGGAGAAGACTCTTGAGAGTCCCTTGGACTGCAAGGAGATCCAACCAGTGCATTCTGAAGGATATCAGCCCTGGGATTTCTTTGGAAGGAATGATGCTAAAGCTGAAACTCCAGTACTTTGGCCACCTCATGTGAAGAGTTGACTCATTGGAAAAGACTCTGATGCTGGGAGGGATTGGGGGCAGGAGGAGAAGGGGACGACAGAGGATGAGATGGCTGGATGGCATCACTGACTCGATGGACGTGAGTCTGATTGAACTCCGGGAGTTGGTGATGGACAAGGAGGCCTGGCGTGCTGCGATTCATGGGGTCACAAAGAGTCGGACATGACTGAGCGACTGATCTGATCTGATCTGATCAGCCTTATGTCAGGAGCGCAGGGGTATATTCTCAAGTGTGTGTGTGTTTGTGTGTGCATTTGCATGCACTAAGTCTTGTCTGACTCTTTGCAAAACCATGGACTGTGGCCCACCATGCTCCTCTGTCCATGAGATTTTTCCAGGCAAGAATACTGGAGTGGGTTACCTTTCCTTTCTCCAGGGGATCTTCCCGACCCAGGGATTGAACCCGTGTCTCTTGTGAATCTTGAGTTGGCAAGAGGAATTTTTACCACTAGTACCACCTGGGAATGCTCTCCATCTCTCAGGGTCGTGGGGTTGTAGAACTCCAGGGGGTGCCATGAATATTTATGCTTCCCTCCTGAGTCTGCTCAACTTCTATCTCTTCCAGGTTAGTCCCTTCTTTGGCTACAAGCCACACTCAGTTTCCTTTCTGTGAATTCCTAACCTATAGGGCAGAGTTGCCAGATTTAGCTAACAAAAACACAGGATGTCATTTAAATATTACATGGGACATACTTGTACTAAAAAGTCATCATTTATCTGAAATTCAAGTTTTATTAGGCATCTTGCATTTTATCTAGCAACCCAATGAGACTGGGAAACACACAGTTAAGCATTCATTCAATAAACCTCCATGGAGAGGGAACATGCCCTCTCCTGGACACTAAAGTAGAAGCATCAGGCCTGGACCCTGTGCTTTGGGCTGGGAGGCACCAAACATGTATTTAGGTCACCAGCCAAGTAGGGTCTCAGAAAAAACACTGCTAAAGGTTCAGCTTGAATAACTCCTCCAGAATTTTACAACCATAATATCTAAAGGATCACAATAAACTGTGGAAAATTCTGAAAGAGATGGGAATACCAGATCACCTGACCCACCTCTTGAGAAATCTGTATGCAGGTCAGGAAGCAACAGTTAGAACTGGACATGGGACAACAGACTGGTTCCAAATAGGAAAAGGAGTATGTCAAGGCTGTATATTATCACCCTGCTTATTTAACTTATATGCAGAGTACATCGTGAGAAATGTATGTCCTGGCACTATGGGAGCTCAGAGCAGGGAGTGCAGAGTATTTCTGAATTGTGAAATGACTATCTGCGTTGGTCTTTTATTTTCCCTTAAGCCTTCTTGAAGGTGCAAATCATGCTGCCCTCAGCTTGGTGTCCATCTGTCCCCTCCTCTCAGCTCCACCTACACTGGTGTGGTAGGGACTCTGGAAATATTTGTTGGTGGGTATATTAATGCTATTGGCAGCCTCAAGAAACGTTGATGACATTCATGGGTGATGTTTCTCCAAGGTCACTGAGTTCCAAAATACTCTAAGTACCTATAATTTCAGTATTTCTGATTTATTTGTAAAGACTAAGGCAAATGTGTTTAATTTATGAGACCCAAGGTGAGCTTTATAGATACCCTAGGAATAAGAGCAAATTGAGAACTCATTTACCATTCACAGCTAAGTATACATTAGTATGCCAACTAAAAGTAAGTTCCAACTGATGAAGCACTTAATAAATGACCAATATTTTTTAACCACATGTCATACATTATCTAACTGAATTCCACAAACCTCTCTGAAATTTAGATATTATTAACCTCACATTACATACAAGGGAGTGGAGGTGTGGAGCAGATAAGAAATTGCCTAAAGTCACCTAAATAGTAATTAGTTGACCCTGGGTTCAAGTTCTGGATCGTCAGATTTCAAAACCCATGCTCAAAATAAGTAAGCATATTTCTCAACATGAAAAGCTGGGGAACAGAGAAGAGGCCTGAGACCATTCGTTCATTCAGATAATTACTGAAGTGTGGAGCCTGGAGAGGTGTGAAGAACAAGGCCCTGCCCTCAAGAAGGTCACAGTTATATAGAGCTGAGTACAGTGAGTATGGTAAGTGTTCTAGCAGAGGCTAGGTCACATAAATGCTAGGATAACACAGAAGAGGCAGAGCTAAAGTCATCTTGGAATAGGGTGATGGCCTGCGAGGGAATCAGAGAGGAGAAGCCGTTTTGCTGTGCCAACTGAGAAAGCCTTATTTAGGTCGCACCCAGCATTAATGGGCCTGTATGGCACTTTACCCACATCACATACGAAGGAAACAAGTATTTTTGAAAGTCTGCTTGGTACAAAGTGCTATGCTAGGCACTTTTCATGGACAGAGGTTAACCTCTTGACAAGCAGTCTCCATTATACAGGTAAATATACTGAGGCTCAGAGTGGTTGAGATTTTCCTAAAGTGGGAAGTTATTACTTATTGAACAAATTCAGGTATTTATTTATTCACTCAGGGAGCACTGGTTGAACCCCTACAATGTGGTTGGTGCTGACCAACAATGGTGGGCCAAGGAGAGCTAGATCTACCCCTGAGGCAGGAGATACATGGGCTCCAGTCTAGATATTTACAACTAGCCTCTGGTTTGCACTTCAAAATAGAAGTAACAACAAAAACAAGGTCAATAGCCAAGCTTTGTCTCCTGACAGCTCTTCAAGATAACAGTCATGGCAGGAGCAGAGAGGGGCTAACCCCTGCTTTAGTAAAAGATCAAGAGGTCATATATTTCCAATCCTTGGGGCAAGGGAGACATTGCACATGTGCAGAAAGGCTCCTTGGGGGTCAAAAAGAAGGGCATCACCCCAAGGCTGCCCCATAGGAATCTGGGCTGGAATCCATCTTGGACAAAGTTATGCACGCATGTTGGGGAGGGTCCTAAGGCAGGTTAGGTATGGTAAAGAAATCAGACAATTGGTCAAAGGTAAGCAAAGACCCAGAAGAACTGCCCTATATGAAAGGTTTAACTGCCTCTTTACCATGCTCTTCCTTGTTAGGGAGGACACCCACACCCTTTCTGTCCTGGTATGCATTTCTGCCTTGATTTGTCTTAATGAAACAGTTTCTCTGTGTGCTCTCCCACTTGTTGTTGTTCTGTGTCTCTAATAATAAACTTTTTAACCTACATTTACAGTTTTTACCTCTTTGAGAAATGCATTTTTCTTTGGGGCCAGAGCCAGGGAAAATTTTCTTCTAGCCTCTAGCCCTTGCTGGTCTCATGGCTAGGATTCCTGGTTTTCATCCAGGCTACCCAGATTCAATTCCTGGGAAGGAAACTAAGATCTCACTTCAAGCCACCACTCACTGCTGCTGTCTTTTCTAGATCACTCGCACAGAGACTACCATCCAGTGGAAAGACGAACATTAACTATATATCAGATGGTGCTAGTTGTCAAGTATTTGCCTGCCAATGCAAGAGACACAAGAGGCGCAGTTTCCTCGACCCATGGGTCGAGACCATCCACTGAAGTAGAAATGGCAACCCACTCCAGTATTCTTGCCTGGAAAATCCCATGGATGGAGGAGCCTGGTGGGCTATAGTTCATGGGGTCTCAGAGTCTGAAACAACTTAGTACACACACACACACACATACACACATATGGAAAACAATACATCTTGTGAGAAGTTTCAAATGAGAGTGACTGGAAAAACCTACGGATCTATAATTGGGATTGTCCTCTGTTCTCTTCCCATGCAGGCTTGTGCCCAGGTTACAGGGCGAAGGTACCTTCAGTCAAAATCTCTAGTATAGCACTGCTGAACATACACGACTGCTGTGCCCCAAATCTGTAGGGAGCACGGCAGGGACCCAGAGGAGAGAGGAGCAACGTGGGGAACTCTAAAGGGTAGTGGAAGAGACCGTTCACATGCATATGTGAGACACCCTTGGCAGTGCTCCATAGAGTGCTGTAATTCTGGAGGGGAGAAAAATCTGAGCTGAGAAATCCACTTTTGTGCTCTAATTCTTTTTTAAAAAACTTAATTGAGTGATGTATTTAAAAAAATTAATTAATTAGTTTATTTGTTTGACTGTACCAGGTCTTCGGAGAAGGCAATGGCACCCTACTCTAGTACTCTTGCCTGGAAACTCCCAAGGATGGAGGAGCCTGGTGGGCTGCAGTCCATGGGGTTGCTAAGAGTCAGACACGACTGAGCGACTTCACTTTCACTTTCATGCATTGGAGAAGGAAATGGCAACCCACTCCAGCATTCTTGCCTGGAAAATCCCAAGGACGGGGGAGCCTGGAGGGCTGCCGTCTATGGGGTCATACAGAGTCGGACACGACTGAAGTGATTTAGCAGCAGCAGCAGCACCAGGTCTTGGTTGCAGTAATCAGGATCTTTAGCCTCAGCATGCTAACTCTTAGTTATGACATGTGGGATCTAGTTCCCTGACCAGGGATTCAACCCAGGCTCCCTGTACAGGGAACTCAGAGTCTTAGCCAGTGGACCACCAGAGAAGTCCCTGTGCTTTAATTCTGATACTAATTTTATTTTTTTTTAAAACAAAGGTCAGTGTTAGGGAGAGCAGGCTTTCAGGAAGCTGAAGAGCAGGGCTGCCATGTTGATTTAGACCTTGGTACCCAGAGTGTGCAGAACCGGTCCTTGTGACCACATGCTGACTCTGGGTGGGTGTGGTGCAGAATGCGCTCTGTGCTAGGGCGAGACTGGATGGAAGCACTGGGCATCAGGAAGCCACAAAGACAAGTTCAATATTCCCTAAGACCAATTCTTCCCCCTTATCACTTTGATCCTGGGAGGACCTCTGTACATAGTGAGGATTTCTCAGTTCATTTAAGGTTTTGGTCGCAAGCAATAGAAACAGATCCCATCTAATGTAACCAACTGATCGAAAAATCTCAATTCATTGGAGTATAAACATCAAATGTTGTATTTCGTCCAACTATACCTGTGATTCCCAAATCTTAATGTTCTTATGAACCACCTGAGGATCATGTTAAATGCAGATTCTGCTTCAGGCTAAAGGCAGAAATTCTGCTTGTCTAATAAGCCAATGCTGCCAGTCTGTGGGCCACACTTGGAGTAACAGGCAAATCAAGTTTATGCAATGTCCCTTGCCCCTTTGTGGTTCTGTAAACAGTCTTGGTCCTGTTTGAACACTTTGCAATATTTGCAGGTTCTACTTTTTCTGGAGGTCAAAACTTATTCATCCTGTTCCTTATTTTAAAAAATTTTAAATAATGGTTTCAAGAATTTGTTAGTCTCAAACATTTGGGACAAATTCTCCTTTCTCCAGTGAAGGCTAGAATTATGGTCCTACCTTCGTAGATTGGGGAGGAGGTGTGAGGTCTGGTCCTGAAGTTAGCCCTGCTCCCTGCAAGAGCATCTCATCAGGGGTCTTGAAGTCAGACAGGGAGCAGAGGTGGGGAGGGGAAGTCTCTCTCTTTTGGCTCCTCCATGACGGCCATGGGAAGTGTTGCAGATACCACTCTGCTTCAGGCAGCTCCAGCCATCACTGGGGCCCTTTGCTGGCTTCTCCTGATGGTGCTGTGTGGGGTTTTGGGGCAGTGCTCACTATGGCCCCTCTATCTCTTGAGAACAGACCAGAGGGTCAGGCTCCCCTCCCTTTGGCTCCTGGAGGGCTACCCTTTTGTCAGGCTGGACATTCTCTCGTGTGGCCTTGGAACCAACTATTCCTGTGGAACCAGCCTCTGTGTCTGGTGCTGGGTCCTGGCTCTGGGGCTAGTCAAGGGCAGCAGCCATCCTGGGTTCTCCCTCTCATGGATACGATACTTGGGACCAGTGTCGGGCCACTGAGCATCCCACAGCAGGCTTCCAGGCTTGGGTGGGAAGTGGGCCAAGGCTCCTCATAGACTCTCTCCACCTGTCACACTCCATGCCCAGAAGCCAGTTTCTCCCCTCCTGCTTCCAGGAACCAATGGCACCCCACTCCAGTCCTCTTGCCTGGAAAATCCCATGGATGGAGGAGCCTGGTAGGCTGCAGTCCATGGGGTCGCTAGGAGTCGGACAGGACTGAGCGACTTCCCTTTCACTTTTCACTTTCATGCATTGGAGAAGGAAATGGCAACCCACTCCAGTGTTCTTGCCTGGAGAATCCCAGGGAAGGGGGAGCCTGGTGGGCTGCTGTCTCTGGAGTCGCACAGAGTCGGACACAACTGAAGCGACTTAGCAGCAGCAGCAGCAGCTTCCAGGAACCACTACCTTAGGAACTCAGTCAACACACCTGACTTGAGATGTGTGCTTCTCTGTGGAAGATTTCCCTCCCAGGGGAAGTGATCTCAGGGAAAAGAGAGGAAGGCAGAGGTGAGTCTCAAACAACATCATCACCATGTTGGGGCTGATGGCTTCCATCTTGCAGATGTCCTATCTCTTTTTGGCCCACAGTGGGCTGGATGTCTGGATGTAAATCTCTCCTTTGTTGTTGTTTTTCGGTTGCTAAGTCATGTCCAGATCTTTGCAACCCCATGGACTGTAGCCTGTCAGGTTCCTCTGTCCATGGGATTTCTCATGCAAGAATACTGGACTGGGTTGCCACTTCCTCCTCTAGGAGATCTTTCTGACCCAAGGATCAAACCAGCTCTCCTGCATTGACAGGCAGTTTCTTTACCACTGAGCCACCAGGAAAGCCCTATAAATCTCTTCTTAGTCTATGCCATTGGGTAGCACTGAGTAACAACGCTCCCCCTAGTCCCTGTGGACAGAGCCCTGGTTGCTGGGCAGAGCAGCTCTACGGTGAAGACATGCTTGGCAGCCTGTCTGAGGCTATCAGCTCTGCTCCTGCCACAGGGTCTGGCCTCATGCTTGTCATCGTCATCCCTCACATTCACCTGGTGAGATTGGAAACCTGAGCCATTACAAAGCAGACAGATCTTTGTATTTGTGAAAGGTCCCAATTAATATTTCATGGAGAAAAGATTAATAAAACATCATGCAATTAGCTGCTTCCCTTCAGCCATCACATCTCATTAAGGCTGGCAGAGGCAGTCCCCAGGACTCCTGAGCCAGTGGCTGGCCTGGGCCCTGGCTTGTGCAGCGGCCCTGCTGGTTTAGGGGAGCCACAGCCCCAGTTCTGCTTTGTCTGGGGAAGAATTTTCTCTCGTAAGTGATGTGATAAATGAGGTTGGCTTTCAGCAGGACGGCTTTCAGCAGTCACCCTTTGACCTGTGTCCCAGAACGTTCCCATCACTTCCTCATCTGTAGTCTTCTGTGTACTTGGTGCTGCGCTAAGTGCTGGGGAAGGAGCAGTGGTCATAGCTCCACTTCTGAAGCCCCTGCCAGATGGATCCCATCAAAGGCTCTGCTTATCCCTCTGAGTCCCTTCCTATCTGGTGCTGCCCACCCCCCATTCCTCCTGCCCACTCAGCTCTCATCTTCCACCCTGTGAAGACCCTGAAGGGTTCATCCCGCACTTTTGTGCCTTTGCTCTCTATTGTAGGGGGCCTCCTTCCAGGCTTTCTTCTCTGGACCCCAAGTTATACAAACAGATCCCATCTCCTCCCCCACTTCATGAAGAATGGCACAGAAAAGGCAGTGCTGGGGGCCATGAAAACTCTGTCTCAACGCCTCCTTCTTACCTGGGCCCAGATCAATCAGGTGAGCCCAGGTTCCCCATCCAAAACTTTCTCTTTTCTCCTCGATTTTTGTTTCTCTGGAGTAGAATGGTTAAGAGAGGAAACTAGGTTTAAACATGTGTCTGAAGTACTAGGAGGGTAGCAGGTAGCCTTGGGCAAGTGACTGCATCTCTCCAAGCCTCAGGGTCATGCCCTGTGGAAGGGGAGGACAGTACTGACTGTACAGCGTGGGGGAAGGCTTCACAACCTACACTTTCCAGAGGGAGGCTGCCATGGTTACTTGTGATGGTCTATTTGGGTACCTGCTCGGTGGGCGTCTGACCCAGGGGTGCTGGGCTGAGTGGCTGGCTCTGCCAGCTCCCAGGGGACAGGTCCATCCCTGTGAAGCAGGGCACGAGCACTTTTTTACACCTTGTTGATGCAGATATTGTTAAATCGTGACACTGTCCCTGCTTTCATGCTGACGTCTCTGTGCAAGGCCGTGGCCTTGGTCTGAGATCAACATGTTGATGTGGTCCTGAAGCCCCAGAGACAGGAGCTGACAGCACCTTCTGACTCCCATCAGACTGCATCAGCTAGCGTCCTCCTAGAAAGCTGTGATTGCAATGAACCCCAGTTAGATGTGTGGGATCGAGAGCATCAGGCCAGAATGTCACACTTGGCAGCCTGATGGTCTGTTCATGTGTCAGGCCACCTTCTCTGAGCCCTTCAAGGCTGGATGCAAGAAAACTGGTTATCGGTGAAGCATCTTCAGAGCCAAAGTGACAGAGGAGGGCATGCACTCATAGCTTTGTTTGATCTACTCATGCAGGCAGTTGGCATTGCTGTAAAACGAACAGATTAGGAAATGCAATTATCTGGATGATTGCTTCAGCTTGCTAGCCAGCTTCACCTCTGTGGATAAGAGTGAGGAGAAGGAGGAGGAGAGGGAGACGAAGACAGGCAGGGAGAGGAAGGGATAGAGTGGGGAGAGACAGAGAGTGAAGAGAATGAACTAGGGAGGAATTTGATTTGGACTAGGTTGCGGAGAGTTTGGGCTATGTATCTCCACCCCAGTCCAGTGCAGCTGGAATCATCTAATAGTTTTTTGTTTTTTTTTCTTCTTTCAGTCTTTATTGAATTTGTTACAATATTGCTTCCATTTTATATTTTGTTTTTTTGGCCATAAGGCATGTGGAATCTTGGTTCCCTGACCAGGGATTGAACCTGCACCCCCTGCATTGGAAGGCCAAGTCTTAATCACCGGACCACTGGGGAAATCCCTTATCTGATAGTTTTCGTCACAGACACGATGAAAACAGACCAGTTTGTTGGGAAGGTCATCGAAGGTCACTGTAGTGAATGCTGTTGGTGTCCAGCCTAAATCTCTGTTTTTACATTGGTACCATCTCCTAGCTACTGAGTGTTCGCTGCTAATAGCTCATAGCTGTCCCCTTTTTCTAAAGCATTGCCCTTGGCCAAAGTGAGCCACTCTGTCTGAAAAACAGCATGCCCTTTCCCTTGCCCCTAGGTCAATGCCTGACACAGGAGGCAATGAATCCGCTTTGCTTTGGTGTGGGACCAGTTCTGGTATAGCTAGTGTCATTTTTAAAGAAGCTGCTAAACTGGCAGAAGCATTACAGTTAGAGAAGACATATTTCATATCCAAAATATGTACCTAGTCTAGTGAAACATGTTGCCACCCACCCCTTGATGAAAGAGATGCAATGTAATCAACTTGCCACTAGGCGGCTGTCTAGTCCCCTTAGGGAATTGTGCCACACTAGGGACTTAGCAGCAGCAGCAGCAGGGGCTTGGGGCTGGCTGTGCTATTACTAAGTTAGACCTTTGGTAGGCCTAGAGAATCCCAGGGATGGAGGAGCCTGGTGGGCTGCCGTCTATGGGGTCACACTGAGTCGGACACGACTGAAGTGACTTAGCAGCAGCATCAGATAGTAGCAGTAACTAAGTCAGCCTTAGTGAGGGGACGTTCATGTTGTTGAACTTGTGTAGAGCTGCCATTCCTGCCAATATCCCACTTTGTACATCATCTCTAGGGTGAACATTGAGGTGATTGACATCCATAAAGCATTCCATCTTGTCCATGTTATGAAGAGTCTCCTCTGTGGTAGATATTCTTTGGTGAGTATTCACATAGAACATTACCTTTCCATCCTGTGCCCATTCATAAAAAAGACTCATTTCCCATATCCTTCACAAAATTTACTAAGTTTGTGGTCACTTTGAATTTTTTTTTTCTATACTAGACTTTTTATTCTCTAATTCTGGCACTCCAGTGTCACAAAAGTTAGATCTTCTGATGTTTTCCCCATAGATTCTTGAGGCTATATTCATTTTTCAAATCTTTTATTTTCTTTGTTGTTTAGACTAGTTAATTTCTATGATATAATTTTGCCTTCTCTTTACTCCATCATCTCCATCAGTTTTTGAGCTCATTCAGTGACTTTTAAATTTCACATATTCATATTCTCCTTTTTAGAGCTTTGTGGCATAGTTGGAAATCAGGGAGTATGATACTTCCAGCTTTTCTCTTCTTTCTCAAAGTTGCTTTGGATATTCGGGGTTTTTTGTGATTCCATACAAATATTAGGATTATTTTTGCTACTTCTGTGGAATATGCCTTTGGTATTTTGACAGGGGTTGCATTGAATCTGTAAATTGCTTTGTGTAGCATGGATATTTCATCAGTATAAATTCTTCCAATCCATGAGCATGGTATATCTTTTCGCTTATTTGTGTTATTTTCAATTTCTTTTATCATTTTCTTACAGTTTTCACAGCACAGGTCTTTCACCTACTGATCAAATTTATTCCTAGGTATTTTATTCTTTTTGATAAAATTATAAATGAGTTTGCTTTCTTAATTTCTCTTTCTGAAAGATTATTATTAGTGTATAGAAATTTTACATATTTTTGTATATTAATTTTGTATCCTGCAACTTTACTGATTTCATTTATTAGTTCTGACAGTTTTTTGGTGGAGTCTATAGGGTTTTCCATATATAGTATCATGTCATCTGCAAACAGTGGTAATTTTATACAAGTGACCTTCTTGATCATTTGTAAGCAGATTTTTTTTTTTTTTTTTTTTAGCACACGCTATGCATGTCATTTGCTACCAGAGTCTTTGGAAATAATGAGATTTTTGCTTAAATCATGATGTCTGTTGAGGTGTAAATGGCAGTTGGTGCCTGCAGTAACCAAAGGATGTCGTTAGTATTACAGAGTCCCTAAGTGGGTCCTAAAACTACTAGTGTGGCGGTATATAATCTTCTCTTCTTAAAAAAACAAATAGTAATAATAATTTTAGACTCTTGTCCTTAAGTAAAGGGATCCAAAAACTATTGCACTCCAGCTTGGGAAGTTTCTTGCATATCCACACTAGGGAGGGAGGACATTATTCTCATCTTCCTGTTTAAAGCTCCTTTGTTTAGCAATCCTATTTATTTAATGTTTTGTCATATGTATACTTTAAAAAAAAAGAATTTATATTTGGCTTTTACTACTCATTGGAGAAGGCAATGGGAGCCCACTCCAGTACTCTTGCCTGGTAAATCCCATGGATGGAGAAGCCTGGTAGTCTGCAGTCCATGGGGTCGCTAGGAGTCGGACAGGACTGAGTGACTTCCCTTTCACTTTTCACTTTCATGCATTGGAGAAGGAAACGGCAACCCACTCCAGTGTTCTTGCCTGGAGAATCCCAGGGACGGGGGAGCCTGGTGGGCTGCTGTCTATGGGGTTGCACAGAGTTGGACACGACTGAAGAGTGTCCAACTGAAGCGACTTAGCAGCAGCGGTAGCAGAAGCAAACAAAAATGTTAAATAGAAATGTGATTCTTTGACTCCTACATAAACCAAAGTGTTAGTCGCTCAGTTGTGTCCGACTCTTTGCGACCCCGTAGACTGTAGCTCACTAGGCTTCTCTGTCCGAGGGATTCTCCATGCCAGAATACTGGAGTGGGTAGCCATTCCCTTCTCCAGAGGATCTTCCTGACCCAGGGATCGAACCGGAGCCTCCTGCATTGTAGGCAGATTTTTTAACATCTGAGCCACCCGGGAATGGTTACCCACTCCAGTATTCTTGACTGGAGAATTACATGAACAGAAGAGCGTGGATGGTGTGTAGGCACACCAACTCTCTGGGAGAAAAAAATAAAGCAAAGGGAAATTGCAGTTGGAGTCTGCCTTGAACTCACAATTTTTTCCCGGAAAAATTAATACAAAACGTCATAACATTCAGGTCTGCCTTTTTCTGAGACAGTTTGCTGGGACCTGTGGGGATTCAGATGTAAGTTTCAGGGAACCCCTTTGGCTTTGGTCAGTGAGGGAGAAAGTTCAGAACTGGGATCAAGGACTTCAGATAAGGAGACATTCTGCTAGTTAGGGAAATGGTTGGGTAGAATGCGGATTATAGTTAGGTGTTGCTTGGATTTTGTGTTTGACAGATCTAAAAGGCATGTGAGACCTTGGTCAGTCTCTGTCACCTATGGCTTTGAAAACTTGCATTTTGTCCTAATTGAAAATAATTGAAGTACCATTTGGTCCAGGGAGAGGGACAGCCCCAGGGTTGATGGACTTGTCTAAGCCTCCCAAACTTTTCTTTCTTTCCCTAGGGTCCCTCCCGAGGCAACACTCTTATGGTAATCCTAACTGAGGGCTCAAGTTTAAAGAAGCACCATAATGAGTGTTTGAAGGAGAAAGTTAAGAAAAATTGCCTTTATGCCTTTTTTTCTGACCAAGCCCCTTACTAATTAGAGTCCCCAGACAGGATGGTTCAAGTCATTTGACACAAGATTACCTTTGGATTAAAATGTCCCCACCCCATGCCCCCAAACAAAAGACAGAGTGCCAGTGGGAGGGACAGTACTGGGAGGGGGCTTCTTATAGTGGTCTGGGGTAGAAAGAACCAAAGACCAGTGTTTTGAGTCAAAGCCAGTGTCAACACCAAGACCATGGCACAGGGGGAGGAATATAAAAGATGGCTTGAGTGGACATTGACGTGTCAGGCTTGGGGTGGAAGAAATGGAAGTGTTTCCAGAACAAAGTGAGGTGGTCCTGGGTGGTTGCTGGCTGCCACTGGTATGGGTGAAGTTTAGCTTTGTTTGTTGGACTAGAGTTGGGGACTGGTGTAGATAGGCTTGTTAGGTGGTCCTAAAGGTAGAGGATACAGTCAGACAATATTGAGGTGGACTCTCAGGATTTATTTCCCTCTCTTTTTGTCATGGTTGCGGCTATGGCGAGTGTGGTCAGTCACTTCAGTTGTGTTTGACTCTTTGTGACCATGTGGACTATAGTCCATCAGACTCA
Organism: Bos taurus; assembly: GCF_002263795.3. NCBI lineage: Eukaryota > Metazoa > Chordata > Mammalia > Artiodactyla > Bovidae > Bos > Bos taurus. The sequence goes on from NC_037328.1 coordinate 128,190,248, forward strand.
TCTTCCATGGGATTCTCCAAGCAAGAATACTGGAGTGGGTTGCCATTCCCCCTCCAGGGTATCTTCCCCACTCAGGGATCAAACCTGTGTCTCCTGCATTGTAGGCAGATTCTTTACTGCTGGGCCACCTGGGAAGCCCTATGGCTGTAGAATTTGTTGTAAATAAACAACATTTTCAACTTGTACATTTTCCCATTTACAGCTGTAAGTATTGCTTTAACATATTATTTTATACAAATCATATGTGCTGAATGGTTTAAAAAAAAGCATAACAACTTCAAAAGCATAAAAGAGAATTAAGAAGAAAATAAAAATATACCAGGAATAAGGCCACCCAGAGATAACTGGCATGGGTATTTGGATGCAAAGAAACGATTGTTGAACATATATTTTCAACCAGGTGAGCTGACCAGGTGAGCCATGCTGGGTAGGTATGAACCATATAAGCCAGGTAAGCTACCATCCAGAGCAGATCTCCAGCTGGACTGTTGACTGGAGAAATTTTCAGATACATTGCTCCTCAGTAGATGCACCCTGTTAGGACTTGCCTGGTAGCTCAGCTGTTAAAGAATCTGCATGTAATGCAGGAGACCCCGGTTCAATTCCTGGGTCGGGAAGATTCTCTGGAGAAGGAAAAGGCTACCTGCTCCAGTATTCTGGCCTGGAGAATTCCATGGACTGTATAGTCCACAGGGTACAAAGAGTCAGACACAACTGAGTGACTCTCACTTAGTTAGTGGTCTGACATCATTTTGTCAGTATCACTGGTGTGTTTCATCCTATGGAGCATCTGATACCATTTGGACATGAGACCTGAGAAAGTAAAGCCCCAAACGATCCAATTAATGAAATAGCTCTGCTTTGTGTGCAAGTCTAAGGAGGCCTATTTTCAAGTCAATGTCATTACAGTCACTCAGTGGGGGAACATAATTTTCCAAGCATCTTCTGCCACTAAAACCTTATTATGATGATGTAAAAAAATATCTATGAGACGTGCACATCAGAGGATAGCGAGAACCCCAAACCATGACGTGTCCAATGAACTGTTTAATTGGAAAGGATTTTATTGGAGATGGTGGCCGCCCTCCTGACTCTCCAACTATGATGGGAAGTTATGGAGTGTCGATCATCATCAACGCTGCCCACAAAATGGCAGGATGAAATCATATAAATGCAAATTATGCTGTAATTAAAGAGGAAAGAGGCAAGAAGCAAAAACATTTAGCTGAGTACAGCCTTCAGAGTCCTCTGTTGCCTTTGAGAGTCCAGGAAGGCTCTGAGGGTTTGCTTTGAAATCATCCCTTTAAGCTGTTGATGGGGGCAGGAGGTTAATGAAGAGAGCTGGTGCGACATTTCAAACTGACAGTCACTAGGGGTGTAGATTGTTGGGACGCTGACCCCTCCCTGCAAGAAGAAGAGCAGGCTCCCTGTTATTTACTGAGTCTCCCCACCACTGTTAATCTTCCAGGGACCCAGAACTGGAGCTGATGGAAAAGGAAGAAACCAAGAGTGTTCTTCATATGGGGAGGTGGTGCTAGGACTGTTTTCATGGCTATAATGACATCTATTTTAAAAAATTAATTAATTAAGTTTTGGTTGTGATGGGTGTTCGTTGGTGCACATAGGCTTTCTCTAGTTGCGGAGAGTGGGGCTACTCTCTAGTTTCTCTCTAGTTGCTCTCTAGTTGCGGTGTGCCGGCTTCTCGTTGCAGTGGCTTCTCTTCTTGTGGAGCACAGCCTCTAGTGCGTGGGTTTCGGTAGTTGTAGCACTCAGGCTCAGTAGTTGTGGCTTCTGGGCTCTAAAGCACGGGCTCAGCAGTTGTGGAGCACAGGCTTAGGTGCTCTGTGGCATGTGGGATCTTCCTGGACTAGGAATCAAACCTGTGTCCCTTGCATTGACAGGCAGATTCCCATCCACTGTTCCACCAGGGAAGTCCCATGATATCTATTTTTAACTTAATTTTTTTGGTAGTTCTGACATTCAAGTCCAAAATAAAGCAAAATAAACAAGTGAAACTTCCTTTTCCACTTTTGGCTCCTGCCCAGTCCCCCATCCTCCAACCACAAGAGCCATTGTGATTAGATTTCTGGGTGCCTTCCAGAGTGTCCTTGTACTTATATGTACAAACATTGATATATATATATATATATATATATATATATATATATATATATTCATTCTAATTTTCCACCATTTTTATTTCTATCTTTTTAAATTTATTTATTTTTGGCTACACTGGATCTTTGTTGCTGTACATGGGCTTCTCATTGCAGTGGCTTCTCTTGTGGCAGAACGCAGGCTCTACGGAGATTGGGCTTCAGTAGTTGGTAGCTCATGGACCTCATTGCTCGCAACATGTGGAATCTTCCTGGACCAGGGATTGAACCCATGTCTCCTGCACTGGCAGGTGGATTCTCAGCCACTGTGCCACCAGGGACGCCCTCTCTCCATTTTTATGTGGAAGGTAACATGTGATATTTTATACCTTGCTCTTTTTATTTAATATGTCATGGAGTCCTATCCATACCAGTGCATAGAAAGCATCCTTATTCTTTTCTACAGCTGCATTTTACTCCATGGATGTACCATACTTACTAATCCTCATTCATGGACATTTAGTTTATTTCCAATTTGGCTACTACAAGCATTTCTGTTTGAGAGGTCTGCTTATCCCTGGATTCTGAACTCCATAGGGACTATGTCCCAGGCCTTATTCATAACACATAATATGATTTTCAATACCTAATGGATGCACATAAATGTAAATAGTGAAATTCAGTTAAATTGAACATATATCCATACAAGGCAGTCATGGTGAACATAGCTGTAGCCTGCCCATTGGGGTGATTTCAGTAGGCTTTATAAGAACCTTTTTTCCCTCCCCCACTCAACACCAGATGTTTTCAGATTTTTCTGGATCATAGCTGGAATCCCTCTATTCCTTTCATCTCTTTAGCTCCCTGTTCCCACTAGTTAAAAGGTGAAAGCTTTACCCTGGTGCCTGCCAGTCATGCACCTCTCAGTGGGGGTCTTCAGACCTCCCTTTCCCTGGCTACGTCACACCTTCTGACCATTTAGGAGGCAGAGGGACAGACACTGACAACTGAGTCAAGTCATAACTGGCTCTCATTCATGCTGCCAAGTAGTCAGTTACTTGGTTGGTCCAGGACTTAGAACAGAGACTCTTGGCTCAAACCTTGGCTCATCAAACCTAGACTGGTGATTCGTTTCTTATATGATGTTATACATGTTTCAATGCCATTCTCCCAAATCATCCCTACCCCTCCCTCTCCCACAGAGTCCAAAAGACTGTTCTATACATCTGTGTCTCTTTTAGAGGAGAGTTCAGGATTGGGAACATGTGTACACCCGTGGTGGATTCATGTTGATGTATGGCAAAACCAATACAATATTGTAAAGTAATTAGCCTCCAATTAAAAAAAAAAAAAGACAAAAAATCTTGGCTCAGACACTTCCTAGTGTGTGGCATTAGGCAGGTCACTTAATCTCTGTGTTTCCATTTATTTGGTCTGTAAAATAGAGATACTTACATTTATACCAACCTCATAGGGTTGCTAATGGGATCAATGAGCTAAAGTATTGAATACTTACGACAGTGCCTGGCACACAGTAAGTGCTGTGTAAGGATTTACTGTCATTGCAATTGGCCCTCAGGAAGGGCAGGAAAGTGGGTCTCTGCTGCTCTCTGGTCCTGTTCTCTGCTCCCGAGTCTCTGCCAGCACTTCCAGGCAACCTCTTCAAAGCTGTGCAGGGTTGGCACTTTCCTTCCTGCTTTCCTGGTGCAGAAATTTTGGGTCATGTCCTTTGACACCAGACTAAGGAGGGCTTGCATGAACTTCACTAACATTACATGCTCCTTCTCTGTGTTCCATTTGCCTTGTGTTTCCTGGGAATTAGTACACAGATCTTTGATGAGTTTTGCTTAAGAGTAATAGAAAGTAGCCACAGCCTATTAATTCCATCGATTTCCAAGTTAGATGGAAAAAACCATGTCTTGATGATAGCCCAGGGTTCCATAGATAGATTTGATTGAGGTTTTCCTGTATTAGTGGTTTTTTTCAGATAGGAAAGGGAGTGAGAGGTAGGGCATGGCTTGTATTATTGCAAGGTTCCTACATTTTTATATAAAATCATACAATTCTAACTTTAAGTAGACTGAAAAATTTAAGGATGTATATCATAATCCCTACAACAGCCACTAAAAATATAATTGAAAGAGACATAGTTAAAAAGCCAAAGAAGAATTCTAAAAATTATTAAATTATTTCGAAAGAAAGCAGGAAAAGAGGAGAAAAGGAACAAAAACCAGAGAACACAAACAAATCACATAAAGATGCTTGATGGCTTAGTTGCTAAGTTGTGTCCAACTCTTATGACCCCATGGGCTGTAGCTCACCAGACTCTTCTGCCCCATGGGATTTTCCCAGGGAAGAATACTGGTGTGTATTGCCATTTCCTTTTCCAGGGGATTTTCCCCACCCAGGGATCGAACCTGGGTCTCCTGCATTGCAGAAAAATTCTTTACCAAATGAGCCACCAGGGAAGCCCCATATATATTTATATTGATAATCACTACTCAAAAATAAAATAAATGAATCATTGATACATGGAACAATATGGATGAGTCTCTAAATTTGTCTAGAATAAGAATAAAAAAGAATGCATTCTGTGAATCTTCATTTTCTATATCTATATCTATCTATCCATTCATCTAGCTAGCTAGCTATCAAATTCCACTTATATGAAGTACTGAAGTTCTAAACTGAGTCTATGGTGGAAAAAATCAGCAACTTTATTTGGAAGGGGACAAGGATTTAAGTGGAAGGGCATAAGGGGATTTTCTTCGGTGATATTTATGTTACTTATCTTCAAAGAGATTTGGGTTGAATGTATACATGCATGTCAGATTCACCAAATGGTACACTTAAGATTTGTGAGTTTCATTATACATAGGTTTACCTAGACAGAAAAAAGTCAATTAATGTTAACTTTAATTAAAGTTCACATGCTAAAGTATTTAGGGTGAAGTTTACTGATTTCTGTAATTTATTTGCATAAAAATAAGGTAAATGATGGATAGAGAGATGGATAGATGGTAGATTTGTAATAAAACAATTATAATTAAATGTCAGTGGTAGAATTTAGGTAGTGAATAATAGTATGCATTTTTCAACTTTCTTGTATATTTGAAAGCTTTTATAATGAAAAATTGTTTTTAAAAAAGGTGAAACAAAGAAGGTAAAACCTGAGAAAATTTGTTGTCAGTACACCTGCACAACAATTGCTGAGAAAGTTTCAAGTGGATGGGAAATGATACCAGGTGAAAACGTGAATCTACAAGGAAGAAGAAACTCTGAAAATGGTAAGTAGTACGTACTGTTTTTCCTTTATTTTCTACGTTCCTAAAAACCAACTGACTGTTTAAAGCAAAAATGATGACAAGTGTATTGTGGCATTTAAAATATATGTAGGAGTGAAATATACAACAACAAGAGTACAAAGGCAGGAGGGGGTGTGAAGAGAAATACACTTTGTTTCTTTGTTGTAAAGGAGTGATGTAATATTGATTCCAGACAGAATGTGATAAGGATATGTGCTTCAGTTATGAGAGCAGTCATAAACATAAAGAGCCATAATTTAAAAACCAATCAATGGAATATAGAAATGAAAAATGCTTGAATAACCCCTAAGGAAAGGTGAAAAAGAAGAAGAAAAAACAGAGTAGATAAATAAAAAATGAGAATTACATTAACTGTAAATGGACTAAACATGCTGTTTAAAAGGCAAAGATTCTCAGACCAAATAGAAAGCAAGACCTAAGTCTATGATGTTTAAAAGTTATACACATGAAATACAAAGACACAAGGGGGTTAAAATAAAAGGAAAGAAAATATATGACGTGTAAATACTAAGCACAAGAAAGCTGGTGTGGCTATATTTCTACCCCAGAAGGAAGATTTACCAGAAATAAAGTGGGTAATTTCATAGTGAGGGACTGATTTTGGTTTAAAGATCTCTAATAAGGATTCTGAATTTCAATGAAAATTGTTGCCTAAATCAATTGTTTTTGTTTGTGTTCTGCATTTTTTATTTCTCTTCCTCTCACATCCCATCTAATTTCTTCCTCTCTAATATTATTAATTTGTTATCAGGTGCTTTTCTCATTTTTATTTCTTAAAAAACTAATTAGCAAAAATAAAATAATATTTAAATAACTGCCCATAGTTTCCCTTTTGTAACAATACCTCTGCCTTTTTAAAATTTTGTTCCTTTGTGGTCCTGGAGCATATTCATAAACAGCTTTGTAGCTGAAATTATAACATGGATACAATTTTGAATTCTGGTCTTTCTCTTGTATCAGTAAAACACCCTATTTATGTTGCATGTATTATGGCAAGTTTTCTCAACCTTGACACTATTGACATTTTGCACCAGACTTATATGTGGGGAGCTCTCCTGTGAATTGTAGAGGTTAGCAGCACCCCTAACCTCTAATTACTTGGTTCCAGTAGTCTCCAACCCCTAGATGTGACAATAAAAAATGTTTCCTGACTTTGTCAAAAGTTCCTTGAGAGGTAAAATCATCCTTGGTTGAGGACCACCAATTTCTGTGAGTCATTTGTATCCACTGCCTAACATTATATACATTTAGTTAAAGACTCATACTTTGCCAAACTATTTCCTATTACTGGACTTCTATATTATTTATAACATTTTACATTTTAAATTGCACTACAAGAGGCATGCTCATAGCTATTTCTTTCTTCTAGGCTATTCATTTCCCATGGAGTAAATTCCTGGGAGTCGGGTGTGGGAGGTCAAGGGCATTTGATCATCCTCTTTTGAGGACTTTAAGGAGCACTAATAGTGCTCCTCAGAGTGAGCGAAAGGTGGGGCTTTCCATGGTTTCATGCTCTGAATTAGTCCCTTGCTAATATAAATCACCTGGATCATTTAGGACCCATCTGTGTCACAGAAAAAAGTACTAGGTGACTTATACACTTTGGTGGTGGGTCGACAAATTAGTTATCTGGGCTATAAATTATTGGAATGATCCATAAATCAGATCTGTATTATATAAATCAAAAGACACAGATGTACGATGGGAATTTAAGAACACTAATTTGTAAAACTCATTATGATAGATTGCACCACACTGCAAAGGAAAACTATGGCACATCCATCAGACCTCCTCACCCAAGGAGATACGAGAGTCCCAGACTGGCACCAAGATAGCTAGGAAGTAAAATCAATAGACTCTGCATGGAAGGGGAGTATGGGAAAAATCTTAGTGGTTCTTGCAAAACATATTGCTAATGTTTAACTTTCAAGAAACTTCTAAAGTGAAGTTTTCCTTTTTTGTATTTTTTTCCTCCAGAGTATCTGGTTCCACTGGGTTTAGGGGTGGTTTAGAAAGAAGTCAGAGCTTCCCTGATGGCTCAGATGGTAAAGAATGTGGCTGCATGCAGAACCAGGTTGGATCTCTGGGTGGGGACGATCCCCTGGAGAAGGGAATGGCAACCCACTCTAGTATTCTTGCTGGAGAATCCCATGGACAGAGGAGCCTGGTGGGCCGCTGTCCATAATATTGCAGAGAGTCAGAAACAACTGAGAAACTAACATTTTCACTTTCAGAAAGAAGCTGAGTTTTTTCTTGTCTCTGTGCATACTGCTTCTCCAGCCTGAAATTCCCTCCAGTTCTCTCTTTTCTTCACTTATATTCATCCTCTCGGTTCTCAGTTTGAATGTCCTTTCTTCAGGGAGCCCTCCCCTACAGTCCCAAATGGATCAGGTCATCTTGTCAATGGCTTCCGTAGCTTCCACTCTCTTATCACGAATGTCTCCATTCCCATCTATTATTCATGCCATGATCGTGCTCGTGAATGAAAGCATAAGCTCCAGAAGAAAAATAGGAGCGTCTGCTTTGTCCTCTGCTGTATCTCTAGTTCCTAGTACATTTCCACAGATGACATATGCTAGGGTTTCTGCAGTAAATGGAGGACAGGAGACAGGAGGGTCCCACATCTAGGATCTGGGGGCTGTGAGTTGTCATTTCTAGCAGATGCTGGGTCAATGATACATAAGGTAGTGATAGTATTTTCTAAATTTTCTCAGGTGCTTTATAAGAACTTATTAAAGATTCTAACAAAAGGAAAGTTTGTGTGTAGGTAAATTTGAATAAGTTACATATTTCTTTCCCCACTAGGAGACCTAAGATGCACCTCACCATAGGAAAGGCTCCTCTAGTTAAAAATGTTAAAATCTTTTTCACTGAGGTCAGGGTATCCAAACAGGGGAAGGTTATCTGGGTGGTGACTTTTGCAGGATCCAATCGCCAGCACCTGCTCAGCACAGATTTCTTAGGCATTTCATGGGCTCCCCATGTTGGACCAGCTGATGCCAGAGGCACAGGCTACATAATCTTTTCCCACTAAGAGATCTTGTCTTGTTGCGGATATACATACTTACCTGTAACTGAAATCCCAGCTGAAATTTCAGGGGTACAAAACAAAAATTAATTTTTTTCTAACCACAGCCTTCAAACCTGCTCTGTTGTATTTCCCTTCCCCAATTCATGACAACAGTTCCCACAGACCCTGTGATTTAATGGTCCCTTTAGCTGTAGAAATGGTTACCCTGACAATCGAGACACACTCAGGCAGCAGCAAGTGCTCTGGCATGTATGCCCACTTGAACCTCCCTCCCATCCAAAGCCACTCCTGCCCCAGGCTTCGTTGTGGTCTGTGACAGGGCTTCTTTTATTCCCTCTTCATCTTCATCTCCAGCTTTTCTGGAGTAGGCAGGCAAAGGGGAATTAAGACAAGGGCCCAAACCCTTGTTCTTAATGGGGCCTGCCCCTGTGGTCCTCTTTCTGCTCCCAGGACTGAGCGTGGATGGTCTCCAGGGACAGGCAGGGACATGCTGGCTGTCTTGCAGGTAAATACGTGGGCTTTTCTGAAGCCCCTCAGGAGGGGGTTCCTCATTGCCCAGGTCCCTGACCCCTCGTGACATTCCTGCCCACCCTCCTAGTCTCTTTGTGGTGGAGCCCCGTGCCCTGGTAGCCTGTGGCTGGGCTGGTGCTCCCCACTTCCTCCCATGGCACTGGTTAGGACCATGGGAGGGGCACCCTTGTCCCTCCAAACTCTGTGCCTCTCTCACCTCATGAGGCTCTTCTGGGCTGTTTTGCTCAGCCTCCCACCTTCAGAATTCTCCAGGTGACACTCAGGAGACTGTGGTCCCTCCCTCCCAAAGTACAGGCAATGCTTGGCCAAGCCTCCCAAGAACAGTCTCCCCACATTCTGTACTAGGGCAGCCTTGGGGCTGGAGTCCAGCTGGATGGAGGGGTGGACAGGCTCCCTTTCGGCAGCACCCTCCACCTTTCTGAGTAGTGGCCCCAAATCCCTCTTCACCTGGCTCAGCTGGATCAGGATACCCACGTCCCTCTTCAAGGCCATTTCCTCCAAGGGCCCCATCAGTGACCTTCTTTGACCTTCTGGGCTGCATATATGCATACATGAGAGGGTGCAGTGGTGGGGTCAGTCTTATAGGATCTCTAGCTTGTTTCTTCAGAGAAGACAATGGCACCCCACTCCAGTACTCTTGCCTGGAGAATCCCATGGATGGAGAAGCCTGGTAGGCTACAGTCCATGGGGTCGCTAAGAGTTGGACATGACTGAGTGACTTCACTTTTTCACTTTCCTGCCCTGGAGAAGGAAATGGCAACCCACTCCAGTGTTCTTGCCTGGAGAATCCCAGGGACGGGGGAGCCTGGTGGGCTGCCATCTATGGGGTTGCACAGAGTCGGACACGACTGACGCGACTTAGCAGCAGCAGCAGCAGCAGCTTGTTTCTTAATAAGCACCTGGGGGCTTTCTCCATGATTAGGAGCACTTAACACTAAAGACACTCAGCCATGGGACTGTGATTCTGAGCTAAGCAGGAAAATCTCACTCATCTTTCTGTTCATGCACAGATGAATGGGCAGTGTCAAACCACCCACGACAGTGGACTTGGCTGGAGGTCTTTGCAGTGCTCAAGGGATGTTCAGAGGTAGGCCGGGACAACAGAACTGCAAGTCTCGGGAAGTTTCCTGTGGGAGTTGGGACCTCATATGTGTCTCAAAGAATTTTTTTTCCTTAAAAAAATCACATTATAAAAGTTATATATGTCTCTTATAAAAAACAACCACAGGATAAAATGAAACTCCCATCCCTCCAGTCTCACCTTCAGTTTGCTCTGAAACAGTTTGCTCTGCATTGCCCCCAGATCTTTTACAATGTATATATAAACACACATCTGAACCACAAATAAAACACAAAGTTGTTTTTATTCTTTTTTTAGAAGAGTATCCCATAGGTACCAGCTTGAAGGATTTTGAACAGTCTTTCACCAAATACTTGCATGTGGCTGTGGGTTGGGGGTGAGACTGGCTAGTCCCCGAGGGCAGGGAGACAAGGCAAGCTGACCACATGTGGAGGAACGGGGCTGCTGGATGTGGCTGTACAGGTTGAGCTCTGTCCAAGAACACCTGCCCAGGTCCTGTTGCCCAAGCAAAAGCCATGATTGCGTGCATCCCAGCAAGATGCCCTGGATGGAGGGATACTTTTTCATAATTAAAAGGCATTGGCTCCCTCAGAAAGGTTCAGCCCATAGGCAGAGCGAGGGAAGGGAACAGACCACCCTAATGGTGGAGCAAGGCTGGAGGGTGACCCCAGGCCACATGTGCGGGGAGATGGGAGATCTCCACACAAAGGGAGTGTGAACTGTGAGGCTGGGGACCACTGGGGACTCAGAGGAACACCTGGCTCCTGCCCCTGGGAGCTGACAGTTTACCTGGGATGGAACTCACACCCCTGAGATCAGTGTCAATGAACTGACCAAACAGACCGTGGTGTTGTGCTGAAGTCAGAGATACAGCTGGTATTGTAGAGATCAGGCTCTTCTGTGTGGGGGACATGCTCGTTTAGGTTTTCTGATGGTCAGTGTCACTCCTCTGTTCAAAACCCTTCACTGGTCTGTCTCCCATCGCCTTCAGGGGAAAGAAAACCTAAACTTCTTTGCGCGGCATCTAAGGATGGCCCTTTGAGATCTGACTGCCCTCTATCACTCCCATGCCATTTCCTGGCCCTTGGGTGTTCTGGGATGTTCCACTTACATGGAGCCTTTCAGAGTCCCTGAAAGCATCCTGGCCTCCATGCTCTGCAGTCTCTCGGCCTTGTCAACATGTTGCCATCAGTCTAGGGGGCCACTATGTGCTCCCTCCACTGCCCCTCCCTCTGTCTGGCTAACTCTTGTGTACATGTGTGTTCAGTCACTAAGTCCTGTCCAACTCTTTGTGACCCCATGGGCTGTAGCCCACCAGGCTCCTCTTGCATGGGATTTCCCCAGGGAAGAATATACTGGAGTGGGTTGCCATTTCCTGCTCCAGGAGATCTTCCTGACCCAGGGATAGAACCTGTATCTCCTCTATTGACAGGTGGGTTCTTTATCACTGAACCACCAAGGAAGCCCCTAACAAACTTTTTCTTAGTTTATAACCATTGCATTCTTTGGCATTGCCTTTCTTTGGGATTGGAATGAAAACTGACCTTTTTCGGTCCTATGGACACTGCTGAGTTTTCCAAATTTGCTGGCATATTGAGTGCAGCACTTTCACAGCATCATCTCACATGCTAGTAAAGTAATGCTCAAAATTCTCCAAGCAAGGCTTCAGCAATACGTGAACTGTGAACTTCCAGATGTTCAAGCTGGTTTTAGAAAAGGCAGAGGAACCAGAGATCAAATTGCCAACATCCGTTGGATCATCAAAAAAGCAAGAGAGATCCCGAAAAACATCTATTTCTGCTTTATTGACTATGCCAAAGCCTTTGACTGTGTGGATCACAATAAACTGGAAAATTCTGAAAGAGATGGGGATACCAGACCACCTGACCTGCCTCTTCAGAAACCTATATGCAGGTCAGGAAGCAACCACTGCAGATGGTGATTCCAGCCATGAAATTAAAAGACACTTACTCCTTGGAAGGAAAGTTATGACCAACCTAGATAGCATATTAAAAAGCAGAGACATTACTTTGCCAACAAAGGTCCATTTAGTCAAGGCTATGGTTTTTCCAGCGGTCATGTATGGATGTGAGAGTTGGACTGTGAAGAAAGCTGAGCGCCAAAGAATTGATGCTTTTGAACTGTGGTGTTGGAGAAGACTCTTAAGAGTCCCTTGGACTGCAAGGAGATCCAACCAGTCCATCCTAAAGGAGATTAGTCCTGGGTGTTCATTGGAAGGACTGAGGCCGAGGCTGAAACTCCAATACTTTGGTCACCTCATGCGAAGAGTTGACTCATTGGAAAACACCCTGATTCTGGGAAGGATTGAGGGCAGGAGGAGAAGGGGATGACAGAGGATGAGATGGCTGGATGGCATTACTGACTGGATGGACATGAGTTTGGGTAAACTCTGGGAGTTGGTGATGGACAGGGAGGCCTAGCGTGCTGTGATTCATGGGGTTGCAAAGAGTCGGACACGACTGAGCGACTGAACTGAACTGAACTGAACCACGGCAATCCCTGTGGGGTTTGGGAATTTGCCCCTAGGATCCACCTTCAATCTTTCTTTTAATTTTTCTTTAAAATCTTTATTGGATTTGTTACAATACTGCTTCTGTTCTATGTTTTAGTCTTTTGGCTAGAGCCATGTGCATGTGCGATCTTTGCTCCCCCACCAAGGATTGAACCCACACCCCCTGCGTTGAAAGGTGAAGTCTTAACCACTGGACCTCCGAGGAAGTTCCTTTCTTTTAGTTTAAGTGGAGTTGAAAGCAGCCCTCTTGGTGACCTACAGTCTCCTATTCTGTTATTCGTTCCTAAAACTTCATGGCAGACAGAAAGGAGAAAGAAGGTCCAGATAACTCAGTGTGGGTCTCAGAGAGGGAGGCCTGCGTGAAGAGACATTGAGCCTTTGGACAAATTAAGCTTTTACGTGCAATGGCAAGCCATTACATGCTCTGTTGAGGTAGAAAATGGCATTTTTCTTTAAGCTCCGTTATGTTTGAAAGTTATTTGAATAAAAGTATACTAGTACAGCCCAATCAATTCCTTGTTAGAATGACTCTATGCTTCTGAAACATTGTCTTTGAGGACACACGTATTTAATCTTGGAATATCATTCCGTTTGCTGACACCATTCAGCCTCGGTGTTCACTTGTAGCTAGAATGAACATAAAGGAAATCCTAATTGTGTTTTTAGAATTAAAGCCTAACAACAACAAAAAAGTAAGACTTTGTCTCAAAAAGAAAAAGACTTCTTATATATGGTGCCTTCTGGGTACCCTGGAAAGCCTAAGATCGTTTCAATCATCCAAGCAGGTTAGGCTATTTTGCTGGTGTTGGCTACGAGTGATGGATGTGTCCTTCCTGGGCACAGAGGAAGGTGGGTGATGAAAAATGGTGACCTGAGTGCCTGCACTGGATCCTTCCATCTGCCCCCTTGCTCCCATCTCCTGCTTAGTGAAATTCATCAGGTGAGCACTGTTCTAATGGCTGCTCCAACCAAAACAGTAAAAATCTATCAGGGAGCTACCTATTTGTATCCAATTGTGTTAACTTCCTACCAATGTGTTTTCCTTCTGCTCTGCTCTTAACTTCCTGTGATGGATGATATAAGAAACATAGATGGGTAAAGCCCTCTATGGTATTTATTGTAGCTGGTTGGTGAGGATATTGTCCACTAAATCAGGGGACCTTGTTTGAAGAGCCATATGAAAAATTTAAAGCTTGAGCATAAGAAAGGCATTGTTTCATCTGGAGAACTACTATGCTTTATTTTTCATGGACAGATTCAATTTTGTAATTGATTGTCTTGCTTTGGCTGCCAGGAAACTCAGAGCCCTATTTGCAGTCCATTTTTCCTGTTCTAGTGTATGACCCTGTGAACCTATATTTATGCATGCTGTCCCCTTTATCATCTTTCTATTTTATTTGCACTTCTTTTCTGAAAGATTTTTATTTAGTGTATACCTGGCAGGCTACGGTCCGTGGGGCTGCAAAATAGTTTGACATGACTTAGAAAGTAACCACCAACCACAAAATATTTGTATTCATATCTCCAGCTCTAGGCACTTCTATTAAGCACACACAATGAGTAGAACCCAACAGGGTGCTAGCAGGAGATAAGTATTTATATGTATTTTTTTTTTCCCCCACCACGTTCCCATCAGACCTGCTGTGTGTCTTGGACTTCCCTGTGCCTTGGATGAAATCCCTGTGAAGTTCAACAACTTTCCTTGACACTCTTAGGGGAAAACATTTTTTATTCACTTTCCATCATGAGAAGTCTCATTTTAATCGTTACAATGTTCACTCCAGAGCAGTAACCAAAATTCAGAACGTTTCCCCAGGTTAAACTTCTCCAGCTTTGAGCTCACTTCTGGATGGGAGCCTTGGTGGGGAATTGTGGACTGGGGGTGCAGTCAGTATCACTTTTGCCTTGAATTGTGCTTCTAGCCACCTCCCACCCTTTTCCCCAGCTTGCCCCTTGCTCCTCCTGAACTGGATGGAAGAGAAGGAGTAGGAAAGCTCCTACCTGGCTGAGGTTGCTTTGTCCTAGGTTAGACAGAATCTTGGTCTTTGCAATATGAACCTCAGCTTCCATAATGAAATCTAGAGGGCAAGACACAGCACACATCTCTGCCCCTGCTACTGCTGCTGCTAAGTCACTTCAGTCGTGTCCGACTTTGTGCGACCCCATAGACGGCAGCCCACCAGGCTCCGCCATCCCTGGGATTCTCTAGGCAAGAGCACTGGAGTGGGTTGCCATTTCCTTCTCCAATGCATGAAAGGGAAAAGTGAAAGTGAAGTCACTCAGTTGTGTCCGACTCTAGCGACCCCATGGATTGCAGCCCACCAGGCTCCTCCGTCCATGGGATTTTCCAGGCAAGAGTACTGGAGTGGGGTACCATTGCCTTCTCCACTGCCCCACTGTTGGTCAAAGGTGTTTGCTCCTGGGCCACCTCAAGCCAAATCTCTCACACACTTGTTTAGACTAAGGTGTCTAGTACCTGTTGCACACTGAGAGCACAAAGTCAACTTCCCAAATGATTCTTAAGATGCCCTTTTTGGATCTTGTTGACATCACTATTTGGCTGTGGACATTCAGAGAGCAACCTAGGAGGGATTTTGGATAGAGGTGGGCCAGAGTAAGAACAAAATAAAGTAAGGCTCCTAGATATCAGCACTGTGCCCTGAAGTGGGCAGGGGAGGGAATGGTGAACTTGTGAAAGACAGGCTGGGCCAATGCAGTGGCTCTGGGGAACCAGCCATAGCCAGGTGGTGATATGTTATGGGTTGAATTGCGTCCTCTCAAAAACATATGTTGAGGCACTAATCCCCAGTATTCTGAACATGACCTTAACTGGAAACAGGGTCTTTACAGATGTAATCAAGTTAAGATGAGGTCTCTAGAGTGGGCGCTAATCCAGTATGACTGGTGTCCTTGTAAGAAGAGAAGACAGAAACAGATGTAGACTGAGAAAGGGTAATGAAGGTGAAGTTGGAGGCAGAGATGGGAGTGATGCATCTTTAAGCCAAGGAGCACCAAGGATTGTTGACACCATCAGAATCTAGTGGAGGAGAACTGAACTCCCTTGAGCCTCCAGGGGGAACCAACCCGGCTGGCATCTGTTTTTCTTTTTTTTTTTAATGACTTAAAGTACCAACAAGTTTGATTGCATTCTTTTTTTTTATCAATTAGTTTATTTTTGTCTGTGCTGGGTCTTTATTGCTGCGTGCAGCTTTCTTTAATTGCAGCAAACCAGGGCCACTCTTCGTTGCGGTGTGCGTGCTTCTCATTGCAGTGGCTTCTCTTGCTGCAGAGCACAGTCTCTAGGGCGTGTGCGCCTCAGCAGCTGCATCACATGGGTCTGGTAGTGGCTGCTCCTGGTTTCTAGAGCATGGGCTCAGTAATTGTGGCCCATGGGATTAGCTGCTTTGCAGCATGTAAGATTCTTCCGGACCAAGGATGGAACCTGTGTCCCCAGCATTAGCAGGCAGATTCCTACCCACTGTGCCACCAAGGAAGTACCCCCCACCAACATCTTGATTTTAGACATCCTTTTTCCATAATTGTGACAGATACATTAAAAATTTTCTAATTAGCTTTAATTTTTTTAAAAACTTTGAAATTTATTTGTTTATTCATTGGCTGCCCTTGGTCTTTGTTGTGGTACATGAGCCTCTCTGATTGCGAAGCCCAGGCTCTAGAGTGTGTCGGCTTAGATGCCCTGCAGCATGTGGAATCTTAGTTCTTCAAGCAGGGTCAAACCTGTGTCCCCTGCATTGGAGATGGATTCTTAACCACTGGACCACCAGGGAAGTCCCCATTTTGTTGTTTTAAGCCATCCATCTCTGGTAATTCACTGTGGCAACCCAGGAACTAACACTGAACAGGGTGAAGAAATTCCATCAGCTCTGTTCTCTTGCTTTCTTCTCTCATCACGGTGCTTCGCACTGGACAGACACTCCCATGCCCAGAAGCCAGAGAGCAAAGGAACAGCTGGGCAGTCACCTCGAGGTCAGCCTCTGGACAGGGCAGGGTGGGGAGTGGAGGGAGGGTGGTTGCAAGTGGAGAATAAGCCCAACCAGCTCTGCTTCCGGCTTCCATCTTCTTCACGGTCAAAGTCAGGGGTGGTGGTGGGGGGGGTCCATCCCAAAGGCACTGGAGAAACTGCTGCCTCAACCCCTCTTTTCTGCTCTTTGAATTTGGTTTTTTCATGAGCATGAAAGACTTGGAGTGCAGCTGGCTCCTCAAAACTGTGTCTTGGGTCAGAAGTCGGCTTTCCCAGGAGAATGAAGTTATAACCTGGCGAGGAGAGGTATGTTCATGGTGAAGAAGGTGATGGTGTGCACACTAAAAGCATGGGGAACCATAAACTCGAAATGCTGGTCAAGCTCATTTGTAAGCAGGCAAACTCAAGTCAAAACTGCACGGAGATGAATCACATGTCACCCTTCAGGTCAGCAGGCTCCCAGAGCTGCCTACTGCTCCTTTCAGGGCTGGCTGTGCCTTCCACCAGCTGTGGAGACTCAGAACAGCACTGGCATATGGTAGGTGCTCCACAAATATGGTTTCCTCTCGTTTCCTGGCTCAGCCTTTTCCCCATCTCCCCTAACTAGCATTGTGAAGAATGTGACAGTGAGCGCTCAAGACACAGCATCAGGGTATCAGTGCATCAATGCTCTGTAGAGGTCACCTATACTGATGGGAAGCCAGGCCGATTTCCCACTGAGTGCTCTCGGCAGTACATCCTCCAGAGGCCAAGCGAGAGCGCTCATGTGAGAACTGACTGCATTCAATTACGTGAGTCTCCAGGGAAGTGGAAGGGCAAGGTGGTGGCTGAGAGTTAAGAACAACATCTGCACCTTATGACAATTGCATCAGAATCATAATCCCATTGAGAGAGCCCATAAAAGTTGAATGAGTGCAGCTGTAGTGGGTGCTCTGCTTGTATGTTCTCAGATGTTTTCAGCATTTCCACCATTCCCAGTCCAACACCCAGGAGTCAGCACCTGCATCTTTTTTGGGGTTGCCCTTGGGCCACTGGGACCCCATTTTTCTCTGTGCACTGCTGGGCTGGAAGTGCCATTGAATTAACATCCTCTTGGGGTCAGCCATTAACCACTGGCTGGTGGATGTTCAGGTAGAAGTCTCCCAGCCCCCTGGAGCTTTGGCCAGGATGTGTGTGTTAGTCACTCAGTCATGTCTGACTCTTTGCAACCCCATATACTGTAGCCCTCCAGGCTCCTCTGTCCATGGGATTTTCCAGGCAAAAATACTGGAGCTGGTTGCCATTTCCTTCTCCAGGGAATCTTTCTGACCCAGGGATCAGACCTGTATCTCCTGCTTTGGCAGGTGGATTCTTTATGATACCCTTAATAGGATGGTACCTGCTTTATTTGGAGGAGGGCATGGAAATCCACTGTAGTATTCTTGCCTGGAGAATCCCATGGACAGAGGAAGTCTGGTGGGCTACAGTCCACAGGGTCACAGAGAGTTGGACATGACTGAAGCAACTTAGCATGAACCATGCATGCACCTGCTCTATTATTTTGTATCACATGTATTTGCCATGATTCTTATTTTTATGTAAGTGGGTATAAAAATAAGCATAAAAGCTCATGGGGATGCAGATGGCCAAGTGCAGGGGAGTCTAACTGGGCACAGATTTCTAAAGTCCCCATTCCTTTTCAACCAAGAAATTCAATCCTAATATACAATGTGTGTAAGTTCTCCAAAGGATACCTCTGGTGTGGGGCTGTTTGGGAACCACCAGCATGGTAAGGGATGACTAGATTTGCATTTTAAGATCGAGTGGACTGAAGTGTTGAGATGAATTTTGGGGGTGGGGGTGTTGGGAGTAGGAGGATCAGTGGGAGGCCTCTGGGAGAGCAGGGGACTGGGGTAACTTGGAGTAGGGACCAGGAGACATGCAGAGAAAGAGAGGCTGGTGGATTTAAGACCTATTTTAGAATTAACATCAATGGGAAGTCCTGCTGTCATTCTTGGGAACATTGAGACCCTCAGGGATAGTCCATTCTATACTTTGCTTCTTCAAGTCTTGCTCTCTGGACTTCAAGAAACCTTCATCTCCTCTCCATTTCAGCCATCTATTCCAGTGGCCACCCCACAGTTCCTACCCTCCTTTCACATGGATCTCTTCTATTCTGATTTCCAAAACTGTGGTTATACTCTGACCATCCCTCCCAATCTTTATATCAGTCTCACTAGGCTCTTCCCACAGCACCTGCTCTTTGTACATATTGAGATTTCAACCCCCTTGATCATTCTAACTTCTTTCTATTTTCACCCTTTATGTAGTCACTTCCATTCTACCTTAGAGTCTATCACTCAATCTCTCTCTTGCCAAGATTTTCTCTCTCTTTCATACTTCTCCTTCACTACCATCCATGTAAGAGAACATGCTCTACATCAGATGGCTCACTCTGGCTGTCTACTTTGTCCAAGTGTGACTGGGCACAATTACACAGTTTGGCTGGTTGGGCCACTAGAAACTCATGACTTGTGACCTGAGTTAGGTGCCCAGCTTTGCATGGAAAGATCATATTTCCCTGGCAGAGCTCCCTTCTATTCCTCTCAGAAGCTCATTCATACTTTCTCCTTTCCCATCCAATCCTCTACGCCAATACCTTTCCATTCACTGTCGGGGGTTGACTTGATCTCTCACTGAGCCGAGAAAATACTTGCTCAGAAGGGCATCCTTCCAAAACTTGCTCTATCTCCGAAACTCCTTACACCTCCACTCACTTTGTCTCCTTCCTACTGGTCTCACAGGAGAAAGCTCTCTTTTCTGGTGTAAGGCCACTTGCTCCAGTTGGGTCCCAATTTTTCCTCCTTCTGTACATTCTGTTTAAATTCTGACCATCACATTTTTCTCATCTTGGAAGGGTCCTTTGATCATCCTCGACCCCTGCTCTTCTCAGCTGGACAGGATCCCTTCCTGGTTGCCCCATTTTTAAGGTCCCCAGCCCCTGTGTTGATGCTTTTGAACTGTGGTGTTGGAGAAGACTCTTGAGAGCCCCTTGGACAGCAAGGAGATCCAGCCAGTCCATCCTAAAGGAAATCAACCCTGAATATGCATTGGAAGGGCTGATGCTGAAGCTGAAGTTCCAATACTTCAGCCACCTGATGTGAAGAGCCAACTCATTGGAAAAGAACCTGATGCTGGGAAAGATTGAAGGTAGAAGGAGAAGGGGATGACAGAGGATGAGATGGTTGGATGGCATCACCAACTCAATGGATATGAGTCTGAGCAAACTCCAGGAGATGGTGAATGACAGGGAGCCTGGTGTGCTGTAGTCCATGGGATTGCAAAGATTCGGACATGACTTAGCTACTGAACAACAACCACCTCTGTATTATATGACTTCAGAGCTCAAGCCATAAGGCCAGTTGGGGGCCAGGGTTGGATAAGAATTCTAGACCCCTGTTTCACTCATGCACCAGGTTGGCCCTGGCCACATTGCTACCAAGTATCTCTTAGAAAACCTGGACACCTGAGGAGAGATTGAGTTTTCTGAATTGTCATCAACATTGACCTTAAAAAAGAGGCCTGGGAAGAAGAAAAGAGGATTTATCTCTCAATTTCAACCCTGTGAACTTCAGCTGGAGAATTGTGTTTAGAGAGTTTATTCTGCATAAGCCTATTACAAAAATAATTCAGCTACATAATTGCAGGGGGAAAATTTTATTCTCTTTCTGTGATGGCTTGGAGGAAAAATAGAAGCACTGAGAAAAATTTCTACTTAGGAAAAATAACCAGAACTTCCCCAAAATGCTATGTAATTTGGTTGTGAGGTGCTTTGGAAAAAAAAAGGTCTATTTATCTTAAGCCCCTAAAGAAATATCTTCATGGAGAGATTATTTCATTGAAATTTATTTTAAGGTATTATTTAAAGAACGTTGGTCTTTACTACCCACTAATCAGATTTCATTTGATCTTACTTTGGTTTCTTTTTAGTTATGGGTAATTATTTTAAGACTGCTGATTGCCTGCTATAAAGGATTGGATTTTATGTTATAAAAACATTTCAAATGATCTATGGGGCTGAACACTGTGGGGGAGACTGGGAAAGTTCTGGGAGGCAAATTGCTTTAAAGTCGATTGGGTTTTGTCTGGGCTGTGACAGTTCAGAAAAATGAAAATGGAGCAGCTCTGGAGCTTTGCTTCAGAGGCAGAAAGTTCCTCAAATGTGGCAGAGGTTTTAAAGGTGGTAGCAGATTGGCCGGAATCTCTGGAGATGGGGTATGAGTCAAGCCCACTTCTGGGGAGGCCTGAATGTACTGCTAAATGAAGAGGACACTGCACCTCTCACAACGTGGGTTTCTTGGGGCCCCAGAAAGAGCTCAGGTGGAAGGATGAGTCCTTGCACACTCCAAGTGCTTTCTTCTGGTGAGAATCTTCCTCTCATTTCCCAAAGTTCAACGTCAAGTGCAAGCAGACAGGAAGGCTGGGACATGTATGTGGAGAACCCACGTGGTGTAGACAGTCATATGCCTACAGTCAGCATGGACTGACAGGATGGTGGGACTTTGAACAAGTCACTCAAATGCTCCAAGTCTCAGTTTTCTCAGCTGTGCAATGGGAGAAATAAGGCTGTTGTAAGGAATTAGTGAGATGGTGCACATAAAGCATTCAGCCTGGTGCATGACCCATGGTAGACAATGCATGTCATTCTTGTGGGGCTTCCCAGGTGGCGCAGTTGGTAAAGAGCCCTCTTGCCAATGCAGGAGACACAAGAGATGGGGGTTTAATCCCTGAGTTGGGAAGATCCCCTGGAGTAAGAAATGGCAACCCACTCCTGTCTGAAAATATTCTTGCCTGGAAAATTCTCTGGACAGAGGAACCTGGTGGGCTACAGTCCATGGGGTCACAAAGTGTCAGATATGACTGAGCACATCATTCTTGTTAGTATCTGGTAAATGGATTCATAAATGCTGTCTTGGGAACCATTCTGATAATTAACTAAGGTAACTTAGGTGAAGGACTTAACACAGTGTAGGGCCCGCAGCAAGCACCCAGTACAGGGTAGTCACCCTTAGTGGAAGTACCAGTAAGATGTCTGAGCAGCTATTTGCCCACCTTTCTGAGCTCTCACCCACCCCGCCTCCACTTCCCTCATGGCCCTCCAGCTGCGCTGGCCTCCTGTTCCCCCACGTGCCCAAGCCCAGTCCCTCCTTACCTCCTGTATCTGCACTCAGGGCTCCTTCTCATCACTCAGGCCTCAAATCGAAAGCTACCTCTGCAGAGAGAACCTCGGGCTCGAAAGCCTCTCCACCCCAGCCCTCCCCAACCCCTTCCACCATCTGTCCTGTGTGGTGCAACATAAGCCAGTAGTTCCTCAGGCTGTCCCAGGTGCTGTCCCAGGAGACCATCACAGCCTCCTGGAGGGACCGATGCTCTTGGG
Organism: Bos taurus; assembly: GCF_002263795.3. Taxonomy (NCBI): domain Eukaryota; kingdom Metazoa; phylum Chordata; class Mammalia; order Artiodactyla; family Bovidae; genus Bos; species Bos taurus. The sequence continues at coordinate 128,212,244 of NC_037328.1, forward strand.
GCTTTGGGCGAGACAAGCCAGAATCAATGGGGTGAATGAACACCCACCTTGGAGTGGATTGTGCCAAGACCCACATCCCCCAGCACTTCATGGAACCAGCTCCTGAGGGATTCTGGAGTCATCTGTGTTTGATTTATACAACTTTCCCATGAACAATTGCTTTGGGCTAGCAGCGGATGGCTGCTGCTGGATTATCTTAATGTCTTCCTGGAGAAACTTTGTGCAGGTTATTCTTCTTGCTAATAAGTATCATATCTATTTATCTATCTGCCCAGGAACAACAATTCAACACTGCCACAGTTGTCCTTGATGGAGAAAACCCTGTCTTTCCCGAGACGTATGTGTGTGCAATCCAGATGACTTATCATGAGTCTTCCTGGACGCTGGCTGTGTGCATTTCTGGTGTTCTGTCTAGATTAGAGAGTAAATGGGGCAGCCCTTGCATGTTTGCAGTGACTCTGTGCAGGGGACTCAGAGGTCTCCATAGCTTGCTGCTGCTGCTGCTGCTGCTAAGTCGCTTTAGTTGTGTCCAACTCTGTGCGACCCCATAGACAGCAGCCCACCAGGCTCCGCTGTCCCTGAGATTGCATAGCTTAGGGCAATACAATTGCATGAGTCTTCTTTCTACCCACAGCATCATGGCTCACTATTTTCTAAGGCTTTCAAACAAAATAGTTCTACCAGCATATGTGCATATGTTAAAAGGTAGAGTGGAGTAGTGGGGAAAAACAAAGCAAAACTATAAACATGGATTCTGAAGCTGAGATCAAAATTTGGATCCTGGAATTATTTGGCCTGCTAGCTGTGTGGTCTTAGCCACTGTGGTAGACAGAATAATGGCCCTCTGAAGAATCCATGCCCTAATCCCTGGAACCTTTGAATGTGTTACCCTGCTTAGCAGAAGACACTTTGCAGATGGGACCCAGGCAAGAATCTTGAGAAGGGGAGATTATCTTGGATGCTCTAGGTGGGCCCCTTGTCATCACAGGCATCCGTGTAAGAGGGATGTAGAGTCAGAAGAGATGTGGTGATGGAGAGAAGGGTGAGAGAGAGAGGTGAAGGAGGAGAGAGGGAGAGACAGGACAGAAAGAGAAAGAGAGAGAGAGCTACATTAGAAGGTGTTATACTGCTGGCTTTGAGGATGGACAAGGGGGCCATGAGCCAAGGAATGCAGGTAGCAGTTAGAAGCTGGAAAAAGCAAGGGAAAGAATTCCCCTAGAGCCTCTGAGGGAAAATGGCCTTGCCGACACCTTGATTTTAGCCTGGTGAGGCCCATTTAGATTGTCTGACCTCCAAACCATATGACAATACGGCGTCTAGTTTGAAGCCGCTCTTTGTGGTACTTTGTTACAGCAGCAATAGGGCACTGATACCAGCCTGCTTTCCCTCTCTCAGCTTCTGTTCGCTCATTTCTAATCAGAGAAGGAAAGGCAGGTCAGGAACTGCTTTTCTGTAAGGTTGCTGGGTGGATGAAGGAAGTAGTGAGTTTGCGGAGGTCTGGTAAGTGGGGAAGAGGAAGAAGGAAGCAGGGAAAGGCTTTGGGCATCAGGTACTCTGGACCGGGGGTCCCCAGCCCCCAGGTTGTTCCCCATTGCTGGCGTTGCCACCTGAACCACCACCCCTCTCCTTTTTAATAAATTTCAATCCATTGTGGAGCAATACTTTTATAAAATACAATAAAAATGAGTCATTAGAAAAATGAAATGGAAAACACACGTAATCCAAGCCCCACTCTTTTATTGTTAGATTCGGTAGTCATCAAATCACTCTTAGAATTTCTCGACACTGACTCTCATATTCTGTCCTCCTGTCACTTCTTGTGGGTCGGGAAGACAGCCTGGTCCCTGGTGCCAGCCCACTCTCTGAGCCAATCGCTACCTAGAGGTGAGTGTAAGTTGCGGCCAAGGTCTGGGGTGGTCAGACTGCCTTGCAGATGAGGCGATAGCCAGGCTGAATTCTGAGGTATCCGAGGGTGTTTACCAGGAAGAAATGAGCAAAAACAGAACAGAAGAAATAGCATGCTGGAAGGCATGGAGGCAGGCAGAAAAGGACAAATACCATATGATACTGCTTATATGTGGAATCCAAAAAAAGATACAAACGAACTTATTTACAAAACAAGAATAGACCCACAGACATAGAAAACAAACTTAGGGTTACCAAAGGGGAAAGGGACCATAACTTAGGAGGTTGGGATTAACAGATACACACTACTATATATAAAATAGATAACCAACGAGGACCTACCGTTTAGCACAGGGAACTATACTCGGTATTTTGTAATAACCTATAAGGGAAAAGAAAAAAGAATATATACACACACATCTAAACACACACACACACACACACACACACCTGAATCACTATGCTGTAAACCTGAAGCAAACACAACCTTGCAAATCAACTACATTTCAATTTTAAAAAATGTTAAAAATAGAAAGGCACACAGGTAAGGAGTACATCATACCTCAAATATGAATTTACCTGCTGGGATTCACACAGGCTGAAATTTGACCTGCCCTTGAATCTTGATAAAAAGGAGACTACAGCATGGTATAGAGTTAATGAAGAGGACATGACCTCTCAACTTAAAATCTTGCAGAAGCTCCCCCCTGCCTCTGGAGTCAAGTAACGGCTCTCACTGGAGCCCTGGCACTGCTCCTTGATCCAGCCTCACCTGCCCCAGCCCCTGTGCTCCAGGCCAAGGGGAATCTGTGCCCATTCATCAAGACACATCCTTCCCTAGGACCCAAGATGTGGTTCCTCTGATGGGCATGCTCTTTTGCCTTCTCCTTGCCTGGTGAATTCTACCTGTCCTTCAGGTCTCAGCTTGAGCAACATTTCCTTGAAGACCATCTCTTCCCTCTCAGTTTTTGTCTTGGTACAGATTTTGGTGGCCACCTAAGGCAGGAACTTCTCTGGTGGCTCAGCGATAAAAAAATTTGCCTGTAATGTGGGAGGTGCAGGTTTGATCCCTGGGTCAGGAAGATTCCTTGGAGAAGGGCATGGTATCCCACTCCAGTATTCTTGCCAGGAAAACCCAATGGACAGAGAAGCCTGGCAGGCTACCGTCCATGGGGTTGCAAAGAGTCAGACACCACTGAAGTGACTGTGCATGCAAGAACAAGGCAGGGTTTTGCCTGTTTCAGTGCTCTGTGAATATTTAGTGGTCAAATGAATAGACATGCTGTATTTCTTTCCCTAGCAGGCACCACCGTTCCAAAGAAAGCTTTTATGTTCTTATCTGTTTAATGTTAATATTCTCACTAAACTATGACTATATGGGGTCAGAGATCATGTATGTTTTGCTTTCCACAGTGTCTTGCACACAGAAGATACTCAAATACACATTGGATAAATATTTGAGTGATTGACTGAGGAACTGAATGATGGGAGTTGGGTGGGCTTGGTGGGGCAAACCCTGCTGGAAGAATTTGATTGTCTTCCTTGAAGTTGCTTGAGACTGAGGGCAACCATAGCTGACATTCAGAGGGTTCCTCCACCCCTAAAATCTCCTGGTGTGATCAATGGTGAGACCCAATGATCAAATGAAGGAACTTTTTAGATTGCGAGAGGAATTAGTGAGGTAAAGTTTACATTTTCTAGAGAAACAAAGTCTTAGCTTTTCCAATGCAAGCAACTTCATGCTCAAAGATTTGAATTTATTTAATTTTAGGAAGGTCTTGAATATTTTCTTCAGCTAGAACGACCACATTTGATAACAGCCACCAAGCAAACAAAACCCACAATAAAAACAATAACATCAACAAAACAACCAAATGACCCAACTGTATGAGCAATTAATCAACCAGGAGGCAACATCAGCTACTCCTGGGACACATGTGATACGAGGAGTTGGTTCTCGCATGTATTAAGTGCTTTATATATGTTAGCAGATGTGACTATGTGGCTTTTGTTTTCTTAGATGCAGATGGTATTCCCTGGTTCTCCTGACTTGGCAGGATCTGCAGCTTCTTGGAGCAGACATAACAGCAGTTGGGTCCTTGGGAAGATGGGGCTAACTTGGAACTGCAATTGCTTTGTGCCTAGCTCGATGCAATGTGCCATGATGACTATGAGGTCTGAGGAGGGCCCCCTGATCACCTCCCTGGAGCCCCTCTGAAGCTATCGACACTGGCTCTCCAGATGGGGGTAGGTTTCCAGCCAAGGATGCATAGTCATAGCCTTTTCCTCTGTTGGGTAGCAAGGCTTCCCTGGGATGTGAATTCCTCAGGCTCAGTGGACAGGCTTCTCTTTTGAGCCTTTATGGTCTCTAAGGCAAGGCCAGCACTCAGCTGTGTGTGTTAAAGACTCACTGAGTAGCTATTCCCTAGACACCAGTTCATAATCCCAGAGAGGAAAAATGATCGTGTGGAAAGAAGCCAACAGGAGGGGCATTCAGAGAGCTGGGACCAAGTCCTAGATCTGTGATCTCTCAATTGCAGGTCTGAATGGAAAAAAGGATGAGGAAGAAGAATTCTTCCTGGCTAACGTAGAGTGAGAGGTTGTTTTTTCCTGCCTTTGGACTTGAACTGAAGCATCAGCTCTTTGTAGATATTGAGCCTGATGGTTTTTTAAAAAAAGATGGTGGGTTAATAGTCTATTTTTAAAAGTTTTATTGGAATATTGTTGATCCACAGCGTTGTGATAGTTTCCACTGCATAGCATAGTGATTCAGTTATACACATACGTACATTCATTCTTTTTCAGATGCTTTTCCCATAGAGGTTATCACAGAATATTGAATAGAGTTCCCTGTGCTATATAGTAGATCCTTGCTGGCTATCTAGTTTATATCTAGTAGTGCGTCCCAAGTTCCTGATTTATCCCTTCCCCTCCCAAAGCCTGATGGCTTTTGGCTTTTGGACTGGAACTCCCCCATTAGCTCCCCTGGTTCTCAGCCTTTTGGACTCAGACCAGAGCTACACCACTGGCTGTTCTGGGTCTCAGCCACACACACACACACACGCACACGCACACTCACACAAACACACACACACACAGAGTTGATTCTGTTTCTTTGGTGAACCTAATACAGCACAGTCATAAAGTAGAGTGATCAGCGTGGTGATGGAGGTCGAGTGCTTTGTCACAAAGATTCTACCAAGACAGGAAAGTGGGCCTTTGATCCCACTGTTTGGGAGTCCTTGTGGCACATGAACCCTCCCTAGCATCAGAGCAGGCCCCAGAATGGCAGCCTGCCCTGCCCTGGCAAATTCCCAAGACCATGGCTTCCACTGGGTCCAAAGCTTTGAGGGGGTATCAGCAGATGCAGAGGATCATTCATTTAGCAAATGTACATCAAGCATCCTTTATGGGATGGACCTTATTATAAGAATACAGTCATGAATAATGCAGACGTACAAGTCTCCTCTCTTACCGGGCCTTTGGAACAGCAGGGATGGGAGAGCCGGCAGTGAAGAGCAGTAATGTTGCGTGAAGACCATTAGGCATCATGTTGGCTTCCTGCGGCAGTAACATTCGGTAAGAAGCACATTCCAAGCAGAGGGCCAAGCCAGGGTGGAGGAAGGTGCAGAAAGAGGGTGACGGGGCTGGGCCTGGCGAGCACGACAGGGTGGTCTTTGGTGAGGCTGGAGGGCTGGGCCACCAACAGATAGGACAGATAGACCAAGGAAAAGCGCTTAGACTTACTCCAAGTGGCGAGAACATTCTTTGGAGGGTCTTGAGTAGGGAACACTGTGATCGGATTCATAATGGAACACAACATCCCTGTCATTGTCGTCCAGGTGAGAGCTGAGGGCGGCCCGGACTGAGGTGGGGGCACTGAGGAGGGACAGGCACGGCAGGTGGGGTGTATTTTGGAGGCAGTGGAGCTGTGGCTGATGAGTTTTGGGGGTGGGGTACAAAAGAAGAGACAGAGTCAAGAGAGAAACCTGATTTCCTAGGAAGTGGTGATCTGGCCGTCTCTGAGTTCAGCAGAGGCCCCGACTGGAGTCAGTGATGGCATCCACCACAGAGAGGTCAAGGCCAGCAAGCTCTGAGCGGAGGCCATCCTGGCCAGTCCCCTCGTCTCACCCGAGCACTGGGGCAATGCCCTCTGACCTCCTCCTAGTTGCTCTAACAGCCGGCCAGAGCCACCTCTGGAAGCAGGTCGCTAAGGTCACCTCTGCAGCTCACTAAGGAAACTCGGGGCTACCATCTACTTCTTTCTTTTCAGGCTCACCTGCCATTCAGAATAGCTCTGCCTCCTAGGGTGGGAAGGCTCCTCAGTTCCTGGGTGTCTTGGGTGTGGGGCAGAGGTCATCACAAGCCTTGGGGTGAGTGTGGATGGGGCACGGTCTTCTCCCGGCACGCCAGGCTCTCACCTGGGATCTGTTCATATCTGGAAGACCTTGGCCCTCTTCTGGGTTCTAATCCTGCTCATCCCCAAAGTGTATTCTGCCAGCCCTTCCCACCCCAGGCCTCCCCTCTAAGTGCCCACAGCCTCTACATTAAAGTGAGTTGTTTCTTTACTTGAGGGTCATCCTTTCTGAGCTGGAGAATTTCTCGAGGGCAGGGACCGTGTCTCCTTTCTATTCCCAGTGCCCATCCGGGGGGCCTTGTCCCTGTTTGGAGTGAAGCCGACAATGGATCCACCGCTGGCCACAGCAGCAGTGGGCGGGCGAGATTTTCAGCTTCCTTTCCCAGCACTGTTCAGTTTCCTTTACACACCCAGCAGGAGGACAACAGACCCCAGCTCTGTCTTCTGTTTCTTGATTAGGAAGACCTAGTTCTGAGTTCAGGTTGTAAATGAGATGCCACGATTGTCTTTTGAATAAAAGGCCCCGATTTGCTTGAATTTAGGCGATAAGTATTCTTCTCTGACCTGTTTGGCATCAGGTTCAAAGCAGACTGCATCAGACGTTCTATGATACAGGCTTGGTGTTGGGCTAAAATTCAAATGTAGTCCTACTAATGGGAAAAAATCTGGAGGCTTTAATCACAGCTTGTGATTCAGCCTGATTGACAGTGTTTCCTTTTTTTTTTTTAACATGCCTGTTTTTCATGTGGAGTGATAACTCCTTTTTCATTTTGCTCCTGTAATAGGAAATGTTCTCATTGTGGAGGTAAAACTCTACAAGCAGCCCATCGAGTAGTAAAATGCAACTAACTTGCCTGCCTGGAATGATCATCCCTGGGAAGTGTCAGTCGCCCTCGGGGTCCATCTTGAAGGAGGTTTGCCCAAACTGCCAAGCTTGGAGGTAATTTGTTCATCACTTGGGGAGACACGCACTCAACATCAATGTCTTTCCTCTCCCCCAAATGAAACCTTAGTCTGGATGTCAGCTCTGAGAACTTCACTCCGTCTACCTCAAGGGAAAAAGGACTTGGTTAGAAGCATCTTGGGTGTGTTGCTGAGTCCAACCTCAGAGATAAAGCTGGGCAGCAGGGCCAGAGCTGGTCTGAATGTGGTCCCAACCCAGGAATCTCTATTCCTTGTCCATCTTCAGTTTTTTCTCTTTGCCCTTCTGTCTTGCTGTTTTCCAGCCTTCTTCTGTTCCCCAGTTCTCATGATGGGGCCTGGTCACCACTTCCAGCTCCCGGATTTGCAAACTACACTCCAGCCACCAGTGCTCAATGCAGTGCTCTCTCCCTGGAGCATCCATGGTAAGCAGAGGGTGGGGTGCGTTATCATGTAGAGCTTCTACAACATCCTGGATGGAGTGGGGAAGGGCCAATTCCTAGAAAAGTCATAGTAGAAGGTAATCTAAGGGGTGTCCATTACATTGGTAGCAAGAGCCTAGAGTCACCCCACAAGTGGACAAGAAGCTCAGGGACTCCTGCCATGTTAGGATTCAAGTTCTGACAGGGAAACCCATAAATATCTGCTTATGAAGAAAGGGTTGTGTTTCCATGTGAAGCTGTAACTAGATCTAGTGAAGCGAAGTGAAGTGAAAGTCTCTCAGTCGTGTCCAATTCTTTGCAACCCCAGGAACTATACAGGCCAGGGAATTCTCCAGGCCAGAATACTGGAGTGGGTAGCCTTTCCCTTCTCAAGGAGATCTTCCCAACCTGGGGATCAAACCCAGGTCTCCTGCATTGCAGGCGGATTCTTTACCAGCTGAGCCACAAAGGAAGCCCAAGAGTACTGGAGTGGGTAGCCTATCCCTTCTCCAATGGATCTTCCCGGCCCAGGAATCGAACTGGGGTCTCCTGCATTGTAGGCAGATTCTTTACCAACTGAGTTATCAGGGAAGCCCTAAGTCCCTGACATTTGCCACCTCATTCTGAGAGCTTGTGCTGTTGATTTAGTCTTGAGGGGTCAACCCTCCCCACACACGTGGTTCCCTTTCCCTCCTCAGAGTGGCTCTTCCTTAGGTGATATCCACAATATCCCAGCCACCTGATGCTGTCCCTCAGAAACATTGCTTCTGCACCACAATCTCTCAGCCAGACAGCACCCCATCTTACAGATGCAGAGCTGAGGCTCTAGGTTGGGGAACTTGTGAAGGTCACATAGCCAAGACAAAGGGGGACTGGGACAAGCATTCACATGTTTCTGGTTTTAAAGCCTTTATTTCTATTTTTTTAAATTTAAGTTTTATATTGGAGTACAGTTGATTTCTAATGTGTTAGCTTCAGGTGTCCAGCAATTCAGTTCTTTATATTCTTTTTCAGATTCTTTTCCATTATCGAGTATTAACAAAACATGGAGTTCCCTATGCTATACAGTAGGTCCTTGTTGATTATCTGTTTTATTTATTGAAGATTTATTTATGTGTTTTATTTTTGGCTGTGCTGGGTCTTCATCGCTGTGTGTGGGCTTTGCCTAGTTGCGGCAAGCAGGGGCTACTCTTTGTTTCCGTGTGAAGGCTTTTCATTGTGGTGGCTTCTCTTGTTGCCCAGCACGGGCTCTAGGGTGCTGGGACTTCAGTAGTTGTGGCTCTTGGGCTTAGTTGTTCTGGGGCATGTGGGATCTTCCTGGACCAGGGATCGAACCCATGTACCCTGCACTGGCAGGTGGATTCTTAACCACTAGACCACAAGGAAGCCCAATTATCTATTTTGTTAAAGCCTTTATTTCATAACGCACACTGACAACATCATATACAGCATCATATCTGGAGACCAGGTTGTTAGCAAGGAGAAAACGAAAATGATGGAGAAGAAAGTGGGCTCATAAAGAGATAGGATGTAGAAATGCTTGTGTGGACCAGATAGGCTTTCTGGCCACTGGGACCTCAGATGGGCTTATAACCTGTTCCATGCCTTGTGGACGGCCATGGTCCTGCCCTGGATGTTGTGAATTTCCAGGTCCCCTCGTCACCCAGGTTCTTGGCCCTGTGGGTGCTTTCTCCTTGTGACCTAGCCTTGAACCAGAAAAGGAAACACACTTCTTTTCTTAGGTAATGCCTTGAGCCTAAGTAAAACCTATTCACACAAAGTGTTCATTAATGTGAACATAGGAATATAATCCTTCCTTGAACACTGGGAAGTGGGCAGATGATGGTTTCCAGCTGGCCATTCAGATAGTCTGAGTCACTCCCATGCTTACATTATGTATGATGACCATGCCCAGGGACATTTCCATGCACTCCTCACCCCATAGAGTCTCCTTGCCTCTCACCAGCTGCAGACCTTCCCTCTCCCCTTTCCTACCTTCTCCTGAATTTCAGACAAAAAACATGCAGTTCTCCATTTTATTTTGCCTAGTAGCTCATGGATGCACACTTTCTGCCCCTTTCATAGTCCTTGTGTGGAACTATGGCTTCTCCCTTACAAAATCCTGTTCCCCTGTCTGCCCCTGGGGCTGCTGCCTCTGTTCTCCCAGTTCCAGCCTTGTCTGTCCACCTGGAGCTGTGGCTACCCTTTTGCAGCCACTCCCACAAGTTTCTGCTGTTTAAAGTCATTTTTCTCCAACAGCACAGCACTAGCTCAGCTCTCCCTGCCCAGAGCCTCCAGAAACAGCCATCCTTGAGGGGAGAGGGAAGGCATTCCTTTCCTGCAGTTGGAGCAGCCAAGAAAGAATGCGGTGGCAGGAGGAGCTTGGGTGTCCCAGGAGCAGTGGGGAGTGGGGCAGAGGAGCCTTGGGTTGGGGGAATGAGGGAAGCTGATGAAGGGCTCGGACCTGCCTGGGAGGGGGCGCCACAGTCTGTGCAGGGAGCAAAGACAACAACAGACTTGTCCTTGTCTCTTTGGCTATGCATGGTGTTTAGGGGCTGGTTCTTAAATATTTCTATGCCTCAGCCCTAAGCACAGCTCATAGAGGCAAATGGTAAACACATGCTGATGAATAAGTGCAGGAATGGGTTTTGTCAATTGTGAAAGGGATTTAAGGTGCTAGGGAGTAGGTGGGTCCTGAAATCCCTCTCCACTTCAAGGTCGGCTCCGCGGTTCGGAAAAGCAGTCCTGGGGACCATAGTCCATGGACTAGTGAGGCCCACCAGCGCCTGAGGAGTTAGCCTGCCTTAGTAGTCCTTGTGTTTCTGCCCCCATCACATACAAAACGTGCCCCAGAGGAAACGGCTTGCCAATAGAGATCCTTGTCTCCACAAGGTGGCGCCATTGTTCCAGCCAAAGACCGCAGAGCCTGTGGGCAGGACCACATGGTTTGGAACTTGGAGTTGACTCCAAACTCCTCCAACCTGTCAGGCTCTAATCTCAACGCAGTGATATATTCTAATCCCATAACAAGGGGATTAACAACACCACTGTAGCTAATTTGAACTGAGAAAATCTGTTTCACAGAGTGAATTCCAAGACGCTTCGTTCCCTCAGCTGGAGGAGAAGGTGGGAGCAGTTTCTGCGGAGTCACGAATCTGCTTGCAGGCTGGGCTGTGCACACACGTGTAGCCTCACAGAACCGCAGCGCTCACTGCCTCCAGCCCCCGTGCGCCACCTTGGTGGGTGTCACACAGGCAGCAGGGGACAGATGGAGGGAGGGTTCCCTACCTAAATTCCCATCACTCCTTCCCTTGGCTTCGGACGCCCCTCTGCTCTTCTTCACGTGTTCACATCGTACACTTTCTTCAAGGTCCAGTTCCCAAAGAGGCTCCTTGTGCACCGCCTACCGCAGGGACTAAGACTTTCTCTGAATTCTGGAAGCTCTTCTGACTGGATGACCGCTGACAACTAGGACAGGGACCCACCCATTTCTGTACCCTTTGCTTCTTGACTCTGCATCGGGCTGGCAATTCGCTTGAGACCTGTACTTGGAAGTTCTTTCCTGCACACAGCGAGCACTGGGTTCATATTTGCGGATGTGGAGGAGTGAAGCAAGACATTACTTCCATAGTCAAGGATCTGGGAGATGTTCAATAGCAAAGCATAGAAGGAGAGTTCTGTGGGTCATTACTCTTATTCTCAGATAGCTATAGATTATGGTCTTAGATTGTAATCTGTAAACTAGCAGCATGACTTTGTATTAATACTGTTATAAATAACATTAAGAACAGGTGCATTTATTGAGTTCCTGATATATAGTAGTCCCTGTGTTATGCCTTTTACAAACCTACTTCATTGAGTTCCCCCAACTATCTAGGAGGCATTATTTCCAATTTCAACAGGAGAAAAAGTAAGGCTTAGGAAGATTAAATTACCTGCTCAAGTTTCTAAGTTGGTCCTGGCCAAGCTCTGTGGGGTTGGATGTGGGACTGGATAACTCAAGTCACTTTCATAGGGACTCATGTGCTGGGGCCATGTGTGGCTACACTTCATCAGATCTGACTCCTGAAGGGCATGGAGAGCATTGCAGTGGGAGGACTGGCCTGGTAGAGGCCACAGTGGTGCATCTTGAGGACCTTGATTGAAGTGAAACCCTCAAATTGTCCTTCAGTAAGAACCAGACAAAGCCCAGAGTAGAATATATTTGCCCAGTAAAATTTGTGCAAAATCATTGCCCACATGGTATGATTTCATAGTCACCAGGGGGACTTCCCTGTTCCCAAATATCTCCCTCTCTGGCCTGTTATGGTGCCCCATAACACCATTAGTTCTCATTTCCTTTGAGTCTGAAATGTTTTTCAGTCTGTCAACACTTTCTGTGACTTCCCTAGGGGTCCAGTGGTTAAGAAACTGCCTTGCAATGCAGGGAAGGTGGGTTCAATCCCTGGTTGGGGAACTAAGATCCCACATGCCACAACTAAGACCCATTGCAGCCAAATAATTAATTAATTAAACAAATTCTCTGTGATCTATCACACCTGGCAACGGATGGCTGTGAGTCATTTGGGAGGAGGGTGAGTGCCTGGAAGTGGCAGGGGGTTGGGGACAGCTTTAGTTCCCTTCTGAATCATGGCCAGGGATGAGGCCAACAGGAGGCAGAAGGGGATCCTGGAAGGCAGGGAGAATCCTGCTTTTGGGTTTGGACCAGAGTTCTCAGGACCTTGCTTTTCACCTGTTCTTGGCACCCTGATTCCCTGAGGCTGCCACTCTTGCAGCTGGAGTTCCAGACACAGTGGTTTGTTAAACAGGCAGAGCAGATGCTGCTAGTGATGTGAGTTGGAGGAGGGAAGACAGGTCTTCAGTAGAATCTTCAATTGGCTGAAGGTCCTGCAATGGAAATGCATTTTCTGGGGGAAAGACGTCTCTGGATGAAAACTGAGTATTTTCTTGTTGGGGGAAAAAAGAGCTAAAAGGGTCTCACTGGCTGGCTGCATGAACAGAAGGAAGCCCCCAGTTGATTTCTGATTCTGGAAATTCCTTCTGCAGAGGATAAAGCCTTTTATCCTACTATTAAAAACTAAGCTCAGGCTGCATACCCTTGGCAGAGTAAATTCCTGATACCACTTTCCCCTGAAAGTCCATTGTTATGGAGAAGAGACCTGAGCAACTGGGGAGAGCGGGCAGGTGGGGCAAGGCAGGCAGGTTATCAGAGATGTCCTTGCACTTGCTGGTTTCATGGTGCACTGTAGCTTGGCCTCCTTGTGTGCATGCTCAGACAGTTCGTGTCTGATTCTTGGCAACCCCCTGTATTGTAGCCTGACAGGCTCCTCTGTCCATGGGATTTCCCAGGCAAGAAAACTGGAGTGGGTTGCCATTTCCTTCTCCAAAGTGAAAGGTTGCTGTTGAATCACGCGAAGACACCGGGATTCTTGGCCCCCGGAGGAGAAGAATTCAATCCGGGGCCAGAGACGAGGCTTGATTGCTCAGAGCTTTTGTGTAATAAAGTTTTATTAAAGTATAAAGGAGATAGAGAAAGCTTCTGACATAGGCATCAGAAGGGGGCAGAAAGAGTACCTGCTTGCTAGTGTTAGCAATGAAGTTATATACTCCAAAGAATGTCTGGAGGTTGTAAAGACCTCATCAGACCTACTCCCATAATTTACATTTTAAGATAACAGAATTAGCCAGAAGGTTTAATCCAAAGACTGTCCTCAGGCAGGATACATTATTGTTATATAATCCTAAGGAATGTAGAGAAGGAAAAAATGTTTGTCCTTCTTTCTCCTTGAGAATTCCAGACCCCTCTCTCCTTGGGGACCCCTAGACTCCTTATCAACCTGCCTAGGAAATGATTCTCTCAAAAGAATCTTCCTGACCCAAGGATAGAAACTGCGTCTCCTACATTGGTAGGCAGATTCTTTACTGCTGAGCCACCAGGGGAGCCCATGGTCTCCTTACATAGGTCAAAAGTGTATGCATATGACTGATGAGGCTGTAGCCTTGACCATTTAGTAGTTTTCTGAGTTACTTTTATAGCTTGACTCTGAACTTGGTTGGCTTTGATGACTTCAGAAAGTCCTCTAAGAGATCCAGCCCTGAGGACTTCCCTGGCAGTCCAGTGGTTAAGACTCTGTGCTTCTGCTGCAGGGGACATGAGTTCTATGATCCTGCAAGCCATGTCGCACAGCCAAAAAAATTAGTAATTAAAAAAGAAGATATCCAGCCCTAATCCCTGAAATCTGTGAATGTCACCCTAAATGGCAAAAGGGTTCTGCAGTTATGATTCCGCTTAGGATCTTAAGATGGGGAGATGATCCTGGATTATTCATGTGGCCCCTATATGTAGTCACAAGTTTCCGTAGAAGGTGAAGGGAGGGGGAGACTCGGCTATAGACAAAGAGGAGAAGGCCACGTGGCAGAAGCCGAGGAGGCAGGTCAGAGAGTCAGAGAGAAGGTACTGGCCTTGAAGATGGAGGAGGGGCCACGAGCCAAGGAATGCAGTCATAGAGGCTGGAAAAGACAAGAGCAGAGCCTCTCTAGAGTCTCATGGCCCAGCCAACACCTGGAGTTTGGCTAGTGGAATCGTTTTGGACTTCTCACCTCTGGAGCTATAAGCAAATACATATATGTGGCTTTAGGCCACCACGTTTGTGGCATTTTGTTACAGTGTCACAGGAAACTAATACATGGGCTGAGGTGGGAATTTCATCCTTGGGATCCTGGCCCTTAAGGGGCTTCCACTTTAGGAGGTGAGATGAAACCCGCGGGGATCTTTGGATACTAAATGTGCGCCATCGTGTTTCCCACCACCCTTAGCAGTGGAGTGGAGCAGGGCTGAGGCTCAAGGGCAAAGGCTTTAGGTTCAGAGAGGCCAGTTCAAGGCTGGTGCTGCCATCTGTCATCTGATTGACTTTAAGAGTGTCATGTGAACCCTTGAAACCCGGCTGCAGAAAATGCAGCTAAGAGTGCAGGCTGCTGTCAACATGAAATGAACTAAGGGCTGCGATGGAGTCATGGTGAGCTCAGTGCCTGATCCATTTATTGTAAATCCCTCATCCCTCTCCCCACAGACACACAAAGTATTGATGATCTGAGTAACTGGGGAGGTGATTGTGAATTAGTCAAAAAAATCTGAATTCTAGGCTTTTGGTTAAAAAAAAAAAGAAACCCATTATTTTACAGATAGGGAAACAGGCTCAGAGAAATTTCTGACTGTATCTTCAGCCCTACCAGTCAAGTGATAGTAAGATCTGTAAATAAGGTATGATCAAATGCTCCTTCCTACCTTGTGAATCACCAAATCCATGACTATACTTTGATTTTAGTTCTCCTCCTGAGAAGAGGAGTTCTCTTTTCCTGAGAAGGAAAAAAGGGTTGTTCTTAAATGAACATTGCATGGGTTCTGCTGACATTGAAGTGGACTCGGATTTTTAGTGATGTAATCTACTGTCGCATAAGAAATAATGGCATCTAAAATCAGGCCCTGATGAGGCTGAAAAGGACAAATGCTTCATTTTTTTTTTTGACTATAGTTGAGTTCCTCTGTGCAGATAAAAATCCCTGAAGGATCTAAAAGTGTGTGCAGTGTACATGTGCACACATGACCAAGGGAGGTGCAAGTGAGAATGGGTGTGCTGCATCTGAGTGAGCTGGTGCGAGTACCATATCCTCTGTTAGCTTGGACTGGAAGCCTCAGAAAGCAAGGTAAGGTTTGCGTGCAGGTAGCTTATTTTGGCAGGTGATTCCAGGGAGCAGGAGTGGGGAACTCAGAGAAGTGAAACAAAGAAGGTGGGAAGGCCAGTCCAAGGGTGTGTCATCGAGCTGGTCACTACTGTGGGCAGTGGCCTCAAGGGCCCCTGGGTGGATGTGCCTGGGGCTGGTCCCTGTGGGCGGTGGGAGAGAGGATTGTTGGTAACCATGTCAATAGCCTTCACCCATCTCATCTGGTTCATGCTACCAAGGGCCTGACTGCTTCTTCACAGGCAGGTTCACAGGCAGGGACAGAGCATCTGGGGGCAGGGAAGGGAGTCACATAGCTGGGGAGGCAGGTGTTTACAGCTGGTGGCTGCAGTAACAGGGGCAGAAAAGGCAGGCAAAGGGTATGTGAGACAGGGCTCAAGGCGTGTGCACCACTTCCTCCTACCTTTTGTGTTGGTGTTGAAACCTCACTTCTGTCTTGTTATTAAAAGCATCTTCCAAGTATTGGGGTCTGCAAGTAGAGACCTGATGGGTTTTCCGCAAGCTCAGTAAACCTTTTAGAACCTTTCTGTGCTAATTGACATAGCAAGGGAATGACATTGGACAAGGATCTGGGATACGTCATGCCCTGTGCTGAAAGAAAGGATGAGGAGATGAATACAACATGAGTTCCTGTCCTTAAGGAGGAACCACAGCTGAGGAGGGAGTGGTGCTGGCTCCTGACAATTGATGGGAGTGAAAATCTCAGCTCCTATCCATTAGCTGGTTAGGAAGCTGGACTTGGGAAGCCCACACCACTTTTCTGAGTCTCAGTTTCCACACTGATAGAAATAATAATAATGTCTTCAGAGGTAGGATATCAAATGAAATAATGCAATGAAGGTAAACTGCTTAGCTGAATCCCTGGCATGTTACACAATGATGCTGATAAGAAGCTTGCTTGCAAGTGGGACGATGCTGGTACAGGGTAATTCCTGTTCATGTGCTGAGTGTTGTCTACATTTGAGGGAAGCAGAATGAGTTAATAAAGGCTGAAGTGAAGTGAAGTGAAAGTTGCTCAGTCATGTCCGACTCTTTGCAACCCCATGGACTGTATGTAGCCCACCAGGCTCCTCTGTCCATGGAAGTCTCTGGGCAAGAATACTGGAGTGGGTATTTCCTTCTCCAGGGGATCTTCTTGACCCAGGAACTGAGTCAGGTGATCTGAGCCACCAGGGAAGCCCTAATGAAGGCTATGTAAAGATAAAGATTGTTGACACAATCATAGAAGAAAAGATGACATCACATGGTGATTTTCATGTAAAAATCAGTTAAGACAACTGAGAAACCACTAGGACCAGTAGCAGGTTCAGAAGTCTGAATACTGAGATTAGAAAACAGGAGGTTAAATGAGAGAAGTTTAGAGAAAACAGACAGACTAGATGTTACTAGATGGGAGGAGATGATATTTTAAAGATGGCAGCTCTTCTCAAATTATTGTATAGACTTAATAATTCATGTTCATTGTTAGTATGAGACTTGTTGCTACTTCATGATTGGAAAGAAATGTGGTCATATTTACCCTATTGTGCCTTTGACCCAACAATTCTGTTTTTAGGAGTTTTGCTGTTGTTCAGCTGCTCAGTCATGTCCGACTCTTTGCAACCCTATGGACTGCAGCATTCCAGGATTCCCTGTCCTTCACCAACTCCCGGAGCTTGCTCAAACTCATGTCCATCAAGTCGGTGATGACATCCAACCATCTCATCCTGTGTCTTCCTCTTTTCCTCCTGCCTTCAATCTTTCCCAGCATCAGGGTCTTTTCTAAGGAGTCAGTTCTTTGCATCAGGTGGCCAAAGTATTGGAGTTTCAGCTTCAGCATCAGTCCTTCTAATGAATATTTAGGACTGATCTCTTTAGGATTGACTGGTTTAATCTCCTTGCAGTCCAAAGGACTCTCAAGAGTCTTCTCCAACACCACAGCTCAAAAGTATCAATTCTTCAGTGCTCAGCCTTCTTTATGGTCCAACTCTCACATCCATACATGGCTGCTGGAAAAACTATAGCTTAGACTAGATGGACCTTTGTTGGCAAAGTAATGTCTCTGCTTTTGAATACACTGTCTAGGTTTGTCATAGCTTCTTTTTTAGGAGTCTGTTTTCTAGCAATACTTAAACAAACATGAACCTGTCCAAGTTTCATTGCGATAGTTTGTGTTAGCAGAAAATTGGAAACCATCTAACATTCTCCAATGGGGCTTTCCTAGTAGCTTAGCTGGTAAAGAATCTGCCTGCAGTGCAGGAGACCACAGGTTGATTCCTGGGTCAGGAAGATGTGCTGGAAAAGGGATAGGCTACCCATGCCAGTATTCTTGGGCTTCCCCTGTGGCTCAGCTGGTAAAGAATCTGCCTGCAATGTGGGAGACCTGGATTCCATTCCTGGATTGGGAAGATCCCCTGGAGAAGAGAAAGACTACCCACTCCAGTATTCTGGCCTGGAGAATACCATAATTCTATGATGTTATGGAAAGCAATGTAATGGGAAATAAAGTCTGCGTGTATTGACAGGGAAGTTTTCTAAGACAATGATTCACAGGATAGTATTGTACAGTATGCTTCCAATTGTGTGTAAATGAAAATATTGGCCCAGATCATCACTAATTTCTCTGGAAACTGGAACAAGATTAAGGAAGATTTAATTTTTTCAAATGAAGGAATACTGTGTTTGTTAGTGTAAAAAAAAAAAAAAAAAAGTGAAAAAGAGTAACAGATATATTTTCCTTATAGAATAGTCCCAGTACATTTTTGGTATATAGTTGTTCCAAAATTTGACCCTTAAGCGACACTCCTAACTTAATGAAAATAGCCTAGTCATCAAGTAAAAGCCTAAATGAGAGTGTTCATTTCTACTTTTCTTGACTTATGATTCAGTATTTAAAATATAGCTTTTCATCATAATCATTGAATATCGACTCTTCCATTTTCTTATACTTCTAGATTAATTTCCCTATTCATGTAAAAAATCAATGGGTAACTTATTAAAGTTTTATGTCCTTTTTTATTCCTTGATCTTCCATAATTTTTTTTCCTTTTTACATAAATCATACATGAATACACTCTTGATTTTTGTGTTTCACCTTGCAGCTCACTGTGCTCGTTGAATTTGTTACCTTTTAGGTAGGCCATGTGGAGAAGGCAATGGCACCCCACTCCAGTACTCTTGCCTGGAAAATCCCATGGATGGACGAGCCTGGTAGGCTGCAGTCCATGGGGTCGTTAAGAGTCGGACAAGACTCAGCGACTTCACTTTCACTTTTCACTTTCCTGCATTGGAGAAGGCAATGGCAACGCACTCCAGTGTTCTTGCCTGGAGAATCCCAGGGACGGGGGAGCCTGGTGGGCTGCCGTCTATGGGGTCGCACAGAGTTGGACACGACTGAAGTGACTTAGCAGCAGCAGCAGCAGGTAGGCCATGGAGTTTTCTGGTGGCTCAGTGGTAGAGGATCTGCCTGCAATGTGGGAGACCCAGGTTCAGTCCCTGGGTAGGGAAGATCCCCTGGAGAAAGGGATGGAAATCCATTCCAGTATTCTTGCCTGGGAAATCCCATGGACAGAGGAGCCTGATGGGCTACAGTCTCTGGGGTCACAAAGAGTCAAACACAACTGAGCGACTAACACTTTCACTTTCAGTAGGCCATGATGTCTGGAAGTCTCTGCTGATGAAGCCTGCACCCAGATTTTGGGACTTGGATGCAAACTATTCTCACAGGTTCCCCGATGGTCTCACAGGTAGGTCATGGTGGGTGCTCAGGGGTTCCCTGGGCTCAGTCTTCCCTTTTATATATTTACTTGACTATCCTGGGTCTTAGTTGCAGCATGCAGGATTTTCATTATGTCTTGTGGGGTCTTTTGTTGCAGTGTGTGAGCTCAGTCACTGTGGCGCACAGGCTTAGCTGCCCTGCAGCATGTAGGATCTGAGTTCCCCAACCAGGGATTGAACCCATATCCCTGCATTCACTGGACCACCAGGGAAGTCTCAGTTTTCCTTTTCTTTTTGCTGTCTCCTTTAGGGTCACACCCTCCTGGACATCCTGCCAGAGGACTTGGAGTCTTGTGGAACCAGGTGGGGAACTTAGAGTTTCCAGACTCTTCCAGGGAGCCCCATAAGACAAGTGAGTCCATCTCTTTCCCTAGGATCAATAGCATTTCCCAGCTGTCATGATACTAACGTCTTCTCCAGGAAGTGGGGTAGCTGGAAAAAAGAAGGCCAAGAAAGGAAAGGCAGACCTCTGTTTTTGCCACAGCTGATGAGGATGTAGAGTGAAAAGGAGCAGGACTGTGTGATGGAAGAGAAGGGTGTGTGGTCCAGGCAAAGAAGATGATCAGGACAAAGGAACACTTTGGGGAGGCGTGAACTCGCCAGAGACCCCTTCTCACCCCTTTTCACCCCACCTCCCCCTGCTTCAGCAAATGCCTGTCAGGGACCTTGTTGAAGCTTGTAGACCCTGACATCACAGAGTTTTTCTCTTTGCCGCAGTCCCTTCATCTATAAAACGAGACCAATGCTAGTGTATCGTGAGGATTTAATGAGTGAACATTTGTAAAGTGTTTAAATCAGGGCCTGGTGAGCCATGAGGGCCGTGTGAGTGTAGGTATTAATATTGTGATGAGCAATCTGTGGCATTTAATTTTTTTTCTTTACAGATGAGCTGTCTGTTTTTAAATTTTCCTTAGAATATCTTCTTTTCTGTTCAGGGGGAGAAAACAACCTGTCAGCTTTGTACATTTAAACAATAAAGTGGTTTTATTTCAGAAACAGCCCCTATCATCCAGTCATGGCCAAAACTTTTTTGGCCTTTGCTTCTCTTTATCCTTTCTTTTTTCTTTTTTTTTTTTGCCATACCACGAGGCTTGCGCGATCTCAGTTCCCCAACCAGGGATTGAACCTGGGCTGTGGCCGTGAAAACACCGAGTCCTAACCATTGGACTGTCGGGGAATGTTTAACAGGAAGATTCCTACGTGCTGTTTCTCACAAGTCCTTTGTTTCTTTTTAAGCGGAACAGCACGCTGCTCCCAGGAACTGGGGTCATTGTGTGAGACAGGCTTAAATCTCCTTTAGTAAAAATTCTCTTTTCGACAAAACTGCTTAGTCTCGATCCCCTTTCTTGAGATATGGATTGTCTCCTGACCTTGTGACCATCATCATCCCTTGTTCCCTTGGTTACGGTTACTGTACATTTGGTTTTCTGATCTTTATCATTGACAAAAGAAACTTCTTGTACTACAGCCTATATATACTTACAGAAAAATCATTAAAGCACCTTTGCTCCATCAGAGCTTGGGTCCCCGTGTCTTTCTTTCTTTCTTTCTCTCTCTCTCTTTCTCTCTCACTCTCCTCGGCTGACTCCTTGGAACACAGAGACCCGTCTTGTTCACTCTCCTGCCCGGGCTTCTAAGACCCTCTCGAGAAGGCCCCCTGTGCCTTCACCCCCCTCGAGAGGGCGCCCGGTGCCTTTGTGAGAGATGCAAGTCCTGTGTCAAGGACTTTATTGGTTTTCTGCGTAAACCAGGGAGTATCAGCCTCTTTCTCTCTTTCCCTTTCTTATCGTCACCTCCGGACTGCCAGGTCCCCGTCCATTAAAGGACCCAAACATTGGCCCACTAGAGAATTTCCAGCATTTGCTTTCCAATTGGGCTTACCTGATCTGAGAAAAAGTTAGCTGGCCTCTGGGTACATGTTCTTTTTTGTTGGCTTTTCCTGTCGTTGGAGAATCGGTGATGGCCGCATGGGAGCTGTTGGCAAAGCTCTGTATAATTTGGAGAGAAGCTATGCCTTAGGTCCAAAGTTCCCCACAATGTCCAGCCACCTGCCCATGGGCTCTGGGTGGGGTCTGGGTAAGTAGCTTGGTGGGGAAGTGGAGCCTCCCAGCAGGGTAGGCAGATAAACAGGTCCCAGGATGGGAGCTTTGATGTGTAGCATCACCAATTGCTATAGTGTAAACAGTCCTACCATGGCTGATTTCAGACAGCCAGCATGAGGTCCCTGAATGTGGAACTGTGAGGAGATGGGCAGGAACTGGCCTGCAAGCTGGTATGAGCCAGCTGGGGCTACCACCATCTGCTCAGGAAGAACATAGATGGAGCAGAAGAACACTTACTCCCATAGCAAAGGGGCTGCAGCTGGCAAGGTCAGGAATGTTCCTGTGGGGATTTCTTTCCGAGCAGGGAGTATTGGCCGAACCAGAATGGATTAACATTGGCTGAGCATCTCCAGAGTACTTTCTGAGCTCCATGCTTTGCAGACATGATCTCATTTGATCTTTATGATGACATTGCGAGCCGGCTAATGTCAACCCCATTTTCATAGGAGGAGACAGAGCCTCAGAGCTTTAAGTAACTTGCCCAAGGTGATGCAGTGGTAGAACGGGGATTTAAACAGTACCATAGAAAGTGTAATGACTCCTGAGATGGAAAGCAGCAGAGAATAATGCTAATGAAGAAATTAAAGGTAATTCTCTATGGGTGAATCCATTTTCATGTCACTCTATCACTCTGACACAAAAACCATGGATTTAAGACTTGAAAGGAGGCTTTATTGAGTTTATCAAACAGATAAGGAAATCGGGCTAGAGCTACTGAAAGAGATAGCATTAGCACATATGCAGCAACTGTACTCTTGGAAGAAAGAGGGAAGAACTGATTTTACTTCCCCAGGTCCCTTCCTCCCACTCCAGAGCAAGAGGCAAGGGCATTCTGTACCCTAATTTGGGGAAAACAGAGCGATTCCTTGGACCAGAATTGTAAATAAGCCCACAGGAGGATGTACATCCTTCCTTCCCCGAGGGGCCTTCCCATGGGCACCCGGGCCATGGATTCAAGCCCAAGGAGAGAGACACTGCTGAGGATGCTGATCGCTTCACACCTGCAGGTGACCAGCTGGCTGGGCACACGTCCCATGGTCTCCACCTGAGGAGGAGGGCTGCCTTTGAGAACAGCACTATGGGACTTCCTGGTTTAGCTGTCACTTCCGTGGAGGGATTGGAGAAAGTTCTGGCCCTCACCTTGTATTTCAGCTTTTGTTTATTAGGGAGGAGCTAAGGTGGCACGTTTAAAAGAAATGCAAATCAAAACCACTATGAGGTACCATTTCACACCAGTCAGAATGGCTGCGATCCAAAAGTCTACAAATAATAAATGCTGGAGAGGGTGTGGAGAAAAGGGAACCCTCTTACACTGTTGGTGGGAATGCAAACTAGTACAGCCACTATGGAGAACAGTGTGGAGATTCCTTAAAAAACTGGAAATAGAACTGCCTTATGATCCAGCAATCCCACTGCTGGGCATACACACTGAGGAAACCAGAAGGGAAAGAGACACGTGTACCCCAATGTTCATCGCAGCACTGTTTATAATAGCCAGGACATGGAAGCAACCTAGATGTCCATCAGCAGATGAATGGATAAGAAAGCAGTGGTACATATACACAATGGAGTATTACTCAGCCATTAAAAAGAAAACATTTGAATCAGTTCTAATGAGATGGATGAAACTGGAGCCTATTATACAGAGTGAAGTAAGCCAGAAGGAAAAACACCAATACAGTATAATAACGCATATATATGGAATTTAGAAAGATGGTAACAATAACCCTGTGTACGAGATAGCAAAAGAGACACTGATGTATAGAACAGTCTTATGGACTCTATGGGAGAGGGAGAAGGTGGGACGATTTGGGAGAATGGCATTAAAACATGTAAAATATCATGTATGAAACGAGATGCCAGTCCAGGTTCAATGCACCATACTGGATGCTTGGGGCTGGTGCACTGGGACGACCCAGAAGGATGGTATGGGGAGGGAGGAGGGAGGGGGGGTTCAGGATGGGGAACACATGTATACCTGTGGCGGATTCATTTTGATATTTGGCAAAACTAACACAATTATGTAAAGTTTAAAAATAAAATAAAATTAAAAACAAAACAAAACAAAAAAAACCTGCTGCTCATTCTGCATTGATTTCCACTATGAATGTAATGACAGCCTCTGGGTCAGATGGGGTCACCATAGGGGCAGGGTCACCACGCCTTCCGCCTGCAGGCAGACTTCCTCATCATGTCCTGTGTCCATGGACAGTGGGCTTCCTCTCTCTCTCTCCGTGGCCCCTGGGCAGAGTCAGCTTTGGGCCACACCATCTTTTCTCCACTCTGTAAGATCATTCTTGTGGTGGAGGCATAAAACAGATATTTGGTTGAGGTGAATAGATTATTTTTTCCTACCATACTGCCTTTTGGGGTGTTGCTTATATGCCTATAAAATCCGCTGTTGTGCTAACCATAGTTTATTCACTCATTCATTTTTTTTAATGTTAATTTTTCATTTTTAATACAATTTATTTTTAATTGGAGGATAATTGCTTTACAATATTGTGTCAATTCCTGCCATACATCAACATGAATCGGTCATAAGTATACATATGTCCCTTCCTTCTTGAAATCCCCTCCCACCTTCCACTCCTCTAGGTTGTCACAGAGCTCCCTGAGTCGTACATCCAATTCCCACTGGCTATCTATGTTACATACGGTAGTATATGTGTTTCTGTGATACTCTATTTGTCCCATGCATTCCTTCCTGCTGTGTGTCACAAGTCTGTTCTCCATTGCTGCCCTGAAAATCGGTTTATCAGTACCATCTTTCTAGATTCCATATATACGTGTTAATATACAATGTTTATTTTTCCTCTTTCTGACTTACTTCACTTTGTATAATAGGCTCTAGGCTTGTCCACCTCATTAGAACTGACTCAACTGTATTTCTTTTTATAGCTGAGTAATATTCCATTGTGTATATGCACCACAACTTCTGTATCCATTCATCTGTCATTTTAAACATTTTTCATTGGAGCATAGTTGATTTAAAATGGTGTGTTAGTTTCTGCTATACAGCAAAACAAATCAGTTATATATGTACATATATCCACTCCTTTTAATATTCTTTTCCCATATAGGTCATTACAGAGTGTTGGTAGTGGCTTAGGTGGGTGGTTCTTGTTCTCGCTCTTTTATGAGGTTGCCGGCAAGACACTGGATGGGCCATATGAAGGCTTGACTAGGGCTGAAACGTCCACTCATGTGGCTGTGGGCAAGGGCCAACACTTCCTCTCTGGCTGTTGGCAGGAGACCTGGGTTCCTCACCACGTGGATCTTTCTTTAGGGCTGCCTGTGTGTCCTCTGACAGGGTAGCTGGCTTTTCCCAGAGCAAGAGATCCAAAAGAAAGCAAGATAAAAGCCACCTACCCTCGAGTTTCACCCTGTAATTTCTACCACATTCTACATATTAGAAGCGACTCACCAAATCCAGCCCACCACACAATTCCCTGATTTAGCTCCACCTGTTGAAGGGAGGAGTGCCAAATAATCTGTAGACATATTTTAAATTTATCACACCAAGTTTGACTGGATTCAGGGATGAAAATAAGGTCTTTCTCTCTCCCTCTCAGTCTTTTTCTCCTGCTTCCTTTTCACCAAAACAGTCAGAAATGCCTTGGCTACTCTTGTTAAACCCTTCCCTCTGTTCCTCATTTACTCAATCAGTGCTTATAAGGCATTTACACAAGGCAATGATTAAGGCTAAGGAATGAATTTCTAATGATAAAATACCAGGCATCATAGCAGGTTGATAGAGGAGATATTTTGGAGGTGAGAAGGATAACTATGTCCTTGTTCCAGGCATAAAACTATTACATCTCATAATAATTAAATGCTAGGGACCACTGCTTTTCATATCTCTCTTTTTTTTTTTTTCCATTTCATCCTCATAGCTTTTACTGGCTATGCCCTCGTACCAAGCACCAAGGGCTGGCTACATGAGTGTGGCCATCAATGCACAGAGTTCAACACCAGTTACAGGCTTGCAAAGCTGAGCCAGATAACACCACCACCAACAGCAAGGATAGCAATTTTAGAAGTTCCAGGCTCTCTTCTAAGTGTTCTACACGTGTCATCTCATGTGATTCTCATTATAGTTCCAAAAGCTTAAGTACAGGTCCTATTGTCATTTTGCAACTGAGAAAACAGGCTCAAAGAGGTTGCGTACTCAATTGCATCCAACTCTTTGCAACCTCCCAGACTGTAGCCCACCAGGCTCTTCTGTCCATAGGATTTGTCAGGCAAGAATACTGGTGTGGGTTGCCATTTCCTTCTCTGGGGGATTATCATGACCCAGGAATCGAACCTGTGTCTCTTGCACCTCTTGCATTGGCAGGCGGATTCTTTACCACTAGCACCACCTCAGAGAGGTTGAGGTTGAGTCAATTTTTCACATTCACATGCTAAAAAGTGATGGCTTTGAACCAAGGTAATGTGATTCCAACTCGGCACTCTGCAAACTGACTTTGGTTAACACACTACAGCCTAGGTCAACAACATGACCCTCTGGGTGGAGACTGTGTGGGTGGCATGTGGCATCTCTATGTGTTCTGTGGAGCTGGCAGTTCACTACTGTGAACTTCCTCCTTCTGCCACCCCCACTGGGGAATATTTTGATCTCTGTGAATCTCCAGGCAAGACTAGGATTTCAACTACTGTCACTCCTCTGGGAAATATCTTACAAGAAATAGCAAAGAAAAGCTTAGCCAAAAAAAAAAGTAGCATATCAGAACAGGAGAATGTAGCATAACAGAATGCATTTTCTCTCTGTGTGTTCATGCAGGTACATTGCATTGAGAAGGGGCTCTGAAAGCACCCTTGAGCTGAATTCTAGGAAAGGCCAACCCCCGTGTGGTCATTATGAATGTGGTCTTCTGGTTTTCTTCCATCTGGGGCATGACAAAGTCAGAGTTGCACATACCTGCCCCTTTGAGGTCAGGTATGGCCATGGGGCTTTTGTTGGCTGGTGGAATGTGAGCAGAGGTGACATGTCTCACTTCTGGATGGAAGCCATGCTCTGTCCCTTTGCCTTGGGGCTGGCCAGACTGCAGATGGCTCATGCTGTCAGCCTGAGTCTCAGAGTGGCAGAGCCCAGCCAATCTGTGATTCACATGCAGTGAGAGATAGCTGTACTTTTCTTAGGCCGTTTATTTTGGAATTTTTGTTACTAGGATCATGATTTTATGACTAATTAGTCATGACTGATGCATCAAGTCTCTCTGTCTCCCTGATGAAGGAATTACCCTACGTTTCTAACTGAACCTGATCAAGAGGACAGGTCATGCTTAGGAGACTGCAGTAGTTGGATTTGGGATGGACCCATTGCTTACCTCAAAGTCACCTGAACGAAGTAGATTAAAAATGGGAAATTGAGAGGCTTCCCTGGTGGCTCAGTGGTGGAGAATCTGCCTGCAAATTCAGGAGACACAGGTTCGATCCCTGGCCTGGGAAGATCCCACATGCCACAGAGCAACTAAGCCTGTGCACCACAGCTGTTGAGCCTCAGCTCTAAAGCCCGGGAGCCGCAACTACTGAAGCCCGAGTGCCCTAGAGCCTGTGCTCCGACAAGAGAAGCCACTGTGATGAGAGGGCCGGCATTGCAACTGGAGAGTAGCCCCACTCACCACACCTGAGGAAAGGCCTGAGCAGCAGGGAAGACCTAGCACAGCCAATAATAAATAAATAAGTAAATGATGTTTTTTTAAAAAATCGAAAATTGAACTGAGGATCATAATGGAACTTGGTAGATACATGGGAATTTAATTTTCCAGACAAAAGTTATATGAGACAGATTCTACTTTTCTGTATCTAATATCCCATTTGCTCTTTTGCAACATGATCTTGCCCTTCCCCCAGCAAGAGATGAGGTTGATTTCTCAGTTCTTGATTCCGGGCTGGACTTTGAGTACTCTGACCAAGAGAATAAATCCAGTGGAATTTGTGCTTTGCCAGTTCTGAAAGTAACTCTTAATTGACTACATTTTGCCTGCTGTGTTCAGGTTCTGAGATACCATGTGGAGAGAGAGAGAGAGACTAAGGAGTATTACTGTACCAGATAAGTGAGTGATAGAAGCATCATGGAACTGGATTCTCCAGCCCCAGAGGCCCCGGTTGATCCCACATAGGGCTATAGTGAGCCATCCAGCTGGGTCTTTCCCCAGATCCATGACCCATATAATCATGAGCAAAATAGATGGTTGTTTTTAGCCACGGTGTCTCATGGTAGTGTTAGGTAATACTAGATAACTGCACATGAAAACAACAGACACCTGGAGGTAGCTAAAGCGTGGCTTATTTTATTATTTTAAAGATAAGTAAACTGATGCTCAATGACACTCATTCTTTTGCTCGGGATCACAGTGTGCCTTGGTGCGACAGAAAGGGCTGAACACACGTCTGATTATCAGCCTCGCTCAGAGGTTTTTCTACAACAAAAGACATTGGGGCACATAGGATGCCTGTGGCATATACTGCAAGTGGATCTGCATAAGAAGAAAGTGAAGCCCAGAGAGACTGGGGGCCTCGCTCAAGGTCACCTGGGGAGCCTGGGCTCCCGAACAGGCAACAATCCCCATCTTTTAACTCCAGGTCCAGTTCTCTGCCCTACAGGCTTCTGAGTTCTCTATTATCTGAAAGAAAAAGAGCCAAATTGCTTGAACAATTAAAATGTGTTTTGTTGCCTTTGTTTCTTGGTAATACCCTGTAAAAGCAAATGATCATTCTCAGGGGGATGTTAAATAAAAAGCTATAAAAGTATCTCATTGCCACAGGCTGAACATTTGAAGGGAAATTTGCTGAGCGTGAGCCATGTTGTTAGAGCCAAGGGAACTGCAGAGAGAAGGCAGCAGTCTGTTCCCACAGCCAGAGACCCCTCTCTCAGACACCCTGCCCAGACCCACCTCTGGCTGTTGGTTTTCTCAAAATAGAAATAAAAATATAAATCTCAAGCGACATGCTTAATAGATGCTATTTAATAGTTATATATTATAACATAAATTACATAGTTTATTAATGGTTTAAAGCCCCATTATTGTTTTCCAAATTGTTGTCTCATTTTTTTCTCCCTCCCTAATGTTACCTCTAGAAGATTTTACAGCTTTCTAGTCACTTCTTGGTTACAAGAACCCTGTTTTCAGGCGTTAAAAGGTCTAGTCAAATCTAAATACAGACTCTAATTTCACCTCTCCTTCCAGGTTAGAATGAGCCAAGCTGAGGGCTCTGCAATGGGAAAGGAGTGCATGGTGACCTTGTCACATTTCCTTGCCGTTCATTCATATCCTTGCCGCTGGTTCCTGCTCCCACTGCTTTTTCCTCCAAAGGTGCACCCACAGCCGCTAACTCACCTGGCAGACACTGCTTTTGAATGAGATTCCATCAGGCTGCCTCAAGCCTTCTAACTCGGTCCACTGGAGTTGTGTATGGGAATCTCCTACGTCCTTGCCCCACCAGATGCTGGCAGTGCAGCCACCAACTGTGTTGCATCTCTCTTCATCCTGGCATTATGGGCAGCTTTTGCCAGGTGCTGCCCTCACAATTTTCCAGGCGTGAATCTCTAGGCTCATGTATCAAGCCCCAGAGTAAATTATCCAGGTGTCTGAAGAACTCTCACCATTGTATCAGTCAGCTAGATGTACAATAAATTTGTGTAACAACTCACCTCCAAACTGAGCAACATGTAGATTACTACATTTATTAAGCATTTATTTTCACAATCACAGGGCTTCTGTTCAGC
Source organism: Bos taurus (assembly GCF_002263795.3). Lineage (NCBI taxonomy): Eukaryota > Metazoa > Chordata > Mammalia > Artiodactyla > Bovidae > Bos > Bos taurus. The sequence goes on from NC_037328.1 coordinate 128,241,182, forward strand.
TGATACCAGTTTGGTTTGTCTGGCAGCTCAGCTTTAAGCAATGGTTCTAGGTGGTCTTGGCTCCTTGCTGCTGGTTGGGCTCAGGTTTGTTTTATGTGTGTTCCTTCAAGGCCAAAACTAAAGGGGGAGCAGCTTCCCTGGGAAGTTAAGCCCAAGAGATGACAGAAGTACAAGAGAAAAAATCATATGATGCCTACACACTTCAAGTATCTGCTAATTATGATGTCTGCTAATATCTCATTGGTCAGAACAAGCCCCATGACTGAATGAAAATCCAGAGAAAAGGAGGTAGGAATACTCTGCTCACTATGGGGTCAAAACAAACTCCATGGGGTGGGAAAGAACACTCCCATGGGAATGGTTGATTGGAGGGAATATTTGCTCAATAAAAATCTAGTTTACCACAGTCACTAAGATAGGATTTTGTTTCTGGAACTCAGCTTCTAGTTGGGGAGAAAACTGCCAGCCATCCTTCAGTCTCTCTAGGAAGTTCTCCTCCTGCCCTGAGGTGGCACACACATTTCGCTCCAGGGCAAAGGAAGGGAGGAGACCAATTCTCTAATTCTACTTTACATTCAATGAGCTCCCTATGATAAACTCATCTTCTAATTTATAATTTGGATGGAGTAGTGGTCACTGAATGGGTCACTGTCTTTTAGCAAGACCTATATGGACTTCCCTGGTGGCTCAGATGGTAAAAGCATCTGCCTACAATGCGGGAGACCTGGGTTTGATCCCTGTGTTGGGAAGATCCCCTGGAGAAGGAAATGGCAGCCCATTCTAGTATTGTTGCCTGGAAAATCCCATGGACAGAGGAGTCTGGCAGGCTGCAGTCCATGGTGTCGCAAAGAGTTGGACACGACTGAGTGACTTCATTATATGGATGTATCTAGAGATTCTCTTTAAAATGGGTGAATACATATCATCTTTGGTTCTCAGCTTTGGAGCTTCAGCCACCCAGAAGAAAAGTCCAGTTAACCAGTCTCTTTCAAAATGATTATGCTATAATTCCCTTCAGATTGTCTGTTTCTCTCCTACCTCCCTTAACACCCATCAATGGACACCTTTCTGTGCCAATGTTCCTTGCAACGATTTTAGAGTATTTAAAAGTATGGAGGTGTCATTATTTAAATACATTATTTAAATACTCTCTTAAATGGTAGGCATTTAGCTTGTCTTTATTGTTTTGTTATTTTGAACAGCTTTGCAATAAGTATTCTTGACATGCATCTTTATACACTTGTTTGTTTCTATAGAATATATTTCTAATGTTGGGATTGCTGAATTTTCAATAAATTCCAAAAATTTTTTTTTTGTTTTTTTTTTCATGGAGAAATTAAAACCTAACATAATATTTCCATACAACATTTCTTTACAACAATTATTGCTAAAGGCATCACTCTTTTACATTTTGGTAGACTGGCTAATTCTGATGTGAAAGTAGAAAGTCCCAAAGGGAAATCTGATTTAGAGTTGAGAAGACATAGGAAAGAAAAACACTTCAGTTGCTCCTTTTCTTTTCTCTGAATTTGTTCTACATGTGCTGACCAATAGTGCCAGATTGAAAGATGTCTTACGATCAAAGGAGAGACCAGACACTGGAGTTTCTGTTTCCTTCAGGGTCTTCAGATTCTTTGCAGCAGCAGCATTTGGTGTCTTCTGAGCCAGACTAACATGCTAAATGCAGGAGTGACAAGGATGACTGTTCAAATAATAAATGGGATAAATCCTCTTAATGGGATAGGCAAGCTATATATCATGATTGCATCCAGATTCCATGAATTCATCATGTACACCATGGAACATAAACTCTTATATTTAATGGTAATAGAAGGTAATATCCCAGCAACTATTTTTCTGTGTTTGTTCTTTGAGTAATATTATTACATTGTAATAACTTTAAAATATTTTCAATTTATTTTCTGGTTATCAAAGAAACATATTCTCTTCTGAAAGTTGTAGAAATGTATAAAGATGCAGGAAAAGATTTACCCCCATAATCTCACCATTTACAGGTTTATAGAATAAATATTGGTATCTTGGCCCTGATTTATACTATTATTATTCCTGAGTCTGCAAAATGGGGTATCATCCCCTGGTGGAAGCTTCCTGAATTGCAGGTAGTGCAGATGACCAATCATTTACTAAGAGAGAAACAAGGAAAGAAGCGTATCAGCTAAGGAAGCAGTTCCGGAATGAAAATGAAGCCCCTTTCCCTTGGCAACATAATTCTCCTAAAAGAAAAGGGGGAATGAGAGGGTAACAGGCAGGAAGGCTAGGGGTCTCCAAGTGGAGGAAATAGGCTGCAAATGTCAGACATTTTCTCTCTCTCTTAAGCAGCAGGAGGAAACAACTACAGTTGTCAGATTTTTGGCTTCCCTTGTAGCTCAGTTGGTAAAGAATCCTCCTGCAATGCAGGAGACCCCAGTTTGATTCCTGGGTTGGGGAGATCCCCTGGAGAAGGGATAGGCTATCCATCCCAGTATTCTTGGACTTCCCTTATAGCTCAGCTGGTAAAGAATCTACCCACAATGAGGGAGACCTAGGTTTGATCCCTTGATTGGGAAGACCCTCTGGAGAAGGGAAAGGCTACCCACCCCAGTATTCTGGCCTGGAGAATGTCCATGGGGTTGCAGAGAGTTGGACATGACTGAGCAACTTTAAATGTAAATGTAAAAAAGGAAAAGGAAGTAATAGATCTCTGTTCACCTTTCAGTTCAGTTCATTTTAGTCACTCAGTCATGTCCAACGCTTTGCAACCCCATGGACTGCAGCATGCCAGGCTTCCCTGTCCATCACAAGCTCCCAAAGCTTGCTCAAACTCATGTCCATTGATTTGGTGATGCCATCCAACCATCTCATCCTCTGTTGTCCCCTTCTCCTGCCTTCAATCTTTCCCAGCATCAGGGTCTTTTCCAATGAGTCAGTTCTTTGCATCAGGTTGCCAAAGTATTGGAGTTTCAGCTTCAGCATCTGTCCTTCCAATGAATATTCAGGACTGATTTCCTTTAGGATAGACTGGTTGGATCTCCTTGCAGTCCAAGGGACTCTCAAGAGTCTTCTCCAACACCACAGTTCAAAAGCATCTATTCTTCAGCGCTCAGCTTTCTTTATAGTCCAAATCTCACATCCATACATGACCACTGGAAAAACCATAGCCTTGACTAGATGGACCTTTGTTGGCAAAGTAATGTCTCTGCTTTTTTGATATGCTGTCTAGGTTGGTCATAGCTTTTCTTCCAAGGAGCAAGTATCTTTTAATCTCATGGCTCCAGTCACCATCTGCAGTGATTTTGGAGCCCCCTCAAAATAAAGTCTTTCGCTGTTTTAATTGTTTCTCCATCTATTTGCCATGAAGTGATGGGACCAGATGCCATGATCTTAGTTTTCTGAGTGTTGAGTTTTAAGCCAACTTTTTCACTCTCCTCTTTCATTTTCATCAAGAGGCTCTTTAGTTTACTTCACTTTCTGCCATAAGGGTGGTGTCATCTGTTATCTGAAGTTATTGATATTTCTCCTGGCAATCTTGATTCCAGCTTGTGCTTCATCCAGCCCGGCATTTTGCATGGTATATTCTGTTTATAAGTTAAATAAACAGGGCGACAACATACAATCTTGATGTATACCTTTCCCTATTTGGAACCAGTCCATTGTTCCATGTCCAGTTCTAACTGTTGCTTCTTGACGTGCATACAGATTTCTCAGGAAGCAGATCAGGTGGTCTGGTATTCCCATCTCTTTAAGAATTTTCAACAGTTTATTGTGATCTACACAGTCAAAGGCTTTGATGAAGTCAATAAAGCAGCTGTTTTTCTGGAATGCTCTTTCTTTTTTTTTATGATCCAACAGATGTTGGCCATTTGGTCTCTGGTTCCTCTGACTTTTCTAAATTCAGCTTGTGCATCTGGAAGTTCTCAGTTCATGGACTGCTGAAGCCTGGCTTGGAGAATTTTGAGAATTACTTTGCTAGCATGAGGTATGAGTACAATTGTGCATACGTTTGAACATTCTTTGGCATTGCCTTTCTTTGGGATTGGAATGAAAACTGACCTTTTCCAGTCTTGTGGCCACTGCTGAGTTTTCCAAATTTGCTGGCATATTGAGTGTAGCACTTTAACAGAAGCATCTTTTAGGATTTTAAATAGCTCAACTGGAATTCCATCAGCCCTACTAGCTTTGTTTTTAGTGACGCTTCCTAAGCCCACTTGACTTCGCATTCCAGGATGTCTGGCTCTAGGTGAGTGATCACACCATTGTGGTTATCTGGATCGTGAAGATTTTTTTGTACAGTTCTGTGTATTCTTGTCACTTCTTAATATCTTCTGCTTCTGTTAGGTCCATACCATTTCTGTCCTTTATTGTGCCCATCTCTGCATGAAATGTTCCCTTGGTATCTCTAATTTTCTTGAAGAGGTCTCTAGTCTTTTGCAGTCTATTGATTTCCTCTATCTCTTTGCATTGATCATTGAAGAAGGCTTTCTTATCTCTCCTTGCTATTCTTTGGAACTCTGCATTCAAATGGGTATATCTTTCCTTTTCTCCTTTGCCTTTAGCTTCTCTTCTTTTTTCAGCTATTTGTAAGGCCTCCTCAGACTATCGTTTTGCTTCTTGGGGGATGGTCTTGATCACTGCCTCCTGTACAATGTCGTGAACCTCCATCCATAGTTTTTCAGGGACTCTGTATCAGATCTAATCCCTTGAATCTATTTGTCACTTACACTGTATAATCATAAGTGATTTGATTTAGGTCAGGTCCAGTGGACCAGGTTTTGTTCACCTTTGCCTCAAGACTTTTTTGTTCACTTTTGCTTGGAAGATCCAGTAAGAGCTGGGGAGAGGGGCTGGAAGAAGCATAGGTGTGGAATCAAAGGAGTAACACAGAGGTGATGGAGAGGGCTTTAGAAAAAAGCTTCATTTATTCAACTCTCTTGCCCTAAGCCATCTTTGCTTTTTATTATGATTAAATTTCTCCCTATTTTCATTGGCTACAGTATAGTAAGTTGGAGACAGTGTAAACCTACTGGTTTGATTGAGTAGTTCTTTGGAAGAAAATTGAATCATAGGCTTTCCACATTTGAAAATCAGGCAAAACTGTTTAATCATTCTAACTCTAGTTTCTGTGACTTTAAGAGAGCAAGATGAAAGAAAAAGAAACAAAGACAAACCAACCCAACCATGACCTTCTTCTTTGTGTATGAGAGTCTAGTTATGGGGAACTGGCAAAGTGGCTATGAGGAGAATCCATGACCAGGGGATCCTGGAAATGGGATTTATTTGCAGGGCCTAAATAAAGGGGCATGATTTTCTTCCATTTAAACCGTGTTCTAAAAGACTTCCACTTTAATTAGGTTAGTGGCCACAGGAGGCCCAATACTCCGGCATTGCTAGGCAACCCTCCGTCACAGTTGCTGATGCTGGGCTGGGGGCCGGTGGAAGGGCAGCTGGACTGTAGCAGGGATTTCTGACCTTGTCAAGTTTGTGGGTTTCCCTAAATGTCAGGCTGTTTCTGGTACCTGCATAGGCTGTTGCCTGTGCTTTGGGAAGTTCTTTGTGTCTTGCATTTGTTTATTGCCACAGCAGCTTCAAGTTCGAAAAATGCAAGCTTGCCTGTGGAACAGGCACTGCTATTTTTTCAGGCTGCACTCACTGCTTGGTGAGCATGCTGATTCCAGGGCTTTTTGGTTGCTCTGTGGCCCAATATGGGGCTTCATGGCAGCGATGGTGACAGGCCTCCTAAAACTGCCCTGGGAGAAAAGTGCCAAGAGGCGTACCTACCCCCATCTCAGGGCAAAATGAAGGAGCTCAGAGATAGGCAAATTCTCCTGAATGCAGAGCCTTTGAACTTGGAGCCCCCAGACTCCCACAGGGGACAAAGGTGGGATTATGGGCTTCTGGATGCTATTGACATCCTGTTCGACATTTTGTGGGTATGTGCTTTATGCCAAGGTCTGTCATTTCTCCATATTCTCAAAGTTGTTGTTGTTGTTCAGTTGCTAAGGTGTGTCTAAGTCTAGGAATTTTGAAAAAATTCAGAACTGCTTTGCCTTAAAAGAAGCAGTTCTCATCCAGACATGGCTGAATTGAATGATGGCAATTGTGTGGATTATTATTGTAACTGTAGCAACGCATCCCGGTTACTGGGCATCCGTCACAGGTCAGCACTTCACTTGAGGTTGTGGGGACATATTCTCCTTATACCCCATGGTCTTCATGAGAGTCCTTTCCAGTGTTACTCTCCTCTCTAACAGTGAACTCCTGAGGATCAGAGAATGTCAACACCCTGACAGGGTCCTGCAGACAGAGAGTGGCTGAGACAGCACAGGGGCCCAGCTCTGGTGCCTCCTAGGCTGTGCCTCTCTGGGGAATCACCCAGGGAAGGTGACAATTATTCAAATGAGGTGTCCTCCTGGGAATCTCTGCATGTGTGTGACAGCCCTCCCCTTCCTGTCCCAGCTCTTCCTAGACAGCTGGGAGGGAGATCATGTTTTTGGAGTTGGGATCAATCCCCTGAGACAATCCACACGTCACAGGCGAGGTCCAATCAGCAGGTGGGTTCTCACCTTTAAACCCACAGAGCACTGGGCTGGTCCCAAGAGACCATTTCTCTACAGCTTAGCCCTTCAATTTTGCCCACATAAGACCTCAGCTGCTTTCAAAGTGGAAAACACACACGAGCTTGGGGCCTAATGTGTGACACTGGACCTCAGTGGCCCTTCTTTCAGTGTCCCTTGTGGGGGCCCACGCCCAAAGCCTCTGCTGAGATGAGACAAGAATGCAGGGGAAGAGCCCGTCTGAACTTTGTCACGAGATCTTAGTGGGTGTCTTTGGGTCCAGGCCAGGACCTGGGTCCCTGTTCCCCCAGGGCCACCTGGCAGACTCCACTCACCCTCCTCACCTGCCTCCTCTGAGAGCCTTTCCCTACTTCCAGGGCCTCTTGGACGTGCTTGGATCATGACCCACCCAAGCCTGCACTTGAAGAGCCCCAATCTGAAAACAGTAAACAATGAAGTGAGAACTTATGTAAGTGACAGGACCCCTACTCCAACCAGAGGATTTAAGAGGTGGTGTGGATCCTGATCAGACCCACAAGCATCCCCAGGCGCCCGTCTACCTCCCACTTTTCAGCTTCGTTTTCAGAATGGCTGTGCATGAAACAGGGTATAGGGTAAAGGCAGGGCAGACCCCTCACCCATCAAGTCTCCAGGGCCAGGCTGCATTCAGTCTCAACTTCTCTGTGCCACTTATAAGCTGTGTCGCCTTGGGCAAGTTATTTAACCTCTCTGTGGCTCAGTTCCTCCCAGTGAAATGGAGGTAATAATAATACTGCCTGCTGTGCTAAGTCGCTTCTTTGTGTCCAACTCTTTGTGGCCCCATGGACTGTAATCCACCAGGCTTCTCTGTCCATGGGATTCCCAGGCAAGAATACTGGAGTGGATTGCCATTTCCTTCTCCAGGTCATCTTCCTGACCCAGGAATTGAACCTGCATCTCTTATGTCTCCTTTATTTGGCAGGTGGGTTCTTTACCACTAGTGCCAGCTGGAAAGCCCTAATATTAATAATAGGGCCTACTTCATAGAATTATGTGAAAATTAAATGATCCCATACCTATAAAATGCTTGGTACAGTGCCTGGAAAGAGTCATAAGTATCAATTCTTTCAGTCATAATTACTACTATTGTTCATTTCCAGCTTAACAACCTCATCAGCCATAGGATAAACTTGAAATTTGTTTTTCATTGACCTCTCTTCAGTTCAGTTCAGTTCAGTCCAATCGCTCAGTCATGTCCAACTCTTTGCGACCCCATGAACCGCAGCACTCCAGGCCTCCCTGTCCATGACCAACTCCCAGAGTTTACCCAAACTCATGTCCGTTGAGTCGGTGATGCCATCCAGCCATCTCATCCTCTGTCATCCCCTTCTCCTCCTGCCCCCAATCCCTCCCAGCATCAGGGTCTTTTCCAATGAGTCAACTCTTTGCATGAGGTGGCCAAAGTATTGGAGTTTCAGCTTGAACATTAGTCCTTCCAATGAACACCCGGGACTGATTTCCTTTAGGATGGACTGGTTGGATCTCCTTGAAGTCCAAGGGACTCTCAAGAGTCTTCTCCAACACTACAGTTCAAAAGCATCAGTTCTTCAGTGCTCAGCTTTCTTCACAGTCCTCTTATCTGGCCACAAATGCCCCATCTAGGCTTATCACTCCTTGGAGAGGAAAAACAGATTCCTGTGTGTTTTTTCCTTCTGTGTGAGGGTTTCCCAACACCGAGTAATTCTCCATGACATCAGCTGGGTGTCCTCTAATTCACTTCGAATCTGACCCTATCTACCTTCAGATTTGAGCAGTGAGGGGCGCAGTCCCACCAGACTGCCTTCACAGGTGGTCACCTGCATTTTTGAGCCACTGGCCAACCATCAGGTTCCCACAACTCCTTGGGCTTGATCATTTGCTAAAACAGCTCACAGAACTCAGGGAAACAATCCCCTATGTTTACTAGTTTAGTATAGGATAAAGGCTATCATAAAGGATACAGATGAACAACCAGATTGAGATACAGTACAGAGGTCTGGGAGGATCCCAAGTGGTGCTTCTGTCCTCGTGGAGTTGGGGTGCATCACCCTCCAAGCACGTTATTCACTAGCCTGGAAGCTCCTAGAACATGCACTATTGGGATTTTTATGGGGCATCATCATGAAAGCGTATTTGCTTGTTAACTCCATTTCCAGACTCTCTCCCCTCTCTGGAGGATGGGGAGGGGTCGGGCTGAAAAATTCCCAGCTTCCAAACTTGGTTTGGTCTTTCTGGTGATCAACCCCTATTGGGAGCCACCCAGGAGCCCACCTAGAGTTGTCTCAATAGAACAAAAAAATGCTCTCATCACTTAGGAAATTATGAGGGTTTTAGGAGCTGTGCATCAGAAACTGGGGTCAAAGTTTAAATGTCAGAATAGAAGATTCTCCCAGCACTCCTATTTACAAGAGTTTTAGAAGCTCTGTGTCAGGAACCAAGGGCAGAGACCAGTGTATGTATTTCTTTTTGTTTCACATTCATGCATTTGATACACTAACCTAGCTTCTACCTCTTTCTCTGTGCTGTTCCCCTACCTGCTCTGCCTACTGCTTGTTTCTCTGCTCCTTTAATTTCCTTCAACTTTCATGGCCCTGGGGATGTTCCATGCCCTCAACCAAACCTGGTCTGGACACAGAGCCCAATGGGGGTGGCTTTGACTGTCTGCTATTGCTTCTGGTGTGGAAACCCATGTAGGGTAGAGCTTCCTCTATAAGCTCCTCTATTTGGCTGGTATAGTTTTAATTTTTTAAGTAGTTATTTAATTTCAGTTTTGGCTGCTCTGGGTCTTGGTTGCTGTGCAGGAGCTTTCTCTAGCTGTAACAAGTGGGGCTACTCTGTTGTTGCGGTGCACAGGCTTCTCATCGTGATGACTTCCCTTGTTGCGGAACATGGGCTCTAGGCACTCGGGCTTCGGTAGTGTCAGCGTGCAGGCTCAGTAGTTGTGGCTCTCAGGCTCTAGAGCACCTGTTCAGTAGTTGGGGGGCAGAGGCTTAGTTGCTCTGCAGCATGTGGAATCCTCCTGGAGCAGGGATTGAACCCATGTCCCTTGCATTGGTAGGCAGACTCCTAACAACCAGGAAAGCCCTTGATCAGTTTTTATGGAGTGACTTTGTAGTCTACTTTGGGGCTCGAAAAGAAACTTGCTACACCTGGCTTTATTAAGATTAAAGACTCTCTTTACCTTGATTTTCTTGGAAGGCCAAAAAAAAAAAAAAAATCAAAGAAATAAACCCTGAAACATATACAGTTTTATATAGAAAGCATTATTTTTGAGCTAAATGATTTTTTTTTTCCTGAAGGAAAATTTAGAAATTGTAGCTCCTAGTGGAATTAAAGGAATGAAAATGAAGTCATGCATAGATTCACAGCAGCTGAAGAACTCTGTTCAGGACTCTATTTTGCTAACTTCTACAATTTGCTGTAAAAAATTCAAGCTTCTGGGCCCGGTTCAGTTTTGCAGTAGCCCGTGTCCCTCGGGCTTCTCCCTAAATTGCATTTTTCCCCTAGATTCAGTCAATTATTTGCCTTAGAGCATATTGGCTTTTCTGAGAGCTTCTACACAACCCGACTTCTGGTTGTTTTTCTGGGAAAGAAATCATTTGATTTAAAACCAAAATGTCCTTGTGAATCCTTTGGAAAACAGGGTGACAGGGAGAGGTCTACCATCATCCCTCCATCATGTCAGACCTTCCCTTCCTCCCTGTCCCCTTCCCATTGCAGAATTGGAGTTACATTGGAGTATAATTGACTTGGGCTTACCTGGTGTCTCAGTGGTAAAGAATCTACCTGCTCATGCAGGAGATGCATTGATTGAACCCTGAACCCAGGGTTCGACCCCTAGGTCAGGACAATTCCCTGGAGAAGAAAATGGCAACTCACTCCTGTATTCTTGCCTGGAAGACCCCAAGGCAAAGGAGCCTGGAAGGCTGCAACCCATGGGATCGCAAAAGTGTTGAATACAACTTAGTGACTGAGCAGCAACAACAAATAGTTGATTTACAATGCTGTGTTAGTTTCAGGTGTACAGCAAAGTGATTCAGTCATATATATATTTTCTGATTCTTTTCCTTGTAAGTTACTACGAGATATTGCAGATACTTCCCTGTGCCATACAGTGGATCCTTGTTGTTTATCTATTTTATACAGCGTGTATCTATTAATCCCCAACTCCTAATTATCCCCCATCTCCTTTGGCAACCACGCATCTCTTCTCTGTGTCTGTAAGTCGACTTCTGTTTCATATATAAGTTCATTTGCGTCATATTTTAGGTTCCACATATCAGGGTTATCATACCTTTGTCTTTCTCTGCCTTACTTCACTTAGTATGTTAATCTCTAGGTCTATCCATGTGTCTGCAAATGGCAATGTTTTGCTTTTTTTGTGGCATACATTCCATTGTATGTATGTACCACATTTTCTGTATCCATTCATCTGTTGATGGACATTTTAAGAACCATGCCTCTTTGATCTTCTAATTCTTCAAATCTAAGTGAAAGTGAAAAGTGAATGTGGCAGTTGCTCAGTCATGTCTGACTCTGCAACCCCACGGACTGGCGCCCACCAGGCTCCTCTGTCCATGGCATTCTCCAGGCAAGAATACTGGAGTGGGTAGTCATTCTCTTCTCTAGAGCATCTCCCATACCCAGGGGTTGAACCCAGGTCTCCTGTATTGCCGGCGGATTCTTTACCATCTGAGTGACTGAGACAAGTTCCTATTGGTTCAAGTTTTTTTTGGAGAGATGATATGGTTCAAAGGCAGTGAATCTGGAGTGCATGTGTGTATATATGTGTGTGTGCACATATTCATTCATACAAGTGTATGTGTATATACGTGTATATGTGTGTGTGTGTGGGGGGGTGCACAGATGAGTGTGTGGCTGGGTGCTGCTGATGGCTTTCACCAGGAAGACATGTCAGCCGGCAGAAATAAGAGCACTTGTGTATAACATTGCTCCTGCCATTTTTGGTTCATATTATCTCTTTTTTCCCCCTGAATATACCCCTTTATTTATTTTGGAGCAAAGCAACTGTTGAAATGATATCAACATTTCCCCACATACCCTGTTTCTCATTATCTCTCAGAGAAAAACGAGAGATTAAAGATAAACAGCACAGGGTAAATTCAGACTTTAACAACTCAAATCAATGAACATTTTCTGAGAATTTTTTGTGCCCAGCTTCCATTCACTCCTGCTGCCATGCCCTTCTGCAAGCCATCTTCATGGTGGCCTCTCCTCTGGCCTGTGCATTATCATTCCTGTTCATCCCTCAAAGGCTAACTCTGGTCCTCCTGCAGCCTGGAAGCGTCTTCCAGCAACTTAGGCCTGGAACCATCTTTCAGCAACTCAGCAAATCTAGTGCGTCCCACGTGCTTGCTGGTCTGGGAAAGGGCCATTCCTCACAATCACTCAGAGGCTTTTCAAAAACACTAAAACCAAGGTCTCTGGGCCCTATAATCTGATCAGTGGCTCTGGGGTGGACCCTGGGCATCTTTATTTTTAAAAAGCTTCGTAGGTGATTCCAATGCTTACTTGGGACGGGGCCCCATAGCTCCTGAGGCCTCACAACAGATTCAACACCCACGTGCTTTCCAGGTGGCCTGGTGGTTAGTAAGCAACCTGAAGACAGGAACTAGCTTCTTGTCTCTCTGGTCTCTCCTCCAGAGCCTATTTGAGTTGGAGACGGTTGATGCCATTAGTATTCTAGCAAATCACTGAATCACATTCACTGATGACTTGAGTTTGTGTCCCCAGTCCAGGCCTGTTCTCTGGGTCCCAGTCTCACATAATTGCGGAGAAGGCAATGGCACCCCCCTCCAGGACTCTTGCCTGGAAAATCCCAAGGACAGAGGAGCCTGGTAGGCTGCAGTCCATGGGGTCGCGATGAGTCAGACATGACTGAGCGACTTCACTTTCACTTTTCACTTTCATGCATTGGAGAAGGAAATGGCAACCCACTCCAGTGTTCTTGCCTGGAGAATCCCAGGGACGGGGGAGCCTGGTGGGCTGCCGTCTATGGGGTCGCACAGAGTCGGACACGACTGAAGTGATGCAGCAGCAGCAGCTCACATAATTGTTCCAATTATTAAGCTGATGTCTCTCAGCCTCTACTCCACCTTTCTGGACTTGGTCTCTGATGCTGAGGTTGTGACTCTGCAGATAGCATTTTTTTTTTTTTTTGCCAGCTGACTCCATGATGCTCTGCTCCTAGGGGACACCAGAGGAAGATTGGGGTCCTGGGAGGGGGTGTAGGAAAAAGTTTCTTCCGGTCTTGCCCCCTCTTCAGGGCAGCGTCACCTTCCAGGCTGTTGCAGTTCAGCTGTCACTGACAGTTTCCAGCTTTTCTCCCCACACCCTAGAACGGGCCTGCCAGAACTCCCCCAGAGATACCAGCACCAGTCTGGCCATGACCTTTGCTCAGAGATCTGAGTCCCAGCTTAGCAGGGCTCCTCCTCCAGCCTCTGGTTCTGGTAACCACACCTTCTTCCCCCCATTTTCCTGGCCATGGGGGTGACAGTGGCACCTAGGGATGATAGTTGCCACCTCTGTGTTATCCCAGTGGCTCTTTTCTGTCCTGAGTGTTCCAACATCTGTTGACCAATTCCTGTACTCAGTTCACTCTGTTAAAAGGGCTGGTGTGGATTCTGTTTTCCAGACTGAATCAGACTGACACAACACCCAGATGCCGCTGATTCCACCAATCCTTCAAGCATCCTCTTTCACCCAAGGCAGAACATAGTTTCCCTAAAACTGAAACTTGTCTCTTCTTCCCTTTCGGGATCCGTCATCCACCCAATGCTTAATCTGGAATCTTTGACACCATCCTTGGTTACTTTTGCCTGCTCATCCATATACACCACTGGTCAGAAAAGGCTCTTGATTTCACCTTGAGTCTGTCCCTTCAGCCCAGGTAACCACGCTGGTGCTAACAGTCCTCCTGCCTTTTCTCTTGGTTCCTTGCAACTCACTGTCCACACAGAACCGAAAGTAACACTACTAATATATAAATAGGGTTGTGACATTGCCTGGGTTACAGCTTCCCTACATGTACACCCTCTGTGATGGCCTTTAAGTTCTGCCAAGGCCATTTACCACCCTTCTTTTCTCCTAATTTCCTGCCATCAAGCCTCTAGGATTGCTGAGTTCCTGTTTTGTTTTTTTTTTCCTGCCTCAGGGCCTTTGCACTGCTACCACTCGATCTAAAAACAGAGAAGTTTTTCTCTTCTGCTTGTCACATGGCTGGTTTCTTCCCTTAAGGAGATAGCTTTAAATTCACTTCTTGGGGAGCCCTTTACTAACAAAGCATCATAGACTGAGTGTCTTATAATAACAGAAATTTACTTCTCACAGTTCTAGAGGCTGGAAGTCCGAGATCAGGGGTACCAGCATAATCAGGTTCTGGTGAGGACCCTTCTTCTGTGGGTATAGATGGTTGTCTTCTTGTTCCCTCAAGTGATAGAAAGACAGTGAGTTAGTTCTCTGGCTTCATCTTATAAAGGCGCTAACTCCATTCTTGAGGGTCCCACCCTCATGACCTGATTACCTCCCAAGGCTCCACCTTCAAACACCATCACATTGGGATTAGGGTTTCAACAGATGAATTTTGGAGAATGCAACATTCAGCCCATTTCACCCACTTTTGAATTGATACCTCCCAGCTCCATGCTCCTTTCCTCCCTAGCACTTTTCATCATTTCTAGTCATCAGCATACTTATATCTTTGTCTTCCTCGTTAGACTGTAAAATATGTGTGGCAGGACCATGCCTGTTTAATTCCCCACTGTGTTCCTTGTCCCTAGGTCTCATTACAGATGTGTTAAATGAGTGAATGAATTTAGAGTGAAAAGAAAAAAAAAAAGTAAGAAGAGGAGAGGTGCTAGAAAACTACCATTTTCTTAGCTAGCAACTATAGTAATATACTACAAAGTCTTTTCAAGTAGACACAGCCACTAATTATCTGTTCCTGTACTCAAACGCTGTGCTCTAAAGAAAGACTGATAAGGATGTTGAAATATGCAGATATACAGTGAGATTATTGCTCAATGTAGTGGTGTATATTTATGAATCTCTTGGTTATATTAGTAGCACACACATATATGTACTACTATGCACATGCAGAATTATAAATCACTGTATTTTATGGCTGTAACTTATGAAATACTGTGCATCAAATATACTTCAATTAAAAAAAAAACTTCCTCTTTAGAACAGACTTGTAGACACAGGGTGGGACTTGAGAGAGTAGCACTGAAACATATGCATTGCTGTATGTGAAATAGATAGCTAGTGGGAAGTTGCTGTAGAGCACAGGGAGCTCACCCCAGTGCTCTGTGACAACCTACAGGAGTGGGTTGGGTTTGAGGGTGGGAGGGGAGTTCAAAAGGGAGGGGACATATGCATACTTGTGGTTGATTTACGTTGTTGTAAGGCAGAAACCAGCACAACATTGTAAAGCAATCATTCTCCAATTTTAAAAAGAAACAAACAAAAACTTCCTCTTTAATAGTATTTTCTACTTTGTTACATGCTTTCATGTTTATTACTCATTTGCGTTTGACAACAGTCCTAAGAAGCGGGAAAAGGAACATTATTCTTATTTTATTAAAGATTAGCTGTAAAATGTCTAAACAAACCACATCATCATGTAGACAATAAAGCTGACATCCAGCTTTGTAAGATGAGAGGGACTCAGGCAAGGTGAGAGAGGGGCTCACTCAAGGCCACACGGTAGGTTAGGGAAGTGCTGGCTTTACACCAGATCCTTGTCTTCCTTTTTATACCACAGGAGGAGTCCCGGGAGGGTGCACTCTGTGTAAACCATAACCCAGGGACCCAACAATGTGCAAGGATTTCTGCACCATTAAGAAGCTCCATCTTTCATTTGGGAGACTAGTTCAGCTACCAGTGAAGTGGGCTTCTCAGAGAATCCCAGACCGTCTTGGTTGCTGAATGCAAGTTTGCATGTTCTCTAGAGAGGCAAGATGGGGTGCTGGGGCTTATCTGATTCTGGTCATTCTTCTCGGCTCTGAGTAGGTGTGTTCTTTGTAATGCAAAATGGGTATCGTCCTATTTTTTTTTTTTTTTCATCTAATTTCATTTCAGTTTATCAGTAGTAAAATCCCTGCTGGCATGTCATTTAATTTGCTCCCTGTGCTAATGATGATTCTGAAGCCTTTTACAGAAATGATTATATGATAATACCAAATCTGATGGTAGATTCAAGCCATCATTTATAGTAATAGGATCATGATGAAGCTTCCTGAGGTACTGCTTCTTCTAATACTTTTGGGGGGCAGGGCAAGAATCAGCTGAGCTTCATCTCACATTATTAGAAGATTGTCACCAGGGATTTCTCACAGGGAAAGGCCCTTTTCTGGCTCTGATGCTGAGCCTCTGGGCAAAATTATGGGTTGCAAATGCCATGGTCCTATGGGTGAAGCTAGGTTAGCTGGCCACACATGCCCATGGGACAGCTCATGAGAAGGATGGGATTAGAGAAAGGGGAGATCCACTGACCACTTGTCCTTTTCCATGCCCCCTCCCACTTCTGTGTATAGACCCTCATAGTGCAGTTTAATGTGTTGGGGGTGGGGTTCACAGGAGGGTCATTCTGTGCACCTGTCTTCTAACACTAGTTCCTCTGTCCCTGGTACTAATGTGAGCTTCACTGAATCAGCCATTGGAACAGAATAAATGAGATGCTGTCCCTGCCCTAGAGACTAGGGACCAATGAGTGCTTCTGAGCATCATGGACTGGAATAGATGACTCTGTGGGGGAGGGGGTGGGGAGGAAGTGCTCTGTGTTTAGGGAGAACCCAGGGAAAAAAAGGAGGTATCATCCTAAATTAGATCACCTGGAGAATCAGCAAAGACTTCCTGAAGGAAGTGGTTGAGCTGGGGCCTGTAAGACTGGTGGTGTCTTCTAACCAGCAATGGGGTGGAGTTCAGGAGAGGGTCGTTCCAGGCATGGGTCCTTGTCAGGCAAGAAGCTCTGGAGGCTTCACGTTGTCTGAAGGGCCTGGCCAAGTTCAGTGAGGTTGGAGCTGACACACAACTCTGCCATCCTTTACTGCCTTACTTCAAAGAACTGTAGGGGACCCCCCTGCCAGGCATTCTACTGCTCCTCCTTTGCTCTGGGGACCAGAAGGAGTGAAGACAAGAGGGAGCACTCTCATTCTTTTGGTTCCGAGGCATGCCTCAGACCATAGGGTTAAAGTTATGGGAAGGCAAGTCCAGGCTCAATAATTAGGAAGTGCATTCTAACAATATTGACTTTTTCATATTAAAACAGACTGAATAGGAAGGGAATGATAGGCATATGTTCATATGTGCCATGTGCTTAGTCATGTCTGACTCTTTGTGACCCCATAGATTGCAGCCTGCCATGCTCCTGGGTCCATGAAATTTTCCAGGCAAGAATACTGGAGTGGGATACCATTTCCTATTCCAGGGAATCTTCCCTACCCAGAGATCAAACCTGTGTTTCCTACGTCTTCTGCCTCCCCATCCATCAGTGATTTGCCCAAACATTAGTTCTAGTAACTAGAACTACTTAGGCCAGGATCAGAATGCACACCCAGGGACCTGACTTCAAAGAGAGTGACTTTTTTTTTTTTTTTTAACCAATGCTGCCTCCCACAAAACACTGCAGAATTCTGAGCCTAGGGTTAGACCTGAGATAATAAAACATACTGACTTGCTGACTGTTTTGTATCTTAGTTTCAATTTAATGAGCAAACAGTAAGCCAAGACATTTCCTTTTATTAGCTCTTAGTAGACTCCTGCTTAAATGGCTCAGAGGTCCAGGGAATATTGTCTACAACCTCAATGAAGAATGTGGTGAGAAAAATACTTTTACATATGTGTGTGTCCTATATGTCTATTTTGTGTGGCATCTCTGAGGTTGCTGCCTGCTCTGCGGGGCTGCTCAGAAGCGTTTCTGGAGGGCAGTCTGGATATTCTTCAGCAGGCCCCACTTAGCTCGGTTCTTTCCACGCCCATCTGGTGTTACCACCTGCAATCAGAAGCAGAGAGCCCTGGCACCAACCACAAGGGACATAGCAGCTCCCAGAAGCCTGGCCTCTGCAGCGGGCCAGACATTACACACATTATCTGATTAGCTCCTCATGCCAACAATCACATGAGGCAGGTGCCGTTGATCCCATTTCAAAGATGAAAAAACTGAGGCTCAGAAGAACCAGGTAGATTTCCTAAAGTCTCAGTGCTAGTATGTGGTGGGTTTGGGATTTCACAGAGAAGGTCCCACTTCTTTAAGGCAAGAAGTGAGTGCTGATTATTGTGTTGAGGTTGTGACCCAGGTAGGCTTCACCAGAAAGTAGCCCCAGGGTGCTCCCCACCCAACCCATGGAAATTGTTTCTGTCACAGCTCTTATCATTTGTTCATTTCAGCGAGTGTGTTTCATTTTCTTACCAGAGTGTGAGCACCTTGATTGGGATGTGGAGGCAGTGACAATCTTTCATCTCTGTATTGCCAACATCAGATATGGTACAGAGAAGTGTCTTGAAAATTGAATGAAAGGTGAATAGAGTCATAATTTGTACATCTGCCAACCGCTTCTCTTTGATGCTTCATACCATCCCTGACCACAGTGCATAGTCAGTGCTCCCTAGAAAAGGCAGCTTGCATTGGGTAGCAGGACTTTCCTAGAAGTCTCACCAACTCAGCTTAGATGTGGAGCTCCATGCCTTACCTTGAGCATGATAGACTTACCCAGATCTTGCCCTGATGGCATTTCTATTCCTTCCCAATACACATTTACTAAGAAGGCATTTAGGGAGTGAGGTCAAAATCCGGGTGTGATAGACAGCACACAGGACAAATGAGCTCAGTCTTGATGGATCAGGACTCATGGGGGAGGTAGAGTGGGGGTGCAGTTTGGATTGTGAAGAGCAATGTTTGTACAAAGCACAGAGTCTGTCTATATAAAGATTTTTATGTTTGTATTCAAGGGGAAAGGACACTATTACCATTATGCTCTCTAGTTTTGCAAAATTTATTTTTAGTTTTAGAGAAAACAAGGCTTCATGCAAGACAAAGATTATATGTATGGTGTTAGATTACCCATCCCTAGATACAAATGGAAATAATACTTGGAGATAACCCTGATAAGGGTTATATAAATGTGTAAGATACACACACAGAGCTACTGGGGGCAATGAGGAAGAAATAACAGTGTTGTGACAGGTTGAGAATTGACTCATAAAAATAGGGGTAAATCCTACAAAGCTCTGTCATAAAGGACAGGATCTTCAGAGATAAAGCCTGAGTACGACATGTAAATGGGGCAGTGGGGACTGAGGTGTGTCTCTGAACAAGAGGATCAGATGAAACAGGACAGAAGAAACAGAGAAGAGGACTTGAGGTACTAAAGACACTGAAATGATAGCTGATAGGCCTTCCCCTGCCCCCAAACCTCAGATGGCTTTCCAAATCAATTCTATCAAACTTTTGAAAAAGAGTACTTTTAGAAAATAGAAAAAGAGCAATAGTTTCCTAGCTCATTTTATCAAGCTAGTAAAATATTGGTTCTAGAAGCAGATAAAACCACACAAGCAAAACAGTATAGGTCCGGTTCATATATGATCATAGATGCAATACTCCAAAGCAAAATATGAGCTAACTAAAACCAAGTATATTATAAAAATAATGCATCATGATCATAGAGGGTTTATTCCATGAATTAAAGTGGAGTTTAACATCAGAAAAATTAATGTGATTTATTTCATTAATGCTTAAAGGAGAAAAATCACATGATTATCTTCAATGATTTAAAAAATTATAAAGTTGCATAAGCTCTCAAAAATTTAAAAGTAGACAGAACTTTCCCTAACTTAATAAAGATTATACATCCCAAAAACTAAATAAAAAAACCATCAGGGTTCAATGCAAAAACATTAAAATTAAGAATAAGACAAGGACATCAACTCTTGCAACTGCCATTTCTACAGGACCCCTAGCCCTGGCCAAAGGTATAAGGAAAGAAAAAGAAATCAATGTTCAAGAATTGCAAGAAAAGAGATAAAACTATCATTATTTATAGCTGATATGATCTTATGCTTGGGAAAAAAAGCAGAATCAACAGATAGGCTCTCAGAATAATGAGACACTATTGAGATTGCTGGAATCATGATTAACCTATCAACACAGTAGTTTTTTTTTTTTTTTCCAAGCCAGCAATACATTAGAAAATATAATTAAATAAAAATAACATTAATAATATAAACTAAGTCTGTAAAATATATAGTTTAACCAGAAACATGTAGTACCTCTACAAGAAGAATTTTAAAACCTTAATAAAGCACACAGGAGGTGATTTGAACAAAAATCAGAACTATTACAAAAATATTGTCTCCAAAGTAGAGACTCAATGCTTCCCCAACTGAATTCTACTCATTTTATCTTTTCTTTCTTTCTTTTTTTTCTTTAGGAATTCAATTTACTTACTCCAAAATGGAGTTGGCCTTCAATAAATGAGGCCTTTAAAAAGCGTTAATTTTCATGCTTCATGTAAAGGAATGCATTTCTATTATTAACTAAGTAGACCTTAAAAAAGAAAGAAGGACAATAGGGAGACTTACCTTAGCAGTTCATTAAGACATAACACAAAGCTGAAATCAACAATAAAGTAGTGTGGTATTGACATACGAGCAAACAGACCAATGGAATACAATAGAGAGCTCAGAGAAATGCCTCTGAATATATGGCAGTTTAATACAAGATCAAACTGGCATCCTTTTTGTATTCTAATGGAGAGGATATTGCTAGGTAGATGATATTGGGAAAACTGACCCATTCAATGTCCAAAAAAGTAGAACGTCCATACCTAGAACTACACACAAAGGTGAACTCTGGATGGATTAAAGTCCTAAATTTCAAAGGTCAAACTAAAGTTAATAAAAGAATATGTGGAAGATTACCTTTGTGATATAAGCCTTCTTAAGGACTTTTTAAACAAAACTTCAAAAGGTCAAACCATGAAAAAAATAACTGGTGACACTGATCACATCAAAATGGAAGATTTCTGCTGTTTCATGAAATACACAATGAACAAAGTGACAAAGTAGACATTAGTAGACAAATGTCAGAACTGAGGAGATATTAGCAGTATCTAAAACCATGATCTAGAATATACAAGGTCATACTGCAAATCATCTAGAAAAAGAAAAATGCAGTGGAAGAATGAGTACATGATATTTAGCAGGCTATCTGCAGAAGAAGGAATCCTGAAAACAAGCCTATGAAATGAAATTTTAAATAATAAGGAGACAGCACTTTCTACCTATTGGGCTAGCAAAATGGTAATGGGCTAGGTGGGGTCTAGGATATAGGGACCCTCATTCACTCCTTATGCAATGTACATGCATCCAGTCAGATCAAGTACACACACACTCTATCCCCAGCAATTTCACTCATGGTATATGTCTGATAAGGGCTGAATTGTTTCAAAAATTTTTATGTTGAAGTCCTATTCTCAGTATTTCAGAATGTGATGTATTTAGAGACAGGGCTTTCAAAGAGTTGATTAAGTTAAAATGAGGTCATGATGGAGGGTCTTAACAAACCTAGACAGTGTATTAAAAAGCAAAGACATCACTCTGCTGACAAAGGTCCATATAGTCAAAGCTATTGTTTTTCCAGTAGTCATGTACAGATGTGAGAGTTGGACCATGAAGAAGGTTGAACGCCAAATAATTGATGCTTTTGAATTGTGGTGCTGGAGAAGACTCTTGAGAGTCCCTTGGACTGCAAGGAGATCAAACCAGTCAATCCTGAGGGAAATCAACTCTGAATACTCATTGGAAGTACTGATGCTGAAGCTGAAGCTCCAATACTTTGGGTGCCTGATGCGAAGAGGTGACTCACTGGAAAAGACCCTGATGCTGGGAAAGACTGAAGGCAGGAGGAGAAGAGGGTGGAGAGGAGACGGCAGAGGATGAGATGGTTACATAGCATCACTGACTTAATGGACATGAGTTTGAGCAAATTCCAGGAGATAGTGAAGGACAGGGAAGCCTGGTGTGCTACAGTCCTTGGGGTCACAGAGAGTCAGACATGGCTTAGCAACTGAAAAACAACAACAAATCCAATGTGACTGTCCTTATAAGAAGAGGAAGTCTGGACACACAGAGGCACACCTGAGGTGCACTTGCATGAGAAAAAACTCTGTGAGTCTTTTCTCACAGGGAGAAGGTGGGGAGAAAGTAGACATTTGCAAATCATGGGGAAGGGTCTCAGAAGAAACCAGACCCTCCAATACCTTAATCTTGGGCTCCTGGCTTCCAGAACAGTGAGACAATACATTTCTGTTGTTTAAGCCAATTAGTAACATCTAATGTGACAAACTCTAGTAAACTAATAAAATGTCCCAGAGAAAGTCTCACATCCTCATCCCACCCACAAAATATGAATAAGGCTGTTCACCGAGCATTATTGGAAGTCACCTGAGTATCTATTCTGCTGAGTCAACAGGTAAAACGTGGTGAACACCAGCTTATTGTAAAGGATGGGGCAGTGTTAGGAGTTAGGGGCTAAATGCGCCCAACAACATGGGTGGTTCATAAAAACAGTGTTCAGAGTAAAAAGGTAAGACACAGTAAGTTATGTAACACCATGATGTTTGCGTAAATTAATAACATTCAAAAAAATACACACCATGTAAGAACACATAAAAGCAACAAGATGCACAGAAAACATACTGGAATGGATATTTAGGGAGGGAAGGCAATGGCACACCACTCCAGTACTCTTGCTTGGAAAATCTCATGGACGGAGGAGCCTGTTAGGCTGCAATCCATGGGGTCATTAAGAGTCGGACACGACTGAGCGGCTTCACTTTCACTTTTCACTTTCATGCATTGGAGAAGGAAATGGCAACCCACTCCAGTGTTCTTGCCTGGAGAATCCCAGGGACGGGGGAGCCTGGTGGGCTGCCGTCTATGGGGTCGCACAGAGTTGGACACAACTGAAGTGACTTAGCATAGCATAGCATAGTCACAAAAGGAATTAAATACATAAATAAGAAAGGGCTTGAAGTCCTAAGATTTTTTGCCCAATAAAACATAACTCTCAAGAACAAAAGCACCCCCTAATACCAAAAAAAATCAAATAAACAAAAAGAAAAGGGCCTTAAATAGACCCATGTTGGTAATGGACCATGGGTTGAGGTGTCTGACTAATTCCACCTTCTGTGTGTGAGGTTAAAAAATGATAGACCCAGAGGGATGGTATGGGGAGGGAGGAGGGAGGAGGGTTCAGGATGGGGAACACATGAGAAATAAAGGAATAAAAATTTAAAAACATGCTGGAAAAAAAAAATGATATATCAGGTTTGAGCCTAAAGTATACTCATTCCAGGGTTCTAACTTATTGGCAGGGAAAATGGAAAATAGGAAGGGACTAATAGGGTTCTATTTACATGAACCATCAAGGGGCCCTTTGGAAAATAATGAATTCTAAGGAGACAGAGCATGTAAACCACTTCAACTTCATTTCAGGGCATGGAGTCACTGTGAGTATGTGGGTGAGTGAGAGGGTAGCTTCAGGGTAGTTATTTCAAATGCATACTAGTGTTGGTCACTCAAATTATCCTCTAACCCCAGCCCCTGAATATGTATGTGTTACCCTAAGGCAGGGTGTCTGCAGTAGGGACAGAAGGAAAACCAGAAGGAGGCTTTTGTGAAACTGAACATGTCCAGGAAGGCCAGGTAGCCCTGCTCTGTGGCTGGACTTCCAGCCTAAGTGCAGCCTGAGCAGGAAGGAAGCAGCCCTGTGGGTACTCAGGGTAGCTGGCAGGACCACTTCCTGAGCACACCTGAGGCATAGTTGAGGGGCGGGACCCAGTACAGACTGAGAAGGAATTTGAGAGTATGGGTGGGGACAGGGATTGGTGCATTTCCTTAAGAACTATAGGGAATGACACAGAACAGTACCAGTTTGTGATTATTCTGGGGCCTGAATATCTGTCCTCAGACCTGATGTAAGCTGGGAAATCTGGTTTATGTCAGATTGTGGTAGGCAGAATAATGCTCCCCGCAAAGATGCCCACATCCAAATCCCAGGAGCCTGTGAATGTCACGTTACATGGCTGTGTTGTGTGTGCTTAGTCACTCAGTTATGTCTGACTGTTTGTGACTCCATGGACTATAGCCTGCCAGGCTCCTCTATCCATGGGATTCTCCAGGCAAGAACACTGGAGTGGGTTGCCATGCCCTTCTCCAGGGGATCTTCCCAACCCAGGGATTGAACCCAGGTCTCCCACAATCCATGCAGGTACTTTACTGTCTGAGCCACCAGGGAAGCCCTGTTACTTCGCAAAGGGGGACTAAGGTTGCTAGTCAGCTGGTTTTAAGAAAGGGAGATTAAGGACTTCCTGGTGGTCCAGTGGCTAAGACTCCACGCTGTCCATGCAGGGGCCTGGGTTCAATCCCTGGCCAGGGAACGAGATCCCACATGTTGCAACTAAAGATCCTGTGTACTGCAACAAAGACTGAAGAGCTCATGTGCAGCAACTAAGACCTAGTGCAGCCAAATAAATAACTATTAAAAAAAAAGATAGAGGGATTTATTGAATCATCAAGTGGATCTATGTGACCACAAGAGTCCTTCAAAGTAGAAGAGGGAGATGCAGAAGGGAACCACAGAGATGATGATGTGAGAACTCAGTCTACAGTTGCTAGTGTTGAAAATAGAGGAAGAAGCCATGAGCCGAGGAATGTGGCAGCTGCTTGAAGCCTGAAAAGGCAAGGAAATGAATTTTCCCCTGGAGCCTCTAGAAATCACATAGCCCTGCTCACACCTTAGATCTCTGATCCCCAGAATTGTGAGTTAAGAGGGAAATTTGTATTGTTTAAGCTACCAATTTGTTACAGGAGCAATAGGAAACCAAGGCACAGGGGAAAAGTTAGATTTGTCATGGAAGGACTTCCCAGAAGTTTGAAGACTTCCCTGGAGATTTGAAGTCAGAGGGAGACAATGGGGTGAGAATGGGGGCAGTGGTCTAGAGGAAGAGCAGGAGGAGGGACGGAGCCCACAGAGTACATGATTGGTCCAAAACCACGTCTCGATTTCTTCTCAAACATCAGTGAAGCTCTTGGATGTTAGAAGCTCTCACCTGGGAACTAGGGGCCAGGAGGGGTGAGCAAGACAGCATGATGCCTGTCCTCACTGAGTCGCTGCCTAGTGGACTTGGGGCTTGGACCCGGGTACGCTGCTCAAGCCCAGTACTCTTTCTGATGTATGATTTTGCTTCGTAAAGAAAAGTCCCACTCACTGCTGTTGTTTGGACAGCATCCTTCCAGAGTGTGAGGCCAGGTCCCCGAGGCTGAGCCCACCCTGCCCAGACTTCACTGCATCTGATTATCTGATTATGGTGCATGGGACGAAGAACTCCTGCCTTGGATGAGACCTAGGTTCCCACTCAACTCCTTCGGGTTACATGAGGCCAGTCAATTTCCCTGTCTGAGCCTCAGTTTCCTCTTCTGTAAGCTGGAGGCAGTAACTGCCTGCCTTCGAGCGGCTGGGATGATCACTGATAATGAATATACAGTGTTGGACACAGAGTCAGCCTGCAATGAATGAGACCTTTAAAAAGTGTTAAAGTTAATTTTCATGCTTCATGTATTAGACTGCAAATAAAATCCCTAAAAAATAAAATCAACAAGCCACATACTATGAAAATCAAATATAAAAGGTGTTATTTCACTTCCTTAACAAAAGGATGGGAATATTGCATTTTGGATAAGAAATGATTCTGCTGCCTCATTACGGCATTTTAAATGAAACCTTTCAGGAATACCTGCATAGTACTGATGCCGAAGGAAAAATATTTCGATTTTATAGGAAAGAGCTGAAGTCATTACTTTTATGAAGCTTTATAAATGTCATTCAAACACACCATCTTATTTTCATTTGCTACTGAAGCCTTTACTTATGCAAATCATGACAAATGTTAAGGAAAGCTGAGTTTCCCCTGGAATGCTAATATAATCACAAAAAAGGAGGAAGAATTACTTCTGAAGGAAAAATCTATATTGCAGCTCTGTGAGTCAGATAAAAATGAAGCTTCCAGTAAAGCTCATTAATTAGTGCTCTGCTTATTTAGAAATTGTATTAAAAAGAAAAGAAACTGGAATGAGTTTTCTTCCTTTATAGGGAGAGCAAACGCTTGACCTAAACAGTTTCAGGGGGATGTTGCTTCTCAATTGATTGTAAAATAGCACATAACAACTTTCAGGCCTCTTCCAGTAGTTTGCAATTATTAATTTTACATATCAGTTTCTTTCCTCTCTCTTTTATGTAGACATTTTTAAATATATTTATTTGTTTGGTCACATTTTCACTCGTGTATTCATTCAATAACCATTAAGACCCTGCTCTATGCACAGTGCTTTGGTAGGCATTGTGGGAGAAAGAAAGATGAATTAAATGTGAATTTTGTTTTCAAGCAGTTCAGAGTGTAAGAGGGATGACAAAATATCTACCTAAGGAAGGCTGACACTCTTTGGTCTCTCCACCCACATCTTTGTCCCTTGCATCTAAAAATGACTTAAGATACATGTTAAAAAAAAAAACCAATAACAGCACTGAGTGCCCTTCATGGGCAAGACATTTCAGAGGAATTTCTAAAAAATGAGAAGGCAGAGGAATTAGATTGAAGGAAAAATCCATAGTCAAAAGGACCTGCTGTCAAATGTGGCAGCAGCAGAGGGTGTTCTTTGCTCTGGAGAGAAGGGTACCAGCAAGAACTGGGCTGTGGGGCAACTGACCGACAGGGTACCTGGCTGGGGTCTAACAGGGGGAGCAACCAGGCGACTTTCTCATCAGTCACTCTGCCTTCCCGTGTGAGTATCTGACCTCCGTGGAGGGGGAGGGGATGCACAGGGGTGCTGTGCTCCAGAAACAGCGCATCGCATCGGGGTGGAGTAGACGGCCCCCATCCCCCCAGGAGACTTGTTTCAAGTGTAATGAGCAACAGCACAATCCTCCCACTTCCTTTCATCACTAGAGGTAGCAACCAGTCAGATTCTTGAGTCCAGGGGCATGGAGCTAGTCAGACTGTGTTGGTCACACACGGATTGCACCACAAACCTCCAAAACCACATGCAAGCTGAATTTAGGGGAGGAGAAGTGATGGGCTAGCTAACAGTGGTGCAGATGTGGACAGAAGCAGAGATGGAAGGAGGGTGTGTGTGGGAGGGAGTAGAACGAGAGATGCTGATGGAGAGACTGAGAGAAACTGATGACTTGCCAGTTTTCTTGTGTATCAGGTGTGTGTCCCACCTGGAAGTGGTCTCATGAGAGTCCTCTCTCTCTGCACTATAAATTTCTCTTTTCAAAAGTCAAAAGGAATGGATTTATTCTCTTTACTTCTAAAGAATCTCTGATTAAGATATAATTTACTGATTCCTAAGAGCACTATCATGATTGTACAGTAAGATAGTTCTAGGCAGTCTTGGCATTTTTCTTCCCTTTCTCCTTTGAATATCAATAAAATTATGCCCCTGAATGTATTTCCCCTGGAGATAAAAGGAAGAACCAGCCTTGCATCACAAAAAAAGATAGGAATAATCTTATCCCTTCCTTTTTTGGAATTCTTCCTGGCTTGCTCACTGGCAACTCCTTGACTTTCAGATATACAACAAATACATTTTTTAGTATAAGTATTTCCTAAATATGGCATGGGATACACTAACACTAAAAATTTTATTCATTGCATGCATCCTGTATTTATATTGGTTAAATCTGATACACTATCTTTGCTTGAGTCACCACGGGGGCTAATGTGTCACTTTTTTTGTCCTTCTTACACCAAGATTATTTGTTTTCTAGACTTTGAGCTCCTTGAAGGCAAGAATTATGTCTTATTTTCCTTGGCACCTCTACATCCTAACCTGATACCTGGCACGAATGTTTTCTGAATCAGACTGAGGTGATGATTCTCAGGCCTCATTGGCAAAGTTGGTTGAGGCCAGGGCCCCTCTCTGTGTCCTTGAGTAGTAAGTTTTCTGGGAGTAGAGGGGCCTGTCACAGGGTGAGTTCCATGATCTCGCGATCATCCTGACAGGTGCATCCAAAGTGGATCAAGAACATCTGTCTGAGAAATAATGTGTACAGTACCTTGCAAATGTCACTCCACTGCCCGGGACCATTATCATTGATGGCTCGCACTTTAAACAGATACTCGGTGTTGGGGGTCAGGTTGTGTAGCTCCAGATTCTGCTGCATTATGTCCCGAATTTGTCCACAGAGCTCTGTCCGCACATTGTTAGGAGGGGAAGTAATGAGTTCGTAGAATTCCATCTCAAAAGAGTCCACGTCTTCTGTTGGGCATGTCCAGTAAACCTAGGAAGAAGTGGATGTATTAGTGGGGTATTAGCAGACACCATGCAGTTCTCTTTTTCCTTGAAGATTGGTGCTGTTGACCCCATGGGGTAAGTTTAAACTAACTCAGCCCCTCTAGCTGCTGAAGACCTTGTGCAACAGTCTTGAAAGGCTGGGTGATGAGTCCTGACATGATGTTTACTATGCATTTTAAGAACAGATGGATGCTCCTCTGGCTTCTGTTCCTGTCAGTCAATGTGGAGGTGATCTTACCCTCTGAACACCACTAACCAAAGTGTCTACCATTTACTGAACATCTGTTATGCAACAGATTCTGTGTCAGACATGGCCTGACTCATGTGCTCCTCACAACTTCCTCAGAGGGAGATTTTATTTTCCCATTTTACAGTGGGGGGCTTCCCAGGTGGCGCCACGGTAAAAAGCCTGCCGGCCAATGTAGGAGACGCAAGAGATGTGTGTTCAATCCCTGGGTCAGGAAGAATGCCTGGAGTAGGAAACGGCAACCCACTCCAGTATTCTTGCCTGGAAAATTCCATGGACAGAGGAGCCTGGAGGGCTGTAGCCCATGGGGTTGCAGAGTCGGACACAACTGAGTCGCTGACTATGTATGTAGGCATTTTACTGTGGAGCTCAGAAAGGTTACATTTAGCAATTTCAACTAGAAGTTGAAAAGTGTATATATTTCAACCCTTCATTTATATACAAAAGAGTTGCAAAGAGGTGAAATTACTCATCCAAGTAATGGAGAATATATTTTCACACTCAAAGCATAAAATATCAACTCTTGGGAAGAGAAATATTAACAAGTGTTAATTAGTAGATTGTGCCTGATGTATAAGTATTTTATAATAACTATTTTTAAACATACATTGCATACTTTATTTAAATTTTCATAAAATTAAGTGTTATTGTGTGTACAGGGAGCTCAGCCCAGTTGCTCTGTGATGACCTAGACAGGTAGGATGGAGGTTGGGGTGGGAGGGAGGTTCAAGAGGGAGGAGATGTATGTATACTTAGGGCTTATTCACGCTGCTGTATGGCAGAAATCAACCAACATTGTAAAGCAAATATCCACCAATTAAAAATATAAAAATTTTGTGTATAAAATAAAGTTAATTTATAACTACTCTTATAAGTATACATATTTTAAAGTTGCTATGAATTTGTATGATTACTTTATAATTATTTTTATATATTTACACTTTTAAAAGTGTAAAAAGCCCAACTTATT
Organism: Bos taurus; assembly: GCF_002263795.3. Lineage (NCBI taxonomy): Eukaryota > Metazoa > Chordata > Mammalia > Artiodactyla > Bovidae > Bos > Bos taurus. The sequence continues at coordinate 128,270,343 of NC_037328.1, forward strand.
AATAAGTCATATAAATGTATAAAGTTTTTAAACATTTTTTGATTACCAAAGTGTACTCATTTTAAATACAAACTTGGAAAACACATAAAAAGTATAAGAAATAAATAAACATCTCTTATAATCTCAGAGTTCAGTTAATAATTATTATTTCTTTCCAATTTTAGAATACACACAAATACAAAAATGTATGTAATTTGGATTATATTGCTTTGATTCCTGCTTTTTTCACTTATTGCATTTTATATATGTCCCTATATCATTAAAAATTCATTAAAGCACCATTTTAATAATTGCCCCATAAATGATTTAGTCCTTCTATAGTTGAACAGTTAGGTTGTCTCTAATTTTACACTCTAATAATGATGCATTGAACGCTTTGGGGCATGGATCTTCATCAAGTTTTTAGTAATTTCTTCAAGAGGGATTTCTAGAAATAAAATGGAGTTTTTATAAAAAACTCTTTAAGATTTTTAAGATACATAGTGACAACTCATAAGACTAACTTACAGAGTATTTCCTGTGCCAAAAGGAGACAATAAATTTAAGATTTACCAAAGGAGAAATGTGTAGGGGTAGAGGTATAAATTAGGAGCTTGGGATGAACACACACACACTACTGTATATAAAATAGATAACCAATAAGGACCTACTATATAGCACGGGGAACTGTATTCAATATTCCATAACAACCTATATGAAAAAGAATCTGACAAAGAATGAATATATGTGTGTTTGTAACTGAATCACTCTGCTGTACACCTGAAACTAAAAAATCATTGTAAATCAACTATACTCCAAGTAAATTCAAACAAACAAAACCAAATATCCCCAAACAAAAGAGAACTGTTAGTCAATCATCACTCAAGAGACATGCCAATACTGATTTCAACTTCTGTATCCCTGAGCACTGTGATTCCTGTGTGAACTATTCCCCACGATCCTGAAATAGGTGCATTTCACCTATTCAGGTGAAAATATTAAAAAAATGATATTTTTACACCAAATACCACTGTCTGGCAGTAGGTTTAGGTGTCCTATTTTGAGAGTCAGTGACTTCACTGAGCTTTCCTATGTACGTTCCTTTCTTGAATTCATCAAGGGACCGTTTACAGGTGGCATAGGGAGACTGTTCTCCAAGCTCAAGTATAGGGCAAACATCACCAGTCGTTCCCATCCAGAGCTGGATCTTGCCAACCTCTCAAGTGGTCTGAGTTTCGTGGAGATGAGACCTAACGCAATCCCTGACGCAATGTCACATACATGCAGGTGTTGCTGATCTAGTATCATTTGGAAGTGTAGGTTCAGCTGCTTTGTTGTGGGGACCTGTTACGTGAAGGGCAGAGATACATTTGCTGTGTCTGACAGCCCATGGGAGGATATGTTCTGTATGTTCTACCTTGCAACATAAGGTCATTCCTGGAGCCAATTATAAATGCCAAAACATAGATTATGATGTTTCAGGAGAGTAAAAAAGTAAGGCTTGGTCAGTGTCTCCCTTTAATTTTCTTGTTTCTACATCCTTTGATACTGAAGTGTGGTCTGCTAATTGGCAGCAATGTCAACATCTGGAAGTCTGTTAGAAGTGCAGAATCTCAGGCCCCACTGAGACCCACTGAAGCAGACTCTGCATTTAACAAGATTCCCAGGCACATGTTAATGTTTGAGAACCACTAGTTTAGGCTTCAAGGACGTTAAGTGTCTTTGTGAGTGCTCTCAGATCATGAGGACTGAAGGTGGATTCTGCTCCATGGGAGCAGGCCATGGGTTGGCTTGGGAATTGTCCCTCTAGTGGCCCCAAGAGGAGGCAAGATATGCTCTCATAGAATACATTTTTTCCTCCCTGGATGCTAATGCTGCTGCTGCTGCTAAGTTGCTTCAGTCGTGTCCGACACTGTGGGACCTCATAGACAGCAGCCCACCAAGCTCCCCCGTCCCTGGGATTCTCCAGGCAAGAACACTGGAGTGGGTTGCCATTTCCTTCTCCAATGCATGAAAGTGAAAAATGAAAGTGAAGTCGCTCAGTCGTGTCCGACTCTTAGCCACCCCATGGACTGCAGCCTACCAGGCTCCTCCATCCATGGGATTTTCCAGGCAAGAGTACTGGAGTGGGGTGCCATCGCCTTCTCCAATAGAACATTATATAAACTATTCAGTTTAGATTCAATCAGCTAGATTTGAAAGGAATGTTAAGAGATGGGCTATTTGTTCATATTAGGCCAAGAAGGTCAAGGAAGAGTCACATCCCTTGACGCTGAGTGATGGCAGTTGTAGAGGTCTGTGAGAGATACATACCCTCCCTCACTAAAAAAAAAGCTGAATCTCAGGAGATAAGAACTGGAATTCCATTGGGGATTATCCTTCTAATCTTTCCAAATCATGAAGAGTCTAGATATTTTCTATAGAAAAAGTAGCAATTTATAGGAATCACAGCTGGTAAATCATGGAGCCTGCTTTTCTAATTCCAATTTCTGTTCTCTTTCTACTGTTACAGGCTTTCCTTTGGGAAATATTACCCTCTTCAAGCAGTCTCTTCAAGTTACTTTGGTTCCCAAATTGCAGTCTCTTTCAATAGAGAAGCTGTCTTTGAAGTGGAATTGGGGCTTTCAGATGCATATCTGGCTATGAGTTAAATACATTGTTTGGTTTAAGCCAATCTCGGGCTCTTAAGACTTCAGGAACTTTTCCCTTTTGAATGGACTGACCACACAGAGTCCAGAGGAACAGATCTGAGTGACCATATCTGAGTGGTCAATGAACTAAGTGCAAACTTTCCTGACTACCCACCTCCATGCCATAGCTCACACCCTCCCATCTTTCCTACGGGGCCCAGAGCCTTTCTTACCTTGGCAGCTCTTGGATACACCAGAGTCTGGTAGATAATAATTGGGCCTGGAGTCTGCACAGAGCTATCGTTGAATGAGTACCAGTTGTGGAAGCTATTGCTATTCTGCACAGGCTGATTTTCTACCCCTGCGCTCCAGTAGGTATAGAGGCCATCTGTGGGCTTGGCAGGTGCAGCTGACTGGGCTCGCCCATAGGCTTCCAGACCTATCTTGGTCTTCTCACAGGCAGGGGCATTGAAGGACAATAAGGAAGAGCTTCGCTGGTATATCTGCTGGTTGTTGAAGCTGTGGGTGCTGAAAGTGACCTTCCTGGCGATCATCATTTCTGACTGCAGGGGATAGGGGGACGGCAGGGAGTCCCCAGAGGAACACACCTTCTTGGGTCCTGTGGGGAAGAGCTCGTGAATGGCACTGGAGAGCTCAGCGAAGTCCAAGGGCATGCAGTTCAAGGAGTGTAGCCGGAGCTGTGGGTCGGGCCTGTAAGTGCTCTGGATGCCATCCTCGATCTGGTCCACCAGGATCTTGGCTGACTGCAGGAATGCCACTTGGCCTGTCTCCTTCAGCGCCTCCTTGGAGTAGGCAATCAGGCCATCCATTTCGTTCACCTTCATGGTAGTGACGTACACATACTTTTCAATTTCCTTCTGCCTGGATACCTCCAGATTCTCTATCTGCTCCATGATGGTTTTCTCTTTCTCCTGGAGAATGCTGCGCAGCTTGAGAAATCCATTTCTGATCTCTTTTCGCTTTACCTCCTTGTCAGCTTTAAAGCTGTTTTTTAAAATATTGAATTCCATGAGGTCATTATCAATTTCATAGCGGACTGCAAAACAATCAAGTTAGTTACTTCAGTTAAATTTTTCAGTTCCCCAGATATCAAAGCCAGTGGCAAACTAACTTGGGCTCCAAGGAAGTAGGTGAAAAGGGAGGAAAACCACTTGTTGCTGGGCTGAAAGATGCTAGTATAGGTTTATAAAGTGACTCTGGCCCCTCTCCACACACCCTTCTCTTCCTCTTTGTCTAACATTTCCCTTGGGTATGACAGCCAGCCTTCCCTGGAATACTTCTATCTAATAATTCTTATAGCCTTGGGTCTAAAGGTGGAAGTTCAAGGCCACCCTTGATATTAGTTTTCACTCAACTTTACCTGTTAGCAAGTTGGACTTGAGAAGAGGTGATGTCACAAAGTGGTGGATTTTCCCTATGTGAAAGCCTAAGCTTTTGCAGGGGTGGGAGAAGAAAAAAAACTTCTGATGACTACTTCTAAATATTGCTTTGTCTCATTCACCAAAACCCAGCCCTAGACAATAGTGGCAAATTAGCAAAGTTCCCCTTCACTGTGGCTTCTCTTTGACATGTCCTTTTCCTCTGCTGGGGGCTTTGACTCTCTTGGGTTCAACTGGACTCCCTGTCTTGCCTACCCCACCTCCCAGTTCCTTTCCAGAAAGGGTCTGCTGTTACAAGTCAAGGAAAACCAAGTTCATCCTGCAGCCTTGACATGGCATTTGGATTTTAAGTCCACTCAACTGTTCAACAACTATTTATGGGACACCTATTCCACATCATATACTTTTCTAAGCTCTAAGGATATAGATATGAGTATGAGAGACCACTGATGCCCCAGGAATGCACAAACCCAATGATGCTGCAGTGCAGAGGATGCCAGGGCAGGGTGAGCATGTGGCCCACCTCTGTCTGTGAAATGGCAACTTCATTGGCTTTACAGGGTTTTAGGCATTTGACAGCAATTTGAATACAGGTTAACCTTCTGTGGCCTATTCTAGAGGTAAGGTCCTCTCCAGGAAAGGGTGACTCTGCAGTAAATTGATGGGCTATAATCCTTTCCAGATTTTACTCGGCCGTGGGGATGACCAAATCTTGGTTGGTAACATGGTCCTGGATCCACAGTAAGTTGGATTTCTGTGGGTGGTGGCCTTTGTGACAATGATGTGCATTAAACCCTAGGGTTCTGGCAGACTGTGAGAACAGGACAACAACTGTCTTGGTTACCACTGTGACTAGGATATGTAGAGGTGCTAGAAAGGTGTTTGTTGAGTGTAAGCCATTCTGTTGTGTTTTCTCACATCTTCAGGGTGAATGTCAATAGTGTTGCTTTCTGGTCTACTTTCTGAGGCCCTCATTTCCTCTGCCCACCTCCTTCCTCATACTGGCTCAGAAGGGTGGATGGAGAGGCAATACAGATGGGGGCTGAACAGGGGAGTATCAGGATGTGATTGCAGTGGTGCTGAGAAATGCTCCCTGCCCTCCCCACATGCAAGCCCTGCTTGTGACTTAGGCTCCCAGAAATTCCACTTAATGATGCACTGGTTCCTTTGACTCTTCAGCAGTTACTCATTGTTAAAGATATTTGAATAGGAAATTCCTTGCTTTATTAGGGATTAGTTAGGTATCTGTAGAGCAGAGTCCAGAGAGACAAGATAAAAATATCTTGACGAGGGGAAAGGGGGGTTATCAGGAGAGGAGAAGAGAGGAGAGACCAGAAGCACTACCTGCTCCCCCGACCCACCCCCCCCCCCCCACAACCAAATGTGGTTTTGCAAGAGCTCTTCTTAGAATAAATTCAGAGCAAGGTCTCTTTCAGGCACTGTATTTAAAATTAACTACTATTTATTAAACATTTATTATAGATCCAATCCATACATTATCATGTATTACACCTTGAATCATATCCATATATTATTATACATTGCATATAACTTCCTATGAGGAAGACATCATTTCCATTTATAGAGGCCACTAAGGCTCAGAGAGGTTAAACGACTGTCCAGTGTCACACGGCAAGTGGAAACCAGGGCCTGTCCCTAATTCTATTTGCCTAACCCCAGAGCCTTATGTTTTTAATTGCCCCAGTTGCCCTTCTCAGCTCACTGTGAGCACCAGAATCACCTGGGAAACTTAAAGAAAAAGAGAAATCTCTTAACTTTACCTGCTCAGTGAATCAGGCTGAGCAGAGGCTTAGGAATCCAGGTGAGACTGTCTGCAGCTAGATTTAGAATCTAATCCAGGGAACCTTCAGGGGGTCTTACTAAAAATGCAGATTCTGATGGGGTGGGACCTGAGGCTCTGCATTTCTAATAGGATCCCAAGTGATTCCCATGCTGCTGGACTTGGACAACACTTTGAGAAACAAGGCACTAAACTTCTGAGCTCCCTTTAAGCCAGTGGTTCTCAACACTGGTATCACGTTAGAATTACATGGGAGTTTTGAAAAATCCTCATTGTTTAGCCTTTACCTCTATGGGGACAGGATGCATATATCAGATGTTAGTAAAGCTTCCCACTGGTCCCAGTGAGCAGCCGGACACTGCACAGCATCAACCCAAACTGAACCTTCTCTTCAGAGCCCAGAGCTTCTCAAAGCGTGGTCTCAGATCACCTGATTTTAAATTATGTGGAGATCTGCTAACAATGAAGATTTACAGCACCTCCCTGAAAATGAATTGAGTCCTTAAGAATAAGTTTGAGCCCTGGTTTAAAAAAAAAAAATTTTTTTTAACAAGGATGGACAGGCTCAATTTTTCCCCTATGTCTGAATGGATATGCCATAAAGGTAGCCCTTTCCCAGTGGCTGGGCTCATTGGAATTTGTAGTGATGTCTCTTCACTGTCTTGTTTTTCAGGTGTCCCGGACTTTGAGAAAATGATCGCAGCGTGACTTTGTTAAAGACCCAGGCTTTCTATGATTGCATGAGGCCCATAGCAGGCTACATGCAGCATCCCTTTCCCTAAGCTGAGGCTCTGGAGAATCCAGTCAAGCTCAGGCCATGGGTCCCACCTTAAAAAAATCCAGTAGGAACAAGTGGGGCTTCCACTGGCCTGGCAACATGGCTCCTGTAGGATTTCTTTAATATAAGGGCTTCCCTGGTGCTGCTCCCAAACTTAATAAATGTCCATTGACAAACCATGTTTCTAGGCATGGAGCAATTGAGAAATCAAGGTGTTCCTGAAACAAGATGGTGAGATGTCCTGAGAGGCATAATTAGCAAGGTCTGTCTCTGACCCACCTCTCTGTCCAATGGAACCTTTCTGTGCAGTTCAGAGGAAAGCTGCCCCCTTGTCATCTGTTCAGACATGCTTCTATGGACACTGAAATATCTGACAAGGGAGGAGCTAGGCTGATCTGAGGCATCCTGGTCACTTGACTCTAGGCCACCACTTAGAGGAGCAGGCCGCAGGTGGTGGCGGTGGTCGCTGTTGTTTTTCAGTCTCTCTGTCTTTAGATTCTGGCCACTGTTTAGCAGAGTAGGTTTTCAAATGAGTGCTGTGGAATTAACACAAATTTTGGACTCAGAGAGACTAGGTCACCAGTTGTCTTATCCATGGAGGGAATTTTAATGCCTGTACTATAAGATTATTGAAAAGATTAGGCAATTCTTCTGAAAGGCTTGGGTAAAGTAGGCCTCTGTTCAAGGAAGCTATTCCCACTGATAAAAGGGCCTAAAAAATAAATAGAAAATCTTAACAGACCCATAACAAGCATGGAAATTGAAACTGTAATCAGAAATCTTCCAGCAAACAAAAGCCCAGGTCCAGACGGCTTCACAGCTGAATTCTACCAAAAATTTAGAGAAAAGCTAACACCTATCCTACTCAAATTTTCTTCCAGAAAATTGCAGAGGAAGGTAAACTTCCAAACTCATTCTGTGAGGCCACCATCACCCTAATACCAAAACCTGACAAAGATGCCACAAAAAAAGAAAACTACAGGCCAATATCACTGATGAACACAGATGCAAAAATCCTTAACAAAATTCTAGCAATCAGAATCCAACAACACATTAAAAAGATCATACATCATGACCAAGTGGGCTTTATCCCAGGGATGCAAGGATTCTTCAGTATCCACAAATCAATCAATGTAATATACCACATTAACAAATTGAAAAATAAAAGCCATATGATCATCTCAATAGATGCAGAGAAAGCCTTTGACAAAATTCAGCATCCATTTATGATAAAAAAACTCTCCAGAAAGCAGGAATAGAAGGAACATACCTCAATATAGTGAAAGCTATATATGACAAACCCACAGCAAACATTATTCTCAATGGTGAAAAAGTGAAAGCATTTCCCCTAAAGTCAGGAACAAAACAGGGGTGCCCACTTTTACCACTACTATTCAACATAGTTTTGGAAGTTTTAGCCACAGCAATCAGAGCAGAAAAGAAATAAAAGGAATCCAAATTGGAAAAGAAGAAGTAAAATTCCCACTGTTTGCAGATGACATGATCCTCTACATAGAAAACCCTAAAGACTCCACCAGAAAATTACTAGAGCTAATTAATGAATATAGTAAAATTGCAGGATATAAAATCAACACACAAAAATCCTTTGCATTCCTATACACTAATAATGAGAAAACAGAAAGAGAAATTTACAAAACAATTCAATTCACCATTGCAACACAAAGAATAAAATACTTAGGAATATATCTACCTAAAGAAACTAAAGACCTATATATAGAAAACTATAAAACACTGGTGAAAGAAATCAAAGACAACACTAATAGATGGAGAAATATATCATGTTCATGGATCAGAAGACTCAATATAGTGAAAATGAGTATACTACCCAAAGCAATCTATAGATTCAATGCAATCCCTATCAAGCTACCAATGGTATTTTTCACAGAGCTAGAACAAATAATTTCACAATTTGTATGGAGATACGAAAAACCTCAAATAGACAAAGCAATCTTGAGAAAGAAGAATGGAACTGGAGGAAGCAACCTGCCTGACTTCAGGCTCTACTACAAAGCCACAGTCATCAAGACAGTATGGTACTGGCACAAAGACAGAAATATAGATCAGTGAAGAAAAAGAAAGCCCAGAGATAAATCCACACACCTATGGACATCTTATCGTTGACAAAAGAGGCAAGAATATACAATGGAGAAAAGACAATCTCTTTAACAAGTGGTGCTGGGAAAACTGGTCAACAACTTGTAAAAGAATTAAACTAGAACACTTTCTAACACCATACACAAAAATAAACTCAAATGAATTAAAGATCTAAACGTAAGACCAGAAACTATTAAACTCCTAGAGGAGAACATAGGCAAAACACTCTCTGACATACATCACAGCAGGATCCTCTATGACCCACCTCCCAGAATATTGGAAATAAAAGCAAAAATAAACAAATGGGACCTAGTTAAAATTAAAAGCTTCTGCACAACAAAGGAAACTATAAGCAAGGTGAAAAAACAGCCTTCAGAATGGGAGAAAATAATAGCAAATGAAGCAACGGACAAACAACTAATCTCAAAAATATACAAGCAACTCCTGCAGCTCAATTCCAGAAAAATAAACGACCCAATCAAAAAATGGGTCAAAAAACTAAACAGATGTTTCTCCAAAGAAGACATACAGATGGCTAACAAACACATGAAAAGATGCTCAACATCACTCATTATCAGAGAAATGCAAATCAAACCACAATGAGGTACCATTTCACGCCAGTCAGAATGGGTGTGATCCAGAAGTCTACAAGCAATAAATGCTGGAGAGGGTATGGAGAAAAGGGAACCCTCTTACACTGTTGGTGGGAATGCAAACTAGTACAGCCACTATGGAGATCAGTGTGGAGATTCCTTAAAAAACTGGAAATATAACTGCCTTATGACCCAGCAACCCCACTACTGGGCATACACACTGAGGAAACCAGAATTGAAAGAGACACATGTACCCCAATGTTCATCGCAGCACTGTTTATAATAGTCAGGACATGGAAGCAACCTAAATGTCCATCAGCAGATGAATGGATAAGAAAGCTGTGGTACATATACACAATGGAATATTACTCAGTCATTAAAAAGAATACATTTGAATCAGTTCTAATGAGGTAGATAAAACTGAGCCTATACAGAGTGAAGTAAGCCAGAAAGAAAAACACCAATACAGTATACTAACACATATGTATAGAATTTAGAAAGATGGTAATGATAACCCTGTATGCAAGACAGCAAAAGAGACACAGATGTATAGAACAGTCTTTTGGACTCTGTGGGAGGGAGGGGGAGAGGGTGGGATGATTTGGGAGAATGGCATTGAAACATGTATAATATCATATATGGAACAAATTGCTAGTCCAGGTTCGATGCAGAATACAGGATGCTTGGGGCTGGTGCACTGGGATGACCCAGAGGGATGGTAAGGGGAGGGAGAGGAGTTCAGGATGGGGAAAACGTGTACACCTGTGGTGGATTCATGTTGATGTACGGCAAAACCAATACAATATTGTAAGTAATTAGCCTCCAATTCAGAGAAGGCAATGGCACCCCACTCCAGTACTCTTGCCTGGAAAATCCATGGACGGAGGAGCCTGGTAGGCTACAGTCCATGGGGTCGCTAAGAGTCGGACACGACTGAGCGACTGCCCTTTCACTTTTCACTTTCATGCATTGGAGAAGGAAATGGCAACCCACTCTAGTGTTCTTGCCTGGAGAATCCCAGGGACAGGGGAGCCTGGTGGGCTTCTGTCTATGGGTCGAGCAGAGTTGGACATGACTGGAGCGACTTAGCAGCAGCTTCCAATTAAAATAAATAAATTTATATTTTAAAAAAAGGGCCTGAAAGTGTCAATGAGATCCTCTTATCTACCCTGGTGGATATACACACAGAAATTATTGGGCTCTTTGCTGATATCTGTAAAATATCATTGTACTGGTTCCATCATGAGAACTTGAGTCAGTTTCCCTTATAGAAACTACAACTATGGTATATGTAGTATTTACATATACCATGAGTAGGTATGCAGAGGAATAGCAAGCTGTGGACTAGAACATTATTGGCTATCTCTGGGTATTTGCTACCAGTTCATTTACTTTACTGCTTGCAGCTTTGGGGGAAATTGAAAATAGAGGTAACTCTCAATATCACTTAATTCTTTCCCCTTTAAAATTGGGAAAATACTGCAAGAAATCCATCCTTAAGGACAAAAATATCTTAGACAGGCTCACAGAACTTCAGAATACTACAGGATCAAGCTCCTTCATTCTCCAAAGAGCAATATGAGGCCCAAGGTCATGAAAATTATAACCAAGATGATAGAATCTTTATGCATTTACTGTGTGTGGGATCTGTTTTTATGTGTTTAAGATAGAGTAATTCATTTAATCCTCACAAGGAGTTATTACTATTGCAACAGGGAAGAACAAATCTGACTCCATATTAGATCTGTTGTTTTCGTTTTAACCTTTCCATTAATGTTTTAATCTATTCCTTTCGTTTTGTGTTTTGTTAACCTGTGCTTAGTCCTGCTGACTCTGCAATTTTGTAAAAGAATATTGCCTGTAGCCTGAAATATAAATGATAGCCTATTCTCAAGACTGGGATCTTCAAGAGTCCATTCATATAGAGATTAAAAGTCGCAGAACAGAGAATGACATTTGTTTTGTTGCAGGTTTGCAAGAACATGGTGACCTGATCTAGGTGGACAGTTGCAAGAACAAAGGATATAGACACCAAGAAGTTTGCAGCACCCAGCCTTGCCCCTCCCTTACTCTGCCTTTAGAAAAGTACTTTGCTGAAAGCCTTTGGAGAATTCGGGAGTTGGGTGGGGCAGGAGCCACCTGTCTCCTTGCATGACCCTGCAATAAACCTTTCTCTGTTCCAAACTCCAACATTTCATTGGTTTGTTTGGTCTCACTGTGTGCTGGGCACATGAACTTGCTTTGGTAACACTATTATCCCTATTTTCCAGCTGGGAATACCAAGGCACAGGGAGTTAAATGGCTGGCAGTAGTTGCTAGATGTAAATACCAGGCCACTGATTTGCAGACTGGCTCAGTGTCTCCCAGGGATTGGATCCCTCCACCAGGTGGAACTAAGCCTCTCTGTTAAACAGATCCTCCCAAATCACCTTCCCCATCAGTTCCTGAACTAGGAGTAGTTGAGGGAGAAAAAGGGATCAGGACCTGCTTTGAACTTGGCGATGGCGCTGAAGAGCGCGGCAGCCCTCTCCGAGCAGGCGTCGATGAGGCTGATGGTGTCGTGGCCGTTGTGGAGGGAGGTCTTACAGAAGCCGCAGAGCAGCTCGTTGTCGTTGCGGCAGTACTCTATGATGCGGCTGGACGGGTGGTGGATGCAGATCTTCTCGTCCTGGTCCTCCGTGCTGGTATCCACGAACACGTGGTCCTGCATGGCCACGTCCGAGTGGAAAGTCTTGAGGCACTCGTTGCACAGATTGAGGCGGCAGGTGAGGCAACGCTTATAGGCAATGCGTTGGCTGCGGCAGACCTGGCAGACAATGGGCCCGCTGGAGCGGTCGAAGCGCCACTTGAGGTAGCCGTGCTGCTGCATGTAGCGCTTGGTGAGGCGGCCGCGCAGATAGTTCTCGGGTAGCTGCATCTTGTGGCTGTAGGACATGCAGTGCGAGCGGTTGCACACAGGGCAGATGAGGATGAAGAAGTTCTCGGTGACCTCGGCATGCTTCTGCAGCCGCCGCAGGCACTTCTCACACAGGCTGTGGTGGCAGGGCAGCATGAAGGAGTGCAGGCGCAGGCGGCCGCAGATGGGGCAGGACAGGTGGCTGACCAGATTGCTGTTGGCCGTCGGCATCATCTTCACCTCCTCCAGCTGCGTGTCGCTGCTCCCAATGCGCAGGGCCGTCTTGGAGCTGCAAGGAGAAGCAAGCGTGCGAACTCAGGAGGCGGCCTCCGTTTCTCCCTCTCAGAAGGAACAGGTGCATCGCTGAGTCGCAGCGCGGTGTGATGGGGGAAGAGCATGGGTTGTCCGCAAACCTGGTTCTAAACCCGCCTCCACCATCTTTTAGCTGGGCTCACGCATTTAAGTTAATTTACCTCTGTCTGTCTGTCCCCTCATTATAGAATCACTTGATGGGGCTTCTTGAGAAAATTTAAATGGAACTGAAAACCTGGATGGCCTTTGAGCAGTCCCTGGAATGCTGTACCTGATATGCAACTGCTTGCTATTTTTGAGCAAGAGAAAAACAGCCCAGAGGGGCAGGCACTTTCAGCTGGGTATTGGAATTCTGTTGGCCATAGATAATATCACAGAACACCCACAGCAGACAAGGCCATTCTGGGACTGTGGTGAAGCAAAGCAGAAACAAATCACTTCCTCATGTTTGAACTCAGAAGCAAGAACATTGTCCAAACCACAAAAATCACCAAACATCCCCTGTCCTGATTAAAAGAAGTGACTGCTGCTTTTTTTTTTTTTTTAACCAATAACAGGCTCAACCCTGTTATTTCCATCTTCTATGCAAGATTTATTAAGATTCCCAATAGGAGATTTACCCCTGTGTCCTCACCTACCATGAGCATAAATCCTGTAATAACTTAGTGATGCCTTCCTACTGAGACAACTCACATTTGCTCATGGTGTATCTCTCTCTTGTTTCAGTGGGACGGTAAATCCAATCTCCTCCAGCTACAGGTGTGTTCTTCGTGGGTTTTACCTAGAGGGCACTGACATCATTATTGTTATGTGTGAGAGGGAACACAGAGATGGGCAAAGCGTTCTTCCCAGGACACAAGGAGGTCAGTCTCCTAGCCAAGCCCAGAACTTGAGTGTTCTAATGATCAGACCACAACTGTGACTTAAGCAGGTAGAGGCCCCCTTAAGGTCGCACATGATGGAATGCACTGCTTTGGAGTTGCACCATTGAGATGTGTCGTCACCTCTCTCATCCTCAGTTTCCTCCTCTATAAATCAAATCTCACAATACTACTTCCTCCATGAGGATTTTAAAGTCTCCATGGGATAATCCATGATAAGTGCTTAACTGCCTGGACATAGTAAGCATTCAATAAATGTGCACTGTAATGACTTCATTCCGCTCCTAGCCAGCCCATGTCCACAGCAGAGAAAAACAATGGTCAAGTCTATGAGAAGTGTATGCTTCTACTGTGTGTGTGTTGAACCTTTATCTAATATCTGAGGCTGATTTCATATAAGAACTGTGGATGAAGTAACTGCATACTTGTAAAATTCAAGTGCATATTCTAAGAAACTACAGTCAGGGCAGAAGCAGTTTGTGAAAATAAGTGAATTAGATGGAAGTATGATAAGATACTTAATTTGTGACTATTCCGATCTCTCTTATCCTCTGTATTAGTGATGTCTGGGGGTTGAGTTTGACATTGTGCCTGTGTTTTTTTTTTTTTTTTTTTAACTTTTGCCTTTTTGCAGTCCCTATATGCCCCTGGCTTCTTCCCCCTTCCCTTAGCCAGGGACCTAGGTCTCAGAGCCCAGACAGTCAAGTGTGATGCCCAAACACACTGGAATGGAGTGGTTTTTTGGTGACAGTGTCCTTATGGAGAATTGGGCACCTGGGAAGCTCTCTCTTGGAGATTTGGATGCTGGTATCCAAGCCTGCTAGCCTCAATGTTTTCAGTCTCATTCCTTCTCTGCTTTCCCAGCCTCTCTGCTTTCTCCTACCCAGGTTCTGAAGGGGTCACCTGGAGAAGCAGGCTAGTTTTACATATGGCAGCTGGATAGACTACTCCAGTTTGATTAGGTGGGACTCTGAGAATCAGGGTGTGATATAAAGAGAGATAGCAAGAGAATTCAGAAAGAGAGAGGGAGAGACAAGGGTGTTGCGGGAAGAGAAAAAGAGAACACGGTGAGCAGACAGTTGTTAATGGCCCAGGGAGCTGGCATGGAGGTGAAAATGAAAGTGGGAAAAGGAGATGAGTAAGGCAAGGAGGGATGAATGAGCTCAGAGTGAGGAGGGATGAGGAAGATGCTGAGCAGGAAGTAGTGATGAAGAACAGAGGAGGCCAGGATCAGACACCAGGAGGGAGGCCAGATGGAAGGAATATGTCTCAGTGTACCCAGCACAAGCTGCCTGACACTTGTGGTAGCATCTCTGACCATCATCAGAAAGCCTCAGGCCTGGACTCGGGCATTCAGTGACCATCATTCCATGCCAAAACAGTTACCAAGCCAAGCAGCCTTGTCTTCTTGTTGAGATAATGGCCTCTGCTCCTCTGTGCATTGACTGCCTGCTCCCAGATTTAGGCCTGTTCCTTTTGTACTTGGGTTCCCATTATATCACCTGCAAGTCTCCTGGCTTCCCTTCTTGTTCCCTTCAGGCCATTCTGCACTGTAGCATCACCTGGGAGTGGGGGAGGCTTTTCAAATCCTGATGTCCAGGTCCTACCCCAAGCCAATGAAATCAGAATGTCTGGGGCTGGAGACCAGGCATCAGTAGTTTGTAAAGATCCCCAGGTGACTCTCATACAAAACAAAGTTTGGGAGTTCCTGGTCTAAGCATCCCCCAAAAGACCAATGTCATCCCCCTCTTGTTGGAATGGCTCTAAGATGCTCCATTGCTGATTTGCAGAAAATGGGGCAGTTGAGAGGAGAGAGGGAGTGGAAGCTACTTTCTGCTCCGTAGACCTTTGGGACTTGCATTGAGAACCCCTGTGTTCTCTATTCATGCAAAAATCACAAGAGGTGAGTTGAGAGTAACCTTTACTAAGCATCTACTAAGTGCTGACCTGTGAGAGAGAGCGTATCCTTCCCTAAATTCACTGAACCTTTGCTCACAGGATTGTTCTTCCAGTCTTGAAAGGCTTCCAGACTGCCTCCCATCTTTCTGTCTTTCCAAATGCTGTCATCCTAGAGGGCTGAGTTTTGGTCTTTCCTCTGTAAGAAGTGTCTCTGCCACCCCAGACAAAGTGACATAGACTGCTGTGGTCAGAGCAGGAAAAGGATGTTCAGTGCCTGTCATAGCAGGTTAATGCCCTAAGTGAGTAACTGAGACTCTCAATGCTATGACATCTGGTTAGGAACAAAGAGAAGGCTGGCAGGAGTTCATGGCCATCTGGGGTATTTACGCAGGCCATAGTGTCAAAAACAGCCTGTGGAAGCTATTGCTTTTCCAAGAAGTATTGCAGATATGAATGGTTCAGAGGAGGAAGAGGAAGAGCAATTTATATTTTTATATCACATAAAAAATTTCAAAATGATATTAATCCTCATATCCCCTGAATCACTGCAGGTACCATACTCTGCATTTTGAAAGACAGCATTTCAATTTAATTTTAATTTAAGCACACAAACTCTGGGTTCAAATTCTGACTACATCTTACCAGTGGTGTGATCTTGGGTCATTCAATGTCTTAAATACTAAGTTTTCTCATAGGTGTGGTAGCCATGGGGCAGGGATTACCTGGGGTCATCCACATGGGTCCTGGCAAGTTGTTTTTGCACTAAGCATCAGCTATTACTATTTTGTAAAGGTGAGAGAGGTGGAGTTCAGGAGAGCTCAGCACTCATACAGGGTGGGGCTTGGTTTGGAACTCAGGTCTGTACTGGTTAGTGGCTGTTTAGGGACACTTACACTTCATTGCTACAAAATTCTTTTTTGAAGTGGAAGTAATTTTTATTGTTACATTTTGAAATGCAAACAAAAGCATTTAAAATAATAACATCATTCAATATATATTTTTATTGTTACATTAAGTACAAAACAGATTATTTGGAGTATTTTTTAGCTCTTCTTTCCCCTTCTAGTTTTATTGAAATGTAGTTGACATTTAACAATGTATAAGTTTAAGGTGTAGAACATATTGATTTGATTTACAAACATCAGGAAGTGATTATCACAGTAAATTTAGTGACCATCCATCTTTTCCGACAGATAAAAAATTAAAGAAATGGAAAAAAATTAAAAATTTTTTCTTGTGCTAAGAACTCTTAGGAGTTATTCTCCTAACAACTTTCATATATAACTGACAGAAGCATTAATTATGTTTATCCTCTTGTATATGATATCCCTGGTACCTATCTTTTTAAAAATTTTATTTTATTAGGATAATCACTTTACAGTATTGTGATGGTCTCTGCCATACATCAACATGAATCAGCCCCTAGGTATAGACGTGTCCCCTCCCTCCTGAACCCCCTTCCACTTCTCTCTCCACCCCATCCATCCGGGTTGTCACAGAGCACTGGCTTTGGGTTCCCTGCATCATACGCCAAACTCCCACTGGCAATCTATTTTACGTATGGTACCTATCTATCTTATAACTGGAAGTTTGTATCTTTCGACTGCCTTCATCCAATGCCACATCCCCACCTTCTGCCTCTGATAACCACACATCTACTCTTTTCCTGTGTTTGTTTCTTTTTGAAGTGTAACTGACCCACAACACTATGTTAGATCCTGTTACACAACATAGTGATTTGGTATTTCTGTACATTTCCAAATGATCACCACCAACGTCTAGCTACCATCTGTCACCATACAAAGACCATGTGATATATTTGTACCATGACAAAGAGTAACTAGGACTTCCCTTGTAGCTAGATGGTGAAGAATCCACCTGCCAATGCAGGAGACATGGGTTGGATCCCTAGGTGGAGAAGATCTCCTAGAAATGGCAACCCACTCCAGTATTCTTGTCTGGGAAATGCCATGGACAGAGGAGCCCGGCACTACAGTCCATGGGGTTTCAAAGAGTTGGACATGACTGAGCAGCTAAAGAAAACAAAAAAATGTAACTAGAGTTAATTGCTAGCAAGTTCTGCTGCTGCTGCTAAGTCGCTTCAGCCGTGAGCGACTCTGTGCGACCCCATAGACGGCAGCCCATCAGGCTCCCCCGTCCCTGGGATTCTCCAGGCAAGAACACTGGAGTGGGTTGCCATTTGCATCCCCAATGTATGAAAGTGAAAAGTGAAAGTGAAGTCGCTCAGTCGTGTCCGACTCTTAGTGACCCCATGGACTGCAGCCTACCAGGCTCCTCCGTCCATGGGATTTTCCAGGCAAGAGTACTGGAGTGGGGTGCCATTGCCTTCTCCGAGCAAGTTCTTGGCCTCTCCTTTTCAGATAAGGAGGTGGACTTGGGGCGGGGTGGCTGGCCTGCCCTGTCCCCGCAGTTGGTAGGGCACTCCCCAGGTGTCCGGAGTCACTGTGGCCCGTGTCGGGTGTGCAGCACTTACGAGGTGCGGATGCTCCGGAGGCGGCCCTTGCGGAAGGTGATGGTGGCATTGCGGCAGCAGCGACTCTCGTAGTAGTAGCACTTGAGGTTGCTGCTGGCCGTGCAGCAGCACTTACAGTTGGGGTCATTGGCCCAGGAGCAGCAGCACCAGTGGCAGTTGGGGTTCTCGGAGCAGGTGCAGTGGCAGAACTGGCAGTTGCGCTCATCTTTGTAAGGGCAGGGGAAGCAGGTGCAGTTCCGCTCCGAGGTGAAGAGGAACTTGCAGCACAGGCAGGAGCATAGCCGCGGACAACATCTCTGCCATGTACAACATGGAGAGCAAACACACATGGCGGTATCCATGGCTCCTACATGATGGCCGCCCGCCCCTTGGACGTTTTGCGGCCTCCTCTACCAGAATCCTGCTGTCAGTTCTCCCGTGCAGGGGGTCCCTCCTCCCCCTGATGAGGCCCGTCAGCTTGGAGGTTGCAAGAGGTTGGCTGTTATGAGGCCTTCACAGGTGGTGTACCTGCCAGGAAGCCCAAGGGCTGGCATTTACATAGATCAGCTCCAGGCCATTTGCTTATGTCATAATCCCTGTCTCCCCACCATGTCTCACCATAAAGGGTAGGAGGGAGGGTGGCATCTGGGGGGTAGTGGCAGGAAGGCTGATGGACACTCTCTGCTTCCAGAGGGCCAGCTCCAGAAGAGTGTCAACACAGAGAGCATCCTGGAGGTTTAGCTGTCTCTTGGCACCTTTGGGGTTATGAGCTGGATTTCAGAAGCTATTTCTCTTACCTTGGAACTTGGGCAAGTTGAGGCAGGGGGTATGTCTTCATGGGCCGAAAGGCCTGGGTATGGTGCATTGGAAAAGTAGACATGATATTCCTCTTCATGGGCTGTTTTTGCATTGCTAGAACTCTTTATTTGATGAACAAAGTGCAGTGCTTACAAATAATAATGCCATATGTGAAGGGAATTACCATTTGTAGAAAGAATTAAAGGAAAAAAAAAGATATAGGTTCTTTAAGGCACTTCTTTCCATAGTCACTGAGTTTGTTAGTCACTGCATAGTCACTGATGATTTTCACTGCTTCAGGCATAAGTCACTCTGAATATTTCTTGGCATTTTTTTTGCAGGCTCATGGAGTTTGGCTGAGACTCAGGCTCTGTTTTCTATGCCCCTGCCCTCCTCCCCAGTCCCATCCTGCTGTATCCCTTTTATCAGGAGGCGGGAATTCTACACAAGACTCTTTATCTCTGCTTTTATCATTAATATATGCTCAGTATCTCTAGAAATGACCTTCTATTTTAGGGGAGAATTTTGTTTTCCACTTTATGCAGCTTGCAAAGATTAAAAGAGCAGAAATTTCATGATCATACCATATATATGGTATGAACACTGTCTTATTTTTTGTCCAAAAAGAAACAGAAGTGAGAGCCAATTTGGCTGCAGGAATTCATTGCATAATATATTATCTCTCCCTATGATTATCACCTTTATAATAAGAAAGAACACTCACTGAGTGCTAGCTGTTCCATCCACACTTTGATTTTATGTTCCTACAGATGAAAATTTTGGATCATAGGCTATGTGCTCTATGTATTTATTTGTAATTAATAAATTGTTTACTTAAATGAATATGCCAGTTAATACTGATAGCAGCAGTGTATGAGACACTTTCCCCCACATAGTTTCCTGAACTCAGTTTTGTCAGTATTCTTATCTGTTCTCCAAGCACAGAGGTTTTTGCATTTCATTCCTGAATTTACTTTCATCATTGCTCTCAGCAAGACTCCCTCTTTTGGATGATTTGGGAGAATGGCATTGAAACATGTATAATATCATATATGAAATGAGTCGCCAGTCCAGGTTTGAAGCACGATACTGGATGCTTGGGGCTGGTGCACTGGGACGACCCAGAGGGTTGGTATGGGGAGGGAGGAGGGAGGAGGGTTCAGGATGGGGAACACATGTATACCTGTGGTGGATTCATTTTGATATATGGCAAAACCAACACAATATTGTAAAATTAAAAAATAAAATAAAATTTTAAAAAATGTTTTAAAATTTTTATTAAGATATAATTCACTGACCATTAAACTCACTGTTTTATTTATTTATTTATTGGCTGTGCTGGATCTTCATTGCTGTGTGGGCTTTTCTCTAGTTGGGGTGAGTGGGGGCCTCTCTTCATTGCAGTGCGTGGGCATCTCAATTTCGTGGCTTCTCTTGTTGCAGAGCACAGGCTCTAGGCACATGGGCTATAGCAGTTGCAGCACGTGGGCTCAATATTTGTGGCTCCCAGGCTCTAGAGCACAGGCTTAGTGGTTGTGGTGTATGGGCTTTAGTTGCTCCGCAGCATGTGGGTACCTTCCTGGATCAGGGTTCAAACATTTGTCTTCTGCTTTGGCAGGCAGATTCTTTACCACTGAGCCATCAGGGAAGCCCTAAACTCACTGTTTTAGAGTGAATAGTTCAATGGTTTTTAATATATTCACAATATTGTGTAACTACCACCACTGTCTAATTCCAGAAGATTTTCACCACCCCCAAAGACACCCTGTACTCATCAGTTGTCATCCCCATAGCTCCTGGCAGCTATTAATCTAGTTTCTGTGTATATAGATGTGCCTATTCTGGACATTTCATATAAATGTAATCATATAATATGTGGTCATTTGAATTTGATTCTTTCACTTTGCATAATGTTTTCAAGGTTCATACATGTATCAGTATTTCCCTTTTTATGACTGAATAATATTGTATGGGGGGCTTTCCTTGTGCCTCAGTGGTAAAGAATCCATTTGCTAATGCAGGAGACACGGGTTCAATCCCTGGGTCAGGAAGATCCCCTGGAGAAGGAAATGGCAACCCACTCCATATTCTTGCAAAGGAAATCCCATGGACTTTTATATCAGTCCATTCTAAAGGAGATCAGTCCTGGGTATTCATTGGAAGGACTGATGCTGAAGCTGAAACTCCAATACTTTGGCCACCTCATGTGAAGAGTTGACTCATTGGAAAAGACCCTGATGCTGGGAGTGATTGAGGGCAGGAGGAGAAGGAGATGACAGAGGATGAGATGGCTGGATGGCATCACCGAGTCGATGGACATGAGTTTGAGTGAACTCTGGGAGTTGGTGATGGACAGGGAGGCCTGGCGTGCTGCGATTCATGGGGTTGCAAAGAGTAGGACACGACTGAGCGACTGAACTGAACTGAACTGAGGTTTTGGTGGTAACCGTTGCCCCACTACTGCCTGAACTTAGTGTAATCTTTGAGCCTTAGTTTCCTAAGCTCCCAAATGGGAAAAGGTACTATTCTATTGCAGGATTGTTGTTCTAAAATATTAAAAAATAACATAGGTAAACTGGTAACATAATGCTTATTGCATGACTATCATTCATCTCTGCTATGATAATTTAGGCATGTGGGCATTAGAAAAGGGATTAAGCATCTAAATATGAACACGTGTTTTCAATTCTTTTGAGTTTGTACCCGGGAATGGAATTTCTCTATGTTTAACTTTTTGAGGAAATGCCAAACTGTTTCCAAAATAGCTATACCATTTAACATTTTACATTCTTACCAACAATGTGATGAGGGTTACAATTCCTTTACATCCTTATCAAAACATGTTATTTTTTTTTTTCAAAAATTGTTATTATAGCCATCATAGTGGGTTAAGAAGGGGGCTCTTCTTGTGGTTAGACTTGAAGTTTCCTTATGACTAATGATGTTGATTTGTATACTTCTTTGGGCTTCTCTGGTGGCTCAGATGGTGAAGAATCTGCTTGCAGTGCTGGAGACTGGGATTCAATCGCAGGGTTGGGAAGATCCCCTGGACAAGGAAATGGCAACTCACTCCAGTATTCTTGCCTGGAGAATTCCATGGACAGAGGAACCTGGCAGGCTACACTCTGTGGTATTGCAAAGATCAAGACAGGACTGAGCAGCTAACATGACACTTTGGAGAAATGTCTATTTAAATCCTTTGCCCAATTAAAAATTGAGCTATTTGTCTTTTTTATTATTGGGTTGTAGGAGTTCTTTGAATAATATAGAGACTACACCATTACCACCTACAAGATTTGTAAATATTTTTTCCATTCTGTTTTTAGGTTTAAAATTTTTTTTTCACAGTGTCCTTTGAGGCACAAAAGTTTTAATTTTGATGAAGTCTAATTTATTTATATTTTTGTTATTATTGCTTGCCCTTTTTGTGTCATTTAAGAAACTTTTGCCTAATATAAGATCATGAAGACTTACACCTACATTTTCTCTTAATACTTTATAATTTGAATTATCACACTTAGGTCTTTGATTCATTTTGAATTATTTTTTAAATTTGATTTGAGAAAATCAATTAACCATAGATGGTTTACTACTGGACTCTATTATGCTTCTTGGTTCTATGTGTCTATCTTTATATCAACCACACTGTTTTGGCATGCATGGCAGCTTTGTAGAAAGTTTTAAAATGGGGAAATGTGAGCTCTCCATATTTTTTTTTCCTGTTAGAACTTATTTAGGGTATTCTAAGCCTGGTATATTTCAATATAAATTTTAGGATCAGCTTTCTTATTTTTTTTACAAAAGGCTACTAGAATCTTGATAGGGATTGCATTTAATCTGTAAATCATTTGCAGAAGTATTTTCATATTAAAATTAAATTTTCCAATCGATGAACACAAGAGACTTTTCCATTTATTTAGGTCTTCAAAGATTTCTGTTAACACTGTTGTTTAATTTTCAGTTTACAAATCTGACACTTATATAGCTAAGTTTATTCCTAAGCATATTTTTTGGATACTACTATAAATAAAATTTTTTCTTAATTTTACTTTTGGATTGTTCATTGTTAGGGTATAGAAATGTAGAAGATCTTTATATACTGGTCCTGTGTCCTACAACTTTGATGAATTCATTATTAGGGAGGGGGTTGAGGATGGGGAACATGTGTACACCCATGGCAGATTCATGTTGATGTATGGCAAAACCAATACAATATTGTAAAGTAATTAGCCTCCAATTAAAATAAATACATTTATATTAAAAAAAGCTTTTTAAACTTCATGTCATCTGTGAATAAATATACTTTTACACGACTTATTTGTATATAATAACAGAAGCATAGGCAACAAAAGCAAAAATCAACAGGTGGGACTATGCCAAATTAAAAAGGTTCTGCACAGCAAAGGAAACAATCAGTAGAGTGAAGAGGCAATCAATGAAATGATGCGAGAAAGTAAAAAAAAAAAATGGAAGAAAGTATTTTCAAATCATATATTTGAGAAGGGGTAAATTTCTAAAATATATGAAGGATTCATACAACTCAAGAGCAAAAAAAAAAAAAAAAAAAGAAATCCCAGGTAATCCTAAAAATCCTAAAAATGGGCAGAAGACTTAAATAAATTTTTTTCCAAAGAAGACATGCAAATGGTTAACAAGTACATAAAAAGTGCTCAACATCACTAATCATTAGAAAAATGCAAGTTAAATCCACAGTGAGATATCACCTCACATCAGTTAGGGCGGCTATTGTTGAAAAGACAAGAAATAAAAAGTGTTGTTGAGGATGTGGGGAAAAGGGAACTCTAGTACTCTGTTGGTGGGGATGTAAAATGATATAACTACTGTAGAAACAGTATGGAGGTTTCTTGAAAAATTAAAAATAGAACTAATGTAAGAAATCCCAGAAATCCCACTTTTGGTTATATAACTAAAGGAAAAGAAGTCACTATCTTGAAGAGACGTCTGTACTCCTGTATTCATTGCAGCATTATTTACAATAGTCAACATATGGAAACAAATTAAGTGAACATCAGTAGATGAATGGAGAAAGAAAATGGGATACACACACATACATACTCACACTGAAATATTCAGTCATAAAAAAGGAAATCCTGCCATTTGTGTGACAACATGGATGAGCCTGCAGGATGTTCTGCTGTGTGAACTAAGTCAAATGGAGAAAGACAGCTATCGTATGATCTGGAAAAAAAAAAAAGTCAGACTCAGAGAAACAGAGAGTAGAATGATGGTTTCCAGGAGTTGGGGGTAGGGACATGGGCAGATGTGGGTTAGGGAGTACAACCTCCATTTAAAAGATGTATAAGCTCTAGAGATCTAATGTACAGCATGGTGACTATAGTTAATATTATGTACTTGAAATATGCTAAGACAGTAGATTTAAGTATTCTTATCACACTAAAGACTATGGATATATTGATTAACATGATTGTTGTAATCATTTTACAGCTTGTATGTGTATCAAGTCATCATATTGTATCCTTTATATATATATAGAATTTTGGCACATAATTATTCCTCAATAAAGCAAGGGGAAAAACAAAATTAACATTCAAAAATCAATGACTTTCATATACACAAACAAAAACCAGAAGATATAAAAGGAAGGACTATCCGTTTACATTCAGAAACAAAACAAAAGCAAAAAACAAGAAGTAAATAGGTATAAATGTGACCAGAAAGTTCAAAATCTATATTGGGCAAGTTCTAAAAGACCCTTGAAAGACTTAAATATGGGCTTGAACGAATAGAAAGATGTACCATATTTATGGATAGCAAAACTCAACATCCTAAAGATGTTGGTCTCCCTAGATTAACACGTCCAATGTAATTCTAATAAGAATAGAATTTTTTTTTTCTGAAGCTAGAGATGTTGCTTATAATATTTACTTAAAGAACAAATAAGCAAGAATAGCCAGGAAAATTCTGATGGAGGATAGAAATAAAGGGGTGTACTTGTACTTCCCTGGTGGCTCAGACGGTAAAGAATTTGCCTGCAATGCAGTAGACATGGGTTTGATCCCTGGGATCCCCTGGGGAAGGGCCCGGCAACCCACAGCAGTATACTTGCCTAGAGAATCCCATGGGCAGACCAGCCTGGTGGGCTACAGTCATTGGGGTTGCAAACAGTCAGATACGACTGAACAACTAACACTTTCACTTTTCACTTGAACTAAATATTTAAAATTTTTTATGCCTCTATAATTGAACAGTACTGGTGTTGGTGAAGAGATAGACTGACCCTGAAAGAGAAATAGAAAAATCCTAATAGACAAAATTGGACACGGAAATTTAATATGTGTATAAAGGCATCATCACAGGTCAATGGAGGAAAAGACAAGGTATTTAAAGTATATGGTTAGGAGGACTGGATAGTCTTCTGTAAAAAAATAAAATTGAATCCATTCTCCACACCAAGATAAATGCTGAATGGATCAGAAGTTTACCTTGGTAAAAAATGAAATTATGCAAAAAAAGGAAACATGGACTAATTGCTTTTTAACTTGGGAGTGGGGTAAACCTTCCTCATTATGACAAAAATGGAAACACAATAAAGAAAAAAGATTGACAAATTTGATTACATAAATAAGAATATTTTAAAGGATTGAAACAAAACATAAAAAAGTGAAGCAACCCCTCCTCCCACAAAACTACCAAACCCACTCACATTAACAAAGTAGAAAGATGATGAAAAATGGAAAACAATGTGTTCAGCCTATGGGCAGATTTGATATCTTTAACATCTAAGGAACTTCTAAAAATTTTATATGAAAAATATCAAGTTTCCTTCAGAAAAATGAGCTAAAAATATAAAGTTGATAGAAAAAATGTTATTAGCCTTGGCATGCTCGCGTTCAGTTGTTTCAGTCACACCCAGCTCTTTGTGAACCTATGAACTGTAGCCCACCAGGTTCCTCTATCCATAGGATTCTCCAGGCAAGAATACTGGAGTGGGTTGCCATGCCCTTCTCCAGAGGATCTTCCTGACCCAGGGACTGGAACCAAGTCTCCTGCATTCCAGACAGATTCTTCACTGACTGAACCACCAGAGAAGCCCTTGAAAGTGAAAGTGAAAGTTGCTCAGTTGTGTCCAACTCTTTGAGACTCCATGGCCTATAGTCCATGGAATTCTCTGGGCAAGAATACAGGAGTGGGTAGTCTTTTCCTTCTCCAGGGGATCTTCCCAACCCAGGGATTGAACCTAGGTCTCCCACATTGGTTCTTTATCAGCTGAGCCACAAGCAAAGCCCAAGAACACTAGAGTGGGTAGCCTATCCCTTCTCCAGTGGATCTTCCCAACCCAGGAATTGAACTGGGGTCTCCTGCAATGCAGGCGGATTCTTTAACAACTGAGCTATCAGGGAAACCCAGAGAAGCCCTTAGTAGCCTTTAATGATATATAAAGTTTCTTACCTTTTAAATGCAAAATAAATCAACACTGAAAAATCAACATTTTCTACCCATTATATTACCAAAATTAAAAACACAGAAAATTGAGAACATATTCTCTTGGCAAAGCTCTAGATGAACAAAAGTTCTCATGTATTAGGTTACTGATGGGAATGTTACACTGGGGAGGAGAGTTTGACATAACTCTCAAAACCTCATCTACCTGTTGACTCAGCTGTTTTAGTTCTAAGAATTTCTCCCAAGGATACGCTGACAAAATTACAAACAAGATTCATTCATGGTGTTATTTATTACAGCACTATTTGTAATAGCACAAAACTTGAAACAATTCAAATATCCATCATCAGGGAACTGATAAAATAAGCTAAAGCACACAATGGTGCTTAATGCTATTACATAAAAGAGTGAGAAAGACCTCCGGTGACTGTTTTAAAATGATTTCTAAAATATGTTAATGAGTGCAAAAAGGTGTAGCAATGTGTATAAAATATGTGGCCATTCATCTCAGAAAAGTTGTTAAGTTGTTGGTTTAACTTGACACATGAGATAAAAAGATAAAGCAAAAATTTAGATTTATAAGGGAATGCAAGAGTAAGGTGGAGGGGGACTATATCTTTAGAAACCACTTAAATATTTTGTATAATTATAATGCAAAGTTAAGCTAAAAGAGCAATCCTAAAACTTAAAGCAAAATGAAAAAAAAAAAAAAATGAGCCTGTGACTTGAGTTGGTGGTACAATCATACCAAGAGGAATTATTTTCAGTTAGTTTAAAACACAGTAATTTGATTTTACCTAGTGAGATTGATTCCTAAGTAGAGGCAAAATAAAGCAAGGAGAAAGCTTATGTTCTTTCACTAATCGTGCTGTTAATGGTAGTGTTAGTATTGTTCATCTGAAAGGGTTGTGTGTATATTTTTCAATAAATGAGGAATTTTGTTGATGTCAATGAGTATCACAATCTAAGGCATGGGAGAAAGAACATACAGAGATGACTCCTGAAGTTAAGAACATCGGGTAGTCCTGATATGAATTAAAAATATCAATGTCAACTCATGATGTATTTTACCTGAAGAAAATTTCTTAATTCTGGCCTCTGAAAAGGCCTTGAAACCATGACTCAGTTCAGTCAATTCAGTCACTCGGTTGTGTCTGACTCTTTGCGACTCCGTGGACTGCAGCATGCCAGGCTTCCCTGTCCATCACCAACTCCCGGAACTTACTCAAACTCACATCCATAGAGTTGGTGATAGCATCCAACCATCTCATCCTCTGTCAGCCCCTTCTTCTCCACCTTCAATCTTTCCCAGCATCAGGGTCTTTTCCAACGAGTCAGTTCTTTGCATCAGGTGGCCAAAGTATTGGAGTTTCAGCTTCAGCATCAGTCCTTCCAATGAATATTCAGGACTGATTTCCTTTAGGATTGACTGGTTGGATTTCCTTGCAGTCCAAGGGACTCTCAAGAGTCTTCTCCAACACCACAGTTCAAAAGCATCAATTCTTCAGTGCTCAGCTTTCTTCACAATCCAACTCTTACATCTATACATGACTACTGGAAAAGCCATAGCTTTGATTTAATGGGCCTTTGTTGGCAAAGTAATGTCTCTGCTTTTTAATATGCTGTCTAGGTTGGTCATAGCTTTTCTTCCAAGGAGCAAGCATCTTTTAATTTCATGGCTGCAGTCACCATCTGCAGTGATTTTGGAGCCCAAGAAAATAAAGTCTCTCATTTGCTTCTTCCATTGTTTCCCCATCTATTTGCCATGGAGTGATGGGACCAGATGTCATGATCTTAGTTTTCTGAATGTTGAGTTTTAACTTTTTCACTCTCCTCTCTCACTTTCATCAAGAGGCTCTTTAGTTCTTCGCTTTCTGCCATTAGGGTGATGTCATCTGAATATCTGAGGGTATTGATACTTCTCCTGGAAATCTTGATTCCAGCTTGCGCTTCATCGAGCCTGGCATTTCTCATGATATACTCGGCATATAAGTTAAATAATCAGGGTGACAATATGCAGCCTTGACGTACTCCTTTCCTGATTTGGAACCAGTCTGTTATTCCATGTCCAGTGCTAACTGATGCTGCTTTACCTTCATACAGATTTCTCAGGAAGCAGGTAAGGTGGTCTGGTATTCCCATCTCTTGAAGAATTTTCCACAGTTTGTTGTGATCCACACAGTCAAAGGCTTTGGTGTAGTAAATGAAGAAAATAAATGTTTTTCTAAAATTCTCTTGCTTTTTCTATGATCCAATGGATGTTGGCAATTTGATCTCTGGTTCCTCTGCCTTTTCTAAATCCCAGCTTGAACATCTGGAGGTTCTCTGTTCATGTACTGTTGAAGCCTAGGTTGGAGAATTTTGAGCTTTACTTTGCTAGAGTGTGAGATGAGTGCAATTGTGTATAAGTTTGAACATTCTTTGGCATTGCCTTTCTTTGGTATTGGAAAGAAAACTGACCTTTTCCAGTCCTGTGGCCACTGCTGAGTTTTCCAAATTTGTTGGCATATTGAGTGCAGCACTTTCACAGCATCATCTTTTAGGATTTGAAATAGCTCAACTGGAATTCCATCACTTCCACTAGCTTTGTTCATAGTGATACTTCCTAAGGCCCACTTGACTTTGCATTCTAGGATGTCTGGTTCTAGGTGAGTGATCACACCATTGTGATTATCTGGGTCATGAAGATCTTTTTTGTACAGTTCTTCTGTGTATTCTTGCCACCTCTTCTTAATATCTTCTGCTTCTGTTAGGTCCATACCATTTCTGTCCTTTATTGTGACCATTTTTTGCATGAAGTGTTCCCTTTGTATCTCCAATTTTCTTGAGATCTCTAGTCTTTGCCATTCTATTGTTTTCCTCTATTTCTTTGCAATGATTACTGAGGAAGGCTTGCTTATCTCTCCTTGCTATTCTTTGGAGCTCTGCATTCAAATGGGTATATATTTCCTTTTCTCCTTTGCCTTTAGCTTCTCTTCTTCTCTCAGCTATTTGTAAGGCTTTCTCAGACAATCATTTGCCTTTTTGCCCTTCTTTTTCTTGGAAATGGTCTTGATGATTGCCTCCTGTACAATGTCACAAACCTCTATCCATTGTTCTTCAGGCACTCTGTCTGTCAGATCTAATCCCTTGAATCTGTTTGTCACTTCCACTGTATTTAGGTCATATCTGAATGGTCTAGTGGTTTTCCGTATTTTCTTCAATTTAAGTCTGAATTTTGCAATAAGGAGTTCATGATCTGAGCCACAGTCAGCTCCCGGTCTTGTTTTTGCTGACTGTATAGAGCTTCTCCATCTTTGGCTGTAAAGAATAGAATCAATCTAATTTTGGTATTGACCACTGGTGATGTTCATGTGTAGAGTCTTTCCTTGTGTTTTTGGAAGAGGGTGTTTGCTATAACCTGTGCATTCTGTTAGCAAAACTCTATTAGCCTTTGCCCTGCTTCATTCTGTACTCCAAGGCCAAACCTTGTCTGTTACTCCAGATATCTCTTGACTTCCTACTTCTGCATTCCAGTCCCCTATAATGAAAAGGATATCTTTTTTGGGTATTGGTTCTAGAAGGTCTTATAGGTCTTCATAGAACTGTCCAACTTCAGCTTCTTCAGCATTACTGGTTGGGGCATAGACTTGGATTACTGTGATATTGAATGGTTTGTCTTGGAAACAAACAGAGATCATTCTGTTGTTTTTGAGATTGCATCCAAGTACTGCATTTCGGACTCTTTTGTTGACCATGAGGACTACTCCATTTCTTCTAAGAGATTCTTGCCCACAGTAGTAGATATAATGGTCATCTGAGTTAAATTCACCCATTCCAGTCCATTTCAGTTCACTGATTCCTAAAATGTCGACGTTCACTCTTGCCATCTCTTGTTTGGCCACTTCCAATTTACCTTGATTCATGGACCTAACATTCCAGGTTAATGAATCCTCTTGTCTCCTATATTATGGTCTCTGAATTTCAGCAAAATGAACCAAGACGTTTTGGACAAATGGATGGTCCTAGGTCTAGGGCAGGAAGTGTATAAAACAAATGTGGATGTGGATATACATTTTACTAAAGTCAACAAGTCCCCTTTTGGCACTAGCTCATTTAGCCTTGCTAGAGGATACAAGGAAAGAAGAATAGCACATCAGGGGCAGGGGCCGGTATGACAGCTCATGTACAAAGGAATGAGACCAATGAGTGGGTACAATGATGCTGTAATGCATTATCCATGTATCTTTGTTAAGACTGAGATACTCACTCCTCTTGTTGGCTGCTTGCAGTCCACACCTGAATCTTTCTTTGGGAATTGCTTTCAGTGGAGGAACAGTGCCTTGCCCTAGATTAAGCTCCAATTCAGGGAGCAGTTCTGCCTAAATTGGAGCCACCCCAGTTACTGAGGCTTCCCTGATAGCTCAGTTGGTAAAGAATCTGCCTGCAATGCAGGAGACCCTGGTTTGATTCCTGGGTCAGGAAGATCCCCTGGAGAAGGGATAGGCTACCTACTCCAGCATTCTTGGGCTTCCCTTGTGGCTCAGCTCATAAAGAATCCACCTGAAATGTGGGAGACCTGGGCTCAATCCCTGGGTTGGGAAGATCCCCTGGAGAAGGGAAAGGCTACCCACCCCAGTATTCTGCCCTGGAGAATATGATGGACTGTATAGTCCATGGGGTTGCAAAGAGTTGGACACGACTGAGCGACTTTCAGTCACCAGCTACTGAGGAAGTCCAATTGGATTGGCTGAGGTTT
The DNA here is from genome assembly GCF_002263795.3 of Bos taurus. Classification (NCBI taxonomy): domain Eukaryota; kingdom Metazoa; phylum Chordata; class Mammalia; order Artiodactyla; family Bovidae; genus Bos; species Bos taurus. The sequence continues at coordinate 128,301,061 of NC_037328.1, forward strand.
CCAGTTTCAAGTATGTTACAGTTTAACTTGTCCTGCTGTACAATCCTGTTCCCCTCACTCCCCATGAGCCCTCTCCAGTACACCTCTAGTGCATAAATTTCCATCTCATAGTCTGTTTATTGGGGAACCGGGCTTAACTGATGGGTATGGGAGCCATCCCGGCTTATGAGTGCCATTTCCCTTATGAAACAATATGTTTTACTTCCTCCCGGGGGAATAGTTTCCAGGGGTCCTAGCAAGGGACATGCAGTTACAAGAATGCACTGCATTCAGAGAAGCTCAAACTATGGATCCCGTTTAGATATTTATAGTTAATTCACAATCCTCCAAGGCCAGGTGTAGTTTACTAATTAGAAGTCATTTTATAAGCAATGTTGCCTGGTAACATAGATGACTTTCACCTTTATTATGTTTCCAGGGGAACAGAGCTAGGAGTTAACTCAAGGTCATTTTTCTGGAGAGAAAGAGAGCGAGTCTGTAAACCATTCACATTTAAAGACAATCACAAAGATAACTGAAACAAAAGAAAAAAAATCCCAACAACCCTCACTTGGATGATACTAGGAAACTAACTTATTTTGAGACCTGGTAAATAAAGGGAGAGAATAATTTATCTAGATATTGTTATATGAACTGTATAAGGGGAATTTTCTCTTCACAGAAGTATCCTGACTTTTGCGAGGATCGAAGAGGGATTGAATTGTGATATCATCCATTGCAACTCCTACTGAAAAGGTGACTCTAGACAGGGGTCCCCAACCTCCAGGATCTAACGCCTGATGATCAGAGGGAGAGCTGATGTAATGATAGTAGAAATAAAGTGCACAATAAATGTAATGCCCTTGAATCATCCCCAAACCATCCCCCACCCTCCTGGTCTATGGAAAAATTGTCTTCCATGAAACCCGTCCCTGGTGTCAAAAAATTTGGGGACTACTGATCTAGACAATATCACCAGGGACAGCTAACAGTTCCAAAGGCCATCAGACTTTGTGCACCCCTGGATGTAAGTACACAGCACAACCTATAATGTATTGCAAAAAGTTCTCATCTGAATTTGACCAGACTTCTAGATCTAACTGCCAGTTGTTCAGGACAGTTGATATCAAGGTGAAACAGTTTGCAAAACGCAGATTGTGGAAAACACAATGACCTAGTTTCTTCAACAGAGACTTTGCAAGGGAGATACACACATTACAGATATAAAGGTGAAGATTTCTGATTCAAAAGAGACCTAAGATACAAGAGACATATAAACCAATTGTAATTTTTGAGTCTATGATCCTGATTTGGACAAGCTGTAAAACTATTTATTATTTATGATTCAACTGAGGGATTTGAATACCGCTGGAAGATTGAATGATAGGAAGAAGTGATTATTAATTTTTCAGGTTTGATAATGGTATTGTGGTTATGTTATTTAGGAGAGTTTTTAACTTTTACAGGTAAAGACAGATACATTTATAGATTAAGTGATAAAATATCTGTTCCCCTTCCCCCAAATAATCTAGATTGTAGCAAAGTGGGTAAGAGATTACATGAAAGAGATGAAAGTGGGTGAGAGATTACAAACTGGCCATGACCTGATAACTGCTGAAGCTGGCCATTAGGTTTATGGGGGTTCTTTATACTATTTCCATGACTTTTATATGTTTGAAAATTTTAACTATAACAAATAGAATCACATACACATTTACTTTTTAATATAATCATCTCACTCCTGGAAATCTTCCATAGGTCTAAGGTTTCTTAATGTAGCAACACTAACGAAAAGAAAAGAAACCCTAGAAATAAAATGAATACCCAACAATGACATATGGTTGAATAAATTGTGATAGTGTACCATCATTAAGAGGAATAATTTAGAGCCAACCCAGTTCACTTGCAGGAGTTTCGGGGAATAATGTTGAGTGAGAAAAGCAAGAAGCACACAGGAGTATATAAGACCTCATTTTTTGAAAGAAAAAAAAGACACGTGCCTATTCGTCTACGATGTGTAGTGTGTATTAGAGGATGTCCAGAGGGGTGTTAACATGGTTTCCTTGGGGTTGGGGAGTGAGAAAGTATGAGCCCTGGTTGTGGGGTCAGACCGTGTTCTGGTCCAACTTTGTCACCAGTGGTGTCACTATGGAGAGTTCAGCAGTGTTCATGGAGCACGTCCTGTGTGCCCGGCTGGCCTAGCAGCTGATAATACAGTATAGATGCTGTTCCTGTGACTTCCCTGGAGGTCTAGTGGTTAAGAATCCACCATCCAATGCAGGGCATGCAGATTCCACCCCTGGTCAGGGAACTAAGATCCAACATGCCTTGGAGCAACTAAGCCCATGTTGGAAATAACCAAGCCTGCATGCCTCCATGAAGATCCAGCTTAGCCGGAAAAAAAGATAAAATGCTGTTCCTATCTCTGGGAAGCTGCCATGTTGAGGAGAGAAGGTTGAAAGGTCAACATGCATAAATTGCAGGGTGCTGTGGACAGGGAGGCCTGGTGTGCTGCAATTCATGGGGTCACAAAGAGTCGGACACGACTGAGCGACTGATCTGATCTGATCTGTGGGCATATTGCTTAACTTTTATGAACCTCAGTTTTCTTATTTATGAAATGGGATTATGACATATGCTTCATAGGGCAATTTTGAGGTTTAAATATGTGCAACATGAATCTAATTGCACCATCTTGGGCCACAATCTTCTCATTGTAAGGCTCTAGCAACCTCCTGGTATTGTCCCCAGGGGCAGAAAGATGGACCCTGAGAGCCCATAAGGTGAGGGAGGGTGCTGGGCAGTCAGTCTGAGAGCTAAGACAGAAGAGTGAGGTAGAACTGTATTATGGTTTCTTGAGAACATAGAATAAAGGAGGCAAATGTGTGCATTTATCCTTCATTTGAAAGCATTCACTTAATCTGTGTGTGTGGGCTTCCTCATCGGTGTGGACGGTAAAGAGTCTGCCTGCAATATGACAGACCCAGTTTCAATCCCTGGGTTGGGAATATCCCCTCAAGAAGGAAATGCCAACCCACCCCAGTATTTTTGCCTGGAGAATCCCATGGACAGAGAGCCTGGCAGGCTACAATCCATGGGGTCGCAAGTAGTCCAACACTCAATAATTGAATGTGTGTGTGTTAGTTGCTCAGTCATGTCCGACTCTTTGTGACCCTGTGGATTGTAGCTCACCAGGCTCCTCCGTTCATTGGGTTCTCCAGGCAAGAATACTGGAATGGGGTGCCATTCGCTTCTTTAGGGGATTTTCCAGATCCAGGGATTGAACCCAGGTCTCCTGCACTGTAGGCAGATTGTTTACCATCTGAGCCACCAGGGAGGGCCATTCACTTAATTCTTTATATTAATACCTTATACATGAGTGAACAGAGTAGAAGAAGACCTGTGCCCCTTCAGAAGTGATGGTCCAAAAAGGGGAGCCAGACACTAGACATTAAAAGGAATAAATGAGTAAATCTGATGATTCGTTGAAGTTTCATGGCAAAGAGGAAAAGCAGAGCAGAGGAAGTATATTAGTTAGCTAGGGCTGCTGTAACAAAGTGTCACAGACCAGGTGACATAAACAACAGAAACGTGTTGACTCACTAGTCCGGAGCCTGAAGGTCTGGGATCAAGACCATGCTTCTTCTGCCAAATCTAGAGAGGAATCTGTTCCAGGGAACTCTCCCAGCTTCCGGTAGTTCCCCGGCTTGTGGCAGCTTAACTGCAATCCTCACCTGGCATTCTTCCTCTATGCATGTGTGTCTCAGTGTCCAAATTTTATCTTTTTCTAAGGACACCAGTCAGATTAGGGGCCACTCTACTCCAGTGTGACCTCATCTTAACTAATTACACTGACAATGACCCTATTTCCATATAAGGTCCCATTTGGAGTTATTGGGGGTTGAGACTTCAACAAACAAAGTTACGGAACAGGAAGGGATGTGGAAGTGCCCAAGATAGTGGGCAGCCTGCAGTATTAAATTGGGAAACTTGGTGAGAAGGGGACATTGGAGAGAATGCTTGAAGAACGTAGGGAATGGGCCCTGTGGCTATCTGGGGAACTGAAGACTATCCCAGGTAGAGAGGACAACCAATGCAAAGACACCTTGGCAGGCATGTGCTTGAGATTTTCTAGGAGCAGCAGGAAGACACTGTGGCTGCAGCAGAGAAGGAGTGAACAGGAGATGTCAGATGGGATCAGGCCCTAAGTGTGCGGCCCTTGGACACTTGTGATGGACTTTGGCTTTTACTTGGAGCGTAACGATCGGTGGTTCTGGGCAGAGTGGCTATGTTGATAGACACAGTGTGTGGGTGGGGACGTAGTTAGGAAGCCATGTCTGTGGTCCATGTGGGAAATTACTGAATTAGGAGACAGGGGAGAATTGCTGGAGCAACCTCCTGAGTAGAGAAGGGGGATCGGTCCAATGCATAAGTAGAAGGATTGGCATGGGTCCTGGGCCTTGGTGAATATATTTAATTTAAATACTTTCCCCTTATTGCATATCTAAAGAACCTAGCAAAGTATGTGGTGGACAGAAGAGTCTCAGTATAGTTTTTCTTTCCTCTCCCTTCCATCTCAGAATCTGGTCTCCTCAGCATCCACCCATCATTCAACTTGCTCTCTGTTAGTTCTTTAATCCTTAAAGAATGTGAGCTGGTAGTGGCTTATAGAAATGTTTTGAATGGTTGCTCAATGAATCCTAGGTTTTGGAGTAGTACCTTGGGGCCATGTAAGAGTTCAGGAAATCCTAAATGGAGGAACTCCCAGGGATTCCTGCCCATTCCCGTGCCTACTCCATATCTCACTTTATCCAGAAAATTCAATAGCTATGGTTTGTATGAAAGTGTTAGTTGCTCAGTTGTATCCAATTCTTTGCATCCCCATGGACTCTAGCTCGCCAGGCTCCTCTGTCCATGGAATTCTCCAGGCAAGAATACTGGAATGGGTAGTCATTCTTTTCTCCAGGGTATCTTCCTGACTCAGGGATCAAAACTGGGTCTTATGCATTGCAGCCACCAAGGAAGCCCCATGATTTGTATTGAGGGGCACATTCAAGAATTTCATTTAAAAGCAAGAAAATTTCTGCTTTTTAAAAGTAACCCATTGCCTCAGAGCATTTCTTTTGTCTGAGATATTTTAAAACCCTCTAACTCAAAAGAAATAAATCTCTAATGGTAGAATTTTAGATCATGGTTCTACTTGTTTTGCAGCAAACAGATTTTTTCTGACTTCACCCAATAATGATGATGACGACAATGATAACAAATATTAATTCAGGGCTAAACTTGCCCTTGTTTAGGATCCTGCCAAGGAATTATAAAGAATGAAACTATTTATAGTCAAAGCATAGATTTGTGAAGCCGTTATGTTAGAGCTTGGAGAGCTCTTAACAATACTCTAGTTTCAACCCTTTCATTTTATTAACAAATAACTGAGAGAAATGTTGATTTGATCAAGTTCATTTAAGGGTGGCTGGGTCTAGAATCCAAGCAACCTATGTCCCAGGTCCCCAGTTTTCTCATTATATCCTGCTAGAAGGCAGGTGTCCTCAGATTAGGATAAGGAGTGCCATATCACAGCTGTTGAAACAAAGGGTAGACATGAAATGAATACTCAAGACATTTGATGTGACATTTACCATCCCTGGGAGTTCACATTTATAAGCTCCACCACATTTAAGAGCCTTTTAAAGTCTCTAATTGCTCATTTATCTGATGTTGCAAAAACAGTCTCCACAGATACAAACTGGCAGGTAAATAGGTTGCTGAGAATTTATTTAAAGTGATAAACTAGCATAATGCATCTTCCCTTGAGAGAATTATCAAAAGCACAGGATTATACCACCATTTGTAGTCATATTTCTTTTGGAGTCATTATTGGCTGTGGCCTCCTAATTTTCTTGGGGAAATATTTCATTTCTTACTCCATGAACAACTGCACTGTAAATAAACCTGCCAGCTCCCATGGGGACACGTCAATCAGAGCAACCTGGTAAAGGGTAAAGAAGACAATTGGGGGGTTGGCCAGATGTGGCTGTGGATTCTACCTCTGCCTCTTAGATCTCTCTTCTTGGGGTGAGTGCTTTAGTTCTGGATGCCTTAATTTTCTCTTTGGTAAAATGGGAATTGTAATATCTGCCTCGTAGGATGGTTGTGGGGATTAAGGGAATGAAGGCTGTAGGCCATCTTATGCCATGGCTGGCTATGGTGGTGGTTTAGTTGCTAAGTTGTGTCTGACTCTTGCAATCCCATGGACTATAGCCCGCTAGGCTCCTCTGTCCATGGGATTTCCCGGGCAAGCATACTGGAGTGGGGTGCCATTCTCTTCTGCAGGGGATCTTCCCAACCCAGGGATCAAACCCAAGTCTCCCTCATTGCAGGCAGTCTCCTGCACTGTAGACACATTCTTTACTGACTGAGCCACAAGGAAAGCCATGGCTGGGTATGGTAGCTGATAAATAGTGAACTGCTCTGTTGGGAGGCAGAATAGAGATGTGACTTACAGGCCAAGTATAGCCCCTGGACCAGCAGTTCCAGTTTGGGGGCTTCGGCATCAGTCTGGTTGGATTCAAGCTTCAGTGTGGTTAGTAATTAGCTATGTAGCTTTGGGTGAAATCACTTTCTTAAAGTTGATGTTTGTTCACCTATGAAATGGGAAGGATGACCATAGGAGTACTTATTTTGTGGGTCATTTTGACATACCAGTGAGATGTTGCAGTCTCTCACCCTGGCTGGCATTTGAGGAATCACTATTAGAATTTTCTAGAGCCTGCTGTCCAGAAGCAGTAAGCCTGTGATGAAAGAAAGTGAAAGTGAAGTCGCTCAGTCGTGTCCGACTCTTTGCGACCCCGTGGACACCAGGCTCCTCCGTCTATGGGATTTTCTAGGCAAGGGTACTGGCCTGTGGTAAATAAAACTAATGTGACAGTTAGGGGAAAGGAAAGCTATTTCTGTGTTCCTGTTTCAAATCAAAGTATGAGATGGATCTTTGGTTTCCTAACCACAGTCTACCACCTTTGTGTTAGCACTAAGTCTTAATAGTGATTACTGCGCTTCTGCAGCAGTTGCAGAGCAGGTAAGGGGGTGAGAGGGCTGGCAGTTGGCTCAAGCTGATAACAAGAGGCTTGTACCAGCAGGACTGGAATAGACCTCAATGGTCATCTGCCCCAGGCCCTGTTGATATGGGAACACTCCCCCAGCATCCCCGAATCATGAACCCTCAGTTTCTCCTTGTACTCCTCTGGTGCTGGGGAGCTTCTTCCTTCTGCCAAGAAAGGGTCCATTTTTGTTCAGTTTGTGAGGTCTCTGGTTGGGAAGCTCTTTTAAGTTAAGATGTTCAGTTCAGTTCAGTTGCTCAGTCATGTTCAACTCTTTGCAGCCCCATGGACTGCAGCATGCCAGGCTTTTCTGTCCATCACTAACTCCCAGAGGTTGCTCAAACTCATGTCCATCAAGTCAGTGATGCCATCCAACCATCTAATCCTTTATCATCCCCTTCTCCTCCTGCCTTCAATTTTTCCCAGTTAAGATGTAGTAAGTTAAGATGTAGTAGGGCTCAAAGAAACATGGAGTCAGTCTGGAACTGCTGTAGACTGTGTCCCCAACAAAATTCACACATTAAAACCTAATCTCCAGTGGGATGGTATTTGGAGATGACGTCTTGGGAGGTGATTAGGTCATGAGAGCAGAGAGTTAACAAGTGGGATTAGTGCCCTTAAAAAGAAACCAAACAACTCTTTGCCCATCCTGCCATGTTGAGGACACAGCAAAGACTGCTGTCCTAAACATGGCAGGAATGTGTCCTCACCAGATCCCACATCTGGGCCTTGATCTTGGACTTCCCAGCCTCCAGAACCGTGAGAAATAAAGGTTTGTTATTTAAGCCACTCCGTCTATGGTATTTTTGGTTATAGCAGTGTGAATGGACTAAGACAGGGATCATGTCTCAGGGTTGGGAACCAGGTTTTCCAGTGTGATGTTTCCTTCTTATGAAATCATTCTAGTGTGATTTTTATCCATTAACCAATCTTGGGGGACATGCATACTCTCAAAAGGTGAGCCACATTTTTTATGACATATTCATATGTTTAATTTGCAAGGAAAGGTTTTGAATTCCACAGGAAAATAAGTACTTTCTTGATTGAATTAAGTAAATAAACTATTTACTTTGTATTAGCCCCAAGCTACTCTCAAAACCTCAAATTTCTCTTGTACTGATTATATGAAAGAGAACATTATTAGCCTTATTATTCAGAGCCCTCACTTTTGACAGCCCTGAGTTAGCTTAACAGTAACTGGTCAATGTCATTTACTGGAATAATCTGAATCCTTGCCAGTACTGCAAACCCTGTCTTTACTGGGTAGAAAAGGTTTAGTACTTGGGTTCCAGGCATTGATGCACCTTGTGGCAACCAGATTTCTCCTCAATAGATAGGATTAATTCCAGACAGAACTGTGATCCACTTCTTTGCCTGTTGGATCACTGGCATGCAGAGTCCAACCCAATCAGATTTCCATCTTGACTTCTAAGTCAAAGGAAATGTGGTGTCACCTAGCAGCAAGATTTCCCCCTTGAATCTAAGACTATTTAAGCTAGTAGAGCCCAAAGGTGTAAGGACAGCAAATAAAAATTCTCTTAAGTGGATTATCAGGCATACTAATGAGAAGGACTACTCCTATTTCACCTTATGGTTCTCAGATGCAGGTACACTATCTATGGGGGAAAACTACCATCTCTCAGATGTTTACCCTCCTAAAACATCCTTTAGGAGGGTACCCCAATCTTGTAAGGTATTGTTTCCCAGCTGGCTCTGTGGTGAGTCTTCAGGAAGCTGTTCCATGATTCTGTGAGTCCAGTTGCTTCTAGGTAATGGGGTAGGTGCTAGGATGTGTGGAAATTCTGTGAGCATGAGCCAACTGTACTTCTCTGGCCATGAAAATGAGTTATTTGGTCAGAAACAATGTGGCGATGGTTAATGAGAGAGTGAATAAACATTTAAGTTCACAGATGGCTGTGTGCTCAGCAGGGCTGATCTGGATTCAGTAGACGGACCTGTTTCAGGGAGGTCACATTTTTGCCCCTCTAGGACGGAAGGGCAGCACGGCAATCCCTGTACCACCGGGTGACTGGATGACTCTGCAGGGAACGGTGCCATGTTGGGGTTTCAGCACTGATCTCTGCTGTTGTTCAGGTCACTCTCAGCAGTAGTTTAGGTGGGTTAGGATTGGTAGAGAAGGTCCATTTGGAGCTTACATATAACCTGCCTCCTTGTCACTGTATTCAGAGCCCATTGAGCAAGCACTGAAGTGGCTGGGGGAAGAGGTTGACAATCAACAGATTCCATTGTGTTGGCTAAAAATTCATTTAGAGTTTTTCTGTAACATCTTCCTGAAAAGCCTGAATGAATATTTTGGCCAACCCAATATTTTGTCCACTTGATTATAACAACCACCTTTCAATGAGCAATCACATAAGACATAAATATTCAGATTTTGTACCCATTTTGAGAGGACGATTCATATACTTTCCCTGCAGACCTCCTGGTCACCAATTCTTTTCTTTCCCAACACTGACCTTATAGCCAGACTTATAGCCACTGCTTCTGAATCAATGTAGGCTTTAACTTTCTGTAACGGGATTCATCAGGCTTGTTTTTGCCTGAACTAGAGTGTTTACAGCTATGTAGATAACATTAATTCCTCAGTAGGTTGTCAAACTCCTTCATTCCAAGGAATGCTGTGATCAATTATCCATTGCCAAAAGTCCCATGGAGTCAAGACATTGGTAGTCCCTTTATCTCTGTTTCCCCTCAAAGTGATTACACCGACTTTGTTTCTGGTGATTAATTTCTACCACCTGGCCCCTCTGCCTCTTCCAGATACCATTATTTCCATTAAAATAATAGAATCATTAAAATGGCAGTGGTATTCCACATTTTTTATTAAATATATTCCTAAAGGAATAAGTTTGTTGACTGCACTGTAATCGAAAATTTTAATTTCATTTTCCAATTGTTTTCTGCTGAGCCTGATTTTAGTATGTTGAATTTGTTTCCTATGAACTCACTAAACTCACTTACTAACCCTAATAAATTTCATGGTAGATTTCTTAAGATTTTCTATGCTATCATGTCATCTGTACATAAATATTTTACTTTTTCCGTCTCATTCTTTTCTTTCTTATTGTACTGACTGGAACTTCCAGTACAATGCTGAACAGAGGTGGTGATAGTGGACATGCTTCCCTTGTTCCCAGTCTTAGGAGAAAGTATTCTTTTACACTTGACAGTGATATTGACTGTAGTTCTGTTGATATTCACTGTAGTTTTAAAATTATATCACTTTTATAAGTGTCTTCTATTTCAAGTTTTAAAGTTGTTAATGGACGTTATTTTATTAAATAATTTCCTACGTTTATTGAGACCGTAAATGGTATTAAAAATGTTTTTAATTCGTGAATAAGACCATCAGTCCTTCACTACAGAAACTTTTTTTGTTTGTACTATAAATTCAATGTCTCTAATAGTTATAGGGCTATTCATATTATGTATTAAATTTTGTCAGTTTTGGTAGGTTGTGGTTATAAAGAAACTTACCTATTTTTTCTGACGTGAATGCATTGGCATAATGTACATAATCTTTTCTTTTTTAGTATTTACAAGACCTATAACGATATTCATGTTTCAATTTCTGAAATTGGTAATTTGTATTTGTCTCTTTTTTTCTTGTCATTCTTACTAGTGATTTTTAAATTTATTAGTTAAAAAACTTTGTTTTATTGATGCTATTTGTTTCCATTTTATTGATTTTTATTCTGGTTTTTTATTGTATCTTTCCTTCTAGTTGCTTTGGCTTAATTTGCTCATCATTTTCTAGATTCTTAAGGAAACTTAGAGTATTCATTTAAACTTCCATTTATAATAATAGCATTTGAAGCTATAAACTTCCCAATCACTTCTTTAGCTATATCCCATAAATGTTATATTTTATTTTCATTACTATTCAGTTTTTAATATTTTTAATTTTTCTTAAAATTCCTTAATTTCATTTTTGACTTAAAAGTTATTAAAATGTTGTTTAATTTCAAATATTTAAGATTTTTCTAGATATATATTGCCATAGACTCTAATTTAATTGTATTATGGTCAAGAATATACTCTGCAATTACAATTTTTTGAAATGTCTTAAGCCTTATATTACCCAACATATGGTCTAGATTGAAGAACATCCCACTCATGCATTCTCCAGTTGTCATAAATATTAATTAGTCCAGGGCTCTTGATAATATTCTTATCATCTATATTTTTAGTGATTTTTTTGACTGTTCTATAAATTATTCAGAGAAGTACATTGAAAATCTTCAACAATGATGGTGGTTTTATCTATTTATTTCTTTAGTTCTGTCAGATTTTGCTTTATTTCGGAAGCTCAGATATTATGCACATAAACATATATGGTGGTTATTAGTTTCAAATGAGTTGATTTTTTTATCATAATAATGGCCATCTTTTTTCTATTAATTTAATTTTTTATTGGAGTGTAATTGCTTTACAATGTTGTATTAATTTCTGCTGTACAACAGACTGAATCAGCTATATGCATTATATTAATTAATCACCAATTTTTTAATGTTCAATATTTGATGGACAAATACAAAATATTTTTGCCGTTAACTTATTTTTCCTTGATATTTAAAGCACATCTCATGTTGACAGTATATTATTGGTTCTTGCTTTTTTATTCAGTTTGACAAACTCTGACTTTTTAAAATTGAAGTATAGTTGATGTGTAATGTTATATAAGTTCAGTTCAGTTCAGTTCAGTCACTCAGTTGTGTCCGACTCTTGAATCGCAGCACGCCAGGCCTCCCTGTCCATCACCAACTCCTGGAGTTCACTCAGACTCACGTCCATCGAGTCAGTGATGCAATCCAGCCATCCCATCCTCTGTCGTCCCCTTCTCCTCCTGCCCCCAATCCCTCCCAGAGTCTTTTTCCAATGAGTCAACTCTTCGAATGAGGTGGCCAAAGTACTGGAGTTTCAGCTTCAGCATCATTCCTTCCAAAGAAATCCCAGGGCTGATCTCCTTCAGAATGGACTGGTTGGATCTCCTTGCAGTCCAAGGAACTCTCAAGAGTCTTCTCCAACACCACAGTTCAAAAGCATCAATTCTTCGGTGCTCAGCCTTCTTCACAGTCCATTTCTGACATCCATACATGACGACAGGAAAAACCATAGCCTTGACTAGACGGACCTTTGTTGGCAAAGTACTGTCTCTGCTTTTGAACATGTTATCTAGGTTGGTCATAACTTTTCTTCCAAGGAGTAAGCGTCTTTTAATTTCATGGCTGCAGTCACCATCTGCAGGAATTTTGGATCCCCCAAAATAAAGTCTGACACTGTTTCCACTGTTTCCCCATCTATTTCTCATGAAGTGATGGGACCAGATGCCATGATCTTCATTTTCTGAATGTTGAGCTTTAGGCCAACTTTTTCACTCTCCACTTTAACTTTCATCAAGAGGCTTTTTAGTTCCTCTTCACTTTCTGCCATAAGGGTGGTGTCATCTGCATATCTGACGTGACTGATATTTCTCCCGGCAATCTTGATTCTAGCTTGTGTTTCTTCCAGTCCAGCGTTTCTCATGATGTACTCTGCATAGAAGTTAAATAAGCAGGGTGACAATATACAGCCTTGACGCATTCCTCTTCCTATTTGGAACCAGTCTGTTGTTCCATGTCCAGTTCTAACTGTTGCTTCCTGACCTGCATACAGATTTCTCAAGAGGCAGGTCAGGTGGTCTGGTATTCCGATCTCTTTCAGAATTTTCCACAGTTTATTGTGATCCACATAGTCATATAAGTTACAGGTATACAATATAGACTCTCAAGAGTCTTCTCCAGCACCACAATTTGAAGGCATCAATTCTTCAGCACTCAGCCTTGTTTACAGTCCAACTCTCACATCTGTACGTTACTACTGGAAAAACCACAGCTTTGACTATATAGACCTTTGTCAATAAAGTGATGTCTCTGCTCTTTAATATATATTTTCTTATTTTCCTAGTCCATTTCTATTTAATTTTTTATTAAATATAAATATCATATTTAATTTATATTTAATGCAGTTATTGATGTTGGATTCAACTATACTACCTTGTTTTTAGTTGCCCCAATTATTGTTTTTCTTTCTCTCTTTCTTGTCTTTTTTTGGGTTGATCAAATATTTTTTAGTATTATACTTAAGTTCCTTAATAAGATTCTTCTAACAGTTTGGTTCTTTTTTACCCAAGTCCTCTGTGCCTATTCTTTTAACATATATTGTATTTACATATGTTAAAAGCCTGCAAAGCAGTGTTATAATTTTGTTTTAAATAGTCATATGTCTTTTAGAGGAATTAAGATTTGTGTAATATCTTGTATTTACACGTATCTTTACTTCAGTTCTCTTCAGTCTTTTTGTGTGGATTTGAATTTCTATCTGATATTAGTTCCTTTCCATCCGAAGGACTTCATTTAGCATTTCTTGAAGTATTATTCTCATGACAACAAATGTTCTCAATCTTACTTTATCTAAAAAAGTCTTTATTCATTTTTATTTTTTGAGGAATATTTTCCACAAGATATAGAACTGTGAATTTTTCTTTCAGCACTCTACAGATATTACTTCTTTGTACTTTGATCTTGGTTGTTTTTAAAGAGAACTGGCCATTATTCATATATTTTCCCCATTTATCTAGTGTGCTGTTTTCTTGGCTGCTTTTGAGATTTTTCACTTATCTTTAGATTAAGCAGTTTGACCACAGCATGCCTAGCTCTGCTTTCCTTAGTATTTTTTTTTTTTTTGGTTTCTCTGAGCTTCATGAATCTATGCGTGCTAAGTCACTTCAGTCGTGTCTGACTCTGTACAACCCCATGGACTGTAGCTCGCCAGACTCCTCTTTCCATGGGATTCCCCAGGCAAGAATACTGGAGTGGGTTGCCATGCCTCTTTCAGGGGATCTTCCCAACCCAGAGACCGAACCCTCGTCTCTTATGTCTCCTGTGTTGGCAGGTGGGTTCTTTACCACTAGTGGCACCTGGGAAGCCCTCATGAATTTATAAGTTGACATTAAAAAAATTTGAAAAAATTTCATCCATCATATTTTCAGACGTTCCTTTCTTCCCCTGTTGTCCATCTCTTCTCCTTCTGGGACTGTAGTTGCTTGTTATTGTCCCATAGGAATAGGACACTGTAACCCTTTTGTTAAAAAAAATTCTTGTTCTCTCTGATCTTCACTTTGGAAAACTGATATTGATCTCTTTCAAGTTCAGTGACTCTTCTGCTATTCTCAATTTTCTGTTAAGCCTATCCAGAAAATTTTTATGTCAGAGATTATACTGTTTAAGTTTTTAATTTTCTATTTGGTTCTTTTACATTTCTCTGCAGAGGATCCTGTCCTGCCCATCCATTTTTATATTTACCTTTAAGAGTTTGAAAATATAATAGCAACTTTAAAATCCTTATCTGGTAATTCCAATATCATCTCGTCAGTTGATATTGATTGATAATTTTTTCTTAGCTATGGCTCATATTTTTCTGTTTTCTCATATTGTCTAGTAAAATATAATTGTAGGAACTTCCCTGATGGTCTAGTGGTTAGGAATCCACCTTCCATTGCAGGGGACGTGGATTCAATCCCTGGATTCAAGACCATGAACTGCAGTGATACATTCAAATAAATAAATAAATATTAAAAAGACTGTATACCGAACATTAGGATGAGACATTACTGAAACTGTAGATTTTCTTATTTTCCTCCAAAGATTGGTGGTTTTTAATTTAAGGAAGCAGTTTTCTTATTTGAACTCAAATTCCAAACTATCTATTCTATGATTGGCAACAGCTGAAATATGCATTCAGTTCTTTCTGCCTTTTGACCATTAAGTGAAGTAAAAGTTGTTCAGTTGTGTTCAACTCTTTGCAATCCCATGGACTATACAGTCCATGGAATTTTCCAGGCCAGAACACTGGAGTGGGTAGCCTTTCCCTTCTTCAGGGGATCTTGCCAACCCAGGGATCAAACCCAGGTCTTTACCAGCTGAGCCATAAGGGAAGTCCTGCCAAGGCTCCAGGTATTTTCTCCCACGTGTGTGTAATTCATGGGTCAACTGAGGATTTGAGTAGGCTTTACGTGTAGATTGTAGGCTTTATCTCTGTGGCCTTCTTACTTTCCAGGCACCCTGGAAGCCATGAACTCCACCTTCTGAGTCGGTAAGGCTGCGGGGCTGTGGATGTTTGCTAGATTTCCAGCCTGGCTTTGTATGGACTGGGGAAAGCCTGAAGGTGAAAATATGCACAAACCGTTATACAGTGCTGTCCTCTTTTAACAACCTCCTCCAGCATCTGCCTGTTTTGATTGCTTTTTAATGCTTTCATGTAGATTAGATTTTCCTCAAGTTTGTTCAGAGTTTATAATTGATATCCATGGGACAGTTTATCTGATAGTAGCCACTTTTGTTACAGAAGCAGAATTCCTGTAACTTTAAATTTAAATTTTACTATAAAATATATCAGATCAGATCAGTCGCTCAGTCGTGTCCGACTCTTTGCAACCCCATGAATCGCAGCACGCCAGGCCTCCCTGTACTTGCACACAAATTCACCAAGTTTTTCAGTGAGGCCATTGCATTTTCTTCAAGTATGTTCCTTTTTTGAGTATGTATGTCCACAGCTTCCAATTTGGATTTCTTCAAGAGTAAAACAAGAACTTAAAAACCCTTGTGAAGGACAAAGCCTTTCTTCATGGTCTTAGGCTCAAACTGACAATTGTACTCACCTGATTTCAAAAGGCACAGCTGGCTTCAGCTTCAACTAGAAGGATTGTTGCTGTTGCTTAGTTGCTCAGTTGTGTCCGACTTTTTGAGACCCCATGGACTGTAGCCCGCTCGGCTCCCCTGTCCATGGAATTCTCCAAGCAAGAATACCGGAGTGTGTAGCCATTTCCTTCTCCAAAGGGTCTTCCCCATTCAGGGACTGAACTTGCATCTCTTGCATTCGCAGATGGATTCCTTACCACCGAGCCACCTGGAAAGTCCTTAACTAGAAGGATGTAGGTCAGTAAATACAGCAAGACAGTATCAGGTATGCTTTTGTTCACGGTGTTCTCACACAGTCAAAAGTCTATCTTTTAGAGCTTTGAAGGACAGCTCAGGTTCTGCAAAGGATACCAGAACTATGGTATGAAAGTGAGACATATTTTACGGTTATGGACACGACAATATCTCTCATCTTATATGGTCTTCTTAAAATGTGAACCTGTGACTTCTGTCACCTAGTGGTAGAGAATTTGTTCCCTTACTTTGGACCTACTTTAGAACAATTTTGAAAAAAATATGAGAATTATTTACCCCTCAAATATTCATTAGTAAAATCACCTGGCTATAGTATTCTGGGCAGATGTGAAATCTTGACAGGGTGACTTTTTGATATATTTCTTAGTTTCTACCATGATTTTCTCCTTAATTCCGAAGTTTTGGTAATTTATATTTTCTTTGAAAAATCATATTTTCCATTCCCATTTTCAAAGTTACTAATTCAGTACTGGGCAAAATATACCTTTAAATTTTTCTCTGCATTTGTGTTTTCTTCTTTATTCATTTCTAATTTTTATATTTTTGCACTTTTTTCATTCCTGATTAGGCTACGCAATAATGTATTGTGAAAGTGAAAGTCACTCAGTTGTGTCTGACTCTTTGTGACCCCATGGACCATAGCCTGCCAAGCTCCTCTGTCCATGGAATCCTCCAGGTAAGAATACTGGAGTGGGTAGCCACAGCTGTGTTCATTTTTTTCCTCTAAAGGACCTGATCTTAAAAATCTTTAGTTCTATTCTTTGTTGATCATTAATTAATTGTTTTTCTTTGAACTTCTTTTTCCTTTCTTTTTAAACGTTTTATGTTTCATGCTAATTTAATTTATATTCTTTCTTGTTTATTATTGTAAGATGTGTTTAAAGTTATGAATTTCCTTTTTGGTACAGTTTGAATGTCTCCCAGTTCTAATTTGTGATGCTATTATTTTAGTTTAAAGATACTTGACAATTGTAATTTATCTATTATCTTTGGTTAATTAAGAGAGATGTTTCCCCCTTAATTTCCAAGTATTTGGCATTTCTTTCTTTCTGTTTGCTACTTATTATTGTTTTATTGTATTACATTCTTAGAATGTAGTTTGCATTATAATAGCTTCTTGGAATTTACATCTAAAAGATGGTAATTTTTATAAATGTACCATAGCTTCCTGAAAAAAACATAAATTTAATCATACAGCTCATGTAGTTTATATCCTCATTTGCATCTGCTTGATCTATCACAGATCTAAAGAGGTATATAACAATCTATTAGTTTTATATTTTTGTCAGTTTCTCTTTGTATTTCCTGTAGTTTTACTTTACAAATGTTGATGCTTTGTTATTTGATTCCCAATGGTTCATGACAGTATTATCTGTACTGTGGATTGCAGCCTTCATCATTATGAAGTGACTGCTTCTGCCCTCACACAATGCTTTTGACCTTGAATTTAACTTTAACAGCACAGTCACAGTTCCTGCCTTGACTCCATTAAGGCTTTTGCTCCAGGTTAGGAAGCTGGTTGGAGAAGGCAATGGAACCCACTCCAGTACTCTTGCCTGGAAAATCCCATGGACAGAGGGGCCTGGTAGGCTGCAGTCCATGGGGTCGCAGAGTCGGATATGACTGAGTGACTTCACTTTCACGTTTCACTTTCATGCATTGGAGAAGGAAATGGCAACCCACTCCAGTGTTCTTGCCTGGAGAATCCCAGGGACGGGGAGCCTGGTGGGCTGCTGTCTATGGGGTCACACAGAGTCGGATACAACTGAAGTGACTTAGCAGCAGCAGCAGCAGCAGCAGCAGGAAGCTGGTTTGGGAACAGAAGTGGTGTGGCTGCCCATTTGTCTCCCTCTGCCTTGCCTACATTGCTTCTCTGTGTGGTGGAAGGACAATATCCCACAGAGGGCCCTGCTTTTCCCCTGGCCCATTAAAGCCTAATGTCCCCATCTCTCCTAGGTGAGGGCTCTTCAGGTCCCCTTCCCTGATTTTCTCAAGTTTACCATGCACTGGTGAATAAGACACAGATCCTGGGAGACATTCAGAGGGAGAAGTCACACTAGCGAATAGCAAGAGGTACCTCTGATGCAGCCTCTGTTCTGTGTGGGTGGGTGCTGTAGGACACAGGGCTCCTCCCCAATCCAGTCTTTCTGAGGAGGTGACACAGGTGGCATACAGCCTCCATAGAAGATAGCCAGGCAAATGGCAAGGAATGAGTGGGCTTTCAAGACAGAGAGGGTGTAATGATCAAAGGCAAGGAGATAGGGATTTATATACTTGTGTCACAAAGAAGGTAGTTGAATTTCAAAGGAATGAAATAATTAGCCCAAGGTAACAGTTAGTGACACTGTTTCCACTCTTTCCCCATCTATTTCCCATGAAGTGATGGGACCAGATGCCATGATCTTTGTTTTCTGAAGTTGAGCTTTAAGCCCACTTTTTCACTCTCCTCTTTCACTTTCATCAAGAGACTTTTTAATTCCTCTTCACTTTCTGCCATAAGGGTGGTGTCATCTGCATATCTGAGGTGATTGATATTTCTCCCAGCAATCTTGATTCCAGCCTGTGCTTCTTCCAGCCCAGCATTTCTCATGATGTACTCTGCATAGAAGTTAAATAAGCAGGGTGACAACATACAGCCTTGATGTACTCCTTTTCCTCTTTGGAACCAGTTTGTTCTTCCATGTCCAGTTCTAACTGTTGCTTCCGGACCTGCATATAGGTTTCTCAAGAGGCAGGTCAGGTGGTCTGGTATTCCCATATCTTTCAGAATTTTCCACAGTTTATTGTGATCCACACAGTCAAAGGCTTTAGCATAGTCAATAAAGCAGAAATAGATGTTTTTCTGGAACTCTCTTGCTTTTTCGATGATCCAGCGGATGTTAGCAATTAGATCTCTGGTTCCTCTGCCTTTTCTAAAACCAGCTTGAACATCTGGAAGTTCACAGTTCACATATTGCTGAAGCCTGGCTTGGAGAATTTTGAGCGTTACTTTGCTAGCATGTGAGATGAGTGCAATTACGCGGTAGTTTGAGCATTCTTTGGCATTGCCTTTCTTTGAGATTGGAATGAAAACTGACCTTTTCCAGTCCTGTGGCCACTGCTGAGTTTTCCAAATTTGCTGGCATATTGAGTGCAGCACTCCCACAGGATCATCTTTCAGGATTTGAAATAGTTCAACCGGAATTTCATCACCTCCACTAGCTTTGTTCGTACTTTATTTTTTTGGGCTCCAAAATCACTGCAGATGGTGATTGCAGCCATGAAATTAAAAGATGCTTACTCTTTGGAAGGAAAGTTATGACCAACCTAGATGGCATATTAAAAAGCAAAGACATTACTTTGCCAACAAAGGTCCATCTAGTTAAGGCTATGGTTTTTCCAGTGGTCATGTATGGATGTGAGAGTTGGACTGAGAAGAAGGCTGAGAGCCAAAGAATTGATGCTTTTGAACTGTAGTGTTGGAGAAGACTCTTGAGAGTCCCTTGGACTGCAAGGAGATCCAACCAGTCCATTCTAAAGGAGATCAGTCCTGGGTGTTCATTGGAAGGACTCATGCCAAAGCTGAAACTCCAATACTTTGGCCACCTCATGCAAAGAGTTGACTCATTGGAAAAGACCCTGATACTGGGAGGGATTGGGGGCAGGAGGAGAAGGGGACAACAGAGGATGAGATAGCTGGATGGCATCACCAACTCGATGGACATGAGTTTGAGTGAACTCCAGGAGTTGGTGATGGACAGGGAGGCCTGGCGTGCTGCGATTCATGGGGCCACAAAGAGTCAGACACAACTGAGTGACTGAACTGAACTGAACTGAACAGTTAGTGATAGAATCAAGATTTGAATCCAGATCCTCTGACTCAGAAGTCTATGCTCTGCCCACTTTATTGTGCCTTGCCTAAATGCCATTTTCCCCTCAACAATGTTCCATTTCCTCATCCTCTTCATGTATTTATGTTCCTAGTTACCACACTTCCTTCTCTAGTAACAAAGCTTTCACAAAGAAAAGCAAATGATTGACAACAGTTTAAAGTCTGAGTTATTTTCTCTCCAAGGAGATGTGGATTTTAATGAGATTAAAGTCAGAGGTTAAAAGAATGCAACTCTAGTGGTGGAATTCTGTTCCTTGTTTAGAGACGGGAGTCTAGCAACGCTTTAGATGTTTCACCTCTGGAGCTGAACTGAAGGCTGGCCTCTGTCTCATCATCTCTGTTTTCCTTTGGTTTTCTATTCCTGTTGTTCCTTCATTCACATAAATCCCCAGCTCCTTTGTGCCAGAGTCCTAACCCATCTCTTGTGATTGAATCCACACTGGAATCTTGGACCTCTGGGAGGAAGGTGCTGAGAGGGGGACACAGGCTTCAGTGAGTGAGAGCCAAACTTTGCTCAGTTTACAGTTTTCTAAAGCTGTTCTGGCTTATGTACAGGTTCTTCCTTCATTTGCAGGTTTTGTGAGGACTCCCTTCTCTTGGAGTGCAAAGGCCTTCCAGCTCTGCAAGGTATTTTCAATTGCCAGGAATACTTACCTGACCTTTGTCAGGAGGAAGCCAGCTTCTTCCTGCCATGGACCTGTGGCTCTGAATGAGTTTCTTCCATAAATTCATGCTCCCTCTTTCACCCCGCATTCCCACACCCCTTTGAGGTGGGAGGCACTCTGAGGTCCTGTATCTGATTGCTCCCTGCTCCAGGTGTGAGTGATACCTATCAGAACTCTTGGTCCTCCCCAGTCTCCAGAAATTGATAAGATGCCAGACAAGATATTCAGGCAGGGCTTTATTGGGACTCCCGCAGCTACAGGAAGGAGTGAGAACAAATAACATATTCCTTTGGTTGCTCCCTTAGTAGGGTGTTAGTTGGTTCCTTATGTAGGATTAGGGTAGGGGTGTGTCCAGGGGGTCAGGTTGGAGGGTGGCATAGCTGGTTTGCCCACCCCTTTGGTGGTGTTGAGTGCAATGGACATGCACAGTACCCTATTTTTGCTCCTGGCTCTTCATAAGTGGTAGCTGGGTTTTTTGGGGGGGGGGGATTTTTGTATCTTGTCCAGAATTCACTCCAACTGCACATGTATGCAGTTATTTTTAGTCCCCTGTAGTTTCTTTGTATTTTGTTGCCCAAGGAGACATTTGTCCAGGTGCAAGCACTGCAACAGAGTCCCAGGTCCCGGCCTTTCTTGAGAGGGAAGCCTTCCCTTAGGTTTTGCTCTTCTCTCTTTGGCCTTGTCAAGAGTCTGGCCAGTGAGAGCACAGGCAATACAGAAATGCAAGCACTTTGTCACTCAGTTTACACTTTTATCATCACTGAATGTATTTTTCAAACTTAAAATCAGTGAACATGGCGGGGCACTCAGGATTTTTTGTTTAGTTTGAAGTAAAATAATACCCAGTCAAAACCTGCTTAATCAGAAAAAAGGAAATTTTGACTCATTTAACTCATTTAACTGAACCACCCAGATGGTTTCAGACATCTATAGATGGATTTATTTCAGAATTATAGATGGATTTAAAGATTCAAACAGTGTTATATCAGACTCAGTTTCTCTCCACATCTCAGCTCTGCATTTCAGCTCTGACTTGGCTGACAGTCTCAGGTTCCATATGGTAACATGACGGTGGCAACAAGTCTCAAACTCTTTCCTCCTTACAGTTTAAATCCAGAAACGAAGACGCTTGTCTCTCTCCTAGAAGACCTGCGTGCTTGTGTGTGCTAAGTCATTTCAGCTGTGTCTGACTCTTTGCACCCCCATCCATGAACTACAGCCCATCGGGTTCCTCTATGGGCAATTCTCCAGGCAAGAATACTGGAGTGGGTCGCCATGCCCTCTTCCAGGGGATCTTCCCAACTCAGGGACCGAACCTGCTTCTCTTATGTCTCTTGCATTGGCAGGCAGGTTCTTTACCTCCAGCGCCACCTGGCAAGCCCTAGCAGCATCTTATTGGCTCGGGTTGGGTTATGTGACCATTCCTAAGCCAATTGCTGTGGCCAGAGGAAGGCACCGTGCTGACGGACTTAAACCCAACTCCCAACTTACATATTCACTCCTGAAGCTGAGCATGGGCTGACCCTACCAAGAGCACATGGACTGAGTGTGGGAGTGGGTGGTTCCCCAGAGAAATACAGGGATGGGGTGGGGTTACCAGTACCATCGGAGGTAGATGGTAAGGAGCAAAAGTACAGATATTTACCACACCTGAACTGACCAAGACTTTTGAACTTCCAGACTTAAAGCCAGATTGAGAGAAGTAATATGATGCCAGTGTATTGTCATTTCTGGAACATAGTTTTCGTTCAGTGACAAGCCTGTCACAGAGTATCAGTGATTTATGGTCACTGAACTGTTACCTCAGCCCCTATGGTCTTTATAATTATTTGGTAAATCTCCCAGGGGAAACCAATAGAGGAAAAAACCGAATCTCACCCAGTCTAAATAATGTTGGAAATTTTAAGAGAGATTGTTTTGAAAACCTATTTATTATATGGGCTGAGAGCCTATAAATTGCTCTCAGTGTTTTCCAGAGAAGTGTGAAGTGCCCTGAAGGCTGCCAACAAAATGTCAAGTCAGAGAAAGGTAGAGAAACCTTTGGAAAAGACGTTATTGTTTCCCATTAGCTTTCATTCCATCTGAATTTGAGCAGGTGACCTGAGGAAGGAAAGAGGAGAGAAGAAAGGCATGGAATGCTGAATAAGCCCTTTACCAATAGTTTCAAAGGGAGAGATGCCACCTTCATCATTATAATTCTAAGGGAAGCACTCATGGTTTCAAAGACATTGGAGTGTCTCTGTTTGCAGAACAGAATTTTACAGTGTGAAAAAGAGATCTCAGCACAAATTTTGGGTTGAGGGGTGGGACATCTTTTATAAGTAAACTCAAGCTAACCAAGTGATTTCCTCCAAAGCTCATCAGATTTCTAAGAAGACAAGCAAAATTATTAATCATGGCACATATTTTAGAGTGAACACAGAACAGAGAATTTGTTCCATAGTGATCTGATAGTGCTAGGGAAAGAGAACCAGGCTGCACAGACCAGAAAGCAGGGTAGCAGAGGAATGGATTCAGGAGTCTCCCTGAGAAACATCCATTCCACTAGAAGAAGAGCCTTCCAGCCACCAAGAGGAAGTGTTTGGGAAAATTCATTAAAGACAAAACCTTGGTAGTTCCTAGAGAATCATAGGCCCGTAAACTTAGAGGGGACTTGTCTCTTGTGGCCTTGGGTAGCAAAAACACTGGCTGGGTGGTTTTTGTTTTTCATTTTGTTTTTATAGATTAAATTAACATGATGTATTACTTTTTGGAAAAGTTTTATGTCAAAAGGCCAAAGGTCATTCCTATGGTCCTGAGGTTTTCTAAAGGACAAGTTTAGGGACTTAGGTGGCCAAGAAAAAAATTAAAAGCAGAAGATGCTAATGGCCTTATCTGATCTAGAGCTGTAAGTCCTAAAGAACTAGTCAACTTTTATCTCTCCTTTCCCACTTCTCTCATGTCCCTACATGTAAAGGTCAGGGCACCTTGTGCCTGGAAAGGGCCTCACCTAGAAAAGGCGTGGGTGGTGACCTGAGAAGGGCAGTTCTACTCTCCATGTTAGAAATTTCTTTCCAGCTATTTTTGGGGTGGCTTCTTTTGAGAATACCTTTCCTCCCCTTTGGAGAGAGGTAAGTCCCTAAAGTGAAAGAGGAGAGTGAAAAAGTTGGCTTAAAGCTCAACATTCAGAAAACGAAGATCATGGCATCTGGCCCCATCACTTCATGGGAAATAGATGGGGAAACAGTGGAAACAGTGTCAGACTTTATTTTTTGGGACTCCAAAATCACTGCAGATGGTGACTGCAGCCATGAAATTAAAAGATGCTTACTCCTTGGAAGGAAAGTTATGACCAACCTAGATAGCATATTGAAAAGCAGAGACTTTACTTTGCCAACAAAAGTCTGTCTAGTCAAGGCTATGGTTTTTCCAGTGGTCATGTATGGATGTGAGAATTGGACTTGAATAAAGCTGAGCACCGAAGAATTGATGCTTTTGAACTGTGGTGTTGGAGAAGACTCTTGAGAGTCCCTTGGACTGCAAGGAGATCCAACCAGTCCATTTTAAAGGAGATCAGCCCTGGGTGTTCTTTGGAAGGAATGATGCTAAAGCTGAAACTCTAGTACTTTGGCCACATCATGTGAAGAGTTGACTCATTGGAAAAGACTCTGATGCTGGGAGGGATTGGGGGCAGGAGGAAAAGGGGATGACAGAGGATGAGATGGCTGGATGGCATCACCGACTTGATGGATGTGAGTTTGAATGAACTCTAGGAGTTGGTGATGGACAGGGAGGCCTGGCGCGCTGCAATTCATGGGGTCTCAAAGAGTCAGACACGACTGAGCGACTGAACTGAACTGAACTGAAGACCCTGAGAGGAAGCATCTCAGATGGTTTCAGTTACAACTGTGTCTTTCTCAGGTGACAGAAGTCCTCTCCATGGGTCAGCCTAGTTTACTGAATGAAATTTGGGGCCATAGTCTCATGATTACACATAACATGTCTCTATAGGAGGTTGGTCCTGGGAATATGACTCCTGGGATATATGTAGGCAGGAGGGGAAACTGAGACAGATGAATATGCAGAAATAGATCCTGAATATCTTGCGCTCTCATTCAGACACATTCAGCCTCTTTCCATCATTCATAATTACCCTAAGTTGAATTTAAACCCAAGTCAGTCTGATGTCAAACTCATGCCCTTTTCTTTTGCTACTCAGGAGTAAGGCCTTGGAGTACAGGCAGAATTTAGAAAAGCAGAGGGATGGGGAAAGAAGATCCAGCAGAGGGCAGAGGAGCAAGAACAGGCAGAAGGATGAGAAGGCCCCGGGTGTGCTAAGGGTGAAAGGTGGAAGGCTGATTGAGGAGGACATCGGTGCTGGGACAGGAGGCCCACGGAGCAGCGGGAATGAAAAGTCATGGTGGAGAAAAGGTGATCAGGATGGGACTCTATCTTTAGGAAGCAGATGGATAGTCTGGAAACTTTGAATAGACAGGGGATGTGATGGCAACAGAATGTCAGGGGCAGCGGCTTACTGACCACTGTGGTGGATGCCTTTACAGACAAGAAGCCTATCCACTGGGCTCCATTTCCATTATTGCCTCAGGGAAGGCTGTGCTGTTGGCTCTTTCTGCTGCCTTGGGGGCCTGTGGGCCCATGCCTGAGAAGGCGCAGCTCCCAGCCTGCCCTCAGCACTGTCAGTCAGAGAAAGCTAAGAGTCCCAGGGCTCTTGGTGAATGTTCCAGAATCCCCACAGTCAAGTTATGGCTAGATTTAGTCGAATCTTATGTGTGGAAGAGATCTTGGAAATAGAAGAAAGGGTTTAGAAATTAAAAAAAAAAAACATTCTTTATTAGCTGCTGCTGCTGCTAAGTCGCTTCAGTTGTGTCTGACTCCGTGCAACCCCATAGATGGCAGCCCACCAGGCTCCCCCGTGCCTGGGATTCTCTAGGCAATAACATTGGAGTGGGTTGCCATTTCCTTCTCCAATGCATGCAAGTGAAAAGTGAAAGTGAAGTCACTCAGTCATGTCCGACTCTTAGCGACCCTATGGACTGCAGCCTACCAGGCCTCTCCGTCCACGGGATTTTCCAGGCAAGAGTACTGGAGTCGGGTGCCATTGCCTTGTGTACTGCAAATGTGCAAAGACAGTTCCTGGAGGTAGAGTGGCATTCTGGATAAACAAATGGGGAAGATGGCTTCCAAGACATAAATTGCCTCCACCCCACTTCCTACTTATTTTGAGCACTTTGGGACTAGTGTGGCAAAGATACATTTGGTTTCCAAGTAATGTGGAAAAAAAAAAAAAAAAAAGCCTGGCTTTAACAAATAGTGACTTGCATGACTGAAATGTCTAGAGGTAGAAAATTCTATTTTCAGGCTCAGGCTGACCAGGGTGCTGGCTGCATTTCTCCAGCATTTCTTCTGCTCTGCTGTGGATCAACTGCATTCCCAGACTGCCTTGCTTGAGTTCAGGCTGGCAGCAGCAGTTATAGGCTTCATATCCATACACCACTCCATCCAGAGCAAAAGAGCTGTTCTTTTCCAAATCATCCAAAGTCCTGAGTTGTATTTTAACTGAATCAGTTACTGTGGTGAAGAGGAGGGATAGATTTAGGACATTTGGGGCTGATATCAGGAATGAGGGGCTTCCCAGGTGACTCTAGGCGGCTTGCCAACACAGGAGATATAACAGACCCAGGTTGGATCCCTGGGTTGGGAAGATCCCCCAGAGGGCACAGCAACCCACTCCAATATTCTTGCCTGGAGAATCCCACGGACAGAGGAGCCTGACAGGCTATGGTTCATTGGATTGCAAAGAGTTGGACATGACTGATGTGACTTAGTGTGCACATGTGCGTGCGCACGCGTGCACACACACACACACACACACACACACACACCAGGAATAAGAGTGGTAGGTCAACCTTAGACCCTATGCCTACTAACAAAATGGGATGGTGAGCGATAGATATTGTGGGTAGAGGGGGCAGCTAACAATGTCCTGTGCAAGGCTCGTCACTTTCTCATTAGGGTGGAGGATAAGTACATCCATTTTGTGGTGAATGTGTGGAAGAGATTACAAAAAAAAAACCATGTTTATACCAATACAGATCCAGGACCACAGGTGGAATGGGTATGCATTGCAATGGAAATGCCATGCAGTTCACAATGCCATCATTCTTTTTTGAAATTAATGAATTGCCTTATAAACATAGTGAAAGTAAAAGTGTTAGTCCCTCAGTCCTGTCCAACTCTTTGCAACCCCATAGGCTGTAGCCCGCCAGGCTCCTCTGTCCCTGGAATTCTCCAGACAAGAATACTGGAGTGGGTAGCCATTCTCTTCTCCAGGGGATCTTTCTGACCCAAGGATCAAATCCAGGTCTCCTGCATTGCAAGCAGATTTTTTTTACCATCAGAACCAGCAGAATTCATATTAAATACTTGGTCTAGATGTGCCATTTACAGATGAGCTGTTTGCTCAACATAAGTTATTACTTGAGTATATAATGGTATTTGCCAAGTCATTGAATACTTAAAGTGAGTAACAAAAATTTACTATGAAAATGAAGTGTCTAAATAAATAATATTTTCTTTTTTTCCCCACAAAAATATACCATTTGTAGCAAAAGCAATGATACAGAATTATCTGCTTTATGACACTTCCATACCCTTATTACAGAGATAGATAAATTGATGGATAAGGTGAATTATCTTCCTTTACCATGTTTTTCCTAAAGATCTTGATAGACATAGGCTTCCGGTTGCTTCCCTATTGATGAGACACAGAAAAGTTGATGACAGCTGTTCACCCACCCAAGCTAGAGCACAGCATCTCTCTATGTAAAATTAATTTGAAAACTAGTATGTTTTCCTTGGGCCTTCCATCATAGCTCAGTTAGTAAAGAATCCGCCTGTGATGCAAGGGACCCTGGTTCTATTCCTCAATTGGGAAGAACCACTGGAGAAGGGATAGACTACCCACTCCAGTATTTTTGGGCTTCCTTGTGGCTCAGCTGGTAAAGAATCTGCCTGCAATACAGGAGACCTGGGTTCAATCCCTGGGTTGGGAAGATTCCCTGTAGAAGAGAAAGGCTACCCACTCCAATACTCTGGCCTGGAGAATTCCATGGACTGTGCAGTCCATGGGCTCGCAAAGAGTCAGACACGACTGAGCGACTTTCACTTCACTTCATATTTTCTTTGGGCTTCCCAGGTGGCGCAAGTGGTAAAGAACCCATCTGCCAATCCAGGAGACATAAGAGATGCGGGTTCAATCCTGGGTCAGGAAGATACACTGGAGGAGGGCCTGGCAACCCACTCCAATATTCTTGCCTACAGAATTCCCTGGACAGAGGAGCCTGGCGGGCTACACTCAATGAGGTCAAAAAGAGTCAAACTCATGTGCACAATGTTTTATTTAGCACACACGTACACATGTTTTCCTTGCTCTCTCTGTCTTTAAGGGGATTTGATACAGGTAGAGAAAGTCATTGCAATAGGCCCAGCAGGTACAACAGAAGACCCACAGGTCCCTCAGTTCTTTAGGGGATGAAGAAACTCAAGGTGGATCTTTCCTGTTTTAGGTGTGGAGAGGCTTCCTTTACATGCTCAAGGAAATCAAAATGAGAGGAGTTTGCAATGGTGTTGGATTTTTAAGCTCTTTTGGAATGTGCTGTTCCATAATGTTGGGATATAATCATCAACATCAGCAAAATAGCACCTCTGAAGAGACAGGACTGAGCCATGCGCTGGGGACAGAACAGTGCAACAAATCACCTAGATGATAGAGTTTGACAGTTTGTAGCTTTAGGTCATCAAGGACATGGCTTTTTTCTTTCTCATCTGTGGAAGAGCTCCATAGAGCACCTGGGATCCCAAATCTGTCCCCTACTAGTCTGTCTCAGGAGCTGAAATTTCATTTAAAATAGCTTTTTTTTTTGTCCTTGAGACCCATGTACTCAGACTTTGTTGATTATACCCTTCAGCTCAAGGCACATTATCATCCCCTGTTTGGTGCAAACTCTCTTTCATTTATTTTATCTCTGTTTTCCCCTTTTATCCCACAAGCCCACTTCATTTCCCTTATTCGGTAGGAGCCTGTTCTAGAATATTTTATGTCCATGACTTCAATCCACCTTCCATGTGTTTATTCAGATAAGTCTGTTCTTAAAGATCTATAATGCAGTTTCTTTTTATTTATGTGATTGGATTGGTTCTGTGCTGTAGATCTCCTTTTGTTGTTTACTTTTTCCACTCAATATGTTGTTTAGACTTATCCATGTTGCTGTGTTAAAATCAAATCTATTCCTTTCTCCTCCTTTAGAACACTCTATCATAGGCAAATTCCACAATTATTTATCCAGAGGGACAACTGGGTTGCTTTCTCCTCTTTGTTATCATAAACAATATAGTGATAAAGACTTTTGCATGTTTCTCCTTATACTTGGATTTATATAAGAGTTTCTCCCAGATACGTTATGGGGTACTTCTTGTCATTCAGACTTTCAAGATTGTCCTCAAACACTACAACACCAGTTACTCTTCCCAGCCAGGCACTAGGTGGTAGCTGTTTAATTTATGTCAATAATTGGGTGTTTTATCCCAGCAAGAACTCTTGTGTCCCACTGAGAGGGAGGCAACCAGAAGCTTGTGGCTATTGAGCTCATTGGGTAAAACATGGTGTTTTCTTTCTTTTTCTTTTCTTTATTTTTTCATTTGGCTGAGAGGGTACTCCATTGCAGCACTCATGGGCTTCTCTTGTCTTGGTGAGCGGTCTTCTCTAGGTATGCAGCACGGGCTCTAGAGCGCATGTGCAAGCTCAGTAGCTGTGGTGGGTGAGATTCTCTAGTTGCAGTGGGAGGGCTTAGTTGCCCTGTGGCTTGTGGGATCTTAGTTCCCTGACCAGAGATTGAACCTGTGTGCCTGCCTTGGGAAGTGGATCAGCAGGAAAATCCAATGTTTAACCACTGGACCACCAGGGAAGTCTAGTGTTTTCTTATTTTAATGTGCAATTCTCTGATTACCAGGGAGATTGAGAATTTCTTCATATACTCATCAGTAATTTGTGGTTCCCTTCTTGTGGTTTTCCCACATAATTTGTCTATATTTGTTCTTAGGCCTTCTTATCTTTTTATCACTGATATGGTAGGGAAAACAAGGGGGAAGGGTATATGCAAACTACCATGTGTTTAACCATTATCCTATAGACATGTGGTCATTTCCAGCTTAGGATAAAGCAGCGAGTTGGTTTATTTAAAATCTTTCAGTGTAATTCACATATTAGTAACAGACTAGCACAGGAAAAAAAATATTTCTCTTAATAGACACAGAAAACATATTTGACAAAATTACAATAACACATGATGAAAACACTCAGAACATTAGGAATAAGGGACTTCCCTGGTGGTCCAGTGGTTAAGAACCTGCCTTCCAATGCAGGGTATGTAGGTTTGATCCCTTGTTGGGGAAACTAAGATCCCACATGCCACAGGGCAGCTAAGCCAGCACACTGCAACTAAAGAAAGCCCACATGCTACAAAGAAGAGCCAGCACAGCCAAAATAAAAAGAACAAAGAAAATTAGGAATAAATGGAATTTCCTAAACCTGATAGAGCACTTACAAAAAACCTACAGTTAACATCATACTCAGTGGTGAAAGACTGAATGATTTCCCCTAAGTTTGGGAAGCAAGGGAAGCATGACCCCTCTCACCACATCTCTTTAACATTGTACTGGAAGTCATAGCCAGTGCAATAAGGCAGGAAAAAGAAGTAAGAAGAATTTAAATTGGGAAAGAAGAAGTAAAATTGTTTTTATTCAAGGATAACATTATTGTCTTCATAGAAAATAGTAATAAACCTATTAAAAAGCTATTAATCTAAAAAAATTTATAGGCTTGCACAACAGAATGTCAATGCACAAAAGTAAATTGTATTTCTATATACTAGCTTTCCTAGTAGCTCAGATGGTAAAGAATCTACCTGCAATGCAAGAGACCTGGGTTTGATCCCTGGGATGTGAAGATCCCCTGGAGAAGGAATGGCAACCCACTCCAGCATTCTTGCCTGGAAGAATTCCATAGACAGAGGAGCCTGGTAGGCAAGAGTCCATAGGGTCACAAAGAGTCAGACATGACTAAGCTACTAACACTTATACTAGCAATGAACACATCAGAATTAAAATTAAGAATGTTATTTAAAATAGTATTGAAAACACAACATTATTTAGGGAAAATATAGAACACTGGGGGAAATTTTTAAATACACACAAAATCTGTATATACTGAATATATATTTAGTATACTGGAAAATTATTGCTGGGAAAAAATTTAGAAGACTTACGAGACTTCTAGTTTCTGGTTCTGCATGTAAGGAGCTTAGACATAATCGTTCCAGGGTTTCCCTGGTGATTCAGTAGTAGAGACTCCATCTGCCTGATGGAACATGAGTTCCATCCCTGGTCAAGAGGATGAAGCTCTTATAAAACTCTTATTTGCCACAGGGTGAATAAGCCTATGCACCACAACTACTGAAGCCCGAGTGCCCTAGAGCCTATGCTCCACAGGAGAAGCCACCGCCATGAGAAGCCTGCACACCGCAACTAGGGAGTAGCCCCTGCTCGCTGCAACTAGATACAAGCCCTTAACCAAGGCCTAGCACAGCCAAAAATAATAAACACAAAATCATAAAAGTAAGTCACACTCTGTCTTAACAACAGGTAAAAACTGACCAGACTGAAGAACAGCTCTTCTTGAATCTGTAAAAGAGGAGAGGAGACAAGGAAAACTGCTGCCCCCAAGACTGAAGAGACAGGAATGCAGAGGGTCACGGCCACTGCAGCAGAGACTCAGCTAATGGAAATTGCCAAGGGAACCAGTGCTTGGAAGTAGGAAAACCTGAACTGTAATTGACTAATTGCCAGAGGCTTCCTGTGGACAAATCTGAAAGTTAAAATCTCTAAAAGAATGTAGTCGTAGGGTAATGTGAGATTTACCTCCAGGAGCTTGACTAGCTTCCCACAGAAAGTAGAGAAAATTCCCTTGTGCTTCCCAGAGGAGCAGGGGAAAGGAGTCATTTTGAAATCTGCAGATCACTTTGTTCTTCCTAACAAAGCTTGCATTCATGGGAAACTAGTTGATAAGAGCTTAACCTGCTGGGGTGTTTTCAGAGCCCAGCTGACTTAGGGAGAGAAAAACAAACAAATCAGGCTAGCTCTAACCTATCCTGTCTCACCTAATGGAGGAGAAAAAAACGGAGAAACTCTTATGAAGTCCACAGACCAGGAACATTGTACAGTTGAACACTTCCCCTCCCCCACACCTTCCCACTACATCTCTAAGGGCCTATTTACTAGAGTTTCTTTCACCCTGTAAATCATGTGCAGCTGTCAGGGAAAAAAAATCACAAAGCATACTTTTTGCATGCCTTTGCCTTTTTGGCAAAAAACACAATTTGCAGAGACAGAGCAAGCAGCAGAACCAGGCATGGCAGGGATGTTGGAATTATCAGACCAAGAATTTAAAACAAATATGATCAATAATGTAAGGGTCCTATGGATAAAGTATACAGAATTAAAGAAAAATGGGCAATGTATGCAGAGAGATGGAAATCTTTTTTTTTGGCCACATGGCAAGCGAGATCTTCCCTGACCAGGGATTGAACCCATGCTCCTATATTCACTGGGAGCTCAGAATCTTCACCACTGGACCACCAGGGAAGTCCAGAGAGATGGAAATTGTAAGTTAGAACCAAAAATAAATGCTAGAGGTAAAAGCCCCTGTAACAGAAACAAAGAATGACTTTGATTGGCTTATTAGTAGACTGGACATGATTGAGGGAAGAATCTTTGAGCTAAAGGATGTAACAGTAGAAGCTTTGAGAACTGAAAGGCAAAGAGAAAGACTGGAAAAAAAAACCAAAAACAAAAACAGAATATCCAAGGACTGTGGGACAACTACAGAAGGATGAGCATCTGTGAAATGGGAATACATGAAGGAGAAAAAAGGAGGAACCAAAGAGATATCTGAAACGATAATGACTAGACTTGCCCCAGATTAATGTCAGACACCAAACCACAGATCCAGGAAGCTCAGAGAACAAAATTATACACAGGCATATCATTTTCAAACTACAGAAAGTAAGAGAATAAATAAAATCCTGAAAGAAGCCAGAGGCAGGAAAATGTTATCTATAGAGGAAAAGACAAGGAATTACGTCTAACTTCTCAGAAACCATGAAAGAAATAAGAGTGGAGAGAAATATTTAAAGTACTGGAAGAAAAACCCATCAAACTAGAATTTATACTCTGTGGAAGTAACCTTCACAAATGAAGGAGAAATTAAGACAAACAAAAATTCATTTCTCAAACAAATACAAATTAAGAGAAGTTGTGGCCAGTAGTAGTCTTACTTGTAAGAAGTTCTTTGGAGAAAAGGAACAACAAAAGTCAGTAACTTGGGTCTACATAAAGGAAGGAAGCACACCGAAGAAGAAGAATACATGAAGATGAAATAAAAACTTAAGTTTTTCTTATTCTTAATTGATAGAATATATGACAGTTATATTTGAAATAACACCCACAATGTATTTGATTATGTATATATATGTATGTATTTGCTTATGTATATATGTATTAACTTATTTGTATATATATGCTTATATATACATTAAAAAAACATAAGAAATGGAATAATATACTATATAAATTTGAAGACTTGATATTAAGAGGTCAGTTCTCCAGAAATTGATCTATAGATCCAAAGCAATTCCAACTGAGATCCTAGAAGGTTCTTTATAGCTTCTTTAAGAAGCAGATTCTATGATTTTTATTGAAATGCAAGGAACTTAGACTAGCCAAAGCCACTTTTATAGAGTAGAATAACAAGGGAGGCACAGAGTACTTACTTTCCAGACTTACTACATAAAGCTACAATAACCAGGGTAGTTTGGATTTGGCATAAAGAGACATGTAACTCAATGAAATAGCATGAAGAGTCCAGAAATGCACCAATGTGTATATGGTCAATTGATTTTCAACAAAGGTGTGATGATAATTCAATGAAGGAAAGCTAGTGTTTTCAACAAATGGAGTGGAACCAATGAGGTAGTCATATGGAGAAACAAATGAACCTCGATCCTACTTTCATCCTATCTGTAAAAATTAACCTCTAACAGAACATATTATAATCTAAAAGCTAAAACCATCCCTTTTCCAGAAGTAAATATGGGAGAAAATGTTTATGACCATGTCTGAGATAAAGATTTCCTAGATAAAACAGAAAAAGCAGAAACTATGAAAGAAAAAATTTGATCAGTAGGACTTCGTGAAAATTAAGGATTTACCCTTTGGCAGCCCTGTTAAGAAAATAAAAATGCAAGTCTCAGGCTGGGAGAAAAACTTTGTCAGCCATGTATTGGGTAAAGGACTTGCATCCAGAATATATAAAGAACTCTTAAAACTTAGTTTTCAGAGTTCAAAGAACCCACTTTTAAAAAAATGAACAAATATTTGATGACCCTTTACCAAAGAAGATAAAGAAATGGCAAATAAGCGTATAAAAAGGTACTTATTATCATTTGTCAGAAAATAAATTCAAATTAAAACCTCAATGAAATATCACTACACACAATTTAGCATAGCTGGATTGAAAAGCTGGTATTAATAATACCAGCTAGAGAGGATGTAGAACTGGAACACACAAAGTATGGGAGAGGAAGATGGCATAGCCACTATGGAAAATAGTTTGGTGCTTTTGTACAAAGTTAAATATATATGTACCATAGACTCAGTGATTCCAATCCTAGATTTTTATCCTAGAGGAATTAAAGTATATTCCACGTAAGTATCTGTACATAAAGTTTATAGCAACTTTATTCAAAATCGACAAAAACCAAGAACAATGTAAATGTCCCGCAGCAGGTGAATGGACAAATGGTGATTGTGCGTGCAATGGAATTCTGAAAGTGAAAGTGAAGTCGCTCAGTCGTGTCCGACTCTTTTCAACCCTGTGGACTGTAACCTACCAGGCTCCTCCCTCCGTGGGATTCTCCAGGCAAGAGTACTGGAGTGGGGTGCCATTTCCTTCTCCAGGGGATCTTCCCGACCCAGAGATAGAACCCAGGTCTCCCTCATTCCAGGCAGACACTTTAACCTCTGAGCCACCATGAAATTCTACTCAGTAATAAAAAGAAACAGTCTGATGATAAATGCAACAACACAGTTGACTCTTTTAAAATATTTATTTATCAATATTTTATTTATTTGACAGTGCCAGATCTTAGTTGCAACATGTGGGACCTTCCATCTTTGCTGTGGCAGGCAGAATCTTTAGTTGTGGCACGTGAACTCTTGGTTGCAGCCTGTGGGATCTGGTTCCCTGGTCAAATCTGAGCCCCCTGCATTAGGAATGTGGAGTCTTAGCCACTGGACTACCAGGGAAGGCCCCGAATCTTGAAAGCGTTGCGCTAAATGAAAGAAGACTCCGAAGAACATATACCCTCTTCTTCCATTTCATGGCATTCTAGGAAGAGCGAAACTGTAGGGACAGGATGCAGACTGTGGTGGCCTGAAGCCAGGAGCTTTGGGGGGGTGCCACAGGGAACTTTTGGGGATGATGAAAATGTTCTACATCTTCACTGTGGTGGTCGTTACAAGATAGTATACTTCTGTCCAAACTTCTCACACTTAAAACAGGTGACATGATCAAAGTTAGACTTTAATAAATCTGATTTTCCAAACTGCTGTGGCGTTTGCTGTGTTGTAATGTGTTCATATTGTTGGACAGTGGATCCAGCGTCAGAATGCTAAAGGGCTTGGGATAGGGTATAGGGGGAATACTTTGAAGAAAGGGAAGCAGCTTGGGCTGGGAAGGTGTCCACAGCTTTAGGGAAGCCTCTGACATCAGGCCCATCATTACCAAATGCAGTATGGCTTCTGTCTGAATAAACTAATCATAGTAATAACTATCAGGCCTCCTAGGTGGTGCTAGTAGTAAAAAATCCACATGCCGATGCAGGAGACATAAGAGACACAGGTTTAATCCTTGGGTCAGGAAGATCCCCTGGAGTAGGAAATGGCAATCCACTCCAGTGTTCTCACCTGGAGAATCCCATGGACATAGGAGCCTGGTGGGCTATGGTCCATAGAGTCATAAAGAGTTGAACACGACTGAAGTGATTTAGCACACATGCATGCTGTGCAAACATTATACAATTTAATCCTCATATACATCATGTGGGATCTGTACCGTTAGCCTTATTTTTCTCAGGAAAAAAATGAAGCTCCTGATAGTTATAGACCTGTCCAGTCACCTGGACAGTGAGCTCTGCCTGGAGTGAAGGCCAATTAGGAAAGCCGCACACCCTCTCTTTTTTCCTTTTAGTCTCATCCTGGCTTTGTTATTGTTTCAAGGACAGCAAACTCAAATGCCTTTAGGAGCCAGGTAAGTAGGTCATGTGGAAGAGGGGGTGCCTGGGTGTCAGACTGCTTAAAGGGTGGAGCTGTAAGGAACATGCCCCGTCTAAAGAGCCAGCAGCTTGTCAGCTCCGGCCAAGTTCTGCGAAGCAGGGGTGCCAGCTCCATGTGGCCAGCTCTTGTTTTCCAGGAGAAGCACAAATCTGAATTTAAAAGTAATCTTTTTAGTGAAATATCCTGAGTTCTAATTTATAGCTTGAAAATTAAGAACAATTTTGTATGTACCTAGCTAAACACATTATGGGTTAGATTGGGCCCCAAATTTTTCAAGATCTGTCCAATATAATTTTCTTTTAATCTAAGATTAAGAACCAAAAAATGGAATTTTTTTTTTTTTGCCATATGCTATATTCAAAGATCTGGAAGAGTGTATTGAATTTTTGGATGACATGCTACTTTAAACCATCTTGGCAGTTGCATTAGTCAGAATTTTCCAGAGAAGCAAGAACCAACATATATGAGAGATATGTATTTATTTTAAGGAATTAGTTCAGGTGATTATGAAGACCCAGGAAAGAGCCAAAGTTGCAGTTCAAGTCTGACAAATTCCTGAAGAATTCCTGCTGCAGAATTCCTTCTTGTTCAGGGGAGGTCAGTCTTTTTTTTTTTTTCCATTTAGGCCTTCAACTGATTGTATGAGGCCCACCACTCTATGGAGGACATTGTATTTCACTCTAAGTTTACTGATTTAAGTGTTGCTGCTGCTGCTACTGCTAAGTTGCTTCAGTCATGTCCGACTCTGTGCGACCCCATAGACGGCAGCCCACCAGGCTTCCCCGTCCCTGGGATTCTCCAGGCAAGAACACTGGAGTGGGTTGCCATTTCCTTCTCCAATGCATGAAAGTGAAAAGTGAAAGTGAAATCGCTCAGTCCTGTCTGACTCTTAGCGACCCCATGGACTGTCAGCCTACCAGGCTCCTCCGTCCATGGGATTTTCCAGGCAAGAGTACTGGAGTGGGGTGCCATTGCCTTCTCCAGATTTAAGTGTTAATCTCATCCAAAAAAGAAAGAAAGAAACCCTACAGAAATATCCAGAATAATGTTTGGCCAAATATCTGTGTGCTGTGGCCCAGCCAAGTTGACACATAAAATTAACCATCCCAGTTGGTAATATGCATAATGGAGGGGCAGATCTGACAGGTAGGGCTGGGCTTCCATAAGGGCCTGGAGCAGGGACTGATCTGGGCTGTGATCAGCAGTCTTACATTTGGGACTGTGTTCCATACCAGCTGTCTCTAGAATGTAACCAGAAACACATCCAGTAAACTAGAAAGCAGGGACAGCAGCCTGTTATCCAGACTCGGCAGACTTAATATAATAACTTTCAAGGAAAAGGTTGAAGTCAGAAGTTTGTTGCTGCTTGGAACAACTTTGTTAATCAGTACAGACCTCAGGGATAAAAACCAGGAGGTTGGAGATTGAAGGCTAGCCTTGTGAGTCAGTGAGTGAAGATTTTACCTGTTTGCAGGTCTGTTGATCGTATTTGGCCAATGGACAGAATACCTTGATTTGCATGTATTTTATAAGCCAAAGAATCATTTATTTGTGAAATCAAGCTTCAAATGGAAAAAACAGCTGCCTGCAGAGGCTGAGTGGAAGAGCCAAATGGGACCCAACCACTGGTGCTCAGAGTATGAGCTGTGTCCCCACATCCAGAGTACACACTGAGCTCTGCAAGGCTGGGGCAGGGGCCTGTGCTCAAGGGCTGGAGGTCCAGCTTCCAGCTCTGGTCAGTTAAGAAACTGATCCACCCCCAGTAGGGTGTGGGTGAAGAACATGAAGCAACCACTTGACCCTTGGCATCCTCATCTCCTAAATAAGAACATTTCCTGAGCTTGTCTACATTTTTGGCTACATACTCTTTGATGTTCTTTTTACACATTAATAATTTTGTAATATTGCTTACAGCCTAAATAAATGGTAATTCAGCATTTCCTCTAGCACGGTGGATCCAAATTTGCTTTTTAATGTTGATTGTTTTAGAAATACTTCTTTTGGTTGAAGAATTTATTTTAGGACACGTCATGTAAATTTTTAGGGTTGTAACATTTGGAAACCTTCAAGGTTTTTTTTTCACATTGTCTCATCTAATGATATATTTGCTTAAATATTTGTGTAAGATATCATAAAATTGAATAGTTTCGCCCTTTATGTAATTTCTCCATTCTTTGAGGCATCTTTTTCTACCTTGTTTTAATATTTCTAGGAATTTTAACAAATCAAATTGATATGCCCTTAAAGGAATTGAGTAAGGCAGTGTTTTCCAACCTTTCTGGCACCAGGGACCAGTTTCACGGAGGTTAGTTTTTCCATGGACCGGGGCGGGAGGATGGTTTCATGATGATTCAAGCTTATTATGTTTATTGTGCACTTTATTTCTTTTATTATTACATCAACGCCACCTCAGATCATCAGGCATTAGATCTCGGAGGTTGGGGACCCCTGGACTAAAGCATCCCTGAAATGCTTAACACTAGGCAAAAGAGAAAAAATAATGAGAATTTAAAAATTCTTTAAAGGAGCCACACAGACTACATTGGGCTTACCAGGCGGGGTGGCGCTAGTGGTAAAGAATCCACCTGCCAGTGCAGGAAAGAGACACGAGTTCTATCCCTGGGTCAAGAAGATCCCCTGGAGTAGGAAATGGCAACCCACTCTAGTATTCTTGCTTGGGAAATCCCATGGACAGAGGAGCCTGGTGGGCTAGTCCATGGGGTCACAAAAGAGCAGGACATGAGTTAGCCACTAAACAACAATGATTTGAGCAGGTTTCTTTTATATTTCACCTCTTACTCTGTATTCAGATTGGAGGAGAGAAAGGGGGCTTCAAATTATGTCCTTACAGTGCTACATTGACCCAAGTTCCAGTCTCCTTTCTGTTTTAAATTATGGGATGTGAATACATGGTGGGTCAATGATCAAACTCACACAACTGATGGAAATAAAGTTCACTTGGTTTGAAGGATGTGGACTGGAGGGGAATGGTAGGGAGAGAGCCAGCTTGTCCAAACTTTGTGCATGTGTGAGGCACAGGTGAAGCTCAGAACAAGACATAAACACCCTGCACAAGATACATACCTACCTGGAAAGGACATACCTGTTAATTCAGCTCACTAACACTTAAGGGCAGAGTTTAAGCCCAGATATACTCTCCATGTGAACCTGAGCTCCAAAGTCAACTGCCAAAGCCAGAAGTTTTGTTACTTAAATCCTGAATTAGTTATGCTACGATGGTTGTGGAGAGTATCAATATTTCACATTATTTAATTTTCACTTTAATTACCTGGAATGTGACTTACTATTTGGAAATGACTCTTGAGAATACCTTGGATAGCAAGGAGATCAAACCAGTCAATCCTAAAGGAAATCAACCCTGAATATTTACTGGAAGGACTGATGCTGAAGCTGATACCCTGGTATTTTGGCCACCTCATGTGAAGAGTCAATTCATTAGAAAAGACCCTAATGCTGGGAAAGATTGAAGGCAGGAGGCGAAGGGATCGACAGAGGATGAAATAGTTGGATGGCATCAATGACTCAAATGACCAGAACTTGAGCAAACTCTAAGAGGTAGTGAAAGGACAGGGAAGCCTGGCACGCTGCAGTCCATGGGATTGCAGAGTCAGACAAGACTGACTGACTGAACAGCACAAGGGGTAGGATGTCAACCTTTTGATGCACAAATTCTTTGTTTCCCTGCCCAGTAGTTTTTTATGTCTACTCCACACGGCCTGGGATGGGGAGGGGGTTGTCAGGTGGAGGGAACTGGAGGGCTTTTTCTGTAACTTTCCTGTGGGAGGACATTTTTTTTAAAATTAATTTTATCAAAGTGCAGTTGACTTACAGTTTGTGTTAATTTCTGTTGCACAGCAAAGTGATTCAGTTATGCATATGTATATTGTTTTTCCTATCCTTTGCCATAATGGTTTATCACAGGATATTGAATATAGTTCTCTGTGCTATATAGTAGGACTTTGTTGTTTTATCCCTTCTTTGTTTTAGTTTTGGCTGTGCCATGTAGCATGAAAAATTTTAGTTTCCCCACCAAGGATTTGAACCTGTGCCTCCTGCAACGGTAGCACAGAGTCCTAATCCCTGGACTGCCAGAATTCCCTATCCACTCTATATACACTAGTTTGCATCTGTTAATCCCAAATTCCCAATTCATACCTCCCCCTCACCCCCATCACCAGAGGACATCTTTTGCAGCTTAATTTATAACACAGCGAGCAAATAAGACTTCTAGTTTCCTGTGCACCTATTTGTTTATAACTGGCTTTTCTAGACTGGCTGGACCAGTTTTGGAGCAGAGGTGGGGTTATTTCAAAGACTTTCTTTCAAAGCTTTGTTTTCAGAACTCATTTCCCCCTCTTACTCTCAAAGGGGGGAAAACTGATAGCTTGGTATAGTTTATTTACTAGCAGCTTTTCCAAGGGAATTGAAGTTGAGCATTTCAAAGGCTTTGTTTTCAGGACTTTTTTCTTTCCAGTTTTTTCCCTTAGAGATAAAAGTTAGATCTATACAGTTTACAAAAGAAGTTCTTCTACAGGGATTTGTGCGCAGGTTCTTTCAGGGTTGCCAGAAGTATTCATTGTCAAATTTCCCCCAGTTCCTAGTCTGCTGGGTTCAAGCAGAAAGGGGCTTCAGCCTGTGACTTTGGGGTGGGGGGCTGTAGCTGCCATCTTATTACCCCTCCTCACAGTCTGGTGTCCAGCTTTATAGCTGCTCAGCTTCTGGCTGCTGCCCAGGCCCCATCTCAGCCCCTGACAACATCCACCTTCATGTTCATGTCCATCCTGGCCTCTAGCCTGGTTTGGGATTGGCCAAGCACTACCTCAACCCCACGGCTCCTCGATGAGCTCCACAGCCTGCAGCGTCCGTGGCTCACCTTCTCATTTCATCAGCTGAGACTGTGTCTTTGAAGTCATCTCTGTGGGAGAAGTGAAAGGCAAAGGAGAAAGGGAAAGATACACCCATCTGAATGTAGAGTTCTAGATTATAGCAAGGAGAGATAAGAAAGCTGAACAATGCAAAGAAATAAAGGAAAACAATAGAACGGAAAGACTAACAATCTCTTCAAGAAAATTAGAGACACCAAGGGAACATTTCATGTAAAGATGGACATGATAAAGGACAGAAATGGTAAGGACCTAACAAAAGCAGAAGAGATTAAGAAAAGGTGACAAGAATACACAGAAGAACTATATAGAAAAAGTCTTAATGATCTGGTTAACCACAATCTGGTTAAACCAAATTTAACCACAATCTCGTCACTCAACCTAGAGCCGGACATCTGGAGTGCAAAATCAACTGGGCCTTAGGAAGTGTTACTACGAACAAAGCTAGTGGAGGTGATGGAATTCCAGTTGGGCTATTTCAAATTCTAAAAGATTATGCTGTTAGAGTGTTGCACTCAATATGCCAGCAAATTTAGAAAACTCAGCAGTGGCCATAGGGTTGGAAAATGTCAGTTTTCATTCCAATCCCAAAGAAGGGCAATGCCAAATAATGTTCAAACTACTGCACAATTACCCTCATTTCACATGATAAGAAGGTAATGCTCAAAATCTTTCAAGCTAAGCTTCAACAGTCCATGAACTGAGACTTCCAGATGTACAAAATGGATTTAGAAAAGGCAGAGGAACCAGAGATCAAATTGCCAACATCTGCTGGATCATGGAAAAAGCAAGGGAATTCCAGAAAAACATCTACTTCTGCTTTATTGACTATGCTAAAGCCTTTGACTGTGTGGATCACAACAAACTGTGGAAAATTCATCAAGAGATGGGAATACCAGACCACCTTACCTGTCTCCTGAGAAACCTGTATTCAAGTCAACAGTTAGAACTGGACATGGAACAACAAACTGGTTCAAAACTGGGAAAGGGGTACATCAAGCCTGCATATTGTTATTCTGCTTATTTAACTTCTATGCAGAGTACATCATGTGAAATGATGGGCTGGATGAAGCACAAGCTGGAATCAAGATTACCGAGAGAAATATCAACAGCCTCAGATATGCAGATGATACCACTCTAATGACCGAAAGTGAAAAGGAACAATAGAGCCTCTTGATGAGGGTAAAAGAGGAGAGTGAAAAAGCTGGCTTAAAACTCAAAAAACTTAAAATTCAAAAAACCAAGATGATGGCATCTAGTCCTACCACTTCATGACAAATAGAAGCAGAAGAAGTAGAAGCAGGGATAGATTTTATTTTCTTGGGCTCCCAAATCACTGCAGATGGTGACTGCAGTCATTAAATTAAAAGACACTTGCTCCTTGGAAGAAAAGCCATGAAAAACCTAGATGGTGTATTAAAAAGCAGAGACATCACTTTGCCAACAAAGGTTTGTGTATTCAAAGCTATGATTTTTCCAATAGTCATGTACAGATGTGAGAATTGGATCATAAAGAAGGCTATGCATTGAAGAATGATGCTTTTGAACTGTGGGGTTGGGGAAGACTCTTGAGAGTCCCTTGAACTGCAAGGAGATCAAACCAGTCAATCCTAAAGGAAATCAACCCTGAATATTCATTAGAAGGACTGATGGTTGGAGCTGAAGCTCCAATACTTTGGCTACCTGATGTGAACAGCCAACTCATTGGAAAAGACCCTGATGCTGGGAAAGATTGAAGGCAGGAGGAGAAGGTGACAACAGAGGATGAGATGATTGGATGGCATCACCAACTCAATGGACATGAGTTTGAGCAAACTCCGGGAGATAGTGAAGGACAGGGAAGCCTGGTGTGCTGGAGTTCATGGCGTTGCAAAAAGCTGGACACCACTGAGTGACTGAAGAACAACCACCACGACTTGGGTGTCTAATGCTTTCTGATGAGTTGACCTATAACTAGAAGCTCTAAAATTCTATCTCCTGCAGCTACACACTGTCTTTCAGCCTTCACATTCCCCTTCCCCACTTTTAACGAGCTATTTTTGTGCGCAGCCTCCTAGCTGCTCCCTGCGAGAGGAATGGTTATGTTCATGTAAATGATGACCCTCACTCAGATGCTGGGAAAAATAAATCAATGGTTTACTTCACTTAGAGGTTGTAGGTGCAGCATGTAGGAAGTGGCCTGTCAAGGCCCATGCAAACATGGGAGGGTTTTTTTCATAACCGGAAGCCTGCCATGTTGAGCAAAGGTTGAGGAAATATAGATCATGGGCCCATTCAACTTTCCACCACTTCTTATACCTGACTGGACTACAGCCACAGGTGTTTGTCTACATATTCTGTCTCTACTTTCATGTCAAAGTCAGGGAGTTGTAACAGAGATCGCATGACATACAGATTCCAAAGTATTTACTATCTGATCTTTTCATCAAAAGTGTGCCAATCCCTTGTCTTCAGTCTATTGAGGAGAGGAAACTTGAGGCTTCCAGCAAGGCCCGGAGAGATTCAGGAAGGCTTCCTGATGGCTGTCCAGCATCCTTTAAAATATCTATTCTGGGTGTGTGGGATATGAGTGATGCTTAGCCATGTACTAAAGTAAACGTAAGTGCCTGTGACTTTGCCTGCATATGAGAGCCTGAGGGAGGCTCCTAGTTGGCTTGTGCCTATTGTTCCCCTCCAAGGGATGCTATGCTCATAAGAAAGGACAGAATCAAAGATGATATTGTAGTAATATTAGAAACAAAAAATGTTATAATTATTTGCATCTTTGTGAAGGTTTTAGGTTGTTATTTACTTGATGACACCTCACTAGACATAATGAGGCCGTAACCCTTTGACCACCCATTTGTACGTGGTCAAACCACCTACAAACCCACCTACCACCATCTCAACCCATTTGTAGGAGTTCAAACCCCCTTGGTAGCCCCAAGGTCAAGGAGCACAGGAGAGCTGTGGGCTGCCACATCCCGGGACAATCCACAAAATAACCATACTGGCAGAGTAAGTGGTGCCTTCCTTGTTGGGTTTCTGCCCATTTATCCCTGGCCCTGGGTAGAACAGCCAAGGCCACAAGGTGCACAAAACATGTGGTTTATTTATACTGATTGACTGTACCTGCAGAACCATCACCAGGGGCACTGTAAGTGAGAAGTTCTAAAGTATTCAGATTCAGGACATGGTTTTATCTTTACAACCCGAGCTTATTCTCCATGATTGTGGTGTATTCTTCAAACAATAGGAAAGAAAATTTACTTGAAGCGTAAAAATAAGGCAAAGATGTAAGATGTCCTTTCAATGGCTAACAGGCTCAACCAAAGAGTACTTAATTATTTATGAGAATGTTCCTGTATTTGGCTTTGCTATTTGTTATTTATTAGAGTTGAGACATTGTGAAATTACATGTTGACTTATAATTCTGCTTGATAATCACTGCTGTGCCCCACCCCTTAAATTGTGATTCTATTGCTCTGTAAAACAGTAACTAGTTTTACATCTGGCACAGCAATTGTCTTTTAATTCCCCCCTCCACCCCCCGCCTTTTCCTCCAGAAATTTCATTTGAGCACTCTTTTTTAGAAAGCCTTTTGCTGATGACGATACAAACCCTGCTCCCACATACTCTTGGAAGCAGCTGTACCATTTTACTGGCTTGTAGTTAGGATGAAGGCAATGGCACCCCACTCCAGTACTCTTGCCTGGAAAATCC
Organism: Bos taurus; assembly: GCF_002263795.3. Lineage (NCBI taxonomy): Eukaryota > Metazoa > Chordata > Mammalia > Artiodactyla > Bovidae > Bos > Bos taurus. Next base: position 128,345,740 of record NC_037328.1, read on the forward strand.
CATGAACAGAGAAGCCTGGTAGGCTGCAGTCCATGGGGTCACTAAGAGTCAGACATGACTGAGCGACTTCACTTTCACTTTTCACTTGCATGCATTGGAGAAGGAAATGGCAACCCACTCCAGTGTTCTTGCCTGGAGACTCTCAGGGACGGGGGAGCCTAGTGGGCTGCCATCTAGGGGGTTGCACAGAGTCAGACACGACTGAAGCAACTTAGCAGCAGCAGCAGCAGCAGCAGATATGATGAAAGTTATGCCCCAGCTTGTAATTTCAAGCCCCTCCTCCCTTAATGGACTCTCACATCCCATTGGCCAAAGAAAATTTCCTCAAATGCTAGGGCAAAGGAAGTGGGAATGAATAGTAGCTCAATAAGTATCTAACCAATTGTCATGGTTAGTTTCAGGTGTCAACTTAATTGCACCTTGGGGTGCTCAGATAGCTGGTTAAACAGTATTTCTGGATGTGTCCTTGAGGATGTTTTTGGATGAGATTAGCATCTGGGTTGGAGGCTTGAGTAAAGTAGATGTCCCTCCCCAATGTGGGTAAGCACTATGCAGTCTACTGAGGGTCTAAATGAACAGAAAGGTTGATAAGGGAGAATAGATTCTGCCTGACTGCAGAGCTTGACAGCAATCTTTGCCCTCAGCACTCCTGGTTCTCAGGCCTTCAGACTCGAACTGCAACCTACGACATTGGCTCTCATGCTCATGGGCCTTTGAACTATACCACTGGTCTTCCTGGCTTCTCCAGCTTGCTGATGGCAGACTGTGGGACTTCTCAGCGTCCAGTATCCCATGAGCCAATATCATCTATCTATCTATCCCAGCATTTATAGCTATCAGTTTAGTTCAGTCGCTCAGTCGTGTCCAACTTTTTGCGACCCCATGAACTGCAGCATGCCAGGCCTCCCTGTCCATCATCATCCCCTGGAGTTCACTCAAACTCACATCCATCGAGTCGGTGATGCCATCCAGCCATCTCATCTTCTGTTGTCCCCTTTCCCTCCTGCCCCCAATCCCTCCCAGCATCAGAGTCTTTTCCAATGAGTCAACTCTTTGCATGAGGTGGCCAGAGTACTGGAGTTTCAGCTTTAGCATCATTCCTTCCAAAGAACACCCAGGGCTGATCTCCTTTAGAATGGACAGGTTGGATCTCCTTGCAGTCCAAGGGACTCTCAAGAGTCTTCTCCAACACCACAGTTCAAAAGCATCAATTCTTCGGCACTCAGCTTTCTTCACAGTCCAACTCTCACATCCATACATGACCATTGGAAAAACCATAGCCTTGCCTAGATGGACCTTTGTTGGCAAAGTAATGTCTCTGCTTTTCAATATGCTGTCTAGGTTGGTCATAACTTTTCTTCCAAGGAGTAACCGTCTTTTAATTTCATGGCTTACAGTCACCATCTGCAGTGATTTGGGAGCCCCCCAAAATAAAGTCTGATACTGTTTCCACTGTTTCCCCATCTATTTCCCATGAAGTGATGGGACCAGATGCCATGATCTTTGTTTTCTGAATGTTGAGCCCTAAGCCAACTTTTTCACTCTCCTCTTTCACTTTCATCAAGAGGCTTTTTAGTTCCTCTTCACTTTCTGCCATAAGGGTGGTGTCATCTACACATCTGACATTATGGGTATTTCTCCCGGCAGTCTTGATTCCAGCTTGTGCTTCTTCCAGTCCAGTGTTTCTCATGATGTACTCTGCATATAAGTTAAATAAACAGGGTGACAATATACATCCTTGACGTACTCCTTGTCCTATTTGGAACCAGTCTGCTGTTCCATGTCCAGTTCTAACTGTTGCTTCCTGACCTGCATATAGGTTTCTCAAGGAGCAGATCAGGTGGTCTGGTATTCCCATCTCTTTCAGAAGTTTCCACAGTTTATTGTGATCCACAGTCAAAGGCTTTGGCATAGTCAATAAAGCAGAAATTGATGTTTTTCTGGAACTCTGTTGCTTTTTCGATGATCCAGCATATGTTGGCAATTTGGTCTCTGCTTCCTCTGCCTTTTCTAAAAGCAGCTTGAACATCTGGAAGTTCATGGTCCACGTATTGCTTAAGCCTGGCTTAGAGAATTTTGAGCATTACTTTACTAGCATGTGAGATGAGTGCAATTGTGCGGTAGTTTGAACATTCTTTGGCATTTCCTTTCTTTGGGATTGGAATGAAAAGTGACCTTTCCAGTCCTGTGGCCACTGCTGAGTTTTCCAAATTTGCTGGCATATTGAGTGCAGCACTTTCACAGCATCATCTTTCAGGATTTGAAATAGCTCAACTGGAATTCTGTCACCTCCACTAGCTTTGTTCGTAGTGATGCTTTCTAAGGCCCACTTGACTTCACATTCCAGGATGTCTGGCTCTAGGTCAGTGATCCCACCATCGCGATTATCTGGGTCATGAAGATCTTTTTCGTACAGTTCTTCTGTGTATTCTTGCCACCTCTTCTTAATATCTTCTGCTTCTGTTAGGTCCATACCATTTCTGTCCTTTATCGAGCCCATCTTTGCATGAAATGTTCCCTTGGTATCTCTAATTATCTTGAAGAGATCTCTAGTCTTTCCCATTCTGTTGTTTTCCTCTATTTCTTTGCATTGATAGCTGAAGAAGGCTTTCTTATCTCTTCTTGCTATTCTTTGGAACTCTGCATTCAGATGCTTATATCTTTGCTTTTCTCCTTTGCTTTCACTTTTCTTCTTTTCACAGCTATTTGTAAGGCCTCCCCAGACAGCCGTTTTCCTTTTTTGCATTTCTTTTCCATGGGGATGTTCTTGATCCCTGTCTCCTGTACAATGTCACGAACCTCCGTCCATCGTTCATCAGGCACTCTATCTATCAGATCTAGTCCCTTAAATCTATTTCTCACTTCCACACTATAATCATAAGGGATTTGATTTAGGTCATACCTGAATGGTCTAGTGGTTTTCCCTACTTTCTTCAATTTAAGTCTGAATTTGGCAATAAGGAGCTCATGATCTGAGCCACAGTCAGCTCCTGGTCTTATTTTTGCTGACTGTATAGACCTTCTCCATCTTTGGCTGCAAAGAATATAATCAATCTGATTTTGGTATTGATCATCTGGTGATGTCCGTGTGTAGAGTCTTCTCTTGTGTTGTTGGAAGAGGGTGTTTGCTATGACCAGTGCATTGTCTTGGCAAAATTCTATTAGCCTTTGCCCTGCTTCATTCAGTATTCCAAGGCCAAATTTGCCTGTTACCCCAGGTGTTTCTTGACTTCCTACTTTTGCATTCCAGTCCCCTATAATGAAAAGGACATCTTTTTTGGGTGTTAGTTCTAAAAGATCTTGTAGGTCTTCATAGAACCATTCAACTTCAGCTTCTTCAGCATTACTGGTTGGGGCATAGACTTGGATTACTGTGATATTCAATGGTTTGCCTTGGAAACGAACAGAGATCATTCTTTCATTTTTTAGATTGCATCCAAGTATTGCATTTCAAACTCTTTTGTTGACCGTGATGGCTACTCCATTTCTTCTGAGGGATTCCTGCCCACAGTAGTAGATATAATGGTCATCTGAGTTAAATTCACCCATTCCAGTCCATTTTAGTTCACTGATTCCTAGAATTTTGGTGTTCACTCTTGCCGTCTCTTGTTTGACCACTTCCAATTTGCCTTGATTCATGGACCTAACATCCCAGGTTCCTATGCAATATTGCTCTTTACAGCATCGGACCTTGCTTCTATCACCAGTCACATCCACAACTGGGTATTGTTTTTGCTTTGGCTCCATCCCTTCATTCTTTCTGCAGTTATTTCTCCACTGATCTCCAGTAGCATATTGGGCACCTACTGACCTGGGGAGTTCCTCTTTCAGTATCCTATCATTTTGCCTTTTCATACTGTTCATCGGGTTCGCAAGGCAAGAATACTGAGGTGGTTTGCTATACCTGTATTGTATCTCTCTCTGTATCTCTATACCTCTTCCATTAGTTCTGTTTCTCTGGAGAACTCTGACTCATATACCAACCAGAGTGGATCAACTGGGGCATTTCATCAGCAGGTCTCCCTGCAGTGCACTCAGTCAGATTCCTAGGACAAATAAAAATGATCGTGTATTATATAAAACATAGAAGCGTGCAAACTGACTTCTCAGCAAAAGTGCTGATTATAAATTGCAGCCCCATGAATGTATATCACAGACTTGTGATACAAGGCAGAACCAGTTGGAGATAATAAGTAAATTTAACCAATTCAAATGTTGTAATACCATAATCCTACACTGGTATCAGGTACAGAGATTTTTTTTTTTTAAAGAATGTCGCTTGTCACAACTTTGTAGGTAAATAGATAGAGCCGATGTAAGCATGCTCATAAAAGACTAAGGTTACACCCATTCAAAAAACATCTAAGATGAAGCAGAAAATTTGAATTAGAGGTGAGAAACTCTGCAGCCTTGGGGACTAAATCTGGCCCATCTTGAGTTTTGTAAATAAAGTTTTATTGAGACACTGTGATGCACATCCCTTTACTTGTGATTTTATGGCTGCTTTAGTGCTACCAGAGCACAGCTGAATATTTGCAACAGAGCCACAGGGCCCACAGAATCTAAAATAGTTACTCTTTGGCCCTTTACAGGAAACATTTGCTGACCCCAATCTAAAATATTCCAAATCTGATTTTTGTCTATTCTTAAACTGCCTCTGGATACACCATAAACTGCAAAGTGACATTGAAGGTGGCAGGATGAGCATTGCTAATCCCCCAATCTCAGAGAACCACAGCCTCCTCGGAGCTGTGGAAACAGGAGTCTGCTAGGGGACCTGTTGAGAGCTTCTCCTTCCCTGTGTCTTTTCAGGCATTCTAGAGAAAAGCTTTTCTAAAGGGAAAAATGTTCTGGGTGTTAACATCCCTCGAAGATTTTCCTCCCTCATAAACCTTGAGTTGAAAACAAAAGATATTTCTTTGAAATGTGAAAAACTCCATTTGCAGCAGAAGAGACAGGCACATGCGGTGTCAGGCTGCTGGCTCCCTGCTGACATTGCCAGGATTAAAAATAGCCGTTCTGTTTGTCCTTCAGCTCTGTATTGAACTGGAGCCTCTGAGCCGAGTTCTCCTTAGCTTCACGCTTAATGAAGCATAATTTGTATTAATAGCAGCTATTAAATCTAGAGTGCTTAATAGGAATTTACAGAGGAGGCCCTGAGTCACCAAGCACCTCAGACATGGTCCCCAGAGAGCTGAGCTCAGGCCTGGATGTGGCAGTGATGAATCTTGGGCCTGGTGAGGTGAGGCAGCAGTGGGTGAGCAGGGGAGAAGCAGGGCTCAAACCTTCCACCAGCCTTGGGCTTTCTCAGGTCCCAGGTCCTGCTCATGGTCCCTGCATCAGGTGGTGGCTGCATTCCAGAAAAGGCAGTGCTGGGTGCTGGGCAACAAGTGGAGCTGATGAATTTACAGACTTGCATTAGATTTGGATTCTGCTGTGTCAACTGGCCCTGTTCTCTTAACATCTCTGAACCTTAGGGTTTGTTTTTTTTTTTTAACCTGAGAAATAGAGATAATTAAATATGGATAATACAGTATGATATAATGGGAATTTCTGTGAAGAATAACAAGGAAAGACAGAAATGAACATTTGATGCTGGTTCTGTATCTCTGTTTTCTCATCCTTCTTTAAAACTATCTCCATTTTAAATGTCATATGGAAGGATTTCTGTAGAAAATGATTGCAAGAAGCAAAAGAGCTCCTTTTCAGTTGTTTATTAGCAAACATGTCCTTACTAGACCAGGCTTCCTGCCATTAACACAAGCTGTGTTTGTATTTCCACTATTGTAAATCCTCTGCTCAAAGGTCTGTCCCTGTCCCCGTCCCCACCCCCACCCCATGAGTTCCTTAAAGGCAGTGGGAGAAGCAAATGGTCCTTCTCATCATGAACTCTCCCCTGTCTTAGCACAGAATTCTAAGTAGGTGTGTGATTGTATGGTTGCTATCAACAATCTCACTGTACAATTAAGAAAACAGTGGTAAACACTGGGTCTAATTTTCCTTTATAATATTTCCAGCTGCTTGCCCTTGGGCGAATCACTTAGTCCATTTGGGCCTCAATTTCCACATCGGCAAAATGGGGCTAATAAGAATACAACTTCATAGATCGTTGAGACAATTAACTATAAATATAAGCACTTAGATTGGGCTTGTGCCCTCTAGTGGTTATTTTTACTGGAAGTGCCATATAGTTATTTCCATCAGAGCAGGAAAGAAAGACTGAAGAGCCTTCAGTGAGTAGCCAGTAGAGTTTTCTGACAGTTGCATGCTCAGTGTGAATGTCCCTTTCTGCCCTGGGCCATGGAATTGGTCTCCATGGTGGAGGCCTGGCTTCAAGCACAGCTTCTGCTCAGCACATGGGGAGTGGGGAGAAGGCAACAGAATGCAAAACTTCAAAGAAATGATCAAGTTTGCAGCCTCCCTTTGGAAAGTACTGTTTGAAGTAAGTCATTGCAACCCTGCCCCAGGGCCATTTAAACATGCCCGGGAGAGAACGCCTATAAAAGTCTGTTAAAGCCCTGAAGCGGGATCATTCATAACAGCTGTGGTCTGGGACTCAGGCAGCCAACAGGAAAACAGACTGTGAAGACCTGGCAATGTGGGAGCCTGAGCGACTTCACAGAGCCACCCTTTCCAAGGAGCCAGCGTTAGAAGAGGAGGAGACTGCTCATTGTTTTATTGGGTCAGCAAGAAAGCTCTTAGTTTCATGAGCAAGCTCATGAACCTGTATCTTTCTACCCACATGCACCAGGGGATTCTATTTCAGGGGATTATTCATTTCCATGATGTTGGCTTAGCCAACACAAAGGTAGGGCTCTTTGCTGGACTGTGTACATGCAGACAAGCATTCCTAGAACATTTGTGCATCTGTGGAAGGCAGGAGGCATCTGCAGAGTTGATGACCTGGCAGGAGCTGAGGCGGATCCCCCAGCTCTGTGTATGTTAGCCTCTGGGACAAGAAAGGACTCTTGGTTTGCAGAGGAATAAACTGTGAGGTGACTTAGGGAGTCACAGGGACAGGGCAATAATACTCCAGTTGGCTCCCAAGCTTGCCCCTCTTTCCTTCAGTGGGTAAGTTCTGAGGTGTCAGCACAAGCTGAGACAGTGCGAATGAGACTGACCGGGACCTGGGACCAAAGACCCTTTACTGCGTTCCTTGCACCTGGACAAATATCTCTTGGAGCAACAGAACACAAAGAAACTACAAGGAGCTAAAAATAACTTCACGTATGCTGCAGCATGAGTCCCAATAAAGACTTACCTGAATTCCTCATCTGGCCTCTTATCAATTTCTATTGATTAAAGAGTCCAAGGACCCAGGTCAGTAACATAGAAACTTGGAAACTGCAAGTTCTCCCATCAGGGAGTGGATCCAGCGTTTGCTTGGTTTTTATTGATTATGACTACAAAATTAGATAAAAATGGATATTTATTTAGAATAAGACAGAAATTACATCAAATTCCATATATTTAAAAGCTGATAAAATCAGAAGAATAGCATTGAGCTTAAATAGAAAATCAGATACAGTTCTATGATGCTTTTCATAAACATATTTTGATAGTATATACTTTGATCATTTCTTCATGTGACAACAATTTTATAATGTTATTTTCTAAGGAAGAAAGAGATGATTCAGTCATTCCTTTTGCCTAGTTTGTCAAAAATTGCTTTATATTATTGGTAGTTGAGGAAAATTTCTTTCATCCTCATGTATCATCAAAGTAATGGCATGTAAATAGTAGAATTGTGAATTAGGGGAAAACTTCTATCTCCAATGTAAGGATTGCATATTCTAGGTCTCTGGCTTTTTTTTTTTTTTCTTGTTCAGTAATGTTCTGATTCTCATCATCTCTTTTATCTCTTCTGCTGTTTTTTAATCTATACATGTTAAATATCATACTTTCCTTATCTTCCTCTGGAGCATCAATATTTTAGTCTAGAGTGATATAAGAGGTTTTGACATTTTGAAGCCTGTGTTAGTCTGTCTTTCAGTTGATATTTTTGGCATCCCCTAGGACAGTTTCCTTCTATCATATTTTTGTTTTAGAGTGATCATTAATTTTGAAAATTATACAAAATTGATCTATAATTAAGAATTACACAAAGGACATTGAAATCCACTTCTGTGATGCCAGTTATTGTTCAGTCGCTCAGTTCTGTTGGACTCTTTGTGACCCCATGGGCTGCAGCACACCAGGCTCCCCTGTCCTCCACTATCTCCTGGAGTTTGCTCAAATTCATGTCCATTGAATCAGTGATGACATTTAACCATCTTATCCTCTGACACCCCCTTCTCCTTTTGTCTTCAGTCTTTCCCAGGATCAAGGTCTTTTCCAATGAGTTGACTCTTCATATCACATGGCCAAAATATTGGAGCTTCAGCTTTAGCATCAGTCACTCCAATGAATATTCAGCACTGATTTCCTTTAGGATCGACTGGTTTGATCTCCTTGCAGTCCAAGGGACTCTCGAGAGTCTTCTCCAACACCACAGTTCAGAAGCACCAATTCTTCAGTGTATCATCCAACTCTCCCACCTATACATGACTACTGGAAAAACCATAGCTTTAATTATACTGACCTTTGTCAGCAAAAGTGATGTCTCTGTTTTTTAATATGCTGTCTAGGTTTGTCATACATTTCCTTCCAAGGAGCAAGCTTCTCTTAATTTCGTGGCTGCAGTCACTGTCAGCAGTGATTTCAAAACTCAAGAAAATAAAATCTGTCAATGTGTCCATTTTTTCCCCATCTATTTGCCATGAGGTGATGGACCGGATGCCATGATCTTAGTTTTTTGAATGTTGAGTTTTAAGCCAGCTTTTTCACTCTCCTCTAAAGTTCCTCTTCAATTTTTGCCATTAGGGTGGTATCATCTGCATATCTGAGGCTGTTGATATTTCTCTCAGCAATCTTGGTTCCAACTTGTGATTCATCCAGCCTGGCATTTCACATGATGTACTCTGCATCTAAGTTAAATCAACAGGGTGACAATATACAGCCTGGACGTGGTCCTTTTCCAGTTTTGAACCAGTCTGGTTCCAACTGTTAATTTTTGAATTGCATACAAATTTCTCAGGAGACACATAAGGTAGTCTGGTATTCTCATCTCTTTAAGAATTTTCCAATTTGTTGTGATCCACACAGTCAAAGGCTTTAGCGTAGTCAAAAAAGCAGAAGTAGATGTTTTTCTGGAGTTCCCTTGTTTTTCCCATGATCCAGCAGATGTTGGCAATTTGATCTCTGGTTCCTCTGCCTTTTCTATATCCAGCTTGTACATCTGGAAGTCCTTGGTTCACGTACTGTTGAAGCCTAGCTTGAAGGATTTTGAGCATTCCCTTCCTAGCATGTCAGATGAGCACAGTTGTACAGTAGTTTGAATGGTAGTACTTTGTGTTTAACTGTATAATTTTGAAATAAACTTATGCTCCGTACACTGACTGTGTAGGAGTTTGGCCAGACAAGTTTCTTAAGGTTGTTTTTTTTGCTTCAGTGGTAATTTTGTATGCAGTTTTATCTGAAACTTTCAGACTTTTTAGTGGACAAATTACATCAGCTATACTAAGCTGTACCTGATGTATGGGGAGGTTTAAGACATGAAATTTCCCACGTAGTCATGTTCTCTGTTTGCATTATTGCTACCGGTTTGTGCCCTATAACACAAGAATCAAGATAAAATTTACTGTTACATTCCATAAAAAGGAATTTTAAAATACGTGCCAAGTTGATAATTGTATATACAACATTATTAATTATAATCCTGAGAAGAGGGACATTTTTATTTGGGTGTGGATGAGCTCCAAAGCCTTTGCTTACAACTGTTTCTTCCTATGATGACAAGAGTATTACACATTTGGTTCTGGCTCCGTGCATTCTTTTTTTTGCTTGGCTGTACTGGGTCTTTGTCACAGTGTGTGGGGGCTTCTCTGGTTCCAGCCTGGGAGCTTAATTGCCCCGAGGCATGTGGGATCTTAGTTCCCTGGCCAGGGATCAAGTCCATGTCCTGTGCCATTAGAAGGGACATTCTTAACCACCAAACAACCAGGAAGTCCCTGGCTTCATGTATTTTAACTGTTTTTGGTTGTGGTTCACCTGCAGGCACAGGGGAACATGTTTATACTGTCACCCCATCTCTGGACCTTTGTCCCTGATGCTGGAGGGGCTGGCACACGTAGGTGAAAGAGTATCCCACAGAAGACACTGTAGCGCTTTTGTAAAATGCCCCACTCAATCCAAATTGAATCTATCCCGCAGCCACTTCAGTGCCACCTGCATGAAAGGAAGTGACGCAGGGGGAAGTCAGATGGAGAACAGTGTGAACCCACTGTATTTAAATATCTTATTTTCGACAAATCACATGACTATGAGGATACATTGTTAGGGCACCTGGCAGAGCCTTGGGAAGGAGCTGAGCAAGTGAGGAGACCTGAGGCTAGAGCATCCTCAGCTTCATGGAGAATCCAGCTCTGTCCATCCATAGAGAGGGAGGGAGGAGGAGAGAGAGGCTAGTAGACAGACATGGCAGGATAATCTGATCCTTCTATGTCCAGGGAAAGCACACGGCAGTGAGGAATCAGAGAGGAGAGGACCTAAGTCAGTGTGGGTGGCAGGGAAGGTATTCTTGGGGACAGAGTGTCCAAACTGGAACCTGAATGATGGCCAGCACTTAGCTAGACAAACCAGCTGAGATAGATGTTTCAGGTAGAAGACACAGCATGAGCAAGGGTCCAGAGGTGTGGATGTCCACAGAGTCCAGGGATGCACACATAGCTGTGCTGTAACTCAGAGTGTCAGGAGAGAAGGGGACAGAAAAGAAGCTCAATGAGAGAGCAGGAGTGACGTCACAAAGGGCCTGGAGGACCACGCTACGGGGATTCTACCCTGGGTGATGGGGCGAGACTTTGACAGAGGTGGATGAGATTTGCGTTTAGAAAGCTCACTTAGAGCAATGTTGAATTGCATAGAAGTGGGGTAATTAAAACTAGGACCGGTGCAGTAGTATCGATAAGAGTAGCTTTGTGTGAGAAGAAAAGGTCCAAATGTTAGCGGAGAAAAATAAGAAAAAGATGAGAAAAGAGACTTTGTATATGTGAGGATTTCCAAGGATAGTGATCTAAGTGTCTAAGTTGATGCGATGTTGAGATTGGGCAGAGGAAGAAAGTAGCTTTGTTGGGGCGGCTGGATGAGCTGCTTGAGATTCTTACAGGGCATCTCAGTGAAGACGAACCAGCTGCATCTGCAGTGCTGGGAAGGCACTTGCAGTGACTCCTGGAAATTAGTGAAGCTACAAGCATTCGCGAACTCTTCCAAGGAAAGTCTGTGGCATGGTAAGAGTTGAGGACATAGCACCAAACCCTGAAATAGTAATAGTGAAGGCAAAGAAGTGGAGGGATATGCATTGGAGATTGTGAAGAAATGGTCAAGGTGTAGGAGGAAGATCAGTCTCCAGGGAAGTTTTCTTGAATTTGGGTGTGATCCTAGGACAGGTTAGAATCAGACAGAGCTTCCAAGGAACCAGTGATGTTTGGGGTGTTAGTTGCTCAGTTGTGCCCAACTCTTTCATGACCCCATGGACTGTAGCCTGCCAGGCTCCTCTGTCCATGGGAATTTTCCAATAAAGAATACTGGAGTAGGTTGTCATGCCATTCTCCAGGAGATCTTCCCAACCCAGGGGTCAAACCCAGGTCTCAGGCATTGGAAGGTAGATTCTTTACCATCTTAGCCACCAGGGAAGCCCACTGATGGTTGGGGAAGCCCCCAAAATGGCAAGCATGATTTCCATTTTAGAATTCCAGGTTAATTTTCCATGTTGGCTTCATCTGGTTTATTGTGCCAGTAATTTAAAGGAGAAAACAATTTCCATTTTATTTGTGTTTTCCTTCAGGGGGACTCAAGAAAATACAAAACAATAAGACTGTCAATATCTGAGGTAGACATCCATGCAATGAATAGAGAACATAGACAAACACAAGATAATTATAGTTTTATATTGCATTCTGTTTAGATGGTTACAGTTATCCATTCTTCTACTTAAATTAGCCAGAATAATGCTATAGAACTTAAAACAACGAAGGTTTATTTCCCACGCATAGTTCATATCTACCATGGTCAGTGAGCTCGGCCCCGCATGGTTACTCAGGATCCAGGCTGGCAGAAAGTCTACCATCTTGAAGCTACACCATTTCGAATGTTTGATTTCTGCAGTCACTTTACTAGGGAAGAAGAGAAGTCCTGGCTTTGTCATGTCCTGGCTTTAATTTGCTTTGTCCCAGAAGGGGTATGAACCACTTTAAGACATAGTCCTTTGGCCATATAACTGCCCATATAACTGCATGGAGCTGGGAAATGTGGAGGCATAGGTGGTGGCCAGTACATGTCTCTGCCATGCTCCATATTGTAAAAATCCAAAGTCCCCAAAGCCAATTTACATCATAAAATATATACAAAAACCAATAATAAAATATCTTACAATTAATATTAGCAAATATTAGTAAAATGCTTTTATTGAAAATCTAAACAAACACAAATGAAGTGCATCTATGTCTGGTTTCATTAGAAGCAATTTACTTCTTTAAAAGCATCTAGTTATTTAGATGCTGACATATTATCTGTAACACTACCACATTGATATTACATTTATATATTTTCCAAGCTTCTAATCACAACTTGTTCTTTCTGGTGACTGGCCTTCATCCAGCAGCACGCCATGAGTCACCTCATTAGAACAAAAGACACTTCTATCACCCAGGGAATACTAAGCATTTTAAGAGCCTTGTTCAGGAACCACGGGCAGAGACTAATATATGTATTTTCTATTATTTCACACCTTGAGGAAATGTTCATGTTATTTTATGTTTATCTAAAACTCATATTACTATGACACAGAATAATTTTGGAATGTTACCAGTTTCCATAGCATATGGAAAGGAGAAAGCAAGGGAATTACTGCTTAGTATTATGTTTATTATTTATTGAAAGGAGGAAGCAAGGGAATTCCAGATAAACATCTACTTCTGCTGCATTGACCATGCTAAAGCCTTTGACTGTGTGGATGATAACGAACTGTGGAAAATTCTTAAAGACGTGGGAATACCAGACCACCTTACCTGCCTCCTGAGAAACCTGTGTGCGTGTCAAGAAGCAACAGTTAGAACTGGACATGGCACAATGGACTGATTCCAAATTGGGAAACGAGTGCATCAAGGCTGTATATTGGCACCCAGCTTATTTAACTTATATGCAGAGTACATCATGTGAAATGTCAGACTGGAAGACCCACAAGCTGGAATCAAGATTGCTACAGGAAATATCAACAACTTCAGATGTGTAGATGATACCACTTAATGGCAGAAAGCAAGGAGAACTAAAGAGCCTCTTGATGAGTGTGAAAGATGAGAGTGAAAAATCTGGCTTAAAACTCAACATTCAAAAAGCTAAGATCATGGCATCCAGTCCCATCACTTCATGGCAAATAGATGGGGAAAAAGTGGAAGCAGTGACAGATTTTATTTTCCTGGGCTCCCAATTCACTGCAGATGGTGACTACAGCCATGAAATTAAAAGACATTTACTCCTTGAAAGGAAATCTACGACAAACCTAGACAGCATATCAAAAAGCAGAGACATCATTTTTGTTGACAAAGGTCATATAGCCAAAGCTATGGTTTTTTCAGTAGTCATGTACAGATATGAGAGTTGGACCACAAAGAAGGCTGAGCAATGAGGAATTGATGTTTTTGAATTGTGGTGCTAGAGAAAACTCTTGAGAGTCCCTTGGACTGCAAGGAGATCAAACCAGTCAATCCTAAAGGAAATCAGTCCTAAATATTCATTGGGAGGACTGATGCTGTAGCTGAAGCTCCAATACTTTCACCACCTGATGTGAGGAGCCAACGCACTAGAAAATACCCTGATACTGGGAAAGATGGAGAGCAGGAGGAGAAGGGGATGACAGAGGATGAGATGGTTGGATGGCATCATCAACTCAATGGACACGATTTTGAGCAAACTCTGGGAGATAGTGGAGGACAGGGGAGCCTGGCATGCTGCAGTCCATGGGGTCATAGAGTTGGACACAACTTAGTGACTGAATAACAATGACATACTTTAAAATTAGTAATTAAAATGAGCTTAATTACAATAGCATCTTATTTTTTGATTTTGAATTCATTTGGAAATTTCTGAAAGCTGTGATTTGTAGCTCTTTAAAAGTACTTGCATATAGGCCATTTTCCCCCTGGTCAAAACATATTTCTCAAGAATGCTGTTTTGAAGGAAGTTTTTAAAAAACAATTTTACAAATGGGTTTTAGACATTTAATTATTGATTTTATATTGGATATTTAAGAGATACCTTTACTTATCAAAGGGCGTTCCAAGTACTCAGTGGTAAAGAATTTACATGCCAAGGCAAGAGACACAAGAGACGGAGATTTAATCTCTCAGTCCAGAAGATCCCCTGGAGGAGGAATGGCAACCTGCTCTGGTATTCTTGCCTGCCACCCCTTCCAGTCCTCTCATCTCTGTTCCAGGCAGGAAGAAGAGAGAAGGGTAAAGTCGAAGGCTACCTCAGCCTTGCCTTTTAATTCAGGCAAGAACATCTTCCTCAGGGTCTTCCAGCTACATCTAATTGCCCAAACTGAGTGAAGTGACTATGCTTAGCTGCAGGGACACAGGAAGGTTGTATAATTTTAACTGTTCTGTTCATAAGCAGGGAAGTGAGAGTGTTAACCATATAGGCAATTAGTAACATGTGCTGAACTTACCTGAGTTAAAATAAAGCTACTTATGTAACTAAAAAATTAACAAGTACATATTTATTTGATCAGTGGATAACATTCAGTGTTATTTATAATTGGCCTTCCTGTAGAGCCATCTTGGAGCATTCCTCAGCTCCAGTCTTATATCTTTCTATATCTGACACCTGGGTATTTACCCCCTTTTAAATAAAATGATCTTTGGTTATTTTTAAAATCGAGTGAGGAGGACACTTTTGGTTAACCTATGAGATAACAAGGCAGATATAAACAGATCTAAGTAAGGAAATGCTAGAAACCTTAATGGGGCTTCCTAGGTGGCTCAGTGGTAATATGGCAAAGAATCTTCCTGCCAACAAAGGAGACACAGGAGTTGTAGGTTCCATCCCTGGGTCAGGAAGATCTCCTGGAGAGGGAAATGGCAACCCACTCCAGTATTCTTGCCTGAAAGGTCCCATGGACAGAGGAGCCTGGCAGGCTACAGTCTATGGGTTCACAAAAGAGTCAGACAAGACTTAAGCAACTAAACAATAATAACAGAAGTCTTAACACAGATCCAAGTGTATCAAATTATTACCAGAGTCTGAAATGTTATATTTCCCAACTTTGTTCAATACTATGTTTTAATTTCTTTTGAACTTTCTCATGTCAAGTCCAAAGCAAGTGTTCCTGATCAGTGGGCAGCTCTGCCTCAAGTCGTCCATCTCCTGTTTCTACCATCATCAACCATTGCTTCCAAAGATGCATGTCAATCTGCACCCAATGGCAGAAGGGAAAGAACATGCGGAACTGACTATTCACAGCCAGTTTCTAACAGTGGCTGGCTTTCTGTCCACGCACATGCCACTGGTTAGAACTTCCTCTAGGATCCATTAAGAGCCCTGTTGCAAGGACGGGGCACTGTGAACTGTTTGCCAGGAAGAAGAGCAAAGGGGTTCAGAAAGAAAGCTGGGCTGTGTTACATAACTGATTTGCCTGGTCAACAATTACCTTTTGGTAAACACTGGTTGAGTCTGGCAAGGTTGGTGGGACTATATTTCTCTCCTTCACAATTTTGCTGCAGAAGAACCACAGAAACATGTTTGAAACTCAATTCTGATCAATGTATGAGAAGTCACAAAACAGTCACATGGGCTCTGCTTGTAAAAAAGGAAGTCCTCACTCTCTATCCTTAATGACTGCTGTGGATACTTTGAGTGAAAGTTTCACTCCTGGACAGACCCCCAAATACTCAAAATATTCTGATGGCAGGAGCAGCCAGCCATAAAGCTGGGGGGCTGGATGGAGTGCTCTGTAAAGTGGGTGCTCCCAGGACCAGGGAACTCTACACCTTAGTGCTGGTCTGAAGGAAGCGGGCTGCCATGCTTGCTTTCTTACTGTTTTTGTTTTTTAATAATTTTATTTATTTATGTTTTTGGCTGTGCTGGGTCTTTGTTGCTGTCCTCGGGTTTTCTCTAGTTGAGGTGAGTGGGGGCTCCTCCTCACTGTGGTGGTTTCTCTTGTTTTGCAGCACGGGCTTTAGACGTGCGGGCTTCAGTAGCTGTGGTGCATGAGCTTAGCTGCCTTGCAGCACGTGGAATCTGCATGTCCCCTGCATTGGCAGGTGGATTCTTAACCACTGGACAACCAGGGAAGTCCTCTTACTGATTTTAATGCAGAGGTCATGGCAATCCAAACCATCTCTGTAGGCAGCCATATATCCAGAATCAACCCTCAGTTCATCAATTCAAGTTCCTTCATTGTTATGAGTAATAGTAGCAGTAATACTAATTTGGACCTCAGGTGCAAAAGCGCTGACCCAGTGCACCCTTCAGCTCCTGTTGTGCTGTCCTCATTGTTCTCTGTTCAAAGTCCCGTTCCTCTCCTGTTCTCTTCTCCCTTACAATGGTAATCCATGTAATGTTCTTTTATCTGTATGTGTTCTTGAAAGCATGCATAGTTTTGTATGCCTTTAAAAAATTTTTATATTTATTGGGTTAGAAATCTTATTCTACTATTGTTTTTTTTTTTTTTTTTCTGCCCTTATCACTATTCTTACATGATATGTTCTTACATGTTGCTATGCATGTTGGGTTGGATTTCCCAGAAAACACTATGAGATAGAAGATTAGCCTGAAAGAAGTTTACTTAGAATGTTCTGTGCTTCAGGATCAAGCCCTGGGAGAGTAGGGAGGAGGGCGGAGGGAGAGAAGCAGGACTGGGCAAGAGGAGGACCTGACCTATGACGCAGATGATGGGGACCTCATGGGGAGCTCTGGAGCTGGGAAGTCCAGCCTCAAGGCATCAACCGGTTATTGGACCTGGGCTGCCCTGGGAACATGACTGGGAGAGGGGCTTGCACTGGCTGACAGAATTGTTAGAGAGGTTTGAGGGTAAGAGTATCAGTGGCCAACAGTTCTAGGGGCTGGAGGACCTGTTCAGTTCTGAATGCTTCTGTTCTGACAGAGGCCACAGAACACACTCTGCTATCTGCCACATGCTAAGTCCAGGCTGTTCTTTCTAAGCCGTGCTTCACATCCCACCATGGTTACTTGCATGGCTTCAGATGGCCTCAGCTCCCTGGTACCAGAAATGATGTTGCAACAAACCTCCCTACTTATCAGGTGGATCCAAGATGTTTCCCGGGGGATTGTCGAATGGAGTCCCGGGTGATGGTGTTGGGGGCCTACATCCCCACCAGTGGTGCACAAGGGTTTTTGGGCTTCATCAACTCAAAGTTATATAGCTCTCTAATTTCTGCCATTCCAATGGGTCTGTGATGTTTGAATTTGGTTTGAATTTGCATTTCTATCATTTTTAATGGGTTTGAGACTATTGTTGTATGCCATTTCGCCCCCTGAGTTTCCTCCTTTTTGAATTGTCTGTTCACATTCTTTGTGCATTTCCTCTTGGGTTCTTAAAAATATTTCTGATCTCTCTTTAGCTGGTAAACAAACCTGCTGTATAGATTTTAATAATGATATCTAAAGAATTTAAGCAACCCTCCCTGGAGTGTGGATTCCTGTTCAGAATATTTCAATATTAACTAACCATTCTCTCTCTCTCTCTCTTTCATACACAAGGCTGTTTATTACGAAGTATTTTTGAAGATTATATAACAATTGTTAGTTAATTTTAGCTGAAGATTTCTTTGGAGTGGCTGACAGTGTATGTGTGTGTTTAACTCTCACTGCTTTCTTTGTGCCTATTAGTAATCATTTTCCATCTAAATCTACAAAAATTTATAATATTTTCAACATTTTGGGGTTAGAACTTCTCAACTTATAGTCAATTGAATCTATAAAGGAGCTGAAGGAGGTAGAAAGACTGGTTTTTCTTCTCCTATCTCTCTTGCAGTCTCTCCTGCTCTCCTCTTTTCTGTCTGTCTCTGGTATATTGGTCAAAATAAGGTCTTGGAATCCCTGAATTCTATCATTTTGGGAATGTTTTTAAGGTACATGATTTTATCTAAAACAGAATATCCTATAGCTGAGGGCAACGTTTTTCATCCCAGAATATGTAAAGCCTTTCCGGACATGTGACGTGCACACAAGCTGGGCCGTGATCCTGAACAGGTTCATCTTTAGACTCTCCTTTCATAGCTCAAATGGCAACCCACTCCAGTATTCTTGCCTGGAGAATCCCATGGACAGAGGACCCTGGTGGGCTACAGTCCACGGGGTCGCAAAGAGTTGGACAGGACACGACTGAGCGACTAACACTTTCACTTCCCTTTCACAGCTCACCTCCCACATGGGGGAGAAACACCCTCAGGGTGGTCTGCTTCAGCTTTCCCCAGGGGAAGTTTATGTTGGGGGATGAATCTATTCACACCCATCCGTTTGGGGTTAAAATGTTCACTGAATACAGACCAGATCCTCCTGCGGCCTTTCCTGCAGGAGGCTGGGTTGTCTTAAGATGGGCTGACAGTGCAGACTGTGTCCTCCCACACCCAGGAAAATTCAGAGTAACTGTTCCAGCCAGAACACAATATTTAAAAAATTCTCCGCTCCCCACCTGCCCCACTTTTGGGCCAGGCTGCATGGCATGTGTGATCTTAGTTCCCTGACCAGGAATTGAACCCATGCAGTGAAAGCACAGTGTCTTAACCACCGACCTCCACGGGAGTCCCTAGTGCACAGTTCTGAAACTGGTATCTTAAATTCACTTCCAAGCTGGAAGTGGCTTCTTTTTACCTCATTGATACCACCTTTATCCTTGAGTCTAGACACCATATTTCCCCTTGGATGAAGGAACTGGGAAAGTCTGGCAGTACAGCTGGCAGGGATGGTGGACATGCACCCAGGCTGCCCGTCTCAGAAAGCGCTCACCAGAGCCTTCTGGTCGTGAGCAGTCTGCCCCATTGTCCCTCTGTCAAACTTAGCCAGAGGCGCCTTCTAGTGAAAGAAGCCTGCTTCCAGTTGTGTTTGGGTCAAAATGCTCTTATGCTACCTTTTGGCTACTATTGAGAAGCAGAAAGTGTGCACTAAGGAGTCTTTTTAATCAAAGTGTGTTTCCGCCAAGTGACAGAGTTGACATATTTTTGTCAAGTGAAAAGTTAGCCCTCTTATCATTCATTAGCAGGAGGAAAATACACAATGTAGTTTTTCAGTTTTTTAAACAGGTGGTGTCTGAGAAGGCTCATGGCTGCCCATCATCAGTATTACAGGTAAATAGCTACATTTCCCAGAAAGTAGCCTCTTCCTTGAGACCACTTCAGGCTCCCCCACCACCTTACCCCATATTAGTTAAGTCTGATGGGCACACGCATGTGCTCTGGACTGCAGGATTCCACACAGGAAGGAGTGGAGGATGTGTGTCTGTTACAAGCAGGTGGTGGCCAGCTTCTTAACCGTATTATAAAGCTTGCAGTGGGTCTCCCTTGTGGTTATGGGGGTCTCTTGGTGGATTTCGAGCAAGGAAGTAGCATAATCTTAATTGACAACATCTGAGTCCATTTGGATTAGAGTAGCCCCATGCTCAGTCTACATACTCACTGACTCTACCAGTGGGCTCATCCAGGCTGAGACACGGCATTTCAGGAGGTAGAGTCACAGGGAATTTGGAGTGAAAGTCTTAGGGGAGGAATGGAGAGAGGAAAGCAAGATGGAAATCCTTGCGGATCTGCAACCCATATCTAAACTCCGGCCTCGGTTCATTCATGCTGGAGAAGACACTGCTGGATGGTGTTTCTGGAAGCTCAGTTTCTCTTGTCACTCCAATCATTCTGTTCATGAATATCTGCTGGCTACCACTAGCTGATGGTGACTTTCTTGTTTGCTAATAGAAACCTTGACCAATTCACTTCCCTTTTCTCCCTCTTCTCAACTTAATCCTGGGAACCTTGGCTTTCTGATGAAGATAATCTACCCTGGCATAGATGCCTGTAGCTCCAGAGGTGCCTCCTTTGCAGTGTTCATAAGTGCAATTATACCCTACTTATGAGTTATTTAATAATTGCTTCTGTCCTTCACTCGACTGGTCATCCAGTGAAGGTGGGAAGCTGGTATTGCTGGTATCCTGGTACCTAGCATGGTGGATGGTTCACAAGAGGCATCATTAGGATCATGGAACAGTTTTGGGCAACTAATAGACAAATGAATGAATGAAGACTCCAAGTTGCTCTCAGCATTGTCATAGATTCCAGGATTCAGAGGTCAACAAAGACTTTGAGGACAGTTAGCTGGCATTACTGCTCTGGGAAAGGAGACCCATTTGCTCTTGTTTCTGAGTATGTATTTTCACATAGTTTGCGTTCTTGTTGGTTTTTAGACTTCCTCTGGTTTACAC
This sequence comes from Bos taurus, assembly GCF_002263795.3. Classification (NCBI taxonomy): domain Eukaryota; kingdom Metazoa; phylum Chordata; class Mammalia; order Artiodactyla; family Bovidae; genus Bos; species Bos taurus. The sequence goes on from NC_037328.1 coordinate 128,366,261, forward strand.
ACTTTTAGCATTTCTATTATTTTTGAAACTCTAGTTGGCCAATCAGGGCTTTTAAGTTCCTATCTTCTGTGTCCTTTGGGAATGGTGGTAGCCCAAGGCACTAAAAAGGAAAAGAGCATTCATCTCTGGGCTCTGGCACCTGCCACTTGGCTTTCTCAAAGGCAATATTTTACTCTTCAAGGCTGGTTTTCACTCTTCAAGGCTGGTTACTTCTTAGCTGCATGGGCAGACACTTGGTTGAGCAGCCAAACACATTCTGAAAACCACATCTATGTGGGAATCTGGATTCTGTCATTTACCAGCTGTGTGACCTTGACAGGAGACCTCCTCTCCTAGTTCCTTCATGTATAGGATGAGGGTGAAGGTTTCCACATGGGGCTGTTGGAAGGATTCAGTTAGAAAATACCAGTGAAGTGCCTGATCCACAGCAAAATACCTTCTCTTTCCAAAAACCTCCACATCAAGGAGATAAAGTGGAGATACCTATTGAGAGTGTTGTTTAGGACAGACCCCAGTACCGCTAAATGAAGAGATGAGAAAATAGACAAAGGACCGACTGAATGAGTGAGGGTGTGACCCACACTATCTCTGACTAAGGGAGATTGGAGATCAAAACTGTGATGTAAATACTCAGTGAATGCTTGTAGAGCTGGACATTGTGGTAGACTTTTTTTTTTTAATTGGAGTATAATTGCTTTTTAATATTGTGCAAGTTTCTGCTGTCCAGTGAAGTGAGTCAACCATATGTATGCATATATCCCCTTCTACCTCCCTAATCCCACCCATCTAGGTCATCACAGAGCACTGAGCTGAGCTCCCTGTGACTCACAGCAGGTTCTGCTCACTATTTTACACATGGTAGTGTATCCATGTCAATTTCAATCTTCCAATTCATCCAACCCTCTTCCCCAGACCCCGTCTCCCCATGCCTTCTCTACATCTGAAAACAGGTTTGTCTGTATTATCCTTCTAGATTCCACATATGTGCATTGATATGTGATATTTTCTCTTTCTGACTTACTTCATTTGTTTGACAGACTCTAGGTCCATCCATATCTCTACCAATGACCCACTTTCATTCCTTTCTATGGCTGAGTAATATTCCATTGTGTATATGTCATCTTCTTTATCCATTCATCTGTAGATGGACATGTAGGTTGCTTCCACATCCTGATGATTGTAAATAGTGCTGCGATGACATTGGGGTGCATGTGTCTTTTTGTTTGGCAGATTCTTAATGGAAATTATCTCATTAATTATCACAAGAATCTTTTAAGAAAGGTATCATTACCACCATTTTGTAAATGAGGAAGTGAAAGCTCATGGAATAGGTCACATAACTGTGGTGCCATGACTAGTAAGTGGTTTTACTAAGGAATCACAAAAATGGAAGGCCTTAGGTATATATATGTGTGCATAGGGGTATTTGCAGGTATATGTATGTGCCTATGGTATTTAACTTCATCCCAAGAAAACGGTAGGCCCTGATGACATGCTTGTGCAATGATTAGATGACTATAAATGTTGGTGGTAATTAGAAGGGACAAGGCAGATGAAGGGAAGGGTAGAACAGAAATAATGGTTTTGACAATGTGGCCCTGAGGAAGGGAACTCAAGGTCAATTCATGGAGTACTTCTGGGACTGCCTTCCTATATTTTAGGGAAGAGAAAACTGGACTGAAGTTCCTGAGCAAAGTCAGAGAGATGTGCCTGAGGATTCCAGGATCCATGGCTGGGGGGCTTGTGTCCAGTGAGCATCCTGGTGAGTGAGATTCATGGGCATATGTGGAAGTCTCTTCAATATGACCAGTGTATATGAGCACCCAGATCTTTCCTTTTAAAGGTTTTCGAGTAGCTCCATGAATATGGAGCTCATAGAATATAGGCATCTGCTTTTGGACTGATTTGTTATTTTTGTTTAGTCACTAAGTTGTGTCCAGCTCTTTTACGACCCCATGGACTAGCCCACCGGACTCATCTGCCCATGGGATTCTCCAGGCAAGAATACTGGAGTGGGTTCCCACTTCCTTCTCCAGGGGATCTTCCTAAACCAGGGATTGAACGTGGGTCTCCTGCATTGGCAGGCAGACTCTTTACCAATGAGCCACCTGGGAGAGTTAAAAACACTAGTTTGAGCCTGAGTGACCCTGAACTTTAGCATCATGTTGCCTCAGATTATGCACTTGGCCTCTCTGTACTTTGTAAATGGAGATATAAATCTAATAAAATTTTTGTGAGGTTAAAATAAAATAATGCATATAAAGCACAGCACAGTTCCAAGTTCTTAGTTAGTGCTTAATAAAATACATATATTAATAATGATTCCCATGACAAAATTTGTTATAATAGAAAGCACTTCTAAGCCATAGTCCATTCAGTTTTATTTTAAGATCATTACAGGGGCTTCGCTGGTGGTCTAATGGTTAAGAATCTGCCATGCAGTGCAGGGACATGGGTTCAATCCCTGGTCAGGGAACCAAGATCCCACATGCTGTGGGGCAACAGAGCCCATGCTCCACAATTCACAGTCAAGGAAATAAATATTTTTTAAAAAGATCATTACAAAAACACAGAGGCTCTTTGAAGGCCTGTCTCTTGGTTTACTTTGCTAACATGTTCTGGTCTCAGTTGGGTGGGACTGACCCAGAGTTTCAAGCCAGGGCATTAACATGGTGACCAACCAGTGGCAAGGAAGAGATTTTCTGCAGGTGCTGTGGCCATCCATGGTACCCGGTCTTGAAGATCAACGAGACCTTTATCTTTTCCATTTCCCTTTGGCAGCCCAGCATCTCAGTGTGCACAGCCTGTAGGTGTCACCCTTCTGCTGGCCAAGCATCACTGCTGACATCACACCCCAACAATGGCGCCATTAGCACCAACCTGCACATGCTTGGGTTCCACAACTTTTCTTGGCCAATTAAACCTGAGATATTGCCTTCATGTGCAAGATCAACAGCATAGAAACTGAAGGGACTTCCCTGGTGGTCCCTTAAGACTCCGCATCTCCAATGCAGTGGGTGTGAATTTGACCCTCATCAGGGAACAAAGATCCCATACACCACATGGCCAAGAAAAAAAAAAAAAAAAAACAATGACCAAAAAAGAGGATTCACACTGGAAATTTAAGGTGTGATTCTGAGTGGGCTGTTGGAGCAGATAGGTATTGAAGAAGTGGAGCAGGGACTCAGAGGTGTCATGCTTGGGATGAAATTAACTGCTTGGTTCTGGATGGTTCCCTTGGATGAGTCACTAACAAAGGGAAGAACTGTGGGTCTGGGCTCCAGGTCCTTTTCTCAGGCTAAAGGCAGCATTTCCCAAAGTGAATGCTGGTCAGAAAGATGCTTTAGGAGGGCAAGCATTCCACAGTCCAATCAGTTTGAGAAACTCTCTTTCCTGCATTTTCTTCCAGATGATTCCCAATGCATGTTCTGAAAATTTCTGGCCTTAGGTCATGGGTACAGGTGCTCCTGGGATCCTCTTGATACCTGAACTGTAAACAGTGGTGTGTGAAAGTGGCCTTGAAAAAGCTCACTATTAGGATCTCTTTCTAACCCTGACTTTAGTGATGTCGCGTTGGTGGCTTCAGATCAGCCAAAGAGGGAGTAGTTATGTCATGGGAGTCAGCAAATGCTACAAATTTGAACTCTTCCCCCCAGAACTGATTGATAGCCATCCTCGAGCACACTATGGCCCAGAGACCTGCTCACCTTGGTCATGCCTTTGAGTACCCACATGGCTGACCATGACCCACAGGACCAAATAATCTGAATCAAGGTGGTGTGATGATTATTTGTTTCTGATGAATTGAACTCACCTGATCCACACTAATATGGTCTAGGATAGAGGTCACAAAATGGTCAACCGAGTCCTGAAGTCAGCCTGCTAATCCATTTTGCGGGGGGGGGGGGGGGTTTCCATACAGCATTTGTTAAAACCTAGGAATTAGTTGCCAAAATTTAAAATCTGGTCTGTTTCACATGAAAACCCAGGTTTCTGATTGTCTTGAAAGAGAAAATCAGAAGCTCTGGCAATCATGAGCAATACCCTTGCATTGAGACAGGGGCTGGGGCTGAGAGGCAGTCACACATTTGTCTTTGCACTGAAGGCCCCATCCAGGTAATTGTGCTACCTTTGGCTGCCTTTACCTCTGCAGGCACATGAGTTTAGCTTATAACAAAGAGTCAGCCCTACAGTCTGTTCCTCCCACAGTCGGCTTGAGATGCTTTACAATAAGGTAGGCCATGCTCCAGGGTGCAGAGGTGGGTAAGATCATCTTCCACTGGGGAAATCGAAGTGGCATTACTGATCTATAGCCCTGAAGCTCAGCGGGGAACTTTCTATCAGAGGTCAGATTTCCATGATCTTGGGTATGGGAGGATGGATGGCATTCCAGGTAGTAGGACCAGCAAGCAAAAACGTGGTGATAAGAATGTTTACATGTGCTTTGGGAATTCTAAGACCTAGGGCTCCTGCTGGACAATTGGGTGATACAAGGGTGAAAGCGTAGACTGGGCCAGGTCACAGAGCCCCTTGGATTTGAGGTTTAATTCAGTTTAGCTTCATAAATGCTCTCTGAGCCCTTTCTAGCCCAGGTTCTCTGCTAGAGCATGAACACAGTACTGATTGAGGTGAAACCTCTGTCCAGGACTTTTATCCAGAGTGTAGTCATTTATAAGTTGGTTTTTGTTGGTGTGTGTGTTTGCCACGGACACTCATCAAGTTTACCTAACGTAAAGCCCTTTATTTGAACTTGATAGACCAGAACATTTTCAGTTAAAAAAAAAATCTATCTCGTTCGACCTGAGGGACAAGGAAAGCCCTGGAGCTCCAGGGGATTTCCATATGAAGGGTAAGTTCCTAGAAGTCTCTGTAGCCTGTCTGCCTGGGAGGGCACCGCCCAGCGGAGCTTCAGTCTCACGTGGACAGAGTCGGAGAGGGAGGCCAGGAGCAGGCCGTGGTGGAGGCTGAGGGGTGAGGGGATGTGTTTGAAAGAGATGAGAGGGAATAGGCAGGAAAGAACATGAAGGGTCTGTTTATCAGACAGCAAGAACATGGGCCTGATTGTTTCAGGATCAAAGGAATGATGAGAACTGTCAAGGGCCCTCTATATATAGGGCTCCAGAGATGCCCAAGGATAGCTGTAGGTGTGTGTGTGTGTGTGTGCTTGTGTATATGTATTGGAGTGTGCTTTATCCAGGTGAAGATGGAAGGACCCGCCAAACAGACAAAATCTCCTCAGGCTTCTTGCTGACTTTCTGAGACATGATACAGAAAATATAGTTCATTGTGATAAATGTGCTGTCTTCACACAGAACAGAAGAGCTCCTTTTAGGGTGTGAATAGCCTGTATTTGGGGGATTGTCATAGATGGGGAGATGTGAGCAGGGGTAGGAAAAGAAAGGGTGGCAAGGGTAGGTAGACTGCATATGGCTGGAGGAGGGTAGCCAGAGCTGCTTTAAAAGAAAGTGTCTATTCATACAGATGGCTAACAAATACATGAAAAGATGCTCAACATCACTTATTATCAGAGAAATGCAAATCAAAACCACAATGAGGTACCATCTCATGGCGGTCAGAATGGCTGCTATACAAAAGTCTACAAACAATAAATGCTGGACAAGGTGTGGAGAAAAGGGAACCCTCTTACACTGTTGGTGGGAATGCAAACTAGTACAGCCATTATGGAGAACAGTGTGGAGATTCCTTAAAAAACTGGAAATAGAACTGCCATATGACCCAGCAATCCCACTGCTGGGCATACACACTGAGGAAACCAGAAGGGAAAGAGACACGTGTACCCCAATGTTCATCGCAGCACTGTTTATAATAGCCAGGACATGGAAGTAACATAGATGTCCGTCAGCAGGTGAATAGATAAGAAAGCTGTGGTACATATACACAATGGAGTATTACTCAGCCATTACAAAGAATACATTTGAATTAGTTCTAATGAGGTGGATGAAATTGGAGCCTATTATACAGAGTGAAGTCAGTCAGAAAGAAAAATATCAATACAGTATACTATCACATATATATGGAATTTAGAAAGATGGTAATGATAACCCTATATGTGAGAGAGTAAAAGAGTCACGGATGTATAGAACAGTCTTTTGGACTCTGTGGGAGAAGGTGAGGGTGGGATGATTTGAGAGAAAAGCATTGAAACATGTATATTACTATATGTGAAACAGATCGCCAGTCCAGGTTCAATGCATGAGACAGGTACTCAGGGCTGGTGCACTAGGATGACCCAGAGGGATGGGATGAGGAGGGAGGTGGGAGGGGGGTTCAGGATGGGGAACACATGTACACCCGTGGCTGATTCATGTCACTGTATGGCAAAAACCACTACAATATTATAAAGTAATTAGCCTTCAATTAAAATAAATAAATTTTTTAAAAAAGTGTCTATTGGTGATGTTTGCTGTGTTGCATGCCCCCTCCATGACCTCAAAACTTCCAAGAAAACTGACTTTTCCTTCCTTCTCTCTGGAAACAAAAGGTAAGACTTAACTCGTGGGTGGGCCCGATATAAATTAGAAGGGAGAGGCAGCTGTACCTGTGATTCACGAAAAAGTCCTCTGGATGTCCACTGGGTTTGAATGGGAAGACAGCCCATCTTCAGGTTTCAAGAACACGGTGGCCCTGACTGGCACCTGGGTGTAAGGGAAGGTCAGTGGGAATGGAAGAGCAGGAAGCAATGGGCTGGGGAGAGAGAGGGGGAGAGTGCTGGGCTCAGCCCCACCTGCCCTCTTCAATGCCCCAGCTTCCTTGGGGTCTCATCTTCATCTTAAGATGACGCACATAGAGCTCCAGCACTTTGTAGGTGCTCAGTAAATACCTTAGCACAGCCTTTGGATTGGTCCTCAGCAACAGTGCTGCCCAGTTCCACTCTGGGGGAACAGGGGGGAACAGGGTGCCCTGACAGAGCCCAGACAGGGGCCAGTTTGCCATGTCACCATCCCTCACGTCATCCCACGTCCCTCTATCCCCCAGGCATGGATTTAGGACAGAGCCCCAGAGACTACTGACCCAGTCAAAGCTCTTCTTAGCATCTCACCTCATCAGATAGTCTCGAGAATAAAAGCTCTCTGAGGTCACCTTTACTGTGAAATTCAAAAGTCATATTTATTCACCAATTCACAGAAAGTGTCATAATGACCACCAACATGAATCAGTTTGTAGGCATTTACAAGCCAAGGCTGAAAATAAATATCTGTGTTGAATAGGCATTTAACAAATTACTTGGAAACAGCAAGAATCCGAATTATTAGAAATTTAAAGTTTGTGATTCACACACGGGTAAGCTCACAGTCATGGGAAGGAGCCCAGCAGATTCCTATGATGGTTCTTATTTCTTCTTATATCTTTATATACATACAGCTTCTCGGCGCCCCTCACTGTGCGTCAGCCTTCAGTGGATCCGACAGCTCGATTAGGCAGGGGAGGGGAGCTGAGAGAGGGTGGGGGGAGGCGAAAGGGCATGTTCCTCTGTGACTGGGCAATCTTGTTCAATGCGCAAGATGACAGCATGATCTCCCGAAATTAGATTCAGTATAAATGCATCCTTCTAATGAGACAGTCCAGAGTTTGCCTTGTGTCACACTCATACACACACAATAGTATATTTAGTAAATAAACCCATTTTCTAAATTGAAGGAATTCACTCTGAGACAGCTGGAAGATCTCAGAAGTCTGACATGTGTCAGGTACACACTGGCCCAGCCATGGAGCTGCAGATGGCCATGGCGAGAGGCACTCTGGCCACACTGGCAGAAACTGTCCAGACAGTAACGGTGATCAAAGGTGATTCTACAGAATGATGTTGCTGGCCCTTCCTCTGTCTATGGTGTCAACACCACAGAGGTTCTGAGGAGAGAAAGCTCATAGGACCTTTCCCCCACCCACTGTGGTTGGGTAGATTGGAATAAACAGTCATCCAAGGCTTCTAAATGCTGGTGGCAGCTCCAGATAAGGGAGAAGAAATCTCTAGACCTTTCAGATCAGCTGAGCCCAGAACCTTTTCATTTAGCTCCAGAACTGAAGTTGGCAAAATTCAACAGCATTTCATTGAGTGTTTAGGAAATGGCAGAGACCACAGGAAGAGAGCCCCTAGCCCCATTCCCTGTAGAAACATCTTGCTGGGAGTTATGCAGATGTGGCTTTAGTGGTACTGACTCACTCACTGTAACATTCTGTCACTGATCACTACCAGAGAGCCTGACCCAAGACCTGCAGCTGGCTGACAGGATGCCAAATTTGAATCTGCGAATCCACAAAAGCTTCTCTTCAGGAAGCTGTGATGACTTACAAGGGGGATGTGGCTGACCTGCTTCTCTGCAACTCATTTAACTTGGGGTGTGTTGATTCTAGGGCTTCCCAGGTGATTTAGTGGTAAGAATCTGCCTGCCAAGCAGGAAATGCAGGTTCCATCCCTGGGTTGGGAAGATCCCCTGGAGAAGGAAATGGCAACTCACTCCAGTGTTCCTGTCTGGGAAATCCCATGGACAGAAGAGCCCAGCAGGCTACAGTCGCAAAGAGTCACAAAGTCGCAAAGAGTCATACATGACTTAGTGACTAAACGGCAGCAGCAGCATGGTGATGCTACCGTCTACTGAGTGGCAACAAGCTGGACCTTCAATTTCTAAGCACTTACCAAACTCTTAACTATGTGCCAGTGTTTTGAGAGCAAGAATAACAGTAAGAAAAAGCATAACATCCAAACCAGTGCTTCTAAGGAATTTAAAATGTGAACCGTTGACATCTTCATTCTACATCACACTTATTTCTTCATTTTATGCTGCTAAGTCACTTCAGTCATGTCTGACTCTGTGTGACCCCATAGACAGCAGCCCACCAGGCTCCATCATCTTTGGGATTCTCCAGGCAAGAACACTGGAGTGGGTTGCCGTTTCCTTCTCCAATGCGTGAAAGTAAAAAGTGAAAGTGAACTTGCTCAGTCGTGTCCGACTCTTAGCGACCCCATGGACCGCAGCCTACCAGGCTCCTCCATCCATGGATTTTCCAGGCAAGAGTACTGGAGTGGGGTGCCATTGCCTTCTCTGTCATTTTATATATATATGTGTGTGTGTGTGTGTGTGTGTGTGTATGACACATATTCAGCTGTCCTTAGCTACTTGTCTGAAAATTTATATTTAATATATTAATTTTTCAAACATATGTCCCAACAGATCATTCTCTTACCTTACTGACATTATAACGTCCCTACCAATATAAGATATCCACTCTACTACCTACAGATGTTTCTGAAAACAACTGATTTCTGCATGCAGTTTATTTTCTAAACTCATCAACTGTTTTTCTTCAATCTCCTATCAAGCCTGTCCAGTAGAGACCACCAAAAACCCCTTTTGGAAGCCACTGAAGTCAGGCTGGAAGCAGTCAAGTGGATTGATCCATAATAACTAGTTCATCTAGAACTGAAATCAGCTTCAAACGACTCAGAGTTTGGAAGCAATTGATTTGCTTGCCTCAGCAGTCACATGCCCAGACTCACCCATACTTGGCTGAACCTTGGATACTACAGCTCTCAATCTAGAGCTATCCTCTGGCTTCCCCAGGGAACCATGTCCCTCTTGCTGTCACTCTTAACTCAGCCTCACCCGTTTCCTCTCCCAACTCTGAGTCACCTTTTCCCTCAATCTCTTCTCTTGTTTTTTTGAGTAGTCAGTCCTGGGTAGCAAGTCTGGCTTCCTGATCTCTTAAATGCTTCTGTTTTATTTCCAGCATTTGAAATTAGTGAAAATGGGCACGACCTCTCCCAAATCCCACATGTCAGAGCCTCCTCTGCAGCCATGTAAGGGAGTGGGGGGTGTGGGTGGGGCTCCCGATCCTTGTGTTCCTTATCCACCAGGACAGATGCACTTTTGTCTCTGAGGTGGATGTGCACTGTTACATTCACATCTGTGACCCCGCCCCCTCCCTCAGGCACAGGCGGAGCCCCACATCAAAGAGCTATTAACCCTTTCCCAGGGTTGATGCCTCCTCCTCCTCTTCACTCCCTTTTCTGCATGGGGGCTGGAGCCTGTAGCTGAAACTCATGGTTGGTTCTCTGCTTCTGCAAATACACACAACCTGTGGGCTCATTTCTCTGATAGTTCTTCCCATTGGGGAAAAAGAACCCTCCAATGTGTGTGTGTGTGCATATGCATGCATGTGTGTGTCCCATTTCTGTTCTGAAATGCTCAGGAAAAAAAGGTCTTGGCAGCCGAGATGCATTTTTGTTTCAAGATAAAAGCAAACAGACATTAGAGCTGACATGTTTCTCTTGCCTGTGATTAATACACACCGTCTGCCTTTCAGCTCTTCTCGTGTCTGTTGCCCTCTTTTCATTAGTCTATTGGGAACTAAGCTTCATCTTGATGAATCTCCTCTGCAGTGAATCTGATAAAAGGGCCTGAAGAGCAGCACAGGCATTAACAGAGTATGACTTTCTCTCCTTGGTCGGGATGCTGCCCATGACCTTTGGGGCAAAGCCAGTTGGCTCATTAAGGCCCACCTACCCTGGCTCCTTGCCTAGGGGCTCCTGTTACTGGTTATAGCTGGGAGAGAGTCCCTCTCCAAAAACCTCCACTCTCTTCTTTTTCCACTGGGGAAGCAGGAATGCTCCCCTTCCTCTACTACACTTCTGTCCTCCTCCACCTGAATTTATAAAGGACCTGAACTTGTATATGGAGAGAAAAGATGGAGCCATTTCCCTCCATTGTAGCATCTTAATTTTTCAAAAGAGGTTAAGTGAACTCTGCTACTCCATTTACTTTAGCATTTATAGAGCACACACTGTGGCCAAGGTGCTTGCTAGATACCCAGGGTGTTGCAATAGATAAATTTCTCTTCTTGCTTTGAGGAGGGGGCCTGGGTCAGCAGAGGAGGCCAGAGTCAGGCAGCCACATTAGCTTTACACAAGCATGTTTTCTAGTGTCCTAGTCACCCCACCTTGTGCCTGGAAAATGAGGGCTGTGGTTCCTTTTCACTCAGCGGCAAGTTTTCATGGGGTGGGCCCCTGATTCTGGAGATGTGGCACCTCAGCGGTCCAGAGGCACCAGCTCCCCCCTGCCCCTCAAGATGGGAGGAACTGCTAGTACTGGGACACGATTTTCTCCAGTGTTTCTGGCTAATGTAAATGGCTGTTATGTCCTGCCCAGGGCCACACTGTGTGTGTCCCACCTGTATCCAGGACTTCAGTGAACACCCCCCTTATTCACTCACTCTACCTGACGTCATGGCTGGATCTGAGTCCTCACCCTCAGTTCACGGTGTGTCCCTGTCCTGCCTGACAACAAGGACAAAACCCACCTGCTCCCGGAACTACTGAAGGCCTCGCCATCCTCTTTTTGCCACCCCCACAGGAGCTTTTGTCCCACGGGAGCCTTTGTAATAAGTGACTAACCTCAGGGAAACATATAACCTCGCCTTAAGGTCATGGGCGAGAAATGTTTCATGAGAAAACTCACCAAGAGAGGCCAGCTGTGAACAGAGGCTCTCCTGGATCTAAGTGACATGAAAGAATGCTTTACCTTCCCCTCTTGGGCCTGGCTGGTTCTCCCCCCGCCCCCCAGCACACAACTGGCCAGCCCCATTCATCCTTGTTAGTATACTCTTATCTATGAGAGATGAGTTATTCCCGATAGGATCTCTGTGGTCTTAGGACACTGGACATTTAATTAGAAGATCTTTTCCAAGCTGGATTGGAGAAATGGAGGTGTCCTGGGGAGGGGGGAGGGGTGGCATTTGGGAGGTTTCAGCAAGGAGATGGCTGAGAGGACCAGGAATGAGTCTGATCAGGAGGGGATGGGAGTTTGTAGGAGTTAAACAGTAGATGCTGGATCTCTGAGGTCATGCATCTGGGCTCCTTCCCAGCCCATTTCTCCTCTGTGCTTCCACCCCAAGGCCCAGCACCCCATCCTCTGATTCCCAAAAATCCATACATGAAGACAGATCAGTACCCCAGAAAGTGAAGTCGCTCAGTCGTGTCCGACTCTGCAAGCCCATGGACTGTAGCCCCCCAGGCTCCTCAGTCCATAGAATTTTCCAGGCAAGAGTACTGGAGTGGGTTGCCATTTCCTTCTCCAGGAGATCTTCCCAACCCAGGGATCGAACCTGGGTCTCCCGCACTGCAGGCAGATGCTTTACCGTCTGAGCCACCAGGGAAGCCCAGAGCTAGGTGTAAATGACTAATAGGGCACCAACTAGTTCCTTCCAAAGGTTTGTGGACCCTCACAGTTTAAGCCTAAATCAAGAAGCTTAATCAATAAAAGGTGGACCTCAGGGATCCAGTTGATGGGGGAAAAGGGTATTGGTGGAGCCTGGCACCTTTGCAGGCCTTAGAAATTCGAGGGCCAAGACATTGTCTATAGGGAAGGCTGTAGGTTTGTTTTTGGGTTTTGTTTTCTACTTTCAGTAGCATCCAGAGTGAGTTACTTCCCTTCCAAGAAAAGCCATTCATTCACCATCCGATTTAGTGGCTGCATGTGACACCACATGGCCCCATCTCATTACAAATGGAGCCATGCTACAATCACCTGGCTGTGTCCTTAACTGACTCGGCTCCACTCCCGCCAGGCCCTGGGCCACTCCACCAGCGTACTACAGTTTAATTGTTTCCCCTTAAAATACAGATGTGGAGGAGGCCACTCAGCTTATAGGACCCTTTAAGGTGGCCTCCCTAGGGCTGGGTGGCCTCACTGCAGCTTCTCCTGGGCTGTCTTTCTCCAGGATGAGTGGGGCCAGACCAGCAGGGAATGGTTCATGCCCTAGGGGAGGAGCGGAATGGGGACTAGGACCAGGGTTTCCTGAAACCACTGACTCAGAGAGTGGATTAGAGCCTGGGAGGGCCCAGGAGAGATGGCAGTCTGCTTCAGCATTCTCATCAGTACACATTTTTTTTTTTTGAATCTTGTTAATAGTCATCGGCTCCCAATGCCAGCTTTAATCTTTCTTCTCATCCTCTGGATCAGTGGCTCTGAAACCTTAGCGTGCATCAGAATCAGAGAGCTCCTTAAAACACAGGTGCCAGATACCACCCCGGTTTCTGGTTCAGCAGGTCTTGGGTGGGGTCCAGGAATTTGTATTTACCATTTGATCCCAGGTGATGCTACTGCCTTGGCCTAAGGACACCTTGAGAGCCTGGATTCCATAGGATGGGGTGTGAACCCGCAGTAGGCCCTCCCAACTCAGCCATTTTTCCTTCTTCAGCTCTAACCTGGGACCTCCGAGCCCCAGGCTATTCCACGGCTGTAGATCTAGGCTCATGCTGGCTCCTGGACCTGGGTTACCCTTCCTAACTTCCAATGTCTGGCTGCCTGCTGTTTCTACATAAGAACTTCCTTTGGCTGGTTTCAATGAAACTCAGCCCTTGGCCATGCTATTTCTGCCCTGTAGGCAAGGTGACTGGCTTCCAGGTGACTGGCTTCCAGGTGAGCTGAATCAACGGGCTGGAATTAAGAAACATGTAGGATAGGACTGCTTACATCCCTCGAAAGTTCTCCACTTGGCCTCAGCAATGTGTGGCGGGGTTCCCACCTACCACTTGACACAATTGGAGAACTGCCAAAGCAAGTTATCCCCCTCTCTCAATCCCAACTTCTGTCCCCACCATCCTGACTGCTCGTGGACAGCCTCCAACAGAGCAGAGGAAACATCCCAGCAGCTCGAAAGATCCTCACGGGTAGGGCCACCACTCATCCATCCTCCCTTCCCCATTCCTGGCACAGGGCCTGGCATGCCACAGGGGCTGAGCAAGGGTTTGCTGAATTACATCGAAAAGAGCTGCAAACACAGAATCCCATCTGTTCGCTCATGGCATACAGGGTGGTGTCTGATTGCTTTCTGGGGCGCTCATGAAGGTAACATCTTCTGTCTCTTTTCCTCTCCCTGGAAGAGTCAAGTTTGGCTTCTAACCTACTTCTTACTAAGCCAACTCTTCTTTCTGGTTGGCGCTCCAAGGAAAACCAGAGCAAGATCTATAAAGCAGGTACAGAATAAATTTATAAAGTAAAGCAAATAAGGGCAGGAAATTGAAGGTGCTGGAGTAGACTTCAAAACTTTCATTACTCATTGCCTTTGCCTACTGCTGGACAACAGAGAGTGGTAACGTGAAAATTAAATTGTGCCCAGGGCTTTGGCTTCTCAGCCTGGATAAACGTCTGATGCCAATGGAGAATGCTATAGTATCCACAGCCTGCCAGAGTGCATCACAGTAGGTTTTGGGGTCCCACAAAGGCCTCAGGATGGTCTTCCCTGAAAAGCATCTACATTGCACTGGCACATTTTTTTCAAAGGATTAGACCAGCTCTCTCAGTTTTTTTGTTGTTTTGTTTTAAGTAAAACCGATTTGGTTAATTCAAATAAGGGGATGGTTAAGAAGAAAGTTCTCCTGTTCTCCTTTTCTTCCTTTGGCTAGTGTTGACTCATACAGCCGAGAAGACTGCTAATTTTGAAGTGTGCCCAGCTGGGCTTTCTACTGATTATGCTGTATTGATTTAAACAGTCACAAGTCTTTAAGATCATTTTTATAGCAATGGCATGAGCAGGGCTGAATGGAAATCAGTCTGAGATAATGAACATTCCTGCTTAGAAACCATTACGGGCTGAGTTGTTGGGGGAAGGCCCCGCACCTGGGAGCCAGCACTTAGCTCAGTGGTCAGTGGGTTCCTGGATCCCAGGCTTTTGGCTCTTGACAAATGCTTGCCTGAGCTTGAGTCAATTCAACAAGTAACAAGTTATTTTCTGGTTTTGGTTTTTGTTTTCCCTCTGGAACATGGATTTTAAAAACAGTTTAGTTAAGGACTATGCATTGTTTGCTGTTCATTTTGGAGGCAAAGACCCCTGAGCAGTTTATGGGAGGGCCTAAGATACCTGCTTTTTCTTGGCAAATGAAAGGCTGGAAGGCTGCTTCCCACACACACACAGTTGAGGTGTGCAAATTGTGGCCCCTGGGCCGAATCTGGCCAGCTGCTAGTTTTTGTAAGGACCATGCAAGGAGATCTAACCAGTCCATCCTAAAGGAAATCAGTCCTGAGTGTTCATTGGAAGGACTGATATTGAAGCTGAAACTCCAATATTTTGGCCACCTGATACGAAGAGCTGACTCATTTGAAAAGACCCTGATGTTGGGAAAGATTGAAGGCAGGAGGAGAAGGGGACGACAGAGGATGAGATGGTTAGATGGCATCACTGACTCAATGAACATGAGTTTGAGTAAACTCTGGGAGTTGGTGATGGACAGGGAGGCCTGGCATGCTGCGGTTCATGGGATCGCAAAGAGTCAGACATGACTGAGCGACTGAACTGACCTGATGGACTCAGAAAGTTATTTCTGTTTTTAAGTACTGGAAAATAGAAGTCAAACAAGTAATAATTTTTGTGACATCTGACAATAATATGAATTCAAATTGCCTGATTTTTTTTAGTGTTCATAAATAGTTTTTTTTTTTTTTTAAATATAGCCATATTCATCCATTTAAGTGTATTGTCTGTGGCTGGTTCATGCTACCATGGCAGGGTAGAATACTTGTGACAGAGACCTTATGGCCTGAAAAATCCAAAATATCTACCAACTGGCTCCTTCCAGGTGAAGCTTGCCAATCCTGCCATATGTATAAGAACAGGATACATTACTTCCCTTCCAGGAGTCCATCTCCCTGCAGGGTCCACGTCTGCCAAGCCACAGCCCATACTACAAGCAGAGCTGTGTGGGCTAAGCCCTGCTTGATAGAATAGTTGTATATATTTAAGACAGAGGTGGTGAAAGCAGAACCCACTGAAATCACATTTTTGGTAACTAGATGAACTGAGGCCTCAGATTTATAGCACTTGATGAAACTTATTAGAGTGTACTTAGTATTATTTAACGCAGGTGGCCAACTAGTTGATTGCTTTACTCCACTAGGGCAACTCATTCTGTACTAGCCTTTTCCATTAACCTCTTCCTTCTCTTCTTGTCACCTGAGTTTTCAGCCTATGTGTTTTCAACCTTCAGAGAGCAGGATCTGATCATCTGCTTGGCAAGATGAGCAAAAGTCTGTCCTGTGGACAAACTGGTCAGCTGTTCCTCCCTGTCCAGATGGACATCTGCTGCTGCTGCTGCCTGGGTGAGAGGCCACAGGGTATCCAGCCATCTGGGAGTTTGGATTCCCAGATGCCAGCAGATGGAGACTGGAAAACGCTGGGCTGATGAATGGCATTTTCCACCTGTGGTTAGAATCCTTGGGGGATGGCAAGTTATGTTACTCACCGCTCACCTGGATACTCCCTGAAGCTTCTGTTACTTTTATATAATTGCCCCTTCTTGTTCTCACCTGTGGTGCTGAGTTCGGCACTGGGAACACTATACATGCTCACAGATCCAGCAGCATCATCTCAAGGGCCTCATCCTCAGCGCTGGCAATGCAGGCTGATCTCCCACAGTGGGAGTAGACAGAAAGGGCTCTGACTTGACCCCGCTGTTTCTCTACATATGAGTCCTGTCACAAGTGAATCGGCTGAGCTGCCCTGGCCAAGTGCCATTTTCACCTGCTCCCGTCCCTCCCAAAGCCCCCAAACGTATAATGGTTTCATGTGCCCCAAACAGCTCACTCAGCCATAAATAAGTGAGGTAGCCATTGGAGGCAGTGGAGGGCATGGGGACCACCTTCCCCACCCCAGCCAAACCAAAAGACCTAGCAGAAGCAAGCACCTCCTGAACACCAGAATTAAATATTTTAAACAAAAATCCAATTCCAAAGGAATTGGCTTTAAACATATCCATACAGTATTCATTTTACTGTTATAATTTTGCAAGAATTCTGTTAGCTCCTGAAGGCCCAATTAAAGGATCTCTTTATTTAACTAAGGGGATTGTAAGGAGTAAAAACCCAAGATTTTCTTCTAGTAGATGCATAGACCCAGCCTGATAGAAAAGGGCTATTGGGGAAATTCACAGAAGCGTCTATTTCCATTCAATGAATAGAAAACCCCAAACTTCTGCCGGTGCTTCTAAGAAGGGAAAAATGAGAGCATGGGTTGAATTTGCGAATGAGTCCCTCTTCTTCCTGTGACTTCTCCCTCTCCCTCTGCATTTGTCTCTTACGTGATTTCTATGCCTATTTCTCCTCTGCAGCTATCAAGTCCTCTAAGGGGAGGAGGGGTTTATTGTCTGCTTTCTTCCTTTCCCACAGCTGCTGGTAGAACGCTTAGCACACAGCAGATTCCCAGCAATGCCTCTTAGTTCATGAACACAAATAAGTAGAATCAGAGTGGCAGGCCCTAGGCAAGGAGTGGATGGTGGGGAGTCCCATCTAGTTGATGCGTCAGAAAAACTCTGAGCAAGATGCTGAATCTCTGAAGCTCAGTTTACTCAACATGAAAATGGGTCTAATAATAGATGTCCCCTCTACCTCATGGGATACTTGGAGGCTTGATGGAGAGAAGAGATGCAAAAATCACTCTAGGTGATGGAAAAAGCCGCCTAAGGTGGTTCCCTCAAATCAGAAGGTTTCCTCGAATCAGAAAGACCTGTCACTAAAGGACACTGATGGTGGTCCCCCTTCATAAGTTCTCTCTGAGTTGGTAACACAGCAAGTAGAGTGAATAGATTCTGAACTTTCTTTTGATCCTGAATGCCCTGTGCCTGTGGACCAGCTCTACTGCTGTGCCAAGCCAATATGAGATGGTTGGGGGATGGGTGTGGGGAGAGTTCGGCGATAGATCATACATACTAAGGACAAAAAGCCCAAGACATTTGAAACAAAGACATTCGCAGAGCCTCGTGGAAGTCCTGTAACAGCTCTAGTTCTTGCCTGCTATCTTCTTGGCCACAAAAGATCACAGACCAGTTACTATAGCAACAACTCTCCTCCAAAAGTGTCCACGTTAAGATGGAGATGGAAAAGATTTTCTTATTTAAAAAAAGCAGAAAGAAAGAAACTAGGTTTTTGGATATATCTGCCATCCACCTAAAGCACTGCTCCCTTTCTGAGAAGAAAAAAGAAGCTGTTATTACGGCAAACATGCTTCTAATTCCTAGCAGTTTAATCTCCAAACTCTTGTTTTAGACTCAAAGCAGTCCATGCTTGTTCCAATACATCCAAGAGGAATGTATCTTCTCAAGAGGCAGAACTGTGAACTAGGGGATGAGGGACCCTAAGACTAGACGGTGAGAGCCTTGTCCACTTCCGGGCCACCTTCTGGCCTGGGAGGGCCCAGCCACCCTCGTCACCCAGCTCTGTGTCCACCATGCAGCCCAGTCGTACCATCTCCTCAGCCCTTCTTTCTGCTCCCCAGCTGTAGGCTTGTCTCAGTTGCTGCTGGGGGCAGTAGCTGTGTGGAATGCTTTCTGGCCTCCATGGTGTCCTGTGGTTGGAGCTGCCAGTAGGGCAGCCCTGCAGGTCTCAGTGGCTGCCAGCAAGGCAGGTTCTCAGAGCGCTTTGGCGGGAACCAGGCCCTGCTGTGGCCAAGGACCTATTCTTGGTTTTGGACTTTTCATATAAGCTTCTATGGCCTCAAGAAGAACAAAGGAAAAGGCTCTCCAAAATGAGAGAGTGGATGTGTGTGGGGGTGAGGGGAGCCCAAGCCAACCTGTCCTGCAAACTTAATTCCACCTGGGTAAGGATGTTCCTTTGATGTGCAGAGGACTTAGACCTCCCGTGTGTGTAGTCTGACCACCCTGCCTGTAGGAAGCAGCCTAGAGAGTCAGGTGAGGAGAACCTGCCAGACTGTTTGGAGAGAACATGGAGTCCGTGCTCGCACAGTGGGTTGGAACCTAAGAGCCCTGGGGACGCGGAGCCCCAGTTGGGGAGCAACATAAAGGCTGATCTTCTCCCCTACAGGGAGGACCAAACAGAAAGAACCCACAGATTTGGTTAACAGAATGCTGGGTGAGCCCAGGGCCAGAGAAGTGGGGGCCACAGGAAAAAGTTCACCGCAAAATCCCCACTGAGGATGACGCTGGGCTTCTGGAAACTGCCCCAGGACTGGGACACGAGCTGTGCCCAGGGCGTAAAACATGGGTTCCAGAATGTTGGGGAAGGCCTGCCGGGACCATCATGGAAATCAGAGGCGACATGTGATAGGCTGGGGTGTACATCGGGGCAGGGCTTACAAAACGGACAGGTGGGTGGGCGTGGCCCCGGGGAACTAGTAGGGGAGGGTGGAGTCGTCCCACTCCAGCTGGGCTTGCCTGGCTCCACTCTGCCCGTGTCTGCCCCTGCCCGCCCCTTCCTCCTCCTCCTCCTCTTCGCTGCCCTCGGACTCGCTGCTGCTGGAGCTGTCTTCCTCCGCTTCCTCCTCCTCCTCTTCCTCGGTCTCCTCTTCCCCACGCCCTGGGGCTCCGTGTTTCTGGATGTCAGGAGAGAGAAGGGAAATGCTGATCATGGATCAGACAGAAGCCGTGTTGGCGCTTAAGTCTCTCTCTCCATTAAGGAGATAATTAGGGCCCCTTGGAACTTCCCTTAATGCTAAACCCTTGGGCCAGGAGATGGACTTTGGAAGGGAAGTCCTCTGGAGAAAGACCAGTCGGAGGACTAAGGAAAAGACAAGAAATGGTGAATTCCAAGACCCAGACTTAAGGTAAATTGTTGTGTTTTAGGTACTGCGAATTTAAGTTCATCCCATCCATCATCCAGTGAACCTTTTGGGCTAAGGTTTTGTCCTTGTTGTCTTGTTTTGTTTTAAATTTTTGGTGGACTTCTCTGGTGGCTCAGATGGCAAAGAATCTACCTACAGTGTGGGAGACCTGGATTTGATCCCTGGGTCAGGAAGATCCCCTGGAGAAGGGAACCTACTCTGGTATTCTTGTCTGGAGAATTCCACAGACAGATGAGCCTGGTAGGCTACAGTCCATGGGGTCGCAATGAGTCAGACATGACTGAGTGACTAACACTAACACACTTACATTTTGGGCAGAACCCCACAGCATGTGGGACCCTGGTTCCTTGACCAGGATCAAATCTGCACCCCTGTGCATTGGAAGGTGGGGTCTTAACCACTGGACCACCAGGGAAGTCCTGGGTTAAGGTTTGTTTTCTGGCATTTCTGGAACCTATTTACATGGAACTTTCCAAGTCTTTAGTGACTTGCTTCTCAGTGAGAGAATGACATTTAAGTTTGTATCCCTTTTCCAGGTGGGAAAATAATATCTCTGGGAGCAGAAGGTCTTCTAAGCCAAGATTCAGGTGTGCTGCCCCTCAAAAATACTCCTTCCAGAAGGCAAAGTTCACGGTCCTCATTTTCCTTGCCTGCCCTTCGTCACCTGACTTGTGTCCTAAACTCCACTCCACTCTTTTCCAGTCTTAGCCCCTCCCCTGAGCTTTTTGGTGATTCCAGTAAAATTTGATATCTGGATTTATCCTTTGAGTTGATAAACTAGCCATAAAAGACACGCACCCATGCCTGTCTTCATCCCTTTTCTGCAGTGTTTTCTCTTCTACCTTTACCTCCCCCTAAATCCTACCCATTCTTCAAGGTCTCTCTTAGGCTCCAAGAAGTCTTCCCTGGACACTCCAGCCCCAAAGGCTTGCCCTGCTCCTGCTTCACTGACTGCCAGGTTAGCCCTTGGCAAGCACACTTTGGTCAGGTAATCAGACTGCTTCAGGCATAATGATCTTGCATTGCATCCCACACCCGAGGCTCAGTTCTATGAGGGTGGAAATGCTGGGGGCCCACACTGATGCACTTAGCATTACACCTCAGCACCTGATGGAAGCTTCATCAGCACGCTGGCTCTGAAACTGAAGCGTGAAGCCAGGTGGGAGGGAAACTGGGGACAGGCTAGGACACTTCATTTCTCAGTGGCACCTCGATGGCCAGTGGCCACCTTGCTTTCCTGCTCCAGCCTTTCCCTCCACCCAGCACCCATGGGCAGACCAAAGGGCACAATGGAAGTGGCTTTTGTTGGTATTCATATGCCCAGATCAGGAGCACTGGACACTCGTAGATTTGGGGAGCTGATGGCCAATTAGGACAATAAGAACTTTAGAATCAGGCAGTGGTGAGTTTGAATACTGGTGCTGACATTACCAGTTATGGGAGCCTGAACACTTTACTTTGCCTCCCTGAGTTGGTCCCACATTGGTAAATGAGGATTGGGACTCCTACATCGCAGGTTGCTGGGAAGATTAAATGAGGTGACGTGTGCACTGAGGACCCAGGACAGCTCTGGCATGATGGGTGCTCAATAAATGGCAGCTGTTAGCATTGTGTTTTTGTATTTACCTACTCTGAGCCTCTAAGTGAGCTTTGCAGGCAGATGGAGCATAGCCACCTAATTTATACTGGTAGCTAATAAAAAATTCAATCCTGAGTCCCTGAGTATGAGTCAGCTCTGAGTTAAAGACTATGGGAGAGGCCAGGGACAGACACCACTTTGCTGCTTGGCTTAAGAAATGTCTGGTTCTGTTTGTTGGCTGAGAGCAGTTCACAGGTTTTTGAGCAGTACATGCAGTGGGTGGGAAAGTGTGGACCATTCAAGTTGAGAGGGCTGGAGGAGCCCAGAGAAGGGAAGGATGAGTGGGATTAGGCTAGCTGGACAGGGCTTCTGGCACAGAATGGATGGAACCCAGTGGAGGAGAGACATCCCGCTTCAAGCTCCCAGTCCCTGCCTGAGGATCACCTCCATGGGGTTGACCGTGATAGTGAGTGCAGAATCGTCCCAGTCCATCTCTGCTTCCTTGGCAGCCTCAGTCTCTTGGATGAAGTGCTGGTGGGCGATCCGGACCCGGTACACGCCCATGGCCACGACAAACACTAGCATGCACACGGAGATGATGATGACCACTGTGGCAATGCTTGGGACCGCTGGAACGAGGAAGGAATTCACATGGCATAGTGAGCAAAGGACTAGCTTACTCTCGGGATGCAACATGATTGAAACATTCACGTGTAGCTTAAAATCTGCCTACACGTACCTCAGCTGGAGAACTCTGGGTCAGCACCTTAGTCTCTCTGGGCTTCCCTTTTGTCATCTATCGATAATGTAATAGACTTAATCATATGTTTATTGCCTGCATCTATGTCTCTATTTCTGCTTTGTAAATAAGATCATCTATACCAATTTTTTCAGATTCCACATAATGCTTTAATATACCATATTTGTTTTTATCTTTCTGACTTACTTTACTCTGTAGGACATCCTAGGTCCATTCACAGCTCTACAAATGACCCAGTTTTGTTCCTCTTTATGGCTGAGTAATACTCCATTGCATGTATGTATGCCACATCTTTATCCACTCCTCTGTTGATGGATGGGTAGGTTGTTTCCGTGCCCTGATTATTGTAAACAATGCTGTAATTTGGTACTATGTATAAAGTAGATAACTAATGGGAACCAACTGTATAGCACAGGGAACTCTGCTCAATGCTGTGGTGATCCAAATGGGAAGGAAATCCAAAAATCACCTACGTATAGGTGATTCACTTTTCTGTAGAGTAGAAACTAACACAACATTGTAAAGCAACTATAATCCTATATATAGGATTATATATACATATACTTAATCATTCCTACCCCATGGGTAGTTTTGAGACGTAAATGAAATCATCTGTGTGAATTTTCACAGAGGCACACAGCAGGTGCTTAATAAATGCACACTCTCTTTTATCTCTTTCTTTTTCCATCAAAGTACAGGGCAGCTGCCCTGAGAGCCAGAAACTGTGGAGTTCAATCAGGACAGAGAGAAGTGCCCACCAGACAGGAAGACAATATTGTAAGTGCTGGAACAGAAGGAAGGTTAGGAGCCTTTTCAATATGGTGCAGTCGTGTGTGTGAGCATACATGAGGTGTTCAGGGAAAGTGCCACGTAGCATATAGCTTTGAGTTGGGCTTAAAAAGATGCTAAATTTTACCCCAGCCCTGTGTGCGAACATCTTTATCCTACACTGCCTGTAACTCCCTGTATACTTGACCAGCTCCCTCCCAAGGCTGTGAGCAGCTCAGAGCCAGTCTCATAGCTTCTCCATAGCCGGGTGCCCCCTTCAGTTCTGGCTGCTGCACCCTAACTGTTGAGTTGCAATGACCACCTGGCCTCCTGAGGTCCCTCCCCCCAGGTGACCCACCTGAACTGTGCTGGATGCTAGTCTGGGACTCCGGGTGGTGGACGGACTGGAGGAATGGTGGCTGCGCGATAAGGTGGTTGACGTGCTCACTGTCCGGGACTCTGACCTCATGGAGGACGCTGACCTGGGAAGAGCAGGGAGAAGGTACTCTGACGGGGAGTGGCCGGTGGACCAGTGTTGGCAGTTTCCTGAATACATGAGGGAGTGAACGGGTGAGCTGGGCTTCCCTCATCATTGCAGGACTCACTCACCTCCAGGTTGAACTCATTGCTGGTGTAGCGCCCGTTGAGTTCTGAGCACTTGATCCTGAAGTGCCGGGACTCCAGGGCAGCCGGATGCCAGTTGCGGTAACGGATGTGACGCAGCACCTGCTCGTAGCGGCTCATGGAGCCCACACCTATGCCAAGAGACCACACCTGTCATAAGAACGCAGAAGAGGAGATGCTGTGGAGACAGACTGTGCCTACAGAGAGTACGGGTCTCCCCTGAATTCGGCCAGGGTAAGAGCTGGGGGTATTTAGGGGCAGACAATGTGCGAAAGCAGACGTCCCAGGAACCAATTAAGCTGAAGCACAGATTTTCCAGGTAGACTGGCTCTCACTGGAATGTTTGACCTCAATCTGCCAAATGCTGCTGTAATACTTGCTGAGATCAAATATGATAAGAGCAGGCTTTCGCCTAGTTTCTACAGAAGACTTCCTCAGGAATGGAATGGAAGCCAGGACCAGAGGAGGCTGGAGAAGCTTGTCCATAGAGGGGCTAGAAGTCCATGCTTTGAGCTCAAGTGTTCCCTCCTGACCTCCTCCATAGGTGATGGAGCTCCCATTGCACTCAACTCCCTGGAGGTGAGAGGGGACCACTGGGTCCAGGATTGAGCACCACCTTACCGTAGATGGAGTAACCTGCTGTGGAGTTGGTGGCGTCCAGGTGTCGCTGGTGGAGCTCACTGTGGTTGAGCTCCAAGCACTCCTGTCTGGGGTCCAAGTCCCCTCCCAGCACTAAAATGTCACAGAAATCTAAGTTGTGAAGCATTTCTTCTAAAACTGCTGATTTGGGGGCTGTGGGAAGAGACAATAAGAAACATGGGCATGAGGACAGCACAGATATTGGCTCCCACACACCCCCTCCTCCATGTCTGTACCCCAGGTTCAGGCTGGGTCAGGAGCAGAGGCTGTAAGTCCCCCCAGGTCACCATCTCTGCTCGGATGGATGTCCAGGCGGCCCTTGAGGCTGGGCAGCATGAATTTGTGTGAAGAGCATGAATACTGCAGTCAGAAGATGTGAATCTGAGTACTAGCACTGCTCCTGAGAACCTGTCTAGTTTACCTGTTGATTTCCTCATCCACAAAGAGGGCGAGGGCATTGAGAGGATGGAAAACAGTGTCTGGCTCTGTATGATTTCAGTACCTTTAAACTATGAAAATTTGCACCTTGTTTAATATGTTCTGTGTCTCTGAGTTTATAGTCTATGGGAACTTGAATAGAATTTGTATCCTGCCGTTGTGTGAAAGTTGTATAAATCTTAAGTATGTTGAGTTGGTTCATAGTGCTTTTCAGGTCTACTACATCACCTCTACTTTTCTATTCATTCTATTAATTTTTGAGAGTTTATTTTGAAACTCCAACTAAAAATCTTATCTACTTAAAAAGTAATTGTAATATATAGTGGAGCTGCAGTCACAAAGAGTTGGACACAACTGAGTGAGTGAACAACAAATAGTGGAACTATATGTAACTGTGTTCTGTATTTTCCAAGTCTCCTGTAAATGTATTATCATACTTTTATAATTTGAAAAAGAAAAAAGGAAAGAAAAAAATGAAAATGGTGCCTGGCACAGAGTAGATGCTCAAGAAGAACTGGTCTCCTTTGGGACCAGAGGTGAGTGCCCCTCCATGAGGCTTTCACAGCTTTCCCTACGTGGTTATGGCGTATGTCTCTGTTATTCCCAATAGACTCTGATTTTCTCCGAAGCACTTTGCATGACTAACTCCTCAGTATCTGACCCAGAGGCTGACAGACAGCTGTATTATGACACATTGCTCAAGTGGAGGTGCACTGTTGATATAATTAAGTAAGTAAATTGGTTAGTTGGCAAGCTACTGGTCAGCTTAGCTGTCCTTGACTGATATTATGACACCCAAGTTTCCCAGAGGATGTCTGAGTACTTGAATGCTAGACAGGTTGATAGTCCTAAATTTAACTCCTGCTTTAAAATAAAAGTGATTGGTGTTTGTGGAGTCTTTGCTTTATGCTAGGCACAGTGCAGAGGAAATCCTGACAGGCACTAGAGGAGGTACCATTATTATCCCCATTTCCCTGAGTGGGGAATGGACAGTCCATGAACTGGGCTAGACTGCCTGGGGTTACACAGACAGCTGGGGAGGAGCTGGGATGGCAACCATGACCTTCTTAGTTTTTAAAGATTTTTTTGATGTGGATCATTTTTAAAGTCTTTATTGAAGTTGTTACAATATTGCTTCTGTTTTATGTGTGTTTTTTTTTTTTTTGGCTTAGAGATATGCGGGATTTTAGCTTCCTGACCAGAGAACAAACCTGCACCCCCTGCATTGGAAGGCAAATCTTAACCACTGGACCACTAGTGCATGCGTGCTAAGTCGCTTCAGTCATTTCTGACTCTTTGTGACCCTATGGACCATAGCCCTCCAGGCTTCTCCGTCCGTGAGATTCTCCAGGCAAGAATACTGGAGTGGGTTGCCATGTCCTTCTCCAGGGGATCTTCCTGACCCAGGGAACCCATGTCTTTTATGTCTCCTGCATTGGCTAGTTCTTTACCACCTGGGAAGCCCTACCAGGGAAGTCCCCAACCATGACTTTCTGATTTCATACTTTGCGAAAGTCTCAGCCTCTGGGCTGTTGCTCTTCAAATGTTTTTGATGTTGCAGGCCTTTATTAAAAATTTTGTGAGCTGAGATCATTTAAATAAGTATATTTACTCATTAAGCAGACTGTTTTATTTTGTGCATGATAAAACATTTATGAAAACAGAAATTTTAAAAGGATTCATAAAAGATGAGAGAGCTATTTTGAAATAATTATTTTATTTTGTTTAATTTTTAAGGAATACCCAAAATATTTTTTATTCTCACTGGATATGTGTTATTAATAAATAATTCCATATGCTTAATTTTAAAAGGCTTGCCAATGTCAATGGCTTTGTGTATTGTTGGCAAAATCTAAAATCACATTAATAAACACTTAACAAGGTCTATTATTAATAATGGTGCATGTATATCTCTCTTTCAAATGGCATATGGTTTCTGGGGTTTCTCTGGAGCCATATTCTTCTCTTCTGAGGTCAGGTTGGGTCATCTTTGCTCCTAGGACCCTACGTGGTTGACTGATTGCTCCCTCTAAGCAGAGGTGTGTTGACCCCACAATCTTCTTTTTCTCTCGTGCTTGCATAATGGGCTAAATGTTCCATTGGCAGTTTCCCTGCTTCCCACTGCCCTAAAGGGACTGTTCTGGGCTGAGGAACTTATTGGAAAATCAGCCATGGTTGGTCCTGGAGGAGCTCCTTGTCTGGTTATTAGTAAATAGATAATCACCAACCATGGGCCTGCCAATGTGTGTGAGAGGGAGCCTTAGTGGTTGGGGGGGCATACAGAGTGGTTGGGGGTGTATAGTCTGGGGTCAGGCTGGGGGCTGACCCAATGGTTGGGGGCTGCCCTCTGGAGGAGGCACTGAAGGTAGACTGTTTTTTTCAGTAATAATAGGGAATAGGACAGAGAAGGACCTTCCAGGCTGAGGACAGACCATGAGCAGATGTGTAAACTAACACAGAGGTGTTGGGGTAGAGAGGGGTGTGTGTGTCGGTGGTACTGAAACAGCACAGTAAGTGAATCCATGGGGGCAGAAGAAAGATGGTGGAGAGGGTCACTGGTGGAAGTGCCATTAGCCTGCTTGTTTACTGCACCCACAATAATGATTATTCTTACAACCATAACAGTAAAATTTTAAAAGTACTAATAATAGCTCTCAGGCACTTGGCTACATGGTTTGCATGCACTTCTCATAAACAGAAGGTGACACACGGACCCATATAATTGCTTGTCACTGGACTACCTGTATGCTGATGTCAGGCCTCGAGAATTCAGGTACTCTTAGCTATGGCCTGCAGCCCGTGCAATCAGAGTCTC
Organism: Bos taurus; assembly: GCF_002263795.3. Lineage (NCBI taxonomy): Eukaryota > Metazoa > Chordata > Mammalia > Artiodactyla > Bovidae > Bos > Bos taurus. The sequence continues at coordinate 128,393,468 of NC_037328.1, forward strand.
TCTTTTTCTGTCTGATTTCAGCCACAAATGAGGACCAGAGGGAAGATCACATGACCCAATTCACCTTGGAGTGTAACTGGAAAATGGTTCTGCCTGGACAGTTGGCCCAATACCATCTATTTTTGTGAGCGTAGAAGGACAGCCTTGCCAGGCATCCCATTCCTAGGGACCAGCGTGGATTAAGGCAGTGGGTAATTAGGATTATTATAGAAGCAGTCCTTCAGGGTCTCAGCCCCACTGGCACTAGCACATCATTAGCAGCTGCTTTTGGAGGCAGAAATGGAGAGTCAAAAATATTCATTTGGAGGAGGAGGCAAAGATGGTTCTCAAACATATTCTTCCCATAGCTCTGGCCCCAGAGGTCTCCTGCCTTCTTTCTTTATCTTTCCATCTTTCTTCCCCTACCAGCTGAATACACTATAGATTTCAGATCAATGTAGTGTTTCTTCCTAGCAGGTAATTCAAATTATGTTTACTGAACAGCCCTCCCAACCATAAAACCACTGGAAAGAACAATTGCAAAGTTCCCTGAGAGTTGAGTGTGATATTACTGAAGGACATGTTTGCTGCTGCTAAGTCACTTCAGTCGTGTCCAACTCTGTGCGACCCCAGAGATGGCAGCCCACCAGGCCCCCCTGTCCCTGGGATTCTCCAGGCAAGACCATTGGAGTGGGTTGCCAATGTATATATTAAGATGCAGCTAAAGCTTCTTTAGCTTTTCTTCTGATCACCAGAATGATACATGCCTACTACAGAACATTTTGCAGTTGTAGAAAAGTGAACAGTAGAAACAAATGAGCTCTCATTCTGCTTTTCAGAGACTGTTAGCACTAAGTGTGTTTCCTTCTGGGCATTTTTCTGTGTATTTTTTTTTCTTGACATAGTTGTGATCAGTATGTATGTAGATACTCTCTAATTCACTTCTTGCTTTTTTTTTTTTTTTTTAAACTTACAGTTTGGCATAAGTGCCTCCCCTCCGGCATCATACCTCTTATATGTTGTTGCAGTTCAGTCGCTAAGGTGTGTCGACTCTTTGCGACCCCATGGACTGTAGCACACCAATCCATGTTTGTGTTTCACCATCTCCCTGAGTTTGTTCAAACTCATGTCCATTGACCCAGTGATGCCATGGCATCACCTCTTAGGTGGGGGTACCACAATTTGCTAAGGCATTCACTCCCCTCTGTTATGTATCTGCATTATCTCCAGGACTTTTTGTTCTGTTATAGATTGCCCCACTATGGTGAACAACACTGTTGTCCTGAAGTGTGATTTAACAAGAAACATACTTTATGTGAGAATTTAAGGTCTACCATCCCTCGACCCAGTGTATGCACCTGTACCTGTGGTCTTCAAGTCACTGGGAGCCTCAGCTTTGGTGAAGGTGCTCACAATCTTGATGTCAGGGAAGAGAATCACCCCTCTGGCACTTTCAAACTGGGCGGCGGGTCTCCAGAAGCGGTCTGTGCCATGGAGGGTGATCTGGGGCTCGACCGCCTGCAGCACCATCACGTAGGCATCTATGTCAGGGATGCTGATACACACATCTTCTCCAAAGCACCTGGGGAAACAGCAGTCATTGCTGAAACCATCCATCATCCAATATGGACAAGATACCTGCAGCCACCTCTAGTCCTCAATGAGACATCCTGACTGCTTGAGAGCCTCTGATGATGTCAGCAGACATTCAAATTTAAAGTTACATTATTGGCTCAAGTGGTAAAGAATCCGCCTGCGGTGCAAGAGATACAGGAGACAGGGTTCAATCCCTGGGTCAGAAAGATCTCCTGCAGTAGGAAATGGCAACCCACTCCAGTATTCTTGCCTGGGAAATCCCATGGACAGTGGAGTCTGGTGGGCTACAGTCCACAGGGTCACAAAGAGTCAGACATGACTGAACATGAACACATATAGTCAAAACTACTAGCAATCTAGGGACATAAAAAAAGATTGACTTCTAGGAGAAATGGGAATTTTCTATACCTGGCAACAAGTAACCACTAAGGTTAATTAAACCTTAAACCACCTTTAATTATCCTTTAACAAAGTAATCAACAGCAACATTAATTAGACAGCAACTGCTCGCTCTGTGCATAAGGATTTAGTAAACAAGTTGTCTTGCTGGTTAGTTACAGCCATCTTCCTAGGTGAGACCCCAGGGCTAGTCTCCCCTGTCTGCTAGAGCAGTGTTATGTGTTCTCTCTCTATGAGGATATCACACACGTGTGTGCCTGTTCCAGATGTACCAGTAGACTGCTATTGTAACCACACTCCTTTGCCCTGATGCACTGTCACAAAAATGTCTGGGGGCCAGGGTGGTGTGACAACAAGAACAAAGCCTAGGAAGTGAGACAGGCAAGGGTCCATACCCGACTCTGCCACTCCTGGGCTTGGAGGATCTGGGCAGGGAGCACGACTCCTGTGAACCTCAGTCTCTTTATCTATACAATGGGACAATAATTACCTTATAGTAGTAAGGCTTGAGTGCAGGTGACATGTAGATAGGAAGCCACCCAAGAGCCTGCATCGTGGTTGGAGCTCAGTAAATGCTGACAGACTAACACTCTCGTCAGACCTCAGGGATGTGTGTCACTGGCATACTTTGCTGCTCCTTGCGACCAAGACCCAGGCTTCATGGAGAACCCTAGGGTCTAGATGGATGCTCTGGGAGTGATGGTGGACTCCAGCTGGTGGGAGCCATCAGCTTACATCCTTTGGCAAGGTTCCTGGGGGCAGGATAGGCTAAGCCACTCCATCTTTTTCTCCAGGGCGGGCTGGGTGTGGCCATGGTGGTGGGCTCTTGCTCCCACTTTTAATTTTTTTGGCCTTTGTGGCACCAGCAGCCCCTCCCCTTGCCAGTTTATGGAAGCCTGGTCCTAGAGCTGGAGACCAGCAGTGTGGTCTCTTCTTCACTACAGTGTAGGGCTGACCTGGAGGTCAGCTACCTGTTCCCTATTGTAGCCTCCAGGGGTGGCCTTTAGTGTGGAGGTGGGAGCACTTTCTCCATCACTAGAACTGTTGGATGTATTTGCCATCTGTGAGCTCTGTTTTGGCATCTGTCCCAGGCCCCAGCAACATGGTAGGCAGCAGACCCATCTTTCCCACCCTTCTTGCTGTCTTTCTGGGTTCTCCTAATGGCTCCAGGTGCCAGGTGACTCCCTTTATGCTTCTCAGGAGTTTTTCTGGGATCCCTTTCCTAGCGGCCCTCCCAGGCAGATGTTTGGCTGAGAAACAATTTGATAGACCAGTAAAGGTGTTATCTAAATGTCACAGTGATAGTCTCATCTCCTTAATTTAACTCTGATCCCTGGGGACAAGAACTATGCCTTCTCTTTCTCTTGCATACTTATTGTATTTAGCAACTCTATCAAGGCTAGGTTGTTTAATTTAATTCAATTAATAAACACTTGTGAAGCATGATACTATACATAGAAAAATCCTAAAGATGCTACCAAAATCTATGAGAACTAATAAATGAATTCAGTAAGTTGCAGGATACAAAATTAATATGCAGAAATCTATTGCATTTCTATATACTAACAACGATCTATCAGAAAAAGGAAAAGAAAACCATTTACATTTGCATCAGAAAGAATAAAATACCTAGGGATAAATCTAATTAAGAAGGTAGAATGTCTGTACTCAGAAACTACAAAACACTGATGAAAGAAATTAAAGATGTTACAAACAAATGGAAAGTTATGTATGGAATGTTCATGGATTGGAAGAATTAATACTATTAAATTGACCATCCAAGTCAATCTACAGAGTCAATGCAATCTCTATCACAATGCCAAGGGTATTTTTTTTTTAACCAAACTAGAACAAAAAATTCTAAAATTTATATAAAACCTTAAAAGATCTCAAAAAGCCAAAACAGTCTTGACAAAGAGAACAAAGCTGAAGGTCACTGAAGTCACTCCCTGACTTCAGACCATGCTGCCAATCTAGAGTGATCCAAACTTACGTATGGTACTGGCACAAAGAAAGACATGTAGATCAATGTAACAGAACAGAGAGCTCAGAACTGAGCTCATGCAGAGATGGTCAATTAATAAATGACAAAGGAGGCAAAAATACAAAATGAGGAAAAGACAGCTTCAATAGATGTTGGAAAAACTGGACAGCTACACGCAAAAGAAACAAACTGGACTACTTTCTCACATCATACACAAAACTAAACTCAGAATGAGTAAGACCCGAAACCATAAAACTCCTAGAAGCAAACACAGAAAGTATGCTGTTTGACATTGGTCTCAGCAATATTATTTTGGATCTGTCTCGTCAGGCAATGGAAACAAAAGCAAAAATAAACACATGGGACTATATCCAACTAAAAGCTTTTGCACAGCGAAGGAAACTCTCAACAATATAAAAAGGCAGCCTAACGAATGGGAGAAGATATTTGCAAATGATGTATATAGTAAAGAGGACTTCCCAGGTGGTAGAGTGGTAAAGAATCTGCCTCCCGATGCAGGAGACACAGGAGATGTGGGTTTGATCCCTGGGTTGGGAAGATCCTCTGGAATAGAAGATGGCAACCCACTCCAGTATTCTTGCCTGGAAAATTCCATGGACACAGGAGCCTGGTGGGTTGTAGTCCATGGGGTCACAAAGAGTCAGACACGACTGAGCACATACACTATATAGTAAGGGGTTAAGACCCAAAATAGGCAAGAAACTCATACAACTCTACAGCAAAAAACAGATAACCCAACTGAAAGATGGGCAGAGGACCCGAGCAGACATTTTTGCAAAGATTTACAGATGGCCGACAGACACATGAAGAGATGTTCAATATCAGTAGTCAGCAGGGAAATGTGAATCAAAACCACTAGGTACCACCTCACCCCATCAGAATGGCTAATATCAAAAATAAAGTAAATAATAAGTGTTGGTGAGGATGCAGAGAAAAGGAAGCCTCTATGCACTACTGGTGGAAATGCAAATTGGTGCTGCCGCTATGGTAAACAGTATGGAGGGTCCTCATAAAAACTAAACAGACTTGCTGTATAATCCAGCAATTTCATTTCTGAGTATTTTCCTGAACAGTGCCAATTTGGTAAGATATATGCACACTAATGCTCGCTGCAGCATTATTTACACACATTAACTACGACATGGAAGCAGTCTAACACTCCAAGGACAGATGGATAAAGAAGATGTGGATTTATATATTTATGGTAAATACATATTTGTGTATATATATAGTATATATATTTAAAATATAATTAGACATATTTATCGTATATATATATAGTATATATCTAATAGATATATTAATACTATAGCACTAATAAATTATATATATATATACACAATGGAATATTACTAAGTCATAAGAAAGAATAAAATCTTACAGTTTGCAACAATATGAATAGAGGATGTTATGTTAAGTGACATAAGTCAGACAGAGAAAGACGGTAGGATTTCACTTACATGTGGAATCTAAAAAACCAAACCAAACCAGACTCATAGATACAGAGAACAAAGAGGTGGTGGCCAGGAGGGTGGGGGTTGGGGTTGGGGTGAAATAGGTGAAGGAAGTTAAGAGGTACGCACCTCCAGTGATAAAATATCTGCAGGGATGTGACATACAGCATAAGGAATATGCTCAATAGCACTGTAATAACTTTGTATAGTGACATATGGTTACCAGATTTATCATGGTTATCATTTCATAATGTATGCAAATGTCAGATCACTATGCAGTACACCTGAAAGTAACATAATATTTTACATCAATTATATTTCACTTAAAAAAAAAAAAAAAAGGAGAACACAAATCCACTGGGGTGGCCTCAAAGGGACAGCAGAGAAGCTGCCAGCAGCTGAAGAGAGGTGAATCCTATTTTGCAAGAGAATATCCCAGGGACTATCCTTGATGCCTTGGCTGGGCCCCAGGCTGCCTAGCATCTACTCACTGGACTTTGGAAGAGACTTTCAGGCGCCGCACACCCGCAGTTGGGAACTGCCTGGAGTTGATGTAGGAGACCTTCTGGAGGGCACGGTTGATATTCCCGATGTCATCACCTTCCATTACCAGGACGGACTGCGAGGGGTTGAAATGATACTGGAAGACAGGGGTATCACAGGAGAGAATAGTCAGGCATGTTCACAGTTCCACGGAGACCCTCCATCTCCATACAAAGGCCACTGAGGCATCTCCAGAGCTTGTGGAAGTGCAGCAGCTGTGTGCACAGTGACTTTTAATCCCTCAATCTCTACTCTCCCCTGGTGGACTTTGGGACTGTCCTCTGTAAGATTGCCTGAGATTATAAACTCCTGGTAATACTACCCTGAGCCACAGGATAAATCCTTTTTAGTCATCATGCTCCTGTGGTCCAGCCTTTAGTGGGCTCATGCTCGAGGCTACTATGAGGTCCTTCTCAGAAACGTTCAGCTCCTGGACTGCCCACCCCTTCAGCTGACAGCCTGGAAACCAGGGGCTTCAGCTCCTTTTGCTGTCTTGACTTTGACCTTGAACTGCTCCTCCATTCACCCTGCACTCCACTTCCTCACCCCATGTCCCATCTTTTCAGCTTCCAATCATAAAGTTCATTTTTAAGTTAATGGCCTTCTCTCTGTCTTAGATCTGATTCTTGATCTTGCCTTCTTGGTGCTAAACTTTGGTTTCCCAGGACTTTTAATCACTTGATATTTACATACCTGTCACCTGCCTATCCATCCCATTTGGGGTCCCTAGTATCTCATATTCAGTGAAGGTCAAGGGGCTATGATGCTACCCACTGAGTCACTTGGGTTCTCAAACCAGATAAATTCAATCCAAACTTCTGTCTCTTCCATGGCATTATTCCATCTTCCGCAGTTACTTTATTTCTGAATGAAGCGTGGAGAACTGCTTTTGTACTAATCTGAGTTACTGACCTTGACACACTTCTGAGTAATAACTATTAGGAACTGCTATCAGTAATATGCCAGGGACTTATCTGTGGATTCAGATTTTGTATCCAGTACTCGTGTCATAGGAGAGAGAGACATGGATATATTTTAATGTAGCTACTTGCCAACAATTATTTATATTTTTGAATAGATAACATATCCACATGGTTCAAATATATATGAATATATATGTATATATATATGAATATGTGCGTGTGTGTATGTATGTGTGTGTGTATATATATATATATATATATGGCTTCCCTGGTAGTTCAGTGTTGAAGAACTTGCCTGTCAATGCTGGAGACATGGGTTTGATCCTGGGTTAGGAAGATCCCTTGGAGAAGGAAATGGCAACCTACTCCAGTATTCTTTCTGGAAAATCCCATGGACAGAGAAGACTGGAAGACTACAGTCCTTGGGATCGCAAAGAGTCAGACATGACTGAGCAACTAGACAACAACAACAGTGTGTGTGTGTGTGTGTGTGTGTGTGTGTATGTGTGTGCGCTAAGTGAAATTGTCCATCTTATTTCTATCTCCTGTGAAACTAATTTCCCCAACCCCATCCCACAGGTGATCACTGTTCCATTAATTTCTTAGTACAAATTGCATTATTATTCATAATCAGTTATTTCTCCTCCTAAGAGAAGGAAATGGCAACCCACTCCAGTGTGCTTGCCTGGAGAATCCCAGGGCCGAGGAGCCTGGTGGGCTGCCGTCTATGGGGTCACACAGAGTCAGACACGACTAAAGTGACTTAGCAGCGGCAGCAGCAGTGAAAGGCTTATACAAGCCTGTCAACAGGTTTAATCACATAACTTATGGTACCCTTCTACAGGATATACATTTTTGTCCTGTTGCACTCAACAGTGGTCATGTGACTTGCTTGGCTAACAGAGAGTGGGCCAATGTATTATTTGGTTCACAACCTCGGTAGAAGATTTAACAGCCAGTTAATTCATGGTCCCATGTCCCTTTCCCTCTGCCACGAAAACTGCAAGGTTCCCCAATGGTCTAACAGCCTGGGTCTCACAGTGAGGGGGGTATGGATAAGACTGCAGCTAATTTTTAGTGGGCATGAAGTGTGTACAATTTAAAAAATTTCTATATATTGAAATTTTAAAGTCATTTGTTACTGCAGCATAACATAGCCTGTCCTGACAGTTATATTTAAGCATTTAATGAATGTGTAATCAGTGAATATAGATTCCCATTTTTTTTCTTTCTTCCACCAAAGATAGCTTGTTACATGCTATACTGTACTTTGCTTTTTCACTTAGCTTGTGTCTTGGAGGTCTTGTCTTTTTTTTTTCAAGTTGTATAATATTATTTAATATTAAATAAATTATCTAAGCAGTCTTCTAATATGAACATTTGGGTTGTTTCCAATCTCCTACTAATAATGCCATAATGAATAATCTTTTATATATAACACTTTTTAAGTGTGTAAATATATCTGGAGAATAAATCCCTGAGTGAAATTGCTAGGTCAAAGGGTATATGCACTTTAAATTTTAACAATGTTGCCAAATTTCCCTTTGCTAGGGATTATATCACCATACCCTCCCTCTCAGGTGTATGAGAATGCTCTTTTCTCAAAACTGCAACAAAAGAGCATGCTGTCAAACTTTAGGATTTGTGCCAATCTGATAGGTGATAAATACTATCTTAGTGTAGTTTTATTTTGCATTGCTCTTTCCATGAAGTAGATTCAGTATATTCTGAAGGGTTTAAGGGAAACATCTATTTCAGCTTTTCCCTGATATGACCTGGATGTCTTCACAAGAGTTTCTCATTCTCTGTCTGGACCCCACTAGGATGGGGATGTCTCATGAGCACTGTGGAGCCATTGCATATGGCAACCCACTCCAGTATTCTTGCCTGGAAAATTCCATGGTCAGGGGAGCCTGGTGGGCTACAGACCATGGGGTTGCAGTCGGACACAAGTGAGCACACACAACGCACATGGTGGCCTCAGCCAACAGACGCTCAATCACTGTCTCTTTCAAGTATCATGCTAGTGTTTCATTGTTACGTTCTCCTTAAGGCCTCCCTGGCTTCCCCCACTTATGTCCCCACTGGGTTCCTATAGTGCCTATGAAATGGTTTGTTGTTGTTTAAGTTGTGTCTGACTCTTTGGGGACCCCATGGACTGTAGCCCACCAGGCTCCTCTGTCCATGGGATTTCCCAGGTAAGAATACTGGAGTGCATTGCCATTTCCTTCTCCAGGGGAGCTTCCTGATCCAAGGATTGACCCTGTGACTCCTGCATTGTCAGGAGGATTCTTTACTACTGAGCCACTTGGGAAGCTCACGTGAAATGGTAGTATAATTATAGTGCAGTGACCATGAGCTCACTGAGGACGGGAGCTGTGACTCTTATCCCTGAATCTCAGAACTTCATCCTGAGTGCCCAGAAGTCCCTGTTAGATGAATGAGTGAATGGTCTTCCAACCCATATTTTACTCAGTATCATTTCTTTTTACTCCCCAAAAGGACTTTTTTCCAGTCACTTGTCTTTTCAGTCAAGCCTTGGTGCAAATCATCATCAGTGCTTCCCAAACCGTGTTCTCCTTTCCTTCCTGGAGGCTGTACTTCTCAGCTGCCTCAAGCCACCTGCTGGTGGGTCATGTGACTGTGTCTGCCCAATGGCATGTGAGAGGAAGTGATGCAGGTACTCTGGGCTGAGGTAGTGAAGAGCCCTGCTGGATGCCCCAGCTGTTTTCTTTCTCAACTCTGGTGTTCTAGGTAGAAAGCCTACCTCATTTCCCTGACTTAGTGTGGGAGAAAAATAAACTTTTAAGCACCAAGTGATAGAGTTTTGAAGTCATTTGCTATTGCAATTGTTTGATCCATGGGAAGAATTCAACCCTTCCCTCCCAGGCATGAGTCACATATCCAAGGCTATGTGGTACTTTTGAAAGGTCAGGGGCTGTGTAGACTTTGTACCCCAGGTCCAGAACGAGCTACAGAATACAGCTTGGGACTGTTCACTTCCCCTTTCTGGACTTCATTTCTTCATTGAAAATAATGGGGATATTAATACCTACCTGTCTGGAGCTTAAGTAAGATAATGTATATAAAGTATCTAGCACTTAAAAAAAGGTACTCATTCTATAATAGCTTTTATCATAACTCTTAATACTGTAACTGAGGCTTTGCCTATGCTGGTACCATTGCCCTCACTGTTCATTGTTCCCTATGATCCAGTTTTCTCCCATCCTCAAAGCCCTGAGCAGAGTCTCTCTGAGCTGTGACATGTGGTCCCAAGCACTGTTCCCAGTGTTGGATGTGGGAGCCTCTGGGCATATGCACAGCCTCTGGGTGATGCTACAGTGGGCCCCCGGCTGGCTTCTCTCTTGCTGGGGCTGACTCACTAGCTTAGAGTGCTCAGCTATGGAGATGCCACACACCGGTGAATCATCAGTAGTTATCAGTATTTTACAAATTATCCACTTCTGATCTGAGCAGATTCAAGATCATTCTTCTAAATATACCACTTAAGTCTCTATGTTTTCCCCTGCCCTCATCTCTACAATCCCTGCTATAGAAGTCTTCTGGTGCTTTTGCTGTCTGTCTCCTCTCCCAGAAGATTGCAAGCACCTCCAGGGCAGGGTCGGCTGACTTTTTCAGCATCACCACAAGGTCCAGTACATGATAAGCATGAGACAAGATGATGTCCCCTGCAGAAAAGGCTGATTTCTGAGCCTTGCTTGAGGGCTGCATGGAAAATCAAGCAGTGCTTCCAGAGGAATGGACTGGCAGCAACCCATGGCATCAGCATCAGCAGAAGGCATTCCCACTGCAGCCTCCTTGAGAGAGGAGTTAGGGAATGTGTTGGATCTCTAGTGCATACACAATTCTGGCTTCCAGAGCATCCCAGAGACTGTCACAGGGCATAAGGTGGGTGCTGGCCTAGCCACCAACTCATTTTCTTACAAGATCAATTAAATCTTCCTCTAGAGTAGGTTTTGTTTGTATGCTTGTGTTGTCTTTTGTGGCATGACTAAAGGTCAGGCTGGCACTACAGGAGACAGAATGGCACTGGCATTGCCACAGGGGCAGGGGATGGCTTCTTGGGAATCAGCACTCACTCAGCCTGGAAAGCTGGTCTGTAGCCAGTAGATTCTTCTTTTGAACCAAAGAGTGATTAGACAAATGGCCTTTGCAGAACTGTCAGCTGTCCTAGAGGGTCAGGCTGGGACATCAGTTAAGTCACTGCCTAAAGCCCTTGGCTGTTCTTGGGGAACAGACTGGCCATGGCACTCTGGGTATGTTACCCTTTCCGTTGGGCACCTGCCAGCTTTTCTGTGCTGGGCCAGAGGACGATTCACCACAATAGAGGCTATTCTGTTGCAAATATCACCCAGACTTACTTTTCAAAAGAAGCTGAGGCAGCAGCAATGCCAACTGCAAGGTCAACCCAGCAGGAGAAGGGAACTGATTTGTTCAGAGCCTATTTATCAGGTTTTCTAGGGGAGATTTGTATCTATACCTCATCTATATGGATATCTTTGCTATATCTGATATATAAATATATGTAAGGATATATAAAATATATGTATTTTTCAATTCTTACATTGCTACACAATGATATTAAGAACATTTTACACATGAGGGAATTGGGGTTTAAAGGATTAAAGTACCTTGCCCAAGGTCACTCCGCTCAGAAATATCCATACTGTGCTTTGAATCTAGAAATGTTTTGTCCCAAAGTTCTTCTTCTTTCCCACACTTCCACACTAGAGATGACAAATGGGCAGGGATGAGGCTATGAAAATCAAAAGCAGATTTTCCTCAGGAATCTGAGGATTCCACTGTGTCTTGTATGGATACATAACAGCACCCTCTTGGCCATTTACTCACTCCAGACAAGCTGGTGAAATATCCAGAAATGCACATTTTCCAGAGGAAAACAAGTGAGAAGAGGAACCCGCCTGGGTCCATGTGAGTGATCAAGGTATTTCCTTAGTTCGTGGGAGGCTCTGGCTTTTTTGGACTAGCCAGAGAGGAGGCTGGGAGACAGTAGAGAAAAACCGTGCAGTGTGTTCAGTCGCTTCAGTCATGTCTGACACTCTTTGCGATCCCATGGACCATAGCCTGCCAGGCTCCTGTGTCCATGGGAATTTCCAGGCAAGAATACTGGAGTGGGTTGTCATGCCCTTCTCCAGGGGATCTTCCCAACCCAGGGCTTGGACCTGAGTCTCCTGCTGTCTCCTGCATTGCAGGCAGATTCTTTATCCCTGAGCCACCAGGGAAGCCCAGAGAAAACACTAGTCATTATTCAAAAACAAAATGAGGGATAAAAGAGGGAATGCAGGTAGGAAGCAATTTTAATCATTTTCAAGAATGTCTTCTAATCTGAGCTGTGTGGAGGAAAGAGCCTAGACTTATTTTGGACGAGTCCCTGAGCCCCAATCTCCTTATATCTGAAATGGGTCATAATACTTAATTTGTTGTGACAAGTAGGGATAATGAACCTAAAATAGCCCCCAGTGGGTGCACCGTAAGTCGTGTGTGTTATCATTAACTTTTCATACGTGATCTAGTTCTTGCCTGCTGCATCCCGAGGATGGAACAGGATCATTTGCAGTGGCTGGTTCTGAGCAGGTGGTATCCTAAAATGTCAGATTAGCCTCCTCCACCCCCCACAGCTATGAGTGCCACTGAATTCAGCACTTCCTCTTTCACAGGCTATGATCACTAGGTAGGAATTGCTATGGTTCTTAATTCATATTTCTGAGGATGTGTGGTTTTTAAGTGCAGCACGTTTGGTTGATTGGTTCTGCAGTGCTTGGAGTCCTGACTGTAGCCCCAGGGGATGGTCCAGAGCAGAAAAGATCCACCCAGAGGCAGGGAGCAAATCCAGAATCAGAGACGGGACAGATTCAGGATCTACTGGAGGACAGATTTCTGCATCACTGGCTTGACCAAACACTGAGAGAACAGTACACACAGGGGATCAAGGATCAAACCCCAGGCTCTGCCTGTGAGAATACCCGTCTGAAATGTGCCACGAGGGCCTTGCCTGGGCCAGCTGCCAAGAAACTGACCAGTGGAAAGCTGGCCTTTGCAATTCATGTGGTCTTGTGAGTTTCCTTTGATGACAGGTGATTAGCTGTGTACCCAGGGCACCTGAGTGTGTGTTTTCATGTATGTTAAACAGTGTACTGGAAAGCCATTCTTTACATTGTCCATGTAATCCTCCCATCATCTCCCACTGACCCAGGTCCCAGGGTGAGCATTCTGAACCCCACACCTGTCCAGACCATGTTCCCTTGCATGGATGGAGCCCTTCAATAACTGCTTGTTGCCAAAAAAAGAAATACCACTTTAAAAGACGCTTACTCCTTGGAAGAAAAATTATGACCAACCTAGATAGCATATTGAAAAGCAGAGACATTATTTTGCCAGCAAAGGTCCGTCTAGTCAAGGCTATGGTTTTTCCTGTGGTCATGTATGGGTGTGAGAGTTGGACTGTGAAGAAAGCTGAGCGCCGAAGAATTGATGCTTTTGAAGTGTGGTGTTGGAGAAGACTCTTGAGAGTCCCTTGGACTGCAAAGAGATCCAACCAGTCCATTCTGAAGGAGATCAGCTCTGGGATTTCTTTGGAAGGAATGGTGCTAAAGCTGAAACTCCAGTACTTTGGCCACCTCATGCGAAGAGTTGACTCATTGGAAAAGACTCTGATGCTGGGAGGGATTGGGGGCAGGAGGAGAAGGGGATGACAGAGGATGAGATGGTTGGATGGCATCACTGACTCGAAGGACGTGAGTCTGAGTGAACTCCAGGAGTTGGTGATGGACAGAGAGGCCTGGAGTGCTGCGATTCATGGGGTCGCAAAGAGTCAGACATAACTGAGTGACTGAACTGAACTGAACTGAACTGAATAAGGCCCCATGATGTGGCCTCTGCCCACCTCTCTGGTCTCTTTCTAGCTTTCTTCCTGCAACTTTGGTACTTGTAACACTGACCTTCCACCTAGAATGACCTCCCTGCCCTCTCCCTCACCACTCCCTCCCTTTTTCCTGGTTGGTTCTTACTCATCCTTAACAATGTGCTGAGACCGAATTTGCCTGAGGAGTCGAATTCCTCCAAGGAGCCTTCCCTCACTGCCCGTGCCCCAGGTTCTGAAGCTCTGGAGCAGAGCTGTCTGGGTTCACATTCTGACTCTCTCTTTACTTACTCCGAGATCCTTGGAAACTTTCTCTTCCATGCCTCCATTCCTCAGGTGCAAAATGGGAATATTCATGGTATAATTCTTTTTATCATAAGGTTACCTGGGGCTTAAGGGAGTTAAATCCATAAAGCTTTTAGAACAGTGCCTGGCACCTGGGAGACCCTCAGTAAATGTTGGTGCTTGTAAATTACAGGTATCTGCTTGGACCACTGAGTTTCCCAAAGACAGTAAGCTTGGACCATTCACTTCTGTTTCCCTCTACTCTGCCCAGAACTGTTCTGTGGTTGTCTGTGGAATGTTTGCTCAAGTGACTGCTACAGAAAGAGAAGCATAATGTACCCAGACCACTGGTTCCTTCAAGGCCAGCCTGAATCACAGACCCACAAGCAATTGCCCACTAAGAACGTAAACAAGAGGCTCCTCTGTTGGAGGTGTGACTCCTTGGCCTCTGGCTAGGGACAGAAAGGCAGGGCAGCTCCATGGACAATGCTGAGTGGGGACAGATGGGAAGCAGTGGAAAACCTCTGCTCTGGTCACTGCCTCCTTGGGAAAACTTCTTAGGGCTCGAGGGCCACCCTGACTCCTAGAGAAGAGGCCAAGGGACTGCCTGCTTCCACTGGGATCTGCTATGATACAGCACAGGCTGTGATGATGTTTACCCCTCTATTTGCTCAGGACCCTGAGGCCTGAGGCTGGCATGTGCTCCCTGATCCAGGTGAGGCCAGAGCTATCCCTGCCCATTGGGGCTGAGGGGCTTGATGAGGACAGTCAGCCATATCCTGCCCCCTCAGGAGGAGCTTTTCTCAAAATGTAGCTGGGATTCCCTGGGATCACTTTAGTTATATCGTGTATGGATGACAAAAATCGTAAATCTGCTAGTATTCTCTCTGATGGGAGACATTGCCTGGAGCCCAATCTGGGCTTCAACTTAATAATGGAGGACCCAATGACCTCAGCATCTGCTTTCTAATCCCACCCCACACCAGGATGACTTTCTGTGCTAATTCATATTGTCCATGGTCCAAACTTTTAATTCTACTTTTTTTTTTTTTTTTGTATTTCTGAAAGGTATGATTGCATGATCCCTCAGTTCCTTTGGGCAAATAAACAACAAAGCAGCCCACCACTCAGGTAAACAGTGAAATATGACAATTCCCTTCAGGTAGACATTGAACATGTGCCTGCTTTTGTGCATCAAACTGCTTATCCTCAGGCTTCATCAAGGAATTTCAGGAGATGGCACAAAGTCTGTTGTGTAGTCATGGTCATGATTCTCCCCACTGTGGCCACACGTTCACCAGGCACCGTCTCTGTGTCACGTGGCAAGGAACAACTCGGCTTCCAGGAGTGCACTGGTGCTGGGTGCCTCCCCCTCACAAAGCACCATCTGACCGGGGGCTAGGCTGGCTCCTTTCTTACCTTTATTCCTTGGCCCAGGCTTTCCAGGGAATTGATATCCAGCCCTTCCTTGCAGGCCTGCAGGCAGGAAATCACCTTCTGACTGTCCATTTTGCCAGGGCGAATGGTGAGACTGGCCAGGCTGCCGTGGAAGAATTGAGCAAATCGTGGCTTGGTGACTTCTCCTCCTAAAAGATAAAGAAGCACCATTATCTGCCCTGTGGAGATTGGGCAGGCAACACTGCTTCATGGTGCCATCCGGCCATGGAGCCAAGGATGCAGTGATTGTGTCCCTTAAACCTGAGTTTTTCCTTCCAAGTGGAGAGTGCAGAGTTGTGAACACAGAATGTCAAGAGGATGTTATTGGCTGCCAAGACCTTGGCACTCCCCAGCTGCACCTATTTAGGATTCTGGAACTTTGAATTTAAAACATTTACTTTCAGAGGCACAGAATGTTTTAAAACAGCAGTCCCCAAGCTTTCTGGCCCCAGGGACCAGTTTTGTGGAAGACAATTTTTCCATGGACTGGAAGAGGGGGATGGTTTCAGGATGATTCAAGCACATTAAATTTATTGTGCACTTTATCTCTATTGTTATTGCATCAGCTCCACCTTGGATCATCAGGCATTAGATTCTTGGAGGCTGGGGACTCCTGTTTTAGAAGACAGAAAGTGCCTACAGAGTCAAAGCAGGGGAGAGGGAATCTACCAGTGATGAAAGACGTGCTGTGTGTCAGGCTGTCTGCTGGGGATTTCATCGGGGTGAGCCTACAAAGAGGAATCATTGTTTCCAAATGACAGACAAGGAGCCCTGGGACTCAGAAAGGTTGAAGGACTTGCCCCAGGACATACAGCTAAACGCTGGAGCTGGCACTCTGGTTCTGGTCTGTGTGACTGCAGAGCTGGCATCTGCTACCCTGTCTTCATTTCACTGAAAGGCTGGCATGCGATTGACAGGTCCTAGAACCCTGAGTCCCTGGGCTCTGATTCTCATGGAGTTGATTTCATATCTGCTCAAATCCAAGTTCTTTGTCATATAGGGGCTTCCTTGATTCTGTTCTACCTCTGTTCTTCTTCCCCTCACCTACGTCCTTCTACTGTCTGTGCCCAGGTCAGCTCTTCAGCTGGGGAAATTGTTCAGTGTGGCTTGTGTTGCAAAGGCAGCCTGGAAGCTGCCTCCTCCCATTCTCTCCCTCATTTCCCAAAGTTCCCTAATATCAATGCCCCTTTAGGTCCAGTGGAAGCCTCAGGTCCTCCAGGAGCCCCTTCCCACTGACTTCATTGAACACAAACACTGTTCCATCCAGGGGCAGCCTACGTCAACAACCTGAGCTTTGATCTTGTACTTCAGTTTGTTCAGAGAGGTAGCCAACGTGCAGGAAAGATGGATCTGGGCAGAACTCTAGTTTTGCTAATTCTCTGCGGGAGGTTCTGTAGCCTTTCTGAGCCTGCACTCACTTGTAGGGGACACTTCTGGGTTTTGCCTCCTGGTTCTCCTGTGCTGCCTCAGTGGCCCCCTCATCAGTTTCTCTAGCACCTGGAGGGCAGGTTTCTGGAAGGTTCTGCCAGAGTAACACCACAGTGACTTCTCTGCCCATGAGTGAGCGATGTTGTGTCAGCAAAGTCTGGACCTCAGCCTGGGTGGCAGAGGACTCTCCACTGGGGGCCCTGTCTCAGTCTTACGGGAATGGGCATCCTGATACCTGCATTCCTATAGCCTTCAGAGTTCTCTCTTAGCAGCTAAGAGATTATTCTCTCTTAGCTGCTTCATTATTCTAGTGCTCTGTTACAGTCAGTGAGTTTTTATATTTTCTTGTTGAAATTACTGTGTGGTTTCTCTCTTCTGATTGGGTCCAGAATGACACACCCTCTATGTTTGCACACATACTTTTGCTCTCACCCATTCCTCCCCACACTGAGATACCGCCTCTAAAGTGCTCAGGTCAGGAAGATCCCACTGCTTCTCCAAGGCCCCTCAAGCTCTCTGCTCACCTTGCCTTCTCCCTGCCCTGAGCCTTGGAACACAGATAGTTCATTTCAGTGCACCTCTAAGAACTCAGCGTTGTTAGTTAATGTACGTGTGTTTCATGTCTTCAAGAGCCTATAAGGGGTGGTTGTCAATTATGGCTACACATTTTAATCATCTGGGAAATCTTTAAAATAATAATTGGGACGACCCAGAGGGATGGTATGGGGAGGGAGGAGGGAGGAGGATTCAGGATGGGGAACACATGTATACCTGTGGCGGATTCATTTCGATATTTGGCAAAACTAATACAATTATGTAAAGTTTAAAAAAAAAAAAAAAAGAATAAACTGATTCTGGTGCTGTATCCCACCCACAGAGGTTATGACCTTTTTTTTTTTATAGAAGTACAGTTGATTTACAATGTCATGTTAGTTTCAACTGCACGGTGACTCAGTTTTATATATATATATATATATAAACACACACACACACACATATATATATACACATATACATATATACATATATATATATATATATATATGTTCCTTTCAAGTTCTTTTCCCTTATAGGTTATTACAAAATATTGAGTATAGTTCCCTTTGCAATACAGTAGGTCCTTGTTGTTCATTTTATATATAGCAGTAAGTATATTTTAATCCCAACCTCCTAAATTATCCCTCCCCCCGCACCCCTCTTTCCCCTTTGGTAACCATGTTTGTTTTCTACGTCTATGAGTCTCTTTCTCTTTTGTAAATAAGCTTATTTGTATCTTTGTTTAGCTTGCACATTTAAACGATATTATATTTGTCTTTCTCTGACTTCCTTCACTAAGTCCATCCATGTTGCTGCAAAGTGGCATTATTTCATTCTTTTTATGGCTGAGAAATATTCCATTATATATATATGTGTGTGTGTGTGTGCGTGTGTTTGTTCAGTTCTTCAGTCATGTTCAACTCTTTGCAACCTCATGACTGTAGCCCACTAGGCTTCTCTGTCTAGGAAATTTTCCATGGCAAGAATACTATAGCAGGTTGCCATTTCCTGTTCCTGGGGATCTTCCTGACTTAGGGATCTGAACTGCATCTCTTGTGTCTTCTGCATTGGCAGGTGGATTCAAAGTCATATATACATGTATATATAACATTATATTAATATATGTGTATTTATATACATACCTCACCTTCTTTGTCCATTCATCTGTCTATCTCCTTTAAGTGAATCAAACATGAAGTCAAGGTTCAGAACCACTGGGCTATAAGCTTCTTAAAGCCAGGCTTCTGCCTACTCCTAAGTGATCTCTCTGCTCTGTGCCACCTGGTGGCTTACTCTTGCCCATCCTCACACATTTCTAGAATTTATTTAAGTCTGTCTCCTGGTTGGAAGGGAGCAGTCATGCATGATTCATTGTAATGAAGACAATAATGGGCAGGTAGTAGGGGAACGGAGGACTGTTGCAGGCACTTTGCAACATGCACTCATTTATCCCTTTCAACAGCACGAGCCCCTGACCCGGTGTCACTGGGCCTCCTACATGCTGTCTGGCACACAGTGGACACTTCCTAATTGTTGGCTGGATTGAAGGAGATGCTCCAGCAGAGTAGCAACTGTGGCATCTCTCCAGCAGCCACCTCACTCCTGCCCTCTTGCAATGGCAGCACTGAAGTTTGGGGGGTTGACTCGAGTTCCAGGGATGGACTCTATTTATTCAAAACTAATGAATAATTCACCTGCCAGTGTAGGAGGCACAAGAGACACAGGTTAGAGCCCTGAGTCAGGAAGATCCTCTATTTAGTCAAAGCTGGGTTTCCCTTGTAGCTCAGCTGGCAAAGAATCTGCCTGCCATGCAGGAGACCTGGATTCGATCCCTAGGTTGGGAAGATCCCTTGGGAAAGGGAAAGGCCACCCACTCCAGTATTTTGGCCTAGAGAATTCCATGGACTGTATAGTCCATGGGGTTGCAAAGAGTCGGTCATGACTGGGCGACTTTCATTTTCACTTTCAGTCAGGCTGTTTTGTCTCCATTGCTCCAGTGACTGAACCAGGCATGGACTTGGGATTAGCCATACCAGGTGAAGCCAATCAGCACTTGGCATCCAAAAAGCCACAAGTGTTGGTCTAGGGATAATCAGGAGATCAAGTTTAACCCAATGAGATGAGCAGAGAAGCTGGCTGGCAGCCTCTGGGACAAGGGCTTCCATCTTCTCTCTAGAAGGTTTCTGGAACCTACTCTTTCTCTCTTTCCCTGGGGATCATTCTGTAAAGATAGAAGGCTGAGAGTGGCTGCAGCCATCCTGCAAGCAGACCAGGGACAACTAAGGCAATGCCTGGAGCAGGGGCAGAGCCAGGAGGGTACAGCAGGCTGAGCGAATCCTGAGTAGACCTCCTCACTGCTTTACTGCAGGATGTCTTCATCTGTGGGAGCTGGGCATCCATCTTTAAGGGTTTAATCTGTTTTGACTCACGCTACCCAGAACATCTTCACATTGGAAATGAATGGACAAGGCTCTATCAAAGTGCTCCATCCACAGGTTTGACTTTGAGAGATGACCTGAGATGATCTCTCAGGCCATGGCTTTGGGTATGGGGAGCCAATCTGGGAGTCATTGGGTTTAGGCTCCCAAGGCCCTCATGGTTAAGGTGCCCCTCACAGCCATCAGCATGCTCCTGCCCTACTGAAAGAACACTTCTGTTACCCTGCAGGAAGATGAGTATGAGCCTGGATCTGAATGGCAGACTGCCACACTCCAGGGCATCCAGGTGGTTATCTCTTCCCTGCCTTGTCTCCCACTTAGAGCAGCAGATCCAACAAGAAGTCTCAGTGACTAGGCATGAACTCTGTGCCCAATGCCGTGTGAAGTCCTCAACATACATCATCTTATTGAACCTTCATAGAACTCTTGAGAGGTAGGCATTTCCTCTATGGTTAAAGAGGAACAAACTCAGGTTTAGAGAGAAGAAAGTAGCCAAGGTCATCTAAGGAGTAATTGGTGAAATGTAGGCTTCTAGAGAGTGAGTGTATCCATCCATACTCAGGACCAGCTGGTCATTCTGGTGGTACTAGTCAGCCCAGTCTATAGAGTGTGGCTGGTACTATGGAGAAGAGCATGGAGATTCCTTAAAAAGAAAAAAAATAAATAAATAACTAGGAATAAAAGTACCATATGACCCAGCAATCCCACTACTGGGCATATACCCTGGGGAAACCATAATTGAAAAAAAGACTTGTACCCCAATGTTCATTGCAGCTCTATTTACAATGGCTAGGACATGGAAACAACCTAAATGTCCATCCACAGATGAATGGATAAAGAAGTTGTGGTATATATACACAATGGAATATTACTCAGCCATAAAAAGGGACACATTTGAGTCAGTTGTAGTGAGGTGGATGTAGACTACACTGATGTAGTCAGTATAGTGAGGAACCCAGAGCCTGTTATACAGAGTGAAGTAAGTCAGAAAGAGAAAAACAAATACCATATAGTAATGCATACATATGGAATCTAGAAAAATGGTACCGATGAACCTATTTGCAGGGCAAGAATAGAGACACAGACATAGAGAGCAGACGGGAAGAAGGTGGCACAAATTGAGAGAGTAGTGTTGAAACACATACGTTAACCATGTGTGAAGTGGACAGCTACTGGGGAGTTGCTGTATAAAACACAAGGAGCTCAAACTGGTGCTTTGTGATGACCTAGAGGGGTAGGATGGGGTGGTTGGTGGAAGGGAGGTTCAAGATGGAGGTCACATAAGTATATTTATGGCTGATTCATGGTGATGTATGGCAGAATCCAATACAATATTTTAAATCAGTTATCCTCCAATTAAAATTAAATCGGAAAAAATAGAGTGTAGCTGGGAGAGAGCCCTTGTGGTCTGCCACCCAGAGCCTCTCATCTGCTCACTCACCACTCACAATCCTTTACACTTTCCTGGGTTCCAGAACATCTTCCTACACACTATTTTCACTCAGCAAAACATCCATGTTTTCTATTTTTGACTTAAGAATCCTAGACCTGCGATGCACTCTTTATTAATGACACGACTCCAGGAAAGCAATTCAATTAGCATTGTGCAATAGGAGGCTAGCAAAAACTAGAAATATACTTGCACTCAGAGGTGGTTGTGATGCGGGATTTAAAAAAAGAGTGGATACATATACTGAAAAATCTTTCTGTTTAATATCTAGGGTGTCTGCACACACCACATGGCTTCTCTGCTAACATTTAGACATACATATGCTCATGAATTATCGTAAGAAAAGAAAATAACCTGATTTCCAATACAAAGAACCTTCTCCAAATATTTGCAAACACAGATTCCTAAGGCTAGATCTGCACACATTTTTAAAGTGTTTGCTGTTTGCCTAGCATTCTGTTTGATTCAGCTGATGATAAGATAGGACTGTGTTTTCCAGGAGCTCACATTCAGTTGGAAGAATACAGTATAGACACTGGAAAAGTAAAATAAAAATGTAAGAGTAAATTGCCAGTTCAGTTCATTTCCTAAGGCAGTGCATGATTAATTTCCAAACACATGATATAGAAAATACATCCAACAGATCAGGGGGGAAAATAATAGCCGTGATTTATCAAGTCCCCAGGGCTTCCCTGATGGCTCAGATGGTAAAGAATCTGCCTGCAATACAGGAGACCTTGGTTTGATCCCTGGGTCCAGAAGATCCCTTGGAGAAGGGAGTGGCTACCCACTCCAGTACTCTTGCCTGGGAAATCCCATGGACAGATGAGCCTGGTGGGCTACAGTCCATGCGGTCACAGACAGTTGAATACGACTGAGCTACTAACACACACAGGTGGTGCTAGTGGTAAAGAATCCACCTGCCAATGCAGGAGACTCAAGAGGTGCAGTTCGATCCCTGGGTTGGGAAGATCCCCTGGAGAAGGAAATGGAAACACACTCCAGTATTCCTGCCTGGAGAATACCATGGACAGAAGAACCTGGCAGGATATGGTCCATAGGGTCACAAAGAGTTGGGCATGACTGAAGCAACTTACCACACACACACACTGGGTCCTTAAAACATGACAATTTCTTCCCCAGGGTATTTTATTTAATAATGCTTAAGTTGCAGGATAGTACTTTTGAGATCATAGTCTGTCTCTTCTGATTTCTTTCATCTTACCCTCAGTTTAAACGCATCTCTGTCTTGTGCTCACTGCTGCAAGAACGGTTGACAGGAGGGAGAGAAGATGGGGCTTGGAGCGGAGTTGCTTCCTCAATTTCATCTCAAGTCCTAAATTTAGAAGGGTGGGGAAGATGTATCTTCAACATCCTTGGAAAATAGAGGAAGGAAAAATCTGCCTTTCCCCAGTCTAGGAGATGATACTCCAAGACTCAGGTTTTGCTTGCTCTCAAGCTTTTGACCTGAGTGCCATACAATGCATATGGCTGGGAGGGTTCAAGCAGAATTTCTTGGAGGATCTCATAATTGGGCTGCTTCAGAAAGATGAGGACAGGTTGGGATTGATACAAGGCTGAGGGTGAATGTCCAATTACACGGAGTTCTGTAGACACTGAATGATTTCAGCACCAACTCCCAATGGTTTGTGTCAAGTTTACTGGGAAACACAGTTCTCATGAAAAATAATGGTCTTTGGCAAAAGTGATTTAACATAGCTTGTGTTATTCTGAGCCAGAGTTTTCATTCAGCTTTCTTTCCACTGAGAGGTGGGCCCACCAACTATACACATAGCTTTAGAATCAGTAATATTCACTTTCCTCTGAGTAAAAGACCTGTGTTGTGTGAATGGACAAAGTAGCTTCCCTTTGCAAAGTATGTGTGGGATGCTGCTGGTCTTTTTTTTTTTTTTCTTGCTGTCATTCCCACAGCTATTTAGTCTGAGAAGCACATAGAAAGGAGGGGTGGGGGCATATTCCCTCCTGCTTGGGTTGGATGCTGCTCTGTGCATGGCTTGTTGATGGGGATGCCCCTCAATGAACACAATTTCACAGATGGTTAGCTATCAATTTTGAGCAATGCAAATGGTGAGACCATTGGAAATCTTGCTTTCTCTCATTTCAGTGATGGAGATACCCACTGAATGCAAAGACTAAGTGAAGTGTGTAATAGACTCCCATAAACTGTGGCTTTAAAACCTGTGCACAATCCCAGGGTTTAGAACTGTAGTTGTAAGGACTGGTGGTCAGGGATGCTCTGCCCTCAGGGCTGGCCATGACACAGTCTCAGCAGGCTTTCTCGATCCTTTGGTTGTTATGTCTCTGTCCTTCCAGCATTTTCAGTGAACATTTACATGGTGGGTTCTAAGTTCATAAGAAACATATGACTTATGGGATGACCCCAAAAGTCAGTACTCTGGCGTTAGGCACCTAGATTCACAAAGCTGGAATGGCCCTTATATATCAAACAGAATGGCTCCGCCATTCTCCAGGAGCACAGAGGCAAGACACAGTCTTCAAAGACCCAGAGCAAGTAAGCAGCAGCAGTAGCAGTAAGGGTTTAGAATTCTTTTCTGACTCTAGATTCAGCCCTCCTGTTAAACCAAGATGCCCAGTGGGCCAGTCATTATCTTTGGCCTCAGCTTGACTTTGTCTGATCTGGGGAAGAAAGCCCGGGGAGTCCTGGCAAATGGTTTGCCTGTAGATTCCAGAATCTTCTGGCCTTCCTTGCTTGGCTATTAAATGCCATCTGGTTCTACATATCTCTAGAAGCAGAGGTGGGTGTGGCAGTGTAATTAATGCTGTGGGTGACACAGTTCTCGGTGCAAACCAGGCTCTAGGTGACCCTTCCCAAGGTCCTTATGTTCTCTGCGTCTGTTTCCTCATGAGCAAAATGGAGATGATAATCACAGCCACAACATAGGGTTGTTAAAGAAAAGCCAAGCCAGAGCTAAGCACAGTGCAGGAACTCAAAACTAGCAGTCAGTTTTGGTGCCAGCAAGAACCAAGGAGCTCTGAGATGAGATGATGTCATGGGAGTCTTCTCTTTCTTCAGGGGTCTCTTTCTTTTTTTTTCCCTCCCTGCCATAGTGTGTCTCTCAGACAAGTTAAAATGATACTCAGAATTAAAATGGCCTTTTTGCTCTAAGACCCTTGTGAAAATTTTCTAATTAATGTAACTTTTAGAATGAGATTCAAAGTTTAAATTGTAACTCAGTTATCCTGTTTCCACACATAAATCACCAAATTTTAAAGCTGATTTCATCTGTGTTGTCTTTAGACCAATATACCCTTATGCCAAATGAAATCTAGGGCCTAGAATCATCTTTACTTGATTTTTAAATACAGACAATGCTAAGAGACACTGTGTTAGTCACCCCTGTGTATCAGACATGAGCCATATACCTTTGTCAAAACAAACTCAAAACTGGGGTATAATTCAATAACCAATAATTATTGACCTTCTCCAGGACATAACATAGGAGGAAAGGGGAGGGAAGGGGAGTCTTTGAGAGCAGACAGTCCTTGCTTTCTGCAAATCCATGCCTTAGTGGGGGATAGAGACCTCCATTAATAACTCCAATGAGATGGTTCCCAAACAGTGCTCCAGGAACACTAATCTACACAGAGTGACTTCCATAGTGAAATAAGACTGAGAACCACAGGTTAGGTAATGTCAAACTATTAGTTTCTTGGTGAGTTTCTGAGAGCTTTGAATAAACAAAGGTGCATTGTGACTCTTCAGTGTGGGCCGTGGGGATGGCTTATATGTTTTCCCAAACTAGACCTTGGCCTCCTTGTGGAACCTGGGGGACCCAAGCTTCATGAAGCCCTGGGGAAATTCCACTTGAATGTAAGGCAGACTATGCTAGCACGTGCCTCTCTCTCAGCAGCAGAGACCTCCAGGGATGCAGAATAATTTCAACACAGACTTTATTAAGAGAATTTGTATTAAATTAGACCAAGTTTATTAAGTGATGACATGCGCTCCAGGTATGTACTAATTTTAGTGTCTGGCAAAAATAATGACCTGAAAATGTACACCAGATCTCAGGACCACATGTGGCTCCAATTCCCCTCTGTCTGAGGAACAGATGCTATTGATTACTGCAACTTTCAGCATCATTTCTGCCTTTTTATTACTTTTTTTGGCCATTCGTATTCTTTGCCTCAGCCCCTCCCAAAAGCCACAAGTAAGTGGGGTTCTGTGTCTTTTCCTTAACAGAGTCTAATTTTTAGAACTAGCCCCTTCTCTATCTCCTGCTGCTTTGTTTGTTAAGTAGCGGGTAGGACTCAGCCAGACCAGGAGCTAGGGTAGAAGGCCCTCCTCATCCAACACCAGGGGGTGCTATCGTTAGGAAGAGGCAAAGCTGGACGCTCTAGGAAGGCCAAGGTCCAGAGCAGTGGAGGAGAGTCCCCAGCAGAGGCAGAGATGAGGTGGTCGCTGGGGACAGAGCCACAAGCAGGGACGACAGTGATGAGCTCTGCCAAGAGCAGATAAGGCTCAGGCAGGGGGCAGGGTGGTACCTTCTTAAATGTGTGTTTACAGCTATGCTTCTTCAAACACGTTTAGCCATTTCATTAAAACAACTCTAGCTCTGATATCATATAAAATTAGTAAGTCAGAGCTTCTCCGGTTGACGTGATGGGGGAGAGGTGCTCTGGAGTGTCACCTGCTGGGTCATCTCTGTGGCTGGCGCATCAGTAGCCTTCCTGACTCACTCCCATGACAACTGAGTTATAGGGCCTGGGTGGCTGGACCCAGGGTAGAGGTCCAGACACAAAGGAGATTATATAATTTTTATCACATATGAGTAGAACTTGAATTTTTGTTGTTAGAAATGGATGAATAGGGACTCTAAGGAAAAGGACAATTAATTAGTCTTTTAAACAATCTTCCCACATGGCATGACCCAGAGAGAGACAAGGGACCTGGTATTTGTCTAAAGGCAGCAGTTTCTCAGTCAGCACAGACAGATTTTGGCCAGGAGAGAGGGTCTGGCTCCATCCTGAAAACGCTGACACAGAGCACAGAGGTGATGGCTAGGTGGCACACAGCAGCCACACAGAGACAGAAGGACTCTCTTGAGATGCAAGGTCCATCCTGACTTCAAAAGCCCTTCCCTAGAATTAAGATATGCTGCCTGCTTGAGGCCATCCTGGCAATATTTACTAAGTGTAAATGAAATCTCATTTTTTTTAATTACTGGAAAAATACCCATGAAAATGAAGTTCCACTGATTACTCTGGCTTTCCAATTCAATCACAGGACACAGTAGACTAATTGGGGCAGCAGAGTCCTGCCCAGCCTCTGAGCTGGAGCCTCTGAGTTCCAGCTCTGAGTTCCCAGGAGCACCCAGCAAGCAGCTGCTAGCACATTATTTTCTATCCCCATTGTTAACCCCCTGAATGGAAATTTCACAAATGGGAACTGGTTCCCTTGCCAACCTCAAAAGTACCAGAAAAACTCCCCACAATTACAGTCCCAAAGGGGCCTGTTCACACAGCTGGCTTATAATGTGTGTATAAGTGGAGTTTGGAAGGCTTAGAAACATGCCGAGGCAAGGGCTGTATTACTGACTATCAATTTCACAGCACTGTGTCCTATTGAAAGACCTTTTGATGTCTCCTCCCAAGACAAAGGGTACTTCCTTCGTAGCTCAGTCAGTAAAGAATTTGCCTGCAAAGCAAGAGACCTGGGTTCTATTCCTGAGTCAGGAAGACCCCTTAGAGAAGGAAATGGCAACCCACTCCAGTATTCTTGCCTGGAGAATGCTATGGACAGAGGAGCCTGGCAGGCTAGAGTCCATGGGGTCACAATAGTTGGACACGACTTAACGACTAAACCACCACCCAAGACAAAAACATGGCTCCAGGGAGCATGTAAATATTCATGAGAATCCAAGCTCCTAACAAGGCAAGATGCACCCTATGGTCTGCTCTCAACTCTATCTCTTCCTCCTTTCCACTCATTCTGATCCATGCACATTCCAGTGATAGGCACCCTGGGCACGCCAACATCAAGCTGCTCTGCCATGGCATATGCTGTTGCTACCTTTATCAGCCTAGTGAACTCATACTCATCCCCAAAAGCTAAGTTTTAAAGACTTTAAGGTATTTTTCTTCCATGCTGAAAATTCACCAAAGATTATCTTTCCTTTCAGAAAAGATACCTAAATCTTCTCCGCGCTCAGAAGCCTGGATGATGAGTTCTCTCCTACAACATCAGCCCCATCTTCCCGTGCTTGTTTCTGACTGACTCTTTCCCAGGCTCAGTGACCTTCTTTCTGACCTAGAGATGGACCTGGCTGGCCAGGGCCTGTCTGTGAGGATTAGTCCTGGGGAAGGGGAGAAGGTCAGTACGTTCAGGGAGCTGTGGGGAAGCTGGAATCACAGAAGCCAAAGTGTACCAAGGTCTTGTGGAAAATCTACCATATAGGGTTTAGGTGCAAGGAGCAGTGGAGGAGGTAGAGGAGGCAACCAGCAGATGTTTTCAAATTTACACATTCATTCAACTGAAACATGCCAAGCACACTCCAAATGCCTGCTCCGAGTCCTTATAATAACCTTGCAATACAGGTATTACTCTAGATAAGGAGATAGGTGAGAAAGTATTAATAGGAACTCAAGGAAGTTAGAGATTCTGCAGGTTTCCACTGCAGGCTGGGATGATGGGGCTCAGATGTGGTCCCTGAGGGCTGCTAGGGAAGTCATGGTAAGGTTCATGGTGACATGATTAGGGCCCTTTCTTTCTTTTTTAAATTAATTAAATTATTTTAATTGGGGAATAATTTCTTTACAATATTGTGGTGGTTTCTGCCATACATCGACATGAATCAGTCATGGGTGCACATGTGTCCCCGCATTCTGAACCCCCCTCCCACCTCCCTCCCCTACCCCATCCCTCTGGGTTGTCCCAGAGCACCAGCTTTGAGTGCTCTGCTTCATTCATCAAACTTGTACTGGTCATCTATTTTACATATGGTAATATACATGTTTCAATGCTCTTCTTTCACATCATCCCACCCTTGTCTTCTTCCACATAATCCAAAAGTCTGTTCTTTACATCTGTGTCTCTTTTGCTGTCTTGCATATAGGATCATCGTTACTATCTTTCTAAATTTCACATACATGCATTAAAATGCTGTATTGGTGTTTCTCTTTCTGAATTACTTCATTCTGTATAATAGGCTCTGGTTTCATCCACCTCATTAGAACTGACTCAAATGCATTCTTAGCGCTCTTTCTTATGGGCAGCATCCAATCTATGTCCCAAAATATCTGCGGCCTGGCTGTGGCGTCTAGCTGGGGCATGCAACCACATGAGAGGGCTGTTGGTCTAACACTGTGTTCAGTGACTAATGATTCCTGGGCAACCTCTGAATTAGTGCCTTGCTATACTAACTAGTTGCATGGGCTCGCGTCAAATGACACAGTCTTCCTCTCCTCATATCCTGGGGAATTCTGCAATACTGAGGGAGCTCTTATCACATTCTATGAAACATTTGAGAAGATTTTTACTGTCATGTGATGTACATCAGACTTCAAGTAGGTGACTTCTACTCAAAAATACACTCTGACTCAGCCATAAAAAAAGAATGAAATAATGCCATATGTAGCTACATGGATGGACCTAAACATTATCACACAAGGTGAAGTAAACCAGACAAATATCATTGATAATGCTTATATGTTGAATCTAAAAAAAAAAAAAAAGAGATACAAATGAACTTATATACAAAACAAAAACATGAGAAAGTAGCACTGACATATATATACTATCATGTGTAAAACAGATAACTAGTGGGAAGCTGCTTCATAACACAGGGAGCCCAGCCTGATGCTCCGTGATGACCTAGAGGGCTGGGCTGGGGGTGGGGTGGGAGAGAGGCTCAAGAGGGAAGGGATATACATTACATATAGCTCATTCATATTGTTGCACTGCAGAAACCAACAAACATTGTAAAGCAATTATCCTCCAATTAAAAATTTAAAAAATTAATGCTAAATAAATTCTTTTCGTTAAATAACAAATATATTTAAAAACTGGGGAAAAAAAAACAAAACCCAGATACAGACTTACAGACAGAAAACAACCATGGTTATCAAAAAAGGAAAGAGGGGAATGGATAAATTAGGAATTTGGATTAAAATATACACACTACTTTAAACACAATAGATAATCAAGGACCTACTATTTAGCACAGGGAAGTCTACTCAAGATTTTGCAATAACCTATAAGGGAAAAAATTTTGAAAAAGAAGTGTGTATATATATATATACATATATATATATATACATACATATATATAACTGAATCACTTTGCTGTATACCTAAAACTAATACAACAATGTAAATCAACTATACTTCAATTAAAAAAAAAATACACTGTCTTCCGTTGCCTCATTCCTGCTTTGTCTCCTTCCTGGGTTTTGTCCCTAGTGCTCCCAGGGCTGCACCACGTGCCCTTCTTGCCATCTTCTCTTGCATGGAGCTGCCCAGAATTTACTCTTTGTCCCAACCCAGAGGGGTTTATGTCTCCCCTAGAGGGAGCCAGTCCTCCCAAGTCATAATCTTGTACCACAACCCACCTTTTTCCTCCGCCCCCACAGCAAATGGTCAAGGTCTCAAATCTTAGTAACCCTCAAAGAAGGCATCATCAGGAGTTTGAGGAGTCATCTCCAAGTACTGATCTGCTTATTTGAGGAGCATTTTACTTCCCCTCTGGTCTCTCACTGATACTTCAAAGAACCCCAGCTGTTAAAGGGAGCAAAGACAAAGATGCTCACAAATCTGAGTGGGGAACAGAAAGGCTAGATGCACGCTCAGAGAGCTGGCTCTCCTACTTCCAAAGAGGTGATGAGTCTGGGCTGGGGACTGGAGGAGAAGCAGCAGCAGAGGAAGTGACTTCCCAGAACAGAGAGTCGGGATCTTAGACAATTTGAGTGGGAATAAAGAGAGATCCTTGGCTCCTGACCAGTGGAGAGAGCAACAGAGCCAACTGGCAATTTTTTATACCAGATTCCACTTGCAGGCTTTTCTTTACACAGCCCCAGTTTGAAACCAGATAAGGTTCCAGAATAATAAAATGCATTAGCAACTCAGAGGCAATTCTGAAATTGCTCCTGTTGATCTAAAGTCAAAATCTGGTCTCAAGCCAAGTGCTTTATTATTACACAAGGTTAGTGCTTGGATTCATCCTTAACTTTTTAAGTCCTGTTTTATTAGTAGGGGATACTATATTTTCCTGGCTGAAGCTCATACCACTTGCTTTGCCCTTTTCTCTGCCTGTACCTTTGATGGACTGTACACAGATAGGCCAGGGAGAAGGGCTGGACCTAAGGGTTACCTTGCCAACAAGCGCCGACTGTCAGTTGCATGGCAATGTGAGATGGATGAATGGGCCAATCGTTAGTCACCAGGTATGGTTCATACGTTGCTCCATCCATGTATAAGGTGACCACAGGAAACTCCACATTGATGACATAGTAATGCCATTCTTTGTCACAAATCTAGTGAAAAGAAAGAGAAGCAACACTTAAAATTGAATATGCAATAAAACATCCAATGGACTTTTATTCCAATTATGAAAGGGGGAGAAGAGACCTTTAGGGTAACAATGTTTATTGCAAAGAACTCAGTGAACATAATGGCTGATATGCACTGAGGTTATAGAAACGCACATCAGATATGATGGAGCAAACCATGGAATTGAGGAACACCTGGGAAACTTATCATTGGGTAAATATCTGACTATGGAGATTATCTTGGTTGGCAAGTTCTGGTGGACAGGTGGGGGTGTCAACTTAAATTTGCTCTGTGTGAGCAATAGTGAGTGAGTGAGTGAAGTCGCTCAGTCATGTCCAATTCTTTGTGACCCCCATGGACTATAGCCTACCAGGCTTCTCCATCCATGGGATTCTCCAGGCAAGAATACTGGAGTGGGTTACCATTTTCTTCTCCAGGGGATCTTCCCGACCCAGGGATCAAACCCAGGTCTTCTACATTGGAGGCAGACGCTTTAACCTCTGAGCCACCAGGGAAGCCCAAAAATGTTTTTCGAAGCTTGAGGATGGATGGTGCTACAAAAAGCAAGATGCTAGACTGGAAGTAGAAATGAAGATGAAGATAGAGAAGGTGCAGAGGAAGGGAAAAAGAAAGAACAAAATAGAAGAGGAAGAAATTAGGAGTTATGAGCAAGGACAAAGCAACAGACAAAGGAAGAAGGAGTTTCATAAGAACAGAAAACCTTCAATTCCTTTGTCTCTATATTAATGCTTGCCCAAGGAGCTGTTGTAGTCTCATGCTCCCTTCAACTGAAGCAAAATAAATTCTGAGACAGAGTCTTCCCAAGAAGATTCAGCTTCATCCTTCCTTAGAGTCCCTGGGAAGCCAAAGAAGGATGACAATGAGTCCTCCTGGCTGAACTTGGTACAGAGCACACTCACATTCATGTCTGCTCATAATTTTAGTACCTAAGACTTTTGGTCTTAGACCTGGGAACCAAAACCTAACCTTAATGGGTGGGTAGAGACATTTGGAGCCAGGATAAAGTCACTATTCCTGACCTCAAGGTACTCAAATCCCACTTGTTTTTCAGTCGCTAAGTCATGTTTGACTCTGTACCTCCATGGCAGACTCCTCTGTCGTTCACTATCTCCCGGAGTTTGCTCAAATTCATGTCCATTGAGTCGGTGATGCTATCTAACCATCTCATTCTCTGTTGCCCTTTTCTCATTCTGCCCTCAATCTTTCCCAGCATCAGGGACTTTTCCAGTGAGCCAGCTCTTTGCATCAGGTGACCAAAGTATTGGAGCTTCAGCTTCAGCAGCAGTCCTTCCAATGACTATTCAGGGTTGATTTCCTTTAGGATTGACTGGTTTGATCTCTTTGCAGTATGATCCAAATTAGAAACCAACATGGCATGTCTTGGGAAAGGAGCTAGGAAGAATAAAAGGTGGCAAGGCTGGGGAATGGCACCCCCTTCCTCCAATCCAAGCAAGTGCCTTAGAAGTCACATTAGACTCCATCTCTTCCCCACTCCCTCCCCCTCAGATCCTTCTGCATCCTCTTGTCTTCATCGCCCCTGTCATCTGTGGCAGCAGAGACAGATGAGTTCTGCAGGAAGGTGACCCCCAAGTGAGGGCATCGAAGTCCTCCCTACACCCCACTCTGGATTAAATGTGCTGTTTCTCATGAATAGATAACACCAACAGGGATGCTAAATGATCTTTTCCCTTTCATTTTAGAGTAAGATTTTTTCCCCTTAATGTTCTTTTTATACTGTCTTGTCTCATGTCTCAGAAAATTACTCTTTTGAAGTCCATTAACCTGATAAAGGCTGATGAATATTTTAGGGACTCTTGAAAGGTAAGCAGGAGGGTTCCAGGCAGACACTTCCAAAATCCTGTTACGCTTCATAAGTATACAGTTCAGTACTGCGTATATCCCACTAGAGGTCCTAACCCGATTTATACTCCCCTCCTACTTGATGCCTGTGATCAGACACTGGACTGGGTACAGGAGTCTGGGGGTAGGTCTGGGACCCAGGTGAGGCTGATCTAGGGGTATACTGCTAAGTCACTTCAGTCGTGTCCGACTCTGTGTGACCCCAGAGACGGCAGCCCACCAGGCTCCCCCGTCCCTGGGATTCTCCAAGCAAGAACACTGGAGTGGGTTGCCATTTCCTTCTCCAATGCATGAAAGTGAAAAAGTGAAAGTGAAGTTGCTCAGTCGTGTCCGACTCTTAGCGACCCCATGGACTGCAGCCTACCAGGCTCGTCCACCCATGGGATTTTCCAGGCAAGAGTACTGAAGTGGGTTGCCATTGCCTTCTCCTGACCTAGGGGTATAAGTGTGGTACAAAGGAAAACCTGGAGACAGGGCCTGGGGGCAACAGAAGAATGAGAAACTAGGGAGAGTTCCAAATGAGGAAGCTTCCAATCCAAGGAGGCCCAATGTATCCTGGACTTGCAGTCCAGGATGCAAGTCAAGGATGGCTAGTCAGAATACCCCCATCCCCAGGATATTCTCTGAGGCATCAGGAAACCTCTGACTAGTCCAGGGTGGGAAGAGGGCAGGTGGAAGTGCAGTAACCCTCTCTACACCTCATGCCCTTTGAAATGTAGACAGAACACAAAAGTCAATTGGGCAGCACAAGGGGGCTCCCTTGCCCAGGTCACCATCACCCCACTTCCAGTGGCCATGCTCTCGGGCCTGATGGCCACATTGAATCCACGTGCTGGTTGACTCTACAGTACTCCATGTCTGCCAAAGCTGGGTGGAGGCTGGGTCCTCTGGCTCGCTTTCTTTCACATCACTTACAGGGTGGGTAGCAGGAACAACGCCAAGGAGATCTGGGCTGGGAGCAGGGTGGTACTCTAGGGTGAGCTGGGGACTGGAGAAGCCTCTCATGAGAGGGGAGGAAGTTAGGCTGCCAAGAGTTGGTCTAAATGGCCTAGAAAAGGCCACATGGGAAGTTCCGAGTTGGTTTTCTCAGGAAATCAGGTATTTTTGAACATAGTTATTCAATGTGTGATGCATTTACCTACAAACCAATGTGTGAGGGAGTGTACTAGAGGCTGTGTGGAATGCAGAACTTGTCAGGTATGTGCTTTACTCTAGATTTTCAATTTGGGGCAGGGGTGGTGGTGGTTAGGTATCAAATACACAAGAGACTCGAATGAAATGGGAACTGAGATTAGTCTTACAGACAAGACACAATGCACTGTGAGATCCAAACTTCTGGCTGGGAAAAGTGGCAAGTAGGGTGACTAGAACTACTAAGGCTCCATTAACAATAGATGGTAAGGAAAACATTCAGGCAAATGGAGCAACAATCTTTTAATCCTTCATTCATCAATCCTATTGCCAAAAAAAAAAAAAAGATAATAGGTTTGGGATGAATGGAGATTCACTCATTCATTCAGTCCTGTGGACATTTACTAAATGCATATCCTGCTTTGTGAAGGAAAGAAAGCACCTGCCCTCATGGAGCTTCCAGTTCAGACATAGAATTGACAAAAAGGCTTGCAACAGTTGTGACTCATGCCCACAGATTGTGTGAGGCACCAGGGTAGCATGGTAGAGGGGGGTGGGTGTCTGATTGCCCTGTGAGGAGGGAAGGAGCACAGACACAGTCACATTGGTTTGGGAAAGGTGAGGAGTGGCAGATGAGGCTACAAGGACAGCTTGGAACTGAGGTCCTAGGACTTGGATAGCTTTTTTTTTTTTTCTTTCTATAGGCAGTACGAGGTACCAATCTTTGAGGACCTGAGGAAG
This sequence comes from Bos taurus, assembly GCF_002263795.3. Classification (NCBI taxonomy): domain Eukaryota; kingdom Metazoa; phylum Chordata; class Mammalia; order Artiodactyla; family Bovidae; genus Bos; species Bos taurus. The sequence goes on from NC_037328.1 coordinate 128,428,125, forward strand.
ATGGTAGTCATAGCAACAATCAATCTTGGAACATGCTACTCAGTGTCAAAGCAGCTTTTCCTCTTCCTTGTACCATTTAATCCTCCCTTGTTGTTGTTTAGTTTCTAAGTCATGCCCGACTCTTTGTGACCCCATGGACTGTAGCCTGCCAGGCTCCTCTGCCAGGCAATTTCCCAGGCAAGAATACTAGAGTGAAATGCCATTTCCTTCTGCAGGGGATCTTCGCAACCCAAAGATCGAAACTGCATCTTCGGCATGCTCACTGCCAAATCAGGGTCTTGAGCACATACTTATCTCTTATTCTTTTTAAAATAATTATTTTTTACTTTTACTTTTTTTTTTGGTCGCCCTGTATTTTCATGGCTGCGTGTGGGCTTTCTCTAGTTGCAGTGAATGGAAGCCACTCTTCAGTTGCGGTGTGCAGGCTTCTCTTGTGAAGCATGGGCTCTAGCGTGTGCAGGCTCAGTAGTTGTGGTGCACGGGCCTAACTGCCCCCTGGCATGTGGGATACTCCCAGACCAGGGGTCGAATCTATGTCCCCTGCCTTTGCAGGTGGATTCTCAACCTCTGGACCACCAGGGAAGTCCCAGACACTTTTCTCTTGAGTGACGGACTCACGTGTCAGATTGCCCGAGTGGTCAGCTAGATGTCCTACAGGCACTTCAAACTCAACATGCCCCACACTGAGCCCAAGAGCCCTGTGCCCAGCTTTGCCTGCTCCTCGTCTTGTGTCCTCCGCCTCTGCGAATGCTCCCTCATCCAATCTGTCATCCAAGCCAGTACACTGGGCACTGCTTTTGACTTCCTCCCTCTGTCCCTCCCTCCAGCTAAGTTACTGCCAAATTCCGAAGATGCTTCTCTCATTTGCTCTCACCACTCCACCCTCATTTCTCCTTAGAATTTACAGTATGTACTAGAGAGGGGAAAGGTCGAGAAAGTGTGTTTGACATTACAGTAAGATGGAAGGCATTTCAGCAGGGGGAGAGGACCAAATGTAGCAGGAGACGTGTGATAAAGCTTTGGTATGAGTGTGGGTGGGACAGAGTGAGGGGCTGCCCTGGGGCTGAAGGCAGCCACAGAGTGCAGTGGGCAGGGCAACCAAGGAGGGGGCAGGGAGTCCGTGTAGGGTGAGCCTAGGGGTCACAGGGTGGGTATCACACTGGCTTTAGGAATTTCTGGGGAACCATGTTCTGGACTTCAGGAAAGTACTTAAAGCTTCCTGGTCCTTAATTCCTTCACCTGTAGAGTAAGGGTAATAATAGTATGTACATCATGGGGTTGTTGTGTGAACTGAGCTAAAACAAAGTACTCCAAATACTTAGAGCATATTTTCAACCTGAACAGATATGGAAACTCCTTCCCTTTTCCAAACACATTGAGATGCTGCATAAACTATAACAACAACAGCAACAATATAAAACAAAAATAAGAGAGAAAGGCTCAGCCTATCAGCTGTGGTTTCAAAGCCCACAGGAATCAGGAATGACTCAGGTCTTCTGTGCAAAGAAAACTCGAGTTGGCATGTCTGCATAAAGTCTGGGACTGTCTGAAGTCTGGGTCTTGGGACAACTGCCAACATTGATTGGCTGGGGAAGCCAGCCAATCACTCTGGTAAGCATCTCTTCTGAGATGTTACCCCTCCAAGCCATTCCTGAGCATGCACATTCGCTTCAAGTGTAAACAGCCCACTTGATGTGGAAATTCAGAGCTTAGACTCTACTTTAAAAATGCATCTTTGAAGTCTTTAGGCCTTTAGGAAAGACATATTCAAAACTTCTGGAGAGACATGTGCTCCCAACCCAGGGCATGAGCAGGACAATTCCTGCTGGAGATGAACGGAGAGTAAAAACTGATAAAACATAGAGGGAACAATCCTTTGCAAGCATGAGAGAAAGCAGACAAAACAAATGATGAAACACATTCCAGGAACCAGAGAAAATGGAGCAACTGCAAAGGAGATAGGGGACGGCAGGTTTGAAAAAGAACCAGAGAGAAATTTCAGAAATAAAAGACATAGTTGTTGAAATAAATCAAGAAAGCCGACAACAGAGTTAGTGAATTGGAAGAAAGATTACAGCAAAATGAAACATTTGATAAAGCAATCAAGAGAGATGGATTCTGTGCGTGATAGAAAGATACTTTCCAACCAGTGTTGTGTCAGGTATGTGTGGCTGGAGGTGAGGCTGGTGGAAAGCAGTGGGGCTGGGATCCTGAGACGCTTGTACACCATGCTAAGGAGTGTGTTACTTTATTTAAGTAAGTGCCTTGTGTTCTAGAAAGCCACTCTTCACTGCAGCAGCCTTCTCACATATTAGATTCAGATGAGAGTGAATACATAAGCTTCATAAGCTCCTGCCCCACAGGACATATTTGAAGGGTAGGTCAAAATTGAACTTCGGTTGCTGAAATGGAACGCTAATGAACCAAGAGGATTGAAACCAACTGCATTCTCACTGAGGACTTGCAAGGCCACCTGGCCCCAGGCCATTGTTTTGGAACATTAGAAAGATGAGGTTTTGGTTAGTGCTAAGATCAACCTTAAGCCAAGGCAAAGATGCCACTCTTATTTGCAAATCAATTTGAGATCTCCCCAGGAGGTCGCCTGCACTTCCGAATTGGCAGGGAAAAGTTCAGTGGTTTTTCAGCAGCAGGTGTTTATGACAGCTCAGAAAGCACCTGCTGGGTCTTCTGTCAAAAAGCAATTGCTGACTCAGGGCAGTGGAGCCCAGGGGAGCGGGAAACATAAAAGGTGGCCTGTGTCAAAGCGACTTCTCCCATTTGCAATTTGGTTGAGGAACATTTGGGCAAATCCTCAAAACTATCCCCAAATGCCGTCCTCATAATTTGTGCTCAGAGAGTATAAATCAAGAATTGCTAGCACCCAGGATTTAAATTTATCCATGGGGAGAGAGGAACACCTTTATTATGCAGCAATGATAAGACGTGCCCTGGCACCATGATATGATTTTTGCCTGTGTGATCAGCTTACTGGATCAGCTGGTGTCACCCCAGCAAGACATCCTGGGGAGATCCTTTAACTTCCAGGTCTTAATGATGGGCCTTATTTCCATGCAATGAAAAGGTGCATTTCAATTAGTCCCTCAACCAGGACAAAGCTTCTCTTGCCCAGCCTGGGGCTGATTGGCAAATTCTGCAAAGCCCCACAGAGGTAGGGTTGGCTGAGTTCATGTGAGAGTCAGAGGTTAGGGCAGAAATCTTACTCTCAGTAAAGTGGGAGTGAATCAACCCTGAATATTCATCAGAAGGACTGACGCTGAAGCTGCAGCTCCAATACTTTGGCCACCTGATGCAAAGAGCTGACTCACTGGAAAAGTTTCTGATGCTGGGAAAGATTGAAGGCAGGAGGAGAAGGGGACAACAGAGGATGAGATGGTTGGATGGCATCACTGACTCAATAGACATGAGTCTGAGCAAACTCCAGGAGATAGTGAAGGACAGGGAAGCCTGGCGTGCTGCATTCCATGGGGTTGCAAAGAGGCAGACATAGCTTAGTGACTGAACAACAGCAACAACAAATGTCTGTTGTCTAAACTGGCAATCTGTGGTATTTTGTTATAGCAGCCTGAGCTGAGACATTTAGGAACTTGAAGCTCTAGACATGCACATTCTCAAGCCCTACCCTAGACCACTGAGGATGAGTGGGCCTGGCAGTCTGTGTTTTAACAGGCCCTCTAGGTGGTTCAGAGAGGATAAGTCTGAGAACCACTGCTTCAGAGAACTTACTGTGCTACTGTGGAGAATAAAATAGTCAGTTTGCCAAATTTTCTGAAGTCCTTTATTTTATTTTCTGGTGTGTGTGTGTGTGTGTGTGCGCTCAGTCGTGTCCAACTCTTTGCAACCCCATGGACAGTAGACCCCCAGGCTCCTCTGTCCATCGGATTTCCCAGGCAAAAATGCTGGAGTGGGTTGCCATTTCCTACTTCAGGGGATCTTCCTGATCCAGGGATTGAACCCATAACTCTTGTATCTCTGGTATTGGCAGGCAGGTTCTTTACCTATGTGCCACCTGGGAAGCCCTTGGGGCACCTATGAATATCGCCTGGAACAAAAATCTCAGAAGACACATCCTGTGAGATTCATTCAGTTCATTCAACACAGACTGAGTGCCCACTATGTCCCAGGCACTTCCCTGGAATTGGGAATGTGACAGCAAACAAAACAGGAAGATTTCTATCAGTGCCTTCCTGCTGTCCACCAGATGCTCCTGTCTGTATATACCCTCCCCTCTCACCATCCCTCCTGCCCCACCTGGAAGCTTTCCTGCCTCTGATCACACATTTGAGCACTCCCTCACACCCCCCAAAACAAAAAGCCTCTCAAGCCCAGCTTTCCCCCTCCTCCCTGGTTTTTGTTTCCAGGACATGCCATGGAATTCATCTACAGGTATTCTCATCCTGAATTTCCCCAACAGCTAACATCTGTCAGGGCCTTGGGGCTCAGATTGGAGCCTTGGAGGCATGGTCTGCCTGTTGCGGGTTGTAAGCGACTGTGTACAGAGAAAGTTTAATATTTTAACAGGCCAGGAAGCATGTGTTTTCAACTTGACAGTCAGGAAAGAGACTATTCCTCCTCTAGGGTTCTTTCCCTGATCACAATTGACTGCACAAAGACAGATTGCATGGTTCCAGAAAGGAATTGTCTTGAAAGTGAGTGAACCCCATCACTTTAGGATGGGGTTGAGGCAGTTAGGGTCCCACCACATGAGTAAGACTCCGTCCCATAAAAGACTGTGAGTTTCTAAAGGTACGGTCTAAGGGAAACAATGGCCACTTACAATTACTGAATGAATGAATGATTACAGTATAAGCCAGCAATAGTGGAATTGGTTCCTCTAGAAAAAGGTGATGAGAGTCCAGGTTAGGAAGCTGGAGCATGATCATGATCATGGGGATGAGGCCATATCTGTATCAAACACCTGGAATCCTGGTGACCTCACTAGGCTGGCAGCCCAAGAGGAAGGGTCGCAAAAGTTCAGCAGACATGGAGAGTTCTGGAAGATTGGAGCCTCATGGGGTCAAGGAAGGAGGGTGAAGGTCATCAGATATGAGTGAGTCCTAGTAACAGTAAGACCCTGGCCTGGAAAGGACCCAGGACTATCTTAGCAGCCTCCCACCCTACCCCCCCATCCCACCCCCAGGCATGGTTGCCTCCTTGCAGTCTCACTGACAGGCAATGGCTTTGTAGTAGGGGAAACCACCTTTCTGATCTGGAACCTGGGGCAAGTTTCTTTAAGTGCCAGTTTCTTCATCTGTACAGTGGATAGAACATCCATGTTGCAGGAAGATCTGATTATGTATCCAGTGGATATTTACTCATAGCAGTAATGGGTCAGGAATTATTCTAGGTGTTGCATATATAAAGTGAGCAAAAATAGACACAGTTCCTTCCCTAAGGGAATAGACAGAAAATGAAATGTTCACATAAATAAATGTAACTTTATATCTGAAAGACATACTAGAATGGGATGTGCATGTGTATGTGCTAAATCCCTTAAGTCATGTCCGACTTTTTGTGACCCTATGGACTATAGCCCACCAGGCTCCTCTGTCAATGGGGATTCTCCAGGCAAGAATACTGGATTGGGTTGCCATGCCCTCCTCCAGGGGATCTGCCCAATCCAGGGATCAAACACGCATCTCTTATGTCTTCTACATTGGCAGGCAGGTTCTTTACCACTAGCGCCACCTGCAAAGTCCATGAAAGGGATGTACCAGGTGCAAAATGAGTCCATAATTGGGAGGTTTATTCAGTTATGGAGGCTGGAAGTGATGGTGAAATGAAGGAGGCAGGTGAGGGGGTCAGTAAGAATGCTGGAGGCAGAGGAACAGCGCAGGTGGTGGGCCTGTGGCTGGAACACAAGGATGAGGGCACGGCTTGTAACAGGGTGGGCAGAGACTGGCCTCAGAGTAGGCGCCGTGGAAGCGCCAGTCCCGGTCCTTCTCCCAGCCCCACTGCTGCCAGCACACATGGGGTCTCCTCCAAACTCCCTGCCCCTCGATTAGCCTTCCTGTCTCCTCAGACCGGGCTCTTCGCTGCTCCAAACCTACGGGGGTGCCCATTCCCCACCAGGGGCTCACTCCTCAGCCCAATCCTAGAGAGAGGCTGTAGCAAGTTCAACACTGAGGCTCTGGAGTCCGGCCCCTACACTCAAATCCTGATTTGACTACTTCCTGGCTGTCATGGCACAATGTGACAGGTGACAGGCAAGTCACATTCCCTCTCTGTGCCTCAGTTTCTTCATTTATAAAATGGAAATAAGAACATTAGTAACCGCCTCATGAGTACCTCATATATATGACCTGACATCAGTTCAGTTCAGTCGCTCAGTTGTGTCTGACTCTTTGCGACCCCATGCATGGCAGGCTTCCCTGTCCATCACCAACTCCTGGAGCTTGCTCAAACTCATGTCCATTGAGTCGGTGATGCCATCCAATCATCTCATCCTCTGTCGTCCCCTTCTCCTCCCACCTTTAATCTTTCCCAGCATCAGAGTCTTTTCAAATGAGTCGGTTCTTCTCATCAGGTGGCCAAAGTATTGGCATTTCAGCTTCAACATCAGTCCTTCCAATGAATATTCAGGACTGATTTCCTTTAGGGTGTACTCCTCACAGTCCAAGGGACTCTCAAGAGTCTTCTTCAACACCACAGTTCAAAAGCATCAATTCTTCAGTTCTCAGCTTTCTTTATAGTCCAACTCTCACATCCATACATGACTACTGGAAAAATCATAGCCTTGACTAGATGGACCATTGTTGGCAAAGTAATGTCTGCTTTTTAATATGCTGTCTAGGTTGGTCATAACTTTTCTTCCAAGGAGCAGCATCTTTTAAACTCAACATTCAGAAAACTAAGATCATGGCATCCAGTCCCATCATTTCATGGCAAATAGATGGGGAAACATTGGAAACAGTGACAGACTTTATTTTTTTGGGCTCCAAAATCACTGCAGATGGTGACTGCAGCCATGAAATTAAATGATCTGACATAGTGAATGCTTAAAAAAGTGGGGGCTATTCTTGGTGCTTCCTTGGTCCCCATTACCTTCAACTACTTCCTCTGCCCTCCCTGCAGGTGGTCCAGGATGTGCCCAGCTTCTTGCCCCTCAGGCTACCCAGGCTACTCTGTATCAGCCCACCCCATCCTTGCCCACGTCCACCTTCTCAAGTCCCTCTCAAAACTTAAAGCACGTATGTAACCCCACACTTTCTAGTAGCTCCATTAAAAATCTAAAAAAGAAGAAAAAGTGAGTCAACTTTAATACTATACTCGATTTAATCTGATATATCCATTTATCATTTCAACATGTAATCTATAGTAAAACTTAGTAAGACATTTTCCATTATGTTTTTCTTGTAAAGTCTTTGTGTCTGTCATATTAACAGCACATCTCAGTTCAGACTAGCTGCATTTCAAGGGCTCAACAGTCACACGTGGCTGGTGGCTGTCCTATTGGTGAAGCCAGTCCTTGACTCCAAGATCCATGAGGGCAAGAACCATGTCTGTCTCCAGGTATGTGGTAGGTTCTTGATAACTACAGATAGCATGAGTGAAAGCTCGGATGGATGGATGAGTAGGTGCCATATTCTGCAAAGCCCTGTCTGCTCTCCCCTGAGGCCTCTTCTTCTGTTACTGGGCAGACAGCCTTTCAGCCACAATGGCAACCAAGTCCTGGGTACCAAGTGCCCAGTGACCTTTCCAAAAAGAAAGTGAGGGGAGAACTTAAAGGACCTGGAGACCGGGTGAGCACCATAAGGAGGGATGTGCAAAGAAGGAGAAAGGGAAGTCACTCAGTTGTGTCCAACTCTTTGAGACCCCATGGACTGTAGCCCACCAGGCTCCTCCATCCATGGGGTTTTCCAGGCAAGAGTACTGGAGTGGATTGCCATTTCCTTCTCCAGGGGATCTTCCCCACCCAGGAATCGAACCTGGGTCTCCTGCATCGTTGACAGATGCTTTACTGTCTGAGCCACCAGGGAAGTCAAAGAAGGAGAAGGGGGTGGTAAAGATTTATGTTGTGCTAAGGAGGATAGACCCCATCCTCAGGAGCCCTCAGCCTCCTGCCTTCAGCAAGAGAGGGAGGAATAGATGTTTTGGAGGAGCTGCAGAAGAGTAGGTGGGAGGGTCCCCTGGGGCCTCTGACCAGCCTTTGGGCCAGAGAATATCAGGGACTTGGTCAAGGTGAAGGAACTTGTAGATGGCAGGGCTGGAGCCCAGAATTCCTGCTTCCTGTCCTCAGGTGCCTTTGAATGTTATCCTTTGGCAAAGATAAAAATGAATCATAGGCTCTTTGAGGGGGACCCCAGGCTGCTCAGATGCAGCTAACTATTCAGTGATGTATGCATTTGAAGAAAATTAATTTTTCATCCTGCCACTCAGAATATTAAGGCCGGCTGTCTATAAACACACAGTTTGACTTCTCCTTGCAAGTTAAAAAAAGAGGAGGCATCTCAGCAGATATCTTTAGCAAAATATAATTATAATTTAGTTGACATTTATTAATATCTTGGTGTAGATGAATAAAATTCCCTTGAATAATTCAAATAATAAATTCTGCCCCCTTGGAAAATTGAGCTGATTTTTAATGGAATTGTTTAAGTATTTCCATCTCCAAAGACATAGCACATGCCAAGTCAGCCAGTGCCTCCTGTGTCTCAAATCTCACTGGGATCTCCTTAGGTTTTGGCTCTGCAAACCAGGTGCCACGTGGCTAACCTGTCTCACCTTTGGTCACATGCCCACCTGGTGTGTATTTGTTAGCTCTTCAGTAGAGTGGCTGAGACAAGCATGCCTTCCAAACAGAGTGGCTGAACTTCTAGCACAGATACTCCACCACATGGGCTTCCCACTCTGATTTTGCCCTGGTGGCCTCTGGATTGCCTGATTATAATAACAGACGACTGTCAGTGCGCTTTGGCTGTAAACTTCACATGGCTGCTCCAGAAAAGATCCATCCTGGCCACACATGGATCACCTGCTCCTCCCTGCTCCCCCATCTGCAGAGTGATTTCTGGAGAGGGAGGGGCCGATCTGCATTTTACAGGGGCCTCCAGGGAAGGACTGTGAATAGGTTGCCTCTGCTAGGAATTCCACAGCAAAGAAATTGGTGCTTTGTCTGAACTACAAGTCAGCCAGTTAAGTTTGGCAGACTGTGTAGAAATCTTTAGGGAACAGCCAGAGTTTTAAATCCATTAGCACATCCAAGATCTTAAGATTGGTCTGTTAGGGAGATTCGCCACTTGGAATTTTCACTCTTGGGTTTTAGTCTCACACAAAGCTTTGGGAACAGTTTTTAAGATCTAGCAATATCTCTTCTCCCTCCCCACTTCCTCTTCCTTCTCCACTGGAACACCCAAAGAAACATAGGAACCTGCCAGCACCAACCTTCTCTTGTTTTGGAGACAAGGTGGTATGCTCTGACCAGCCCCATGCCCAGAATAGTCACTCAGCATGGATTCTGGGGCACCAATGAAGCACTGATCAGGTGCAAAGCACCTGCTGGTTTCAACCTTGGGTCTGATTGTAGATGTCAGGAAATACAAATGGGCTGCTACATTAAGAGAGATATGTGTGGTTCATCCACCCTGGCCTCTATCCAAGCTACACTGTGTGGGGACCAGACTGTATAGCCTTCAAACAAGACCGGGGAGGTCTCAGTGCACAATTCTGTGTTAGCCTTTGTATTACTTTGCGTGGGCTGCTAGGGACCCCAGGTAGTACAGTGGTAAAGCATCCACCTGCAATGCAAGAGACATAGGTTTGATCACAGGGTCAGGAAGATCCCCTAGAGGAGGAAATGGCAACGTGCTCCATTATTCTTGCCTGAGAAATTCCATGGACAGAAAATCCTGGTGGGCTACAATCATGGGGTCACAAAAGAGTAGGACATGACCTAGCGACTAAACAACAACAAGGGGTGCTACACCAAAAGACCACCCACTGGTCTCCTGAGACCAAGAATGATTGGTCTTACAGCTCTGCAGGCTAGAAGTCTGAGATCAAGATGCTAGCAGGGTTGGTCCTCTGCAGGGGTCTGCTCCATGGAAGCAGACCTCTTTGGAAGGTCTGCTCCATGCCTAGAGTCAGGTAGCCACAGGCCTCTCCTGGGCTCACAGATACATTCTACCAATCCTCCATCTTCACATGGTCATCTTCTAAGACACCAGTCATATTGGGTTAGGGGGTTGCGGTCCACCCTACTCCAGTATGACTTCATCTTGCTAATTGCATTTGTAACAATCTTTGCAAATAAAGTCACTTTCTGGGGTACTGGAGGTTAGGACTTTAACAACTTTTTTGGAGGAATCCAGTTCAACCCATAATAGTCTTGTTCTGGCCATGTTCCCAAATTGCAGGGCTGGGACTTATTAATAGAAAGTTCTCCAAGGCTGTGCCCAGCATTCTATTCTACCGTGTACTTGATAGAAACAGCAAAGTGGCCACGTAGGTCACCATTGTTTTGGGGATGAGGAAAGGCTATTTGAATCCTGTGAACAGTAAATTGGGATATGTTATAAGTGTTCTGGAAATGTACATAAAAGATGCATCAATAATTAAATAATTGAATCCCATTGAAAAGTCTGTACACTATATTCATTCATTCATCCAACCAATATGCATGCAGCCTGCCATGTGCTAGGCACCCTGCCTCGTGTGGAAGAGGCTGAGGTCCTGCTTGGGGAGCCTGGAGCCTTGGATCTGCCAGGCCAGGCCTCTGAGATTCTCTCTCTGGTGATCTGGCAGAAGTGGGGGAGATGCTCAGACTTAAGACCACTTCATTGAGTGCTTATTATTATGCCTGAATATGAGCAAGATAATGCTAGTAAGTAATGCTCAAAATTTTCCAAGCCAGGCTTCAGCAATACGTGAACCGTGAACTTGCTGATGTTCAAGCTGGTTTTAGAAAGGCAGAGGAACCAGAGATCAAATTGCCAACATCTGCTGGATCATGGAAAAAGCAAGAGAGTTCCAGAAAAACATCTATTTCTGCTTTATTGACTATGCCAAAGCCTTTGACTGTGTGGATCACAATAAACTGTGGAAAATTCTTCAAGAGATGGGAATACCAGACCACCTGACCTGCCTCTTGAGAAACCTATATGCAGGTCAGGAAGCAACAGTTAGAACTGGACATGGAACAACAGATGGTTCCAAATAGGAAAAGGAGTACGTCAAGGCTGTATATTATCACCCTGCTTATTTAACTTATATGCAGAGTACATCATGAGAAACGCTGGACTGGAAGAAACACAAGCTGGAATCAAGATTGCCGGGAGAAATATCAGTCACCTCAGATATGCTGATGACACCACCCTTATGGCAGAAAGTGAAGAGGAACTAAAAAGCTTCTTGATGAAAGTGAAAGAGGAGAGTGAAAAAGTTGGCTTAAAGCTCAACATTCAGAAAACAAAGATCATGGCATCTGGTCCCATCACTTCATGGGAAATAGATGGAGAAACAGTGGAAACAGTGTCAGACTTTATTTTTCTGGGCTCCAAAATCATTGCAATGGTGACTGCAGCCATGAAATTAAAAGACACTTACTCCTTGGAAGGAAAGTTATGACCAACGTAGATAGCATATTCAAAAGCAGAGACATTACTTTGCCAACAAAGGTTCGTCTAGTCTAGGCTATGGTTTTTCCTGTGGTTATGTATGGATGTGAGAGTTGGACTGTGAAGAAGGCTGAGCATTGAAGAATTGATGCTTTTGAACTGTGGTGTTAGAGAAGACTCTTGAGAGTCCCTTGGACTGCAAGGAGATCCAATCAGTCCATTCTGAAGGAGATCAGCCCTGGGATTTCTTTGGAAGGAATGATGCTAAAGCTGAGACTCCAGTACTTTGGCCACCTCGTGTGAAGAGTTGACTCATTGGAAAAGACCCTGATGCTGGGAGGGATTAGGGGCAGGAGGAGAAGGGGAAGACAGAGGATGAGATGGTTGGATGGCATCACTGCCTTGATGGACATGAGTCTGAGTGAACTCTGGGAGTTGGTGATGGACAGGGAGGCCTGGCGTGCTGCGATTCATGGGGTCACAAAGAGTTGGACACAACTAAGTGACTGAACTGAACTGAATACTATGTGTGTGTGTGTGTGTGTGTGTGTGTGTGTGTGTTTAAAATACTGGTCTCTGCCTCTGGTTCCTGACCTAAAAATCCTTGTAAATAGGAGTGCTAGGAGAATCTTTTGTCCTAACATTTAGTCTTTGATCCCAGTTCCTGACACAGAGCTAAGACCTTTGTGATTTCCTCAATGATAAAAGCATCTGATACCAAGCACCTCACCCTCTTGGGACTTCCTGTGTTGTAGAAATGCCATTTGTTCTCATAAGGCTACCCTTGGTAGATGAGCATCAGTCACCAGAAAGGCCAAGCCATGACTGGAAGCTTGGAACTTTTAGTCCTACCCACTATTCTAGGGAGAGGGGAGAGGGGAAAGGGGTTGCAGAAAGAGTTACTCATGTATCATGCCTACATGATAAAGCCTCCATAAAAATTCCAATAGTATGGGGTTCAGTATCCGTCAACTTCTGGGTTGGCAAATACACCTATGTACTAGAAGGGTCAGTTTAGTTCAGTTCAGTCACTCAGTCGTGTCTGACTCTTTGTGACCCCATGAATTGCAGCACGCCAGGCCTCCCTGTCCATCACCAACTCCCAGAGTTCACTCAGACTCACGTCCATCGAGTCAGTGATGCCATCCAGCCATCTCATCCTCTGTCATCCCCTTCTCCTCCTGCCCCTAATCCCTCCCAGCATCAGGGTCTTTTCCAATGAGTCAACTCTTTGCATGAGGTGGCCAAAGTACTGGAGTTTCAGCTTCAGCATCAGTCCTTCTGAACACCCAGGACTGATCTCCTTTAGGATGGACTGGTTGGATCTCCTTGCAGTCCAAGGGACTCTCAAGAGTCTTCTCTAACACCACAGTTCAAAAGCATCAATTCTTCGGCACTCAGCCTTCTTCACAGTTCAACTCTCACATCCATACATGACCACTGGATAACAGACCCCAATTTCACAGGGAGAGAAGCTCCTGAGTTTGGGACCCTTCCAGATCTCACCCTATGTGTCTCTTCATCTGACTGCTTGCTCATCTGTATTCTTTATCTGTATATTTTATTACATAAAACTGATCAACACAGGTAAATATTCCCCTGAATTCTGTGAGCTGTTCTAGCAAATGATCAAATCCAAGGAAGGGGTCATGGGGACCTCCGACTTGTAGCCTAGCTGGACAGAAGTGGTGGGTAACCTGGGGACTTACTACTTGTGAATGGCATCTGAAGTGGGTGTGTCTCAGTGACTGAGCCCTTAATCTCTGGGGTCTGTGCTAATTCCAGTTAGTGACAGAAACTGAATCGAATGGTAGGACATCCAACTGATACTGGGGAGAATTGTTTTGTATAGAAAAGAAGAAAAAAAAAAGCACATAATATCAGAAGAGTTATGAGTGTGGCATAGCATGAGAGTAAAGGAAAAGTACACAGGTGAGTTTTTCTTAGTACACTGAGATTCTAGGGGGAGGGGTTGAATTTACCAGGGAAGGGGAGGGCAGTGCTGAGAAGAGGGAGGGAAGACCAAGACAAGGACTCTCCCAGGTCCTCGTGGCCTGCAGGCTGCCTTTCCTGTCCTGTGGCTCTTCCTTGGGGATCCCAGATGAAGGCAACTCTGCCAGGATGCCATGTATGACCTTGGTCCTCAGTGTTTGTGTAAAGGGGACGTTCTCCTGACAAATACGCTAATATAGTAAGATAATTGGGTCATGAAAACAATTTTTCCCTCTGTCCCAAACTCTTGGGTAAAATTTTTCGATTCTTTCTTTTTTTAAGGAACTTCTTTATTAAGTTGCATTTCTAACAAAATACTGGCAGACAGACACATTAAAGTCACCCCCAACTTGTAGGCTTGGATGTGAGAGTTGGACTATAAACAAAGCTGAACGCTGAAGAATTGATGCTTTTGAACTGTGGTGTTGGAGAAAATGCTTGAGAGTCCCTTGGACTGCAAGGAGATCAAATTAGTCAATCCTAAAGGAAATCAGTCCTGAATATTCATTGGAAGGACTGATGCTGAAGCTGAAACCTCAATACTTTGGCCACCTGATATAAAGAACTGACTCACTGGAAAAGACCCTGATGCTGGGAAAGATTGAAGGTGGGATGAGAAGGGGATGACAGAGGATGAGATGGTTGGATGGCATCACTGACTCCATGGACATAAGTTTGAGCAAGCTCCCGGGGTTGGTGATGGACAGGGAGGCCTGGTGTGCTGCAGTCCATGGGGTCGCAAAGAGTCAGACATGACTGAGTGACTGAACTGAACTTGTAGGCAGAATAATAGCCCCAGAGATATCTATACCCTGACCCATAAAATCTGTAACTATGTTCTCTTACTTGGCAAAAGGACTTTTCAGAAGTGATTAAGTGAGAGATTTTGAGATGAGAAATTAGCCTGATTATCCAGGTAAAGCCAATGCAACCTCAAGGGTCCTTGTAAGTGAAAGGGAGGCAAGAGGTTCAGAGGTGATGTGATGAAGCAGGGGCCCATGCGACTGCTAACCTGGATGATATAGGAAGTGCCACAAGCTGAGGAATGTGGGGGCAGCCTCCAGAAGCCAGAAAGGGAAGGGAGTCCCATTCACCCCAGGGCTTTCAGAATGAACATCACTCTTTCAACACTTTGATTTTATTGGGTTGGTCAAAAGTTTCCTTCAGGTTTTTCTGTAACATCTTATGGAAGAATAGAACAAACTTTTTGGTCAACCCAATACTTCTAATTTCAGACATCTGACCTCCCAACTCCAAGATTATAAATTTGTGTTGTTTGAAGCTACAAGTATGTGGCAACCTGTACAGTAACAATAGGAAACCAACACACCCATCTCATCAAACCCATAATCCCTGCTTCTCCAAACACACCCATTTTCTCACTGTCCTCTTTTGGTAGTCAGCTCCATTTTTGCATCTCACTTCCATCGGTCACCCTCCTTCTACTTCTCTTACCCTGGTTGGCCCACCCAGACCAGTTCCCACCTGTACACCCTACACAGCTCTCCACCTCCCCGGCCCAGCCCCAAATCCTTCACTGATACCAGGCACAGTTACTCTGATCCCTGACTGCCCTCAGTATTTTAAAGTGTTTCTCATTACATGTCATCTATGGTCACTTTAAATAAACAAACAAACAAGAATTCCATGTAACTAAAGACATTTAAATGGGCTGGCCACACACTACATAACTGGGAACCTACTGAATCTCCCTAAAGCCAGTTCCCCATGAATTAAATGCTGTTTAATAGGGGCTCATTTTCCTGAAATGCCAACAGTCTTTACATTCAGAGATGTGGAAATGGTTGGCCTTGGCTCCAGGCAGTACTAAACCTGAATGATGTGCTCTTCAAATCTCTGAAATGTCTTCCCAGGGAAAGGCACCCTTAGGAGAAGGGTTGCCCCCATCATCCTGTGACCCCACTCAATGTTGGTACTGCAAGTACCACCCTCTCTCATCTGCTTTGTGTTACTCCCAGGGCCAAGGATTCTGCAGGCATTGCCTTACTCAGTTCTTCCAACAACTCTTGGAGGCAATACTATTATTTTCGCCACTTTACAGATCCAGGGAGGCTCAGAGAGGTTAAATAACTGGCCCAAGGTTTCACAGTGAGTTTGTGACCAGAACCTGGCTGAAAAGCCTTGCTGAGCAAAGCACAAGTCATCCATCAGCAACAGCACCTGCTAGCAGCAAAGGTGTCCCCTGGGAGCTGGTCAGAAATGAGAATCTCAGATCCTGCCCCAACACGGAATCAGAATCCACATTCTAACAAGGTCTCCAGGTGATGGGCTTACACATGAGAATGGAGAAGCTCTGCTCTACACCAAGATGTGCTGTTCTCACACAAGAAAGATCAGTTCATTGTTGGATGAGACTTTGAAGAGGGTGTCTGTCAGGGGTCCTTGTACATCAAGTGGATGTAGGCACTGTTGAAAGCTGGAGGGCCTTGGGAGAGGAGGTGAGGCTTCCCAAAGCATTCCATTTCATCCCTAAGCACTGAGTGGCAGGGCGTCCCTCAGGCCGGGCAGGGGAGGCCGCTCCTACAGGTTTGCTGGAGGACTGACACCATACTGGCTATTGGTACTTGTGGGGTGGCTGCAGGTAGATGACCTGCAAAGGGTGTTAGAGTGTCAGAGTGATAGCGAGTGCCCTTGCAAACACCCCTATCCAGACCGCACCTTCAGTCCCTTAGTCTAAGGAGAAAGGGATGCAAATTCAGGCAAGCTAGCTAGTAAGGAGAGGGAGAATAGGAGTAGGTCAGGGGAGGGGATGGGTCGCTTTGTAAAGAAGATGCCTCGTTCACCACAGAGTTGAGTGCAGGGCTGGCTCTCTCAACAGACTCCCTCCATTAAGCGGGTCAGGGAGGTCTCCCTTCCCCACAACACTCACCTAGAGATTAGAGGAGCCAGGCTGGTTCTCAATTGCTATCATTACTGCCTTTTAAATCCATTCACTTAGATCTCTCTTACTTTTTTATACCCACCTCCTTCCTCATCAGATTTAGGATTAATTTGTATTTATAATGGATACTTAATAACCATCATTAATGGCAACAGCGCTCATCATTTTCCATTAATGAACTAACACCTTATTATTTTCAAAGTACCCCTCATGTTATCCAACATTCTCCTCAGAGTCCCGGGGAGGATGAAAGGGTGAGTGTTCTATGTGTTCTACAAATGAGAATCATACATGCCTGCAGAAGTGCCATGATTCCATCAGAGGCAGCTTAGGGAGCTGGGGGGCTCCTGATTCCAGAAAACACTGCTTCCTTGGTATTTTCTTCAACCCAGTGAACACATGAAAACTGACCCAGCAGAAACAACACGATGCTAGCTCAATGCAGGCAAAAAGAGAGCAGAGCCCCTCTCCTCCCTGATTCAGGAACACTTTCCCCGGTTCCCCATCCTCTGAGCACATGCCATGTTATCGATTCACGACTGCAGGCTCCTGCTTGAATGCTTTGCTTTGGTTCCATTGTGGGATTGCCCACATCTATTAGAAAGCTTCTCTCCCTCACCAATAGGGGTATATTTCTAATTTTCAAATACATTTCTCTATTTTAAATAGAAGTATAGTTTACAATATTGTGTTAGTTTCAGGTGTGCAACTAAGTGATATATTCTTTTTCAGATTCTTTTCCATTATAGGTTATTACAAGATACCAAGGGGCTTGGAAAATACCCTGATGTTGGTAAAGATTGAGGGCAGGAGGAGAAGGGGGCAACAGAGGATGACATAGCTGGATGGCATCATCGACTCAATGGACATGAGTTTGAACAAACTCCAGGAGATAGTGAAGGACAGGGAAGCCTGGCGTGCTGCAGTTCATGGGGTCCCAAAGAGTTGCACACAGGTTAGTGACTGAACAACAACAACAAAATACTGAATATAGTTCCTTATGCTATATAGTAGAATCTTGTTGGTTATCTATTTTATATATAGTAGTATGTATATATTAATCCCAACTAATTTATCCCTCCCTTGCTTTCTCCTTTGGTAACCAGAAGTTTGTTTTCTATGTCTGTGAGTCTATTTCTGTTTCATAAATAAGCCCACTTGTATCATCAAATATGCTTTTCGTCTGTGGTCATCCCTATATATGTATGTGCTGCTTGGTCTGCTCATTTCCCAGATATTTTCTGTCTCCTTAAACACTGATCAGCAAGACTGGTTTGGGGACCAGCCTCTGATATTTAATGATAAATGCCTTCCTCTTATGCTAAGTGGATGAAAGAGGAGATATTTACGTTCAGAATCCTCAAGGGTCATAAGCTGACTCTGAATTCCTGAGCCTAGCCTTGGGGACCCCTAACCCGGACCTATGGCTTCCCAGGTGGCACTAGTGGTAAAGACCCTGCCCGCCAATGCAGGGGGCCTAACAGACATGGGTTTGATCCCTGGGTTGGAAAGATCCCCTGGAGGAGGGCATGCCAACCCACTCTAGTATATTCTTTCTCAATTAATTAATTTATTTCAATTGGAGGCTAATTACTTTACAATACTGTGGTGGTTTCTGCCCTACATCGACATGAATCAGCCACGGTTTTACATGTGTCCCCTCATCCTGAACCCCCTTCCTCTGGGTTGTCCCAGAGCACTGGCTTTGAGTGTCCTGCTTCATGCATCAACTTGCACTGGTCATCTATTTTACATATGGCAATAAATATGTTTCAATGCTATTCTCTCAAATCATCACACCCTTCCTTGCCTTCTCCCACAGAGTCCAAAAGTCTATTCTTTACATCTGTGTCTCTTTTGCTGTCTTACATATAGGGTCATTGTTACTGTCTTTCTAAATTCCACATATATGCGTTAATATATGTATTGTTTCTCTTTCTGACTTAATTCACTCTGTATTATCCAGTTTTATCCATCTCACGGAACTGACTTAAATGCATTCTTTTTCATAGCTGAGTAATATTCCATTGCATTTATGTACCACAAGTTCCTTATCCATTTGTCTGCCAATGGACATCTAGGTTGCTTCCATGTCCTGGCTGTTATAAACAGTGCTGCAGTAAACACTGGGGTACATGTTTCTCTTTCAATTTTGGTTTCTTCGGTGTGTATGCCCAGCAGTGGGCTGGATCATATGGCAGTTCTATTTCCAGTTTTTTAAGGAATCTCCACACTGTTCTCCATAATGGCTGTACTAGTTTGCACTCCCACCAACAGTGTAAGAGGGGTTCCCTTCTCTCCACACTCTCTCCATCATTTATTGCTTGTAGACTCTGTAATGGCAGCCATTCTGAGCGGCGTGAGATGGTACCTCATTGTGGTTTCGATTTGCATTTCTCTGATAATGAGTGATGGTGAGCATCTTTTCATGTGTTTGTTAGCCACCTGTATGTCTTCTTTGGAGAAATGTCTGTTTAGCTCTTTGGCCCACTTTTTGATTGGGTCATTTATTTTTCTGGTATTGAGCTTGTTTATTTTGTAGTATTCTTGCCTGGAGAATCCTGTGGACAGAGGAGCCTGGCAGGCTACAGTCCATAGGGTCACAAAGAGTCAGACACGACTGAAGTGACTGAGCATGCACACAGCACAACCTGGACTTTCCTAAGCTAAGCTATGCTAAGTCACTTCAGTCGTGTCTGACTCTGTGCGACCCATAGACGGCAGCCCACCAGCTGCTCCCTATGAAATGCCCTGATATCCACACTCTGCCCTCCCTTTGGTAAGAGCATGTGTCTTCTTCATTTTTTTTTTAAAGGGGTCTTAAATATCTGTACCCCATGTAAGGCAAGGGGTGAACCTCAGACACCCGGGCAGGCCAGTGAGAGGCAATCAACAAGAAATATTTAGAGATGGAGGAATTGTACTACCACTCCACCAAGGGCACTTCTGCCAGTAACCCAGCTGTCTGGCACAAAGACCAGCCCCTCCATCTCTAAATGCTGCCCTGGCATCCAGGCCTTAGGGCATCTTGGCACCGGGCTGGGTCTTTGTTTGTGGGGCTGCAGTTCTCAGAGCCTCAGCCCAGAAAAAGACAGAAAAGAATCCCAAGTGAATGGTGTCCTCCCACATGTTTGTCTGACCATTTAATTACAAGGTCCAGTCAAACTAATTACACTTTCGGGACACTGAAGAGATTAGGTAATTAAAGGCTGCCTCACTGCTGAATTCTAAAAGGTAGATGGTTTTTAGTGCAGGTGGTAGGTGGGGCTGTAAGTCACGAAGTGAAAAGGAAACCTAGAGACCAAGGCAACCAGAGAAAGAGAAGCATCCGAGACGACAAACTCTCCAAGGACTCAATATTGCATTGACATTTTCAGAGTCAGGGAGGTAGTATATAAATTTTTTTCTAGCAAAATCCATCATCATAGAAATCTGGTTTTGCCATCAGGTTATATGGCTGAGCCACAGATGGTAGGAGCTGAGTTCTATGAAATTCAATGACATAAACCTGTTCCAGGGCAGGGTTGGGCATATAGTAAATGCTCAATAAATGGTCCTTATTAGTACATAATTATTGTTACTTATTTGAGTTAATGCAAAAACATTCATCAAGTGCTCAGTGTTGGGGACTCCAAGGAATATTGTTCTTGCAGGTTCTTGGGGTTTCCAATAACAGATGTAACCAAGGTTTAGAGGAAACACTTGAGGAAACCAAGCCTTACACTTGGCATAAGAGTTAAAGGCTACCAAGTTGTGTAGAGAGGTAATGACAGTGGCTAGTGGTTGCATCAATTTAGCCTCAAGCACCAACTTTATCCACCTTCAAGGATGAAAGAGAAGGGCTGTCTTGAGGATATGACTCTCACTGGAGAGTCTGGATTAGCACACAGCAAAGATTTTGGGATTTATTTATACCTCAGCCCATCCAAAAGCAGATTGCATGTGGCTTACAAGGATAAAATAAATACAGGTTAAGAAAGCAGGTTAGAAAATAGGAAGAAGCCATGGAAGGGAAGATGTGGGAAGAACAGTTCGTCAGACCCACCTTGGGTCTCGGTACCACTTCTCTGTGGGTGGTGGGGAGGGGCATGGCCACACGTTGGCTCCAGCTATGTGGCAAATATCTCTGCATGGTCCGCCCAGCTGCTGACCAGTGCTGAGCTTCTCAAGGGCACAACCCACAGCCCTGCCCCTGCTATAGGCTCCCCAGCCATCTCTGAGCCATGAGACACAGCAGGACTCATGCTACCCAGACATACAGAGGGGTGAACACTCCTGGGGCAAACAGGAGGCATGTGCCTGTGGACGAATTCGTCCTTTCTCTCCTCACCTAAGACACCGTAGGTTATTATTCAAAGTTAATAACTCTTTGGAAGAGCCATCACCTGAACTTGATAGTAAGCAGTGTCCAAGCCTGTGACATACTCTCTTTTTCATTGTTTTAGTATTTTTTAATTAAAGTATAGTTGATTTATAGTGTTGTGTTAATTTCTGCTGTACAGCAAAGTGGTCCAGTGTATACATATACATTCTTTTTTTAATACTCTTTTCCACTATGGTTTACCACAGGATATTGAATATAGTTCTCTGTGCTATACAGTGTGTGTATGCATGCTAAGTTGCTTCAATCATGTCTGATTCTTTGTGACCCCATGGAATGTAGCCCACCAGGCCCCTCTGCCCATGGGATTCTCCAGGCAAGAATTCTGGAGTGTGTTGCCATAGCCTTCTCCAGGGGATCCTTCCAACCTAGGAATCGAACCCATGTCTCTTATGTTTTCTGCATTGGCAAGCAGGTTCTTTACAACTAGTGCCACCAGGGAAGCCCATGTTGTATTTATCCATCCTTGTTTTTATCCATCCTATATATAGAAGCTGGATTTTTTACATATGGATATATAAAAGTTATATATAAATGTAGGTGACCCAGGTCTCTTGCATTGCAAGCAGATTCTTTACCGTCTGAGCCATCAGGGAAGCCATATATAAAGCTTACATCTGCTAACCCCGACCTCCCAGACCATGCCGCCCACAACCCTCTCCCCCGTGGCAATCACTAGTCTGTTTTCTGTGAGTCTGTTTCTGTTTCATTGATAGATTCATTTGTGTCGTATTTTATATTCCACATATAAGTGATATCATATGGTATTTGTCTTTCTTTTTCTGTCTTAAGTTAGTATGATAATCTGTAGTTGCTTCCATGCTGTTGCAAATAGCATTATTTTGTTCTTTTCATGGCTGAGTAGTATTCCACTATATATATGTACTGCATCTTCTTTATCCATTCATCTGTCTATAAGATATTCAGGTTGTTTCCATGTCTTGACTAGAACACACCCTCTTTATTTATTTCCTTTTTATTTGTGCCTCACTCCTTTTCCCCTCACTCTCATCTCCCTGAACTTATTCTCCTTATTGTAAAGGAGAAACTCATACATTTTCACTTTGGACTTTGCTTTCCAGGGACTCGGATGAAAATAGAAAGTTGAGATGAAGCTTCGGAGGGAGTATGTGTGGTTTGCCCCTAAACGTGTGCTGAAAGGGTCTACATTCTTTAGCAAAGGGGCCACCAGTTTGTTCTGCAAGCTAAAGAAGCCAATGCACAGAGGAAACCTGCTGAGTGCTATTACTGAGCCACACCCATGCAATGAAGAGGCAGCTTTTGTCAAAGAGAAGCAGAGCTCTTCCTTGTACTGAGTTCAGACAAAGCTCTCTCTTGTGGTTCTCAAAAAGAGATACTGCATGATGTAGACACCACTATATTCAACATCACCCTTTAAAATCTGATAATGAGTTTTGGGGACTGGTTCTTTTAACACACTTCAGTGTGGTCTGAAAGTTTAATATCAAGGTACACTCCAATAAGAATACATAACTGAAAAGATAGTGCAGTATAAGGTTAAGAATAGGGCTTTGAAGTAGCTTAGTGTGATTTCCAGTTCTGCCACTGGCCACCTCTGTGACTTTGGGCAAATTAAATCCCCTATGTCTCAGTATTCTTCATCTATAAGACAGGTTGTGGAAAGGACAAATAAGATAATACACAAAATGTTTTCACTATGACACTGGTCACACAGTGAGTATTCAGGAGAAATCACTATTGATAAAACCATCCCGAGAGGGACCCTGGGATGAAATCTCAGAACAATGTGGTTCTCAGATAGTCTGTCTTAATTCAAGGATTAAGTGTAGAGTATTTTGTGTTGTAGCTCCCATATTTTTTCAAACAATCACACAAACAACAATATATTTTAAATCGTGACAAATGCTTTGAAGAAAGAGCCCTGTAGTCTAGGGATTGGAGAAGGCTTGCTGGAAAAGCCTAGGGCCATGCTTCCCTCCTCAGACGAGCATGATGGGCATTGTGATTCACAAATGTGGAAAAGGCCAGCCTTCAGGAATGGTGGCCCTCAGCCTCCCTAGGAGGCAGTATGCTGAAAGAACACAGGTTTTTAGAGAGCTCAACTACAGAGCTGTGTGGCTTAAGACCAGCTGCTTCAATGCTCTGAGCAAGTCTTCTGTCTGTGAAATGGGGGTAATGGTTCTCCTGTGCAGACTGCTGTGATGACTAAAAGAAAGAATGCAGGCGAAGTGCCTACAGCAGATTACCGTATGGGAAATCTCGGTAGTGTTCAGTCCTTCATCCTCCTCCCTTCTGCTGAATTATATCTGGCAATGTCATCCAGCTCCTGGTATGCTAGGCAGCAGTTTTGCCAAGAATTTCTTTGTGACCCCCTCAGAACCTAGCTTAATGACTAGTATACAGCAGGCATGCACAGGAGGTGCTGCTCACAACATATCCGACTGAAGAAGCAAACTTGTCACATTGCCCTTAGGTTCCATGACTAATGCTACAGTTATAAGAACAGCATGACTGAGATTCTAAACAAACCCTGTAATGCATGCAAATGATTTTCCACCATTCTAAATAATAACACAGATTTAATTAAAAACACTTTAAAGACATCCTTTCAAAGCCTCAGTCCATCCCTCTGTTCCTTTATCAACCTCTCAGTTTGCTGACTAGAGTGTGATTTTTGCTGAAACCTCTGTATGGCAAATCACATTTTCATCCCGAAGTGTCAGAGATAAAGTCATACAACAGAATAAAATAATTAAAGGCCAAAGAGGTAAACCCAGCTAGGAGTGCAATGGGAAAACATAAGTAGGCCAATGATCTTCACAAACATTTTTTCTTTTGCTGATTAAACCAAAGTTCTTTACTGTAAATTAGAATAGTGTTCTCCAGAAATATTAATCTATGTTGTAAAAAAAAAAGTCCACGTTGATTGTAACAATTCAAACTACTGATGAGTGTTCTTGGTAGAGATGAGTGAGTTTATCAAATCCTTTGTGGAATATTCCTTACATGGTGAGAGATTTCTACCTCCAGTGGGAGCAGAATTAATACAGACTACTAACCTCTTACCATATGTGGTCATTTTCACTCACCCACCCACTCACTTCCGTCCATCTGCCTCCCTACCCATCTACCCACTCATCCATCCATCCATCCATGCTGCCTCTAGCATGTGCCCATGAGTCCCTGCTGTGAGCCAGGCACTGCTAAAGTCCAGGGGGACACAACAGGAAAAAAGACTGGTGGGGTTCCTGCTCTCATGGAGAGAGACGACATAACTGCATAAACAAATAGTTGCAGAATATAAACCAGGATTGTCCATACTGACACCCATGCAACCAAATCTCCTTGAGCTAAATGCAAAAGGCCAAGATATCCTGGTTGTTGAGGAGGTGACTGTCTTTTCCCAAGAGAGTACAGCCCATCTCTGATTTAGCTGTGCATTACTAGTGCCTAGCATGAGACCCAGGACAGTACACACTCAGAAAAAGTGTTTAGTGAAGAGAATCTACTCTGGGGCTACTCAAGGACCAGGATACTGTCTTATTTACCTCTGCACAAAGCAGTGCAGATAGGTTTTAATTCTACTAGCTTTTCGTGAGACCCGTTCATTTCCCAAATATTGTACATGTTGTTCAGTGAACATATGTATGTGCTTTTGCTGGGTAGACTACTGGGAGTGAAACTTCTGGGACTACTAGGAGAATTACTAGGAGATTCTGCCAAGCAGTTTTGCAAAGTGGTTGTACCAATTGACATTCCCATAAGCCATATACAAGAGTTCTAGTTGTTCTGCACTCCTGCCAAGTCTTAGTACTGTCTTTTGTTCTTTTCTCTCCTCCTTTCCTTAACCATTCTGGTGGCTGTTTAGAGCACCTCATTGTGGACTAAGTTTGCATTTCCCTGATGGAATCCCTCAGAAGAAATGGAGTGGCCATAATGGTCAACAAAACAGTCTGAAATGCAGTACTTGGATGCAATCTCAAAAACGACAGAATGATCTCTGTTCGTTTCCAAGGCAAATCATTCAATATCACAGTAATCCAAGTCTATGCCCCAACCAGTAACACTGAACAAGCTGAAGTTGAATGGTTCTATGAAGACCTACAGACCTTTTAGAACTAACACCCAAAAAAGATGTCCTTTTCATTATAGGGGACTGGAATGCAAAAGTAGGAAGTCAAGAAACACCTGGAGTAACAGGCAAATTTGGCCTTGGAATACAGAATGAAGCAGGGCAAAGGCTAATAGAATTTTGCCAAGACAATGCACTGGTCATAGCAAACACCCTCTTCCAACAACACAAGAGAAGGCTCTATACATGGACATCACCAGATGGTCAACACCAAAATCAGACTGATTATATTCTTTGCAGCCAAAGATGGAGAAGCTCTATACAGTCAGCAAAAACAAGACCAGGAACTGACTGTGGCTCAGACCATGAACTCCTTATTGCCAAATTCAAACTTAAATTGAAGAAAGTAGGGAAAACCACTAGACCATTCAGGTATGACCTAAATCAAATCCCTTATGATTATACAGTGGAAGTGAGAAATAGATTTAACGGCCTAGATCTGATAGATAGAGTGCCTGATGAACTATGGAATGAGGTTTGTGACATTGTACAGGAGACAGGGATCAAGACCATCCCCATGGAAAAGAAATACAAAAAAGCAAAATGGCTGTCTGAGGAGGCCTTACAAAAGCTGTGAAAAGAAGAGAAGCGAAAAGCAAAGGAAAAAAGGAAAGATATAAACATCTGAATGCAGAGTTCCAAAGAATAGAAAGAAGAGATAAGAAAGCCTTCTTCAGTGATCAATGCAAAGAAATAGAGGAAAACAACAGAATGGAAAGATTCGGGATCTCTTCAAGAAAATCAGAGATACCAAAGGAACATTTCATGCAAAGATGGGCTCGATAAAGGACAGAAATGGTATGGACCTGACAGAAGCAGAAGATATTAAGAAGAGATGGCAGGAATACACAGAAGAACTGAACAAAAAAGATCTTCACGACCCAGATAATCACGATGGTGTGATCACTCACCTAGAGCCAGACCTCCTGGAATGTGAAGTCAAGTGGGCCTTAGAAAGCATCACTACGAACAAAGCTAGTGCAGGTGATGGAATTCCAGTTGAGCTATTCCAAATCCTGAAAGATGATGCTGTGAAAGTGCTGCACTCAATATGCCAGCAAATTTGGAAAACTCAGCAGTGGCCACAGGACTGGAAAAGGTCAGTTTTCATTCCAATCCCAAAGAAAGGCAATGCCAAAGAATGCTCAAACTACCACACAATTGCACTCATCTCACACGCTAGTAAAGTAATGCTCAAAATTCTCCAAGCCAGTCTTTAGCAATATGTGAACCGTGAACTTCCTGATGTTCAAGCTGGTTTTAGAAAAGGCAGAGGAACCAGAGATCAAATTGCCAACATCCGCTGGATCATGGAAAAAGCAAGAGAGTTCCAGAAAAGCATCTATTTCTGCTTTATTGACTATGCCAAAGCCTTTGACTGTGTGGATCACAATCAACTGTGGAAAATTCTGAAAGAGATGGGAATACCAGACCACCTGATCTGCCTCTTGAGAAATCTGTATGCAGGTCAGGAAGCAACAGTTAGAACTGGACATGGAACAACAGACTGGTTCCAAATAGGAAAAGGAGTTTGTCAAGGCTGTATATTGTCACCCTGTTTATTTAACTTATATGCAGAGTACATCATGAGAAACGCTGGACTGGAAGAAACACAAGCTGGAATCAAGACTGCTGGGAGAAATATCAATAACCTCAGATATGCAGATGATACCACCCTTATGGCAGAAAGTGAAGAGGAACTCAAAAGCCTCTTGATGAAGGTGAAAGTGGAGAGTGAAAAAGTTGGCTTAAAGCTCAACATTCAGAACACGAAGATCATGGCATCCGGTCCCATCACTTCATGGGAAATAGATGGCGAAACAGTGGAAACAGTGTCAGACTTTATTTTTCTGGGCTCCAAAATCACTACAGATGGTGACTGCAGCCATGAAATTAAAAGACGCTTACTCCTTGGAAGGAAAGTTATGACCAACCTAGATAGCATATTCAAAAGCAGAGACATTACTTTGCCAACAAAGGTTAGTCTAGTCAAGGCTATGGTTTTTCCTTTGGTCATGTATGGATGTGAGAGTTGGACTGTGAAGAAGGCTGAGTGCCGAAGAATTGATGCTTTTGAACTGTGGTGTTGGAGAAGACTCTTGAGAGTCCCTTGGACTGCAAGGAGATCCAACCAGTCCATTCTGAAGGAGATCAGCCCTGGGATTTCTTTGGAAGGAATGATGCTAAAGCTGAAACTCCAGTACTTTGGCCACCTCATGCGAAGAGTTGACTCATTGGAAAAGACTCTGATGCTGGGAGGGATTGGGGGCAAGAGGAGAAGGGGAAAACAGAGGATGAGATGGCTGGATGGCATCACTGACTTGATGGACATGAGTATCAGTGAACTTCGGGAGTTGGTAATGGACGGGGAGGCCTGGTGTGCTGCGATTCATGTGGTTGCAAAGAGTCGCACACGACTGAGCGACTGATCTGATCTGATCTGATGTCTAATAAAGTTAAGCCCTTTTTAAAGCATTTACTGGCCATTCAGAGAACCTTGGTGCAGTGCTTGCTTGGGTGTTTTGAAGCCTCAGAATTTCTGTCTGCTTGGCTCACTGTGCATTCTCAGGGACCAGAGCAACTCGTGCCACATACTAGGTGCTCGTAGGAAGTATTTGTTAAGTAAATGTGCAAATTCACATACCTTTCTACCATCATTTCCCTAATATTTTTTCTTTAAGTCAACTTGTGGTGGTGGTGGTAGTGGTTTAGTTGCTAAGTCATGTGCAACTCTTGCGACCCCATGGACTGTAGCCTGTCAGGCTCCTCTCTCCATGGTATTCTTCAGGCAAGAATACTGAAGTGGCTTGCCATTTCCTTTTCCAGGGGAATCTTCCCGACCCAATGATTGAACCCAGGTCTCCTGGATTGCAGGCAGATTCTTTATTAACTAACCTATGAGGGAAGCCCCTTAAGTCAACTCACTTTTACTTAAATAACTGACTTAAAAAGTAATTTAATATCATTTCATAGCTCTGAAATCATGGCTGTAATATAAAAGTTACACTTTTCCTCTTACACATTAAAATAAATGGGCAACAAATTAAAAAAAAATCCACACATGTATTTCTAATTTCTCTCCCTTAAAGCCACTGTTGATAGACTAATATCGCCCAAATTAAGTGATTTGATCCCCATGAACATATAAGTGCTCTTATGGGTTGGGTATGACTAGCTTTCCTGTTTGTGTTAGTTGCTCAGTCGTGTCTGCCTCTTTGCAACCCCATGGACTTTAGCCCATCAGAATCCTCTGTCCATGAAATTCTCCAGGCAAGAATACTGGAGTGGGTTGCCGTTTCTTTAGGGGATCATCCCAACTAAGGGATTGGACCTAGGTCTCCTGCATTGCAGGCAGATTCTTAACCATCTGAGCCACCAGGGATGCCCAGCTTCCCTGTATACCAGTGGTATATGAACCACACCAGCATTCAGGGCAAGGGTGAAGTGGGCTCAGGAAACATGTATAGGTCAGACAGTGGTGCTGCAGCCCCTGCAACGTCTTTAGAAAAATCGTCAAAGCGAAGTAGCCAAGTGGACAAAAGGCTGGGGGCAGCGGGGGTGGGGGTGGGCGGGTGAGCCACATGGAGACATGGGAAGACAAATTAACATGACTATGCTTGTGATGTAAAATATGTTTTCCAAGATTTTAAGTGACCAATCGTGGCTTCCTCCCAGGATAAAAAGCCCGAAATCTGTTAGAGACAAATGACTTGCAGGGGATTGAAACTATGCGAAAATCTTATTAAATGAACAGCCTTTAAATGTTCAGCCTCTCTCTCCCTAGATAAGCAGCTGTTAGATGAAATGCAGAAATGGAGCAGTCTCCAGTAATAAAGTGTAATGAGGAAGCCTCCTAGGCTTCTTTAATTGACCACATGTGAACCTGCCCTGACATCACAGCCAGGAAGGCTGGTCTGTGGGACCTTTGCAAGGTGTGGGGTCTGAACATGGTGACTGAGCCGATGATGGGGTCAGCGTTCAGGCCTACGACACTGCCAGGTGAGCAGACTGCCCATAGCTGAAAGGTGGTGAGCCACAGAATCCTGTCTGTTCAGAACATACTCCCAGGGGATGGGCCACATTCTGAAGTGGTCCAGGGCAGTTCAGGCAGACTGGATAAAAGCCTTCTCTGTGGCTCAGGCTTAGGGTTCTAGAATGAAAGTCAGTGGAGCCCCTACTCTGGGGGCAAGTGATTCTTCAGTGATGCCTATTAACGGGGTTGTTTTTTTTTTTTTTTTTCCTGGCAATGGGTGTCTGACACACAGGCCCCAAGTGGCGTTCCAGTAGGAACAGCCCTGCCTCCAGTAGGAAGGTATCCTTCCTTCATGTTAGTTAGTTACTGTTAGTTGCTCAGTGGTGTCCAATTCATTGTGACCCCATGGTCTGTAGCAGGTCAGGCTCCTCTGTCCATGAAATTCTCCAGGCAAGAATACTGGAGTGGGTTGCCATTCCCTTCCCTTTCCCACCTCAATAGGGCTGTAAACATGCACAGAGAAGAAGTGATTGGTGTGGAGGCCCCCGGATCCACAGAGTAGAGACCTAGGCTTCCATGCTTGTCCAATGGGCTGAGCAATAGAAGGAAGCAAAGACTCAAGTCTTTCATGTCTTCAGCCTTCACTGAGTCACTGCTTAGCAAAGTCAGAACCTCTGCTATGGAAACAGGAGTTGAGAAGCCCCAGAGGA
Source organism: Bos taurus (assembly GCF_002263795.3). NCBI lineage: Eukaryota > Metazoa > Chordata > Mammalia > Artiodactyla > Bovidae > Bos > Bos taurus. The sequence goes on from NC_037328.1 coordinate 128,457,770, forward strand.
GCCAGAGATGCCCAGGGAAGGTGCCAGTCAGATTGACAGGGATGCAGGAAGCCTGGAGTCAGAAACCTACAGAGCGTACAATGCACTGTATTACCATGTTTAATCCTCCCAATCCTATGGGGTGAAATTGGGAAACGGAGATACAGTGAACTTACTTTCTCAACTTTACATATGGAAGAGCACAGATTCAAGCCCAGAAAATCAGGTTCAGAAATCTGTGCACTTCAGCCAGGCTCATCCACTTGCCAGGCACACCAGAGGGCATGACTTCTTGTTTCTATTAAGCCCAGAATTCTAGAATTCTCCAGAACAGATTCAAACTGGCTAAGCCAAGACTTTGATCTCTAGGATGGACAAGACTAAGTAAAAACAAGGACAAAGATCAAGCAATGTAATTTATTACCATCCAGCATGAATCAGGTGCTTTATATGCATACAGCTAATGCTCATTAACCCACGTTTAAGATGAGGACATGGGGACTTGAAGGGATTAAGTAACATTCCTAAGTTCCCACTGCTAGAGAGTGGCCATGGTATGATGTGAACTTGAGATTTCCCGTTCAAAAATTACATTCTTGCTCCTATATGATTTCTTCTGTGGCTGTATATTTTCTCCAAGTATAGTGTACACACATCTGTCCTTCTTCTGCCATGGGTATTTGAATGGTAAAATGTCATCTGTCACCTGGGAAGGTGGCTGAGGCCCCAGGATAACCCTGGGAAGCTTGCACCGATTCATAGGTGCCCTGTCGGCACACACGTAATGTACCCTGATTGTGCTTGGTGCTAAAGTTGTATTACTTTGTTGTTTTACTTGGTAACTTTTACTTGGTAACGATGACTTTTTTCACTTTTATCATTTGTGCTTTTCTGTTGCCAACCCCTTCAGGTCCTGGTCAGCCTACTCCCACAGACACACCAGCTGGACCTGTCAGGGAACCTGTCTCAGCCTTCCCTGGTAATGTCATTGGTTCAAGAGTGTAGGTTTGGGTTCAACTCTCAGCCCTTCTAGTCATTGACCAGTTGATCGAGGGCAAATTGTTCTATATCTTGTCTAACCCTCAGTTACCTGCCATCTGAGTAATGGGGCAATAATGTCTGGCAGGAATTAACGAGACAGAGGAGAAGTGGTGTGAATTTCAGGGCAGGGTTCCCTGTCTGTGAGTAGACTGTCTGCCCACATCACCACAGTAAGACCATACTCAAGCTCCTTTAGAGCCAAGACAGACTCACCATCGCCCTGTGTGCTCACACCGGACCAGTGTGTGGTCGGGATTCACAGTTGTTAGGTCCTGTCCTTGCTGTTCCTGACAAGCCTCAGCTGCCCCTTGGGGCTGGCTAGGCGCCCCTCCCTGTCCACCTCTCCCTCTCTCCTAGCTCTGATCATGGTAATCCAACTACCTTCTCTCTCACTCAACTCTAACCTCCTTCAGGGCCAGGCTAGAGCTCCCCTCATTGCCAGAGCACATGGCAGAGTCTCCAGTACACAGCAGCCCTGCCCCAACACATGCTGCATCCTAAGTTACCTTTAAAATCTGTTTTTAAAAATTTGGGGGCCTAGTTGTGTAGCATGTGAGATCTTAGTTTCCCGACCAGGATTGAATCCATACCCCCTGCATTAAAAGTGCAGAGTCGTAACCACCGGACCACTAGCTGCTGCTGCTAAGTTGCTTCAGTCCTGTCCGACTCTGTGCGACCCAATGGATGGCAGCCCACCAGGCTCCCCCGTCCCTGGGATTCTCCAGGCAAGAACACTGGAGTGGGTTGCCATTTCCTTCTCCAATGCATGAAAGGGAAAAGTGAAAGTGAAGTCACTCAGTCGTATCCAACTCCTCGCGACCCCATGGACTGCAGCCTACCAGGCTCCTCTGTCCATGGGATTTTCCAGGCAAGAGTACTGGAGTGGGGTGCGATTGCCTTCTCCGCTGGACCACTAGGGAAGCTCCTAAATACATTTTTACTATAACTTGAAATAAGATGCCAAGAGCCACATAGATCAAGTGTAGAACCTACTGAACTATTTACATTATTGAGCAAACATCCTTCCAGCCACTGTTTAGGCTGAGAAAGAACTTTACCAGTTACAATCTCCCCAAATCCCTTCTGACTGGTAGATCCCACCTGTCAGAATCTCCTTCCTCCTCTCAAGAGTATGGTGTCCTGACTTTTAAAGTCTTTACTCACACAGTATTATCATTCACGTAGGGCTTCCTAGATGGTGCTAGGGGTAAAGAACCTACCTGCCAATGCAAGAGACGTAAGAAATTCGGGTTGGATCCCTGGGTTAGGAAGATCCCTTGGAGCAGGGCATGGCAACCCACTCCAATATTCTTGCCTGGAGAATTCCATGGACAGAAAAGCCTGGTCGGCTACAGTCTATAGGATTGCAAAGAGTTGGACACAACTGAGCAAATTAGCATGCATGGTGGCACACACATTATCATTCAAATTTGTATCCCTAGATACCATGGTTTAGTTTTTCCCATTAAAAAACTAATTTGTTATGCTTTTAAAGTTTTTTTTAATCTAAAGATTCCTCCTCTATTGTTCTTTTCTTCAGAATGTATCTGCTGAAGAAAGTAGGACATTTGACAAAGGAGGCAAAAATATACAGTGGAGAAAAAAACAATCTCTTTAACAAGTGGTGCTGGGAAAACTGATCAACCACCTGTAAAAGAACAAAATTATAACACTTTCTAACACCATACACAAAAATAAACTCAGAATGGATTAAAGATCTAAATGTAAGACAAGAAACTATAAAGCTCTTAGAGGAAAACATAGGCAAAACACTCTCTGACATAAATCAAAGCAAGATCCTCTATGACCACCTCCTAGAGTATCAGAAATAAAAATAAAAATAAACAAATGGAGCCTAATTAAACTTAAAAGCTTTTGCACAATGAAGGAAACTATAAGCAAAGTGAAAAGGCTTTCAGTATGGGAGCTTTCAGTATGGGAGCTTTCAGTATGGGAGAAAATAATAGTAAATGAAACAACTGACAAAGAATTAATCTCCAAAATATACAAGCAGCTCATGCAGCTCAATACTGGAAAAATAAATGACACAATCAAAAAGTGGGCCAAAGAACTAAACAGACATTTCTCCAAAGAACACATACAGATGGCTAACAAACACATGAAAAGATATTCAACATCATTCATTATCAGAGAAATGCAAATCAAAACCACCACCTCACACCAGTCAGAATGGCTGCCATTACAAAGTCTACAAGCAATAAAAGCTGGAGAGAGTGTGGAGAAAAGGGAACCCTCTTACACTGTTGGTGGGAGTGCAAACTAGTACAGCCACTGTGGAGAACACTGTGAAGATTCCTTAAAAAAATTGAAATAAAACTGCCATACGACCCAGCAATCCCACTGCTGGGCATACACACCAAGGAAACCAGAATTGAAACAGACACATGAACCCCACGTTCATCGCAGCACTGTTTACAATAGCGAGGACATGGAAGCAATCTAGGTGTCCATCAGCAGTCGAATGGGTGAGGAGGTTGTGGTACATATACACAATGGAATATTACTCAGCTATAAAAAAGAATGCATTTGAGTCAGTGCCAATGAGATGGATGAAACTGGAGCCTATTAGACAGAGTGAAGTAAGTCAGAAAGAGAAACACCAATACAGCATTTTAATGCATATATATGGAATTTAGAAAGACAGTAACAATGACCCTATATGCAAGACAGCAAAACAGACACAGATGTAAAGAACAGACTTTTGGACTATGTGGGAGAAGGCGAGGGTGGGACAACTTGAGAGAATAGCATTGAAACATATATATTACCATATGTAAAATAGATCATCAGTGCAAGTTCAATGTATGAAGCAGGGCACTCAAAGCTGGTGCCCTGGGACAACCCAGAGGGATGGGGTGGGGAGGGAGGTGGGAGGGGGGTTCAGGATGGGGGGACACGTGCCCCCATGGCTGATTCATGCCTATGTATGGCCAAAACCACAATATTGTAAAGTAAGTAGCCCCCAATTAAAATAAATACATTTTTAAAAAGTCACCCCCCCAAAAAACAAAAGAACACAGGACATTGACCTGTCAAGTTTCCCAGTCTGGATTTCATTAACTGTGCACTCACATTCTGGAGAAGGCAATGGCACCCCACTCCAGTACTCTTGCCTGGAAAATCCCACGGATGGAGGAGCCTTGTGGGCTGCAGTCCATGGGGTTGCTGAGGGTCAGACACGACTGAGCGACTTCACTTTCACTTTTCACTTTCATGTATTGGAGAAGGAGATGGCAACCCACTCCAGTGTTCTTGCCTGGAGAATCACAGGGATGGGGGAGCCTGGTGGGCTGCCGTCTGTGGGGTCATACACAGTCGGACACAACTGAAGTGACTTAGCAGCAGCAGCATCAGCACTCACATTCAGCTCTGTCCCAGTATTTCCTGTAAACAGGCAACTGGATCCAGATTTGTATTGTTCATTTTCTGCCCCAAGCCTGGAATTAGCTATTTCTTCAAGAAAAGCTAGTTTCTTTCATCACAAATGATATGCTAAGACCATAATCTGGATAATGAGAGCAGAGACCTATCAAAGTTGTTTTCACCAGACAGTGCCTGGCATGAAGAAGCTGCTAAGACAGCATGTGTTAAATGCTTATGTATTTAGAAGTAGGAGAGTGCTTATTCTACATCATCATCATTTATCTTCCATTTATCTATCTATCTCCCTTCCCAGGTTACTCAGTGGTAAAAGACCTGCCTGCCTGTGCAGAAGATGTGGGTTTGATCCCTGGATTGGGAAGACCCTCCAGAGAAGGACATGCAACCCACTCCAGTATTCTTGCCTGGGAAATCCTATGGACAGAGGAGTCCGGTGGGCTACAGTCCATGGGGTCAAAAAAGAATCAGACATAGCTTAACATGCTTGCATCTATCTACCTAATTATTTATCCATGTGTATATATATTATGGCAGTGCTGGCCCTGTACAACACTTACATGGATCTGATCTGAATGTTCTGCTGCCACTCCTTCATTGATTTTCCTTTACAGTCATTATATCATTTAATCTTCACAAACAACCTCGAGGTGTTTACAACTAACCTTATTTCACAGATGAGGAAACTAAGGCTCAGAGTGGTGAAGTGCCTCATTCAGATCTCACAGCTAATAAGAGCAGAGCTCAACCACAAACTCAAATCTGATAGACTCCAAAGCCTGCCTGCTTTCCACGGTTCCTTCATGAGCATTTGCCCCTGAAATATTTTGTATGTTCATTTGAAAATTTAATCTCAATTTAAATTTGTTATAAATGAGTGATTGAATAAGCCTAAATTCATGGGGCCGAGTACAGGCAGTCAAGCTTTGCACTCGGCCCATGAAAGAATCTTTCCTTCCTTATTTTATTTTTAGTTCCCATTGTGACATATTTTGGCCAGATATGGCAGAGGGATATTTTTAGTATTCTGGAATAAACCTGAAGGTATATTTTCACTCTTGGCTTGTAAGGCTCATTTTATTCATATGTTTACAGATATAAAAATAAGTGAATGATATCTTTAAGTCATTCATGTCTCAATTCTCATGTATGCACTATTTATGAGTTCTCTTTTTATTTGAGTCTAAATAATAGTTATAAGAGGTTCTTTTTGCTTTGTGACCCCATAGCCAAAGCCTCACTGTCCCCTTATATTTGTGATGGTAATGGAACCTTTTGAGAAGGTTGTTTGATGGAAGGGTGTGTGACCCTTCTAATAGAAGCAGACCACATTACAAAGCTGATACAAAGCTCTGTTTCCTGGGAAACCTAAATAGAATGATAAGGGGTACTCGGTGTCTAACATTTCATGTAATGTCACGAAGGCAGATATTAGACTTCAGTTTTCACTTTCATGCATTGGAGAAGGAAATGGCAACCCACTCCAGTGTTCTTGCCTGGAGAATCCCAGGGATGGGGGAGCCTGGTGGGCTGCCGTCTGTGGGGTTGTACAGAGTCGGACACGACTGAAGCGACCTAGCAGCAGCAGCAGCAGCAGCAGCATGGGATAGGAAAAGTTCTCCTCCCCATGAGCACATGAGAAGTTACCACCTACCCACTAAAAAGAAGAAGACAATGATCCACAGGGTCAAGCACCGCGGTGGCTCCAGCACTGTCCTATTTTCGTCTTGGACAATGAAATCAGGACAGTGTTTTTAGGAAGAATAATTTATCCCCTCTGATAAAGATGAGGGAGGGTCATAACATGTTTGTACCTTGATTTAGCCTAGAAGATGATACGGAAATTGACTCCAGAGCCTCCATTGGACTGTTCATAGAGGCTAGTTTGGCTTTTGAAGACAAAATGGCCACAAGGTCTGGAGGTGAGAGATGAGGATTTAAGGAAATGCCAAGTAAATATGGGAGACTCCTTATGTAAATGAGGGATTATTTCTGAGACCTTTGTGAATACCTTAATTTGTAAATACTATTTATAATTTCCCCCTTTAACCTCTAATTTATGGCTAAAATCATTGTTTTTGTAGCCCTCTTCACTTATTCTTTATTTAAATAAAGAGTGATGCTTATGTTTTAAAAGGGAAAGGACACTTACTCCATCTTGGGTATGCTGATTATCGGATGACACACACAGTCCTCAAGGCCTCTATGGTACACAATTTTTTTTTTAATTAATTAATATATTTTAATTGGAGGCTAATTACTTTACAATACTGTGGTGGTTTTTTGCCATACTTGACATGAATCAGCCATGGGTGTAAACGGAACCTAAGGTTTGTTTTAATCAGGTATGGTAAGATACACCTATGAAAGAAGTTTTTATACTCATAGATCCCTAGAAACAGGAGACATGGCATACCATGAAGGGCTACACAGGAGGGCAGCACTAGGGTTGCTCAGGAGGCAGAGGGGGTGAGAGGAGAAATTAGCTGAATAATTCCAATGGGCTCTAGGCTACAAGTGTGGTCCCTAGTTGTCCAGTACTTGGTTCTGGAATACTTTAGGGCAGGCATATAGTGTCCTGGTCTGCAGAAGTCCAATCAAAGGAGGCAGGTGGGGTAGGAACTCAGCACACCTTTTATAACAAAGGAGTGCTGGCAGACAAGTCATTTACTATCTCCAGAAATAAACTAGCTCTGAGAGGGGCACTTCCTTCATGGGTTCAAAAAGCCCCCAAAGGTCAAGGCATCAAAATATAGGGGAAAAAACCCCATGACTGATACACAAAGGGACAAGGTTGACACAGCTGCTTGCAGCCATAAAAGCAGCAAATTCCACCTTTCTTTCTATTCCTACACTTCTAGGCCATTTTCCAAATCCCTTAAACTTATACCTGTTGCTTTTCTTGCTTATTTTCTGAAACCCAAACCTCAGAATTTTCTCGCTAGGCCCTCTAAAACATGACAACTCTGTTTCATGGCAAACAGACAACCATACATTCTTAAATATTGTGGCCAATTCCAATTAAAGATTGGGAGGTAAAATCAGGCCCTCCTTCATCATTCATACCACCCCTTGAGCACTCTTTTTAAGCATTATTTAAAAATCCCAGGCTCAATTTTTCCACTCCTTTTGTGACCCATGCACACCAATGGTTCTTTTCCATTGTCACCACCATCACCCAATTTTGTCTGTTTTAAGAAATCTACTACATTCTGAGTCTTTTTTTTTTTTTTAGAGCATCCCTTTAATTTCATGGTCTCTACTCTAAAGTAGGCCTTCTTTCACATGCATCGTTAGCTTATCATAGAATACTTAAAGCTAACATTAAACTACTTTACATAAAATGTAAGAAGCGTGCAACAGTATAACTCCATTTCCCACATGCATCATTTGGTCTGCTGCATTTATGTATTTTAAATCTATGTACATTTTATGCCCACAGCCAACTTGTAACTGTTGCAGTAAAAGTTGTCATTTAAATAAATTAGGAGAGAAGTAAAGATAGTCTTTTATGTTCACTCACATATTACCATTTCCAGTTCTCTTCTTTCCTTCCTATAGATTTGTTTTTCCATCTGACACCACTGCCTTTCTTTCTTGAAGATTTTGTCATCCCATCGTCTTTTGGTTTCCATCATTTCTAGTGAAATGTCAGCTGTAATTCATATTAGTGTTCTCCCACATGGAAAAAAAAAGTTTTTTTTTTGTTTTTTTGTTTTCTCTTTCTCTGAGTGCTTTCAAAATTTTGTCTTTATTTTGGGTTTTCAACTTGTTGAGGATAATGTGTTTAGGTGTGGTCTTCTTTGTATTTATCCAGTTTGGAGCATGCTTACCTTATTTAAATTTTAAAATGATGTTTTGTACCAAGTTTGGAAAACTTTTCAACCATTATGTTTTCAGTTAATTCTTTTATGCTCCATTCACTTATTTTTGTCCTTTGGTCCTTTTGAGACTTTTCTCTGTTCTCTGCTCCTTTTTTCTTCTCTTGCCCTTCCCCTTCACTGACTCCAGATTTTAAAAAATCTATCTCCTCTCTCCTTTTCTCTTCATATTGTACCACTGCCTTTGATCTCTCTTCCAGTTTACTGACTCTTATATGTCCAATCTGCCACTAAATCCTTTTTTTCATTTTAGATATCGTATTTTCCACTTTAGATTTACATGTACACATAATTCCCATTTCATCGCTGATATTCCCTAACTATTCATTCATTGTGACAATACTTACTTTAAAACTTTAAAACAATTAAAAATAGCTGCATTAAGCTTGCTTTCTGAAAATTCCCATATCTGTGTCATCTCAGGAACAGTTTCTTCTGAATGATTTTACTCTGAATCTTCAGTCAGTCAGTTCAGTCACCCCGTCGTGTCTGACTCTTTGTGACCTCATGGACTGGGGCACACCAGGCTTCCCTGTCCATCACCACTCCCAGAGCCTGCTCAGACTCATGTCCACCGAGTCCGTGATGCCATCCTGCCATCTCATCCTCTGTTGTCCCCTTCTTCTTCCTCTTTCAATCTTTCCCAGCATCAGGGTCTTTTCCAACTCTGAACCTTAGGTCACATTTTTTCCTGTCTCCTCACATGTCTAATAATTTGTCTCTCATACTGGGAACTGAGAATTGTACATAGTAGAAACTCTGGATTCTTTTTATCTTTCTCTGAGACTGTTGATTTTTATTAAATTATTTAAAGATCACTTTGTACCTGTAGACTTTGATTTTATACTATATAAGGCTATTAGTGTTTAGGTTTACTCTTAATCTTGAACATCCTGACATATGAACTTTACTTCTAATATATGTTTATCCTGTCATTTTATTATAAAACTCAAAGTGTTTATTTAGCCCTTATAACTTGGAGGAATTCTAAAATTTGTCTCATTTGAAATAGATGGTAACTAAAATCTCTGATCATTATTTTCATCTTTTGTGCTATCTCTTTTCACTGGGTTTCCAAAGTCTCTTCTGTATGTCCACAGTCCAGGGGTCAGTCAAGGATCTAAAGTAGGTTTGCTTTCAGAGTTGAGATCTCTTCCTATATATCCCTCTTTTCTGGTGTTATGTATGGCAATGGCACCCCACTCCAGTACTCTTGCCGGGAAAATCCCATGGATGGAGGAGCCTGGTAGGCTGCAGTCCATGGGGTCGTGAAGAGTCAGACATGACTGAGCGACTTCACTTTTACTTTTCACTTTCATGCATTGGAGAAGGAAATGGCAACCCACTCCAGTATTCTTGCCTGGAGAATCCCATGGACGGGAAAGCTTGGTGGGCTGCCGTCTATGGGGTCGCACAGAGTCGGACACGACTGAAGAGACTTAGCAGCAGTAGCAGCATGCTGTATGTATGCTTACTCACTCCATCATGTCTGACTCTTTGCGACCCTATAGACTGGAGCCCCCCAGGCTCCTCTGTTGGGATTCTCCAGGCAAGAATACTGGGGTGGGTTGCCATGGTCTTCTCCAAGGGATATTCCTGACCCAGGGATTGAACCTGGGTCTCCTGCACAGCAGGCGGATTCTTACCATCTGAATCACCAAAGCCTTTCTGGTGTTAACTCCCTAAATTTCCAGGAATTCTGGAATTGATGAACTTCATCTTATGACACCTCAAGCTCAAAGAACTGTGGTTTGCTTTCTTAGTTCCTTCCTTCCTTCTTTTCATTCTTCTTCACTTTTAAAATTCTTACTTTTAATAATTTTATTAAATAGCTTCATAGATAAAAGCTATCTTATACATCATTCAATTCATTCAATGTAATTGTACAATTCAATAATTTTTTTTTTTGATGGGAGAGATATGTTTTTCTTTTTTTTTAAATTTAATTTTATTTTTAAACTTTACAAATTGTATTAGTTTTGCCAAATATCAAAATGAATCTGCCATATGTATACATGTGTTCCCCATCCTGAACCCTCCTCCCTCCTCCCTCCCCATACCATCCCTCTGGGTCGTCCCAGTACACCAGCCCCAAGCATCCAGTATCGTGCATCGAACCTAGACTGGTGACTCATTTCACACATGATATTATACATGTTTCAATGCCATTCTCCTAAATCTTCCCACCCTCTCCCTCTCCCACAGAGTCCATAAGACTGTTCTATACATCAGTGTCTCTTTTGCTGTCTCGTACACCGGGTTATTGTTACCATCTTTCTAAATTCCATATATATGCGTTAGTATACTGTATTGGTGTTTTTCCTTCTGGCTTTCTTCACTCTGTATAATAGGCTCCAGTTTCATCCACCTCATTAGAACTGATTCAAATGTATTCTTTGTAATGGCTGAGTAATACTCCATTGTGTATATGTACCACAGCTTTCTTATCCATTCATCTGCTGATGGACATTTAGGTTGCTTCCATGTCCTGGCTATTATAAACAGTGCTGCGATGAACACTGGGGTACACGTGTCTCTTTCCCTTCTGGTTTCCTCAGTGTGTATGCCCAGCAGTGGGATTGCTGGATCATAAGGCAGTTCTATTTCCAGTTTTTTAAGGAATCTCCACACTGTTCTCCATAGTGGCTGTACTAGTTTGCATTCCCACCAACAGTGTAAGAGGGTTCCCTTTTCTCCACACCCTCTCCAGCATTTATTGCTTGTAGACTTTTGGATCGCAGCCATTCTGACTGGCGTGAAATGGTACCTCATAGTGGTTTTGATTTGCATTTCTCTGATAATGAGTGATGTTGAATATCTTTTCATGTGTTTGTTAGCCATCTGTATGTCTTCTTTGGAGAAATGTCTATTTAGTTCTTTGGCCCATTTTTTGACTGGGTCATTTATTTTTCTGGAGTTGAGCTGTAGGAGTTGCTTGTATATTTTTGAGATTAGTTGTTTGTCAGTTGCTTCATTTGCTATTATTTTCTCCCATTCTGAAGGCTGCCTTTTCACCTTGTGCAACAACCATCACAAGCTAGTTTTATAACATTTCTGTCACCTAAAGATGACTGTGCTCATTTATAGTTTACTCCTCCTCTGACTTTGAGTCCCAAGCAACCAGTGATCTATAATATTTTCCATCTTAAAACTGTGTTTTGTGGACATTTCATATAAATGAAGTCATGGACTATCTAGTCTTTGTTGTCTAGTTTTCAACACTTAGCATAATGTTTTTGAAATTGATCTATGTTGTGTAAGTCAATATGTTGTTCCTTTTTATTGCTGAACAACATTCCACGTATGGATATACAATAGGCTATTTATTTATTCACCTGTTAAAGGATATATTGGTTTTGTTTTGTTTTGCTTTTGGAAGCTTTTTTTCAATGTTCCTCAGATAATATTTATATAGCCCAACTGGTACTTATAGGTCTATGGACCAGTGTTTGGGAATCATGGTGTAGAAAATCAAATTATGACATTCAGATAAGGACTCATCTTTTTAAATTTAAGAAGCATATTTTGGACACATATTTGTGTTAGATGCTATGTTAAAAGTTAAAAAGGTGAATAAGACATGATATCCCAGCACTGTGGAAGAAATGAACCAACAAACAAAGAAGTGTAATGAAGTGTGAAGAATGGTGTGATAAAATTCTGGAGCCCTCATGGAGTTAAGGCTAATTCTTTATGGGAGAGAGAATTACAGAAAAGTCTTATAAAGGACGTGATCCTTGAGTCTTGAAAGATAGTCTTAAAAGATGAACAAGTAATTGGTCAGTAAGATAGTAGAAATAACTTGCTTTATCATGACAAATTGTTTTATTTTTAAAAGCTATGCAGATAGGTGTAAACATAATATTGTCCAAACTGTCTTTTCCTTGGAATTTTATGGAAACAAATTATTCCTGTGAGTGTCTGCTGAGATCAATGGATGGAGAAATATGGTGAAAACTTGGCAGATACCCCATTATGCCAAGCTATGTAAATAGTTCTCAACAAGATAAACACATAATGGAAAATAACCCATGTTCTTTTGGAGAACGGTGGACATGGTCTGATACCTTAGGCAAATTGCTTAATCTTTCAGAGCCTCATTTTCAACATCTAAAAAACTGAATTAAGAAATAGCTTCAAAAGTAACTGAGCAGATTAGACTTAATGTATGCAAATCAATGTATTTAGGGATTGGCACATAACAGCCTCTCAAAAAATGCCAGTTTTCCTTCTCTCCCTCACACATTGGCTGTTTGCCATTCTTGCACATAAGGGCTACAAGAAGCTAATGCAATCACAAGGCTTATTTGTCTTTTGATTCCTATGTATGTTGTCTAAAGAACAGTACCTTCTTCCTAGTAACCAAGGGGTGCAATAGCAGTTTCATAATGAGGCCTTGCTTCCTTCTAAATATGCACTAATTGTCAAGGTGATGGAGGAGGTTCATTATTTAAAAGCATAATTAAAGGGCACTTCCTTTAGCTAAACTAATGAGCAGAAAGTGCAGCAATATTTGCATGTTTAGACATTAAGGATGGAAACAGATGACTCATAGGAGAATGGGAGGAAGCAGGGAAGGTAGGGCAAATTAATCTCACTGCCTAGGACCTCCAGGGTTATTGCATTGCAGGACATCCCTGGAGGAGTGATATTCCCTAAGAGTCAGCTTCACTGGCTTTTCTTGTTTTATTGGCTGAACAGAACTCTCACCCGCGGACCTCAGGAGAAAGCTGATCTTTACTGCAAAAGATGCTAAAATGTGATTCCTGATAAGCTGATCTTGGAATCTGTTTCTCGCTGGACATCCATGCCCTGTTCTAAACACTTAGGTATCACCACAGATATTGATTCATTCTTCTCATGCTGTGTACTCACTAAGGTTGTAAATCCTCCCAAGTCAATAACAGTGCATTTTACCCTCTTGGCACATGTGTGTTAAGGTCATATTCAAGGTTCTTCCATTTATTAGAGGAGGGCATGACAACCCACTCCAGTATTCTTACCTGGAGAACCCCATGGACAGAGGAGCCTGGTGGGCTGCAGCCCATGGGGTTGCAAAGAGTTGGACACGACTGAAGTGACTGAGCACATTTACTAGATAAGAGATGTGGAAAGCAACCTATTATGTCTCCCATTCTTCATCCTTAACCTGGGTGTTTTGCCTAAATTGCAAGATTCTTGTTAGAATAAAAAAGAAAGTGTCTGGAGCAAAGTAAGAATAGAAATAATGTTCAATCCAATTCTCCTTCTCACTATACAGCAATTTCGTGGTCATCAGTGCCTCTGCCTTATGTCTCCTAAATGAGGGTGTTAGCATTAGAATGTGCTGTTTTATATTAAGTTTCAGTTATGCCAATTTCTTATTTTCTACACTGTGGAAATGACACAGAGAGAAAAATACCTTTCATACGACAAATGTAGATGCTTGGGTTTGATGGCAAGGAGGAGTCTCTCTCCCCTCTCCCTGGTACCTAATCCCCAAAGCAGTCTAGAGAAAAGATAGGAGCAAGTTACAGTCAGTGTGGTGACTGAGTCAAAGCTGCTTCCACTGGGACCACCCCAAGGCCTGAGCATCTTATTACTGAAATGGTGATTTGATTTACTAAGCGTTTGTAATTATGTTGACATTGTTTTTGTCTTTTTAACAGTAAAATGAGACTGATTTTAAATATGTATTACAGGATGTCTACTGAACAGAAAACGCATTTGTTGCCTCTGGGCAGAGGTACAGGCTAAGACACAAATAATGATTTCACAGGAGCAAAAAGAATTACTGAGCAGATGCTCATCTGGGGAAAAGAGGCCAGAGAGGAGCCACGTCTGCCAGCAGAGGGAGAAGGTATAGGATAATTAGCATCTTTGATTTGTTTAAATTTACCAGTGGTATAGCCTTCTACTTCAAGATGGAATAAAAGAGTGGGAGAAGCCAGGTGAGATCGCAGCAGAGAAGAGAATTATAACTGAGCAGGACCCTATGAGATCTTTCTGGAACAAACTCCCCCCCCCCGCCCCCCCCCCGCCCCGCCTCTTGCTTGCCTCTTATCTAAGAAAAACTTTTGCCTTCTAGGCTTTCCTTGAGTTCCAAAGAATAAAATTAATCAGAGACATGAGAAAATGCAGAAAGAAAGGAAAACAGTCAAGCAAGACAAAATAATAGTTTAGCCATTAAACAAAGTCAAGGACCTTTAGATCCTCCTCAAGAGTCATAGATAATTGTGAGAAATATCCTTTGAGATGTTTTGCAGGTAGTGAAACCTCTACCAGGTGGAAGAAGTTAACTGTATGTTGCCCATAAGCACATGGACCCCAGACAAGTTGACACTAGGAGCCCGATGATATTGACTCCCAATTACCTCACCACCAACTAACCAGAAAATGTCCAAAAGCTGATTAAGCACCTCCTAACCCCCTTCCATCACCTTGGCTTTAAAAACGTTTCTTTGAAAGCCATCGGGGAATCCAGGTTTCTTAGGCACAAGCTGCCTGGACTCCTTGCTTGGCACCCTGCAATGAATGCTGCACTTTCTTTCACCACAACCCACTGTCAGTAAATTGGCTTCACTGCATGCAGACAAATGGACCCAAGTTTGGTTTGGTAGCATAATTACATTCCTGCAGCTCTTAATTCACCAAGAGTCCAGATTCTCCTTTAGCACAGGCTCTTCAGAAGAAAAATTAAAGAAAATCATTTGAGTAATAATGGAAATCCAAGAAAGCCTTGCAAAACCCCCTCTTTAAGCAATGACTCAGGATGTACTGACGAGCAAGGCTGAGGGGACCCTCAGCAGGTTTGTGGAGACTATGTCCCCAGTATGACAGATGGAATTATCTATTTGTCATCAGATGGTACTGCAGGTTAGGCTTGCAATCAGTTCCACTACAGCCCTGACAGCCTTCATCTGTACCTTGATAACCTTCCTTTCCTTCCTTTGGCTCACTTCATTTTGGTCTCTTGGTAATTTCCTTCATTTAGTTATAGTTCTGCCCCTGAAATTCTGAAGAAGTCCCTTTCTTTCCAATAATAATAGCAGTGGCTGTTTGCTAACGGCCCACTGTAGATCAATACTCTACCTGTGCATGCTAGCTGGCCAAATAAGAGCAGAGAGTTCATTTGGGAGCTGATTCCACAGAGGAAGAAAGAGGAAGTTGGAGAGCAAGTCAGGGACAGAGAATAAGACAGGGGGCATAGACAAGGTCATGGCTGTGGCTGGTGGGGTAGGGGGTTGGCTGTCTATCACTGGGACTCCTGAGAAGAGAGAAAGAGGCCACCAAGAAATGCTCCCCACCTTCACGCCTGGCTGCTCCCACGCCCTCTGAGTGAGGGGTGCTCCCAGGGCAGTAAGGCTGCTACTCCTGGACTGCGGTCCCTTGGAGCCAGCAGGCTTCTCTCCCCTGGGAGCAAGCCCTGCGGCACCAAGCTGAGAGCACAGCGGGTGAGGTGTGAACTCCAGTAGAGACCTTCCAGTGACGCAGGTTTCTGTTCTTCAGGGGAATGACAGGTATTATCTAGAGGATCTCATTCATGTATCAACTCTGCCATTCTTAAGGCTCCAAGTGCTACTCTGTCAAGAGAAGGAGGATTTTCTAAGTTTGTCTTAGCATTTTTCAGAACCAAGCATAAAGGACTCACGCTTCTTCCCTAAAGGCAGAGAGGTACCTTTCCCACTGATCATGGCTGGTGAGGTGACCGGCACCTTGGGCTAGAGGAAAGATATGGCTTAGGGCAGAAGGAAAGGCTCAATGTGCCCCATGGGGATCCTAGTCCGGAGGCTTGTTGAGGCAGCAGGCTTGGTGAACAGCAGGCAGTAAGTGGGGGATGTTAAAGGCAGTGGCTCTTCATCCCTCCCTGCTAGGGCCATGCCTCCAAGGGGAGGGGTTCTATAGAGACCCTGGACAGAGGCCCCACACTGGGGGTACAGAAGAGTCTCTGAACCTGCCTGGAAAGCTGGGCCCAGGGTCACCTCAGTAAAGTGTGGGAAGATGGGAGGTGATCTCCCAAAGGCTCACGAACAATGTATGTATTTCCTATTGCTGCTATTAAAAAAAAACAAAAACAAAAACAAAAAACAAAACAACCTCAGCCTTTCTGTTAAAACAACACAGATTAATTCTATTATAGCTTTGGCAGTAAAAAAATCTGAAATGAATCTCGCTTGGCTTCAATCAAGGTGCCTTTTGGAGACTGTAAGAGACAATCTGTTTTGTTTTTTTTTTTTAACCACCAGCTCATAGAGGTGGGTGCATTCCTTGGCTCACATCACTCTGACCTCTGCTTCCTGTCATGTCTTCTCTGACTCTAACCCTCCTGCCTCCCTCCTGTAAGAATCCTTGGATTACATTGGATCCACTTGACTAACCCAAGATAATCTCCCTAGCTCAGGATCTTTAATCACATCTATAAAGACCTTTTGCCATGTAAGGTAAAGTATTTACAGATTTCAGGGATTAGGAGGTGGACACCTTCGGAGCCATTATTCTGTCTACCAAAGGTAGACGCACTTTCCTCACCAAGAATAAAAGATTTCTCCTCTCCCAGGAGCTTTGGATTTCTAAGCAGGTAGAATAGACTTAATGGGCAAAGGCACTGGTCTGACAAATTGAGTATTTGACTCAAATCCTGGCTCTGTCATTTTTTTCTGGAGGGACTTGGGCCTGTGACGTATTCTCTCCTTTATGTGGGAGGAAAGAAGACCACCTGGGTCTAAGGGACCCTGCCCCGCTCACAGCTGCTCCTTCTTCCTGGGTGTGGTGAGGGGCCACTCAGGACACAACATGCACCTTAGGTGGCTCGCTGGGGGCCCTGGGGAGCCCAGGTGAGGTGTTGTGGGGTGGAGGTAACCAGTGCAGCCGAGATGGGCAGGATGAAAGGCTGCCAGGAAAGGAGCTTCGAGGTGGAGAGAACATGGCTCAGGCAGTGGGTGATGGATTTCTAGGATGTTGGTACCATCTCTAAAGAAAACAGAATGACTGGGATAACCATGCCAGCACTTTCCAGAGAGCAGGAAATGCGATCACTGCACAGTCCTGACCCAAGAGGACCAAGGCCGTCTGAGGACTGTTCTCTGCCAACACCATGAAATCACAGATGCCCCCTCTCCCGAAATGTTTCTAGAAGTTCTTGGAGATGAGAAGAGGCAGGGAGAGGGACACTGAAAAAAAGTGAGGGCTTATAAAGGGACCTTATGTACTACAGAAAAATAAAGAAGTAAGACTCACTGTGTTTGTGACTCTCCCCAACTCCTTATCCATTCTGAACAACCCTGCAAGTTGGCATCTTAAGGGAAGTCATTTGGGATTCTGCCTAAAGGAGAGACAAAAGAGGTTCTGGACATTCTTCCTCCCCATCCGATTAGGACACATGTTCCTAAAGGGAAGCAGGTCTCACCAAAGGCCAGTGTGCTAGGTGGGGTGTTGAGTGGGCTATGTCACTGCATTAAAGGAAGCATGGCCAATGCACCCAAGAAATCAGTCTTTAACTGTGGAATTAGAGCACTGACAATGCCCAATTATTTTGCTCATTAAGACGACTGGTCTGGACTGGATTGACCATTCTCCAATTAACTCCTTGGCACTTGGCTATAATAATGATTGAACTAACTCATTTGACTCCTAGGGTGGCTGAAAAAGCAGATGCGAGTAAACTCATTTTACATCATTCAAACACACTTTCCTCACCAAGAATAAAAGATTTCTCCTCTCCCAGGAGCTTTGGATTTCTAAGCAAGTAGAATAGACTTAATGGGCAAAGGCGATGGTCTGACAAATGTGAGTATTTGACTCAAATCCTGGCTCTGTCATTTTTTTCCAGAGTAACTTGGGCCTGTGCTTCTTCTCTCCTTTATGTGGGAAGAAAGAAGACCACCTGGGTCTGAGGGACCCTGCCCCACTCACAGCTGCCCCTTCTTCCTGGTGTAGTGAAGGGGTCCCTGGGGACACAACATGCCCCCCCCCCCCACTTGACACTGGGAACCCAGCATTCTTCATGGAGGGTGGGGCATGGGACTAGGACAGGAGGTGCTCAGAAAGGACAAATGTGCCTTACTGATGAAGATCAAACTTCTCAAACAGCCACGTTACGGTGTGGTTTTCCTGTATCCAGATGATGGGTTTTTTTGGTTACTGATCTTTTGTTTGTTTTTATCAGTGACCAGATTATAAAGTATACCATGGAACATCTGGTTTGATAATACGTTTTTAAATGAGAAAATACTCAATTTGGAAGGTTTTCTATGGCAACCTGACTCCCCATTTGTGAACGACTGCAAGTGCAGCATCAGGCTTGGATTCTTGTGTGGCCTGGATCTGCGTGGTAGGTGAGTCTGAATGAGGACCCACAGTCACCCAGCCAGGCATCTGCACTCACTTTGACTGCTTCTCCTGTCCATGACTATTAGAGTTTGGGACGCTTGCAGGAGAATAATCCTCAGGTCTGTAAAATTGGGCATAATCTAGGCAGGGCTGTGGGCTCCTAAGGCAGGATCCATCGTGTCCTTCTCTCCCCCGGTGCTTGCTGCAATTTCTGGCACAGAGAAGGTGAGGGCCAACAGAATGGATTTCACTTCCTTGCGATTTTTCAGAGATGCATTTTTTTTCCCCTTGTCTGAGCCTGGGGCGCCTGTCCTCTTATTGGTTCATTAAGGCTGTCACTCAAGCTGTGTGTTCCAATAAGTGAGTGTGCTGTCTCCCTCCAAGTACCAGTAAGTTCACAGGGAAGATCATTAGAATTTGTGATGCTGAGTCAACCATATCCAAATAACACGAAAGCTGGGAGGGCTGTAAGTTCATAAACCTTTTGCATGTGAACTGGCAACTGGCCTTCTCCTCTGCTCTTGTCTGGGTTTGCACATGACTAAGTGCAGGCTTGAGGGATTTCCATTAGCAGATCATAAGTAAAAATCTAATTAAAATGACAGTCTCCTCATCATGGATTCATTTTCAAGAGGTACACTGGGTAGTTGGGGCATTTCTTGGGGTTGCCTTGTAATGGATTTATCTGGCAGCCTATATACCCTGGCAAAGGCCTTCTGAGGTGCAGGGGAAAGGGATGGGCTTTTTGGAAGCACGTAGCTCCTCTGTGACAACTACTACACTCCCTGGGCACACACACTTGAAAAGCTATGTAGAACCTAGCCCACCCATCATGCCCTCATTTTATGCCCACAAGCAGCATCTGTCACACACTTAGTCTCCTGGCTGCAGAGAAAGGAAGAGGGAGACCCTGATTCTATCATACCCCCTGCTACTGACCCCAGTGAATAACCTGGCCTGAGTTACATTTGCTTGAATGTGATATTTTATGAATGTCATACTAGCATTCCTCACAGTTGTATCCCCCAAATTATTAGTCTTCTTTTGAATAACAAAATGCTTTGATTGTGGCCCATTCTTTGGGGATAAATTACCAGCTCAATAACACGCTATAAAAAGCCTCTTGATGTTTAATTCCCACCTGCTCCTCCAAACTGGGTCCTAATACCTGTTGAAACTGTACTCAAGTCCCTATGTCCATGTCTTTTGAAGTAAAACTATTTTGTTCTAGTCTCCCAGGTCACCTCTCAATCTTAAAAGATTTCCTAAGGTGGGCCAGGAATTTGAGTACACATAATACATTGCTATTTTTGTTTAGTTGCTAAGTCCTGTCCAGCTCTTTTGCAACCCCATGGACTGTAGCCCACCAGGCTCCTCTGTTCACGAGATTTGCCAGGCAAGAATACTGGAGCATTCTCCAGGGGATCTTCCTGACCCAGGGACTGAACCCATCTCCTGCATTGGCAGGTGAATTCTTTACTACTGAGCCAACAGGGAAGCCCACACAATACATCAGACTGGCTTCAAAGGGTTAATGCTTAGGAAATGCGAAAGTGTAGAAACAAAGACTAGCTGTTGAACCAACAAACTGGGAACAATTTAGACAATAAGTCATCCACAAAGCAGTGTCACTAAACTCCCAGGTCCCTGAGAAATACAGATAAAGGTCTGACACACATTCCTAAGTTGTACAGGTTGCAGACCCCCATCAGATGAAAACTGCTGACTAAAAGCACAGAGACTCCAGACAGGTTGAAACCAGAGGATTGGTGATGCTTACAACTTCACCTTGATGCCAATCAATTAGAACTCTGCATGAGCTGATCACGTACCGTGAGGCCTGCTCCCTCACACCACCTTTAAAAAAACTCTTGCCTGAAAGCCATGGGGAGTTCACAGTTTTTTGAGCATGAGCTGCCCATTCTCATTGCTTGGAGCCTTAGAATAAATGCTATACTTTCTTTCACCATAACCCGTATCAGTTGGACGAATGGACCCAAGTCCAGGTTCAATAACATTGTCAACGTCTTCCCCTTCCGCCCTGTCCTTGTGCTGACACACAGAAAGCTTACAATCCCCTGAAGATGGCCCTCCTTCTCATTCCCTCCCGGCTTGGCTACCTGGCTCTACCTCCTCTGAACCCTCCCACCCCTCCCAGAAGCTTTCCCAGGCCCTCATACCCAGGGACATGGCAGGATCCTTCAGATTGGTCCCCATGGATGCCCCCTACCTGGTTCCCTGCCTTCTTCACATATCACATAGGATTGTACACTGTTTATGTGTTTGTCTGCCCCGTTGTCATGGATACTTCCAGAGAGCAGAAGCTTTATTTTAGTTGATCTCTGGTACCTAACAAAGAGTTTGGCACAAAGTTTATGCTCAGAATAAATGAGGTCTCATCAGGCAGTAGGACATTTATTATGCTTTTAGAACCCCTAAGGTGGGTCCGCAATTTGAGTACACACAGCACATTAGACTGGCTTGAGCGTTTTCCACTCAAGGCCAGAAAGTTTTATAACAGTTACAGAACCACTGGGGGTAAAATCAGTGAGATCTTTGAAAGAGTAAAATTATCAAGATCAAAGCTGAACCTTTGAGATTCAGAGAGTGAAAAAGGGCAAAATTTTAGAATTTTAAAATGTTCCATAAAAATGGATCAAAAGATCAATTAATCACCAGGAGGTTTTAAAAGATCTCGATTTTTCTTCTCTACTTCCCTCTCTTCCTCCCTCATTTTGTCTCTCCTTTCTTTTGATCTCAACATCCATTCATTTTTATGCAAACATTTACTGGACACCAACTGTGTGCTCAGGGCTACAATCTGCACTGAGAATTTGGAGAGAGTAAGACACAGACATGCCCTCCAGGATCTCAGCACAAAGTGGGAAGAAAGGCAGGACAAATAAATGGGTAACTAAGGCAGAGTAAGTATTGGGACGGATTCTGCATGGAGTCTGGGGAGCACTGGGAAGAGGCAAGCTATACAACATGTGACCCAGAATGGCTTCCTGAGGGAGGTGACTTTATCAGATACACACAGCTTGGCATCAAATGATTTACATCCAAGAAACTTCTGATATGTTTCTGTCTACAGAAAGAAGCTAGAGAGCTAAATAGTGGACAGAGGAATCTGGGTTGGTCTGTATATTCCACTGGATTGCTAGTATGAGTATGGTGGAGGTTCCCTATTCCCACCCACTGTAGCTCCTCTCAGGGTGTGGGCAACTATTCAAGTGAGCTGGGGCTTCTGATCATCAATAGGCAGGCTTCACATTTTTTATGTTAATTTCTTTAGTAGAAGAATGCTATAGCTAAATTGTTCTTTGTTGATTTTGTTTAGTTGCTAAGTTGTGCCCGACTCTTTTGCAACCCCATGGACTGGAACCCACCAGACTCCTCTGTCCATGGAATTCTCCAGGCAAGAATACTGGAGTAGGTTGCCATTTCCTTCTCCAGGGGATCTTCCCAACCCAGAGATTGAAACCACGTTTCCTGCATTGGCAGGTGGATTCCTTACCACTGAGCCACCAGGGAAGCCCTGTAAGCTGAACTGCATCCTTGTAAATTCATATGTTGAAGCTCTAACCCAAAACATGGCTGTGTTGGAAGAAAGGGTCTAATTTTCATTAGGACTAATGAAGGTTAAATGAGGTCATAAGGGTGGGACCCTAGTCCAATAGGGCTCCTGCCTGATAAGGAAAAGGAAAGGTACCTAAGCTCTCTCCACCATGTGAGAACACAGTGAGAAAGGCTGCTGTATATAGCCAGGAGGAGGGTCCTCATGGGGGAATGGCTAGCACCTTGAACTTGGACTTTTCAGCCTCAAGAACTGTGAGAAATAAATCTCTGTTGTTCAGGCCACCCAGGCTGTGGTATTCGGTTACGGCAACCCAAGCTAAGACAAGGAAGACAGAGCTTGAACAAAGTGAAGATTTGACAGTTTCATAGGGTTTCATCAGGATAAACATTTTGCACTTTGCATAATTCCGATCTCCAAATAAAAATTATTTGAAATTTAAAAATGTAAACATTTTGCATTTTGATTAGCACGCTCACCAAAGAGCACTAGAGCATATGGAAAAAGCAGGTCCTAGCCATGTTTATTGTGTGACCTTGGCCAAGTTGCTGGATCATGGTCTCCTGCTCCATATTATCCACGCAGCAGGGCTTGGGGAGAGATGAGATTGAGCTCTGCACAGAGTACCTGGCACAGAGCAGGCACACATGAATGGTAGTAAATGAGACTAGAGAAGTTTGGAAGATATTCAGTGGCTCTCAGCTCCTCCTTAAAGTCATCAGTTTGGGAGCAGATTTCAGAATTCCTAGATTCACTATAAGGTTTCCTTGTGACTCAGATGATAAGGAATCCACCTGTAATAGAGGAGACCTGGGTTCAATCCGTGGGTCGGGAAGATCCCTTGGAGAAGGGAATGGCTACACACTACAGTATTCTTGCCAGAATTCCTTCCTCACCTAGTTTAAATTCCAAAGCCTGTGACTTTCATTTGCCTATAATAGTGCCTTTCAATCCCATCTTAGGAAATACTGAAGGGCATCTATAATGATCTCAGCCAGTATAGAAATGTTTTTACTAAAACCCCTCACAATATGGAATTTATTCTAATTTACCTCAATTCATATTATGTATTTATAAAAACATCCCATATAAACCATATGGTATTTTAGAAGGTAGCCAAGAGGTTGCTGGGAAATCAGATAAACAATGTCAAGATAGTGTAATTTTTGTAAGGCCCAGAATTTCTAATTCAGAAGAACATATATTAATCCAAATGCCATATTTCCAAAACCCTAGGGTCCAGCAGGATGGGATTTATTGAGAATGGATCAGGCAGTTGCCCCAGGACTCCCTCAAACATCTTTCCCATCAGCCTGGCATCCTTGACCTTGTCACGCTGCCTGATGTCCCACCATTGAGACATTCCCTCAGATTAATGAATCTCTCTCCTAAAGAGCATATGTCAGTACTTTCATATAGAGGAAGAGTGGTAGCAATCATTCTCATCTTGGTGGAAATGAATTCCTTCTGGTATGCTTTCCAGTGACACACTCTGAGATCAGCCCCACTGGGTGCCTGGGGCTTCAGCAGAAAAGGGAGTGGGGAGTGGTAGACACAGGTAGTAAGGAAAGAGAAAGGAGAGGATTATGAAACATTCAGCCCCAAGCACGGTGAGGCAGGTGGCATCCACCTGGAGGGAGAAAAGAAGGTTGAGGGCCCTAGAAGCTCTCAGAATATGGGTTGGGCAGAAAGAAAGCAAACAAGAGATGCAGTAGAATGAGCATTATTTCATCTGCTTTATTAAGCAGCACCCATGCTATGACCCTCTTCTCTGCCGACCACCACGCTCCCTCTTGACAATGTAAAACCATTGAACAAAAATTTATGCCCCCCACCCACCCCCCACCAAATCTAAGCAGAGGACAACTCTAGGTTTGCTGTACTGATACTTCTTCAGCAACACGACCACCCAGAGAAATGCCACCTCCACAATCTCATCACTGCACAGCCCTCAGAAACAGTCACTTCAAAGCATTTCATTCCAACTAGACACTTAATTCATTTGTCACTGACAAGTCCGACACAGCGGCCCTTGTGATCACAAGTCAGGAGTCAGAGATTTTCCTGCTTCAGAAGAGAACATGCACTGCTCACAGGGCACTGTGTCACTGATGATTTCAAAGTCCTCAGTCCCTGCTCCCAACCTGTGTCACCAAAGGCGAGGCTGCACCGTCACCCAAAGGACAGCATCAAAGAGGAGACACAGAGCATTTATGACAAAAAGATGTGCTAACAAAGATCAGAAACTGGGCCTGGGGATCAAGAGGATCAGCTTCCCAGGAGCTCCACACAGAGCAAGTCGACAAGCTACACACGGGCAAGTCCACTGATGGGTGACGGTCCAGCCAGGAAGGGTGGTCCTCCCCACTTCCTACTGGTCTTTAAGGCGGCAGTTTCCATCCTGACTTCAAGATGCTGTGTGTCTCCCAGAGTTGATTTTCCTCCAAATCAGCAAGTGACCAGAACCGTGAAGTACCTACCCATTGCCATCATCCCTGAACCACATCAACCATCCCGGCAGAGAGGCGGGGGGTGGGAAGGTGCGAGGTGAGCCCCATACCTGGTCCAGCTTCCAGTGGAACTCTGCTGGGCGGAAGGTGTCTGCCTGGTCAAAATCCTTGCGCAAGAGGAAGACGAGGCGGCAGTTGTGCACATACAGGGCGTAGTGATGCCGGTTCATTTCTGAAAAGCAGAAAGAAGATTTGAGGGGGGCCAGAATCCCTAAGCCCATCATCCCTAGAGGAGTCTTCCCAGTTCATCACTTAGCACAACCCCAAAAACAAAGAAATGGGCATTCTAGTTTTTTCTTTTCCAACTGATCTAATGAATAGTTCTAGAACACACGTGTGGAGCTCTCTGAAATGGAAGAGGTAGATTCCAGAAAGCCCACAAAAAACTTCTGCCAAGAAGCCATTTGGGCCTTAAATACCAACATTTACTGCATTAGCGCCTGGATAAAATTACATATGTTCTCAAGCTCTTTTTTTTTTTTTTTGTACATAGACTTCTGGGAGTGCCAAGGGCATTCTCTGACAATCACATCGGCCACTCTAGGTTCCTTTAACACAGCTGGATGCTCCCAGAGCTCTGGGCTCTTATTTTATTTCATCAGGTTTGACAACAGCAACCACAGAGCACACCTTCATTTCTGTGTGCAGTTAAGGAGATCTGCCTCTCTTCTGGCTGCTGAGAGGAGGTGGCAGGTCAACTTTCCAGCACTAGACACAGTTCCCTGAATTTCCAAAGCAATGAATAAATACCTCTTTCCCCATACACAGACAACAGATGGGACTTTCTCTTCCTGCTAAAACTTCCTTTTCTGATTAAAAAAAAAAAAATCAACTGGGTCCTAGCCATGATATCCTGTAGTCACAATATAACAGCCATTGGGAAGCGGGGAGCTGTTCTTTGACCAATACGCAGAGAACTCACACTATACTACAAAGTATCACACTCAGAAGGCAAGTATGGTGCACATGTTCTGTAAGTATTGGGCAAATGAGCAGATACAGCAAGAAGGACATGGGCCCTGGATTCAGATAGACTTGGAGTGAAGCCATACCTCTGGATGATGCTGGAGAAGTAATTCAACCTCTTAGAGGCTTGATTTCCTTAGCTGTATCATGACAGGGATGCTGGATTATCCTAATGTGTCACGAGAATAGATGTTGTGATTGACTAATTTTGCACATCCTGTACACACCTTGCTTATGGAGGTATAAGTGGGAAGAATCAACATCAATTCCCACTTCAAGGCATGGGCTCCACATTGGTTTAAGCCAAAAAGGCTCGTGAAACAACCCCCACCACAGTGTTTGGTTCAGAACCCAGGTCCACGTCCAGCATTGCAGACCATTCTTCTGGCCATGGGGCTTCAGTCAGGAAAGTGACTCGAGTCAGGCCAGTGATTCTGGAGCTGTTATAAGCAGTCTAGGAAAGAACTGTCTCCCTCTTTTAGCAGCTAGCAAGAAGAGAACCCCATCTCTTTCAAGAAGTTGCAGTATATACTGGGAGGTTTGGAGCTGCTGCAGACATGTTTACTAACATGAAATTGATACATATAAGGTGGCAGATCTGAAAAATTGTAGAGAATAGGAGCCAGGACCTTGATCACACTTTATCAGAAGCTATCTGTCTTAGCTCTAGCCACTTTTAGTTACAAGAACCCCACATTCCCTTAATAATTTTGATTTTTAATCATTCTATATCAGTTTGCTCTGTATTTCCCATTCCTTGTAACTGAAAGCATCTTAATTGATACAATGAGGAAATGTGTATAAACCATCTGCCCAGAACAGATGTTCAATGGCTGTTGGTTATTATAAGGACTACTACACTGCCTCGTGACCATGACAACACAACAGAGTAGTGTCAGATGCTGTTTTCACAAAAGCATTACCATTCTTCAAAATGCAACCAAAAGATGGACAGAGGGAGAATGGTCAGTTGCCAAGTGTGGCAGCATTGGTCAAGACCAATATTCAGGTGACTACTTGATCTTTACATTGATGAAATACCCAGGCCTGCTTATAGGAATTTTACTAACCAGTTCTTGTCTCCCACACTATTGCCTAACTGATTTCCTGTAGTTTCTATAGATAACTGTCAGGAGGATACAGAAAGATTTCTCCCCTTTGGCTTCATTTGGCATCAGGAGAGGCTGTGGTGAAGAGGTTAAAGAAGAATGAAAAGATAGACCTCATGGGAGGTTTACAGCATCTCCTGCTCTCCCTCCAGTGGTCCCTCCCTCCCCCGCCCTCTGTTGGCTGGATCCCTGGAGTCACCACCCACACCAGGGTAACTGGTTCCTCGATGACATGAGGAACATCAGTGACATGATACACTCGGAATTCAGCTCCGCTTCTGCTGTCCTTCAGTGTTCTCCCTGGCGGCCCCCCTCCTTTTCCTTGCCCACATCTCTGGCATATCCTAAAGTCTTCTGGCCACTGTCAGGTATTAAATAGTCCAGAAAGTCTCCATATCAAATACCAGCGTGTCATTAGTTAAAAGATCTTCCCCACTCAGCCTTGTCCGTGGCTTGTTGGCCACCAGTGGCGAAAGGACTCTTCTTGTCCCACTGCCTCCTCCCCCAAACTCCTCCCAGCTCCAGTCTTGGTCAGGGGCAGGGAAGGCAGATGTGAAGGAGAGAAGTGGAGTCTCTTTAAAGAGGCAGTGGACTTTGTTATTCCCCAGGGATGTCCAGTGTCCTCTGTCATGTGGGTCTACATGTGGGTTCCTTCATGGGTGCATTGGCTGGTTTTTGGAGAGGCTTTGCAGGGATCACCTGTGGCCATGAAACTGGGCCCTGGTTAAAAAATGTTTTCAGCCCTTCTCCCCCCCAACCCCTTCAATCCCCACACCCTCAATAAGAAAGGGCCTATTACAATCTTCACATAGGAATTGATCTGATATGTGACATTGTTCCAATCTGGACAGCAGGGATATTCACACCACTTCCAATCCCACTTTTGTTGGCTCTTACCTCTCCATTTGGAGAAGGAAATGGCAATTCACCCCAGTATTCTTTCCTGGAGAATCCCATGGGCAGAGGAGCCTGGCAGGCTATAGTCCATGGGGTCGCAAGAGTCAGACAGGACTTAGCAACTAAACCACCACCACCACCACCACCTCTCCATTACTTCTCTAAGCCCTGCTTTTCATGATTCCTTTCATGATTTTCATGACAGCTTTGATGGTCTTGGCTCCTGCCCTCGGTTGCTTATCCCTGCCCCCTTGCCAATCTACTTCTCCTACTGAATTCCCTCTTCCTGGCACTCAGCCCTTTTGGCTCCAGTCTCAACCATTTCTGGATGTCCATTTGGTCCCCAAGAATAAGAATAAAAACACTGATGTTCTGCTAAATTGTAGTAGGGCAGCCCCTCCCCCTGCTGCCCCTCTCTGCTCACTGCTCCCCGCTCAGAGGCAGCTGCCATTAGCCTCTTGCCTTCAGACCATCTGGGCAAGAGTCAGAGCCAGGTCCACCTTTCCTGTACCCTAAACTGCTAGGACAAAAATCACACTTGCCCAGAGCTCCCCTGGGCTCTGTTCTGACAGCAGCCTGGAACAGATGTAAGAGTGTTTTCAGCTCAGCCAACAGGGAGGTGGGAATGAGATTCCCACCTTCTCTCTACTTTAGACAACCTTGGTCCCTCTGAGAGGTTTTCTGGGCATCTCTGGATGTGTGAGAGCACCCCTTCCTTGTCCAGCAGCCTGAGGGACCATCCTAGGACTCTCTACCATGCTGGCACCTCTGTCCCCATCACTTGGTGATTTCTGGACTGGTTGGTCCCTCTGTCTTGGAAAGCACCGTATGAAAGTAGCTGGCACTGCAAGTGGCACATCGTATTCAAATGAAACTCAGAGGCAGCGAGAGGGCTGATGCCAGGAAGAAAGGGTCCCACGGGAGGAGCGGGTGTGTAGGGGGAGAGGAGTTTCTAAGAGAGGCCAGGAAAGGACATTGCTCACACCAGGAATGGAGAGATAGGGCCAAGAAAGGTGGGGTTGGAGGGAGCACAAGTGCCCCTCACAATGCCATGTGGTAGAGCCATTGCTATGTATTCACCTAACCTTGTATCCTTGCTCTTAGAAACATAGCCTCAGTCATCTCGCTGCTTCTCTCATGGTCAGATGGAACACTGAGATCAAATTCTCACCAGAAAACTGAGAGCATGTGGCTTGCTGGTCTAGCTAATAAAACCCTTCTGTGTTTAACCCTCTATTCTAACTTTCTGTTCCACGGTTGAAAATGGCAGTGACAAATGATGGAAGGATCTCGAGTCCCTGAATGTCTGGGCAAAGCTGAGCCTCACCCCGCAGCTCCAGCTCGGGCTGCTGGACAGTGACAGGAGGGAAAACGAATGAAAAGGTGTTAGTTATCGTGAGGCTTCTTGGTGGTTGTGCTGAGAGTGGTTTCCTTTCTTTTATAAAACTGCAACTAACCCTTGATGACTAATCAGTTCTGTTATCCAAAAAATAAACTACTTCATCATAGGCTAGCATTGGTGAGTTTTACTTAGTGGGTAAGACAGAAACTAGTGCAATTTTCATGAAGGGTGATTTTGTAATTTATATCAACAGCCTTTCTAACATTTATTGGGTTGACCAAAAAGTTTGTTTGGTTTTAAAATCCAAATGAACTTTTTGGTCAACCCAATATATTCTTTTTTTTTTTTTAAACTTTACAATATTGTATTGGTTTTGCCATACATCAATATGAATTCGCCACAGGTGTACACGTGTTCCCCATCCTGAACCCCCCTCCCACCTCCCTCCCCGTACCATCCCTCTGGGTCATCCCAGTGCACCAGCCCCAAGCATCCTGTATCCTGCATCAAACCTGGACTGGCGATTCGTTTCTTATATGATATTATACATGTTTCAATTCCATTCTCCCAAATCATCCCACCCTCTCCCTCTCCCACAGAGTCCAAAAGACTGTTCTATACATCTGTGTCTCTTTTGCTGTCTCGCATACAGGGTTATCGTTACCATCTTTCTAAATTCCATATATATGCCTTAGTATACTGTAACTAACTTAGTATAAGTTAGTATAGTATACTGTAACTAATTGGCTGTTTGGTCAACCCAATATATTCTTTAACTCAATAATTCAGCTTCTGGTCAGGAAATAATCAGAACTATCCATACAGGTATATACAAGAATGCTTATTATATATTGCAATAATGCCTATTACAACATTGTTTCAGCATTTAAAAGGAAATAATCTAAATGTCTAACAAAAGGGAGCCAGTTAAATGAAGTATAATAAAGCCTCAGGACTGTCATGTAATTCATATTTTTAAAGAATATTTTATCACATAGAGAAATGACCTGGATACATGTAATGTTATTTAAGAGAAACATAATAGTATCACAGGTATTATAAAAATAGATTAAAAATTGTAAGAATATTCTATATGTACATAGAAATTAAAATAAGATTTCATTTCATAGCGAAATATGCCAACTGTTATCAGAAAATATCTCCAATTATTAGAATTTTAGATGACTTGTATATTTTTCCTACTTTTCTGCAATTTTAGGTTACTTGCTATAAACATGTGTTGCTCTTATAACTTGAGAATTCTTTTCCTGAAATATAAAAGCCCTAATCAAGCTTTAGTTGATCCTGACAAATTTTTAATTTAGGGCAGGAGATACATACATACATATATGTGTATATATATATATATATATATATATATATATATATGTATATGTTTATTTTCAAGTCAAAGAAGTGAGAAAATCTTCCCCATCTTTTTTTGTGCCAGTGTTGAGCTGATTGGCCCAGTGTTATTTTATGCTGAGGCCAGAGCTGAGCAGTGCCATAACCTGCTGGTTGAAGGGGCTGAAATGCCTACTGGGGGCGCTACTCTGATGAAAGTGAGGCATCATCGTCTAACGCAGTTTTCAGCCATGGCTGCACAAAAGAATCCCCCAGACGCTAACTCCCTGGGCCGGGGCAGGGCCCTGGCATCTGGGTGTTTTTACAGGGTCACCAGGTTATTCCAGTGCATAGTAGGGTTGACAGCCACTGTTCCAACAGCATGGTCCTGAAATGTGAAATCAGTCCTGAATATTCATTGGAAGGACTGATGCTGAAGCTGAAACTCCAATACTTTGGCCACCTGATGCGAAGAACTGACTCATTGGAAAAGACCCTGATGCTGGGAAAGATTGAAGGCAGGAGGAGAAGGGGACGACAGAGGATGAGTGCAGGGAGCCAGTGAGAGGACCTCCACCCATGGCAAAGGTCATGAGGAAGGAGGCTCGACATAGGCAAAGGCGGGATCGAGCCTCAGGAGTCCCCCTGGAAATTCTCGAGCATCTACCCCCATAACCAGAGCCTGCCTACTTTACTACTTTGTGCTCTCACCTATACCTCTGACTTTACGGGGGGCTGTCCCCCACCACCTCTTTCGGAGAAGGAGTTAACTTAGAGCTCCAGTTAATAAAAACTCCTGGGCGTGACAAGAGTGTTTTAACCTACAAACTCCTCTGAAGGTTCTCTAGCCTGCCTGACAGGCTTGTCCGGCCACATGTGATTGCTCACAGCCTCTCAACCATGAGAGGCACGAGATGCTTTAAACCGTCTAAAAACAGGTTCCCTAGAAAAGTTAGAAAACCATTAGTATAAGTATAGTGGGCTGATTAGAAATTGTATTGGTGAAGGGTTTTTCATTTGTTGAGCCAATGTT
The DNA here is from genome assembly GCF_002263795.3 of Bos taurus. Classification (NCBI taxonomy): domain Eukaryota; kingdom Metazoa; phylum Chordata; class Mammalia; order Artiodactyla; family Bovidae; genus Bos; species Bos taurus. The sequence continues at coordinate 128,489,156 of NC_037328.1, forward strand.
TGTTGCTAAGACTCCACATCCCCTAACCTTACACACATTAATGAATATATAGAAGAAATAAGTATTAACCTTTGATATAAATCACATTAGACCTTAGGCTAAGTAAATTCTTTCCTTAACTAAAACCCACTACACCCTCACCCTATACGAATGTAACTTTATTTGGGTGGCATCTGTTTTAAGAATAATCACCCCTGGAGAAATAAGTGTTGACTGACCACTGTCACAAGGAGAGGGTCATAAATTGTCAGCAGGCCCCCCTGGCCAGAAGATGATGTAACACCCCTAAGACCTCTGTATACATTTGTATGAAGCACCTGACTTTAATAAAAGTCAGGACTGCTGTCCCTGCGTGACTTTTGTATAACATCTCAGTGTATAAAAACAGACTCTGGAAAATAAAGAATTGGGATCAGTTCCTTGAAAGACTGATCTCCCCATGTCTCTCTCCCTCTCATACTCTGGCTGAGTCTCCATCTGGAGCGCGAAGCCCACCATGCTTACTAATTATGCCTGGGCTTCTAAGATCCGACCGGGGAGGCCTCAGTGTCTCCTCTCCTTCGGGAGAATGGAAGGACACCTGCGGCCTATGTAAGTGGTACAAGCTTCTTGTCCTGAAGTTTTATTGGTTTCCCACGTAAACCAAGCTACTCAGCCTCTTTTCTCCACTGAATTTTCCTGCTGAGCTATCCTCATTCTATTACTCTTTATATCTCTAATTAATATCTAGTTGAAGCTATTGTATCCTGATCCTCCCCGAAGCCGTCTCCCCTTCGAATACCCTGGATCAGCCGGGGCTGGACCCCGGCAGATGAGATGGTTGGATGGCATCACCAACTCAATGGACGTGAGTTTGAGTAAATTCTGGGAGTTGGTGATGGACAGGGAGGCCTGGTGTGCTGCAGTCCATGGGGTTGTAAAGAGTCAGACATGATTGAGGAACTGAACTGAACTGAAACCTGAGCTGGAAAAACTAGGGCCAAGCCTGTTTCTTTGGCAATCAGTTGTGTCATCTTAAGTTAGTTGCTCAGCCTTTCAAATTCCAATTTCCTTCTCTGGAAGCCCAAAGGTCTCTATCTATTTGATCTGCCTCCCAAGGGCATTTGATACATTTTAGAAAGGACTCCATGTGTGTGGCCGCTAACCCTAGCTGGGGATGCTTTGCATTTGGGCTCCTGGGTTCATGATGGAAGCACCCTACCAGACACTGCGAAGATGGGGCCACAGGATGGCTCCTGGGGTCCTGGGCTGAGCTCTGAACCCAGTCCCAATCCCCAGTGGCACCTTAAGCAGGTTTGCGGGGCACTTCCTAGAGGAAGATCCCAGGAAAACCAATCCTTGGCCCTGGCTCTGACACCATATGCCTAGAAAAATGGGCAACTTCCTTTGTCTCAGTTTCTACATCCAAAAAACACTATAACATGTATTGCAAAGATTAGGTGAAATAGGAAATGTGGGGTCCTGATAATGATAGAATATGGAATAAAACCAGAAATAGCAATGACAATGACAACCACATTGAGTAAATTGGCATTGATTTTATGTGTGGATCTGCTAAGTGATTTCATATATTATCTCATGTTTATCTCCCCCATTTTACATATGGGGAAACTGAACTGAAGCTGTGTAGCAAGCCCTCAAAGGTCATGTGTTAAATAGTGGGAAAGCTTCCATGTGAACTGTGACTGCACCACAGGCTCCTGTTATTTATTTGAAATATTTTAACAAGAGTAGCATTTGAAATGGAAAACTGTGGGCATCAAATTTTCATAAGATACCAGAGTATTTGTGTGTGTGTATCTTTACATGTGGGGTGTGATGAGCAGAACACGGGGTTGGAGTTAGCTGGAGCTAAGCTTACCTTCCAGTTTTGATACCTACTGGCTGTATAATTTGGGACAAGCTACTTAACCTCTCAGGGATGTTTCCTCATCCTTAAAACAGAAAACACAATATTGCTTTTATAAAATCAATTGTAGAGATGTGAGACACCGTTTGGAACAGGAAGATTGCACTTCTTGTGTGCCAGCTACTGTTCTAAAGCTCTATATGTACATCAAATCACTTAATTCTGATAAAAACCTTATGAGGTAGATAATACTATTAATAAAATGCATGTTTTATAGACTGGGAAATTGAGGCACAGAGAAGTTAAACAACTTGCTCAAGATTACACAGCTAGTAAGTGGTGGAGCATTTTTAACCACCAAGCTGTGAACCCTGCTGCACACACTTAGCATGCTGAAAAATAGCTAACAAGACTTAGCTACCATTATTATGCACAGCAGTGATTTTCAAACTACTGTTGTAAGTTAGCAGGACCCTTTCATTGAAAATGATCTTAATGGAAATGTGCCTATATATAATACAGTGAAGGTGGAGCTGCTTTGCTTGAAGTAAAGATGAAATCTCCTCCCTCACCCCCAGCCCCTGGTATAGCAGCCCTACATTACTTCTGGGGAAGCTGAGGTTCTGAAGAAACCAGTCTGAAAACCACCAATGCCAACTTTTCGATTCTTTTGTGTCTGTACCCTACCTCCCATTTGTGGTCTTGCCCTACCCCAAGCCCAGGAAGTCAGCAGGCAGAAAACCAAAGACCAGAATATTTCCCAGGTCTCCTCTCATACTCCTGTTTTTCTCCCACACTCGTGGTGGCCGTGGCCATGCCTGACCAGCTGGGACATAACGGGCAGCTGCTAGGAGAGCTGGACGCAAGGCTCACCGGTTTTATCTGAGTTGCAGAGGATGGTTTCCTTCTCAGCTCTCACGCCAGGGCTGGGGCCATGCTTCATCCACATGGTGATGGTGAACTGGTCGGTCAGGTTCTTGGGCACAACTCCATCAGGGATCTTGGCACCCTGCCTGCCATCGAACTTGAAGATCATTTCACTGCTATCCACCAGCAGTCCTATGGTCCAGTTGGTGGCAGCACTGGGGGATGGCAAGAGGTCAATGATGCCAGAGGAAGCTCCTACAGGGGGCGGGGACAGAAAGAACAAAGGGTCATTCCTCCCAGGCCGGGTGTCCTCATGTTCTGTTTTCTGCTCTCAGGGCCACAGTGAACTAATATGCGTACTCACCCAGAGCTAAGAGCTCTGTCCTGAGCTGGGTGACTTGGGGAAAGAAGGGTTAAATGTCATTCTTGCCCAAGTTGCCCATGGCGGCTTGGGGAGGCATCGGTAACTTACAGACAAAAGTATTGCATGTGGGAAAACAGTGCAATTAACCATTATACAAGAAAAAAAGTGCTGAAGGAATTTAGAGAAACGAGATTACCCTGGGGGCTTCGAAAAGCAGGCAAGGTTCCTGGAGAAGGCCAGGGCTTGATTCCAACCGATGGATTCATTCATGCACTTATCCATGCATTAACCTGTCAGCCATTTATCGAGCACCCAGCAGGTGCCAAGACCCCTCCTAGGTGCTGGCAAAGTAAAAGTGAATCAGCGCAGTCCTTGATCTGGAGGAGCTTGGTCCCCACAAATTGATGGACCCCTGGGGTGCAGTGAGACCAGGGCTGTGATGGGGAAAGTTCTAGCTCCTGACCTGGAAGAGCTCGGTCCCCACAAATTGATGGATATCTGGAATGCAGTGAGACCAGGGTTGTGATAGAGGACACACAGCCTGATTCCAAGAGGAGTGTGAATCACTCTGCACTCATCATACTTTTTTCCAATCATTTGTTTAGGCCAAATGGTACAGTGGTTGAGAACACGGGTTCTGAAGTTGGCAGAACTTAAATCTGACGCCTGGTGGTGGCCTGACTTTCTAGCCTCGTGACTGTGAGCAGAGACTTCACTTTTCTGATCCTCCACCCCCTTCTCTGCCACCAGCCCTCCCAGGTGTTGTGGGGACTGGATGAGAGACTGCATCCTGGCTTGGACAGTGTGCTTGGCGCACCATGAATGGAGCTCACTCTACATTAGCTGTAACTCTGCCGTTATTATTAGAGTTGCTATGATTTTTGCTACCACTATGATTCTAGTCTAAGGATAACCCGAGGCAGTGGGAGTGCCATAGGCAGATTTGTGTTTTAGAATAATTACACCAACAGCTTTGTGGAGGGAGGGGCTGAGTGAGCCAGAGGAGCTGACCCAGAAAGTAGGATGGCACAGCCAGGAGGGTAACTGGGCTGCCTTGGCCTTTTCACTGAAGCTCAGGTGGTGCCAGCAGTGCTCTTGGCATCTTTATGCTCTGTAGAGGAGCAGAGCTCAGCTACTCAGGGGATGAGGAAGGTGGAGGGCTTCCTAATTCCAGGGAACAAGAACCAGGGAGTCCAAGGTATGCCAAGGGCAGGGGACCAGGTGTGTGGGGCTCCTTCCTGGCACAGTACCAACCAGGTGGTCATAAATGGGTTTAATGGACAGTGGTGCCATTTGTCAGGGATCGCTGGACTTCTGAATTCTGTGTATCAGAGACTCATCTCACCTGGGGACTGCCACCACAAACATCCCCTAGAGTTGAAATGACCCTTGAAAATTCCTCAGAAAGGTGCAATATTAGAAACTAATGTACTTTGAAAATGTTTCACCCAGCCACTTTTCCCTGTAGCCTTGGAACAGATACCTATTGGTTTGCAATTGAAGGTTGGCTGCGTGAAACATTTGTATCCTTAGAGCCAGCTGCTCTGCTTAGCTGGTGAGAAGCTCACCCTGGGAAAGGCCTCCGGGGAACTGCAGTGTCTGAGATGTAGGGGGTGGAGATTCTGGTCTCTTAATTCACAATCACCCTGTAGCTATGCTTATCAAGGGGAAATGTGGGCAGCGTTGACTGCATTATTAACAAGCATATTTCTTAGGGATTTTGCATGGTCGCATGCCTGACACATAGTAGGTGCTCCATTAATGTTTATAACTGCCTTTTCTTCTGTAAAATACCTCTGTGAGATGCTTCTGGCCCCTACCCAAAACCCACCGAGCTTATTCACCCAGCCTCTAGTCCACACCCCACATCTCTCATCAATATTTAGAGGCTAAGACTCGGTGATCACAATGCAAGGGGACCAGGGTTCAATCCCTGGTCAGGGGACTAGATCCCATATGCCACAACTAAACTTGCATGACACAACTAAGACCCAGCCAAGTAAATAAATACTAAAAAAGAAATTTTACTTGTTCTCATCCATACTCCTAGAGTCTTATTTGATGTCCATTTTACTTATCCGATAAGCTAGTTCACACTAACATTTTAATGACTAGCAAAGCCTTCAGCGCTATGAACCTCCCTAGGTATTTGAAAGAAAGAAATCTACCAAGGTAGTGGTAGATAAAGATTTGGGGGTAGTTGGAGGGTGGGACATATGTGGTTTTTGGAATAAGTTCATTTTCCTAGAATCTCCCAGAATAATGCCAGCTGGTAACAGCTTCTCGGTCTCATAAGTGAGTTGGTTCGGACACCAGGATTTGTCCAGGATAACAGCTGGTGACTAGGGCTCACAATGAATGTGTGTCGTTCTTGAAATTTCAGGTGGCCAGGGAGATGCAGGCTGACCATGCAGGGCTCCTGACTTCTAGCTCAAGCCAGTGCCCCCCAGCACAATCTGGCAGGGCCCAATACAGGGATGTGTGTTCGGCCGTTACCAAGGTCAGCTTTGCCACCACACAGAGCCAGAGACTTGCACACCAGGGAACCAGGATGACATTGACATGACTTAAAACTCCACTTCTTGAGCTTCCCTTTTGATCGAGGACCTTGCTTTTGTTAAGGAGCCAATGTTCCTGCAGAATTCATTAGTCATTTAGGTTACTGAAGGAGCTGATTGCTAATTTTCCCCAAAGCAAGGTTGGATAGAGGGAGGGAGGTTTAGAGCAAGGATGAGGTGGAGGGTGATGGAGAGAAAACAGAAAGAGAAGGTTAGGAGGAACAACTGGTTACATGTCATTTTATGTATGTGTATTTAGGGAACTTTACTTTTCATAGTTACAGACCTTTATTATTACTTTTTTTGACATTGATTTATAATGTTATGTTAGTTTCTGCTGTACAGCAAAATGATTCAGTTATCCATATGTATATATTATTTTTTATATTCTTTTCCATGGTTTAGCACAAGATATTGAATGTAGTTCCCTGCGCCACACAGTAGGATCTTGCTTATCCATCCTATATGTAGTAGTTTATTTCTGCTAAACCCAGACGCCCACTCTATCCCTTCTCCACACCCTCTGCTCCTTGGCAAGTGCGAGTCTGTTTTCTATGTCTGGGAGTCTGTTTCTATTTTGTAGATAAGTTTCTTTGTGTTAGGTTCCACAAATAAGTGATATCATCTGATATTTGTCCTTCTCTGTCTGACTTACTTTACTTAGTGTGACAATCTCTAGGTCGATCCATGTTCCCGCAAATGGCTATAGTGCTGTTAAGAGTATAGGGGTGCATGTATCTTTTGAATTATACTTTCAACAGACATTTATTCTCATTTCCCTTGGAACATTTTATTGGGCACTGAGTGGGTCTAGACTTAAGTACGTCAATGCTTTTTCTTAGTTATTCATCTAAGTGGTGGATATTATTATGATTCCAGTTTACAGGAAGAAATCCGAGGCTCAGCAAGCCCAGGATCACAGCCAGCGAGTGAGTGGACTTGTCATCAGAACTTGCCAGCCCCAAAGCCCACACTCCCCACCGCACCACCTCAATCAACCTGGAGGAAGATCTTATCATCTCCTGCACATTCAAAACAAAATGGAAGTATAGTGACTTACAATATTATGTTAGTTTCAGGTGTATAGCAAAGTGATTTGGTTACACATATATATGTATGTATCGATACACTTTTTTCGATTCTTCTCCATTTTAGTTTATTACAAGATAGTGAATATAGCTCCCTTTGCTATACTGTAAAACCCTGCTGTTATCTATTTTATATATGGTAGTGTACATCTGTTAATTCCATTTCCCCGAATTATCTGCTCCCAACCTCCTGTACATTTACAGACATGGAAACTGAGGCCCAGAAAGGAGAAATGACTTGACCAGGATCACACAGCCACACAGCTAGTTAGAGGCAGGCCCAGCTATCAGACACCTGGTGATATTCTTTCTACCATACAGCACAGTGTCCTGCCAAGCTCAGCCCAGAGCCCAGGACCCATCTCCCTGTACAGGTGGCTGTCCACAGAACGGCATGTGCCCTGGCAAGGCCACCGATGTCATCCTTGATGAGGGAAATAGCATGTCACTCTGCCCAGCCCACAGATGTTGCCTCCAGGAAAGCATGACACTGTGTTTCACTAGATGGTGCAGACTTCCACAGACTTAACTGATTATATTTCATTTTTCTAGGGGCTTCTCAGATGGCTCAGTGGTAAGGAATCCACCTGCCAATGCAAGAGGCTTGGGTTTGATCCCTGTGTCAGGAAGATCCCCTGGAGGTGGACATGGCAACCCATTCCAATATCCTTCCTGGAGACTCCACGGACAGTGTCTAGTGGGCTATAGTCCATGGGACTGCAGAGTCAGACATGACCTAGTGACTGAGCAACAATTTCATTTTCTGGTGCACTTAAATAAAATGAGAGGGATTTCCTTTCTCCTAAAGTTCTCTCTCCTCTCCCCAAGGTATCCCATGGAAAGCAGTGGGTAAACAGGATGCATAACTTGCAAAGATAGTGTGGCACTGTCTGCATGTCAGGGTGTATTTAAGATGCAAAAGTCCCTGGGACCCACTGGGCTACTGAGAGCTCATACTAGTCTGGTGCACAGAAACTGTGGCCTGAGTGTAAGGGGCTTGTAACCAGAAATGAAGTCTGCTTTGAGGTCTCTGAACCCTATCAAGGTGGAGAAGCCTTGCCGAGCCAGCAAGTAGATAAAGACGGGTGAGTTAGGCAGATTTCAGGACACACAGTGGAGTGAGAGCCCACAAGGGGCCTGGGGGCAGGGGTCACCATCTGGGTCTTTTCTTTTTTAATATTTACTTATTTATTTAGCTGTACTGGGTCTTAGTTCTGGCACATGGGGTCTTTAGTTGTGGCACATGGGATCTAGTTCCCTGACCAGGAATCGAAGCAAGAACCCCTGCAATGGGAGCAGGGAGTCTTAGCCACTGGACCACCAGGGAAGTCCCTGGACCTCTTAACTGTAGGGTTTGTGTGCTGTTCTGGATAGCCTTGGTGAAGGCAGAGTGCCCTCAGCATTTCAAGTGGGCCTGCAGCCATGGTGACAGACGTGGAGCCTTAGTCATGCCTCCTTATGGTCCACAATGGGATGCAGAAAGGGATGGGAGAAGTGGAGGATCTCAGGGAAGAGGAACCATTGTAATCGAGGACACAGGCCTCATTTTGTAGCACCTTCCATGATTAGCAGCATCAACTCCATATTATTTCATTACATGCTTATATTATGTCTTAGTTATGCCAGGCACTGTGGTGGGAATACAGCAATGAACCATGCAGCAATGGGCCCTACCTCTAGAGACCCAATGGAAAGTCTTTTATTTTTGGTGGGTGGAATAGTTCATTGGTAGAAACCCACTTCAGTACTCTTGCCTGGAAAATCCCATGGATGGAAGAGCCTGGAAGGCTGCAGTCCATGGGGTTGCTGAGGGTCAGACACGACTGAGCAACTTCACTTTCACTTTTCGCTTTCATGCATTGGAGAAGGAAATGGCAACCCACTCCAGTGTTCTTGCCTGGAGAATCCCAGGGACGGGGGAGCCTGGTGGGCTGCCATCTATGGGGTCGCACAGAGTCAGACACGACTGAAGTGACTTAGCAGCAGCAGCAGAGAGTCTTGGGGGAAGCCAGGGAGGCCCTCTTGACAAAGGCCATACTTGAACTGCATGAACTGCATGATGGTAGAAAGCATTCTTCTGTTCTTAACATGCTTCAATGACCCACTGATCACACTTGGCTGTGTGTGTGTCACTTGCTCTGACCAAGAAAATGTGAATGCAAATGACATGTGTCACTTTAGGGCAGAAAATTTATGAGCCAGTCCAAGGTTCACCACATATATTTTTTCCATCTGCCATGAGATCAACAATATTCTAGATAGAGACTATTCTGTTAGCCTGGATCGTGGTGGGAAACCAACATGGAACAGAGCGACAGTCAACCCAAGAAGGACATGTGATAGGAATGGAAATTAACTTTGTTATTTTAAGCCTATAGACTTTAAGCCTATAGACTTTGGCATCATTTGTTACCACAGCCTAACTTGCCCTGTCCTGACTGATAATGTGCATAAATGACTGACATCAGTGGCTACCATAACCACTTTTCTATCTGCATACCTTCTGCATGGAGGTGGAGGACTTCTTGATGTCCTTTCCAAAGCTCACAGCCTGTTGATCCTACCATCAGATGGACTAAGTTTTTTACATGACTGTCTTCACCTTGAACTATTAAGTGGTCTTATTAACTTCTAGATAACCTCACGAATGAAAGCATTTGGACACTGAACAAATATTTGCTGAATTAAAAATAAGCAAATGAGGACTTCCCTGGTGGTCTAGTAGTTAAGAATCTGCCTGTCAGTGTAGGGCACATGGGTTTGATCCCAGGTCTGGGAAGATCACACTGCTGCGGGTCAACTAAGCCCGTGTGCTACAACCACTGAAGCCCGCATACTCTAGAGCCTGTGCTCTGCAACAAGAGAAGCCACCACAAATGAGACGCCCATGAACTGCAACTAAACAGTAGCCCCTACTTGTCACAACTATAGAAAGCCTATGCAGCAAAAAAGATACAGTGCAGTCAAAATAAGTAAGTAAATTAAATAAGCAAGAAAGCTGAACTTTCCTTTAAAAAAATTAATGAATGAATGAATAGATTCTCTATGAAAATCTCCTGTGCTCACAAGTGTATGAATTCTGAGAACAGCTCACTGTCTGATGATATGAGCTGGTCTGATGGATCCATTTCTTGATTTAACAGCAGGCTCTCACACTGCAGCCTTTCCTTCAACAGGACATGTCCTCAGAGCTCTTGACTGCACACCAGAGCAGCTGACCCCGAGTGTCATATGGGGAGATGCTGGACAGATGCCAGGAGCCTGTGGTTTCAGGAAGGAGCAGTCCTGGCCTCAGGGCTCCAAGAGACGTGTGTGTCACAAACTGCTTTGCTGCTTATTGTAATATGCAGTGACTCAGGGCCATGGAAGCAGGCCTTTTCTTAGGCTTGGGCTAACGTCAAATTGAATTTGGTCAGGAAGCCTCACTGGGGCCTCATTGTACATTTCATTCTCAAGGCAGTTGTATGACACTTCACCTTGGGAAAACCTGGGACTGAGATGGCAGAGTTCTTATCTTGACTTTCTGAATCCAGAGGAAGTTATAAGCAGCTTGTCCAGCTTCCCCACGAGGCCTGGCTTCACATACAGGAAGGTCACTGGGGGACCGTGTTAGGCTAAATTTGTTCCTGCAAGTGGAAAGGGACACAGGCGCAGGAGCTTGTATCATGTTTTACAAAGTCTCAGCGCGCAAACCTCAGGCAGCAATATGGCTTATGTCTGGTGCTCCCTTGGAAACAAAGAGGCTTTTTTCTGGTGCTTTTGCACCTGCCAGGTACTTCCTGACAGTGGCTCTGCCTGGCTGCTGTCTGATGGCTCCTTATTCAGGGATGCCATCACTGCTCCTTGTGAATGATGCTGCAGAAAGAGGAAGCAGGTGGGCACTGATCAGACCTCTCTCAGAGTGGGAGACAGCCTTGCCTGGGCTACTGCACAAGGACAGTGTCACAGAAGCAATGTCAGAATTTAAAAGCACCCGGGAGCCCTCCAGCACTGCTTCTGATAGCAGAGATGGCAGGCAAATATTGACTTAAGGAAAGGGTTTGGAATGGTAAAGGAGAGAGAGGTTCTAGCAGGAAAAAAAAAATCATGAACAAAGGCATAGGGATGGGAATGAGCTGGGGATGGTGACAAATGGAATACTCTGGCCCAGAAGAGGCAGCACACTGGGAAGAAATGGGCTCTAACAATGGACCAGTGGGATGGTGGCAGGTCCTCGGGAGCTCGGGAGGGTGGGGAGTCATTCTAGAGTTGGGCACCCACACCTGGCTGTTTCACAGATATTTATCATCACTGTCCCCTAAATCCACCCTTGCCTGGAATTTCTAGTTCTGGTTGGTGGCACTCTCATCCAGTTAGATGCTCACATTAGAATCTTCTAAGATTCCTTGTTTTTCACTGCTTGTAAAGGGCATTTTTACAAGAGCTGTTTGGAATACTTAGGTTGTGCTGTTTTCCCCAATCTCCTGCACTATTCTAGAAAAACCTGCCTTCCCACGGGCCCTCCTTTGAGCCTGGCAACATGATAAATGGGGCACTGTGCTACCCAAGCAGGGCATACTGCACATCCAGTTCTCAATCAATGGTTGACCCTTACCGATTTTGCCTCCTAAACCTGTCTTAGGTTCATCCCTACTGCCACTCCCCCAGTTCAGAAATCATTATCTCTTGCTTAGACTATGGCCATAACATCCTAATTGGTCTCCCTGTTACTATCCAAAGTCAATGAAGATATGTAGAATGAAACTGGGGCTTAAAGTGTCAATGAAGATATGTAGAATGAACACTGGGGCTTAAAGTGTCACGGTAGCCCTCTGGCTGGGAAACCCTGCCAGCAGCTTGTTGACAAGCCAGGGAAAATGCAAAGAAGCTTGTCTTCAGAACCTAAGGAGCCCCACTTAAGTCAGGAATCACAACCCAGGCTCCGCTTTAGAAGAGATCTGGTCTACCTTTCCCTCACAGTCTGGAGAGAGCGTGGGGCCCAAGGAAGCAGACCTAACATGGATGGGCATGTGTCTCACTCATTTGCTTCTGTCTTTTCTCCTCTGTAGATTCAAGAGGCAGATTCCTGATCTGGAGGCAGGAATGCCCCCCCCCCCCCGCCAACAGGCTTACTCGGGGTTCCCAGAAGTGCACACCAGGAAGTGTAAGTGAGGACTATACAGTCCATGGAACTCTCCAGGCCAGAATACTGGAGTGGGTAGCCTATCCCTTCGCCAGGGGATCTTCCCAATCCAGGGATCGAACCCAGGTCTCCCACATGGCAGGCAGATTCTTTCCAGCTGAGCTTGACAAAGGTCGCTCCCAGTACTAGATAAGCTTGCATCTCAGGGTAAAGTGCTTTCCTGTCTGATTGAACCTGCCTTCCTGCCAGGTGAGGCTGGCAGCCCAGAGGAGTGAGCTATATTAACAACCAGATGCAATTTTGCTCTAAAGTTTCTTCCCTTGAAAAATCCTCTCCTTCTCTCCATCTCCTGTTCTCCCCCCAGCAACATTCAGAATCAAATCACCTGTGCGTGCCCTTGGGCTCATCTGATCTTTAACAAGTTGACTCCATCATCTCCTAACCTGGAGGAGTTGAGGAAATGACTGTAACCTGCGGTGGCGTGGGGTTGAGCTGACTTATAATTCAGGTGCACAGGGAGCAAGATGGGATATTCATTCGAAATGAGATGTTGGCGGAGACGGCTTCTCTGTGCGTGGAGTAAAGAGCACCGGAGGCAGCTTTCTCAGTACTGCGGGCTGCTGATGGGCATTTTTACAAGAGCTGTTTGGAATACTTAGGCTGTGCTGTTTTCCCCAATCTCCTGCATCATTCTAGAAAAACCTGCCTTCCCATGGGCCCTCCTTCCAGCCTGGCAACATGATAAATGGGGCACTGTGCTACCCAAGCAGGGCATACTGCACATCCAGTTCTCAAATTGTCACTTGGTCCTTGGGCAAGAGCTGCGTGCATGAAGCTGTGAGTGTGTGCCTGTGTATGTACCTGTGTTTTCATTGTGTGATGTGTGTACCTGTGTGTTGTGGATGTGTGTACCTCTGTGTGCGCGTGTGTGTACTTGTGTGCACTGTGCACCTAAGTGTGCATGTGTGTGTGCCTGTGCCTACTTTGTGTGCCCGTGTGCATCTGTGTGTGAATGTGTGTGTCCTTCTGTGCATGTGTGTACCTTGTGTGCATGTGTGCACTTTGTGTGCCTGTGTGTACCTTGTGTGCACCTTGTGTGTGTGTGCACATAAGTGTGTGTGCATGTGTGTGTCAGTGGTGAGGGAGGAAAACTTTTGCAAAGACAGCAGTGGACGGGCCCCCAGTGGAGGGGTGCAGGCTGTGTTCAGGAAGTTACATCTTCCGTGGGTGATGGAGTTACCCCCAAGTACAGGCTCCGTCTTAAGACTAAGCTCTTTCTGAGCTGCCCACAGTCTGGCTAGAGAGGCTGTGTGAGGGCCTGAATAGTCTCTGAGAGAACAAGAAAGAAATGAAATATACATGGTGGGGAGGAAAGAGGCCCATCAACACACCCACGGTCTGGTTTACCAAGCACATGGGACCGTTCCCACCGTACTGTGTCTTATTCTGCACTTGACTTGAGAGATTTACATTCCAGCTCCAGAGGCCTGGCCCAGCGTCACAGATCCAGAGCCAAAGAGCCCTTCCCTCCCATAGACCTACTTTCAAAGCCTGCCTCTGTCACTCCCTGTGTGACCTTAAACATAATTTTTCCTCTCTGGGCGTCTAATTGTCCATGTTTAAAACTGGATGAATGAGACCCTCCTCAGTGTGAATTAGGGTAGGGCATGTGAAGCACACTGGAGAAGGGAATGGCAACCCACCCCAGATTTCTTACCTGGAGAATCACATGGACAGAGGAGCCTGGTGGGCTATAGTCCATAGGGTCGCAAAGAGTCGGACAAGACTGGATGACTAACACACACACGCGTGAGGTGCACACAGCAGGTGCTCAATAAAGCTAAGCTTCCTCGGGTAGAACCTGCATCACCCTGGCTCCCAGTTCCGGCCTGCTTCCTTCTTGGGGCACCATGTCTCAGCACACTGACAGCCGGCCCTCTGTCCCCTACACTTGGATCCTTCACATTCCCCATCTTTCCTCCCAGCCTAGCTCTTCTCCAGCGTGGCCATCCAGGCCCGGCTTCATCAGCATGTGACCTGAACAGTCACATGGGGCCCCCAGCTTGGTTTCATGCTTTGCTGTTTCTGCCTTAAAATTCTTCATAATTTTGGAACAAAGGTCAAGCACTTTCATTTGCAGTAAGCCCTCGTGTGCCATAGCTGGTTCCGGAGGAGGAGACCCACCTCTCCCTGAGAGGCTGGCACCACCCTTCACACTGGCCCCTGGGAAGGCACTTCTCTGAAATCAACACAGTACAAGGGAACCGTGTTCCTTCAGGTCCCAACTAGGTGCTCTTCCACTCCTGGTGCTGTGTCTACATGTGTGTGCCTGTGTGTGTACACAGGAACATAATGTCCCTATGTTATTGATGAAGAATAGAGGCTTTGTCGCAGCACTTGCCCACAGCCTTAGAGTTGGTACATGGTGGGGTCTGATCAGGTGTGGTTGGTGCTGAAAGCTGAGCTTTCCAACCCTTTAACCCAGGGGTCCCCAACCTCTGGGGTCTAGTGCCTGATGATCGGGGGTGGGGCTGATGTAATAATAATAGAATAAAGTGCACAGTTAATGTAATGCGCTTGAATCCTCCTGAAACCAACCCCACCTCTGGTCCGTGGAAAAACTGTCTTCCACGAATCTAAAAAGGCATGATACAAATGAAGTTACTGACAAAACAGGAAGAGGTTCACAGCCTTAGAGAACAAACTTATGGTTGCCAGGGGGGAAGAAAGGGGAAAAGGGATAGTTAGAGAGTTTGGGATGCATATGTACACACTGCTGTATTTACAATGGATAACCAAGAAGGCCTACTGTATAGCACAGGGAACTCTGCTCAATGTTACGTGGCAGCCAGAATGGGCGGGGAGTTTGGAGGAGAAGGGATGTGTGTATGTGTATGGTTGAGTCCCTTTGCTGTTCACCGGAAACTATCAAACATTGCTTGTTAATCAGCTGTGTGTAGTTGCTTTAGTCGTGTCTGAATCTTTGCAACCCTGTGGACCACAGCCCACCAGGCTTCTGTCCATGGGATTTTCCAGGCAAGAATACTGGAGTGACTTGCCACACCCTCCTCCAGGGGATCTTTCTGACCCAAAGACCAAACCCCCATCTCTTAGGTATCCTGCATTGGCAGGTGGGTTCTTTACCACTAGCACCACCTGGAAAGCCTGTTAATTGGCTATGCCCCAATACAAAAGTGGAGAAGGCAATGGCACCCCACTCCAGTACTCTTGCCTGGAAAATCCCATGGACGGAGGAGCCTGGTAGGCTGCAGTCCATGAGGTCACTAAGAGTCGAACATGACTGAGCGACTTCACTTTCACTTTTCACTTTCATGCACTGGAGAAGGAAATGGCAACCCACTCCAGTGCTCTTGCCTGGAGAATCCCAGGGATGAGGGAGCCTGGTAGGCTGTTGTCTATGGGGTTGGACAGAGTCAGACATGACTGAAGCGACAGCAGCAGCAATACAAAATTAAAAACTTAAAAAAACTGTCTTCCATGAAACCGGTCCCTAGTGCCAAAAGGTTGGGCATTGCTGATTTAACCATAATAAGTAAACTTAATATTCATCCAGGGGTCACATGTGCCAGTGCAGTGGGGAGCGGCTGATTCTTTCATAATATAGTAAGATACGCTTTGTATATATTGTTTAAAACAATGAATTAAAAAATAACCCAAACAGGGAAGCCTACCACATAATTTCTGAAGGGACTTCTCAGAGTAGGTCTCCCGGTCACAGCCCTTCCCAATGTAGTTGGTCTGCAGCTCCGTGGTGATCTGGATGGAGGACACGGCCCCATCGCACGTCTCCAGGTGGATGCTGGGGAACAGGGGCACGCTCCCTGAGCCAGGCTGGTACTCAATCCTCTTGGTCCAGTCTGAGTAAACAAGGAAAGAGTGACCGTCAGTCAGGTGCAGACAGTTCTGCTGTAACATGTGCTTTGAAAATGTACATTTGTTCCAACACAATTGGTACCTTTGGAGAAGGAAATGGCAACCTACTTCGGTCTTCTTGCGTGGAGAATCCCATGGACAAAGGATAGGCCTAGCAGGCTATAGTCCATGGGTTCGCAAGAGTCAGGCAGACTTAGCGACTAAACCACCACAATCGATATATTAGGAAATGATTCGAGGATAACGGGGATTTCACATTTACTTATGCAAGATTTTGTCCCCAAGAAACACTAGATGAATTCAGAAATCCACACCTGGCTGAGCTAAGCCACATAGGAAGGCACAAAACAGGCCCACGTACAGACCTCAAAACATCTACCAGCTACTCCACTCGCCATGTGTAATGAGCCACACCTGCCTGCAATGCAGTTACAGCTTTCTATGTCATTCAGAAAACCCTCTTCACAATAATGCATCAGCTTCAACCCTTCCTATATCCACCACCACAAGCAAACCTCAGGTCTCTTCAAGGCAAGGTACCGTATGTACTGTAGTACTTATATATTTCTTAATCATTTAACCTGTGTAAAACTGTGCTGGTGTTTTTGTGTGTGTGTCTTTTTTTTTCAAATAAGGTTGGCTTTTAATTTATTTTATTATTATCTTTGACTATGCTGGGCCTTTCTTCCTGTGCATGGGCTTTCCCTAGTTGTGGTGAAGGGGTGGTGTCTACTCTCTAGTTGCCATATGCAGGCCTCTCACAGCAGTGGCTTCTCCTGTTGCAGAGCACAGGCTCTAGAACTCTGGTTTAATAGCGGTGCACTGGCTTATTGCCCTGGGGGATGTGGGATCTTCTAGGACCAGGGATTGAACTCATGTCCCCTGCCTTGGCAGGTGAGCTCCCAACCACTGGACCACCAGGGAAGTCCCTTTGTCTCTTTTTATGCATCACTGAGTCAGACACGACTGAGTGACTGAACTGAATTTAACTGAACTGATGATGTTTTTGATTGTTGAGTCCCTTGTCCCATTTTTCCCAGCAAGTTGATTTTCAGGAACGCATACACCTTGCCACAAGCAAACAAACAAACAAAAAAAGAGGCCAAGATAATTCAGGACTCCATGAAGCCATGGGGTTAGGCACAATGATTCCTTCCCTTTCAGGACTGTGACTTAAGTAGGGCTGATGGTCTTATCCCTGCATTTTAGTGGAAAAATAACTTGGAGACATCAAAGTGTGGGAGAGGAACAAAATCACAATCAAAATGACACTACACAAAAAAAGAGCAATCAACAAAAATAAACACTGAGAGTGAGCGTACACAAGAACTGATTGAAACAACAAGAGTGGAGAGTCAGAGTCTAGGCAAGGCCATGCTCACGGTGACTGGCAACAGCACTTGCTGACAATGATGCCTGCCTGAGAAGTCTACGTAGGCCTGAGCCAGACTTGTGGGTAGAAGTCTGAATCATCAAGGAACATGAGTTGTGGATACTATTTTATATGACTCTCAAACATTTGTCACATTGCTAGGTGGTATCTCTTTTTTAAAAAGTTTTTTTATGTGAAACATTTTTAAAAAGTTTTTTATATGAACCATTTTTAAAAAGTCTGTTGAATTTGTTACAATATTGCTTCTATTTTATGTTTTGGTTTTTTGTCTGGAGGCATGTGGGATTTTAGCTCCTGGACCAGGGTTGAACCTGTACCCCATTCATTGGGAGGCAAAGTCTTAACCACTGAACAACCAGGGAAGTCCCTGGATGGTGTCTTTATGCCAAGGTAAAAATGAAAATCTATGGATTGCCTGCCTCACCCTTGGGAAACTCAGAAAGTCTTGCATTTAGGATCATTCATCAGCCACCAAGGGGCTTCCTGAAAATACCCATTGGCCATTGGCTGCCATCTTGAGGAAACCAGCAGAGTGAAAGGGCTGAGCTTAGGGACAGAGGGCTTTGTTCAGTGAGCAAACGTATGTTTGAGCTTCTTATGCCCCCAGCTTTGCTTTGAGCATCACAGATACAGCAATGAAGGAATCTGAAAAGGTCCCTGCCTTGTGGAGCTGAGAGAGAGACAAGCAATGGATACGCCATGCTGTCCTATCGCGGAGGGTAAGTGCTATGAAAGGAAAAGTGGTGACCTCTAGAGAGGAACTTCTTCAGATGGAGAGAGTTCCTGCCTGAGCTGACGCCTGAATGTCAAGGATGAAAGCCCATGGGGAGCCTCAGAGAAACTTGTTTGAAGTAAAGGCAGCAACGATCTTGGCTTGACTCCATCAGGTCAGGAAGTTCTTGGGCAGGTTATTGAAGGTCTCCAAGCCTCAGGCACCTTATCAGTGAAGTGGGGCAACCATGTGGGCCTGGCATGCAGTAGGGCTCCAATCCTTGTTATTCCTTCCCCAGAGAGGAAAGGAGATGCTCACACCCCCTGCACATTCCACATAACCCGGCAATCTGGGTTTAGCTCTGAACCCCCATGATAACCAACCACCTTTAATGTATTTTTTGGAGTCATGAGCAAAGATTTAACACCACGTTGTGAGGTTTCTCACCAGGAACTTGCTATGGGATGATTTTTGTTTGTTTTTAAATGAAATTTTATTGGCGTATACTTGCTTAACAATGTTTCCACTGTACAGCAAAGTGAATGAGCCATACATATACATATATTCACTCCTTTTTGGATTTTCTTCCCATTGAAAGGATGTTTAGATGACAATGACTATAGGTAAAAGAGAATCTACCCAATTATATGTCTTCTCTCAGAGCCCCCAGGAGCTGTGTCTGGAATGGCCCATTACCTCCTGGAGGATAAGACCATGGAGTTGCTATAGCCCATGTGGCCCCAGGTCAATCTAAAGGACAAATCACTGGCAGACAGGAGGGCTTTTTGTCTGATATATCTGAAAGTCACCGTGCTGTAAGCAGCAGTCCACACATGACCAGGCTCGTCTCAACCTAGGTTCAAAATATCGCATACCATTGTGCGTTCAGTCATGCGATTTCTTCTGCATGGAGCTCCTTTCCTGTTCCTGTCTGTCTGTTACCTCTACCACATAACTTTCAGGATATCTCCAGTCTGGATAGAAACCTTCCTCTGTGCCCTCACAGCATTCTCAACAGTAGAGTCCAAGCTGATGGTAACTCTGAATCCCTGCACGATGCCCTGCACAGGGCAGATACTCACTAGACAGTGGGAGAAAGCATGAATGGATCCTGTAGGATGTCATTGGAATGACCCATTTGTGTGCCTTCCCCTTCTTGTAACTAGGAACTCTTTAAAGGCAGGAATTGTGAGTTTACTTTTGATCCCTCCACACCAAACTGTAAGCCCAGGAAATATTTTCCAGGTGGATCTGGGGGGCCCCAGAAACCTAACCTTGACTTCAGCCCTGGCAGCCTTTCTTGAGCCACAGACAGAACCCATAGCCTATTTGTAGCTTATCTGGTACTTTCCCTGTCTGCCCCTACTCTCGTTCTACAGAAACAACCATTCCAACAGAAGCCATCACATGTTTGCTTCTCTTTGTTCTCAAAGGCACTTGGTCCAGAAATGATATGGAAGAATATTTCCCCAGTAACAAGACATGGTATCAAGGAAGAGGCTGCTCTCCTTCCCTTCCTCACTCCTGTCTCTCTGTATCATCCTTCTCTTTAGAGATGCAATTTAAAAAGATCAGAGAAATGGTTCTGTGGAGGGTGCCCATGGTATGGCCCTATATCACCAGTTCTTGAGTCTCTCCTGCTAGTGGGTGAGAGATTCCTCATAATATCTACTTCTGGAAGCCCAAGACATCCCTGGTATTGGTGTTCTGTGGGGGCCGTGGGCATCTCTTTCTCATCCAGATATGTTAGTGGTTATCTTTGATGAGAAATTCCAGCTCAAGTCTTTTTAGGAGTGTAAGTACCAGAGCAAATAAATAACAAGGCTGTATATTGTCACCCTGCTTATTTAACTTATATGCAGAGTACATCATGTGAAATGTCAGGCTGGATGAAGCACAAATTGGAATCAAGATTGCTGGGAGAAATATCAATAACCTCAGATATGCAGATGACACCACCCTTATGGCAGAAAGAGAAGAGGAATTAAAGAACCTCTTGATGAAAGTGAAAGAAGAGAGTGAAAAAGTTGGCTTAAAGCTCAACAAATCCGGTCCCATTGCTGCTGCTGCTGTGTCACTTCAGTCGTGTCCGACTCTGTGTGACCCCATAGATGGCAGCCCACCAGGCCCCCCATCCCTGGGATTCTCCAGGCAAGAACACTGGAGTGGGTTGCCATTTCCTTCTCCAATGCATGAAAGTGAAAAGTGAAAGTGAAGTTGCTCAGTCGTGTCCGACTCTAGCGACCCCATGGACTGCAGCCTACCAGGCTCCTCCGTCCATGGGAGTTTCTAGGCAAAAGTACTGGAGTGGGGTGCCATTGCCTTCTCTGCTGGTCCCATTATGTCATGACAAATAGATGGGGAAACCATGGAAATAGTGACAGACTTTATTTCCTTGGGTTCCAAAATCATTGCAGACGGTGACTGCAGCCATGAAATTAAAAAACGCTTGCTCCTTGGAAGAAAAGCTATGACAAACCTAGACAGCATATTAAAAAGCAGAGACATTGCTTTGCCAACAAAGGTCTATCTAGTCAAAGCTGTGGTTTTTCCAGTAGTCATGTATGGATGTGAGAGTTGGACCATAAGGAAAGCTGAGTGCCAAAGAATTGATGCTTTTGAACTACGGTGTCGGAGAAGACTCTTGAAAGTCCCTTGGACAGCAAGGGGATCAAACCAGTCAATCTTAAAGAAATCAGTCCTGAATATTCATTGGAAGGACTGATGCTGAAGCTGAAACTCCAATACTTTGGCCACCTGATGCAAAGACCTGACTCATTGGAAAAGACCCTGATGCTGAGAAAGATTGAAGGCAGGAGGAGAAGGGGATGGCAGAGGATGAGATGGTTGAATGGTATCACTGACTCGATGGACATTAGTTTGAGCAAGCTTCTGAAGTTGGTGAAGGGAAGCCTGGCGTGCTGCAGTCCATGGGGTCACAAAAAGTCGGACACAACTGAGTGACTGAACTGAACTAAAATAGTGGAGACAGAGTCCTAGCAAAGTTTTCAGTCCTTTTGCTGCCTTTGGTTAAGGGGGCAAGGCCCTTTCCAAGGAGAAATCAGGGAGAAAAGATCTTGAAGAACATCACACCTGCCAGTAGCTTTTGTGATCTCATGAGGCGTGTTTTTGAGGGTTTATGGAGAGCAGACAAACTGCAACCATATCGTAAAAGAAATCAATGAAGCTTTCTGAGTGTAGCATCCTTGACGTAGTGGGAAGCTCACACAAACATCTTTCATTTTTCAAGAAAGGGCGGGGGTTTAAGAGAGCAAAAGGCAAGTCATCAAACTCAGTGTTTGCCACATGAAATATCTATTCATTCTCATTTTCTGGAGGGTAGAATGGCAAGATGTCTAAAAGTATGACCTCCAAATTCAGGGTGCCTGGATTCAGATTCCAGCCTTCTCACTTCCTGCGTGGACTCCGAGTAAACCACTTACCCACCTTGAGCCTGAATAAAAGTAGCACCTACCACCAGGATCTGGGGAGATTAAATGCTGAATCATTTCAGCCTCAAACACAATGGACACATTCATCAGATATGGTATTAATGTTAATTGATCATGTATTCAATAACATTTATTGCAGGAAATAAGAGGACATACAATTAATAGCATCTACAAGATGCTAGGTGCTTTGACATCGGTTCTTTCATTTAATCCTCCCAGCGACCCAGTGAGTGGGTGTTACTATCTTAATAGTGCACATGGCAAAACTGTGGCTGAGAGTTGGTGTGACTTGCTCAAGGCTGTCTAGTTCTTTTACAATAACTCCTCTATGATTCCGAGGATTTGCTGGGACTGAGAATGGCAATTTTTACAGATTCATCTTTGAATATTCAATTTACACTGATAAATTTTTTTTAATGATAATTTCTGATGATGGTAAAGGATCAAGGAATATTGTCAGTTTCATCAATGCTTGACCTTGGGGGCAGTTGTAGGGGTCGAGGGGCTGCTTTGATACTGTAGACTTGAAGAAATCTGGGTTTGAATCTCATCTCACCCAAATTCGGGTCATGTGACCTTTGCGAAGCAGTTATCTTTGGGCCTCTGTGGCCTCACCTGTAGATCTGAGATACTTATACCTCCTCATAGGCTTGATGTATGCATTGAAGGCTGAGGGCCCAACAGAGCGACCTTCCCCATGATACCTCATGATAGAAACATCCCACTTTGGTTCACAAGCTTCCTAAACTTCTCTGAACTATCCCACTTGGAAACGAAATCTTTTTGGAAAGAAAATAATTCCAATTCATGAAAGATCTAGAGACTAGTTAATGAACTGTTGTTCATTTTTTTCCCTAAATAAAGAGAAAAGAAGTAGACCACCTATTGTTTTAATACTCGGGCTCAATGGCATCATAAACATTCTTGGAAAGGTTACCCTGGAATGCCTTCAGGAATTAAATTCCCTCTCAGGGGATTAAAGATTTAGAAATGGGATGAATGTATTATAACTCCTGCTGAATTTGGGGAACATATATTTTCTCATTAGGAAAAGATTAACTACTTAGAACTCTCTTATTAGATGCCTGGAGGTGGAAAAAAGCTAAGCTGAGACTTCTGGAAAGCACAGGCTTTATGGGCTCTTGTAATTCAAGACACTCGGTAAATCGTTCCAACTCTATACTCAGAAGTGACACCGAAGGAGGGAAGGGAAAGACACAGGTGTGTCTGATGCTTTTTTTTCCTTAACTGCGCATGTTCAAGGGCCTCCAGCTCTTCCTAGTCTCAGCTCCTAGCAGAGGAAGAAGCATCAGGTTGTCCAGGAAATTGCTGCATTCATACAAAATAAATGGCTCGATGTGGGGATGCTGGGGAGGGGGAGGGATAGGAAAGGGGTTGTCCTGATCAGGGACTGTTCAGTTAGCTGATATTCTAACTAGACTCTGTAGGTGTCAACCACCTGGCATCTTTCAAGTCTTTCTTCCAGGGATGGGTGACTTTGATTTGGTACCCAGGGACTTCCTTTCCTACTGGGAGAAGCTCGGGAGGTGGACATGCTCAACAGGGAGCATCTTTATCTTCACTGGCATCCAGTGCACCTGAGCTGGGGGTGAGTGAGGAGGTAGAGATGGGCTGGAGAGGTAAGTGGAGGTCAGATGATAAATGCTGGCTAAGAGGTTTGGGTTTCATCTTAGGACCAGTGAAGAGCTATAAATGGGTGTTTAGTGAGGGTATGAAGAATGCAGACTGTGCTTTGGAAATGTCACTTAGCAGCTAGATTAGGTCTGGTGTCCAGAACACTAAAATATCTCCGATTGCCACCTCATAATCAAGCCACACAGAGGGTCACCACTGACAGGGTCACACAATAGGGAAATTAACTTCAGTTCAATTCAGCCAAATTCAAGAGTGTTAATTCTGCAGTTGGACAGACTCAGGTCTGAATCATGACTTTGCTACTTTTTGGCTGTGTGGCCCTGGGTAAATCACTGAACCTCTCTGAGCTTCATTTTCACATCTGAAAATGAATTAAAATTTATGATTACATAAATCTACCTTGAAGAGTTGCTTTGGGAATTGGAGAAAAGGTTTGCAAAGCACAGGGCTTCCCTGGTGGCTCAGTGGTAAAGAATTTGCCAGCCCAGCAGGAGATTCAGATTCTATCCCTGGGTCAGGAAGATCCCCTGGAGGAGGGCATGGCAACCAACTCCAGTATTCTTGCCTGGGAAATCCCATGGACAGAGGAGCCTGGCGGGCTACAGTCCATAGAGTTGCAGAGTCTGACATGACTTAGCAACAAAACAACAATAACAAATGCAAAGCACCAGGAACAGACAGCTACTGCTACTACTCCTGTCAGCAGTCTTGTATCATTCTTATCATTATTCTGATGCTATGCATTTACTGAGCACCTACTATGGGCCAGGCAGAGCCCCAGGCATGAGTGACAGAAAAGTGTAACTCATGAGCCCTGACTCAGAGGCACTGACAGTCAGGTAAGGGCAGTGACAGGCACACAGCCAGCTTTAAGGCAGACAGAGGGACAAAAAGCAGACCCCAGAGAACAAAGAAGAGGTAAGTTATACTGACTAGAGTGAACAAAGGAGGCTTCCTGGAGGAAGTGACCTGGACTTCGTTTTAGCATAGGTTGTATTATTATTTAAGTGTGATAAGGCCAACAGATCAGGATATAATTGCCATTGAAAAGAGAGTTTGTTATACTCACAAGTCTCCAATAGAGGGGGTCCCCCACCACTGGGGATGCATGGAGAATCACCAGGGATAGTTAAGAGGTAGAGGGAGAGGAAAAAACCATGGGCAAGAGCCTGTGCTATGGTTTGCACGGAAGGAAGAGGTCAGGCAAGGTAAGCAGCCTTAAAATCACCTAGTTTGTATAATTTCAGTGGGCTCTGGGGCATGGAGCTATCCCTAGCTGTCTGGTACCTGGCCCTAGGGTGATTAGTGCAGGTAAATGTTGGCTGGAGTGTGAGCCCCTGATAAAAGAGGTGGGTGGGATGTAGGTTCTGGGTTGGTTGGTCAGTGCCTGAAAAGCAAAAGGGTAAGTTGTTTGTTCTCTCTAGGAATTCGCTGATTGAGGGGGCAGTCTCTCCAGGCTCAGCCAGGCCCTGGTTGTCCAAGCATCAGGATGCAGGCAGAAGGCACGGTTAACACAGCACTGCAGGATGTGGGGCACACGGTGGGCAGAGAGAATTGGAGGGTGTCACCACCATGGCCTTGGTACAACAATAAGCAGTGCTACTTAGATGGAAAATGATATGAATGGTGCTCCCCACGCAGTGGCCTGGTGGGACTCAGCAAGTGTAGACAAATGTAAGGCCAGGAGTGGGCATCTAGGAGACCTGGTGTGAGATGGGCCAGAAAGCAACTTTGGGGCCAGATTGGCAAGGACTTGAGTGCTGGGCCAGGAAGTGAGCTTTTTGGTAAAAGAGTGACAAGAGCCAGCTTCTGAGACCCTCCTCATGTCTCCTCTCCCCCAGGGCTCCTGGAGTGGAGTCCTCAGAATCCCAGTCTGACTTTGGTTAGAGCCATGGTGATGCTTAGACAACGAAGTAGAGACATGAGGGAGGAGGAGGAATCAGATGCCTGCCTCCTCTGCCTGCCAGCTACTGCACCTTGCGCAAGACACTCCTTGTCTGTAAAATGCGGAGATATTACAACTATAGCTCATGGAACTGGTGTGGAGATAAGGTTAGATCATATACGTGGTAAGGCCAGGACTTGTGCCAGGCCTATAGGACTCCAAGACTCAACCTCTAAAAGGAATCCTGGCTTTTCTGAGTTCATTTCCTTTTAACATTTTCTCTACTGCTGTTGTGGGTCTATAAGCAGCAGATGGGACATTTAGCTGGAAGGAGACAGAGACTGAGTCAGAAACTCAGTCAGAGACTGAGACTTCCAGTCAGAGCTGGAAGGAGTCAGAGCCAGGCATCCAGTCCTGGCTCCAAGACCAGCTTCATGTACAGAAGGGCCCCATGCTTGGTGTAACACTCTCCTGTCACTGTCTTGAAAATCATTTTGACCCCAATAGCTGCCTTTCCAGCTGAATAACCTTGGGCATGTCCCTTCATGTTTCTGAGCCTCAGTTTCTTCACCTGTAGAATGGGAATATTAATTAACTATCCCAGAGAGAGGAGCCTAGGCTTTGGGGTCAGACTAGGTGTAAGTCCTAGGTCTACCTATTGGTACCATGTGCTGGGGGGCCAGTCAGCTCCTTTCCTGCCTAAGTTTACTCATGCAAACACTGGTGATATTATCACCTATTTCAGAGCTTTTGAAAGGGTTTATATCAGATGATACATGCAAACTACTTAGCCTGGGCCCAATACATAAGACATACATCACTTTTTAAGCATTAAATTATGCGATTTTCCCTTCCCCAATTAAAAACAATTACACGCAGGCACACTTTCAAAAGAAAGAAAACACAAACTCTCTGAACTCAATTACAAATATAAGGAGTCCTCTCCCTTCCATCATTACTGACCCCTTTCCATTTACTATACTTATCTTCACAAGAGCATTTTATTACCTTTTAATTCTCACTAAAAAGAGAGATCTTAATTAACTACAAAAAAAGAAGGAGGGAAGAGAAAAAATACCCACAGTTCAGATCAGGAGGTACAACTCAAAGCAGCCCTTTGCCTGGTGCTCAGTCCCTGACACCCCGGTGGCTGGTCCTTCTCTTCCTCCAGGTCCCAAATCGCATGTGACTTTGTAAAGGAGGTTGTCTGGGTCTTGTTTTGGTGATGCGCCCTACCTCTACCCAACTCCTGCCTGGCCTTCCCCACTGAGAATTATTGACTCATGTACCATCTATTCATGTACCGGAGCATAACTTGTACATCACTCTGCAGGGCCTGGTGCATAACTGGTATTCAATAAATATCTAAGAAATGAGTGAATGATTAGGTATATGAAAATCAAAACACACACACTCACACACAGACACACACACACTCACACATTCTAATTTGGCTGCCTAATGCAGGGAATGGAGAAGGCAATGGCATCCCACTCCAGTACTCTTTCCGGGAAAATCCCATGGACGGAGGAGCTTGGTAGGCTGTAGTCCATGAGGTCGCTAAGAGTTGGACACGACTGAGCAACTTCACTTTCACTTTTCACATTCATGCATTGGAGAAGGAAATGACAACCCACTCCAGTGTTCTTGCCTGGAGAATCTCAGAGACGGGGGAGCCTGGTGGGCTGCCGTCTATGGGGTCGCACAGAGTCAGACACAACTAAAGTGACTTAGTAGCAGCAGCAGCAATGCAGGGAAGCTAAACTGCCAGGCACTAAAATGTGAAGAATCCTAGATGTAGCTGCTGTGTGTGTGTGTGCGTGCGTGTGTGTGCATTTGTGTGTACACACATACATACACACTTCAGCCTGAGTGTCTGTGGATGAGTGTGTATGATGATGAAACTGCACTTGCATGTGAGTCCAATTTTGGAAACCCTCATGTATTTGCAACCTTTTTAGTCCCCCAAGATGTCTCAATAAATGTCAAATGAGACAACCAGTAATTTGTCCTCAAATTTTGTCCTGCCTGTGAAGTTCTCTTTAATTTCCTGATGATAGAAGGGGTTTAATTTCATCCCAAGTCACCATCTTGATTACCAAATCCTTGGTCTGAGAAAACCCTCACATCGTCACCTGGGGGATTTCAAAGTCAGGCATGTGGGTGGACACTTTCGGGCCTTATTCTGGAAGCATCCAGGCAACTGCGGATAGTTTCCTGCCCAATAGCTCCCTGACAAAATCAGGGGCTTCTATCATACCCTCTTCCCTGGCCTATTATTGTCAGTCAGGAGAACCAGTACCATGAGGTAAGTAAGGATCATATAAAGATGCTTATGATCAGATTAAATTAAAAAGATCTGCATGTTGCATGTGCATGCTCATTTGTGTCCAATTCTTTGCAATCCCATGGACTGTAGCCCGCCAGGCTCCCCTGTCCAGGGGATTTCTCAGGCAAGAATACTGGAGTGGGTTGCCATTTCCTACTCCAGGGGATCTTCCTGACCCAGGAATCAAACCTACATCTCTACGGTCTCCTGCTTTGCCAGGCAGATTCTTTACCACTGCGCCATCTGAGAATCCCAAGCCTAAACCATTTCTGATTTTGTGGAGGGCAAAGGAAACAACAGATTCTGGGACAATGCTACTTACTGTGGTCTATAGAGGGGTGTGGCCTTGGAGTTACTTGTTATAGGTCTGCCATAGAAATCCAGGGTAACATTTTAAAAAACTTTATAGCAATTTGACAGGGTGATTTTATGCTTATCAAATCCAATAATACTTAAAAATTGGCTTACATTTTGAATGTCTTTGCTATTTATTTCATTTTTCTAGAAATTTGTCTCATTGTTTTTAAAGAATTAAGGTTCATGATGATTGGGAAAAAAGCCAATCCTTCACCATAGGTGATTTGAGAAGTACAATAGGGAAGAATAAACCTGACTTTCTATTAGATCTGTTTCTTTTATTTTAACCTTTGTATTCTATTTTTTGGCTACAAGAATGTTGCTAATTCCCTGAAATATACATGATAACCTATTCTCAATGCTCTAATCTTTAAGAGTATAAAAGTTTTCCATTTATATAGAGATAAGAAATTACAGAACAGAGAATAACATTTGTCTTACTGGAGGTCTGTAGAAACCTCATGACCTGACCTACCTGCATAGTTGCAAGAACAAAGGATTCTAACACCAAGATGTTTGCAACAACCAACCATACCCCCCTCTCCTTTTAGTATAAGAGCAGCCTGAATTCTAACTCTGATACAATACTTGTTTGGGACACCATTTGACCATCTTCTCAGTCTGCTGGCTTTCTGATAAAGTCGCTATTCCTTGCCCCAACAACTTGTCCCTTGATTTATTGACCTGTCAGGCATTGAGCAGCACGAGCTTAGATTCAGTCCAGAAGCATTACTCTAAATAATATCCTATTTCCTAAAACTTACATCCAAAGACTTAAAATCTAGAAGGCAATACTTTAGAGCATTGTAACATTTTACCCTATATATCTACAGGGCTACTAATGCCCTTCTGTTTCTGAATTTTAGAGGACTCCTGAGATCAAACTCTTTCCACTCCAGGTTTTGTTTAAATTCCTTTTTAAACATTAATTTATTTATCTTAATTGATGCTAATTACGTTACAATATTGTGGTGGTTTTTGCCATAAATTGATATGAATCAGCCAAGGGTATACATGTGTCCCCCATCCTGAACCCCCCTCTCACCTCCCTCCCCATCCCATCCCTCTGGGTTGTCCCAGTGCACCAGCTTTGAGTGTCCTGTTTCATGCATCGAACTTAGACTGGTGGTCTATTTCACATACAGCTAATATACATGTTTCAATGTTATTCTCTCATATCATCCCACCCTCACCTTATCCCACAGAGTCCAGAAGTCTGTTCTTTACATCTGTGTCTCTTTTGCTGTCTTGCATATAGGGTCATTGTTACCATCTTTCTAAATTCCATATATATGCATTAATATACTGTATTGGTGTTTTTCTTTCTGACTTACTTTACTCTTATAATAGGCTCCATTTTCATCCACCTCATTAGAACTGACTGAAATGTGTTCTTTTTAACAGCTGAGTAATATTCCATTGTGTACATGTACCACAGCTTTATTATCCATTCATCTGCCGATGGACATCTAGGTTGCTTCCATGTCCTAGTCCACTCCAGTTTTACAACCATCATTACAAATCACTACAACAACTTCCTACTTTACCTCTCTTTATGACCTTCTAATCTACAGTGGTTAACATTCCCTAACCACAATATATCCAATTATTCTTCCAGGGATTCCTCCATAATTGCTCCAATCTAGACTGTGCCCTCTCCTTCCCAATTCACAGGGCTTGCAATTTACCTCATCTACATGGAGCTCACACTGCACTCCCCAAATTCTTGTCTACACACAGATTCAGGGTCAGGGCTGGCTTCAGGAGAATCACCTGTAAAAGTTCTCAAGACAGCCTTTTGGGTCTCACCTTGGGAGATCCCAGTAGAAGGTTTTGAGGAGGAAGCCCTGGAATCTGTGATTTTAATCAACCTTCCTCCCCAAAGTGATCTGGATGCAGAGACAGACTTGGAAATGACCAGCCAAAACAATTTGCTGTTTAGTCGCTAAGTTGTGTCCAACTCTTTGCAACCCCACGGACTGCAGCACATCATTATCTCCCAGTGAAGGCCTTGTTCACACTCATGTCCACTGAGTCAGTGATGCCATCCAACCACCTCATCCTCTGACGTTCCCTTCTCCTCCTGCCTTCAATCTTTCCCAGCATCAGGGTCTTTTCCACTGAGTCAGATCTTCACATCAGGTGGCCAAAGTATTGGAGCTTCAGCCAAAACATATTGGGCATTAAACTCCCACTCCATCTCTCACCACATTCGTGACTTCCAACAGTCAGGGAGGGGCCTGAGAAGGGATTTCTGCTCCCTATGCAGGATGACCACAGGGAGATCTATTTGCTGCCTGAAAGCTGACCCAGCAGAGTAGGACTTGACACCGAATGAGCTTAGAACAAGTATTCTTTTCTTTCTTCACATTGTGTGGGTTCTGATTCCAGAAGAACTACAGATGCAAGGCCAGAGCTCTTAGTGGAGACAGAGCCACTTCCAGTTGTGAGGCATTAGATTATACCTCCTGACCATGTGATTGATAAAACATTTTTTCATATATTGAGATATAGGGAAGTCACTTTGGTTTACATGTGAGGTAACTTGAAGTTTCTGCTAACTAAAATAGCCTGTTTGTGGCCTATCAAACACACAGTATACATCTGCTTTAATCATGAAAGAAAAGGGCACACTGGCCAGAAGCAAACAATGTCCGTGTTAAAAATAAGGATTAAATGCCCCTCTACCTGGTACACGAATGCTGGTACTCCTTTGACGATAAGACTCCCTTCCCAGGTGCCAAAGCCATACTGCCTCGCTGTGTGCATGTTGGTCAGTTCTTTTTTTTTTTTTGAAATCTTAAAGAAATGTAACCATGACTTGTTTAATATTCTTTGTTCTGACAAGATACAAAACTGTGATGAAAACTCTGCTTCTCTGGAGCAGTTTCTCAGAGTAATCTAGGAAGCTGGCTTCTGGTTTAAACCAGTTTGACTCAAATAAAATTCTTTTCTACCCTTATTATTGATTGTTTATTGACTGTTTTCATTGATACCTTCCTCCGGTGGAAGGAGTACACTTCCCTTCCCCGGTGATTTTGGGGTTGGCCACATGACTGATTGTGAACAGTAGACTAAGCTGTTCATTTACTTCCGTGATTGTTTTCCACCTGAAACTCTCACCCCTCACCTCCATCTTCATCTACCATCACGAGTTCCACAAGAGCGGGTTGCCTCCTTTGCTTAGATTTGAAATCTCCAGTGGTTGGTGCAGTTCCTGGAACATGGCTGGTTCTCACTACATATCTGGGGAATGAATGATATGGCTGCTTCGTGGAAGGTGTCTGTGCTCATGTTCTGGGTTCTGGGAATCTTCCTGGCCCGTTGCTCTGGTCAGCCTTTCTTCCTGTTGTCTTTATTCTTGGATTCTCCTGCTCCTTCCAGCTTCTCTGAACTGAGGATGCTGCTGCTGTTCTGCTGGGCTGGGTTTAGGGTTCACTCCATGCACTGTGTCTCCAGATCTGCCCTCAGCCGGGGGTGAGGTCTGTTCTGCTCCCATGCCTGACACAGGCCCCCTTGGCACTGCACCCCAATCTGGTCAGCCCCTGGCTGTTTGCATGCTAGGAGGGAATCCATTCACTGGTCCTCTGATGCCCTTGGGAGCACCTTAGTTTTCCAACAAGCCTCTGAACTTGCTGATGTAGGCACACCTTCTCTAAAGCTTGGGTCCTCCCCCTTTCGCCCTGGCTCCACACTCTCCGGGACTGTCAGTGCTGCCACCGAAGTGAACCACATGGTGTTCAAAAACCAGGGCCCCATGCCAAATTTGGCTACTTTTACTCCCCACCCTTTTCATTCCCAGAGATTCTCAGCTCACATGCAGAAACATGTCCAGCAGAGTTGATGCTGGAAAGGGGCAGAAACCAGGCAATTTAAGAGCAGCCATTCTGGAAGACAAGTCTCCCAAGGGGGAAATCATTAACTCAACCAATCAGGGTACTTTCTCTTGGATTTATAGAAGCTTTTCTTTCTTATGTCCAATAAACATGAGCATTTTCCAGGCAATTTTCTTATCTTGGGACGAATGCATTATTGGTACAAGATGGAGTAGCTATTCTTCAAGAATCTTTACTTTTATAGCCTTGAAAAGCATTTACAATGCAAGCATATGGTTTTTCAAACACACACTTTTAGTCTTTTTGTAAAGATGGCTTATGTAAACTTTTCAGACTCCAGTCACGTAAATCTTTTTAATCGATAGATCAGTGGCACATGGTTGCAGAATTAATTTTTTTAAACAAAAGGACCACAACTCCAGGTGATATTAGAGGACTGCAGGGTTTTTCATTTCACTGACTGACTTTCTAAAATTGGGACCAAATTATCATCTCTTTGGAAAATATGGCACAAAGCTGCAGAGTCCATCAAATACATTGGAAATCAGAGTCCAAGCGCCCAGGACTGGGGAGAGGTGTCCTTCACATGGATGGGCAGTGGGAGTCATCACAGATGATTAGACTGATGCTTGGCAAAACATATCTTGGGCCTCAAAATGACCATATGCTTTGGCCCAGGTGATAATACTCCTGAGAAAGTACTCCAAAATGCAGACAAAGATTTTTGCACAGATATTCACTGATACACAGAAAAGCAGAACCAAGCTAAAGCTGGACAATCACTTTGTCCCATTTGACTTCAGGAACCCCATCAGGCACACTTGACCTTCTTTGAAAGAATGTTAGGCAGCTGATGAGAGGGCGGTATGGTTTCATGAAGTGGGATAATACATGTGGCACCAAGTTAAGTGGGAAACACGCAAAGTTCAAATGACTGTGTATGAAGGGAGAAAAGTATACTGTAACATTGATAATACTGCGTTCATTGGATCATGGGGAACTTTTATTGTAATTATTATCTTTAAAAAGTTTCTTTTCAAGGGCTTCCCAGGTGGTGCTAATGGTAAAGAATCTGCCTGCCAGTGTAAGAGACGCAAGGGCCAGGAAGATCCCACATGCCATGGAGCGATTAAGCCCATGTGCCACAACTCTAGAGCCTGGTAGCTACAGAAGCTGGCGCACCCTAGAGCCCGCGCTCCACAACACGTGAAGCCACCACAATGAGAAGACTGAGCGCCGCAACACAGAGGAGCCTCCACTCACTGCAGCCAGGAGGAAGCCCGCTCAGCAACAAGACCCAGCACAGCCACAAAGAGATGAATGAAACTTAAGTATATATATTAAAACATTCTTTGCAAATGAGCAGGAAACACTTTATAATTTAAAATATATTTATATTAAAAAGTTGCTGTGGTCCAATTGCTACTTATCATACAGAACTTGTAAATGCTGCTTGAAAACCATCCCTCTCCCTTGGCCACTTGGGCAGACAGACAACCTGCCGCTTCCCTTTGCCACAGAGCTCCTGTTGGCGGGTCTGAGCGCCGCCCACACACTAGGCATGGGATGCTTTATCTTGCATTCAGTCATGAAGGGTGTTACAAATCCATGGTGGGCTGAGAGCCTGAAGAGCAAAAGCCTTGGAGGTTGGCAGGGAGTGGCATGCTGTCACTGTGCTTCTGGGCCTGTAGCCGGGAAGAAGGTGGGCGAGTCAGTCCACATGTGGCTGCCATTCACCAGACCTCAGTGGGTAGATGGGCCCTGCTGTACTCCTTGCCAATGGGTGCTGCTGAGTATCACTGGCTGCTGTCACCTAGGGATGCAGGTCAGAGACAGACCCGGCACTGGGAGAGAGAGAGGGGCTTCTGGCCTCCCACAAATGACTCAACGCTGAAATAAGGCTGAACAACCCACGTGTCTTAGGCTGAAAATGAGGTCACATTGCACTCTAGATACTAATTTCCATCAACCAGATTATCAGAAATTCATCATCCTCAGAGTGTACTAGTTTCTACAGCCCCAGACAGATACTCCACATTGGCCCACAGTCTGACAGGGGAGCTCCAAGCCTCTCCAGACCCCTTGAGCTTCCACATTGCTCTGGGCCCATGTGCCCATACCTTGCCCTGCCCTCCTGACCAGGGTGATCAGCCTCCTGCTGAGGACCCCAACTGTGGATGCTCTGAAGGCCCATAGATCTCAGCGACTGACTCTGTTCCATGGGAAGGGAGGGAGAAGGGAAACTCCCACTCCCACCTGCTGAGGCCCACCACGCTCCTTTGGGCTCCAGTGAAGTCTGGCTGGTACACCCACAGCTGAACAGAATCTCTCTGGAAAGTTCTGTCTACTTCATTCACTGTCCACTTTGGAAATCTGACTGCATCTGTCATGAGAACAAACAGGGAAATGCATACTGGTTCATCCACTCGTGCCGAGTTTTCTCCACACTCTTATCTGCAACTTGAACTCTTGTCTCTCCTTGCTCATAGAACAAGAAATGCTGAGTTGGACATGGACAAGAACCCATGGCTGGCATGATTCTGAACTGAAGGTGCAGAACTGAAGGACTAGGCTCTGCTGGAGCACTCCTCCCTGCCTCTTCCCATCACAGCGTCCATCCCTACCTTCTCAGGGCACCTGGCAAATTGTACTGGCCCCTCAATAAGCCTCAGTGCCCCTTCATCCCTTTCCAAAGGCTTAGGCACCCCTGCTCTCTGCTCTTCCAGGCCCTGGGCCCTGTCCCTGCTCTGACTTCCTCGGATTGGAATCATATATTCAGGATCTGGTCACCTGCTTGCTCTCTTCCCTCTTCCAGCTCCTGACCCCAGGGTGCCCTACTCACCTGGCTCAGGCCGGGCCCTGGGGGAAGTTCCCTGTGTTGAATGGAAGCATTGAGAGCATCTCTTATGTGCTGGGACCTCAGCCACCCCTCTGCATGGTTAGAGCGGAGTTAGTGCTCTCGGCCACCGTCCTGGCATCTCCAGGGTCACTACATGCTTCGCTCTGTGAGTCCAGGGTGGACTCCTAGCTCTGCAGTCTGTTGCTCAGTCCACCAAGAGCCACATGATGAGGATGCAGAGAGGGGTTGCTGGCATTATTCTGCCCCTGTTAGAGATGAGGATGAGCTTGGCAAGGAGAGGTGAGTGGCTGGCTGTGGTCACATTCATCATGAGAATCAAGTGTCTGGTTGATGTTCAGATGATAAATATCAGTGTCTAGGCTGATGATGCCTTTCAGTAACGCAGAGCAAGAAGGAAACCACCACTTAGTAAACTCTTGCTGGGCCTTTTGTATGTGCTATCAGTCTGCATGGCATCCAACTGAGAAAGGGAGCAGGCCCTCCAAAAGTAGGAGGGCCATTTCACCGATGCTGAGAGCCATTTAACTTATATGCAGAGTACATCATGAGAAACACTGGACTGGAAGAAACACAAACTGGAATCAAGATTGCTGGGAGAAATATCAATAACCTCAGATATGCAGATGACACCACCCTTATGGCAGAAAGTGAAGAGGAACTCAAAAACCTCTTGATGAAAGTGAAAGTGGAGAGTGAAAAAGTTGGCTTAAAGCTCAACATTCAGAAAATGAAGATCATGGCATCTGGTCCCATCACTTCATGGGAAATAGATGGGGAAACAGTGGAAACAGTGTCAGCCTTTATTTTTCTGGGCTCCAAAATCACTACAGATGGTGACTGCAGCCATGAAATTAAAAGACGCTTACTCCTTGGAAGGAAAGTTATGACCAACCTAGATAGCATATTCAAAAGCAGAGACATTACTTTGCCAACAAAGGTTTGTCTAGTCAAGGCTATGGTTTTTCCTGTGGTCATGTATGGATGTGAGAGTCGGACTGTGAAGAAGGCTGAGCGCCGAAGAATTGATGCTTTTGAACTGTGGTGTTGGAGAAGACTCTTGAGAGTCCCTTGGACTGCAAGGAGATCCAACCAGTCCTTTCTGAAGGAGATCAGCCCTGGGATTTCTTTGGAAGGAATGATGCTGAAGCTGAAACTCCAGTACTTTGGCCACCTCATGCGACGAGTTGACTCATTGGAAAAGACTCTGATGCTGGGAGAGATTGGGGGCAGGAGGAGAAGGGGATGACAGAGGATGAGATGGCTGGATGGCATCACTGACTCGATGGACGTGTGTCTGAGTGAACTCCGGGAATTGGTGATGGACAGGGAGGCCTGGCGTGCTGTGATTCATGGGATCACAAAGAGTCGGACACGACTGAGCAACTGATCTGATCTGATCTGAGAGCCATATAACCGAGGCTGAGATGTGAAATGACCTGCCTGAGAGCACCTCCCCAGCAAATGGCACCAACTAGCTGGCCTGACTCCTAAGCCCACTTTAGAGGCCTCTGTTTCTTCATCTCCTTCATGGTTCAAACGGAGATGCTCCTGTGAGCTCAGCACAGTTCTGTCTTGGGACGACCCTCTGAGACAAATGCTATTCTTAGTCTCTTCTTGCAGACACCATATCTGAGGGCTCAAAGAGGTAAGTGACCTGCCCAATGTCCCTGAGCCAAGATGTGATGGAACCTGGATGTGAATCCAGATCTTTCTGGCTTTGGAGCAGTCCTCCCAAGCCCCACTCTCTGTTGACTCCCTTCAGGGAGGAATTCAAGTTGCCTGCAAGTATTTAAAAGAACTGTCCATGGAAGAGGGAGTTGGCTGACTACAAGCGGCTCTGGGGGCAGACCCAGGTCCATGGAGAGATGGGCAGGTGGGCTGGGGCACTGAGTCAGGAGACCTATACCAGCTCTGGTTCCACCTCTCAGCATCTGGATGTCCTCTGGCAAGTCCATCCCCTTCCCAGGGTTCAAGGGGTCATCCAAGAAGGCCTATAGATGCCCTGCTGTCCTGAACAAAGGCAGGCATCACCTGTGGGCTTGTATGGCAGGAGTGGTACTCTCCCCACCACTATCTGGCAAGCCACCATCCTCTCTCATGGTTCCTTACTGTTCAACAACACGTTTTCTTTATAACATGAGGAAAGGGTTCCAACTGTGGGACTGTCCCCAAGACACCTTTCTTTCAAAGGTCTCCCAAGGAGGCCAGTGTCCTCCTTTGCTTTGAGACACTGCAGCTGAATGAGCAGTGGTCCTGCAGGCAGACAGGACTGGATTTGAAGGCTGGTCCTGGATATTAGTAGCTGGCTGGCAAGAGTCTCAACCACCAAGTCCTCGTCTGCAAAACGGGAAGAACACAGCTTTCAGGGTGTGATGAAGAGTGACTGGGTACATGAGTACCTGCCTCAGCCACACACAGGGCATGGCACACAGGAAGTGCTCGGTCAGCAGTGACTATTAATGTGGCTGAGTGCTGCTTGCGGTGAGTGCAGTCCACTCCCCCCTCCCCCTCAGGACTGAGATTATGGACCCAGAAACCTTGGGGCTCATTTCCCCCCAGGCTCACATGGAGCCTGGGGGAGCCGGGTTTTCGGGTGGGCACATTTATCCAGCTAGTCTTTAAGTGCTTTAAAAAGTCATGGAGGAACTTCCATGGTGGTCTAGTGGGGAAGACTGTATTTTCTCTGCAGTGGGCTAGTGTTCAATCCCTGATTGGAAACCTAAGAAGCCACATGCAGGCTGCACAGCGCGGCCAAATAAAGAAATCACTGAGTAGGTAAATCAACATCCTGTTCAGAACCATCTGTTGCACCTTAAGGACCGACTGTGTCCACAGTGTCCCAACAGGTCATTATTCACAGCGCAGGAGAGCCCCATGAAGCCTCTCTGGGAGCACAGAGGCGCACCTGGCAGATCTGAGCTGACTCAACAACCACAGTCCTGGGGTCACACCCACTGGAGTTAGTGGGATTCTAATTACTGGAATTGGGACAAAATGTTCCACTGTGATCTTAAGAATTGAAATAAAGGAAACTAAAAAGAGCTGCTGTTCATTAAGCCCCATCACGTGTGGTTCTGAACATGGTACTACACACATTACCTTTCATCTCATCCTCACAAGAAGGCATTGTTGAGCCCTTTACACTTGGGGGAAGCCCAGCCAGGCAGGAGTGACTTTCTCAAGGCTGAAGGCTGGGTTGGAGCTGAGCTGGGACTGAGACCTGGTTTCTCAGCCCCCTAGACTGCTCTTCCCACCCCACCTCACTGTCTCCCTTTGGTCCAAGTCTTAGCCTCCAAAATCAAGGACTTGGTGCTTAAGCCACACAGCCTTACCCAACTCGATGGATTTCAGTGTGTGTATGTATCTGTGCCCATTTTTATGATAGTATATATTTTATCACAACATTATTTGATCACAACATTATTTGATCACAACATTATTTGCCTGATGATTTAAATTAGCACTTCCACACATAGAGCCTCTTGTGGTCTTCCTAAATCATACAGAATAATTGAGCCAAGGGTCATGATTCTTAATTTATAGTTGAGGAAACCCAAGCTAGCCAGGGAAGGGGCTTCAGCAAAGCCTGAAAATTATGATGGAGCTGTGTTGATGAAGCCCTTCCCACCGCCATCTAACTGTCTGCACTGTTTCTGTACCTGACTGCTGCATCCCTGGGCCCCATCACCCCCCCATCCCTCTGCGGGGATATGGGATGGGGGGTGGTAGAGAATCCTGATAAAGAGGAGAGTCAGTAGGACAATGAAGGGAGGGCATAGGGATGAAGGAGCTGAGCCCCTGGGATGAACCTCAAATAAAGCCAAGTTCCGTCCTGTTGAGCAGAAGGGTAGATGGTGGATAATCTTCAGGCTATGTCTCTGACAGGAGAAGCTGAGCTTGGGGCGGCATCTTTTGGTTTGAAACTTAACACCCAGGTCTTAGGCTCACACTGGGTTTATCTGGCCCATGAGATCACCAGAGGTAACCTGAGGCTCAGACAAATGGTATCTATTTTTGGGTTTATTCTCAAATGAACTGTAATCTCAAGGGAACAGGGCATAGGATGAGGCTCAGTTAAGGAAATGTGAAAAAGGGTCAGGCATGGAGAAGGGAGGAAAAGAATACTGGGCACCACTGAGATGCAAACTATATATTGCTTCATTGAACACTAGCTGCTCCTTCAAGGTAAGTCTCATCACCATTTTGTAGATAAGGTGATAAAGAGATTACATATATTCCCAAAGGACATATGTGTCTCTTGAACAGCTTTCTCAGATGCCTTTTGTATAAAGCTGCCTCGTTGGAAATTCCCAACTTTCTAATCTATTCTCCTCCTTCCTCTTGACACCTTAGTCTGTCTGGGATAGACTGACATGAATGTGAATTCCATCTCTGCGATCTGTCAGATCTATCAGCTGTGAGGTTCTGGGCAAGTCACTCAATCCCTCTTGCCCCAAGTTTTCCTCATCTGTAAAATGGACTAGAATTGTTTCTCTGTCTTCTGTGTGGTGAATCTTGCTTTGGACTTTTGTATCAATACTTCTTTGCCTCTGTCTAAATGTGTTCATTTGTCGTTCTGTTTTTTTTTAGGCTGCCCTAGATACTCTGATAAACTACTACTCACTAAGGTGTCAACAGGCAATAATAGCTTCATGCAAGTGTCAGCAAACATTTTATGGAAAGGGCCAGATAGTAAATATTTTGGCTTTGAGGGCCATCTGGTCCCCATGAAACTCCTCAGCCCTGCTGTCATAGTGCAAAAGCTGCCATGAGATAATACATAAATGAATGAGTGTACTGTATGCCAAAAACTTTATTTATGGGCACTAAAATTTGAATTTCATGTAATTTTCATGTGCCACAAAATATTATTCATCTTTTGATTTTTTTCAACCATTTAAGATGTGCTACCATTTTGTAACTCACCGTTTCACAAAATCAGATCAACTAGATTTGGTGAATCCTGGCTTAATAGTGACATTTGACATTTACAATTTAAGTGGGGATTATCCTGTTAAAAGAAGAAAACCACAGGGCCTAAATGGCATCACTAGGCTAAGGCCCTGTGATATCAAACCTAGACTTAATACTTGACCTAACTGCAGTTCCAACCTTGTCAAGAAATGCAATCTTAATCGGGCAGTCTGGAATTTTATTCTCAGCACTAACAGGGTACTCTGTCATGTGAGATCTCTCCATCCCCCAAAGGAAGAAGCAACCTTCATGGTAGACTCTTGCCCTTTCCCCCCAAGAAAGTGGGCTGGTCTGAAACTATTCTCTCTCTCTCTTTTTTTTTTTTCCCCACTAATAGTGTCCTTGTTCCACCCTCCTTCTATTCAAAAACCTTCCATTTTGTACAACTTCTTGGAGCATCTGTCTAGGTACTAGATGAGGCGCTGTTTGATTCATGAATTATTGAATAAAGCCAATTAGATGCTCCCATTTACTTGGTGGCATTCTGTTTTTTAACAGATTTGATGGCAGTAGTGGGACTGAAGCAAACTTTCAATGGCATCTGGGGACAGTAGGAAACACAGGCATGGTGCCCCGTGAACGCTTTCAAATTCACTGTCTTTCTCACCGTTTTGAAGGGCCATTGGTAAGTTCCTCTCAGTTTGAGCTCCATTCACTTTGCTCTCACGCTTTCAGTATAATTGGCTTTCCTTTATAAGGTAGGTCAGTTTGAGCTGGTAAATGATTCTGCCTGGAGCCAATAGAGCTGGTAGATGACTCTGCCTGGAGCCAAGCCCTTAGCCTTTCAGACTACAATTTTCAGATTTTTGAGTGGAAAACCCCAGCCCTTGATTCTGTTCCCAGATTCCACATTGGGAACTGATGAAGGTTTAGTGTGCAATTCCACATTTGCTTGGAATTCTTCTCCAAATTCCATGTTGGGAATTGTTGGTGGCAGTTGCAGTTCTCCATTTTGTTTGGAATCAATCCTCAATGCCTCAGTCCTTGGGGTCTGCTGGTTCAATCCTTTCTCCAAGCCTCCAGGGGAATTGTTGGTGTTGCATACAGGTCTGTCTTTAGCCAGGATGCAGAATCATCTCTTGGTTACTGCCTGTATGTTAATATGAACATGTTTGTCTTGTTTTGTATTGATTGTGTAGATAAAGGCTAGTTGCTAATGAGATTCTTTATACCCAAAACTTGAGTGTGCCACTTTCTGACATACCTTCTTATTTTATATTTGAGAACTGTGATTCCAGAAGCTGTAGATATTTTCAAAAGTGGCAAAATCTTGCTAAGCTTGTTTTGTGTCCTGAGAGCTGGGCTCAGTAGCCATCAGGTTGGGGGTTCCAAAATATGACGAAACAGAAATGTGGATTATGCTCCATTTGTGACTAGAGACAGCTGGATAGAAATGTGGGCTAAACTCCATCTGTAGCCAGGGATCTACCAGATTGCTGTCAACTCTCAGAGGAATTACAATGGCCATTATGAGGGACAGATAGATCATTTTAAAACCTACATAAAAGCTGCTGCTGCTGCTAAGTCGATTCAGTCGTATCTGACTCTGTGCGACCCCATAGACAGCAGCCCTCCAGGCTCCCCCGTCCCTGGGATTCTCCAGGCAAGAACACTGGAGTGGGTTGCCATTTCCTTCTCCAATGCATGAAAGTGAAAAGTGAAAGTGAAGTCGCTCAGTTGTGTCCGACTCCTAGCGACCCCATGGACTGCAGCCTACCGGACTCCTCCGTCCATGGGATTTTTCAGGCAAGAGTACTGGAGTGGGGTGCCTTTGCCTTCTCCAACATAAAAGCTAGGGCTCCCAAATCATACGAACAGAATGGGATATCTATTTTGATAGGTATGCAGAAGTCTTCAGAAATTTTTGAAATTCCAAAATAGCTTCATTGAAAGACTTATTGTAAAACCTGTGAAAAAATTAAAGACATAAATTGTACCTAAAACAAAAGCTACATCCCAGTTCTTCAAGGAATTGGAAACAATTGTCTATATGTTGCAAATCACTGCAGGGCCCTTTTTTCTTTTGTCTTGTCAACCCCCAAACCTCACCTATTCCTCTCAAAATGCTTTAAAAAATTAGGACATTAGACCCAGACTTGTCCTGCACTTAATCTGTGCCTTTGTGATGTAAATTTCCTACCCCTATCTTCTTTAGGACCAAAGAGCCATTCTTTGAAATGCAAACTTAATTGAGAGTTTCTCACCAGAAGAAATAAATGAGACAAAAAGGGAGAGAGACAGAAACAGAGAGAACACGTATTTGGAAACTGGGCTATAAGCTCTCTGCAGCTATATGTTTGTGTGTTTATATTGTATGTATGTTGTAGATTATGTTATGTTTCCCCACCTTTGGGGGGTATCACCAAAATTAATCTGTAA
The DNA here is from genome assembly GCF_002263795.3 of Bos taurus. Lineage (NCBI taxonomy): Eukaryota > Metazoa > Chordata > Mammalia > Artiodactyla > Bovidae > Bos > Bos taurus. Next base: position 128,530,731 of record NC_037328.1, read on the forward strand.
AAGAGAGCCATTTAGTTGATTTGAATGCAAGTGCTTGCATGAATTGGTCATTCTGAAGTTCTCAGAAATAGAACAGAAACTCAAATATTTTTCAAGTTCACATGATTTGGGATAATCTTCAGCAAATAAAAGCTATTTTAAGTTGGTTGGTTTAATTTAAACAGATCTGTCTTTAAAGTTATCAACAGTGACTATAATACAGATAACTTATTCTACCCAGGTTTACTAGTCAAATTCATGTTTCTTGGTCACAAAATTTGTCAGCAAAAATTAAAATAACTCAGGACAATGGCTGATTTTGTCATGAAGTTTTTGGTGGGTAATTTAGACATAATTGATGGCAGCAAACAAGTTGAAGTCAAAGTGACAGTTGCTCAGTCGTGTCTGACTCTTTGCGACACCATGGACTATACAGTCCATGGAATTCTCCAGGCCAGAATACTGGAGAATCCCCTTTCCCTTCTCCAGGGAACTTCCTGACCCAGGAATCAAACCCAGGTCTCCTGCATTGCAGGCGAATTCTTACCAGCTGAGCCACCAGGGAAGCCCAGCAAGTTGCTGCTGCTGCTGCTAAGTCACTTCAGTCGTGTCCGACTCTGTTCGACCCCATAGACAGCAGCCCAACAGACTCCTCCATCCCTGGGATTCTCCAGGCAAGAGTACTGGAGTGGGTTGCCATTTCCTTCTCCAATGCATGAAAATGAAAAGTGAAAGTGAAGTCACTCAGTCGTGTCCGACCCTCAGTGACCCCGTGCACTGCAGCCTTCCAGGCTCCTCCATCCATGGGATTTTCCAAGCAAGAATACTGGAGTGGGGTGCCATTGCATAAGTGTAAATAGGATAAGAATTTATACATCAATTTTTAAGCAACAGTTATATTTTATTGTATATGTACTTAGGAATAGCCTCCAAAGTCTTTTTGGTATCTTGAAACTTTTGAATTTTCTTGTTAAATGATAGAAATTTGCTAAATATCTAGGTCATTTAAAATAAGAGAGTCATGAAATATTAATTACTGAACATGTTTATCTACTTTTGGCTTCCGATTGCAGAGAAACTCAAGATAAATTTGGTTCTGTTAGTAAACATGTTCTGTATCACAGTGAAAGACTGTACTGTGAAGAAAGACATGTTTCTAGAAATTATGAAATATATTTGTAAATTTGCCAATCTAAAATAAAATGCTTATCTGACCTGTGGTTTACAATCACTTACTTCTTTAGTTTTCACTAAAAATGAAGGTTTCTAAGGGTTAAGAATTCTAGGCAATATATGTAAAGTTATTAGTAATAAGAAGGGACACAATTTTGTATGCAAGGAAAGTAGGATGTGTTTCTTGGTTAAGAAAAGATGTGAGGTATGGAAATGCATGCCTGTTAAGGGAAGTGAAAGTAATTTTGCCTAAACTAGAACTTCTGGTTATGAAAGACAAACTAAATGCATACAAAAAGTTGAAGAGAAAGAGAAAAAGCAGGAATCTCACCTTTTATAATCAATCAAGCTGGCTAAAATTGAAATTATATGGATTTTAAAATATGCTTGAGTATTTACTTAAAACTAAAACTTGGTTTTCTTTCATCTGCTAAAATGACAAAGGAGATTCTCTTTCCACATGCACTAAAAACCTCACTGACCCCTGGATTGAGCAGATAAAGGCAGCAAATAAATCCATCTCCTGGTTAGCAGTAAATACAAATGAGATATAATAATAAATCTCTCCTTAACTCTTGGAGACATTGCAGATTCTGTTGCAAAAGCACTAGCTGCCCAGCAAAGATCCTTAGACTCTCTGGTCAAGATCGTTCTTGATAATAGAACAGGCTTTTATCCTATTTTATTCAAATAGCTGAGCAAGTTGTCTGCGCTATACCTGGATTGACACTTCAGGGAAGTTGAAACTCAGTTACATAAAATTACTGAACAAACCACTTGGCTTAAAAGGGTGACTGCTTCAGTGGGGTCTTTCTTTGATTGGTTTGGGTTTTGGGGACCATGGCTCTAAAGTGCACTCCAAACACTGTGAATTATCCTGCTTATTATAATCATAGTAATACCCTAGTGTGTTTTATTTTCCTGAAAGTCTTAAATGCGTGTTTGCAGTTGCTAACCACCAAGCAATGGCACTCTGCTCCAGTACTCTTGCCTGGAAAATCCCATGGATGGAGGAGCCTGGTAGGCTACAGTCCATGGGGTCACTAAGAGTCAGGCACGACTGAGCGAATTCACTTTCACTTTTCACTCTCATGCATTGGAGAAGGAAATGGCAGCCCACTCCAGTGTTCTTGCCTGGAGAATCCCAGGGATGGGGGAGCCTGGTGGGCTGCTGTCTATGGGGTCGCACAGAGTCAGACATGACTGAAGTGACTTAGCAGCAGCAGCAGCAGCAACCACCAAGCAAATGATCTCCCTAAGACTAGAACATCAGAAAAAAGAAGATGAGGAGACTGAGCAACTTAAGGATTATGAACCTAGAACCATGGCCTGTGAATGTCACAGGGATTAAGCAAAGACATCATGAGCTATGGATACCACACCAAGGATCAATAAGGCTGTGAGAACTGCAGAGCAATAGGTGAGAGTGGTATTTATGCCTGAACTTTTGATCTCTCAGACTGAGCATTTGACCAAAAGGGGGGAATTATTAAAGGGAAAATCACAGGCTCAAAAGGGCATGCTTGTGCTAAAGCCCTGATACCAAACCTAGATTTAATACTTGACCTGACTGACGGTTTGACCTTCTCCAGGCATGTAATCCTTTCTTTCTTCCTTTTTCTTCATTCCTTCTTACCTTTCTTCCTCCCCGCCTCTCTCCCTCCTTTCCTCTCTCTCTCCCTCCCCCTTTCTTTCTTTCTCCTGAAGTATAGTTGATCTAAAATATTAGTTTCATGTGCACAACCTGTATACAGGGATATAACCTTAATTGGCCAACCTGGAATTTTCTGATCAGCACCAGTGATTTGCCAGCGGGACCCTTTTCATCCCTCAAAGGAAGAGAGAGAATCTGAATAATAGACCCTTGCCTTTCCCCTCAAAGAGGATGACCTGACCTGAAACAATTCTTTCTTTTCATGTGCTCATAACTTCCTCGCCTCTCCCTCCTGCTATAAAAATTCTCCATTTTGTACGACCTCTGAGAACAGTAGTTGGGATACTGCCTGACTCATAAATTGTTGAATAAAACAACTAGATCTTCATATTTACTACACGGAGTTTTGTTTTTTGACAATCTTTTAGAACAAAAAGTGGAATTCCCCAAAGTGGAATGTTGGACCGCCTGGCAGGACAATGAATGAGAGAACAGAGGGCAAAGAGCTGTCCTTTCCTCTGTCTTTCTGGAAATGCCCTCTTAGATCAGCCTGCAACAAGGCTGACATCGCCATAAATCCTCCAATGGACACATCTCCAACTTCACAACCCCATCTATTTCTGTTTCTCTCAGCAAATCTGGGTACCTTTGTGAGCTTATCATTTTATGATTCAAAATCAATGCCTCTCAACTGGTAAAATCTAAGTCAGCTCTTTGCTATACTTGATCAATAACTGATTTGACTTTTGCAAGGCAGAGGGTGAAGCCAGCTGACCCCTGGGACCTGGGTATTTTTCTACATGGCAGGGTGGCAGGTAAGTGGACAGCTGCAGAGGGGACAGAATATATACTTGACAAAGCTTAGCAGGTGTCTTTTCTACCCTAGACATGCCTGACTGCCAGCCTTGACCCCCTGCCTATGGAGTCTCATGGGATTTGCCTGAAAATCAAACCTTCTTTGCTTCTCAGTACTTTGAACTGGTTTTGGAATAAATGCATGTCTTTAGATATTTTTCTAGAAGTGTTCCACTTAGTATACTTAGGAATAATCATCTTTTTGGCTGGTCTCCCTGCCCCAGTTTCTGCATCCCAGCCACCATCTACATGGTCGGCCAAGCAGTGCTTCTGCTTCAGTATCCCCTTCATCATGTCTGGTGGAGCCTCTAGGCTTCCCATTGCCCTTGGGGTAATATAGGAGGTCCCCCTCCGGATCTGGTCCCCACTGGCCTGTCCAGTCTTCTCCTCCATGCCCAGGCCATATCGTGCTCTCCCCCACCTTCCTGACACCTGACCCCTAGTCTAGAACACTCTTCTTCTCTGTGTTGAAACTATTATCCTTCAAGATCTACCCCAGGTACATCCCCTCCATGGCCTCTACAAAGTTAAATGTCTCTCCTTCATGTACCCAGTGCTCCCTCCAGCAGAACTTGTGACCCTCTTATTGCCTTCTATTCTATGAATCCTAGTAGGTCTCTTTCCTCTATACCCCTAGCTTTCAGCACACCATGGGCCTTCAATAAAGGGGGACTGAATTCATTCCAGAATATCTCCTACTGTGTCATGTGTGTGTCAATTTCAGTTGTCTCAAATTGCAAATAACATGTATGGATGTGAGAGTTGGACTGTGAAGAAAGCTGAGCGCTGAAGAATTGATGCTTTTGAACTGTGGTGTTGGAGAAGACACTTGAGAGTCCCTTGGACTGCAAGGAGATCCAACCAGTCCATCCTAAAGGAGATCAGTCCTGGGTGTTCATTGGAAGGACTGATGCTGAAGCTGAAACTCCAATACTTTGGCCACCTCATGCAAAGAGTTGACTCATTGGAAAAGACTCTGATGCTGGGAGGGATTGAGGGCAGGAGGAGAAGGGGACGACAGAGGATGAGATGGCTGGATGGCAGCACCGACTTGCTGGACATGAGTTTGTGTAAACTCCGGGAGTTGGTGATGGACAGGGAAGCCTGGCATGCTGCGATTCATGGGGTTGCAAAGAGTCGGACACGACTGAGCGACTGAACTGAACTGAAGGGAAAATTAATCTCATCCAACGGCTTTCAGGTTGCTATCTTTTCAACATAAAAATCTTAGGCACCCTCTAGTTGTTTGGTAGTATTTTCTGCCTGACCATCTGACTCCAAGTGAAAGCCATGGACCAGGAACATCCAGGTCTACCCCAGACTTACTGAGTCAGAATCTGGATTGTTCCCAGCCCCCAGGTGCTCATGTGCACACTCAGACATGAGAAGCACTTCTCTAAAAGACATCCATCTCCTGCCTAACGAAGGCCTGATTTGTGGAATGGTAGAAACACCTTGATAGTTTGATGCACCTGGAGAATTAGTCAATCCCAAAAGAACAGAGAAGAGATGGCCATTACATGGTTGCATCTCCTTTTCTTTCTGTATTAGATAGGACGCCTTACTGTGAAGGTAAAAGGAGCCAGAATTGGGCCTGAGGGAGAAGCTCTAGGAACCGCCAGCGCTGGGTGAACTGATACTGGGCGAGGTGTAATTGGCTGCCATGGGATGGTGCTCAGGTATGAAGCAGGCAAATCCTGGGGGTGGGGGCTGGAGTCTGGAAAGCTGATTTGATGTGGGAACTCCAGATACAGAATGGCTGGATGTCTGGTCAGCAACATGCCTGGGAAGAAAGGGTGAAGGCCTAGAAGGGAAGTGTACAGCGGTTCTCTTCAGAGGGGAGCTGTTTTGCATAAAGTGAAAAAATGAAAATGTTATTCGCTCAGTTGTGTCTGACTCTTCATGACCCCATGGACTGTAGCCCACCAGGCTCCTCTGTCCATGGGATTCTCCAGGTAAGAATACTGGAGTGGGTTGCCATTCCCTTCTCCAGGGGATCTTTCCAACCCAGGGATCAAACTTGAGTCTCCTGCATGGCAGGCAGATAGATTCTTTACTGTCTGAGCCATCAGGAAAGCCACCATTTTGCATAAAGGGGACAGTAACAGACTGAACTTTGGGTCTCAGCTGGCAGGAGCAAGTAATAAATACAAAATCTGACTTGCAACAATAAAAAGGAAAATGTCCTAAGTAAGTGCTGTGCAGACGATACTTTCGGCTTGAAATGTAGAGAGACATGGGCCAAGGGATTATAAAGAACAATAAAGGGAGGGATAGAGAAGGGATGTGGGGCTTCACTGGTGGCCTAGTGGTTAAGAATCCATCTGCCAGTGCAGGGTACATGGGTTTGATCCCTGGTCCAGGAAGATCCCACATGCAGTGGAGCAACTGAGCCCGAAAGCCACAACAACTGAAGTCTACATCCCTAGAGCCTGTGCTCTGCAACAAGAGAAGCCACCGCAGTGAGAAGTCCAAGCACTGCAACAAACAGTAGCCCCCAATCTCTGCAACTAGAGAAAACCTCTACACAGCAATGAAGACCCAGCGTGCCCAAAAATAAATAAGTCTTTAACAATAAAAAAAAAGAGGTGATAGTCCATCCCATAATGTAAAAGTTAAACAAACAAAACCCTCAACCAGCAACTGAACTGCAAATGCTCCTCAGGACACAGTCTGTGGCTCCTATAAGGGGAGGTCAGCAGCACCTTCTCAATGTCCGTTGCTCTTACTGCCCCCATCACCCTGAGAGCCTCTGAGGGCATTGCATGCTCTGTGGTGCTCTGACCCATGGATAGATGCAGATTCTTCCTGAAGTCCTCAGGTGTGGGCACATACAACTGCTTGGCAGAAGGGAAAGAGACCCTAAGAAGACTGCAAATCCAGATGCCTGGCATGAAAGGCACGAGCTCGTCTACTGTGCACGTGTGGCAGGCACACCATTTTCCTGGTTCCTATTAGAATTGTTCATCTCCATGAATAAGAGCTGCTATCAGGCCCCTAAGCATTCTCTGAGCTCAGAAAAAAGCACAGAGATTTAGTTTTCCCTTCCACCTGCACTAGTCTAAGTGATGCTTTGAGGACCCTCTTCTTCCCTGGGTAGCTGAGAAATGGGAGTAACACAACCTCAGGCAAATCTCTACCTATCCCTGCAGAGTGAGCTGACTCCTAACACCTTTTAAGAATTACAATCTCAGAATACAGCAGAGAAGATGAAACATAAGAGCAAGACACATGCCTCTAGTATCCTAGGGTCAAGCCTTCCTCCCTTGCTGTCAACTGAGCCTCTGATAAGTCTTGCTCTGCCATTGGTGAGTGATTGGGGTAAGCAAGTTTACATTTAGGTGATGGCTGGAAAATTCAGTGAGTGTCTGCGGGAAGTCCCACACATCTGAGGCAGATGATGCCTCAGCCAAAGTCTAAAAGGTAGGTGGCAGCAAAGCCAGGGGGTGGGAAGTCCTTCATATACAGCTGGGTAAGGCCAGCATCACCTGGGGAAAGCCTCAGCACTACATTCCCAGAAGGGGTTATGGTAACAGATAAATTGTCCAGTGCCCTAGGGCATCACTGGGGTCTGGGAGGAAGGGAGGGCTCTAACTGTGAGCAGGTCCCTGGCTTCCCCAGGATAGCTCCCAGGGAGAAGCTAAGTACAGCAAGGCTTCAAGAGCTGATTGGGAGAGAGTGGTCCAAGGGAGACAGAGGGCTCTGAGCATGATGGATTGCTTTCACTATGCTGCAGTCGCCTCCTGCCTGGAGGGAAATGACTTAGAACAGGTACAAGAATTTGAACTGCCAAAATGTGTTTGCTTGGTGGCTCTTGCTGCTTGCTAGAAGCCAGCCCAGGGAGGAGCCTGTTCTACTGGGCAGTTATGCCTGGCACATATCTGCAGATCCCTCACTCAGAACTGGGTTCCAGGGGCTTGGGGATCATTGCAGCTCCTCACCCTGGCATCCAAAATCTTAACTGTCAACCCTCCCCTTCCCCTGATCTCACCAAACTCACTTCCCATTTCTCCCTAGTCCCTACCCACTCCACAAGCCAGACTGGCTTCCTGATACTGCTCACTGTGCCCTGAATAGCCTCCCACAGTGCAGCCTTCATCCCTACACCTGCTTCAGGAAGATCCAGCCCTTTTCCCTAGGAACTGAAGGCCTCCCCCAGTGAGGGACAGCCTGCTTCATCTGCGATCAGTAAAACAAAACAAAACCAACCCAGTTGAGAGGGTAACAGGCAGGAAGGCCAGGGGTCTCCAAATAGAGGAAATAGCCTGCAAGTGTCAGACATTTTTATCTCTCTTAAGCGGCAGGAGGAAACAAACTAGCAATATTTTTTCTTTCTCTATACAAATTTAAAGGGAGGTTTCTCTTAAAATATTGTGTTGCCATAATGACACCCAGCTTCGCCTGAAGTTAGCTATTCTCGAGTCTAGAGATAACCAGTGCCTTTTTCTTATGGAAATGTTTGTCTTAAGCTATGCTAATGTACTATGCCTTTACCCCAAACTCTGTCTCCAAGTCGGTTCCACCTCTTGGCCCAGAACCTACTTGACAAACCAGTATGGATATTGTTCCCCTAATCTATGTAAATGAAACTATTTGTATGGTGGTCTGCCCTTCTTCAAGATTCAAGTTAATCATTTTATGGCCCAGGATAAACCATTTATCCCAAAATGCATCTTATGGGTGAGGGGCCTGGTGCCATTCTGAATTTTAAGATATTCCTTTCTTTCATTAACAGACTGCTAGTGACTATATAACATCCAGCTAAAGACTAGCAGGGGGGTACTCTTTCTGCCCCCTTCTGATGCCTATGTCAGAAGCTTTCTCTATCTCCTTTATACTTTAATAAAACTTTATTACACAAAAGCTCTGAGCGATCAAGCCTCGTCTCTGGCCCCGGATTGAATTCTTCTCCTCCGGGGGCCAAGAATCCCGGTGTATTCACGTGATTCAACAACAACCTTTCACAGTAAAACATGGCTCACTCCAGTTTGCTCTACAAAGCTGGGAGAAGGGGGCTAGACAGGAGACATATATCTGGGACTAGTGGTGATGCTCTTCCCTGGAGAAAGGAGCACTTCCAGTTCCCAGGCAGCCCTAGCCAGTAGAAGAGAGAACTGGCCCCAAGGGGAGGGCGGAGTTTGCCTCTGTGGAGGAGTAAAGTGGGCCAGTATGGTGGAAGGAGGGAAGATTCTGCACTCGGTCTGGGAGCTGGGATAGGAATTCCAGGAAAGCATTTTGATTTTGACCACTGCCACACATATCAGAGAACCAGGAATGCCTGTCTGTGATCTGTTAGCCTGTTGGGGTGATGGCTGGGGAGACAGACTTAATGCTGTCTACAGCGAGTAAGCTTGAGGGAAGAGGGGAGTGATGCAGAATCAGCATCAGCCACCCAAAGCTGGCAGACTCGGGCAGGGAGCCATCATCAAGTCATTGGTCCTAATGTTACCCCTGTTTACATCACTTTGCCTGGCATGGTGAACTGATACAGGAAGGTGCTGCTTCCTTCTTGTCTTTGTTCCACACAAAGTTATATTTTCCATCATTCATTCGTCCACTCAACACTTGTCAATAACCTGCCTTGTGCCTGGCCCTGTGCTGGGCGCTACAGACACACCAAAAAATGGACAGCATCCTTGCCTTCTTGGCCTCATTGTCAAGAGTGGAAAATAGCCTTGTGCCCCAAGGTAGCGGCCCCATACATTTTTCATATACAGAACTAACATTATCAACATGTTTTACTTTGCATACATTGAACACTGAAATAAGTACAAACTCTGTTTGGAAATTACATTTAAATTTAAGTACAAAAATGTGATTCCAAATTTGTAGGTATCTCATTTATCAAAGACAAAACAGATTGGGATCATTCTCCAGATATGGCTTTGGGTTTTGCTTTCCTCACTTAAAATCCCATTGGGAATGTGGTCCAGGCTTAGAAAACTTTTATATTCTCTCTAGGCTTTCTTTTCAAAAGCACGACTTTCACTGGGGCCAGTTGTTACATGTCAAAACAAGACAAGGCAAGTTCTTTACTCAGATAGCTTTCCATTCACTCATTCATTCATTCAAGGCCTATTTCTTGAGCACCTACCACTGGGGCCAGACATGTGTTAAGCCTGAGAAATTCTACTGTGAACAGGAGGGACAGAATCCTGTCCTCAGGATCCTAAGGGTCCAGTGAATTACACTCAACCAGAGCTCAGGCCTCCCAAGGTTGGGAACAGTTTCCCACTCTGGTTTGTACTCATTTCTCTGCCTCTGGCTTGATCCTAAACAGATGGACACCAAGATGACCCACAGTGCTCTTTACATCTCATATGTCTCATCTGTGTCTCCTCTTACTCAGCATTTCATCTTTTTTACTTTGTTCAAAAGGGCTGCCCTTGTGGCTCAGTGGCAAAGAATCCATCTGCCAATGCAGGAGACGTGGGGGTTCGATCTCTGGGTTGGGAAGACGCCCTGGAGAAGGAAATGGCAACCCAATCCAGTATTCTTGCCTGAGAAACCCTACAGACAGAAGAGCCTGGTGGGCTACAGTCTGCTGCTGCTGCTGCTAAGTCACTTCAGTCATGTCTGGCTCTGTGCGACCCCATGATTGGCAGCCCACCAGGCTCCCCCGTCCCTGGGATTCTCCAGGCAAGAACACTGGAGTGGGTTGCTATTTCCTTCTCCAATGCATGAAAGTAAAAATTGAAAGTGAAGTTGCTCAGTCATGTCCGACTCTTCGTGACCCCATGGACTGCAGCCTACCAGGCTCCTCCGCCCATGGGATTTTCCAGGCAAGAGTACTGGAATGGGTTGCCATTCCCTTCTCTGGGGCTATAGTCTGTGGGGTTGCAAAAGAGTTGGACACGACTGAGTGACTAAAAAACAACAAACTTTGTTCAAGAGCTAATGATTCTGGCTTTGTCCAAGGGTGGATTTAATTACAACTCCCATCTTTCTAGCTTCAAGATTAAGGGAGACAAAGTTGTGCAGGGGACAATCTGAGGCCCTGCCAGTCTGGCCTGCTGAACTGTTTTAGGACTGAATGCCTGGCTAAAAGGCAGCCATTCAAAATCTGGCCAGTGGTCTGGCATCAGCCTGCCTGATAGGGACACGAGCAAAAAACACAGCTAATCACACCCTTTCTGTTGTTGTTCAGTTACCAAGTCATGTCCGACTCTTTGTGACCCCATGGACTGCAGTACACCAGACTACCCTGTCCTTCATCATCTCCCAGAGCTTGCTCAAACTCATGTCTATTGAGTCAGTGATGCCATCCAACCATCTCATCCTCTGTCGTCCCCTTCTCCTCTTGCCCTCAATCTTTCCCAGCATCAGGGTCTTTCCCAGCAAGTCAGCTCTTTGCATCAGGTGGCCAAAGGATTGGAGATTCAGTTTCAGCATCAGTCCTTCCAATGAATATTCATGGTTGCTGTCCTTTAGGATGATTGGCTTGATCTACTTGGAGTCCAAGGGACTTTCAGAGTCTTCTCTAGCACCACAGTTCAAAAGCATCAATTCTTCAGTGCTCAGCCTTCTTTATGGTCCAACTCTCACATCCATACATGATTACTGGAAAGTTTGATTATACGAAGCTTTGTTGGCAAAGTGCTTTATACTGTGTTGTCTAGGTTTGTCATAGCTTTTCTACCAAGGAGCAAGCATCTTTTAATTTCACAGCTGCAGGCACTGTCTTTAGTGATTATTTAGCCTAAAAAAAATCTGCCACTGTTTCCATTTTTCCCCATCTATGTGCCACGAAGTGATGGGACTAGTACATTCTCTTGGTAACACTCTATTAACCTTTGACCTGCCTTGTTTTGTAAGCCAAGGCCAAGTTTGTTCCTCCAGGTTATCTCTGGACTTCCTACTTTTGCATTCCAGTCCCCTATAATGAAAAGGCAGGAATCCCTCAGAAGAAATGGAGTGGCCATCATGGTCAACAAAAGGGTCTGAAATGCAGTACTTGGGTGCAATCTCAAAAATGACAGAATGATCTCTGTTCGTTTCTGAGGCAAACCATTCAATATCACAGTAATCCAAGTCTATGCCCCAACCAGTAACGCTGAAGAAGCGGAAGTTGAACGGTTCTATGAAGACCTACAAGACCGTTTAGAACTAACACCCAAAAAAGATGTCCTTTTTCATTATAGGGGGCTGGAAGGCAAAAGTAGGAAGTCAAGAAACACCTGGAGTAACAGGCAAATTTGGCTTTGGAATACAGAATGAAGCAGGGCAAAGACTAATAGAGTTTTGCCAAGAAAATGCACTGGTCATAACAAACACCCTCTTCCAACAACACAAGAGAAGACTCTATACATGGACATCACCAGATGGTCAACACCAAAATCAGACTGATTATATTCTTTGCAGCCAAAGACGGAGAAGCTCTATACAGTCAGCAAAAACAAGACCAGGAGCTGACTGTGGCTCAGACCATGAACTCCTTATTGCCAAATTCAGACTTATATTGAAGAAAGTAGGGAAAACCACTAGACCATTCAGGTATGACCTAAATCAAATCCCTTATGATTATACAGTGGAAATGAGAAATAGATTTAACGGCCTAGATCTGATAGATAGAGTGCCTGATGAACTATGGAATGAGGTTGGTGACATTGTACAGGACACAGGGATCAAGACCATTCCCATAGAAAAGAAATGCAAAAAAGCAAAATGGCTGTCTGGGGAGGCCTCACAAAGAGCTGTGAAAAGAAGAGAAGCGAAAAGCAAAGGAAAAAAGGAAAGATATAAACATCTGAATGCAGAGTTCCAAAGAATAGCAAGAAGAGATAAGAAAGCCTTCTTCAGCGATCAATGCAAAGAAATAGAGGAAAACAACAGAATGGGAAAGACTAGGTATCTCTTCAAGAAAATCAGAGATACCAAAGGAACATTTCATGCAAAGATGAGCTCGATAAAGGACAGAAATGGTATGGACCTAACAGAAGCAGAAGATATTAAGAAGAGATGGCAAGAATACACAAAAGAACTGTACAAAAAAGATCTTCACGACCCAGATAATCACGATGGTGTGATCACTGACCTAGAGCCAGACATCCTGGAATGTGAAGTCAAGTGGGCCTTAGAAAGCATCACTACGAGCAAAGCTAGTGGAGGTGATGGAATTCCAGTTGAGCTATTTCAAATCCTGAAAGATGATGCTGTGAAAGTGCTGCACTCAATAAGCCAGCAAATATGGAAAACTCAGCAGTGGCCACAAGACTGGAAAAAGTCAGTTTTCATTCCAATCCCAAAGAAAGGCAATACCAAAGAATGCTCAAACTACCGCACAATTGCACTCATCTCACACACTAGTAAAGTAATGCTCAAAATTCTCCAAGCCAGACTTCAGCAATATGTAAACCGTGAACTTCCTGATGTTCAAGCTGGCTTTAGAAAAGCCAGAGGAACCAGAGATCAAATTGCCAACATCCGCTGGATCATAGAAAAAGCAAGAGAGTTCCAGAAAAACATCTATTTCTGCTTTATTCACTATGTCAAAGCCTTTGACTGTGTGGACCACAATCAACTGTGGAAAATTCTGAAAGAGATGGGAATACCAGACCACCTGATCTGCCTCTTGAGAAATTTGTATGCAGGTCAGGAAGCAACAGTTAGAACTAGACATGGAACAACAGACTGGTTCCAAATAGGAAAAGGAGTTTGTCAAGGCTGTATATTGTCACCCTGTTTATTTAACTTATATGCAGAGTAAGTACATCATGAGAAATGCTGGACTGGAAGAAACACAAGCTGGAATCAAGATTGCTGGGAGAAATATCAATCACCTCAGATATGCAAATGACAACACCCTTCTGGCAGAAAGTGAAGAGGAACTAAAAAGCCTCTTGATGAAAGTGAAAGTGGAGAGTGAAAAAGTTGGCTTAGGGCTCAACATTCAGAAAACGAAGATCATGGTATCTGGTCCCACCACTTCATGGGAAATAGATGGGGAAACAGTGGAAACAGTGTCAGACTTTATTTTTCTGGGCTCCAAAATCACTACAGATGGTGACTGCAGCCATGAAATTAAAAGACGCTTACTCCTTGGAAGGAAAGTTATGACCAACCTAGATAGCATATTCAAAAGCAGAGACATTACTTTGCCAACAAAGGTCCGTCTAGTCAAGGGTATGGTTTTTCCAGTGGTCATGTATGGATGTGAGAGTTGGACTGTGAAGAAGGCTGAGTGCTGAAGAATTGATGCTTTTGAACTGTGGTGTTGGAGAAGACTCTTGAGAGTCCCTTGGACTGCAAGGAGATCCAACCAGTCCATTCTGAAGGAGATCAGCCCTGGGATTTCTTTGGAAGGAATGATGCTAAAGCTGAAACTCCAGTACTTTGGCCACCTCATACGAAGAGTTGACTCATTGGAAAAGACTGTGATGTTGGGAGGGATTGGGGGCAGGAGGAGAAGGGGACGACAGAGGATGAGATGGCTGGATGGCATCACTGACTCGATGGACGTGAGTCTGAATGAACTCTGGGAGTTGGTGATGGACAGGGAGGCCTGGCGTGCTGTGATTCATGGGGTCGCAAAGAGTCGGACATGACTGAGTGACTGATCTAATCTGATCTGATAATGAAAAGGACATCTGTTTTGGGTGTTAGTTCTATAGGTCTTATAGGTCTTCATAGATCCATTGGACTTCAGCTTCTTTAGTATTACTGGTTGGGGCATAGACTTAGATTACTGTGATACTGAATGGTTTGCCTTGGAAATGAACAGAGCTCATTCTGTCATTTTTGAGATTGTATCCAAGTACTGCATTTCAGACTCTTTTGTTGACTATGAAGGCTACTTGATTTCTTCTAAGGGATTCTTGCCCACAGTAGTAGATATAATGGTGATCTAGTTAAATTCACCCATTCCAGTCCATTTTAGTTCACTGATTCCTAAAATGTTGATGTTCACTCTTGCCATCTCCTGTTTGACCACTTCCAATTTGCCTTGATTCACGGACCTAACATTTCAGATTCCTATGCAGTACTGCTCTTCACAGCATTAGACATTACTTCGATCACCAGTCACATCCACAATTGGGTGTTGTTTTTGCTTTGGCTCTGTCTCCATTCTTTTGTGAGTTATTTCTCCACTGATCTCCCATAGCATATCGGGAGGTACCGACCTGGGGAGTTCATCTTTCAGTACCCTATCTACTGTGGATATAGTGACTGTGGCTCAGATCATGAACTCCTTATTGCAAAATTCAGACTTAAATTGAAGAAAGTAGGGAAAACCACTAGACCATTCAGGTATGACCTAAATCAAATCCCTTACCATTACAGAGTGGAAGTGACAAATAGATTTAACGGATTAGATCTGATAGACTGTGTGCCTGAAGAACTATGGACGGAGGTTCGTGACATTGTACAGGAAGCAGTGATCAAGACCATCCCCAAGAAAAAGAAACACAAAAAGGCAAAATGGTTGTTTGAGAAGGCCTTACAAATAGCTGAGAAAAGAAGAGCAGCTAAATGCAAAGGACAAAAGGAAAGTTATATCCATTTGAATGCAGAGTTCCAAAGAATAGCAAGGAGAGTTAAGAAAGCCTTCCTCAGTGATCAGTGCAAAGAAATAGAGGAAAATAATAGAAAGGGAAAGACTAGAGATCTCTTCAAGAAAATTAGAGCTATCAAGGGAACATTTCATGCAAAGAGGGGCACAATAAAGGACAGAAATGGCACGGATCTAACGGAAACAGAAGATGTTAAGGAAAGGAGGCAAGAATACATAGAACTATACAAAAAAGGAAAAGGAGTACGTCAAGGCTGTATATTGTCACCCTCCTTATTTAACTTATATGCAGAGTACATCATGAGAAACGTTGGGCTGGAAGAAGCACAAGCTGGAATCAAGATTGCCGGGAGAAATACCAATCACCTCAGATATGCAGGTTCCACCACCCTTATGGCAGAAAGTGAAGAGGAACTAAAAAGCCTCTTGATGAAAGTGAAAGTGGAGAGTGAAAAAGTTGGCTTAAAACTCAACATGCAGAAAATGAAGATCATGGCATCTGGGCCCATCACTTCATGGCAAATAGATGGGGAAACAGTGGTAACAGTGTCAGACTTTATATTTTGGGGCTCCAAAATCACTGCAGATAGTGATTGCAGCCATGAGATTAAAAGATGCTTACTCCTTGGAAGAAAGTTATGACCAACCTAGATAGCATATTGAAAAGCAGAGACATTACTTTGTCAACCAAGGTTGTCTAGTCAAGGCTATGGTTTTTCCTGTGGTCATGTATGTGAGAGTTGGACTGTGAAGAAAGCTGAGTGCTGAAGAATTGATGCTTTTGAACTGTGGTGTTGGGGGGAGACTCTTGAGAGTCCCTTGGACTGCAAGGAGATCCAACCAGTCCATTCTGAAGGAGATCAGCCCTGGGATTTCTTTGGAAGGAATGATCCTAAAGCTGAAAGCATTAGCCAGTACTTTGGCCACCTCATGCGAAGAGTTGACTCATTGGAAAAGACTGTGATGCTGGGAGGGATTGGGGGCAGGAGGAGAGGGGGATGACAGAGGATGAGATCGCTGGATGGTATCATTGACTTGATGGATGTGAGTCTGAGTGAACTCCGGGAGTTGGTGATGGACAGGGAGGCCACGTGTGCTGTGATTCATGGGGTCACAAAGAGTCGGACACGACTGAGAGACTGAACCAAACCAAACTGATACAAAAAAGATCTTCATGACCCAGGTAACCACGATGGTGTGATCACTCACCTACCGCCAGACAAACTGGAATGTAAAGTCAAGTGGGCCTTAGGAAGCATCAGTATGAACAAAGATAGAGGAGGTGATGGAATTCCAGTTGAGCTATTTCACATATTAAAAGATGATGCTGTGAAAGTGCTGCACTCAATATGCCAGCAAATATGGAAAACTCAGCAGTGGCCACAGGACTGGAAAAGGTCAGTTTTCATTCCAATCCCAAAGAAAGGCAATGCCAAAGAATGTTCAAACTAATGCACAATTGCACTCATCTCACACACTAGTAAAGTAATGCTCAAAATTCTCCAAGCCAGGCTTCTATAGTATGTGAACCGTGAACTTCTTCATGTTCAAGCTGGATTTCTAAAAGGCAGAGCAACCAGAGATCAAATTGCTAACATCCACTGGATCATCAAAAAAGCAAGAGAATTCCAGAAAAACATCTACTTCTGCTTTATTGACTACACCAAAGCCTTTGACTGTGTGCATCACAACAAACTGTGGAAAATTCTTAAAGAGATGGGAATACCAGACCACCTGACCTGCCTCCTGAGAAATCTGTATGCAGGTCAAGAAGCAACAGTTAGAACTGGACATGGAACAACAGACTGGTTCCAAATTGGGAAAGGAGTACGTCAAGGCTGTATATTGTCACCCTTCTTATTTAACTTATATGCAGAGTTCAGTTCAGTTCAGTCACTCAGTTGTGTCCGACTCTTTGCGACCGCATGAATCGCAGCACACCAGGCCTCCCTGTCCATCACCAACTCCCAGAGTTCATTCAGACTCACGTCCATCGAGTCAGTGATGCCATCCAGCCATCTCATCCTCTGTCATCCCCTTCTCCTCCTGCCCCCAATCCCTCCCAGCATCACAGTCTTTTCCAATGAGTCAACTCTTCACATGAGGTGGCCAAAGTACTGGAGTTTCAGCTTCAGCATCATTCCCTCCAAAGAAATCCCAGGGCTGATCTCCTTCAGAATGGACTGGTTGGATCTCCTTGCAGTCCAAGGGACTCTCAAGAGTCTTCTCCAACACCACAGTTCAAAAGCATCAATTCTTCAGCACTCAGCCTTCTTCACAGTCCAACTCTCACATCCATACGTGACCACTGGAAAAACCATAGCCTTGACGAGACGGACCTTTGTTGGCAAAGTACTGTCTCTGCTTTTGAATATGCTATCTAGGTTGGTCATAACTTTCCTTCCAAGGAGTAAGCGTCTTTTAATTTTATGGCTGCAGTCACCATCTGCAGTGATTTTGGAGCCCCCAAAAATAAAGTCTGACACTGTTTCCACTGTTTCTCCATCTATTTCCCATGAAGTGATGGGACCGGATGCCATGATCTTCGTTTTCTGAATGTTGAGCCCTAAGCCAACTTTTTCACTCTCCACTTTCACTTTCATCAAGAGGCTTTTTAGTTCCTCTTCATTTTCTGCCATAAGGGTGGTGTCATCTGCATATTTGAGGTTACTGATATTTCTCCCGGCAATGTTGATTCCAGCTTGTGTTTCTTCCAGTCCAGCGTTTCTCATGATGTACTCTGCATATAAGTTAAATAAGCAGGGTGATAATATACAGCCTTGACATACTCCTTTTCCTGTTTGGAACCAGTCTGTTGTTCCATGTCTAGTTCTAACTGTTGCTTCCTGACCTGCATACAGATTCCTCAGGAGGCAGGTCAGGTGGTGTGGTATTCCTATCCCTTTCAGAATTTTCCACAGTTTATTGTGATCCACACAGTCAAAGGCTTTGGCATAGTGAATAAAGCAGAAATAGATGTTTTTCTGGAACTCTCTTGCTTTTTCCATGATCCAGTGGATATTGGCAATTTGATCTCTGGTTCCTCTGGCTTTTCCAAAACCAGCTTGAACATCAGGAAGTTCACGGTTTACATATTGCTGAAGTCTGGCTTGGAGAATTTTGAGCATTACTTTACTAGTGTGTGAGATGAGTGCAACTGTGGGGTAGTTTGAGCATTCTTTGGCATTGCCTTTCTTTGGGATTTGAATGAAAACTGACTTTTTCCAGTCTTGTGGTCACTGCTGAGTTTTCCAAATTCGCTCGCATATTGAGTGCAGCACTTTCACAGCATCATCTTTCAGGATTTGAAATAGCTCAACTGGAATTCCATCATCTCCACTAGCTTTGTTCGTAGTGACGCTTTCTAAGGCCCACTTGACTTCACATTCCAGGATGTCTGGCTCTAGGTCAGTGATCACACCATCGTGATTATCCGGGTCATGAAGATCTTTTTTGTACAGTTCTTCTGTGTATTCTTGCCACCTCTTCTTAATATCTTCTGCTTCTGTTAGGTCCATACCATTTCTGTCCTTTATCGAGCCCATCTTTGCATGGAATGTTCCCTTGGTATCTCTAATTTTCTTGAAGAGATCCCTAGTCTTTCCCATTCTGTTGTTTTCCTCTATTTCTTTGCATTGATCGCTGAGGAAGGCTTTCTTTTCTCTTCTAGATATTCTTTGGAACTCTGCATTCAGATGTTTATATCTTTCCTTTTTTTCCTTTGCTTTTCGCTTCTCTTCTTTTCACAGTTATTTGTAAGTCCTCCCCAGACAGCCATTTTGCTTTTTTGCATTTCTTTTCCATGGGGATGGTCTTGATCCCTGTCTCCTATACAATGTCACAAAGCTTCATCCATAGTTCACCAGGCACTCTATGTATCAGATCTAGGCCGTTAAATCTATTCCTCATTTCCACTGTATAATCATAAGGGATTTGATTTAGTACATCATGTGAAATGCCAGGCTGGATAAAGCACAAGCTGGAATCAAGATTGCCAGGAGAAATATCAGTAACCTCAGATATGCAGATGATACCACCCTTATGGCAGAAAGTGAAGAGGAACTGAAAAGCCTCTTGATGAAAGTGAAAGAGGAAAGTGAAAAAGTTGGCTTAAACTCAACATTCAGAAAACTAAGATCATGGCATCTGGTCCCATCACTCCATGGCAAGTAGATGGGGAAATAATGGAAACAGTGAGATACTTTATATTCTTAGACTCCAAAATCACTGCAGATGGTGACTGCAGCCATGAAATTAAAAGGCGCTTGTTCCTTGGAAGAAAAGCTATGACCAACCTAGACAGCATATTAAAATGCAGAGCTATTACTTTAGTGACAAAAATCTGTCTAGTTAAAGCTATGGTTTTTCCAGTAGTCATGTATGTATGTGAAAGTTGAACTATAAAGACAGCTGTGCACAGAAGAATTAATGCTTTTGAACTGTGGTGTTGGAGAAGACTCTTTAGTTTCCCTTGGACTGCAAGGAGATCCAACTAGTCCATCCTAAAGGAAATCAGTCCTGAATATTCATTGGAATTACTGATACTGAAGCTGAAACTCAAATACTCTGGCCACTTGATGTGAAGAACTGACTCATTGCAAAAGACCCTGATGCTGGGAAAGATTGAAAGTGGGAGGAGAAGAGGCTGACAGAGGATGAGATGGTTGGATGGCATCACTGACTTGATGGACGGTGACGTTTGAGTAAGCTCCGGGAGATGGTGATGGACAGGGAAGCCTGGTGTGCTGCAGTCCATGAGGTTGCAAAGAGTCAGACATGACTGAGTGACTGAACTGACTAACCGATGGGACCAGGAAGCTGAACAATGAAAGCTTTAACAGGGGCTTTAAAGACATATGAAGGGAAGGCAACAGACAAAGGCCATGAGGCCGAGAAGTCCATGGAACACCATGAGTTATCAGTAAGCAGAAGCTGCAGCAGCAGCAGCAACCAAATGGCAGCACAGAGATGACTCCAGCATCCCTGCCCAGCCAGCAGAACTACTGATGTTACCACTAGAACTTTTGTTACCCCATACACTGTTCAGTCCTCTGTGAGCTCCTTCTCTGCACTGGCCTTCGCATCCTTATTTCTCCTTGAAAGTGAAAGTGAAAGTGAAGTCGCTCAGTCGTGTCCGACTCTTTGTGATCCCATGGACGGTAGCCTACCGGGCTCCGAGGTCCATGGGATTTTCCAGGCAAGAATACTGGAGTGGGCTGCCATTTCCTTCTCCAGGGGGATCTTCCCAACCCAGGGGTCAAACCCAGGTCTCCTGCATTGCAGACAGATGCTTTACCGTCTGAGCCACTAGGGAAGCTTATTTCTCCTTAGTTCATTGCTATATCTCTATCACCTAAGAGTAAGCTGAACCTTCTATCTTTGCATCCTAAAAGAGGTAAACAAAAATCCACATCCATCTAAGGCCATTGTTTCTCCACTGTCAGAGCCAATAGTTTAGAAACCTGCTAACGCAGAGGCTGTATTCTGGCTCTCCAACCTCTGCCTGTATGCCCTCCGTGCAAGCCCAAGGAACACACAACCTTCCCCGGGTGCTGAGCAATGATCAAAACTTGAAACGCACTAGCAGCATGTAGGCTTTCTGGCACTTTCTCCTGAGCACTGTGGGATAATTACTATTGATTGGAAGATGTCATAAGACTTGAGAAAGGGCACCCTGGACAAACGGGGCACATGAGTTAGATGAGTTGCCTTGGACATTCTGAGCTGTACAGTGGGGGCAATATATCACCCAGGAGTTGTGAGAACAAATAGGCTACTCCATTTCTCACAGCAGAGTGCCTGTGCTTTACAAACTCCTCTAGTGATACATTGTGATGATCAGAAGGCAGGTGCAGCCCCTCCGAGACACACAGCCCAGCTGCCTTCAGCCGACAAGTCTGACAAGAGCAGGCCCACCTTGCCAGCCAGGCTTGCAAACTGGCTTCACGTCCACCTGCACCAGGGTGTCCTGGGCTGCGGGCTTCTGTCCACAGTCATAGGCGGTTACCAGGATCTCATACTGGTGCTGCTTGTCATAGCTCAGCTTCTCCGTGTTTCTGACGTTGCCTGAGGACACAGGGACATTGAAAATAATTTCAGATCAAGTGAACCAAGTTGCAGTTCTTCAAAATCCCTTCTGCCCTCCTCCAGCCTTCACCAGAATAAAATGTCCCCTTTTCTTATCTCTTTATAAAAGCTAGGGCACGTAGGGAGCGTGGCTTCCACATGTGGCCTGCTTGATCCTTAGTGGCAGAGTCCTAGGAACAGCTGGCTGGAGCCACTCCAGCTGTGGGACAGAACTGGCAGGGAATTCTGTGCACACGTCTGGAATCCAAGTGGTTGTATTAAGTTCGGGGTTGTCAGAATACCACCCTAAACTGCGCCCATGTGGCTATGTCCCTGATACAGGGTGTTGTGTGCTCACGTTACAGGAAATCTCTGGGAAAAAGATGGAATTCAGAAACTTCTCAACATGTATTTTTTTTAACATCTGGGCTCTTCGCCAGGAACATGCACTGCCTCTTCTCACATTATTTTGCTACCAAATAAGAAGTAAAATCAATAAGAGAAGACGTGTGACCTCTCTTCTGAAAGCGACACAGAATAATAGATTCCTTGCCCCGGTGGCAAAGACATTTTTCTTCTCCAAGAGAGATCAGATATTGTTTCTGAGCCATTTGTGTGTTTTTGTTCCCGTGGGTTTGATACAATGGTTCAGAAATATTTGACAATTAATGAGCAAACTTTTATTTGACTATTTTTGCTGAAATACAATTTTGGTTTCAAAAATGAATCAAGGCCTGATGTGCATTTAATTATTTTAACTGTTTGATTCCAAGATTAAAGTCTTCCTTTCAGAAGAATAATTTCATTCTGGCTTTTCTTTTCCAGTGAAAATTAGAGTTGACAGCAAATTAGAACTCAAATGATATCATCATCCTTTGCTAGAAGCAAAATCAAGAAGATGGAAATTAAAAAACAAATCAACAAGCAAATACACAAACATGGAATCACTGACTCAGGTATACAATTTCTGTGCATCTTTGTTGAATTTTTTTTAAAAATTATTAAAGTATAGTTGATTTGCAATGTTGTGTGAATTTCTGCCGTACAGCAAAGTGACTCGGTTATACATACATATTCTTTTGCATGTTCTTTTCCATTTTGGCTTATCACAGGATATTGAATATAGTTCCCCGTGCTATACACTAGGACCGTGTTGTTAATCCACCCTACATGTACTAGTTTGCATCTGCTCATCCGGAACTCCCAGTCCTTCCCTCCCCCACACCCCCTCCCCCCGGCAACTACTAGTCTGTTGTCTATGACTGTGTGACTCAGCTATATATTTCAGTCTCAGCTCGGGGCCCCGCGCATGTGTGAAAGGGCTCAGTGTGGGGTTGGTAATATTCTCTGTGGCTTCTGTTAACAAACTAGTTCATGGTTATAGCCATCACAAGGGAGTCCTTCTGCCAGGTGGAAGCGCTGTAATAGGACCATGAGAATATGCTTCAGCAATATCAAATTGAATTTTGAACAAAAAGTTTTATCTTTCTCTAAAGTTAAATGGCTCTCAAAAGATACACCTCGTAGAAGGGGAAGGCTCAGGGTTTACAGGCCGTGTGACATTCAGCAGAGCAACACTATTGATTGTGGGAGAAAAAGAAACACTCAAGACCGCAATCTTTGGCTCAATTTACCACAGCTCCACTTGAGTAAGAAGTCTTAATGAAACTGTCTGAGAAACTAACTTGCTTTCTCCACCACCACCAGTTTCACACAAGGGAGAATGGGTTTCAGAGGATAGGATT
Source organism: Bos taurus (assembly GCF_002263795.3). Taxonomy (NCBI): domain Eukaryota; kingdom Metazoa; phylum Chordata; class Mammalia; order Artiodactyla; family Bovidae; genus Bos; species Bos taurus. The sequence goes on from NC_037328.1 coordinate 128,553,712, forward strand.
TGGAGCACTAGGTAAACATGAGAGTATAATAATGTTGCTGATGGTTGTGGGGGAAGGGTTGTATTTGGCTAAGTCACACTTTAAAAAACATTTTTTTTAAAGATCACAAAAAACCATCCTTTTGTGACGGGAGCCGGCATATTGCATATTGAGTGCATATTGCATATTGCATATTGAGTGCAGCACTTTCCACAGCATCATCTTTCAGGATCTGGAATAGCTCAACTGGAATTCTATCACTGCTGGGAGCCAGCGTGAGGAACTCCGCCCATGACAAAGGTCATGAGGAAGGAGGCTCGGCACACGCAAAGGCGGGATCGAGCCTCAGGAGTCCCCCATCTACCCCCAAAACCAGAGTCTGCCTACTTTCTGCTTTGTGCTTTCACCTACACCTCTGACTTTACGGGGGGGCTGTCCCCCACTACCTCTCTCTGAAAAAAGAGTTAGCTTACAGCTCCAGTTAATAATTCCTGGGTGTGACAGTGTTTCAACCTACAAACTCCTTTGGAAATCCTCTAGCCTGCCTGAATAGGTTTTTCTGGCCACATGTGATTGTTCAGAGCCTCCCAACTGTGAGAGGCAGGAGATGTTCTAAACTGTCTAAATACAGATTCCTTTGAGCAGTTAAAAGATTGATTAGAAATTGTATTGGTGAAGGGATTTTCACTTGTTGGGCCAATGTTTGCTGCTAAGTTTCCATATCCCTTACCTGCTGTGTCCCTGGCAGTGTATTGATTAATATAATTGGTGTAAATAGTAGCTTTAATGTTTGTAACCTGGGACCCTTGAGTTAATTCTTTTTCTTGTTATAGCCCACCACACCTTTGCTCTGTACGAATGCAACTTTATCTAATGCTTTTGGAGGGTGGCGCTTGACTTATCACCTTTAGAGAAAAATGAGTTTTCTGAAGAAAGGGTCTTAAAATGTTAACAGGCCTCCGGGCCAGAAGATGATGCAAATCACCTAAGCTTTTGCATATGATAAGTTTGCAGGAAGAAAGCCTGGCTTGCTGCATGACTCTACCCCTTCCCCCATTATCCTCTATGCATAACTTAAGGTATAAAAACTACTTTGGAAAATAAAGTGCGGGCCTTGTTCACCGAAACTTGGTCTCACCATGTTGTTCTTTCTCTTACCTTCTGGCTGAATTATTCAGCCTCTTTTCTCCACTGTATTTCCTCACTGAGCTATCCTCATTCTATTACTCTTTGTATCCTTAATTAACATTTAATTAAGCAATAGTTTCCTTATCTTCACCTACACAGTCTCTCCTTCGAATACCCTGGATCAGCCGGGGCTGGACCCCGCCACTTTTGCTTTTGTGACAATTGTTGTTATTCTCCCAACTGGTTAATGATTTCTCCTAGTGGCATCTTCTCAGGAGACTTGAGTCCACAGCTACCCCAGGTGAGCACTGATCTCTGTGTTTCTCTGTTCCAAATGAGCCTGGGAAGCTAACTCTCAAAGAACTATCAGTATCTACCATGTGTCACAGTGAAAGTATTTTTTGAAAACTCAGCTGGGGCGGTGGATGCAATGAGACAAGTGCATTGACCTACACCCTCCTTCTGCCGGAATTTAAATTGGAGCAGCCGTTTTGGAAAGCCACATAGGTTGGTCACTTTGCAACTGCTCATACCTTTTGGCCAAGTCATTTCACATCTAAAAACTGACTCCAGGAAAACGATACAAATTGCAAACCAACAAATATGTTCATCTAAGCATTATTTATTATTAAAACATTGAAAAAGAGTAAAGAAACTGGATGCCCAATCATCAGGAGACAAGCTAAGCCTGAATCTCTGCTTAGATGGACTGCTCTTTACAGTAAAGTATTAATTATGAACTGTTTTACGGATGGAAAAAATCTATACAATTAAATGATAAGTGAAAAAGGGAAAGTGTGGCCTTACTTTTGTTTCAAAACTTCATGGAAAAAGTGCTAGCAAAATGTCAGTGGTAGTTCTCTTTGGTGGGATTACAAAAGTGACTTCTTCATACTTTTCTATGCTGCCCAGTTTCCCACCAGGGGCGAGCAGTTCCTTTTCTATTCAGGTGGAAGGGAAGTATGTTCACATACTTGGAGATAAGCAGACTTGGGCTCACACCTCACTCTCAGGTAGCCAAGGGCCCTGACTCTCCAGGGCAGCCTGCGGAGGGCTCAGCAGAGGCTGTGTGAAACCAACCACTGCTTGGAGGGTACGAAAGCCTGCTGAATGGAGGCGGGTGTCCCGGTGAGCCCCGCACCTCCCTGTGCGGTCATCCCCACTCCTGGTTGAGTGCTTGCTCTGTGCCAACAGTCTGAGGACTGCCTTGTGAGATCCGCCCTCTCACACAGGCACAGTATTTATTTATTTGTCTATTTCAGCTGCACTGGGTCTTCACTGTGGTGCTCGGGTTTTCTCTATTTGTGGCTAATGTGGGCTTCTCCAGTTGCACTATGCAGGATTAGCTGCCCCACAATATGTGGGATCTTAGTTCCCTGAGCAGGGATTGAACCATGTCTCTGGCACTGGAAGGCTGATTCTTAATAAGTAGACCACCAGGGAAGTCCCTTAGGCACAGTATTTAATTCCCATTTTACAATGAAAATCTGACATCAAGTTTAAGTAATTCATCAAGGATCTCCTTCTTTCCCTCTCTCTCATAGTGGTGGGCAGAGGATTAAGACGAAACTTTGTATTTTTGAACTTAAATACCATTGTCATACATTCCTGTCAAATATCACTGAGGACAGTGGTAATATCACTGAGGACAGTGGTAATATCACTGGTGAAAAAGCTTTGGGATAAACATTCAGGGGACCTGGCTCCAGTCCCCACTCTGCCAACTCTTTACTCTTTAGGAATCAGTTTTTCCATCAGTTCAACGAAAGTGAGGATCTACAACCTAGCAATCTGAGAGAGACTAGCCAAGTGCTAGAAAGATACAGGGGACTGGAAGCCATCTGAAATGGATCCAGAATATCCCAAGAGGTGGCAATGCCACAAACTTAGTTACATGCTCATAATTTCAGCTTGAAAATCCATGGGGAGTGAGTAACCTTCATGTCCTAGTCACCCAGGCAAGTATCTGATAATCATGGTGTCATGAATGGAACACTCTATGCCGGGTAAGCTGTTAACTTCATCCACAGGCACTGCCTCTCCTCGAGGCCTCACTGCTACCGCCATGATATCTCAGGGGAGGAATTCAAGGGAAGGGAGGCCAAGGACCCCTGGTTGGAAGAGGTTGATTCTTGCGTTCAGACAGGTCAAATCACTTCCATGTCATCTATCCTCCCTGATGCCCTGTTTCCCTTCTTTCCCCCACAAGCAAAGAGTCTGGCAGGTGGAAGGGCCTTGGAGCCAATCTCCCTAAAGGCCTGGGGCCTGAATGAGTGGACCTCAACTCAGCAGTACTTTTTCTAATGTGCATGTGAAGAACTTCTTCAAGGAGCTGGGAAGGTCGCTGGGAGAAGTGATGGATAAGGGCCAACTGGAAAGCTCATTAGAATGGGAGCTGCTTCTGTGTCTGCCCTGAGGTCCTGTCTTCATTACTGGAGAACTGCTTTTGTAAACCTTGCCGTCAAGGGCCCACAATCCCTGGGAGTGCCCGCTCTCCTCTATATCTCAGGCTGTAAACCAACGTTGGAGGCAGAGGCCTGGCGAAGGACCATTACTCACTTTTAATGAGACAGCCAGGGAAATAAATTGGCATATGTTAGTAAAATGGCTCATCAAGGTGAGTAATTATCTTCATGGCTGGGGCAGTTTACCCTCTGATAAAGGAATTAGCATCTCCTCTCTCCCAGGGCTGTGGCTCTCCAGAACTAAGGCAGGAGGCCAAGGGCAGTTTGACCACTAGTTCTGGATGCCCTCCCCCCATCCAGTCCAGCTCTATAGCAAGGACTTGTCACTCCCCCAGTTCCAGAGCTCTCAGAGTCATAGACTTCACAGCTGACCATTGGAGACTGGAAAAATACAAAGCATTACTCTATATTTTATACAGTCGGGTGTGAGTGCCTGTGTGTGTGTGTGTGGTGGGGACAGATCAGCTACGTCACAGGGCCTTGTAGGAAAAGCTATCCAGAGCAGTTCTGGCAGGCTCTACAAATGAAATTACCTGCTTCTTAATCCTGAGCCAAACTTTAATTACAGTACAGTATTTTATCCTTTACTTCCTCATGCACTGATTTTGTGTCCCACAGAATTAACCTCTAGTGAGTGATGCCCAGGTGTGTGACTGACACTCGCCATGTGTTTGAGCATCTTATAAGGAAATGTCTCTATTATCACGTTATCTGCTTTATGAATATTGGTTTCATCTTTTGAGACAGATGATAAACTCCTGGATGCCAAGGATGAGGGAATCTGTAACAATTCCCAGGATGCAGAGCACTCTGTTGCAGGGTATGTTTCTCCCTGGTCTCAACATCAGGAAGTCTGGGAAGCGCTGAAGATTTGCAAGCAGGTGACTGATGGTATTTCCCTCTAGGCACTGGCTACCAGGAGGCTCATGGCTGAGTCACTGCCCACCCCTGGGTCTGGTTCAGGGCACGCTTTGTGCACCACCTTCATCCTTGATGCTGCCTTTCTAGTTTTTTTTTTTTTTTTTTTTTTTAATTTTGCTAGATGGTAAGCTCCATGTGGATAGGCCCGCTTATGCTATGACTTCCCTTCTCTCTCTATTCCCAGTTTCCAGACTGTGCCTGGCACTTAATAAACATTGACAGAGTGGATGAACCTCAGGTTATACAAAGTTTACGTCTTTGAGCAGTTAAATCTTGTTTAAAATAAAATAAGGATAATATACATATGACCACACACTCATGCTAGTAATGAAACAACGTAGTTGGCAAATAATTATCATTTGATTAATATCAAATTATTGAGAGTTGAAATGGGCTGAGCTGCCTGGGCCTCTGCTTTTGGTGTTTATACCGGAATGAGTTTTAAAAATAATGCTGATGGGGAAATATCCAATGGCTTTCTAAGTTTAGTTTGAGATTGGGGTATAGTGGGACGGGTCTTTCATTCCTCATTCCAATTAGGGGAGAAATTCTAAAAAAACATTGGCAAGAATGGATCAAGATGATGTGGCACATATATACAATGGAATATTACTCAACCACAAAAGTGATGGAACTGTGCTGTTTGCAAAGACATGGATGGACCTAGAGACTGTTATACAGAGTGAAGCAAGTCAGAAAGAGAAAAACAAATACTGCATATTAATTCATATATGTGGAACCTGGAAAAATGACACAGATGAACCATTTACAAAACAGAAATAGAGGCACAAATGCAGAGAACAAGTGTATGGATATCAAGAGGGGAAGGGAGGGTGGGATGAACTGGGAGATTGGGATTGACATATATACACCACTATGTGTAAAACAGATAACTCATTAGAGCCTATGTATAGCACAGGGAACTCTACTCAATGCTCTGACCTAAATGGGAAGGAAATCCAAAAAAGAGGGGATATACGTACATGTGCAGGGGACTCACTTTGCTGTACAGCAGAAACTAACACAACATTGTAAAGCAACTATAATAAAAATTAAGAAACAAATCAAAAACCAAACAAAATTGGCAAGAGCTTTAAAGATTCCTATAGTTTAGAAAATCTACAGCTTAGAAGGTGTTTCCAAAACCTCCACCTGTTCTTTTAGCGTCTCTTTGGGAGCAGACGGTTTTGGTGCAGAAGTGATGTTACAGTTTGTTATACAGGAAACTAAGATGTGGCTGAGTTGATGGTATGGCTCACGCTTGAATGACAGCAGGAAAATTCTACCAGAAAACCAACCTGTCTTCGGCATCCAGATACACAGCATCATGAGTTCTATAGACTCTTCACTAAAGAGGTTTACAAGGGATCTTGGGGTGTTTTGGAGAAGGGAATGGGAACCCACTCCAGTACTCTTACCTGGAGAATTCCATGGATAGAGGAGCCTGGCAGGCTACAGTCCATTGGGTCGCAAAGAGTCAGACACAACTGAGTGACTAACACTTTTACTTTAGACCTGACTGGGCTGCTAATTATGTGAAGTCATCCCTTCTAGTGCAGGGAATGTACTCAAGTTCTGGGTACAGAGCCTAGATCAGGGGTGGCAGGGAGGCATCACTTGGCCAAGAACATTCAGAGCCTGAACTTGACCTTTCAGAGGGGTGGGGGGTGGAGCTGTTCCCTGCTCCCATCCACCGGGGTTCTCTAAGGACACTCACCATTCCTGTCGATGGCAAAAGGCACATCAGTTGTGACGATTTCATAGTTGCAAATCTGGCTGTACTGGGGGGAGCAGTCTTCGTCGATGGCCTCCACTTGCAGGATGCTGTCATAGATCTTGCCCTCCGTCACGATAGCCTTGTAGGCCGGCTCTTTGAAGGTGGGAGCAAACTCATTGACGTCCTTCACCTGGATATGGACCACGGCCCTAGGACAATACACAGGAAAGGAAGAGAGGCCAGTAATGAAAGAATTGCACCAGACTCCTGCACTTCCCATGGGCACTGATTCAGGCCCCAAGGCCACGAGAATGGAGAAATCATGACAACTGGGTTGGCTGTTGTCTGAGGGCCCTGTCCCCCCGTCCACTGAGATGCCTCTGCCTGTCCTGCCCCAATCCTTTGAGATGAATTCACCCCAGAGAGATACCCCCCACCCAGCTTCTTTGACCTTCCTTGTTACCCAGCTTTAGGCAACGCATTTCCTCTAGAATTCAGTGGTCTCCAAGCTTTTTGGCACCAGGGACCAATTTCGTGGGAGATAGTTTTTCCATGGACCGGGGGGTGGGTCCATGGGGGTGGGGAGGGGATGGTTTCAAGATGATTCAATCACATTACACTTATTGTGCACTTTATTTCTATTATTATTACATCAGCTCCACCTCAGATCACCAGGCATTAGATCCTGGAGGTTAGGAATCCCTGCATCTCTCTGGCTCATTTGTTCATTCACACTCCACTCAGTAAGAATTGAGCCACCCTTCAGTTCAGGTCAGTTCAGTCGCATCCGACTCTTTGTGACCCCATGGACTATAGCACGTGAGGCTTCCCTGTCCATCACCAACTCCCATATCTTGCTCAGACTCATGTTCATCAAGTCGGTGATGCCATCCAACTATCTCATCCCCTATTGTCCCCTTCTCCTCCTGCCATCAATCTTTCCCAGAATCAGGGTCTTTTCCAATGAGTCAGTTCTTCGCATCAGGTGGCCAAAGTATTGAGCCACTCTTACTCTGACCCAATTTGAGAGAGTTATAACCCCAAATGAGGCTTCCTTGGTGGCTCAGATGGTAAAGAATCTGCCTGTAATGCAGGAGGCCACGGTTCAATCCCTGGGTCAGGAAGATATCCTGGAGAATGAAATAGCAATGCACTCCAGTATTCTTGCCTGGAGAATTTCATGGACAGAGAAGCCTGGTGGGCTACAGTCCACGGGGTTGCAAAGAGTTGGACACAACTGAGCGACTACCACTTTTACACTCTATAACCCCTAAAAGAAAGGCGCTGACTGACAGAAGCATACGGCCTGGCAGAAATCCAGGGAAAGGTTCCAACTCGTTCTGCAGGGATGGGTTGGATCATGGAAAGCTTCCTAGAGGAAGTGACAACTGACCTCAGTCCTGATAGTAAAGTCCGAGTATCTGCACGTGAAGCAGAGGGGTAGAAAATGACCCATGCTTATGCCTGCAGGGGCCTGTGGACCTAGCCAGCGGTCTGGCAGGCTGCAGCTTCAAGGAGTGATACGCATGCGTATCGAAACAGACAGTCAGGCAGGGGAGGGCAGCAGTCAGCTCCATCAGGTCACTCACTTGTGAGATTTCTTCCAGGCTGTCTCCCGGGGCCCCGTGCCACAGTCATAGGCCTGGATGATGAACGTGTACTCCTTCTGCAGCTCACAGTCAATGGGGCTCTTGGCACGGAGCCGGCCTTCTCCAGATGTCTTGTTGAGTACCACAGCCTCAAAGGGCAACTCCTGGCCATGTATCTTGAATGCACAGATTTCTCCTGCAGGAGGACAGAAGGAGACAGAAAGCGTCTTAAGAACAGCCAGACTGCACACAGAGCTTCGACTGGACCAGACTTGCAAACCCAAAAGCCCTAGGCCATTTCCCTCCACACAGATAATTGTCAAGCTGGAAGCAGCCTTTAGGGAGCCAGTGGTAACACCGGAATGTCCCCCATCCAGTGCAGCTGGCAGAAAAAGCAAGGGGGTGGGGAGGGCGGTCATCACGCAGGGGAGCTGGCTGTTCATCCCAGTTTGCCAGTTTTCCTGGCAGGTTTCTCGCCTGCCCTCTGCCCAGAATGAGATTAAGGAATTTGACCACAGTCAAAAGACAAATGACTACAGAGGAAAGGAGAAAAAGGCCAAAGCTTTCACTGTCTTTTGTTCTGTGACAACATCCTCGATTCTTGAAAGTGTGCTCTGTGAAGCAGTGACCTGGGCATCCCTGGGGAGCTTGTTAGAATTACAGGCTCCTAGGATCTGGACCCTGGACCTCTTGAGTCAGGAGCTACATCTTTTTTATTTATTTATTTTTTAGTATGTCCATTATATCTTTTTTTTTAAGTATAGTTGAGTTATAATATTGTGTTAATTTCTGCTGTATAGCCAAGTGACTTAGTTATACATACGTATATATGTATATACATTCTTTTTTATATTCTTCTGCATTACAGTTTATCACAGCATATTGAATATCATTCCCTGTGCTATAGTAGGACCTTGTTTTTTTATCTATCCTATATACAACAGTTTGCCTCTGCTAACTTAATTAGGGTCCCCAGGTGACCTGTTTGCTCAGTCGGTGTGAGCAGCACTGCTCTGCTCTGCCCTTTACTCCTGGTTTAAGCACCCCACATTCCTGCAACCCCCTTCACGTCTCTCACCCACTACTTCTCTGTGGGGACTGGGACGGACACCACTCTGAGCTTGCCATCTTCTCTCCAAACAGTGGAGGTGAGTCTATGTGAATTTCAGAATTCCCATGGAGCCTGAGAAACCACCTTCTTAAAGAACTGACTATGCTGTAAAATGAATGCATTTCTCTCCCCCAGCTGGGTTCATGTGTTATTATACCTTTTTCTCTGCATTAAAACGATAAAGCAACGAAAATATCTTCTTTACCTCAACTGGCAAATATTGACTTCTTGAACCCTGACTCTGAGCCCTGTAGTAAGTGTTCTGGAAAGTACTAAAGGTTTGAGACACATTCTCTTCCTGTGTTGAGGGAACTTATAGACTTCTTGGGGAGACAATATGTAGATATCCAGAAGGACCATTCATAGTACAAAGAGCTGGGTGAGCATCATGTGACATGGGCATCAAGGGGTCCAGGCTGCTGGTGAATAAAATGTAGGCTTGAGCCCAAGGGCCTGAGTCATGTTCCAGGTTTGCTACTTTCTAGCTGATTTAGTCAAATTATGTTGACTCGCTGGGTTTCAACTGTGTCATCAGTAACAGCACCAGGAGATGATGTTGCAGGGAGAGCATCTACCTGGCATGCCCCAATCCCGGTCTGACATTGTCCCAGCTGCACTGCTGGGACCAGGGTGAGGTGCCTACTGTATATATTTTAATGGGGTCCTCACATTCAGAGTGACCAGGCACCTGCCCAGCTGCTCCAAAGAACAGACACCATGAGAAGAAGGGATAACATGATTGCATGTCTGCTCTGCCCAGGCATCCAGCTTTGTACCCCCACCCAGGTGATCTGCTTTAATCATCCCAATAAACCTGCAAGGCAGACATTTTATACCAATTAGTACAAATTAACAACAAAAAGGATCAGAGAAGTTATTGCTTGCTCAAGGTCACAGAGTGAAAGTTGGTATAAACCCTGGATATGGCTGAGTCCTAACTCCACACCCTTTCTGCTTCACTGCACCATCTCCAAGCAGCCTTCTCAGAGGACCACCACAGGAATTGCTTCTGGTAACATTCTAAAACCCTGTTCAAGCCTCGCTCAGGAGAGAAAGCCCCCATTTTACATAGAGGAAGCATGCGCTGATCTCTTACTAACAATGTTTTCTGAGATGGCCAATCAATACCAATTTTACCTTTAGGCTTTTGTTTTTTATTATTTCATCGATCCTCAATTTCATTATGAACACTCCATTTTCACTACATTCCCTCCTGGCCATTTCTCAAATGTAGTCATGGAATAATGAACAAGACAGACAGTTTGTGGGCCAGGCTCTAACAAGAAGGTTGCTTCCCTTTCTGTCACTGCACTGCCTCTTGGACAAGACTAGGTCTACAGCCTTCAAGGTGGGAGAAGGGGTTTCATCCCACCCTCAAGTTTCATTTCTGCTCTGAATTGGCTGGGCTTGAAGAGATGGACTTCTGACATGCCTGCCTTGAGATTCTATCTCAAGATGAATGCCAGTTACGGGAATACTAGCAGTAAATGTGCCCAGATTAGTTCTAGGGTATTCTCTGAAGTTCCCAACTATTGCCACAATTCTAAGACTCATTGGATCCTTTCTCTTTGAAAAGTCCAATTAAACTGAACGTGAATGAGGGCAATTCTCTGTTAGAGACACTCGATCTCATCTAGAGTAGTCCTCAAGGCTCAGAAATCCTGAACCAGAAGAAAGGAGAGGAAGGAGGAAAAGGCAAAGGAGGAAGGGGAGATCCAGACACAGGGGAGGCTGAGAAAAGTAAACCTCAGGGCCACATATTTTCATGAAACTAAATGCAGCTCAGTTCAACTCCACAGAGCCAGTATTTTTTGAGTAACTGCTGGACCTGGAGACACAAAGAAAACAACTTGGATACCTTAAGGCAGTGGTCCCCAATGCTTTTGGTACCAGGAATTGATTTCGTGGAAGATGATTTTTCCACAGATTGGGGATGTCAGGGGGACGGTTTCAGGATGATTCAAGTCATTACATTTATTGTGCACCCCATTTCTAATTCAATGTCACCACTGATCTGACAAGAGGCAACTGGTCTGTGGCCCAGAGGTTGGGGATCCCTCCCTTAGGGCATAAAGATACCCAATCCTCAAGTCCTCATTACCTCCTAGAAGAGACAGTGAAGTTCACAAGGGCTATGCCATGCTCACCTAGTCTGCACCAGCTCAGACTGAGATGGGACTTAGCCTCCTTTGAACAAAAACTAGAATTCACCCTAGTGAAATACATCACCCTCATTGATCCCACCTCTTCATCTGACTCTTGTGTTCTGGCTGCAAACGTTCATTCATTTATTCACCCATTCATCCATCTCATAAATATTTATTAGGAACTATGCTCCCAGCACTGATGAAATAGTGATGATCAAACCCCACCCAGTCCTGGGGTGATAGCAGTCCAGTGTAGGAGGAAGTTAAGGAATTATATAATCACCTGCTGTCAGGAAGGATGGTGATGGTGATATGTGCATTGAAGGAGGTGCTGAGTCCTGACCTGGGGAGACTGGGCAGGGAGGTCTAAGATAGATGTGATGGCTGAGCTGAGATCACAGGAAGAGAAAAAGGGAGACACTCAGGCCACAGGAGAGTAAACTGAGTTTCAAGCAGGGGGGGTAACACATGGGAGTGCCCTTCAGCAGGAAGGGACGAGGGACTGCAGAGACCCGTGTGGCAGGAGTAGAGGCAATGGGGCAGGGCCAGCGTCATGGATTTGCAACCGGAGAGGCACTCAGGGGCCGTGTGCTCAAGAGGGCCCTAAGCATGGTTGAAATCTCTGCTGCTGCCACACTGAAATTCTTAATAATGTTATCTTTGAACTTGGGTTTTGTAAATGAAATCTGATGGAACAAAGGAGTCTTTCTTAAGCAATGGAGGTGCTCCCTATTCAGTGCTCCGCATTCGTATCTAGTGGTCAGGATATGCCATGAGCAGAGTATTCTAGTGGACCCATGATGTGGAGAAGGAGATTCAGGAACCTCAGCAAGAGCAAGGTGAGCATGTGACGTCTACAACTGAGTAATCCACTAGGCAGGGAGCTGATAACTCCATGAGGCTACCCTTTCTGTTTAAATGAAAATTGAACACAGAATGAAGACAAGTGACCAAAGAACCCTGTCATATCCTCTGTTACTATATTCCTCCCTGTAGTAGCCAATCACTTAGGCTGAAAAGGATGACAGAGAGATAAAGATAAAACCACCCATTATTCCTTTTCTTTTTATACCATCCTTATACCAGCAAGCCAAAGGTGACAGAACATTGGTAGAATATATGTATATGAAGAAGTGAAACACTGAGGAAACCAGAAGGGAAAGAGACACGTGTACCCCAATGTTCATCGCAGCACTGTTTATAATAGCCAAGACATGGAAGCAACCTAGATGTCCATCAGCAGATGAATGGATAAGAAAGCTGTGGTACATATACACAATGGAGTATTACTCAGCCATTAAAAAGAATACATTTGAATCAGTTCTAATGAGGTGGATGAAACTGGAGCCTATTATACAGAGTGAAGTAAGCCAGAAGGAAAAACATAAATACAGTATTCTAACGCATATATATGGAATTTAGAAAGATGGTAACAATAACCCTGTGTACGAGACAGCAAAAGAGACACTGATGTATAGAACAGTCTTATGGACTCTGTGGGAGAGGGAGAGGGTGGGAAGATTTGGGAGAATGACATTGTAACATGTAAAATATCATGTAAGAAACGAAAAAAAAAAAAAAAAAGAAAACAGTTGAGTATTGCTTGTGTAGCATTTACACTGCTCTGGTGAAGAATAAAATACGCATGCATACCTGAGCTAGGACATGCAAATTCTGTAATTTTCAGAGATGATGCATAGCAGTTAACTGCTCTTCTATTTGCATTTGAAACTGCCATTGCATAGTATAAAGATAAATGGTAGAAATTATGCTAATAATTGAAATTTTTAATTTTTCTTTACTTAGAATCACATCAAATAGCAAATTAAAAACATAGCAAGTTGAAAGAGAGACTGAAAGACAGGAATGTGCTGGGACAGAGTCCTGAGGAAGAAGCATATTTAAAATTGCAGTTCCCAACCTTTGTGAGTGACACATTGGGCTGTCTTGATCTTTTGTGAGGCCTGTCACCAGAATTTGTTATTACTAATAAAGCACAGTAGTAGGAGGATGATGTATTTAAAAGATCAGACCTAATGGCTTCCATATAGAAAATATCACTTTTAAAATCTTGCTTTCCAATCCGCTTTCCTGGGCGGGACAGTTGGTGTGTGACCTGTGTGTGGGAATTCAATGCACAGGTGCACATGCACTTGGGATCAGCAATAGACTCTGGTGAAATGGGGCCAGCAGCATGGGGCATTAGCTGGGGCCTAGGGTGGTTGAATTCTGCTTCACTGAGAGCCCCTAGAGGGGCCAGATCAGTAGAGGAGCCCCTGCAGTGTCGTGGGGGCGGTTGTCACGTGGCTCCAGCCCCTCATCACCTCCCTCCTTCTCACAAATACCTTTTCCTCTGCCGCAACACACCATATGACACATCAGCAGAAATTGGTGTAGTTATCTCTTGAAAAAAACTCTCTCTTAATTCCTCCCATAAGATTCTAGGGAAAATGAATGAATGAAAAAATAGATGAAATTGATGAATGAATGAATTAATGAAACTGATTTTTATAATATATTTTCTTCATACCCTTGAATACCCTTGACCAACAGATTGGGTTGATTTCATTTTTCAGGTGCAAAACAGGAGCCTCAGACAGATTAAGTGGTTGACCCAAGGTCTCTTTAATAGTAAGAAGTGGATCAAGAACTGAGTTCTAGGCCCTTTGAATGTAAATCCTGTGCCCTCTGTCCTTCATGTTGCTTATCACTGGGTGGGTATGATGTTCTAGGAGAGGGGATTTCAAAGTGTGATCTGTACACCCCTTGGGTCCCTAAGGACCTTTCTGCAAGGCCCTCAAAGTCAAAACCATCATATTAACACTAAGATGTTATGTGACTTTTACCCTGTTGATATTTGCACTGATGGTATAAAAGCAATGGTGAATAAAAGTGCTGATGCCTTAGTAGCACCTGACTGCATTCTATGTGACAGGTAGTCAACTGTAAAAATAAAGGAAGAAGTCCAATTTCACTTAAGAATGTCTTTAACAATGCAGTAAATATTGCCAATTTTCATAAATCTCAATCCTTGAGTACATGTATTTTAATATTCTGCATAACAAAATGGAAAGTACTCATAAAGCATCTTTGTAGAGCAAAGAATGGTAGGAAAAGCATCTGTGTGATTTAAGTTGAGTGGGAGCTAAACTAGGATGTTTTCATAGGAGATGCTACTTTTACTTGAAAAGAATGACTGACAGACAAACTATGTTTATTTAAATGAGTGTGTGGCAGGCTTTCTTTTAAAGTAAGTCTGTCACTTCAAGGAAAAGAACTCATCATAGTGGTTAACCAATGATAAATTTGAGACTTCAATTTTGGAAAATCTGTGTCTGCCACAGACAGTGTGACAATTTACCAATGCTTTAATACTTTTCTGATGAAATGAGTAGTGGTATTAAGGAATGTAAATGTTGATAGGGTATAATGAAGTATGTCAACTTTTGAAAGATCTACTTAGCCTGAAATCAATATCTCCTAAATGACCAATGCATATTGTTATGCAGAATGTATGAGTAAAAGATTCATTCAAAGTGTGAAATGGAGCAATGGATTTTAATACAGCAGTATATAATAAGTTCATCAATGTGATTTCAGATTCTTTATGGTAGCTAAACTTTAAGAAACTGTTACTGGTATACATGCATTCCCCATCCTGAACCCTCCTCCCTCCTCCCTCCCCATACCATCCCTCTGGGTCGTCCCAGTGCACCAGCCCCAAGCATCCAGTATCGTGCATCACACCTGGACTGGCGACTTGTTTCATATATGATATTATACATATTTCAATGCCATTCTCCCAAATCATCCCACCCTCTCCCTCTCCCACTGAGTCCAAAAGACTGTTCTATACATCAGTGTCTCTTTTGCTATCTTGTATACAGGGTTATTGTTACCATCTTTCTAAATTCCATATATATGCGTTAGTATACTGTATTGGTGTTTTTCTTTCTGGCTTACTTCACTCTGTATAATAGGCTCCAGTTTCATCCACCTCATTAGAACTGATTCAAATGTATTCTTTGTAATGGCTGAGTAATACTCCATTGTGTATATGTACCACTGCTTTCTTATTCATTCGTCTGCTGATGGACATCTAGGTTGCTTCCATGTCCTGGCTATTATAAACAGTGCTGTGATGAACATTGGGGTACACGTGTCTCTTTCAATTCTGGTTTCTTCAGTGTGTATGCCCAGCAGTGGGATTGCTGGATCATAAGGCAGTTCTATTTCCATTTTTTTAAGGAATCTCCACACTGTTCTCCATAGTGGCTGTACTAGTTTGCATTCCCACCAACAGTGTAAGAGGGTTCCCTTTTCTCCACACCCTCTCCAGCATTTATTGCTTGTAGATTTTTAGATCGCAGCCATTCTGACTGGCATGAAATGGTACCTCATAGTGGTTTCGATTTGCATTTCTCTGATAATGAGTGATGTTGAGCATCTTTTCATGTGTTTGTTAGCCATCTGTATGTCTTCTTTGGAGAAATGTCTATTTAGTTCTTTGGCCCATTTTTTGATTGGGTCATTTATTTTTCTGGAGTTGAGCTGGAGGAGTTGCTTGTATATTTTTGAGTTCAGTTGTTTGTTGCTCCATTTGCTATTATTTTCTCCCATTCGGAAGGCTGTCTTTTCACCTTGCTTATAGTTTCCTTTGTTGTGCAGAAGTTTTTAAGTTTAATTAGGTCTCATTTGTTTATTTTTGCTTTTATTTCCAATATTCTGGGAGGTGGGTCATAGAGGATCCTGCTGTAATGTATGTCGGAGAGTGTTTTGCCTATGTTCTCCTCTAGGAGTTTTATAGTTTCTGGTCTTATGTTTAGATCTTTAATCCATTTTGAGTTTATTTTTGTGTATGGTGTTAGAAAGTGCTCTAGTTTCATTCTTTTACAAGTGGTTGACCAGTTTTCCCAGCACCACTTGTTAAAGAGATTGTCTTTAATCCATTGTATATTCTTGCCTCCTTTGTCAAAGATAAGGTATCCATAGGTGCGTGGATTTATCTCTGGGCTTTCTATTTTGTTCCATTGACCTTTATTTCTGTCTTTGTGCCAGCACCATACTGTCTTGATGACCGTGGCTTTGTAGTAGAGCCTGAAGTCAGGCAGGTTGATTCCTCCAGTTCCATTCTTCTTACCTGTGGCAGATTCATTTTGATATATGGCAAAACCAATACAATATTGTAAAGTTAAATAAAATAAAATTTAAAAAAATAAATAAAATAAAATTGATTGATGTAGAAGAAAAAAAAAAGAAACTATTACTGGGACTTCCTTGGTAGTCCAGTGGTTGAGAGTCTGCCTGTCGATGTAAGGGGGTATGGGTTTGATCCCTGGTCTGGGACGATCTCACATGCCTCAGAGCAACAAAGCCCGTGTACCACAACTACCGAGCCCGCACTCTAGAGACTTGGGGGGCACAACAAGAGAAGACGCCACAATGAGAAGCTCACACACCACAACTGGAAAGTGCCCCTGCACGCTACAACTGGAGAAAGCCGACTTGCAGCAATGAAGACCCAGCGCAGCCAAAATAAGGAATAATTTACAAAAGAAGCTATTACTTACAGCCTTCTGGCGCAGTATCAGAGAAGAATAGCTACGATTATCTGAAAAGATTAAAATACTCCTCTCTTTTCCAACTATATACCTGAGTGAGGCCCTATTTTTTTCTTCACATACTTTAACCTATGCAGCATATCACAACAGATTGAAGGGAGGGAAGTTATGAGGGTCTAGCTGTCCTCTATTGAAGCAGACATTGAAGAGACTGCAAAAATGTGCACGGCACCACTCTTCACACTAATTTTGTTTTGGAAAATCTATTTTTTGGGTCAAATCAGTTATATATGTTAACCTGTAATGAGTTTATTATTGTGATTAAAAAAATAAGTTAATAAATTAGCATTTGGAATCTTCTCAATTTTTGTTTCGAATACAGTAAATATCAGTAGATATAACCCAAAGTGTCATTAGCAATGAAATGTTTAAAGTGGTCATGAAACAAAAACGTTTATCATTTACCAACCATAAATCATTTACCATGATTTGCCAGCCAGATCATGATTCCATATTCTATTCCTAGTACTTGCAACATGACCCACCACCTGTCAGAAAACTCCTGATCTCAGAGCAACTCAGTTTCCACTGCATTGCACAGCTGAGGCATTTGTAATAAGAAGAACCAGGCAGAGCTTGATATCAACAAGGTGCTGGGGGTGGGGCTTCATTTCCACATCTTCATTCAAGCATGGATGGTTAACTTCTGGCTCTGCAGCCAGACAGGCTGGACTGGAATCCTCCATTATCTACATGTGTGACCTTGGGCAAATCAGTTATCTCTCTGTGACTGCTTTCTCATCTATGAACTGGCATGATATTAGTAACAGTTATTCATAGCGTTCTTGGTTGTTGGAAGGATTAAATGAGTTAATACATGCAAAGCACTTAACAGTGCTTGCCATGAGGTAAGTACTATATATATGTTAGTGCTTACTATTGTTATTATATTGAAGAAAAGCCACACACTTCTGGCAAAGTCCCTGTTCATGTTTGAGAATGGAAGAGGCCAAATGTGGAGTTCATTTCACCATCAGAAATATTTTCAATGTGTGTCACATGTGTCATTAAAAACAGTCTGAGGGCTTCCCTTATGGTCTAGGGGTTAAGAATCCACCTGCCAATGCAGGGGACATGGGTTTGATCCTTGGTCCGGGAATATTCCTCATGCCATGGAGCAACTAAGCCTATGGGCCACAGCTACTGAAGCTCGAATGCACCAGTGTCTGTGCTCCACGATGAGAGAAGCCACCGCAATGAAAATCCTGCACACCACAACTGGAGAGCAGCCTCTTCTTGCTATAATTTGAGAAAGCCCCATGTGCAGTAATGAAGACTCAGCACAGCCAAAAACAAATAAAAGTTAAAAAAAAAGAGCATTTGCCTAGCAAGCAAACAGTCTGGCGACTCCTTGAAGTAAGTACTTTACATTTATCAGTCACAGCTTAACAACTTTCCTGGATATTGTTGGCCAATGACTGCATCCTGTGAATCCGCAAAATCTCGTCCAGGGCCAGTCCTGCTTCATGGGGAGAGATTTTGGGGGGTGGGGTTTGTGTGTCGGTCTGATTTTGCTCATCACAGTGACAGGAGGTTGCTAATGGCCTTTACTGGGCAGGAGTCAAGGGTGCCAAGGGCTTTCCTGGTGGCTCATTTGGTAAAGAACCTGCCTGCCAATTCAGGAGACACAAGAGACATAAGTTTGATCCCTGGATTGGGAAGATCTCCTGGAGAAGGAAATGGCAACTAGCTCTAGTATTCTTGCCTGGAAAATCCCATGAATGGTGGAGCCTAGCAGGCTACAGTACCCAAAGAGTCCCAAAGAGTCAGACATGACTGAGCGACTGAGCGTGTACGCACGTAAGGGTGCTAAACGTTGTGTCCTGAGCGGGCCAGTCTTATACCACTGAGAACAGTCTCACCCAAAATGGCCATAGCATCACCTTGACAAACACTGCATCCCAAGCGCGCAGATAGAATTGTTGGAACAAACATCAGGCCAGGTTTATGACCCCAGGTTTGAGGAAAATGATAGATACTGTCAAGGCTTCTGCTTCAGATTGGTGAGGTCCCTGCCAATGGAGGATGGAACCATCTGCTCTGAGCTGTATCCTCTGTCCTCCCAGTACACACACTTGGCAGGCAGGGAATACTGACCACACCACCTGGGGGCTGGGCAGAAGGGTTTCTTAAAGTGTGCTCCACACCTCTATGTGGAGCCACCTGTAGTCACATAAGGTGTAATAAAAAAAGGACAGGACAAATGCTAATCACACCAAGTGGTAATCATGCACAGAACATCAAATCAAGGCTGAACATATACTTTAAAAAAAAAGGTTGATTTTAAGCCCTCCCACTTCAAATAAAAACTTGAAATTTCCAAAAGTGAAAAGTTGAAGGGAAAGATTCAATGGAGTATCCCTGAACTTGGCTGCCCCCTCATGTATCTAGGTGGCAGGAAGATTTCAGATCAACCAACACAGGCAGCTGGCCTTGCACTGAGCCCCAGCCCTGCTCTTCTTATCTGTAAGACCTTGAGTGTATCCCAAGTTCCTATTCACAACTGAGGATATAGCCATGCCTAATCCTGAACGTTCAGTGAGGCTGCACTGACACCTTAAAATGAACTTTGGAAAGCATAAAAGTCTATCTACTTTTTATTATTACAATTATAATAAATCCTGCCTGAAGACCTGCAGCAGCTAGAAGCATATTGGCAACTTACTTTGTTTCTATTAGAAACCAAAGGTGGCGGTGGGGGAATGTCACCATTTACAGTTATCTACTCAGTATTGAGCAAAAATAAAATATACTCTCTTATTTCAAAAGTCATTTTCATTTTCCTAAAGCTTTGTGCTAAATAAAAGTCCCCCTCCTTTTGGAAGATTAACACAGTGGTTATGTTTTTGCTGAAAAACCAATGAAGTTAATGCATTTTTTCCTTCTTCAACAATATTATTGAAAGAATAGATGGTGTAGCAACCAACATTTATGCTAAGAGATTTGGAGTCATCCCCAGGGTTCAGTGAGTCACAACTGGGTCACAAAGAGCTTGGAGAGATGACAGGCAACCATTTGGTTGGAGCCCATGGTCTGGAGGTGAAGGACTCCCAAGTACAAAAACATGCTATGGTTATCATTCACTCATCACATCTTCCCCAGGCATAACAAAATATAATAAGAAGAAAATAAATAATAATAATTTATAAAGTTTACTCTAGCTCACATTTATAGTGAGCCAGACATTTTTTAGGGCTACAGCTTCCCTAGTGGCTCATTTGGTAAAGAATCCACCTGCAATGCAGGAGACCCTGGTTCGATTCCTGGGTCACAAAGATCCACTGGAGAAGGGATAGACTACCCACTCCAGTATCCTTGGGCTTCCCTGGTGGCTCAGCTGGTAAAGAATCTGCTTGCAGTGAGGGAGACCTGGGTTGGGCAGATCCCTTGGAGAAGGGAAAGGCTACCCATTCCAGTATTCTGGCCTGGAGAATTCATGCACTGTATAGTCCATGGGGTCTCAAAGAGTCGGACACGACTGAGCGACTTTCACTTCACAGTGAAAACAAGTAGCTCGATTCTCTCTGTGTGCTGACCAGCCTGGCCAGGAATGGTGAACCACAGACTAGCTCTGTCTTTGAGGACAGGAGAAGGAGGCAGACATACAAGGAGATGAGTGCAACAGTGTACTGTTGAGGCTGCAGTAGGTGTCTGTTCTGGGTGTTGTGAGAACATAAATGATGATGGATCAGTCAATCTCTCTCCTAAATACTTCTAGAATTACTGGTGGTTGTCATGCGGCCACCACCATAACTGCAAGAAGGAAAACCTTTCAGCCTCTGCTGAGACAAGACCCTGTTCTGTGGACACGGCCATGTCTTTCTCTTTGCAAAGGTTTTGGTGCTGCTTTTCCCAGCAGAAGGATCAGTGCCTAAGAGTAAGGCAAACCTAGATTCAAACCCTGACTCTTCACTTGTCTTCTCTAAAATTTATAAAAAGTTAAACTTTCCTACACCTCCATCTCTCCATTTATGAAATGGGAATACAGCAATCTCCTTCCAATGGCCACCATATTATAATCAGAATAGTACTTTTTTCTTTCTGAAGCTGAGAATTTATAATGGCATCTACTGGGTAAAGTGATTTGTGAAAAGCTATACAATGGAATTCTCATCACAGCTGTATGAGGGAGGCAACAGAAAAGGATGGCAGGCCATATCAGATGGGCTCCTTCCTAGTTCCACTGTGTGATCTTACCAATGTTAATAACTCCCAGTCCTTCTGCTGACCTCACTGGTTGATCCTGAGGTGTCCACAATTCAGATAAGGTGTGGACACATGGCAGAAGGAGGGAATGAGCAAGAATACCTCATTGACCAGGACAGTGACTGTTTATAGTGGCTGGATTTTTAATATTTGACAAGAGAGTGTTTAATTTTTGAGTGTATAAAAAATTACTGGCCTAGATGAAATTACAGGATGGGGATAAGTACCTTTCCCACTGCCAGTGGGAAAGAGGACTGTAAAATAAGGGTAGAGAGTCTTATTTTTAAATGTTTACAATAGCCAGGACATGGAAGCAATCTAGATGTCCATCTGCAGATGAATGGATAAGAAAGCTGTGGTACATATACACAATGGAATATTATTCAGCTATTAAAAAGAATGCACTTGAATCAGTTCTAATCAGGTGGATGAAATTAGAGCCTATTATACAGAGTGAAGTAAGTCAGAAAGAAAAACACCAATACAGTATATTAATGCATATTTATGGAATTTATGGGCTTCCCTGGTGGCTCAGAGGGTAAAGCGTCTGCCTGCAGTGCAGGAGACCTGGGTTTGATCCCTGGGTTGGGAAGATCTCCTGGAGAAGGAAATGGCAACCCACTCCAGTACTCTGGCCTGGAAAATCCCAGGAACTGAGGGGCCTGGTGGGCTACAGTCCATGGGATCACAAAGAGTCGGACACAACTGAGCGACTTCACTTTCACTTTTCATGGAATTTAGAAAGATGGTAACAATGACCCTATATGTGAGAAAGCAAAAGAGACATAGATGTATAGAACAGTCTGTTGGACTCTGTGGGAGAGGGAGAGGGTGGGATGATTTGGGAGAATGGCATTGAAACATGTATATTATCATATGTGAAATAGATTGCCAGTCCAGGTTCAATGCATGAGGCAGGGTGCTCAGGGCTGGTGCACTGCGATGATCCTGAGAGATGGGATGGGGAGGGAAGTGGGGGGAGGGTCAGGATGGGGAACACATGTGCACCCATGGCTGATTCATGTGCATGTATGGCAAAACTACCACAATATTGTAAAGTAATTAGCCTCCAATTAAATAAAAAGAAGAAAAAAAAATTGAAGGGATCTTGTTTGCACATAGCTGTTGGATACAGGTGAAGTCCTAAAAAACCTTCTAGAACTAACACCAAAAAAAGATATCCTTTTCATTACAGGGGACTGGAATGCAAAAGTAGGAAGTCAAGAGACACCTAGAGTAATAGGCAAATTAGGCCTTGGAGTACAAAATTAAGCAGGACAAAGTCTAACAGAGTTTTTCCAAGAGAATGCACTGGTCATAGCAAACACCCTCTTCCAACAACACAAGAGATGACTCTATACATAGACATCATCAGATGGTCAATACTGAAATCAGATTGATTATATTCTTTGCAGCTGAATATGGAGATGCTCCATACAGTCAGCAAAAACAAGACCCGGAGCTGACTGTGGCTCAGATCATGAACTCCTTATTGGGAAATTCAGACTTAAATTGAACAAAGTAGGGGAAACCACTAGACCATTCAAGTATGACCTAAATCAAACCCCTTACGACTATACAGTGGAAGTGACAAATAGATTCAAGGGATTAGATCTGAAAGACAGAGTGCCTGAAGAACTATGGATGGAGGTTTGTAACATTTTACAGGAGGTGGTGATCAAAACCATCCCCAAAAGAAATGCAAAAAAAGGCAAAATGGCTGTCTGAGGAGGCCTTACAAATAGCTGAGAAAAGTAGAGAAGCTAAAGGCAAAGGAGAAAAGGAAAGAGATACCCATCTGAATGCAGACTTCCAAAGAATAGCAAGGAGGGAAAAGAACGCTTTTCTCAGTGATCAATGCAAAGAAATAGAGGAAAACAATAGAATGGGAAAGGCTAGAGATCTCTTCAAGAAAATTAGAGCTATCAAGTGAACATTTCATGCAAAGATGGGCTCAATAAAGGACAGAAATGGTATGGATCTAACAGAAGCAGAAGATGTTAAGGAAAGTTGACAAGAATACACAGAAGAACTATACAAAGAAGATCTTCACAACCCAGATAACTTCGATGGTGTGATCACTCATCTAGAGCCAGACATTGTGGAATGCGAAGTCAAGTGGGCCTTAGGAAGAATTACTATGAACAAAGCCAGTGGAGGTGATGGAATTCCAGCTGAGCTACTTCAAATCCTAAAAGATGATGCTATGAAGTGCTGCACTCAATACGCCAGCAGATTTGGAAAATTCAGCAGTGGCCACAGGACTGGAAAAGTTTAGTTCTCATTCCAATCCCAAAGAAAGGTGATGCCAAAAAATGTTCAAACTACCACACAAATTTCTCTCATCTTGCACACTAGCAAAGTGATGCTCAAAATTCTCTACGCTAGGCTTCAACAGTTCTTGAACCAAGAACTTCCAGATGTTCAAGCTGGATGTAGAGAAGGCAGAGGAACCAGAGATCAAATTGTCATCATTAGATCATAGAAAAAGCAAGAGAATTCTGGGCAAAAAACATCTACTTCTGCTTTATTGATTATGCCAAAGCCTTCAATGTGTGGATTGCAACAAACTGTGGAAAATTCTTCAAGAGATGGGAATACCAGACCACCTGACCTGCCTCCTGAGAAATCTGTATGCAGGTCAAGAAGCAACAGTTACAACCAGACATGGAACAACAGACTGGTTCCAAATTGGGAAAAGAGTACATCAAGGCTATGTATTGTCACCCTGCTTATTAACTTCTATGCAGAGTACATCATGCAAAATGCTGACAGGATGAAGCACAAGTTGGATTCAAGATTTCTGGGAGATATATCATTAAACTCAGGTATGCAGATGACACCACCCTTATGGCAGAAAGCGAAGGGTAACTAAGGAGTCTCTTGATGAAAGTGAAAGAGGAGAGTGAAAAAGCTGGCTTAAAACTCAACACTCAGAAAACTTAGATCATGGCATCCAGTCCCATCACTTTATGGCAAATAGATGGGGAAACAATGGAAACAGAGAGAGACTTTATATTCTTGGGCTCCAAAATCACTGCAGATGGTGACTACAGCCATGAAACAAAAGACTCTTGCTTCTTGGAAGAAAGCTATGACAAACCTAGACAGCATATTAAAAACGGAGACACAGGTATACCTGTGGCAGATTCATTTCGATATTTGGCAAAACTAATACAATATTGTAAAGTTTAAAAATAAAATAAAATTCAAATAAAAATAATTTAAAAAAGAGAGAGAGAGATAAGCAACTGAAACCAAGCACAAATAAATGGTGACTCCTATACAAAAGTGTCACAGTAACCATAAAAAAAAATAAAAAATAAAAACGGAGACATTACTTTGCCAACAAAGATCCATATAGTCAAAGCTATGGTTTTTCCAGTAGTCATGTATGGATGTGAGAGTTGGACCATAAAGAAAGCTGAGTGCCAAAGAATTGATGCTTTTGAACTGTGGTGTTGAAGAAGACTCTTGAGAGTCCCTTGGACTGCAAGGAGATCCAACCAGTCCATCCTAAAGGAAATCCACCCTGACTATTCATTGGAAGGACTAATACTGAAGCTGAAACTCCAATACTTCGGTCACCTGATGCAGAGAGCTGACTCATTGGAAAATACTCTGATGCTGGAAAAGACTGAAGGTAGAAGAGAAAGGGATGACAGGATGAGATGGTTGGATGGCATCACTGACTCAATGGACATAAGTTTGAGCAAGCTCCAGGAGTTAGTGATGGATAGAGAAGCCTGGTGTGCTGCAGTCCATGGGGTCACAAAGAGTCGGACATGACTGAGTGACTGAACTGAACTGACAGGTGAGTCAGACGCACTTCACAATCATCACCTTGAGCCTTACCTCAAAGTGATGCTAACTCCTTCTTTTCCCTTTGAGAAAATAAAATGGATGTTGAAGCACCCCAAGAGTGAAAAAATCACATACAAATATAATGGCCTTTAACTACTGTCCAATTATCTCCATCAGCAAAATTTTTGTAAGCACCTACTTGCTGTCAGAAGTGAATCTTACTAGGTGCTGAGGTCCCCAGAACCCCAAGACTCTGTCCTTGCTCTCCTGGGTCTCCCAACTGAGTTTCAGAAATAGAAGTTGTATATCAGATCAAATAATTAAAGATGTTTGAGGTTAATAAGTGCTAATGAGTTCTCAAGATATAAGGGCTGAATATTGCAGCCTCATCAATTAATCACGGGAAGACCTAATATTCAAATAGAATTGGTAGAATCATGCTGACAGCTAAAATCTTTAGAATCTCTTTCTGTCCCCATTTTCCTCAGTGTCCAGACAGAGGGCTCAGACATGGCCTCAAGATTGAACCAGTCAGAGGTTCAAGATCAGTTTTCATTTTTTCCGTCTCCTTTATTCTGAGTTTTTTTCATCTGCAATGTCTTTTGGAACTTGGACAGACACAGGAAGAAAGTTTCTCTTCAAAGAATGACTTGTTAAATGTTTTATACTTTTCACTGTGGAAAAAGACCTTTTTAATGAAAATAGAATGTAAAGTTTCTCAATAAGTTTCTATTTGCTAACATATCAAAATGATTATATTAGATGTTTTGGGTTATATAACATACATTAGTAAAACCAATTTCACCCATTTCTCTTTACTGTTTTAGTGAGGCTATGAGAAAACATATATCATGTATCTGCTTGAATTATGTTTATGTTGGACAATGCTGCTCTACGTTATTCATAATATACACCATTAAAGGCTAATTTTCCCATAAAAATAAATGTAGAGAGATTCACTCTACAGTAACTGTAGAACTGTTCTGCTTTAACACTGATTTTTATTTCTTAGCATGATTCCTAACATTTAGGAGAATGCTTCCTCTTAAAAAAAACAGCCCATTTGGCCTTCTTCAGATGATAAATCTAAATTTAGCTCAAGTTCCCAAAATGTTCATTGTCAGGCTTTGCATTAGCATTGCATCTTAATGACTGCTTGGATGGCATTGTTATAGGACAAAAACTATTTGATATTTTAATGACAGTAAAAATTTAAATAATAGCACACTGGTCACTTTTATAAATTCAGATGTATGTACTGACAAATGGTTTTAATACTAATTACCAGCTAAGGTAGAAGTCTTTTGACAATAAGGTTCTAGTTTACAATTCACTTAATCACTAGAATTCAAAATGTATAGCTCTTTATAAAGAAAATTTTATTTTTATAAAACAAATTTAATATTACACTGTTTACATTAATACTAAAAAATATTTTTATAAAATAATAAATATATATTGCAAAAGTCATACTATGTCAATATTCTTATTGTACTTTTCCTAGTTAGAATCATTCAGATTCAAACAAATTTAATGCATTGTGCTCCTTTCCCTGTGAGTAAAAGGATTTCCCTGTGAGTAAAAAGAACACTTGAGATTGTAAAACGTACAAGTAAAGGGACTTAAAGGGAGATGAGAAGACTCTGAACACAGACTCTCTCATAGAAACATCCATAATCCTTGGAAAATACCACCCCTTATCCCTAGTTCAGTTCAGTTCAGTCACTCAGTTGTGTCTGACTCTTTGCAACCCCATGAATTGCAGCATGCCAGGCCTCTCTGTCCATCACCAACTCCCAGAATTCACTCAAACTCATGTCCATCGAGTCGGTGATGCCATCCAGCCATCTCATCCTCTGTTGTCCCCTTCTCTTCCTGCCCCCAACCCCTTCAAGCATCAGAGTCTTTTCCAATGAGTCAGCTCTTCTCATGAGGTGGCCAAAGTATTGGAGTTTCAGCTTTAGCATCAGTCCTTCCAAAGAACACTCAGAACTGATCTCCTTTAGAATGGACTGGTTGGATCTCCTTGCAGTCCAAGGGACTCTCAAGAGTCTTCTTCAACACCACAGTTCAAAAGCATCAATTCTTCAGCACTCAGCTTTCTTCATAGTCCAACTCTCACATCCATACATGACCACTGGAAAAACCATAGCCTTGACTAGATGGACCTTTATTGGCAAAGTAATGTCTCTGCTTTTGAATATGCTATCTAGGTTGAACACCGCCCCTCCCCCCGCCACCAAAACCTAATGGTCTGGAGAGCGATTCAAAACAGGTGGATACTGGAGGGGAGTAGAATTTAGAGGAAGCTACGCACAGTGTGATTTTTTTTTTTTTTTCTGTTTTAAAATCATTACAAAAATTGATGTAAAATACATATAACCTAAAATTTAATCTTAACCACTTTTCAGTATGTATTTCTGCATTACTAAGTGCATTCATGAGTTTTCTGTTTTGATCCTGTGCCTTGAAAGCAACTGTGGCCCTGGTGGAGCAGGGGGTGCTGAAACTCTAATAGAAAGTCTGGTCAAGTACACAGACCTGCTGGAGTAGGAGGGAGAATCCTAGAAAGGAACAAGCCAGGGAAGGGGAAGCCCAAATTCTAGGCTTAAACTCTACCCCAGAATGAGGCATGTTGGGGACAGACTGAAAGCCATCTGCAATGAGATCTGAACTGCTGCCCACAGCAGGCAAAAGAGAGTTCACAGTTTGGGTTGAACTAAGTAAATTGTCTATTGAACAAAATAACATCATTTTTTGAAGGGATATCACAACCTATAGTCCTTTTGAAATAACATTCAAAACGTCTAGGATGCAATCCAAACTTACTTGACACACGAATAGCCAGGAAGATGTGACCCTTTCTCAAAAACAGGGGCCAACCTCTAGATCACTCAGATATTTGTATTTTCAAACAAGTACACTAAGTTCTTATAGGATGTGTAAGGCTATAAAGGAAAACATGCTTGTAACGAATGAAAAGACAAATATAGAAAAAAAAATCAAAAACAAATTCTATAACTAGAAGAGATAATATTTGAAATAAAATATCCATTAGATGGATTTCATGGCAGACTGCAGATGACAGGACAGGTCAGTGAGTGCATGACTGATCAATATAAAAGTAGCCAATCTGAAGGAAAGAGAGAACAAAGCTTGAAAGGAAAGGAATGGTGCTTTGGTGACCTGTGGGAAATCTGAAGTAGAAAAGAAAAAAATATTGGAGAAAAATAAAACCTCAGGGATGTATGGATTGATATAAAAAAGGCTAACATAACAGGTAATTGAAGTCTCAGGAAAGAGAGGAGAGGGAGAATGAGGCAAAAATAATACTCAAAGAAATAATGGCTGAAAAACTTTCCACATTTGGTGAATGGCATATATTTACATGTTAAAGAGGCCAATAAATCCCAAGAGGACTAAATATGAGTGAAATCACACCTGTACACATTAAAGCCAAAGATAAAGAGAAAGCAGCCACAGATGAATGACATTATATACAAGGGAACAATAATTAGAATGTTTGTGGGCTGATCAAAAACCATGGAAACTAGAATACAGAAGTACATCTTTAAAAAACTAGAGAAAAAGGATCTATCAGTCTCTAATTTTATAGCAAACAAAAATAGCCTTCAAGAAAGAAGGTGAAATGAAAACATGTTAGTTTTTCTCCACTAGACTGGACCTACTAGAAATATTGAAAGAATTTTTTTCTGGAAAAAGAGAAATGATACTAGGGAAACATGGGTCTTCAGGGATAAAGGACGATCAATAGGAATTGTAAGTATCTAAAAGACAATTATTTCTTCTTAATTAGCTTCAGTTCAGCTCAGTTGCTCAGCCGTGTCTGACTCTTTGTGACACTATGGACTACAGCACGCCAGGCCGCCCTATCCATCAGCAACTCCCGGAGTTCACTTACACTCACGTCCATCAAGTCGGTGATGCCATCCAGCCATCTCATCCTTTTCCTCCTGCCTTCAATCTTTCCCAGCATCAGGGTCTTTTCAAATGAGTCATCTCTTCACATCAGGTGGCCAAAGTATTGGAGTTTCAGCTGCAGCATCAGTCCTTCCAATGAATATTCAGGGCTGATCTCCTTTAGGATGGACTGGTTGTATCTCCTTGCAGTTCAAGGGACTCCCAAGAGTCTTCTCCAACACCACAGTTCAAAAACATCAATTCTTTGACTGTCAGCTTTCTTTATAGTCCAACTTTCACATCCATACATGACTACTGGAAAAATCATAGCTTTGACTAGATGAATCTTTGTTGGCAAAATAATGCATCTGCTTTTTAATATGCTATCTAGGTTGGTCATAACTTTTCTTCCAAGGAGCAAGTGCCTTTTAATTTCATGGCTGCAGTCACCATCTTCAGTGATCTTGGAGCCCAGGAATATAAAGCCTCTCACTGTTTCCACTGTTTCCCCATCTATTTGCCATATAGTGATGGGACCGGATGCCATGATCTTAGTTTTCTGAATGTTGAGTTTTAAGGCAAATTTTTCCACTCTCTTCTTTCACTTTCATCAAGAGGCTCTTTAGTTCTTCTTCGCTTTCTGCTATAAGTGTGGTGTCATCTGCATATCTGAGGTTATTGATATTTCTCTCAGAAATCTTGATTCCAGCTTGTGCTTCATCCAGTCCAGCATTTCTCATGATGTACTCTGCATATAAATTAAATAAGCAGGGTGACAATATACAGCCTTGACGTACTCCTTTCCTGATTTAGAATCAGTCTGTTGTTCCATGTCCAGTTCTAACTGTTGCTTCTTGACCCGCATACAGATTTCTCAGGAGGCAGGTCAGGTGGTCTGGTATTCCCATCTCTTTCAGAATTTTCCACAGTTTGTTGTGATCTACACAGTCAAAGGCTTTGCCATAGTCAATAAAGGAGAAGTAGACGTTTTTCTGGAACTCTCCTGCTTTTTCAATGATCGAATGGATGTTGGCAATTTGATCTCTGGTTCCTGTGCCTTTTTAAAATTATCCAGCTTGAACATCTGGAAGTTCACAGTTCTCGTACTGCTGAATTAGCTTAAAGTATGTATTTTAAACTATTGTTTAAACTAAAATTATAACATTGTTTCTAGGGTTTATAAGGGTGGCAGGAAAGGCCTTGTGAATGAACCTATATGGTTGCAGGCTTTCTGCAATTTGCACAAAGTTATAAAATATAATTGTAGGAAGACTGTCAAAATTTATAGATACATATATAAAGAAAGTAATCAGCCATTAAAAAGAATACATTTCAATCAGTTCTAATGAGGTGGATGAAACTGGAGCCTTTTATACAGGGTGAAGTAAGCCAGAAAGAAAAACACCAATACAGTATACTAACGTGTATATATGGAATTTAGAAAGATGGCAACGATAACCCTGTATGCGAGACAGCAAAAGAGACACAGATGTATAGAACAGTCTTTTGGACTCTGTGGGAGAGGGAGTGGGGGATGATTTGGGAGAATGGCATTAAAACATGTATAATATCATATAAGAAATGAATCGCCAGTCCAGGTTTGATGCAGGATACAGGAAGCTTGGGGCTGGTGCACTGGGATGACCCAGAGGGATGGTATGGGGAGGGAGGTGGGAAGGGGGGTTCAGGATGGGGAACACGTGTACACCCGTGGTGGATTCATGTTGACGTATGGCAAAATCAATACAATATTGTAAAGTAAAAAAAAAATTAAAAAAAAAAAAAGCTCTGAATGGCATTAAAAAAAAAAAGAATAGAGAAAGGATTCTGAAAATGTCCAGAAAGAAAGACAAAAACATAAGAGATCAAGAATCAGAACAGCATTGGACTTTTAACACCATGGATGGCTGCAGACCAAGTTCAATGCATGAAATAGGGCACTCAAAGCCAGTGCACTGGGACATCCCAGAGGGATGGGATGGGGACGGAGGTGTGAGAGGTGTTCAGGCCAGGGGGACAAATGTACACCCGTCGCTGATTCATGTCAATGTATGGCAAAACCCACCACAAAACTGTAAAGCAATTAGCCTCCAATTATAATAAATAAATTATTTTTTAAAAATGCAAAAAAAGAAAGTAATCACTAAAAGAAAGAAAAAAGACAGACACTGCAGAAAACTCAATAGATAAATGAAATTATAAGAATATTAAAATAATCCCAAAGAAGACAGGAAAGGAGCAACAGAGAAACAAACATCAGAGGCTAAACAAGAGGAAAGTAATAAAATGGTAGATTTGACTCTAATCATATCAATAATTATGTTAACTATTCCAATAAAAAGAGGTTATCGGAATGGATAAAAATGCAAGACTCAACAATAGGCATGCTATCTATAAGAGATGTGCTCCGAATATAAAAACCCAGATAGGTCAAAAGAGATGACTGAGAAAGAATTCAATAAAAATAGCAAGTATAGGAAGGCTGGAGCAGCTAACTAAATAGCATATGAAACTGATGGCAAACAGAGATTAGTGCTAAAGAAGGACGCTTAATAATTTTAAAAGGAACAGACTATGATAACAAAACATATGCACCAAATTATTATCCTCAAAACACATGAATCAAAAATGGACAATTAAAGGGAGAAATGGACAATTTTACAGCAATGTAGGAGAGTTTTAGTAATTGACATAACAAGAAAACAAATATGATGAATAAAGTCATACGTAATCTAAATAACACTATCAACCGCTTTGTCCCAACTGATATTTACAGAACTGCACCCAACTGTTCAACCTCACAAGTTCAACCTCACAAGCTATGCTGACAAAGACCATACTTTGAGCCATAAAATGACCCAGTCAAACAAAAAGGTTGAAATCCTAGAGTCTGTTCTCTGATCACAATGGCACTAAATTGGAAACCACTAACATTTAACAATAAAAGATCTAGAGAAACCCCACATATGTGGAAATCGAACAATACACAATTAAGCAGTACATGAATCAAAGAAGAAATCGAAAGGGATATTAGTAAATAATTGAAACTGAAGATAATATAAAAACAATATATCAGAATGTACGGGTATGCAGATAAATCTGTGCTCAGAGAGAAACATAGCTTTAAGTGCATATATAATAAAAGAAAAAGATCTGATATCAAGAGCCAGGAAAAGAAGAGTAAAATTATCCACAGTAAGTGTATTTTAAAATCCCTATTATTGCCAAATTTAATCAAATGTTAAGTAATTTGTAATTTTTATAAAAACATCTTTCCACAAAGAAAATTCCAGGCCTGGATTATTTCATTAATAAGTTCTATCATATATCCAAAGAAGAAATAACAGCAATTATACACAGCTTGCTTTTAGAAAATAAAGGAGGTGGGAACACTGTCTCTTTTTAAGAGATTGATGTTATCCCAATACCAAAACCTGAAACATACATTGCCAGACAATATAAGTAAGGGAAATGACAGACCTCTGTCATGAACACAGACACAAAAATCCTTAACAATATCCTAGCAAATTTCATCCAACTCTAAAAAAGGATTATGACTAAGTAGAACTTCTCCTAGAAATGCAAGATTCAGTCAATGTAATTCACCCAAACGTATTAACAGCATAAATGAGAAAAAACACATGGTCATTTTTCAATAGACAAAACAATTTGCTAAAATTCAGCACCCACAGGAAATATAGTCTCCCAGTAAATTAGAAATAGGGAAAACTTTTTCAAACTGATAATGGGCATCTATGATAAATCATGCTAATGGTAAAATAACAAATCCTTTCTTCCTGAAGTCAGGAACAAGGTGGAGGTCTACACTTGCTACTCAGTCACTCTTGGGTGCTTATTTTGTGCCAGGTACAGTGCCAGTCACCTTAGAGCAACTCTTTGTGCCAGCAGAAATGAGAAGACTGCAGCACAGAGAGGTTAAGAAACTCCCCAACATCACAGAGTAATCATAAGCCAACATTTATATTCAGATACTTCAGAGTTCATCTCTGATTACACTATCTTCTCAATAGTATAGTAATAATTATTATTATAGAACCTAGGTTATATTCTTTGCAGCCAAAGATGGAGAAGCTCTATACAGTCAGCAAAAACAAGACCAGGAGCTGACTGTGGCTCAGACCATGAACTCCTTATTGCCAAATTCAGACTGAAATTGACGAAAGTAGGGAAAACCACTAGACCATTCAGGTATGACCTAAATCAAATCCCTTATGATTATACAGTGGAAGTGAGAAATAGATTTAAGGGACTAGATCTGATAGAGTGCCTGATGAACTATGGATGGAGGTTCGTGACATTGTACAGGAGACAGGGATCAAGACCATTCCCATGGAAAAGAAATGCATACGAGACAGCAAAAGAGACACTGATGTATAGAACAGTCTTTTGGACTCTGTGGGAGAGGGAGAGGGTGGGATGATTTGGGAGAATGGCATTGAAATATGTATAATATCATATATGAAACGAGTAGCCAGTCCAGGTTTGATGCACGATACTGGATGCTTGGGGCTGGTGCACAGGGATGACCCAGAGGGATGGTATGGGGAGGGAGGAGGGAGGAGGGTTCAGGATGGGGAACACATGTATACTTGTGGTGGATTCATTTCGATATTTGGCAAAACTAATATAATATTGTAAAGTTTAAAAATAAAATAAAATTAAAAAAAAAAAAATGCAAAAAAGCAAAATGGCTGTCTGGGGAGGCCTTACAAATAGCTGTGAAAAGAAGAGAAGCAAAAAGCAAAGGAGAAAAGGAAAGATATAAGCATCTGAATGCAGAGTTCCAAAGAATAGCAAGAAGAGATAAGAAAGCCTTCCTCAGCGATCAATGCAAAGAAATAGAGGAAAACAACAGAATGGGAAAGACTAGAGATCTCTTCAAGATAATTAGAGATACCAAGGGAACATTTCATGCAAAGATGGGCTCGATAAAGGACAGAAATGGTATGGACCTAACAGAAGCAGAAGATATTAAGAGATGGCAAGAATACACAGAAGAACTGTACAAAAAAGATGTTCACGACCCAGATAATCACGATGGTGTGATCACT
Source organism: Bos taurus (assembly GCF_002263795.3). Classification (NCBI taxonomy): domain Eukaryota; kingdom Metazoa; phylum Chordata; class Mammalia; order Artiodactyla; family Bovidae; genus Bos; species Bos taurus. The sequence goes on from NC_037328.1 coordinate 128,587,393, forward strand.
GACCTAGAGCCAGACATCCTGGAATGTGAAGTCAAGTGGGCCTTAGAAAGCATCACTACGAACAAAGCTAGTGGAGGTGATGGAATTCCAGTTGAGCTCTTTCAAAATCTGAAAGATGATGCTGTGAAAGTGCTGCACTCAATATGCCAGCAAATTTGGAAAACTCAGCAGTGGCCACAGGACTGGAAAAGGTCAGTTTTCATTCCAATCCCAAAGAAAGGCAATGCCAAAGAATGCTCAAACTACCATGCCGGGGACCAGCCCCGGCTGATCCAGGGTATTCGAAGGAGAGATGGCGTAGGCGAAGATCAGGAAACAGCTGCTTAATTAAACGTTAATTAAGGATATAAAGAGTAATAGAATGAGGATAGCTCAGTAAAATTCAGTGAAGAAAAGAGGCTGAAATAAGGATAGCTCAGTGAGGAAATTCAGTGGAGAAAAGAGGCTGAATAATTTAGCCAGAAGGTAAGAGAAAGAATGACATGGTGAGACCAAGTTTCGGTGAACAAGGCCCGCACTTTATTTTTCAAAGTAGTTTTTATACCTTAAGTTATGCATAGAGGATAATGGGGGAAGGGGTAGAGTCAGGCAGCAAGCCAGGCTTTCTTCCTGCAAACTTATCATATGCAAAAGCTTAGGTGATTTGCATCATCTTCTGGCCTGGAGGCCTGTTAACATTTTAAGATCTTTTCTTCAGAAAACTTATTTTTCTCTAAAGGTGATTGGTCAGGAGCCACCCTCCAAAAGCATTAGATAAAGTTGCATTCGTACAGAGCAAAGGTGTGGTGGGCTATAACAAGAAAAAGAATTAACTCAAGGGTCCCAGGTTACAAACATTAAAGCTACTATTTACACCAATTATATTAATCAATACACTGCCAGGGACACAGCAGGTAAGGGATATGGAAACTTAGCAGCAAACATTGGCCCAACAAGTGAAAATCCCTTCACCAATACAATTTCTAATCAATCTTTTAACTACTCAAAAGAATCTGTATTTAGACAGTTTAGAACATCTCCTGCTTCTCACAGTTGGGAGGCTCTGAACAATCACATGTGGCTGGAAAAACCTATTCAGGCAGGCTAGAGGATTTCCAAAGGAGTTTGTAGGTTAAACACTGTCACACCCAGGAATTATTAACTGGAGCTGTAAGCTAACTCTTTTTTCAGAGAGGTAGTGGGGGACAGCCCCCCATAAAGTCAGAGGTGTAGGTGAAAGCACAAAGCAGAAAGTAGGCAGACTCTGGTTTTGGGGGTAGATTGCTCGAGAATTTCCAGGGAGACTCCTGAGGCTTGATCCCGCCTTTGCGTATGTCAAGCCTCCTTCCTCATGACCTTTGCCATGGGCGGAGTTCGTCACTGGCTCCCAGCAGTGATAGAATTCCAGTTGAGCTATTCCAGATCCTGAAAGATGATGCTGTGGAAAGTGCTGCACTCAATATGCAATATGCACTATGCACTCAATATGCAATATGCCGGCTCCCAGCATCACCACACAATTGCACTCATCTCACACGCTAGTAAAGTCATGCTCCAAATTCTCCAAGCCAGGCTTCAGCAGTACATGAACTGTGAACTTTCAGATGTTCAAGCTGGTTTTAGAAAAGGCAAAGGAACCAGAGATCAAATTGCCAACATCTGCTGGATCATCGAAAAAGCAAGAGAGTTCCAGAAAAACATCTACTTCTGCTTTATTGACTATGCCAAAGCCTTTGACTGTGTGGATCACAATAAACTGTGGAAAATTCTGAAAGAGATGGTAATACCAGACCACTTAACCTACCTCTTGAGAAACATATATGCAGGTCAGGAAGCAACAGTTAGAACTGGACATGGAACAACAGACTGGTTCCAAATAGGAAAAGGAGTACGTCAAGGCTGTAAATTGTCACCCTGCTTATTTAACTTATATGCAGAGTACATCATGAGAAACGCTGGGCTGGAAGAAACACAAGCTGGAATCAAGATTGCTGGGAGAAATATCAATAACCTTAGATATGCAGATGACACCACCCTTAAGGCAGAAAGTGAAGAGGAACTAAAAAGCCTCTTGATGAAAGTGAAAGAGAGTGAAAAAGTTGGCTTAAAGCTCAACATTCAGAAAACGAAGATCATGGCATCTGGTCCCATCACTTCATGGGAAATAGATGGGGAAACAGAGGAAACAGTGTCAGACTTTATTTTTGGGGGCTCCAAAATCACTGCAGATGGTGATTGCAGCCATGAGATTAATAGACGCTTATTCCTTGGAAGAAAAGCTATGACCAACCTAGATAGCATATTCAAAAGCAGAGACATTACTTTGCCAACAAAGGTCCGTCTAGTCAAGGCTATGGTTTTTCCTTTGGTCATGTATGGATGTGAGAATTGGACTGTGAAGAAAGCTGAGTGCCGAAGAATTGATGCTTTTGAACTGTGGTGTTGGAGAAAACTCTTGAAAGTCCCTTGGACTGCAAGGAGATCCAGCCAGTCCATTCTAAAGGAGATCAGCCCTGGGTGTTCTTTGGAAGGAATGATGCTGAAGCTGAAACTCCAGTCCTTTGGCCACCTCATGTGAAGAGTTGACTCATTGGAAAAGACTCTGTTGCTGGGAGGGATTGGGGGCAGGAGGAGAAGGGGACGACAGAGGATGAGATGGCTGGATGGCATCACTGACTCAATGGACGTGAGTTTGAGTGAACTCCGGGAGTTGGTGATGGACAGGGAGGCCTGGCGTGCTGCAATTCATGGGGTTGCAGAGTCGGACATGACTGAGCAATGAACTGAATTGATAGAACCTAGAGGTTGGGAAAATCCTCTGTATCCAGCTCCTTCTGCTTCCCCTCCCCACAAGAGGCCCAGGCAAAAATGCCTGCTGACACTTGTCCACTGTGGACAAAGCTGACATAGGCTGAAAGGTACATGGTTCTTAGGAGATGCTAGTGAGAGCTGCTGCCTGATTTACACCTCTCCATCAAAGACGCCATGCTCTCCATCAAAGCAATTTTCACATTACAGTGGTATTTTGCTATTCAAAGTGAGTCTAATTTGCTCATTTTCATTATTTAGAGGCAGTTAATTAAAAACTCAGCTGATATTTATTTTGCTCCCTTAACATCACCAGTCATTTCTTGCTGCTGTGCTTTTGCAGCATTACAGTTTTATGACTTGACGCAGCCTATCGTGGGTTTCTTATGGTTTTGTCTCCCATTATTTTAATTTCAAGCAAGACATTAAACTGCTGTAAGAATTCAGCCATTGCTGGTGAAGCATGAGGAACAACCATGGTGTTCATCTTAATGAAAGAGCAGGCCCTACTGGGTTTTACAGTAGGGAATGGACACCTCATCCTTTCTACAAGGAGAAGGGAGGCTTTGGGACTAGTAAAGGATTGACTACAAGATTATACGGGCAAGAAACTGGCAAACTTAATCCTAATCCCATCCAGCCATTTCACTATCACCTAATGATGGAGACTTCCCTGGTGGCTCAGATGGTAAATCGCCTGTCTACAATGTGGGAGACCCGGGTTTGATCCCTGGGTGGGGAAGATCTCCTGGAGAAGGAAATGGCAACCCACTCCAGTATTCTTGCCTGGAAAATCCCATGGATGGAGGAGCCTGATAGGCTACAGTCCATGGGGTCACAAAGAGTTGGACACAACCGAGCGACTTCACTTCACTTAATGATGGAGAAGGAATTGTTATGCCAAAAAGTGGCCTGTGTTAACTGTGATGTTTCTAACAAAGCTAATGTATTATTTCTTAATATTCTGTATTTTGCCATTCACTCTGTAAAATATCTAAATGTCTTTAAGACTTCTCTGGTGGTCAAGTGGTTAAGACTCTATGCTCCCAATTCAGGGGGCCTGGGTACAATCCCTGGTCAGGGAACTAGATCCCACGTGCCACAAACTCAAGATGCCACACCATCAAAGATATTTATTCTTAGTCAAAGGTATTTATTTATTTATTTATTATTTCCCTGAACCAGATCTTAATTATGGTACTCAAGATCTTTGTTATGGCATGCATGATGCAACTAAAAAGATTCTGCATGCCACAACAAAGATCTTCTATGCCACAGCTAAGACCTGGCACAGTAAATAAATAAATACCTTTGACTATGAAATTAATGTTGTTTATCCTTGCCTCTTTGAGTAGAATTGACATTATGAGAAAATGTGTCATGCTTATCTGGCAACTCCAGATTTGCTTGGCAAGGGCCACTTTAAGTAGAGAGAAGCTCTGCTTGGAAATTGCTGGTTGAAGGTTAGGATATCAGAAAGCCAAATGGCAACTAGTGCACAAGCTTTTTCATCTGGGAATCAAGGAGCAAAAATATCCCAACAAGCAGGCTTTTGCAGATTATTTGCAAAGAGAAACCTGTGGAAAGAAAAAGGCTTGCAAGTTGCCCATTTGAGAGGTTAGTAAGCAGCTGATATTACCATCAGCAGCCTTTATTCCTAAGAAAAAGGGCCATCCAAGTTGCTCTTGGTCAACTAACAGAGAACTCTCCCTTTTAAGTATCTGCTGGGATAACTCCTACACAAGCTTCAAAACCCAGTCATCTCCTTTGAGGAGCCTGCTCTGACTTCTCAAGCTGAGATGGGCATCACCTCCTTGGTGCCCCTAATCCATGCCCCATGCTTCCCAGGCTCCCTGCACTTTCTGCATTATGAATCGCTTCCACACATCTTTTTTTCCCTTTGGAGCTTCTGGAAGTAAGAATCTATACTTATCTTCCTGACTTTACTGCCTAGCTTAAGACCCGGCTTAATATAGGTGTTCAGGGAATATCTATTGGATG